>NC_142444.1:82167500-86967500 GCF_059453495.1 Arachis ipaensis
TTATAATTATTAATTTATTTTTCTTTCCATTTAAATTAATTGTTCTCTATTTCAAAAACCCAAAAATACACATTTTCCCATAATCAATAATAAATCATACCTCCCTGCAATTCCTTGAGAAGACGACCCGAGGTTTCAATACTTCGGTTTATTATTTTTATTGGGTTTGCTTAGGTGACAACCAAAACTTTTGTACGAACGGATTCTCTATTGGTTTAGAAACTATACTTACAACGCGATTATTTTTATAAAAACTCTTTACTTGCAGAAAATCAGTTCGTCAAAATGGCGCTGTTGCTGGGGAGTTGTAAATGTGTGCCTTATTATTGGTTATTGTAAATATTTACTTTTTGCTTGTTTATTTATTTTTATTTTTGTTTTTATTTTTGCTTTTTCGTAAATTAAGAGGTTATTGGTTTTTATTTATTTATTAAAATTTTCGAAAATAATGTCCCTTGTTCTTTCTTGATTTTCAAGTTGTTCTTCGTGTTCATCTTGACCTTCAAGTTGTTCTTAGTTGTTTTCTTCATTTTGATATAAAAATTTTAAGTTTGATGTCATTTTATTATTTTTCTCTTTCCTCATTAAATTCAAAAATATCTTTTCTCTTTATTTAAATTGAGTTTTTCGAAAATTACAAAAAAAAAATTTCAGATTTTTATTTTAAAATTTTTATCTTATCTTATCTTAGTTTTAAATTACAAAATTGAAATCTTTTTCAAAAATCATATCTTTTTCAAAATCTTATCTTATCTTATTTCAAAATTAAATTTCAAATTTCAATATTCACTACAAGAAAAACACCCATTCAGGTACACTTGAAAAGTGTAGCCAAAAGTGAAAAAAAATGATGCCTTAGGCTACGGCTACGCTTTCTGGGCTACGGCTACGCTTTTTGGGGTGATTCCTATTCGGCCGTTGCCTATTCTCAAAGGCTACGCTTTTCTGTATCAAAGGCTACGCTTCTGGCCTTTGAAAATAGGATGCGCTTTTTAAGTGATGCTATTTGATGGGATATTTTCGCGGAAAAACGAATTTCTCCAAAACACCTAAATCTAACCGGCAAGTGCACCGGGTCGCATCAAGTAATAATAACTCACGGGAGTGAGGTCGATCCCACAGGGATTGAAGGATTGAGCAATTTTAGTTTAGTGGTTGATTTAGTCAAGCGAATCAAGATTTGGTTGAGTGATTTGTGATTTGCAGAATTTAAATTGCATGGAAAGTAAAGGGAATGGGTAATTGACATGAAATTAAAGAGAACAGAAATTTAAATGCTGAATCTTAAAGAACAAGAAATTAAATGGCAGAAACTTAGAACGCAAGAAATGTAAATTGCAGAATCTTAAAGTGCAAGAAATGTAAATAGCTTGAATTGTAAAGGGAATTGGGAGTTGGATTTGCAGAAATTAAACGAGGGAAAGTAAATTGCAACCAACAGAGAAGTAAAAGAACACTTGGACTGAACCGGATCTAAAAACAGAATTGTAAATAAGCATGAAAACAGTAAACAAGGAATGGGAAATGGGGAATCCGGATCTCAGGACCCAAGAGACTAGATAACCAAGTCTAGATCTCAATGCCTTCCTAGATCCAACAAGAACAATTGCAAAGGAATTGTAAATTGCAAAGAAAGTAGATGAAGAACAATTAACAGAAATTAAATTCAATAAGCAGTAGAAGAGACAGAGAGATCTTCGGATGAGATTGAAACAGAATTCCTTCAATTCTCCAACCCAAGATCCAAGACAATTGCAATTGAAATTGAAAGCAATAAAACTAAGAGGAAGAGAGTGGAATTCTCCTTCCCCGAAACTAAGAAATTAAAGATTACTCAATATCCAAAGCTCTCCGAAAACTATTATGAAAACTCCAAAAGGAAAAAGCTCCTTTAAGAACTTGAATTCTATCCTATTTATACACTTTCTTCAAATGATCTTCAAGCCTTGAGTTGGGCCTTTGCTCTTGGTGGAATTGGGTTGAGAGAGGCCTTGGTTGATTGCTCTTGGAGTTTGGAGAGGAACCAAAGTGAACCAAGTGAACCGGGTTGGAGTTTTGCAAAAGTTTGAGTAAAAGTTTGAGCAAAAGTTTGAGGCAAACTTTTGGTCCAACTTTTCATATCAGCCCCCATGTTTTGCTGATACCCACGTTGGTGCAAAAGTTAGGGGTCTAACTTTTGCTCCAACGTTGGCCTTCCTTAGTGCACTTATGGCGCCAACGTTAGCCCAAAAGTTAGGGGCTAACGTTGGCGCAAACTTTTGCTCCCCCTTTGTGTTTTTCATGTGCCAACGTTAGCCCAAAAGTTAGAGGCTAACGTTGGCGCAAACTTTTGGTGGCCAGGGGGTGTTTTTCTCATGCCAACGTTAGCCATAAAGTTAGGGGCTAACATTGGCGCAAACTTTTGGTGCCCAGGGAGTGTTTTTCTCATGCCAACGTTAGCCACAAAGTTAGGGGCTAACGTTGGCGCAAACTTTTGGTGCCCAGGGAGTAACTTTCATGTGCCAACGTTAGCCCAAAAGTTAGGGGCTAACGTTGGGGCTAACTTTTCACCCAAAAGTTTGTGCAAAAGTTTGAGGCTAACTTTTGGTCCAACTTTTTGCTTCTTGGTTTATTTTCACTTATTCCATTGTCCTCTCTTTACTCCTAGCCATTCCTTCTTGCTTCAACCTTTCTCCAAGCTTTCTTCACCTATCATTAATCAACCAAACACATCAAAGCTATTCTTAAAATCATGAGATATTCATTTTATCATAATATGTGCCAATTATAGCATAAAACCTCATGAAATAGCATGAATTCATACATGGTCGATTCAATCAAAGGAAGCATGAGAATTTACCCAAATTAGCTTACTTGTAGCTGAAGAAAGTGCACAATTCAATTGAAAACAAAAGAAAAAGGCTAGTGAAACTAGGCTAAGATGACTTGTCATCACAACACCAAACTTAAAGCTTGCTTGTCCCCAAGAAAGAAAAGATTTATTGAGAAGAAAGGATGAAATGGAAGAGGATGTTCATGCTAGCAGAGTATTATTGATAGTTCATGGGATTTTGTGTGGATATGTAAATACTCACTTCTTATTGGCTCCTAGGCCTAGAAAGTCTCCTTCATGCTTCAAGTAACATACTGTTATGACCTCTCATTATTCCTTTATCCTTGGCTATTACTTTGTTTATAAGCTTTATTTGAGTGTCATGTGTAGCAAGTTCATTTCCTTTTCTTTATACTTGACACATTATTCACTATAGACACTTGGCTCACATTCCTTCTTAGAACATTGATGCCCAGCACCTCTTTGGGCTACTAAGTGCCTTGTAGTTAGGTTGCTCTTGATAGTGGACTTTCAGCTGATGATCCCGGGTTAGTTAACCCAAGTCAACGAGTGTTGATGCACTCCAAAGAGCTTAATAATCCAAGCAGATCCTAATACAAAGACACCACAGGCATATATTCTAAGGTTCAAGCTATTGGTGTCCAGCTTTGTTTCTTTTTGTTTTTCTTTTGTTTTGCCACTTCTTTTTTTTCTTTCTTTTTGTTTTTCTTTCTAACCAAGGATTTTTATTCGATTGAGATTCATAGACAGTAGGCCACTCTATACTTAGAAGGAGATATCCTGGCTCTTTATTCACTAAAAGTGAGCTATTATACAATCACACACATACCACCACTTACTTTTATTCTACTTCTATCTAACAGAGACCATCTTACTTCACATTCAAACATTTCTTTTATTGAACTTAAAGATGCAGGGGGCAAAACATGCTTTTTGCTAAGTGAAAGTAAACACACAAGCACACACATAGACTAGCTTACTTATTCTAAGATTGATTCTACTTTTATTAGATGAACACTTTAACAAAACACAAGTCAAAACATTTTTCAACAGTAAGAGTTAAGTGTAAATACAACCTATTGGTTTGCAGTTCCTTTGTCCTTCCTTCTGTTGTGCCCTTTTGAGTTATGATGCATAGTGTCTTCAACTGGTGGTGAATTCCCTGCATAATTCTCAACAGTTGCTTGCTTCTCAAGCCCTTAGATGACCAGTTAGTATGCATGAGTTGAGTGTGGCTTGTGGATTTAATTTGGTGTGGGGATACCAAACTTAAGCTCTTGCCACTTCTCTGGATACAGCAGGTTAACTCTAGGCAAAATCTTGTATCCTTGCTAAAGGTTATGAAGTTAAGACTAAAAAGCAGTTAAGTGGTTGAATAATCTGTTCGATTGCTTGGAGCTAACAATGTGCAGGAGATTAGAATGTGCTTTTGAATGAGGTTTTGGTGGAACACCAAACTTAGAATCCTCCATTCTCCTTTAAGTTGTTTTTGGTGTGCAACACCAAACTTAGCTCCTTGTAATACATATCAATTATTCAACATTTTTATTGAAAAGGCTATGAAAAGGAAACTACCTCAGGTTGGGTTGCCTCCCAACAAGCGCTCTTTTATTGTCATTAGCTTGACATCCTTCAATTCCTTTCAAGAAGGCTGTAGGTTCTGGACCTCTTTTTCCTTATCCCATTGTCCTCCCAAGTACAGCTTTGCTCTGTGACCATTTGCTGTGAATTGATTCTTTGTTGCTTCATCTAGCAGTTCAATGCTCCCATAAGGAAAAACCTTTGTCACCAAGTATGGACCAGTCCACTTTGACTTCAGTTTGCTAGGGAAAATCTTAAGCCTTGAATTATACAGGAGCACTTGCTGTCCTGGCTTGAATTCCTTCTTTGTGATTTTTTTGTCATGCCACCTCTTAGCTCTTTCCTTGTATATCTTAGCATTCTCATAGGCTTCTATCCTGAATTCATCTAACTCATTTAGTTGCAACAACCTTTTTTCTCCTGCAGCTTGGGAATCAAGGTTGAGGAGTTTAGTGGCCCAAAAAGCTCTGTGTTCAAGCTCTACAGGGAGGTGGCAGGATTTGCCATACAATAGCTGAAAGGGTGACTTGCCAATAAGAGTTTTGAAAGCTGTCCTGTATGCCCATAATGCATCTTCTAGCTTCCTAGCCCAATCTTTTCTTGTGCTTCCCACTGTTTTCTCTAGGATCTTCTTTAACTCCCTATTTGCTAGTTCAGCCTGGCCATTAGTCTGAGGGTGGTAAGGTGTAGCCACTTTATGGATTACTCCATATTTGTGGAGGAGCTTCTCCATCTGTTTGTTGCAAAAGTGACTTCCACCATCACTGATAAGACTCTTGAGCACTCCATATCTTGTGAAAATGTGCTTTTTAAGGAATTGGAGGACAATCTGTGCATCACAAGTGGTCGTAGCTATGGCTTCCACCCACTTTGAGACATATTCCACTGCGACTAAGATATATCTGAAAGAATAGGAAGGGGAAAAGGGCCCCATGAAATCAATTCCCCATAGATCAAATAATTCCAGTTCCAAGATGAAATTTTGAGGCATCTCATTCCTTCTTGTTAATCCTCCTGCTTTCTGGCATTCATTACATTGGTGAACATATTCTCTGGCATCTTTGAAAATAGTTGGCCAATAGAAGCCGCTCTGCAATATCTTTGTAGCTGTCTTCTCTGGGCCAAAGTGTCCACCATAAGCTGAACCATGGCAGTGCCACAGGATATCCCTCATTTCACTCTCAGGGACACACCTTCTAATTACTCCATCAGAACATCTCTTGAACAGGAAGGGTTCATCCCATAAGAATTTCTTTCTCTCATTGATTAACTTCTTCACTTGTTGCTTAGAAAAGTCTTGAGGTATCTTTCTTCCCACTTTGTAGTTTGCTATGTCAGCAAACCAGGGTGCTTGCTGGATCTGCAAAAGGTGCTCATCTGGGAAGCTTTCGTTCATGGGCTGAGATGCTTGTTGAATTGTTTCATGTGGTAGCCTCGACAAATGGTCAGCAACCTGGTTTTCAGTGTCCTTCCTGTCTCTTACCTCAATGTCAAACTCTTGTAAGAGCAATATCCACCTGATAAGTCTTGGTTTAGCATCCTGTTTTGACATCAAATACTTAAGTGCAGCATGGTCAGTATAAACCACAACTTTGGATCCTATTAAGTATGATCTAAACTTATCAAAAGCATAAACTACAGCTAGCAACTCCTTCTCTGTTGTGGTGTAATTTCTTTGGGCCTCATTCAACACTTTACTTGCATAATATATGACATGATGTAAGTTGCCCTTCTTTTGCCCAAGTACAGCACCAATTGCAAGGTCACTTGCATCACACATGAGTTCAAAGGGTAACTCCCAATCCAGAGGTGTATTGATTGGTGCTGTTGTGAGTTTGTTTTTTAAAGTTTCAAAGGCTTGCTGGCAGTTTTCATCAAAAATAAAAGGGTTATCAAGCATTAGTAGATTACTCAAAGGTTTAGCTATTTTTGAAAAATCCTTGATAAACCTTCTGTAGAATCCGGCATGCCCTAAGAAACTTCTAACAGATTTCACATTAATTGGTGGAGGGAGTTTTTCTATGATTTCAACCTTTGCCTTATCAACCTCTATCCCTTTTCTTGAAACTTTATGGCCAAGAACAATCCCTTCGGGTACCATGAAGTGGCATTTCTCCCAGTTCAAAACTAAATTAGTTTCTTGGCATCGTTTTAAGACAAGGGTTAAATGGTTCAGGCAAGCATTGAAATTATCACCAAAAACAGAGAAGTCATCCATGAAGACTTCTAAAAACTTTTCGACCATATCAGAGAAAATGGAGAGCATACACCTTTGAAATGTGGCAGGGGCGTTGCAGAGCCCAAAGGCATCCTCCGGTATGCAAAGACTCCAAATGGACATGTAAAGGCAGTTTTCTCTTGGTCCTTGGGGTCCACCACGATTTGATTATACCCAGAATATCCGTCCAAAAAGCAATAATAGGCATGGCCGGCCAACCTTTCCAGCATCTGATCAATGAATGGGAGAGGGAAATGATCCTTCCTGGTGGCATCATTCAATCTTCTATAGTCTATGCACATCCTCCACCCAGTCACTGTTCTAGTAGGGATCAATTCATTCTTCTCATTAGTGATGACCGTCATTCCTCCTTTCTTTGGTACAACTTGAACCGGGCTTACCCATGGGCTGTCAGATATTGGGAAGATTATCCCTGCATTCCACAGCTTCATTACTTCCTTCTGGACAACTTCCTTCATTGTGGGATTTAGCCTTCTTTGTGGTTGAACCACTGGTTTGGAATTATCTTCCAAGAGGATCTTATGCATACATACTGCAGGGCTGATTCCCTTCAGGTCATCAATGGTCCATCCTAAAGCATCTTTGTGAGCTTTGAGTACATCAAGAAGTTCTCCTTCTTCCTTCTTTGTCAGGGATGAATTAATGATTACTGGGAAGCTCTCCGATGTGCCAAGGAATGCATATTTGAGATGGGTGGGTAATGGTTTCAGTTCTTGTTTTCGTACTTCTTCCTTCTTGACTTGTTTTTCATCTTGCTCAATGGAAGTCTCAGCTACTTGTTCCTTTGTTGCCCCTTGATTTCCTTCTTGCTCTTGAGGACTTTCTTCCAGCATTTCTTCCACCAAACTCTCTATCATGTCCACTCTCACATAATCCTCTTGCTCAGGAATGTGTTGCATTGACTTGAAGATGTTTATGATCATTTGTTCATTGTGGACCCTGAAGATCATTTCTCCTTTTTCTACATCAATAGTGGCTCTTGCTGTGGATAGAAATGGCCTTCCAAAAATGATTGAATTGTTTCCTTCCTCTTCAGTATCCAAAATCATAAAATCTGCTGGGAAAATAAACTCCCCAACCTTTACCAACAGATTTTCCACAATTCCAGTGGGTGTTTTGATTGATCTGTCAGCCATGACCAATGACATCCTGGTGGGTTTAAGCTCTTCTATAGCAAGTTTTCTCATCATTGAGAGAGGCATTAAGTTGATGCTGGCACCAAGGTCACATAGAGCTTTGTTGAGAATTATTCTGCCAATGGTGCATGAGACTACAAAGCTTCCTAGATCCTTGAGTTTTGGTGGAATGCCCCTTTGAATCAAAGCACTGCATTCCTCGGTAAGTAACACGGTTTCCTTCTCAAGCCAACTTCTTTTCTTGTTGATAAGCTCCTTCAAAAATTTGGCATACAGAGGCATTTGCTCAAGTGCTTCAGCAAAAGGAATATTGATTTTCAGCTTTTTGAAAGTTTCAAGGAACTTGTGAAAATGCTGATCCTTGGTTTCTTTGTTGAACCTCTGGGGATATGGCAGTGGAGGTACAAAGGTTTTCTCTACCTGTTGCTTTTGATTCTTGGTTGGCTTTTCAACTGCTTCATTCCCTTTTTTTGGAATTTTTGGTTGTTCCTCCTTTGCTTGAGTTTGCTTTGAGGCTTCCTTGCTTGCCATTACATCATCATCATTGGCTTCCTCTGTGTGTGTTGGCTGTTCCTCTTCTATTGGTCTTTTACTGCTCTCTACTTGCTTCTTAGTAGTGTCATTGTTGCTCATCAATGTTCTCCCACTCCTTAATTGTATTGCCTTGCATTCTTCCTTAGGATTTGGGATTGTGTCATTGTTTACAGAAAATGAGTAAACTATGATAGATAGTACAGAAATCCACTTCTGGGGCCCACTTGGTGTGTGCAGGGGCTGAGACTAAAGCTTCTCACATGCCTGGGCTGTTTTGGGCATTCAACGCCAGGCTGTAACCTATTTCTGGCGTTGAACTCCAACTTGTAACGTGTTTCTGACGCTGAACGCCAGACTGCAACATGGAACTGGCATTGAACGCCAGTTTACATCGTCTATCTTTGAGCAAAGAATGACCTATTATATATTGCTAGAAAGCCCTGGATGTCTACGTTCCAACGCAATTAGAAGCGCATCAATTGGACTCCTGTAGTTCTAGAAATTCCATTCCGAGTGCAGAGAGGTCAGGATCCAACAGCATCAGCAGTCCTTTTTTAGCCTGAATCAGATTTTTGCTCAGCTCCCTCAATTTCAGCCAGAAAATACTTGAAATTACAGAAAAACACACAATCTCATAGTAAAGTCCAGAAATATGAAATTTGCCTAGAAACTAATGAAAATAAACTAAAAACTAACTAAAACATACTAAAAACTATATGAAATTAACCCCAAAAAGCATATAAAATATCCGCTCATCATTTATACATCTCTCACTTTTGTATTTTGTTTGGCCTAGAGGCTTGTATTTGAGAGAACAAAACTTGTATAAGCTGTTTTTACTGTCTGGATTCATTTATGGTCTGTATATAGCTAGCCAGCTTAAACTCTGCGAGCCATGGCTAGATTCCTATGATATTATACTATTATCTTTTACTATATCTAATCAATGTCTTGTGCTTTAAGTTAGTAGCTCTGTTAGTACGTTTTGCACTTTTTAAATCTTGTTTTTGAGCTATATCCTTCATCGAGCTTTTAAATTATAATAATTCTTTCTATATATTATACGTATGAGCTTAGAACTGTTGTAATCTCTGATTAACCTTTGCATTACGACACAAGATAAGGCTTAGGCTAATTAAGGTGTTACAACATTCAACTCTGTCTACATGCCTGGCCTCTCTGACCATTCTATGCTCAAGGAACACCTTACGGTGTAAGTTTTGCCGCTGAACCATCTCATGGAGGAATTTCTCTTGGTGGGCTTGCTTTTGAAGCACCTTGTTGATGGACTCTTCATGTTGAACTTGTTTAAGAACCACAGTGTTGATTGAATCCCGGAGTTGATTGTATTGCTCCCTTTGTTGGTCCATTAATCTTGACTGGAACTCCCTTTGTTGATCCATCACTTGCAATTGGAACTCCTTATGTTGTTCTTGAGCCTACATGTACTGTCTAGACATGCCTTCAATGGCACTCTGGATTTGGCTCAAGTCAAACATGTTGGAAGTTTGTTCCGCTTCTGGCTTTAGTTCTCTTTTTCTTCTTTGAGGTCTTCTTTGGCTTTGAGTGCTTGAGACATGTTCCATTCTTTGTTTGGTGATTGGCTTATCTACTCACACCCATTGTGCGTCTTCATCTTCAAAGAGTACCCCTGCTTTCTGACACAAAAGCAAGATGGTACTTGGATGGCCCAGCCAAGTTCCATCATCACAATCTTCTGCTATCTCTTACATACTATCCGCAATGATTTGTGAGACATTCAGTTTTCCTCCCTTTATTATGCAATGAATAATTGTTGCCCTTTTTATTGTGACCTCTGAAATATTTGCGGTAGGGAGAATGGATCTTTTTACTATTTCAAGCCACCCTTTAGCTTTGGGTGTGAGGTTGCCCCTTCTCAAGTGGCTTGGACGTCCCTCATGACTGACATTGGGCTAAAATCAACTTCCATTCCCCTTACATAGCTCTTGTAAGGAGGATCACTTTTATGTTCCTGGTGGTGGCCAAATTGTTGGTTAAGAATTTCTCTTTCTTCCAAAAAAGGAGAGGAAAGATGGATTTTAGCATTGCATTTATAGCCCCAACCGACAAGGCGACTCACAACCAAAGTTTAGATTAGAGATGTCACAATTCAAAAACCAATTTAAATCCAGGAGTAGAATCCCAAGTCGTCTCCCAAGGACTAGTGCCAATGAGTGCACAATTTCGGTTGTGAAGGCAAAAGAGATTTTCAATAAAGAGATAAACAATTAAAGGAATGAAAGAACACTCAAAATTGCAATTAATAAACTAATAAAGGAATTAAAGAACTAGCTATATAATATGAACAAGTAAGATATAAAAGTGATTAATGTATGTGTGTGTGTATGATTCAAAGCATAAATGGATTCTTGGCTTTAGTTGAACTAGGGGATCTTTTTCTTGTTGCAACCACAACTATGACAATTATGATGGATTAATCTCACTTAGTTAACTCTTACATCGAAGAGTAGGTCAAGTGACCATAGTTGTTCTTAATCCATAAATCCTAACTCACTTGCTAATTGCCTTAGCAACAAGTTAGTGTTAGTGGAAACAAGAACAATTAACAATCTAAGAATTATCACTAAATGATGGACATTCCAACTCTAGGAACCCATATGCTCATTTTCCCAAAGCCAAGAGGTGGAAACTTAGCCCATAATCAAAATTGACATTTCCACAAACACTTGGTGGGCATAAACGTTAGACATGGAAAAATTGAGAAAATGCTTGAAACTATGAGTAAGTAATGATCAAAAGCAAAAATGCTAACTCATCCAAGCATATAATAATCAGCAATCCTCAAAGTCATCAACAAGAAATCAAAATTACAAAAAGTATATATATTAACAATATGACTTTAACTATAAGAAAGAGTATCGAAATTGTAGCTATAAAAAGAAGTGATTAAGAAATACTTACAATGGAGGCAAGCAAAAATCCAAGATCAAAAATGGAAAATGGCACTTGAAATGAAAACCCTAATGGAAACCCTAATGGTGTTGAGAGAAAACTTGAAAGAAAAATCTACCTAAACCCTCCTACTACTATCTAAAAACTACTCGTAATGATATGCTATGTTTTCCCAAAATGTTGCCCCTCTAATATAAGCTCTAGCAATCAGATTTGGGCCTCCAAAAGCTCCCAAAACGCGAGTCATGTACGATTTTAATGAAGGCACGCACTGCTACCTATGCGTACGCACAGGTGTGTGTGCACGCACACTCGGCTAAATTCTTAGGTTGTGCGTACGCACAAGAGACTGTGTGCACGCACACTTTGCAATGCTTTTCTCCTTTCTTTCTTCATGTTTGCTCCCTCTTGCATGCTCTTCTTCCATTCTTACCAAGCCATTCCTACCTATTGCATCTGAAATCACTCAATAAAACATCAAGGCATCGAATGGAATGTAAATGGAATAAAATTGACTAAATTATGCACAAGAGAGCATGTTTTCATAATCAAGCATAATTTAGGAGGAAAACTCAAAAGTATGCTATTTAAGGGAATAAATGTAGGTTTGCATGATGAAATCCACTCAATTTCAACAAAACTCATCATCAAATATGGATTCATCAATTCCCTCACCGCATTTGCATAAAACTCTTGTACAAGAGTTAAGCTTACTATTGCACGTTGGTCATAGAGAAGTTCCCACCTCCTTTTTTGAATGTCCTCCCTTATTGAAGGGTATTCATCTTTGCCGAGTTTGAAAGCTAACTCTAGGATGGATTCTTTATGCACCATCCATCCATTAAATTGAAGCTCATGGAACTTGGATTTAAATCTTTTCTCATCAAATGTGGGTGGCTCCATGGGTTGCTTTCCTTTCCTCATCTTTGCACATGATGAAGAAGCCATTGATTATTAATTTGAGCACGAATTCCCACACTTCATACAACTGAACTGATGATGAGGGAAAAACGATTCCACACAAACTCGCCGTCACATGTACCGGGTTGCATCAAGTAGTAATAACTCACAAGAGTGAGGTTGATCCCACAGGGATTGATGGATCAAGCAACTTTAGTGAGGTGATTAGTTTAGTCAAGCTAACAGTGCTGAATTGAGTGAAATTTGAGCAGCAGAATGTAAATGGCAAGGAATTTAAAGTGCAGAATGTAAATCACAGAAACTTAAAGAGTAAGAAATATAAATTGCAGCAAATGTAAAGGGAATTGGGTGATGGGAAATTAAATGAAGCAGTAAATCTAAACTCATAACAATTGCAGAAGATTAAAATTGGAGGAAAATTAAATCAGACTGAATCATGAAGAGAAATATAAAGTTGCAGCGAAAGGAAATTGTTGCAAAGGAATGCAGAAATTGAAATTGAATAAACTGAATTCAATATAACAAAAATGTAGAAAGTGCAGAAAAGAAAAGTGTGTCAAAGAGCTTTCTTTTCTACTCCTACTCCTACTCCTACTGCTGCCTACTACTATTGTAGCCTACTGTTGTGTGTTTTTCCTAACAGAAATAAAGCCTTTTTATAGGCATTCCTAAATTATAAAGGAAATTGAAATTGAAAATAAATTACAACTCATATGAAATTCCTATTCTAACTGTTTCTTGTGTCTTTGGGTGATGTCAATGGGCTCTGCTTGCTTTGAATTTTTCGATGGGCTTTGGATCAGACTAATTGAGCCAGAGTTGCACTTCCAGGAGAACGGAGCGTTTTCAAATTGAGCGCAGCGTTCAATTACCCACGCGTGCGCGTCATGTACGCGTGCGCGTTACTTGCAGTGTTCTCTTATTAAATGCTATGTTTGCTTAATGATCGTTGCCCCACGCGTGCGCGTCATGTACGCATGCGCGTGGGTAGCAAAATCTCAGTTCCATGCTTCAAGGCCAGCCACGCGTGCACGTGCATCATCCCAGGTTCTCCATCGATGTGTGCGTGTCAAGCACGCGGGCGCGTCGATTGTAAAACTTTGCCTCCAAATTTGAATCTGCCCAAAAATGCTGGCATACTGAACGTAGCGCTCTCTTTTGAAAACGAGCGCCAAACACTTCTACGCATACGCGTCATGCACGCGTACACGTGGGTCTTCGAAAATTTCCCCTGACGCGTAAGCATCGTATGCGCGTGCGCGTCGCTTACTAAGCGTGGCGTACTTTCTTTGAACGCAATGTTACTCTGCTCTGACCTTCTTCCTCTTCATTTTTCAATTGAAATCAACCAAACAAATACATCAAAGCTTTGGCATGATCATCAAATCTTGTATCTTTCATATTATCAACTAAATCCTGCAAGAAATCTAATGAAAATGTATAAAATTACCAATGTTTGATTGAATCAAGACAAGCATGAAATTCTCACTCAAATACTTATTTGTTGCCTAAATTTGCATGTAAACCAAATAAAAACTATTGAAATAGGCTTGTGAAACTAGCCTAAGATGACTTGTCATCACAACACCAAACTTAAATCTTGCTTGTCCCCAAGCAAGCAGTAAAGCATAAGGAAAATTAATGGAAGCAGAGAAGTGTATTAGCCTTTTATTGGAAGACATTGAATACTGATTAATGGGGTTTTCATGCATGGTATCTTATAGACTTTTATTCTGTGACTAAGACATCAACATTCCTTTTGATCCTTACTTGAATTACACAAAAAATGAGACTTGTTATTGCTTAGTCCTTAGTTTTTCTTATTCTCTTTCTTGGCTGATATTTATTGTTTGCTGAGGCTTAATGCTATGTGGTGAGGCGGCTTTTTAGAGTAAGCTTTTAGCCAGCGTTCCCGCCCCCAATTGGTTCAGGATGCTAGGTGTTGAAACACCCATATAGGCTTACTTGCTCAAGCCTCTCCTTAGCACACACACATCACAAGCATTTATCTTTGTTTTGTTCTTTGGAAATTGATGCCCAGCACCTCTTTAGGTTACTAAATGCTTTGTCTCAAAGTAGCTCTTGATGGTGGACTTTCGGTTGGCAATCCCGGGTTAGTTAACCCAAGTTGCCGGGTGATGAAGCACCCCTTAGAACCTAGTTATCCAAGCTTATCTTTGTACAAGAACATCACAGGCATTTATCCAAATTTCCAGCCATTGGTGCCCAGCCTTGTTTATTTCTGTTTGTTTCTTTCTCTTGCATTTTCTTTCTTCTATTTTGGACCTTTTTCATTTGTCAAGTCTCATGAAATGCAACTCAAGTTCATATCACACAGTCATGCCCACATTCAGCCTTATTTATAAATCAACTAATAAACCAGCATATACTACCACATAACCTTATTCTGTCTCTTATTAAACCAGACTTTTACTCTTTCTCTATTTCACATTAATTTTTCTTTTATTCAAGAATGAGGAACAAAGCATATAATTCAGGTAAGATGAACGTGAATCAAGCACTTAGACTAGCAAGCCACAACAACATGGAAACAAACAAACAAACAAACAGTAAATAAATATAAAAAGACACTAATCAACAGGGGACATTTGTACTTTGAATTAGCATGTTTAAGCTAAAGTCAGTTAGAGAACAATACAACCTCTTGGAGCCTATTTGTTTCCTCTGTGTCATCATCATTGTTGGGTTCCATGTCCTTCTTTTGTCCATGATGATGTATCTTTTCCTCCAAGTGACTGAATGACTTCCTACAAGAGATATTGAAAGTTACTTGTTCCCCAAGCACTTGAGAAACAGTTAGCATGCATGTATGCTTGTAATTCTCTGAACCTAAGTTGGTGTGGAAACACCAAACTTAGTTCCTTGCCTACTTCTATATGTAGCAGAATGAATACATGCATGAAATATTAAGTACTTTTTATTAAGAAAATAGACTATGAGCCAGAAAACAAACTATGAACTAGAACACAAACTAAAAACTAGAAACTAAACAATTATTAAGTAGTTTTTCTGATTATTTGGAGCCGATACTAGTCATGCTGACGGTGCAATGTGTTCTTAATGAAATTTTTGGTGGAACACCAAACATAGCATCCAACATTCACCCCTTCATTACTTTGGTGTGTAACACCAAACTTAGCTCTTTGCAATACAGAGTAATCTACTTAACTGCTTTATTGAAATAACTAAGAAAGGAAAACTACTGACCTGTAGCTGATGACTTTCTTCCTCTTCTTCCAGTTTGTTAAGAGGAATGACCTCAATGGTAAAGAGGAGCCAGTCAGTGCCCCCTTTCTTGGCCTCACCCAGGCAAGCTTCCTTTTGTTAACTGCTTGATTGAGCTTTCTTGCTAGTGGTCCAGGGGTTGGATTGCTTGTGGTTGACCTCTCCTTCTTCCTTGATATGTTCAATGGTAGCTTGGTCACAATCCTCTCTTCGGTGCTGTTGTTGGATGCCTTCACTTCTTTGAATTCAAGTCTTGGTGGTTGTGTGATTGTTGGAGTGTTCTTTTCATCAAAAGCTTCTTGCATTGGTAGTTCAATGAGCCCTTCTTCTATGTAAATTCCTGCCTCACTTGAGTATGAACTTACTTGATTGTTTTCCTCACTCTCTTGTTCTTCCACTTCCTCTTTTGCACTCAACATTTGATTTAATAGCATCTTCATGGAGGAGGTTTCTTGTTCTTCCCAAGATTTCTTCATCTCCTCTTTATATCTTTCAATCACAGATTCAAGTGTTGAGAGTTTTTGGTTCAGAGAAGTTTGTGGGGATTGTGAGTTTTCATGTTCCATTGTCATCTCAAGTGGCTTCTGTAGATATGCAGTTTCAGGTTCAAATACCTCCACCACGTCATTCTTCATTGAAATTTTGCTTGACACAGGTGCCTTTTCTTCTTGCTCTTCCACTTCCTCCTTCACATCCACCAAGTGGTCTTCATCTTCCTTGCTCAGCAGTTCTAAGTTTCTCCTCATTTGCTCTAAGTGCCCATCCATCTTCTTGAAGAGGGTCTCTTACTCTTTCTAGGATTTTTCTTGTCTTTTCAAGAGTTCTTTAGTTCTCTCCCTAGAGTCTATGACACTTTGCAGGCATTGTTCTGCTTGTAGCAAGAGAGAAGCAGATTGGGATGGATTTTTTGGGTTTGTGGGTATTGTGGTGAAGTTGTGTTGAGGGATATGAAATGAATTTTGTGGGTAATCAGGTGTGTCTTGTGATTGGTGAAATGAATTGTATGGATCTTGGAGGAAACTTTGTGTTGAGGTATAGTCAACTGATGAAAAATTCTGACATAAGAAATCACGAGGTGGGGTTTTACTTAGTTTAGGAGCCTCTTTATTTTGCTCTTCCACCTCCTCCCTTGCACTTAACATTTGGTTTACCAGCACTTCCATAATTTTGAAGCAGTTCTCTTGTTCGTTCTAGGATATCTGTGCCTCCCCCTCATATATTTCAAGCATGGTCTCAAACTTTGAGAGGCTTTGGTTCATGGAAGTTTGTGTGGACTGTAAGTTTTGGAAGATATTTTGTGTCGAGGGATAGTTAAGTGATAAAGAATTTTCATATGAAAAACTGGGAGGTGAGGTTTGACAACTTTCCATGAATGAATTGAAGGTTTGCTCAAGTGATGATGGCTCCTGATAAGTGGAGTATGAACTGTCAAATGCTTTCTGGTTTAGATCCTCCCATCCACAATGTGAATCATTGTAGAGTTCATCAAAGTGTGGATCATTTTGTGGCGTTGGGGGACAATCTTCCATGTATGTATTGATAGCACAATCAAATGATGATATTTTTTAATGAACAGAATATGAAACATTGAAATTCCCTTCCCAGCCATGATTTATGTCAGTGTCATAACAATATGAGTCATTTGATTAAAAAATATCATCAAGTAGGCTGAAATAGTAGGCTTTATACTCCTACTCCTACTGCTGCCTACTACTATTGCAGCCTACTGTTGTGTGTTTTTCCTAACAGAAATAAAGCCTTTTTATAGGCATTCCTAAATTGCAATTGAAATTGAAATTGAAAACAAATTACAACTCAAATGAAATTCCTATTCTAACTATTTCTTGTGTCTTTGGGTGATGTCAATGGTCTCTGCTTGCTTTGAATTTTTTGATGGGTTTTGGATCAGATTAATTGAGCCAGAGTTGCACTTCCAGGAGAACGAAGCGTTTTCAAATTGAGCGCAGCGTTCAATCACCCACGCGTACGCGTCCTGCACGCTTGCGCGTGCTTTTGCGTGTTAGCCCATCGACGCATTTGCGTCATGTATGCCTGTGCGTCCCTTGCAGCGTTCTCTTATTGAGCGCTACGTTTGCTTAATGAACGCTGCCCCACGCATGCGCGTCATGTACGCATGCGCGTGGGTAGAAAAATATCAATTCCATGCTTCAGCGGCAACCATGCGTGCGCCTCCATCATCCCAAGTTCTCCATCGACGCGGGCGCGTCGATTGTAAAACTTTGCCCCCAAATTTTAATCTACCCGAAAACGCTGGCTTACTGAATGTAGCCCTCTCTTTTGAAAATGAACGCTAATCACTTCCACGCATACGCGTCTTGCACGTGTACGCGTGGGTCTTCAAAAATTTCCCCTGACACGTAAGCGTCTTATGCACGTGCACGTCGCTTACTGAGTGATGAGCGGATAATTTATACCCTTTTTGCCATTGTTTTTAGATAGTTTTTAGTATGTTTTAGTTACTTTTTAATATATTTTTATTATTTTTTTCAAAAATTACATTTCTGGACTTTGCTATGAGTTTGTATGTTTTTATGTGATTTTAGGTATTTTTTGGTTGAAATTGAGGGACATGCGCAAAAATTTGATTCAGAGGCTGAAAAAGGACTGCAGCTGTTGGATTCTGACCCTGCTTCACTCAAAATAGATTTTCTGGAGTTATAGAAGCTTAATTGGCGCGTTCTCAATTGCGTTGGAAAGTAGACATCCTGGGCTTTCCAAAATCATATAATAGTCCACACTTTTCTTGAGATTTAATGGCCCAAACTAGTGCCCAAAGCTAGCCTAAAACTTTCTGGCGTAAAACGCCAGAACTGGCACCAGAATTGGAGTTAAACACCCAAACTGGCACCCAAGGTGGCGTTTAACTCCAAGAACAGCCTATGCACATGAAAGCTTCAATGCTTAGCCCAAACACATACCAAGTGGGCCCCGGAAGTGGATTTCTGCACTATTTGCACTTAGTTACTCATTTTCTGTAAACCTAGGTTACTAGTCTAGTATAAAAACTACTTTTAGAGATTTATATTAGGAGGATCTTTTGATCAGAATATTATCATCTATTGTTCACGTTTGGAGGCTGGCCTCACGGCCATGCCTAGACCTCTTTCACTTATGTATTTTCTACGGTGGAGTTTCTACACCCCATAGATTAAGGTGTGGACACTACAAGAAAATAAGCTTTCTGCCACGCTTTAAAAGCATGCCGAAAAGTGCAAAAAAGTGTGCCGATAGCTTTTTGCCACGCTTTTTGAGTTATCGGCACGCTTTTGAAAGGGTCACATCTGTCAGCGTGCCGGTTGCTCTATCGCCATGGTTTTGTGGATCTATCGGCACGCTTTTTTTGTTGGCATGCTTTCATCTCTTGTCACGCTTAAAAAGCATGGCCATAGGTCTTAACCTATAGGTACGCTTAAAAAGCGTACCGAGAAGTGCACATATCGCCACGCTTTTAAAAGGTCCCAGAATGTTTGTTTTGG
Source organism: Arachis ipaensis (assembly GCF_059453495.1). Classification (NCBI taxonomy): domain Eukaryota; kingdom Viridiplantae; phylum Streptophyta; class Magnoliopsida; order Fabales; family Fabaceae; genus Arachis; species Arachis ipaensis. The sequence continues at coordinate 82,186,422 of NC_142444.1, forward strand.
GTACTCTTTAAAAGCGTGCCAATAGGAAAAGATATGGCTACACTTTTTAAAGCGTGGCGATAGCCAGTGATATGGCCACGCTTTAAAAGCGTGGCAATAGCCTTGTAAAATTTTTTTAAAAAAATCTTTTTTCTTTATTTTACCTTCACCGCTGCAAAATATAAATTTTCAATCCTTTTTTATTACCAAACCTACAAATATAGTATGCAATTTTTAGTACAAGATAAATCAAACAATAATTAGTGACATAATTTTTGCGATAATTGTTTTATACATTAAAAAACTAATACTCAAATACAAAATAAATCTCAATTTCAAAATCCAAAACTAAAAACTTAAAAAAAAATACATAAACAATACAACTTAAATTCTATTTCCTTTGCTGTTCCTCCTTCTTCTAGCCCTCTTAAACTTCCTTCCCTTGGATCATACATAATTGTTTCTGGAACATTTATGAACTTTTTTACCTACAAAAGATAATTCCTTGAGCTAAACGTTAGTGGTACTACACTGAATTCCTTAAGGTCAATCTCATTACAATTAGCAGCAAGGTTTTCAACTTCAGCCAGAATCCTACAAAAGCATTCAATTATACTACATAAATATAAGCTCAGTCTCATTAATTACAAGTAAATTTTCCAACACAAGCTCCTGAGCTAATGAGCATTCACTTAAACAAGAAGAGAACAGAGATATAGTTCTTTGTTTATCTCTTAATGCATGTATATATACAATTATTTTCTACTTGAAACCAATTCTGGAACAAGGAAGATGATCATTCCCATTCAATAAAGTGAATTTACTTGCCAAGCATACTAGAGAGCAATTTAACATCAGAAAAAAGGGATCAACCAGTATACTTCAAATAATAAATGTATTAAAAGCAGTTCGTAAACTAATGTGACCAAAAGGATATATATCAAGTTTGAAAAAAAGTGTTAAGACATACTTGGCAAAGTCCTCTGGCATCTTGCTGAGACCAAAAGGATCATAACCATAGCTGCATCAACAAATATCAAAGAAAAATTAAGCAAAACAAGTCAAAGTTTCACAATGTTTGTGATTCAAATGGGACTAGCTAGAGAAGAATCCGCATACTCTCCGGGCACTTCTCCATTCAAGTATGGTGGGATCTCGGATCGGTCCAAGAGATTAGACCCTCTGGCAAGAAGATCCTTCTGTCAGGACCTGTCACCAAATGGAAGCAATGATCAGAAACTAGTTTCCTACCATGAATTGTACAACTAGAGTATATAAAAAAACTTTGTTAGTTCATTACAAGAACTTAATTCGGACTAATTAGGAGATTATAGGCTATAGGAATAAGTTACCCTCCTCTTACTACTAAGTCAAGCTTTGTGAAAAAAATGGGTGTAACAAGACTATGATCTGTGATAACAAGACTGAAATCAAAGGTAAGCACGTATTCCGAGCTTTCGAGGAGATCCCTCAATTTGCTTTTGCTTGAATTATCTCAGCTAGAAACCCCATGAGAGTTGCATTGACCTGAACTTGTTAATGAAACATCATTAGAAGCTGTAACAAAAATGAAGATGGCAGTTAATTCAAATAGAATTAAACCTATAAGTCCCTACATTATATATAATTTACTGTGACAAGTGATTTATGAAAGGTAAATTAAAAAAACAATTAAAATAGTATAAAAAGGAATAAATGAAGCTGCAGAATCTCTGATTCCTCTCTTAGACAAAGCACAAGATATTATTCCACCGCAACTCCAACCCAAAACACCCCTTAGGCTTGGGGTATCAATCTCTATCTCTTTTTTTTTTATTAATTTTTAGTAATTAAAGGTATGTAGATGGAGAAGTAGGGTATCCTATGAAGAGAGGGCATATGTAATGAGTCAAAGTAGTTGGGTTGGCCCCTTGTTATTGTATCTTTTCAAGAATTGGCAGAACCATAGAATGGTATTGTTACAAGTTACAGCCCTATGTGAATGAAACCTTAGAAAATATGAGCAACAAAAGAACCTTGTTCAAATTTCTGTTGTGGAAATTTGTTCTATGATTACTTTAAGAAACTAATTAATCATCCAAATAAGGCATAGTAAAAGTAATGATTAACTGAACAATAGAAGAGACAATATTTTGAACTAAACAAGAAGAGAAAAAGGTGCTTAGTTAGTTAACTAAATTCCAATTAGAAATAACACAAAATAACAAAAAAGGACAAAGCAATTTGTGGTTTCAAAAAACTTAAAATAGAACTATTCAATTAAAGAGAGAGCAGAGAATATATTCAAAAGACAAAGTATGCAAAGGAAAGAAACTGAATACATTAAACCAAAAAAAGAAGGGAAACAGAAGTGAGGATCAAGAAACAAACAAACAATATCTTCAAGCTTAGGCAACAAATGTCAGAACAGAGCAGAACGGAATAGAACTGAATAAACATAATTATCAGACAAAGTCTTTCCTAAAGTAAAGAAATCCAGTGTTCAAATCACTAACATTTTAGTTAAAGCTTGCTTTAAGTCACAATCCATTTCCACTGCAACTAACCAAATTTCAGTTTTTTATGAGACATTTTAAAGCAATAAAATAGTCAAAAAAAATATATTAACAGAAACTACATTGGCTACAGCATACTTAAGCAGCAGTGATAGTCACTGCTCGAGCAAAGCACAAGCACAAGCTACGCTAAGAACCTTAGGCATTCAAGAGAGCTCACCTTCCTTATTACATTCAGGGTCTTCGGGAATCATCAATTCATTATTAGGGTGATCTGGTAAGTCTCGGAGCCTATCCTCAAACCAGCTTTGTATCTAAAATCTCTCCGAAAATAAAGGATTAATAAAGAAAGAAACGATATCAGAAACAAAAATTCATCAGCTAAGAAAATGTGTGAACCTCAGTCCATCTAACTGCAGGTTTCCCGGCACGGCCAGTAGAGTGGCTGCACTTATTTAAATAACAAAAGCGATTTATATTGTTGCAAAAAAATATACAATTGAATTGGTTTAGATCGATTTATGATCTCTACTTTTTCTTTATTGAGAATTAGTTTGAGATTCTACATCTATGTCATTCTCTCTTTCACTTTATATCTTTTTGGTGATTAATCTACTCTAACAAAGAGCACACAATATTATGAATGGGGTCGAAGAATAACATGCTAAGCGATTAGAGGAGTTTTATGCCTACAAATACTCAAAGGATAATCTAAGTTTACACTACTTGAAATTGCATCACCAAGCATGAAGTTTTGAAAGTAGACTGAGAAACCAAAATGACGAGTTCAGTATATACAAGAGATACGTACTGATGTAGAAATTGTATGCTTCCCATTGGTAAAACAAGTAAGGCATTTATAGTCAATCACTTCACTAGCTGCGGCCATTTTATTCCTCACAGCTTTAGACTTCAAGGATGCTAAAGGCACACCAAGAACATGAAAAGGAGGCATAATGAACTAAATTCAGTTTGCAGAAATATAAAACCAAAAACATTTGATCAACCAAGAAGCCAACACTAACACACACATACACACATCGTTGAAGTGTAACCCACAGAGCCCGTCTCGGTGCTGCGCTCAAACATGATGGTGAGTTCATTGAGAAACGGATCTAACTGTAGAAGAACCTAGTAAAAAAAAATCAAAATAGTAGGGGTTAGACTTCAAACAAAAAGATGTTAATTCTTGCAAAATATTGTATTTTCATCAAGATAACATGCCGATTTTTCCAGCATATTCCGCATTCATTTTTTTTAAATAATAACGATAACAAAAAATGAAAGGAGAAAATCTTTACCTTCACAACACCTCCAGTTTTTCTTCCAGCCAAGACATCCATTAGTGTGGTTTTCCAGCCCCGCATACTCCAACCAATGCTGTCAACACTCCAGGCCTAAAAGCTCCAGTAACATTAGCAAGCAGCTGCAGCCTTTTGACGTTAGGATTTTCGTCAGTAAAGAAGTTCATAAAAACAGTCGCGTTGTAGATATAGTCTCTAAACCAACAAAAATCTCTTCGTACAAACGTTTTGGTTGTCACAAGTAACAAACCCCTTAAAAATTGTTAACCGAGTATTCAAACCTCGGGTCGTCTTCTCAAGGAACTTCAGGAAAGTATGTTCTTATTATTGGTTATGGAGGTTGTAAAATCGGGGTTGAGAGTGAAGAGTAGATATGACAAAAAATTTAAATGGCAATTAAAATAAATAAATACTGTAAAGCAATCTTTTGGCAAGGTAAGAGAAATTGGAAGTCTAACTTAGTTATCTCTCTTAACAATAATGAAAGTTGAATCTAAATTCCACTTAGTTAACCTTTACTAAAGTAAAGGAAAGTCAAGGGACTAATTAGTTTGACCTTCGAATCCTATTTATTTCCTAAGAAAAAGTTGGGATTATTGAAGTTCAGTTCAATTAGCAAGATAACGATTATCAATTATGCTGAGTTTAATAATGTTGAGTTACTGATTTCTTAACCAAGACCAAAAGAAAAAAAGTAAAATTGTTGGAATAAAAATGTCCTTAGATGGAAAGCAATGGTAACACAAATTAAGGAGAAAGCAATCAATAACTGAAATACCTCAAATAATCATTAATTCAAATCATAACATGGAAAGGGTTCATAAGTCAAGTTGGCAACATTTATAGGTACGAATAAAAGCATTAAAGTAAATATTAAACCTGGATCGAGAGTCCCTCTTACAAACTAGGAGAAGTCCTAAATCCTAATCCTAATCCTAAGAGAGAGAGGAGAGAACCTCTCTCAAACTAAATCTAAATCATGGAAAGTGAAAATTGGCGAGCTCTGCCTAGAATGGATGCATTCCCCCACTTTATAGCCTCCAATCTGCGCTTTCTGGGCCGAAAACTGTGTCAAAAAGAGCCCAAAAATCGCCCCCTACGTATTCTGGTACGTTCAGGTCGCGGACAAGTGATGCGGTCGCGTCGTCCATGCGGCCGCGCAGATTGAAGTTCGCAGATGTGACGCCTCCGTGTGGATCACGCGTTCGCGTCGCCTAGCGTTTGGGCAACTATGGCATATTATATATTAAATCAAAGCCCCAGACGTTAGCTTTCCAACACAACTAGAACCACGTCGTTTGGACCTCTATTGCTAAAGTTATAGCCGTTTGAGTGCGAAGAGGTCAGGCAGGACAGCTTAGCAGTTTCTCCAACTTCTTGTATTCGTTCCATTTTTGCATGCTTCCTTTCCATCCTCTGAGCCATTCCTGCCCTGTAATCTCTGAAAACACTTAACACACATATCAAGGCATCTAATGGTAATAAGAGAGGATTAATAATAAGCAAATATAAGATCAAAGAAGCATGTTTTCAATCATAGCACAAAACCAGGAAGGAAAATGTAAAACATGCAAATAGTATGAATAAGTGGGTAAAGAGTTGATAAAAACCACTCAATTGAGTACAAGATAAACCATAAAATAGTGGTTTATCAACCTCCCCACACTTAAACAATAGCATGTCCTCATGCTAAGCTCAAGAGAAGCTATAAAGATGAAGAGGAATGGTAGAATGCATGAAATGCAACCTATCTGTATGAATGCAACTATATGCAGAATGTTTCTACCTACTTGGTTAAAAGTAAACAAATCTTTTAAGAACATACATGAACTGTATTTCACTAATTCAAATCATAAAAATGAAGTACAAATAGACTTGCAGAAGAAAATAGCTCATGAAAGCCGGGAACAAAGAATCGAGCATCGAACCCTCACTGGTAGCGTATACACTCTAATCACTCAAGTGTTTAAGGTTCGATTCTCTCAATTCTCTACTAACCTTGCTTTCTAAGGCTTACTCTTCATCTAACAATCAACATAAATTTAATGCACAAATACACAAATCAAGAGGTCTTTTAAGTGTTGTAATGGGGTTAGGGTCAAGGTAGGATTGTATTTGGCCAAGTGGACTAAAATCTGAATCCTTAATTAACTTAAACTTGCCACCTAACTTTAGACAATCCATGTAATCATAATATAATATCTAACTATCCATTAACCATGTTTTCCACATGTTCATGCATTCTAATTTTCAAGTACAGTACATATGCATTGCTTTCACTTACATTGGGGCATTTTGTCCCCTTTTTGCTTAATTGCTCTTTTTCTTTTCTTTTTCTCTTTTTCTTCTTCTTCTCTTTTTTTTATATATATAAATATATATTTTTTTCTTTTGTTTTTCTCAATGCATATGATTAAATTATTGAATGCATGAACATGTTCTAAACATTTCTTTCACATTTTTATAAAGATATATAACACCCAATTCTTAAACCAAATATTTCCAAACCCACTTTTCCCCACACTTAATTCATGAGCAGTCTCACTAGTCTAAGCTAACCAAGGATTCAAATTAAGGACAATATTGTTTTCCACTTAGAGTTAATGATGTGCTAAAGTAAAGAACAAAGGGGTAAAATAGGCTCAAATTGGTTTGCAAAGGATAATGAAAGGTAAGGCCATATGGGTATGTAAGCTCAGTGAAACAAAGGCCTCAATCATATAAGTGCATGTATACATCAAACAATAGAAATATAGAATTAAGCAAGACAAAGATCACAATTTTAGAGAGAAAAATACACACTAAAACAGAATTTTGGTTGATAAAATGTAACCAATTCAAATAGGCTCAAAAATCTCACAGGTTTTGTGTGTTCGAGTTCTAAACCATGTTCCAGTATAATATCTCTTCAAACAAGTGTAACATTAAATTTTATTCAAATTAGTGAAATTCTCTAAAAATTTTCTTGAAAAAGAAAATATTACTTCAACCAAGTGGTAAAATATGCAAAAAATTAAACAAATATGCAATCAAACATGCAAATGCAACAATGAATAAGGAAAATAAATCATTGGTGTTGAGATAGAGGAGTAACTAACCCATGGAGATCGGTATCGACCTCCCCACACTTAAAGATTGCACCGTCCTTGGTGCATGCTGAGATGTGCAGGTGGATGGGTTGCTCCAACTGATGCTTTTCTCCAAGGATTATGCAGATGGACTTGTCTGTTTCCCCATGCAAACGCCTTCCGGTTCCCTTCCGAGTGGCCATCCTAAAAGAAAAAGGGAAGAAAAAGTAACCCAGTAATAGAGATAAGAAAATAAATGAAGTGTGGTTGGGTTAATGCCAAATGAAAAAGGGTCTCATTTACATGGAAGCTTCAACATGTACGTGAGAAAACAATAGAAGCCATGGCATACCAGTGGTGTAGAATATGCAACCAAGGGAAGGAGTGTGGGTAAAATATCAATATAAGTTCATGTCAATGCAAGAAGGAATTCAAATATCTTAAAAGAATAGCATTGATTTAAATAATATTACCCAACAGTGTAAACAAGTCACTAAGCACCAAGATAATACCAGAAAAGATATAACAGTTGAATAAGAACATTTGAACACCAGTAATTTTACAAAAGAAAATAAAAATATGCTCAAAATTAAAATGCAATGAATGAAAGTATTCAAATAAATAAAATAAAATAAAAGATAAGAGGAATGAGAAGAGTAAGAAAGAAAGAAGAAAGAAGAAAAGATAGAAGAAATTAGGATTGGGGAAGAAAAGATAAGATATTTGGCAAATTAGGATAAGCTGTGCGGCGCAATCAACGCGATCGCGTGGGCACGCGGTCGCGCGACTAGCGCTTAAACTGATTGACGCGGTCGCGTCTGTCATGCGGTTGCGTGACCCGTTTTATGCTGCTGGCGCGAGGGCAGCCTCGCGCTCGTACAACTCTCTCTTTAAATTGCATGTTGCCAAAAATCTGGGTGACGCGATCGCATGGGGCATGCGATCGCGGCGTGGCCACTTAGTAGGATGTGACGCGGCCGCGTGGGGCACGCGGTCACGTGAGATGGACTGCGCGTCCAGTGCCAGTCCAGCACCACTCTAGCACAACTTTCGGCTGTGCACCATTATTACGTCGAAATCCTGGTCACGCGGCCGCGTGGGACACGCGGTCGCGTGGGAGGCCATTATTCCCATATGACGCGGTCGCGTGGGATGATTTGTGCCATTGGCACGCCTCCAGCCATGCTCCAGCGTGACTCTCTGTTCGTTTTTATTTTCTCCCCTCTCCTTGCGACGCAGACGCGTCGCTGATGCGGTCGCGTCGCGTGGCTTTTTTTTTTTTAAATGTGTATGATAGATGCAGAATGCAATGATTAACATGAATTCTATGCATGATTCCAGGTTCAATAAAGTAAAATGAAAAGGAAATAAAAATGAAAGCAATTAACAAGAAATAAATTGAAAAAGAAGCGACCATACCATGGTGGGTTGTCTCCAACCTAGCACTTTTAGTTTAAGTCCTTAAGTTGGACATTGTAGGAGCTTCCTGCTATGGCGGCTTATGTTTAAATTCGTCCAAAAATCTCCACCAGTGCTTGGAATGCCAATAGCCTCTAGGGTCCCATACTACGCATGTAAAGCTTCTGAGCAGCTTCAGACAAATTTTCAGATTCCCGGGGTAACGAATGTCAGAATAAACTCCAGGATCCCAAGCCTTGCTTTTAAATCCACCTCCGTCTTGATCTATATGTTTCCATCCGAGCGGTTTAAAAAGTAGAATCTCACCATGGTGACCAAACGTTCTCCATGATCCATGCAATGGAGCATGATACCAATCCGTGTACTTCGAGGTGAAGCGTGGAACCTTATTGAACCTTGTGCACCAACTCTGAGTACGAGCCATTTCCCTCTTACTCTTAAAGCCGCAAAGAGCTCTAAGCTGGCCATCTGTTTCAAGTAAACCATATTCAAGTGAATAAGTAAAGTTAAAGGTTAAGGATTGTACCCACTTGAAGCTTGTATTAGGTGGTAATGGCCTTGGGATAGGTGTTTCTGGTGGTTCTGTAAGTTCTACTCCCTTGTGCTCTTCTGTGAATTCCTCCACTTCCTTCCAAGGTTCTACAATTGTATCTGTGTCCTGGTCAAAGTCTTCTATGTCTTCCTCATCACTTGAGTCATAGATTGGAGGTTGAGAGAAATTTACCTCCGCATCATCTTCATATTCACTTGGGGAAGATTCTTCGATCTCAGAGAATTCACTTGCGGATGCAAGTTCATTACTAAGAGAATTTGACTTGGGACTATCATCATCAAGGGAATTTGTGTCCTAGGTTATTCCGTTTGATTCTTCATAAACAACTTGCCTTGGAGGTTGTACAATATCCTCCTTAGCATCAACCGTAGCGTCCTTGACGGAGTTCTCCTCAGTTCTGGATTCCCATGGAGGTTCAACATCTCCTAGATCTTCAACCAACTCTTCTTCTTGAACAATGACAGCTTCTTCTACCTGTTCTAGTACGAATTCATTCTCTGTCTTATCCACTGGAGTTTCTGGTATCTCCTTCATGCTACACTCTTCGTTAGACTGTTCACATGGGGCTGTGGCTGATCCTTGTGTATTTGAGCGCCTAGAAACCCATTGAATTATTGTTTGCTCCAGCTGTCGAATGGTTGTTTGAAGTTTATTTACTGGTTCCTTTAGGCGAACCTCTGCTTCTCGGGTTGCCGGACTTGGGCATCACACATAGAGAAGTGGTGGTGGTTGGGAGTGATTGGATTGGTACTGGGGTAAGGAAGGATCATATGGTGGCGAATGGTAAAGAGAAGCTTGTGAGTGTGGTGGTTCGAGGTTATGTTGAAAGGATGGTTTATATGCACGGGGTGGGGCTGGTTGGTAGTTACAAGGTTGTCCACCATATCTTTCAGCTGGGTATGCATTGTAGAATGGTCTTTGTCCAGGATATCTTGGAGGGTGTTGCTGCCTAAAGGGTTGATTAGATCCTCTTGGCTCCATCCATCCTTGATTGGTCTGACCTTGATGCACATTCCTGCTGTAACTTCCATTTCTTTCAACAAAGTTAGAACCAAACTCAAAGCGAGAGGGGTGAGAATTCATGGTAGCAAATAAAGATGAAAAGGAAAAACAAAAATAAATAAATAAGCAAAAGAAAAATATTTACAATAACCAATAATAAGGCACACGTTAGCAGTTCCCCGGCAAGGGCGCCATTTTGACGTTAGGATTTTTGCCAGTAAAGAAGTTCATAAAAATAGTCGCGTTGTAGATATAGTCTCTAAACCAACAAAAATCCCTTCGTACAAACGTTTTGGTTGTCACAAGTAACAAACCCCTTAAAAATTGTTAACCGAGTATTCAAACCTTGGGTCGTCTTCTCAAGGAACTGCAGGGAAGTATGTTCTTATTATTGGTTATGGAGGTTGTAAAATCGGGGTTGAGAGTGAAGAGTAGATATGACAAAAAATTTAAATGGCAATTAAAATAAATAAATACTGTAAAGCAATCTTTTGGCAAGGTAAGAGAAATTGGAAGTCCAACATAGTTATCTCTCTCAACAATAATGAAAGTTGAATCTAAATTCCACTTAGTTAACCTTTACTAAAGTAAAGGAAAGTCAAGGGACTAATTAGTTTGACCTTCGAATCCTATTTATTTCCTAAGAAAAAGTTGGGATTATTGAAGTTCAGTTCAATTAGCAAGATAACGATTATCAATTATGCTGAGTTTAATAATGTTGAGTTACTGATTTCTTAACCAAGACCAAAAGGAAAAAAGTAAAATTGTTGGAATAAAAATGTCCTTAGATGGAAAGCAATGGTAACACAAATTAAGGAGAAAGCAATCAATAACTGAAATACCTCAAATAATCATTAATTCAAATCATAACATGGAAAGGGTTCATAAGTCAAGTTGGCAACATTTATAGGTACGAATAAAAGCATTAAAGTAAATATTAAACCTGGATCGAGAGTCCCTCTTACAAACTAGGAGAAGTCCTAAATCCTAATCCTAATCCTAAGAGAGAGAGGAGAAAACCTCTCTCAAACTAAATCTAAATCATGGAAAGTGAAAATTGGCAAGCTCTGCCTAGAATGGATGCATTCCCCCACTTTATAGCCTCCAATCTGTGCTTTCTGGGCCAAAAACTGGGTCAGAAACAGCCCAGAAATCGCCTTCTGCGTCTTTTGGTACGTTCAAGTCGCGGACAAGTGACGCGGCCGCGTCATCCATGCGTCCGCGTGGATCACGCGTTCGCGTCACCTAGCTTCAGGGAAATCATGGCATATTATATATCAAATCGAAGCCCCAGACGTTAGCTTTCCAACGCAACTAGAACCGTGTCGTTTCGACCTCTGTAGCTAAAGTTATAGCCGTTTGAGTGCGAAGAGGTCAGGCTGGACAACTTAGCAGTTTCTCCAACTTCTTGTATTCGTTCCATTTTTGCATGCTTCCTTTCCATCCTCTGAGCCATTCCTGCCCTGTAATCTCTGAAAATACTTAACACACATATCAAGGCATCTAATGGTAATAAGAGAGGATTAATAATACGCAAATATAAGATCAAAGAAGCATGTTTTCAATCATAGCACAAAACCAGGAAGGAAAATGTAAAACATGCAAATAGTATGAATAAGTGGGTAAAGAGTTGATAAAAACCACTCAATTGAGTACAAGATAAACCATAAAATAGTGGTTTATCACCTTTCTTCTTATATCCCTTGTTGTTTCAATTCCTAAAGAAATAATTGATATCTTTAGCCTACCAGAAAAATAAAGAATACTTTTTTGGGTGCCTTGGGGGATTTCTTTTTACGCATCAAAGGGACATCCACACAGTAATTGATATTGCTGAAAGCCATGGAAAGAGGTTGAAATGGGAGAACCATTCCTCTTTGTTTGAAATGCTTTCCTGAGATGACAACACAATAAAATAAAATGAATGTCATTTCCCAACTGAATAGAAATAACTAATAACTAAAATAAAAGAGAAGAGGAAAAAATGTGGATAAGTAACTAATAACATATGACAAGCATAGATATAGAAGCTAAACTTCAAATTTATACCAGCTTTTTCATGATCCCCCAAATCTGAAAAACATTGAGCTACAATATTAATTATCCCTATTCCTTCAAAAATTTCAGCAGCTTGCCTAAGAATTTCGTGCGCATCCTCAGGATTCAAATCACACAAATGGTTTGCAGTTGCCCTAAGACCAGCAGCCGTAGACTTTTTTCCCAGTAGGAGTCCCCTGCTCTTTCAAAACACATTGTCGCCAAGCAGAGTTATTAATTAAAACGACTTATCACAAGCAGAGTTTCTTGGGGCAAGAACAAATCTAAACACAAAGTTTACTTCATTTAACAAGTTTCAATCCTCTTTCATAAGAGCAATTTAACAACTCTGATCTTAAACCACACACATAACAAAGGAACGATTAACTTAAACCATCAATATCATTCAACAAAAATGAAACAAAATCAAAATCCTAACCGTGAATGCTTAAAGTATGAAAAGATTAACCTACTGCTAGTTGATGTAGAAAAACTAGAATAACAGATCAGGCAAAGCAGTAACAGTTCAGCATCACATAGCAGCAGCTGAGCACTACCACAGCTGTAGCAGAACAGAACCAAATGTCAAGAAGTTTAGAAAAAAAATTTACCACGGTGCTGCAAACGCTGAACATGGCTGACGGAGGTACGACGAGTGAGGGAGATGGAGACGGCGGTGCGACGACTTCAGAGAAGGAGACGGCAACGCGGCAGGTGCTGAACCATGGAGGGAGGAGTGACGATTGAAGGTTTGCGAGAGAGTGAGCGTCGACGGAGGGTTTGCAATAGAGAGTAAGCGCCGAGGAAGGTCTTACCAGAGTGAGTCACCACCGAAGGAGGGATAGGTGTTTACAGGAGAGACGGAAGGAGCACCGACGCAGGCAACACCGGCCGAGGTGGCATCTATGGAGGGGTTGCTAGAGAGGGTTGGAACGAGGTTATTGGGGGAGAGAGTGAGAGCACCGGCGATGAGCTCTATGTTAGGTGAAGAGTGCCGCCGCTGTTAGGGTGATGAGCTCTGTGTTAGGGTTTTCACTTTTGAAGGCATTGTTTCATAGAAGAGGGTGTGTTTCGAAGAAAGGAAGAAGTGTTGTTAGGGGGTTTTGTGTAAAACTGTTTGTTTCGAATTAAGAGGGGTGGAATCTTTTTTTTTTTTGGAACTTTTGTGGCCACGCTTATAAAGCGTGTTGAAAGATTTAGAGGAAACGACCACACTTTAAAAATGTAACGATAACGAAATCTTTTTGCTACGCTTTAAAAGCGTGCCGATTCCCTCTATCGCCACGCTTTTCAAGCGTGGTAGTAAAAAAGCGTGGCCAAATTTCAATTTAGCGGCACCCTCATAAAAGCGTGCCGATTTTTTTCTATGGCCACGCTTTTCAAGCGCGACAAAAACAAGCATGGCCAAATCACAAATCAGTGGCCATCCTCGCAAAAGCGTGGCCATAGACCACGTTTTGGCACGCTTTAAAAGCATGGTAAGAAAAAAGTGTGCCGACAGGCCTTTTTTCTTGTAGTGTGTTGGCTGGCCATTTGGGCATGTCTAATCTTTTGGACTGAAGCTTTCACATAAATCTTGGCTGGCTATTTAGCCATGTCTAAATTTTTGGACCGAAGTTTTAGACTAACATTCCATGATTCCTAGAATTTTTATTAAAAGTTTTTGAATTTCTTTATTTTCTTTTTCCAAATTAATTTTTGAAAAATACAAAAAAATTTAAAAAATTCATAAAACCAAAAATTTTGTGTTTCTTGTTTGAGTCTTGTGTCAAATTTTAAGTTTGGTGTCAATTGCATGTTTTAATTTTTCTTGAATTTTCGAAAATTCATGCATTGTGTTCTTCTTTGATCTTCATGTTGTTCTTGATGATATTCCTTGTTTGATCTTTAAATTTTCTTGTTTTGTGTTTTTTCTTGTTTTTCATATGCATTTTCGAATTCATAGTGTCTCAACAATAAAAATTTCTAAGTTTGGTGTCTTGCGTATGTCTCTTTTCTTAATAATTTTCAAAAATATGTTCTTGATGTTCATCATGATCTTCAAAGTGTTCTTGGCGTTCATCTTGACATTCAAAGTGTTCTTGCATGCAATATTTGTTTTGATCTTGAATTTTTATGTTTTGCATCGTTTAGTTGTTTTTCTCTCTCTTCACTAATTCAAAAAAATAAAAAATAATATCTTTCCCTTATTTTACTCATAAATTTCCAAATTTTGAGTTGATTTGGTCAAAAATTTTCAAATTTAGTTGTTTCTTGTGAGTCAAGTCAAAATTTCAATTTAAAATTTTCTTTTTCTTTTCAAATCTTTTTCTTTTCAAATCTTTTCCATTTTTCTTCTTAATATTTTCGAAATTCTTAACTAAAATTTTCAAAATCTTTTTCTTGTTTTTATTTCATATTTTCGAAATTATTGCTAACATTTAATGTTTTGAGTCAAAAATTTTCAAGTTGTTACTTGCCTATTAAGAAAGGATCAATCTTTAAATTCTAGAATCATATCTTTTAGTTTCTTGTTAGTCAAGTAACCAACTTTAATTTCAAAAATCAAATCTTTTTAATTTCCTTTTCAAATATTTTTCAAAATGAATTTCAATCATATCTTTTTCAAAACTTAATTTCAAAATCTTTTTCCAACTTCTTATCTTTTCAAAATTGATTTTCAAAGCTTTTTCAATTAACTACTTGACTTTTTGTTTGTTTTACTATTTCTTATCTTTTTCAAAACCACCTAACGACTTTTCTCTCTCTATTTTTCGAAAACTAACTAACAACTTTTTCAAAAATCTTTTTAATTAATTAATTTATTTAGTTTTCAAATTACTTTTATTTCTCTTCTTAAATTCGAATTCTAACCAATAATTAAAATAAAAACAAAAATATTTTTCTTTTCTTTTAAATTCATATTTGAAATTCTTCTCTCTCTCATCTCTTTCTATTTATTTTATTTATTTACTAATACTTCTCTTCTTAAAACTTCGAACCCTCCCCCTCTCTCTGTGTTCGAATTCTTCTTCTTCTCCCTTCTTCATTCTATTCTTCTCTTCTTCTACTCATATAAAGCAATCTCTATACTGTGACATAGAGGATTCTTCTTCTTTTCTGTTCTCTTCTTTTTCATATGAGCAGGAACAAGAATAAGAACATTCTTGTTGAAGCTGATCCTGAACCTGAAAGGACTCTAAAGAGGAAGCTAAGAGAAGCTAAAGCACAACATTCTGGAGAGGACCTAATAGAAATTTTCGAAAAATAAGAAGTTATGGCAGCCGAAAATAACAACAATGGTGGAGATGCAAGGAATGTGCTTGGTGACTTTACTGCACCAACTTCTGAATTCTATGGAAGAAGCATCTCAATTCCTGCTACTGGAGCAAACAACTTTTAGCTTAAGCATCAATTAGTTTCTCTAATGCAGCAGGATTGCAAGATTCATGAACTTCTATTGGAAGATCCTCATCAGTTTTTAGTTGAATTCTTACAAATCTATGAAACTGTTAAGACCAATGGGGTTAATCCTGAGGTCTACAGGCTTATGCTTTTCCCCTTTGCTGTAAGAGACAGAGCTAGGATATGGTTGGACTCACAACCTAAAGAAAGCCTGAACTCTTGGAAAAAGTTGGTCAATGCTTTCTTGGCCAAATTCTTTCCACCTCAAAAGTTGAGCAAGCTTAGAGTGGAAGTCCAAACCCAGAAGGAAGGTGAATCCCTCTATGAAGCTTGGGAAAGATACAAGCAATTGATCAGAAGGTGTCCTTCTGACAATCTTTCAGAATGGAACATCTTATGTATATTCTATGATGGTCTGTCTGAATTGTCTAAGATGTCATTGGATCACTCTGCTGATGGATCTCTTTATCTGAAGAAAATACCTGTAGACGCCCAGGAACTCATTGAGATGGTTGCAAACAACCAGTTCATGTATACTTCTAAAAGAAATCCTGTGAATAATGGGATGACTCAGAAGAAAGGAGTTCCTGAGAATGATACTCTGAATGCCATATTGGCTCAGAACAAAATATTGACCCAGCAAGTCAATATGATTTCTCATAGTCTGACTGGAATGCAAGCTATATCCGTCAGTACTAAGGAAGCTTCCTCTGAAGAAGAAGCTTATGACCCTGAGAATCCTGCAATGGAAGAGGTGAATTACATGGGAGAATCCTATGGAAACACCTATAACCCTTCATGGAGGAATCATCCTATTTTCTCATGGAAGGATCAACAGAAGCCTAATCAAGGCTTCAATAATAATTTTGGGAGAAATAGGTTTGGCAATAGCAAGCCTTTTCCATCATCTTCTGAGAAACAGACAGAGAATTCTAAGCAGAGCCTCTCTGACTTAGCAACCATAATCTCTGATCTAAGGAAGACCACTCATAGTTTCATGACTAAAACAAGGTCCTCCATTAGAAATTTGGAGGCACAAGTAGGTCAACTGAGTAAAAGAGTTACTGAAACCACTCCTAGTACTCTCGCAAGCAATACAGAAGAGAATCCAAAAAGAGAGTGCAAGGCCATAAAGACGTCCAACATGGCCGTACCTGTAGAGGAGGGAAAGGCAGTGATTTCCACTGAGGAAGATCTCAATGGACGTCCACTGGCCACTAAGGAGTTCCCTATTGATGAACCAAAGGAATATGAGGCGCATACAGAGACCATAGAGATTCCACTAAACTTACTGTTGCCATTCATGAGCTCTGATGAGTATTCTTCCTCTGAGGAGGATGAAGATATTACTAAAGAACAAGTTGCTCAATATCTAGGAGCAATCATAAAGCTGAATGCCAAGTTATTTGCTAATGAGACTTGGGAGGATGAACCTCCATTGCTCATCAATGAACTGAATACATTGGCTCAATAGAAATTACCTCAGAAGAAACCAGATCCCGGAAAGTTCTTAATACCTTGCATCATAGATACCATGACCTTTAAGAAGGCTCTGTGTGACCTTGGTTCAAGTATAAACCTCATGCCACTCTTTGTAATGGAAAAACTAGGGATCTTTGAGGTACAAGCTGCAAGAATCTCATTAGAGATGGTAGACAATTCAAGGAAACAGGCTTATGGACTTGTAGAGGATGTCTTAGTGAAGGTTGAAGGCTTTTACATCCCTGTTGATTTCATAATCCTAGACACTGGGAAGGATGATGATAAATCCATCATCCTTGGAAGACCCTTCCTAGCCACAACAAGAGCTGTGATTGATGTGGACAGAGGAGAGTTAGTCCTTCAATTGAATAAGAGAAAGCAAGCAGAAAAAGTCAATAACTCTTTAAACCAAAAGGCAAGGGTAAAATGGATCCAAGGCTTTGAGCATTAATGGATAGGAGGGCACATTGGAATAAAATCCTGGCCTAAGCGGCTAAATCAAGCTGTCCCTAACCATGTGCTTGTGGCGTGAAGGTGTCAAGTGAAAGCTTGAGACTGAGCGGTTAAAGTCATGGTCCAAAGCAAAAGGAGTGTGCTTAAGAGCTCTGGGCACCTCTAACTGGGGACTCTAGCAAAGCTGAGTCACAATCTGAAAAGGTTCACCCAGTTATGTGTTTGTGGCATTTATGTATCCGGTGGTAATACTGGAAAACAAAATGCTTAGGGTCACGGCCAAGACTCATAAAGTAGCTGTGTTGAAGAATCAACATACTGAATCAATAACACTATCTGAATTCTGAGTTCCTATAGATGCTAATCATTCTGAACTTCAAAGGATAAAGTGAGATGCCAAAACTGTTCAGAAGCAAAATGGCTACAAGTCCCGCTCATCTAGTGGAAGCTAATCTTCATTGATAAGTTTGGAATTCATTGTATATTCTCTTATTTTTATCCTCTTTTGTTTTCAGTTGCTTGGGGACAAGCAACAATTTAAGCTTGGTGTTGTGATGAGCGGATAATTTATACTCTTTTTGGCATTATTTTTGCATAATTTTTAGTATGTTTTAATTACTTTTTATTATATTTTTATTATTTTTTATTCAAAAATCACATTTCTGGACTTTACTATGAGTTTGTGTGTTTTTCTATAATTTCAGGTATTTTCTGGCTGAAATTGAGGGACCTGAGCAAAAATCTGATTCAGAGGTTGAAAAAGGACTGCAGATGCTGTTGGATTCTGACCCTTCTGCACTCGAAGTTAATTTTCTGGAGCTACAGAAGCCCAATTGGCACGCTCTCAATTGTGCTGGAAAGTAGACATCCTGGGCTTTCCAGCAATATAAAATAGTCTATACTTTGTCCGAGATTTGATGGCCCAAACTGGCGTCCAAATACTGCCTAAAACATCTTGGCGTAAAACGTCCAAACTGGCACCAGAATTGAAGTTAAACGCCCAAATTGGCATCAAAGCTGGCGTTTAACTCCAGGAACAGCCTATGCACGTGTAAAGCTCAAGGCTCAGCCTGAGCACACACCAAGTGGGCCCCGAAAATGGATTTCTGCACTATCTGCACTTAGTTACTCGTTTTCTGTGATCCCTAGTTACTAGTTTAGTATAAAAACTACTTTTAGACATTTATTTTTACATCTTTTGATCACTTTTGTATCTCTGGACGTTTAGTCCATAGACCTTTGGCATGGAGGCTGGCCATTCGGCCATGCCTAGACCTTTTTCACTTATGTATTTTCAACGGTGGAGTTTCTATACCCCATAGATTAAGGTGTGGAGCTTTGCTGTTATTCATGAATTAATGCAATTACTACTGTTTTCTATTCAATTCACGCCTACTTCTTCTCCAAGATATACTCTCGTACTTAATTCAGTAAAGTCAGAATGAAGGGGTGACCCGTGACAATCACCCAATCTTCGTTACTCGCTTAGCCAAGATCCACGTGCCTGACAACCACAAAGTGGTCTACATGATGTTTAACGTAGTCATTGGATGATAGCCGGAGTATATTCTCCTGGATATCTAATACACGGACCGAGTCCGTGAGATTAGTATCTTCGTGGTATAGGCTAGAATTATTGGCAGCATTCTTGGGATCCGGAAAGTCTAAACCTTGTTTGTGGTATTCCGAGTAGGATCCGGGAAGGAATGACTGTGACGAGCTTCAAACCTGCGAATGTTGGGCACAGTGATGGTGTGCAAAAGGATCAATGGATCCTATTCCGACGCTAGCGGGAACCGACAGATGATTAGCCAATGCAATAGCTGTACATGGTATTTTTCATTCGAGACAAAAAATCTGACAGTTGATTAGCCGTGCAGAAACCGTAGAGGACCATTTTCACTGAGAGGATCTTACAGCTTGCCATGGAAGGAAGTAACGCATGGTTGGAAGAAGGCAATAGGAAAGCAGAGGTTCAAAAGTAACAAAGCATTTCCAGATGCTTGTCTGAAATTCCCACCAATGAATTACATAAGTAACTTTATTTTATTTTATGTTTTATTTATATTTTAATTATCAAAACCTCATAACCATTTGAATCCGCCTGACTGAGATTTACAAGATGACCATAGCTTGCTTCAAGCCGACAATCTCCGTGGGATTGACCCTTACTCACGTAAGGTATTACTTGGATGACCCAGTGCACTTGCTGGTTAGTTGTGCGGAGTTGTGAAAAGTGTGAATCACGATTTCTGCCCACCAAGTTTTTGGCGCCGTTGCCTGGGATTGTTCGAGTTTGGACAACTGACGGTTCATCTTATTGCTTAGATTAGGTAATTTTATTTTATGTTTAAGCTTTTTATTTTTATTTTCGAAAATATATATATATATATATATATATATATATGTTCTTCAGAATTTTTAAGAATGAATTCTAGAGTTTCAGATGATATGTGAAGCCTGGCTGGCTGCTAAGCCATGTCTAAATTTTTTTGGACTGAGGTTTTCACTTATCATTGCAGGAGCTTTTTGATTCCCATCAATTTGGCTGTTGTATGTAATGCTCTGCTGAAGTTTGGTTGGCCATTTGGCCATGTCTAATCTTTTGGACCGAAGATTTCACATAAAGCTTGGCTGGCTATTTAGCCATGTCTAAATTTTTGGACCGAAGCTTTAGACTAACATTGCATGATTCTTGGAATTCTTATTAAAAGTTTTGAATTTCTTTATTTTTTTTTCCAAAATAATTTTCGAAAAATACAAAAAAATTTAAAAATTCATAAAACCAAAAATTTTGTGTTTCTTGTTTGAGTCTTATGTCAAATTTTAAGTTTGGTGTCAATTGCATGTTTTAATTTTTCTTGAATTTTTGACAATTCATGCATTGTGTTCTTCTTTGATCATCAAGTTGTTCTTGATGATATTCCTTGTTTGATCTTTAAATTTTATTGTTTTGTGTTTTTTCTTGTTTTTCATACGCATTTTCGAATTCATAGTGTCTCAACATTAAAAATTTCTAAGTTTGGTGTCTTGCATGCGTCTCTTTTCTTAAAAATTTTCAAAAATATGTTCTTAATGTTCATCATGATCTTCAAAGTGTTCTTGGTGTTCATCTTGACATTCAAAGTAGTGTTCCTACATGCATTATTTGTTTTGATCTTGAATTTTTATGTTTTGCATCATTTAGTTGTTTTTCTCTCTCTTCACTAATTCAAAAAAATAAAAAATAATATCTTCACCATTTTGCTGTACCTGGTATTTTTCATCCGAGACAAGAAATCTGACAGTTGATTAGCCGTGCAGAAACCGTAGAGGACCATTTTCACTGAGAGGATCTTACAGCTTGCAATGGAAGGAAGTAATGTGTAACGACCCAATTTTCAATATATCTAGATCATACCGGAAACTGAGCACTAACAATTTGTCTTCCTAATTATTATCTATTGTTTATCATATGAGCCTGATTCGTTGTTAAAAGTGTTAGTTAATTTGCGAGTGTATTTTTTTTTTTTTTTGAAAATGTTTTTATTAATAGACAATATCATCTATAATCAATTCACAAATAATAACAGATAAAACAGTTATAAACAACCACATATAAATACATCACAAGTAGTTGACAACATTCGGTGATTCAGCCTTTATTAGAATATAGACTGTTAGTTAGAACACCCCTAGATATAGCTAAATAATATCTATATACATGTATATACATACAACATCCCAGGTTCTGACCTGTTCAAGAGGTCCCTAAGCTGGCACCTAGGCTAGCCTAGACTCTATACTCACCTAGTCCCTCTAAACTACTAAAGCGAGGGAAAGTACGTTCTAGGTCTTCAAAACTCAAGTCAGGTGGAACGTCATCAAAAGATAGAACATCATCTGCTACTCCTCTGCACGATCAGACTTTTCCACAGGACGTCTCTCTGGTACCTCATGAAGTAGCCACACAATAGGAATCTCGTACACAGGATTTAGGTTAAAGTGCGCATACGAACGGGGTGCAGACGTTAGCTGGTCTCACAGTATATACATATAATCAGAGAACGATATTCACCCTAGACTCAGAAGACTATCTAGAGCAGAATCCTCTTCTTGCGAAGGGTCATCAGCAAACTATGGTAAGGTACTCTTACTTCCATCTGAAGGGGGAAGGGAGAGAGAAGGGGTAAGAACTAGGGAGTTTTTAGTAGGGTCGGGGTTATTAATTACGTTCATTAATTCTATGCTGTTTAGCAGACTATTAGCAGAATACAAAGAAGCAGTAATTAGAAAACACAGATAAGTAGAGAAGATAGAGAAAACATATAGCAGAACACGAACAGAAGAATACAAGAAAATAAAACAAGCGCAGAGAATGGAATAGAAACAAGGAAAGCATACATTCATACCACAATCATAACAAAGGAAATGCACAACCAAGTATGATACATGTCTAGCCCTAGTACAGGTAATGAGCTCATCTGTCGGTTTCTACCCGCTCCCGACGTAACCCGAAGCAGCTGAAACGGGTATGGTTTTCCAGTCAGCATAGGTACAGTTCTCACTAACCGACGTATGCGTCATATCCTCTCTAAGCAAACTCTGCCTTATAGGTGGCGGCATTCCAGCCGTGTATGAAATCATATTCTCTGTAAGCAATCCTTGCCTTATAGGTGCGGCATTCTAGCCGTGTATGAATTAATATCCTCTGCAAGTGATCCCAGGTTATTAGTTGCAGGTACAGCTCTCAATAGCTGTGTAACACTGGAAAATGTTCTGTGGTCGTACCACTATCTATCTGACTGCCTTCACGCAGCAGATCATTACATAATCATTCTCATTATCGTCATTCATCATTTTCACATTCTTATGCAGTACCTCTTTCTTTCTCTGTTCAATCATACTGTACAAACTTTACATCTTTCAATATTACAAAATCCTGGCTCAAACCATTTTCCTTTATCATATTATTCTTTTCTCTTTGTATCTCTTTACTTTACTCTGGTTACTCTGTGCTCTGTGTTACTTTATTCTGCTCTGATTTCTCTGTTTAACATATGTATTTAAAGCTTATGTAAATTTCGGTATGAATAGTTAGCCTGTCCCAGGTATAGGTTCATTAAGTCTATACTGAACTAGTTTAACTTTTCATATAACACCTAACCCTAGTCGCAACTCAAGTACTAACTAAGTTGCCCTAGTTCGTTCACTAGTCTCTGTCTATTTTTTTGTCATTAAAATTTTATAGACTTTTTCTTTGGTTTTTGTCTTTTCTTTAGCTTTTTATCTTTTCTTTATCTTTGCCTCACTATCATGTTATTACCAATCCCTAAGTGTTTTATGAAGGTAATTATGAGATTCTGCACTTAAAGTTGTCTTTCTAAAGCTTTTACAGAAAACTGCCCTTTCCGCATTATTTTATTATTTTTATTAAAATATTATTTTTAATTAAATACTATTATTTAATATTTTATTATTATTTATTATTTTAATACTAAATTTTTGAAAATTAACTTACCTTTTACTTTTAACCTTTAAAATTCACTTTTTACCTCCCGTAACTTTTAATATTTCTACTTTTACCACCCTAACTTCCAGAAATTACCATATAACCCCTTAAACACCAAAAATTTTACTTCCTTGCCCTTTCTAAGATCTAAAAGGTGCTCTTCAATGTTCTTCACCACACTCAAAGTATTCTTCGTGTTCTTCATATTTTCTTCAAATTCTTTCTCTGTTTTTACCCGTTTTTCAGTCTTTTTAGCAACCGATTTTTACCAAAATTCAAAATAAATTTCCAGCCACTAAAACCCCATCTTTTCTACATGATTTTAACACAAATTGAACCTCAATTTAAGCCCTAGGGTTTTGTTTTCCAGCAACCACAAGAACACACATTCATAGCTTGAATTTCATCAAATTTCATCAAATTTTCACCAAAATTTCAACAAGAATTACTCATACAAACAATCAATTTCAAGCACAGCCAAACCACATCATAATCACACAACTCAAACACAATCAATCAAGATTAAATTCGTCAATCCCTACCTGGTTTTTCTGCTCCTAATTCGGTTAAACTTTCAGGTGGTCCTTAAGCACTTTTTCCTCCTAAATCACATCAAGAACAACTTTAAATCCAAAATCTCTGAACTGACAAAATCTCACTCAGTATGTTAGAAAGAGATATCTCACCTTAGACTTGCTGGAAATTCACGTTTCTTGGCCCTCAAGTCAAGTTAAGCATGATTCCTAAGGAAGAACATCAAGAAAACACATGTTTTGCATGGTTTTCCTTGAAAACCGAATTGAAATGGGAGGGAGACAGCCATCTCACCTTATTTTCATCCTTGATAAGTTACATGGTTATGTAGAGGAAGAAGAGAGGATCATTTTGGTGAAATCGGAGTTTTGATTTGAGTTTTAGTTCAGAAGAAATCAAGCTTTGAAGATTATGTGTTCATGAAAGTTTCTCTCTTTTTTCTCTTGTTATTTTCGGCCAAAATGATGAAATGAGACAGCCTTGGAGGTCTTGGGGGTGTAAGGTGAGTTGTGATTGGTTGGCTTGGAGGTGGATTAAAATATTATTAAAATATCTCTGGTGTACAACTACTAAAACTAGGTGTATCGGAACACTCGTAAAAACATCTCTAAAAATTATTTTCTGAGCTACTAGCATAAATGACACTAGTAACATATTTATTATGATAATAGAACATATATAATGAGGCCTTAGCATTGCTAAATTCATTAGAGAGTGCTGGTGCTAAGCTGTACCAGTAAACCGTAAACCCAGTTAAACCGATTTTCTGTTTTTAACAAAAACAGACCAGGTAACCTTATAATGTCATTCAAGCATTTTCTAATAATAATATAATGATAATATTATACTATTATCTCTCTCCTCTCATGAATCGAGTCCGGTTCATCAAACAGAGACTATTTACAAAAATCAGAATCAAAACTGCCAACCGATACGGTTCAAAAACAAGGTTTTCGCGATTGCATTATCGAGCTTGCCTCAGAGGAGGTTCTAACTTAAGGATGACATAATGATAATGAGGATTGAGATGATTGATGATATAACAGAGGTGTTCCCTTTACTGATCTTCTGGAGAAATCTGTACTTTCAGAAAAGATGTCATGTACTCAAAAATCAGGGTTGTTACATTCTACCCTCCTAAAAGAAAATTTTGCCCTCAAAATTTCAGTTACCTGAGAACAGATGCGGGTAATCAGCTCTCATCTTATCTTCTGATTCCCAAGTGTGCTCTTCTTCTCCTCTTGGTTCCCATGCTACTTTGACTAAGCGAACAGTCTTGCCTCTTAGCTGCTTATCACTTCTTTCTACGATTTGAACTGGTGATGCTTGATATGTCAAATTATTTTATAACTGTACTGTTTCTGGTTGTGAAACGTGACTCTCATCGGGAACGTATTTCTTAAGTTGCGAGACATAAAAAAAACATCATGAAGGTTTGATAAATAAGGAGGAAGGGCTATTTGATAAGCTACTAGACTGACTCTTTTAAGTATTTGGAAAGGTTCTATGTATCGTGGGTTAAGATTTTTAGTCTTAAGGGCTCTACCTATTCCAGTAATCGAAGTTACCTCTAGAAAGACATGGTTTCCCTCACTAAACTCTAAGGGTCTACGTCTATTATTGGCATAGCTCTTTTGACGGCCTTGTGCTGTCTGGATCTTCTGACGAATCTCCTTTATCTTCTCAGTAGTTTCTTACACTAAGTTTGGACCTAAGACACTAGCTTCCCCATCGTCATTCCAACACAATGGTGTCCGACATCTTCTTTCGTAGAGAGCTTCATATGGTGCCATCCCGATACTTTATTGGCAACTGTTGTTGTAGACAAATTCGACCAACAGCAAATACTTATCCCAACTGCTTTGGTTGTCTATCATACATAATCGTAACATGTCTTCTAACGTCTGGATTGTCTGCTTTGATTGTCCGTCTATCTGAGGATGGTATGGTATACTCGTGTGCAATTCTGTTTCCAACGCTTTCTGAAAAGCTCCCCAAAATCTAGTAGTAAACCTCGAAACTTGATCTGAGACAATTTACGAAGGTATCCCATGTAGTCGTACGTTTTCTTGAATATATATTCATTCAAGCCTTTCTAAAGTATAGTCAACTCGAATCGGAAGGAAGTGCGCTGACTTTGTCAACCTGTCCACAATTACCCATATGGTATCGTGTCCTATTGAGGTCCTTGGCAATCCCGTGACAAAATCTATAGTAATCTGCTCCCATTTCCATTGTGGTATTTCTAAGGGTTGCAGGGTTCCTGACAGCTTCTGATGTTCCACCTTCATCTTCTGGCAGGTTAAACATTTTGAGACATAATCAGCTACTTCTTTCTTTAAGCCCGGCCACCAAAACATTTGTTTCAAATCTCGATACATCTTTGTCACTCCAGGATGCATAGAAAATCTACTTTGGTGAGTGATGATTGGATTTTTGATGGTTTAGAAATTCACTAATAAAATCTCGTTGTAAAGTATAGTTTCTAAACCAAGCAATAATCCTTTCATACAAAAAGTTGTTTGTCACTAGTACAAACCCCTAAAATTTATAAACCGAAGTATTGGACCTCGGGTCGTTCTCCCTAGGAATTACAATAAAGTGTCTTGTTATTGGTTATGAGTTATTTTGGGGTTTTGGATAAGAAGCATGAAAAGTAAATGGCAATGAAAATAAACTAACAACTATAAAAGGCTCTTGGCAAGGTGTGAGAACTAGAAGTCCTATCCTAGTTATCCTTCTCAATTGTGATGAGAATTGTTCATTGCTACCACTTAGTTAACCCTTACTAATTAAAGGAAAGTCAAGTGGATGAATTGACTTGAGCCACAAGTCCTAGCCAACTCCCAAGGAAAGACTAGCTTTAGTGCACTCCAAACCAATTAGCAATCTCTCCAATTATCAATCAACAAAGGAATTAGATAACTCAAGTGTCACTAATTACTCTACCTAGGCCAAGAGGAACAAAATCTACACTAAAACTAAAAGAGGCATTTCAACAAACACATAGAGTGCAATAGAAGTAAACATTATTAATTGCAAGAATTAAAGGAATCTACAACTACAAAGGCAAGAGATCAACAATAGAAAAGCAAAGAAGAACAATTATTATGAATTACCTCTTATTGAATTGGAAGAAAGTAGAAGGAACAATACTAGATCTACAACAAAATATAAGAACAACATAAAGGAAATTACAATAAAAGAATAGAAGAAGATGAATGTAGCAACAAAGAATTGAGAGATAGAAGTAGAAGAAGATGAATTAAAATCTAGATCTAAGAACTAAACCTAATCCTAATTCTAGAGAGAAGTGAGAGCTTCTCTCTCTAGAAACTAACTCTAACTACTAAACTAAGCTCCACTAAACTAATGGTAACTAACTTCTAAAGTATGAAAAGTATGAAAAGTATGAAAAGTATCTTCATTCCCCCTTCAATACTTGGCTTAAATAGCATCAGAAATGAGTTGGATTGGGCCCACAAGGCTTTAGAATTCGCTGGCCACGTTTTGTTTTAAGTGAACCAGGTGGCAGCAACGGCGCGTGCGCGTACTATGCGCGTACGCGTCACCATGCGCGGTTCAACCATAGCAAATCTTATATCGTTTCGAAGCCCCGGATGTTAGCTTTCCAACCCAACTGGAACCGCATCATTTGGACCTCTGTAGCTCAAGTTATGGCCGATTAAGTGCGAAGAGGTCGGCTTGACAGCTTTCCGGTTCTTTCATTTCTTCATGAGTTCTCCAACTTTTCATGCTTTCTTTCTTCATTCCCTTGATCCAATCTTTGCCTCCTAAACCTTAAATCACTTAACAAACATATCAAGGCATCTAATAGAATCAAGGTGAATTAAATTTAGCTATTTTGAGTCCTAAAAAACATGTTTTCACATTCAAGCACAATTAAAGGAGAATATACAAAACCATGCTATTTCTTGAATAAATATGGGTAAAAGGTGATAAAATCTCCAAAAATCAATACAAGATAAACCCTACAAATGGGGTTTGTCAGTGAGCTTCAGCAAGAATCTTTTGTCGCAATTCTCCAGAGTTAGGCACACAAATTCTATTCTTGTACCTCTATATGCCACTACGATCCTGTCTCACAGCTTCTGGTTCTTCTGTGTTCATTCGTCTCAGCATCGTCATCATTTCTGAGTCCTGTGGTTGTGCTTGCTGAATACTAATCTTAAAATCTGGTGTTATATGCAATTGGGCAAGACGGACTCCACTTGACGTCTTAGTCATAGCCAACTTAAGGTCCTCAAATTTCGCGAGTAATTCTTCTTCCTGTATCATCATCCAAGAGATACTCAAATTCTTCCTGCTTAAAGCGTTTGCCACCACGTTCGCTTTCCCTGGGTGATAACTTAATTTGATATCCTAGTCCTTCAAAAATTTCATCCACCTTCGCTGTCCAGAATTTGCACTTTGATAGTTTATCATATAACTTCCGAGTCCTCAGTGTCTGCAATACAGTCCTTAGATGCTCTTCATGCACTCTTTCTGTCTTCGAATAGATGAGAATATCGTCTATGAAAACTACTACAAACTGATCAAGGTACGGACGGAAAATACGATTCATGTAATCCATGAAAATCGTAGGAGCATTAGTTATTCCAAATGACATAACCGTATACTCATAGTGACCATAACGAGTTCTAAATACAGTCTTCGGTATATCTGATTCTTTCACTCAAATCTAGTGATAGCTCGATCACAAATCAATCTTCGAGAATACAGTTGCACCTTCCAACTGATCTATCAAATCATCTATCCGTGGAAGTAGATACTTGTTCTTGATAGTGTCTTTATTTAGCTGTCGGTAATCTACGCAAAGTCTGATTCCACCGTCCTTCTTCTTTACTAGCAATACTGGAGCTCCCCAAGATGATGCACTACGACGAATAAATTCCTTTCCAAGTAGCTCATCCAACTACTTCTTCAACTTTGCAAGTTCCAGTGGTGACATCCGGCACGGTGCTATAGAAATCGGTTCGGTTCCAGGTACTAGTTTAATGCTGAATTCTATCTCTCACTAAGGAGGAAACTCAGGTATGTCGTCCAGGAAAACATCAGGAAATTCCTTCACCACTCGGATTCGTTCTAAGCTTAGTTCGCTGTCATTCGAGCTAGCCACTAACAGAACATACCCCTCATAATCCCTCCCGTCTAAGGTAATTCTTACAGAATTCAGATATAAGGTGTGGGACAGAAATGGTTTAGTACATAGACTATCAGATGGAATAACAGCAGTTTTTTTAAAATAATCAAGGAAAACATGATACTTAGATAACCAATCTAATCCTAAAATAACTTCTAAACCACATATAGGTAAACAGATTAGATCGTGTATAAAAGTCCTGTTCCTAATAGCGAATGGTACTTGCAGGCACACTAAACTGGTCAAAGCATTTTGGGATGCAGGTGTATGGACAATCAAGTAAATATTCAATTTAAAGAAATATAATCCTAACTCATAAGCAGTAGTTAGAGAAATAAAGAATGCGACGCACCCGAATCATACAGTACAGTTAGAAATCGATTCTTGACATAACACTGACCTTGAATGAGGGCGTTCGATTGCACAACATCGTCAATAGTGATAGCAAACACTCGTCCTTGTTGCTGGGTTCTAACTGAATTTTGAGTAAATCCCTTCGGACAATCCTTGGCAATATGTCCAAGTTCTCCACAAGCATAGCAGTTAGGTGATCCAAACTGGCAAGACCTGTTATCATGCTCTTTTCCGCATTGCTTACATGCAGTATTTATGTAATCCTGATGGGCTTGTTTACCATTGCCTTGCCTTACTTTACCTCCATTCTTACCCGTACGGCGAGCAGTAATGTTACCAACTTGTAGGTTCTTATGCTGTCGTATGCCACGCGCTTTAAAATGCACCCTTCTCCCAGCAGCCTGATGATTGCTAAGACGCCTTGGTGGAAATCCTTGGCGACTCACCTTGGCCACAGTCACTTTCTTAATACATTCTTCCACTACCTTGCTCTTGTTGACTAATTCAGTAAAATTACGTATCTCCAGCAGAACTATTGAACTCATCAGATCATCACGAAGGCCTCCTTCAAACTTCAAGCACTTCCATTCTTCAAAGTCAGCAGGATTCCCTTGACAGATCTTAGAGAAACGACACAAGTCATTGAAATTACGAGCATACTCAACAATAGTCATATCCCCTTGCCTCAGCTGCATAAGCTCTATCTCTTTAGCATCATGCACTACTCTTGGGAAATATTTCTTGTAGAATTCATCTTTAAAAATATCCCAAGGAATGTCACCTTCATTACGTTGTAGCAGTCGCTGTGTCCCCTGCCACCAGTACTCAGCTTCTCCCTCGAGCATATAGGTAGCAAACTCCACGTGTTGTCCTTCCGGAACATGCTGCGCTCTCAGTGATCGTTCAATACCTCGAAACCAGTTACCAGCGTCAGTCGCAACGAGTGTACTCTTGAAGTTAGGCGGATTAACCTTCAGAAAGGTCGCAAGGGTCATAGGTCTTTCAGGATACCCTAAGTTATTCTCATCATTCCCATTTCTCACTCCAAGACGTTCAACAGCCCTAGCCGCTATTACCACAGCTTCACGCACTACTTCAGCCGCGTTGTTCATGGTAACCATAAATGTTTCCTGTTCCCTCTCGTAGTTAACATTAGGAATTCCTTTTCGTACGCCTCGTCTCCGTGAACCCATTGTAGTCCTGTTCACACCAAACAATCATTGTTAAGGTGATCACTCTTAACACTTCAAGTCAAGTGTGAACATTCCCAAAATGAAAACACAGAAACAATCATGCAACATATATCACTGGGATATCCTATACACATGAGACACACAACAGAGTATGCAATGAAGCATAGTCAGTCCACTCCCCAGGCTCTACTGGGAACGAACTGCTCTGATACCAAATTGTAATGACCCAATTTTCAATATGTCTAGATCATACCGGAAACTGAGCGCTACCAATTTGTCTTCCTAATTATTATCTATTATTTATCATATAAGCCTAATTCATTGTTAAAAGCGTAGTTAATTTGCGAGGTGTATTTTTTTTTTTGAAAATGTTTGGATTAATAGACAGAATCATTTATAATTAATTCACAAATAATAACAGATAAAACAGTTATAAACAACCACACATAAATACATCACAAGTAGTTGAAAATATTCGGTGATTCAGCCTTTATTAGAATATAGACTATTAGTTAGAACACCCCTAGATATAGCTAAATAATATCTATATACATGTATATACATACAACATCCCAGGTCCTGACCTGTTCAAGAGGTCCCTAAGCTGGCACCTAGGCTAGCCTAGACTCTATACTCACCTAGTCCCTCTAAACTACTAAAGCGAGAGAAAGTATGTTTTAGGTCTTCAAAAATCAAGTTAGGTGGAACATCATCAAAAGATAGAACGTCATCTGCTACTCCTTTGCACGATCAGACTTTTCCACAGGACGTCTCTCTGGTACCTCATGAAGTAGCCACACAATAGGAATCTCGTACACAGGATTTAGGTTAAAGTGCGCATACGAACGGGGTGCAGACGTTGGCTGGTCTCACAGTATATACATATAATCAGAGAACAATATTCACCCTAGACTCAGAAGACTTTCTAGAGTAGAATCCTCTTTTTGCGAACGGTCATCAGCGAACTATGGTAAGGTACTCTTACTTCCATCTGAAGGGGGAAGGGAGAGAGAAGGGATAAGAACTGGGGAGTTCTTAGTAGGGTCGGGGTTATTAGTTACGTTCATTAATTCTATGTTGTTTAGAAGACTATTAGCAGAATACAAAGAAGCATTAATTAGAAAACACAGATAAGTAGAGAAGATAGAAAAAACAGATAGCAGAACACAAACAGAAGAATACAAGAAAATAACACAAGCGCAGAGAATGGAATACAAACAAGGAAAGCATACATTCATACCACAATCATAACAAAGGAAATGCGCAACCAAGTATGATACATGTCTAGCCCTAGCGCAGGTAATGAGCTCATCTGTCGGTTTCTACCCACTCCCGACGTAACCCGAAGCAGCTGAAACGGGTATGGTTTTCCAGTCAGCATAGGTACAGTTCTCACTAACCGACGTATGCGTCATATCCTCTCTAAGCAAACTCTGCCTTATAGGTGGCGGCATTCCAGCCGTGTATGAAATCATATTCTCTGTAAGCAATCCTTGCCTTACAGGTGCGGCATTCTAGCCGTGTATGAATTAATATCCTCTGCAAGTGATCCCAGGTTATTAGTTGCAGGTACAGCTCTCAATAGCTGTGTAACACTGGAAAATGTTCTGTGGTCATACCACTATCTATCTGACTGCCTTCACGCAGCAGATCATTACATAATCATTCTCATTATCGTCATTCATCATTTTCACATTCTTATGCAGTACCTCTTTCTTTCTCTGTTCAATCATACTGTACAAACTTTACATCTTTCAATATTACAATATCCTGGCTCAAACCATTTTCCTTTATCATATTATTCTTTTCTCTTTGTATCTCTTTACTTTACTCTGGTTACTCTGTGCTCTGTGTTACTTTATTCTGCTCTGATTTCTCTGTTTAACATATGTATTTAAAGCTTATGTAAATTTTGGTATGAATAGTTAGCCTGTCCCAGGTATAGGTTCATTAAGTCTATACTGAAACAGTTTAAATTTTCATATAACACCTAACCCTAGTCGCAACTCAAGTACTAACTAAGTTGCCCTAGTTCGTTCACTAGTCTCTGTCTGTTTTTCTGTCATTAAAATTTTATAGACTTTTTCTTTGGTTTTTATCTTTTCTTTATCTTTGCCTCACTATCATGTTATTACCACTCCCTAAGTGTTTTATGAAGGTAATTATGAGATTCTGCACTTAAAGTTGTCTTTTTAAAGCTTTTACAGAAAACTGCCTTTTTCGCATTATTTTATTATTTTTATTAAAATATTATTTTTAATTAAATATTATCATTTAATATTTTATTATTATTTATTATTTTAATACTAAATTTTCGAAAATTAACTTACCTTTTACTTTTAACCTTTAAAATTCACTTTTTACCACCCGTAACTTTTAATATTTCTACTTTTACCACCCTAACTTCCAGAAATTACCATATAACCCCTTAAACACCAAAAATTTTACTTCTTTGACCTTTCTAAGATCAAAAAGGTGTTCTTCAATGTTCTTCACCACACTCAAAGTGTTCTTCGTGTTCTTCGTATATTCTTCAAATTCTTTCTCTGTTTTTACCTATTTTTCAGTCTTTTCAGCAACCGATTTTTACCAAAATTCAAAATAAATTTCCAGCCACTAAAACCCCATCTTTTCTAAACACATGTTTTGCATGGTTTTCCTTGAAAAACGAATTGAAATGGGAGGGAGACAGCCATCTCACCTTATTTCTATCGTTGATAAGTTACATGGTTATGTAGAGGAAGTAGAGAGGATCATTTTGGTGAAATCGGAGTTTTGATTTGAGTTTTAGTTCAAAAGAAATCAAGCTTTGAAGATTAAGTATTCATGAAAGTTTCTCTCTTTTCTCTCTTGTTATTTTTGGCCAAATTGATGAAATGAGACAGCCTCGAAGGTCTTGGGCGTGTAAGGTGAGTCATGATTGGTTGGCTTGGAGGTGGATTAAAATAATATTAAAATATCTCTGGTGTACAACTACTAAAACTAAGTGTATCGGAACACTCGTAAAAACATCTCTAAAAATTATTTTCTGAGCTACTAGCATAAGTAACACTAGTAACATATTTATTATGAGAATAGAACATGTATAATGAGGCCTTAGCATTGCTAAATTCATTAGAGAGTGCTGGTGCTAAGCTGCACCAGTAAACCGTAAACCCTGTTAAATTGATTTTTTGTTTTTAACAAAAACAGACCAGGTAACCTTATAATGTCATTCAAGCATTTTCTAATACTAATATAATGATAATATTATACTATTATCTCTCTCCTCTCATGAATCGAGTCCGGTTCGTCAAACAGAGACTATTTACGAAAATCAGAATCAAAACTGCCAACCGATACGGTTCAAAAACAAGGTTCTTCGCGATTGCATTATCGAGCTTGCCTCAGAGGAGGTTCTAACTTAAGGATGAAATAATGATAATGAGGATTGAGATGCTTGATGATATAACAGAGGTGTTGCAACGACCCAATTTTCAGTACGCCTAGGACATACCAGAAACTGAGTGCTACCAATTTGTCATCTTAATTATTATTTATTATTTATTATATGAGCCTGATTCGTTGTTAAAAGCGTAGTTAGTTTGTGAGGTACTTTACTTTTTTTAAATATTTGGATTAATAAACAGAATCATTTATAATCAATTCACAAATAATAACAGATAAAACAGTTATAAACAACCACCCATAAATATATCACAATTAGTCAACAACATTCAGTGATTCAACCTTTATTAGAGTATAGACTTTTAGTTAGAACACCCCTAGATATAGCTAGATAATAACTATATACATATATATACATACAACATCCTAGGCCCTGACCTGTTCAAGAAGTCCCTAAGCTGGCGCCCAGGCTAGCCTAGACTTTATACTCA
This sequence comes from Arachis ipaensis, assembly GCF_059453495.1. NCBI lineage: Eukaryota > Viridiplantae > Streptophyta > Magnoliopsida > Fabales > Fabaceae > Arachis > Arachis ipaensis. The sequence continues at coordinate 82,220,212 of NC_142444.1, forward strand.
CCTAGTCCCTCTAAACTACTAAAGCGAGGGAAAGTACGTTCCATGTCTTCAAAAATCAAGTCAGGTGGAACATCAGCAAAAGGTAGAACATCATCTACTACTCCTTTGCACGATCAGACATTGCCATATAACGTCTCTCTGGTACCTCATCAAGTAGCCACACAATAGGAGTCTCGTACACAGGATTTAGGCTAAAGTGCACATACGAACGGGGTGCAGACGTTGGCTGGTCTCACAATATGTACATATAAACAGAAACGGAGTTCACTCTAGACTTAGAAGACTACCTAGAGCGGAATCCTTTTTTTGCGTACGATCGTCAGCGAATTACGGAAGGGAACTCATGCTTCCATCTGAAGGGGGAAGGGAGAGAGAAGGGGTAAGAACTGGGGAGTTCTTAGTAGGGCTGGGGTTATTAGTTAAGTTCATTAATTTTTGTCGCTTAGCAGACATATAGCAGAATATAGAAATGCAGTAAATAGAAGACATATGAATAGAAAAAATAGAGTAAACTGAAAACAGATCACAAACAGAAGAATGTAAGAAAGTAAAACACCAACACAGAGAAGAGAATACAAATAAGGAAAACATACATTCATGCAACAATCATAACAGAGGAAATGCACAACCAAGTATGATGCATGTCTGTCCTATGCAGGCCATGAGCTCACGTGTCGGTTTACACCCTGCATCCCGACATTACCTAGGAACTAGTCCTAGATATGGCTTTATCTCTATAGGTGAACTTTGGCCTACAGGAATAACAACTCACTGTAGGTGAACCTGGTCTACAGGACCTCTAGGGCCAACAGAAAAGCAGCAGATGAATATACAAATATCTCTGGAGTTGCCTTAACATGACAAATGACCTTTCAACAGGCCCTCTGCTTGTTCTCTATTCTCTTTATCATATTACTCTTTTCACTTTGTCTTTTTACTCTGCTCTGATTACTCTGTTCTCTGTATCTCTTTACTTTTTTCTGATTACTCTTTCCTCTGTATCTATATTACTTTTTTTCTCTTTATCTCTTTACTTTACTCTGGTTGCCATGTTTTCTGTGTTTCTCTACTCTGCTCTGATTTCTCTGTTTAACATATGTATTTAAAGCTTATGTAAATTTCGGTATGAATAGTTAGTCTGTCCCAAGTATAGGTTCATTAAGTCTATACTGAAGCAGTTTAACTTTTCATATAATACCTAACCCTAGTCGCAACTCAAGGACTAACTATGTTGCCTTAGTTCGTTCACCAATTTCTATCTGTTTTTCTGTCATTAAAACCTTACAGACTTTTTCTTTGATTTTTATCTCTTCTTTAACTTCTTATCTTTCCTTTATCTTTGCCTCACTAATATGTTATTACCACTCCCTAAGTGATTTATGAAGGTAATTATGAGATTCTGCACTTAAAGTTGTCTTTCTAAAGCTTTTACAGAAATTGCCTTTTCCGCATTATTTTATTATTTTTATTAAAATATTATTTTTAATTAAATATTATTATTTAATATTTTATTATTATTTATTATTTTGTTATTAAATTTTCAAAAATTACCTTGCCTTTACCTTTTAACCTTTAAAATTAACTTTTTACCCTGGTAACTTTTAATATTTCTACTTTAACCACCCTCACTTTCAGAAATTACAAAATAACCCCTCAAACACCAAAATATTTACTTCCTTTCCCTTTCTAAGATCTAAAAGGTGTTCTTCAATGTTCTTCACCAAACTCAAAGTGTTCTTCATGTTCTTCGTATAGTCTTCAGATTCTTTCTCTGTTTTTAGCCGTTTTTCAGTCTTTTTAGCAACCGATTTTTACCAAAATTTATAATAAATTAGAAGCCACTAAAACCCCATCTTTTCTACATGATTTTAACACAAATTGAACCTCAATTCAAGCCTAGGGTTTCGTTTTTCCAGATGCCCCAAGAACATGAACTTTAAAGCTTGAATTCATCAAATTTCATCAAAATTTCACCAAATTTTCAACAAGAATCACTCATATAAACAATCAATTTCAAGCACAACCAAAACATATCATAATTACACAATTCAAACACAATCAATCAAGATTAAATTCGTCAAACCCTACCTGGTTTTGCTGCTCCTAATTCAGTTAGACTTTCAGGTGGTCCTTTAGCACTTTTTCCTCCTAAATCACATCAAGAACAACTTTAAATCCACAAACTCTCAACTGACCAAATCTCCCTCAGCACGTTAGGAAGAGATATCTCACCTTATACTTGCTGGAAAGTCACGTTTCTTGGCCCTCAAGTCAAGTTAAGCATGATTCCTAAGGAAGAACATCAAGAAAACACATGTTTAAGCATGTTTCCTTGAAAACCGAATTGAAAGGAGAAAGGAACAGCCATCTCACCTTATTTCCAGCCTTGATAAGTTACATGGTTATGTAGAGAAAGAAGAAAGGATCATTTTGGTGAAATCGGAACTTTGATTTGAGTTTTAGTTCAAAAGAAATCAAGCTTTGAAGATTAAGTGTTCATGAAAGTTTCTCTCTTTTCTCTCTTGTTATTTTCGGCCAAAGGGAGTAAATGACCAGCCTTGGAGTGTCTTGGGGGGTGTAAGGTGAGTTGTGATTGGTTGGCTTGGAGGTGGGTTAAAATAATATTAAAATATCTCAGGTGTATAACTACTAAAACTAGATGTATCGGAACACTTGTAAAAACATCTCTAAAAATTATTTTCTGAGCTACTAGCATAAATGATACTAGTAACATATTTATTATTAGAATAAAACATGTATAATGAGGCCTTAGCATTCATAAAGTCATCAGAGAATGCTGGTGCTAAGCTGCACCAGTAAACTGTGAACCCGGTTAAACCGATTTCCTGTTTTTAACTAAAACAGACCAGGTAACCTTATAATATCATTCAAACATCTTCTAATACTAATATAATGATAATATTATACTATTATCTCTCTCCTCTCATGAGTCGAGTCTGGTTCGTCAAACTGAGACTATTTACGAAAACTACAATCAGAACTCCTAACCGATACGGTTCAAAAACAAGGTTCTTCGCGATTGCATTATTGAGCTTGCCTCAGAAGTGGTTCTAGCTTAAGGATGACATAATGAAATTGATAATTGAGATACTTTATGATATATAAGAGGTGTTCCCCTTACTGATTTTCCAGAGAAATCTGTGCCTTCAGAAAAAATCTCGCGTACTCGAAAAATGGGATTGTTACAGGTGTTCCCTTTACTGATCTTCCGGAGAAATCTGTACTTTCAGAAAAGATCTCAAGTACTCGAAAATTAGGGTTGTTACATAACGCATGGTTGGAAGAAGGCAATAGGAAAGCAGAGGTTCAAAAGCAACAAAGCATTTCCAGATGCTTATCTGAAATTTCCACCAATGAATTACATAAATAACTTTATTTTATTTTATGTTTTATTTATATTTTAATTATCAAAACCTCATGACCATTTGAATCCGCTTGACTGAGATTTACAAGATGACCATAGCTTGCTTCAAGCCGACAATCTCCGTGGGATCGACCCTTACTCACGTAAGGTATTACTTGGACGACCCAGTGCACTTGCTGGTTAGTTGTGCGGAGTTGTGAAAAGTGTGAATCACGATTTCCGCCCAGCAAGTTTTTGGCACCGTTGCCGGGGATTGTTCGAGTTTGGACAACTGACGGTTCATCTTGTTGCTTAGATTAGGTAATTTTATTTTATGTTTAAGCTTTATATTTATTTTCGAAATAAATAAATATATATATATATATATATATATATATATATATTTGTTCTTCAGAATTTTTAAGAATGAATTCTAGAGTTTCAGATGATATGTGAAGCCTGGCTGGCTGCTAAGCCCTATCTAAATTTTTTTTCAGATGATATGTAATGCTCTGCTGAAGCATGGTTGGCTGTTTGGCCATGTCTAATCTTTTAGACCGAAGATTTCACATAAAGCTTGGCTGGCTATTTAGCCATGTCTAAATTTTTGGACCGAAGCTTTAGATTAACATTGCATGATTCTTGGAATTCTTATTAAAAGTTTTGAATTTCTTTATTTTCTTTTTCCAAAATAATTTTCGAAAAATACAAAAAAATTTAAAAAAATCATAAAACCAAAAATTTTGTGTTTCTTGTTTGAGTCTTATGTCAAATTTTAAGTTTGGTGTCAATTTCATGTTTTAATTTTTCTTGAATTTTCGAAAATTCATGCATTGTGTTCTTCTTTGATCATCAAGTTCTTGATATTCCTTGTTTGATCTTTAAATTTTCTTGTTTTGTGTTTTTTCTTGTTTTTCATATGCATTTTCGAATTCATAGTGTCTCAACATTAAAAATTTCTAAGTTTGGTGTCTTGCATGTATTTCTTTTCTTAAAAATTTTCAAAAATATGTTCTTAATGTTCATCATGATCTTCAAAGTGTTCCTGGTGTTCATCTTGACATTCAAAGTGTTCTTGCATGCATTATTTGTTTTGATCTTGAATTTTTATGTTTTGCATCATTTAGTTGTTTTTCTCTCTCTTCACTAATTCAAAAAAAAAAATAATATCTTTCCCTTATTTTACTCATAAATTTCGAAATTTTGAGTTGATTTTGTCAAAAATTTTCAAAATTTAGTTGTTTCTTGTAAGTCAAGTCAAAATTTCAATTTAAAATTTTTTTTTCTTTTCAAATATTTTTCAAAATCAAATCTTTTCCATTTTTATTCTTAATATTTTTGAATTTATTAACTAAAATTTTCAAAATCTTTTTCTTATTTTTATTTCATATTTTCGAAATTATTGCTAACATTTAATGTTTTTAGTAAAAAATTTTCAAGTTGTTACTTGCCTATTAAGAAAGGATCAATCTTTAAATTCTAGAATCATATCTTTTAGTTTCTTGTTAGTCAAGTAATCAACTTTAATTTCAAAAATCAAATCTTTTTAATTTCCTTTTCAAATCTTTTTCAAAATGAATTTCAATCATATCTTTTTCAAAACTTAATTTCAAAATCTTTTTCCAACTTCTTATCTTTTCAAAATTGATTTTCAAATCTTTTTCAATTAACTACCTGACTTTTTATTTGTTTTACTATTTTTTATCTTTTTCAAAACCACATAACTACTTTTCTCTCTCCAATTTTCGAAAACTAACTAACAACTTTTTCAAAAATCTTTTTAATTAATTAATTTATTTAGTTTTCAAATTACTTTTATTTCTCTTCTTAAATTCGAATTCTAACCAATAATTAAAATAAAAACAAAAGTATTTTTCTTTTCTTTTAAATTAATATTCGAATTTCTTCTCTATCTCATCTCTTTCTATTTATTTTATTTATTTACTAACACTTCTCTTCTTAAAAATTCGAACCCTCTCCCTCTCTCTGTGTTCGAATTCTTCTTCTTCTCCCTTCTTCATTCTATTCTTCTTTTCTTCTACTCATATAAAGGAATCTCTATACTGTGACATAGAGGATTCCTCTTCTTTTCTGTTATCTTCTTTTTCATATGAGCAGGAACAAGGATAAGAACATTCTTGTTGAAGCTGATCCTAAACCTGAAAGGACTCTAAAGAGGAAACTAAGAGAAGCTAAAGCACAACACTTTGGAGAGGACGTAATAGAAATTTTCGAAAAAGAAGAAGTTATGGCAGCCGAAAATAGTAACAATGGTGGAGATGCAAGGAAGGTGCTTGGTGACTTTACAGCACCAACTTCTGACTTCTATGGAAGAAGCATCTCAATTCTGGCTATTGGAGCAAACAACTTTGAGCTTAAGACTCAATTAGTTTCTCTAATGCAGCAGAATTGCAAGTTTCATGGACTTCCATTAGAAGATCCTCATCAGTTTTTAGCTGAATTCTTACAAATCTGTGACACTGTTAAGACCAATGGGGTTAATCCTGAGGTCTACAGGCTTATGCTTTTCCCCTTTACTGTAAGAGACAAAGCTAGGATATGGTTGGACTCACAACCTAAAGAAAGCCTGAACTCTTGGGAAAAGTTGGTCAATGCTTTCTTGGCCAAATTCTTTCCACCTCAAAAGTTGAGCAAGCTTAGAGTGGAAGTCCAAACCTTCAGGCAGAAAGAAGGTGAATCCCTCTATGAAGCTTGGGAAAGATACAAGCAATTGATCAAAAGGTGTCCTTCTGACATGCTTTTAGAATGGAACATCTGATGTATATTCTATGATGGTCTGTCTGAATTGTCCAAGATGTTATTGGATCACTCTGCTGGTGGATCTCTTCATCTGAAGAAAACGCCTGCAGAAGCCCAGGAACTCATTGAGATGGTTGCAAATAACTAGTTCATGTATACTTCTGAAAGAAATCCTGTGAATAATGGGATGACTCAAAAGAAAGGAGTTCTTGAGATTGATACTCTGAATGCAATATTGGCTCAGAACAAAATATTGACACAGCAAGTCAATATGATTTCTCAGAGTCTGACTGGAATGCAAGTTGCATCCGTCAGTTCTAAGGAAGCTTCCTCTGAAGAAGAAGCTTATGACCCTGAGAATCCTGCAATGGAAGAGGTCAATTACATAGGAGAATCCTATGGAAACACCTATAACCCTTCATGGAGGAATCATCCTAATTTCTCCTGGAAGGATCAACAGAAGCCTAATCAAGGCTTCAATAATAATGGTGGGAGAAATAGGTTTGGCAATAGCAAGCCTTTTCCATCATCTTCTGAGCAACAGACAGAGAATTCTAAGCAGAGCCTCTCTGACTTAGCAACCATAATCTCCGATCTAAGTAAGACCACTCACAGTTTCACGACTGAAACAAGGTCCTCCATTAGAAATTTGGAGGCACAAGTAGGTCAACTGAGTAAAAGAGTTACTGAAACCCCTTTTATTACTCTCCCAAGCAATACAGAAGAGAATCCAAAAAGAGAGTGCAAGGCCATAAACACGTCCAACATGGCCGAACCTGTAGAGGAGGGAAAGGCAGTGATTTCCACTGAGAAAGACCTCAATGGACGTCCACTGGCCACTAAGGAGTTTCCTATTGAGGAACCAAAGAAATCTGAGGCTCATATAGAGACCATAGAGATTCCACTGAACTTACTGTTGCCATTCATGAGCTCTAATGAGTATTCTTCCTCTGAAGAGGATGAATATATTACTGAAGAGTAAGTTGCTCAATATCTAGGAGCAATCATAAAGCTGAATGCCAAGTTATTTGGTAATGAGGCTTGGGAGGATGAACCTCCATTGCTCATCAATGAACTGAATATATTGGCTCAACAGAAATTACCTCAGAAGAAACCGGATCCCGGAAAATTCTTAATACCTTGCATCATAGGCACCATGACCTTTAAGAAGGCTCTGTGTGACCTTGGTTCAAGTATAAACCTCATGCCACTCTTTGTAATGGAGAAACTAGGGATCTTTGAGGTACAAGCTGCAAGAATCTCATTAGAGATGGCAGATAATTCAAGGAAATAGGCTTATGGACTTGTAGAAGATGTCTTAGTGAAGGTTAAAGGCTTTTACATCCCTGCTGATTTCATAATCCTAGACACTGGGAAGGATGATGATGAATCCATCATCCTTGGAAGAACCATCCTAGCCACAGCAAGAGCTGTGATTGATGTTGACAGAGGAGAGTTAGTCCTTCAATTTAATAGGAGGAAGCAAGCAGAAAAAGTCAATAACTCTTTAAACCAAAAGCCAAGGGTAAAAAGGATCCAAGGCTTTGAGTATTAATGGATAGGAGGGCCCAATGGAATAAAATCCTAGCCTAAGCGGCTAAATCAAGCTGTCCCTAACCATGTACTTGTGGCGTGAAGGTGTCAAGTGAAAGCTTGAGACTGAGCGGTTAAAGTCATGGTCCAAAGCAAAAAGAGTGTCCTTAAAAGCTGCGTCACAATCTGAAAAGGTTCACCCAGTTCTGTGTCTGTGGCATTTATGTATCCGGTGGTATTACTAGAAAATAAAATACTTAGGGTCATGGCCAAGACTCATAAAGTAGCTATGTTTAAGAATCAACATACTAAACTAAGAGAATCAATAACAATATCTGAATTCTGAGTTCCTATAGATGCCAATCATTCTGAACTTCAAAGGATAAAGTGAGATGCCAAAACTGTTCAAAAGCAAAAAGGCTACAAGTCCCGCTCATCTAATTGAAGCTAATCTTCATTGATAAGTTTGGAATTCATTGTATATTCTCTTCTTTTTATCCTCTTAAGTTTTTAGTTGCTTGGGGACAAGCAACAATTTAAGTTTGGTGTTGTGGTGGGCGGATAATTTATACCCTTTTTGGCATTGTTTTTGCATAATTTTTAGTATGTTTTAATTACTTTTTATTATATTTTTATTAGTTTTTATTCAAAATTCACAGTTCTGGACTTTACTATGAGTTTGTGTGTTTTTCTATAATTTCAGGTATTTTCTGGATGAAATTGAGGGACCTGAGCAAAAATCTGATTCAGAGGCTGAAAAAGGACTGCAGATGCTGTTGGATTCTGACCCTCCTGCACTCGAAGTTAATTTTCTGGAGCTACAGAAGCCCAATTGGTGCGCTCTCAATTGCGTTGTATTTGATGGCCCAAACTGGTGTTCAAAGACAGCCTAAAACATCTTGGCGTAAAACGCCCAAACTGGCACCAGAATTGTAGTTAAACACCCAAACTGGCACCAATGCTGGCGTTTAACTCCAGGAACAGCCTATGCACTTGTAAAACTCAAGGATCAGCCCAAGCACACACCAAGTAGGCCCCGAAAGTGGATTTATGCACTATTTGCACTTAGTTACTCATTTTCTGTAATCCCTAGTTACTAGTTTAGTATGAAAACTACTTTTAGAGTTTTATTTTTACATCTTTTTATCACTTTTGTATCTCTGGACGTTTAGTCCTTAGACCTTTGGCATGGAGGCTGACCATTCGGCCATGCCTAGACCTTTTTCAATTATGTATTTTCAACGGTGGAGTTTCTACACCCCATAGATTAAGGTGTGGAGCTCTACTGTTCTTCATGAATTAATGCAATTACTACTGTTTTCTATTCAATTCAAGCCTACTTCTTCTCCAAGATATTCTCTCGTACTTAATTCAATTAATCAGAATGAAGGGGTGACCCGTGACAATCACCCAATCTTTGTTACTCGCTTAGCCAAGATCCGCGTGCCTAACAACCACAAAGCGGTCTACATAATGTTCAACGTAGTCATTGGACGACAGCCGGAGTATATTCTCTTGGATATCTAATACACGGACCGAGTCCATGAGATTAGTATCTTCGTGGTATAGGCGAGAATTATTGGCAGCATTCCTGGGATCAAGAAAGTCTAAACCTTGTCTGTGGTATTCCGAGTAGGATCCAGGAAGGAATAACTGTGACGAGCTTCAAACGTGCGAATGTTGAGTGCAGTGACAGTGTGCAAAAGGATCAATGGATCCTATTCCGACGCTAGCAGGAACCGACAGATGATTAGCCATGCAGTAGCTATACTTGGTATTTTTCTTCCGAGACGAAAAATCTGACAGTTGATTAGCCGTCAGAAACCGTAGAGGACCACTTTCACTGAAAGGATCTTACAGCTTGCCATAGAAGGAAGTAACGCATGGTTGGAAGAAGGCAATAGGAAAGCAGAGGTTCAGAAGCAACAAAGCATCTCCAGATGCTTATCTGAAATTCCCACCAATGAATTACATAAGTAACTTTATTTTATTTTATGTTTTATTTATATTTTAATTATCAAAACCTCATAACCATTTGAATACACCTTACTGAGATTTACAAGATGACCATAGCTTGCTTCAAGTCGACAATCTCCGTGGGAACGACCCTTACTCACGTAAGGTATTACTTGGATGACCTAGTGCACTTGCTAGTTAGTTGTGCGGAGTTGTGAAAACTGTGAATCACGATTTCCGCCCACCAGGTCACCAAGAGAGTACAAAATGCATGGCGAGTGTGCATCGATTATAGAAGATTGATCACCGCTACAAGGAATGACCACTTCCCTTTGCCCTTTATCGACCAGATGTTGGACCGTTTGGCGGGTAAATCCGATTATTGCTTTCTTGATGGATTCACTGGTTACTTCCAGATTCACATTGCCCCTGAGGATCAGGAAAAGACCACATTCACTTATCCTTTTGGCACCTTTGCTTACAAAAGGATGCCTTTTGGACTATGCAATGCACCTGCTACTTTTTAGCGGTGTATGACAAGTGTCTTTTCCGATCTAATAGAGAATTATCTGGAAGTCTTTATGGAATACTTCAGTGTTTATAGAACTTCATATGATTGTTGCTTAGAGAACTTGGACAAGGTCTTAGTTATATGTGTTGACACTAACCTTGTCTTGAACTTTGAAAAATGCCACTTTATGGTAAAACAAGGTATAGTGTTAGGACATGTAGTATCTAGTGAAGGCATTTCTGTAGACCCGGCCAAGGTCGATGTTATCACCACTTTACATCACCCCTCATCTATGAGGAAGGTCTGCTCGTTTTTGGGACATGCAGGATTTTACAGGCGCTTTATTAAAGATTTCAGCAAGATTGCTTTGCCATTGTCGCGCCTAGTTCAAAAAGATGTGGACTTTGAGTTTGACAGTGCATGTGTGAGTGCATTTGAAGAGCTGAGGAGAGTTCTTACCACAACATCGATTATGCGAGGCCCCAATTGGACACTACCATTCGAGATAATGTGCGATGCGTCAAACCATGCTGTAGGTGCCGTGCTTACACAGCGCGATGGTAAACTTCCTTATGTCATTGCTTACTTTTCCAAAACATTGGATGTAGCACAATCCAACTATACCACCACAGAAAAGGAACTCCTAGCTATTGTTCATGCTTTAGATAAATTCAGATCTTATTTGCTAGGCTCCAAGATAGTGGTATACACGGATCATGCAGCTTTAAAGTACTTATTGACAAAGAATGAGTCAAAACCTAGACTCATACGTTGGATTTTGCTATTGCAAGAATTCGACATTGAGATTAGGGACTGGAGTGGGTCTCAAAACTTGGTTGCGGATCATTTAAGCCGTCTTGAGAATTTAAAATTTGACCCATTTCCGATCGATGACTCATTCCCATTGGATAGTTTGCATGCTGTGTCGGATAGCTTTCCTTGGTTTGCACCAATGGCAAACTACTTAGTTGCAAAAATCTTCCCTCCTAACTTTTCTAAAAACCAAACAGACAAGTTGAGGAGTGATTCCAAATAATATATTTGGGATGACCCTCACTTGTGGAAGAGGGGAGTGGACCAAGTAATTCGAAGATGTGTCCCAGAATTTGAAATCCAGCCCATTCTTGAAGCTTGCCATTCGTCCGAATGTGGCGGCCACTTTGGCCCACAGAGGACTGCTAAAAAGGTGTTGGATTGTGAATTCTGGTTTCCAATCTTATTCAAGGATGCTAACCGGTTCTGTGTGTCTTGCCATCAGTGTCAGAAGTCGGGAAACACGTCCCGAAGGGATGAGATGCCTCAGCAACCTATGTTGTTCTGTGAGATATTTGATGTATGGGACATTGACTTTATGGGACCGTTTCCCAACTGAAGTCGGTATCTATATATTCTGTTAGTAGTTGACTACGTGTCAATGTGGGTAGAAGCAATACCTACTGATGAGAGAACTTTTGCGTGGTCTAAAAATTTGTGGATAAATCCTCGTTGCAAGTACAGTTTCTAAACCTTCAAAAGTCCTTTCATACAAACGTTTTGGTTGTCACAAGTAACAAACCCCTTTAAAATTGATAACCAAGTATTTAAACCTCGGGTCGTCTTCTCAAGGAATTGCAGGGAAGTATGTTCTTATTATTGGTTATGCAAAGGTATGTTTTGGGGTTTTTGGATCAAGGTAAAAAGTTAGAAAAGCAATGGCAGAGGGAATAAAATAATAACAATAAACATAAACTCTTGGCAAGGTATTAGAAATTGGAAGTCTAGACCAAGTTATCCTTATCAATGATAATGAAAATTGAATCTTTATTCCACTTAGTCAACCTTTACTAAAGTATAGGAAAGTCAAGGGATTAATTAGTTTGATCTTCGAATCCTATTTATTTCCTAAGAAAAGATTGGGATTATTGAAGTTCAATTCAATTGGCAAGATAACAATTAACAAATTTGCTGTTGAATTGGATAACTCATGAGTTACTGATTTCTTAACCAAAACCAAAAGGAAAAGAGTAAATCTACTGGAATAAAAATATCTTCAGATGGGAAGCAGTAATCATGTAAATAAAAGAAAGCAATCATGAATTGAAATACCTCAAATAATATTAATTAAGAAAATTATATGTAACATGGAAGAGATCATAAATTAAATAAAAATAAAGAACCTGGGATTGAGAGTCACTCCTAAAACTAAGAGAAGTCCTAAATCCTAAGAGAGAGAGGAGAGAACCTCTCTCAAAACTAATCTAAATCATGAGAAGTGAATTATATGAGCCTCCTTATGAATGGATGCAATCCCCCACTTTATAGCCTCTAATCTGTGTTTTCTGGGCCACGAACTGGGTCGAAAACAGCCCGAAAATCGCTGGAGAAGAATTCAAACATGCTGATTTTCGTCACTGCGACGCGGCCGCATGGATCACGCGGTCGCGTCGCCTAGCGTCAGAGGAACCATAGCATATTATATATCAAATCGAAGCCCCGGACGTTAGCTTTCCAACGCAACTAGAAACGCGTCGTTTGGACCTCTGTAGCTAAAGTTATAGCCATTTGAGTGCGAAGAGGTCAGGCTGGACAGCTTAGCAACTTCTTCATGTTCTTGTATTCCTTCCACTTTTGCATGCTTCCTTTCCATCCTCCAAGTCATTCCTGCCCTATAATATCTGAAAATACTTAACACATATATCAAGGCATCTAATGGTGATAAGAGAGGATTAAGAATAAGCAAATATAAGATCAAAGAAGCATGTTTTCAATCAAAGCACATAATTAGGAAGGCAAATGTAAAACCATGCAAATAGTATGAAGAAGTGGGTAAAGAGTAGATAAAAACCACTCAATTGAGCACAAGATAAACCATAAAATAGTGGTTTATCAACCTCTCCACACTTAAACACTAGCATGTCCTCATGCTAAGCTCAAGAGAAACTATAAAGATGAAGAGGAATGGTAGAATGTATGAAATGCAACCTATCTATATGAATGCAACTACATGCAAAATGTTTCTACCTACTTGGTTAAAAGTAAACAAATCTTTTAAGAACAAATATGAATTGGATTTCACTAATTCAAATCATGAAAGTGAAGTACAAATAGACTTGTAGAAGAAAATAGCTCATGAAAGCCAGGAACAAGGAATTGAGCATCAAACCCTCACTGGTAGTGTATACACTCTAATCACTAAAGTATTTAAGGTTTGATTCTCTCAATTCTCTACTATCCTTGCTTTCTAAGGCTTGTTCTTCATCTAACAATCAACACAAATTTAATGCACAGATACACATATCAAGAGGTCTTTTAAGGGTTGTAATGGGGTTAGGGTCAAGGTAGGATTGTATTTGGCCAAGTGGACTAAAATCTGAATCCTTAATTAACTTAAACTTTCCACCTAACTTAAACAATCCATGTAATCATAATACAAAATCTAACTATCCATTAACCATGTTTTCCACATATTCATGCATTCTAATTTTAAGTACAGTACATATGCATTGCTTTCAACATTTACTTTGGGGCATTTTGTCCCCTTTTACTTATTTGCTCTCTTTTTCTTTTTTTTTTTAATAACCTTATTTTTTCTCAATGCATATGATTAAATTATTGAATGTATGAACATGTCCTAAACATTCTTTCACATTTTCAGAAAATTCTAACATACTCAATTCTCAAACCAAATGTTTCCAAACCCACTTTTCCCACACTTAAATTATAAGCATTCTCACTAGTCTAAGCTAACCAAGGATTCAAATTAAGGACATTATTGTTTTCCGCTTAGAGTTAGTGATGAGCTAAAATAAAGAATAAAAGAGGTAAAATAGGCTCAAATCGGTTTGCAAAGGATAATGAAAGGGTAAGGCCATATGGGTATGTAAACTCAGTGAAACAAAGGCCTCAATCATATAAGTGCTTGCATACATCAAACCATTGAAATATAGAATTAAGCAAGACAAAGATCACAATTTTAGAGAGAAAAATATACACTAAAACAGAATTTTGGTTGATAAAATGCAACCAATTCAAATAGGCTCAAAAATCTCACAGGTTTTGTGTGTTCAAGTTCTAAACCATGTTCCAGTATAATATCTCTTCAAACAAGTGTAACATTAATTTTTATTCAAATTAGTGAAATTTTCTAAAAGGTTTCTTGAAAAAGAAAATATTACTTTAACCAAGTGGTAAAATATGCAAAAAAAATCAAATAAATATGCAATTAAATATGCAAATGCAACAACTAACAAGAAAAATAAACCATTGGTGTTTGAGATAGGAAGGTACTAACCCACGGAGATCAGTATCGACCTCCCCACACTTAAAGATTGCACCGTCCTCTGTGCATACTGAGATGTGCAGGTGGATGAGTTGTTCCAACTGATGCTTTTCCTAAAGATTGTGCAGATGGACTTGTCTGTCTCTCCATTTAAAGGTCTTCTGGTTCCCTTCCGGGTGGCCATCCTGAAAGAAAAAGGGAAGAAAGGTAACCCAATAATAAAGATAAGAAAATAAATGAAGTATGGTTGGGTTAATGCCAAATGATAAGGGTCTCATTTATATGGTAGCTACAACATGCAAGTGAGAAAACAATAGAAGCCATGGCATACCAGTGGTGCAAAATTTGCAACAATCGGGAAAAGAGTGGGTAATGAAAGACAATGTAAGTTCGTGTCAATGCAAAAGGAATATTAGTAATATAAAAATTAGCATTGATTTAAATAATATTACCCAATTAGAATAAAACAAGTCATGAAGCACCCAAAATAATTCAAGAGAAAATGCAACAGTTAAATAAGAAAATTTTAACACCAAAGGAGAAATAATTAATTTTAGAAAAGAAAATAAAAATATGCACAAAATTAAGATGCAATGAATGAAATATGCAAATAAATTAAGTAAAATAAAATGGAGGTGAAGAAAATAAGAAAGGAAGAAGAAAGAAATAAGAAAAGATAAAAAATAAGGATTAGAGAAGAAAAGATAAGAAATTTGGCTGATCTGGATATTCTGTGCGCCGCTTGTGACGCGGACGCATGAGTGACGCGGTCGCGTGGTGCGCAAGACGGTCAGGTGACGTGGACGCGTGGGTCACGCGATTACGTGGACTGTTTTGTGCGATTGGCGCGAGTGGAGCCTTGCGGTCGCGCAACTCTCTGTTCGAAACTCTTTTTGCCAAAAATCTGGGTGACGCGATCGCGTGGTTGACGCGGTCGTGTGGGTGGCCATCTTTTGAAAACGACGCGAACGCATGGGGCACGCGTTCGCGTGGGAGGGCTTGGGCTTCCAGCACGAGTCCAGCCCAACTCCAGCTCAACTTTCTGCCATGCACCCCTTTACGTCGACTTCTCAGAGCCACGCGGTCGCGTCACCGACGCGATCGCGTTGGGAAGCTATTTTTCCAAATGATGCGGCCGCGTCAGCGACGCGGTCGCGTGGATCAATTTGTGCCATTAGCGCGCCTCCAGCCACGCTTTCGCGTGACTCTCTGTTCAATTCTTTTCTTTCCAACGCACACACGACGCGGACGCGTCGGCAACGCTGTCGCATCGCGTGCGAAAAATCCCCTCTCTTTTTTTTTTCTGAAAAATGAAGAATGCAGTGTTAATACGAATGTGATGCAAAACTTTAGTTTCAATAAAATAAAATAAAATAAAATAAAACTAGAAAACAAACAAAACTAAATAAAAATGAAAAAGGAACAATCATACCATGGTGGGTTGTCTCCCACCTAGCACTTTTAGTTAAAGTCCTTAAGTTGGACATTGGATGAGCTTCCTGTGTTATGGTGGCTTGTGCTTGTACTGATCCAGGAATCTCCACCAATGTTTGTGATTCCAATGGCCTCCGGGGTCCCAAACTAGGCATGTAAATCCCTTAAGAAGCTTTAAACAGATTCTTAGGCTCCCGGGTGACAAATGTCAGAGCAGATTCCAGGATCCCAAATCTTGCTTTTACACCCGTCTTTGTGTTGATTATCATGATTCCATCCGGGTAACAAGCAATCTGAATTCTCACTAAAGCGGCCAAACAACTTCCTAGACCCATTCAGTTGAGCTTTACACCAACCTTTGCGTTTAAACTTAAAGCTTCCAACCATAATGAACCTTGCAGGATAATTCTTACCACTGACCATCTTCCTCTTACTCTTAATGCCACAAAGAGCTCTAAGCTGACCATCCATCTCCAGTAGCCCATATTCAAGTGGGATTAGAAAGCTAAGGGATATGAAATTTACCCACTTGAATGTTGTGAAGGATGATGGCAACTTAGAGGGAGGTATTTTCAATGAAATTGCAAGCTCCACTCCCTTGTGCTCTTCTCTGATAATTACCACCTCTTTGCAAGATTCTTCAATTTCAACCTCTTCCTCTTGGTAACTTTCTTCCAATTCAATCTCCTCTTCATTGCTTTCCAAGGGTATGGGAGGTTGTGCTTCTTCTTCTTGAATCTCCATCACTTGATCAACCTCTTCCAAGTCTTCAACTGTGATATGCCTTGGAGGTTGTACACCCTCCTCAACATCAATTGCAACCGTCTTGGAAGGAGGCTTTATGTTTTGACTTTCCCATGGAGGTTCAGCATCTCCTAAGTCTTCAACCAATTCTTCTTCTTCAATAATCCCAGCTTCCTCTACTTGTTCCAGTACAAAGTCAAGCTCCGTACTGTTCACTGGAGTTTCTAGTATCTCCTTCATACTACGTTCTTCATTAGATTGTTCACATGAAGCCATGGGGGTTCCTTGAGTGTCCGAACGTCGGGAAGCTAATTGACTCATTATTGCTTGCCCCAATTGATGAATGATTGCCTGACATCGATCCACTGTTTCCTTGAGACGATCCTTTGTCTCTTGATGCACTCGGCTTTCATAAATAGGATCATAGTGCTCTTGGATTGATGGATATGGAGATGGTGAATATTGAAGTGGTGGTTCTTGTGAGTAATTGGGTTGGAATTGGGGTGGTTCTATATATGGTTCATATGGCTCATAAGGTGGTTGGTATGGTGGTTGAGGGTTGGGATTATATGGAGGTGAATGGCGGAAAGGGGCTTTTGAGTGTGGTGGTCCAAAGTTATGTTGAGGAAAGGGTTCATAGGCATATGGTGGAGGTTGTTGATAGTCCATTGGAGGTGGTTGTTGCCATGAGGGTTGATCAAATCCTTGTGGCTCCTCCCATCTTTGATTGTTCCAACCTTGATGCCTGTTCTCATTGTAATTTCTTCTTCCTGCAACATAATTGTAACCAGACTCATAGCCAAAGGGGTGAGAGTTCATAGTAGCAAATAAAAAATAAAAATAAATTTAAATTAAAAGGTTATTTAAATTTTTTAAAATTAAATTTTGAAATTTTGAATTTTAAATTTTTTAATTTTGAATTTTTGAAATTTGAAATTTGAAAATTTTTAAATTTGAAATTTGAAAATTTTTAAATTTGAATTTTGAAATTTGATTTTTGAAATAAGATAAGATAAAATAAAAATTTTAAAATAAAAACCAATAACCTCTTAACTTAAGAAAAAGCAAAAATAAAAACAAAAATAAAAACAAATAAACAAGAAAAAATAAAATGTTTAGAATAACCAATAATAAGGCACACGTTTGCAATTCCCCCGGCAACGATACCATTTTGACGTTAGGATTTTTGCCAGTAAAGAAGTTCATAAAAACAATCGCATTGTAGATATAGTCTCTAAACCGACAGAAATCCCTTCGTACAAACGTTTTGGTTGTCACAAGTAACAAACCCCTTTAAAATTGGTAACCGAGTATTTAAACCTCGGGTCATCTTCTCAAGGAATTGCAGGAAAGTATGTTCTTATTATTGGTTATGCAAAGGTATGTTTTGGGGTTTTTGGATCAAGGTAAAAAATTAGAAAAGCAATGGCAGAGGGAATAAAACAATAACAATAAACATAAACTCTTGGCAAGGTATTAGAAATTGGAAGTCGAGACCAAGTTATCCTTATCAATGATAATGAAAATTGAATCTTTATTCCACTTAGTCAACCTTTACTAAAGTAAAGGAAAGTCAAGGGATTAATTAGTTTGATCTTCGAATCCTATTTATTTCCTAAGAAAAGATTGGGATTATTGAAGTTCAATTCAATTGGCAAGATAACAATTAACAATTATGCTGTTGAATTTGATAACTCCTGAGTTACTGATTTCTTAACCAAAACCAAAAGGAAAAGAGTAAATCTACTGGAATAAAAATGTCTTCAGATGGGAAGCAGTAATCATGTAAATAAAAGAAAGCAATCATGAATTGAAATACCTCAAATAACATTAATTAAGAAAATTATATGTAACATGGAAGAGTTCATAAATTAAATAAAAATAAAGAACCTGGGATTGAGAGTCACTCCTAAAACTAAGAGAAGTCCTAAATCCTAAGAGAGAGAGGAGAGAACCTCTCTCAAAGCTAATCTAAATCATGAGAAGTGAACTATATGAGCCTCCTTATGAATGGATGCAATCCCCCACTTTATAGCCTCTAATCTGTGTTTTTTGGGCCGCGAACTGGGTCGAAAACAGCCCGGAAATCGCTGGAGAAGAATTCAAACACGCTGATTTCCGTCATTGCAACGCGGCCGCATGGATCACGCGGTCGTGTCACCTAGCATCAGGGGAACTATAGCATATTATATATCAAATCGTAGCTCCGGACGTTAGCTTTCCAACGCAACTAAAACCGCGTCGTTTGGACTTCTGTAGCTAAAGTTATAGCTGTTTGAGTGCGAAGAGGTCAAGCTGGACAGCTTAGCAACTTCTTCATCTTCTTGTATTCCTTCCACTTTTGCATGCTTCCTTTCCATCCTCCAAGTCATTCCTGCCCTATAATATCTGAAAACACTTAACACACATATCAAAGCATCTAATGGTGATAAGAGAGGATTGATAATATGCAAATATAAGATCAAAGAAGCATGTTTTCAATCAAAGCACATAATTAGGAAGGCAAATGTAAAACCATGCAAATAGTATGAATAAGTGGGTAAAGAGTAGATAAAAACCACTCAATTGAGCACAAGATAAACCATAAAATAGTGGTTTATAACCTACCCGCCTTGACGATGCCAATACCGTCATTTCTTTTATTAGAAATAACATTGTATGCCGTTATGGGTTGCCACAAGCAATCATGAGCGACCAAGGATCCCACTTTTGTAACAGGAAAGTAGAGGCACTGCTCAAGCGCTATGGGGTATTGCATAAGATTGCCACTGCTTATCACCCACAAATCAACGGACAAGCGGAAGTGTCCAACTGGGAGATTAAGAGAATTTTGGAGAAAGTGGTCAATCCACAAAGGAAGGATTAAAACCTCCGGTTAGGAGATGCACTTTGGGCATATAGGATGACCTACAAGACTCCGTTGGGGATGAGTCCCTTCCGGATCGTCTATGGTAAGGCATGCCACCTTCCGGTGGAGATTGAGCATAAAGCCTATTGGGCAATAAAGTAGTGCAACATGGATTTCACCCAGGCGGGTGTGGCCAGGAAATTACAGCTAGAGGATCTCGAGTATTTGAGGAACGAAGCATGTGAGAATGCCTGGATCTACAAGGAAAAGACTAAAGCATTTCATGACCATCACATCCGGAAGAAGGATTTTCAAGAAGGTGATGAGCTTCTCCTCTACAACTCGAGGTTTAGATTCATGCTTGGCAAGCTCCGTTCTAGATGGGAAGGACCCTTCGAGGTGAAAGAGATGAAGCCCTATAGAGTAGTTGAATTATTTGACCCTAAAAGTGAAGCAACTTTCAAGGTGAATGGACATAGAGTAAAGAAGTAACATGGCTACAAGTTTCCAAAAGAGCTAGAGGTGTTCCTACTAATGGATGCACCTAGAAGAGGAGAAGCTTGAGCAACTGACCGTCCAACTTAAGGACGTTAAAGAAAAGTGCTTGGTGGGAGGCACCCCACCGTGGTAAGATCGTCCTTGTGTATACCTTCTTGCTTCTAGCTTTAGATTCTTGAGAATTTTGTGATTTCTTAATGTTGTTAATTGCTTAGGAATGCTAGTTTTGTTGATCTTGTTGGATAACTAGGATGTTCATATAGATTTCATCATTTTGGTATGGATGAATTGTTGAAGTAGAGAGAATGCTTTGTTTTGAATAGTGCATGAATTTGTGAGTGTTTTCTTGACTACCTAGCTTAAACACCAGCCAAGAATGTGTTAGAATAGCCCTTTCTATGTTGTAAAAAATAAATAAATAAAAAAAAGGGAAAAGGGGACATCCGCGCGCGAGCGTGTTGTGCGCGCGAGCGCTGGTGGTGCATTTCACACTCCTGGTACAGAACCTGAGAGTTATGCCCACCTTGTGCCCACTTCGTGCCAAGCACCCACGCGCAAGCATGCGTGACGCCTGCGCGCCCATTGTAACTTAGCCATCGACGTGCAAGCGCACTATGCACGCGCGCATCGGTTGTGCACTCTGACCTCTCTGGTACAAAAACCAAAGAGTTGTGCCAAATTCTGACGCACAAGCATAATTGACGCGTTCGTGCCAGTCGCCACCTTCATCAGGCACGCGTCCGCGCACTGTGCGCGTCCGTGCCGCCTGTGCTACATGCCAACTCTAGTACAAAAAACCCGAGAATTAGGCCTACTTTGTGCCAACTCTGTGCCAGGAGCCCAACTGTCTTCACGCGTACGCGCCCCTCGCTCAACTCTCATCGATGCGCAAGTGAACTATACGCGCGCGCGTCGATTGTGCGACTGATAAACCACTATATCATGGTTTATCTTGTGTTTAATTGAGTGATTTCATCAAGTCTTCACCCATTTATTCATACTAATTGCATGATTTCACATTTTCCTTCCTAGTATTGTTTTATGATTGAAAACGTGCTTCCTAGAAATCTTTAATTAATGTATTTTAATTCTCCTTTATACCATTCGATGCGGTGATCCGTGTGTTAAGTGTTTCAGGCTTTATAGGGCAGGAATAGCTTAGAAAATGGAGAGGAAGCTTGCAAAAATGGAAGGAAAACAAGAAACTAAGGAGATGACCAGCGAATACTGACGCGCGCGCATGGCTCACGCTAGCGCGCGGAATGGAGAAATTGCAGCAACACGTGCGCGTGCCTAACGCGTACGCGTGGATTGGAGTCTGCACGAATCACGCGAACGTGTGAACGACGTGCTCGCGTGACAAGGAGAATCGCTGAATGACGCGAATGCGTAGACGACGCGCACGCATGACCTGCACGATCTGCAAAATTAACAGAAAATGCTGGGGGCAATTTCGGGCCGCGTTTTGACCCAGTTTTTGGCCCAGAAACACAGAATAAAGCTAGGGAACATACAGAGACTCGGGGGAGATTAGATACATAACACAATTTTAGATACATTCACACATTTGGATAGTTTTAGTTTTAGATCTGAATTTAGAGAGGATTACTTTCTCTCTAGGTTCACTTTACATTCATTACTTTTGCTTTTGGATATTAAAGAAGTCATTACCTCCGTTGAAGACATTATTCTAGTTTGTTTCTTTACTAACTCTTTTATTTATTTATAACATATTCTTAATTCTTGCTTAGAGTAGTAATTGGATTATTTTCATGGATTGTTAATGCAGAGAATTACTTTTGTTTTTAATTAATTTTGAATCCTTATTTTTATTTAATTCATCATGTCTTCTTTTATTATTTTTATGAGCGTTATATTCATGTCAATGGAGTAGACTCCATACTTGACATGGGGGTTGATTAAAAGCAGACACTTGAGTTGCAAGGTTTAAGTGCTGTTTAAACTGGAAATTGTTGGCTAGTTTTGTATTTACTAACGCTAGACCTTCCCAAGGGAGAGGACTAGGATTTGCGAATAAGAGTTTGCTCAATCACTTGACTTTTCTTTATTTAATAAGGTTTAACTAAGTGAAAACAACAACCTTTTTAATACTACACTTAAGAGATCCCAACAAGGATAGAACTTCCAATTAATCATTCCCCCAGTCAAGGCTTTTTATTTAGAATATTAATAATCATTCTTAGTTTTTGTTGCTTTAATTTAATTGCTCATTATTCAACTCTCAAAATCTCGTGGAAATTCCTAATTAATAAAATAGCATACTTTCTCGCAACTCGTTGGGAGACGACCTGGGATTCATACTCCCAGTATTTTTATTCTAAATTTTTATGTCACCTTTCTAAATTGGTGAGGTGGATTTTTGCTGGTTAAGGGCTATACTTGCAATGCTGTTCTCTTATTTAAAACCTCTTAATTGGCCTAACTTCTGCCACGCACCAGTTTTAGGCGCCGTTGCCGGGGAGTTGCAATTGTGTGCTAAATTATTAATTAGTGTACATATTTTTATTTTTATTTGCATTTTTTATTTTTATTTTATTACCATGAGCTATATGTTTCTTTCATTGAATGACGCATTCACTGCCTGATCTAAGCTTAGCTGCATTTGATCCTGAAATTGAAAGAACTATTTCACGTATTAGACGAGCTCGACGTCGGTTATCCTCTGAGGGTGGTGAAGTGATTGTTATGGATTCACCAGTCTCATCTGAGGGCGAATCTGAACTGCCATCTAAGAACGAAACAAGCTCCTTTACTACTAATTCAGTTGATTCACGTGCAGATAACATGGCAGCACCTCGGAGGATTACTCTCCAGGAAGCTGGAGCCCCAGATTTTACACTACAGCCGTATCAAGTGCATCATCCAACTCTGGCTGCAGATTTTGAGCTGAAGACTGCATTAATCAATTTGATACCCAGGTTTCATGGCCTACCTGCTCAAGAGCCTATTAAGCACCTAAGGGATTTCCAGACAGCCTGTTTTACTGTTAGGCGTCATGGTGCAAATGAAACTTCTATTCTATTGACTGCCATCCCATTTTCTCTTGAGGGAAAGATAAGGGAGTGGTACTACTCCCAACCTAAAGTGACTGTTACTAACTAGGATATGCTCAGAAGAGAATTTCTGGAAAAATACTTTCCAGTTGAAGTTACAGACAAACTAAGGAAAGAAATCTCATGCATTGTTCAAGGTGAATCAGAGACTCTCTATGAGTACTGGGAGCATTTTAAGAACCTTCTGGACACATGCCCCCATCACATGATTGACAGACTAGTGTTGATCAGCTACTTCACTCAAGGCATGAAGCCTCGGGATAAAACTACATTAGATGGTGCTAGTAATGGTTCTCTGAAAAAGTACAAGACCGCAGATGAAGCATGGCAACTGATCAGCGACTTAGCTGAGTCTACTAGGAATCACAGGCACAAGAGCACCCACTCAAAAGCCATTGCGGAAGTTTCCTCCAGCACTGAAACTTCTGCTCTTACACAGAGTATATGTGAAATGACCAACCTACTAAAGCAAATATAGTTGAACCAACAACAACAAGCTCAGCCTGCCACACCACAACAAGCCAACAGCTAGTCCCATAAAGAGTATGCGGAATCTGTGCTAACTATAGTCATTATACTGATGAATGCCCGCAGCTCCAACAAGAAGATAGCACTGTGGCAGCTACTCATAACTTCTATGACCGCTCGTATCAAGGATACAATCAACAAGGCGGTAACTACAACCAAGGAGGAAACTATAACCAAGGATGGCAGGACAACTCTAACCAAAGTTAGAGAGATAATTCCAACCATGGATGGAGGGACAACTATAACAGTGGAAGTAGAGATAACAATGGAAACCAAAGGTGGAATAACAACAATAGATAGCAGAATCAGAACCAACCTTACAGAGCTCCTCACCTAAGACAGTCACAAGGACCCCAGCACAACCAACAACAAGTCCCACAGATCACTTATCCCACTTCCTCATCAAATGAAGAGATGCTTCATTCTATTGCACAAGAATAACAAGACATGCAGACTACTTTAAATGGTCTGAATGCCACTTTACAAGCTCTCGCCGCCCGGATAGAGTCACTACCTGCTTCTACCAACCAATCTTCATGCTCCAGTCGAATTCCTTCTCAACCCTTATCTAACCCCAAGGGTGGCATCAATTCCATCACTTTGAGGTCCCGAACCACACTGCCAGAGAGAAACCAGGAAGAGCCAAACCCAATAGTACACGCCCCAGCTGAGGATGTGATAGAAGTAGAAGATGCTGAAATGGAAGATGCTGAAGAGGAAGATAAAGTACAAGACAAGGTTGAAGAAGAATTAGCTCAGCCAAGGAATGGAGAACCAAAGGATACAGAAGCTGCAAGTAGCGCCATCCCTATCCCATTCCCACATCTTGCAAGAAAGCCCAGAAAGCAAACAGAACTTGATCCCAAAATGGTAGAAATTTTCAAAAAGGTTGAGGTAACTGTTCCCCTTTTTGATGTTATTCAACAAGTACCTAAATATGCAAATTTTCTGAAAGATTTATGCATTCATAAGGATAAAATTAATGACTTAGAAACTATTCCTTTAGGTAGTTCTATATCTACTTTAATGGGAAGTATACCTGAAAAATGTAGTGATCCAGGTCCATGCATGGTTAACTGTACCATTGGAGGTGTAATATTTTCTGATTGCATGTGTGACTTAGGAGCATATGTTAGTATAATGCCATTGTCTATATATGATACCTTAGGACTCCCTCCCTTAAAAAGGTCGGCAGCTCGTTTTGTGTTAGCAGATAAAAGCATTATTATAGTAGTTGAAATTGTTGAAGATGTATTAGTAAGCATTAAAGGGCTCACATTTCCCATTGATTTCTATATCCTGGAAATGCCCCCTAATAACTCAGGAAGACCATCATCAATCCTGCTTGGAAGACCATTCCTGAAAACTTCAAAGTTCAAGCTGGATGCATTCTCAGGAACTTACTCCTTTGAGATAGATGGCAGAATAGTAAGTTTCAGTTTAAATGAAGCTATGAAGCACCCACCGGAAGATCATTCTATCTTCCAGTGCGACATCAATGATGAAACTATAGCTGAAGTTCACCGAAAAGAATTAGAGGAGAAGCACATAGAGAAAGGTCCAAGTGTGGGGACACCCGCTGAACATAATAAAGACAATTTAACATTACCATTATCCCCGGATGATCCAGAGCCTAGCCAAGAGCCTAAATCAGAATTGAAGCCCCTTCCTCCACACCTCAAGTATGCTTACCTTAAGGATAATTAGAAGTTCCCAGTTATTATTGCAAGGGAACTCACTTCTAAACAAGAGAAACAACTGCTTAGTGTACTATGAAAGCACAGGAAAGCAATTGGATGGAGCTTGGCGGATATAGTAGGCATCAGCCCTCATGTTTGTGAGCACATGATACATTTAGAAAAGAACTCGAAACCTGTCCATCAACCCCAAAGAAGATTGAATCCTACCATATTAGAAGTTGTCAAGAAAGAAGTGACCAGGTTACTTGAAGCAGATATCATTTACCCCATCTCAGACAGTGAATGGGTCAGTCCAGTACAAGTGGTTCCCAAAAAGTCTGGAGTCACAACAATAAAGAATGAGCATGGAGAACTCCTGACAACTAGAGTACAGAATTCATGGAGGGTTTGCATTGACTCTAGGCGTCTCAACCAATCTACTCACAAGGATCATTACCCCTTGCCATTTATTGATCAGATGCTCGATCGCCTGTCAGGTAAATCCCATTATTGCTTGTTAGATGGTTATACAGTCTACTTTCAAATTCATATAGCTCTTGAAGATCAGGAAAAGACCACTTTTACATGTCCCTTTGGAACGTATGCTTACAAAAGGATGCCTTTTGGCTTATGTAATGTACCTGCTACTTTCCAAAGATGCATGATGAGTATCTTTTTAGATCTTATTGAGAACTGTATGGAAGTATTTATGGATGATTTTAGCGTATATGGTGATTCATTTGACCTTTGCTTGGATAGTCTAGCTAGAGTATTAGACAGATGTGTTAGTACAAACCTTGTATTGAATTTTGAAAAATGTCACTTTATGGTAAAACAAGGGATTGTTCTAGGACATGTTGTCTCTAAAATTGGTATTTCAGTAGATCCAGCAAAGGTGGGTGTCATTTCTAGTTTACCTTACCCCTCCTTTGTGAGGGAAGTCCGTTCGTTCCTTGGCCATGCAGGTTTTTACAGTAGATTTATTAAGGACTTCAGTAAGGTAGCATTACCTTTATCCAGATTGCTACAGAAAGATATTGAGTTCGAATTCAGTGAGGATTGCATGAAAGCGTTTGATAAGCTGAAGATCGCGCTGACTCAAGCTCCAATTGTGAGACGACCGGACTGGTGCCAGCAATTTGAAATTATGTGTGATGCCTCCAACCACGCAGTAGGAGCGGCACTGGCTCAGCGCGAAGGTAAGGATCATTTCGTAATTTCTTATAAATCTAAAACCTTAGATGCTGCTCAGTCTAATTACACTAGTAAAAAAGAGCTTCTTGCTATTGTTTTTACTCTGGATAAATTCCGAGCCTATTTACTTAGTACTAAGGTAGTAGTATACTCAGACCATGCAGCTCTAAAATATTTATTAGCTAAAAAAGAGTCTAAACCAAGATTGATACGTTGGATACTGTTGCTGCAAGAATTTGATTTAGAAATTAAGGATAGGAGTGGTAACCAGAATTTAGTGGCAGACCACTTGAGTCGCCTTGAGAACGTTAAGGAAGACTCTATTCCTATCAATGATGCTTTTCCATTTGATAGTTTGCAAGCAGTATCCGAAGTAGTTCCTTGGTATGCACCTGTAGCTAATTATCTAGTTAGCCATAATTTCC
Organism: Arachis ipaensis; assembly: GCF_059453495.1. Lineage (NCBI taxonomy): Eukaryota > Viridiplantae > Streptophyta > Magnoliopsida > Fabales > Fabaceae > Arachis > Arachis ipaensis. The sequence continues at coordinate 82,247,018 of NC_142444.1, forward strand.
CTTCCAATTTTACTAAGCATCAAAGGGACAAGCTGAAAAGCGAATCTAAATATTATATATGGGATGGCCCATATTTATGAAGGTGTGGTGCTGACTAGGTAATTAGAAGATGTGTGCCCTGATGCCAGGGCATTTTGGCCAGTTTCACTGACCTTTTCTTTACTGTTTTAGGGTAGTTTCATCCATTTTCTTAAGAAAAAGCAAGTTTTGGGTAAAATTTCACTTACATCTTGATTCAAGAAAACATTGTGCACTTTACATGATTTCATGAGAATTATGCATGAATTAAATGACAAATTGGATGATGCATGTCTCATGACTTGGATTAGAAATTTGATGCACTCTACTGCTTGATTTCAGGACAAAGAAAGCAAGGAAGAACCATGTTAACAGCCACGTTAGTCTAACTAACATGACCACTAACGTGGAAAGGGAGCTAGCTTGCAACATTAATGAGAAAAGTAATCGCCAATAACGTCCTCGAAGCCATCATAGCCCACATTAAGAGTCACGTTAACTAAATTAACGTGAACTCTAACGTGGAAGAAGAAAATGAAGCCAACGTTAGTGACACTCACCTTTGTCACTAACGTTGGACCAAGCTCATATTGGCCACGTTAAGAGCCACGTTAACTCAGTTAACGTAGACCCTAACGTGGGGAAGCAAAAGAATGGCCAACGTTAGTGACACTCACCTTTGTCACTAACATTGGACTAAGCCACTTTGAGCCACGTTAGTTGCCACGTTAACTTAGTTAACGTGGAAGCTAACGTGGAGGGAGCAAGAATCGCCAATGTTAGTGACACTCACCTTTGTCACTAATGTTGGAATGAGCCACTATGACCAACGTTAACTCCCACGTTAACTTAGTTAATGTGGAAGCTAACATGGATGAAAGAATGATGAGCCAACGTTAGTAACATTCACCTTTGTCACTAACGTTGGAGATGGCTATCACCACCACGTCAGAAGCCACATTAACCTAGTTAACGTGAAGTCTAACGTGGGAAGTAGGGGCGTTTTGAAATGTTAGTGACAAAGGTAAGTGTCACTAACATTTTCGAAGATTTGGCAAGCCTACGTTAAAGGTCACGTTAGCCACACTAACGTGAACTATAACGTAGGGAAGGGAGGATTCTCAACACTATTGGAAAAGGTAAGTCCCAATAACGTGTGCGAAGGATCAAGAGGCAACGTTAGTGGTCACGTTGGTGCCACTAACGTTGAAGTTAACGTGGATCACCCTTGGGTTAGGAATGTTAGTGAAAAAGGTGACTGCCACTAACGTTCTCGAACCCACACTTTCACTTAACGTTAACGCCACTAACGTCCTAAGCTAAAAGTCCCTGCCTAGTTCATACTTTCTCTCTGCAAGTAAAGCTAAGCCCACTGAAGAGGATAACTGCTTCAAACTCAAGATCCAAAGGCCCATATCCAAGATTTGAATAACCAACTAGAAGATTAGAAGAGTAGTATATATATAGGGGTAGTTTTGAATCAGAGAGGGGGTTGGAAATTTGAGAACTACTCTCTGTATTTTACTTTCTCTTCAACTTCTAGTTTAATTTTCAGAATGTACTCTCCATCTATGCTTTCCATTTCCAGAGCTATGAACAACTAAACCTCTTTCATTGGGTTAGGGAGCTCTGTTGTAATTTGATGGATCAATATTAGTTTTCATTATTCTTCTTCTATCTTTTCTCTTGATTTTACTAGTAAGCTTTCAATCTTCATTTAATTGGGTAGTTATCTTGGAAAAGAAGCTATTCATACTTGGATCTCTTCGGAACTTTGGAAGAGGAATGAAGAGATCATGCTAGAAATGCTTTCTCATGTTGGACCAAATTAGGGTTTGGATGGATATAGTGACATATAATCCTACCATCACATTGATTTGGAAATACATGTGGTATAATCAGTGACCATATTTCATCTCTTCTCATGAGCAATTGACCAAAGAATTGGCTATTGATCAAGATTTGAGAGATTAAATTACCAAGAAATTGGAATTCGATCACTTAAGATTGGCAAGGAGATCAATGAATGCATTGATTGAGGAAGAGATGAAAATGAACTTGATCCGGAGAATGCAACATCTCCTAAGCCCAATGAATCCCCCATTTCTGATCTTACCCAATCTCTTTAAATTCTGCAATCTACTTTTATGAGCATCTTCTCCATTTCCATTTAAGATTCTGCAATTTATTTTCCGCTATTTACATTCAGCTCTTTATTTCCAGCATTTACGTTTTCTGCTATTTACTTTCCCGCCATTTAATTTTCTGCAAATCTCAAATCCAATTCTGCTTAGCTCAACTAGAAGATTCCTCTAATTAAAGTTGCTTGACCAATCAATCACTGTGGGATTCGACCTCACTCTATTGTGAGTTTTTACTTGACGACAATTCGGTATACCTGCCAAAGAAAAATTGTTGAGAGACAAGTTTCTGTGCATCAAGTTTATGGCGCCGTTGCCGGGGATTGATTTTGTATCAACAATGATTAAATTGCAGGATAACTAGATTGAGCATTTTTCTTTTGTTTGATTTAAAATTCTTTTTGAGTAATTTACTTTCATTTTTAGTTATTTTCTCCCCTTTCCCTTACTTTTTTTTTAGTTGTTTACAATTCAGTCCACTAACCCACTAACCGTTTGATATATTGCATCAGTCACACTAACAGCAATTCTAACAGAAATACTTTCTGCATCTATTTCTTTGCTTGTGCCTTGTTGGTTGTATGACAGGGAGAAGAAGCGGGGCTTCAACTTCCTTTGATTCTGAACCTGAGAGGACCCTTCTTGAGATTAAGGAGGGAAGCAAGAGAAAAACGAGTAGTTGGTGCGGAGGAAGAAGAGGAGTATTTTGAACCAATCATGGAGGAAAATATGGAGAACCATCATGAAGAAGAGGCTCACAACCATGGCAGAGAAGGTCTAGCAAATCATGATGGGCAGGAGAGAAGAGTTTTAGGCTCTTATATCAACCCAAACCCAGGAAACTGTGGGAGTAGCATTCAGAAGCCAACCATACATGCCAACAACTTTGAACTAAAGCCACAGCTCATCACCCTTGTTCAGAACAACTGTTCGTTCGGAGGAGGTGTCCAAGAAGACCCAAACCAACATTTAACCACCTTCCTGAGGATATGTGATACTGTGAAGTCTAACGGTGTTCATCCTGACACCTATAGACTACTCTTATTTCCCTTTTCACTCAAGGACAAATCATCTAAATGGCTGGAGTCCTTCCCGAAGGAGAGCTTAACAACCTAGGAAGATGTGGTGAACAAATTCTTGGCAAGATTCTATCCTCCTCAAAGAATCAATAAGTTAAGAGCTGAGGTTCAAACTTTCAGGCAACAAGATGGTGAGACTCTCTACGAAGCATGAGAGAGGTTTAAAGACCTGACAAGAAGGTGCCCACCAGATATGTTCAATGAATTGGTGCAGCTACACATTTTCTATGAAGGCCTCTCCTATGAATCAAAGAAGGCAGTAGACCACTCATCCGGGGGATCTCTGAACAAAAAGAAGACCATTGAGGAGGCCATAGATGTCATTGAGACTGTAGCAGAGAATGACTACTTCTATGCTTCTGAAAGAGGTAACACTAAAGGAGTGATGGAGCTAAACAATGTGGATGCACTGTTGGCCCAAAACAAGCTTATTACCAAGCAGCTGGCTGACCTCACCAAGAAGATGGAGGGGAACCAAGTAGCAGCAATCACCACCTCATCAACAACCCAATAGGGGGTGAATGCAGAGGTAGAAGGTGAGCATGAACAAGCCAACTACATTGGAAACTCACCCAGGCAGACCCATGATCCATACTCCAAGACCTACAACCCTGGTTGGAGGAATCACCCAAACGTTGGGTGGGGAAATCAACAAGATCAAGACCAAGATCAGAGACGTCACAACCCCAACAACCATGTAGCTCACCAACATTCCACACAGAGATCATACCAACACCACCCTAACAACACCTCTCCACATTCATACCAAAACCAAAATAACCCTTCTCATCCATCCAATCCCAACCCACCATCATCTGATGACAGACTCTCAAGGATTGAGACTCTACTTGAAGGCATATGCAAGGAGATTCAAGATAACAAGGTGTTCAAGGAAGAGGTGTGAGCCAATATCAAGAATCAGGGAGACACCATCAAGAGGCTAGAATTTCAAGTGGGATACCTCTCCGAGCAGATTCCCAAACCTACAGACAGCTTCCCAAGTGACACAGAGAAAAACCCGAGAGGTGAAGAAAAGAAAGTAAGATGGAAAGATTGCAAGATGGTCACTATAAGTGATAATGAGACCGAGGATGAACCGAACAAACCATTAGAATAACCTGGAGATACATCAGCAGAGAAACAGGAAGAGGAGCACCAAGCACCCAAAATATCACAAAAGGAGCTGATAAGACTCTATGCACCTTTTCCCCAATTACTCAATGGTGGTATAGAGAAGAGAATATACTTAAGGTTTCTTGACATATTTGCATCTCTCCATGTAAACATACCATTCATCAAGGCCCTCCAACAAATGCCCTCATACATTAAGTACATGAAGGAGCTGCTGACCAGGAAAAGCTCACTCAAAGGAGGACAAACAATAGTGATGAATAAGGAGTGCAATGCTCTCATTCAACCAGAGCTGCCTACAAAAAGGAAGGACCCAGGGAGTTTTCACATCCCCTGTGCCATAGGAGAAACAATGTTTGACAAAGGACTCTATGATCTGGGAGCAAGCATCAACTTAATGCCTTTATCCCTTATGAAGAGGCTGCAGATCAATGAGATAATACCTACAGATGTAGTTATCAGACTGGCTGACAAAACTCAAAAACAAGCAGTAGGAGTGGTTGAAAATGTGCTGGTAAAGGTTGGAAAATTCTTCCAACCCACAAACTTTGTCGTATTGGACATTGAAGAGAGTCACCTCTATCCAATCATATTGGGAAGACCATTCCTAGCTACAGCCAGAGCACTTATAGATGTGGAGTGAGGGGAGCTAGTTTTGAGGATCCATGATGAACAACTCACTTTCAATGTTTTCAAGCGCTCACAAGAAACAGATCAAGAGAACAAAGAACCAAGGAAAGATCACAGTGAGATACTGAAGGAAGAAACAAGCACTGAAGCACAACCAGCACATCTGGAAATCCCCTTGGTTGATGAATAAGGCAATCAGCAGCTATCACAGCTCAAGAAAAATCAGGAGGAACCTAAACCACCAGAGTTATATGAGATTAGCAACAAAATCTCCTTGGAAGAGGAGGTCACAAAGAGCAAGGCAACATCAAAAGGAACAAAGAAGAAGGCACCTAGGAGGTGGAGGAACAAGAAGATCCCTACAGAGGACTTTTCTCTAGGTGATAAAGTGATCTTAGCTTACTTCCCAGCTATCCCCCCCGATCTTCCCACCATCCCATCTCAGCTACCTAAAGTTTTTAACATCAACAGAGTTCTCTCCTTAGAACATGTGGAGATCCTTGATGAAGCCAATGGAGATGGATTTACTGCAAGGGGGGAGGACTTGAAGCACTACCAACCACCCTGACAAAGGAAAAACGTCAAGCTAGTGACGCTAAAAGAGTGCTTCATGGGAGGAAACCCATGTTTTATATGCTTTTAGAATAGTGAATAATGCAAGAGTTCATGAAATCAAAATCAAACTTTGACATGCACTTAAATGTATCCTTGTATGCAGCACATAGTGAAGAACAAGTTTGGTGTTCAAGACATACTAAGAGAACATAAATGTAACCCATATTATGTCACTCTTAAGGCCTTGAACAAATCCTTTACACCACATGACACCAAACTAAGTTTGGTGTCACCAATGTTGCATACATGGACATTCAGTTAGTCAGTTGGTTTGTATTCATGAATAAGCAAAATTTTTTATTTTTTTTGCCGTCACTATCCACACATTTAATAATCACATTTTTGTTATTTTGTAGAAAAATTGATGGGACAATTGAAAGGAGAAGTCTCGGCCACTTCATGAAGGGGGAGTACACACTTGTCTTCAAGGGGATTGCATTGGAAATTGTTGCCATGCAACATTGGAAAAAGAACAAGCTTGGAAACTGAACCAACACCATCATAAAGTTGATGATCCTTGTGCTCATTCCATGCAAAACCCCAAACGTCCGTCAAACAACCCCTTCATCAATCCACACCTTTCATTCACTCATCACTTCTCTATATAAGTGACCGTTGTTCCGTACCCCACCTTCACATTCCACTCTCACTCTTCACATCTATCATTTTTGGAACCCAACACCTTCACATAGCCAAAATCACTCATGGCTTCATCAAGCTCTAAGAGAAGAAAGGGAAAGAAGCCTATGGAGCAACGTCCTTTCGATGAAAATAAATTTAGAACCTTTCACCATGCATTGCAGTACGGATGGATGGTTGATAAGGAGATCATTTATGAGCTGGGCTTTCAAGTCAGAAAAACTGAATGCCCCGAAATCACAAAGAAGGTGGAAAAGAGAAGATGGGAGCTCCTCACTGACCCGGTCATTAGGGTAAATGCAAATCTTGTAAGAGAGTTCTATGCAAATACGGTCCGATATGATAAGGCAGATGAGTCCTATACAAGTTTTGTAAGAGGAAAGACCGTGGATTTCAGTCCCATGAGTGTCATGAGGGCATTAAAGCTACGGTCTATACCATTTGCAGAAGAGAGCTATCATTCAAGAATTGATAACAGCCCCAATTATGACCAGATTGTGCAAGATATTTGTATACCAGGAGCTGACTGGGTACGAGATTCCGAAAGGAAACCCAAGTTCATTAAGAGAGGGGACCTCACTACTGAAGCAAAGGGGTGGTTCGAAATTGTAAGGAGATCCATCCTCCCCGCCGGGAACAACTCGGAGGTGAATCTCAAGAGAGCCACAATGGTGCACTGCATACTCAAAGGAGGAGAGATCAAGGTTCATGAACTCATAGCCGAAGGCATTAGGAAGAGAGCCGGGAGAAGCGATTCTAGAGGAAAGTTAGGCTACCCCAGCACTATTTTCTGACTATGTGACAAAGCTGGAGTGGTGTTTGAAGATGAGGACTCCGAGTGGATAAAAGAGGGTATCCCAATTACTATCCGGCGTATGCATGCTATTACATCTCTCCTACCTCAACGAAGGATAAGAAAGAGGGTAGCCCAGCAAACTGTAGAAGGGCAAAACCCAGAGGAGCAAGCCGCAGCCACCTTGAACATGCACCAATTATAAGAAGCCATTGATGGCTTATCTAGGCAATATTAGGAGAATCAAGAGGCACAGAAGGAACTTCAATTACAGATGATGGGCCGTCAAGAGGAACCGCTCTCGAGAGGGATGAATCAATAAGGGGAGTGGCAGAAGCAAATAATGGAGCAGCAATTGGAACAAGGAAAATAATGGGGTGAATCCTTCCACAGGATAGAACAAAGGCAATGTGAACAACAAGAATCTATCCAGAAGCTAATCAGCATCCAAGCACATCAAGGTGCACACATAAATGAGATGCATCGAAAACAAATAAAACAAGCAGAACTCTTTGACGAGCACAGGGCATTCTCTGAAGGGATTTACATGAGTGAAAGTGGAAATCATGTAAACATGCTAGCCAGGCTCGGATACTTAGTCAGACAGCTACTGATGAGATATTTTGGTGAGAAACGAATCTCTCCCAAAACATCACAATCTAACCGGCAAGTGCACCGGGTCGCATCAAGTAATAAAAACTCACGGGAGTGAGGTCGATCCCACAGGGATTGATGGATCAAGCAACTTTAGTGGGTGATTAGTTTAGTCAAGCTAACATTGAGTGATTTGAGTGACAATTGAAGCCAACATAATGTAAATGACAAGGAAAATTAAAGTGCGGAAAGTATATTGCATTGAAACTTAATGAGCAAGAAATGTAAATTGCAAGAATCTTAAATTGCAAGAAATGTAAATTGCATGAAATTAAAAGGGAGTGGGTGCTGGAAATTAAAAGAAAGCAGTAGATCAAGTAATTGGAAAGTTAAATTGCAAGAAGAATAAAGGAAATTAGGTACTGGGATTCATGAAATCAAACACGGAAGTGTAAATGACAATCAAACAGAGAAGTAAAAGATGCAGCAGGTTCAACAGATTTGGAAAATCACTTTAAAATCAAAACAGAGAGCAACTTGGCTCAATTGCAAAATCTAAATGAGAGGTTGAAGATCTCAGGGGTTGGATGAGACTAGAGACCAAGTCTAGATCTCAATTCCTTCCTTGATCCAATAGAGAATAATTGCAGAAGAAAATAGAGAAGAAAGCAGTAAAGAGAGTTTTGATTCAAATCACAATTCACTGAAATTATGCTGACAAGTAAACAGAGAGAATTCTCAAGGTGAGATTGAAACAGAATTTCTTCAATTCTCAACCCCAGATTCAAAAACAAAGAAAAGAAAATTTAAAGAGAGCTCTTGAATCTTCTTGCTCCCTTCTGGAGCCAGCCTCCACCCAAGATTCAAAACAAAGAAAATTAAAGAGAGAATTCTCAAATTCTAGTGCTCCCTAGTGGAGCCAGCCCCCTCACAAATATGAAAATGATGCCTTATATAGGCTTTACAAAATGGAAATGAAAATGAAATTAAAAACAAATTACAATTAAATGAAATTCCTATTTTATCTATTTCTTGTGCCTTTGAGTGATGATCATTTGGGCCCTTGCTCTTGATGGAATTGGGTTGATAAAGGCCTTGGTTGATTGCTCTTGGAGTTTGAAGAGGAACCGAATTGAACCGGGTTTGAGGTTAGCCAAAGTTGGACCTAAAGTTTGAGCCAAAGTTAGGGGTCTAACTTTGGCTCCAACTTTTCACATCAGCAAACACAATCTGCTGGTATGGACGTTGGTGCCAACGTTAGGGGTCTAACTTTGACCCTAACGTTGGCAATGCCTTATGCACATTTATGGCGCCAACTTTGTCCTCTTGTCATGTTGCCAATTTTATGCCCAATATAGACTATCATATATGGTTGGAAAGCTCTGAATGTCAGCTTTCTAACCCACTTGGAATCACTTCAATTGGACATCTACAACTCAAGTTATGATCATTTGAAGAGGGCATGGTCGCTGGCTTTGGTGTGCAGCGTTTGAGGTAACGTTAGCCCTCAAACGTTGGCGAAAACGCCAGTTCTGGAGGCTCAAATGTAATGTCCACCCCATACTATTATACATTGTTGGAAAGCCCTGGATGTCTACTTTCCAATGCCGTTGGGAGCACATTAATTGGAGCTCTACAGCTCGAGTTATACTCCTTTGAAGGTGCAGAGGTCAGTTGGCCTCACTGCAGGTTGCCACCATGTTTGTTTATGCACATTGTGGGGCAGTTTTCTCCCTCAATTTTAGTGTCCACCATGCAGTGCCATATATGCTTGGAAAGCTCTTGATTCCTACTTTCCAATGCTTCTTGAATCACCTCATTTGGAACTCTGTAGCTCAAGTTATTCTTGTTGGAAGTATACCCCTTGTATGCCTTGTGGTGTGTGGCGCCAACGTTAGCCTCCAAGTTAGGGGGCTAACGTTGGCGCAAACGTTGGCCCTTCTCCCTTTGTAATTCATGTGCCAACGTTAGCCTCCAAGTTAGGGGGCTAACATTGGCGCAAACGTTGGTGCCCAGGGGAGAAACTCTCAAGTTCCAACGTTAGCCTCCAAGTTAGGGGGCTAACGTTGGAGCTAACGTTGGCCTCTTCCTTGAATGTTCATGTGCCAACGTTAGCCTCCAAGTTAGGGGGCTAACGTTGGCTCAAACGTGGGGAGCCCAGGGAGTAATCTTCATGCCTAATGTTAGCCTCCAAGTTAGGGGGCTAACGTTGGGGCTAACTTCTTGCTTCCTGGTTCAATTTCACTTATTCCATTGTCCTCTCTTCACTCCTAGCCATTCCTCTTTGCTTCAACCTTTCTCCAAGTTTTCTTCACCTATCATTAATCAACCAAACTCATCAAAGCTATGCTCAAAATCATGAGATATTCATTCTTTCATAATATGCAACAAATATAGCATAAAACCTCATGAAATAGCATGAATTCATACATGGTTGGTTCAATCAAAGGAAACATGAACATCTACCCAATTGGCTTGCTTATGGCTCAAGAAAGTGCATAATTCAATTGAAAACAAAAGAAAAAGGCTAGTTAAAATAGGCTAGGATGACTTGTCATCACAACACCAAACTTAAAGCTTGCTTGTCCCCAAGCAAGAAAAGAATCATGCAATAAAGATTGACAATCCAAGGCAAGAAGAGTAGCAACTCAATGTTCATGGTAAGCTAGTTTTCTAAGCATACTACAATCACAAAAGAAATGTAAATGATTGATGCTTCCATCTAGCTCAATTTATGAAATCTTTGTCTTATATTTCTTCCTTGAAACAAGCTTTTGATTTTCTTATTGGCTTCTCCTTTTTGGGTGCTTTGCCCCATGAGTTGATAACAAAGCTACGACTTCTAAATGCTTTGTTTTCAAGTATTACCACTTGATACATAAGCACCACAAGCATTTGATTAGAGGACTTCATTAAGCTCATTTTTCTTTTCTTTTCTTGACTCTCTAATCATTGATGCTCAGAGCCTTGAGCTTTGAGGGAGTGCTTTTGCACTTTGAGCCTAACCTTGACTTCTAAGTGTTTTGTTTTCAAGCATTTGGCTTGATACATAAACACCACAAGTATTTAACAAATGAATTGCCATTGGTACTCAGAGCCTTCAGCTTTCTCATTCTTTCCCTTTTTCTTTTCTTGCTTTATTTTGCATTTGCTTCTTCAAGGTTTTCATGATTTTAAAAGATTTCACAAAATGTACTAGATGAAAACTTCAATTAAATAAAATCCAATGCAATTGAGCAACAATTAATCATACTAGCTTTCCAATACTTGTATGCACATGCTAAACTCTTCTTTAGTTCCTTGTTTGTTTATGATCATGATGCTTTACTGCTTTTGAATTCACAAAACTCAAGTTGGTATTCATAATGACACAGCACCATGTTGCAAATTAAAAATCAACTATGCCTTTTCATACACACATGCATACAGAGAAGGTAAAGACAATTATGCAGTTTATAGTGCTTGAAACAAATGAGAGGAAAAAGAACTTTACAACCTTGTAGTTCATCTTCTCTATTGTTGTCATTTTCCTCCCATTCTCTTCCTTCCCATACCAAACTCAGAATGCTTGCTCATCCTCAAGCAACTATTAGAACCGTGGCTATGGGGCTAAGATGGATCATGAATGTCTTACACAAGGAATGTTAGTAGTACATGTGTTTCAAGCAAGCAAAATTAAAGATAATAATCAAGGCACAAGAGACAGAGACATTGTGATTGCATACTTAAGAAGGTGAGCATAATACTTTGCATAGAAAATAAGTGGCACACCAAACTTAGTGTGACACTTTCGCTTGGAATCAATGCAAGTATCCAGTAAAGATTTGAAGCAAATTGTGTTGCATAGCAACACCAAACTTAGAATGCAATCCTATATCAATTTATTTGAACTAAAACTAAACAAAAGAAACTGTTATATGTTAAATACAATCACCAAATGAAGAATCTGTTATGAATAAGGATGTCTTGGTGATGTATTAACAAAAACAGTTAATGAAGGAAAGCATTAAAAACAAGTAAATAAATGAAACAAAGAGAAAACAAAAATTATCCAACTAAGAAGAAAAATAACACTGTAAAAAGCAATATGATTATGCAGACAAGTGATGTTGCTGGATTGATTTGCATAGAAAAATAGGTGGCACACCAAACTTAAAATCTTGGTGTGTCACTTTCATGTAAAATTGATGCAATCATCCATGAAGATGGAAAACAGTTTGTTGCAGGGCAACACCAAACTTAGAATGTAATCCTATGCCAATTTATTGAAATTTAAACAAAGCAAGGAGAAGAATTGTACCTACTGTCTACCTGTTCTTTACTTTCTTCCTTTTCTTCCAATTTGTTAAGAGAAATGACTTCAAAGGAGGAGAAGTTTCAGCTAGTGCCCCCTGTCTTGGTCTCTCCTCAGCAAGCTTCCTTGTGAAATTGGCTTGATTGATCTTGCTTGCTGGATCAGGGGGAGGATTGTTTGCAGTTGACCTTCTCATGAATGTTGTCCTTGGTGTCTTGGTCACAATCCTCTTCTTGGTGCTTTTGTTAATTGCCTTCACTTCTTGGATGTCAAGACATGGTTGCTGTGTGATTATTGGAGTGATTTCTTCATTCAGGGCCTCTTGTATTGGTGGTTCCATGAACTCCTCCTTTACGTACTTTTCTGCCTCACTTGAGTTTGGAATGACTTCTTCACTTTCTTGCTCCTCCACTTCCTCTTTTACACTCATCAATTGGCCTTCATTTTTCTTGCTCAGTGGTTCTAAGCTCCTCCTTATTTTCTCTACTTCTCCATTCATATTTTTGAAGACAGCCTCTTGCCTTTTTTCGAATATTTGTGCTTCTTTCGCATCTTTTTCTAGCTTGGACTCAAGCTCTGAAAGCCTTGAGTGGTTCATGGAAGTTTGTGGAGGTTGTGAGTGTTCAGGTTCTTTTGTCACCTCAAGTGTAGTTTCATTTTCAACCTCCTCATTCTTTATTGAAAGTTCACTTGATGCAGTAGCCTCCTCATCTTGTTTTTCCACTTCCTCACTCACAAATTGGTCTTCATCTTCATTGTTTGATGGTTCTAAGTCCCCCCTTGATTGCTCTGAGGACTCATTCATCTTCTTGAATACGAATTCTTTCCAAGATGGGGATTTTGTGTGTATTTCCACTAGTTTTCTCTGTATTTCAATGGCTTCAAGGTATTCCTCATCTGTAAATCCAAGGGATGAAGGTTGAGAGTAATTCTGGTGACGTGAATGTGTTGTGGTGAAGTTGTGTTGAGGGGTGTGGAATGAGTTGTGTGATTGATGGGATGACTGGTATGGACTTTGGAGGAAACTTTGTGTTGAGGCATAATTAAGTGATGAAGAACTTTCAAATGAGAAACTGGGACGTGAGGGTGGATGCTTTTCCATTCTTTGGCGATGCTTCCATCTTCCATGAGGATAATGATATGAATCATTTTGTGGTGGTGGTTGGTATCCCATATGATTCTCTTGCTCATCTTGTGTCTCTGAAGCCAATCTCCATGAATTGGAGTGCTCAGGATTTGTAATTTGTTGGTGATATTCCCAACCACCATTAGAGATTGGTGATGGTGGGTGATATCCCATAAAATTTGTTTGATCATAAGATGAGTTGAACTCCATTTGAATTTTGTAAAACACAACACCAAGGAGAATTGAAATTCATATCTCAGAGATGAATTTCTTAGTGAGGCAATAACTCAAACACCTTGGTTTCAACTTAGAGCAGAGAACAAAAACAAAGAAAATGCTTGATCTAGACTTCTCACCCACTTAATCATTGTTGATCTAATCAATCCCCGGCAACGGCGCCAAAAACTTGATGAGATATTTTGGTGAGAAACGAATCTCTCCCAAAACATCACAATCTAACCGGCAAGTGCACCGGGTCGCATCAAGTAATAAAAACTCACGGGAGTGAGGTCGATCCCACAGGGATTGATGGATCAAGCAACTTTAGTGGGTGATTAGTTTAGTCAAGCTAACATTGAGTGATTTAAGTGACAATTGAAGCCAACAGAATGTAAATGACAAGGAAAATTAAAGTGCAGAAAGTATATTGCATTGAAACTTAAAGAGCAAGAAATGTAAATTGCAAGAATCTTAAATTGCAAGAAATGTAAATTGCATGAAATTAAAAGGGAGTGGGTGCTGGAAATTAAAAGAAAGCAGTAGATCAAGTAATTGGAAAGTTAAATTGCAAGAAGAATAAAGGAAATTAGGTACTGGGATTCATGAAATCAAACACGGAAGTGTAAATGACAATCAAACAGAGAAGTAAAAGATGCAGCAGGTTCAACAGATTTGGAAAATCACTTTAAAATCAAAACAGAGAGCAACTTGGCTCAATTGCAAAATCTAAATGAGAGGTTGAAGATCTCAGGGGTTGGATGAGACTAGAGACCAAGTCTAGATCTCAATTCCTTCCTTGATCCAACAGAGAATAATTGCAGAAGAAAATAGAGAAGAAAGCAGTAAAGAGAGTTTTGATTCAAATCACAATTCACTGAAATTATGCTGACAAGTAAACAGAGAGAATTCTCAAGGTGAGATTGAAACAGAATTTCTTCAATTCTCAACCCCAGATTCAAAAACAAAGAAAAGAAAATTTAAAGAGAGCTCTTGAATCTTCTTGCTCCCTTCTGGAGCCAGCCTCCACCCAAGATTCAAAACAAAGAAAATTAAAGAGAGAACTCTCAAATTCTAGTGCTCCCTAGTGGAGCCAGCCCCCTCACAAATATGAAAATGATGCCTTATATAGGCTTTACAAAATGGAAATAAAAATGAAATTAAAAACAAATTACAATTAAATGAAATTCCTATTTTATCTATTTCTTGTGCCTTTGAGTGATGATCATTTGGGCCCTTGCTCTTGATGGAATTGGGTTGATAAAGGCCTTGGTTGATTGCTCTTGGAGTTTGAAGAGGAACCGAATTGAACCGGGTTTGAGGTTAGCCAAAGTTGGACCTAAAGTTTGAGGTCTAACTTTGGCTCCAACTTTTCACATCAGCAAACACAATCTGCTGGTATGGACGTTGGTGCCAACGTTAGGGGTCTAACTTTGACCCTAACGTTGGCAATGCCTTATGCACATTTATGGCGCCAACTTTGTCCTCTTGTCATGTTGCCAATTTTATGCCCAATATAGACTATCATATATGGTTGGAAAGCTCTGAATGTCAGCTTTCTAACCCACTTGGAATCACTTCAATTGGACATCTACAACTCAAGTTATGATCATTTGAAGAGGGCATGGTCGCTGGCTTTGGTGTGCAGCGTTTGAGGTAACGTTAGCCCTCAAACGTTGGCGAAAACGCCAGTTCTGGAGGCTCAAATGTAATGTCCACCCCATACTATTATACATTGTTGGAAAGCCCTGGATGTCCACTTTCCAATGCCGTTGGGAGCACATTAATTGGAGCTCTACAGCTCGAGTTATACTCCTTTGAAGGTGCAGAGGTCAGTTGGCCTCACTGCAGGTTGCCACCATGTTTGTTTATGCACATTGTGGGGCAGTTTTCTCCCTCAATTTTAGTGTCCACCATGCAGTGCCATATATGCTTGGAAAGCTCTTGATTCCTACTTTCCAATGCTTCTTGAATCACCTCATTTGGAGCTCTGTAGCTCAAGTTATTCTTGTTGGAAGTATACCCCTTGTATGCCTTGTGGTGTGTGGCGCCAACGTTAGCCTCCAAGTTAGGGGGCTAACGTTGGGGCTAACTTCTTGCTTCCTGGTTCAATTTCACTTATTCCATTGTCCTCTCTTCACTCCTAGCCATTCCTCTTTGCTTCAACCTTTCTCCAAGTTTTCTTCACCTATCATTAATCAACCAAACTCATCAAAGCTATGCTCAAAATCATGAGATATTCATTCTTTCATAATATGCAACAAATATAGCATAAAACCTCATGAAATAGCATGAATTCATACATGGTTGGTTCAATCAAAGGAAACATGAACATCTACCCAATTGGCTTGCTTATGGCTCAAGAAAGTGCATAATTCAATTGAAAACAAAAGAAAAAGGCTAGTTAAAATAGGCTAGGATGACTTGTCATCAGCTACCTATAGTACATCCGGGAATCACAAAATATGACGAAGTGAAGGATGAGTTAGCACGAGAAGAAAGAGAAAGGGTGGAGAAGAGTCATGAATAAGTAAGGAAGGCACTTGAAGACTGGAAAAGAGCCAGACTAGCACGGATACAAGGAAGCAAAAGTGGATGCAAAGAGGACAAACAGGAAGGAGAGCGCGAACAACCCCATGAGTAAAAGGTGGTGGAGTTCCCTCATTGTTCCATTTTTCTTTTTCAAGTCTTTTAAATAAGGAAAATCATGTATGAAATAGAACATGCTTCCATAGTAGCTTAGGAATTTTTAATTCTGTCTTTAAGTCTGTTTTTGCTTAGGTCTATGCTTGCTAGTCAAGTTGCCCATTTTTCATTTTTACCTTGTTTACTTGTATGCTTGTCCTTTTTAAGCCAAATAAAAAGAGAATGTATGTTATAAAAGACCAGAGTGGAATCCATATTGTGGAGTAAGTTCCTAATTTTGTGGTGTGGTAATAGATTAGCTAAGTTGGTTTACCAATAAGGTAGGAAGGCAACTATCTGTCCTGAATCATATGCTTGAAACACACCCCATGAGACTAGCTAAATAACAAGATCCTAATAAGAAAAAGGGAAAGAGAAAATGAAAGTTAAAAAAATAAAAGAAAAAAAAGAGTAAGAAATAAGGCTAGGCACCATGGGTTTGAATATTGAGGCAAGTGTCTGTGGTGTTCCTGTGTAAGGGATTTACTTGGATGAATAAGTTCTTAGGGGTGCCTTATCACTTAGTAACTTGGGTTAACTAACCCGGGATTATCAGCTGAAAGTCCACTATCAAGAGTAACCTTTGCTACAGAACACTTAGTAACCCAAAGAGGTGCTGGACACCAAGGTCTCAAGAAAAGAAAATAACAAACCATGTGCCTGTGGTGTGTATGTATGGGGGAAAGAGACTTGAGGGAGTAAGTCCTTAGGGGTGTCTTAACACCTAGCACCTTGAACCAACTGGTTCGGGAGTGCTGGCTGAAAGCTTATCTTAAAGAGTCGCCCCCTCACAGAGCACTTAGCCTAAGAGCACAATCAAACCCTGAAAACAACAAAAGGATCAATGAATAAAAGTCTCATAGGGTGCAATCAAGTGAGTATTTCAGGACATGATAAAGGTCTGAAAGCCAGTGAAGGAATAAACCTAAGTTGCTATGCATGAAACCACCATAAAACCAAGGACATGACTTCCACAATAATGACTCATTTCTCTTGGCATTCCATTCATCATTCTCTTGTTCCAGTACTTGCTTAGGGATAAGCAAGTTTTAAGTTTAGTGTTTTGATGCCAGGGCATTTTGGCCAGTTTCACTAACCTTTTCTTTACTGTTTTAGGGTAGTTTCATGCATTTTCTTAGGAAATAAGCAAGTTTTGGGTAGAATTTCACTTACATCTTGATTCAAGCAAACATTGTGCACTTTACATGATTTCATGAGAATTATGCATAAATTAAATGACAAATTCGATGATGCATGTCTCATGACTTGGATTAGAACTTTGATGCACTCTACTGCTTGATTTCAGGACAAAGGAAGCAAGGAAGAACCACGTTAGTCTAACTAACGTGACCACTAACGTGGAAAGGGAGCTAGCTTGCAACGTTAATGAGAAAAGTAATCGCCAATAACGTCCTTGAAGCCATCATAGCCCACGTTAAGAGTCACGTTAACTAAGTTAACGTGAACCCTAACATGGAAGAAGAAAATGAAGCCAACGTTAGTGACACTCACCTTTGTCACTAACGTTGGAATGAGCCACTATGAGCAACGTTAACTCCCACGTTAACTTAATTAACGTGGAAGCTAACGTGGATGAAAGAATGATGAGCCAACATTAGTGACACTCACCTTTGTCACTAACGTTGGAGATGGCTATCACCACCACGTCAGAAGCCACGTTAACCTAGTTAATGTGAACTCTAACGTGGGAAGTAGGGGTGTTTTGAAACGTTAGTAACAAAGGTAAGTGTTACTAACATTTTCGAAGATTTGGCAAGCCTACGTTAAAGGTCACGTTAGCCACACTAACGTGAACTCTAACGTAGGGAAGGGAGGATTCTCAACGTTATTGGAAAAGGTAAGTCCCAATAACGTGTGCGAAGGATCAAGAGGCAACGTTAGTGGTCACGTTGGTGCCACTAATGTTGAAGTTAACGTGGATCACCCTTGGGTTAGGAATGTTAGTGAAAAAGGTGACTGCAACTAACTTTCTCAAACCCACACTTTCACTTAACGTTAACGCCACTAACGTCCTAAGCTAAAAGTCCCTACCTACTTCATACTTTCTCTCTGCAAGTAAAGCTAAGCTCACTGAAGAGGATAACTGCTTCAAACTCAAGATCCAAAGGTGCATAGCCAAGATTTGAAGAACCAACTAGAAGATCAGAAGAGTAGTATATATATGGGGTAGTTTTGAATCAGAGAGGGGGTTGGAAATTTGATAACTACTCTCTGTATTTTACTTTCTCTGTAACTTCTAGTTTAATTTTCAGAATGTACTCTCCATCTATACTTTCCATTTCTAGAGCTATGAAAAACTAAACCCCTTTCATTGGGTTAGGAGGCTCAGTTGTAATTAAATGGATCAATATTAGTTTTCATTATACTTCTTCTATCTTTTCTCTTGATTTTACTAGCAAGCTTACAATCTTTATTTAATTGGGTAGTTATCTTGGAAAAGAAGCTATTCATACTTGGATCTCTTCGGAAATTTGGAAAAGGAATGAAGAGATCATGCTAGAAATGCTTTCTCATGTTGGACCAAATTGGGGTTTGGATGGATATAGTGACATATAATCCTACCAGTACTTTGATTTGGAAATACATGTGGTATAATCAGTGACCATACTTCATCTCTTCTCATGAGCAATTGACCAAGGAATTGGCTATTGATCAAGATTTGAGAGATTGAATTACCAATAAATTGGAATTCGATCACTTAAGATTGCCAAGGAGATCAATGAATGCATTGATTGAGGAAGAGATGAAAATGAACTTGATCCGGAGAATGCAACATCTCCTAAGCCCAATGAATCCCCTATTTCTGATCTTACCCATTCTCTTTAAATTCTGCAATCTACTTTTATGAGCATCTTCCCCATTCCCATTTAAGATTCTGCAATTTATTTTCCGCTATTTACATTCAGCTCTTTATTTCCAGCATTTACATTTTCTGCTATTTACTTTCCCGCCATTTAATTTTCTGCAAATCTCAAATCCAATTCTGCTTAGCTCAACTAGAAGATTCCTCTAATTAAAGTTGCTTGACCAATCAATCCCTGTGGGATTCGACCTCACTCTATTGTGAGTTTTTACTTGACGACAATTCGGTATACTTGCCGAAGGAAAATTGTTAAGAGACAAGTTTCCATGCATCATGCCCCAATCAGAATTTCAGTCCATTTTAGAGGCCTGCCACTCTTCTGAGAGTGGAGGACATTTTGTCCCTCAAAGAACAGCTAGAAAAATCTTAGACTGTGGATTCTAGTGGCTTACTCTTTTTAAAGATGTTGCTGAATTTTGTAAATCTTGTTCCCTATGCCAAAGGTTTGGTAATATATCCAAGAGGGATGAGATGCCTCAATAGAATATGCTTTTCTGTGAAATTTTTTATGTTTGGAGCATTGACTTCATGGGTCTATTTCCAAACTCTAATGGTTACCTTTATATACTGTTAGCTGTAGATTATGTTTCTAAATGGGTGGAAGCAATTCCTACCCATACTGATGATGCTAACACTGTTGTTTCCTTTGTTAAAAACCATATTATTTGCCGTTTTGGATCACCACGAGCAATCGTGAGCGATCAAGGCACTCACTTTAGTAACAGAAGACTAACAGGATTACTGAAGAAGCATGGGATTGTTCACAAAGTAGCAACAGCTTATCATCCCCAGACCAATGGATAAGAAGAAGTGTCTAACAGAGAAATTAAACGCATTTTGGAGAAAACAGTAAAACCTCATAGGAAAGACTGGAGTGCAAGGCTACAAGATGCACTCTGGGCATATAGAACATCGTACAAGACACCTATTGGAATAAATCCCTTCCGCTTAGTATACGGAAAGGCTTGCCACCTTCCAGTAGAGGTGGAACACAAGGCCTTCTGGGCTGTAAGGGAATGCAATATGAATTTTAAAGAATCTGGTGCTGAAAGAAAACTGCAACTAGCAGAATTGGAGAATCTTCGCCTAGGAGCATATGACAATTCTGGGCGATACAAGGAAAAGATGAAGGCTGTCCATGACAAGCACATAAAAAGGAGAGAATTCAGACCAGGGGAGTTAGTTCTTCTTTATAACTCCAGACTAAGGCTTATGCCAGTCAAACTTAGATCAAGATGGGAAGGTCCCTATAGAGTAGAGAAGGCAGAGCCATACAGAATTTTTCACCTGCATCATCCTTCTAGCTCTAAATTCCTAAAGGTCAATGGACATCGCCTGAAGCTTTATCATGGTGAAAAGATAAAGGATCACAAAGAGCTAGAGGTCTTCCTCTTGGAAGACCCACCAACAGAAGCAGAATGAGCCTAAAGAACGTCCAACTTAAGGACGTAAAAGCAAAGTGCTAGGTGGGAGACAACCCACCATGGTATGATCGTTCAGTTTCAATCTTAGTTTTATTTTTGTTTTTGTTAATGACTCTTCTTATAACCTTTGCATATAGCCTGCATTTGCATTTGCATTCTGCATATAAAAAAAAAAAGAACGCGTCGCGCCAGCGTCGCTGACGCGTCCGCGTCATAGGTGCATTCAAAACATGGAAGAAAAGAAGCAGAGAGTCACGCGAAAGCATGGCTGGAGGCGTGCCTTAGGCACAAGCATGCCCATGCAAATGCGTGCCCTACGTGTCCACGTCATTTTGAAAAATAGCCTCCCACGCGTGTGCGTCACCCACGCAACCGCGTGGCCCTGCAAAATCGACGTAAAGAGGTATATGGCAGCAATTTATGATGGAGCTGGGCTGGAATGGTGCTGGAAGCACAAGCCCTATCACGCGAATGCGTGCCGCACGCATCCGTGTCGTTTTCAAAATATGGTCATTCACGCGATCGCGTCAACCACGCGAACGCGTCACCCATATTTTCGGCAAAATGCATTTAAAACAGAAAGTTGTGCGTACACGAGGCTGCACTCGTGCCAATAGCACAAATCAGGTCATGCGACCGCGTGACCCACGCGTCCGCGTCACCTGAAAATTATCACACACCACGCGATCGCGTGACCCACGCGATCGCGTGACCCACGCGTCCGTGTCACATGTGGCGCACAGCTTATCCAGATCAGCCAAATATCATATATTTTCTTTTCCAAATCTAAATCTTTTCTTTTCTTTCTTATTTCTTTCTCCTCTCTTCTTCCTTCTTTATTCTTTCTCACTCTTTACTTCCTCCTCCCTTATTTTTCACATTCATTATCAAGGTTCTTTTCTTTCTTTCCTTACTTTTTACTTTTCCTTTATTATTTTTATTTATGTTTTCTTTTTCTTTTTCTTACTTTCATTATCTATATTTTCTTTTTCTTTCTTTTTCTTTTCTTTTTATTCCTTTAATTGATGTTAGAAATTTAATTGGGTGATTATTTTCTTCTACATTTTTCTTATGAATTATTATGGAATTGTTTGACAATTAATATTACTTCTTAAAGGGTTACTTGTATGTTCAATTTAATACTTTCAATAACATATTCACCATGCATGATATGTGTTTGTGAAAAAGCCCGTATGGCATTTCACATTATTTTATATTATTCTATTCTACTACTCTAATGCCTGTTTTTTCACAAAACCCCTTTTATATTTTATTAATTAAATATAATTGTCAATACAAACAGGTTGTTAGTTTCAAAGAGTTGATAATCTAACTTGGACATTTAATGCTTAATCTATGCTACTCATGCCTTTGCCGGCATGCCAATAAACATCTTGCATTTAATTGCCATCAAATGCACTTGCTATATTTCCATTGATGAACTTTTCACATGTAGTCATGACCATGTGTTAACGACATCCTTCTTTACCGTGCATTGATTATCACCTATACTATCCTCTCCCTTGCTCGAACCCTTAGCTTTACATATTACTCTCTCTTTCCCTTTTCAGGATGGCCACCAAGAAAGGAAAAGAGAAAGCTACTCCCAAACCACCAGCAAGGAAAGGAACCAAAAGAGCACTAGTGGCAGAGCAATTTTCAACAGCAGTAAAGCCCTCAATAAAATGAATCAAGCGGATTATCAACGTCGATGAAAAAGAGAAAGCCTTCCCAGCAAAGGACACTGCGCGGTTCGCTAACTGCTACTGTGAGCAGATGTTCCCCATCCTGGCTGAGAGGAATTATAACAATGAGTACCTTCTTATCCTCCTACCCAACATTGTTGAATTTGTTGAGCCCCGCATTGAGCAAAGACAATGGAGATTCCTACAGAGACAGCCACGGCAGGTTAATCTATCATGGGTAGTTGAATTCTACTCCAATTTTCACATGCCAGTCCTGTAGTTTGTCTATGTCCGTCAAAAGTAAGTCCCCATAACAGAAGAGGCCATTCAGAGAGCTTTAAATCTTTCTCCTGATCCAGAAGGATTAGACGCATTCCAAGAAGCCTCATTCAAGCGCCAGACATACCAATTTGACTGGGACGCCGTTCTCAGAGTTATAGCACAACTTGGCAGCAGATGGACCTATGGATACCATCGATCTCGACCTAAGAGAATATTGGCTTCAGTACTCACCGTGGAGGCTTGAGTATGAGCACATATTATGTCCTATTACGTTTTTTCAAGCACTCATGAGTCCTCCTTCACTGCAGACATGGCTGTTTTACTCTGGTGTATCCTTACAGACCAGAACCTCAATTTACCAAGACACATTCGGCATGCTATGGGACACGTATAGATTGTGGGCAACCTACCTTTTCCCGCTTTGGTTTTAGATCTAGTCTCAACAGCCGGAGTCTCCTACAGTGCTAGGGATACCAAGGCCATGATTCCACGAGATGATCAGTACGTCCCTAACGGGAAGTATATCAGACCTCCAGCAGCCACTACTAGCCGGCCTGTAGACCAGGCCGAAGACATTCCTTCTCCTTCCACATCACAAGCACCTTCAACAAACCAACTGCTCCATCAAATACTTGAGAGGCTAGACAGAATTGACCAAAAAAGAAAGCAAAGGGAGCGCCGTAACAAGCGCCGATTTACATACCTCAAGGAGTTGATTGTTGGTAACCACCCACCTAAAGAAGACCCAGACACCCCGGACTCCACTTCATTTACCAGCACAGGGAGCCATGATGGTCCCGATTGTGGAAATGCTGCTACCAGCCCCCCTTTGTTCCTGACTAATGGCCCTGAGGACAGTGCCAAGCTTTAAGTATGGGGAGGTCAGTCAGTACCTAACTTCCGAAGGTAATTTCTTTTTCTTAAACACCAATAAAATAGGATATTTAATTATTTTCTTTTATTAGGATAGGATAAATAGCATAGTAATAAGAATTTGTGCATGCATGTTCTAATTGGTTAGAAAATAATAAAGTTTCTTTTTAAGACCCTATTTTTGAAAAATTTCACTAATTTAAATCAAAACTTTTGTGTTAAACTTGTTTGGAAATTGTATTTGGAACATTGTTAAAAGCTAGAACACATAACCTGTGAGACTTGAGCCTAATGACATGGTTACACTATTTAACCATAAAATTTTATTCTTGTGTGTTTGTTTCTCTATGATTGTGATCTATATTTTGTTCCATCCTATATGTCCAATATTTAATGTGTTATATGCATGCATATGATTGAGGCCATTATTTTACTTAACTCACTTACCCCAAATAGCCTACCCTTCTATTTATCTTTCTTAGTCAATTTGAGCCTTTTAATCCCATTTGTTCTATATTTTACCATATTACTAGCCTTAAGCAGAAAAACAATTAAATATCCCAATTGAATCTTTGGTTAGCTTAAGATAGAAAGTGTGTGTCAATTATGTATGGGGAAATTATGGGAACATAGGTTAATAAGGGAATGTGTCATGATAAAATATTGGGAATTTGGGTACCTACTCATGTGAAACTAAGAAAAATTATAAATCCATGTGCATTGGCAATGTTATTTTTATGCTGCAAAAAAAAATCCAGAAATATTCAAATAATTAAGTAATTAGATAAATGAATAAGGGGACAAAATTACCCTAATGTTAAGCCTAATGAAAAATCAATGCACATGTGATACAAGTTAAAAGAAGAGTTGATGCATGAGTATATAAAAGTGGGAAAACTTTGGGTAGCTAAGCATGAATTTAAAAGTATAGAGTGTATGTATAGGTAAGAGCTTAGGTTAATCAAGGATTCAATTTATAGCTCACTCAGCCATATATATACCCTCACCTTTACCTTGGCCTCATTACAACCTTGAAAAGACCTCATGATATTTTCATTGGTACATTAAATATTTATTAATTGGTTAGGTGAAGAACAAGGTTTAGAAACCACGATTAGAGAAGTGTAGAGTGATTACCCTATACACTAGAGTGACTGGAGTGCATATACACCATCAGTGAGGGTTCAATGCTTAATTCTATGTTCCCTGCTTTCATGAGCTGTCTACTTACAAGTTTAATTGCTTTTACTATATAATTTGAATTAGTGGAATTTGATTTATTTTTGTCTTGAAGAACTTATTTATTTTTAAACAAGTAGCCAAAATCATATATTTGCATTCATATACATAGGTTGCATTGCATTGCATGAGTCTTACTTTTCCCTACTCATTTGTTTTATCTCCTTAAGCTAAGCATGAGAACATGCTAATGTTTAAGTGTGGGGAGGTTGAGAAACCACTATTTCATGGTTTATCTTGTGTTTAATTGAGTGGTTTCATCAAGTCTTCACCCACTTATTCATACTAATTGCATGATTTCACATTTTCCTTCCTAGTATTGTTTTATGATTTAAAACGTGCTTCCTAGAAATCTTTAATTTATGTATTTTAATTCTCCTTTATACCATTCGATGCCGTGATCCGTGTGTTAAGTGTTTCAGGCTTTATAGGGCAGGAATGGCTTAGGAAAAGGAGAGGAAGCTTGCAAAAATGGAAGGAAAACAAGAAACTAAGGAGATGACCAGCAAATACTGACGCGTGCGCATGGCTCACGCGAGCGCGTGGAATGGAGAAATTGCAGCGACGCGTCAGGCACGCGCGTGTGGATTGGAGTCTGCACGAATCACGTGAACGCGTGGACGACGCGCTCGCATGACAAGGAGAATCGTTGAATGACGCGAACGCGTGGACGACGCGTACACGTGACCTGCGCGATCTGCAGAATTAACAGAAAACGCTGGGGGCGAATTCGGGCCGCGTTTTGACCTAGTTTTCGGCCTAGAAACACAGAATAAAGCCAGAGAACATGCAGAGACTCAGGGGAGATTAGATACACAACACAATTTCAGATACATTCACACATTAGGATATTTTTAGTTTTAGATCTGAATTTATAGAGGATTACTTTCCCTCTAGGTTCACTTTACATTCATTACTTTTGCTTTTGGATATTGAAGAAGTCATTAACTCCGTTGAAGACATTATTCTAGTTTGTTTCTTTACTTACTCTTTTATTTATTTATAACATATTCTTAGTTCTTGCTTAGAGTAGTAATTGAATTATTTTCATGGATTATTAATGCAGAGAATTACTTTTATTTTTAATTAATTTTGAATCCTTATTTTTATTTAATTTATCATGTCTCTTCTATTATTTTTATGAGTGTTATATTCATGTCAATAGAGTAGACTCCATACTAGACATTGGGGTTGATTAAAAGGAGACACTTGAGTTGGAAGGCTTAAGTGTTGTTTAAACTGGAAATTGTTGGCTAGTTTTGTATTTACTAACGCTAGACCTTCCCAAGGGAGAGGACTAGGATTTGCGAATAAGAGTTAGCTCAATCACTTAACTTTCCTTTATTTATCAAGGGTTAACTAAGTGAAAATAACAACCTTTTTAATACTACACTTAAGAGATCCCAACAAGGATAGAACTTCCAATTAATCATTCCCCCAGTCAAGGATTTTTATTTAGAATGTTAATAATCACTCTTAGTTTTTGTTGCTTTAATTTAATTGCTAATTATTCAACTCTCAAACGCTCGTGGAAATTCCTAATTAATAAAATAGCATACTTTCTCGCAACTCACTGGGAAACGACCTGGGATTCATACTCCGAGTATTTTTATTCTAAATTTTTGTGACACCTTTCTAAATTGGTGTGGCGGATTTTAGCTGTTTAAGGGCTATACTTGCAACGCTATTCTCTTATTTAAAATCTCTTAATTGGCCTAACTTCTGCCATGCACCAGTGACCCAGTTTTAAACCTGGCGCGCCCTGCCTCTCCCCTTTCTCTCACCTTCTTTCTTGTTTTCTTTATTCTTCCTTCTCTATCACCTCTCTTCTCTTCTTCCTCTCCCATACTCCACCGCCACCGTCTCCGGCCACTCACCGGCAACCACCACCACCTCCGGTGGCACTACATCTCTTCTCTCTCTTTCTCATTTTCACAAAAAGAAAACTCCACCTTGTTCTTTTACACTCCTCAAGGTTCTACTTCTTCTACAGCTCATCTCTTACTCTTTTTTCAAATCTTTTCTTCTAGTTACATGTTTCTTTTTGTTGATTCTCTTAATTTCTCTTTTAGCTACACGATTATACTACTTGCTTTTTGCTTGTTTACTTTGTCCTTCTCTTATTTTCCCATGGATGTTGGATTTGAGTTTTAATTTGCTTTGGTAGATCTTCTTGTTATCTTTCCTTATCCTTGTAAGTAGGTGATGTTGTGTGATGATTGATATTTTATTTTGGGACTCTGATTGATTGAGTATCTCATATTTGCTCATTGCTTGATAACTACACGCCAAATGTTTGAGGAAATGAACGAATGCCATTTTGGTTTATTTTAGTTATATACCTTCAATTTGGTGCTTCCTCCTCATTCACTTTCTCTCTTCTAAGTGCATTGAGTCCACTTTGCTTTATGCTTGCTAATTAGATACTCATTGAACACATGACTTACTCTTTATAATGGATGCTTGAGATTATTCTTCTCATGCCATATTGCATGTTTTACTCACTCTTGCATCCCATGCCAAGTGTTGTGACCCATGCCTCTATAATCATTTTGTTGCACAATTTCTTTTGGGCACTATCTCTCACTTGGATGTTTTCGTTGAGATGATTATTTGCGTTTAATGTTTCCCCTTTTTCCTTCCTTTTTCAGGATGGCAACCAAGAAAGGCAAGGAGAAAGCTTCAAGGAAACCGGCCACAAAGAGGGCACTCCAAAAGTCAACCTCCAAGGTGCACCCTACATTAGGAGCCAAACCCCTATCTAAAAAGGCAAAGGCAGCCGCTCCTATTGATTAAAAAGAGAAGAGCAAACCGGCAAAGGATTCTTCAAGGTTCTCTAACCACTTCTGTGAACTTGTGTTCCCCGCCATGGTTGAGAGGATCCATCATGCCGAGCATCTACTCACCCCACCGGACAAGGTTGCTCATTGTATTCTGCCCTGCATTGAACAGCGAGGATGAGAGTTTCTTCTGAGAAAACCACAGGAGGTCAACCTCTCATGGGTGGTAGAGTTCTACACTAACTACCATCTCCCCTCTCTTCAATCGGTATACGTGCGCCGGAAGCAAGTCCCAATTTCAGAAGAGGCTGTTCAGCAAGTGCTTAATGTCCTACCAGTACCGAGTGAAATGGATGGTTACCAAGAGGTCTTACATCAGCGAGAGGAGTTTGGGTTTGATTGGGACTCGATTGTTCAAGTCATTACTGAACCAGAGACATTTTGGACCCAAGGTCGACTCCGGATGCGGCCCAAGTGCATTGACGCACGTTCCCTCACTGTAGAAGCTAGGGCATGGGCCCAGATCATTTCCCACTATGTGCTAACTAGCACCCACATGTCGTCCTTCACGGCGGATCTCGCCTTGCTTGTTTGGTGTGTTTTCACGGAGAGACCAATGAACATTCCGCTTCTTATCAAGCAAGGATGGGTCAAGTCCACGCCCGGGATAATTTTCCATTTCTAGCATTGGTATCTGATTTAGTCACTGTTGCGGATGTTCCTTGGGAAGCTATGGACACGAAGGCTATAATTCTAGCTAAGGGCAGTATTGTCCCAAGCGGAAAATACTTACAGCTTCCTATGAACAAAACAAGCCTGGACATAGCCCCTCAGCCTACTATTCCTTCCATCTCATCGTCACCACCACGGCAAAGACCCACCCATCAAAGGATAGAAGATTTACATCGAAAGATTGATAGATATGAGCGGCGCAACCAACACTGGTACACTTACATCAAGAAGCTCCTGCGTTGTGTTACCCCTAGCATGGAGGAACCCAAAATATTCACGTCCACCTAAAACCCAAGTGACGGGAGCTCTGATGAAGGGGTTAGTGAAGGTTCCGGTCCCGACCGCCCGTTGCGCATTATTGGTAGCACAGAAGACCGTGCTAAATTCTAAGTTTGGGGAGGTCGTTCGACCGATCTGCATGGGTAACAATCTCTTCCTTTCAACACCCATGGATTTATCTTTTGCGTAGTAGTTAGTACATTGCATGTGTAGTTAGTCTTGCTTGTAAATACCCTTTGCATGATAGTTAGTCTCTATAGAGTTACTTGGTCAAAATAATGACTTCTTCCCTAAGAAACTGTATTTTCGGGGTACCCTACCAATTTTGAAAAAAAAAAATTTTTTTGGAGGTAAACTTGCTTCAAGAATGTATTTTGGAACACGGTGATTGAGCTAAGAACATAAGCATGTAAGTTTTGAGCCTATTGTGTGGTTATATCTTCTAACCACTATTCCCCATTCTTGTGCGCATTATTCTCTCTCTATGATTGTAATCCTTGCTTTGTCTGATTCTATATGTCCATTACTTTGTGTATGAATGCATTTACATGATTGAGGCCATCATCTCAATAGTCACTTTTCCCAAACGGCCTTAACCCTTTTATCTACCATTGCTAACCAATTTTGAGCCCATGATAAACCCTTTTTGTTCTTAAATAGAGCACATCAACACCCTAAGTGAAAAATAATGAATGTCTCTAGATTTGGATCCTTAATTAGCTTAGGTAAGTGAGGGTGTGTATCATTCAAATCGGAGGGTGTACTTGGGAACTTGGGTAGATGTAAAGGTGTGTATTTGTAGTTGTAATTGGAAATCCTGGGAGTTGGGAACATACTCATGTATTGAATGATTGAACCATATGCATTGAAACTTTTGTACATGAAACCCCAAGAAAAAGGGGACCAAAAAGAAAAAAATTATATGTGTATATATGAGAATGTAAAAAATAGAAATAAAAAAGTAGAAGAAACAAAAATATGAAAAAAAAGGAGAAAGCAATGAAAGGGGACAAAAATACCCCAAGAAAAGGTAATAATAACAATGCATATGGGATGTAAATTAAAAAGAATGCATGAGTATGCGAAAAAGTGAACACCATGGGTAGCTAGGTATTGTATTAGAGTTGTATAGGTTGTTCTATGTGTTTAGTGAGAACTTAGGTTAATTAAGGATTCAAATTTTAAGCTCACTTGACCATATACATCCTTACCTTCACCCTAGCCCCATTGCAACCCATGAATAAGACCTCATGATACTTGTATGCATGCATTAAGTAATTGTTGATTGTTAGATACAGGACAAATCTTGGAAAGCATGATTAGGAGAGGATTGAGTGATGAACCCTATACACTTGAGAGAATAGAGCGGACACACTTCCGGTGAGGGTTCGATGCTTAACTACTTGTTCCCGGCTTTCACAAGCGTTCATCTAGCAAGTTATATGAACTTCATAGTGAGGTTCAAATTGGCAGGATTTATGAACTACATATCATTTTCACCCCATATGCTCATATGTGTTCTTGGAGGATAGATTTCCCCTTGATCTTTGGTCTTTTAAGTGTGGAGAGATTTGATAAACCCCAATTTTGTGGTTTATATTGTGTAGAATTTGGGGGGTTTTGTCAATATTTTTCACACTTATTCCCAAGAATTGCATGGTTTTGTGTTCTCTTCCTAATATTGCTTCATGATGGAAAACATGATTCTTTTGCCTTAGAATTGCTATATTTTGATCCTCTTTTATTACCATTCAATGTCGTGACGTGTTTGTTGAGTTATTTCAGAATTTATAGGGTAAGAATGGCCTAGAAGAGAGAAAGAAAGCCTGCACAAGAGGAAGGAACATGAAGATTTGGATTTTGGAAATTTCAGCATGGGCGCGCATGCGAACCTCGCGTGCACGCATGGATGTGGACAGCTGGAAGCGGCACACGAAGATCGACGCATCCGCACGGATTAGAGAAATCCACACCGGCGCGCACACGTGGATCGCAAAATCAATCGGCGTGCACGCACGCATGGCGCGTACGTGCGACAAGCTGCATGTGACCTCATTAAAGGAAATCATGCCTGGTGATTTCTGAGGCTCAAGAGGCCAAAATTCAAGCTGGTTCTGCATGGAAAAGACCCAAGGATGCTTGGGGAAAAGGGGGAATCATTTATTCACACTAAGACACAAATTTTAGCTAGTTTTTGGTTTTTGTTCTTCTAAAGAGAGAAACCCTTGTTCCTCTCTAGATCTAGTTGATTTGATCTTCCCTTGTTGAATTCTGAATTGGATCTTGTTGATTACTAGTTTTGATTGCTTAATTTGAATTCCTTAGTATAATTTTGTTTAAATCTTGTGTTAGATTTATGTTTTTTTGTCACTTGTCATTTTCTACCCATTTTGTGAATCTTATGGATCTTGAATTGTTAATGTTACATTGATGATTTTCATGATTAATTGTGTTGTTTGAGTGAATTTACATTGATAATTGTTAGTGGTTACTTGTTAATTTCAATTTAGTTGCAATTTGAATATGTCTTTTAGTAATGCTTACCATGTGTTTGATAAAATGTTTCCTTTGATTATGGTGTAGTTCTCTTTACTTTTGGCCTAGGCTAAGGGAATTGGGTAAACTTGAGTCATTGGGTCTAATGGATTTGATGATTTGGGAACCCTTAGTGGTCAATTTGATAACCATTGACACTAGCCTACTACTAAGTCAATTACTAGCTAGGTTGGACCTTATGGGTTGATGTTGACTAAACCATTTAATATACTTCAAGTATAGAAGTAAACTTAATGAGTTTGGTTCCTCATAATTGTCAAGATATGGTTATTAGACAATGATGGTGACCCCAATTCCCATGTCTAGCCAAGAGTTACTTTTATTATTCATATTTGAAAACCCCAAAAATCCTAGTTGCTTTGTCTTAGTTATAGTTATTTGTTTAGTTTTAGAGTAGAATTATATTGGATGTTATCTTATTAGTTTGGAATTGCTCACATCTTGCTTTAGTCACTTGAATTAGTTTCTTACATTTCAAGATTACTAGCTTGTTAGGACTCTTAGTTTAATTCCTTGCTCATGACTTGCAACCCCGGATTTCTAACCAATGTTGATGCACATGTTTGTCCATTCCTTGTGAGACGACCCGAGGTTTGAATAGTTCGGTTACTTTTATTGGGGTTGAACTTGTGACAACCAATTCCTTTGAAATTTGATCGAGAGTTATTAGTTGGTTTGGAACTATGCTTACAACGAAGTTCTATTTATATTAAGAGAAATTCTAGACCGACAATAACCTTCGCTATATCAAAAATCAAGTGAGCTATATCAATCCAAGTCCATAAGTCCTAGTTCTCCACCAAATCAATTAGTGAGATCTAGCATTAATGGCTCCCAATCGTCAATCACTTGGACATTAGTGACTCAGGAGTTCCTAAGTTACCTTTCCAAGCCAAGAGCACAAAATTCTACTCTAACATCCTTCCAAGAATTTCATCAAACACTTGGAAGGCACAAAAGGAAAACATAGTAAATCAACACGGAAAGTAAATCTACACTACTCAATTGCAATGGATTAAACAACAACAAATCAAATCAACAATAAAGGAACATGAATCATAAATTGCATTAAAGGAAAATGGAAGAACAAAAGTGCATCAACATGAAAGTAGAGAATTACAAGAATGAAATACAAAATTAGAGAGAGGAAGAGTAGAGGAACAAGAAATTGTAAAGGGAAAGTAAATCAAAGCATGAATTAAATCTAGATCTAAGAAGAGATTAACCTAAACCTAAACCTAATCCTAATTCTAGAGAGAAGTGAGTGCTTCTCTTTCTAGAAACTAACTAAAACTAATCCTAATGAGTGTGTATGTGTGAAAAAATGAGTGAATTCCCCTTTTTCCCTTCAATCCTTGGACCTTATATGCATTTTGGCGCCAAAGTTGGCTGCAAATTGGGCCCCACAGCTCTCAGAAATCCCTGGGCACATTTTCTATTTAAAAAATCACGTGCTTCCTTCGGCGCGTACGCGTGCGCGTCCCTTGCGCTTTCGCAATCCACGCGTGCGCGTACATTGCGCATGCGCGTGGATAAAGATATCTAAATCTTTGGCTTTTTCATGTGTTCTCCACTTTGCATGCTTTCCTCTTCACTCCTTTGATTCATTCCTAGCCTTTTCAACCTGAAATCACTCAACAAACAAATCAAGGCATCTAGTGGAATCAAAGGTGAATCAAATTTAGCTAATTAAGGACCTAGAAAGCATGTTTTCACACTTAAGCACAAATTGGGAGACAATCATGAAACCATGCTATTTCATTGAATAAATGTGGGTAAAGGGTCATAAAATCCCCTAAATTAAGCATAAGATAAACCCTACAAATAGGGTTTATCAACCTCCCCACACTTAAACCAAGCATGTCCTCATGCTTAAACTAAGAAAGAACAAAGGGTATCAACATTTATTCAATGTGAACTAATCTAAATGCAAACTACCTATATGCAACTATCTACGTGAATGCAATTTCTTGGTCAAAAGAAATCAATTCCCAAGAATACATATATGTACAGGTATTAACATCCATGCCAAACCAGAATTGAATTGAGCTATTAAATATTTTTACAAACTTGCATGAAGAATGATGATCCTAGGTGAAAACATGTAATTGAGCAATCGAACCCTCACCGGTAGTGTTTGCACTCTATTCGCTCAAGTGTTTAGGGTTGATTCACTCAATTCTCCCCTAATCATGCTTTCCAAGATTTATTTTTCTTCTAACAATCGACATTTATTTCATGCATGCATACAAGTATCATGAGGTCTTTTCATTGGTTGTAATGGGGCTAGGGTCAAGGTAGGATGCATATATGGTTAAGTGAGCTTGAAATTTGAATCTTTGATAAGCTTAGACTTCCCACCTAGCCTATGACATCCTTTACAATTCAAAAGCTAACCTAACTACCCATTCTTCACTTTTTAACATACTCATGCATTTTCTTTTCATTTCACAACACTTATGCATTGATCCTTATTGAGCTTTGCTTTGGGGCATTTTGTCCCCATTTTATTTCTTTCTTTTTCTATTTTTTCTTTTCTTTTCTATATTGTTTTTCTTTTTCTTTCTTTTTCTTTTGTTTTTTTTTCATTTTTTTCTTTCTTTCAAACTATATACAAGAACATCAATGTATAAGGTTTTACATTTGATTAATACATGAGCATGCACCCAATTTCCAATATTTACAACAAAAATACAAAACTACCCTTTCTTCACCCAATGTCCCAAGTTTTCCCACTCCTGAATGACACACACACACACACTAGCCTAAGCCAATCAAAGATCCAAATTAAGGACTTTTATTGTTTTCGATTCAAGGCTTGTAATATGCTAAATTAAGAACAAATGGGTTAAGTGTAGGCTCAAAGTTGGCTAACAAAGGAACAAAAAAGGTAAGGCTATTTGGGTAAGTGAGCTAAATGAAATGATGGTCTCAATCATATAAATGCATGAATACACAAAATAATGGACATAAAGAATTAAACAAATCAAAGATTACAATCATAGAAAGAGAATAATGCACACAATAAGGAAAATAAGTGGTTATAAGATGTAACCACACCATTAGGCTCAAATCTCACAAGCTTGTGTTCTTAGCTCAAAACATGTTCCACAATATATGTAATTCAAGCAAGTTTCAATGAAAAGTTTTCACTCAAATCAATTGGTGCCATATAGATAGAATTCTTGAGAAATCTCATTATTTTGACTAAGCTTATTGTGTATATATATGCGAAAATAAGAAAATGCAAGTAAAAATCCTAAAAACCTAGAATGGAATGCAAAAGTGTTGAGATTAGAAAATTGTCACCCAAAATCGCCGACCGGTCAGATGACCTCCCCACACTTAAAAGTTTGCACCGTCCTCAGTGCATTCAAAGATGAGCAAGGGGGTACGACGACTCTCTAGATTGCTACCTTCAGCTGGTAGATCTACCGGTTGCTGTGCATTCTTTCTTCCGCTTCCATTTTTGCTTGCGGTGCATCATTCATGAAAAATAAAGATATAACACCATAAGATGAGAGAACACAAAAACAAGGAAGCATACATTGTTGGGAATGAGGTACTAATCACTAGAATTGAATGAGTGAATTAGTGTGACATTAGGAAAATAGGGATGTGAGTTTTAAATTAGGTGCCTTTTAGAACACACATTTGCATAAAAAGTTATGTCACAAAAGGAGTATGCACTTTACTCATTTTAGTGTGCTTGACATGATTTAAGTAAACTTGTACGGTAAAACAAGCATTAAAGAAGCATGAACGCATTCAAGCTATAAGCATATGGATGCATATGATCGTGAAATACAATGCATTAAGGTAAATGCACACCATCTAATGTCAAGAGATTCCTAATCAAAGAATAGGGTTCAAATCACATGGTGGCCAAATCATGCAATTCAAGAAGAGTTACAAGCTCGAAGGCAATTCTCATCACTTGGTATTCTTAAAAGGTAAGCATGAAAAATTCAAAACCAAGTAGCAAGATATAACTTCAACAATAGAATCCAAAAAACATAATGATGTTAAGATAACATCCCTTTTTAATACTCAACAGCAATTAATGGTAAACAAGAATAACAATCCAACACTTACAATGAAAAAGAGAAAATTAAATGAAAACTAACTAAAACTAACTAATCAACTAACTAACTAACTAATTATTTGACTAAAATAAATGGTTATCAATGGTGTTTGGGAGTGTTGGATGAGGGGTAGAAGAAGGGAAGAAGAAAGGAGAAGAAAAGAAATGGAAAGAGGAGAAGAAAAGCGATGTGTTGAAGGAAGGACATCCGCGCGTACGCGCGCATAGCGCGCGCGCACGGATGATGGTGCAATGGACACGACGCGTACGTGTACATGGCGCGTGCACGTGGATGGCTTATTTTGAGAGTGACGCGTATGCGTCATGTGCGCGTCCGAGCGAGTTGGTTTGTCCAAAAGGCACAATGCTAGCGCAGCGTTCGCATAACTCTCGGGTTTTTGGCTTGGAGGTGGAATTTCTCAATCCACGCGTACGCGTACATAGCGCGTGCACGCGGATAGGCGAAAATCCTTGATGCACGCGTACGCGCGTAGTGCGCATATGCGCGGATGGTGCTCTGTTTTTCAAAAAATATTTCTATATTTTTGCACCAATCCAAGCGTTCCAAACCTACAAACAGCTACCAAAACACCTTAAAACCTTATTTAACATACTAAACTATCAATTATACTCAACAAATCAACCAAAAACATGAATTTAAACTAATTACCAATATGTACAAAAAGAGAAAATGAAAAGAAGTTACTATGGTGGGGTGTCTCTCACATAGCACTTTTGTTTATTGTCCTTAAGTTGGACTTATGGGGAGCTCCTCTGAAGGTGGCTTGTGCTTGAAGCTATCTTGGAACTCCCACCAATGCTTGGTTCTCCATTGTGCCCCAAGATTTCTTATGGATTGAGCCAAGTGTTGATGGAGTTCTTCACAAGCTTGGGGCTCCCAAAGTTGATCCTCTTCTTGTAATCTGGGATCCCATACTTTGGTTTCACACCCGTCTTGAAGTTGACTTTCATTATTAGTCCATCCGGGTGGTGAGCAAGATGAATTCTCTATGAAGTGTCCAACAATCCACCTAGACCCATCTAGGTGAGCACTATTCCAACCTTTGTATTCAACTCTTGAAGTATCAACCAAAATGAGCCTTGATTTGCAACGCCAACCACGAAACATCTTTCTTTTACGCTTCATCCCATAAAGCATTCTAAGTTGACCATCTGTTTCAAGCAAGCCATACTCAAGTGGGACAATAAAGCTAATAGAAATGAATTTTACCCACTCAAGTGAAGGAGTAGATGGCAACCTAGGCGAATAGGCTTCCAAATATCTTGACAAAGCAAAATCAACCCCCGTTCTTCTATTTCTAGGGACTTCCACCTCTTCACAAGTTTTCTCAAATGTAATCCTTTGTTCAACAATTCCATCTAAGCCTTTTCCCTTACTCAAATCATAAATGGGAAGGTGAGAGAAATTTACCTCCACATTGCCTTCAAATTCACCGGGAGAAGGTTCTTCAAGCTCAAAAGATTCTTCACCACTAAGACTTGGTGCTTGATCTTCCTCACCAAGGGAACTCAATTCTTGCTCTATCCCATCCAAGTCTTCACATGGAATATGCCTTGGAGGTTGTGCACATTCCTCCTTAGCATCAAAGTCAATCTTCTTGGAAGGGTTTTCTTTAATTCTATGTTCCCATGGAGGTTTCGCATCTCCTAAGTCTTCAACCAATTATTCCTTGTCTTCAACAATTATAGCTTCCTCCAATTGTTCCAATACAAAGCAACTTCCCTCATTCTCCACCAATTCTCCTTCATGTTGTGCTCTTCATTGATCCTCCACATGTAGCCATGGGAGTTCCTTGAGTATTCAAGCATTAGGATGCTAACTGGTTTACCACCTCATCCAAGGCGGCCGTGAATTGTTGCACACCCATTTTCATCTCCTCTTGTTCTTGAACAAGAACATCAAGAATGTCATCTATTGGAGGTTGGGGTGGATGGAAGGGTTCATCAATTTGGGGGAAGGGTTCATAGTTGGAAGGTGGTTCCTCTTGGTAGAGTTGTGGTGGTTCAATAATTTCCACTCTTTCCACTTGTTGCACAACACGCTCCATGGTCGCTTGAAGTTGATCCAATGTTTTCTTGAGACGATCCCTTGACTCTTGTTCCTCTTGGATAATATGATTAGGACCATATGGCTCTTGGATCGAAGGACATGAGTATTCTTCCATGGGAGGTTGTGGTGGAAAGTAGTATTCATCTTGTGATTGAAAATTTTCATACATTGGAGGTGGTTCATCTTGGTAATAGTATGGAGGGGGTGGCTCTTGAAAATGTTGATGTTGGAATGGTGGTGGCTCTATATGTGATTCATATGGCTCATATGGTTGTTGAAATGGTGGATATGGATTAGGGTCATATGAAGGTGGTTGGTAAGAAGGGGCTTGTGAGTATGGTTGAGGGTTATGTTGTGGATATGGTTTATAGGCATATGATGGTGGTTCTTGAAAGTCACAGAGTTAAAGTAGAAATTGGAATTTAATAACCTTTGTTCTGGGAAGTGGATGTTCCTCGGATCTGTGGGGTGCTTGGTCCTTTAAGAGATAACTTCTGGCGCTTTAATTCCCTCAAGTCACGCCCTTGCTCTTCCTGTTCTTTAATTAAGTAGCAAAGAATTTGACTTTGTTCCTTCTGTTCCTTTATTATTTGTTCCATAGCTTCTTGCATCTTGGTAACTGATGTTTCAAGATACTCCCAATATTCAGATTGAGGGATTTCTGGGAGAAATTCCTGTGTTTTCTTCTTGATGGGGTCATCCTGTGCTTGTTGTTTTTCCATTGATGCTTTGGTGATTGGTTTCTCAATTGAGATATACTCAATTATTCCCATCCTTACTCCAGCGTCCTTACAGAGCAAAGAAATCAAGCTTGGGTAAGCCAACCTGGCCTCTTTAGAATTTTTGTTAGCAGTTTTGTAGAATTCAGTTAAAATCAGTTGATGAACTTCCACTTTTTTTCCCATCATAATGCAATGGATCATCACTGCTCTTTTAATAGTGAATTCAGAACGGTTGCTAGTGGGCAGCAGAGAATGCCCAATGAAGTCCAGCCAGCCTCTGGCCACTGGTTTGAGATCTTCTCTTTTGAGTTGATTAGGAACACCCTTCGTGCTAGTGGTCCACCTGGCTCCAGGGATGCATATGTCTTCTAGAATCTTATTCAGGCTCTTGTTTGTTCTCATCATTCTCCTATTGAAGGAGTCTGGATCATCTTTCAGCTGAGGTAGCTTTAAGATCTCTCTGATCTTGTCAGGGTGGGTATGAATAATCTTTTCTCTGACCACGGTTCGATAGTCATAGATATCAGATCCAGATAGTCTTTGCCTGTCTGTATGCCACATATTAGCATAGAACTCCTGGACCATATTCCTACCCACTTTCGTTTCAGGATTAGCTAGGACCTCCCAGTTCCTGATTCGAATTTGCTCCTGGATCTCTGGATATTCGTCTTCTTTCAGATCGAATCTAACTTCCGGGATCACTGATCTTAGACCCATTATTTTATAGTAATGGTCTGAATGTTCTTTAGATAAGAACTTCCCTTAATTCCAAAGTGGTTTTGGAATGCTCTCTTTCTTGCCTCTTGAAGTGGGTTGTTCCATTCTCTTAGTGATCACGGATAAACACACCAAACTTAGAGGTTTGCTTGTCCTCAAGCAAAAGAAAAGAAAGGAGAGGGATAGAAGGAGAGCTAGGTGCAATTGTTGATGGAGGAGGGTGGAGGCCGAACCCATATATAAAGGGAGGGGGGTGGGTTCGAAAATTTTGAAAAGATATGATAAAAATATTGATTTGGAAAAGATAAGATAGAAGATATGATAAGAGAGGATATAGTTTAAAATTGAAAAGATATGAAAAATTTTTGAAAAAGATAAATCTAGATTTTGAAAAAGATAATGCGGAGATTTGAAAAAGATATTAGTTGAAAAAATAGATTTGTTTTGAAAATTTGAAAAAG
This sequence comes from Arachis ipaensis, assembly GCF_059453495.1. Classification (NCBI taxonomy): domain Eukaryota; kingdom Viridiplantae; phylum Streptophyta; class Magnoliopsida; order Fabales; family Fabaceae; genus Arachis; species Arachis ipaensis. The sequence goes on from NC_142444.1 coordinate 82,285,768, forward strand.
AGTGGGATTGAATTTGAAAAAGAGGGTTTGTGCTTATGGATTAAGATACATTTGATATTTTTAAGGTAGGGTTTTTAGAAATTAGGGATTTTAGAAATCAGGGTTCTTAACATGTTTATGCAAGAAATCATGAATTGAAGCATGAAAATTAAGATTAAAATGAAAAATATGAAGAAAAAATGAATTTACCTCCTCCCCACCATCCTGGCGTTTGAACGCCCAAATGCTGCATGTTTTGGGCGTTCAACGTCCAAATGCTGCCTTTCCTGGGCATTCAACGCCCAACTGCTGCTTCTTTCTGGCGTTGAACGCCAGGAAGTCCTTTGTTACTGGGCGTTTTTCTGAACGCCCAGAATGTTGTAAATCTGGCGTTAAACGCCCAGAAAGAGCTTCTTTCTGGCGTTTAACGCCCAGATGACTATCCTCACTGGCGTTCAACGCCCAGTGGATGCTTCTGTTGGGCGTTGAATGCCCAAAACAGACTTTTACTGGCGTTTTCTTGCCAGTGAGCTCTTTTTCTCTGTTTTATGTGCAGAATCCTTCTGTAACCCTGTGAACTTATGCAATTGATTCTTTACCTTGTTATCAATGAACTTTATATAAACAAATAAAAATAAAAATAGGGCAAAATGCTTACAGGATTGATGCCTCATGGCTGGGTTGCCTCCCAACAAGCGCTTCTTTATTGTCTTTAGCTGGACCTTGCTGAGCTTCCAGTCTAGCTTCAGCCTTGAGCACTCTTGCTCAACAATGCCTTCAAGATAGTGCTTGATTCTCTGTCCATTGACAATGAGCTTCTTATCAGAATTAATATCTTGAAGCTCCACATAACCATATGGTGATCCACTTGTAATCACATATGGTCCCCTCCACTGGGACTTCAGTTTCCCGGGGAATAGCCTGAGCCTAGAGTTGAACAACAGAACCTTTTGTCCTAGTTCAAAGATTCTAGATGACAGCTTTCTGTCATGCCACTTTTTTTATTTTTCTTTATAAAGCTTGGCATTTTTGAAAGCAGTGAATCTGAATTCCTCTAGCTCATTTAGCTAGAGCAATCTTTTTTCTCCAGCTAATTTGGCATCAAAGTTCAGGAATCTGGTTGCCCAGTAGGCTTTATGTTCCAGTTCCACGGGCAGGTGACATGCCTTACCATAGACCAGTTGGTATGGAGAGGTCCCTATAGGAGTCTTGAATGCTGTTCTATATGCCCACAGAACATCATCCAAGCTTCTTGCCCAATCCTTTCTACGGGTATTTACAGTCCGTTCTAGGATTCTTTTTAGCTCTCTGTTAGAGACTTCAGTTTGTCCATTAGTCTGTGGATGATATGGAGTCGCCACCTTGTGGCGAAACCCATACTGGACTATGGCAGAGTAAAGCTATTTGTTGCAGAAGTGAGTGCTCCCATCACTGATTAGTACTCTAGGGACCCCAAACCTGCTGAAGATATTTTTCTGGAGTAACTTCAGCACTGTTTTAATATCATTGGTGGGTGTGGCAATGGCCTCAACCCATTTTGATACATAGTCAACTGCCACCAGAATATAAGTGTTTGAGAATGATGGTGGGAAAGGTCCCATGAAGTCAATTCCCCATACGTCAAACAACTCAATCTCCAAGATTCCTTGTTGATGCATGGCGTAACCATGAGGAAGATTACCAGCTCTTTGGCAACTGTCACAGTTACGTACAAACTCTCGGAAATCTTTATAGAGTGTGGGCCAATAGAAGCCACATTGGAGGACCTTGGTGGCTGTTCGCTCACCTCCGAAATGGCCTCCATATTGAGATCCATGGCAATGCCATAGGATCCTTTGTGCTTCTTCTCTAGGAACACACCTACGGATTATTCCGTCTGCACATCTTTTAAAGAGATAGGGTTCATTCCACAAGTAGTACTTTGCATCAGTGATTAATTTTTTCTTTTGTTGCCTGTTGTACTCTTTGGGTATGAACCTTGTAGCTTTATAGTTTGCAATATCGGCAAACCATGGTGTTTCCTAAATGGCAAATAAATGCTCATCCGGAAAAGTCTCAGAGATCTCAAGAAAGGGGAGGGACGTCCCTTCTACTGCCTCTATTCGGGACAGATGATCAGCCACTTGGTTCTCTATCCTTTTTCTGTCTCTTATTTCTATATCAAACTCTTGCAGAAGCAACACCCATCTGATGAGCCTGGGTTTTGAATCCTGCTTTGTGAGAAGATATTTAAGAGCAGCATGGTCAGTATACACAATCACTTTTAATCCTACTAAGTATGATCTGAACTTGTCAATGGCATAAACCACTGCAAGTAATTCTTTTTCTGTGGTTGTGTAATTTTTCTGGGCATCATTTAAAACGCAACTAGCATAATAAATGACATGCAGAAGCTTGTTATGCCTCTGTCCCAATACTGCACCAATGGCGTGATCACTGGCATCACACATTAGCTCAAATGGTAATGTCCAGTCTGGTGCAGAAATAACTGGTGCTGTGACCAGCTTAGCTTTCAGTGTTTCAAACGCCTACAGACACTCTGTGTCAAACACAAATGGCATGTCAGCAGCTAGCAGATTTCTTAGAGGTTTTGCGATTTTTGAAAAATCCTTTATAAACCTCCTATAGAATCCTGCATGCCCCAGAAAGCTTCTGATTGCCTTAACATTGGCAGGTGGTGGTAATTTTTCAATTACCTCTATTTTTGCTTGATCCACCTCTATCCCCTTGTTTGAGATTTTATGCCCAAGGACAATCCCTTCAGTCACCATGAAGTGACATTTTTCCCAGTTTAAAACTAGGTTGGTCTCTTGGCATCTCTTCAAAACAAGTTTCAGGTAATCAAGACAGGAGCTGAATGAGTCTCCACATACTGAGAAGTCATCCATGAAGACTTCCAGAAATGTTTCCACCATATCAGAGAAAATAGAGAGCATGCATCTCTGGAAGGTTGCAGGCGCATTACACAGCCCAAATGGCATCCTTCTATAAGCAAACACTCCAGATGGACATGTGAATGCTGTTTTCTCTTGATCCTGGGGATCTACTGCAATCTGGTTATAGCCTGAGTAGCCATCCAGAAAGCAGTAATAATCATGACCTGCCAGTCTTTCTAGCATCTGGTCTATGAATGGTAAAGGAAGATGATCCTTTCTGGTGGCTGTATTGAGCCTTCTGTAGTCAATACACATGCGCCACCCTGTAACTGTTCTTGTAGGAACCAGTTCATTTTTTTCATTATGAATCACTGTCATGCCTCCCTTTTTTGGGACGACTTGGACAGGGCTCACCCAGGGGCTATCAGAAATAGGATAAATAATCCCAGCCTCTAGTAATTTGGTGACCTCTTTCTGCACCACTTCTTTCATGGCTGGATTTAGCCGCCTCTGTGGTTGAACCACTGGTTTAGCATTATCCTCCAATAAGATTTTGTGCATGTATCTAGCTGGGCTTATGCCCTTAAGGTCACCTATGGACCACCCAAGAGCTGTCTTGTGTGTCCTTAGCACTTGAATAAGTGCTTCCTCTTCCTGTGGGTTTAAAGCAGAGCTTATGATCACTGGAAAAGTATCACCTTCTCCCAGAAATACATATTTCAGGGATGGTGGTAATGGTTTGAGCTCAGGTTTAGGAGGTTTTTCCTCTTCCAGAGAAAATTTCAGAGGCTCTTTAATCTCCTCTGAATCCTCCAAATCAGGCTGAACATCTTTAAAGATGTCTTCCAACTCTGATTCGAGACTCTCAGCCATGTTGATCTCTTCTACCAAAGAGTCGATAAGATCAACTTTCATGCAGTCTTTTGGTGTGTCTGGATGCTGCATGGCTTTGACAGCATTCAACTTAAACTCATCATCATTGACTCTCGGGGTTATTTCCCCCTGTTGGACATCAATGAGTGTTCGTCCAGTTGCTGGGAAGGGTCTTCCTAGAATGAGAGTAGCACTCTTGTGCTCCTCTATTTCCAGCACTACAAAGTCAGTGGGAAAGGCAAATGGCCCAACTCTGACAATCATGTCTTCAATCACGCCTGATGGGTATTTAATAGAGCCATCAGCAAGTTGGAGACATATCCGGGTTTGGGTTAACTTCTTCAGTTAAGCCAAGCTTTCTGACAGTGGATGCAGGTATTAGGTTGATGCTTGCCCCAAGATCGCACAAAGCTGTCTTGGTGCAGTTATCTTCTAATATGCATGGTATCAGAAAACTCCCAGGGTCTTTAAGCTTTTCAGGAAAGCTTTTTAGAATGACTGCACTGCATTCTTCAGTGATGAGAACTCTTTTTGTTTCTCTCCAATCCTTTTTATAACTCAAGATCTCTTTCATGAACTTGGCATAAGAAGGTATTTGCTCAAGTGCCTCTGCAAATGGAATCTTTATTTCAAGAGTCCTGAGATAATCTGCAAAGCGAGCAAATTGCTTATCCTGTTCCTCTTTCTGGAGTTTTTGAGGATAAGGTATCTTGGCTTTATATTCCTCAACCTTAGTTGCTGTAGGTTTATTACCTACAGAAGTGGCTGAAGAAGCCTTTTTAGAGGGGTTGTCATCAGAACTTGTGTGTGTCTGATCCCTCACTGGCCATTGAGTGCCAGAGTTAGAAGCTGGAGTGATGTGAGACGCCAACTCCTTGTCTGTTCTTGGCGTCTGAACGCCAGAACTGTGCCCATTTTGGGCGTTTAGCGCCAGATCTTGCCCATTTTGGGCGTTCAACGCCAGATCCTTGCTTGTTTCTGGCGTTGAACGCCAGTTTTTGCTTGTTACTGGCGTTGAACGCCAGTCTTGGGCATGGTCTGGGCGTTCAGCGCCAGCCTTCCACCAGATTACTGGCGTTTTAATGCCAGAATTACTTTTTCCTGGGCTCTTACTGTCCTCAGGTGATTTTTGGGTGGTTTGCTCATTCCTTAACTCTTTGCTGCCTTGGGGTGGGGTATTTAATGTTTTCCCACTTCTTAATTAAACTGCTTGGCATTCTTCTGTTATTTGTCTTGATAGCTGCTGCTTTGTTTGCTTCAATTGTTCTTCCATATTTATATTAGCCATCCTTGTCTCTTGTATTTTATCCTTGAATTCGGCTAACTGCTTTGTTAGAAAGTCCAATTGCTGATTGAATTCAGCAGCTTGTTTTACAGGGCTGAGTTCAGCAGTTACTATTTTAACCTCTTCTTTCATGGAAGGGTCACTGCTTAGGTACAGATGCTGATTCCTGGCAACTGTAACAATGAGCTCTTGAGCCTCTTCAATTGTCTTTCTTATGTGGATAGATCCACCAGCTGAGTAATCTAGAGACATCTGAGCTCCTTCTGCAAGCCCATAATAGAAGATGTCTAACTGAACCCACTCTGAAAACATTTCAGAGGGGCATTTTCCTAGCATCTCTCTGTATCTCTCCCAGGCATCATAAAGAGATTCCTTATCTCCTTGTTTAAAGCCTTGGATGTCCAGCCTTAGCTGTGTCATCCGTTTTGGGGGAAAGTATTGATTCAGGAATTTTTCTGTCAGCTGTTTCCATGTCCTTATGCTGGCCTTAGGTTGGTTATTTAACCACCTCTTAGCTTGATCTTTTATAGCAAATGGAAACAGTAATAGTCTGTAGACATCCTGATCTATTTCCTTATCATGTACTGTGTCAGCAATTTGTAAAAATTCTGCCAGAAACTCTGTAGGTTCTTCCTGTAGAAGACCGGAATACTGGCAACTTTGCTGCACCATGATAATGAGCTGAGGATTCAACTCGAAGCTACTGACTCCAATGGAGGGTATGCAGATACTACTCCCATATGAAGCAGTAGAGGGGTTAGCATATGACCCCAGAGTCCTCCTGGACTGTTCATTTCCACTTAGATCCATGATGGAGAAAGGGAGATGATGTAAAATAAAAAATTATTTATTTATTTATTTATTTCAAAAATAAAATAAATTAAAATAAAATAAATAAAAATAGGTGAAGATTTTCGAAAAAATGAGGGGAGAGAAAGTGGTAAGGAAGTTTTGAAAAAGATATGATTTGGAAAAGATTTTAAATTTTGAAAAAAAAAATCTGAATTTTTTTTTTAAAAAATAATTTTCAAAAATTTGTTTTAAAATTAGAGAGAAAAGATATTTTTTTGAATTTAGTGAGGAAAGAGAAAAACAATAAATTAGCACAAGATTTAAAATTTTTAGATCTAATGCTCCTTGTTTTCGAAAATTTTGGAGGGAAAACACCAAGGAACACCAAACTTAAAATTTTAAGATCAAGACACAAGGAAAACTCAAGAACACTTTGAAGACTCACAAGAACATAAGAACATGAAGAAAGAACACCAAACTTGAAATATTTAGAAAACCAAACTAAAATTTTCGAAAAACAAAGAAAAATCAACAAGGAAACACCAAACTTAAAGTTTGGCACAAAATTTAATAGAGAAATTATTATTTTTGAAAAAGATTTTAAAAAAAAGTATACCAAACTGTCACGGACTTAGACCAACGCTCTATCTAATTGGACAGTAAATGTAACACTTGTTTTGAAGAAGGATATTTTTAACCAAGAACAATAATAAGAGACTTTAAACCAAAAAGAAAAATTTTCCTAATCTAAGAAACAAAATAAACCGTCAGTTGTTCAAACACGAACAATCCTCGGCAACGGCGCCAAAAACTTGGTGCACGAATTGTGAATTACACTTTTCACACTCGTACCACTAACCAGCAAGTGCATTGGGTCGTCCAAGTAATACCTTACGTGAGTAAGGGTCGAATCCCACGGAGATTGTTGGTTTGAAGCAATCTATGGTTATCTTGCAATTCTTAGTAAGGAAGTCAATTATATTTATCAGTTGAATTGCGAATAAACAAGAGAGTATGGATTAAAGGTTACTTGTTATGTTGTAATGGAGAATATGTTGGAGTTTTGGAGATGCTTTGTTTTCAGAATCTCTGCTTTCCTCTGTCTTCTGATTCACGAACGCACGTCCTCCTATGGCAAGCTGTGTGTTGGTGGATCACCGTTGTCAATGGCTACCATCCATCCTTCCAGTGAAAAGGGTCCAGGTGCGCTGTCACCGCACGGCTAATCATCTGCAGGTTCTCAGTCGTACCGAAATAGGATTTACTATCCTTTTGCGTCTGTCACTACGCCCAGCACTCCCGAGTTTGAAGTTCGTCACAGCCATCCAATCCCAGAATCCTACTCGGAATACCACAGACAAGGTTTAGACTTTCCGGATTCCCATGAATGCCGCCATCAATCTAGCTTATACCACAGAGATTCTGATTAAGGAATCTAAGAGATATTCATTCAATCTGATGTAGAACGGAGGTGATTGTCAGACACACATTCATGGATTGAGGAAGGTGATGAGTGTCACTGATCATCACCTTCTCCATAGTTAGGCGCGAATGGATATCTTAGGTAGGAACACGCATGTTTGAATGGAGAACAGAAATACTTGCATTAATTCATTGAGACACAGCAGAGCTCCTCACCCCCAACAATGGAGTTTAGAGACTCATGCCGTCAAAGAGTACAAAGTTCAGATCTAAAATGTCATGAGATACAAAATAAATCTCTAAAAGTTTTTAAATACTAAACTGGTAACCTAGGTTTACAGAAAATGAGTAGACTATGACAGATAGTGCAGAAATCCACTTCTGGGGCCCACTTGGTGTGTGCTGGGGCTGAGACTAAAGCTTCTCACGTGCCTGGGCTGTTTTGGGCGTTCAACGCCAGGTTGTAACCTGTTTCTGGCGTTGAACTCCACTTTGTAACTTCTTTCTGGCGCTGGACGCCAGACAGCAGCATGGAACTGGCATTGAACGCCAGTTTACATCATCTATCCTTGAGCAAAGTATGGACTATTATATATTGCTGGAAAGCCCTGGATGTCTACTTTCCAACGCAATTAGAAGCGCGCCATTTGGACTCCTGTAGCTCCAGAAATTCCATTTTGAGTGCAGAGAGGTCAGAATCCAACAACATCAGCAGTCCTTTTTCAGCCTGAATCAGATTTTTGCTCAGCTCCCTCCATTTCAGCCAGAAAATACCTGAAATTATAGAAAAATGCACAAACTCATATTAAAGTCCAGAAATATGAATTTTGCCTAGAAACTAATGAGAATAAACTAAAAACTAACTAAAATATACTGAAATCTATGTGAAATTAACCCCAAAAAGCATATAAAATATCCGCTCATCAGTTGCCTCCCAGCAAGTGCTTCTTTATTGTCTTTAGCTGGACTTTACTGAGCTTTTTAATTTATTCTCAGTTTTGAGCATTCTTGCTCAACATTGCCATCAAGATAATGTTTGATTCTCTGTCCATTGACAATGAATGTTTTGTCAGAATCAATATCTTGAAGCTCTACATAGGCATATGGTGACACACTTGTAATCACATACGGTCCCCTCCACCGGGATTTCAATTTCCCAGGGAACAATCTGAGTCTAGAGTTAAACAGCAGGACCTTCTGTCCTTTCTTAAAGACTATAGATGACAGCCTTTTGTCATGCCATCTTTTTGCTTTTTCTTTATAAATTTTAGCATTTTCAAAAGCATTGAGTCTGAACTCCTCCAGCTCATTCAACTGGAGTAATCTTTTCTCTCCAGCAACCTTAGCATCAAGGTTTAGGAACCTGGTTGCCCAGTAGGCCTTATGTTCCAGTTCCACTGGCAGATGACAAGCTTTTCCATACACAAGCTGGTATGGAGAGGTCCCTATAAGAGTCTTGAACGCTGTTTTATATGCCCACAGAGCATCATCCAGAATTCTTTCCCAATCCCTTCTATGGGTGTGATAAACCAATATTTTATGGTTTATAATGTGTTTAATTGTGTGGTTTTATCATGATCTTTACCCACTTAATTATATAATTAGCATGCATTTATATTTCCTTCCTAAAATTATTACATGATTGAAAACTTGCTTCCTAGAGACTTTTAATTATGTATTTTAATTCTCCTTTATTTCATTCGATGCTGTGATCTGTGTGTTAAGTGTTTCAGGCTTTATAGGGCATGAATGAGTTGGAGGTTGGAAAGGAAGCTTGCAAAAATGGAAGGAACACAAGAAATTGAGGAGATGACCAGTGAGAAGTGACGCGGCCGTGTAACATCCCATCCAGCAAAATACCTTGCTTAAGTCAGGGTATTTCCACTAGAAAGAACATTACGTAACCTTCTCTAGTATTAACTACTTAATTATCGAGCCTTTGTATCGAGTTTGCGTTTCAGTTTTAAGAAAATTCCAGAAAATTTTGTTTTTTTTATTCATTAAAGTTATAATTCAAACATTCACAAATAATAATAATCACATAAATATTATTGATAATATTTAATTAAAAATAATATTTTAATAAAAATAATAAAATAATACGGAAAAGGCAGTTTTCTGTAAAAGCTTTAGAAAGACAACTTTAAACTCAGAATCTCATAGTTAACTTCATAAAACACTTAGGGAGTGGTAAGAACATATTAGTGAGGCAAAGATAAAATAAAGATAAGAAGTTGAAGAAAAGATAAAACTCGAAGTAAAAGTCTATAAAGTTTTAATAATAGAAAAACAGACAGAGACTAGTGAACGAACTAGGGCAACTTAGTTAGTACTTGAGTTGCGACTAGGGTTAGGTGTTATATGAAAAGTTAAACTGTTTCAGTATAGACTTAATGAACCTATACCTGGGACAGGCTAACTATTCTTACCGAAATTTACATAAGCTTTAAATACACATGTTAAACAGAGAAATCAGAGCAGAATAAAGTAACACAGAGCACAGAGTAACCAGTGTAAAGTAAAGAGATACAAAGAGAAAAGAATAATATGATAAAGAAAAATTGTTTGAGCCAGGATATTGTAAAAGTGAAAGATGTAAAGTTTGAACAGTATGATTGAACAGAGAAAGAAAGAGGTACTGCATAAGAATGTGAAAGTGATGATGAATAATGAGAATGTTAATGAATGATGATAATGAGAATGATTATGTAAGAATCTGCTGCAGAGAGGCAGTCAGATAGATGGTGGTACGACTACTGAGAACGCTTTCCTGGGATACCTTGCTATAATGCTTTGCTGTAAGACAGAGGTTGCTTACAGAGGTATCGAGATGAGTGTGCTCCTGTAAGATAGAGGTTGCTTACAGTAAGTGTGTTGCTCCTGTAAGACAGAGGTTGCTTATAGTGAGTATGTTGTTGCTCCTGTAAGACAGAGGTTGCTTATAGTGAGTCTGTTGGGCGTATATCGGCTCATAAGTGCCGCCCTGCAAGACAAAGGTTGCTTGCAGTGGATACCCTGCAAGACAAAGGTTGCTTGTAGTGGATATTGCCAACAGGAAAGCCTTATCCAGACAGAGGTTGCTGGGTAACGTCGGGAGCGGGTATGTAACCGACAAATGAGCTCATTACCTGCACTAGGGCTAGACATGCATCAACCTTATTTGCGCATCTGCATTTGATTGTGTTTGCTTGTTTTATTTCTTTATAATTTGTGTTGCTTGTCTTGTCTCTTTGCGATTGTGCTGTTTGTCTTAGTGACTTGCTTGTGTGTTTGATTAGATATTTTTGTTGATGCTGTGAACTTAGTAAAGTATTGAGGAATGGTATTTGTGAAATGAGGTTTGGGTATATTATTTATGTTACTGATTTACTTAGTTACTGTGATGGTTGAGGAATGCTATTTGTAGCTGATGAATTGCTAATGCGGTTGAGACTTTATGTAAGTAATATGATTTAAAGAAAGGGATTTAAACGGTTTCAAGTAAGTCTTAAGAAATTTTTGAAAAGGTTTGATAAAGAAAACTACATTGGAAACTTGAGTTAATTATTTGCATGTAAATCATTACTTTTACGGCATTCCCATTCCCTACTGAGAACGTGTGGTTTGTTCTCACCCCAAAATCTTCCACCCTTTCAGTGACGCAGGTTCGAAGACTCCGTTTGAAGCTGCGGGCGATTGTTAAACCTTATTTACGAGTTAAGTTTATGACTTGAGTTTCTTTCATAGAATTCCCTCGCCCTTACTGCTTAAGGTTTTTATTTTATGCAGAGGGATAGGAGTTGTACCTGAATTTTATTTAAATTCTTTTGTATAATATTACTATTATTAATAATTATGTGATTAATATTACTTGGTGATGTTGGCTATATGATTTTGATTAACAAAAACAAAAATTTCTGGTGATTTTACTAAAATTGAATCGCGATATCGAACTAAAGGCTTAATAGTAAATAGTTAATAAGGAAAACAGGTCAGTAATGCCTTACTTTTGGTACGATCATGACGTATTGGAAGTTGGGTCATTACAGACCGCATGGCTCACGCGATCGCGCAAAAGAGAGAAAATTGCAGTGACGCGGCCGCAAGGCTCACGCGACCGCGCGGATTGGAATAGCACAAGTGACGCGGAGGAGTGGACGACGTGCTTGCGTGGCAGGGCAAAATGCCAGAATGACGCGGCCACACAAATGACGCGATCGCGTGATGAGCGCGATCTGCATAATCTGCAGAATTCGCTGGGGGCGATTTTGGGCCCTGTTTTGACCCAGTTTTCGGCCCAGAAAAGCAGACTAGAGCTAGAGAACATGCAGAGACCGGAAACAACATTCATTCTACACACTTTTTAGTTTTTAGATCTAGTTTTACTCCTCCTCTAGGTTTTCTCTATACACATTCATAGTTCTTAGGATTTTATTTCTATTGCTTTTTACATTGGGATATTGAGAAGAGTTATTACCTCATCAAGACTTTGTCATTCTAGTTCGTTCTCTTTACTTGGCTCTTACTTTTCCATGTCCTTTAATTTACTCAATTTTACTATTGAGTTATTTTTAGAATTTATTAATACAAGAATTACTTTTATTTTTAATTGATTTCATTGATTATTTTTTATCATGTCTTTCTTTAATTCCCTTTCCTATGTTATGAATTCTACATTCACAATGAGCGAGTAGTTCCCTAACTTGATGGGGAGTTAATTGGAAGAACCCTTAAGTTGGAATTCTCAAAAAGAAAAATTGTAATTCGGTTTAATGTTGGATTGCCCTCTAGTCACTGACACCAATCCCTTTTAATTGAGTGGGTTGGAACTTGTGAATAGAAGTAGCATTCCAACTTGTTTGACTTTCCGTTACCTAGTAAGGGATAACTAAATAGAACAACCTTCAATTATCAATTAATCTTGAGAGTACTTCAACAAGAATAGGGCTTCCAACTAATCTACTCCCAGTCAAGGCTTTTATTTAAATTATTTAATTCCTCTAATTTAATTTCCTGTTTATTCAACTCAAACCCTTTTTGAAAACATCTGATTAATAAAATAGCACACCTTTCTGCAACTCGTTGGGAGACGACCTGGGATTCATACTCCCAGTATTTTAATTTTAATTTTTGTGACACCCTTCTAAATTGATAAGCGGATTTCTGGTTGGTTAAGAACTATACTTGCAACGCATATCTTATAACAATTCTTGACTCGCCAATTTCCGCCACGTCAATTTTTGGCGCCGTTGCCGAGGAGTTGTAATAGAGTGCTAAGTTATTGATTGGAAATTATTTATTTGCATTTTATTTTATCCTGCTACTATAAGCTGCTTGTTTCTTTCGTTAGATGGTGCGTTCACTTCCTGATCCAAGCTTGCCAGTATTCGATCCTGAGATATAAAGAACTATTTCACGAATAAGGCAAGCTCAGCGTCAGTTAGTCCTCTCTGAGGGCGGATCTGAAACGTTACTTGAGGAAGAAACGAGCCCCTGTTCTACTGATTCAGTTGATTTATGTGCAGGTGACATGGCAGCAGCTAGGAGAGTTACTATCCAGGAGGCTGGAGCCCCTGATTTTTCAATGCAACCGTTTCAAGTGCATCACCCAGCGGTGGCTACAGACTTTGAAATAAAGACTGCACTGCTCAATTTGATGCCCAAGTTTCATGGCTTACCGGCTCAAGATCCTATCAAACACCTGAGAGATTTTCAAGCAGCCTGTTCTACTGTTAGGCGTGATGGTGCAAATGAAACTTCAATTTTGTTGAAAGCTTTCCCGTTTTCTCTTGAGGGAAAGGCAAGAGAGTGGTACTACACTCAACCCGCAGCAATTGTATCTGACTGGGATACACTTAGAAGAGAATTTTTGGAAAAGTTCTTTCCAGCTGAAGTTACTGATAAACTGAGAAAAAACATTTTCATGATTGTTCAGGATGAATCCGAGACTCTCTATGAATACTGGGAGCACTTCAATAATCTTCTGGAAGCATGCCCCCACCATATGATTGACAAGATAGTGTTACTCGGTTACGTCACACAGGGCATGAGGCCCCAAGATAAGACCACATTGGAAAGTGCTAGCAATGGGTCTATGAAAAAGTACAAGACCACTGATGAGGCATGGGAATTGATCAGCAACTTAGCTGAATCTACTCGGAATCACAGGCATAAACAAGGCCATTCAAAAGCCGTTGCAGAAGTATCCTCTAGCAGAGAGACTGTTGCTCTAACTCAGAGCATCTGTGAAATGACCAACTTGCTGAAGCAGATGCAATTGAATCAACAAGTTCAGAAAGCTCAACCTTCTCCACCACAACAAAGCCAACAGTTAGTCCCACAGAGAGTTTGTAGAGTCTGTGCTGATTATAGCCATTATACTGATGAATGTCCGCAGCTCCAGCAGGAAGACAACACCGTGGCAGCCACTCATAACTTCTATGACCGCCCTAACTAAGGGTACAATCAAGGTGGCAATTACAGCCATGGATGCCAGGACAATTCTAACCAGAATTGGAGGGACAACAACAATAGAGGAGGCAGAGACAATCAGAGAAATCAGAGGTGGAATAATAACAACAACAGGCAGCAGAACCAGAACCAGCCTTACAGAGCACCTCACCTGAGGCAATCGCAAGGACCACAGAATACCCAACAGCAGACCTCTCAAATTACTTATCCTTCTTCATATTCTAATGACGATTTACTACAATCTATTGATCGGAGATAACAGACCATGGAAAATAACTTTTATGCTACACTAAATGGTCTGAACTCTACTTTGCAAGCTCTTGTCTCACAGATTGGATCAATGAATAACTCTAATAACCAGCCTTTGAGCTCCAGTGGAATCCCCTCTCAACCATTACCCAATCCAAAGGGTGGCATTAATTCCATCACCCTAAGGTCCGGAACCACATTGCAGGAGAGGAATTAGGAGGAGCCAAGCCCACCAGAACATGCCTCAACTGAAGAGGTAGTGGAAATAGAAGATGTTGAAGAGGAAGAGGACATACAGGACATGGCTGAAAAAGAAGAAGTTCAACCACAGGAGAAAGCACCAAAGGGCGCAGACACTGCAGAAGACACCACTCCTATTCCATTTCCACAACTTGCAAGGAATCCCAGGAAGCAGCTGGAACCTGATCCCAAAATGGTAGAGATATTCAAAAAGGTTGAGGTAACTGTTCCTCTTTTTGATGTTATTCAACAGATACCTAAATATGCAAAGTTTCTAAAAGATTTATGTATACATAAAGACAAAAATAATGAATTAGAAACTATTCCTTCAGGTAGTTCCATATCTTCTTTAATGGGAGGTTTACCTGAAAAGTGTAGTGACCCAAGTCCATGTATGGTTAATTATACTATTGGTGGTGTAGTATTTTCTGATTGCATGTGTGATTTAGGAGCATGTGTGAGTATAATGCCTTTGTCTATATATGATATTTTGAGGCTCCCTCCCTTAAAAAGGTCGGCAGCTTATTATGTGTTAGCAGATAAAAGCATTATTACAGTGGTTGGAGTTGCTGCAGATGTATTAGTGGGCATTAAGGGGCTCACATTTCCCATTGATTTTTATATCCTGGAGATGCCCCAAAATGACTCAGAGAAGCCATCATCAATCCTACTCGGAAGACCATTCCTGAAGACCTCGAAGTTCAAATTAGATGCTTTTTCAGAAACATACTCTTTTGAAATAGATGGCCGAGTAGTAATCTTCAATCTGAATGGAGTTATGAAGCATCCTCCAGAGGATCATTCTATCCTCCAGTGTGACATCATAGATGAAACCGTGGCTGAAGTTCACCAGGAGGAATTTGAAGAAAAGTACATAGGACAAGGTCCAAGTGTGGGGAGATTCTTAGAGGACAATGACAGTGCTTTACCATTGTTACCAGCTCTGGACAACCCAGAGCCTGACCATGATCAGAAGTTAGAATTAAAACCCCTTCCTCCACACCTCAAATATGCTTACCTTGAAGACGAGCAGAAGTTTCCAGTTATCATTGCAAGGGAACTCACTTCTCAACAGGAAGAGCAGTTACTTAGTGTGCTGAGGAGGCACAAGAAGGCAATCAGTTGGAGTTTGGCAGACATAGTAGGCATCAACCCTCAAGTATGTGAGCATAGAATATTTTTAGAAGAGGGAGCAAGACCTGTCCGTCAATCCCAAAGAAGACTGAACCCCACTATCTTAGAGGTTGTCAAAAAAGAAGTGACCAGACTGCTGGAGGCAGATATTATCTACCCCATTTCAGACAGTGAATGGGTAAGCCCAGTATAGGTGGTGCCCAAGAAGTCTGGAATCACTACAGTGAAGAATGAGCATGGAGATCTCATGGCAACCAGAGTTCAAAATGCCTGGAGGGTCTGCGTTGACTACAGACGCCTCAACCAGGCCACTCGTAAAGATCACTATCCTCTTCCATTCATTGATCAAATGCTGGATCGCCTGTCAGGTAAATCACATTATTGTTTTTTATATGGTTACACAGGTTATTTCTAGATTCATATAGCTTCTGGGGATCAGGAAAAGACCACTTTTACATGTCCTTTTGGGACTTATGCTTACAAGAGAATGCTCTTTGGCTTGTGCAATGCACCAGCTACCTTCCAAAGGTGCATGATGAGTCTTTTCTCTGATCTTATTGAGGACTGTATGGAAGTTTTTATGGATGATTTTAATGTATATGACGATTCCTTTAGCCTTTTCTTAGATGGATTATCTAGAGTATTAGATTAATGTGTCAGTACAAACCTTGTATTAAATTTTGAAAAATGTCAATTTATGGTAAAACAAGGTATTGTACTAAGACATGTTGTGTCTAATGCTGGCATTTCTGTAGATCCAGCAAAGGTGGATGTTATTTCTAGTTTACCTTACCCCTCCTCTGTGAGGGAAATCCGTTCATTCCTTGGCCATGCGGGTTTTTACAGGAGATTCATTAAGGACTTCAGTAAGGTAGCACTTCCCTTATCCAGACTACTGCAGAAGGATAATGAGTTCGAGTTCAGTGAGGATTGCAAACAAGCGTTTGATAAGCTAAAGACCGCCCTGACTCAAGCTCCAATTGTGAGAGGACCAGACTGGAGCCAGCCATTTGAAATAATGTGTGACGCCTCCAACCATGCAGTAGGAGCAGCACTGGCTAAGCGTGAAGGTAAGGACCCCTTTGTTATTGCTTATGCATCTAAAACTTTAGATGCCGCTCAGTCCAATTACACTACTACTGAGAAAGAGCTTCTTGCTATTGTTTTTGCTCTGGATAAATTCCGAGCCTATTTACTTGGTACGAAGGTAGTAGTGTACTCAGACCACGCAGCTCTAAAGTATCTATTAGCTAAAAAGGAGTCCAAACCAAGGCTTATACGTTGGATACTACTATTACTAGAATTTGATTTAGAAATTAAGGATAGGAGTAGTAACCAGAATTTAGTGGTAGACCATTTGAGTTGCCTTGAGCACATTACAGATGACCCCACTCCTATAGCTGATAATTTCCCATTTGATAACCTGCAAGCAGTATCTGAGGTAGTCCCTTGGTATGCACCTGTAGCTAATTATCTAGTTAGCTGCACCTTTCCTCCAAACTTTTCTAAGCATCAAAGACACAAGCAGAAAAGCGAGTCTAAATATTATATATGAGATGACCCATATTTATGGAGATATGGCGCTGACCAGGTAATTAGACGATGTGTGCCTCAATCAGAATTCCAGTCCATCTTAGAGGCCTGTCACTCATCTGAGAGTGGAGGACATTTTGGCCCTCAAAGAACAGCTAGAAAAATCTTAGACTGTGGATTCTGGTGGCCTACTCTTTTTAGAGACGCTGCTGAATTTTGTAGATCTTGTTTCCGATGCCAAAAATTTGGTAATATATCCAAGAGGGATGAGATGCCTAAACAAATTATGCTTTTCTGTGAAATTTTTGATGTTTGGGGCATTGACTTCATGGGTCCATTTCCAAATTCTAATGGTTATTTTTATATATTGTTAGCTGTGGATTACGTTTCCAAATGGGTGGAAGCAATTCCTACCCGCACTGATGATGCTAACACTGTTGTTTCCTTTGTGAGAAACCACATTATTTGTCGCTTTGGATCACCACGAGCAATCGTGAGCGATCAAGGCACCCATTTTTGTAACAGGAGACTAACAGGATTAATGAAGAAGCATGGGATAATTCATAAGGTTACAACAGTCTACCATCCTCAGAATAATGGGCAAGCCGAGGTGTCAAACAGAGAGATAAAGCGTATCTTGCAAAAGATAGTCAAACCTCATAGAAGAGACTGGAGCACCAGTCTACAAGTTGCACTCTGGGCTTACAGAACAGCATACAAAACACCCATTGGGATAAGTCCTTTCCGCTTAGTTTATGGAAAAGCTTGTCATCTCCCTGTTGAAGTAGAGCACATAGCCTTTTAGGCAGTAAAGGAGTGCAACATGGGAATTGAGAAAGCCGGAGCTGAAAGGAAGTTACAACTGCAGGAACCGAAAAGCCTTCGCCTAGAAGCTTATGAGAACTCAAGACTATACAAGGAGAAGATGAAGGCTGTACATGATCAGCACATCAAGAGAAAAGAGTTCCAACCTGGGGATTTAGTCCTCCTTTACAAATCTCGACTGAGGCTCATGCCAGGCAAGTTGAGATCAAGATGGGAAGGTCCATACAGAGTAGAGAAGGCAGAACAGTACAGAGTTTTTCACCTAAGTCATCCTTTAAGCTCTGAACTTATCAAAGATAATGGACAACGTTTAAAGCTGTACCATGGAGAGAGGATGAAGAAAAACAAGGAGCTTGAGATCTTCCTCTTGGAAGATCCCCACATAGCCGAAGACTGAGCTAGGGGAGCGACCAACTTACGGACTTTAAAGCAAAGTGCTAGGTGGGAGACAACTCACCATGGTATGATCGTTCTTTTCTTTATTCTTAGTTTTCCTATTCAATAACTCTTCTCTTTATTAGTACATTTTGTGCATCTGCATTTACATACTTTTATTTAAAAAAAAAAATTCACGTGACGTGACCGCATCAATGACGCGACCGCGTCGCAGGTGATTGGAGAAAATAATAAAACGAACAGAGAGTCACGCGAGAGCGTGGCTGGAGGCGTGCCCGTGGCACAAATCGCCCCATGCTACCGTGTCACTGATGCGTCCGCGTCGGGTGGGAACATTGGCCTCCCACGCGACCGCGTCACTCACGCGGCCGCGTGCCCTGGAATTCGACGTGAAAAGGGTGCACGACCGAAAGTTGTGCTAGAGTGGTGCTGGATTGGCGCTGAACGCACAATTCTTCCCACGCGGACGCATCGCTCACGTGTCCGCGTCATATCCTTCTAATGGCCACTCACGCGATCGCATGCCCACGCGGTCGGGTCACCCAACATTTGGCGCAACAAGAGTTTGAACAGAGAGTTGTGCAAGTGCGAGGCTGCCCTCGCGCCAGTAGCATAAAACGTGTCACGTGACCGCGTGACCGACGCGTCCGCGTCAATTAGTATAAGTGCAAGTCGCGCGACCGCGTGACCCATGCGACCGCGTCGCTTGCGCCGCACAGCTTCCCTGATTTGCCAATTATCTTATCTTTCTTTTCCCCAAATCCTATTTTCTCTTTTCCCTCCTTTTTTCTTCCTTCTTCCTTCTTCCTTCTTCCTTCTTTCTCACTTTCTACTCTCTCTCTCTCAACCCCATTAACAAGGTTTCTTTTCTTCTTCCCCCCTTACTTTTCTATTGTTCTTCTTATTTCTATATGTTATCTTCTTTTCTTTTCTTTTTACTTTTATTATCCATATTTTCTTTTTCTTTCTTTTTCCTTTTCACTTGGTGTTGGAAATTTATTTAAGTCATTATTTCTCATTATATGCTTGTGGATTATTGTACAATTGTTTGGCAATTATATATTACCTTTTTAAAGGGTTGCTTTTATGTTCACTTTAATACTTTCTATACCTTATTTACCATGCATGCTATGTGTTTGTGAAAAAACCCATATGGCATCACGCATTTTTCTACATTATTCTATTCTACTATTCAATGCTTGCTTTTCACAAATTCCCTTTACTATTGTATTAATTTAATTTAATTGTCAATACAAACGTGATGGCTAGTTTGTTACGAGTGATAACACATTTGACTAATTAAATGCTTGATCTATGCTACTCATGCCTTTGCCTGCATGCCAATAAACCCCTTGCATTTTATTATGCTCTAATGCACTTGCTATATTTCCATGTATGAACGTTTCACATGTAGTCATGACCATGTGTTAACATCATCCTCTTTACCGTGCATTGTTTATCACTGATACAACCCTCTTCCTTGCTCTTTCTCTTTGAATTTACGTTACTTTCTTTTTTCCCCTTTCAGGATGGCCACCAAGAAAGGAAAAGAGAAAGCTACTCCCAAACCACCAGCAAGAAGAGGAACAAAAAGAGCATTAGTGGAAGAGCCCTCTTCAACTGCGGTTAAACCCTCAACAAAAAGAACTAAGAGGATTATAAAGGTTGATGATAAAGAAAAAGCCTTCCCAGCAAAGCTTTCCCAATCACTACAGTGAGCAGATGTTCCCCATCCTTGCAGAAAGGAGTTACAACAACGAATACCTTCTTCTCCTCCCAAACCATATTGCTACCTTTGTTGAGCCGCAAATTGCACAAAGACAATGGGGTTTCCTACAGAGACAGCCGAGCCAGGTCAATCTGTCTTGGGTAGTCGACTTCTACTCCAACTTTCACCTGCCAACCCTGCAGTCTGTCTTTGTCCGTCAGAAGCAAGTCCCCGTTACAGAAGAGGCCTTTCCAAATGCTCTAGGTCTTCCCCCTGTTCCAGAAGGATTGGACGCCTTTCAAGAAGCTGCACTCAAGCGCCAGATATACCAATTTGACTGGGACGCCGTTCTCAGAGTTATCGCAGTACCTGGCAGCCGTTGGATCTACGAATACCATCGTACCCGCCCTAAGGGAATATTGGCTTTAGCACTTACCTTGGAGGCTCGCGTATGGGCACAGATCATATCCCATTACGTCTTTCCGAGTACTCACGAGTCCTCCTTCACTGCGAACATGGCCGTTCTACTATGGTGCATCCTTACAGACCAACCTCTGAACCTACCAATACACATCCGGAATGCCATGGGACACGTACAAATTGCGGGCAACTTACCTTTTCCCGCCTTGGTCTCAGATCTTGTCTCAGCAGCCAGAATTTCCTACAGAGCTGGGGACACAGAAGCCATGCTCCCACAGGATGACCAGTATGTCCCTAACGGGAAATACATCAGACCTCCACCAGCCGCCACAAGCCATCCTACTGAACCGGTTGAAGATATTCCTTCTTCAACACCACAAGCACCTACAACAGACCAACTGCTCCATCAAATACTCGAAAGGTTGGATCGGCAGGAACACAAAGCTAAGATGAGAGAGCGCCGTAACAAGCGCCGATTCACATACCTCAAGGAGCTGATTATGGGAAAATTCATGGACTCAGACACCCCGGTCTCCACTTCCTTTACCAGCACAGGAAGCCATGATTGTCCTGACTGTGGAGATACTGCTACCAGCCCACCTCTGTTCCTGACATATGGCACCGAGGACGGTGCAAAGCCTTAAGTGTGGGGAGGTCGGTCAGTACCTGACTTCCGGAGGTAATTTCTCTTCTCTAAACACCAATAAATTAGGATATTTAGTTAGTTTTTCTTTTGTAGAATAGGATAAATTGCATAGTAATAGGTTATTTGCATGCATGTTCTACTTGATTGAAAAGACAATAAGTTTTCCTCTAAGACCCTATTTTTGGAACAAAATTTCACTAACTTTAATTAAAACTTTTATGTAAAATTTGATTGAAGTTGTATTTGGAACATGATTTTTAAGCTAAAGAACACACAACCTGTGAGATTTGAGCCTTTATGCATGGTTACATTATTTAGCCATAATTATTTTATTCTTGTGTGTTTACTTCTCTATGATCGTAATCTATATTTTGTTTCATCCTATATGTCCAATATTTATTATATTTGTATGCTTGCATATGATTGAGGCCATTATTTGTTTAAACTCACTTATCCAAATTAAACCTACCCTTTCAATTACCTTTGTTAGCCACTTTGAACCTTTAAATCCCATTTGTT
Organism: Arachis ipaensis; assembly: GCF_059453495.1. Lineage (NCBI taxonomy): Eukaryota > Viridiplantae > Streptophyta > Magnoliopsida > Fabales > Fabaceae > Arachis > Arachis ipaensis. The sequence continues at coordinate 82,307,115 of NC_142444.1, forward strand.
CTATATTTTACCACATTACTAGCCTTAAGCGGAAAAACAATTATATATCCCAAATTGAATCTTTGGTTAGCTTAAGATAGAATTGTGTGTGCTAATTAAGTATGGGAAATTATGGGAACAAAAGATAATAAGGGAATGTGTCATGATAATACAATGGGAATTTGGATACCTACTCATGTGAAACTATAAGAATTAAAAATCTATGTGCATTGATAAGCTATGTTTATTTTTATGTTTATGTTAAAAAAAAAACCAAAAATATTCAATAAATAAATAAGGGGACAAAATTACCCCAATGCTAAGTTAAGAATTCAAAGATCAATGCATGTATGATAAAATTAAAATAAAAAGTTGATACACGAATATGGAATGTGAAAGGGAAATTCTGGGTAGCTAGGCATGAATTCTAAAGTTATATAGAATATATATAGGTTATGTTAAAGCTTGGGTTAATTAAAGATTCAGTTTATAAGCTTACTTAGCCATATATGTATCCTTACCATTACCTTGAGCCCATTACAACCTTGAAAAGACCTCATGATGTTTGCATTGGTATATTAAATGTTGTTGATTGGTTAGGAGAAGAACAAAAAAATTAGAGAGCATGATTAGAGAAGGATAGAGTGATTGCCCTATACACTAGAGAGATTAGAGCGTACATACATCATCAGTGAGGGTTCAATGCCTAAAATTCTATGTTCCCTGCTTTCATGAGCTACCTTCTTGCATTTTTATCTGTTCTTACTGTATAAGAATTGAATTAGTAGAATTTGATTTGTAATTATTTTGTAGAGCTTATTTACTATTGATCAAGTGGACAAGAATCATATAGTTGCATTCACATATATAGGTTGCATTGCATTGCATGAGTTTTACATGTTCTTACTCATTTATTTTATCTCATTCAACTAAGCATGAGGACATGCTAATGTTTAAGTGTGGGGAGATTGATCAACCACTATTTTATGGTTTATAATGTGTTTAATTGTGTGGTTTTATCGTGATCTTTACCCACTTATTCATATAATTAGTATGCATTTATATTTCCTTCCTAAAATTATTACATGATTGAAAACTTGCTTCCTAGAGACTTTTAATTATGTATTTTAATTCTCCTTTATTCCATTCGATGCCGTGATCTGTGTGTTAAGTGTTTCAGGCTTTATAGGGCATGAATGAGTTGGAGGTTGGAAAGGAAGCTTGCAAAAATGGAAGGAACACAAGAAATTGAGGAGATGACCAGCGAGAAGTGACGCGGCCGCATGGCTCACGTGACTGCGTGAAACAGAGGAAATCGTAGTAACGCGGCCGCATGGCTCACGCGACCGCGCGGATTGGAATAGCACAAGTGACGCGGAGGCGTGGACGACGTGCTCGCGTGGCAGGGCAAAACGCTGAATGACGCGGCCGCATGAATAACGCGATCGCGTGACGAGCGCGATCTGCATAATCTACAGAATTTGCTGGGGGCAATTTTGGGCCCTGTTTTGACCCAGTTTTTGGCCCAGAAAAGCAGACTAGAGCCAGAGAACATGCAGAGACCGGAAACAACATTCATTCTACACACTTTTTAGTTTTTAGATCTAGTTTTACTCCTCCTCTAGGTTTTCTCTCTACACATTCATAGTTCTTAGGATTTTATTTCTATTGCTTTTTGCATTGGGATATTGAGAAGAGTTATTACCTCATCAAGACTTCGTCATTCTAGTTCATTCTCTTTACTTGGCTCTTACTTTTCCATGTCCTTTAATTTACTCAATTTTACTATTGAGTTATTTTTAGAATTTATTAATACAAGAATTACTTTTATTTTTAATTGATTTCATTGATTATTATTTATCATGTCTTTCTTTAATTCCCTTTCCTATGTTATGAATTCTACATTGACAATGAGCGAGTAGTTCCCTAACTTGATGGGGAGTTGATTGAAAGGAACCCTTGAGTTGGAATGCTCAAAAAGAAAAATTGTAATTGAGTTTATTGTTGGATTGCCCTCTAGTCACTGACACCAATCCCTTTTAATTGAGTGGGTTAGAACTTGTGAACAGAAGTAGCATTCCAACTTGTTTGACTTTCCTTTACCTAGTAAGGGATAACTAAACAGAACAACCTTCAATTATCAATTAATCTTGAGAGTACTTCAACAAGAATAGGGGTTTCAACTAATCTACTCCCAGTCAAGGCTTTTATTTAAATTATTTAATTCCTCTAATTTAATTTCCTGTTTATTCAACTCAAACCCTTTTTGAAAACATCTGATTAATAAAATAGCACACCTTTCTGCAACTCGTTGGGAGACAACCTGGGATTCATACTTCCAGTATTTTAATTTTAATTTTTGTGACACCCTTCTAAATTGATAAGTGGATTTCTGGTTGGTTAAGAACTATACTTACAACGCATATCTTATAACAATTCTTGACTCGCCAATTTTCGCCACGTCAATTTTTGGCGCTGTTGTTGGGGAGTTGCAATAGAGTGCTAAGTTATTGATTAGAATTTATTTATTTGAATTTTATTTTATGTTGCTACTATGAGCTGCTTGTTTCTTTCATTAAATGACGCGTTCACTTCCTGATCCAAGCTTGCCAGTATTCGATCCTGAGATTAAAAGAACTATTTCACGAATAAGGCAAGCTCGGTATCGGTTAGTCCTCTCTGAGGGCGGATCTGAAATGTTACTTGAGGAAGAAACCAGCCCCCGTTCTACTGATTCGGTTGAGTTTACATGCAGGTGACATGGCAGCAACTAGGAGAGTTATTATCCAGGAGGCTGGAGCCCCTGATTTTTCAATGCAACTGTTTCAAGCGCATTACCCAGCGGTGGCTGAATACTTTAAAATAAAGACTACACTGCTCAATTTGATGCCCAAGTTTCATGGCTTACCTGCTCAAGAGCCTATCAAGCACCTGAGAAATTTTCAAGCAGCCTGTTCTACTGTCAGGCGTGATGGTGCAAATGAAACTTCAATTTTGTTGAAAGCTTTCCCGTTTTCTCTTGAGGGAAAGGCAAGAGAGTGGTACTACACTCAACCCGCAGCAACTGTATCGACTGGGATACACTTAGAAGAGAATTTTTGGAAAAGTTCTTTCCTGCTGAAGTTACTGATAAACTGAGGAAAGACATTTCCATGATTGTTCAGGACGAATCCGAGACTCTCTATGAATACTGGGAGCACTTCAATAATCTTCTGGAAGCATGCCCCCACCATATGATTGACAAGATAGTGTTACTCGGTTACGTCACACAGGGCATGAGGCACCAACATAAGACCACATTGGAAATTGCTAGCAACGGGTCTATTAAAAAGTACAAGACCACTGATGAGGGATGGCAATTGATCAGCGACTTAGCTGAATCTACTCGGAATCATAAGCAGAAACAAGGCCGTTCAAAAGCCGTTGTAACTCAGAGCATCTGTGAAATGACCAACTTGCTGAAGCAGATGCAATTGAATCAACAAGTTCAGCAAGCTCAACCTTCTCCACTACAGCAAAGCCAACAGTTAGTCCCACAGAGAGTTTGCGGAGTCTGTGCTGATTATAGCCATTATACTGATGAATGTCCGCAGCTCCAGCAGGAAGACAACACCGTGGCAGCCACTCATAACTTCTATGACCGCCCTAACCAAGGGTACAATCAAGGTGGCAATTATAGCCATGGATGGCAGGACAATTCTAACCAGAACACGCCTCAGCTGAAGAGGTAGTGGAAATAGAAGATGTTGAAGAGGAAGAGGACATATAGGACTTGGCTAAAAAAGAAGAAGTTCAACGATAGGAGGAAGCACCAAAGGGCGCAGACACTGCAGAAGACACCACTCCCATTCCATTTCCACAACTTGCAAAGAAGCCCAGGAAGTAGCTGGAACATGATCCCAAAATGGTAGAGATATTCAAAAAGGTTGAGGTAACTGTTCCTCTTTTTGATGTTATTCAACAGGTACCTAAATATGCAAAGTTTCTAAAAGATTTATGTATACATAAAGACAAAATTAATAAATTAGAAACTATTCCTTTAGGTAGTTCCATATCTGCTTTAATGGGAGGTTTACCTAAAAAGTGTAGTGACCCAGGTCCATGTATGGTTACTTGTACTATTGGTGGTGTAGTATTTTCTGATTGCATGTGTGATTTAGGAGCATCTGTGAGTATAATGCCTTTGTCTATATATGATATTTTGAGGCTCCCTCCCTTAAAAAGGTCGGCAGCTTGTTTTGTGTTAGTAGATAAAAGCATTATTACAGTGGCTAGAGTTGCTGAAGATGTATTAGTGGGCATTAAGGAGCTCACATTTTCCATTGATTTTTATATCCTGGAGATGCCCCAAAATGACTCAGAGAAGCCATCATCAATCCTACTCAGAAGACCATTACTGAAGACCTCGAAGTTCAAATTAGATGCTTTTTCAGGAACATACTCTTTTGAAATAGATGGCCGAGTAGTAATCTTCAATCTGAATGGAGTTATGAAGCATCCTCCAGAGGATCATTCTATCCTCCAATGTGACATCATAGATGAAACCGTGGTTGAAGTTCACCAGGAGGAATTTGAAGAGAAGTACATAGGACAAGGTCCAAGTGTGGGGACATTCTCAGAGGACAATGACAGTGCTTTACCATTGTTACCAGCTCCAGACAACCCAGAGCCTGACCATGATCAGAAGTTAGAATTAAAACCCCTTCCTCCACACCTCAAATATGCTTACCTTGAAAACGAGCAGAAGTTTCCAGTTATCATTGCAAGGGAACTCACTTCTCAACAGGAAGAGCAGTTACTTAGTGTGCTGAGGAGGCACAAGAAGGCAATCGGTTGGAGTTTGGCAGACATAGTAGACATCAACCCTCAAGTCTGTGAGCATAGGATATTTTTAGAAGAGGGAGAAAGACCTGTCCATCAACCCCAGAGAAGACTGAACCTCACTATCTCAGAGGTTGTCAAAAAGGAAGTGACGAAACTGCTGGAGGCAGATATTATCTATCCCATTGATGAGTATTTTGGTGAAAAATAAATTTCTCCCAAAACACACAAATCTAACCGGCAAGTGTACCGGGTCGTATCAAGTAATAAAAACTCACGGGAGTGAGGTCGATCCCACAAGGATTGAAGGATTGAGCAATTTTAGCTTAGTGGTTAATTTAGTCAAGCGAATCAAGATTTGGTTGAGTGTTTTGTGATTTGCAGAAATTAAATTGCATGGAAGTAAAGAGAACAGGGAATTAAATTGCTGAATCTTAAAGAGCAAGAAATTAAATAGCAGAAACTTAAAATGCAAGAAATGTAAATAGCGGAATCTTAAAATGCAAGAAATGTAAACAGCTGGAATTCTAAAGGGAATTGGGGTTTGGATTTAAACAAGGAAAAGTTAAATTGCATTAAACAGAAGAGTAAAAGGGAATTGGGATTGAATCGGATCCGAAACAGAAAAGTAAATGAACATATAAAGCAGTAAACAGAGAATTGAAATGGGAAATCAGATCTCAGGACCCAGAGACTAGAAAGCCAAGTCTAGATCTCAATGCCTTCCTAGATCCAACAAGAAATTGTAATTGAAATTCAAAGAAAGTGGATGAAGAGCAATTAACAGAAATTGAAATCCAATCAAACAGTAAATAAAGCAGTGAGATCCAAGGTTGAGATTGAAACAGAATTTCTTCAATTCTCCAACCCAAAATCCAAGACAATTGCAATTGAAATTGAAAGCAATAAAATGGAGAGGAAGAGAAGTGAATTTTCCTTCCCGAAGACAAAGAAATTAAAGATCACTCAATATCCAAAGCTCTCCGAAAACTATTATGAAAACTCCAAAAGAAAGCTCCCCGAAGAACTTGAATTCTATCCTATTTATACACTTTCTTCCAATGATCTTCAAGCCTTGAGTTGGGCCTTTGCTCTTGGTGGAATTGGGTTGAAAGAGGCCTTGGTTGATTGTTCTTGAAGTTTGGAGAAGAACCAAAGTGAACCAATTGAACCGGGTTTGAGTTTTTCAAAAGTTGGACCAAAAGTTTGAGCAAAAGTTAGGGGTCTAACTTTTGCTCCAACTTTTCATATCAGCTAACACCACTTTGCTGATATGAACGTTGGTGCCAATGTTAGGGGTCTAACTTTGGCCCTAACGTTGGCCTTACCTTGTGTACTTGTGGCGCCAACGTTAGCCACCAAGTTAGCGGGCTAACGTTGGCGCAAACTTTTGCTCCTCCTTGTGATTTTCATGTGCCAACGTTAGCCACCAAGTTAGGGGGCTAACGTTGGCGCAAACTTTTGGTGCCCAGGGAGGTTTTCTTCATGCCAACGTTAGCCTCAAAGTTAGGGGGCTAACGTTGGCGCAAACTTTTGGTGCCCAGGGGTGAATTTCATGTGCCAACGTTAGCCTCAAAGTTAGGGGGCTAACGTTGGCGCAAACTTTTGGTACCCAGGGAGTGATGTTCAAGTTCCAACGTTAGCCTCCAAGTTAGGGGGCTAACGTTGGGGCTAACTTTTCAACCAAAAGTTTGTGCAAAAGTTTGATGCTAACTTTAGGTCCAGCTTTTTGCTTCCTGGTTCAATTTCACTTATTCCATTGTCTTCTCTTTACTCCTAGCTATTCCTTCTTACTTCAACCTTTCTCCAAGCTTTCTTCACCTATAATTAATCAACCAAACTCATCAAAGCTATGCTCATAATCATGAGATATTCACTCTATCATAATATGCAACAATTTTAGCATAAAACCTCATGAAATGGCATGAATTTATACATGGTTGATTCAATCAAGGGAAACATGAAAATCTACTCAATTAGCTTGCTTATGGTTCAAGAAAGTGCATAATTCTAATGAAAACAAAAGGAAACGACTGGTTAAAATAGGCTAGGATGACTTGTCATCACAACACCAAACTTAAAGCTTGCTTGTCCCCAAGCAAGAAGAGATTTATTCAGAAGAAAGAATGAGATGGAAGAGGATGTTCATGCTAGCAGAGTATTATTGATAGTTCATGGGATTTTGTGTGGATATGTAAATACTCACTTCTTACTGACTCCTAGGCCTAGAAAGTCTCCTTCAAGCTTCAAGTAACATACTGCTATGACCTCTCATTATTCCTTTATCCTTGGCTATTACTTTGTTTATAAGCTTTATTTGAGTGTCATGTGTAGCAAGTTCATTTCTTTTCTGTATACTTGACACATTATTCACCATGGACACTTGGCTCACATTCCCTTTTAAACATTGATGCCCAGCACCTCTTTGGGTTACTAAATGCCTTGTAGTTAGGTTGCTCTTGATAGTGGACTTTCAGCTGATGATCCCGGATTAGTTAACCCAAGTCACCGAGTGTTGATGCACTCCTAAGAGCTTACTAATCCAAGCAGATCCTAGTACAAAGACATCACAGGCATATATTTTAAAGTTCAAGCTATTGGTGTCCAGCTTTGTTTCTTTTTGTTTCCTTTTGTTCTGCCACTTTTTGGCTATCTTTTTTTCTTTCCTTCTTTTTGTTTTTCTTTCTAACCAAGGAATTTTTTATTTAATTGAGATTCATAGACAGTAGGCTACTCTTTACTTAGAAGGAGATATCCTGGCTCTTTATTCACTAAAAGTGAGCTATTATACAATCACACACATACCACCACTTACTTTTATTCTACTTCTATCTAACAGAGACCATCTTACTTCATATTCAAGCATTTCTTTTATTGAATTTAAAGATGCAGGGGACAACACATGCTTCTTGTCAAGTGAAAATAAACACACAAGCACACACATAAACTAGCCTACTTATTTTAAAAGAAACAAACATAATGCAAAGACTTTTAATTAAAAAGAACTACCTAAAAATGCAAAGACAACTTAGAACAGATAGAATGCATGCTTTTTTCTTTGTAGTGATGAACAAGGAGCAAGTCCACCTTTCATTTGTCATGCCTTTTCTTTTTCCTTTCATACACTTGGCTGCTAGTGTTCCCACCATCCTTGTTTGGTGCCTGTTGACCTTGCCAAAAGCCAGCCTTATTCATAGCCTCCTCCACTCTATCTTCAAGTCTCATAGCCTTGCTTACTTCTACCTCACTTCTCTTTTTGAAGAATTCATCAAAAGTTGGGAAAGCAGGATCCATGTTGTGCAAATGTTCTCCAATATAGTTCAGTTTGATTTGGCTATTGATGTTGTAATCGGCTTGCACTTCATACCTTGCATCTTGGAGTGTTGTGAACTCTTTGAGAGCCCTCAAATTTTCAGCTTGCATTTGTTCCAACTTCCCAAAAGATTCATGAGATTGAAAGGCATGTTCTTCTTGCATCACAAGGAATCTTGACTCGAATTCACTTTGTTTGTTCATTATTCTTAGCTCCCTTTCTTCTTGTGCTTGTTGGTTTTTCATGTACAGAGAATGGTATTCCTCTTGCCTTTCTTGGATTCTCGTGTACTGTTGTGACAATCTTCCTATTGCTTCTTGCATTTGAGTCATATCCATATTGCCATGTGGGAAAAAGTGTGGCTGTTCCTCCTCCTCTTGTGGCTCTTCTTCTATGTGTGGCTCATCTTCTTCCATTGGTTCTTCTCTTTCCCTTCCTCCATGTGGTCTTCGGCCTTGATGTGCTTCAAGAGGCATCATCATTCGTTCAATGGTTATGGGCATGCCTTGGCTTAACCACATTGGATTCTCCTCTTCCATTGGAACCTTAGCCTTTGCACACAACCTCCAAATGGTACTCGGATAGTACAACCAAGATCTGGCCGAATTCTTTTCAGCCAGCTTTTGAATGTCTTTTGCAAGGATTTCATGAACTCTTATCTCTCCTCCCACAATGATGCAATGCAGCATCACGGCTTTCTCCCTGTTAACTTCTGAGGTGTTCACTGTGCCCAGAATTGATCTTTTCATCAACTCATACCATCCTTTTGCTTCCGGAGTGAGGTTACATCTCTTCAGGAACTTGTATCTGTTCTTGTTATCTCCTTCCTACTCTGAGTTCTCAAAACAAATGTCTCTCGCAATCTCCTCATAATCCTGATCCTCATTCAATCTTTGTTGGTATCCCGGTTCATCAAAGCGGACTTACTTTAGTTTCAAGACTTTCTTGATTGCATCCGGGCTAAAGTCTACTTCCACCCCCCGCACATAGCTCTTGTACGTTGGGGGCTCACGCATGTCAAGCCTTGGGACATTTGCATAGAACTCTCTTATGATATTGGCATTGATTCGGGTGGCTGGTGATGCAAGTTCCTCCCACCTCCTCTTCCGAATTTTGTCCTTCATTTCTTGACATCCATCATCCAGCAACAAGAATGGAATTTCAGGATAGATTTTTTTCTCGTTCATCCATTGAATTTGCATTTGATGAAACCAAGACTTGAATCTCCGTTGGTCATATTCATGTGTGTCTTCCTCCACTATGGGATCTTTTCCTTTTCTTCGTTTGGTTCTTGAGGAGGAGGCCATGGTCACTTGGTTGGTTGAGAAGGAGTGTGAAGAATGTTGGAGAGTTTGATGTGTGTTTGGAGCAAAAAGAAATTGAGACCGAACTTGCTATGACAAGAAATGATGAAGAGAAGTTTAAGTGGTTGGAGTTTAAAGTAAGAGAAATGTTGCACAAAGCTTGTTATGTTGAGGAGTGATGAAGGGAGTGAAGTTTCCAAGGTTGGAGTGGTTCGGTCATGTGCATGGCTTGAAGGTGGTATGCTTTTAAATGAGCAATGAAGGGTTGGGATGCAATTAGACTTATGGAGATCAAAGGTATGCATGTAAGGATGAATGAAGACAAAGTTTGCTCCTTCCCTTGCCTTTGCCGTGATCATTCTCAAGGAGTGGCAGATTTCTTTTTCGAGGCATGTGATGGGATTTTGTCTTCATGCTATGCTTTCCTTTGTCCTGTCTTTTTCTTTGAAGATTCTTTGACCTCCTAGTCACCACAACAAGACAACATACATTAGTCTTATCCAACCGTAGCAAGAGTGTTCTTTTTATTAATACTATGTGAACCATCAATTCTTATATCATTTGAACCGTGACACTCTCCCTTGAAGACACCAAACTTAATGTTTGGTCATATATAAAGAAAATGAGTATCTTCCTCCAATTAGTGAGATTCAAATGTTAAATGTTCATAAGAATTGTTTTCATCATACTTTCTTTTTCTCTATTTTTTTTTTCATGAAGGATCAATTGTATCCCTAAATCGGTGCATCAAGGTTTGATGAACACCAAACTTGTTTCTTGTCAAAGGGTACATCACAATTAATGCCTTCATTACCGGAAAATAATTTTTTTTTCATTTATAAGATTTTGAAAAACAACAATTGTATGATTATTGATGAATGAGTTTCTACTTTTCATGAAGCTATGTGGACACCAAACTTAGTGTTCGGCTATATGCTTTGTCAAGATACTCCAAACATGCAAAATGGAATTATTTGTAACATTGGTTTAGTATGCTTGAAGGCACACCAAACTTAGCATATGTTTCAAAATAGTGCATGCAGTCAATGGATATGTTCATGAAAAGAGAAAAGAATTCATGCTCAATTGATCACAACTTATTGAATTTAAAATGACATGAATCTTAAAGCATGGGTTGCCTCCCATGGAGCGCTCTTTTATTGTCATTAGCTTGACATTGGAGCTTTCTTTTATGGTGGTTGGTGCTTGTAGGGCCTCAATTTGTCTCCTCTGACCGTGATCCTCTTCTTTGTTCTCTGGTGTTCAATTTCAGCATGCTCTAATGATAGTATGTTGCTGACAGTGTAATAATCCTCGGTTTGTTGATTTGCCCCCAGCTGTTGATATATCAGTTGCACTTTGTCACCTTTGGAAAGCCCCTCTGTTGGAATCTTTCTGTTCTTCCAACCCCTTTTTGCTTTGTTTCTGCGTTTCATCTTTCCTTTTGTTGTTCTTTCTTTTCTGGCCGTAGGTTTTCCTTGGGGACCTCTCTTCTCAGTGGCCAATACACTAATATCCTCTTGGGCTTTTTCATCAGTCTGCGCAATCCTTAGCATTGGGATGTTGCTGTGGCTTTCCTGGTCATTTTTCATATAGTCTTTCTTCTCCTTGCTAAATTGTGCCTCTGGTAATACCTTCAGAGTGACATTCTGGTCATGCATCCTGAGAGTTAATTCCCCTTCCTCTACGTCTATGATAGCTCTAGCAGTGGCCAAGAATGGCCTTCCCAGTATAACAGAGTCACCATCATCATCGTTTGATTCTAGAACCACAAAATCAGCAGGGTATATAAAACTGTCCACCTTGACCAAAAGATTTTCAATTACACCCCTGGGGTATACCATTGACTTGTCTACCAGCTCCAGAGACATTTGTACTGGTTTGACTTCCTCTATATGCAACTTTTTCACCAAGGAAGATGGTATTAAGTTAATACTTGCTCCGAGATCGCACATTGCTTTAGTGATGGTCAATTCCCCAATGGTGCAAGGCAACAGGAAGCTCCCTGGGTCCTCAAGCTTGGGAGGAAGCCCCTTTTGAATCAAGGCCCTGCATTCCTCAGTAATCATTATGGTTTCTTTCTCATCCCAGCTTCTTTTCTTGTTGACAAGCTCCTTCAAGAATTTGGCATACAGAGGCATTTGCTCAAGTGCTTCAGCCAAGGGGATATTAATTTCTAGCTTCTTGAAAATCTCAAGGAATTTGTGAAAATGCTGGTCTTTAACCTCTTTGTTAAACCTCTGGGGATATGGCAGTGGAGGTGTGATGCTCTTTCCTATTTGCTGCTGTCCCTGAGCTACTTCCGTTGAGCTATGTGGCTGGTTGTCCTTCTCTTTAAGTTTCTCAGTGCTTTTGTTTGGCATCACAACTTGCTCCTTAGCCTCATCTGCCTTTGTTTGCTTCTCATTCTCCGTTGGTTCTTTGATGTTCTCTGCTTGCTTCCTTGTAGTGCCATTGTTGCTTATCAATGTTCTCCCACTCCTTAATTGTATTGCCTTGCATTCCTCCTTAAGATTTGGAATTGTGTCACTGGGCAGTGAGTTTGAAGGTCTCTCAACAGATACTTGCTTGGAGAGTTGCCCCATCTGTCTCTCTAGGCTCTTCAGGGAGGCTTCCTGATTCTTGGTTACCATTTCCTGGTGTTTCAATATTTTGTCTATCATGGCCTCCAAGTGAGTGATTCTTTGGGCTTCAGGTGATACTTGAGGTGGGTTATGAGATGTGGGTGGTGGATGGTAGGCATTTTGGTTGGTGGGTTGGTTATTAGATTGGTATTGGTTGAGGTTGGGGTAGTTGTTTTGAGGTTTTCTGTAGGGGTTTTGGTTAGTTTGCTGCTGGTTGTGGTTTTGGTTGCTTCTTGGGTTGTGTTGGTTTGAGTTCCTCTGCCATGGTTGTTGGTTTTGGGTATGGTTATCTCCCCATCTGAGGTTTGGGTGGTTTTTCCAGGATGGATTGTATGTATCACCATACACTTCATTTGGTCCTTGGTTGTGCATATACTGTACTTGCTCTTGTTGTTGTTCTTCTTGAGTTTCTTCACTCTGTCCCCATGTGGTTGATGGTTGGCTAGTGTTAACTGCTGCAACTTGGAGACTATCAATCCTCTTGGCCATTTGCTCAAATTGTTGTTGTATTTGCTGCTGCATCATCTTGTTTTGAGCTAGGATTGAATCCACTCCTTCTAGCTCCATTACTCCTCTCCTTTGTGATGGTTGGCGGCCTCTTTGATGAGCAAAGAAATATTGGTTGTTGGACACCATATCAATGAGTTCTTGAGCCTCCTCTGCAGTTTTCATGAGTTGCAAGGAACCTCCAGCTAAATGATCCAAAGCTTCCTGGGATTTCAGTGTTAAGCCTTCATAGAAGTTCTGAAGCTTTTCCCACTCATTAAACATGGCAGGGGGACATTTCCTGATCAGAGCCTTGTACCTCTCCCATGCCTCATAGATAGGTTCGGCCTCCATTTGTGTAAATGTTTGAACCTTAGCCTTTAACCTTATAATCCTCTGAGGAGGATAAAATTTGGCAAGAAACTTGGTTACCAAATCATCCCAGTTGTTGATGCTGTCCCTTGGAAAAGATTCCAACCATTGAGTGGCCTTGTCCCTGAGGGAAAATGGGAATAGCATCAGCTTGTAACTGTCAGGGGGCACTCCATTAGTTTTGACAGTGTTGCATATCCTCAAGAAAGTGGATAAATGTTGGTGTGGGTCCTCAAGTGGTCCTCCACCAAAAGAGCAATTGTTCTGAACCAAGGTGATGAGTTGTGGTTTGAGTTCAAAATTGTTAGCATTGACATTTGGAGCCAAGATGCTGCTCCCACAATGTCTAGGATTTGCAAAGGTATAGGAAGCCAAAACTCTCCTCTGGGGTGGGTTGTCATTGTTGTTGTCTTCTCCACCTGGTGGATTGGTTAAATGTTCCTCCATCTCTTGGAATTCTTCGTTTGATTACTCTTCTCCAACAATGTTTTTCCCTCTTTCAGCTCTTCTTAACCTCCTGAGAGTTCTTTCGTCTTGTTCATGAAAATTGGGTATGGTTCTTCTTGTACCTGACATACAAGCAGAGCATGAGAAATGCACAAAATCAGTGACACTTCAATTTACTGCCAGATTGAAGTGTTAGTTAGTTTAAGCAAAAAATCAAACAGTTAGTGGGTTAATCAAAATTAAAGAAAAAGTGCTTGATCTAGATCACCACCTCACTTAATCATTGTCAATCTAATCATTCCCCGGCAACGGCGCCAAAAACTTGATGAGTATTTTGGTGAAAAATAAATTTCTCCCAAAACACACAAATCTAACCGGCAAGTGTACCGGGTCGTATCAAGTAATAAAACTCACGGGAGTGAGGTCGATCCCACAAGGATTGAAGGATTGAGCAATTTTAGCTTAGTGGTTAATTTAGTCAAGCGAATCAAGATTTGGTTGAGTGTTTTGTGATTTGCAGAAATTAAATTGCATGGAAGTAAAGAGAACAGGGAATTAAATTGCTGAATCTTAAAGAGCAAGAAATTAAATAGCAGAAACTTAAAATGCAAGAAATGTAAATAGCGAAATCTTAAAATGCAAGAAATGTAAACGGCTGGAATTGTAAAGGGAATTGGGGTTTGGATTTAAACAAGGAAAAGTTAAATTGCATTAAACAGAAGAGTAAAAGGGAATTGGGATTGAATCGGATCCAAAACAGAAAAGTAAATGAACATATAAAGCAGTAAACAGAGAATTAAAATGGGAAATCAGATCTCAGGACCCAGAGACTAGAAAGCCAAGTCTAGATCTCAATGCCTTCCTAGATCCAACAAGAAATTGTAATTGAAATTCAAAGAAAGTGGATGAAGAGCAATTAACAGAAATTGAAATCCAATCAAACAGTAAATAAAGCAGTGAGATCCAAGGTTGAGATTGAAACAGAATTTCTTCAATTCTCCAACCCAAAATCTAAGACAATTGCAATTGAAATTGAAAGCAATAAAATGGAGTGGAAGAGAAGTGAATTCTCCTTCCCCAAGACAAAGAAATTAAAGATCACTCAATATCCAAAGCTCTCCGAAAACTATTATGAAAACTCCAAAAGAAAGCTCCCCGAAGAACTTGAATTCTATCCTATTTATACACTTTCTTCCAATGATCTTCAAGCCTTGAGTTGGGCCTTTGCTCTTGGTGGAATTGGGTTGAAAGAGGCCTTGGTTGATTGTTCTTGAAGTTTGGAGAAGAACCAAAGTGAACCAATTGAACCGGGTTTGAGTTTTTCAAAAGTTGGACCAAAAGTTTGAGCAAAAGTTAGGGGTCTAACTTTTGCTCCAACTTTTCGTATCAGCTAACACCACTTTGCTGATATGAACGTTGGTGCCAACGTTAGGGGTCTAACTTTGGCCCTAACGTTGGCCTTACCTTGTGTACTTGTGGCGCCAACGTTAGCCACCAAGTTAGGGGGCTAACGTTGGCGCAAACTTTTGCTCCTCCTTGTGATTTTCATGTGCCAACGTTAGCCACCAAGTTAGGGGGCTAACGTTGGCGCAAACTTTTGGTGCCCAGGGAGGTTTTCTTTATGCCAACGTTAGCCTCAAAGTTAGGGGGCTAACGTTGGCGCAAACTTTTGGTGCCCAGGGGTGAATTTCATGTGCCAACGTTAGCCTCAAAGTTAGGGGGCTAACGTTGGCGCAAACTTTTGGTACCCAGGGAGTGATGTTCAAGTTCCAACGTTAGCCTCCAAGTTAGGGGGCTAACGTTGGGGCTAACTTTTCAACCAAAAGTTTGTGCAAAAGTTTGATGCTAACTTTAGGTCCAGCTTTTTGCTTCCTGGTTCAATTTCACTTATTCCATTGTCTTCTCTTTACTCCTAGCTATTCCTTCTTACTTCAACCTTTCTCCAAGCTTTCTTCACCTATAATTAATCAACCAAACTCATCAAAGCTATGCTCATAATCATGAGATATTCACTCTATCATAATATGCAACAATTTTAGCATAAAACCTCATGAAATGGCATGAATTTATACATGGTTGATTCAATCAAGGGAAACATGAAAATCTACTCAATTAGCTTGCTTATGGTTCAAGAAAGTGCATAATTCTAATGAAAACAAAAGGAAACGACTGGTTAAAATAGGCTAGGATGACTTGTCATCACCCATTTCAGACAGTGAATGGGTAAGCCCAGTACAAGTGGTGCCCAAGAAGTCTAGAATCACTACAGTGAAGAATGAGCATGGAGATCTCATGGCAACCAGAGTTCAGAATGCCTGGAGGGTCTGCGTTGACTACAGACGCCTCAACCAGGCCACTCGTAAGGATCATTATCCTCTTCCATTCATTGATCAAATGTTGGATCGCCTGTCAGGTAAATCACATTATTGTTTTTTAGATGGTTACACAGGTTATTTCCAGATTCATATAGCTCTTGAGGATCAGGAAAAGACTACTTTTACATGTCTTTTTGGGACTTATGCTTACAAGAGAATGCCCTTTGGCTTGTGTAATGCACCAGCTACCTTCCAAAGGTGCATGATGAGTCTTTTCTCTGATCTTATTGAGGACTGTATGGAAGTTTTTATGGATGATTTTAGTGTATATGAAGATTCCTTTAGCCTTTGCTTAGATGGATTATCTAGAGTATTAGATAGATGTGTCAGTACAAACCTTGTATTAAATTTTGAAAAATGTTACTTTATGGTAAAACAAGGTATTGTACTAGGACATGTTGTGTCTAATACTGGCATTTCTATAGATCCAGCAAAGGTGGATGTTATTTCTAGTTTACCTTACCCCTCCCTTGTGAGGGAAGTCCATTCGTTCCTTGGCCATGCAGGTTTTTACAGGAGATTCATTAAGGACTTCAGTAAGGAAGCACTTCCCTTATCCAGACTACTGCAGAAGGATATTGAGTTCGAGTTCAGTGAGGATTGCAAACAAGCGTTTGATAAGCTAAAGACCGCCCTGACTCAAGCTCCAATTGTGAGAGGACCATATTGGAGCCAGCCATTTGAAATAATGTGCGACGCCTCCAACCATGCAGTAGGAGCAGCACTGGCTCAGCGTGAAGGTAAGGACCCCTTTGTTATTGCTTATGCGTCTAAAACTTTAGATGCCACTCAGTCCAATTACACTACTACTGAGAAAGATCTTCTTGCTATTGTTTTTGCTCTAGATAAATTCTGAGCCTATTTACTTGGTACGAAGGTAGTAGTGTACTCAAACCACGCAGCTCTAAAGTATCTATTAGCTAAAAAGGAGCCCAAACCAAGGCTTATACGTTGGATACTGCTATTACAAGAATTTGATTTAGAAATTAAGGATAGGAGTGGTAACCAGAATTTAGTGGCAGACCACTTGATTCTCCTTGAGCACATTACAGATGACCCCACTCCTATAGCTGATAATTTCCCATTTGATAACCTGCAAGCAGTATCTAAGGTAGTCCCTTAGTATGCACCTGTAGCTAATTATCTAGTTAGCCGCACCTTTCCTCCAAACTTTTCTAAGCATCAAAAGAGACAAGCTGAAAAGTGAGTCTAAATATTATATATAGGATGACCCATATTTATGGAGATGTGGCGCTGACTAGGTAATTAGACGGTGTGTGCCTCAATCAGAATTCCAGTCCATCTTAGAGGCCTGTCACTCATCTGAGAGTGAAGGACATTTTGGCCCTCAAAGAACAGCTAGAAAATCTTAGACTGTGGATTCTGGTGGCCTACTCTCTTTAGAGACGCTGCTGAATTTTGTAGATCTTGTTTCCCATGCCAAAAATTTGGTAATATATCCAACAGGGATGAGATGCCTCAATAAATTATGCTTTTCTGTGAAATTTTTTATGTTTGGGGCATTGACTTCATGGGTCTATTTCCAAATTCTAATGGTTATTTTTATATATTGTTAGCTGTGGATTACGTTTCCAAATGGGTGGAAGCAATTCCTACCCGCACTGATGATGCTAACACTATTGTTTTCTTTGTGAGAAACCACATTATTTGTCGCTTTGGATCACCACGAGCAATCATGAGCGATCAAGGCACCCATTTTTGTAACAGGAGACTAACAGGATTAATGAAGAAGTATGGGATAATTTATAAGGTTGCAACAGCCTACTGATGCCAAGGCATCTTAGGCTAGTTTCACTAGCCTTTTTTCTTTTATTTTTAGTTGTTTTATGCATTTTCTTGAGCCTTAAGTAATCATTTGGGCCAAATAGTCATGCTTGTCTTAAATCATTCAACATGAAGATTTTGATGCAAATTCCATGAGTTTTTAGTTATATTACTTGAATGCTATGAATGGAAGATTTCTCATGAAATTTTGCAAGACTTTGATGCAATTGTTTGGATGATTTCAGGGAAGAAGAGGCTAGGCAAGGAAGCAACAAAATCAATAAAGGAAGCTTGAATATCACATGTGGAGTTTAAGTTCCAGTTTAAGCTTAAACTGGAACTTAAACTACCAAGCCATATAATGCTGGAATTGAAGTTTAACCTCCAGTTTAACCTTAAACTGGAGGTTAAACGCTAGAAGTGAGAATCTCACCAGGGGAGCATTTTCACGTTTAACCTCCAGTTTAACCTTAAACTGGAGGTTAAACGCCAGAAGTAAGAAAGGCACCAGGAGCATTCCACGTTTAAGCTCCAGTTTAACCTTAAACTGGAGCTTAAACGTGTTCGACTATTTTTCTCCTCCAGGGTTGCTTTCTCATTTCCACGTTTAAGCTTCAGTTTAACCTTAAACTGAAGCTTAAACGTGCTCGAGCTTGTGCCTCCAGGGAGTGCCAGCGTTTAAGCTCCAATTTAAGCTTAAACTGGAGCTTAAACGTGTTATATGGAACAGCTTGACCATGCCTTCTTCAAACATAAATAACTTGAGCTACAAAACTCCAAATGAGGTGATTCAAAATGCAATGGAAAGAAGACATCTAGAGCTTTCCAAGCATATATGGCATGCATGGTGGATACTAAAAATTGAGGGAGGAAACAGCCCCGTAATGTGCATAGAAGAGCATAGTACCAACATGCAATCAGGCCAGCTGACCTCTTCACCTTCCATGGAGTATAACTCGAGTTGTAGAGATCCAATTGAGGTGCTTCCAGTTGCATTAGAAGGCTGACATCCATAGCTTTCCAACGAGGTATAATAGTCTATATTTGGCATCAAATTGGCAAGGTTGACAAGAGAACAAAGTGACGAATCAAGAAAGGGGGGTGCAACGTTTGAGTGCAGTTTAATGGATCATTATCCTTTTTGGATCAATTATGTCACTCTACCCTTCAAGCAAGCAAGGCCCATCAACAACACCAAATCAAGGCCACAAGAATCATCTAGAATAGTTTATTTTCATTTGATTGTAATTTGCTTTGAATTTCATTTTCATTTTGTAATTTAGGGAGCCTATTTAAAGGCCTTAGTTTCTGCATTTGAGAGACACGGGGGAAAAAGCGGAATCCAGCCCCTGAGGGGGACTTTTACTTTTTGGGGGAGAACTTTGGATCATTTTCTTTTAGTTTTGTAATTGAATTCAGAGCTATGACTCACTAAACCCCTTTCATTGGGTTAGGGAGCTCTATTGTAATTCAATGAATCAATAATAGTTTTATCTTCTTCTTCAATCTTTTCTCTTGAATTTTGTTAGAAAGCTTCTCGATCTAATTCCATTGGGTAGTTGTCTTGGGAAAGAAACTACCCATAATTGGAATCCTTCAGAACCTTGGGAAAGGAATGGAGGATTCATGCTAGAGAAGCTTTCTCACAGTGAATTGGATTGGGGTTTGGATGGATATTGTGACATGTAATCCTACCAAATTGTGGTTCATGAAACTGTGTGGTATAATCAGTGATCGAGCATCATCTCTTCTTATGAACATTTAAACCAAGGGATTGGGAATTTGTTCGTTTTTAGAGAGAATTGGTGAGCCAAGGGATTGGGATCCAATCATATAAGATTGCCAAGCAAAATTCAATGAATGCATTGGTTGAGGAAGGAATAAAAATGTTTTGATTCGGAGATCTCAATATCTCCTAACACCCAATGAATTCCCCATTCTGATCTACCACTTTCTCTTTACATTCTGCAATTAAATTCATGCAATCACCCCATCCCTTTTAATTTCAGCAATTTAGCTTCTCGCTCTTTAATTCATGCAATTTTACATTCCGCAATTCTCATCTAAATTTTGATTCCGCTCAACTAGAACATACTTCTAATCCGAATTGCTCACTCAACCAATCCTTGTGGGATTCGACCTCACTCTATTGTGAGTTTTTACTTGACGATAACCGGTGCACTTGCCGGAAGGAATTTTGCCGATCGTGCAATTTCCTAAATCGTAGCATAACAAGTTTATGCGCATCAAGTTTATGGCGCCGTTGCCGGGGATTGGTTTTCGATTGACAATTCTCCAATTGGAAGTTAACTAGATTGAGCAATTTTTCTTTTCTTTTGTTAATAGTTTTTGTTTCAGTTTATTACTGCTAATTTCTGCAAATTTTAATTTGTTTTCTTTGCTTATTCACTTGTTAGCATACTAACCACTAGCTGTTTGTGATATTGCCTCACTATGGAATTTCCACTATCTTTGGATGAGTATTGTTTGAGACTGAGCACATTGCAAAAAAGAAAAGAGTATCCATCATCTTTTGGTCAATCAAAATTCATGAGAAACTCTCCACCACCACAGAATGATTCATGTTATTATGCTCATGGTGGGTGGGAGTATCAGGAACAGGAAACGGGGTACTTCCCAGAGCCACAAAATGGTCCATGTTTTGGTGAATTTGATCACTACTCAAGTTGTGGTTGGGAAGATCAAAACCAAAGAGATTTCACTTATTCACACCCCATTCATCAAGAGCCATCAACTCTGAATTATCCAACCTCACCTCCTAGTTTTACATATCCAAATTCTTCATCACTTGAGCATTTCTCAGCACAAAATTCCTTCTCAAATTCATACAATTCATTCCACTATCCACAAGACTCATTCCACTACACACAAGTGTCATACCACTACCAACACTCCAACCAAAGACTCTATCAGCCCACACAAAACACATACTCCCAGCCACCATATCACAGCCAAGATAATCAACCTCATCAACCCAATCCGAACCAACAATTTCAAGATCAATTAAACAGGATAGAAGGAATGATTGCAACTATGGGCAGAGATGTGGCCGATTTGAAAGGCTTTAAGGAAGAAGTGATATCCAACTTACAAAATCAAGGTGCTGCCATTCAAAAGCTAGAAGCACAAATTGGATATCTATCAAAGCAAATCCCTACCCACAATTCTTCTAGTGATACCATGGCAAACCCAAGGGAGGAATCAGAAGAACAAGAAAGGGAGAAAGTCAATCAAGGGAGATCACACTCCAATGAAACAGAGAGTTGCAAAGAGGAAGGGTTCATTGAACCACAAATTCAGGAAGCTTTTGATGAACAGGATACTCCAATGTCCAACAACAACCAAGTTCTGAGATCAAGGATGTGAAGGCAGTAGAAACAAGCACCAAAATGAGGATTGTAACCGAGAAACAAAGGACCATATCCATGAAGAAGAGAAGGTCGAAGAACAATCCAACTCCTGAGCCAACAAGCAAGTTCACTCAAGCCAATCACAAGGGAAAGCTTGCTGGAAAGAAGCATTCACAACAAGGGGCACTAACTAGCTCCTTTATCCACTTGAAGTCATTCCTCTTAACAAACTGGAGGAAGAGGAAGAAAGTCAGGAACAACATGTCAAGCTAATGACGTTAAAGAAGCGCTTGTTGGGAGGCAACCCAACCAAAGGTAGTTTTTCTTTTCTAGTTATTTCAATAAAAGAGTTAAGTAGATTTATCTGTATTGCAAGGAGCTAAGTTTGGTGTTGCACACCAAAACAATTCAAGGGTGAATGTGAGATTCTAAGTTTGGTGTTCCACCAAAAACTTCATTAAAAGCACATTTCTACCTCAGCATGACTAGTCACTAGCTCCAACCAATCAGGGAAACTACTTAAACAATAGTTTAATTTCTAGTTCATAGTTTCTTTTTCTAGTTCATAGTTATTTTCTTAATAAAAGCACATGAGGTTTTCTGCATATGATCCCAATTGCTGCATATGGCAAGGAACTAAGTTTCGTGTTCACACACCAATCTAAGTTCAGAGGCCTACAAACATCCATGCATGCTAACCAATTCTCAAAGTGCTTGGGGAACAAGCAACTTCTAATAGCTTTGCAGGAAGACAATCAATCTCATGGAAGGAATATACATCATCATCAAAGAGAACACCAAGGCTAGGAAGGATGATGAACAACAAAGAAGATGCTAAAAGGTTGTATTGTCACTTAATTGCTTGTACTTTGAATTGCTGATATTTGAAGTTTGCATGCACCCCTGCTTTAAGTTTGAGTCATTGCAGTTTTTGTTTGTCTGTTTGTTTAATTTTCAAATAAGTGATAGTCTAAGTGTCTGGATAACTTCATCTTCTTAAACAAATGCTTGCCATGCTTGTTCTGTTTCCATAAAATAAAAGAAATGTTTGAACAAAAGTAACTCAATTCCATTTGGTAAGAAATCAAATAAGATTAAGTGGTGGTATGCATGTTTGATTGAATAGTCAGCTCACTAAGAAATAAAGTTAGAATTGTCACTTTTAGTGGAAATTAGGATGCTGTCTATGGATCTTGATGAATAAATGTCTTTGGCCATGAAAAAGAAAGAAAAAGAAGAGGAAAAAGCCACTGAAAAAGGGCAACCAAAAGGCAAAAAAATTGAGAAAATAAGCTAGGCACCAATGGTTTGAACTTCTGAGACAAATGCCTGTGGTGTTTATGTATTAAGGATATTCTTGGATGAATAGGTTCTGAGGAGTGTTTCAACACTTGGTAACTTGGGTTAACTAACCCGGGATTATCAACCAAAAGTCCATTATCAAGAGCAACCTAAATACAAAACATTTAGTCACACAAAGAGGTGCTGGGCACCAATGTCTCAAGAAGAAATGTGAACTAAAATGCCTGTAGTGGATATGTGTAGTGCACTAATAAGAAAAAGAAAATGCCAAAGGCTTGAGCAACACATGACACTGAGCAACAAGGAGCAAATAAGCTCAAAGAAAAAGAAAAACAAAGAAAAGAAGCTTGCCAAGGATATGTGAATAACAAGAGGCCATAAGCAGTGTTTTAGTGGAAACATAAAAAGTGACATTCTTACCTAAGAAACAATAAAGTGATGCTGCAACAACTTTCTGCATGAACACGCCATTAATCAATGTCAATTACTTACTGATATGGCTAATGAATTTACTTTCTGTTTCATTCTTTCTTCTCAATAATTCAGAACTTGCTAGGGGACAAGCAAGAATTAAGTTTGGTGTTGTGATGCCAAGGCATCTTAGGCTAGTTTCACTAGCCTTTTTTCTTTTATTTTTAGTTGTTTTATGCATTTTCTTGAGCCTTAAGTAATCATTTGGGCCAAATAGTCATGCTTGTCTTAAATCATTCAACATGAAGATTTTGATGCAAATTCCATGAGTTTTTAGTTATATTACTTGAATGCTATGAATGGAAGATTTCTCATGAAATTTTGCAAGACTTTGATGCAATTGTTTGGATGATTTCAGGGAAGAAGAGGCTAGGCAAGGAAGCAACAAAATCAATAAAGGAAGCTTGAATATCACATGTGGAGTTTAAGTTCCAGTTTAAGCTTAAACTGGAACTTAAACTACCAAGCCATATAATGCTGGAATTGAAGTTTAACCTCCAGTTTAACCTTAAACTGGAGGTTAAACGCCAGAAGTGAGAATCTCACCAGGGGAGCATTTTCACGTTTAACCTCCAGTTTAACCTTAAACTGGAGGTTAAACGCCAGAAGTAAGAAAGGCACCAGGAGCATTCCACGTTTAAGCTCCAGTTTAACCTTAAACTGGAGCTTAAACGTGTTCGACTATTTTTCTCCTCCAGGGTTGCTTTCTCATTTCCACGTTTAAGCTTCAGTTTAACCTTAAACTGAAGCTTAAACGTGCTCGAGCTTGTGCCTCCAGGGAGTGCCAGCGTTTAAGCTCCAGTTTAAGCTTAAACTGGAGCTTAAACGTGTTATATGGAACAGCTTGACCATGCCTTCTTCAAACATAAATAACTTGAGCTACAAAACTCCAAATGAGGTGATTCAAAATGCATTGGAAAGAAGACATCTAGAGCTTTCCAAGCATATATGGCATGCATGGTGGATACTAAAAATTGAGGGAGGAAACAGCCCCGTAATGTGCATAGAAGAGCATAGTACCAACATGCAATCAGGCCAGCTGACCTCTTCACCTTCCATGGAGTATAACTCGAGTTGTAGAGATCCAATTGAGGTGCTTCCAGTTGCATTAGAAAGCTGACATCCATAGCTTTCCAACGAGATATAATAGTCTATATTTGGCATCAAATTGGCAAGGTTGACAAGAGAACAAAGTGACGACTCAAGAAAGGGGGGTGCAACGTTTGAGTGTAGTTTAATGGATCATTATCCTTTTTGGATCAATTATGTCACTCTACCCTTCAAGCAAGCAAGGCCCATCAACAACACCAAATCAAGGCCACAAGAATCATCTAGAATAGTTTATTTTCATTTGATTGTAATTTGCTTTGAATTTCATTTTCATTTTGTAATTTAGGGAGCCTATTTAAATGCCTTAGTTTCTGCATTTGAGAGACACGGGGGAAAAAGGGGAATCCAGCCCCTGAGGGGGACTTTTACTTTTTGGGGGAGAACTTTGGATCATTTTCTTTTAGTTTTGTAATTGAATTCAGAGCTATGACTCACTAAACCCCTTTCATTGGGTTAGGGAGCTCTATTGTAATTCAATGAATCAATAATAGTTTTATCTTCTTCTTCAATCTTTTCTCTTGAATTTTGTTAGAAAGCTTCTCGATCTAATTCCATTGGGTAGTTGTCTTGGGAAAGAAACTACCCATAATTGGAATCCTTCGGAACCTTGGGAAAGGAATGGAGGATTCATGCTAGAGAAGCTTTCTCACAGTGAATTGGATTGGGGTTTGGATGGATATTGTGACATGTAATCCTACCAAATTGTGGTTCATGAAACTGTGTGGTATAATCAGTGATCGAGCATCATCTCTTCTTATGAACATTTAAACCAAGGGATTGGGAATTTGTTCGTTTTTAGAGAGAATTGGTGAGCCAAGGGATTGGGATCCAATCATATAAGATTGCCAAGCAAAATTCAATGAATGCATTGGTTGAGGAAGGAATAAAAATGTTTTGATTCGGAGATCTCAATATCTCCTAACACCCAATGAATTCCCCATTCTGATCTACCACTTTCTCTTTACATTCTGCAATTAAATTCATGCAATCACCCCATCCCTTTTAATTTCAGCAATTTAGCTTCTCGCTCTTTAATTCATGCAATTTTACATTCCGCAATTCTCATCTAAATTTTGATTCCGCTCAACTAGAACATACTTCTAATCCGAATTGCTCACTCAACCAATCCTTGTGGGATTTGACCTCACTCTATTGTGAGTTTTTACTTGACGATAACCGGTGCACTTGCCGGAAGGAATTTTGCCGATCGTGCAATTTCCTAAATCGTAGCATAACAAGTTTATGCGCATCACCTACCATCCCCAAACTAATGGGCAAGCCGAGTTGTCAAACAGAGAGATAAAACGTATCTTGCAGAAGATAGTCAATCCTCATAGAAGAGACTGGAGCACCAGGCTACAAGATACACTCTGGGCTTACAAAACAGCATACAAAACACCCATTGGGATAAGTCCTTTCCGCTTAGTTTATGGAAAAGCTTGTCATCTCCCTGTTGAAGTAGAGCACAAAGCCTTTTGGGCAGTAAAGGAGTGCAACATGGGAATTGAGAAAGCCGGAGCTGAAAGAAAGTTGCAACTGCAAGAACTGGAAAGCCTTTGCCTAGAAGCTTTTGAGAACTCAAGACTATACAAGGAGAAGATGAAGGCTGTACATGATCAGCACATCAAGAGAAAAGAGTTCCAACCTGGGGATTTAGTCCTCCTTTACAAATCTCGACTGAGGCTCATGCCAGGCAAGTTGAGATCAAGATGGGAAGGTCCATACAAAGTAGAGAAGGCCAAACCGTACGGAGTTTTTCACCTAAGTCATCCTTCAAGCTCTGAACTTATTAAAATTAATGGAAAACATTTAAAGCTGTACCATGGAGAGAGGATGAAGAAAAACAAGGAGCTCGAGATCTTCCTCTTGGAAGATCCCCACATAGCCGAAGACTGAGCTAGTGGAGCGTCCAACTTACGGACATTAAAGCAAAGTGCTAGGTGGGAACAACCCACCATGGTAGGATCGTTCTTTTCTTTATTCTTAGTTTTCCTATTCAATAACTCTTCTCTTTATTAGTACATTTTGTGCATCTGCATTTACATACTTTTATTTAAAAAAAAAAATTTCACGCGACACGACCGCATCATTGACGCGTCCGCGTCGCAGGTGATTGGAGAAAATAATAAAACGAACAGAGAGTCACGCGAGAGCATGGCTGGAGGTGTGCCCGTGGCACAAATCGCCCCATGCGACTGCGTCGGGTGGGAACATTGGCCTCCCACACGACCGCATCACTCACGCGGCCGTGTGCCCTAGAATTTGACGTGAAAAGGGTGCACGACCGAAAGTTGTGCTAGAGTGGTGCTGGATTGGCGCTGAACGCACAATTCTTCCCACGCGGACGCATGGCTCACGCGTCCACGTCATATCCTTCCAATGGCCACTCACGCGATCGCATGCCCCACGCGGTCGGGTCACCCAATATTTGCCGCAATAGGAGTTTGAACAAAGAGTTGTGCAAGTGCGAGGCTGCCCTCGCGCCAGTAGCATAAAACGGGTCACGCAACCGCGTGACCGACGAGACCGCGTGACCGACGCGACCGCGTCAATTAGTATAAGTGCAAGTCACGCGACTGCGTGCCCCATGCGACCGCGTCGCTTGCGCCGCACAGCTTCCCTGATTTGCCAATTATCTTATCTTTCTTTTCCCCAAATCCTATTTTCTCTTTTTCCTCCTTATTTCTTCCTTCTTCCTTCTTCCTTCTTCCTTCTTTCTCACTTTCTACTCTCTCTCTCTCTCTCACCCCCATTAACAAGGTTTTCTTTTCTTCTTCCCCTCTTACTTTTCTATTATTCTTCTTATTTCTATATGTTATCTTCTTTTTTTTTCTTTTTACTTTCATTATCCATATTTTCTTTTTCTTTCTTTTTCCTTTTCACTTGGTGTTGGAAATTTATTTGAGTCATTATTTCTCATTATATGCTTGTGGATTGTTGTACAATTGTTTGGCAATTATATATTACCTTTTTAAAGGGTTGCTTGCATGTTCACTTTAATACTTTCTATACCTTATTTTCCATGCATGCTTTGTGTTTGTGAAAAAGCCCATATGGCATCACGCATTTTTCTACATTATTCTATTCTACTATTCAATACTTGCTTTTCACAAATTCCCTTTACTATTGTATTAATTGAATTTAATTGTCAATACAAACATGATGGCTAGTTTGTTACGAGTGATAACACATTTGACTAATTAAATGCTTGATCTATGCTACTCATGCCTTTGCCTGCATGCCAATAAACCCCTTGCATTTTATTATCCTCCAATGCACTTGCTATATTTCCATGGATGAACTTTTCACATGTAGTCATGACCATGTGTTAACAACATCCTCTTTACCGTGCATTGTTTATCACTTATACAACCCTCTTCCTTGCTTTTTCTCTTTGAATTTACGTTACTTTCTTTTTTCCCTTTTCAGGATGGCCACCAAGAAAGGAAAAGAGAAAGCTACTCCCAAACCACCAGCAAGAAGAGGAACAAAAAGAGCATTAGTGGCAGAGCCCTCTTCAACTACGGTTAAACCCTCAACAAAAAGAACTAAGAGGATTATAAAGGTTGATGATAAAGAAAAAGCCTTCCCAGCAAAGGACACTGCGCGATTTCCCAATGGCTACTGTGAGCAGATGTTCCCCATCCTGGCAGAAAGGAGTTACAACAACGAATACCTTCTTCTCCTCCCAAACCATATTGCTACCTTTGTTGAGCCGCAAATTGCACAAAGACAATGGGGTTTCCTACAGAGACAGCCAAGGCAGGTCAATCTTTCTTGGGTAGTCGAGTTCTACTCCAACTTCCACCTGCCAACCCTACAGTCTGTCTTTGTCCGTCAGAAGCAAGTCCTCATTATAGAAGAGGCCATTCAAAAAGCCTTAGGTCTTCCCCTTGTTCCAGAAGGATTGGACGCCTTTCAAGAAGTCACACTCAAGCGCCAGATGTACCAATTTGACTGGGACGCCGTTCTCAGAGGTATCGCACTACCTGGCAGCCGTTGGATCTACGGATACCATCGTACCCGCCCTATGGGAATATCAGCTTCAGCACCTACCTTGGAGGCTCGCGTATGGGCACAGATCATGTCCCATTACGTCTTTTCGAGCACTCGCGAGTCCTCCTTCACTGCGAACATGGCCGTTCTACTTTGGTGCATCCTTATAGACCAACTTCTGAACCTACCAAGACACATCCGGAATGCCATGGGACACGTACAAATTATGGGCAACTTACCTTTTCCCGCCTTGGTCTCAGATCTTGTCTCAGCAGTCGGAATTTCCTACAGAGCTGGGGACACCAAAGCCATGCTCCCACGGGATGATCAGTATGTCCCTAACGGGAAATACATCAGACCTCCACCAGCCGCCACAAGCCATCCTAATGAACCGGTTGAAGATATTCCTTCTTCAACACCACAAGCACCTACAACAGACCAACTGCTCCATCAGATACTCGAAAGGTTGGATCGGCAGGAACACAAAGATAAGATGAGAGAGTGCCGTAACAAGCGCCGATTCACATACCTCAAGGAGCTGATTATGGGAAATTCAAGGACTCAGACACCCCGGACTCCACTTCCTTTACCAACACAGGAAGCCATGATGGTCCCGACTGTGGAGATACTGCTACCAGCCCACCTCTGTTCCTGACAGATGGCACCAAGGACGGTGCAAAGTCTTAAGTGTGGGGAGGTCGGTCAGTACCTGACTTCCGGAGGTAATTTCTCTTCTCTAAACACCAATAAATTAGTATATTTAGTTAGTTTTTCTTTTGTAGAATAGGATAAATTATATAGTAATAGGTTAGTTGCATGCATGTTCTACTTGATTAAAAAGACAATAAGTTTTCCTCTAAGACCCTATTTTTGGAACAAAATTTCACTAACTTTAATTAAAACTTTTATGTTAAATTTGCTTGAAGTTGTATTTGGAACATGATTTTTAAGCTAAAGAACACACAACCTGTGAGATTTGAGCCTTTATGCATGGTTACATTATTTAACCATAATTATTTTATTCTTGTGTGTTTACTTCTCTATGATTGTAATCTATATTTTGTTTCATCCTATATGTCCAATGTTTATTATATTTGTATGCTTGCATATGATTGAGGCCATTATTTGTTTAAACTCACTTATCCAAATTAAACTTACCCTTTCAATTGCCTTTGTTAGCCACTTTGAGCATTTAAATCCCATTTGTTCTATATTTTACCACATTACTAGCTTTAAGCGGAAAAACAATTATGTATCCCAAATTGAATCTATGGTTAGCTTAAGATAGAATTGTGTGTGCTAATTAAGTATGGAAAATTGTGGGAACAAAAGATAATAAGAGAATGTGTCATGATAATACAATGGGAATTTGGATACCTACTCATGTGAAACTATAAGAATTAAAATTCTATGTGCATTGATAAGCTATATTTATTTTTATGTTTATGTTAAAAAAAACCAAAAATATTCAATAAATAAATAACGGGACAAAATTACCCCAATGCTAAATTAAGAATTCAAAGATCAATGCATAAATGATAAAATAAAAATAAAAAGTTGATACACGAGTATGGAATGTGAAAGGGAAATTCTTGGTAGCTAGGCATGAATTCTAAAGTTATATAGAATATATATAGGTTATCTTAAAGCTTGGGTTAATTAAAGATTCAGTTTATAAGCTTACTTAGCCATATATGTATCCTTACCATTACTTTGGCCCCATTACAACCTTGAAAAGACCTCATGATGTTTGCATTGGTATATTAAATGTTGTTGATTGGTTAGGAGAAGAACAAAAAAATTAGAGAGCATGATTAGAGAAGGATAGAGTGATTGTCCTATACATTAGAGAGATTAGAGCGTACATACATCATCAGTGAGGGTTCAATGCTTAAAATTCTATATTCCCTGCTTTCATGAGCTACCTTTTTGCATTTTTATCTATTCTTACTGTATAAGAATTGAATTAATAGAATTTGATTTGTAATTATTTTGAAGAGCTTATTTACTATTGATCAAGTGGACAAGAATCATATAGTTGCATTCACATATATAGGTTGCATTGCATTGCATGAGTTTTACATGTTCCTACTCATTTATTTTATCTCCTTCAACTAAGCATGAGGACATGCTAATGTTTAAGTGTGGGGAGGTTGTTAAACCACTATTTTATAGTTTATAATGTGTTTAATTGTGTGGTTTTATCGTGATCTTTACCCACTTATTCATATAATTAGCATGCATTTATATTTCCTTCCTAGAATTATTACATGATTGAAAACTTGCTTCCTAGAGACTTTTAATTATGTATTTTAATTCTCCTTTATTCCATTTGATGCCGTGATCTGTGTGTTAAGTGTTTCAGGCTTTATAGGGCATGAATGAGTTGGAGGTTGGAAAGGAAGCTTGCAAAAATGGAAGAAACCGAAGAAATTGAAGAGATGACCAGCGAGAAGTGACGCGGCCTCATGGCTCACGCGACCGCGCGGATTGGAATAGCACAAGTGACGCGGAGGCGTGGACGACGCGCTCGCCTGGCAGGGCAAAATGCCGAATGACGCGGCTGCATGAATGACGCAATCGCGTGACTAGCGCGATCTGCATAATCTGCAGGATTCGCTGGTGGCGATTTTGGGCCCTGTTTTGACCCAGTTTTCGGCCCAGAAAAGCAGACTAGAGCCAGAGAACATGCAGAGACCGGAAACAACATTCATTCTACACACTTTTTAGTTTTTAGATCTAGTTTTACTCCTCCTCTAGGTTTTCTCTCCACACATTCATAGTTCTTAGGATTTTATTTCTATTGCTTTTTGCATTGGGATATTGAGAAGAGTTATTACCTCATCAAGACTTCGTCATTCTATTGCTTTTTCATGTCCTTTAATTTACTCAATTTTACTATTGAGTTATTTTTAGAATTTATTAATACAAGAATTACTTTTATTTTTAATTGATTTCTTTGATTATTATTTATCATGTCTTTCTTTAATTCCCTTTCCTATGTTATGAATTCTACATTCACAATGAGCGAGTAGTTCCCTAACTTGATGGGGAGTTGTTTGAAAAGAACCCTTGAGTTGGAATGCTCAAAAAGAAAAATTGTAATTGGGTTTATTGTTGGATTGTCCTCTAGTCACTGACACCAATCCCTTTTAATTGAGTGGGTTGGAACTTGTGAATAGAAGTAGCATTCCAACTTGTTTGACTTTCCCTTACCTAGTAAGGGATAACTAAACAGAACAACATTCAATTATCAATTAATCTTGAGAGTACTTCAACAAGAATAGGGCTTCCAACTAATCTACTCCCAGTCAAGGCTTTTATTTAAATTATTTAATTCCTCTAATTTAATTTCCTGTTTATTCAACTCAAACCCTTTTTGAAAACATCTGATTAATAAAATAGCACACCTTTCTGCAACTCGTTGCGAGATGACCTGGGATTCATACTCCCAGTATTTTAATTTTAATTTTTGTGACACCCTTCTAAATTGATAGATGGATTTCTGGTTGGTTAAGAACTATACTTGCAACGCATATCTTATAACAATTCTTGACTCGCCAATTTCCGCCACGTCAATTTTTACGGGTGCTCACAGTCCTTTCTAGGATTTGTTTGAGTTCTCTATTCGAGACTTCAGCCTGCCCATTTATCTTTGGATGATATGGAGTTGCTACTTTATGGTTAATTCCATATCTGACCAGAGCAGAGTCAAGCTGTTTATTGCAGAAATGAGTGCCTCTATTACTGATCAGTATCCTAGGGACACCGAACCTGCTGAAGATATGCTTCTATAGGAACTTCAACACTGTCTTAGTATCATTAGTGGGTGTTGCAATTGCATCTACCTATTTAGATACATAGTCTACTACCACCAAAATATAAGTGTTTGAGTATGATGGTGGGAAAGGGCCCATGAAGTCAATACCCCATACATCAAACAACTCAATCTCTAAGATCTCTTACTGAGGCATGGCGGAACCTTGAGGCAGATTACTAGCTCTCTGGCAACTGTCACAGTTACGTACAAACTTTCAGGAGTCTCTATAGAGAGTAGGCCAGTAGAAACCACATTGGAGAACCTTTGTGGCTATTCGCTCACCTCCAAAGTGTCCTCCATATTGTGATCCATGGCAATGCCATAGGATCTTCTGTGCCTCTTCTCTAGGCACACATCTGCGGATTACTCCATCTGCACACCTCTTAAAGAGATATGGTTCATCCCACAAGTAGTACTTTGCATCAGAAATCAATTTTTTCATTTGTTTCTTACTGTACTCTTTGGGTATGAATCTGACAGCTTTATAGTTTGCAATGTCTGCAAACCATGGTAATTCCTGAATGGCAAAGAGTTGCTAATCCGGAAAGGTTTCAGAGATCTCAGTAGGAAGGAGGGACGCCCCTGCTACTGGTTTTATCCGGGACAGATAATCTGCTACCTGGTTCTCTGTCTATTTTCCGTCTCTTATTTGTATATCAAACTCTTACAGAAGCAACACCCATCTTATGAGTCTGGATTTTGAATCCTGCTTTGTGAGGAGATATTTTAGAGCAACATAGTCAGTGTACACAATCACTTTTGATCCCACTAAATAAGATCTGAACTTGTCAATGGCATAAACCACTGCAAGCAACTCCTTTTTTGTGGTTGTGTAATTCTTCTATGCGTCATTCAAAATACGGCTAGCATAGTAAATAACGTGCAGAAGCTTCTTATGCCTCTGTCCCAATACTGCACCAATGACATGATCACTGGCATCACACATTAGTTCGAATGGTAATGACCAGTATGGTGCAGAAATGACTGGTGCTGTGACCAGCTTAGCTTTCAGAGTCTCGAACGCCTGCAGGAACTCTGTGTCAAAGACAAATGGCATGTCAGCGGCTAGCAAATTGCTCAGAGGTTTTGCAATTTTTGAAAAATCCTTTATAAACCTCCTATAGAATACTGCATGCCCCAGAAAGCCTCTGATTGCCTTAACATTGGTAGGTGGTGGTAATTTTTCAATTACCTCTACCTTAGTTTGATCCACCTCTATTCCCCTGTTTGAAATTTTGTGCCCAAGGACAATTCCTTCAGTCACCATAAAGTGACATTTCTCCCAGTTTAAAACCAGGTTAGTCTCTTGGTACCTTTTCCGAACAAGTGCTAGATGGTCAAGACAAGAGCTGAATGAGTCTCTAAATACTAAGAAGTCATCCATGAAGACTTCCAGAAATTTTTCTACCATATAAGAGAAGATAAAGAGCATGCACCTCTGAAAGGTTGCAGGTGCATTACTGAAGAATGAGATTCTCGCGCGATCTAGAATTTTCACAATAAATTCGCGTTGTAAGTATAGCTCCTAGACCGACAAGAATTCCTTTCTTACAAAAGTTTTGGTTGTTACAATTAACAAACCCTTAAATAAATTGATAACCGAAATATTTAAACCTCGGGTCGTCCTCTCAAGGAATTGCAGGGAAGTGTGATTTATTATTGGTTATGGAAAATGTATGTTTTTGGGGTTTTTGAAATAGAGAACAAGTAATTTAAATGGCAAAAAAAATAAATTAATAATTAAGAAAATCTCTTAGCAAGATATGAGAACTGAAAATCCTATCCTAGTTATCCTTATCAGGTGTTATAAGAATTGTGGTTACTCCCGCTTAGTTAACCCTTACTAAATAAAGGAAAGTCAAGTGGATTAATTAATTTGATCCTCAAGTCCTAGTCAACTCCTGTGGAAAGACTAGCTTTAGAGCGATCCAAATCAATCAGCAATTCCCAAATATCAATCAACTGCTGAGTTTGAGAACTCAAGTATTACCAATTACTTAACCAAAGCCAAAAGGGGATAAATCTTAAATTAAATTAAAAACATCCATGACATAAATAAAATAAAACAATCTTATATCTGAAATACCTCAAATTATATTAATTAAGAAAATCAAATCTAACATGGAAATTCATAAATTAAATTGGGAAAATAAATAAAGGAACATTGAACCTGGAAATTGAGGAGAAATAATCCTAAATCCTTTAAGAGGAATCCTAATCCTAAATCCTAAGAGAGAGGAGAGAACCACTCTCTCTAAAAACTACATCTAAATTATGAAATGTGAATAATGGAAGACCTCCTCATGAATGGATGCATCCCCCCACTTTATAGCCTCTAATCTGAGTTTTCTGGGCCAAAAACTAGGTCAAAATAGCCCAGAAATCACCCCCAGCGATTTCTGTTACGTTCAGGTCGTCGTCCACGCATTTGCGTGGATTGCATTTTTGCCAGGTCACCCGTCCGCGTGATCCACCCGTTCGCGTCACCTGGCGTCAAAGTAACTATGGCAAACTATATATTGTTGCAAAGCCCCGGACGTTAGCTTTCCAACGCAACTGGAACCGCATCATTTGGACCTCTATAGCTCAAGTTAAGATTGTTTGAGTGCGAAGAGGTCAGGCTGGACAACTTAGCAACTTCTTAAACTTCTTGTATTCCTTCCACTTTTGTATGCTTCCTTTCCATCCTCAAAGCCATTCCTGCCCTGTAATCCCTGAAATCACTTAACACACATATAAAGGCATCGAATAGTAATAAGAGAAGATTAAACATATCAAAATTAAGTATAGCTTCTAGAGTTTTCACAATAAATTCACGTTGTAAGTATATCTTCTAGACTGAAAAGAATTCCTTTCTTACAAAAGTTTGGTTGTCACAAGTAACAAAACCCAATAAAATTTATAACCGAAGTATTTAAATCTCGGGTCGTCTTCTCAAGGAATTGCAGGGAAGTACGATTTATTATTGGTTATGGAAAATAGTATTTTTGGGTTTTTGAAAAAGGTTTGAATGAGAAAAATAGAATGCAGGAATTAATATATCAATAGCTAATAAAACTCTTGGCACGGTATAAAAATTAGAAGTCATATCCTAGTTATCCTTATCAATGGTGATGAGAATTATATTTTTCTCCCCACTAAGTCAACCTCTAACTATGAAGGTAAGTCAAGTGGATAAATCAATTTAACACCTAAAGTCCTAGTCAACTCCAAAGGAAAGACTAGAGTTATAGAATTTAAATCAATCAGCAAAGATAACAATTATCAATCACGATGAGTTTGATAACTCAAGAGTTACCAATTAATCAACCAAAGCCAAAAGGGAAAAATCTAAATTATTTATATAAATAAAGGAAAGCAATCATAATTCTGAAATACCTCAAATTATATTAATTAAGAAAATCAAATCTAACATGGAAATTCATAAATTAAATTGGAAAAATAAATAAAAGGAATCCTAAATCCTTTAAGAGGAATCCTAATCCTAAATCCTAAGAGAGAGGAGAGAACCTCTCTCTCTAAAAACTATATCTAAATTATGAAAAGTGAATAATGGAAGACCTCCTCATGAATGGATGCATTCCCCCACTTTATAGCCTTTAATCTGAGTTTTCTGGGCCGAAAATTGGATCAAAAACAACCCAGAAATCTCCCCCAGCGATTTCTGTTACGTTTAGGTCGCGGCAAAATGACGTGAAGGCGTCGTCCTTCGTGTCGTCTGGCGTCGGAGTAACTATGGCAAACTATATATCGTTGCGAAGCCTCAGACGTTAAATTTCCAACACAACTGGAACCGCATCATTTGGACCTCTGTAGCTCAAGTTATGACTGTTTGAGTGCGAAGAGGTCAGGCTGGACAGCTTAACAACTTCTTCAACTTCTTGTATTCCTTCCACTTTTGTATGCTTCCTTTCCATCCTCTAAGCCATTCCTGCCTTGTAATCCCTAAAATCACTTAACACACATATCAAGGCATCGAATAGTAATAAGAGAAGATTAAACATATCAAAATTAAGACCAAAGAAGCATGTTTTCAATCATAGCACAAAATCAGGAAGGAAAATGTAAACTCATGCAAATAGTATGAATAAGTGGGTAAAGAGTTGATAAAAACCACTCAATTAAGTACAAGATAAACCGTAAAATAGTGGTTTATCAATTACAGCGACCAAATGGCATCCTTCTGTAGGCAAATACTCCAGAAGGACATGTGAATGATGTTTTCTCTTTGTCCTGAGGATCTACTGTAATTTGGTTGTAACCTGAATAGCCATCCAAAAAGCAATAGTATTCATGACCTGCTAGTCTCTCTAGCATCTGGTCTATGAATGGTAAAGGAAAATGATCCTTTTTGGTAGCTATATTGAGTCTTCTGTAGTCAATACACATACGCCATTGATAAACCCCTATTTTATTTTTCATCTTGTGCTCAAATTGAGTGTTTTTATAAATTCTTCACCCATTTATTCATATGAATTGCACGGTTTTACTTTTCTTCCCTTATTTTATGATATATGTGAAAACATGTTTCCTATACTTTAAAAATGTTAATTTTAATTGTCCTCTATTACCATTCGATGTCGTGATCTGTGTGTTGAGTATTTTCAGGCTTCATAGGGTAGGAATGACTTAAAGGATAGAAAGGAAACATAAAAAAATGGAAGGAAAGCAAAAAAAAGGGAGTTTTGAAGGAAAGGCAGTGATGTGAACGCATGGATGATGCGGATGCGTGCCTAGTACAAAAAGGCAGCGCCGCGTACGCGTGGACCACGCAGACGCGTGCCTAGAGCAGAACGCAAATGACGCGTACGTGTGACCGACGCGTACGCGTTGCAAGGAAAAACTCCCAACCACGTGAACGCGTGACCCACGCGCACGCGTGACAGATGCCACGTGCAGGAATCTACAGAAAACGCCATCAGCGATTTTTGGGCCCCTTTTTGGCCCAGAACCAAGCCTAGAAACACAGAATAGAAGCTATAGAATGGGAGAATCATCAACAGAGAAGGAATCATACATTCATAATACACAATTTAGGATTTAGATGTAGTTTTAGAGAGAGAGAGGCTCTCTCGTCTCTCTTAGGTTTTAGGAATTATGATTCCTCTTATTTTATGGTTATTTCTTAAATCACAGGTTCAATGTTCCTTTAATTTACTTTCTAGTTTTATTTATTCTATTACTTTAATTGTTATTTATCTTTTCAATTTGATTTATGAACTTTTCTATGTTAGAATTGAATATTCTATTTAATATTATTTGAGGTATTTCAGATTTATGATTGTTTTATTCTATTTTTGATGCTTTTAATTTAATTTATGATTTATTTTCTTCCCTTTTGGCTTTGGTTAACTAATTGGTAACACTTGAGTTATCAACTTAGCAGTTGATTGGAAATTAGGATTGCTGATTGATTTGGATCCCTCTAAAGCTAGTCTTTCCATAGGAGTTAACTAGGACTGAGGAATCAAGTTAATTAGTCTACTTGACTTACCTTTATTTAGTAAGGGTTAACTAAGTGGGAGCAAAAATCCAATTCCCATCACACCTGATAAGGATAACTAGGATAGGATTCCCAGTTCTCACACCTTGCCAAGAGTTTACTTTATAATTATTTATTTATCTTTCTTGCCATTTAAATTACTTGTTCATTAATTCAAAAACCCAAATATACACTTTTTCCATAACCAATAATAAATCATACCTTCCTGCAATTCCTTGAGAAGACGACCCGAGGTTTAAATACTTCGGTTATAAATTTTATTGGGTTTTGTTACTTGTGACAACCAAAGTTTTTGTACGAAAGGATTCTCTATTGGATTAAAACTATACTTACAACGCAATTATATTTCTATTAAAATTCTTTACTAGCAGTTAAACCGATCGTCAAAATAGCGCCATTGCCGGGGAATTGCAAACGTGTGCCTTATTATTAGTTATTGTAAATATTTTCTTTTACCTGTTTATTCGTTTTTATTTTTGTTTTTAATTTTTATTAGCTATTATGAGTTCTCACCCCGTCGCTTTGAGTTTGGTTCTAATATTGTTGAAAGGAATGGAAGCTATAACAGGAACATGCATCAAGGTCAAAACAATCAGAGATGGACAGAGCCACGAGGATCTGATCAACCCTTTAGGCAACAACACCTTCCAAAATACCATGGACAACGACCATCTTACAATGTATGTCAAGAC
The DNA here is from genome assembly GCF_059453495.1 of Arachis ipaensis. Taxonomy (NCBI): domain Eukaryota; kingdom Viridiplantae; phylum Streptophyta; class Magnoliopsida; order Fabales; family Fabaceae; genus Arachis; species Arachis ipaensis. The sequence goes on from NC_142444.1 coordinate 82,344,886, forward strand.
AATAGTTATGGTGGACCCCTCCGTGACAACCAACCTCCACCAAATTACTATGGTCAAGAGCCATTCCGAGGTGTATACCAAGATGATAGATATGGTGGACCCCCTTGTAGTTACCAACAAGCCCCATCATATGCCTATGAACCACCTCATCAGCATAGCTTTGAACCACCATACTCACAAGCCCCCTACTACCATTCACCTCCATATGACCCCAACCCATATCCACCCCAATTCCAATCCCATTACTCCCAAGAACCACCACTTCCCTATGCATAATGTCCATATCCATCGACCCAAGAATCACAGGAGCGTCTCAAGGAAACAGTGGAAAAATTTCATGCAACCCTTTACCAATTGGAGCAAGCAATCAATCGATTACCTTCCCGACGTTCGGACACTCAAGGAACCCCCATGGCTTCATGTGGACAATCTAATGAAGAACGTAGCATGAAGGAGATACTAGAGGCCCCAATGAACAGTAAGGAGCATGACTTTGTATTGGAACAAGTGGAGGAAGCTGAAATTATCAAAGAAGAGGAATTGGTTGAAGACTTAAGAGATGCTAAACCTCCATGGGAATCCAAAATTGTGGAGAATTCCGTCAAGGAATTTGCAATTGATGCTAAGGAGGATAGTTCACAGCCTCCAAAGCAGATATCTTATAAAGAACTGGACGGAACAACTCAAGAAACGAGTTTCCTTGATAATGATAATCACGAGTCTAGTCCTCCTAGTAATGAACTTGCATCCGCATGTGAATTCTTTGAGATTGAAGAATCTTCCCCAAATGAATACGAAGATGATGCGGAGGTAGACTTTTCTCAACCTCCAAGCTATAACTGGAGTGATGAGGAAGATGTCGAAGACTTTGATCAAGACGTGGTTGCAGTTGAAGAAGTTTGCAAAGAAATGGAAGAATTCACAGAAGAATACAAGGGAGTAGAGCTTGCAAAACCACTGGAAACACCTATCCCAAGGCCATTACCACCCAATACAAACTTCAAGTGGGTAAATTCCTTAGCCTTTATCTTTACCTTTCCACTTGAATATGGTTTTCTTGAAACAGATGGCCAGCTTAAAGCTCTTTGCGGCTTTAAGAGTAAAAGAGAAATGGTTCGTGCTCAAGGCTGGTATGCGAGATTCAATGAGGTTCCATGCTTCACTTTGAAGTGTAAGGATTGGTTTCGAGTTTGATTGAATGGGTCTCGGAAGATGTTTGGTCATCTTGGTGAGAATACAACTTCCATACCGGTCGGTTGGAACAATGTAGATAAAAGCAAAAGTGGTTACAAAAGCAAGGTTTGAGATCCTGGAATATATTCTGATATTCAGCACCCTGGGAGCTTGAAAACCTATTTGAATTTACTCAAAGGCTTTACATGCCTAGTTTGGGACCCCGGAGGCTATTGGAATTCCAAACACTGGTGGAGATTTTTGGATGAATTCAAGCACAAGCCACCATAGCAGGAAGCTCAGCAAATGCCCAACTTAAGGACTTTAACCAAAAGTGCTAGCTGGGAGACAACCCACCATGGTATGATCTTTCCTTTTTCAATTTTGATTTTATTTCGTTTTGTTTGTTTTTGAGTTTTATTTTATTCTATTTTCATTGAACCTGGAATTATTCATACCGCCCACATTAGCATTGCATTTTCCATCCTGCATATTAAAAAAAAAAAAGAGGCACCCCACGCGTGCGCATGGGCCACGCGTGGGCGTCGGCGCAGAATCGACGTCAAAAATCCAATGCCCAGAAAGTTGGGCTGGAATTGTGCGGCTGGTATGCGTTAGGCATAATTTGGGCAACGTGATCACGTCGGTGACGCGAACGCGTAACCTTCATTATATCTCACCCACGCGATTGCGTCGATGACGCAAACGCGTCATTTTCACTTCACACACACAATGCGAAAGCTTGGGCGACGCGTACGTGTCGCGTGGAAATTTTAGCTCCCTAAAAGGAAACAGAGAGTTGTGCCAAAACGACGCTGGAATTGTGTGCTTAGCACAATTCTGATCGACGCGTACACGTGCCCCACGCGTACGCGTCGCTGTCATTATCTCTCAATCACACGATCGCGTCAATGACACGTTCGCGTCATTGCCTTTTTACCCTAACCACGCGTTCGCGTGACCTACGCGTCCGCGTGGATTCAAATACACTAACCCCAACCCACGCGAAACCCTACCCCTTTCGCGTCCCAAACCCCAATCCCCCTCTGAACTCTCTCTTCTCCCTACCCCAACCACCATATCACCACCACCTATCACCGAGCCGCCCCACCGTCGCCGACCAAGCCTGCCGCGCCACCCTCACCAGAACCACCCCTCATTCTCTTCTTCCCTCTTTCTCCCCTCCACTCTTCCCCCTCCACGACACCTTCGCCCCATCACCGAACCGCCATCACCGCCACCACCCTGAACCGCCGGCCACCACACCCCCAAACCTCCCTTCCTCACCTCTTCTTCTCCTTCCCTTCCCCATAACCCCCTTAAACCCACACCACCATATAGCCACCACTGCCTCCACCGAACCGCCGCCGTGACCGCCCCCCAGCACCACCGACACCACCACCACCATCTCTCTAAACCTAATTTCTGTTCCTCTGCCTACTGTAACAACCCCGTTTTTCCGAGTACGCGAGATCTTTTCTGAAGGCACAAAATTCTCTGGAAAATCAGTAAAGGAAGCACCTCTGATGTATTATCAAGCATCTCAATCCTCATTGTCATTATGTCATCTTTAAGCTAGAACCTTTTCTGAGGCAAGCTCGATAACGCAGTCACGAAGAACTTAGTTTTTGAACCGTATCGGTTAGGAGTTTTGATTCTGGTTTCTGTAAATAGTCTCAGTTTGATGAACCAAACTCGATTTATGAGAGAAGAGAGATAATAGTATAAAATTATCATTATATTAGAATTATAAGATGCTTGAGTGATATTATAAGGTTAATTGGTCTGTTTTAGTTAAAAACAGGAAATCGGTTTAATCAGGTTCACAATTTACTGGTGTAGCTTAGCACCAGCACTCTCTGATGACTTTAGCAATGCTAAGGCCTCATTATACATGTTTTATTCTCATAATAAATATGTTACTAGTGTCATTTATGCTAGTAGCTCAGAAAATAATTTTTAGAGATGTTTTTATAAGTGTTCCGATACATCTAGTTTTAGTAGTTATACACCTGAGATATTTTAATATTATTTTAACCCACCTCCAAGCCAACCAGTCACAACTCACCCTACACCCCCAAAACCCCCAAGGCTATCTCATTTGCTCATTGTGGCCGAAAATCATCAAGAGAAAAAGGAGGAAAAAGTTCTTAGTTCCAAATCTTCAAAGCTTGATTTCTGCTGAACTAAAACTCAAATCAAAACTCCGATTTCACCAAAATGATCCTCTCTTCTTTCTCTACATAATCATATAACATATCAAGGCTGGAAATAAGGTGAGACGGCTGTCTCCCTCCATCTTCCTTAGATCTCTTGCTTAGCTTGACTTGTGGGCCAAAGTTCTTTGATTTCCTGCACGTTTAAGGTGAGGATAACCTTCTTAAGATGCTGCTGAAGTTCGTTTAGTTGATGGTTTAGAGTTTTAAAGTTGTTCTTGATGTGTTTTAGGAGGAAAAAGTCCTTTAAGAACACTTCAAAGAGTAACCGAATTTGGAGGAGCAAATCAAGGTAGGGTTTGACGAAATTAATCTTGTTTATTTGTGCTTGAGTTGTGTGAATGTTGTATGATTTGGATGTGCTAATTATTGGTTGCATATATGATTGATTCTTGGTGAAATTTTGGTGAAATTTTGATGAAATTTGATGAAATTCAAGCTTTAATGTTCATGTTCTTGGAGCATCTGGAAAAACGAAAACCTAGGCTTAAATTGAGGTTCAATTTGTGTTTAAATCATGTGAAAAAGATGGGATTTTAGTGGCTGGGAATTTATTATGAATTATGGTAAAAATCGGTTGCTGAAAAGATTGAAAAATAGGTAAAAACAGAGAAAGAATCTGAAGAATTTACGAAAAACACGAAGAACACTTTGAGTGTGATGAAGAACATTGAAGAACACCTTTTAGATCTTAAAAAGGGCAAGGTTGTAATTATTTTGGTGTTTGAGGGGTTATTTGGTAATTTCCAAAAGTTAGGGTGGTTAAAGTGGAAATATTAAAAGTTACGGGTGGTAAAAAATAAATTTTAAAGGTTAAAAGCTAAAGTGGGGTAGTTTTCGAAAATTTAATGATAAAATAATAAATAATAATAAAATTATACGGAAAAGGCAATTTTCTGTAAAAGCTTTAGAGAGACAATTTTAAGCACAGAATCTCATAATTACCTTCATAAAATACTTAGGGAGTGGTAAAAATATATTAGTGAGGCAAAGATAAAGGAAAGATAAAAAGTTAAAGAAGAGATAAAAATCAAGGAAAAGTCTGTAAAGTTCTAATGATAGAAAAACTGACAGAGATTAGTGAACGAACTAAGGCAACATAGTTAGTCCTTGAGTTGCGACTAGGGTTAGGTATTATATGAAAAGTTAAACTATTTCAGTATAGACTTAATGAACCTATACTTGGGACAGGCATATTATTCATACCAAAATTTACATAAGCTTTAAATACATACGTTAAGCAGAGAAATCAGAGCAGAGTAAAGAAAACACAGAGAACAGAGTAACCAGAGAAAAGTAAAGCGATACAGAGAAAAGAGTAATCAGAGCAGAGTAAAAAGTCAAAGTGAAAAGAGTAATATGATAAAGAGAATATAGAACAAGCAGAGGGCCTGTTGAAAGGTCATTTGTTGTATTAAGGCAACTCCAGAGATATTTGTATATTCATTTGCTGCTTTTCCATTGGCCCTAGAGGTCCTGTAGGCCCAAGTTCACCTACAGAGAGTTGTTATTCCTGTAGGCCAAAGTTCACCAGCAGTGAATATCAATTGTGTATCTCAGGGTGTTGCTCCTATAGGTCAAAGTTCACCTACAGAGAGTTTGATACCTGTAAGCCGAAGTTCACTTACAGGGGCGCCATCTCTGTAAGCCGAAGTTCACTTATAGAGGTGCCATTTCTGTAGGCCGAGGTTCACCTACAGAAAGATGTTCTGTTGTGTTTAGACTACTCTTGTAAGCTGAAGTTCACTTATGGGAGTGCTGTTTCTATAGGCCGAAGTTCACCTACAGAGATAAAGCCATATCTAGGACTAGTTCCTAGGTAATATCGGGCTGCGGGGTATAAACTGACACGTGAGCTCATGGCCTGCATAGGACAGACATGCATCATACTTGGTTGTGCATTTCCTCTGTTATGATTGTTGTATGAATTTATGATTTCTTTGGTTGTATTCTATTCTTTGTGTCTGTTTTTTATTTTCTTGTATTCTTTGTTGTGTTCTACTTTCTGATTTCTTAATTTCTTTATTTATCTATATCTTCTGTTTACTGCTTCTTTGTATTCAGCTATTTGTCTGCTAAGCAACACAGAATTAATGAACTTAACTAATAACCCCGGCCCTACTAAGAACTCCCCAGTTCTTACCCCTTATCTCTCCCTTCCCCCTTCAGATGGAAGCATGAGTTCCCTTCTGTAATTCGCTGACGATCGTACGCAAAAAGGATTCCGCTCTAGGTAGTCTTCTGAGTCTAGAGTGAACTCTATTTTTGTTTATATGTATATACTGTGAGACCAGCCAACATCTGCACCCCATTTGTATGCGCACTTTAACTTAAAACCTGTGTACGAGAATCCTGTTGTGTGGCTACATGATGCGGTATCAGAGAGACATCATATGACAATGTCGGATTGTGCAGAAGAGTAGCAGATGATGTTCAACCTTTTGGTGACGTTCCACCTGACTTGAATTTTGAAGACCTAGAACGTACTTTTCCTCGCTTTAGTAGTTTAGAGGGATTAGGTGAGTATAGAGTTTAGGCTAGCCTGGGCGTCGGCTTAGGGACTTTTTGAACAGGTCAGGGCCTAGGATGTTATATGTATATATATGTATATAGATATTATTTAGCTATATCTAAGGGTGTTCTAACTAAAAATTTATACTCTAAAAAAGGCTGGATAACCGAATGATATTAACTATTGAGATGTATGTAAGTGTGGTTGTTTATAACTCTGGTATTTCTTATTATTTGCGAATTGATTGTTAGTGATTCTGTTTAATAATCCAAACATTTTCAAAAAAAAGTACCTCGCAAAATAACTATGCATTTAACAACGAATCAGGTTCATATAATAAATAATAGATAATAATTAGGAAGACAAGTCGGTAGCGCTCAGTTTCTAGTATGATCATGATGTACCAGAAATTGGGTCATTACACTGGTGCACGAAATTATGATCTCAATGGCGCCAACAACTTGGTACGTACAATTGTAATCTCAACTTTTTGTCACAACTCCGCACAACTAACCAGCAAGTGCACTGGGTCGTCCAAGTAATAAACCTTACGTGAGTAAGGGTCGATCCCACGGAGATTGTCGGCTTAAAGAAAGCTATGGCCATCCTTGTAAATCTCAGTCAGGCGGATTCAAATGGTTATGGTGAATTGATAATTAAAATATGAATAAAACATAAAATAAGATAGGAATACTTATGTAATTCATTGGTGAGAATTTTAGATAAGCGTATGAAGATGCTTTGTTCCTTCTGAACCTCTGCTTTCATATTGCCTTCATCCAATCATTCATACTCCTTTCCATGGCAAGCTGCATGTTGGGTATCACCGTTGTCAATGGCTACCTCCCGTCCTTTCAGTGAAAATGGTCCAAATGCGCTGTCACCGCACGACTAATCAGATGTTGGTTCTCGATCATGTTGGAATAGGATCCATTGATCCTTTTGCGTCTGTCACTACGCCCAACACTCGCGAGTTTGAAGCTCGTCACAGTCATCCCATCCCACATGCTACTCAGAATACCACAGACAAGGTTTAGACTTTCCGGATCTCAAGAATGGCCGCCAATAATTCTAACTTATACCACGAAGACTCCGATCTTTCAGAATGGAGGCTAAGAGATACACACTGAAGCTATTGCAGATAAAATGGAAGTGGTTGTCAGGCACGCGTTCGTAGGTGAGAATGATGATGAGTGTCACGGATCATCACATTCATCAGGTTGAAGTGCGAGTGAATATCTTGGAATAAGAATAAGCTTGAATTGAATAGAAAAACAATAGTACTTTGCATTAATTCATGAGGAACAGCAGAGCTTCACACTATATCTATGGTGTGTAGAAACTCCACCGTGAAAAATACATAAGGACAAAAGGTCTAGGCATGGCCGTGAGGCCAACCCTCAAAACGTGATCAAGAGATCAAAAGATGAACTAAAGATTCCCAGATGATCAAAAGATACAATAGTAAGAGGTCCTATTTATAGAAAATTAGTAACCTAGGGTTTACAGAAATAAGTAAATGATGCAGAAATCCACTTCCGGGCCCACTTGGTGTGTGCTTGGACTGAGCATTGAAGCTTTCACGTGTAGAGACTTTTCTTAGAGTTAAACGCCAGTTTTGGTGCCAGTTTGGGCATTTAACTCCAGCTTTTATGCCAGTTCGCCAGAATTTTTATGCTGACTTGGAACGCCGGTTTGGGCCATCAAATCTCAGACAAAGTATGGACTATTATATATGGCTGGAAAGCCCAGGATGTCTAATTTCCAACACAATTCAGAGTGCGCCAATTGGGCTTCTGTAACTCCAGAAAATCTACTTCGAGTGCAGGGAGGTCAGAATCCAACAGCATCTGCAGTCCTTTTTCAGCCTCTGTATCAGATTTTTGCTCAGGTCCCTCAATTTCAGCCAGAAAATACATGAAATCACAAAAAAACACATAAACTCATAGTAAAGTCCAGAAACGTGAATTTTGAATAAAAACTCATAAAAATATACTAAAAAGTAATTAAAACATACTGAAAACTACCTAAGAACAATGTCAAAAAGCGTATAAATTATCTGCTCATCATACACCTACCAGGTTACACCAAACAACGATTCCTCTTTCCGTTAGTTAGTTGCATTTTTTTCTTTCTTTTTTTTAAAATTAGGATAGTTAGAGATGCATGATCGTAGTGGATTTTAGGTGGTTAGGTAGCTAGGATGTGGTTAGTGGATTTAAGCCTGATAATTGCGCTGTTCTTGTTAATTGTTTTATCTGTTTCGCAATTTCGAATATGCTGTGATGATGATGTTGTTCATATGCTATCCCTTACTATTCTTTGATGCAGATTGAGTTTGTTTATTTTAAATTCATGTGCATTACTATTTGTTACTCTTTTCTGCACTATTTTATTATCATATGAACTAGTTTTTGCTGTTGTTTATTACCCGAGAATGTCCAATTTTTAGACGAAATGCTGCCCAATTTTTTTTAACAAACTGTTTCACACAACTTCCATTCATGAATTAGTTTTGGAAATTTCTAATTTTGCACAAAATGGTTCTAACCAAGGCAATTCATGAATACCCGGGCTAGCTATCTTATTCTTTTCGATTCCCTTATTCCTTAAACAACATTATTGATGATTTCACTTTAATTCTGCAATTCTTTTCTATGATTGATCATCAATTATATGGAATCTTGACTTGAATGTGAGTTACTTGTTATTCAAATTTGTGCAATTTTAGTTAATTGGGAACCACAATACCATACCACTGACTTTAACTTCAGTTTTAACTCTTAACCACTTTTAACTTTCCAACTTTTTAGTTTTCAACTAACCACTTTAAAACCACATCAAGGCATGTTTAGTGTTTTTTCTAATTAACAAACACTTCCGAACATCAAAGATTTTTTATTGTGATTTTTCTTCTCCAACTTTTAACTTGCCTGCAATCCACAATTTTACATCAATTTAACTCGATTCATGCTTATATTGCCACTTTATTCCTCTTTTGCCCCTCTATGCTTCTATTGATATATTCCTATTTGCTTACCTGTTTTCCAGCTTTAATTCTTAAATTGTATCCTGGAATTTCTGCTTTTCAAGATGTCTGACCCTAAAAGTAAAGGAAAGGGTAAAGTAACCACTGGCAAAAGGAAAAGAGGAGAAGCCTCTACCTCTATTTTGGATATCCTCCACGACGATTCCTGGCGGGAGAAGAACTTTACCCCGCAGGAAAAGGCTGATCAGCTACTGCCTGCCACAGACCCTGTCAAGTTTACCAACAGATACTGTGAGCTAAAGTATCCAGTTTTTGCCACTTCCAGGAACCTATACCTGGAAAGGACCCTCAAAATTCCAGAAGAACTAAAACAATACACTTCAGAACAAATTAAACAGAGAGGCTGGTTCTTCTTGGAAAGGAACTTGACTGAAGTCAACTCATCCTGGGTAAGAGAATTCTACTGTAACTATTTCAAAACTTCCCTGGATGCAGTACAGCTTAGAGGCAAGTAGATTCCGGTTACTGAAGAAGCAATAGAAGAAATCCTCCAGCTCCTACCTAAATCGGATCAGCCAGAAGGTTACCAAAAGGCTGAGGAGGATATGAGATTCATGCGATTTGACTGGGACGCAGTCAAGATGACTATAGCTCTTGATCCTACTGTCCCATGGGTCATGGGCAAATCCACAGTGGCCCCAAAAGGAATAAAGATTATCTACCTGAATGATGAGGCTCGGCTTTGGCAGCAGATTCTGAGTAACTACGTGATGCCGAGCACTCATGAGAGAGAGGTGCCAGCTGCGATGATTACCCTCATCTGGTGTGTGATGGAGGGAAAGGACTTATATCTCCCCTGATTCATCCGGTACTACATGGCCAGAGTCCATGTCAGAGGCACTCTCCCTTTTCCATACTTGATTACTCAGCTGGGCCGCCAAGCTGAGGTGCCCTGGGAGATTGCTGATGAAAAGCCAACCGCAGCAGATTGCAAGAAGATCATCCCTCACAGCAGGAAGTTTCAGGCTTTGGGTGTAATGACCCAACTTCCAATACGTCATGATTGTACCAAAAGTAAGGCATTACTGACCTGTTTCCCTTATTAACTATTTAATATTGAGCCTTTAGTTCGATATCATGTTTAAGTTTTAGTAGAAAATGCCAGAAAATTTTGTTTTTATTTATTAAAATCATATAGCAAACATCACCAAGTAATAATAGTCATATAATTATTAATAATAATATCTGTCATATAAAAGATTTCAAATAAAACTCAGATACAAATCCGATCCCTCTGTATAAAATAAAAATCTTAAGCAATAAGGGCGAGGGAACTCTATGAAAGCAAATTAACTCACACTTAACTCATAAATAAATTCTATAATCACCCGCAGCTTCACACTGTGTCTTCGAACCTATGTCACTGAAAAAGTGGAAGATTTTGGGGTGAGAACAAACCACACATTCTCAGTAGGGAATGGGAATGCCGTAAAAGTAATGAAATAAAATGCAAATAATTAACATACTCAAGGAAACTATATTTCATCAAATCTTTTGGATATATTCTTAGCTTTACTTTAACTAATTGATCACCTCTTTCGAAGACTCTAAACTCAAAACATATCTCAATGACAAGATTAATTATATCAATCATTTTTCAGCCACTTAATTAATTCCCAATCACAACGTCAATTATTAATCTCTTTAAAACATTCAGAAACTAAAAGTACAAGCAAGAGATTTAATTCAACATACAAACAAATCGCAACAAGACAAGCAGCACAATTACAAAGAAATAAAACAAGCAAACACAATCAAATGCAGATGCGCAAATAAGGATGATGCATGTCTAGCCCTAGTGCAGGTAATGAGCTCATTTGTCGGTTACATACCCGCTCCCGACGTTACCCAGCAACCTCTGTCGGGATAAGGCTTTCCTGTTGGCAATACCCACTGCAAGCGACCTTTGTCTTGCAGGGCAGTGTTTATTAGCCGTTATACGCCCAACACACTCACTGTAAGCAACCTCTGTCTTACAGGAGCAACAACACACTCACTGTAAGCAACCTCTGTCTTACAGTAAAGCATTATAGCAAGGTATCCCAGGAAAGCGTTCTCAGTGGTCGTACCACCATCTATCTGACTGCCTTCACACAGCAGATCATCACATAATCATTCTCTTTATCATCATTCATTATCACTTTCACATTCTTATGCAGTACATCTTTCTTTCTCTGTTCAATTATACTATACAAATTCATTCATACTATTCAAACTTCACATCTTTCACTTTTACAACATCTTAGCTCAAACCATTCCTCTTTATCATTCGGATTCAAATATTATAAAATTCACCAAACTCCTGAAAAGTAATTCTCTATTTCAAGCCCAAAGCATAACTCTTTTCATATTAAATTGAATTCAAAACATAATTCCTTTCTTAAATAATTTAAACTTGAAACATAAACCTTTCCTTATAATTCCAAATTCAAAATAGTATAATTCTTCTCTTATTTAGATAAAACGCAAATAATATAATTTTTCAAGTTCAAATCTTTTAAAATGACTTTTCGAATAAAACCTCAGATTTTTTATAAAATTTTGACAGCACCTCCCCTAAAACTCGGACTTAACCACCCTTACGGGTTCCCTCTTTCTCAATATCTCATCAAACCTTTCTCAACAATTGCCACAACAATATATTCTCAAAAACATTTGATAATAGTATAGAAAATCTATTTCTCAAATTCCATATCCAAGTAATCACCAAAACAACATTGGTAGTCTAATTTCAGTTTTATTTTTAAAATATCAAACAAATTCGGAATTGCACAAACCTTGTATCGATGCGACCGTCTATGATTAAGCTTTCTATTAAACCAAAAATCACAGTTTTTTTCTGGCTCTAGCTTCGGGAATATAAGCAAAACCGTGACTGCTCTGTAGTGCCTTAAAACCAGAAGACAGCAGCAGCGTACAACATTGAAAAATTTCATATAAAATCCAAATTAAATCCAACAACTTTCAAAATTAATGTGGTTAAACATAGCTTATCCAAATTTCTTTCTCAATTGGTTCCAGGGTCATATCATTTTTAATGAAGGAGTTACGTAGCTTGGAACTTAGGTAATTTTCTGCTGAAGTCTGTTTTACAAATCATTGAACACAACCTCTTCCAAGTCCCATAACTCACTTAATAAAACATGGAAAACCCTGAAATTTAAATCATATACACTAAAAATACTCAAATTTCACCTCCAATTGGTTGCATCTCAATATCATTCCAGAATTAAAAATTATAAAGTCTCAAAGTTACTGATTTAGAAAACAAAACCTGATTTTTACTGCATAATACATCTTACTTTAAAAATCCGTATCTTTAAAACCACAACTCTAACAATTCTAAATTTTTATCAAATTAAAGTAATAGGACCAGAGTTTCATTTAAAATTAGTTTCATTTCAAAATTCAAACTGGTGAATTTCTAATAGAGGAAACAAGTTGCTGCTGTGTTAAGCGTTCTGCAGAAAACCAGATTTGATATTCACAATTCAAAAATTCACCATAAATCATAAACTTAATGAAAAAGTCTCAAATTCACCAGTCCAGCTTTCTATATTCCCAAACTTAATGCAGACTTGGTCCCACGCAATTCCGATCACCATAGAATTAGTTATAGATTTTCAAAGTCTCCAGCTTCATTTAAAAGTAATGCAGAAAATCAAGTTTTACATTTTAACTTTGAAAAATCATAACTAGTTCTATAGTTAATTCAAACTTCTCAAAATTGAATCCCAGCAACAACTTTTATTATAGTTTACTCAGCCTTTACTCTCATATCATTTCGATTATCGTTGAATAACTGATTCACTTCCAAAGTCAGCTTTTAATTTCAAAAATCAGATTTTCAGCAATTAATTCAACATTTTAAGATTCAGTCTTCCAATTATTCCTTATGCCCAACTTTAATTAATTACTAACTAAGTCCATTATAGTAAACCAACTCAACAGCAACAATTTCAATTTGATCCATCAAAGTACGAGATCATAATAATCTCTCATCAAACAATTTATAATTCAATTTCACAAAATCAACGAATTCCAACCAAAGTTCCCAATCAAAAATCTCAATCATTCCAATCATAATTTCAGCCACACAACTCAACTAATTCAGTATAGAGTTAGAACTTTTCAACAATTCCATCAAAATAAAAAAACCAATATCAATTACAGCTTCAAACACTCACAACAAAGCCCAAAAACATTCACAACCATAACCTGAATTCAATACTCGAATTGAAATACTAAGACATCATCAAACTTAATCCAAATTTCTCAACCTCAAACCAAGCTTATTTCTATCAATTAGTTTCTCATAACAACAAAACCAATTACATTCACAGCAACAATCCAAACTCAACTCATCGAATACCCATACGATAGCTTTTCAATAATTAACTTGGCATATTTCAATTTAATAAATTATACTAAATCATTGTTCACAACAGCATCTAAATTCAACCATAGCTCAAAATAATCACAACAACTAACTAATTTCAAATGCATTTCAAATCATTCATGTCAATTAAGAAATTCTTAACCATTGTTAACCATTTGCATTTATCCAATTAACTTTGTGGGCATTCTAAATTAAAAACATTTAACTTTAAAAATAAATCCCCTACCTCAAAGTCGAAACTCGCAAAAATCACTAAACGCAGCTGCTCTATTAGCAGTTTCCAGCACCTATTTCCATGGCAGCAACAATGACAAGGTTAAACGCCTCCTCTCCTCTCCGATCTGGGATTCCAGAAGTAGCAGCCATTTTCAAACAGAGCCAACAGCAACGTGAGGTGGTCAAGGCAGCAATCAGAAACGGTGAATTCAAATAGAATAACAGTAAAAATTTTGGAAACTCCATGCTAACTCAAATTGAAGCAAGAGCCAGAATGCCTTACCTCAATTAGACAATAATAACAGAGCGAGGAAGCAGCAGCAGCAGGAACAGCAGCCCAGGGGTGACGGTGACGCGGCTCCACCACCAGTGACCAAGAAGCACGGCAGAGGCGTTTACCCCACTCAACGGCGTTCTCTCACTCAACTGGCCTTCCTCCACCCATGAGCTCCTCTCTCGGCGGACCAGAGAAGCACAAACGGGGCTCCATCGTGACTCTCTGCTTTGGACGGCGACGCACAACAGTGAGACCCAACGGCGGCGGCACTATGGCTCAGCAACGGTGGCGCGAACGGCAACGCGAACAGCTCGCCTTCCACCTCGCGCCACTCCACGTCTGTCTCCCTCAACGACGACGGCGGGCGAGCTCCAGGGCAACGGTGGTGACGGCGGGACAAGACGCAACGACTGCTTCTCCTTGACGGTGGCGAGCTCGCAGCAACGGCGACCATGGAGACGCGGCGGGACGAGGTTGAACGGCGACGCTGCAGCTCACGAGGATGACGACGATGGTGGCACGGGCTCCTTGTGGGCGGCAGTAGAGCAGCAGCTCTTCCCTCTCTCTTTCCTCTCTGTTTCTGTTTCTACGTTAGGTTTAGGAAGAAAGGGGGGTATGGTGCGGCTGAAGGGAGAAGAAAATGGGTAGGTTAGGGTTTCTGATTAGGAACTTAGGATTTTCAATTTGGGAAATTAGGGTTTCTGAGTTTGATTTGGGAATTAGGGTTAGAAATTAGGGATTTTATAAAGTAATATAGATAGATATGAATAGATATTTTGATAAAATTGGAGGTTAGAGTAATTTTAGAATCAAATATACTCTATTAAAAATATTTAGGAATATTATTTATCAACATATTGCTAAGTTGAATTAATTATTTCTAATATAAATTATAAAATAAGCATATTAATCACATTTTCATAAAATATAGTTTAAACTCAAAATATTAATTATTCAAATTAAATGATATCACTTTTCATTATTTTTTTATTACCAAAACTTTAATTTCAATTTATAAAATAACTAATTATAATAAAAATTGGGCATAAATATTGACCGACTTAAACATAAAGCATTTATAAAAATCAAACTAATCATTTCTAATAAATTAATCTCCAAGAGTACAAATTAATAAAATAGAACATAATTGATTGAAAGCTCATCTAAAGAGCCGCTTTGAGACATGACACTTAGAGTCAAGGCCAGAACATAGAAATCATAAGCTGCATCAAGGTGATTACATATAAAGAGATCTCCATGATACCATTTGGATGAAAATCCTAAGACCTAAGACTTCCAGGATGTAGGGACTAGTAAGCACTGAAGCCTTTGTATGAGCATATAATTTAGAGTTCACCCCACTGTCACTTAATCACTTTACTCACAAGACAGTACAAGTTATTCGTCAATCCATTCCAATTGAAAGAACCTTTGAGCATAATTATCTTCTTGCTTGGGGACAAGCAAGTTTTAAGTTTGGTGTTGTGATGACAAGTCATCTTAGCCTAGTTTTACTAGTCTTTTTCTTTGTTTTTATTAAGTTTTATGCACTTTCTTGTATTGTAAGTTAGCAATTTAGAGTGGAATTGCATGGTTTCTTTGAATCAATCAACCACCCTTTAATTGATACAAAATCATGAAGTTTAAACTAAAATTAATTGGTTTTAAATGAATTTTAAGCTTTGTGAATTTTGTGATACTTTGATTAGTTATTTTGATTACTTGTAGGTGAAGAAAAAAAAAAAAAGAAAAGCGTAGCCTAAGGAGCATGATCTAAGCAAAGAAAGATAGCGTGGCACAAGGAAGAGAAGCGTGGCTCAAAGAAGGAGAAGCATGGATGCATTCAAGAAACAAGGGTATAAAGCTCTTGCCAAGAGCTTTAAATCTCTTGTGGAGAGCTTTCCTTCAAAGAATCAGAAGCCAAGCTCTTTCCAAGAGCTTTGAAGCTCTTGCCAAGAGCTTTATCAAGAGCACATGGAAGAAGGAAGCAAGAGCCAAGCTCTTGCCAAGAGCTTTTTCGGGCATGCCTTGAAGAAAATCAAGAAAGAAAAGCTCACTAATGCACTCACCAAGACTTGAACCCATGACCAAAGGGAGAGAGTGAAGCGCTACTTTACAAGAAAAACAAGCCAAAATTTGCTTGTTTTCACTCCATGGGATTCGAACCATGTTCCTCAAGGAAGCAAAGCTTTAGGCGCTACTCCTGTGCCATGAAAAATGGGCAGCTTTTGCACTCCCCAAGGATTGAACCGGGCACCTCAAGGAAGCAAAGCTTTAGGCGCTACTCTTGTGCCAAGGAAATTAATTCCACAAGTGCTCCACCCAAGACTTGAACCAGGGACCTCAAGGACAAGTAAAGCTCTTGCCAAGAGCTCAAAGGCTCTTGCAAAGAGCTTTGTTCTCTTGTCACAAGGGAAGGGCGCACAACACTTTAGCAAGGAAAGGGAACCAAAGCTCTTGCCAAGAGCCAAACCTTCCCCTGGGAGGTGCACCATGGGCCAAAAATTTTTCAAAAATTCAAATTAATTCATTTCTTCACCAAATTTTAGAGCCCACCCAAATTATTAGATCCAATTTAGGAAGTGTATAAATAGGTGTTAGTTTGATTTAGGAAGGACCTTTTTACTTGCTTTGAAATTTTCTTTTGCTTCTTTGAATTTCCATTTTTTTGTAATTTTGAGAGCTCTTTACTTTGAACTTGGATCTTGGAGAATTAGGAAGGAGAATTGATCTCTCTTCTTCCTTGTTCTTGCTTGAGCACCCTTTACTTTTCGTCTTGGATCTTGGGTGGAGAATTGAAGAAATTCTGTTTCAATCTCACCTTGAGATCTCTTGTTTACTTTTACTGCATAATTCAATTTCTGTTTACTGCTTCATCTTCTTCTCTTTCTACAATTTACTTTTCTTTATTTCTTTTGCAATTGTTCTTGTTGGATCAAGGAAGGATTTAAGATCTAGACTTGTTTTCTAGTCTCTTTCAACATCCTTTTAATTGCTGCAAATTAAGCATCACTTTTTGTTTTAATTTCTCAAGCATTTCTACTTTTCTGTTTAGATCTACTTTACTTTAATTCACCTTCTACTCTTCTGTTTTGTTGCAATTTACTTCTGCTTCTTTAATTTCTGTAACCCCAGCTCCCTAAACCCTTTTATAATTCAAGCAATTTACATTTCTTGCACTTTAAGATTCAGTTATTTACATTTCTTGCAATCTAAGTTTCTGCAATTTAATTTACTTGTTCTTTAAGATTCAACACTTTTACTTCTTGTTCTCTTTAATTTACTGCAATTCTTCCCTCTCCCTTTACAATTCATGCAATTTAGTTTCTGCCAAATACAAACCACTCAACCAATACTTGATTCGCTTGACTAAATCAACCACTAAACTAAAGTTCCTCAATCCTTGAATCCCTGTGGGATCGACCTCACTCATGTGAGTTGTTATTACTTGATGCGACCCGGTACACTTGCCGGTGAGTTTTGTGTTGGATTGTTTTCCACACATCAAGTTTTTGGAGACATTGCCGGGGATTGAATTAGATTGACAATGATTAAGTGAAGTGGAGATCTAGATCAAGCACTTTTTCTTTTCTGTTTCTTTAACTCTTGATTAACCCAGTAACTGTTTGAATTTTTGCTTAAGCTAACTAAAACCCCACTTTAGCAATAGAGTGGAGTTCTTCTGGTTTTTCTGGCTCTGTGTGAATCCTATGCCATTGCTTGATTGAATATACGAGAGAAACAATTTTCTCCTATTGGTCTTTCAAGTCTATTAACTGTTTGACATATTGTGTCAACTAACCCTCTGACCATATTTTGGTATGAGTATATTCAATCTTCATTTAGACTATTTGTGACTGTGCAGATCATGAAGGAAATGTCAACGAATCCTAGCTATTGTGGGAGTAGTGTCCTCACCCTAGATAACAATGCAACACAGGAATTGAAGCATCTGCCCATTACCATGAACGATGTTGCTCAATGGCTTGAAGCCTTCCCACAAGGAAAGATAATCGGACGGGAGGATCTAATGAGTGAATTCCTAGACAAGCTGAAACAACCCCAGGGAATTGATACGCTAAAGGTAGAAGTGCAATCATTCACACAAGAGAAGGGAGTAGTGGAAATTGAAGGTGTCAGTGCAATCATGGCCCAAAGCAAGCAGATACATCAACAGCTTCAGCAACAGCTAGAACTGATGGACAGAAAAATCGATGAGCTGCGAACTGCTGTGGCAAATGCACAAAACCTACCTCAAAATCCCCATGGTTGGAATCAATCTGAAAAAGGTTTTGGAGCAATTAACTGTGGGCAACAAAATCATGAGCAATCACACTCTCCAAGTAGTACCTCAAGCATGTTCCAACACAAGTTCCAAGGTGATGTGTACAACCCACCCTGGAGGACTCATTACAACTGGAGGAGGAGTGAGCACCAAAATCAAGGACCAAGGGACTTCAACCACAACAACCCCAATTTCCCAAACCAGCAAAAACACCACCATACCATAATCATCACATTCATCATGTTCTTGGGTGCGAATGGATATCTTAGAAGCGGAATAAGTTGAAATGAATAGAAAAGAGTAGTACTTTGCATTAAACCATGAGGAACAGCAGAGCTCCACACCTTAATCTATGGAGTGCAGAAACTCTACCGTTGAAAATACATAAGTGAAAGGTTCAGGCAGGGCCGAATGGCCAGCCCCCAAGATCTAAGAACTAAACTTCCCAAGATGTCTAATACAATAGTAAAAAGTCCTATTTATACTAAACTAGCTACTAGGGTTTACAAAAGTAAGTAATTGATGCATAAATCCACTTCTGGGGCCCACTTGGTGTGTGCTTGGGCTGAGTTTGAAGTTTACATGTGGAGAGGTCATTCTTGGAGTTGAACGCCAGTTTGTAACGTGTTTCTGGCGTTCAACTCTGGTCCATGACGTGTTTCTGGCGTTTAACTCCAGACTACAGCGTAGAACTGGCGTTCAACGCCTTTTTGCGTCGTCTAAACTCGGCCAAAGTATGGACTATTATATATTGCTGGAAAGGCCTAGATGTCTACTTTCCAACGCAATTGGAAGCGCGCCATTTTAAGTTCTGTAGCGCCAGAAAATCCACTTTGAGTACAGGGAGGTCAGAATCCAACAGCATCAGCAGTCCTTCTTCTACCTCTGAATCTGATTTTTGCTCAAGTCCCTCAATTTCAGCCAAAAAATACCTGAAATCACAGAAAAACACACAAACTCATAGTAAAGTCCAGAAATGTGAATTTAACATAAAAACTAATAAAAATCCCTAAAAGTAACTAGATCCTACTAAAAATATACTAAAAATAATGCCAAAAAGCGTATAAATTATCCGCTCATCACAACACCAAACTTAAATTATTGCTTGTCCCCAAGCAACTGAAAATCAAATAGGATAAAAAGAAGAGAATATACTATAAATTCAAAACTATCAATGAAACATAGCTCCAATCAGATGAGCGGGACTTGTAGCTTTTTGCCTCTTGAATAGTTTTGGCATCTCACTTCATCCATTGAAGTTCAGAATGATTGGCATCTATAGGAACTCAGAGTTCAGATAGTGTTATTGATTCTCCTAGTTCAGTATGTTGATTCTTGAACACAGCTACTTTTTGAGTCTTGGCCGTGGCCCTAAGCACTTTGTTTTCCAGTATTACCACCGGATACATAAATGCCACAGACACAGAACTGGGTGAACCTTTTCAGATTGTGACTCAGCTTTGCTAAAGTCCCCAATTAGAGGTGTCCAGGGTTCTTAAGCACACTCTTCTTTTGCTTTGCACCTTGACTTTAACCGCTCAGTCTCAAGTTTTCACTTGACACCTTCACGCCACAAGCACATGGTTAGGGACAGCTTGGTTTAGCCGCTTAGGCCAGGATTTTATTCCTTTAGGCCATCCTATCCACTGATGCTCAAAGCCTTGGGATCCTTTTTATTTGCCCTTGCCTTTTGGTTTTAAGGGTTATTGGCTTTTTGCTCTTGCCTTTTGGTTTTAAGAGCTTTTGGCTTTTTCTGCTTGCTTTCTCTTTTTCCATTTTTTTTCACCATTTTTTTCTTCTTTTTTTTCTGCAAGCTTTTGTATTCACTGCTTTTTCTTGCTTCAAGAATCAATTTTATGATTTTTTATATTATCAAATAACATGTCTCCTTGTCATCATTCTTTCTAGAGCCAACATATTTAACATTCATGAACAACAACTTCAAAAGACATATGCACTGTTCAAGCATTCATTCAGAAAATAAAAAGTATTGTCACCACATCAATATAATTAAACTAAGTTCAATGATAAATTCGAAACTCATGTACTTCTTGTTCTTTTGAATTAAAACATTTTTCATTTAAGAGAGGTGATGGATTCATATTCACTACTTTAAGGCATAGACACTTAAATACTAATGATCATGTAATAAAGACACAAACATAGATAAACATTTAACATAAGAAAATGAAAAACAAAAAGTTTAAGAACAAGGAATGAGTCCACCTTAGTGATGGTGGCGTTTTCTCCTTGAGGAACCAATGATGTCCTTGAGCTCTTCTATGTCTCTTCCTTGTCTCTGTTGCTTGATCCTAGTGATTTTGGTGCTCCTATCCTTAGTTGCTTCCAATAATTGTGTGGGGGAAAATGTATCCCCTGAAGTATCTCAGGGATCTCTTGATTTCTAGTCAAATGTTCTACCACTGAGCTATAGATCCTTTACATGAATCTCTCCATCTCCCATGACTTGGTGGTGGAAGCTTTTGTCTTCCCTTTTCTCTTCTCTCTCTTTTTTTTTTAAGGTTTCTCTGGCCTTGGGTGTCATCAATGGTTATGGAAAAGCAAAATAAGCAATGCTTTTACCACACCAAACTTAGAATGTTGCTTGCCCTTGAGCAGGAGAAGAAAGAATAGATGAATAAGAAGATGTGGAAGAAACTAGGATTATGAGGAGGGAAGGTGAGGATCCTGTGGAATCCACAGATCCTGAGATGATCCTGTGAGGTTCACAGATCTTGAGGTGTCAAGGATTTACATCCCTGCACCAATTAGGCATGTAAAATGCCTTTGCATGCAATTCTGGCGTTTCAACGCCGAACTGATGCTTGTTCTGGGCGTTCAACGCCCAGATGCAGCATATTTCTGGCGTTGAACGCCAACTTCGTGCTTGTTTCTGGCGTTCAGCGCCAGCTCCATGCTCTGTTCTGGCGTTGAACGCCAGCCAGATGCTCCTTACTGGCGTTTGAACGCCAGTGAACTCCTCCTCCAGGGTGTGCTATTTTTAATGCTGTTTTTAATTTTTCTTCAATTTTTCAGTTATTTTTGTGACTCCACATGATCATGAACCTATGAAGACATATAACTAATAAAAATATAATTAAATAAAAATTGGGTTGCCTCCCAACAAGCGCTTCTTTAATGTCAATAGCTTGACAGTGGGCTCTCATGGAGCCTCACAGATGTTCAGAGCAATTTTATAGACTCCCAACACCAAACTTAGAGTTTAGATATGGGATTTCAACACCAAACTTAGAGTTTGGCTGAGGCCTCCCAACACCAAACTTAGAGTTTGACTGTGGGGGCTCTGGTTGACTCTGTTTTGAGAGAAGCTTACTGTGCCTCTTTTCCATGTTTACAGAAGGATGTCCTTGAGTTTTAAACTCAAGGGAGTCCTCATCCAATTGAAGGACTAGTTCACCTCTGTTAACATCAATCACAGCTCTTGCTGTGGCTAGAAAGGGTCTTCCAAGGATGATGGATTCATCCTCATCCTTCCCAGTATCTAGGATTATGAAATCAGCAGGGATGTAAAGGCCTTCAACCTTTACTAACACGTCCTCTACCTATCCATAAGCCTCTTTTCTTGAGTTGTCTACCATCTCTAATGAGATTTTAGCAGCTTGCACCTCAAAGATTCCCAGTTTCTCCATTACAAAGAGTGGCATGAGGTTTATTCCTGACCCAAGGTCACATAGAGCCTTCTCAAAGGTCATGGTGCCTATGGTACAAGGTATTATGAACTTTCCAATATCCTGTTTCTTCTGAGGCAATCTCAGTTGATCCAATGCATTTAGTTCATTGGGGAACAGGGGAGGTTCATCTCCCCAAGTCTCATTACCAAATAAATTGGCATTCAGCTTCATGATTGCACCAAGGAACTTGGCAACTTACTCTTCAGTAAGATCCTCATTCTCTTCAGAAGAAGAATACTCATCAAAGCTCATGAAGGGCATAAGGAGGTTTAATGGAATCTCTATGGTCTCTAGATGAGCCTTAGAGTCCTTTGGTTCCTCAAAGGGAAACTCCTTGTTGATCATTGGATGTCCCAGGAGGTCTTCCTCCTTGGGATTCACGTCCTCCTCCTCTTTTATGGTTTCGGCCATGATGGTCATTTCAATGGCCTTGCACTCTCCTTTTGGATTTTCTTCTGTATTGCTTGGGAGAGTACTAGGAGGGGTTTCAGTGATCTTCTTACTCAGCTAGCCCACTTGTGCTTCCAAATTTCTAATGGAGGACCTTGTTTCATTCATAAAACTCACAGCGGCTTTAGATAGATCAGAGACTAAGTTTGCTAAATTAGAGGTATTTTGTTCAGAGTTCTCTGTCTGTTGCTGAGTGGATGATGGAAAAGGCTTGCTATTGCTAAACCTGTTTCTTCCACCATTATTAAAGCCTTGTTGAGGCTTTTGTTGATCCTTCCATGAGAGATTTGGGTGATTTCTCCATGAGGGGTTATAAGTGTTTCCATATGGTTCACCCATGTAATTCACCTCTGCTATTGCAGGGTTCTCAGGATCATAAGCTTCTTCTTCAGAAGATGCCTCTTGAGTACTGTTGGATGCAGCTTGCATTCCATTCAGACTCTGAGAAATCATATTAACTTGCTGAGTCAATATTTTATTCTGAGCCAATATGGCATTCAGAGTATCAATTTCAAGAACTCCCTTCTTCTGAGCCATCCCATTACTCACAGGATTCCTCTCAGAAGTGTACATAAACTGGTTATTAGCAACCATGTCAATGAGTTCTTGAGCTTCTGCAGGCGTTTTCTTTAGGTGAATGGATCTACCTGCAGAAGTATCCAATGACATCTTAGCTAATTCAGACAGACCATCATAGAATATATCCAGGATGGTCCATTCTAAAAGCATGTCAGAAGGACACTTTTTGTTCAGTTGCTTGTATCTCTCCCAAGCTTCATAGAGGAATTCACCTTCCTTCTGTCTGAAGGTTTGAATATCCACTCTAAGCTTACTCAGCTTTTGAGGAGGAAAGAACTTGGCTAAGAAAGCCGTGACCAGCTTATCCCAAGAGTTCAGGCTATCCTTGGGTTGAGAGTCCAACCACACTCTAGCTCTGCCTCTTACAGCAAACGAGAAAAGCATGAGCCTATAGACTTCATGATCTACTCCATTAGTCTTAACAGTATCACAGATCTGCAAGAATTCAGTTAAGAACTGAAAAGGATCTTCAGATGGAAGTCCATAAAACTTGCAGTTTTGTTGCATCAGAGAAACTAATTGAGGTTTTAGCTCAAAATTGTTTGCTCCAATGGTAGGGATGGAGATGCTTCTTCCATGTAAATTGGAATTAGGTGCAGTAAAGTCACCAAGCATCCTCCTTGCATTATTATTTTCGGATGCCATCTCCTCTTCCTGTTCAAAAATTTTTGTAAGGTTATCTCTAGATTGTTGTAATTTAGCTTCTCTTAGTTTCCTCTTCAGAGTCCTTTCAGGTTCTGGATCTGCTTCAACAAGAATATTCTTGTCCTTGCTCCTGCTCATATGAAAAAGAGGAAACAGAAAAATAATAATAATAGGGATCCTTTTTGCCCAAGTATAGAGGTTCCCCCTGTGTGAGTAGACGAAGAAAAGAATGTAATGTAAAGAAGGAAAGAAGAAAAACTCGAACACAGAGAGGGAGGTAGTGTTCGAATTTTTGGATGGGAGAGAAGTGTTAGTAGATGAATAAATAAATAGAAGGAGATGAGAGAGAAGGATTTTCGAAAATTATTTTTGAAAAATGGTTAGTGATTTTCGAAAATTAAAAGAAGAAATATTAAAATTAAAATTTGAAACAATTATTTAATTAAAAAAAATTTGAAAAAGAGGGAAGAGATTTTCGAAAATTAGAGGGAGAGAGTTAGTTAGGTAGTTTTGAAAAAGATAAGAAACAAACAAAAAGTTAATTAGTTAGTTGAAACAAATTTGAAAATCAATTTTTTGAAAAAGTTATGTTTTAAAAAGATATGATTAAAAAGATATGATTTTGAAAGAGATAAGATAAAAAAGATATTTTTGAAAAGATATGATTGAAATTAGTTTTGAAAAGGATTTTATTTTTAAAATCACAATTAATGACTTGATTCACAAGAAATCACAAGATATGATTCTATAACTTAAAGTTTGAATCTTTCTTAACAAGCAAGTAACAAACGTGAAATTTTTGAATCAAAACATTAATTGTTGATGATATTTTCGAAAATATGATGTAAAATTAAGAAAAATATTTAAAAAAAATATTTTAAAATTTTCGAAAATAAATATGAAAAATGAAAAAGATTTGATTTTTGAAAAAGATTTTGAAAAAGATAAGATTTTTAAATTCAAAATTTTATTTGACTCATAAGAAACAACTAAATTTTAAAAAGTTTTGAAAAAGTCAACTCAAATTTTCGAAAATTTATAAGTGAAAAGGGAAAGATATTTTTTTTATTTTTGAATATTTAATGATGAAAGAGAAAAACATGAAAATGATGCAATGCATGAAAATTTTGGATCAAAACAATGAATGCATGCAAGAATGCTATGAATGTCAAGATGAACACCATGAACACTTTGAAGATCATGATGAACATCAAGAACTTATTTTTGAAAATCTTATATGCAAAGAAAACATGCAAGACACCAAACTTAGAAATCTTTCATGTTCAGACACTATGAATGCAAAAATGCACATGAAAAACAAGAAAAGACACAAAACAAGAAAACATCAAGATCAAACAAGAAGACTTACCAAGAACAACTTGAAGATCATGAAGAACACTATGAATCATGAATTTTTCGAAAATTTTATGCAAACTTTAAAACATGCAATTGACACCAAACTTAAAATTGACTCAAGACTCAAACAAGAAACATGAAATATTTTTTTGATTTTTATGATTTTCTAATTTTTTTGGTATTTTTCGAAAATTAATTTGAAAAAGAAAAATAAGGATTCCAAAATTTCTAATATGAATTCCAGGAATCTTGCATTCTTAGTCTAAAGCTTCAGTCCAGGAATTAGACATGGCTCACTAGCCAGCCAAGCTTTCAGTGAAAGCTCCGGTCCAAAACACTAGACATGGCCATTGGCCAGCCAAGCTTTAGAATACACATCAGGCATACAGCAGCAGGTGGATCAGCAACAGCTAGCTTGCTCTTGTGATGGTGGTTTGGAAGCCTCAGTCTAAAAGAATTTAGACATGGCTTTACAGCCAGCCAGGCTTCACATGCTTCATGAAACTCTAGAATTCATTCTTAAAAATTCTGAAGAACATAAATAAAAATTTTTTTTTCGAATATTAATTGAAAAACGAAAAAAGAAGAAAATATTTTTTTGAAAAATTTTTTTCGAAAACATTTTGAAAATAAAATAAGAAGAAAATTACCTAATCTGAGCAACAGGATGAACCGTCAGTTGTCCAAACTCGAACAATCCCCGGCAACGGCGCCAAAAACTTGGTATGCGAAATTGTTACTCAGAGGTTGTAAAATTTGTTGTTCGTTCTCTCCCTGGCAATGGCGCCAATAACTGGTGCACAATACCATGGTCCAAACATAACTTCACAACTTCGCACACTAACCAGCAAGTGCACTGGGTCGTCCAAGTAATAAAACCTTACGTGAGTAAGGGTTGATCCCACGGAGATTGTCGGCTTGAAGCAAGCTATGGTCACTTTGTAAATCTCAGTCAGGCGGATATCAAAAGGTTATGGAGTTTTCGAATAATAATAATAAATAAACAGAAAATAAAGATAGAAATACTTATGTAATTCATTGGTGAGAATTTCAGATAAGCGTATAGAGATGCTTTCGTTCCTCTGAATCTCTGCTTTCCTGCTGTCTTCATCCAATCAGTCTTACTCCTTTCCATGGCAAGCTTTCTGTAAGGGCATCACCGTTGTCAATGGCTACATCCCATCCTCTATGTGAAAATGGTCCAAATGCTCTGTCACGGCATGGCTAATCATCTAGAGGTTCTCGATCATACTGGAATAGGATTCACCCTCCTTTTGCGTCTGTCACTACGCCCAGCACTCGCGAGTTTGAAGTTCGTCACAGCCATCCCTTCCCAGATCCTACTCGGAATACCACAGACAAGGTTTAGACTTTCCGGATCTCAGGAATGGCCATCCATGGGTTCTAACTTATACCACGAAGACACTAATAACTCGGACTTGGTCCCCTGTATTAGATATCCAAGAGATATTCATTCTAGCTTGTTTGCATGTAGAACAGAAGTCTTTGTCAGGCACGCGTTCATAAGTGAGAATGATGATGAGCGTCACATAATCATCACATTCATCATGTTCTTGGGTGCGAATGGATATCTTAGAAGCGGAATAAGTTGAAATGAATAGAAAAGAGTAGTACTTTGCATTAAATCATGAGGAACAGCAGAGCTCCACACCTTAATCTATGGAGTGCAGAAACTCTACCGTTGAAAATACATAAGTGAAAGGTTCAGGCATGGCCGAATGGCCAGCCCCCATGATCTAAGAACTAAACGTCCCAAGATGTCTAATACAATAGTAAAAAGTCCTATTTATACTAAACTAATTACTAGGGTTTACAGAAGTAAGTAATTGATGCATAAATCCACTTCTGGGGCCCACTTGGTGTGTGCTTCGGCTGAGCTTGAAGTTTGCACGTGGAGAGGTCATTCTTGGAGTTGAACGCCAGTTTGTAACGTGTTTCTGGCGTTCAACTCTGGTCCATGACGTGTTTCTGGCGTTTAACTCCAGACTGCAGCGTAGAACTGGCGTTCAACGCCCTTTTGTCATCTAAACCCGGCCAAAGTATGCACTATTATATATTGCTAGAAAGCCCTGGATGTTCACTTTCCAACGCAATTGAAAGCGCGCCAGTTTGAGTTCTGTAGCTCCAGAAAATCCACTTTGAGTGCAGGGAGGTCAGAATTCAACAGCATCAGCAGTCATTCTTCTACCTCTAAATCTGATTTTTGCTCAAGTCCCTCAATTTCAGCCAGAAAATACCTGAAATCACAGAAAAACACACAAACTCATAGTAAAGTCCAGAATGTGAATTTAACATAAAAACTAATAAAAACATCCCTAAAAGTAACTAGATCCTACTAAAAACATACTAAAAACAATGCCAAAAAGCGTATAAATTATCCGTTCATCAGATTTCTTTATTGAGGTTGCAATTTATTACTTGGTTTTGAATTTTCATGTTGAACATTTGTGAGCACCAAGTGAATGTTACATTGCCTTTAAGCTTCTTAACTCTTTTGAATTGCATGTTTTGGCCACCATGCATTCATCATCTATTGTTAGGCAATTGTACATTATCAATGCATTTTTTTTAGGATGCTTGTTCTAATTGATCATCACCTATTTCATGCATTGAGTTTGTGAAATTTGTGAAATTGGATCGAAAGCTTACCTAATGACATATTTTTGAGCTTTGTAAAGCTTTGTGGGCCATGCTTGCTATGTGATTGATTTTTGACTTCTATATCCTTTTTCCTAAGTTCCATAGCATCCATGTGTTCCACCTCTATGTCACTTAGGTGTTGCAACAACATCAATAAGTGTCATTGATTGTTGTGTGAGTTTTATATACCATTTTGTTCACTAAGTCTACCTACACATCAATCAATGTCCATGCATTATCCAATTTCACAATTGCTTGATTAATTGCTTGAATGCTTTCATGCCTCTTCATTGCTTGTGTGGTTGACTTAACCTACAAGTCTTTTAAAGTATCTCAAGCACACTAGAATGAGTGAAGTGCATGTTTTTCTTTGTATAATTGTGACATGATTTTTAAATACTAGGGTGTGAGTTCTAAACCGCTTGCAAGTTAGGACCCACACACTTATTTTTCATTATTGTCACACCAATTCACCCACTCAATTCTAGTGATTTACCTCATTCCAACAAGTCACGCTTCCTTGCTTTTGTATTCTCTCATCTTACGGTGTTTTTTTGTTTTTCATGATTGATGCACCATAAGCAAAAACGGAAGCGGGAGAAGAACACGCAGCACTGGTTGACCTACTAGCTGAAGGTAGCAACTCAAAAAGTCGCCGTACCCCTTGCTCATCTTTGAGTGCACCGAGGACGGTGCAAACTTTTAAGTGTGGGGAGGTCGTCCGACCGCTCGGCATTTTTGGGTGACAAGTTTCTAATCCCAACACTTTTGCATTTCATTTTTAGGTCTTTTAGGATTTTTGTTGCATTGCATGATAGGTTGCATGTTAGTTAGAATTTGTATATATTTCACCATTTCTTTTTATGATAGGACTACTTGGTTAGGGTGATGATTTCTTTTCCAAGAAACTGTTTTTAGGGCACCCTACCAATTTGAAAAAAAAAATTGTGATGAACTTGCTTGAAGAATTTATTTTGGAACATGGTTTTTGAGTTAAGAACACAAGCATGTGAGTTTTGAGCCCAATTGCGTGGTTACATCTTATAACCACTTATTTCCATTCTTGTGTGCATTATTCTCTCTCTATGATTGTAATCTTTAATTTGTTTGATTCTTTATGTCCATTATTCCATGTATACATGCATTTATATGATTGAGGACATCATTTCATATAGCTCACTTACCCAAATAGCCTACCTTTCATCAACCATTGTTAGCAAATTTGAGCCTATTTAATCCCTTTCGTTCTTAATTTTAGCACATCACTACCCCTAAGTGAAAAACAATAAATGTCCTTAATTTGGATCTTTGATTAGTTTAGGCTAGTGAGGGTGTGTATCATTTAGGTATGGGAAACTTAGGACATTGATTGAGGTAAAAGTGTAACTTTTATTTTTGTTAAAAATATTGGGAATTGGGTACATATTCATGCACTATATGTAAAACCATATACATTGATATGTTTGTATATACTTTCGAAAAAAAAATGACAAAGAAAAAAAAACATATATATATAAAAGAAAAAAAATAGAAAAAGAAAAAAAAGAGAAAAAGAAATAAAAAGGGGACAAAATGCCCCAAAGTAAAGTTCAATAAAAATCAATGCATATGGAATGTGAATTAAAAAGAATGTATGAGTATGTGAAAAAGTGGGAATCATGGGTAGTTAGGTTGTGTATTAGAGTTGTATAGGTTGTTATATGTGTTTGGTGAGAGCTTAGGTTGATCAAAGATGCAAATTTTAAGCTCACTTGACCATATGCATCCTTACCTTTACCCTAGCCCCATTACAACCTATGAATAAGTCCTCATGATGAATGTATGCATGAATTGAATAATTGTTGATTCTTAGATGAAAAACAAATCTTGGAAAGCATGATTAGAAGAGAATTGAGTGATCGACCCTGTACACTAGAGCGACTAGAGCAGATACACTTCCGGTGAGGGTTCGACGCTCAATTCCTTGTTCCCGGCTTTCATGAGCTTTCTTCTTGCAAGTCCATTTGAACTTTATTTTGATATTCAAATTGGTAGGATTCATGAATCATCATAGTACTTAGCCCAACTTGTTCACATGTGTTCTTGGGGAATGATTTACTTTCAACCAAGTAGGTAGAATCATTTTGCATTTAGTTGCATGCATGTAGATAGGTTTATATAGTTTATTTGCATTGAAAAAATGTTCATACCCTTTTCTTGTCCTTCTTTATTCTTAGCATGAGGACATGCTTGGTTTAAGTGTGGGGATATTTGATAAACCCCGATTTTGTGGTTTATCTTGTGCTTATTTTGGGGGATTTTATCAACTTTTCTCACATTTATTCAATGAAATAGCATGGTTTTGCAATTCTCCCTTGTTTTGTGCTTAAATATGAAAACATGCTTTTTAGGCCCTAAATTTGGTGATTTTAATTCACTTTAATTCCATTCGATACCTTGATGTGTTTGTTGAGTGATTCAGGTTTAGAAGGCAAGTATTGGATGGAAGAAGTGAGGAGAAAAGCATGCAAAGTGGGAGAACTCATGAAGAAATGAAGGAACCGTAAAGCTGTCAAGCCCGACCTCCTGGCACTCAAACGGTCATAACTTGAGCTACAGAGATCCAAATGTGACGGTTCCAGTTGCGTTGGAAAGCTAACATTCGGGGCTTTGCAATGATATAAAATTTGCCATATGTTGCTTCGCGCTCAGGGGCGCGCACGCGCCATATACGCGTGCGCACCGATTTTGCCGTGGGTCCACATTAATGAAATCGCCCCCAGCGATTTTGCAGCTCATTTTGGGCCCAATCCAACCCATTTCTGATGCTATTGAACCCAAGGATTGAAGGGGGAATGAAAAAAAAGTAGTCATAGTTTAGTTTTCATCATGTTTTAGGGTAGAATTCTAGAGAAAGAGGCTCTCTCCTCTCTCTAGATTTTAGGGTAGTTTTAGTTAATTCTTCTTGGATCCAAGTTTTAATTCTTGTTTTAATTTAGTTTCTCCTTTTAATTTCTTGTTGTTACATCTCTACTCTTCTAGTTTTACTTGTCATTTCCTTTATTTTGTTACTTTTATATTGATGAACCCTTGTTGGATTTCCATTTTTTTTTAATGCAATTTAATGTTTGATGTTCTTTTTATTGATGATTTTAGTTGTTGATTTACTTTTCTTGCAATTTGTAGTTGGTATATTTTACTATTCTTGTCATTTATCATGCTTTCCTTTTATGCCTTCCAAGTGTTTGATAAAATGCTTGGTTGGATGTTAGAGTAGATTTTGAGCATTCTTGGCTTGGAAAGAGTAATTGGGCAATCTTGAGTCATGAAAACCCAACTTATGTTGGTGATCTAGAGTTGTTTGCTAATAATGTTTCCATTGACGCTAATCTTTTGCTAATTAAATTAGTGAGTTGATTAGGACTTTTGGATTGAGATTAGCTAGTCTTATTAGACTTTCTCCGAGTATGAGGATAACATGATACCTTTCTCAATCGTTGGGGATGACGTAATAAGATAAATTCTTGTTATTATTGTGGTATGATTGATTAGTCTTGTTTGACTTTCTTCCTAGTTGTTGGAGTTGACTAAATAAGATGAATTAATTATTGCATGACTAGGATAGAAAGCCAATGATCTCAACCCTTGCCATGAATGTCTCTCTTTATTACTTGCTTTCTTTAATTGCTCTTTTTACTTTTCTTGCCATTTATTTTCTTGTCCTCTTATCAACCAAACCCCCCCCCATTTACCCCTTCATAGCCAATAATTAGACACTTCATTGCAATTCCTCGTGAGACGACCCGGAGTCTAAATACTCCGGTTAATTCTTATTTGGGGTTTGTACATGTGACAAAACCATGTTTTAATTTGATGTTAGAGTTGTTTGTTGGTCTGGAGCTACGCTTACAACAAAATTCTTCTTTCTATAAGAGAAATTCCTTACCGACAACAATTTTCGCTATCACAGCACATTTGGACCATTTTCACTGAGAGGACAGGAGGTAGCCATTGACAACAATGATACCCAACATACAGCTTGCCATGGAAAGGAGTATGAATGATTGGATGAAGGCAATAGGAAAGTAGATGTTCAGAAGGAACAAAGCATCTTCATACGCTTATCTGAAATTCTCACCAATGAATTACATAAGTATTCCTATCTTATTTTATGTTTTATTCATATTTTAATTATCAATTCACCATAACCATTTGAATCCGCCCGACTGAGATTTACGAGGATGGCCATAGCTTGCTTCAAGCCGACAATCTCCGTGGGATCGACCCTTACTCACGTAAGGTTTATTACTTGGACAACCCAGTGCACTTGCTGGTTAGTTGTGCGGAGTTGTGACAAAGAGTTGAGATTACAATTGTGCGTACCAAGTTTTTGGCGCTGTTGCTGGGGAACAAACAATCCCCGCGCAACCAAGTTTTTGGCGCCGTTGCCGAGGATTGTTCGAGTTTGGACAACTGACGGTTCATCTTGTTGCTCAGATTAGGTAATTTTATTTTTAAGCTTGTTATTCTTTTAATTTTCGAAAAAAAATACAAAAAAAATATTTTGTTTTTCAAACTCTTTAAGGATGAATTCTAGAGTTTCATGCGGATTTGTTGAAGTCTGGCTGGCTGTAAAGCCATGTCTAATCTTTTGGACTAAGGTTTCAACTTATCATTACAAGAGCTTGTTGATTTCTATCAATTTTTCTGTTGAATGCAGTGATCTGCTAAAGCTTGGCTGGCCATTGGCCATGACTAGTGATTTGGACCGAAGCTTTCTCTGAAAGCTTGGCTGGCTAGTAAGCCATGTCTAATTCCTGGACCAGAGTTTTATACTAACATTGCATGATTCCTGGAATTCTCATTAAGAATTTTGAATTCCTTATTTTCTTTTTCCAATTATTTTTCGAAAAATACAAAAAAAAAATTTTAAATCACAAAAAAATCAAAAATATTTTGTGTTTCTTGTTTAAGCCTGGTGTCAATTTTTAAGTTTGGTGTCCTGCATGTTTTATTTATTTCCTTGCATTTTTCGAATATATGAATTTTGTTCTTCATTTATCGTCAAGTTGTTCTTGATGATTTCCTTGCTCTGATCTTTAATTTCTCTTGTTTTGTGTGTTTTGTTGTTTTTCATATGCATTCTCAAATTGTTAGTGTCTCTAATATGAAAATTTCTAAGTTTGGTGTCCTGCATGCATTTTTTATTTGATCTTAGATTTACATGATTAGTTTCATTTTGTTGTTTTTCATCATTAAAAATTCAAAAATTTTCAAAACTATGTCTTTTCAAGTCAATAATACATAGAAATGAAGATTCAGAATATTTAGCAGAGGAATTAAACAGAAAAAGCTGGGCATAGTGAGGAAGGAAAACTGGCGTTTAAACGCAAGCCAGGGTACCTGGCTGGGCGTTTAACACCCAAAAAGGTACCATTTTGGGCGTTAAACACCAGAATGGATACCATTCTAGGCGTTTAACACCAGGAGGGCACAGGAGGGAAGATTTTGTTTTTAATTCAAATCTTTTTCAAATTTTCATAATTTTTCAAAATCAAATCTTTTTCAAATCATATCTTTTCAAAATCAAATCCTTTCCTTTTTTTTACTATTTTCAAAAATCCTTGCTAACAATTAGTGATTTGATTCAAAAATTTCTTCCTTGTTAAGAAAGGTTCAATAATTGAATTTTAGAATCATATCTTTTAAATTTCTTATTAGCCAAGACATTAATTTTAAAAATCAAATCTTTTTAATTGTTTGTCAATCGTATCTTTTTAAAACCATATTTTCTCAATCATATCTTCTCAACCACATCTTTTTCAAAAATGATTTTCAATCATATCTTTTTGATTTCTAATTTCAAAATCTTTTTCAAAATCACTTAACTACTTTCCCCATTTTAATTTTCGAAAGTCATCAACCAATTTTTCAAAATTTCTTTTAATAATTCAAAATTTTTTTAGATTTAATTTCGAAAATTCTTTCCCTCCTTCTCACATTCTTCTATTTAAGGGACTAACACTCCTCCTCAATGTGCAATTCGAACTCTCTCCCTCTTGATACGTTCGAATTCTCTCTTCTCTACCTCATCCTTCCATTCTTCTCTTCCTCTGACACCTCAAGGAATCTCTATATTGTGACATAGAGGATTTTATACTTTCTTGTTCTCTTCTCATTCATACGAGCAGGAACAAAGACAAAGGCATTCTTGTTGAAGCTGATCCTGAACCTGAAAGGACCTTGAAGAGAAAGCTAAGAGAAGATAAAACACAGCTCTCTGTAGAGGACCTAATAGAAGTTTTCAAACAAGAAGAAGACATGGCAGCCGAAAATAACAACAATGCCAACAATGCAAGGAAGGTGCTTGGTGACTTTACTGCACCTACTCCCGACTTCTATGGGAGAAGCATCTCAATTCCTACCATTGGAGCAAACAACTTTGAGCTTAAGCCTCAATTAGTTTCTCTAATGCAACAGAATTGCAAGTTTCATGGACTTCCATTGGAAGATCCTCATCAGTTCTTAGCTGAATTCTTTCAAATCTGTGACACTGTCAAGACCAATGGGGTTGATCTCGAGGTCTACAGGCTTATGCTTTTTCCCTTTGCTGTAAGAGACAGAGCTAGAATATGGTTGGATTCACAACCTAAGGAAAGCCTGAACTCTTGGGAAAAGCTAGTCAGTACTTTTCTGGCCAAATTCTTTCCACCTCAAAAATTGAGTAAGCTTAGAGTGGAAGTCCAGACCTTCAGACAGAAGGAAGGTGAATCCCTCTATGAAGCTTGGGAAAGATACAAACAATTGATCAGAAGGTGTCCTTCTGACATGCTTTCAGAATGGAGCATCATAGGTATCTTCTATGATGGTCTGTCTGAACTGTCCAAGATGTCATTGGATAGCTCTGTTGGAGGATCTCTTCATCTGAAGAAGACGCCTGCAGAGGCTCAGGAACTCATTGAAATGGTTGCAAATAACAAATTCATGTACACTTCTGAAAGGAATCCTGTGAATAATGGGACAAATCAGAAGAAAGGAGTTCTTGAGATTGATACTCTAAATGCCATATTGGCTCAGAACAAAATATTGACTCAGCAAGTCAATAAAATTTCTCAGAGTCTGTCTGGAATGCAAGCAGCAACAGGTAGTACCAAAGAAGCTTCATCTGAAGAAGAAGCTTATGATCCTGAGAACCCAGCAATGGAAGAGGTGAGTTACATGGGAGAACACTATGGAAACACCTATAATCCTTCATGGAGAAATCATCCAAATCTCTCATGGAAGGACCAACAGATGCCTCAACAAGGCTTCAACAATAGTAATGGTGGAAGAAATAGGTTTAGCAATAGCAAGCCTTTTCCATCATCTTCTCAGCAACAGACAGAGAATTCTAAGCAAAACCACTCTGACTTAGCAACTGTAGTCTCTGATCTATCCAAAACCACACTAATTTTCATGACTGAAGCAAGGTCCTCCATTAGAAATTTGGAGGCACAGGTGGGTCAGCTGAGTAAAAAAGTTATTGAACTCCCTCCTAGTACTCTCCCAAGCAATACAGAAGAAAACCCAAAGAGAGAATGCAAGGCCATAAATACGTCCCACAGGGCCAAATGCACAAAGGAGGGAAAGGGAGTGATTTCCACTGAGGAAGACCTCAATGGAGGTCCACTGGCCTCTAAGGAGTTCCCTAATGAGGAACCAGAGGAATCTGAGGCTCATACAGAGACCATTGAGATTCCATTAAATTTACTTCTGTATTTCATGAGCTCTGATGAGTATTCTCCCTCTGAAGAAGATGAAAATGTTACTGAAGAGCAAGTTGCTAAGTACCTTGGAGTAATCATGAAGCTAAATGCCAAGTTATTTGGTAATGAGACTTGGGAGGATGAACCCCCCTTGCTCACCAAAGAACTGGATGACTTGACTAGGCAGAGATTACCTCAGAAGAGACAGGATCCTGGAAAGTTCTCAATACCTTGTACCATAGGCACCATGACTTTTGAGAAGGCTCTGTGTGACCTAGGGTCAAGTATAAACCTCATGTCACTCTCTGTGATGGAGAAGCTAGGGATCCTTCAGGTACAAGCTACAAGAATCTCACTAGAGATGGCAGACAATTCAAAGAAACAGGCTTATGGACTTGTAGAGGATGTCTTGGTAAAGGTTGAAGGCCACTACATCCCTGCTAATTTCATAATGCTAGACACTAGGAAGTGTATGGATGAATCCATCATCCTTGGCAGGCCCTTCCTAGCCATAGCAAAAGCTGTGATTGATGTTGGCAGAGGAGAATTGGTCCTTCAAGTGAATGAGGACTCCCTTGTGTTTAAAGCTCAAGGATCTCCCTCTGTAACCATGGAGAGGAAGCATGAAAAGCTTCTCTCAATGCAGAGTCAAATAGAGCCCCCACATTCAAACTCTAAGTTTGGTGTTGGGAGGCCATCATCATGCTCTGATTATCTGTGAGGCTCCATGAGAGCCCACTGTCAAGCTATTGACATTAAAGAAGCGCTTGTTGGGAGGCAACCCAACTTTATTTGATCACATCTATTTTCTATTGTTATTTTATGTTTTCTGTAGGTTGATGATCATGTGAAGCCACAAAAATAATTGAAAAAGCAAAAACAGAATGAAAAACAGTATTAAAAACAACACACCCTAGAGGAGAAGCTTACTGGCATTTAAATGCCAGTAAGGGTAGCAGCATGGGCGTTAAACGCCCAGTATGGCGTTAAATGCCAGAAATGGGAAGCAACCTGGCATTTAACGCCAGAATTGGCAATCAAGGGGCGTTTACACGCCAATATGGTGTAGGGATGAGAAATCCTTGACACCTCAGGATCTGTGGACCCCACAGGATCTGTGGACCCCACAGGATCCCCACCTACCTCATCTCTCTCTCTCTTCTTCACACCTTCCCATAACACCCTTCCCAAATACCCTTCACCAATCATCTCAATACCTCTTCCCCAAAAACCCCCTCACCTATCAAATCCTACCCTCTTCTCCATAATCTCTTCACCAATACACATCCATCCATCATAAAACCCTACTTACCCCACTTGGCCGAACTACTAAACCCCCCCATCTCCTCTAATTCTTCCTCTTCTACTCTTTTCTTTCTTCTTTTGCTTGAGGACGAGCAAACCTTCTAAGTTTGGTGTGGTAAAAGCGTTGCTTTTTATTTTTCCATAACCATTTATGGCACCAAAGGCCAGAGAAACCTCTAGAAAGAGGAAAGGGAAGGCAAAAGCTTCCAGCTCCGAGTCATGGGAGATGGAGAGAATCATCTCAAAGGTCCATCAAGACCACTTCTATGAAGTTGTGGCCAAGAAGAAGGTGATCCCGGAGGTCCCCTTTAAGCTCAAAAAGGGTGAATATCCGGAGATCCGACATGAGATTCGAAGAAGTGGTTGGGAAATTCTCACCAACCCCATTCAACAAGTCGGGATCTTAATGGTTCAAGAGTTTTATGCCAATGCATGGATCACCAAAAACCATGATCAAAGTGTAAACCCGGACCCAAAGAATTGGCTTAGAATGCTCCGGGGGAAATGCTTAGATTTCAGTCCGGAAAATGTATGGTTGGCATTCAATTTGCCCACGATACAAGGAGATGCACGCCCCTACACTAGAAGGGTCAACTTTGATCAAAGGTTGGACTAAGTCCTCATAGACATTTGTGAAGAGGGCGCTCAATGGAAGAGAGATTCAAGAGGGAAGCCGGTTCAACTAAGAAGGCATGACCTCAAGCCCATGGCTAGGGGATGGTTGGAGTTCATCCAATGCTCAATCATTCCCACTAGCAACCGGTCTGAAGTTACTATAGACCGAGCTATCATGATCCATAGCATCATGATTGGAGAGGAAGTAGGAGTTCATGAGGTTATATCCCTAGAACTCTATAAGGTGGCGGATAAGTCCTCTACTTTGGCAACGTTAGCCTTCCCTAATCTCATTTGTCACCTCTGTAATTCAGCTGGAATTGACATAGAGGAAGACATCCTTATTTATGAGGACAAGCCCATCACTAAGAAAAAGATGGAGCAAACAAGAGAGCCCACTCATGAGATTCCTGAGATGCCTCAAGGGATGAACTTTCCTCCACAAAATTATTGGGAGCAAATCAACACCTCCCTAGGAGAATTAAGTTCCAATATAGGACAACTAAGGGTGGAGCACCAAGAGCATTCCATCCTCCTCCATGAAATTAGAGAAGACCAAAGAGTCATGAGGGAGGAGCAACAAAGGCAAGGAAGAGACATTGAGGAGCTCAAGCACTCCATAAGATCTTCAAGAGGAGAAACTAGCCGCCATCACTAAGGTGGACCCGTTTCTTAATTTCCTTATTCCTTATTTTTCTGTTTTTCGTTTCTTATACCTTATGTTTTATTTATGTTTGTGTCTTATTACATGATCAATAATGTCTAAGTGTCTATGCCTTAAAGATATGAATGTCCTATGAATCCATCACCTTTCTTAAATGAAAAATGTTTTAATTACAAAAGAAGAAGAAGTACATGATTTCGAATTCGTCCTTGAAATTAGTTTAATTATTTTGATGTGGTGACAATACTTTTTGTTTTCTGAATGAATGCTTGAACAGTGCATATGTCTTTTGAATTTGTTGTTTATGAATGTTAAAACTGTTGGCTCTTGAAAGAATGATGGAAAAGGAAAAATGTTATTGATAATCTGAAAAATTATAAAATTGATTCTTGAAGCAAGAAAAAGCAGTGAACACAATAGCTTGCAGGAAAAAAAGGCGAAAAGAAAGAGAAAGAAAAAAAGTAAGCAGAAAAAGTCAATAACCCTTTAAACCAGAAGGCAAGGGTAAAAGGGATCCAAGACTTTGAGCATTAATGGATAGGAGGGCCCAAAGGAATAAAATTCTGGCCTAAGCGGCTAAACCAAGCTGTCCCTAACCATGTGCTTGTGGCGTGAAGGTGTCAAGCTAAAAGCTTGAGACTGAGCGGTTAAAGTCGTGATCGAAAGCAAAAAGAGTGTGCTTATGAACCCTGGACACCTCTAATTGGGGACTCTAGCAAAGCTGAGTCACAATCTGAAAAGGTTCACCCAGTTATGTGTTTGTGGCATTTATGTATCCAGTGGTAATACTGGAAAACAAAGTGCTTAGGGCCATGGCCAAGACTCATAAAGTAACTGTGTTCAAGAATCAACATACTGAACTAGGAGAATCAATAACACTATCTAAATTCTGAGTTCCTATAGATGCCAATCATTCTGAACTTCAAAGGATAAAGTGAGATGCCAAAACTGTTCAGAGGCAAAAAGCTACTAGTCCAGCTCATCTAATTGGAGCTAAGTTTCATTGATATTTTGGAATTTATAGTATATTCTCTTTTTTTATCGTATTTTATTTTCAGTTACCTGGGGACAAGCAATAATTTAAGTTTGGTGTTGTGATGAGCGGATAATTTATACGCTTTTTGGCATTATTTTTAGGTAGTTTTCAGTATGTTTTTATTACTTTTTAGTATATTTTTATTAGTTTTTATTCAAAAATCACATTTCTGGACTTCACTATGAGTTTGTGTGTTTTTTTATGATTCCAGGTATTTTCTGGCTGAAGGACCTAAGCAAAAATCTGATTCAGAGGCTGAAAAAGGACTGCAGATGCTGTTGGATTCTGACCTCCCTGCACTCGAAGTAGATTTTCTGGAGCTACAGAAGCCCAATTGCCGCGCTCTTAATTGCTTTGGAAAGAAGACATCCTGGGCTTTCCAGAAATATATAATAGTTTATACTTTGCCTGGGATTTGATGGCCCAGACCGGCGTTCCATGTCAGCATAAAAATTCTGGCGTCAAAACGCCAGAATTGGCATAAAAACTGGAGTTAAACGCCCAAACTGGCACCAAAGCTGGCGTTTAACTCCAAGAAAAGTCTCTACATGTGAAAGCTTCAATGCTCAGCCCAAGCACACACCAAGTAGGCCCGGAAGTGGATTTTTGCATCATTTACTCATTTCTGTAAACCCTAGGCTACTAGTTCTCTATAAATAGGATCTTTTGCTATTGTATTTTGATCTTTTGATCATCTTTTGATCATCTTTTGATCATCTGGGAATCTTTAGTTTATCTTTTGATCTCTTAATCACGTTTTGAGGGCTGGCCTCACGGCCATGACTAGACCTTTTTTTCTTATGTACTTTTCACGGTGGAGTTTCTACACACCATAGATTAAGGTGTGGAGCTCTGCTGTTCCTCATGAATTAATGCAAAGTACTATTGTTTTTCTATTTAATTCCAGCTTATTCTTATTCCAAGATATTCAATTGCACTTCAACCTGATGAATGTGATGATTCGTGACACTCATCATCATTCTCACCTACGAACGCGTGCCTGACAACCACTTCCGTTCTAT
The DNA here is from genome assembly GCF_059453495.1 of Arachis ipaensis. Lineage (NCBI taxonomy): Eukaryota > Viridiplantae > Streptophyta > Magnoliopsida > Fabales > Fabaceae > Arachis > Arachis ipaensis. The sequence continues at coordinate 82,384,762 of NC_142444.1, forward strand.
CTGCAATAGCTTGAGTGTGTATCTCTTAGCCTCCATTCTGAAAGATTGGAGTCTTCATGGTATAAGCTAGAATTATTGGTGGCCATTCTTGAGATCCCAAAAGTCTAAACCTTGTTTGTGTTATTCCGAGTAGGATCTGGGATGGGATGACTGTGACGAGCTTCAAACTCGTGAGTGTTGGATGTAGTGACAGACGCAAAAGGATCAATGGATCCTATTCCAATATGATCGAGAACTAACAGCTGATTAGCCGTGCGGTGACAGCGCATTTAGACCATTTTCACTAAGAGGACGGGAGGTAGCCATTGACAACGGTGATACCTAACATACAGCTTGCCATGGAAAGGAGTATGAATGATTGGATGAAGGCAATAGGAAAGCAGAGGTTCAGAAGGAACAAAGCTTTTTCATACGCTTATCTGAAATTCTCACCAATGAATTACATAGGTATTCCTATCTTATTTTATGTTTTATTCATATTTTAATTATCAATTCGCCATAACCATTTGAATCCGCCTGACTGAGATTTATGAGGATGGCCATAGCTTGTTTCAAGCCAACAATCTCCGTGGGATCGACCCTTACTCACGTAAGGTTTATTACTTGGACGACCCAGTGCACTTGCTGGTTAGTTGTGCGGAGTTGTGACAAAGAGTTAAGATTACAATTGTGCGTACCAAGTCGTTGGCGCCATTGAGATCACAATTTCGTGCACCACTGCACCACACCATGAGGAGCTCTATCAGATACAGCCGGCTGATCCAGAGGTCCCTCTACAAACAGGGCCTCCATTTCAGCAGGCAGACCCTTCGACGCTCATACAGACTGCAGAGTCTTAGATCACCACAGAGACACCTACTGCACATCCCTCCGGAGATGCCACTTCTTCACACTCAGCCTGAATGAGCATCGAGGACGATGGTATTATTTAAGTGTGGGGAGGTCGCCATCTCTGGCGAACTTTATTTTGGTGAACCACTTTTTAGACTCTCTTTTATCCTATTTTGTTTATTTTTTGAATTTTTATTTTTATTTTATCTTATCTTATTTATCTTCCAGTACTTGCACATATTTTTTTTGTATTTTTACTTTATTTCTGCATTTTACACTTTAGTTTATATATATCTTAGATATTTAGTTTAGTTTAGTTTGCACTTTTAGTTTATTAGTTGTGATATAGAATATATGGATTAAATTAGTTTAGTTTACCCTTTTAGCATATGATAATTTGGTTTAATTGAAAATAAAAAGAGTAAACTAGAAACTTTAGTATAACAGAATCACAACAATCCACACACCTTATATATATATATATATATATATATATATATATAGCAATAAATGTTAGATAATTGCCAACATTTTTCAAGGAAAATACTTATTTTTATAAAAGCCATCCAGAGATTCACATTAAGTTGAATGTAACTCCTTGATTTCTACTTGCATGACATACATAACTGATATATGGTTATTGAGCCAAAGAACACACAACCCGTGAGTTTTTGAGCTTAACTGTATGGTTACATTCAACCATAAATTTCATTCTTCTGTGTTTCGCCATTCTTTTTTGTGCTTGTAATCTTTACTTTGTTTCAATCTATATGTCCAACATAGAATGTAGATACATACCCACATATGATTGAGGCCTTAATTTGAAATTTTCCTTACATATCCCAAATAAGCCTACCTCCTACATCACCTTTGTTAGCCCCCTTAAGCCTTTTAATCCACTTTTGTTCTATAACCACATTACTAGCCTTAAGCATAAAAACAAATTAAAAATCCCAAGTTGAATCCTTGGTTAGCTTAAGATAGAAATTGTGATACACACTAAGTGTGGGGAAACATGGGAACATGGGTTGATAGGAAAGGATTAAATTAGTAAAATAATCAGAAATTTGGGAGCATGCTCATGTGAAACTGATTTAAATTAAAATACTATGTGCATTGATATATGTCATGTTTATGTAAAAACAAAAAAGAGAGATATAACCCTTTTTAATTAAATAAATAAATAAGGAGACAAAAGTACCCCAAGAACAAGTTTAGTGAAGAAATTAATGCACATGAGGTAAAATCAAAATAAAGTTGGTATATGAGTATGTAAAAAGAAAGAGCAGAAAACTGAGAAAGACCAGGATAATTTTAAATTTTTATAGAGAATGTATATATTAGGTGAGATCTTAGACTAATTAAGGATTCAATTATTAGCTCACTTAGCCTTATATATATCCTCACCTTTACCTTGGCCCCATTACAACCTTCAAAAAGACCTCATGATGTCTGTATGTATACATTATATATTTGTTGATTGGTTAGATGAAGAACAAGGTTTTACAAAGCATGAATAGAAAAGAATAGAGTGATTAACTCGAAGCACGGAGTGAATAGAGAGTAAACACAAATCCAGTGAGGGTTCAATAGCTCATCTCCATATATCCAAATTCAATTATTTAATTGTCTTGCAAGTTTGTGAAATAATTTTAACCCAACTCATTTGTGAAAATGCTTTAACATGATTTAGGTTTGGCTATGCATATATGATTTCTTGAAAATATGAATCAAATTAACCACATGTAAGCTCTGTATATATAGGTGGATGATAATTAGAATTGCATGATTCATTTAGGTAGCTTGCATTTAGAATAGATTGCATTGCATAAGATTCCACCATTCTACCTTTACTCTTTCTCTTGGATTTAGCATGAGGACATGCTATTGTTTAAGTGTGGGGAGGTTGATAAACCCTATTTTATGCTTCATCTTGTGCTCAAATTGAGTGTTTTTATCAATTCTTCACTAACTTATTCATATGAATTACACGGTTTTACTTTCCCTCCCTTATTTTATGATATATGTGAAAACATGTTTCCTATGCTTTAAAAATGTTAATTTTAATGATATGTGTGTTGAGTAATTTCAGGCTTCATAGTGCAGGAATGGCTTAAAGAACAGAAAAGAAACATACCAAAATGGAAGGAAAGCAAAAAAATGGAGTTTTGAAGAAAAGGCAGCGACGCAAACGCATGGATGATGCGGACGCGTGCCTAGCACAAAAAGGCAGTGATGCGTACGCGTGGATGACCCGGACGCCTGCCTTGAGTAGAACACAAATGATGCGTACGCGTGACCGACGCATACACGTGACAAGGAAAAACTCCCAACCACGCGAATGCGTGACCTACGCGCACGCGTGGCGGACGCCACGTGCAGGAATCTGCAGAAAACGCCCTCAGCAATTTCTGGGCCCCTTTTTGGCCCAAATCCAAGCCCAGAAACACAGAATAGAAGCCAGAGAATGGGGGAATCAACAACAGAGAAGGAATCATACATTCATAATACACAATTTAGGATTTAGATGTAGTTTTAGAGAGAGAGAAAGAGGCTCTCTCCTCTCTCTTAGGTTTTAGGAATTAGGATTCCTCTTATTTTATAGTTATTTCTTCAATCACAGGTTCAATGTTCCTTTAATTTACTTTCTAGTTTTATTTATTCTATTACTTTAATTTTTATTTATCTTTTCAATTTGATTTATGAACTTTCCTATGTTAGAATTGAATATTTTATTTAATATTATTTGAGGTATTTCAGATTTATGATTATTTTATTCAATTTTTGATGCTTTCATCCCTTTTGGCTTTGGTTAAGTAATTGGTAACACTTGAGTTATCAACTCAGTAGTTGATTGGAAATTAGGATTGCTGATTAATTTGGATCCCTCTATAGCTAGTCTTTCTATATGAGTTAACTAGGACTGGGGAATCAAGTTAAATAGTCAACTTGACTTATCTTTATTTAGTAAGGGTTAACTAAGTGGGAGCAAAAATCCAATTCCCATCACACCTGATAAGGATGACTAGGATAGGATTCCCAGTTCTCACACCTTGCCAAGAGTTTACTTTATAATTATTTATTTAACTTTCTTGCCATTTAAATTACTTGTTCATTATTTCAAAAACCCAAAAATACACTTTTTCCATAACCAATAATAAATCATACCTCCCTGCAATTCCTTGAGAAGACGACCCGAGGTTTATATACTTCGGTTATAAATTTTATTGGGTTTTGTTACTTGTGACAACAAAAGTTTTGGTACGAAAGGATTCTCTGTTGGTTTAGAAACTATACTTACAACGCGATTATATTTCTATTAAAATTATTTACTAGCAGTTAACCTGATCGTCAGCCACCTTGTAACTGTTCTTGTAGGAACCAGTTCATTTTTTTCATTATGAACCACTGTCATGCCTCCCTTCTTATGGACCACCCAAGAGCTGTCTTGTGTGTCCTTAGCACCTGAATTAGTGCTTTCTCTTCCTGTGGCTCTAAAGTAGAGCTTATGATTAGTAGAAAAGTGTCATCTTCTCCCAGAAATGCATATTTCAAGGATGGTGGTAGTGGTTTGAGCTCGGGTTTAGGAGGCTTCTCCTCTTTCTGAGGAGTTTTCAGAGGTTCTTCTGTTTTCTCTAGTTCCTCCAGATCAGGATGAACATCTTTAAAAATGTCCTCTAGCTCCGATTCAAGACTCTCAGTCATATTGACTTCTTGTACCAGGGAGTCAATAATATCAGTGCTCATGTAGTCTTTTGATGTGTCTGGATGCTGCATAGCTTTGACAGCATTCAACTTGAACTCATCCTCATTGACTCTCAGAGTTATCTCCCCTTTTTGGACGTCAATGAGGGTTCGTCTAGTTGTTAGGAATGGTCTTCCTAGAATGAGAGTTGCACTCTTGTGCTCCTCCATTTCCAGCACTACAAAGTCAATGGGAAAGGCAAATGGCCCAACCTTGACAATCATGTCCTCAATTTTGCCTCATGGAATCCTAATGGAGCCATCAGCAAGTTGGAGGCATATCCGAGTTGGTTTAACCATATCAGTCAAACTAAGCTTTTTGATAGTGGATGCAGGTATTAGGTTGATACTTGCCCCAAGATCACATAGAGCTGTCTTGATACAAGCACCCTCTAATGTGCATGGTATTATAAAGCTTTTGGGATCTTTAAGCTTTTCTGGTAAGCTCTTCAGAATGACTGCACTGCATTCTTCGGTGAGGAAAACTTTTTCAGTTTCTCTCCAATCCTTCTTATGACTTAAGATCTCTTTCATGAACTTAGCATAAGAGGGTATTTGCTCAAGTGCCTCTGCAAATGGAATCTTTATTTCAAGATTCCTTAGATAGTCTTCAAAGCGGGAAAATTGTTTATCCTGTTCCGCTTGGCGGATTTTCTGAGGATAAGGCATCTTGGCTTTGTATTCTTCAACCTTAGTTGTTGCAGGTTTATTTCCTACAGAAGTGGTTGGAGAAGCCTGCTTGAGGGGGTTGTTATCAGCACTTGTTCTTGAGGACTAAGTTCAGTGGATACTACATTAGCTTCTTCTTTCATGGAGGACCCACTACTTAAGTATAGATATTGATTTCTAGCAACTATATCAATAAGCTCTTGAGCCTCTTCAATTATCTTTCTCATATGTATAGATCCACCAGCTGAGTGGTCTAGAGACATTTGGGCCTTTTCTGTAAGCCCGTAGTAGAAGATGTCTAACTGCACCCATTTTGAAAACATTTCAGAGGGGCATTTCCTTAGCATCCTTCTATACCTTTCCCAGGCATTATAAAGAGATTTATTTTTCTCTTTTTTAAAGCCTTGGATGTCCAGCCTTAACTGTGTCATCCTTTTTAGAGGGAGATATTGATTCGGGAATTTGTCTGATAACTGTTTCCATGTTCTTATGCTTGCTGTGGGTTAGTTGTTTAAACACCTCTTAGCTTGATCTTTTTACAGCAAATGGAAATAGTAATAATCTGTGGACATCCTGATCTACTTCCTTATCACGTACTGTGTCAGCAATTTGTAAGAACTGTGCCAGAAACTCAGTAGGTTCTTCCTGTGGAAGACCGGAATACTGGCAATTTTGCTGCACCATGATAATGAGCTGAGAATTTAGCTCAAAACTGCTTGCTCTGATAGGAGGTATACAGATACTACTCCCCATAGAAAGCATTAGTGGGGTTAGCATATGACCCCAGAGTCCTTTTGGACTGTTCATTTCCACTTAGGTCCATGATGGAGAAAATAAAATATTTTTGTTTTTATTTTATTTAATTAAGGATAACCGAATTCAAAAGAAAAGAAAATAAAATAAAATAATTGGAAACTAGAAAATAAGTTTCGAAAACTAAAAGAAAAAAAATAAAATAAAATAGATTAAAATAAATAAAAAAATCGAATACTAAAATGGCTAATTAATTAAAAAGATTTGAAAAATTTTGGATATGATTTTCGAAAATTGGAGAGAGAGAAGGTGGTTAGGGAGTTTTAAAAAAGATATGTCTTAAAATTAAAGATACTTGTAAAAATAAACAAATAAAAGAAAAGTTTTGAAAAAGATATGATTTTAAAATTTGAAGATTAAAACTTTCTCAACAAGGAAACACCAAACTTAAAATTTTTCAATCAAAAATAATAAAATAGTACAAGTAATTTGAAAATTAGGAATAAGAAAAGAAAAAGATTTTGAAAAATTTTATAAAGGATTTTCGAAAAATAATAAAGAAATTTGAAAAACAATTTGTTTTGAAAAAGATTTAAGAAGATAAATTTTTAAAATTGAAATTTTAACTTGCCTAACAAGAAACTACCAAATTTTAAAAATTTTGACTAAGTCAACCTAAGAAATTCAAAAATAATGAACAAATAAAGGAAAAGATATTTTATTGAATTTTTGAATTTACTGAGGAAAGAGAAAAACAATAAAATACACCAAACATAGAATTTTTAGATCAAAACAAAGAAAGCAAACAAGAGAACTTTGAATGTCAAGATGAACACTAAGAACACTTTGAAGATCAAGATGAACACCAAGAACAAATTTTGGAAATTTTTAAGAAAATAAAAACACAAAGGACACCAAACTTAAAAATTTTTATATTTTGGACACTAATAATTCGAAAATGCACAAGAAAAACAAGAAAAGACACAAAACAAGAAAAACTAAAGATCAAACAAGAAAAATAAACAAGAACAACTTGAAGATTAAGAAAGAAAAATAAAATCATGCAATTGACACCAAACTTAAAACATGAAACTAAACTCAAACAAAAGACTAAATTATGAGGTTATTGGTTTTAAAAATTTTTGAAAATAATTTAGAAAAAGAAAATAAGGATTTTTTAAATTTTAACCAAAAACAATAATAGAAGACTCAATTTTAATGACTCTAAACCAAAAAAGATAAAATTTTCCTAATCTAAGCAACAAAATAAACTGTCAGTTGTCCAAACTCGAACAATCCCCAGCAACGGCGCCAAAAACTTGGTGTGGGAAATAGTGATTCACACTTTTCACAACTCCGCACAACTAACCAGCAAGTGCACTGGGTCGTCCAAGTAATACCTTACGTGAGTAAGGGTCGATCCCACGGAGATTGTCGGCATGAAGCAAGCTATGGTTATTTTGTAAATCTTAGTCAGGAGATTAATGATAAGAGTGATTATATTTATAAAAATTAAATAACATGAAATAAACAGTACTTGTGATTCAGTAATGAGAAACAGGCTGAGGTTCCAGAGATGTCCTGTCATCTGAATCTCTACTTTCCTACTGTATTCTTCTCCAGACACGCATGGCTTCCTTCAATAGCAAGCTTTATGATCCTCTCGGATGAAAAATATCAGGTACGATCTCTGCACGGCTAATCAACTGTCAAATTTCTCGTCTCGGATGAAAAATACCATGTACAGTTACCGCACGGCTAATCATCTGTTAGTTCCCACTATCGTCGGAATAGGACCCTTGTCCTTTTGCACACTATCACTGCGGCCAACATTCGCAGGTTTGAAGCTCGTCACAGTCATCCCTTCCCGGATCCTACTCAGAATACTGATGCGCATAAACTTGTTATGCTACGATTTAGGAAATTGCACGATCGGCAAAATTCCTTCCGGCAAGTGCACCGGTTATCGTCAAGTAAAAACTCACAATAGAGTGAGGTCGAATCCCACAAGGATTGGTTGAGTGAGAAATTCGGATTAGAAGTGTGTTCTAGTTGAGCGGAATCAAGATTTAGATGAGAATTGCGGAATGTAAAATTGGCGGGAAACGTAAATGACAAGAAATTTAAATGGCGGAATCTTAAATTGCATGAATTAAAGAGCAGAAGCTAAATTGCTGAAATTAAAAGGGAATGGGGGTGATTGCATGAATTGAGTTGCAGAATGTAAAGAGAAAGTGGAAATCAGAAATGGGGAATTCATTGGGTTATAGGAGATATTGAGATCTCCGAATCAAAACATGTTTATCTCTTCCTCAACCAATGCGTTCATTGAATTTTGCTTGGCAATCTTATATGATTGGATCCCAATCCCTTGGCTCACCAATTCTCTCTAAAAACAAACAAATTCCCAATCCCTTGGTTTAAATGTTCATAAGAAGAGATGATGCTCGATCACTGATTTTACCACACAGTTTCATGAACCACAATTTGGTAGGATTACATGTCACAATATCCATCCAAACCCCAATCCAATTCACTGTGAGAAAGCTTCTCTAGCATGAATCCTCCATTCCTTTCCCAAGGTTCCGAAGGATTCCAATTATGGGTAGTTTCTCTCCCAAGACAACTACCCAATGGAATTAGATCGAGAAGCTTTCTAACAAAATTCAAGAGAAAAGATTGAAGAAGAAGATAAACTATTATTGATTCATTGAATTACAATAGAGCTCCCTAACCCAATGAAAAAGGGTTTAGTGAGTCATAGCTCTGAATTCAATTACAAAGATATGAAAACTAGCCAAATGAAAAGGTAAAAAGTCCTTCCTAACTTAAATTCTATCCTATTTATACACTTTCTATATTGAGCTTCTGTTGTGTTTCTTGGGCTTTGAGGCCTCTCCCTGCTTTCCTTTTGCCTTGGGTTTATGATCCATAATCTTGATGAGGCTGTTGATCCAAATTCTGTAACATTCATTGAGCCAACTTAGTGATAATCAAATAATGACACATGACTCAATAAATTGAAATTTCAGACTCATCAATCCTTCAGGCCCAATCCCATAAACCATGATATTCAATTGGGTTTCATACCAAAGTTTAAGTTAATGTTTGTGCTCAAATACTAACTTAAACCGCAATATTTTTGGCCCAGAAACCTTTTCCAAGAGTGGCGTTTAAGTTGCAGTTTAAGCTTAAACTGCAGCTTAAACGCCAGACACTTCCAGTGATGCCTTTTGTGGAAGCACGTTTAAGCTTCAGTTTAAGGTTAAACTGAAGCTTAAACGTGGAAATGGAAGAAGGCAGCCCTGGAGGGTAACTTAGTCGAACACGTTTAAGCTTCAGTTTAAGGTTAAACTGAAGCTTAAACGTGGAGATAGAAAAGGCAGCCCTGGAGGTCGAACACGTTTAAGCTCCAGTTTAAGGTTAAACTGGAGCTTAAACGTGGAAATAGAGAAAGCCATCCTGGAGGTCGAACACGTTTAAGCTCCAGTTTAAGGTTAAACTGGAGCTTAAACGTGGAAGCTGAGAAAGGTAGCCCTGGAGGTGTCGAACACGTTTAAGCTCCAGTTTAAGGTTAAACTGGAGCTTAAACGTGGAAATGGAGAAAGCAACCCTGGAGGGAGAAAACTTGGTCGAACACGTTTAAGCTCCAGTTTAAGGTTAAACTGGAGCTTAAACGTGGAAATGGCTCCCTGGTGCATTTCCCATTTCTGGCGTTTAACCTCCAGTTTAAGGTTAAACTGGAGGTTAAACGTGGAAATGCTTCCTGAGTGGCATTCTCATTCTGGCGTTTAACCTCCAGTTTAAGGTTAAACTGGAGGTTAAACGTGGAAATGCTTCTTTGGTGAGACTTTCATTCTGGCGTTTAACCTCCAGTTTAAGGTTAAACTGGAGGTTAAACTTCAGTTTCAGCATTTCTTAGCCTTCATGATTCTGGCGTTTAAGCTCCAGTTTAAGCTTAAACTGGAACTTAAACTCCACATGTGATATTCAAGCTTCCTTTATTGATTTTGTTGCTTCCTTGCCTAGCCTCTTCTTCCCTGAAATCATCCAAACAATTGCATCAAAGTCTTGCAAAATTTCATGAGAAATCTTCCATTCATAGCATTCAAGTAATATAACTAAAACTCATGGAATTTGCATCAAAATCATACTGTTTGGATGGTTCATTGCTTTGTTATTATTTTAACCATTCTTGGTTACTTTAAGCTAAAGAAAATGCATAAAACAACTAAAACTAACAAAAAAAATGCTAGTGAAACTAGCCTAAGATGCCTTGGCATCACAACACCAAACTTAATACTTGCTTGTCCCTAAGCAAGTCCTGAGTTATTTGAGAAGAAAGTATGAAACAGAAAGCAATTACATTGGCTATATTAGCAAGCATTTGAAGTTCATCAGAAGGGTTTTATGCAGAAAGTTGCAGCATCACTTTTTCATTCTTATCAGGTAAGATTATCACTTTTTCATTGCATCCATCAAACACTGCTATGGCCTCTTGTTATTCTTATGTCCTTGGCACTTTTCTCTTCTTTGTTTTTCTTTTCTTTTTCTTAGAGCTCCTTTGCTCCTTGTTTGCTTGGTGTCATGTGTTGCACAAGCCTTTGGCATTTTCTTTTTCTTATCAGTGCACTACACATATCCACTTCAGGCATTTTAGTTCACATTTCTTCTTGAGACATTGGTGCCCAGCACCTCTTTGTGTGACTAAATGTTTTGTATTTAGGTTGCTCTTGATAATGGACTTTTGGTTGATAATCCCGGGTTAGTTAACCCAAGTTACCAAGTGTTGAAACACTCCTCAGAACCTATTCATCCAAGCATATCCTTAATACATAAACACCACAGGCATTTGTCTCAGAAGTTCAAACCATTGGTGCCTAGCTTATTTTCTCAATTTTTTTTTTTTTTTTTTTTTTTTTGCTTTTTGGTTGCCCTTTTTCAGTGGCTTTTTCTTCTTCTTTTTCTTTCTTTTTCATGGCCAAAGACATTTATTCATCAAGATCCATAGACAGTTTTCAATTTCTACACAAAAAATGATAATTCTACACTATATTTCCAGTGATCTGACTAAACAATCAAGCATGCATACCACCACTTAATTCTACTTGATTTGTCACTAATTGAGCCAAGTTACTTTTGTTCAAACTTTTCTTTTATTTTTGGAAACAGAACAAGCATGGCAAGCACTTGTTTAAGAAGGTGAAGTTATATCCAAACATCTAGGCATTCACTTTATTCAAAGCAATAAACAGACAAATATACTAAAAACTTCACATTCCAGAAAGATTCAACATTTACAGTTTAAACCAGAACAAGCATGCTTTTGTTTGCCCTTTTTAAAGAATTATCAAGGAACAATACCACCTTGTGAAATTCCTTGTTTTCTCTTTGTTGCCAGGAAACAATTTGATTTCTCCTTCTTCTCCTAATTGTTGCTTCATGCTTTAAGATCCTTGTTTCCTTTCCTGCAAAGAGTGATGAAGTTGCTTGCTTCTCAAGCACTTGAGTGGTTAGCTCAACTATGTGTGGGTAAGTATCTGAGTCTTAAGTTAGTGTGTGAACACCAAACTTAGTCTCCCACTTACTTCTCTGTTCTTTGAATCCTTGAGTTCTCTTTGGAATGAAGTTGCTGCTAAGGGTTTTAAGCATTTTTGTGACTGCTTAGAATGGTTGTTCCTTTCATATAATTCAAAGGTTGTTGTGTTCAGTTGATCTTTATGGTGGAACACCAAACTTAGAGTCACACATTCCCCTTTGAATTATTGATCCACGAATTCATTGTTTGGTGTGAAACACCAAACTTAATTCTTTGCAATGCACAGAAACTACTTCACCCTTTTTATTGAAACAAATAAAAGAAACAGCAAAAGGGTATTACCTCAGGTTGGGTTGCCTCCCAACAAGCGCTTCTTTAACGTCATTAGCTTGACGGTCAGCTTCCTCAGTTGAGGTGATATTTAACCTTGTCCTTCTCCTCCACATCTCCCAAGTAATGTTTGAGTCTTTGACCGTTCACAATGAAGGTTCGTTGTGACTTTTCTTCCATGATTTCTACTTGTCCATATTTGGAGACCTTGGTGACAAGGAATGGTCCAGACCACCTTGATTTTAGCTTCCCTGGAAATAGCTTCAGCCTAGAATTGTAGAGCAATACTTTTTGTCCTTCTTCGAATTTCCTTGGGGCTATGTTGCTGTCATGCTTCTTCTTTGCTCTTTCTTTGTAAATTTTGGCATTCTCATAAGCTTCAGCTCTGAATTCTTCCAACTCTTGAATTTGCAACATCCTTCTTTCTCCAGCATCTTTGCTGTCCAAGTTCAAAAGTTTCAAGGCCCAGTATGCCTTGTGCTCCAACTCCAGTGGCAAATGGCAAGCTTTTCCGTATACTAGTTGGTAAGGAGACATTCCAATTGGTGTTTTGAAAGCTGTCCTATATGCCCAAAGAGCATCATCTAGCTTAATCGACCAGTCCTTCCTTGAAGTTCCCACAGTCTTTTCCAGGATCCTTTTGAGTTCTCTGTTAGATATTTCGGCTTGCCCACTTGTTTGTGGATGGTATGGTGTGGCTACCTTGTGTTTGACTCCATATTTTAGAAGCAATGCCTCTAATGGTTTGTTGCAGAAGTGGCTTCCTCCATCACTGATGATTGCTCTTGGAACCCCAAAACGGCAAAAAATGTGTTTTCTGAGGAAGTTCATGACTACCTTATTATCATTGGTTGGAGTTGCTATTGCTTCAACCCATTTGGAGACATAGTCTACTGCCACAAGAATGTAATTATTTGAGTATGAGGAGGGAAAGGGTCCCATGAAATCTATCCCCCATACATCAAACAATTCAAGTTCCAGAATGAATTGTTGTGGCATTTCATTTCTTCTTGGTAGGTTCCCCGCTTTCTGGCATTCATGGCAGTGCTTCACTAGTTCCTTTGCATCTTTGAAGATAGTGGGCCAATAAAAACCACACTGCAACACCTTAGCTGCTGTTCTTTCTCCTGCAAAATGTCCTCCATAAGTGGAGCCATGGCAGTCCCATAAGACTTCCCTTCCTTCTTCCTCTGATATGCATCTTCTGAGTATGCCATCGGAACATTTTTTGAACAAGTATGGTTCGTCCCAGATGAAGTATTTGGCATCATTTACTAATTTCTTCCTTTGATGCTTGTTAAATTCCAACGGCAAACTCCCAGTGGCCTTGAAGTTTGCTATGTCTGCAAACCAGGGTGCTTTGTGAATTACCATGAGTTGTTCATCAGGAAAGCACTCATTTATATGTGTGCTTTGTGGCTTCCTTCTTCACATGGTATCCTTGATAAATGGTCTGCCACCTTGTTCTCTACACCCTTCTTGTCTTTGATTTCAATGTCAAATTCCTGCAACAAAAGAACCCATCTAATAAGTCTTGGTTTGGATTCTTGTTTAGCAAGTAAGTATTTTAAAGCTGAATGATCAGTGAAGACAATGACTTTAGATCCAATGAGATAGGATCTAAATTTGTCAAATGCAAAGACTATTGCCAAGAGTTCTTTTTCAGTGGTTGTGTAATTCCTTTGGTTATCATTCAAGACTTTACTGGCATAATAAATCACATGTACCAAATTGTCTTTCCTTTGTCCTAACACTGCCCCAATAGCAAGGTCTGATGCATCACACATCAGTTCAAAAGGTAAGTTCCAATCAGGTGGGGCAATGATAGGTGCAGAGGAAAGTTTTTGCTTCAAAAGTTCATAGGCTAGCATGCAATTTTTATCAAATACAAAGGGTGTATCAGAGACAAGCAAGTTACTCAAAGGTTTGGCTATTTTAGAAAAGTCTCTAATAAACCTTCTGTAAAAACCAGCGTGTCCCAAAAAACTCCTAACTGCCTTGACATTACTTGGTGGAGGTAGTTTTTCAATGAGTTCCACCTTAGCTCTGTCCACCTCAATGCCTCTATTAGAGATTTTGTGGCCAAGGACTATTCCTTCTGTGACCATGAAATGACATTTTTCCCAGTTTAATACTAGGTTAGTCTCTTGGCACCTCTTAAGCACCAAGGCAAGGTGGTGTAGGCAGCTAGGAAAAGAATCTCCAAACACAGAAAAATCATCCATGAAGACCTCAATAAATTTTTCAATCATGTCCGAAAAGATGGACAGCATGCATCTTTGGAAAGTGGCAGGTGCATTGCACAATCCAAAGGGCATGCGTCTATAAGCAAAAACTCCATATGGACAAACAAATGATGTTTTCTCTTGATCTCTAGGATCAACTACTATCTGATTATAGCCTGAGTATCCATCCAAAAAGCAATAGTAAGCATGTCCTGCAAGCCTTTCAAGCATCTGATCCATGAATGGGAGTGGGAAATGATCTTTTCTGGTGGCTTCATTGAGCTTCCTGTAGTCTATGCACATCCTCCACCCAGTGACAGTTCTTGTGGGTATGAGTTCGTTCCTCTCATTTGGCACCACAGTTATGCCACCTTTCTTGGGAACTACATGGATGGGACTAACCCATGGGCTATCAGAAATGGGGTAGATTACCCCTGCCTGCCATAACTTCATGACCTCCTTTTGTACCACTTCTTTCATGACGGGATTCAATCCTCTCTGAGCTTGGATGGAGGGTCTAGCATCCTCTTCTAACAAGATTTTATGCATGCATATGGATGAACTTATCCCCTTCAAATCAGCTAGGGTCCATCCAATGGCATCTTGATGAGTTTGTAGCACCTTGATCAATTCTTCTTCCTGTTCTTGACTCAGGGCAGAGCTAATGATAACAGGATGACTCTCATCACTACCCAAGTATGCATACTTGAGATTAGGGGGCAATGCTTTGAGCTCAGGTTTTGGTGCTTCCTTCTCTTATTTCACTATCTCTGGCATGTTTGGCATGGTTGTTTCAGCAGCCTTGATGTCACTAACTTCTATGTCCTTGGTGAACTCCTCCTCTGCCACTTCCTTTGTTGTTTCCTCAAAGGTTTCTTGTACTGTAATGTCCACTACATCCACCCTCATGCATTCCCTTAGTGATTCTGATGGATAGCTCATTGCCTTGAATACGTTAAACACCAATTTCTCATCATGTAGTCTAAGAGTGAGTTCACCCTTTTGTACATCTATGATGGCTCCAGTAGTAGCCAGGAAGGGTCTTCCCAGAATTATTGAAGCTTTGGCTTCTTCCTCCATATCTAACACCACAAAATCAGCAGGAAATATAAAATCTCCCACCTTCACCAACAAATCCTCAACTATCCCATGAGGGAATTTAAAAGTTCGATCTGCCAATTGGAGGGCCATTCTTGTTGGTTTGGCTTCCTCAATCTTCATTCTTCTCATCATTGTTAGAGACATCAAATTGATACTGGCCCCTAAGTCACACAAGGCCTTCTCCACCATGACTTCTCCTATGATGCAGGGGATTTGGAAACTGCCTGGATCCTTCAATTTTTGAGGCAATTTGTGCTGGATGATGGCACTGCATTCTTCAGTTAACAACACAGTTTCCTCGTTTCTCCAGCTTCTTTTCTTGGTCATTAATTCCTTTAAGAATTTTGCATAGAGTGGCATTTGCTCTATTGCCTCAGCAAACGGAATGTTGATTTGAAGCTTCTTGAAAATCTCCAAGAACCTGGAGAATTGGCCATCCTTTTCACTTTTCATCAAACGTTGAGGATATGG
Source organism: Arachis ipaensis (assembly GCF_059453495.1). Taxonomy (NCBI): domain Eukaryota; kingdom Viridiplantae; phylum Streptophyta; class Magnoliopsida; order Fabales; family Fabaceae; genus Arachis; species Arachis ipaensis. Next base: position 82,400,425 of record NC_142444.1, read on the forward strand.
TGCTTTAGGTGTATAAGGCTTCAGGACCTCTTTTTCTTTTTCTTTTGTTGCAGACGATGTAAAAGATTGTCCTTGTTCCTTATCTCTCACATTTTCCTTTGCTTCATCCTCTGTGGTTTCCTTTGAGATCTCCTTTAGATTCTTTCCGCTTCTGAGGGTTATGGCCTTACATTCTTCCCTTGCAATAGCCTTGGCAGCATGAGAAACGCTTGTCCCAGGGGTTTTATGCAATTTGATTTTCTAGCTTCTGGATGGCAGCTCCTTGGTTTTGCAGGTTAGAATTTACTTCTTCCTTAAAAGCTTTCAATTCGGTTATGTCTTGACTCATGGTTGCAAGCATTCCTTCTATCCTGTTTAATTGATCTTGAAATTGTTGGTTCGGATTAGGTTGAGCAGGTTGATTATTTTGGCTATGATATGGTGGTTGAGAGTAAGTGTTTTGTGTGGCTTGGTATGATCTTTGGTTGGAGTTTTGGTATGTGGACTTGTTATGTTGGTTTTGCTGGTTTCCCCACCCAAAGTTTGGGTGGTTTTTCCAGCCTGGGTTGTAAGTGTTGGAATGTGGATCATATGGTTGCCTTTGTTGATTTCCTACATAATTGGCCTCTTCCCAATCACCTCCTTCAGTACTTTCTTCCTCTTGATCTTGTGTGTGTATTGCAGCCACTTGTTTTGTTTCTAATTTCCTAGTGAGCTCTGCTAGTTGCTTGGCAAACACCTTGTTTTGGGCTAGAATTGTATCAACATGGTTCAGCTCCATGACTCCCTTAGTGTTGTGTCTCTCTGATGCATAGTAGTACTCATTCTCAGCCACTGTCTCAATCACTTCAATGGCTTCTTCCACAGTCTTTTTCCTGTTCAATGAACCTCCTGATGAATGGTCTACAGCCTTCCTTGATTCATAAGACAGTCCATCATAGAAAATATGCAATTGCACCCAGTCATGGAACATGTCTGGTGGGCATTTCCTTGTCAAATCCTTGAATCTCTCCCATGCCTCGTAGAGAGTTTCACCATCTTGTTGTCTAAAAGTCTGAACCTCAGATCGAAGCCTATTGACCTTTTGTGGGGGGTAGAAACGTGCCAGAAATTTGCTTTCCACCTCGTCCCATGTTGTTAGGCTCCCCCTTGGGAATGATTCCAGCCACTTAGCTGCCTTGTCCCTAAGTGAAAATGGGAACAAAAGCAGTTTATAGGCATCTTCCTGGACTCCATTGGACTTCACAGTGTCGCAAATTCTCAGGAATTTTGTGAGATGTTGGTTTGGGTCTTCATTAGCACTCCCACCAAATGAACAATGATTCTCCACAAGTGATATTAGCTGTGGTTTGAGCTCAAAATTGTTGCCTGAATGGGTGGTTTCTGGATGCTGCTACCACAATTCCCAGAGGTTGGGTTTATGTATGAACTAAGAACCCTCCTCTCAGGAATGGCATTGTTTCCATCAGCTCTCTCATGGTGGTGAACTTCTCTATCCATGTTGAGATCTAAAGCTTCCTCAAAATTGTCCTCAGATTTTCCTTCAGATTCCTCTTCTCCCAGTACTCTCTTCCCTCTTGCTTCCCTTCTAAGTCTATGAAGGGTCCTCTCTGGTTCGGTATATGGAGGAGTTGATGTCTCTCCTCTCCTACCTATCATACAAGAACACAGCACAGGCAACAAACAAGTGAAATACTCTTGGTTAATGGAAGAGTATGGTTAGAGCAGTTGAGGAATTAATTCAAACAGTTAGTGAGTCAGTGAGTTAGTTGCTTGAATTTAAAGGCATAAAGAAAGAAAGCATGTAACAGAGTGCAGAAATTAAAATTCAACAAGTAACTTGTACTGAATTAATCAAAACAAAAAAAATGCTCAATCTAGTTAACTTCCAATTTGAGAATTGTCAATCGAAAACCAATCCCCGGCAACGGCGCCATAAACTTGATGCGCATAAACTTGTTATGCTACGATTTAGGAAATTGCACGATCGGCAAAATTCCTTCCGGCAAGTGCACCGGCTATCGTCAAGTAAAAACTCACAATAGAGTGAGGTCGAATCCCACAAGGATTGGTTGAGTGAGAAATTCGGATTAGAAGTGTGTTCTAGTTGAGCGGAATCAAGATTTAGATGAGAATTGCGGAATGTAAAATTGGCGGGAAACGTAAATGACAAGAAATTTAAATGGCGGAATCTTAAATTGCATGAATTAAAGAGCAGAAGCTAAATTGCTGAAATTAAAATGGAATGGGGGTGATTGCATGAATTGAGTTGCAGAATGTAAAGAGAAAGTGGAAATCGGAAATGGGGAATTCATTGGGTTATAGGAGATATTGAGATCTCCGAATCAAAACATGTTTATCTCTTCCTCAACCAATGCGTTCATTGAATTTTACTTGGCAATCTTATATGATTGGATCCCAATCCCTTGGCTCACCAATTCTCTCTAAAAACAAACAAATTCCCAATCCCTTGGTTTAAATGTTCATAAGAAGAGATGATGCTCGATCACTGATTTTACCACACAGTTTCATGAACCACAATTTGGTAGGATTACATGTCACAATATCCATCCAAACCCCAATCCAATTCACTGTGAGAAAGCTTCTCTAGCATGAATCCTCCATTCCTTTCCCAAGGTTCCGAAGGATTCCAATTATGGGTAGTTTCTCTCCCAAGACAACTACCCAATGGAATTAGATCGAGAAGCTTTCTAACAAAATTCAAGAGAAAAGATTGAAGAAGAAGATAAACTATTATTGATTCATTGAATTACAATAGAGCTCCCTAACCCAATGAAAAGGGGTTTAGTGAGTCATAGCTCTGAATTCAATTACAAAGATATGAAAACTAGCCAAATGAAAAGGTAAAAAGTCCTTCCTAACTTAAATTCTATCCTATTTATACACTTTCTATATTGAGCTTCTGTTGTGTTTCTTGGGCTTTGAGGCCTCTCCCTGCTTTCCTTTTGCCTTGGGTTTATGATCCATAATCTTGATGAGGCTGTTGATCCAAATTCTGTAACATTCATTGAGCCAACTTAGTGATAATCAAATAATGACACATGACTCAATAAATTGAAATTTCAGACTCATCAATCCTTCAGGCCCAATCCCATAAACCATGATATTCAATTGGGTTTCATACCAAAGTTTAAGTTAATGTTTGTGCTCAAATACTAACTTAAACCGCAATATTTTTGGCCCAGAAACCTTTTCCAAGAGTGGCGTTTAAGTTGCAGTTTAAGCTTAAACTGCAGCTTAAACGCCAGACACTTCCAGTGATGCCTTTTGTAGAAGCACGTTTAAGCTTCAGTTTAAGGTTAAACTGAAGCTTAAACGTGGAAATGGAAGAAGGCAGCCCTGGAGGGTAACTTAGTCGAACACGTTTAAGCTTCAGTTTAAGGTTAAACTGAAGCTTAAACGTGGAGATAGAAAAGGCAGCCCTGGAGGTCGAACACGTTTAAGCTCCAGTTTAAGGTTAAACTGGAGCTTAAACGTGGAAATAGAGAAAGCCATCCTGGAGGTCGAACACGTTTAAGCTCCAGTTTAAGGTTAAACTGGAGCTTAAACGTGGAAGCTGAGAAAGGTAGCCCTGGAGGTGTCGAACACGTTTAAGCTCCAGTTTAAGGTTAAACTGGAGCTTAAACGTGGAAATGGAGAAAGCAACCCTGGAGGGAGAAAACTTGGTCGAACACGTTTAAGCTCCAGTTTAAGGTTAAACTGGAGCTTAAACGTGGAAATGGCTCCCTGGTGCATTTCCCATTTCTGGCGTTTAACCTCCAGTTTAAGGTTAAACTGGAGGTTAAACGTGGAAATGCTTCCTGAGTGGCATTCTCATTCTGGCGTTTAACCTCCAGTTTAAGGTTAAACTGGAGGTTAAACGTGGAAATGCTTCTTTGGTGAGACTTTCATTCTGGCGTTTAACCTCCAGTTTAAGGTTAAACTGGAGGTTAAACTTCAGTTTCAGCATTTCTTAGCCTTCATGATTCTGGCGTTTAAGCTCCAGTTTAGGCTTAAACTGGAACTTAAACTCCACATGTGATATTCAAGCTTCCTTTATTGATTTTGTTGCTTCCTTGCCTAGCCTCTTCTTCCCTGAAATCATCCAAACAATTGCATCAAAGTCTTGCAAAATTTCATGAGAAATCTTCCATTCATAGCATTCAAGTAATATAACTAAAACTCATGGAATTTGCATCAAAATCATACTGTTTGGATGGTTCATTGCTTTGTTATTCTTTTAACCATTCTTGGTTACTTTAAGCTCAAGAAAATGCATAAAACAACTAAAACTAACAAAAAAATGCTAGTGAAACTAGCCTAAGATGCCTTGGCATCAAATACCACAGACAAGGTTTAGACTTTCCGGATCCCAGGAATGCTGCCAATGATTCTAGCCTATACCACGAAGATACTAATCTCACGGACTCGGTCCGTGTATTAGATATCCAAGAGATACGCACTCAAGCTGTCGCCCAATGACTACGTTGAGCCCAAATAGAACGGGAGTGGTTGTCAGGCACGCGTTCATAGAATTGAGAATAATGATGAGTGCAACAGATCATCACACTCTCTATATTGAAGTACGAATGAGTATCTTAGAATAGAATCAAGCGCGATTGAATAGAAAACAGTAGTAATTGTATTAATCCATTGAAAGACAGCAGAGCTCCTCACCCCCACCTATGGGGTTTAGAGGCTCATAATGTAGAAGATACAATATGAAGTGTAAAATGTCATGAGTTGCAAAAATGAATCTCTAAAAGTAGCTTTTATACTAAACTAGTAACTTAGGTTTACAGAAAATGAGTAACTAAGTGTAGATAGTGCAGAAATCCACTTCCGGGACCCACTTGGTGAGTGTTTGGGCTGATCTTTCAAGCTTTCACATGCATCTGCTTCATATTGGAGTTAAACGCCACCCTGGGTGCCAAAATGGGCATTTAACGCCAAGAATTATGCTAGTTCTGGCATTTTACGCCAGAAAGTTTTAGGCTGGTTTTCAACGCAAGTTTGGGCCATCAAATCTCGGGCAAAGTATGGACTATTATATATTGCTGGAAAGCCCAAGATATCTACTTTCCAAAACGCAACTAAGAGAGCGCCAATTGGGCTTTTGTAGCTCCAGAAAATTTACTTCGAGTGTAGGAGGGTCAGAATCCAACAGCATCTGCAGTCCTTTTTCAGCCTCTGAATCAAATTTTTGCTCAGGTCCCTCAATTTCAGCCAGAAAATACCTAAAATTATTGAAAAACACACAAACTCATAGTAGAGTCCAGAAATGTGATTTTTGAATAAAAACTAATAAAAATAGAATAAAAAGTAAATAAAACATACTAAAAACTATGTAAAAACAATGCCAAAAAGGGTATAAATTATCCGCTCATCAGCAATCCACGCGTACGCATGCATCGACGCGTGCGCATGGGAGTGGTGAAATGGAAATGACGCATGCGCGTGTCTCCATGCGTACGTGTGGATCGACGCGTGCGCGTGGGACTGGTGAAATGGAAATGACGCGCACGCGTGTCTCACGCGTGCGCGTCGATGGGTTATGTTGAGAGTGATGTGTACGCGTCATGTGTGCGTACGCGTGTGTTGGTTTGCGTGAAAGGCACAATGTTAGCGCATTATAGGCGCAACTCTCTGGAATTTGGCTTGGAGGTGAAAATTTGCAATCCATGCATACGCGTGGGTGGCGCATGCGCGTGGATGGTCGAAAATGCTTGGGTCATGCGTACGCGTGGATGTTGCTCTGTTTTACAAAAAATTTTCTATGTTTTTTTGCACCAAACCAAGCCTTCCAAACCTCCAAACAGCTACCCAAACACCATAAACCCTATTTAACGTACCAAACTACCAAATAAACTCCACAAATCAATCAAAACATGAAATTAAACTATTTTTGCCAATATTTACAAAAGAGAAAATGAAAAGATTTTACCATGGTAGGGTGTCTCCCACCTAGCACTTTTGTTTATTGTCCTTAAGTTGGACTTATGGGGAGCTCCTCTGAAGGTGGCTTGTGCTTGAATTCTTCTTGGAACTCCCACCAATGCTTGGTTCTCCATTGTAACCTAAGATTTCTCATGAGTTGCACCAAGTCCTGATGGAGTTCTTCACAAGCTTGGTGCTCCCAAAGTCGATCCTCTTCTTGTAATCCGGGATCCCACACTTTATTTTCACACCCGTCTTGAAGTTGATCATTATTAGTCCATCCGGGCGGCAAGTAAAGTTAATTCTCAATAAAGTGACCAACAATCCTCCTAGACCCATCTAGTTAAGCACTACTCTAACCTTTATATTTCATGTTTGATGTGTCAACCCTAATGAGCCTTGATTTGCAATACCAACCACAAAACATTTTTTGCTTACGCTTCACCCCACAAAGTTCCCTAAGTTGGCCATCCGTTGCAAGCAAGCCATATTCAAGTGGGATAATAAAGCTAATAGAAATGAATTTCACCCACTCAAATGAAGGAGTAGATGGTAACCTAGGCAAAGACACTTCTAAGGGTCGTGACAAAGCGTATCCAACTCCCGTCCTTCTTTTCCTAAGGACTCCCCACCTCTTAACAAGTTTTCTCAAATGTAATCCTTTGTTAAACAATTTTATCTAAGCCTTTTCCCTTACTCAAATCATAATTGGGAGGGTGAGAAAAATTTACCTCCACAACGCTTTCAAATCCACCGAAGAAAGGTACTTCATGCTCAAAGGATTCTTCACCCCTAAGACTTAATGCTTGATCTTCATCACCAAGGGAACTCGATTCTCGCTCTATCCCATCCAAGTCTTCATATGGAATATGCTTTGGAGGTTGGGCACATCCCTCCTTAGCATCAAACTCAATCTTCTTGGAGGGGTTTTCTTCAACTCTATGTTCCCATGGAGGCTCCGTATCTCCTAAGTCTTCAACCACTTCTTTATTTTCTTCAACAATCCTAGCTTCCTCCCATTGTTCTAACACAAAGCAATGTTTCCCATCATCCAATCTCTCCTTTATGCTATGCTCTTCCTTGACTTCTTCACATGTAGCCATGGGAGTGTCCAAGCATTGGGATGCTAACCGGTTTACCACCTCGTCTAAGGCGGCCGTAAAATTTTGTACATCCCTTTTCATCTCTGCTTGCCCTTGAAGAAGAACACCAAGGATGTCATCCACTGGAGGTTGGGGTGGATGAGAAGGTTCATTATCTTAGGGAAATGGTTTAAAGTAGGAAGGTGAGTCATCATAATAAGGACGTGGTGGTTCCATGTTCTCCATTTGTTCTTCTTGTTGCTCAACACACTCCAATTTATTATTCTCAAGATGATATTCTACAATCCCTTCAAACTACCCTCTTCGGTTGTTCTCCCGCAATCATCCGTGGACATGTGGTATGAGTTCCATGCATCTAACTTTTGACGGACGGTTGCTTGAAGCCGATCCATGGTTTCCTTGAGAGATGGACATTGATATTCTTCCATGGAGGGTTGTGGTGGGAGATAGAATTCATCTTGAGGTTAAAAATTTGTGTACATTAGAGGTGACTCATCTTGGTCATAGTATGGAGGAGTTGGTTCTATACATGGCTCATATGGCTCAAAAGGTGGTTGGTATGGTGTGTAAGGAGTAGGGTCATATGAAGGTGGTTGGTGAGTATTCTCGCCTGTCACGCGGGTGACCTAGGTTCGATCCCGGCAACGGCGCCATTTTGATGAGTAGATTTTTGTGTCACAATGGGATTCACCATAGCCATTTGATTGGTATGCATCATAGAATGGCTCTTATTCACAGTGTATTAGTGGAGGTTATTGCCATGAAGATTGATCACATACATAAGGTTCCTCCCACCTTTGATTGTCCCATCCTTGATACACATCCTCATTGTAGCCCTCATTTCCTACAACATAGTTAGAACCAAAATAATAGCCAAAGTGAGAATTCATAGTGAAAAGAGAAAATAAAAAACAAAAGCTAATAAGAAAGAATGAAACAAAGTCCTAAAACTAGCAAAAAAAAAAAACTAACAAGAAATCTAAAAATTAAGCTATTCATAATATTCACATATATACAATAACCAATAACATAACACCATTGCAATTCCCCGGCTATAGTGGTGAGTATTCCCACCTGTCACGTGGGTGACCTGTGTTCGATCCTCGGCAACGGCTATGAAGTATGTTTTGGGGTTTTTAAGTTAAGAGACAATAAATATAAATTGCAAAGAAATAAACTAACACTAACAAAAGCTCTTGATAAGGTATGAGAACTAGAAGTCCTATCTTATGAAAAAAAGTCAAGTGAATGAATTAACTTGATTCCACAAGTCCTAGCCAAATCATAATGAAAGACTAGCTTTAGTGGCATTCAAGTCAATTAGCAACTTCTAATTATCAATCAACAAAGGAGCTTGATAACTCAAGAGTCACTAATTACTCTACTTAGGCCAAGAGGAGAAAAATCTATTCTAAAATCCAACCAAGTATTTTGTCAAGCACTTGGAAGGCACAAAAGGAAAGCATAGTAAATTGCAAGGAAAGTAAATCTACACTACTCAATTGCAAGGAATTATCAACAATAAAGCAAATCAACAATAAAGGAAATAATACATGAATTGCAATTAAAAGAAAAATGGAAGAACAAAAGTGCATCATCATAAAAGTAGAAGATTACAAGAGTTAAATGCTAAACTAGAGAGAGGAGATGTAGAAGAAGAAGAAATTGCAAAGGAAAAGTGAATCAAAGCATGAAATAAACCTAGATCTAAGAAATTCTAATCTAGATCTAACCTAATCCTAATTCTAGAGAGAAGTGAAAGCTTCTCTCTCTAGAAACTAACTTTTCCTCCAAAACTAAACTAAAATAAACTAATTGGTCACTAATTGGTTCATCCCTCTTCAGTCCTTGGGTTAAATAGCATCATAAATGAGTTGGATTGGGCCCAAAATGCTTCAGAAATCGTTGGCCACGAGTTACCTTTAGTGAGTCACGTGCAGCATTCCACGAGTATGCGTCCCTAAACGCCAGGCAACTATGGCAAATTTTATATCATTTTGAAGCCCTGGATGTTAGCTTTCCAACACAACTGGAACTGCCTCATTTGGACCTTTGTAGCTCAAGTTATGATCGATTAAGTGCGAAGAGGTCAGGATTGACAACTTTGCGATTCCTTCATTTCTTCATGAGTTTTCCATTTCTTCATGCTTTTTCTTCATTCCATCAATCCATTCTTTGCCTCATAAACCTGAAATCACTTAACAAACATAACAAGGCATCTAATGGAATCAAGGTGAATTAAATTTAGCTATTTTAAGACCTAAAAAGCATGTTTTCACTCTTAAGCACAATTAACGGAGAATTTACAAAACCATGCTATTTTAGTGAATAAATGGGAGAAAAGTTGACAAAACCCTCTAGTTATGTTTATTATGGGGCCATTCCCCTCCTCATACTCAAACAACTATATATTAGTGGCTGTAGATTATATGTTAAAATGGGTAGAAGCCATAGCCACAGCAACAAATGATAACAAGGTTCTGATGAACTTCTTGAGAAAAAATATCTTCAGCCGATTTGGAGTTCTTAGAGCCATTATTAGTGATGGAGGGACACACTTCTGCAATAGGCAACTTGAAGCACTCCACTTTAAATATGGAGTGAAGCACAAAGTGGCAACTCCATACCATCCACAGACCAATGGGCAAGCTGAGATTTCAAACAGGGAGCTCAAAAGAATTCTTCAAAAAACTGTTGGAAGCTCAAGAAAGGATTGGTCTAAGAAGCTTGATGATGAATTATGGGCCTATAGGGCAGCCTTCAAAACACCTATTGGGATGTCTCCATACCAATTGGTGTTTGGTAAGGCTTGTCACTTACAAGTTGAGCTTGAACATAGAGCATTCTGGGCTCCAAAAATGTTGAATTTTGATGATCAAGTTGCTAGAGAAAGGAGGCAAATGCAACTCAATGAGCTGGAAGAATTTTAGAAATCAAGCTTATGAGAATGCAAATATTTACAAGGAAAACACAAAGAGGTGGCATGATCAAAAGATAGCAAGGAGAGAGTTCACAGAAGGATAGAAAGTGCTACTGTACAATTCAAGACTCAAGTTCTTCCCAGGGAAGCCTAAGTCTCGATGGTCTGAACCCTTCACCATCCTTAAGGCAGTATCACCTTATGGTCATGTAGAGCTCATGGAGGACAAATCACAAAGAACTTTCACTGTGAATGGCCATAGACTCAAGCATTACTTGGGAGACTCACTGGATAAGCAGAGAGTGAGCTACAACCTCAACTAAAGAAGGAAGAACGTCAAGCTAGTGACGATAAAGAAGCGCTAGTTGGGAGGCACCCCAACACTTTATATCCTCCTTTTGATTTATTGCTTTCTTAGAAGTAGCTTCAGATTGTTGATTTAGGAAGTTTTAGTTCAAGTTTCATTCATTTAAATTCTTGCTTTCTAGAAGTAATTGAAGATGGTAGATTAGGAAGTTTAAATATCAGTTTTCGGTAGTTAGAGAACCTTTTAATTGTTATTTTTTTTCTTCTCTGAAAGTGCAATCTGATGGACAAAATTACTGATGATGAGTGATTGGGCTGAGAACTAGCTAAAAAGCTAAGTTTGGTGTGGCCACTAACTCACTTAATCTAGGCTTAAAACCATTTGAATGGATCAATTTTGAGAAGTAAGCCCAGAGATTAAGTTTGGTGTGGCCACTACCATATGAAGATCACAATGTAAGCCCAACATGATTCAAGTTTGAAAGCATTCAATAAATTGGTGGGTGCATAAAAGTTGGTTTTAATGTGTTCGGAAGGGATTAAAAGTGAAGGAATGTGAAAGGATTGGAATTATTTCACTCTTATGAATACATAAAAACCCAATGATGAAACCAATTTATTAGATGCAATGGAAATAAGTTTGGTGTCACAAGGGACACTCATCATTTGCAATTTCAGTAGCTCATACTAAAAAGAATGTGAAGGATTCTTTTGTCATTACTAATGGGGTTTCGGTTTTTATTTTCAGGGGAAAAGATGGGGCCGACATGATTGATAGCTCATAAAGCAAGAAGTCAAAGTGTACTTGTACTTTGGAACTCAACACATGCTGGAAGCCAAAAAGGATAAGGATTGGCGCCTCTTCCACGCTAGGCGCCACTCCCCAAGTGGGAAAACATTGAATTGCTTTCAGTTCCCACCCTCTATACTACACTTTTCAATCCTATAAAAGCCACTAGCTATCCAACCTTTCTTCATACTTCAAACCCGAACTTCACAAACGAAAAGAACACCCACACTTCCTTCTTTCTTCTGATCTTCTTTACCACTTTTTCTCCTACTTTATTAGGGACAATCAAGTCCTAAGTTTGGTGTTGTGGAGTAAACCATTGCTCTGCTCCTTACCTTTTCTTCCAGTTTCATCAACTTCAATTTTTTTCCTCAACCTTTCTAATTCCTTTTTTCATCCCAATGGCACCACCAAGAGCCTCAGCATCAAAGAAGAAAAAGACCAAGGAACCAACTTCAGAGTCCTCAAGCCACAATGACTACAAGTTCCTCTCAGTATTCAACCAAAATCAATTTTATGGTTGGGTGAGTGAGAGGCAAATCATTCCGGAGGTTGGCTTCCAACTGGGTAGGAACGAGCACCCTGAGATCCACAGAGAGATCAACAATAGAGGATGGGCACTGATAAACCACTATTTTATGGTTTATCTTCTGTTCAATTGAGTGGTTTCATTAAGTCTTTGCCCACTTATTCATACAAATTGCATGATTTTACAATTCCTTCCTAGTTTTGTTCCATAATAGAAAACTTGCTTCCTAAGCCTTTAATTTGTGTATTCTAAATCCTTCTTTATACCATTCGATGCCGTGATCTGTGTGTTCAGTGCTTTCAGGTTTTATAGGCAGAAATGGCTTAGAAGATGGAAAGGAAGCTTGCAAAAATGGAAGGAGCACAAAATAAAGGAGACAACCAGCGAGCATCAACGCGCACGTATGGCTCACGCGTGCGCGTGATCTGGAGATTCGCACAGCGACGCGTGCCTGTACCTGACGCGTTCACGTGAATTGGAGCTCTGCAAGATGACGCGTGCGCATGCCTGACGCGTACGCATGACAAAAAAATTTGCCAAATGACTCGTACGCGTGACTGACGCGTATCCGTGACATGCCCGATCTGCAAAAATAACAGAAAATGCTGGGGGTTATTCGGGCCGAGTTTGGACCCAGTTTTCGGCTCAGAAAACACATATTAGAGGTTATAAAGTGAGGGAATTCATTTATTCATGGATACAACTTTCATATTCATAATTTTAGGTTTTTAGATGTAGTTTCTAGAGAGAGAGCCTCTCTCATCTCTCTAGATTTTAGGATTTAGGATTTCTCATAGTTTTAGGTTTGATTCTTCCCAATTCCAGGTTCAATGTTCCTTTAATTTAGTTTTTCTTTTACCTTTACTTATTTTAGTACTTTGGTTTATTTATTCTCTTGGTTGATTACTTTATGTTGCAATTTGGTTTATAAATTCTAATGTTTAATTTGCTTTTCCATTTAATACACTTTGAGGTATTTCAGATTTATGATTGTTTATTCTATTTATGTTATTGATGCTTTTAATATTTAGATTTTTCCCCTCTTGGCTTTGGTTGAGTAATTGGTGACACTTGAGTTATCAAACTCCTTTGTTGATTGATAAATGGAATTTGCTGGTTAATTTGGATCCTTCTAAAGCTAGGCTTTTCTTAGGAGTTGACTAGGACTTGAGGAATCAATTTGACTAGTCCACTTGACTTTCCTTTATTTAGTAAGGGTTAACTAAGTGGGAGTAATGAACAATTCTAATCACAATTGATAAGGATAACAAGGATGGGATTTCCAGTTCTCATACCTTGCAAGGGTTTTCATGATTATTAATTTACTTTCCTGCCAATTTATTTCTTTGTTCCCTATTTCAAAACCCAAAAATATACTTTTTCATAACCAATAATAAATCATACTTCCCTGCAATTCCTTGAGAGACGACCCGAGGTTTAAATACTTCGATTATCAATTTTATTGGGTTTTCTTTAGTGACAACCAAAACTTTTGTACGAAAGGATTCTCTGTTGGTTTAGAAACTATACTTACAATGGGAATTTAATTGTGAATTCTTTACCAGCAGAAATCTGTTCGTGCAAATGGCGCCGTTACCAGGGAATTGCAAACGTGTGCCTTAATATTGGTTATTGTAAGTATTTGCTTTTTCGTTTCTTTGTTAGTGTTTCTAGTTTTAGGAGTTTATTTTCATTAATTTCTATTAGTTTTTATTTCTTTTGCTACTATGAATTCTCACCCCTCTGGCTTTAAGTTTGGTTCCAATATTGTTGTAAAGAATGGAAGCTATAATGAGAACAGGCATCAAGGTTGGAAGAATCAAAGACGGGAGGAGCCACAAGGATTTGATCAAACCTCTTGGCAACAGCCCCCTCCAATGCACTATAACCAACAACCATTCCATGATGCATACCAAGACAATAGTTATAGTGGACCTCTTCGTGACAACCAACCTCTACCAAATTACTATGGTCAAGAACCATTCCAGGGTGCATATCAAAACAATAGATACGGTGGACCCCCTTGTAGTTACCAACAAGCCCCACCATATGCTTATGAACCACCACTCCAACATACCTTTGAACCACCATACTCACAAGCTCCTTTACACCATTCACCTCCATATGACCCTAATCCTTATCCACCACACCACCCACAATATGAACCACACCCAGAACCACCACCTCAATATTTACCATCTCCATATCCTTATCAAGAAGAACCACCCCCGTATTTTGAGCCCTTTCTCCCAACAATTGAACCCTCCTATCCACCCCAACCTCCGTTGGATAACAACACACTCATCTCTAACATCATTGGTCTCACCTCTACACTCCAAAATCTTATATCCCACATGAACCAACCCTCTACCTCTAATATTCAACCCTCAAACTCTAGTCCGCTTCCTTTTCAACCACATAATGATCTTTCCATCGCATCACCACCCTCCATGGAAGAGCACCCATATCCATCAATCCAAGAGCAAGATGATCCCAGTCATGCTATTGACATGGAACAAGAGAGAAGGGATCGTCTTCGCAAATTCATACTTCATAAGAAGCTAGATGAGACCCTACAGGTGGAGGTAGTAGAGACCCTTGAAGTCGAAGGAGTGGTTGAAGAATTAGTAAAGGAAGACATTAAGGAGGAGTCTGATTTTGTCTTAGAGCAAGAGGAGGACCAAAATGTGGAGATAGGAGTGACCCTTGAAGATGAAGGAGTAGTTGAAGGGAGTTGTCATGGAAAAGAAATCATCAAGGAGGAGTACGATTTTATACTAAAACAACTGGACAAAGCAGCAATTATTGACGAGGAAGAAGCGGTTGCAGACTTCGGAGATGCGGAACCTCCATGGGAAGGTCCAGTCATAGAGCCTCCGTCCAAGGTGTTTGATGTTGATGTTGAGGAGGGTGTACAACCTCCAAGACATATCAAGGTTGAAGACTTTGCAGAAGTTGATCAAGAGATGGAGATTAAAGAAGAAGAAGCACAACCCCCCATGCCCTTGGTAAGCCATGAAGAAGAGTTTGAATTGGAAGAAAGCTCTTAAGAGGAAGAGGTTGAAACGGAAGAAGCTTGCAAAGAGGTGGAAGTTGTCAAGGAAGAACTAAAGGGAATGGAGCTGGAAATCACCTGGCCAAAGTTGTTTGAGACCTCTTCCCTAAAGCCATCACCATCCATCCCTTCATTCAAGTGGGTAAATCTCTCATCTCTAAGCTTAATTAGCCCACTTGAATATGCTTTGCTTGAGACGGATGGGCAACTTAGAGCTCTTTGTGGCTATAAGAGTAAGAGGGAGATGGTCAGTGGTTGGCAACACAATCCTAGGTTCATTGTGGTAGGAAGCTCACGGCTGAATTATCATGGTTGGAAGAATACTAAATTGTATGGGTCTAGGAAGCTGTTTGGATGTCTCAATGAGAATTCGGATTGCTTACCACTCGGTTGGAACAAAGATGGTCAACAAGAAGACGGGTGCAAAAGCAAGGTTTGGGACCCCAAAATTCAGTCTAGCAATCAACACTCTTGGGGCCTTGTCACTTGCCTAATCTTGCTTGAAAGCTCTTTGCGCCTAGTTTGAGATCCCGGAGGCCATTGGAATTACAAACATTGGTGGGGATTCCTGGATGAGTTCAAGCACAAGCCACCATAACAAAGGGCTCACCGAAAGTCCAACTTAAGGACTATAACTAAAAGTGCTAGGTGGGAGACAACCCACCATGGTATAATCGTTCCTTTTTATTATTAATCTCATTTTATTTTATTTTTACTAGTATTCATTCATAATTTCTGCATATTCACCTCCATTCTGCATTTTTCATTCTGCATACACATAAAAAAGAGGGGCAAACCACGCGTGTGCTCAGGCCACGCGTGGACGTCGATAGCAATCTCGCTCCCCCATCCAACGAACAGAAAGTTGTGATGAAATCGTGCGGCTGGGGTGCTCTGCGCACAATTCGACCCATGCGTATGCATCTATGACGCGTGCACGTCATCTGCCACAAGGAAAATCCACGCGTACGCGTCAAGCACGCGCACACGTGGTTAGGAAAATTGGCGTAAATAGCTTTTTGGACAGAAAGTTATGCTGCCCCTACGCTGGAGCTGTGCTAACGGCACAAGGTAATCCACGCGTACGCGTCCCTGACATGTGCGCATCCTTTTGCTTCCAAGATCACCCACGCGTACGCACGGGCGACGCGTACGCGTCACATGGCGAATACAGTTCTCACGCGCACACGTGCCTTGCGCACGGGCGTCGCATCCCAATTTTCATTCCCTTCTCCTTTCTTCCTTCATTCTTCTTATTGCATTTAATTACTTATCTTTCTTCAAAATATTTTTTTCTCTCTCATGCTTAGTTATTTATGGTTTCTTTTTCATTCTTTTCTTTTTCTTCATGCATTTTTATGTTGGTGTTGGAACTTTATTTGGGTCTTATATTCTTATACTTGAGCTTGTGGATATCATCAAAAGTGATTTGGCAATTAATATTAATTTTTATTTTACATGCATGTTGGAATTCCTACCTTCCCTAACGTATTTTACATGCATACCAAGTGTTTGTGAAAAACCCGTATGGCATTGTGAATTCTTAATTATTCTATCCTTCTACTCTAATGCCTGTTTTTCACAAAACCGTTCCAATATTATATTGAGTAAATATAATTGTCAATACAAACGTTATTGTTAGTTTGTTTCGAGTGATAATACATTTTGGCTTTTAATGCTTAATCTACGCTACTCATGCCTTTGCCAACATGCCAATAAACATCTTGTATTTATTTGCCTCAATATATCATGCTATATTTCCATTGATGTCCTAATTACATGGAATCGCGACCATGTGTTAACGACATTCTTCTTTACCTTGGCATGATTATCACTCGTACTGCCCTCTTCCTTGATCTATCCCTTTGAATTTATGTCCCTTTCTCTTCTCCCTTTTCAGGATGGCCACTAAGAAGGGTGCAGAGAGAGCCTCTAATAAGTCACCGGCAAGGAGGAGAACGAAAAGCACAAGCATCTTCAACAAATCAGCTATACTTCAGAGGTTGGACCGGCTTGACCGGCAGGCAAAGCAAATGGAGCACCATAACAAGCGCCAATTTACATAACTCAAGGAGCTAATTGTTGGCAACCACTCACTTGAAGAAGAACCAGACACTCCAGACTCCACCTTACCTACCAACACCAGGAGCCATGACGACCCTGACTGTGGAGATGCTATTACCAACGCCCCTTTGTTCCTGACTGATGGCACCGAGGACGGTGCCAAGCTTTAAGTATGGGGAGGGTCGGTCAGTACCTGACTTCCGGAGGTAATTTCTCTTTCTTAACACCAATAGGTTATTTTTCTTTTGTTAGGATAGGATAAATTGCATAGTAATAAGTGTTTGCATGAATGTTCTACTTGGTTGAAAAATAATAAGTTTCTTTTTAAGACCCTATTTTTGAAAATTTCACTAATCTAAATTAAAACTTGTGTTAAAACTTGTTTGAAGACTATAAATTAGAACATGAATTATAGCTAAGAACACACAGCCCAGTGAGATTTTTGAGCCTAATTGTATGGTTACATTATTTAACTATAACATTTTATTCCTGTGTGTTTTCTTCCCTATGATTGCAATCTTCACTTTGTTCCATTCTATATGTCCACTGTTTAGTATATTTACATGCTTGCATATGATTGAGGCCATCAATTATTATCAGCTCACTTATCCCAAATAGCCTACCCTTTCAATCACATTTGTTAGTGATGAGAGGACTTTTGACGATTTAGAAATTCACAAATAAAGTCTCGTTGCAAGTATAGTCTCTAAACCAACAATAATCCTTTCATACAAAAATTTGTTTGTCACTAGTACAAACCCCTAAATTTATAAACCGAAGTATCGAACCTCGGGTCGTTCTCCCTAGGAATTGCAAGAAAGTGTCCTTGTTATTGGTTATGGAGTATGTTTGGGGTTTTAAGGTTTTAGACAAGAAATATAAATGGCAAAGAAAATAAACTAACAACTATGAGAACTAAAAGTCTCATCCTAGTTATCCTCCTCAATTGTGACCACAAATTGTCCCTTGCTACCACTTAGTTAACCTCTAACCATGGAGAAAAGTCAAGTGGATGAATTAACTTGATTCCACAAGTCCTAGCCAACTCCCAAGGGAAAGACTAGCTTTAGTGGTATCCAAATCAATTAGCAACTTCTAATTATCAATCAACAAAGGAATTAGATAACTCAAGCATCACTAATTACTCCACCTAGGCCAAAAGGAACAAAATCTACACTAAAATCCAACCAAACATTTCATCAAACACTTGGAAGGCATAAAAGGAAAGCAAAGTATATTGATAACAACAATAAAATCTAACAACTACTTATTGCAAGGAATTAATATCAACAATCAAAAGAAACACAATTATTATGAATTACCTCAAATTGAATTGGAAGAAAATAGAAGGAACAATAGTAGATCTACAATAAAGCATAGAAACAACATAAAGGAAATTACAACAAAAGAATAGAGGAATCATAAATGCAACAACAAAGAATTGAGAAGAAGAAGAAGAAGAAGAAGAAAGCATGAATTGAAACCTAGATCTAGATTATTGAATTAAACCTAATCCTAATCCTAATTCTAGAGAGAAGTTAGAGCTTCTCTCTCTAAAACTAACCTAAACTAAACTAATGATCAAAAGTATGTTGATTCCCCTTCAATCCCTGGCTTAAATAGCATCAGAAATGAGTTGGATTGGGCCCACAAGGCTTTAGAATTCGCTGGCTACGAGTTGCATTAAGTAAATCATGTGGCACCAGCGGCGCGTACGCGTACTGTGCGCGTGCGCGCTGCTATGCGCAATGCAACTATGGCAAATTTTTCGAAGCCCCGGATGTTAGCTTTCCAACGCAACTGGAACCGCATCATTTGGACCTCTGTAGCTCAAGTTATGGTTCATTGAGTGCGAAGAGGTCGGCTTGACAGCTTTTGCGATTCCTTCATTTCTTCAAGAGTTCTCCATTTTTACATGCTTTTCCTTCATTCCCTTGATCCAATATTTGCCTCCTAATTCTGAAATCACTTAACAAACATATCAAGGCATCTAATGGAATCAAGGTGAATTGAATTTAGCTATTTTAAGTCCTCAAAGCATGTTTTCACTCTTAAGCACAATTAAAGGAGAAGTTATAAAACCATGCTATTTCATTGAATAAATGTGGGTGAAAGGTTATAAAATCCCATAAATCAAGCACAAGATAAACCCTACAAATGGGGTTTATCAACCACCCCACACTTAAACCAAGCATGTCCTCATGCTTAAACCAAGAGAAAGCAAAGGGTATCAACATTTATTCAATGTGAACTAATCTAAATGCAACCTAAATTATATGCATCTATCTATATGAATGCAACTAAATGTAAAATGATTCTACCTACTTGGTTAAAAATAAATCAATCTCCAAGACATACATGCACAAGTAGGACTAAGGTCCCATGACGACTCATGAATACTACCAATTTAAATATCAAAATGAAGTTCAAGTAGACTTGCAAGAAGAACGCTCATGAAAGCCGGGAATCAACGAATTGAGCATCGAACCCTTACCGGAAGTGTTTGCACTCTAGTCGCTCAAGTGCGTACGCATGACATGCGCGATCTGCAGAAATAACAGAAAATGCTGGGGGCAATTTCGGGCCGAGTTTGGACCTAGTTTTCGGCCCAGAAAACACAGATAGAGGCTATAAAGTCAGGGAATCCATTCATTCATGGATACAACTTTCATATTCATAATTTTAGGTTTTTAGATGTAGTTTCTAGAGAGAGAGGCCTCTCTCTCTAGGTTTTAGGATTTAGGATTTCTCTTAGTTTTAGGTTTGATTCTTCCCAATTCCAGGTTCAATGTTCCTTTAATTTAGTTTCTCTTTTACCTTTACTTATTTTAGTACTTTGGTTTATTTATTCTCTTTGTTGATTACTTTATGTTGCTAATGTTTAATTTGCTTTTCCATTTAATACACTTTGAGGTATTTCAGATTTATGATTTTCTCTTCTATTTATGTTATTGATGCTTTTAATATTTAGATTTTTTCCCTCTTGGCTTTGGTTGAGTAATTGGTGACACTTGAGTTATCAAACTCCTTTGTTGATTGATAATTGGAATTTGCTGGTTGATTTGGATCCTTCTAAAGCTAGGCTTTTCTTAGGAGTTAACTAGGACTTGAGGAATCAATTTGACTAGTCCACTTGACTTTCCTTTATTTAGTAAGGGTTAACTAAGTGGGAGTAATGAACAATTCTCATCACAATTGATTCAGATAACTAGGATGGGATTTCCACTTCTCATACCTTACAAGGGTTTTCATGATTATTAATCTACTTTCCTGCCAATTTATTTCCTTGTTCCCTATTTCAAAACCCAAAAAGATACTTTTCCATAACCAATAATAAATCATACTTCCCTGCAATTCCTTGAGAGACGACCCGATGTTTAAATACTTCGGTTATCAATTTTATTGGGTTTGCTTTAGTGACAACTAAAACTTTTGTACGAAAGGATTCTCTGTTGGTTTAGAAACTATACTTACAACGGAAATTTAATTATGAATTCTTTACTAGCAGAAATCTGTTCGTTAGGAACTCTTGTGCAACCCACCAAGGAAGGTGGTGAAAAGCTTGGTTAGAGAATTCTATGCCAATGCAGTGCCTCAGCTCGGACAACCCTATGGTTATCTTAGCTATGTGAAGGGAAAGGCCATTGACTATAGCCCCTCCAACATTGATAGGATGTTGATGGTGAAGCAAACAAGCTCCACTCGGTGCTATAAAGAAAAGATGAAGCAATAAGACCCAGGGTTTGATGAAATCCTGAATGAGATTTGTGTGCTGAATGTGCAATGGATAAATGACAAGGATGGGTGATGCCAAGGCATCATAGGCTAGTTTCACTAGCATTTTTCTGTTAGTTTTAGTTGTTTTATGCATTTTCTTGAGCTTAAAGTAACCAAAAATGGTTAAATGAAGAACAAAGTAATGAACCATCCAAACAATATGATTTTGATGCAAATTCCATGAGTTTTAGTTATATTACTTAAATGCTATGAATGAAAGATTTCTCATGAAATTTTGCAAGACTTTGATGCAATTGTTTGGATGATTTCAGGGAAGAAGAGGCTAAGCAAGGAAGCAACAAAATCAATAAAGGAAGCTTGAATATCACATGTGGAGTTTAAGTTCCAGTTTAAGCCTAAACTGGAGCTTAAACGCCAAAATCATGAAGGATAAGAAATGCTGGGATTGAAGTTTAACCTCCACTTTGACCTCAAACTGGAGGTTAAACGCCAGAATGAAAAGCCTCACTTAAGGAGCATTCCACGTTTAACCTCCAGTTTGACCTCAAACTGGAGGTTAAACGCCAGAATGAGTATGCCACCCAGGGAGGAGTTCCACGTTTAACCTCCAGTTTGACCTCAAACTGGAGGTTAAACGCCAGAACCAGGAAGAGTACCAGGGAGCCATTCCACGTTTAAGCTCCAGTTTGACTCAAACTGGAGCTTAAACGTGTTCGATAGCTTTTCTACTCCAGGGTTGCTCTCTCCATCTCCACGTTTAACCTCCAGTTTGACCTCAAACTGGAGGTTAAACGTGTTCGACACCTCCAGGGCCACCATTCCAAGCTTCCACGTTTAACCTCCAGTTTGACCTCAAACTGGAGGTTAAACGTGTTCGACCTCCAGTATGCCTCCACCCTTTTCCACGTTTAACCTCCAGTTTGACCTCAAACTGGAGGTTAAACGTGTTCGACCTCCAGGGCTGCCCTTCCTATCTCCACGTTTAAGCTTCAGTTTAACCTTAAACTGAAGCTTAAACGTGTTCGACTACATGACTCTCCAGGGCTACCTTCTTCCATTTCCACGTTTAAGCTTCAGTTTAACCTTAACTGAAGCTTAAACGTGCTTCTACAAAAGGCCTCACTGGAAGTGTCTGGCGTTTAAGCTGCAGTTTAAGCTTAAACTACAACTTAAACGCCACTCTTGAAAAAGGTTTCTGGGCCAAAAATATTGTGATTTAAGTTAGTCTTTGAGCACAAATATTAACTTAAACTTACTTTGGTATGAAACCCAATTGAATATCATGGTTTATGGGATTGGGCCTGAAGGATTGATGAGTTTGAAATCTCAATTTATTGAGTCATGTGTCATTATTTGATTATCACTAAGTTGGCTCAATAAATGTTACAGGATTTGGATCAACAACCTCATCAAGATTATGGATCATAAACCCAAGGCAAAAGGAAAGCAAGGAGAGGCCTCAAAGCCCAAGAAGCACAACAGAAGCTCAATATAGAAAGTGTATAAATAGGATAGAAGTTAAGTTAGAGAGACTTTTTACTTGGACTTTTAGCTAGTTTTCCTTTTCTTTGTAATTGAATTCAGAGCTATGATTCACTAAACCCCCTTTCATTGGGTTAGGGAGCTCTATTGTAATTCAATGAATCAATAATAGTTTATCTTCTTCTTCAATCTTTTCTCTTGAATTTTGTTAGAAAGCTTCTCGATCTAATTCCATTGAGTAGTTGTCTTGGGAAAGAAACTACTCAAACTTGGAATCCTTCGGAGCCTTGGGAAAGGAATGGAGGATTCATGCTAGAGAAGCTTTCTCACAGTGGATTGGATTGGGGTTTGGATGGATATTGTGACATGTAATCCTACCAAATTGTGGTTCATGAAATTGTGTGGTATAATCAGTGATCAAGCATCATCTCTTCTTATGAACATTTAAACCAAGGGATTGGGAATTTGTTTGTTTTTAGAGAGCATTGGTGAGCCAAGGAATTGGGATCCAATCATATAAGATTGCCAAGCAAAATTCAATGAATGCATTGGTTGAGGAAGAGATATACATGTTTTGATTCGGAGATTTCAATATCTCCTAAACCCAATGAATTCCCCATTTCTGATTTCCCCTTTCTCTTTACATTCTGCAACTCAATTCATGCAATCACCCCCATTCCCTTTTAATTTCAGCAATTTAGTTTCTGCTCTTTAATTCATGCAATTTAAGATTCTGCCATTTAATTTTCTTGTCATTTACTTTTCCCGCCAATTTTACATTCCGTAATTCTCATCTCAAATCTTGATTCCGCTCAACTAGAACACACTTCTAATCCGAATTGCTCACTCAACCAATCCTTGTGGGATTCGACCTCACTCTATTGTGAGTTTTTACTTGACGATAACCGGTGCACTTGCCGGAAGGAATTTTGCCGATCGTGCAATTTCCTAAATCGTAGCATAACTAGTTTATGCGCATCAAGTTTATGGCGCCGTTGCCGGGGATTGGTTTTCGATTGACAATTCTCAAATTGGAAGCTAACTAGATTGAGCAATTTTCTCTTGCTTTGTTAATTCTGTTCAAGATACTTGTTGAATTTTTAATTTCTGCACTTGGTTACATGCTTTCCTTCTTTATGCCTTTAAATTCATGCAACTAACTCACTGACTCACTAACTGTTTGAATTAATTCCTCAATTGAGCTAACCATACTCTTCCATTAACCAAGAGTATTTCACTTGTTTGTGTTTGAGCTGTGTTCTTGTATGACAGGTAGGAGAGGAGAGACATCAACTCCTCCATATACCGAACCAGAGAGGACCCTTCATAGACTTAGAAGGGAAGCAAGAGGGAAGAGAGTAGTGGGAGAAGAGGAATCTGAAGGAGAATCTGAGGACAATTTTGAGGAAGCTTTAGATCTCAACATGGATAGAGAAGTTCACAACCATGAGAGAGCTGATGGAAACGATGCCATCCCTGAGAGGAGGGTTCTTAGTTCATACATAAACCCGACCTCTGGGAATTGTGGTAGTAGCATCCAGAAACCACCCATTCAGGCCAACAATTTTGAGCTCAAGCCACAGCTAATATCACTTGTGGAAAATCATTGTTCCTTTGGAGGAAGTGCTAATGAAGACCCAAACCAACATCTCACAAAATTCCTGAGAATTTGTGACACTGTGAAGTCCAATGGAGTCCAGGAAGATGCCTATAAACTGCTTTTGTTCCCATTTTCACTTAGGGACAAAGCAGCTAAGTGGCTGGAATCATTCCCAAGGGGGAGTCTAACAACATGGGATGAGGTGGAAAGCAAGTTTCTGGCACGTTTCTACCCTCCACAAAAGGTCAATAGGCTTCGATCTGAGGTTCAGACTTTTAGACAACAAGATGGTGAAACTCTCTACGAGGCATGGGAGAGATTCAAGGACTTGACAAGGAAATGCCCACCAAACATGTTCCATGATTGGGTGCAACTGCACATCTTCTATGATGGGCTCTCTTATGAATCAAGGAAGGCTGTAGACCATTCATCAGGAGGTTCATTGAATAGGAAAAAGACTGTGGAAGAAGCCATTGAAGTGATCGAGACAGTGGCTGAGAATGAGTACTACTATGCATCAGAAAGGCACAACACTAAGGGAGTCATGGAGCTGAACCAGGTTGATACAATTCTAGCCCAAAACAAGGTGTTTGCCAAGCAACTAGCAGAGCTTACCAGGCAATTAGAAACAAAGCAAGTGGCTGCAATACACACACAAGATCAAGAGGAAGTAGGCATTGAAGGAGGTGATTGGGATGAGGCTAACTATGTGGGAAACCAACAAAGGCAATCATATGATCCACATTCCAACACTTACAACCCAGGCTGGAGAAACCACCCAAACTTTGGGTGGGGAAACCAACAAACCCAACCACAAAACCACAAACCTTACAACCACAACCAACAAAACAATTCCACATACCAAAACTCCAACCAAAGATCATACCAAGCCACACAAAACACTTACCCCCAATCATCATATCATGGCCAAAATAATCAACATACCCAACCTAATCCGAACCAACAATTTCAAGATCAATTAAACCGGATAGAAGGAATTATGGCAACCATGAGTCAAGACATCATTGAACTGAAGAGCTTCAGGGATGATGTAAGAACTACCTTAAGAAACCATGGTGAAAAACTCAAAAGGATGGAATCTCAAGTAGGAGAGCTATCTCAACAGGCACCCAAATCAACTGCAGTGTTCCCTAGTGACACAGAAAAGAATCCTAAAGGGGAACAAAATAGAGTAAGATGGGAAGAATGCAAAGCCATCACCATAATGAAGGAAGTCTCAGAAGAAGAAGGAATCAGGCCCTCAGAGCAGGAACCAGAAATCTTGAAGGAAGGTGTGGAAGAAGTTAAGCAAGAAGGTGGAACTGAGCAAGCCAAGGAACTGCAAAAAGGCATGATGGAAATATACCAACCAAAAGCACCATTTCCTGAGAGGTTAGGAGGAGGTGAAAAAAGGAAAACCTACTCAAGGTTTCTAGAGACATTTAACTCTCTTCATGTCAATATTCCCTTTCTTGAGATTCTTCATCAAATGCCCACACACATCAAGTATTTAAAGGAATTGTTAAGCAAAAAAAGAGTTTTGAAGGGAGGACAAACAGTAACAATGAACAAAGAATGCAGTGCTCTCATCAAGAAGGACACACTCTCTAAGAAAACGGACCCAGGAAGTTTTCATATCCCTTGCATCATAGGGGAAACAAAAATGGACAGAGGATTCTGTGATCTAGGAGCTAGCATAAATGTGATGCCTCTAACTCTTATGAAGAGGCTACAACTGAATGAGGTGAGATCCACTGATGTAATCATACAACTGGCTGACAAAACTCAGAAGCAAGCTGAAGGGGTAGTTGAAAATGTGCTGGTGAAAGTGGGGGATTATTATTTCCCCACAGACTTTGTCATTGTGGACATGGAGGAAAGCTACTTACACCCTATCATTCTGGGCAGACCATTTCTAGCCACTACTAGAGCGCTCATAGATGTAGAACAAGGAGAGCTAATTCTGAGAATACATGATGAACAGCTCATTTTCAAAGTCTTCAAACCTGCATCTGAGCCTGAACCAGAACCTGAAAAGCCTAAAGATGATAGTAGCCATCCGTGTTTGGAGGAAAGTAATCCAGCAGCTGAGACTCTAAAACAGTCATTGGAAGGTAAACAAGAGTTGCAAGAGTTAGAGCCACAAGAATCAGTGGAAACAGATCAGAAGGATCCTCCTGACATAAAGGTCAATGAAGAAATCCTCAAGAGAAAGGGAAGAGTGATAGGGAGATTGCCAAGAGGATGGAGAAACAAGAAAATTCCCACTGAAGGTTTTTCTCCGGGAGATAACGTGATATCAAGTCATTATCTGCCAATCCCACCTGGCCTCAAAACCATTCCTTCCCAGCTCCCTCAAGTGTTCACAATCAGGAAAGTTCTTTCTATGGAACATTTAGAGGTCATGAATGAATCAAGTGGGGACGTTTTCATAGTGAGAGGAGAGGACGTCAAGCACTACAATCCACCCTAACAAGGGACAACCGTCAAGCTAGTGACGTTAAAGAAGCGCTTCATGGGAGGCAACCCATGTTTTTAGTATCCTTAATCTTTAGTGCTTTGCTTTACATCTAATAAAGCATGGTTTCTTATGCATGAACTTGAATCCTCAGGACAACTATTGATTAAGTGCACTAAACCTTGCATGTAAATTACAATGGGTCTCTAAGTTTGGTGTGCTTGATGGCACTCCCAAATCTTACTCGAATTGAATTCCATCTTTCATTCAAGGTGCACAACCAAACATTAAGTTTGGTGTTCTTTTTGAACACAGTTTATGAAAAGCAAGAAGTTCCTCTGGATTTCAAAATTCATGACAAGTATACCATTCACATGTTTTAATACTTTGGTTTCAATTACTTAGGGTAGTCACTTTGTTTAGAATCAAAGAGCCAAGGTGACTATGATTTATTAGAATTATGCACACTCATTAAGGACAACCAATATGGATTTCATGTCATCAGGAGACTTAACCAAACACTAAGTTTGGTGTCCAAATAATAAGTGTGCATACATGTAGAAGTCACGGCTATAAGCTCATAAAGACAAGCATTGATTTACATGTGCAAATACTATTCATAATTCACATGGACCGAAAAATGATAGCAAATATGTTTGTTTGTGCAGGTACAAAAGAAAAGACAAAAATGGAGGAAAAAGACAAAGGGAGGTACGTGCTTGGTCAAAAAGAAAATTCACAAATCTTTGAAACTAACACATGGGAAAAGGAAGTTCTGCAAGAAAAGAAAGCTACATGTACAACCTAATGCATCCAGAATACTTCCAAGAAAATGAAAAGCCAATCGTCCTTATCTACAATTCATATATTTACCATCAAGCCACCCTTCACAAACCACCCTAGCCGTTCATTTTTCACTCATGGGCACTATAAAGAACCACTTGGGGAACGAGTCCCACACCACCAATTCTCCTTCATACACATTTTCCTTCATCACAGCATAACTATCTCTTGCCGAAAACAACCTCACCACACCTCCAACAACACTTCTTGCTTCACCTTGTCAACTTTAGCTTGTCACTTACCAAAACTAAAAAAACCAATGGCAGCTTCATCTAGCCACAAAAGAAGAAAAGACAAGCAGCCAATGGAGGAAAACAGGGAATTCGATGCATGGAGATACAGATCAGTGTTCCATGAGATTCAAGCCGAATGGATGAGACCTAAAACGGTACTAGCTGAGGTTCCCTTTGACCTTGAAAAGGATGAGTTCCCAGGTGTTTGGGAAAAGATCAAAAAGAGGAAGTGGGAGCTCCTAACTAAGCCAATCACTAGAATCAACATCAACTTGGTGAAAGAGTTTTATGCAAATGCAGTAAGGGAGGATCAAACCAAGAACCCCACATACAAAAGCTATGTGAGAGGGGTGGAAGTTGACTTCAGTCCCAAAGCAATCATGAAAACTCTTGGCCTGAAAAACATACATTTCAGCCAAGCAAGTTATGAAGAAAGGATGATAGGAGAACCTGACTATACAACTATTGCTGAAGACCTTTGTGCCATCAGAGCTGAATGGGTGAGAAAAACAAGAGGGGCTCCAAGAGTCTTGAGAAGGGGAGACCTAACACCTGAAGCTAAAGGGTGGTATGCAATAGTTAGGAGATCCATCCTACCCACTGCAAACTCTTCAGAAATAGTCCCTAAAAGAGCCATCTTGCTACATTGCATTATGGTTGGAGGAGAGATCAAAGTTCATAAACTCATTGCTGAACAGATACAAGAGTTTAGTGAGAAAAGTGACCCTGAATCCTGGCTCCACTTCCCTAGCACTATCATTAGACTATGCATCGATGCCCAAGTACCACTTGAGGATGAAAGACCTAATTGGCTATATCCTGGACTGGCCATAACTGCGCACAGAATGACTCTTGGCCCAACTCCTCCAAGACATACAAGAAGAAGAAATGAAGAAGGGCAACAAGTGGAAGCCGAGCAAGAAGCAGAACAAGAAAGACAGGAAGGAGAAGATAGAGAAGAAGAGCAAGAAGAGCAAGCAACTCCTGAAAGAAGACAACGAATTCCCAGAAACCCCATGGATATGAGCAGAATGCAGGAAATCATGGAAGGAATGTCTCAACAATACATGAGGTCTCAGGAGAGACAAGAGGACTTTCATCTAAAAATGATGGATATGCAAAGGAACTTTGAATCAAGATTCTTCGATCTGCAAAGGGAACAAAATTTACACTTACAGGAATCCTTCAGCCACATATGCCAACACCAAGATGCCAATGTCTTGGCAATCAAGGAAGCCACCACTTTACAGAATGCAAGATACTCAGTCCAAGCTGATTACAACATCAGTTCGCAAATCAAGCTTAACTACATAGGGGAACATCTACACAAGATGGACCCAGCATTCCCAGCTTATGATGAGTATTTCAAAGGGAGGAAAGAAGGAGAAATAAACAAGGCAATGATCCTTGAAAAAGGAGTGGAAGAAACGATGAAAAAGGCTGGATTCTGGAAAAAGCTCATAAGAAAAGACAAGGGAGGCACAAGTGGTCAAAAAGAGGCAGGAAGCAAGAAGAAGCAGGATCCCAAGAATTAAGAAGAACCAAGCAATAAATAAGAGGTGGTCTCGTTCCTTAATAATCAAATGATAATTGGTGAATTGTCTTTATGAACGTGTTTTCATCATAAGTCATTTAAGTGTTATGTGGAGTTTTTTTTTTTTTTTTTTTTTTTTTATGAGTCATTTTTTTTAGTATGTGTGTTTGTTAAGTGCTTTGAATAAAGTGAATGCCTGGATGTTTGGATATAACTTCACCTTCTTAAACAAGTGCGTGCCATGCTTGTTCTGTTTCCAAAAATAAAAGAAAAGTTTGAACAAAAGTAACTTGGCTAAATTAGTGACAAATCAAGTAGAATTAAGTGGTGGTATGCATGCTTGATTGTTTAGTCAGATCACTAAAATTAGAGTGTAGAATTATCATTTTTTATGTAGAAAGTGAACATTGTCTATGGATCTTGATGAATAAATGTCTTTGGCCATGAAAAAGAAAGAAAAAGAAAAAGAAAAAGCCACGGAAAAAGGCAACCAAAAAGCAAAAAAATTGAGAAAATAAGCTAGGTACCAATGGTTTGAACTTCTGAGACAAATGCCTGTGGTGTTTATGTATTAAGGATATGCTTGGATGAATAGGTTCTGAGGAGTGTTTCAACACTTGGTAACTTGGGTTAACTAACCCGGGATTATCAACCAAAAGTCCATTATCAAGAGCAACCTAAATACAAAACATTTAGTCACACAAAGAGGTGCTGGGCACCAATGTCTCAAGAAGAAATGTGAACTAAAATGCTTAAGGTGGATATGTGTAGTGCACTGATAAGAAAAAGAAAATGCCAAAGGCTTGTGCAACACATGACACTAAGCAAACAAGGAGCAAAAGAAGCTCTAAGAAAAAGAAAAGAAAAACAAAGAAGAGAAAAGTGCCAAAGACATAAGAATAACAAGAGGCCATAGCAATTTTTGATGGATGCAATGAAAAAGTGATAATCCTACCTGATAAGTATGAAGAAGTGATGCTGCAACTTTCTGCATAAAACCCTTCTGATGAACTTCAAATGCTTGCTAATATAGCCAATGTAATTGCTTTCTGTTTCATACTTTCTTCTCAAATAACTCAGGACTTGCTTAGGGACAAGCAAGTATTAAGTTTGGTGTTGTGATGCCAAGGCATCATAGGCTAGTTTCACTAGCATTTTTCTGTTAGTTTTAGTTGTTTTATGCATTTTCTTGAGCTTAAAGTAACCAAAAATGGTTAAATGAAGAACAAAGTAATGAACCATCCAAACAATATGATTTTGATGCAAATTCCATGAGTTTTAGTTATATTACTTAAATGCTATGAATGAAAGATTTCTCATGAAATTTTGCAAGACTTTGATGCAATTGTTTGGATGATTTCAGGGAAGAAGAGGCTAAGCAAGGAAGCAACAAAATCAATAAAGGAAGCTTGAATATCACATGTGGAGTTTAAGTTCCAGTTTAAGCCTAAACTGGAGCTTAAACGCCAAAATCATGAAGGATAAGAAATGCTGGGATTGAAGTTTAACCTCCAGTTTGACCTCAAACTGGAGGTTAAACGCCAGAATGAAAAGCCTCACTTAAGGAGCATTCCACGTTTAACCTCCAGTTTGACTTCAAACTGGAGGTTAAACGCCAGAATGAGTATGCCACCCAGGGAGGAGTTCCACGTTTAACCTCCAGTTTGACCTCAAACTGGAGGTTAAACGCCAGAACCAGGAAGAGTACCAGGGAGCCATTCCACGTTTAAGCTCCAGTTTGACTCAAACTGGAGCTTAAACGTGTTCGATAGCTTTTCTACTCCAGGGTTGCTCTCTCCATCTCCACGTTTAACCTCCAGTTTGACCTCAAACTGGAGGTTAAACGTGTTCGACACCTCCAGGGCCACCATTCCAAGCTTCCACGTTTAACCTCCAGTTTGACCTCAAACTGGAGGTTAAACGTGTTCGACCTCCAGTATGCCTCCACCCTTTTCCACGTTTAACCTCCAGTTTGACCTCAAACTGGAGGTTAAACGTGTTCGACCTCCAGGGCTGCCCTTCCTATCTCCACGTTTAAGCTTCAGTTTAACCTTAAACTGAAGCTTAAACGTGTTCGACTACATGACTCTCCAGGGCTACCTTCTTCCATTTCCACGTTTAAGCTTCAGTTTAACCTTAACTGAAGCTTAAACGTGCTTCTACAAAAGGCCTCACTGGAAGTGTCTGGCGTTTAAGCTGCAGTTTAAGCTTAAACTACAACTTAAACGCCACTCTTGAAAAAGGTTTCTGGGCCAAAAATATTGTGATTTAAGTTAGTCTTTGAGCACAAATATTAACTTAAACTTACTTTGGTATGAAACCCAATTGAATATCATGGTTTATGGGATTGGGCCTGAAGGATTGATGAGTTTGAAATCTCAATTTATTGAGTCATGTGTCATTATTTGATTATCACTAAGTTGGCTCAATAAATGTTACAGGATTTGGATCAACAACCTCATCAAGATTATGGATCATAAACCCAAGGCAAAAGGAAAGCAAGGAGAGGCCTCAAAGCCCAAGAAGCACAACAGAAGCTCAATATAGAAAGTGTATAAATAGGATAGAAGTTAAGTTAGAGAGACTTTTTACTTGGACTTTTAGCTAGTTTTCCTTTTCTTTGTAATTGAATTCAGAGCTATGATTCACTAAACCCCCTTTCATTGGGTTAGGGAGCTCTATTGTAATTCAATGAATCAATAATAGTTTATCTTCTTCTTCAATCTTTTCTCTTGAATTTTGTTAGAAAGCTTCTCGATCTAATTCCATTGAGTAGTTGTCTTGGGAAAGAAACTACTCAAACTTGGAATCCTTCGGAGCCTTGGGAAAGGAATGGAGGATTCATGCTAGAGAAGCTTTCTCACAGTGGATTGGATTGGGGTTTGGATGGATATTGTGACATGTAATCCTACCAAATTGTGGTTCATGAAATTGTGTGGTATAATCAGTGATCAAGCATCATCTCTTCTTATGAACATTTAAACCAAGGGATTGGGAATTTGTTTGTTTTTAGAGAGCATTGGTGAGCCAAGGAATTGGGATCCAATCATATAAGATTGCCAAGCAAAATTCAATGAATGCATTGGTTGAGGAAGAGATATACATGTTTTGATTCGGAGATTTCAATATCTCCTAAACCCAATGAATTCCCCATTTCTGATTTCCCCTTTCTCTTTACATTCTGCAACTCAATTCATGCAATCACCCCCATTCCCTTTTAATTTCAGCAATTTAGTTTCTGCTCTTTAATTCATGCAATTTAAGATTCTGCCATTTAATTTTCTTGTCATTTACTTTTCCCGCCAATTTTACATTCCGCAATTCTCATCTCAAATCTTGATTCCGCTCAACTAGAACACACTTCTAATCCGAATTGCTCACTCAACCAATCCTTGTGGGATTCGACCTCACTCTATTGTGAGTTTTTACTTGACGATAACCGGTGCACTTGCCGGAAGGAATTTTGCCGATCGTGCAATTTCCTAAATCGTAGCATAACTAGTTTATGCGCATCAATGGGAGACCCAACCAGCTGAGGAGAAGATACTTGAGCCCCCAAGCAAGAGGGTGGCTGGACTTTGTGAGAAGATCTCTCAACCCAACATCCAACACCTTTGAGGTAACACTGGAAAGGGCTGTGCTCATATACAGCATCATGAAGGGAGAAAACGTGAATGTTGGGGAGATGATTGCTAACAACATTAATAGGGTGCGGAAAAGCACCAAGGATAGCACAAGGTTGGCCTTTTCCAGCATCATCCAAAGGCTCTATGATGAAGCAGGGATTGAGAAGATCTTTGATGAAGTGCTAGTGGATCAAGATAAGCCCATAACTGCCAAGAAGATGGCCAAAGTGGTGGCTGTTAACCCACTTGAGAGGAGAAGGGAGCATAGAGCTCATGCTCATGTACCACAAGGGCAACCACAACAAGAAGAAGGGGCTGAAGATCAACCATACTACTTAATACTCCAACCACCACCATACCAACAATACCAACAATTTCCTGAAAGATTCAACTGGGAGCAATTGCAAGGAGACATACACCAAATAAAAGGAGACATACACCATCTGAGAGAAGATGTCAACCAACTCAAGGAACAACAACAATGGGACCAAGTGAATGAGAACATACAACAACTCTAAGGGAGTATGGAACACATGAAGGAGCAACAAGACCAGATCAATTGGGGAGAGATACAAGGCAGCCTCAGAATAATTCTAGAACAACAACAACGCCAACTAGGGAGCCTTGCTGAGTTTAGGCATCTCTATGAAGCCAGAACCATAGCAAGAGGGGAATATGACTACTACACACAAACAAAATTGAGCTACTTGTGCAATGCAGTAGCCAACATGAACCCCAATTATCCAATCTACATGCAGAAGATGGAGGCAATCAGTGCAAGGCAGGAAGAAATTGCATACCAGCATAAAGAAAAATGTAAAATCTTACATGAGGAGTGATAAACCACTATTTTATGGTTTATCTTATACTCAATTGAGTGGTTTATATTAATTCTTTACTCACTTATTCATATAATTTGCATGGTTCTACATTTTCCTTCCTGATTTTGTGCTTTGATTGGAAACATGCTTCTTTGGTCTTAAATTTACTAATTATTAATCCTCTTTTATTACCATTCGATGCCGTGATATGTGTGTTAAGTGTTTTCAGAGATTACAGGGTAGGAATGGCTTAGAAGATGGAAAGGAAGCACACAAAAGTGGAAGGAATACAAGAAACTGAAGGAACTGCTAAAGTTGTCCAGCCTGACCTCTTGGTACTAAATCGATCATAACTTGAGATACAGAGGTCCAAATGACGCGGTTTTAGTTGCGTTGGAAAGCTAACATCTGGGGCTTCACAACGATATATAATTTGCCATATCTTCCTCGAAATCAGGAGACACAAATGCATGGATCACACGGGTGCATGACCTGGCAAAAATGCAATCCACGCTAACGCATGGACGACGCTTCCACGTGACTTTGCAGCAACCTGTACGTACCAGAAATCACTGAGAGCAATTTCTGGGCTGTTTTTGACCCAGTTTTCAGCCCAGAAAACATAGATTAGAGGCTATAAAGTGGGGAAATCTATCCATTTATTAAAGAACAACAAGATACAATATTCATATTCATAATTTTAGGTTTAGGTGTTGCTTTTAGAGAGAGGCTCTCTCCTCTCTCTTAGGATTTAGGATTAGGATTAGGAATTAGGATTTCTATTATGATTAGGCTACTTCTCTTCATTCCAGGTTCAATGTTCCTTTAAATTATTTTCTACTTTTATTTATTCTATTACTTTAATTGTTATTTGTCTTTTCAATTTGGTTTATGAACTCCATGTTAGAATTGATTTCTTTATTTAATGCAATTTTAGTTATTTTAGATTTATGATTGTTTTACTCTATTTATAATGCTTTCAATTTAATTTAAGATTTATTCCCTTTTTGCTTTGGTTAAGTATTGGTAACACTTGAGTTATCAGACTCAGCAATTGATTGAAAATTGGGAATTGCTGATTGATTTGGATCGCTCTAAAGCTAGTCTTTCCACAGGAGTTGACTAGGACTTGAGGATCACACCTGATAAAGATAACTAGGAGCAAAATCCAATTCTCATCACACCTGATAAGGATAACTAGGATGGGATTTCCAGTTCTTATACCTTGCAAGAGATTTTAATAATTATTAATTTATTTTTCTTGCCATTTAAATTACTTGTTCCTTATTTTAAAAAACCCAAAAATATACAATTTCCATAACCAATAATAAATCATACCTCTCTGCAATTCCTTGAGAAGACGACCCGAGGTTTCAATACTTCGGTTATCAATTTTATTGGGTTTGCTTAAGTGACAAACAAGTTTTTGTATGAAAGGATTATTGCTTGGTTTAGAAACTATACTTGCAACGAGAATTTATTGTGAATTCTAAACCATCAATCTTCAGTCCGCCAAGGAGGCTGGGATTTTGGAAGCCCAAGGACAAAAAGGCAAAAGAGGGATCTTCCAAGAAGGATGATGACTCCTCCTCCTCCTCCTCCAAAAAGAAAGACAAAGAAAAAGGGCCAATGAACTAAAGCTGCTCAAGGTTGGTAAGTCCCATTGTTGACACTCTTAAATTTTTTAAATTATGTTTAGTTTCTTTATGTTTAAATTTCTGTTTGATAATAAGTTGCAGTGTTAGGATAGTTTATGTTTAATGCTTAGTTTTCTTATGTCTTGAAGTCTTTCATGAATCAAAAGAACACTAATTAAGAGTAGAAGAAGAGTAGATCTACAACTTGTATCAAAGTAAAAGTGAATTAGCAATGGATCTCACTAAGAAATCAAAGGAGAATTACAATGGAGAGAGTAAAATCCTAGAGAGAAGTTAGAGTTTCTCTCTCTAAAAGTAAAATGTAACTAACTACCCAAAATATCTAAAATTATAACTAATTGTCCTAAACCCCCTAATCCTTGGTCTTCTTAAGCTTTTCCCTCCTGAATTCTACCCCAAAACAGGGCCTGCAACTGCCTGAAATCGCTGGTCACGTTTTCTTCTTAAAAAATCACGTGCGCTGGTGGACGAAATTGTGATCACATTAATGTAGTACTCTTTGTTATTGTATGGAATCATTATTATGGCTCTTTACTATGTGTGGACATAACTCCGTTCAACTAACCAGCAAGTGTACTGGGTCGTCCAAGTAATAAACCTTACGTGAGTAAGGGTCGATCCCACAGAGATTGTTGGTATGAAGCAAGCTATGGTCACCTTGTAAATCTCAGTCAGGAGGATTTAAACATGATACTTTATTAGATTAAAATAAACAATAAAAGGGATAGAGATACTTATGTAGATTCATTGGCAGGGATTTCAGATAAGCGAATGGAGATGCTTTTCGTTCCTCTGAACCTCTGCTTTCCTGCTATCTTCATCCAATCAGTCTTACTCCTTTCCATGGCTGGCTGTATGCAAGGGCATCACCGTTGTCAGTGGCTACATCCCCTCCTCTCAGTGAATCATATGCTCACGCACCCTGTCACGGCACGGCTATTCATCTGTCGGTTCTCGATCATGCTGGAATAGGATTCACCCTCCTTTTGCGTCTGTCACTAACGCCCAGCACTCGCGAGTTTGAAGCTCGTCACAGTCATTCAATCATTGAATCCTACTCGGAATACCACAGACAAGGTTTAGACTTTCCGGATTCTCTTGAATGCCGCCATCATTCTAGCTTACGCCACGAAGATTCCGATTAAGAGATCTAACAGATACTCATTCAGTCGAAGTTAGAACGGAAGTGGTTGTCAGGCACGCGTTCATAGGGAATGATGATGATTGTCACGTTCATCACATTCAGATTGAAGTACGAATGAATATCTTAGAAGCGAAACAAGATGAATTGAATAGAAAACAGTAGTACTTTGCATTAATCTTTGAGGAACAGCAGAGCTCCACACCTTAATCTATGGAGTGTAGAAACTCTACCGTATGAAAATACATAAGTGAAGGTCCAGGCATGGCCGAGATGGCCAGCCCCCAAAACGTGATCAAAGGATCATAAGGTAATCCAAAGATGTCAAATACAATAGTAAGAGGTCCTATTTATAATAAACTAGTCACTAGGGTTTACATGAGTAAGTAATTGATGCATAAATCCACTTCCTGGGCCCACTTGGTGTGTGTTTGGGCTGAGCCTGAGTGTAGCACGTGCAGAGGCCATTTGTGGAGTTGAACGCCAAGTTCTGTGCCAGTTTGGGCGTTCAACTCTGGTTTTGGATCCTTTTCTGGCGCTGGACGCCAGATTTGGGCAGAAGGCTGGCGTTGAACGCCTGTTTAAGTCGTCAATTCTTGGCCAAAGTATGGACTATTATACATTGCTGGAAAGCCCTGGATGTCTACTTTCCAACGCAATTGGAAGCTCGCCATTTCGAGTTCTGTAGCTCCAGCAAATCCACTTTGAGTACAGGGAGGTCAGAATCCAACAGCATCAGCAGTCCTTTTTCAACCTCTGAATCTGATTTCTGCTCAAGTCCCTCAATTTCAGCCAGAAAATACCTGAAATCACAGAAAAACACACAAACTCATAGTAAAGTCCAGAAATGTGAATTTAACATAAAATCTATTAAAAACATCCCTAAAAGTAACTAGATCCTACTAAAAATATACTAAAAACAATGCCAAAAAGCGTATAAATTATCCGCTCATCACAACACCAAACTTAAATTGTTGCTTGTCCCCAAGCAACTAAAAATCAAAATAGGATAAAAAGAATAGAATATACTATAAATTCCAAACTATCAATGAAACAGAGCTTCAATCATATGAGCGGGACTTATAGCTTTTTGCCTCTTGAATAGTTTTGGCATCTCACTTTATCCATTGAGGTTCAGAATGATTGGCATCTATAGGAACTCAGATTTCAGATAGTGTTATTGACTCTCCTAGTTCAGTATGATGATTCTTGAACACAGCTATTTTATGAGTCTTGGCCGTGGCCCTAAGCACTTTGTTTTCCAGTATTACCACCGTATACATAAATGCCACAGACACATAATTGGGTGAACCTTTTCAGATTGTGACTCAGCTTTGCTAAAGTCCCCAATTAGAGGTGTCCAGGGTTCTTAAGCACACTCTTTTTTTGCTTTGGACCTTGACTTTAACCGCTCAGTCTCAAGTTTTCACTTGACACCTACACGCCACAAGCACATGGTTAGGGACAGCTTGGTTTAGCCGCTTAGACCAGGATTTTATTCCTTTAGGCCCTCCTATCCACTGATGCTCAAAGCCTTGGGATCCTTTTTATTTGCCCTTGCCTTTTGGTTTTAAGGGTTATTGGCTTTTTCTGCTTGCTTTTTCTTTTTCTTTCTATTTTTTTTTCGCCTATTTTTTTTTCTCTTTTTTTTTTTTTTCTGCAAGCTTTGTTCTTTGCTGCTTTTTCTTGCTTCAAGAATCATTTTTATGATTTTTCAGATTATCAAATAACATGTCTCCTAGTCATCATTCTTTCAAGAGCCAACATATTTAACATTCTTAAACAACAACTTCAAAAGACATATGCATTGTTCAAGCATACATTCAGAAAACAAGAAGCATTGTCACCACATCAATATAATTAAACTAAGTTCAAGGATAAATTCGAAACTCATGTACTTCTTGTTCTTTTGAATTAAAACATTTTTCATTTAAGAGAGGTGATGGATTCATAGGACATTTATAACTTTAAGACATAGTTACTACTACTAATGATCATGTAATGAAGACACAAACATAGATAAGCACATAACATAGAAAATGAAAAACAGAGAAAGTAAGAACAAGGAATGAGTCCACCTTAGTGATGTCCTTGAGCTCTTCTATGTCTCTTCCTTGTCTTTGCTGCTCCTCCTTCATTGCTTTTAGATCTTCTCTGATTTCATGAAGGATGATGGAGTGCTCTTGATGTTCCACCCTTAGTTGCTTCCAATAATTGTGTGGAAGAAAATGTATCCCCTGAGGTATCTCAGGGATCTCTTGATTTGCAGTCAAATGTTCTACCACTGAGCTATAGACCCTTGATGGAAGCTTTTGTCTTCCCTTTTCTCTTTCTAGAGGCTTCTCTGGCCTTAGGTGCCATCAATGGTTATGGAAAAAACAAAAAAGCTATGCTTTTTACCACACCAAACTTAGAATGTTGCTCGCCCTCGAGCAAAAGAAGAAAGAATAGAAGAATAAGAAGAAGATATGGAGGAGATGGAGGGAGATGTGTATTCGGCCATATGGGTGGGATTGGGTGGGAAAGAGATGTTGAATTTTTGAAGGTAACTGGGTGTATGGGTGTGAGTGGTAAATGGAAGACAGAAGGGATGAGTGTTTATTGGGAATAGAGGATGATTGAGAAGAGAGAAGAGAGTGAGTGAAGGTAGGTGGGGATCCTGTGGGGTCCACAGATCCTGAGGTGATCCTGTGAGGTCCACAGATCTTGAGGTGTCAAGGCATTTACATCCCTGCACCAATTTAGGCATGCAAAATGCCCTTGCACACAACTCTGGGCGTTCAGCGCCAGGTTGGTGCCCATTTTGGGCGTTCAACGCCCATTTGCTGCCATTTCTGGCGTTGAACGCCAGAACCATGCTTGTTCTGGGCGTTCAGCGCTAGGATGCTCCCATTCTGGGCGTTCAGCGCCAGAACTATGCTCTGTTCTGGCGTTTGAACGCCAGACAGATGCTCCTCGAGGGTGTGATTTTTCTTCTGCTGTTTTTGATTCCGTTTTTGAATTTTTTTGTTTATTTTGTGACTCCACATGATCATGAACCTAAGAAAACATGAAAAACAATAAAAATAAGAATTAGATAAACATTGGGTTGCCTCCCAACAAGCGCTTCTTTAATGTCAATAGCTTGACAGGGGGCTCTCATGGAGCCTCACAGATGTGCAGAGCTTTGTTGTGACTCTCCAACACCAAACTTAGAGTTTGGATATGGGAGTTCAACACCAAACTTAGAGTTTGGTTGTGGCCTCCCAACACCAAACTTAGAGTTTGACTGTGGGGGCTCTGATTGACTCTGCTTGGAGAGAAGCTTTTCTTGCTTCCTCTCCATGGTTGCAGAGGGAGATCCTTGAGTTTTGAATACAAGGGAGTTCTCATTCCATTGAAGGAATATTTCACCTCTGTCAACATCAATCACAACTCTTGTTGTGGCCAGGAAAGGTCTTCCTAGGATGATGGATTCATCCTCTTCCTTTCCAGTATCCAGGACTATGAAATCAGTAGGTATGTAAAGGCCCTCAACCTTTACTAATACATCTTCTACTTGTCCATAAGCCTGTTTTCTTGAGCTGTCTGCCATCTCCAGTGAGATTTTAGCAGCTTGCACCCCATAGATTCCCAGTTTCTCTATTACAGAGAGGGGCATGAGGTTTATCCCTGAACCAAGGTCACACAGAGCCTTAAAGATCATGGTGCCTATGGTACAAGGGATTATGAACTTTCCAGGATCCTGTCTCTTCTGAGGCAATGTCAGTTGATCCAGATCACTTAGTTCATTGATGAACAAGGGAGGTTCAACTTCCCAAGTATTAATACCAAATAATTTGCCATTCAGCTTCATGATTGCACCAAGAAACTTGGCAGTTTGCTCTTCAGTAACATCCGCATTCTCTCCAGAAGAGGAATACTCATTAGAGCTCATGAAGGGCATAAGGAGGTTCAATGGAATCTCTATGGTCTCTAGATGAGCCTCAGAGTCCTTTGGTTCCTCAGAGGGAAGCTCCTTATTGACCACTGGACGTCCCAGGAGGTCTTCCTCCTTGGGATTCACGTCCTCTCCTCTCCTCACAGGTTTGGCCATGGCGCTTATGTCAATGGCCTTGCACTCTCCTTTTGGGTTCTCTTCTGTATTGCTTGGGAGAGTACTAGGAGGGATTTCAGTGATCCTTTTACTCAGCTGGCCCACTTGTGCTTCCAGATTTCTAATGGAAGACCTTGTTTCATTCATGAAACTTACAGTGGCCTTAGATAGATCAGAGACTAGATTTGCTAAATTAGAAGCATTTTATTCAGAGTTCTCTGTCTGTTGCTGAGTTGATGATGGAAAAGGCTTGCTATTGCTAAACCTGTTTCTTCCACCATTATTAAAGCCTTGTTGGGGCTTTTGATCCTTCCATGAGAAATTTGGATGATTTCTCCATGTTGAGTTATAGGTGTTTCCATAAGGTTCACCTAAGTAATTCACCTCTGCTATTGCAGGGTTCTCAAGATCATAGGCTTCTTCTTCAGAAGATGCCTCTTGAGTACTGTTGGATGCAGCTTGCATTCCATTCAGACTCTGAGAAATCATATTGACTTGCTGAGTCAATATTTTATTCTGAGCCAATATGGCATTCAGAGTATCAACCTCAAGAACTCCCTTCTTCATAGGCGTCCCATTACTCACAGGATTCCTTTCAGAAGTGTACATGAACTGGTTATTAGCAACCATGTCAATGAGTTCTTGAGCTTCTGCAGGCGTTTTCTTTAGGTGAATGGATCCACCTGTAGAGGTGTCCAGTGACATCTTTGATAGCTCAGATAAACCATCATAGAATATATCCAGGATGGTCCATTCTGAAAGCATGTCAGAAGGACACTTTTTGGTCAACTGTTTGTATCTTTCCCAAGCTTCATAGAGAGATTCACCTTCTTTCTGCCTGAAGGTTTGAACATCAGCTCTAAGCTTGCTCAGCTTTTGAGGAGGAAATTACTTGGCTAAGAAAGCCGTGACCAGCTTATCCCAAGAGTTCAGGCTATCTTTGGGTTGAGAATCCAACCATAATCTAGCTCTGTCTCTTACAGCAAAAGGGAAAAGCATGAGCCTGTAGACTTCAGGATCTATTCCATTAGTCTTTACAGTATCACATATCTGCAAGAATTCAGTTAAGAACTGAAAAGGATCTTCAGATGGAAGTCCATGAAACTTGCAGTTCTGCTGCATCAGAGAAACTAATTGAGGTTTCAGCTCAAAGTTGTTTGCTCCAATG
This sequence comes from Arachis ipaensis, assembly GCF_059453495.1. NCBI lineage: Eukaryota > Viridiplantae > Streptophyta > Magnoliopsida > Fabales > Fabaceae > Arachis > Arachis ipaensis. Next base: position 82,441,485 of record NC_142444.1, read on the forward strand.
GCAGGAATGGAGATGTTTCTTCCATGTAAATTGGAATTAGGTGCAGTAAAGTCACCAAGCATCCTCCTTTCATTATTATTATTTTCGGCTGCCATCTCCTCTGCCTGTTTGAAAATTTCTGAAAGGTTATCTCTGGATTGTTGTATTTTAGCTTCTCTTAATTTTCTCTTCAGAGTCCTTTCAGGTTCTGGATCTGCTTCCACAAGAATGTTCTTATCCTTGCTCCTGCTCATATGACAAGGAAGAATGGCCAGAAAAATGATAATAATAATAGAGATCCTTTATACCACAGTATAAGGATCCCTTTGTAAGTAGAAGAAGAGGGGGAGATAAAGGATGTGATGTAAAGGAAGAAACACAACTGTGAGGATTGGAATGTGAGATGAGATGTTAGGATATGAATGAATAAATAGAATAGGATGGGAGAGGTATAATTTTCGAAAATTATTTTGAAAAGGAGTTAGTGATTTTTGAAAATTGGTTTTTGAAAATTTGTTAGTCTTTTTCGAAATTTTTTTTTTTGAAATAAAATTAAAAATAAAAATAATTAGTTAATTAAAAAGAAATTTTGAAAAAGGGGAGAGATATTTTCGAAATTGAGAGAGAGAGAGCTAGTTAGGTGGTTTTGAAAAAGATAAGAAACAAACAAAAAGTTAGTTAGTTAGTTGAAACAAATTTTGAAAAGATAGGAAGTTAGGAAGTTAGAGAAGATATTTTGAAAAGATATTTTTGAACAAGATAAGATAAGAAGATATTTTGAAAAGATATGATAGAATTAGTTTTGAAAAAGATTGGATTTTTAAAATCACAATTAATGACTTGATTCATAAGAAATCACAAGATATGATTCTAGAACTTAAAGTTTGAATCTTTCTTAACAAGCAAGTAACAAACTTCAAATTTTTGAATCAAAACATTAATTGTTTATGTTATTTTCGAAAATTTGGTATACAAATAAGAAAAAGATTTTTGAAAAATATTTTTGGAATTTTCGAAAATAACTAAGAATTTTGAAAAAGATTTGATTTTTGAAAAAGATTTTGAAAAAGATAAGATTTTCAAATTGAAAATTTGATTTGACTCATGAGAAACAATTTAATTTTAAAAATTTTTGAAAAAGTCAATCCAAATTTTCGAATTTGATGAGAGAAAAAGGGAAAGATATTTTTTTGATTTTTGAAATTTTTATGAAAAACATGAAAAATATGCAATGCATGAAATTTTTAGATCAAAACAATGAATGCATGCAAGAATGCTATGAATGTCAAGATGAACACCAAGAACACTTTGAATGTCCTGGTGAACATCAAGAACATATTTTTGAAAAATTTTTAATGCAAAGAAAACATGCAAGACACCAAACTTAGAATTCTTTAATGCTTAGACACTAAGAATTCAAGAATGCATATGATAAACATGAAAAGACACAAAACACAAAATCATCAAGATCAAACAAGAAGACTTACCAAGAACAACTTGAAGATCATGAAGAACACCATGAATGCATGAGAATTTTCGAAAAAAATGCAAGATGCATATGCAAGTGACACCAAACTTATAATGTGACTCAAGACTCAGACAAGAAACACAAAATATTTTTGATTTTTATGATTTTCTAATTTTTTTGGATTTTTTATTTATATTTTTCGAAAATTTAAAAGAAAAAAAATAAGGATTCCAAAATTTTTAATATGAATTCCAGGAATCTTGCCATGTTAGTCTAAAGCTTCAGTCCAGGAATTAGACATGGCTCACTAGCCAGCCAGGCTGCAACATATAATTACATGGGCTGGAATGATTAGTTGAATACCAATCCCAAAGTAGTTTTGGGTATGGCTTTACAGCCAGATATGATTCAACATATTTCATGAAACACTAGAATTCATTCTTAAAAATTTTGAAGCCATAGAATAATTTATTTTTGAAAACATTTTTAAAATTTTTTTTTTTTCGAAAACAGAGGAAAATATTTTTGAAAGATTTTTGAAAGATTTTTGAAAATAAAACAAAAAGAAAATTACCTAATCTGAGCAACAAGATAAACCGTCAGTTGTTCAAACACGAACAATCCCCGGCAACGGCGCCAAAAACTTGGTGGACGAAATTGTGATCACATTAATGTAGTACTCTTTGTTATTGTATGGAATCATTATTATGGCTCTTTACTATGTGTGGACACAACTCCGTTCAACTAACCAGCAAGTGTACTGGGTCGTCCAAGTAATAAACCTTACGTGAGTAAGGGTCGATCCCACAGAGATTGTTGGTATGAAGCAAGCTATGGTCACCTTGTAAATCTTAGTCAGGCGGATTTAAACATGATACTTTATTAGATTAAAATAAACAATAAAAGGGATAGAGATACTTATGTAGATTCATTGGCAGGGATTTCAGATAAGCGAATGGAGATGCTTTTCGTTCCTCTGAACCTCTGCTTTCCTGCTATCTTCATCCAATCAGTCTTACTCCTTTCCATGGCTGGCTGTATGCAAGGGCATCACCGTTGTCAGTGGCTACATCCCCTCCTCTCAGTGAATCATATGCTCACGCACCCTGTCACGGCACGGCTATTCATCTGTCGGTTCTCGATCATGCTGGAATAGGATTCACCCTCCTTTTGCGTCTGTCACTAACGCCCAGCACTCGCGAGTTTGAAGCTCGTCACAGTCATTCAATCATTGAATCCTACTCGGAATACCACAGACAAGGTTTAGACTTTCCGGATTCTCTTGAATGCCACCATCATTCTAGCTTACGCCACGAAGATTCCGATTAAGAGATCTAAGAGATACTCATTCAGTCGAAGTTAGAACGGAAGTGGTTGTCAGGCACGCGTTCATAGGGAATGATGATGATTGTCACGTTCATCACATTCAGATTGAAGTACGAATGAATATCTTAGAAGCGAAACAAGATGAATTGAATAGAAAACAGTAGTACTTTGCATTAATCTTTGAGGAACAGCAGAGCTCCACACCTTAATCTATGGAGTGTAGAAACTCTACCGTATGAAAATACATAAGTGAAGGTCCAGGCATGGCCGAGATGGCCAGCCCCCAAAACGTGATCAAAGGATCATAAGGTAATCCAAAGATGTCAAATACAATAGTAAGAGGTCCTATTTATAATAAACTAGTCACTAGGGTTTACATGAGTAAGTAATTGATGCATAAATCCACTTCCTGGGCCCACTTGGTGTGTGTTTGGGCTGAGCCTGAGTGTAGCACGTGCAGAGGCCATTTGTGGAGTTGAACGCCAAGTTCTGTGCCAGTTTGGGCCTTCAACTCTGGTTTTGGATCCTTTTCTGGCGCTGGACGCCAGATTTGGGCAGAAAGCTGGCGTTGAACGCCAGTTTACGTCGTCAATTCTTAGCCAAAGTATGGACTATTATACATTTCTAGAAAGCCCTGGATGTCGACTTTCCAACGCAATTGGAAGCGCGCCATTTCAAGTTCTGTAGCTCCAGAAAATCCACTTTGAGTGCAGGGAGGTCAGAATCCAACAGCATCAGCAGTCCTTTTTCAACCTCTGAATCTGATTTCTGCTCAAGTCCCTCAATTTCAGCCAGAAAATACCTGAAATCACAGAAAAACACACAAACTCATAGTAAAGTCCAGAAATGTGAATTTAACATAAAATCTATTAAAAACATCCCTAAAAGTAACTAGATCCTACTAAAAATATACTAAAAACAATGCCAAAAAGCGTATAAATTATCCGCTCATCATGCGCCCATCGGCGCGTACACGCACAATGCGCGCACGCATCCAAGGAATTATGACCCAGCCATATAAGCACGTCGGCTTCTCGTTTGGCTCCACTGTGCCGACTCTGGGGGTGCACATCCGTGCGTACACGGCTGTACGCGTGCGCGCCCATGCTCAAACTCCAAAACTCTAATTTAGCCATTCATGCATGCTTTCTTCACTCCTCTTAGCCATTTTTGCCCTATAACTTCTAAAATTACTTAACAAATGGATCACGGCATCGAATGGTAATAGAGGAGGATTACAATATATCAATTTTGATGCAAAAGAAGCATGTTTTCATCTATGAAGGAAAATGGGGAAAGGAACACAAAATCATGCAGTTTTATATGAATAAGTGTGGAAGATCATTGATAAAACCCTTAAAATCTATACATGATAAACCCTAAAAAAGGGGTTTATCAACCTCCCCACACTTAAGGTATAGCATGTCCTTATGCTAAAGGAAAGCAAAAGATCAAATGATCACAAGGGAATGAGACTCGTGGGATGCAATCTACTTACATGAATGCAACTATGGTGTATGCTACTATCTTCTTGGTCAAGAGCAATTCACTCTTCCTAGAACACACATATATATGCACATAGGGCAAGTTGATGGGCAATGTATGAACTCTACCAATTTTATTCATCAAAGTGAAACATGCATGGCTTGCATGAAGAACGCTCGCGAGAGCCGGGAACAAGGAATTGAGCTTCGAACCCCTCACCGAAAGTATCTGCACTCTATTCGCTCGGTGTATAGGGTTGATCACTCAATTCTCCCCTACTTCATGCTCTTCCAAATTTTGTTCTTCCTCTAACAATCAACAATTGTTCTATGCATGCATACATATATCATGAGGTCTTTCCTTAGGTTGTAATGGGGTTAGGGTTAAGGTAGGGTTATATATTTGGCTAAGTGGGCTAAGAATTAAATCCTTTGATTAACTAAAGCTCCCCTCCTAACCTATATAACATCCTATACAATTATATACTAACCTAACTACCCATTCCTCACTCTTCCACATACTCATGCATTTACTTTTGATCATTATACATATGCATTGAATTGTCTTTTAGGTCTTACTTTGGGGCATTATGTCCCCTTTTATTGCTTCTCTTTTTTTTTTCTTTTTTCTATATATATTTTTTTCTTTTCTTTTCTTTTTCACTTTTATATATATATATATATTTTTTTTTCTCAATTTTTTTCTTCAAACTATATAAAAGAACATCAATGCATAAGGTCTATACATTTAATCAACACATGAGTATGTATCCACTTTCTAATATTTTTAACAAAAACACAACATGCTCTTACCTCAACCGATGCCTCCCCCGTTTTCCCACATGTAAATGACACACACACTCTAGCCTAAGCTATTCAAGGATTCAAATAGGGGCATTCACGATTTTTCGCTTCTTGGTTTGTGATGTGCTAAAATTGAGAATAAGTGGGCTAAGCGTAGGCTCAAAGTTGGTTGCAAAGGTTGTTATAAGGTAAGGTCATTTGGGTAAGTAGCTAAGTGAATTGATGGCCTCAGTCATGTACATGCATTCACACATATAACAATGGACATATAGAGTCAAACAAATTAAGGATCACAATCATATAGAAAGAACAATGCACACAAGAAGGAAAATAAGTGGCTAGAAGATGTAGCCACGCAATTAGGCTCAAAACTCGCTTGCTTGTGTTCTTGGCTCAAAATCCATGTTCCAAATTACATTCTTCAAACAAGCTTAGCATAAAAAATTTTCAAAATTTTCAAAATTGGTAGGGTTGCCCTAAAATTCTAGCTTCCTACGAAAGAAGTCATTACTCTAACCAAGTGGACTTACTAAGAGATAGCTATCATGCAAAGGATATCAAAAAGTAAAAACTAATCATGCAATCTATCCTAATTAACAAAAGAGATTCAAAATTTATTCGGGTGTTACCTATGAAGACCGGTCGGCTGACCGACCTTCCCACACTTAGAAGTTGGCACGGTCCTCCGTGCCTTGAGTGAGACGTAGTGGTTGATCAAGATTTGAATTGTACCCATAAGAAACCGGAGGAGGTTGTTGCCAAGAAGGTTGTCCATAGGCTTGAGGCTCCTCCTATCTTTGATTTCCAAATTCTTGATGCACATCCTCATTAAAGCTTTTATTTCCTACAACATAGTTTGAACCACACTCATAGCCAAAGTGATGATAATTCATGGTGATAAGAGAAAATAAAAACAAAAGCTAACACGAAATAAAGAAAACTAAGTCCTACAACTTAGAAAAAACCAACAAGCAAACCAAAAATCAAGCTATTCACAATATATACAATAGCCAATAACATAGCACCATTGCAATTCCCCGGCAACGGCGCCATTTTGATGTGTGAACTTTTGTTGATATAGAATTTCTCAATTGAATTCTCGTTGCAAGTATAGTTCTAGACCAACAAAGAGTCCTCACATACAAAAATTTAGGTTGTCACATGTACAAATCCCAAATAAGAATTAACCAGAGTATTTGGACTCCGGGTTGTCTCACGAGGAATTGCAATGAAGTGAATGATTATTGGCTATGAAGAAATAAGGGGGTATGATTGATAAAGGGGCAAGGAAGTAAAAGGACCAGAATTTAAATGACAAGAAGAGTAAATCAATCAAGTAACTAAAGAAAGCAAGTAATAAAGAGAGACATTCATGGCAAGAATTGAGATCATAGGCTTTCTATCCTAGTCATTAATAACAATAATTAACAAGAATTTATCTCATTACGTCATCCCCGAAGATGGAAGAAGGTATCATATTATCTTCACACTCGAAGAAAGTCTAACAAGACTAGCAAATCTCAATCCAAAAGTCCTAATCAACTCACTAATTGGATTAGCAAAAGATTAGAGTCAACGGAAATAATATTAACTAACAACTCTAGATCACCAACATGAGTTGGGTTTTCATGACTCAAGATTGCCTAATTACTCTTTCCAAGCCAAGAATGATCAAAATCTACTCTAAAGACCAACCAAACATTTTGTCAAACACTTGGAAGGCATAAAAAAGAAAGCATGGTAAAAGTGCAAGAATAATAAATCTATCAACTACTAATTGCAAGGAAAGTAAGATCACAACTCAATTCAACCATAAAAGAACATCAAACCTTAAATTGCATTAAAAAAAAGATCCAATTCCAACAAAAGTTCATGAACATAAAGGAGGTATAAAAGTAAAATTAACACTACAAATCTTGAGAATGAAAGAGTAGAAGCAAGAAATCATAAAGGAAACAAGATGAAAAGATGAGATTGAACCTAGATCTAGAAGAAATTAAACTAACCTAATTCTAGAGAGAAGAGGGAGCTTCTCTCTCTAGAAACTAACCTACATGATGCTATACTACCAAAACAATTGCTCCCCCTCTTGTCCCAGCTTGAATTCTGCATGAAATTGCATCAGAAATAAGTTTGGTTGGGCCTAAAGTGCCTCAGAAATCGCTGGGGGCAATTTTACTTTAGTGGGCCACGAGCAGCATCGGCGCTCACGCGTACATGGCGCATGCGCGCCCCTATACGTGAAGCAACATATGACACATTTTATATCATTTTGAAGCCCCGAATGTTAGCTTTCCAACGCAACTAAAACCGCCTCATTTGGACCTCTGTAGCTCACGTTATGGTCGATTGAGTGCGAAGAGGTCAGACTTGACAGCTTTGCGGTTCCTTCATTTCTTCATGAGTTCTCCCACTTTGCATGATTTTCTCCTCACTTCTTCCATCCAATACTTGCCCTATGAATCTAAAATCACTCAACAAATACATCAAGGCATCGAATGGAATTAAAGTGAATTGAATTTAGCTATTTTAAGGCCTAAAAAGCATGTTTTCACATTTAAGCACAACTCAAGGGAGAATTACAAAACCATGCTATTTCATTGAATAAATGTGGGAAAAGGTGATAAAATCCCCCAAATTAAGCACAAGATAAATCACAAAATTGGGGTTTATCAAATCTCCCCACACTTAAACTAAGCATGTCCTCATGCTAAAATCAAGAAATAAACAAAGGGGTATCAACATTTATTCAATGCAAACTAACTAAATGCAATCTATCTATATGCAATCTATCTATATGAATGCATCCACTTGGTCAAAACAAGTCAACTTCCAAGAAAACATATTTAAGTACAAGGGCTAAAGCCATAGCAGTCAAATCAAACCCACAATTGAATTGAATTTTTAAAAAGATTTTACAAACTTGCAAGAAAAGAGATGATCATGGGTGGAAACATGTAATTCAGCAATCGAACCCTCACCGGATGTGTATCCGCTCTAGTCACTCAAGTGTATGGGGTTGATTCACTCAATTCTCCCCTAATCATGTTTTCCAAGATTTGTTTTTCATCTAACAATAAACAATTATTTCATGCATGCATACAAATATCATGAGGACTTCCCATAGGTTGTAATGGGGCTAGGGTCAAGGTAGGGTGCATATGGTCAAGTGAGCTTGAAATTCGAATCTTTGATTAACTCAAACTTCCCACATAAACTATGACAACCTATACAATTCTAAACAAACCTAACTACCCATTCTTCACTTTTTCGCACACTCATGCATTCTCTTTTGATCACCACACATATGCATTGAATTTTATTGAACCTTGAACTTTGGGGCATTTTGTCCCCTTTTTATTGCAATTCTTTGTCTTTCTTTTTCTATTTCTATTATTTATTTTCATTTTTTATTATTATTATTTTTTTCATTAATTTTTTTCTTTTCAAACTAAAATATATATACAAGAACATCAATGCATATGGTTTACACATGATTAATACATGAGTATGTACCCAATTCCAAAGATTCTCAACATAAATACAAAACACACTTTTATCTCTACCCAATGTTCCCAATTATCCAAAAATCAAATGGTAAACACTCTCACTAGCCTAAGCTAATCAAAGATTTAAATTAAGGTATATTTATTATTTTTCACTTAGGCTTGTAATGTGCTACAATTATGAATAAGTGGGTTAAGCATAAGCTCAAGATTGGTTAGCAATGGAAGATAAAAGGTAGGCTATTTGGGTAAGTGAGCTATTTGAACAATGGCCTCAATCATATAAATGCATGTATACACAAAATAATGGACATAAAGAATCAAACAAATCAAAGATTGCAATCATAGGAAGTGAATAATGCACACAAGAATGAAAGTAAGTGGTCATGTATGATGTGACCACACAATTAGGCTCAAATCTCACATGCTTGTGTTCTTAGCTCAAAAATCATGTTCCACAAGGTATATAATTCAAGCAAGTTCTAAAAAAAATTTTTTTTTTTCAATTGGGGTGCCCTATAGATAAAATCCTTGGAAAATATCATGATTTGGACTAAGCTTAATATATATATATATATATATATGCAATGCAACCAAAAATCCTAAAAGACCTAAAAATGAAATGCAAAAGTGTTAGAATTAGAAACTTGTCACCCAAAAATGCCGAGCGGTTGGACGACCTCCCCACACATAAAAGTTTGCACCATCCTCGGTGCATCCAAAGATGAACAAGGGGGTACGGCGACTTTCCTAGTTGCTACCTTCAGTTGGTAGATCAACCGATGCTGCGTGTTCTTCTCCCACTTCCATTTTTGCTTATGATGATTCATCCTAAACATATAAAACAGGAGATAATAAGACAAGTAAATGCACAAGCAAGGAAGCATGGATTGTTGGAATGAGGTAAATCACTAGAATTGAGTGAGTGAACTAGTGTGAAATTAATGAGAATTCATGGTGATAAGAGAAAATAAAAACAAAAGCTAATACGAAATAAAGAAAACTAAGTCCTACAACTTAGCAAAAACCAACAAGCAAACTAAAAATCAAGCTATTCACAATATATACAATAGCCAATAACATAGCAGCATTGCAATTCCCCGGCAACGGCGCCATTTTGATGTGTGAACTTTTGTTGATATAGAATTTCTCAATTGAATTCTCGTTGCAAGTATAGTTCTAGACCAACAAAGATTCCTCACATACAAAAATTTAGGTTATCACATGTACAAACCCCAAATAAGAATTAACCGGAGTATTTGGACTCCGGGTCATCTCACAAGGAATTGCAATGAAGTGAATGATTATTGGCTATGAAGAAATAAGGGGGTATGATTGATAAAGGGGCAAGGAAGTAAATGGACAAGAATTTAAATGACAAGAAGAGTAAATCAAGCAAGTAACTAAAGAAAGCAAGCAATAAAGAGAGACATTCATGGCAAGAATTGAGATCATAGGCTTTCTATCCTAGTCATTAATAACAATAATTAACAAGAATTTATCTCATTACGTCATCCCGAAGATGGAAAAAGGTATCATATTATCTTCACACTCAAAGAAAGTCTAACAAGACTAGCTAATCTCAATCCAAAAGTCCTAATCAACTCACTAATTGGATTAGAAAAAGATTAGAGTCAATGGAAATAATATTAACTAACAACTCTAGATCACCAACATGAGTTGGGTTTTCATGACTCAAGATTGCCTAATTACTCTTTCCAAGCCAAGAATATTCAAAATCTACTCTAAAGACCAACCAAGCATTTTATCAAACACTTGGAAGGCATAAAAAAGAAAGCATGGTAAAAGTGCGAGAATAATAAATCTACCAACTACTAATTGCAACGAAAGTAAGATCACAACTCAATTCAACCATAAAAGAACATCAAACCTTAAATTGGATTAAAGAAAAGATCCAATTCCAACAAGGGTTCATGAACATAAAAGAGGTATAAAAGTAAAATTAACACTACAAATCTTGAGAATGAAAGAGTAGAAGCAAGAAATCATAAAGAAAACAAGATAAAAAGATGAGATTGAACCTAGATCTAGAAGAAATTAAACTAACCTAATTCTAGAGAGAAGAGGGAGCTTCTCTCTCTAGAAACTAACCTACATGATGCTATACTACCAAAACAATTGCTCTCCCTCTTGCCCCAGCTTGAATTCTGCATGAAATAGCATCAGAAATTAGTTGGATTGGGCCCAAAGTAGCATCGGTGTGCACGCGTAAATGGTGCGTGCGTTCCCCTATTCGCGAAGCAACATATGACAGATTTTATATCATTTTGAAGCCCCGAATGTTAGCTTTCCAACGCAACTGAAACCGCCTCATTTGGACCACTGTAGCTCAAGTTATAGTCGATTGAGTGCGAAGAGGTCAAGCTTGACAGCTTTGCGGTTCCTTCATTTCTTCATGAGTTCTCCCACTTTGCATGCTTTTCTCCTCACTTCTTCCTTCTAATACTTGCCCTATGAACCTAAAATCACTCAAAAAATACATCAAGACATCGAATGGAATTAAAGTAAATTGAATTTAGCTATTTTAAGGCCTAAAAAGCATGTTTTCACATTTAGGCACAACTCAAAGGGAGAATTACAAAACCATTCTATTTCATTGAATAAATGTGGAAAAAGGTGATAAAATCTCCCAAAATAAGCACAAGATAAACCTCAAAATTGGGGTTTATCAGACGGCATCCCAATCAAACACATATTCGCATCGTGCCGACAAAATCTCTTGATATGCATCAATCCCTTCCGCTAGCGGTCCAGTCTTAAGCACACTTTGAATGGCCTCCTCTGTGACGGGAACTTGTCTTCGACGCACAAATACCGATGCAAGGGATGAGGAGTGGTAATTGCTGTAAAATTCTACCACCCAGGACAAGTTTGCTTCACGTGGCTTCCTCAATAGGAACTCCCATTGCCGCCGCTTGATGCGGGGTATGACAAGCGGAATGACATGTGCCGGAGGGGCTAGAAGAGCCTCCGTGATGAGCGGATAATATATACGCTTTTTGGCATTGTTTTTAGTATGTTTTTAGTATATTTTAGTTAGTTTTTATTATGTTTTTATCAATTTTTAAATAAAAATCACTCTTCTACACTTTACTATGAGTTGTGTGTTTTTCTGTGATTTCAGGTATTTTCTGGCTGAAATTGAGGGACCTGAGCAAAAATCTGATTCAGAGGCTGAAAAAGGACTGCAGATGCTGTTGGATTCTGACCTCCCTGCACTCAAAGTGGATTTTCTGGAGTTACAGAAGCCCATTCTGCGCGCACTCATATGGGTTGGAAAGTAGACATCCGGGGCTTTCCAGCAATATATAATAGTCCATACTTTGCCCAATATTTGATGGCCCAAACAGGCCTTTCAAGTCACCTCAAGAATTCTGGCGTTTAACTCCAAAACTGGCACAAAAGCTGGAGTTAAACGCCCAAACTGGCACAAAAGCTGGCGTTTAACTCCAAGAAAAGTCTTTACACATAGAAGCTTCAATACTCAGCCCAAGCACACACCAAGTGTGCCCAGAAGAAGATTTATGCATTAATTACTCATTTCTGTAACCCTAGGCTACTAGTTCTCTATAAATAGAACCATTTGATATTGTATTTTCATCTTGGGACGCATCTTTGGACGTTTAGTCCCTAGACCTTGGAGGCTGGCTATTCGGCCATGCTTACACCATTATCACTTTTGTATTTTTAACGGTGGAGTTTCTACACACCATAGATTAAGGTGTGGAGCTCTGCTGTCCTTCATGAATTAATACAAAGTACTATTGTTTTTCTATTCAACTCAAGTCTATTTCTTCTCCAAGATATTCATTCGCACCCAAGAACATGATGAATGTGATGATTATGTGACACTCATCACCATTCTCACCTATGAATGCGTGATTGACAACCACTTCCGTTCTACATGCAAACAAGCTTGAATGTGTATCTCTTGGGTTTCTAATCTAAGATTAGAACCTTCGTGGTATAGGCGGCCATTCCTGAGATCCGGAACGTCTAAATCTTGTCTGTGGTATTCTGAGTAGGATCTGGGAAGGGATGGCTGTGACGAGCTTCAAACTCGCGATTGTTGGGCGTGTGACAGACGCAAAAGAATCAATGGATCCTATTCCAACATGATCGAGAACCGACAGATGATTATTCGTGCAGTGACAGTGTGCGTAGAACATTTTCACTGAGAGGACGGGAAGTAGCCATTGACAACAGTGATGCCCAACATAAAGCTTGCCATGGAAAGGAGTATGAATGATTGGAAGAAGGCAATAGGAAAGCAGAGGTTCAGGAGGAACAAAGCATCTTCATACGCTTATCTGAAATTCCAACCAAAGAATTACATAAGTATATCTATCTTTATTTTATGTTTTATTTATCTTTTAATTATCAATTCTTCATCACCATCTGAATTAGCCTGACTGAGATTTACAAGGTGACCATAGCTTGCTTCAAGCCGACAGTCTCCGTGGGATCGACCCTTACTCGTGTAAGGTTTATTACTTGGACGACCCAGTGCAGTTGCTGGTTAGTTGTGCGGAATTGTGACAATGTGTGATTCACGTTTAAGAGCTCCAAGTCCTTTGGCACCATTGTTGGTGATCACAATTTTGTGCACCAAGTTTTTGGCGCCGTTGCCAGGGATTGTTCGAGTTTGGACAACTGATGGTTCATCTTGTTGCTTAGATTAGGTACTTTTCTTTTTATTTTTCAGAATTTTTAAGAATGAATTCTAGAGTTTCAAGGTGATGTTCTTATCATCACAAAAGTTGATTGATTCTCATCAATTTAGCTGCTGAATGTAATGTCCTGCTGAAGCTTGGCCAACCATGTCTAATCTTTTTAGACTGAAGCTTTAGACTAACATTGCATGATTCCTGGAATTCTTATTAAAAGTTTTGAATCCCTTTATTTTCTTTTCCATATAAGTTTCGAAAATCACAAAAAAAATTATAAAATCATAAAAATAAAAAATATTTTATGTTTCTTGTTTAAGTCTAGTATCAATTTTTAAGTTTAGTGTCAATTGCATTCTTCTTGCATTTTTCGAAAACATGCAATATGTTCTTCATTAATCTTCAAGTTGTTCTTGTTGATTTCATTGCTCTGATCTTTAAATTCTCTTGTTTTGTGTGTTTTGTTGTTTCTCATATGCATTCTCAATTTGTTAGTGTCTCCTATATGAAAATTTTTAAGTTTGGTGTCCTGCATGCATTGTTTATTTGATCTTAGTTGAAATTTATATTGTTTCTCATCATTAAAAATTCAAAAATATTTTCAAAATTGTCTTTTCAAGTCAATAATACAGAGAATTGAAGATTCAGAACATTCAGCAGAGGAATCAAACAGAAAAAGCTGGGCGCTCAAAACGTCCAGTGAAAAAGGAAAACTGGCATTTAAACGCCAGCCAGGGTACCTGGCTGGGCGTTTAACGCCCAAAAAGGTAGCATTTTGGAATGCAGGCAGCAACAGGCAGTACTAAGGAAGCTTCCTCTGAAGAAGAAGCTTATGATCCTGAGAACCTAGCAATGGAAGAGGTGAATTACATGGGAGAACCCTATGGAAACACCTATAATCCTTCATGGAGAAATCATCCAAATCTCTCATGGAAGGATCAACAGAGACCTCAACAAGGTTTCAACAACAATAATGGTGGAAGAAACAGGTTTAGCAATAGCAAGCCTTTTTCATCATCTTCTCAGCACCAGACAGAAAATTCTAAGCAGAGCCAATCTGACTTAGCAGCCATTGTCTCTAATCTAATCAAAACTACTCAATGTTTCATGACTGAAACAAGGTCCTCCATTAGAAATTTAGAGGCACAAGTGGGTCAGCTGAGTAAGAAAATTACTGAACTCCCTCCTAGTACTCTCCCAAGCAATACAGAAGAGAATCCAAAGAGAGAATGCAAGGCCATAAACACGTCTCACATGGCCGAACTTGGAGAGGAGGAAGAGGCAGTGATCTCCACTGAGGAAGACCTCAATGGATGTCCACTAACCTCCATAGAGTTCCCTAATGAGGAATGGCATTAATATTTTTGCCAGTAAAGAATGTCATAAAAACAGTCGCGTTGTAGATATAGTCTCTAAACCGACAAAAATCCCTTCGCACAAACGTTTTGGGTGTCACAAGTAACAAACCCCTTTAGAAATTGTTAACCGAGTATTCAAACCTCGGGTCGTCTTCTCAAGGAACTGCGAGGAAGTATGTTCTTATTATTGGCTATAAAGGTTGTAATCGGGGTTTAGAAGATGAGAAGCAAGTAATTTAAATGACAAGTAAAGTAAATGGCAATCAACATAAATAAATACTGTAAAGCAGACTTTTGGTATGGTAAAAGAAGTTGGAGGTCAAACGTAGTTATTTCACTCAACTATAATGAAAGTTGAATCTAAACTCCACTTGGTCAACCTTTACTAATGCAAAGGAGATTCAAGGGACTAATTAATCTGGCCTTTGAATCCTATTTATTTCCTAAGAAAAGGGTGGGATTATTTAAGTTCAGCTTAATTAGCAAGATAACGATTATCAATTATGTTGAGTTTAATAACTGTTGAGTTACTAATTCTTAACCAGAACCAAAAGGAAAAAAAGTAAAATTGCTGGAATGATAAAAATATCCTTAGATGGGAAGCAATGGTAACTTAAATCAAAGAGAACAATCATAAACTGAAAATACCTCAATTATCATTAATTCAAAGAACAATCTGTGACATGGAATAATTCATAAATCAAATTATAATAATCAATTCAAATGTTGGAATAAATAAATAAAAATAATACTAAAATAAAAGAACATTAAACCTGGGATCCAGAGTTACTCTTAAAACAAGAAGAAATCCTAAATCCTAAAAGAGAGAGAGAAGATCTCCCTCTCAACTAAATCTAAATCATTGAAAAGTAAAATATGCGAGCTCCCCTTTGAATGGGTGCATTCCCACACTTTATAACCTCTGATCTATGTTGTCTGTACTTGGATCTGGGCCAAAAAGGGCTTCAGAATTCACTGGGGGCGTATTCTGTAATTTCTGGTGCGTGGCCTCTGTCACGCGTCCGCGTGGGTCTCGCGATCGCGTAATTCGAAGCTTTTCCTTGCCACGCGGTCGCGTCAGTCATGCGACCGCGTCATGTGCATTCTGCTTAAGGCGCGCGATCGCGTCAGTCATGCGGCCGCGTCGCTGCTGATTCGAGCTTGGCACGCGATCGCGTCATCCATGCGATCGCGTGAATATCAGTTTCCTTAAAAGCTCCGTTTTGCTTTCTCCTTCCATTTTAGTATGTTTCCTTTTCCATCCTTTAAGTCATTCTGCCTTAGAAAATCTGAAACTACTCAACACACTAATCACGGCATCGAATGGAAATAAAGGTAATTAAATTAATTAATTTTAAAGCTTAGGAAACATGTTTTTTCATTTACATCACATAATAAGGAAGGGAAAGTAAAACCATTCAATTAATGTGAATAAGCAGGTGAAGGATTGTATAAATCACTCAAATTAAGCACAAAAGAACTCATGAAATATGGTTTTATCCACCTCCCCACACTAAAACACTAGCATGTCCTCATGCTAAATCCAAGGTAAATAATTAAGGTTAAAGTGATGGAATGTCATGCAATGCAACCTAATTTAAATGCAACTACCTAAATGAATGATGCATCATGCAACTCTAATTTATTTACTCATATATAAAGCTTACATGTAGCCAAGTTAATTCACATTCTCAAGGAGTCATGTATATATATATATAGCCAACTCTTAAATAATAAAATAATTTAGCAAATGAGATGGGAAAGAAAACATTTGTACAAACTTGCAAAACAATTAGTAAATTTAAGCATAGATATATGTTGATGAGTTATTGAACCCTCACTGGATTTTGTGTTTACTCTCTAGTCACTCAGTGTTTATTGGGTTTATTCACTCTATTTTTCTTTTTATTCTTACTTTCTATAGCTTTGTTCTTCATCTAACCAATCAACAGTTACAGAATATAGTCATACCAAAAAGTCATGAGGTCTTAATTGAGGTTGTAATGGGGCCAAGGTAAGGGTAAGGATTTATGTATAGGGTTAAGTAAGCTAATAAGTGAATCCTTAATTAGACTAAGATCTCACCTAACATACATATTTAGTAAAATAAAATCTTTTTACCTATTTTCCCATATTATCCCACTTATTGTTACATGCTCATGTTTCACTTTTTATTTTCATCCCATGTGCATTGTTTTTATTTTGCATTGGGGAATTTCTTTTGTATCCCCTTTTATTTAGATGCTGAAAAATAAATTCTTTTTCTTTTTTTTTGATGCACATGGTAATTGAATCACCTAGATTTTCTCATGAGCATGCTTCCCAAATTTTATTTTTATTCTTTTTAACTTTTCTGCCTTTTTGTTTCTATCATCCATGTTCCCAAAAGGTTTTCCACATTTAACTCTATTTGTAATTTTCTATCTTAAGCTAACCAAGGATTCACTTGGGATTTTCTTTTGTTTTTCTGCTTAAGGCTAGTGATTTGGTTAAATAGAATAAAGGGGTTTTAAAAAGGCTCAAGGGGGGCTAACAAGGGTGATGTAAAAGGTAGGCTAATTTGGGGTAAGTGAGCTAAAATTAAATGATGGCCTCAATCATTCTCTTGGTATGTATCTATTCTATATTCTATAATTGGACATATAGATTAAAGCAAAGGAAAGAACATCAGAATAAAAAGAAATGTAACACACAGAAATGAAATTATGGTTTGAATGTAACCATACAATTTAAGCTCAAGACTCACAGGCTGTGTGTTCTCTAACTCAAGCATCATATATCATTTATATATTGTATGCAGGTTTAGTTAAAAATTCCCATTATTCTCATAAAAAAATTGTTTAGGGTAGCTTTTTAAAGTTTTAATGTTCCTCCTTGATGAAATGTTGTCAGATTAACTACATCATGTAATACTATATATAAGGTTTGTAGATTTAAATCTGATATGTTCAATTTTCTAGCTTACTTCCTTTTTATATTTTTCTATTTAAACTATACTATCTTATGCTAAAAAGGGTAAACTATACTAATTAACCCACTAATAAATCAGAATTGCAAGCTAAACTAAATAACTAAAAAAAACTAAATGGCTAAAATATGAGCTAAAGATGCAAAATGTAGAAAATGGAGTAAAAATACATAAAAGCAATGTATAGGTACTCAGAAAATAACAATAAAAAGAAAAATACAGAAAAATATCTAAAATAAAAGAAAAAGTATGTAGTGATTCACCAAAATAAACGCCAGAGATGGCGACCTCCCCACACTTAAAAGGAAGCATCATCCCCGATGCTCAATCAAGCCGGGTGTGAAGGAGTGTCATCACTGGGAGGGATGGTAGCTGGAGTCTCAGTGGTGGTGGTGGGCTGAGGGTCTGGCTGCTGTGGAGGAGGTGCTGACTGGATCGGGATCTCAAGAACCGCAGCCTCAATCTGATGTGGGACCGCTGCCTGTGGTGCGGCTGGTGCTGCCTCCTGGGGATGGGTCTCTGCGTCGGGCGCATCCGCCTCCTCCTCAGATGCCTCGGATGGTGTGTCGGGCTCGGAGGGGATGTCACCGGATCGTATCATCAGCTTTAGGTGCTCATAGCGCCGCTTGTTGCGACGCTCCATCTCGTCAAGTCGTCAGAACAAGCGGTGCACCAGATGATAGACGGGCTATGTGGCAGGTGGAGGTGCAGTGGTAGGTGGTGCAGCAGTGGAGAGGGGAGGGGAGAGGAAGAAGGAAGAAGAAGGGAGGGGAGGGGGTTGCAGCGGCGATGTCTGGACGGCGGTGGCGTCCGGGTGGTGGCGTTGGTGGCGGCTGGGTGGTGCTGGAGGAGGAAGGAGGAAGGAGGAGCAGAGAGGGGGAAGAAGGTTGGGGGTGGGGGGGCTGCGCGACTAATAAGGTTCGCGGGCTGGGGGGTTATATTTTTGAATCCACGCGGCCGCGTGGGGCACGCGGTCGCGTGGTTGGGATGAAATTGGGAGTGACGCGATCGCGTGAGGCGCGCGATCGCATGAGAGGGGGAAAGAAGGGTGACGTGATTGCGTGGGTCACGCGATCGCGTCGCTGGAATTCGTGCTAAACGCACGAATCCAACGCCATTTTAGCGCAACTCTCTGTCTCCTTTTAGGGTGATGTGCAATCCATGCGACGCGATCGCGTCGCTCACGCGGTCGCGTGGGATTGGTATTGTGTAAGTGACGCGATCGCGTGGGGCATGCGATCGCGTGGGCCAATTTGTGCGAAATGCACAAGGGCCGCACGATTCTAGCCTAACTTTCTGTTTGTTGGATCCTTACGCCTATATATATATCACGCGGTCGCGCGGGTGGTGTTTTTCGCAATATGACGCGATCGCATGGGGCATGTGGTTGCATCGTGCACCCCTTTTTTTATGCATGAAAAATGCAGAATGCAATGGTTGACATGAATGCTATGCATGATTCCAGGTTTAATAAATTGAAATTGAAAAAGGAAAAATGAAAGCAATCAACAAGAAATAAATTGAAAAAGAAGCGACCATACCGTGGTGGGTTGTCTCCCACCTAGCACTTTTAGTTAAAGTCCTTAAGTTGGACATTGGAGGAGTATCCTGTTATGGTGGTTTATGTTTAAATTCGTCCAAAAATCTCCACCAGTGCTTGGAATGCCAATAGCCTTCGGGGTCCCAAACTAGGCATGTGAAGCTTCTGAGCAGCTTCAAACAGATTGTTAGGCTCCCGGGGTGACAAATGTCAGAATAAACTCCAGGATTCCAAGCCTTGCTTTTAAATCCACCTCCGTCTTGATCTACATGTCTCCATTCGGGCGGGTTAAAGAGTAGAATCTCACCTTGGCAACCAAATATTTTCCGTGATCCATGCAATTGAGCATGATACCAATCCGTGTACTTCGAAGTGAAGCGTGGAACCTTATTTAGCCTTGTGCACCAGCTCTGAGTATGAGCCATTTCCCTCTTACTCTTAAAGCCGCAGAGAGCTCTAAGCTGGCCATCTGTTTCAAGCAAACCATATTCAAGTGAATAAGTAAAGTTATAAGTTAAGGATTGTACCCACTTGAAGCTTGTATTAGGTGGTAATGGCCTTGGGGTAGGTGTTTTTGGTGGTTCTGCAAGTTCCGTTTCTTTGTGCTCTTTTGTGAATTCCTCTACTTCTTTGCAAAGATCTTCAATTGTATCTGTGTTCTGGTCAAGGTCTTCTATGTCTTCCTCATCACTTGAGTCATAAATTGGAGGTTGAGAGAAATCTACCTCTGCATCATCTTCATATTCACTTGGGGAAGATTCTTCGATCTCAGAGAATTCACTTGCGGATGCAAGTTCATCACTAAGAGAGTTAGACTTGTGACTATCATCATTAAGGGAATTTGCTTCTTGGGTTATTCCGTCTGATTCCTCATAAACGACTTGCCTTGGAGATTGTACAACATCCTCCTTAGCATCAACTGTAGCATCCTGGACAGAGTTTTCCTCAATTCTGGATTACCATGGAAGTTCAGCATCTCCTAGGTCTTCAACCAACTCTTCTTCTTGAACAAAGACAGCTTTTTCTAATTGTTCTAGTACAAATTCATGCTCTGTCTTGTCCACTGGAGTTTTTGGTATCTCCTTCATGCTACGCTCTTCATTGGGCTGTCCACATGGAGTTGTGGCTGATCCTTGTGTATTTAAGCGCCTAGAATCCCATTGAATTATCACTTACTCCAGTTGTTGAATGGTTGTGTGAAATTTTCTTACTGTTTCCCTTAGGCGATCCTCTGCTTCTCGGGTTGCTGGACTTGGACATGATACAAAGGAAAGTGGTGGTAATTGGGAACGATTGGATTGGTATTGGGGTAAGGAAGGATCATATGGTGGCGAATGGTGAAGAGAAGCTCGTGAGTGTGGTGGTTCGAGGTTATGTTGAAAGGATGGTTTATATGCACGGGGTGGGGCTTGTTGGTAGTTACAAGGTTGTCCACCATGTCTTTCAGCTGGGTATGCATTTTAGAATGGTCTTTGTCCAGGATATCTCGAAGGGTGTTGCTGCCAAAAGGGTTAATTAGATCCTCTTGGTTCCATCCATCCTTGATTGGTCTGACCTTGATGCACGTTCCTGCTGTAACTTCTATTTCCTTTAACAATATTAGAACCAAACTCAAAGCGAGAGGGGTGAGAGTTCATAGTAGCAAATAAAGATAAAAAGGAAAAACAACAATAAATAAACAAGCAAAAGAAAAATATTTACAATAACCAATAATAAGGCACACGTTAGCAGTTCCCCGGCAACGGCGCCATTTTGGCGTTAAGATTTTTGCCAGTAAAGAATGTCATAAAAACAGTCGCGTTGTAGATATAGTCTCTAAACCGACAAAAATCCTTTCACACAAACGTTTTGGGTGTCACAAGTAACAAACCTCTTTAGAAATTGTTAACCGAGTATTCAAACCTCGGGTCGTCTTCTCAAGGAACTGCAAGGAAGTATGTTCTCATTATTGGCTATAAAGGTTGTAATCGGGGTTTAGAAGATGAGAAGCAAGTAATTTAAATGACAGGTAAAGTAAATGGCAATCAAAATAAATAAATACTGTAAAGCAAACTTTTGGTAAGGTAAAAGAATTTGGAGGTCCAACGTAGTTATTTCACTCAACTATAATGAAAGTTGAATCTAAACTCCACTTGGTCAACCTTTACTAAAGCAAAGGAGATTCAAGGGACTAATTAATCTGGCCTTTGAATCCTATTTATTTCCTAAGAAAAGGGTGGGATTATTTAAGTTTAGCTTAATTAGCAAGATAACGATTATCAATTATGTTGAGTTTAATAACTGTTGAGTTACTAAATTCTTAACTAGAACCAAAAGGAAAAAAAGTAAAATTGCTGGAATGATAAAAATATCCTTAGATGGGAAGCAATGGTAACTTAAATCAAAGAGAACAATCATAAACTGAAAATACCTCAATTATCATTAATTCAAAGAACAATCTGTGACATGGAATAATTCATAAATCAAATTATAACAATCAATTCAAATGTTGGAATAAATAAATAAAAGTAAAACTAAAATAAAAGAACATTAAACATGGGATCCAGAGTTACTCTTAAAACAAGAAGAAATCCTAAATCCTAAAAGAGAGAGAGAAGATCTCCCTCTCAACTAAATCTAAATCATTGAAAAGTAAAATATGCGAGCTCCTCTTTGAATGGGTGCATTCCCACACTTTATAACCTCTGGTCTATGCTGTCTGTACTTGGATCTGGGCCAAAAAGGGCTTCAGAATTCGCTGGGGGCGTATTCTGTAATTTCTGGTGCGTGGCCTCTGTCACGCGTCCGCGTGGGTCACGCGATCGCGTCATTCGAAGCTTTTGCTTGCCACGCGGTCGCGTCAGTCATGCGACCGCATCATGTGCGTTCTGCTTAAAGCGCGCAGTCGCGTCAGTCATGCGGCCTCGTCGCTGCTAATTCGTGCTTTGCACGCGATCGCGTCGTCCATGTGATCGCGTGAATATCAGTTTCCTTAAAAGCTTCGTTTTGCTTTCTCCTTCCATTTTAGTATGTTTCCTTTTCCATCCTTTAAGTCATTCTGCCTTAGAAAATATGAAACTACTCAACACACTAATCACGGCATCGAATGGAAATAAAGGTAATTAAATTAATTAATTTTAAAGCTTAGGAAACATGTTTTTTCATTTACATCACATAATAAGGAAGGGAAAGTAAAACCATGCAATTAATGTGAATAAGCAGGTGAAGGATTGTATAAATCACTCAAATTAAGCACAAAAGAACTCATGAAATATGGGTTTATCAAGGAACCATGGGAATATGAGGCTCAGACTGAGACCATAGAGATTCCATTAAATTTACTTTTGCCATTCATGAGCTCTGATGAGTATTCTTCCCCTGAAGAGGATGAAGATGTTACTGAAGAGCAAGTTGCTAAGTACCTTGGAGAAATCATGAAGCTAAATGCCAGGTTGTTTGGTAATGAGACTTGGCAGGATGAACCTCTATTACTCATCAAAGAACTGGATGATTTGACTAGGCAGAGATCACCTCTGAAGAGACAACACCCTGGAAAGTTCTCAATACCTTGTACCATAGGCACCATGACCTTTGAGAAGGCTCTGTATGACCTAGGATCAAGTATAAACCTTATGCCTCTCTCTGTAATGGAGAAGCTAGGGATCATTGAGGTACAAGCTGCAAGAATCTCACTGGAGATGGCAGACAATTCAAAGAAACAGGCTTATGGACTTGTAGAGGATGTCTTGGTAAAGGTTGAAGACCATTACATCCCTGCTGATTTCATAATCTTAGAGACTGGGAAGTGTATGGATGAATCCATCATCCTTGGCAGACCCTTCCTAGCCACAGCAAAAGCTGTGATTGATGTTGACAGAGGAGAATTGATCATTCAAGTGAATGAAGACTCCCTTGTGTTTAAAGCTCAAGGATATCCCTCTGTAACCATGGAGAGGAAGCGTGAAGAGCTTCTCTCAATACAGAGTCAAACAGAGCCCCCACAGTCAAACTCTAAGTTTGGTGTTGGGAGGCCACAACCAAACTTTAAGTTTGGTGTTGAACCCCCACATTCAAACTCTAAGTTTGGTGTTGGGAGGTTCCAACATTGCTCTGAACATCTGTGAGGCTCCATGAGAGCCCACTGTTAAGCTATTGACATTAAAGAAGCGCTTGTTGGGAGGCAACCCAATCTTTAATTATCTATGTTAAATTTCTATTTTCTTTTGTTATTTTATGTTTTCTATAGGTTGATGATCATGTGAAGTCACAAAAACAATTGAAAAAGCAAAAACGAAAGGAAAAACAGAACACCCTGGAGGAGAAACTTACTGGCGTTTAAACGCCAGTAAGGGTAGCAGAATGGGCGTTAAACGCCCAATCTGGCACCATTCTGGGCATTTAACGTCAGGAATGGGCAAGAAGCTGGCGTTTAACGCCAGGAATGGGCAAGAAGCTGGCGTTAAACACCAGAAATGGGCAGCAGCCTGGCGTTTAACCCCAGGATTGGCAGCAAGGAGCATTTTGCACGCCACATGGTGCAGGGATGAGAAATCCTTGACACCTCAGGATCTGTGGACCCCACAGGATCCCCACCTACCCCACCTCACTTTCTCTTCTTTTCCCATTCACCAATTACCTCAATACCTCTTCCCCAAAAACCCCTCACCTATCAAATCCCACCCTCTTCTCCATAAACCCTTCACCAATCTACATCCATCCTTCATAAAACCTCACCTACCTCCCCATTCAAATTCAAACCACTTTCCCTCCCAAACCCACCCTATATGGCCGAACCATACCCCCCTCTCCACTCCTATATAAACCCATCTTCACTCCTTCATTTTCACATAACCTAAATATAAAGCCCCCTCCATCTCCTCTATTTCTTCTTCTTCTACCATCTTCTTTCTTCTTTTGCTCGAGGACGAGCAACCTTCTAAGTTTGGTGTGGTAAAAGCTAAAGCTTTTTTGTTTTTCCATAACCATTAATGGCACCAAAGGCCGGAGAAACCTCTAGAAAGAGGAAAGGGAAGGCAAAAGCTTCCACCTCCGAGTCATGAGAGATGGAGAGATTCCTCTCAAGGGTGCATCAAGACCACTTCTATGAAGTTGTGGCCAAGAAGAAGGTGATCCCCGAGGTCCCTTTTAAGCTCAAAAAGGGCGAATATCCGGAGATCTGACATGAGATCTGAAGAAGAGGTTGGTAAGTTCTCACCAACCCTATTCAACAAGTCGGAATCTTAATGGTTCAAGAGTTCTATGCCAATGCATGGATCACCAAGAATCATGATCAAAGTGTGAACCCGGATCCTAAGAATTGGCTTACAATGGTCCGGGGGAAATACTTAGATTTTAGTCCGGAAAATGTAAGGTTGGCATTCAACTTGCCCATGATGCCAGGAGATGCACACCCACACACTAGAAGGGTCAACTTTGATCAAAGGTTGGACCAAGTCCTCATGGACATATGTGAAAAGGGCGCTCAATGGAAGAGAGATTCAAGAGGGAAGCCGGTTCAACTAAGAAGGCATGACCTCAAGCCCGTGGCTAGGGGATGTTGGAGGTCATCCAACGCTCAGTCATTCCTACTAGCAACAGGTCTGAAGTTACTATAGACCGGGCTATCATGATTCATAGCATCATGATTTAAGAGGAAGTAGAAGTTCATGAGGTTATATCCCAAGAACTCTACAAGGTGGCGGACAAGTCCTCTACCATGGCAAGGTTAGCCTTCCCTCATCTCATTTGTCACCTTTGCAATTCAGCTGGAATTGACATAGAGGAAGACATCCTCATTGATGAGGACAAGCCCATCACTAAGAAAAGGATGGAGCAAGTGAGAGAACCTCACCAAGAGCATGAGGTTACTCCTCATCATGAAATCCTTGAGATGCCTCAAGGGATGCATTTTCCTCCACAAAACTATTGGGAGCAAATCAACACCTCCCTAGGAGAATTAAGTTCCAACATGGGACAACTAAGGGTGGAGCACTAAGAGCATTCCATCCTCCTCCATGAAATTAGAGAAGACCAAAGAACCATGAGAGAGGAACAACAAAGGCAAGGAAGAGACATTGAGGAGCTCAAGCACTCCATAAGATCTTCAAGAGGAAGAACAAGCCGCCATCACTAAGGTGAACCCATTCTTTAATTTCCTTGTTCTTTATTTTCTATTTTTTGAAAATTGTGCTTTATGTTTATTTATGTTTGTGTCTTTATTACATAATCATTATTGTCTTAGTGTCTATGCCTTAAAGCTATGAAAATGAATCCATCACCTTTCTTAAATGAAAAATGTTTTTAATTGAAAAAGAAAAAGAAGTGCATGAATTTCAAATTTTAAAACAGTTTAATTATTTTGATGTGGTGGCAATACTATTGTTTTTCTGAATGAATGCTTGAACAGTGCATATTTTTGAATTTGTTGTTTAAAGAATGTTAAAATTGTTGGCTCTTGAAAGAATGATGGGAAAAGGAGAAATGTTATCTGATGATCTAAAAAAATCATAAAATTGATTCTTGAAGCAAGAAAAAGCAGTGAAAAGCTTGCAGAAAAAAAAGAGAGAGAAAAGAAAAAGAAAGAAAAAGAAAAGCAAGCAGAAAAAGCCAATACCCCTTTAAACCAAAAGGCAAGGGTGATAAAAAGGATCCAAGGCTTTGAGAATCAGTGGATAGGAGGGCCCACAAGAATAAAATCCTGGCCTAAGCGACTAAACCAAGCTGTCCCTAACCATGTGCTTGTGGCGTGAAGGTGTCAAGTGAAAACTTGAGACTGAGCGGTTAAAGTCGTGGTCCAAAAGCAAAAAGAGTGTGCTTAAGAGCTCTGGACACCTCTAATTGGGGACTCTAGCAAAGCTGAGTCACAATCTGAAAAGGTTCACCCAGTTATGTGTCTGTGGCATTTATGTATCCGGTGGTAATACTGAAAAACAAAATGCTTAGGGTCACGGCCAAGACTCATAAAGTAGCTGTGTTCAAGAATTAACATACTTAACTAGCAGAATCAATAACACTATCTGGATTGTGAGTTCCTATAGAAGCCAATCATTCTGAACTTCAAGGGATAAAGTGAGATGCCAAAACTGTTCAGAAGAAAAAAGCTAAAAGCCCCGCTCATCTAATTAATACTGATCTTCATAGATGTTTTTTGAATTCATTGTACATTCTATTCTTTTTATCCTATATGATCTTCATTTACTTGGGGACAAGCAACAATTTAAGTTTGGTATTGTGATGAACGGATAATTTATACGCTTTTTGGCATAGTTTTTAGTATGTTTTCAGTATATTTTAGTTAGTTTTTATTATGTTTTTATCAGTTTTTAAATAAAAATCACTCTTCTGGACTTTACTATGAGTGTGTGTGTTTTTCTGTGATTTCGGGTATTTTCTGGCTAAAATTGAGGGGCCTGAGCAAAAATCTGATTAAGAGGCTGAAAAAGGACTGCAGATGCTGTTGGATTCTAACCTCCCTACACTCAAAGTGGATTTTCTGGAGCTACAGAAGCCCAAATGGTGCGCTCTCAGTTGCATTGGAAAGTAGACATCCTGGGCTTTCCAGAAATATATAATAGTCTATACTTTTCCCAAGATTTGATGGCCCAAACAGGCGTTCCAAGTCAGCTCAAGAATTCTGGCGTTTAACTCCAAACTGGCACAAAAGCTGGAGTTAAAGGCCCAAACTAGCACAAAAGCTGGCGTTTAACTCCAAGAAAAGTCTCTAAACATGGAAGCTTCAATGCTCAGCCCAAACACACACCAAGTGGGCCCGGAAGAAGATTTATGCATTAATTGCTCATTTCTGTAACCCTGGGCTACTAGTTCTCTATAAATAGGACCTTTTGATATTGTATTTTCATCTTGGGACACATCTTTGGACGTTTAGTCCCTAGACCTTGGAGGCTGGCCATTCGGCCATGCTTACACCATTATCACTTTTGTATTTTCAACGGTGGAGTTTCTACACACCATAGATTAAGGTGTGGAGCTCTGCTGTCCTTCATGAATTAATACAAAGTACTATTGTTTTTCTATTCAACTCAAGTCTATTTCTTCTCCAAGATATTCATTCGCACCTAAGAACATGATGAATGTGATGATTATATGACACTCATCACCATTCTAACCTATGAACGCGTGACTGACAACCACTTCCGTTCTACATGCAAACAAGCTTGAATGTGTATCTCTTGGATTTCTAATATAAGATTAGAACCTTCGTGGTATAGGCTAGAATTATTGGCGGCCATTCCTGAGATCCGGAACGTCTAAACCTTGTCTGTGGTATTCTGAGTAGGATTTGGGAAGGGATGGCTATGACGAGCTTCAAATTCGCGATTGTTGGGCGTGTGACAAATGCAAAAGGATCAATGGATCCTATTCCAACATGATCGAGAACCGACAGATGATTAGCTGTGCAGTGACAGCGTGCATAGAACATTTTCACTGAGAGGCCGGGAAGTAGCCATTGACAACAGTGATGCCCAACATAAAGCTTGCCATGGAAAGGAGTATGAATGATTGGAAGAAGGCAATAGAAAACCAGAGGTTCAGGAGGAACAAAGCATCTTCATACGCTTATCTGAAATTCCAACCAAAGAATTACATAAGTATCTCTATCTTTATTTTATATTTTATTTATCTTTTAATTATCAATTCTTCATCACCATCTGAATTAGCCTGACTGAGATTCACAAGGTGACCATAGCTTGCTTCAAGCCGACAGTCTCCGTGGGATCGACCCTTACTCGCGTAAGGTTTATTACTTGGACGACCCAGTGCACTTGCTGGTTAGTTATGCGGAATTGTAACAAAGTGTGATTCACGTTTAAGAGCTCCAAGTCCTTTGGTGCTATTGTTGATGATCACAATTTTGTGCACCACTCCGCATGATAGTTCCTTTCTTTGATCAAGGGGTAGACAAGTTCACAATAGTAGTTGGGAAACTTGTTTGGATCCCTTGCCGGGTTGTCCTTTTCCAAAGCATCAATGTTAGCAATGCTCCTTGTCTTATTGAGGAGGGGCTTGGCTCTAGGCGCCTGATGTGCTTTGCTAGTGGACCGGGAAGGTGCCTTCTTAGACGCCTTTCCTTTGTCTTTCTTTATAACCATCCTAGAAAGAAGGAAAAGGTGGCAAAATTAAACATAAAGAAGCACCAAAAATGATAGTCATGCAAGTGATAAAGCATAAGAGAATAAGTGACTTAGATACATGATTGCTGCAACATGTAACAAAGACAACAATGAAAATCATGACTAATCACTAGCATGGGATGTATGAGTGGTATAGGTATGCAAACAATAAGCATGAGAAGCATACACTCTCAACATCAATAACAAGAATTAAGTGTTAAGGGATGAGCATGTGGAAATAAAGCAAGAAGAGTAGTAAGCTCAATGCATATGTGAACAAGCAAGTGAATGAGAAAGAGCACTAAGTGGAAGACACTAGGTCAAATTTAACTCAAAAAATCAAAAAAAAGAGTAGTAATCCTCACTTTTAACACCCATAAGTAAAAATAAAAAAAAGAAAGAAAAACCAACACACAAACAAAACATGAATGCAAACTAAGCCTAAGAGGAAAAGTAGAAGAATGCAACTAATGAAAGGAAGAAGGAAAAGAGAGAGCTAAACAAGAAAAGAAATGAGAAGTACCTTGAGAAGAAGAAGATAAATGGGGTATGTAAGTGAGAAAGGAGGTAGTGAGGAGTATGAGAGAGGAGAGGGGAAAGAAAGGTGTGGGACCGTCAGAGGTGGTGGTTGCCACCAGTAGAGGTCGGAGGAGAGGTGGTAGGAGGGGGTAGAAGTGAAGAAGAGAAATGATGGTGAGAAGAGGGAAGAAGAATTGAAAAGAAAAGGGCGCGCTCTCAATGTACTTGGGTCGCGAGACCGGCGCGCGCGTGCCATGCACGTGTGCGCGTGCAAGGGCAAAAATCAGCAGGCGCGCGGACGCGCACAGTGAGGTGTGCATGCGAGCGCCAGGTGCACCTGCGCGTGCGTCTGGGTTGTGCCCGCAGCACAATGTGGGCATAACTCAGGCTCAACTCTCGGGAAGAAGTACTAGAATTTTGAATTTTGATGATCGACGCGAACACGCACGGTGCGCTTGCGCGTCGATGAGCATTTTGTCTGAGGTACGCGTGCGCGCCAGGTGCGCATACGCATGAGTTGAGGCAGGCGAGAGGCATAATATTGGCACAACATTGGCATAACTCTCGGGAAAATAGCCCAGGATTATAGGTTGCAATATCGGCGCGCACGCGGCTAGTGTGCGTACGCGTGTATTCCGAAACTGAGGCCAAGGACGCGTGTGCACCAAGTGTGCACACACGTGAGTGGTGTTGTGCCTGGGGCTCAGAATTGGCCCAGAATTGGCACAACTCTCTGGAAATGACCCAGGAGTTGCGAGTGCCCGATGGGCGCGTACATGCATAATGCGCGCACACGCCCCCCCCCCCCCTTTTTTTTAGAGACATGAAGAATGCCTAATTATCATGAATTAGGTGGCCAAACAAGCCAAAGGGGTCAAAAACACCCAAAATTCGATGCAACACCTAAAGATGGGGTGTTTTTCTACCACACAATCAATCCATCCGTTGGAAAACAATGCAAATCTTCATGAACAAGTTATCTAAGGTAGTCACAATCAAATTTAACCAAACAAACTATAGCTAAGCAATTATAAAACAATGAAAAAATCACGAACTATATACAAAAGGGGCAAAAAGGATAGATCTCACCATGGTAGGGTGTCTCCTACCTAGCACTTTTGTTTAATGTCCTTAAGTTGAACTTTCTCTAGCTCATTGCTCTTTGCCAAGAGGTGCATCTTCCCAAAGGAATACCTCAATAT
The DNA here is from genome assembly GCF_059453495.1 of Arachis ipaensis. Taxonomy (NCBI): domain Eukaryota; kingdom Viridiplantae; phylum Streptophyta; class Magnoliopsida; order Fabales; family Fabaceae; genus Arachis; species Arachis ipaensis. Next base: position 82,471,437 of record NC_142444.1, read on the forward strand.
CCTTGTTGCTCTTCATTTTCTCACCATGATACAACTTGAGACGGTGCCCATTGACCTTGAAGATATATGGACTTGAGGGATGGCGCAAATGGTAAACCCCATAGGGTTCCGCTTTTTCAACTTGATATAGGCCTTCCCATTTCACCGACTCTAAATTCTTTACCTCTTATATTCTTATCATGCACGGCTTTCAGTCTTTCTTTGTAAAGTCTAGAGTTCTCATAAGCTTCAAGCCTCAAGCATTCCAACTCCACTAGTTGTAGCTTCCTCTCAACTCCGACTCCACCCAAACATGTATTGCACTCTTTGATGGCCCAATATGCCTTGTGCTCTTTCTCCACCGGTAAGTGGCAAGCTTTGGCATACACCAACCGAAAGGGGCTCATGCCAATTGGCGTTTTGTATGCCGTTCGGTAGGCCCATAATGCATCGGTGAGCTTAGCACTCCAATCCTTCCTATTGGGCTTCACAATTCTTTCCAAGATGCATTTAATCTCCCGATTGGAAACCTCGGCTTGGCCGTTTATCTGTGGGTGGTAGGCCATGCCTACTTTGTGCATGATGCCATATTTCTTCATTAGCCCTTCCATTCTCTTATTGCAAAAATGTGAACCTTGGTCGCTTATGATTGCTCGTGGTGACCTAAATCTACAAACGATGTTATTTCCCACAAAGGAAAGGACCACATTAGCATCGTCCGTCTGGGTGGGTATCACTTTCACCCATTTGGACACATAATCAACAGCAAGTAGAATGTAGAGAAAACCATTAGAATTTGGGAATTGCCCCATGAAGTCGATACCCCACACCTCAAAAATCTCACAAAATAGCATGGTTTGTTGGGGAATTTCGTCCTTCTTGGAGATATTACCAAATCTAACACATTGAGAACAAGATTTACAGAAGAGAGAAGAGTCCTTAAAAAGAGTTGGCCACCAAAATCCACAATCTAGGATTTTCCTTGCCGTCCTTTGGGGTCCAAAATGGCCTCCTCCTTCGGAGGAGTGGCAAGCTTCCAAGATTGAGTGGAATTCGGTTTGTTGTTTGCACCTCCAAATTACTTGATCTGCCCCACATCTCCAAAGGTATGAGTCATCCCACACATAGTACTTGGATTCGCTTTTTAGCTTATCCTTTTGATGTTTGGAGAGATTAGGAGGGAAGAAGCGAGACACCAAGTAATTGGCAATTGATGCATACCAAGGAATGGTTTCCGAGATTACATGCAAGCCCTCAAAGGGAAAAGAATCATTAATAGGAGTGGTATCGCCGGATTTCTTTGGCACAACTTGAACGGGACTCACCCATTCACTATCCAAAATGGGGTAGATAATGTCCGCCTCGAGTAACCGGGTTATCTCCTTCTTGACCACCTCTAAAATGGTAGGATTCAATCGTCTTTGAGGTTGTTTAACGGGTCTAGCTTCCTCTTCTAAAAAGATCCGGTGCTCACACACTTGGGGACTTATCCCCACTAGATCCTCCAAGCTCCACCCTATTGCCCTTTTGTTCTTCCTCAAAACACATAGCAACTTCTCTTCTTATTGAGGATTTAGTTCCCTTGCTACAATCACCGGGAATTTGTGGGCTTCATCAAGGTATGAGTACTTTAGGTGGGGCGGTAGTGGCTTCAATTCTAGCTTTTGCTCTTGACTCAACACTTGAACTTCTTCACTTGGGTCTTTACTATTTTCTTCAATCATATGTTTCTCATCTAGCTGTGCATAATGCACCTCGGCCACAATGTTATCAATTAAATCACACCGGAATATGGAGTGGTTCTCTGGTGGGTGCCTCATTGCTTCTTCTAAGCTAAAACTTACGACTCTCCCATCTATCTCAAATGAGTAGGTTCCCGAATGGGTATCCAACTTGAATCTAGAGGTCCTCAAAAATGGCCTCCCAAGTAGGATAGATGATGTCCTTTCAGATTCACTTGGTGGCATCTCAAGGATATGGAAATCAATTAGAAATACCAAACCTTTTATGTTGACCAACACATCTTCCACAATACCTGTCACAGTTATTATGCTCTTGTCCGCCAAGACAAACCTAGCCACCGACCCCTTCAACGGTGGGAGCTTCAATCTATGATAAACGAAAAGAGGCATAATTCTAACACGTGCACCAAGGTCACACATACAATCAATGAATTGGACTCTATCAATGACACAAGAGACTAAACAAGGGCCCGGATCAACACACTTTTCCGGAATGGCTCCCATCAAAGCCGAAATAGAACTCCCCAATGGAATGGTTTCTAACTCATGAATTATATCTTTGTTCATACACAAGTCCTTAAGAAACTTCTCATATTTAGGCACTTAATATATAGCATCAAAGAGAGGGATAGTTACCTCCATTTTCTTGAACATCTCTACCATTTTGGGTCAAGTTCTACACGCTTCTTAGCCTTTCTTGCCAATGTAGAAAATGGGATTGGTTGAGCCACTTCCTCTAAGACTTGCTCCTTTCTAGGGACTTCACTCCTTGGTTGAGGCTCTTCATCTTCAATTATCACATGTGCTTCCTCCTCATCTTCTATTTCTTCTATCTCAACTCGATTCTCCTCCTGAGTAACTACCATTAGGCTAGGTACCTTTGAGTCTCTCTCTTTCAATTGAGTTCCGGACCTCAAGGTTATGTCGTTGATGCCACCCTTGGGGTTGGGTAGAGGTTGAGAAGGTATGGTACTAGAGTTTGGAGCTTGAGGAGTGGAAGTGGGAGGTGGCTCCATGCGAGCAAAGAGAGCTTTGAGGGTAGAAGTGAGACCATTAAGACTTGCGTTGAATTTTGGAGTTCTTTTTGCCCTTGGAGTATGGACCAGAGTGTCTGGTGGACGAAATTGTGTTCCATGTTCTTTGTACTTGTGTGAGATTAACAATATATAATTGTATTGAATCCTCATTGTGGCTCTATGTGTGGACACAACTCCGTTCAACTAACCAGCAAGTGCACTGGGTCGTCCATGTAATACCTTACGTGAGTAAGGGTCGAATCCCACGGAGATTGTTGGTATGAAGCAAGCTATGGTCACCTTGTAAATCTCAGTCAGGCGGATATAAAATAATTATGGAGTTTTCGAATAATAAATAAAAGAATAGGGATAGAGGTACTTATGTAAATCATTGGTAGGAATTTCAGATAAGCGAATGGAGATGCTTTTCGTTCCTCTGAACCTCTGCTTTCCTACTATCTTCATCCAATCAGTCTTACTCCTTTCCATGGCTGGCTTTATGTGATACATCACCACTGTCAATGGCTACTTTCGGTCATCTCACGGGAAAATGATCCAATGCCCTGTCACGGCACGGCTAATCGTCTGGAGGCATCACCCTTGTCAATGGCTTCATCTTATCCTCTCAGTGAATAATATGCTCACGCACCCTGTCACGGCACGGCTATTCATCTGTCGGTTCTCGATCATGCTGGAATAGGATTTACTATCATTTTGCGTCTGTCACTAACGCCCTGCAATCGCGAGTTCGGAGCTCGTCACAGTCATTCAATCATTGAATCCTACTCGGAATACCACAGACAAGGTTTAGACCTTCCGGATTCTCTTGAATGCCGCCATCATTCTAGCTTACGCCACGAAGATTCTAGTTAGGAGATCTAAGAGATATTCATTCTAGCTTAATTCATGTAGAACAGAAGTGTTTGTCAGACACGCGTTCATAAGGGAGAAGGATGATGAGCGTCACACATAATCATCACCTTCATCACGTTCTTGGGTGCGAATGGGTATCTTAGAAGAGAAATAAGAAGAATTGAATAGAAAACAGTAGTACTTTGCATTTATCTTTGAGGAACAGCAGAGCTCCACACCTTAATCTATGGAGTGTAGAAACTCTACCGTTAAAAATACATAAGTGAAGGTCCAGGCATGGCCGTGTGGCCAGCCCCCCTGATCTAAGAACCAGACGTCCAAAGATGGTCAAAAAGACGCCTCTAATACAATAGTAAGAGGTCCTATTTATAATAAACTAGTCACTAGGGTTTACATGAGTAAGTAATTGATGCATAAATCCACTTCCGGGGCCCACTTGGTGTGTGTTTCGGCTAAGCTTAAGTGTAGCACGTGCAGAGGCCATTTGTGGAGTTGAACGCCAGTTTCTGTGCCAATTTGGGCGTTCAACTCTGGTTTTGGATCCTTTTCTGGCGTTGGACGCTAGATTTGGGCAGAAGGCTGGCGTTAAACGCCAGTTTACGTCGTCAATTCTTGGCCAAAGTATGGACTATTATATATTGCCGGAAAGCCCTGGATGTCTACTTTCCAACGCAATTGGAAGCGCGCCATTTCGAGTTCTGTAGCTCCAGAAAATCCACTTTGAGTGCAGGGAGGTCAGAATCCAACAGCATCAGCAGTCCTTTTTCAACCTCTGAATCTGATTTCTGCTCAAGTCCCTCAATTTCAGCCAGAAAATACCTGAAATCACAGAAAAATACACAAACTCATAGTAAAGTCCAGAAATGTGAATTTAACATAAAAACTTATGAAAACATCCCTAAAAGTAACTAGATCCTACTAAAAACATACTAAAAACAATGCCAAAAAGCGTATAAATTATCCGCTCATCACAACACCAAACTTAAATTGTTGCTTGTCCCCAAGCAACTAAAAATCAAATAGGATAAAAAGAAGAGAATATACTATAAATTCCAAACTATCAATGAAACAGAGCTTCAATCATATGAGCGGGACTTATAGCTTTTTGCCTCTTGAATAGTTTTGGCATCTCACTTTATCCATTGAGGTTCAGAATGATTGGTATCTATAGGAACTTCAGATTTTGAATAGTGTTATTGACTCTCCTAGTTCAGTATGATGATTCTTGAACACAGCTTCTTTATGAGTCTTGGCCGTGGCCCTAAGCACTTTGTTTTCCAGTATTACCACCGGATACATAAATGCCACAGACACATAATTGGGTGAACCTTTTCAGATTGTGACTCAGCTTTGCTAAAGTCCCCAATTAGAGGTGTCCAGGGTTCTTAAGCACACTCTTTTTTTTTGCTTTGGACCTTGACTTTAACCGCTCAGTCTCAAGTTTTCACTTGACACCTACACGCCACAAGCACATGGTTAGGGACAGCTTGGTTTAGCCGCTTAGACCAGGATTTTATTCCTTTAGGCCCTCCTATCCACTGATGCTCAAAGCCTTGGGATCCTTTTTATTTGCCCTTGCCTTTTGGTTTTAAGGGTTATTGGCTTTTTCTGCTTGCTTTTTCTTTTTCTTTCTATATTTTTTTTTTCGCCTCTTTTTTTTTTTTCTTTTTTCTGCAAGCTTTGTTCTTTGCTGCTTTTTCTTGCTTCAAGAATCATTTTTATGATTTTTCAGATTATCAAATAACATGTCTCCTAGTAATCATTCTTTCAAGAGCCAACATATTTAACATTCTTAAACAACAACTTCAAAAGACATATGCACTGTTCAAGCATACATTCAGAAAACAAGAAGCATTGTCACCACATCAATATAATTAAGCTAAGTTCAAGGATAAATTCGAAACTCATGTACTTCTTGTTCTTTTGAATTAAAACATTTTTCATTTAAGAGAGGTGATGGATTCATGGGACATTCATATCTTTAAGACAAAGTTACTAACTACTAATGATCATGTAATGAAGACACAAACATAGATAAGCACATAACATAGAAAATGAAAAACATAGATAAGCACATAACATATCCTTGAGCTCTTCTATGTCTCTTCCTTGTCTTTGCTGCTCCTCCTTCATTGCTTTTAGATCTTCTCTGATTTCATGAAGGATGATGGAGTGATCTTGATGTTCCACCCTTAGTTGCTTCCAATAATTGTGTGGAAGAAAATGTATCCCCTGAGGTATCTCAGGGATCTCTTGATTTGCAGTCAAATGTTCTACCACTGAGCTATAGACCCTTGATGGAAGCTTTTGTCTTCCCTTTCCTCTTTCTAGAGGCTTCTCTGGCCTTAGGTGCCATCAATAGTTATGGAAAAAACAAAAAAGCTATGCTTTTTACCACACCAAACTTAGAATGTTGCTCGCCCTCGAGCAAAAGAAGAAAGAATAGAAGAATAAGAAGAAGATATGGAGGAGATGGAGGGAGATGTGTATTCGGCCATATGGGTGGGATTGGGTGGGGAAGAGATGTTGAATTTTGAAGGAAAGTGGGTGTTTGGATGTGAGTGGTAAAGAGTTAATAGGGAAGAGTGTTTATTGGGAATAGAGGATGATTGAGAAGAGAGAAGAGAGTGAGTGAAGGTAGGTGGGGATCCTGTGGGGTCCACAGATCCTGAGGTGATCCTGTGAGGTCCACAGATCTTGAGGTGTCAAGGCATTTACATCCCTGCACCAATTTAGGCATGCAAAATGACCTTGCACACAACTCTGGGCGTTCAGCGCCAGGTTGGTGCCCATTTTGGGCGTTCAACGCCCATTTGCTGCCATTTCTGGCGTTGAACGCTAGAACCATGCTTGTTCTGGGCGTTCAGCGCCAGAACTATGCTCTGTTCTGGCGTTTGAACGCCAGGCAGATGCTCCTCCAGGATGTGATTTTTCTTCTGCTGTTTTTGATTCCATTTTCAATTTTTCTATTTATTTTGTGACTCCACATGATCATGAACCTAAGAAAACATGAAAAACAATAAAAATAAGAATTAGATAAACATTGGGTTGCCTCCCAACAAGCGCTTCTTTAATGTCAATAGCTTGACAGTGGGCTCTCATGGAGCCTCACAGATGTGCAGAGCTTTGTTGAGACTCTCCAACACCAAACTTAGAGTTTGAATATGGGAGTTCAACACCAAACTTAGAGTTTGACTGTGGGGTCTCTGGTTGACTCTGCTTGGAGAGAAGCTTTTCAAGCTTCCTCTCTATGGTTGCAGAGGGAGATCCTTGAGTTTTGAATACAAGGGAGTTTTCATTCCATTGAAGGATTATTTCACCTCTGTCAACATCAATCACAGCTCTTGTTGTGGTCAGGAAAGGCCTTCCTAGGATGATGGATTCATCCTCTTCCATTCCAGTATCCAGGACTATAAAATCAGCAGGGATGTAAAGGCCCTCAACCTTTACTAACACATTCTCTACTTGTCCATAAGCCTGTCTTCTTGAGCTGTCTGCCATCTCTAGTGAGATTTTAGCAACTTGCACCCCATAGATTCCCAGTTTCTCTATTACAGAGAGGGGCATGAGGTTTATTCCTGAACCCAGGTCACACAGAGCCTTAAAGATCATGGTTCCTATGGTACAGGGTATTATGAACTTTCCAGGATCCTGTCTCTTCTGAGGCAATGTCAGTTGATCCAGATCACTTAGTTCATTGATGAACAAGGGAGGTTCAACTTCCCAAGCATCAATGCCAAACAATTTGGCATTCAGCTTCATGATTGCACCAAGAAACTTGGCAGTTTGCTCTTCAGTAACATTCTCATTCTCTTCAGAAGAGGAATATTCATCAGAGCTCATGAAGGGCATAAGGAGGTTCAATGGGATCTCTATGGTCTCTAGATAGGCCTCAGAGTCCTTTGGTTCCTCAGAGGGAAGCTCCTTATTAATCACTGGACGTCCGAGGAGGTCTTCCTCCTTGGGATTCACGTCCTCTCCTCTCCTCACAGGTTCGGCCATGGCGCTTATGTCAATGGCCTTGCACTCTCCTTTTGGATTTTCTTCTGTATTGCTTGGGAGATTACTAGGAGGGATTTCAGTGATCCTTTTACTCAGCTGGCCCACTTGTGCTTCCAGATTTCTAATGGAAGACCTTGTTTCATTCATGAAACTTGCAGTGGCCTTAGATAGATCAGAGACTAGATTTGCTAAATTAGAAGCATTTTGTTCAGAGTTCTCTGTCTGTTGCTGAGTTGATGATGGAAAAGGCTTGCTATTGCTAAACCTGTTTCTTCCACCATTATTAAAGCCTTGTTGGGGCTTTTGATCCTTCCATGAGAAATTTGGATGATTTCTCCATGTTGAGTTATAGGTGTTTCCATAAGGTTCACCTAAGTAATTTACCTCTGCTATTGCAGGGTTCTCAGGATCATAGGCTTCTTCTTCAGAAGATGCCTCTTGAGTACTGTTGGATGCAGCTTGCATTCCATGCAGACTCTGAGAGATCATATTGACTTGCTGAGTCAATATTTTGTTCTGAGCCAATATGGCATTCAGAGTATCAACTTCAAGAACTCCCTTCTTCATAGGCGTCCCATTATTCACAGGATTCCTTTCAGAAGTGTACATGAACTGGTTATTAGCAACCATGTTAATGAGTTCTTGAGTTTCTACAGGCGTTTTCTTTAGGTGAATGGATCCACCTGCAGAAGTGTCCAGTAACATCTTTGATAGCTCAGATAAACCATCATAGAATATATCCAGGATGGTCCATTCTGAAAGCATGTCAGAAGGACACTTTTTGGTCAACTATTTGTATCTTTCCCAAGCTTCATAGAGAGATTCACCTTCTTTTTGTCTGAAGGTTTGAACATCAGCTCTAAGCTTGCTCAGCTTTTGAGGAGGGAAGTACTTGGCTAAGAAAGCCGTGACCAGCTTATCCCAAGAGTTCAGGCTGTCTTTGGGTTGAGAATCCAACCATAATCTAGCTCTGTCTCTTACAGCAAAAGGGAAAAGCATGAGCCTGTAGACTTCAGGATCTACTCCATTAGTCTTAACAGTATCACATATCTGCAAGAATTCAGTTAAGAACTGAAAAGGATCTTCAGATGGAAGTCCATGAAACTTGCAGTTCTGCTGCATCAGAGAAACTAATTGAGGTTTCAGCTCAAAGTTGTTTACTCCAATGGCAGGAATGGAGATGCTTCTTCTATGTAAATTGGAATTAGGTGCAGTAAAGTCACCAAGCATCTTCCTTACATTATTATTATTTTCGGCTGCCATCTCCTTCTCCTGTTCGAAAATTTCTGAAAGGTTATCTCTGGATTGTTGTATTTTGGCTTCTCTTAATTTTCTCTTCAGAGTCCTTTCAGGTTCTGGATCTGCTTCCACAAGAATGTTCTTATCCTTGCTCCTGCTCATATGACAAAGAAGAAGGCACAGAAAAATAATAATAATAATGGAGATCCTTTATACCACAGTATAGGGATTCCTGTGTGAGTGGAAGAAGAGGGGGAGACAAAGAATGTAATATAATGGAAGAAACACAACTGTGAGGATGGAAGAGAGGTGAGATGAGATGTTAGGATATGAATGAATAAATAGAGTAAGATTGGGGAGGGAAAATTTTCGAAAATATTTTTGAAAAAGAGTTAGTGATTTTTGAAAATGGTTTTTGAAAAATGTTAGTAATTTTCGAAAATTTTTGAAATCAAAAATAAAAATTAAAAATAATTAGTTAATTAAAAAGAAGTTTTTGAAAAAGAGAGAAGATATTTTCGAAAATTAGAGAGAGAGAGTTAGTTAGGTAGTTTTGAAAAAGTTAAGAAACAAACAAAAAGTTAGTTAGTTAGTTGAAACAAATTTGAAAAGGTAAGAAGTTAGGAAGTTAGAAAAGATATTTTGAAAAGATATTTTTGAAAAAGATAAGATGAGAGGATATTTTTAAAAAGATATGATAGAAATTAGTTTTGAAAAAGATTTGATTTTTAAAATCACAATTAATGACTTGATTCACAAGAAATCACAAGATATGATTCTAGAACTCAAAGTTTGAATCTTTCTTAACAAGCAAGTAACAAACTTCAAATTTTTGAATCAAAACATTAATTGATTATGTTATTTTTGAAAATTTGATATAAAAATAAGAAAAAGATTTTTGAAAAATATTTTTTAAATTTTCGAAAATAACTAAGAATTTTGAAAAAGATTTGATTTTGAAAAAGATTTTGAAAAAGATAAGATTTTCAAATTGAAAATTTGATTTGACTCATGAGAAACAATTTGATTTTTAAAAATTTTTGAAAAAGTCAACTCAATTTTCGAATTTGATGAGAGAAAAAGGGAAAGATATTTTTTTAATTTTTGAATTTTTATGATGAGAGACAAAAACACTAAAAAGATGCAATGCATGAAATTTTTAGATCAAAACATGTGATGCATGCAAGAATGCTATGAATGTCAAGATGAACACCAGGAACACTATGAATGTCAAGATGAACATCATAGACACAATTTGGAAAAATTTTTTATGCAAAGAAAACATGCAAGACACCAAACTTAGAATTCTTTAATGCTTAGACACTAAGAATTCAAGAATGCATATGATAAACATGAAAAGACACAAAACAAAAATTCATCAAGATCAAACAAGAAGACTTACCAAGAACAACTTGAAGATCATGAAGAACACCATGAATGCATGAAATTTTCGAAATATGCAAGATGCACATGCAATTGACACCAAACTTATGATATGACTCAAGACTCAAACACGAAATAGAAAAATATTTTTGGTTTTTATGATTTTCTAAATTTTTTTTTGGATTTTTTTCAAAAATTAATTGAAAAAAGAAAAATAAGGATTCCAAAATTCTTTAATATGAATTCCAGGAATCTTGCCATGTTAGTCTAAAGCTTCAGTCCAGGAATTAGACATGGCTCACTAGCCAGCCAAGCTTTCAAAGAAAGCTTCAGTCCAAAACACTAGACATGGCCAATGGCCAGCCAAGCTTCAGCAGGTGATCATGGATCAGCAGCAGGTGGATGAGCGACAACTAAGTTGCTCTTGATAGCAAATTGCTAGCCTCAGTCCAAATGAATTTAGACATGGCTTTACAGCCAGCCAGGCTTCACATGTAATTCTGACATGACACGCCTGACATACTCATTCCCAAAGGAATAGACATGGCTTTACAGCCAGCCAGGCTTCAACATGCTTCATGAAACACTAAAATTCATTCTTAAAAATTTTGAATCTATAGAATAATTTTTTTTTTTTGAAAACATTTTTATTTTTTTTCGAAAACAGATGAGAGATTTTTGAAAATATTTTATTTATTTTTTTAAAAAAATTTTTGAAAAGAAAATAAAAAGAAAATTATCTAATCTGAGTAACAAGATGAACCGTCAGTTGTCCAAACTCAAACAATCCCCGGCAACGGCGCCAAAAACTTGTGCTGTTGCCGGATCAAAAGGGAATCTGGCACTGATGTTACCGGACCAAAAGCTTGCCGAAAACTCAAACAATCCCCGGCAACGGCGCCAAAAACTTGGTGGACGAAATTGTGTTCCATGTTCTTTGTACTTGTGTGAGATTAACAATATATAATTGTATTGAATCCTCATTGTGGCTCTATGTGTGGACACAACTCCGTTCAACTAACCAGCAAGTGCACTGGGTCGTCCAAGTAATACCTTACGTGAGTAAGGGTCGAATCCCACGGAGATTGTTGGTATGAAGCAAGCTATGGTCACCTTGTAAATCTCAGTCAGGCGGATATAAAATAATTATGGAGTTTTCGAATAATAAATAAAAGAATAGGGATAGAGGTACTTATGTAAATCATTGGTAGGAATTTCAGATAAGCGAATGGAGATGCTTTTCGTTCCTCTGAACCTCTGCTTTCCTACTATCTTCATCCAATCAGTCTTACTCCTTTCCATGGCTGGCTTTATGTGATACATCACCACTGTCAATGGCTACTTTCGGTCATCTCACGGGAAAATGATCCAATGCCCTGTCACGGCACGGCTAATCGTCTGGAGGCATCACCCTTGTCAATGGCTTCATCTTATCCTCTCAGTGAATAATATGCTCACGCACCCTGTCACGGCACGGCTATTCATCTGTCGGTTCTCGATCATGCTGGAATAGGATTTACTATCCTTTTGCGTCTGTCACTAACGCTCTGCAATCGCGAGTTCGGAGCTCGTCACAGTCATTCAATCATTGAATCCTACTCGGAATACCACAGACAAGGTTTAGACCTTTCGGATTCTCTTGAATGCCGCCATCATTCTAGCTTACGCCACGAAGATTCTGGTTAGGAGATCTAAGAGATATTCATTCTAGCTTAATTCATGTAGAACAGAAGTGTTTGTCAGACACGCGTTCATAAGGGAGAAGGATGATGAGCGTCACACATAATCATTACCTTCATCACGTTCTTGGGTGCGAATGGGTATCTTAGAAGAGAAATAAGAAGAATTGAATAGAAAACAGTAGTACTTTGCATTAATCTTTGAGGAACAGCAGAGCTCCACACCTTAATCTATGGAGTGTAGAAACTCTACCGTTAAAAATACATAAGTGAAGGTCCAGGCATGGCCGTGTGGCCAGCCCCCCTGATCTAAGAACTAGACGTCCAAAGATGGTCAAAAAGACGCGTCTAATACAATAGTAAGAGGTCCTATTTATAATAAACTAGTCACTAGGGTTTACATGAGTAAGTAATTGATGCATAAATCCACTTCCGGGGCCCACTTGGTGTGTGTTTAGGCTGAGCTTAAGTGTAGTACGTGCAGAGGCCATTTGTGGAGTTGAACGCCAGTTTCTGTGCCAGTTTGGGCGTTCAACTCTGGTTTTGGATCCTTTTCTGGCGCTGGACGCCAGATTTGGCCAGTTTACGTCATCAATTCTTGGCCAAAGTATGTACTATTATATATTCCTGGAAAGCCCTGGATGTCTACTTTCCAACGCAATTGGAAGCGCGCCATTTCGAGTTCTGTAGCTCCAGAAAATCCACTTTGAGTGCAGGGAGGTCAGAATCCAACAGCATCAGCAGTCCTTTTTCAACCTCTGAATCTGATTTCTGCTCAAGTCCCTCAATTTCAGCCAGAAAATACCTGAAATCACAGAAAAACACACAAACTCATAATAAAGTCCAGAAATGTGAATTTAACATAAAAACTTATGAAAACATCCCTAAAAGTAACTAGATCCTACTAAAAACATACTAAAAACAATGCCAAAAAGCGTATAAATTATCCGCTCATCAGTGTCTCGTCTTCATTTGAAGAAGTGGAAGGATAGGTGATTTGTGGTGCTTGTGATTGATTGGATGGAAGTGGTTATTTATGAGGTGGTATGTAGGTTTGGTAGTTTCTTCCTTGGTTTGGTTGTTGATTTGGAGGGTTTTGTGAGTATCAGTTTTGTGAATTGTTGGTGTTTCATCTTTGGTTGCCTCCATTATCCCTACCCCCTTGTTGATAATTGTCCCGCCAAGCTTGGTTGGAGCTATCCCTCCAACCTTGATTAGAGTTGTTGCTCCCTTAGTTATAATTGCCTCCTTGTTAGGGGTACCCTTGGTTGTAATTGCTCCCTTGTGAATGGTATCCTTGATTAGGGCGTTCATAGTAGGAGTGATCATAAAAGTTGTGGGTAGCCGCTAGAGTGTTATCTTCTTGGAGACTCGGACATTCGTCCGTGTAGTGGGAGTAGCATGAGCAAATACCGCATACTTTTTGGGGACCAATTGTTGGCTATGTTGGTGTTGGGGAGAGGGTGGAGGTTGTGGTTGATTCACTTGGAGTTGCTTTAGAAGGCTTGTCATCTCACACAAGGTTTTGGTAAGGGTGACGGTTTCACCACTGGAAGAGACTTCATTCACGGTCTTTGGGCGGTTGATTCTTCACCTAGCATGTTGAGTGGATTCGGCCAAGTCAGTAATGAGTTGCCATGCTTCCTCCGCCGTCCTATACTTTGACAAAGAACCGTTACTTGAGGTATCCAATAGATTCTTATCTTACTCTCTCATGCCTTAGCACACATAGCTAAGCAATACTTGAGTGTCAATCATGTGGATCAGACATGAGTCAAGAAGTTTGCGAAACGGTTCCCAATATTCATATAGAGTTTCCATTTCACCTTGTACAATACATGAGATTTCCTTCCTTAGCTTGTCTGTCATTTCTACGGGCATGAATTTATCAAGGAATTCTCTCCTAAGTAAGTCCCAATCGGAGCAACATCACTAGGTAAAGTATAAAATTCACTCCTTGGCTCTTCCCTCAAGAGAGAAAGGAAAGGCAAACAACCATATAGCCACTTCATCGGATCCTTCCCGCCTAGTGGTTGAGTATACACCATGAAAGTCTTTAAGGTGTCTAATTGGATCTTGTGCGGGAAGTTCATGGAACTTTGGTAGAAGATTGATGAGAGCGGTCTTGAGTTCAAAGTTTGCATTCATGTTGGGATGAAGCATATGAAGAGGTTGGAGAACAAAGTTCGGTGCACCCGCTTCCTTGAGAGTAACTCTCCTTGGAGCGGCCATGTTGTCAAGACCTAAATCAAAAGAAAAACTATTAGTAGTATCAACGAAAGAGTAATTAGTGCATTCATTGGATGACGGTGATATGGTTGGTGAATTGGTAAAAACCTTTTCACCTTTCTCAAAGTCTAACCGCTTCCGAGCCTGCCTAATATGAAGCAAAGTTCTTTCAATTTCCGAATCAAATGGGGCTAAGCTCGGATTTGGTAGTGAACGCGTCATACAATGAAGGAGATAAGAAGCTCATGACATCAATTGGTATCTAAGCAAAGACTAATCCTAACTAACAATCAAACAAACAAACAATCAAGAGAGAAACGCAAGTATCCACATATTAACATATTCACACTAACCAATAGAATGGCACACATAAGCAAATCCCCGGCAACGGTGCCATTTTGATGATTAGATCTTTGACGGTTTAGAGTTCACAAATGAATTCTCGTTGCAAGTATAGTTTCTAAACCAAACAATAATCATTTCATACAAAAATTTGTTTGTCACTAAAACAAACCCCTAAATTTATAAACTGAAGTATTTAAACTTCGGGTCGTTCTCCCTAGGAATTGCAATAAAGTGTCCTTGTTATTGGTTATGAGTTGCATATTTTTGGGGTTTTTTGATAAGAAACATGAAAGATAAATGACAAAAAGTAAACTAATAGCTACAAAGGTCTTGGCAAGGTTTGGTGGTCAAGGATCTCTATCCTTATCGCTAATCACAACATGAGAATTGGCAAGGACCAATCCCACTAAGTCATCCCCTAACTAATAGTAGAGGAAAGTCAAGTGAGCTATATGAATCCAAGTCCATAAATCCTAGTTCTCCACCAAATCAATTAGTGAGATCTAGAGTTAATGGCTCCCAATCGTCAATTACTTCGACATTAGTAACTCAAGAGTTCCTAAGTTACCTTCCCAAGCCAAGAGGAACAAAAATCTAACTCACAACTAAAAGGAGCATTTTAACAAACACATAGAAGGTAATAAAGGAAAACATTATTAATTGCAAGAATTAAAAGAATCTACAACTACAAAAGTAAGAGATTAACAATAGAAAGGCAAAACAATTATGAGACAACAAAGAACTTACCAATTGCATTAAAGAAGGAATGTAGATCTACAAAAGAAAGTTCATAAGCTACAACTAACAATACAAAGGAATTACAAGAGAAGTAAAATACTACAACTACAAGAGAACAATTAAGGATGAAAGAGGAGAATTAAGAGAGAAGAAGAAGAAGTAGATCTAGATCTAAACCTAATCCTAATTCTAATCCTAATCCTAGAGAGAAGTGAGAGCTTCTCTCGCTAAAACTAACTTTTCCTCCAAAACTAATCTAAAACTACACTAGTGTCTAAAGTGTGTCATCCCTCTTAAATCTTTGGGTTAAATAGCATCAGAAATGAGTTAGATTGGACCCACAAGGCTTCTGAAATCGTGGGCCACAAGTTGCATTAAGTGAATCATCTGCAACCATCGGCGCGTACATGTACAGTGCGCGTGCTCGACCTTAAACGTGATGCAACTATGGCAAATCTTATATCATTTCGAAGCCCCAGATGTTAGCTTTCCAACGCAACTAGAACTGCATCATTTGAACATCTGTAGCTCAAGTTATGGTCGATTAAGTGCAAAGAGGTTGGCTTGACACCTTTTGCGATTCCTTCATTTCTTCATGAGTTCTCCATTTCTACATGCTTTTCCTTCATTCGCTTAATCCAATCTTTGTCTCCTAAATCTGAAATCACTTAACAAACATATCAAGGCATCTAATGGAATCAAGGTGAATTAAATTTAGCTATTCTAAGTCCTAAAAAGCATGTTTTCACTCTTAAGCACAATTAAAGGAGAATAACAAAAACCGTGCTATTTCATTGGATAAATGTGGGAGAAAGTGATAAAATCCTCTAAATTCAACACAAGATAAACCCTCCAAAATGGGGTTTATCAGGGTTCTGAATTCTTCTAACTCATTGAGCTACAGCATCCTTCTTTCTCCAGCAGATTGATTATCAAAATTCAACATCTTTAGGGCCTAAAATGCTCTATGTTCAAGCTCCATTGGCAGATGACAAGCCTTTCCAAACACCAATTAGTATGGAGATATGCCAATAGGTGTCTTAAAGGTTGTTCTATAAGCCCACAATGCATCATCTAGCTTCTTGGACCAATCTTTTCTTGAGTTCCCAATAGTCTTCTCAAGGATTTTCTTGAGCTCTCTGTTTGAAATTTCAGCTTGACCATTGATTTGTGGATGATATGGGGTGGCTACTTTGTGCTTGACACCATATTTGTGGAGGAGTGTCTCTAGTTTCTTGTTGCAAAAGTGAGTTCTCCCATCACTTATAAGAGCTCTTGGAACCCCAAATCTGCTGAATATATTCTTTGTCAAGAAATTAATCACCACTTTGTTATCATTTGTTGGATTAGCTATGGCCTCTAGCCTTTTTGACACATAATCCGCAGCCACCAATATGTAGTTGTTTGAGTATGATGGTGGGAATCGTCCCATAAAATCAATCCCCCAAACATCAAATAATTGCAACTCTATGATGAATCTCTGTGGCTTTTCATTTTTCTTGGGTTGGTTGCCAGCTCTTTGACATTCATTGCACCTTGTCATAAACTCCTTTGCATCTTTGAATATTGTAGGCCAAAAGAATCCACATTACAACACCTTGGCTGCAGTCTTTTCTCCACTAAAATGTCCTCCATGTGTGGATCGATGGCAGTGCCAAAGGACCTCTTGTCCTTCATCATGAGAGATGCACCTCCTTAAAATCCCATCAGCACACCTCTTGAAGAGGTAAGGCTCATCCCAAATATAGTACTTGGCATCATTGATGAGCTTCCTTTTCAAGTGTTTGTTGATGTTGGAAGGTAGCTCTCCAATAGCCTTGAAATTGGCTATATCAACAAACCAAGGGGCTTCTTGGATCATCATCAACTGTTCATCTGGAAAGCCCTCATTCACTGCAGGGCTGTGTGCTTTGTCTTTCTCATTTGGGATCCTTGATAGGTGGTCAGCCACCTTGTTCTCTGCCCCACTTCTATCTTTAATCTCAATGTTGAACTCTTGGAGTAGCAAGACCCATCTTATCAGTCTAGGCTTGGATTTCTGCTTGGTCAACAAATATTTGAGAGCTGCATGGTCAGTAAACACAATGACTTTAGAACCAATGAGGTAAGATCTGAATTTATCAAATGCAAAAACTATAGCAAGGAGTTCTTTTTCTATGGTGGTGTGGTTCTTTTGAGCTTCATTAAGAACCTTGCTAGCATAATAGATGACATGCACTAGCTTGTCTCTCCTTTGTCCTAAAACAGCACCAATAGCAAAGTCTGATGCATCACACATTAATTCGAAAGGTAAATCCTAGCTAGGTGGTACAATAATAGGTGTAGAGGAGAGTCTGCTTTTAAGCTCATCAAAGGCTTGCATACATTCTCTATCAAAGATAAAAGGTACATTAGAGATAAGCAAGTTACTTAAAGGTCTGGCAATCTCTGAAAAATCTCTAATGGACCTTCTATAAAACCCAACATGCCCTAAGAAACTCCTAATTGCTTTGACATTGCAAGGTGGGGGTAATTTCTCAATCACTTCCACATTGGCTCTGTCCACCTCTATGCTTTTCTTAGAGATTTTGTGGCCAAAGACCACCCCTTCGGTGACCATAAAATGACACTTTTCCCAGTTCAAAACTAGGTTAGTCTCTTGGCATCTCTTTATCACCAAATCAAGATGGTGTAAGTACTTAGAAAATGAATCACCAAACACAAAAAAATCATCCATGAAAACTTCAATAAACCTTTCAATCATATAAAAAAAATGGACAGCATGCACCTTTGGAATGTGGTAGGTGCATTGCACAATCCAAAGGGCATTCTTCTATATGCAAAAACACCATAAGGACAAGTGGTGCACGAAATTGTGATCTCAGGCAACGGCGTCAAAAACTCTGTACGCACGTCTTAATAAATTGTTTTTCATTCACAACTTCGATACAACTAACCAGCAAGTGCACTGGGTCGTCCAAGTAATAAACCTTACGTGAGTAAGTGTCGATCCCACGGAGATTGTTTGTATGAAGCAATCTATGGTCACCTTGTAGATCTCAGTCAGGCGGATATAAAACAGTTATGGAGTTTTCGAAAATAAATAATAAAATAAGGATAGAAATACTTATGTAAATCATTGGTGAGAATTTCAGATAAGCACATAGAGATGCATTCGTTCCTCTGAACCTCTGCTTTCCTGCTGTCTTCATCCAATCAATCTTACTCCTTTCCATGGCTGGCTTTATGTAAGGACATCACCGTTGTCAATGGCTATTTTTTATCATCTTTGGAAAATGGTCCGATGCGCTGTCACTGCATGGCTAATCGTCTGGAGGCATCACCCTTGTCACTGGCTGCATCCCATCCTCTTGTGAAAATGGTCCAAATGCTCTGTCACACCACGGCTAATCATCTGAGGTTCTCGATCATACTGGAATAGGATTCACCCTCCTTTTGCGTCTGTCACTACGCCCAGCACTCGCGAGTTTGAAGTTCGTCACAGTCATTCAATCCCAGAGTCCTACTCGGAATACCACAGACAAGGTTTAGACTTTCCGGACTCTCATGAATGCCGCCATCAATCTAGCTTATACCACGAAGATTCTGATTAAGAGATCCAAGAGATACTCATTCAATCTAAGGTAGAACGGAAGTGGTTGTCAGGCACACGTTTATAGGGAATGATGATGATTGTGACGTTCATCACATTCAGGTTGAAGTGCGAATGAATATCTTAGAAGCGGAATAAGTTGAATGGAATAGAAAAACAGTAGTACTTTGCATTAATCTTTGAGGAACAGCAGAGCTCCACACCTTAATCTATGGAGTGCAGAAACTCTACCATATGAAAATACATAAGTGATAATGGTTCAGGCATGGCCGAATGGCCAGCCCCCATGAAAGTCTAAGATAGCATAAAACTGATCAAAGATTATCTCTAATACAATAGTAAAAAGTCCTATTTATAATAAACTAGTTACTAGGGTTTACAGAAGTAAGTAATTGATGCATAAATCCACTTCCGGGGCCCACTTGGTGTGTGCTTGGGTTGAGCTTGAATGTTACACGTGTAGAGGTCAATCTTGGAGTTGAACGCCAGTTTGTAACGTATTTCTGGCGTTCAACTCTGGCTTGTGACGTGTTTCTGGCGTTTAACTCCAGACAACAGCATAGAACTGGCGTTCAATGCCCTTTTACGTCATCTAAACTCGGCCAAAGTATGGACTATTATATATTGCTAGAAAGCCCTGGATGTATATTTTCCAACGCAATTAAAAGCGCGCCATTTTGAGTTCTGTAGCTCCAGAAAATCCACTTTGAGTGTAGGGAAGTCAGAATCCAACAGCATCAACGGTCTTTCTTCAACCTCTGAATCTGATTTTTGCTCAAGTCTCTCAATTTCAGCCAGAAAATACCTGAAATCACAGAAGAACACACAAACTCATAGTAAAGTCCAGAAATGTGAATTTAACATAAAAACTAATGAAAACATCCCTAAAAGTAACCAGATTCTACTAAAAACATACTAAAAACAATGCCAAAAAGCGTATAAATTATCTGCTCATCACAACACCAAACTTAAATTGTTGCTTGTCCCCAAGCAACTGAAAGTCAAATAGGATAAAAAGAAGAGAATATTCTGCAAGCTTTGTTCTTTGCTGCTTTTTCTTGCTTCAAGAATCATTTTTATGATTTTTCAGATTATCAAATAACATGTCTCCTTATCATCATTCTTTCAAGAGCCAACATATTTAACATTCTTAAACAACAACTTCAAAAGACATATGCACTGTTCAAGCATTCATTCAGAAAACAAGAAGCATTGTCACCACATCAATATAATTAAACTAAGTTCAAGGATAAATTCGAAACTCATGTACTTCTTATTCTTTTGAATTAAAACAGTTTTCATTTAAGAGAGGTGATGGATTCATAGGACATTCATAACTTTAAGACAAATTTACTAAATACTAATGATCATGTAATGAAGACAAAAACATGGATAAGCACTTAACATAGAGAAAACAAAAAACAGAGAATGTAAGAACAAGGAACGAGTCCACCTTAGTGATGGTGGCGTTTCCTTCTTGAAGAACCAATGATGTCCTTGAGCTCTTCTATGTCTCTTCCTTGTCTTTGTTGCTCCTCCCTCATTGCTTTTTGATCTTCTCTTATTTCATGAAGGATGATGGAGTGCTCCTGATGTTCCACCCTTAGTTGTCCCATGTTGGAACTTAATTCTCCTATGGAGGTGTTGATTTACTCCCAATAGTTTTGTGGAGGAAAATGCATTTGAGGCATCTCCGGGATCTCATGGTGATGAGCTTCATGCGTCTCTTGAGATCCATGAATGGGCTCTCTTGCTTGCTCCATCTTTTTCTTAGTGATGGGCTTCTCTTCCTCAATGGGAATGTCTCCTTCTATGAAAGCTCCAGCTGAGTAACATAGATGGCAAATAAGATGAGAAAAAGCTAGCCTTGCCCCAGGAGAGGGCTTTTCGGCTATTTTGTAGAATTCAAGGGAGATGACTTCATGAACTTCTACTTCCTCTCCAATCATGATGCTATGAATCATGATGGCCCGATCCACAGTAACTTCAGATCGGTTGCTAGTGGGGATGATGGAGCGTTGGATGAACTCCAACTATCCTCTAGCCACAGGCTTGAGGTCCAGTCTTCTTAGTTGAACCGGCTTGCCTTTGGAGTCAATCTTCCATTGAGCTCCTTCCACACATATGTCCATGAGGACTTGGTCCAACCTTTGATTAAAGTTGACCCTTCTAGTGTAGGGGCGTGCATCTCCTTGCATCATAGGCAAGTTAAACGCCAACCTCACATTTTCCGGACTAAAATCTAAGTATTTCCCCCGAACCATTGTAATATAATTCTTTGGGTTTGGGTTCTTACTTTGATCATGGTTCCTAGTGATCCATGCATTGGCATAGAACTCTTGAACCATTAGGATGCCGACTTGTTGGATGGGGTTTGTTAGAACTTCCGAACCTCTTCTTTGGATTTCATGTCGGATCTCTGGATACTCATTCTTCTTGAGCTTGAAAGGGACCTCGGGGATCACCTTCTTCTTGATCACAACATCATAGAAGTGGTCTTGATGAGCTTTGGAGATGAATCTTTCCATCTCCCATGACTCGGAGGTGGAAGCTTTTGTCTTCCCTTTCCCTTTTCTAGAGGATTCTCTGGTCTTGGGTGCCATCAATGGTAATAGAAAAACAAAAAGCTTATGCTTTTACCACACCAAACTTAGAATATTGCTCGCCCTCGAGCAAGAGAAGAAAGAATAGATGAAGAAGAAGAAGAAGATATGGAGGAGAGGGGAGAGGGGTGTATTCGGCCAAGAAGGGGAAGAGAGGGTTGTGTTGTGTGAAAATGAAGAAGAATGGAGGGCTATATATAGGGAAAGGAGGGGGTTTAATTTCGGCCATATAGGGTGGGTTTGGGTGGGAAATTGATTTTGAATTTTGAAGGTAGGTGGAGTTTATGAGTTAGGTTTATGGGGAAGAGTGGATGGATGTGAGTGGTGAAGTGGTGATGGGGAAGAGAGATTGAGGTGATTAGTGAAGTGTTTTGGGGAAGAGTGTTTATGGGATTGTGTGAAAGAGGGGTGAGAAGAAGTGAGTGGAGGTAGGTGGGGATCCTGTGGGGTCTACAGATCCTGAGGTGATCCTGTGGGGTCTACAGATCCTGAGGTGTTCAAGGATTTACAACCTTGCACCAAATTAGACATGCAAAATGCCCTTGCACACAACTCTTGGCGTTCAGTGCCAAATTGGTCCTTGTTCTGGGCGTTGAACACCCATTTGTTGCCCATTTCTGGCGTTGAACGCCAGAACCATGCTTGTTCTGGGCGTTCAGCGCCAGCTCTTCTCCAGGGTGCAATTCTGGTGTTCAAACGCCCAGATGCTACCCATTTTGGGCGTTCAGCGCCAGAACCATGCTCTGTTCTGGCGTTGAACGCCAGCCAGATGCTTCTTACTGGCGTTTAAACGCCAGTAAGGTCTTCCTCCAGGATGTGATTTTTCTTCTGCTGTTTTTGATTTTATTTTCAATTTTTATATTTATTTTGTGACTCCACATGATCATGAACCTAATAAAACATGAAAGAACAAGAAAAATAAAATTAGATAAATAAAAATTGGGTTGCCTCCCAACAAGCGCTTCTTTAATGTCAATAGCTTGACAGTGGGCTCTCATGTAGCCTTACAGATGTTCAGAGCATTGTTAAGACTTCCCAACACCAAACTTAGAGTTTGGATATGGGAGTTCAACACCAAACTTAGAGTTTGGTTGTGGCCTCCCAACACCAAACTTAGAGTTTGACTGTGGGGGCTCTGGTTGACTCTGCAGAGGGAGAGGCTTACTGTGCCTCTTTTCCATGTTTACCGAAGGATAACCTTGAGTTGTAAACACAAGGGAGTCCCTATTCAATTGAAGGACTAATTCACCTCTGTCAACATCAATCACAGCTCTTGCTGTGGCTAGGAAGGGTCTTCCAAGGATGATGAATTCATCCTCATCCTTCCCAGTATCTAGGACTATGAAATCAGCAGGGATGTAAAGGCCTTCGACCTTTACTAATACGTCCTCTACTTGTCCATAAGCCTATTTTCTTGAATTGTCTGCCATCTCTAATGAGATTTTAGCAGCTTGCACCCCAAAGATTCCCAGTTTCTCTATTACAGAGAGGGGCATGAGGTTTATTCCTGAACCAAGGTCACACAGAGCCTTTTCAAAGATCATGGTGCCTATGGTACAAGGTATTAGGAACTTTGCAGGTTCCTGTTTCTTCTGAGGCAATGTCAGTTGATCCAGATCACTTAGTTCATTGGTGAATAAGGGAGGTTCATCTTCCCAAGTCTCAATACCAAATAATTTGGTATTCAGCTTCATGATTGCACCAAGGTACTTGGTAACTTGCTCTTCAGTAACATCCTCATTCTCTTCAGAAGATGAATGCTCGTCAGAGCTCATGAAGGGCATAAGAAGGTTCAATGGAATCTCTATGGTCTCTAGATGAGTCTTAGATTCCTTGGGTTCCTCAAAGGGAAACTCCTTATTAATCACTGGACGTCCCAGAAGGTCTTCCTCACTGGGATTTACGTCCTCCCCTTCCTCTCTAGGTTCGGCCGTGTTGACTATGTCAATGGCCTTGCACTTTCCTTTTGGATTTTCTTCTGTATTGCTTGGGAGAGTACTAGGAGGGATTTCAGTGATCCTTTTACTCAGTTGGCCCACTTGTGCCTCCAAATTTCTAATGGAGGACCTTGTTTCATTCATGAAACTTACAGTGGCCTTTGATAGATCAGAGACTAAGTTTGCTAAATTAGAGGTATTTTGTTCAGAGTTCTCTGTCTGTTGCTGAGTGGATGATGGAAAAGGTTTACTATTGTTAAACCTATTTCTTCCACCATTATTAAAGGCTTGTTGAGGCTTTTGTTGATCCTTCCATGAGAGATTTGGGTGATTTCTCCATGAGGGGTTATAGGTGTTTTCATAAGGTTCACCCATGTAATTCACCTCTGCTATTGCAGGGTTTTCAGGATCATAAGCTTCTTCTTCAGAAGTTGCCTCTTGAGTACTGTTGGATGCAGCTTGCATTCCATTCAGACTCTGAGAAATCATATTGACTTGCTGAGTCAATATTTTATTCTGAGCCAATATGGAATTCAGAGTATCAATTTCAAGAACTCCCTTCTTCTGAGGCGTCCCATTACTCACAGGATTCCTCTCAGAAGTGTACATGAACTGGTTATTAGCAACCATGTCAATGAGTTCTTGAGCTTCTGCAGGTGTTTTCTTTAGGTGAATGGATCCACCTGCAGAAGTATCCAATGACATCTTAGCTAATTCAAACAGACCATCATAGAATATATCCAGGATGGTCCATTCTGAAAGCATGTCAGAAGGACACTTTTTGGTCAGTTCCTTGTATCTCTCCCAAGCTTCATAGAGGGATTCACCTTCTTTCTGTCTGAAGGTTTGAACATCCACTTTAAGCTTGCTCAGCTTTTGAGGAGGAAAGAACTTGGCTAAGAAAGCCTTGACCAGCTTATCCCAAGAGTTCAGGCTATCTTTGGGTTGAGAGTCCAACCACACTCTAGGTCTGTCTCTTACAGCAAAAGGGAAAAGCATGAGCTTGTAGACTTCAGGATCTACTCCATTAGTCTTAACAGTATCACAGATCTGCAGGAATTCAGTTAAGAACTGAAAAGGATCTTCAGATGGAAGTCCATGAAAATTGCAGTTCTGCTGCATCAGAGAAACTAATTGAGGTTTCAGCTCAAAGTTGTTTGCTCTAATGGCAGGAATGGAGATGCTTCTTCCATGTAAATTGGAATTAGGTGCAGTAAAGTCACCAAGTATCCTCCTTCTTGTTCGAAAATTTCTGAAAGGTGCTTGCTGGATTGTTGTAATTTAGCTTCTCTTAGTTTCCTCTTCAGAGTCCTTTCAGGTTCTGGATCTGCTTCAACAAGAATGTTCTTGTCCTTGCTCCTGCTCATATGAAAAAGAGGGAACAGAAAAATAATAATAATAGGGATCCTTTTTACCAAAGTATAGAGGTCCCTGTGTGAGTAGAAGAAAAGAAGAGTAATGTCAAGAAAGAAACACAAGGGTGAGGAGAGCAGAGATATGAGATGAAGAGAAGTGTTAGTAGATGAATAAATAAATAGAAGGAGATGAGAGAAAAAGAGAATTTTCGAAAACTATTTTTGAAAAAGAGTTAGTGATTTTCGAAAATAGTTTTTGAAAAAGGTTAGTAATTTTCGAAAATTAGAATCAAAATTAAAATAATTAGTTAATTAAAAAGAAATTTTGAAAAAGAGGGAAGATATTTTCGAAAATTAGAGAGAGAGAGTTAGTTAGGTAGATTTGAAAAAGATAAGAAACAAACAAAAGGTTAGTTAGTTAGTTGAAACAAATTTGAAAATCAATTTTGAAAAGATAAGAAGATAAGAAGTTAGAAAGGATATTTTAAAATCAAATTTTTTGAAAAAGATAAGATAAGAAGATATTTTTGAAAAGATATGATTGAAATTAGTTGTGAGAAAGATTTGATTTTTAAAATCACAATTAATGACTTGATTCACAAGAAATCACAAGATATGATTCTAGAACTCAAAGTTTGAATCTTTCTTAACAAGCAAGTAACAAACTTGAAATTTTTGAATCAAAACATTAATTGATGATGTTATTTTCGAAAATTAGGAGATAAAGATAAGAAAAAGATTTTTGAAAAAGATTTTTGGAATTTTCGAAATTAAATGAGAAAAATGAAAAAGATTTGATTTTTGAAAAAGATTTTGAAAAAGATAAGATTTTTAAATTGAAAATTTGATTTGACTCATAAAAACAACTAGATTTTAAAAAGTTTTGAAAAAGTCAACTCAAATTTTCGAAATCTATGAGTGAAAAAAAGGGAAAGATTTTTTTTTTATTTTTAAATTTTTAATGATGAGAGGGAAAAACATGAAAATGATGCAATGCATGAAAATTTTGGATCAAAGTATGTGATGAATGCAAGAACACTATGAATGTCAAGATGAACACCAAGAACACTTTGAATGTCAAGATGAACATCAAGAACATATTTTTGAAAAATTTTTAATGCAAAGAAAACATGCAAGACACCAAACTTAAAAATTTTTCTTGTATAGACGCTATGAATGCAAGAATGCATATGAAAAACAAGAAAAGACACAAAACATGAAAACATCAAGATCAAACAAGAATACTTACCAAGAACAAGTTGAAGATCATGAAGAACACTATGAATGCATGAATTTTTCGAAAATTTTATGCAAACTTTAAAACATGCAATTGACACCAAACTTTCAACTTGACTCAAGACTCAAACAAGAAACATGAAATATTTTGATTTTTATGATTTTTTTTATTTTTTTGGATTTTTGTATATTTTTTTCGAAAAAACATATAGGAAAAAGAAAATAAGGATTTCAAAATTTTTTAATATTAATTCCAGGAATCTTGTATTCTTAGTCTAAAGCTCCAATCCGAGGGTTAGTCATGGCTTAATAGCCAGCCAAGCTTTAGTATGTAACTCAGACATGCCACGGCTGACATTCCAATTAACTTGCCTCTATGCTGATGGTTGGAAGCCCCTATCCAAAAGAATTAGACATGGCTTTACAGCCAGCCAGGCTTCAACATGCTTCACGAAACTCTAGAATTCATTCTTAAAAATTCTGAAGAAAAATATATTTTTGAAAAGATTTATTTTTTTTTCGAAAACAGATGAGAAATTTTTGAATGGTTTTTGAAAAATTTTTGAAAATTTTTTTGAAAACAAAATAAGAAGAAAATTACCCAATTTGAGCAACACGATGAACCGTCAGTTGTCTAAACTCGAACAATCCCCGGCAACGGCGCCAAAAACTTGGTGCACGAAATTGTGATCTCAGGAAACGGCGTCAAAAACTCTGTACGCACGTCTTAATAAATTGTTTTTCATTCACAACTTCGATACGACTAACCAGCAAGTGCACTGGGTCATCCAAGTAATAAACCCTGAGTAAGGGTCGATCCCACGGAGATTGTTGGTATGAAGCAAGCTATGGTCACCTTGTAGATCTCAGTCAGGCAGATATAAAACAGTTATGGAGTTTTCGAAAATAAATAATAAAATAAGGATAGAAATACTTATGTAAATCATTGGTGAGAATTTCAGATAAGCGCATAGAGATGCATTCGTTCCTCTGAACCTCTGCTTTCCTGCTGTCTTCATCCAATCAATCTTACTCCTTTCCATGGCTGGCTTTATGTAAGGACATCACCGTTGTCAATGGCTATTTTTTATCCTCTCTGGAAAATGGTCCGATGCGCTGTCACTGCATGGCTAATCGTCTGGAGGCATCACCCTTGTCACTGGCTGCATCCCATCCTCTTGTGAAAATGGTCCAAATGCTCTGTCACAGCACGGCTAATCATCTGAGGTTCTCGATCATACTGAAATAGGATTCACCCTACTTTTGCGTCTGTCACTACGCCCAACACTCGCGAGTTTGAAGTTCGTCACAGTCATTCAATCCCAGAGTCCTACTCAGAATACCACAGACAAGGTTTAGACTTTCCGGACTCTCATGAATGCTGGCATCAATCTAGCTTATACCACGACGATTCTAATTAAGAGATCCAAGAGATACTCATTCAATCTAAGGTAGAACGGAAGTGGTTATCAGGCACATATTCATAGGAAATGATGATGATTGTCACGTTCATCACATTCAGGTTGAAGTGCGAATGAATATCTTAGAAGCGGAATAAGTTGAATTGAATAGAAAAACAGTAGTACTTTGCATTAATCTTTGAGGAACAGCAGAGCTCCACACCTTAATCTATGGAGTGCAGAAACTCTACCGTATGAAAATACATAAGTGATAATGGTTCAGGCATGGCCGAATGGCCAGCCCCCATGAAAGTCTAAGATAGCATAAAACTGATCAAAGATTATCTCTAATACAATAGTAAAAAGTCCTATTTATAATAAACTAGTTACTAGGGTTTATAGAAGTAAGTAATTGATGCATAAATCCACTTTCGGGGCCTACTTGGTGTGTGCTTGGGCTGAGCTTGAATGTTACACGTGTAGAGGTCAATCTTGGAGTTGAACGCCAGTTTGTAACGTATTTCTGGCGTTCAACTCCGGCTTGTGAAGTGTTTCTGGCGTTTAACTCCAGACAGCAGCGTAGAACTGGCGTTCAACGCCCTTTTACGTCATCTAAACTCGGCCTAAGTATGGACTATTATATATTGCTGAAAAGCCCTGGATGTATACATTCTAACGCAATTGGAAGTGTGCCATTTTGTGTTCTGTAGCTCCAGAAAATCCACTTTGAGTGTAAGGAGGTCAGAATCCAACAACATCAGCGGTCCTTCTTCAACTTCTGAATCTGATTTTTGCTCAAGTCCCTCAATTTCAGCCAGAAAATACCTAAAATTACAGAAGAACACACAAACTCATAGTAAAGTCCAAAAATGTGAATTTAACATAAAAACTAATGAAAACATCCTTAAAAGTAACTAGATTCTACTAAAAACATACTAAAAACAATGCCAAAAAGCGTATAAATTATCCGCTCATCAACAAGTAAAGGAAGTCTTCTCTTGGTCTTTAAGAACTATTACAATCTGATTGTAGCCTGAGTATCTATCCAAGAAATAGTAGTATTCATATCCAGCAAGCCTCTCCAATATTTGATCCATGAAGGGTAGAGGAAAATAGTCCTTCCTTGTGGCTTCATTGAGCTTCCTATAATCTATGCACATGTACCATCTAGTCACTGTTCTTGTTGGTATCAACTCATTTCTTTCATTTGGCACAACTGTGATTCCTCCCTTCTTGGGGACTACTTGCACTAGGCTTACCCAAGGGTTGTCTGAGATTGGGTAAATTACCCCTGTTTGCCACAATTTCAGCACTTCTTTTTGTACCACTTCCTTCATTGTTGGATTTAATCTTCTTTATGGCTGTCCTAAGGGCTTGGCATCTTCCTCAAGAAGGATTTTATGCATGCACATTAAAGGGCTGATCCCCTTTAAATCTGAAAGAGTCCATCCTATGGCATCCTTATGTTGTCTCAACACATTGATAAGCTCCTATTCTTGCTCCTCACTCAAGCTTGAATTATTGATTACTGGATATGTGTTATTGTCACCCAAGTAGGTATACTTCAAGCTTAAAGGTAGGGTCTTCAACTCCAACTTTGGTGCTTCCACATCCTTCTTGCTTGCCTTGATCAACATGATTGACCCTTCTATGATTTCTTGTGGTAGTTCACCACATTCTCTTTATTGGTCTTGTTCCATAACTTCCTCACATTAATCTTCTTCTAGGACTCCTTGAACTATCTTCTCCATTGTGTCCACCATCATGCATTCAACATTGGATTCCTCTGGGTAGCTCATTGCTTTGAAGACATTGAACACCATTTTTTCTTCATGCAGTCTTAAGACTAACTCTCCCTTTTGCACATCAATTATGGCTCCAGCTGTAGCTAGGAATGGTCTTCCTAGTATGATTTATGTGTTAGCCTCTTCCTCCATATCAAGCACAACAAAATCAGCTGGGAAGATGAACTCCCCCACCTTGACCAATAAGTGCTCCACCACCCCATGAGAAAATTTGAATGTTCTATCAACTAATTGAAGTGCCATTCTTGTTAGTTTGGCCTCTTCAATTCTCATTCTCTTCATCATGGCTAAGGACATATGGTTAATGCTAGCTCCCATATCACAAAATACTTTTTCAATGCTAATATCCCCTATGATACAGGGGATTTGAAAGCTCCCAGGTTATTTCATCTTTTTGGAAAGATTCTTTTGTATGACGGTACTACATTCCTCTGTGAGCACTACAGTTTCCTTTTCTCCCCAATTTCTTTTCCTTGTCATGAGCTCCTTTAGAAACTTGGCATAGAGTGGCATTTGCTCTAATACCTCAGCAAAAGGTATGTTAATTTGAAGCTTCTTAAAGATCTCCAAGAACCTATAAAACTGGCTGTCCTTCCCATCTTTTCTCAGCCTTTGTGGGTAGGGTGCTTTTGGTACATAGGGCTTCAAGACGTGCTTTGGTGGAGCTGGATTAGGTGTCTCTTCTTCTTCTTGGTTTTTAAGTCATTTGCAGCTTCTTTTTTTTTTTGCAAGTTGTGGTTTGAGGAAATCTCCTCCACCACCTTCCCACTTCTTAGTGTGATGGCCTTGCATTCTCCTCTTGGGTTGGCCATGGTATCATTGGAAAATGTATGTGTAGGCATTGGATTCCCTAGTTGTGATTCCAGTTTTGAAATTACTGCCCCTTGGTTCCTTATGTTAGATCTAGCCTCCTCTTGGATTGCATCTATCTTTTTCTTAGCTTGCAATTATCTCTCTGCAACAGTGGCAATACTCCTTGCCAATTGTGACATAGCAGCCTCTAATCTTGCAAAGTTGTTGCTGTTATCACATGATTGTGGTGCTAAAGATGATACATCTTGAGAATGGTTGTTGTATGGTTGTTGGGTGCAGTGGTAGGGTGCATTTTGTGAGTTATGGTAGGATCTATGGTTGTTAGATTGATGGCTGGAGTTGTTGTATTGGTTAGAGTAGTATGGTTTATGATCTTGGTTGTGGTTTTGTTGGTTGCCCCACCCAAAATTTGGGTGGTTCTTCCAACCTGGATTGTATATTTTGGCATTGGTGTCATATGGTGGTCTGGATATATTGTTCACATAGTTGGTTTGCTCCCATTCACATTCAACTTCTGGGGTATTTTCTTCTTGCATAGGTGCTTGAGCATCGATAACTGAGACTTGATTCTTCTCCATTTACTTGGTTAGAGCTGCTAGTTGAGCTGTGATCACCTTGTTTTGAGCTAGCAGAGCATCCATAGGGTTGAACTCCATTACTCCCCTTCTTGGGTTTCTATCAGAGGCATAGAAGTAATGGCCTCTTCAATTGTCTTCTTTTTGTTTAGAGATCCTCCTAAAGTATGATCTAAAGCCGTCTTTGATTCTTGTGTCAATCCTTCATAAAAAATGTGTAGCTGTACCAATTCATTGAACATGTCTAGAGGGAATTTTCTTGTCAGCTATTTGTATTTCTCCCACGCTTCATAGAAAGTTTCCCCATCTTGTTGTCTAAAGGTTTGCACCTCAACTCTCAATATGTTAACTCTTTGGGGAGGGTAGAATCTTGCCAAGAACTTGTTCACTACTACTTCCCAAGTTGTCTCTCCTTAGGAAATGATTCCAACCACTTTGATGCTTTATCCCTATGAGAAAAGGGAAACAACAGCAACTTATAGGTATCCGGGTGGACACCATTAGCCTTCACTATATCAAAAGATCCTCAAGAATGTGGTTAAATGTTGGTTGGGATCTTGCTGTGCACTTTCTCCAAATGAGCAGCTGTTTTGAACAACGGTGATGAGTTGAGGCTTTAACTCGAAATTGTTAGCATGAATGGTTGGTTTTAGAATGCTGCTTCTGCAATTTCCTGGGTTTGGATTGATGTAAGAGCCTAGAACTCTTTTCTCCTACCCAACATGGTTACCAACACCTTTCCCAATATGATTATATATTTCCTCCTTCATAGTAACATCTAGATCTTCCTCCACTGCTTCCTCTCCAACTATTCCCTTGCCTCTTGCTTCCCTCCTTAGTCTAAGGAAGGTCCTCTCAGGTTCACTATCAAAAGAGGATGAAGTTTATCCTTTTCTACCTGTCATACATTCAGCAACAAACAAGCAAAAGACAAGTGAAGGAATTACTCTTGTTAAGACTTATGGTTAGATTGATTGGTGCAATTGATCAAATAGTTAATGGATTAGTATGCTAAAATGGAAATATATACAATGAATCAGCTGGAAACTCAAATGCTAAAGAAAAAAATGAATAAGAGACTGAAATTAAAGGAATTAACAAGGTAAAACAAAATGCTTAATCTAAATACCCATCAATTTAGTTATTGTCAATCTCAAACCAATCCCCGGCAATGGTGCCATAAAACTTGTTGACCGAAATTCACTCAATATATAATGAATCCGTTCTTTGGCAAGCTGATGCCAAGGCATCTTAGGCTAGTTTCACTAGCCTTTTTCTTTTATTTTTAGTTGTTTTATGCATTTTCTTGAGCCTTAAGTAATCATTTGGGCCAAATAGTCATGCTTGTCTTAAATCATTCAACATGAAGATTTTGATGCAAATTCCATGAGTTTTTAGTTATATTACTTGAATGCTATGAATGGAAGATTTCTCATGAAATTTTGCAAGACTTTGATGCAATTGTTTGGATGATTTCAGGGAAGAAGAGGCTAGGCAAGGAAGCAACAAAATCAATAAAGGAAGCTTGAATATCACATGTGGAGTTTAAGTTCCAGTTTAAGCTTAAACTGGAACTTAAACTACCAAGCCATATAATGCTGGAATTGAAGTTTAACCTCCAGTTTAACCTTAAACTGGAGGTTAAACGCCAGAAGTGAGAATCTCACCAGGGGAGCATTTCCACGTTTAACCTCCAGTTTAACCTTAAACTGGAGGTTAAACGCCAGAAGTAAGAAAGGCACCAGGAGCATTCCACGTTTAAGCTCCAGTTTAACCTTAAACTGGAGCTTAAACGTGTTCGACTATTTTTCTCCTCCAGGGTTGCTTTCTCATTTCCACGTTTAAGCTTCAGTTTAACCTTAAACTGAAGCTTAAACGTGCTCTAGCTTGTGCCTCCATGGAGTGCCAGCGTTTAAGCTTCAGTTTAAGCTTAAACTGGAGCTTAAACGTGTTATATGGAACAGCTTGACCATGCCTTCTTCAAACATAAATAACTTGAGCTACAAAACTCCAAATGAAGTGATTCAAAATGCATTGGAAAGAAGACATCTAGAGCTTTCCAAGCATATATGGCATGCATGGTGGATACTAAAAATTGAGGGAGAAAACAGCCCCGTAATGTGCATAGAAGAGCATAGTACCAACATGCAATCAGGCCAGCTGACCTCTTCACCTTCCATGGAGTATAACTCGAGTTGTAGAAATCCAATTGAGGTGCTTCCAGTTGCGTTAGAAAGCTGACATCCATAGCTTTCCAACGAGGTATAATAGTCTATATTTGGCATCAAATTGGCAAGGTTGACAAGAGAACAAAGTGACGACTCAAGAAAGGGGGGTGCAACGTTTGAGTGTAGTTTAATGGATCATTATCCTTTTTGGATCAATTATGTCACTCTACCCTTCAAGCAAGCAAGGCCCATCAACAACACCAAATCAAGGCCACAAGAATCATCTAGAATAGTTTATTTTTATTTGATTGTAATTTGCTTTGAATTTCATTTTCATTTTGTAATTTAGGGAGCCTATTTAAAGGCCTTAGTTCCTGCATTTGAGACACGGGGGGGGGGGGATTGAAGGGGAATCCAGCCCCTGAGAGAGACTTTTTATGGAGAGAACTTAGGATCATTTTCTTTTAGTCTTGTAATTGAATTCAGAGCTATGACTCACTAAACCCCTTTCATTGGGTTAGGGAGCTCTATTGTAATTCAATGAATCAATAATAGTTTTATCTTCTTCTTCAATCTTTTCTCTTGAATTTTGTTAGAAAGCTTCTCGATCTAATTCCATTGGGTAGTTGTCTTGGGAAAGAAACTACCCATAATTGGAATCCTTCGGAACCTTGGGAAAGGAATGGAGGATTCATGCTAGAGAAGCTTTCTCACAGTGAATTGGATTGGGGTTTGGATGGATATTGTGACATGTAATCCTACCAAATTGTGGTTCATGAAACTGTGTGGTATAATCAGTGATCGAGCATCATCTCTTCTTATGAACATTTAAACCAAGGGATTGGGAATTTGTTCGTTTTTAGAGAGAATTGGTGAGCCAAGGGATTGGGATCCAATCATATAAGATTGCCAAGCAAAATTCAATGAATGCATTGGTTGAGGAAGGAATAAAAATGTTTTGATTCGGAGATCTCAATATCTCCTAACACCCAATGAATTCCCCATTTCTGATCTACCACTTTCTCTTTACATTCTGCAATTAAATTCATGCAATCACCCCATCCCTTTTAATTTCAGCAATTTAGCTTCTCGCTCTTTAATTCATGCAATTTTACATTCCGCAATTCTCATCTAAATCTTGATTCCGCTCAACTAGAACATACTTCTAATCCGAATTGCTCACTCAACCAATCCTTGTGGGATTCGACCTCACTCTATTGTGAGTTTTTACTTGACGATAACCGGTGCACTTGCCGGAAGGAATTTTGCCGATCGTGCAATTTCCTAAATCGTAGCATAACAAGTTTATGCGCATCACAAGCGCACCAAAATATCGTCAAGTAATAACCTACTATGAGTGGGGTCGAATCCCACAGAGATTGGTAGATTGAGCAACTTTAATTAATGGGTGAATTAGTCAAGCTAAGCAATAGAGATTGTTGAGTACAGAATTCTAAATTAGCAGAAATGTAAATGACTTAAAAGTAAAGGAATGTAATAAAGTCCAAAAACATAAATGACAAGAATGTAAAGTGCTGAAACATAAATGACTGGATAATAAATGGGGAATGGGTTGATAATAGAAATTAATGAAAGCTATAAAGAATGGGTAAGATAAGAATAGGGAAGATTCATTGGAGTTGGAAGATATTGCTCTCTTTGGATTAAATTCAGATCATCTAATCTTCAATCATGCAACACATTGACCTCTTGGCAATCATGATTGATTGAATCCCAATTTCTTGGTGATTCAATCTCTCAAATCCTGATAATCAGCCATTTCCTTGGTCTAATTGCTCATAAAGAGAGATAAGCTTGGTCCCGGATTTTACGACACATCCTCATAGATCCAAATATTTGGGAATATTTCAAGTCACAGTATCCAATCCCAAAACCCAGATCTACTCAATGTGAGAAGTGATTTCAAGCATGGTTTCATGTTTCCTTTTCCAAGGGGCCCATGAAACCCAATTTGCATTCAATCTTCTTACCAAGATAATTGAACACTAAACATGAAGAACGAAATTCCTTCTAACAAATTAAAGAGAAGATGAAGAGAAGAAGAAATTCACTATCAATTAATCCATCAAGTACAATAGAGCTCCCTCCGCCAATGAGAGGGAAGTTAGCTACCCATATCTTCAGGTATCGAAATAGAGTTTTAGAACTGGAAAATAAAACTAAGTACAAAAAATAAAAGAGATGTAACAATTCCCAAAAGTCTCCAGAAGCTGAAAGTTCCAAAAGTTTTTTTCTAATTCGAGGTACCACCTATTTATACAAATTTTCTGTGAGTCCTCAGGTGTACTTGCAAGATCTCAAAGTGGGCCTTTCACATTTTCAGTTAGTACAATTGATAAACCCATAATTCATGAGTTCTTTTGTGCTTAATTTGAGTATTTTATACAATCCTTCACCTACTTGTTCAAATTAATTACATGATTTTACTTTCCCTTCCTTATTATGTGATGTAAATGAAAAACATGTTTCCTAAGCTTTAAAATTAATTAATTTAATTACCTTTATTCCGATTCGATGCGTGATCAGTGTGTTGAGTAGTTTCATATTTTCTAAGGCAGAATAACTTAAAAGACGGAAAAGGAAACATACAAAAATTGAAGGAGAAAGCAAAACGGAGCTTTGAAGGAAACTGGTATTCACGCGATTGTGTGCCAAGCACAAATCAGTAGCGATGCGGCCGCATGACTGACGCGACCGCGCGCCTTAAGCAGAACGTGTATGACGCGGTCGCATGATTGACGCGACCTCGTGGCAAGGAAAAGCTCTAAATGACGTGACCGCGTGACCCACGCGGACGCCTGACAGAGGCCACGCATCAGAATTTACAGAATACGCCCCCAGCGAATTCTGAAGCCCTTTTTGGCCCAGATCCAAGTACAGATAGCATAGACCAGAGGTTATAAAGTGTGGGAATGCACCCATTCAAAAGCAAAGCTCGCATATTTTACCTTTCAATGATTTAGATTTAGTTGAGAGGGAGATCTTCTCTCTCTCTTTTAGGATTTAGGATTTCTTCTTGTTTTAAGAGTAACTCTGGATCCCAAGTTTAATGTTCTTTTATTTTAGTTTTACTTCTATTTATTTATTCCAACATTTGAATTAATTATTATAATTTGATCTAAGAATTCTTCCATGTTACAGACTATTATTTGAATTAATGATAATTGAGGTATTTTCAGTTTATGATTGTTTTCTTTGATTTAAGTTACCATTGCTTCCCATCTAAGGACATTTTTTATCATTCCAGCAATTTTACTTTTTCCCCTTTTGGTTCTGGTTAAGAATTTAGTAACTCAACAGTTATTAAACTCAACATAATTGATAATCGTTATCTTGCTAATTGAGCTGAACTTAAGTAATCCCAACCTTTTCTTAGGAAATAAATAGGATTCAAAGGTCAATTTAATTAGTCCCTTGACTTTCCTTGCCCTGGTACAGGTTGATCAAGTGGAGTTTAGATTCAACTTTCATTATAGTTGAGAGAGATAACTACGTTGGACCTCCAACTTCTCTTACCTTGCCAAAAGTTTGCTTTACAGTAATTATTTATTTTTAATTGCCATTTACTTTACCTGTCATTCAAATTACTTGCTTCTCATCTTCTAAACCCCGATTACAACCTCTATAGCCAATAATAAGAACATACTTCCTCGCAGTTCCTTGAGAAGACGACTCGAGGTTTGAATACTCGGTTAACAATTTTTAAAGGGGTTTGTTACTTGTGACACCCAAAACGTTTGTACGAAGGGATTTTTGTTGGTTTAGAGACTATATCTACAATGCGACTGTTTCTATGAATCTCTTTACTGGTAAAAATCTTCTCGTCAAAATGGCGCCGTTGCCGGGGAACTGCTAACGTGTGCCTTATTATTGATTATTGTAAATATTTTTCTTTTGCTTGTTTATTTATTTTTGTTTTTCCTTTTTATCTTTATTTGCTACTATGAACTCTCACCCCTCTCGCTTTGAGTTTGGTTCTAATGTTGTTAAAGGAAATAGAAGTTACAGCAGGAATGTGCATCAAGGCCAGACCAATCAA
This sequence comes from Arachis ipaensis, assembly GCF_059453495.1. NCBI lineage: Eukaryota > Viridiplantae > Streptophyta > Magnoliopsida > Fabales > Fabaceae > Arachis > Arachis ipaensis. The sequence continues at coordinate 82,508,206 of NC_142444.1, forward strand.
GGATGGATGGAACCAAGAGGATCTAATCAACCCTTTTGGCAGCAACACCCTCCGTGATATCCTGGACAAAGACCATTCCACAATGCATACCCAGCTGAAAGACATGGTGGACAACCTTGTAACTACCAACAAGCCCCACCCCATACATATAAACCACCCTTTCAACATAACCTTGAACCACCACACTCACGAGCTTCTCTTCACCATTTGCCACCATATGATCCATCCTTACCCCATTACCAATCCAATCGCTCCCAACCACCACCACTTTTCTTTGTAGCATGTCCAAGTCTAGCAACCTAAGAAGCAGAGGATCGCCTAAGAGAAATAGTAATTAAATTCCAAACAACCATTAAACAACTGGAGCAAGCGATGATTCAATGGGCTTCTAGGCGCTCAAATATACAAGGATCAACCACAGCTCCATGTGGACAGCCCAATGAAGAGCAGAGCATGAAGGAAGTGCCAGAAACTCCAGTGGACAAGACAGAGCATGAATTTGTACTGGAACAATTAGAAGAAGCTGTCTTTGTTCAAGAAGAAAAGTTGGTTGAAGATCTAGGAGATGCTGAACCTCCATGGGAATCCAGAATTGAGGAAAACTCCTTCCAGGATGCTACAGTTGATGCTAAGAAGGATATTTCTCCAAGGCAAATCGTTTATGAAGAATCAGACGGAATAATATAAGAAACAAATTCCCTTGATGATGATAGTCACAAGTCTAGCTCTCTTAGTGATGAACTTGCATCCGCAAGTGAATTCTCTGAGATCGAAGAATCTTCCCCAAGTGAATATGAAGATGATGCAGAGGTAGATTTCTCTCAACCTCCAATCTATGACTCAAGTGATGAGGAAGACACAGAAGACTTTGACCAGGACACAGATACAGTTGAAGATCTTTGCAAAGAAGTGGAGGAATTCACAGAAGAGCACAAGGAAACGGAACTTGCAGAACCACCAAAAATACCTATCCCAAGGCCATTACCACCTAATAAAAGCTTCAAGTGGATACAATCCTTAACTTATAATTTTACTTATTCACTTGAATATGGTTTGCTTGAAACAGATGGCCAGCTTAGAGCTCTCTGCGGCTTTAAGAGTAAGAGGAAAATGGCTCGTACTCAGAGCTGGTGCACAAGGTTCAATAAGATTCCACGCTTCACCTCGAAGTACATGGATTGGTATCATGCTCAATTACATGGATCAAGGAAAACGTTTGGTCACCAAGGTGAGATTCTACTTTTTAACCTGCCCGAATGGAAACATGCAGATCAAGGCAGAGGCGGATTTAAAAGCAAGGCTTGGAATCCTGGAGTTTATTCTGACATTTGTCATCCCGGGAGCCTAACAATATATTTAAAGCTGTTCGAAAGCTTTGCGTGCCTAGTTTGGGACCCTGGAGGCTACTGGCATTCCAAGCACTGGTGGAGATTTTTGGACGAATTTAAACATAAGCCACCATAACAGGATACTCCTCCAATGTCCAACTTAAGGACTTTAACTAAAAGTGCTAGGTGGGAGACAACCCACCATGGTATGGTCGCTTCTATTTAATTCTTGTTAATTGCTTTCATTTTTCCTTTTTCATTTTAATTTATTAAACCTGGAATCATGCATAACATTCATGTTAATCATTGCATTCTGCATTTTTCATGCATAAAAAAAAGGGATGCAAGACGCGACCACATGCCCCATGCGATCGCGCCATATCGCCAAAAACGCCACCCGCGCGACCGCGTGACCCACGCGGCCGCGTGATATATATATATCGGCGTAAGAATCCAACGAACAGAAAGTTAGGTTGGAATCGTGCGGCCCTTGTGTGTTTCTCACAAATTGGCCAATGCGATCGCATGTCCCGTGCGACGGCGTCACTTGCAAAATACCAATCCCACGCGACCGCGTGAGTGACGCAATCGCGTCGCATGGATTGCACATCACCCCAAAAGGAGATAGAGAGTTGCGCTCAAACGGCGCTGGAGTTGTGCGTTTAGCACAAATTCCAGTGACGCGATCGCGTGACCCACGCGATCGCGTCACCCTTCCTTCCCCCCTCTCATGCGATCGCGCGCCCCACGCGATCGCGTCACTCCCATTTTCACCCCAACCACGCGACCGCGTTCCCCACACGGCCGCGTGGATTCGAAAATATAACCCCCCCAGCCCGCGAACCCTATCAGTCGCGAGCCCCCCACCCCCAACCCTCTTCTCCTTCTCTGCTCCCTCTCCCTCCAACCACCACCCAGCCGCCACCGCCGGCCACCCAGACGCCGCCACCACCCCGGACGCCGCCGCCACAACCCCCTCCCCTCCCTTCTTCTCCCTTCTTCCTCTCTCCTCCCCTCTCCACCACTGCCTCCGCGACCACCACCCTCCCACCGCCGGCCACCCAGCCGCGCCCCCCCTCTCTCTTCGCCACCCACCCGCACCCCCCCATCTTCTATCACTAACCCGAAACCTTCACCGCCACTGCCCCCACCAGCCACCACCGCGACACCGTGCCCCACCACCGCGCCGGACGTCGCCGCAGCCACCTTCTTTCCCGTTCCACCCCTTCCGCCTACCAGATCCCGCAAAACGCAACCCCCTTTTATCCGTTAGTCATTTTTTCTGTACTTTTTTCCATTTCTGTTCATCATTAGGATAGATAGATATGCATTTTGTAGTGGATATTTAGGTTGTTAGGTAGCTTAAGTTGTGGTTAGTGGATCTAGGTCTGTTTACTTGCACTGTTCCTGTTTATATTTTATCATAACTGCAATTTTACTGTTCCTGTGACCTCGTTCATATGCTATGATTTCTTACACTTGCTGCTTGTTACTCTAAATTTTCCTGTTTCTATTCATTGCTGGTAACTGCAGCTAGTTTTTAAATTCATATGAACTGCTATGATTGCTGTTTATTTTCCGGGATAATCCAATTTTAGCCGGAATGCTACCCAAATTTAAAAAAAAAAATTGTTTTCATTCATGTTTTTGTTTGGCATTTCTGATCTCTGTTTTACTCTGGTTTACCCACACCATTTCATGAATGCTATGGCAGACATTCTTATCCTCTTTGATTTCCTGGTTCATAAACCGCATTTGTGATTCACTGATTCCAATTTTTGGTTTCTTTATTTCTATTCGAATCAGCATCACCCTGTTTTCCTTGTTCAATTATGAGTACTTCTATTCTTACCTGTGAATCCTTGTTATGTGGAATTTTTCTATGCCACTTACTTTAACCCGCACTTTACTAACTCACTAATTTTAATTTACTAATTTCTTTTTCAAATTCTAACCATATTAACCCTTTTAATCTCTTTTTTGATTATTTTCACTTTCCTCTAACTTTCTAACCATGGCATATTGTTTATTTTTCCATTTAACATGAATTCAATCACATTTCATTTACTCATTTTCCTTATTTTATTTCTCTCTTGCAGCTTTGAGTTTCCTTTGTTTAATTGCCTATTTGCTTTCCTATTTTATCCATATCCTGGTTTTCTCTTTTTTAGCATGTTTGCCTCACAGAGGAAAGGAAAAGGCAAGGCTACTGGCAAGCGCAAGAGAGGAGATTCCTCCCAGTCCATCATTGCTCTAATGCATGATTCTTCACGGCGGGAGAAGAACTTCACACAGCAGGAAAAAGTTGACCAGCTGCTCCCTGCGACTGATGCTATAACATTTGCAAACCGGTACTGTGAGTTGAAGTACCCGGCTTTTGCAAACTCCAGAAATCTATACCTGGAATGAACTCTGAAGATTTCGGAAGCCCTCCAGCAGTACACAACTGAGCAAATTAAGCAAAGGGGCTGGTTCTTTCTGGAGAGAACACTAACAGAGGTCAATTCATCTTGCGTCCGGAAATTCTACTGCAACTACTACCTCACCACCCTAGATGCAGTGAACTTGAGAGGAAAACAAATTCTGGTCACTGAGGAGGCCTTAGAGGACATTCTTCGGCTCCCAGCCAAGTCCGATCAGGCTGATGGTTATTCAAAGGCTGAAGAGGACATGCGCCAGAGGGATCAAGAGAGCGTACTTAAACGATGAGGCTCGGTTATGGCATCAGATCTTGAGTAATTATGTGATGCCGAGTACTCACGAGACGGAGATCCCGGCTGCTATGATCACCCTCCTTTTGTGTGTGCTGGAGGGTAAGGACCTTTATCTACCACGTTTCATTCGGCATTATATGGCCAGGGTCCACGTCCGAGGCACCCTCCCTTTTCCATATCTAGTTACACAGCTTGGCCGTCGAGCTGACGTGCCATGGGAGGATGCCGATGAAAGACCACCAGCGGCGGATTGCAGGAAGATCATTCCGCACAGCCGGAACTTCTTAGCCCTGGGCCACAAACCAGCACCATTCACTGCTACTGATGAGTCAGCCCCACAGTCTGCTGGACCCTCTTCCTCCACTGCTGCACCACCTACCCCTGCTACCACCACTGCACCTCCACCTGCCACAGAGCCCGTCTATCATCTGGTGCACCTCTTGTTCCGACGACTTGACCAGATGGAGTGTCACAACAAGCGGTGCTATGAGCACCTAAAGCTAATGATACGATCCGGCGACATCCCTTCTGAGCCTGACACACCATCCGAGGCATCTGAGGAGGAGGCGGATGCACCCGAGGCAGAGACCCATCCCCAGAAGGCAGCACCAGTCGCAACACAGGCAGCGGTCCCACATCAGATTGAGGCTGCGGATCTTGAGATCCCGATCCAGTCAGCCCCTCCTCCACAGCAGCCAGACCCTCAGCCCACCACCATCACTGAGACTCCAGCTACCATCCCTCCCAATGATGACACTCCTTCACACCCGGCTTGATTGAGCATCGAGGACGATGCTTTCTTTTAAGTGTAGGGAGGTCACCATCTCTGGCGTTTATTTTGGTGAACCACTACATACTTTTTCTTTTATTTTGGATATTTTTCTATATTTTTCCTTTTACTGTTATTTTCTGAGTACTTATACATTGCTTTATGTATTTTTACTCTATTTTCTGCATTTTGCATCTTTAGTTCATACTTTAGCCATTTAGTTTATTTTAGTTATTTTGTTTAGTTTTCAATTCTCATTTATTAGTGGATTAATTAGTATAGTTTATCCTTTTTAGCATAAGATAGTATAGTTTAAATTGAAAAATATAAAAAGGAAGTAAGCTAGGAAATTGAACATATCAGATATAAATCCACAAAACTTGTATATAGCATTATATGATGTAGTTAAGCTGACAACATTTCATCAAGGAGGAACATTAAAACTTTAAAAGCCACCCTAAATAATTTTTTTATGAGAATAATGGGAATTTTTAACTAAACCTGCATACAATATATAAATGATATATGATGCTTGAGTTAGAGAACACACAGCCAGTGAGTCTTGAGCTTAAATTGTATGGTTGCATTCAAACCATAATTTCATTTCTGTGTGTTACATTTCTTTTTATTCTGATGTTCTTTCCTTTGCTTTAATCTATATGTCCAATTATAGAATATAGAATAGATACATACCAAGAGAATGATTGAGGCCATCATTTGATTTTAGCTCACTCACCCCAAATTAGCCTACCTTTTACATCACCCTTGTTAGCCCCCTTGAGCCTTTTAAAACCCCTTTATTCTATTTAGCCAAATTACTAGCCTTAAGCAGAAAAACAAAAGAAAATCTCAAGTGAATCCTTGGTTAGCTTAAGATAGAAAATCATGAATAGAGTTAAATGTGGGAAACCTTTTGGGAACATGGATGATAGAAACAAAAAGGTAGAGAAGTTAAAAGAAATAAAATAAATTTGGGAAGCATGTTCATGAGAAAATCAAAGTGCATTAATTGTCATGTGCCTTAAAAAAAAAGAGTTATTTTTCAGCATTTGAATAAAAGGGGATACAAAAGAAATTCCCCAATGCAAAATAAAAACAATGCACATGGGATAAAAATAAAGAGTGAAACATGAGCATGTAACAATAAGTGGGATAATATGGGAGAATAGGTAAAGAAGTTTTATCTTGGTAAAAATGTATGTTAGGTGAGATCTTAGTCTAATTAAGGATTCGCTTATTAGCTCACTTAACCCTATACATAAATCCTTACCTTTACCTTAGCCCCATTACAACCTTAATTAAGACCTCATGACTTTTTGGTGTGACTATATTCTATAATTGTTGATTGGTTAGATAAAGAACAAAGCTATAGAAAGTAAAAATAAAAAGAAAAATAGAGTGAATAAACCCAATAAACACTGAGTGACTAGAGAGTAAACACAAAATCCAGTGAGGGTTCAATAACACATCAACATATATCTGTACTTAATTTACTAATTGTTTTGCAAGTTTGTACAATGTTTTCTTTCCCATCTCATTTGCTAAAATGCTTTATTATTTAAGGGTTGGCTATATATATATATATGACTCCTTGAGAATAGGGATTAATTTGACTACATGTAAGCTTTATATATGAGTGAATAAATTAGAGTTGCATGATGCACCATTCATTTAGGTAGTTGCATTTAAATTAGGTTGCATTGCATGACATTCCATCACTTTAACCTTAATTATTTACCTTGGATTTAGCATGAGGACATCCTAGTGTTTAAGTGTGGGGAGGTTGATAAACCCATAATTCATGAGTTCTTTTGTGTTTAATTTGAGTGATTTATACAATCCTTCACCTACTTATTCACATTAATTACATGATTTTACTTTCCCTTCCTTATTATGTGATGTAAATGAAAAACATGTTTCCTAAGCTTTAAAATTAATTAATTTAACTACCTTTATTCCCATTCGATGCCGTGATCAGTGTGTTGAGTAGTTTCAGATTTTCTAAGGCCGAATGACTTAAAGGACGGAAAAGGAAACATACAAAAATGGAAGGAGAAAGCAAAACGGAGCTTTGAAGGAAACTGGTATTCACGCGATCGCATGGATGACGCGATCACGTGCCAAGCACGAATTAGCAGCGATGCGGCCGCATGACTGACGCAACCGTGCGCCTTAAGCAGGACGCGTATGACGCGATCGCATAACTAACGCGACCGCGTGGCAAGGAAAAGCTCCAAATGACGCGACCGCGTGACCCACGCGGACGCGTGACAGAGGCCACGCATCAGAATTTACAGAATACGCCCCTAGCAAATTCTGAAGCCCTTTTTGGCCCAGATCCAAGTACAGACAGCATAGACCAGAGGTTATAAAGTGTGGGAATGCACCCATTCAAAAGCAAAGCTCGCATGTTTTACCTTTCAATGATTTAGATTTAGTTGAGAGTGAGATCTTCTCTCTCTTTTAGGATTTAGGATTTCTTCTTGTTTTAAGAGTAACTCTGGATCCCAGGTTTAATGTTCTTTTATTTTAGTTTTACTTCTATTTATTTATTCCAACATTTGAATTGATTATTATAATTTGATTTAAGAATTCTTCCATGTTAGAGACTATTATTTGAATTAATGATAATTGAGGTATTTTCAGTTTATGATTGTTTTCTTTGATTTAAGTTACCATTGCTTCCCATCTAAGGACATTTTTTTATCATTCCAGCAATTTTACTTTTTTCCCTTTTGGTTCTGGTTAAGAATTTAGTAACTCAACAGTTATTAAACTCAACATAATTGATAATCGTTATCTTGCTAATTGAGCTGAACTTAAGTAATCCCAACCTTTTCTTAGGAAATAAATAGGATTCAAAGGTCAATTTAATTAGTCCCTTGACTTTCCTTGCCCTGGTACAGGTTGATCAAGTGGAGTTTAGATTCAACTTTCATTATAGTTGAGAGAGATAACTACGTTGGACCTCCAACTTCTCTTACCTTGCCAAAAGTTTGCTTTACAGTAATTATTTATTTTTAATTGCCATTTACTTTACCTGTCATTCAAATTACTTGCCTCTCATCTTCTAAACTCCGATTACAACCTCTATAGCTAATAATAAGAACATACTTCCTCGCAGTTCCTTGAGAAGACGACCCAAGGTTTGAATACTCGGTTAACAATTTTTAAAGGGGTTTGTTACTTGTGACACCCAAAACGTTTGTACGAAGGGATTTTTGTCGGTTTAGAGACTATATCTACAACACGACTGTTTCTATGAATCTCTTTACTGGTAAAAATCTTCTCGTCAACAATCCATTTGGCTGAATATTCTGCTCCCAAGAGAGCGTAGGACTTTTCAGGAGAGCGTAGCGCTCGTACACTCACGCGTACACGTCCTCCACGCGTGCACGTCATCACTGTCTTCAGCACTTGTCATGCGTACGCGTCACCCACGCATGCGCGTCATATTTGGCGCTCTCCAGGAGAGAGTAGAGTTCGCGCCGAGAGCGCTCTTTTACGCGTACGTGTGGCCTTTCAAAAATACCACTTTCTCGCTGCCGCTTTATCCACACGTTCGCATGACCCTTCAAAAAATGCCACTTCCACGCGTATTCGTCATCCATGCGTACGCGTCACTAGCCGTATTTTCCCCAACTTTGAAAACTATCGCAGGCACTTTTGGGTGAAAAACGTAGCGCTCTTGGGTGAAGAACGTAGCTCCTCCCATGCATGTATGGTGCTGCAGGAGAACGTAGCACTCTTCAAAAGAGCGTAGCGCTATCCTGGGCTACTGAAGGAGTACTTCTTGCAAGAAACACAACGCCAGAGGTGCTCCCCTGTTTCATCCTTTGTTGTTCTTTTCACCTAAAATTCAAGCAAAGCTCATTTCAAAGCAATGTCCCATAAATTCATCATATAGTTTATATAATTGCCTCACCTGAATGAGATTTTACCAATTCTATGGTCCTTTTAGATAAGAGAAAGAGGTAGATAACGTAAGTCATCAGATGCCTTCAGTGGGGATCTTCTTGTCCCTCCAGCCTTTAGGTACTTTCTTCTTAGTACTAGTGTTTTCAGTGCTTGATAATGGCTGCCCAACACCAAACTTAGAGTTGGTGTCTGAGGGCTCTGTTTAGCTCTGCACTGAAAGAGAGGGTTGGAACACTAAGTGTTGCACAACTGTCTCTTTTCTGTCAGGGGGGAGAGTTATGGTTAGGCATCTTGAACAAGATATGGTCCTCCCATAAGTGTAGAATCAGTTCTCCCTTTGCTACATCAATGATGGCATTGGTAGTGGCTAGGAAGGGTCTTCCAAGGATGATAGATTCATCCTGTTCCTCCCCAGTGTGTCCAAGATTATAAAATATGCAAGGATGTAAAGGTTCTTAACCTTTACTAAGACATCCTCTACAAGACCATATGCCTTCTTCAATGACTTGTCTGCCATCTCTAGTGAGATTCTTACAGCTTGTAGCTCAAAGATTCCCAGCCTTTCCATTACAGAGAGTGGCATAAGGTTTATGCTTGACCTTAGGTCACACAGAGCCTTATCAAAGGTAATGGTGCCTATGGTGCAAGGAATCAGGAAGCGCCCAGGATCCGGCAGCTTTTAAGGTAGTTTCTGCTAAGCCAAGTTATTGAATTCCTTGGTGAGCATTGGAGGTTCTTCCTCTAAAGGTTATGTGCCAAATAACTTGGCATTTAGCTTCATTAGAATTTGTTGGCACTGAGCAACTTGCTCCTCCCTAGTTTCCTCTTCCTTATCAGTTGAAGAATACCTTTCAGATTCTATGATCTTCAACCAAGCATCCAAGGGAACTTCAATGGGCTCTTCATGAACTTTGGGTGTTATCAGTTCTTCAATAGGGGAGTTCCCAATGGGTTTAGGGTTGCTAAATACCCCTATTGTAGCATTCAATGCCTGGACTTGCGTTTCTTTGGGCATTGAATGCCCAGCTTATGTCCCTTTGCTGGCGTTCAACGCCAGCTTTTGTGATGCCTTGGGCGTTGAACACCCAGTAAGGACCTGCTTACTGGAATTCAATGCCAGTGATGGTGGCTTTTTAGGCGTTGAACGTCCAGTAAGGACCTCCTTACTGGCGTTCAACTCCAATGATAGCTCCAAATTGGGTGTTGAACGCCCAGTAAGGACTTTATTGGCGTTCAACTCCAATGCATCCCCTTCAGATTCGGCCTCAGTTTCTATAGTGATGGCCTTACATTCTTCTCTTGGGTTAACTTGAGTGTTACTAGGAATAGTGTTAAGAGGGGTCTTAGGGATTCTCTTGCTCAATTGACCAACTTGTACCTCCAAATTTTTGATGGAGGACCTTGTTTTTGTTATGAAACTGTGAGTGGTCTTAGAGAGCTCAGAGACTATGATTGCTAAGTCAGAACGGCTCTGCTTAAAAGTCTCCATCTATTGCTGATAAGATAGGAATGGTGGTCTATTGTTGAACCTGTTCTGGGTTCTTCCACCTTGATTGTTGTTGAAGCATTGCTGAGGCTTCTGTTGATCCTTCTATGAGAGGTTAGGATGATTCCTACATGAAGGGTTGTAGGTATTTCCATAGGAATCTCCCATGTAATTACCTCCTCTAATGAAGGTTGATCTGGATCATTGGCATCTCCTTCATAAGAGGTGTCCTGAGTACTGCCAGTTGTAGCTTGCATTCCTGTCAAATGTTGAGAAATCATATTGACCTATTGGGTGAATGACAAACGAATTTCTCCTAGTAAAGAATTTTACAGATTAAATCTCGATGCAAGTATAGGTTCTAAACCAACAAAGAATCCTTTCGTACAAAAACTTGTTTGTCACTTAAGTAAACCCAATAAAATTGATAACCGAAGTATTGAAATCTCGGGTCGTCTCTAAAGGAATTTCATGGAAGTATGAATTATTATTGGTTATGCAAAAAGGTATGTTATTGGGTTTTTAAAATAAGGAATAAGAAAATAAATTGGCAAGGAAGTAAATTAATAACTAGAAAAACTCTTGGCAAGGTTTGAGAACTGGAAATCCCATCCTAGTTATCCTTATCAGGTGTGATGAGAATTGTTATTGCTCCCACATAGTTAACCCTTACTAAATAAAGGAAAGTCAAGTGGACTAAACAATTGAATTCCTCAAGTCCTAGTCAACTCCTATGGAAAGACTAGCTTTAGAGGGATCCAAATCAATCAGCAAATTCCAATTTTCAATCAACAGCTGAGTTTGATAACTCAAGTGTCACCAATTACTCAACCAAAGCAAAGGGGGAAAATCTAAATTATTTATATCATAAATAGAAAAAAACAGTCATAAATCTAAAATACCTTAAATTGCATTTAAACATAAATTCAAATCTAACATGAAGAGTTCAAAAGCCAATTTGGCAATATAAGTAATTAGCAAGTGAAATAGAGCAACTAAAGTAACAAAATAAATAAAAGTAGATAAGAGAGACTAATTTAAAGTGACATTGAAGCTGGAATAAAGTAAATGAAGAAATCCTAATCCTAAAAACCTAAGAGCGAGGAGAGAGCCTCTCTTTCTCTCTCTAAAACTACATTTAGAAACCTAAAATTGTCAATAATGATTGATGTTGAATGAATGATTTGATTCTGTCATTCTCCAGCCTCTATTCTATGTTTCTGAGCTTGGATTTGGGCCGAAAAAGGGCCCAAAAATCGCTGGGGTCGACTTTTATAATTTTCTACATGTGGTGTCCGTCACGCGTGCGCATTATTTGGAGATTTTCCTTGTCACGCGTACACGTCATACACGCGTACGCGTCGCTCGTGCTTTTTGCTAGGCACGTGATGAGTCGAATCCACACCCCATTCAAAAATTGGTGAATTAGTTCTTTTGGCATGCGCACCAAAATTAGCGTCAAGTAATAACCCACAGTGGAGTGGGATCGTATCCACAGAGATTGGCAAATTCGAGCAGTTTTAATCAATTGATGAATTAGTTAAGCGGATCAATAGGATTGTGAAGTGCAGAATTGTAAAGGACATAAATGTAAATGACTAGAATATAAAGGAAAGTGATAAAGTGCAGAAATATAAATGGCAGAATGTAAAGTGAAGAATCATAAATGACTTGAATGTAAATAGAAATGGGAAATTGCTGAATGTAAAAATAAACTATAAAGAAATGGATAGATAAGAATGGGGAAATTCATTGAGATTAGGAGATGTTGTCTCTTTGGATCAAATCTAGCTTATATCCTCTTCAATCATGCAACTCATTGACCTCTTAGTGACTCAATCTCTCAGATCTTGATCAATAGCCAATTCCTTGGTTTAATTGCTCATGAACAGAGATATGCTTGGTCCCTGATTATACCACACACCATTATAGGTCCAAGTAGAGGGAGGATTATATGTCACATATCCAAACACCAAAACCCATATTCTACTCTAGTGTGAGAAGGGATTTCAAGCATGATTTCATGTTTCCTTTCCCAAGGTTCCCATGAAACCCAATTGCATTCAATCTCTTTTCCAAGATAATTGAACACTAAGCATTAAGAACGAAATTCCCTCTAGCAAATCAAAGAGAAGATGAAGAGAAGAAGAATTTCACTATTATCAATCCATCAAGTACAACAGAGCTCCCTTTCTCAATGAGAGGGAAGTTAGCAACTCATAGCTCAAAAAGTACTCAAAAGTAAAGTGTAAAAGTGGATCTAAAACTGACTGCTTAACCCCCCCTTTCTTCAGTACTCCTTGGGGGTATTTATACTACTCCTAGTAAAATAAAAGAATTACAAAAGTGAAAAAGGAAAATTACATTTTGGAGGAAAAAAAAAACACTCAATAAGCATGACTTCTCAGCTGGCGTTTAGCTGGCACTTTTCTGGCGTGTAACGTGCCCTTTATTTCTAGCTTGGTGTGCCATGCCCAATCCTTCAAGTGGCACGCTCGTCCCTCTAACAACCATGGCATGCCACACCTTTGAACTCAAGTGGCACGCCATAGTGAAATTCTTGTGTTGGCGTGCCACGCCTTCGAACCCAAGTGACACGCCCCTTGCCTTTCTCACTTCTCTTTGCCTCTGGAAACTTGAACTGGCGTGCCACACCCAACGTCTGGCGTGCCACGCCGTTGCTCTATGCTTGGCTAAGCTTCTCTGGAAAGTTGAACTAGCGTGGCACGCCTAGGGTCTGGCGTGCCACGCCCCTTTTGTGAGTGAGTGGTTCCTCTGTTTTGGCGTGCCACGCCACGAACTCAAGTGGCACGCCCCAATGCTTCTTGCTCTCTGAATGACACTGGCGTGCCATGCCTGGTTGCTCAAGTGGCACGCCTAAGTGATGAATGGTGAATGGCGTGCCACACCTTCGATATAAAGTGGCACGCCCCTTGTAACTGGCTTCCTTCATCCTCTATGGAAACTTATACCAGCGTGCCACGCTTAAAGACTGGCATGCCATGCCCATGATCGTGTCTTGGTTCCAGTGGTTGGCGTGCCACGTCTCAGCCTTCAAGTGGCATGCCATAGTGAAATGATAAGGTTGGTGTGCCACGCCCTCGATACCAAGTGGCACGCCCAGTCCTTGCTTCTGGTCCTTTGTGCATTGGCGTGCCACGCCAGGTTGCTCAAGTGGCACGCCCAGTCTTCAATTGCCTTCAGCCCCTTCTCTGGATTGTTGTACCAGCGTGCCACACCATGTTGTTCAAGTGGCATGCTCATGGATTTGTGAACTTTTCAAGCTTGGCGTGCCACGCCTAGGTTCTCAAGTGGCACCCCCAAGTGACTTCTTGGGGCTGGCGTGCCACGCCTTCGACACCAAGTGGCACGCCATAGTAAAGGTTCTTCTTGGAATGGTGAGTTAGCGTGCCACCCCCCTTTGCTCAAGTGGCACGCCCATAATAGTTGATGGGTCAAGCGTGCCACGCCTAGCCTGGCGTGCCACGCTCCTTTTGTGTCCTGCATTGTAGCTCTCTGGAAAAATGTATTAGCGTGCCATGCCCAGTCCTTGGCGTGCCACACCACATGCATGCTTGGATCTCCCTCTCTGGCACGAAATTGTGATCCCTGGTAATGGCTCCAAAAACTTGGTGCTCTAATCTTAATTCATAATTTGTCACAACTTCGATACAACTAACCAGCAAGTGCACTGGGTCGTCCAAGTAATAAAACTTTACGTGAGTAAGGGTCGATCCCACGGAGATTGTTGGTATGAAGCAAGCTATGGTCATCTTGTAAATCTCAGTCAGGCGGATATCAAATGGTTATGGAGTTTTTGAATAATAATAATAAATAAACAGAAAATAAAGATAAGAATACTTATGCAAATCATAGGTGAGAATTTCAGATAAGCGTATAGAGATGCTTTTGTTCCTCTGAACCTCTGCTTTTCTGCTGTCTTCATCCAATCATTCCTACTCCTTTCCATGGCAAACTTTATATAGGGCATCACCGTTGTCAATGGCTACATCCCATCCTCTCTGTGAAAAAGGTCCAAATGCTCTGTCACGGCACGGCTAATCATGTTGGTTGTCACAAGTAACAAATCCTTTTAAAATTGATAACCGAGTATGTAAACCTCGGGTCATCTTCTCAAGGAATTGCAGGGAAGTATGTTTTTATTATTGGTTATGAAGATTGTAAATTGGGGGTTTTGGAAGTAAGGATGGAATATGTTATATGACAAGTAAAATAAAATAATAATAATAAGATCTCTTGGCAAGGTATAAGAAATTGGAAGTCCAGACTTAGTTATCCTTATCAATAATAATGAAAGTTGAATCTTAATTCCACTTAGTTGACCTTTACTAAAGCAAAGGAAAGTCAAGGGACAAATTGGTTTGATCTTCGAATCTATTTATTTTCTAAGAAAAGATTGGGATTATCGAAGTTCAACTCAATTGGCAAGATAACAATTATCAATTATGCTGTTGAATTGGATAACTCCTGAGTTACTGATTTCTTAATCAAAACTAAAAGGGGAAAAGTAAATCTACTGGAATAACAATGTCTTCAGATGGGAATAACAATAATGTAAATAAAAGAAAGAAATATTAAGCTGAAATACCTCAAATAATATTAATTAAGAAAATTATATGTAACATGAAAGAGTTCATAAACTAAATTGGGAAAATAAAAATAAAGAACCTGAGATTGAGAGTTACTCCTAAAACTAAGAGAAGTCCTAAATCCTAAGAGAGAGAGGAGAGAACCTCTCTCAAAACTAATCTAAATCATGAGAAGTGAATTATGAGAGCCTCTCCATGTATGGATGCATTTCCCCACTTTATAACCTCTAATCTGTGTTTTCTGGGCCGCAAACTGGGTCGAAAATAGCCCAGAAATCGCTGGAGAAGAATTCAAACACGCTGATTTCCGTCACTGCGACGCGGCCGCATAGGTCACGCGGTTGTGTTGCCTAGCGTCAGAGCAAATATGGCATATTATATATTAAATCGAACCCCCAGACGTTAGCTTTCCAACGCAATTAGAACCGCATCGTTTGGACCTTTGTAGCTAAAGTTATAGTCGTTTGAGTGCGAAGAGGTCAGGCTGGACAGCTTAGCAATTTCTCCAACTTCTTGTATTCCTTCCACTTTTGCATGCTTCCTTTCCATCCTCTGAGCCATTCCTGCCCTGTAATCTCTGAAATCACTTAACACACATATCAAGGCATCTAATGGTAATAAGAGAGGATTAATATTTGGTAGTTTAAAGCCAAAGAAGCATGTTTTCAATCAAAGCACATAATTAGGAAGGCAAATGTAAAACCATGCAAATATTATGAATAAGTGGGTAAAGAGTTGATAAAATCCACTCAATTGAGCACAAGATAAACCATGAAATAGAGGTTTATCACCATCCCTTCCCAGATCCTACTCGGAATACCATAGACAAGGTTTAGACTTTTCGGATCTCAAGAATGGCGATCCATGGGTTCTAACTTATACCACGAAGACGCTAATAACTCGGACTCGGTCCCCTGTATTAGATATCCAAGAGATATCCATTCAATCGAAGGTAGAATGGAAGTGGTTGTCAGGCACGCATTCATAGGGGAATGATGATGACTTTGTCACGATCATCACATTCATGTTGAAGTGCGAATGAATATCTTAGAAGCGGAATAAGTTGAATTGAATAGAAAACAGTAGTACTTTGCATTAATCTTTGAGGAACAGCAGAGCTCCACCCCTTAATCTATGGTGTGTAGAAACTATACCATTGAAAATACATAAGTGATAAGGTCCAGGCAAGGCCGAATGGCCAGCCCCCATGATCTAAGAACTAGACGTCCCAAGATGATCCAAAGATGATAAAAAGTCCTATTTATACTAAACTAGTTACTAGAGTTTACAGAATTGAGTAAATGAAGTAGAAATCCACTTCTGGGGCCCACTTGGTGTGTGCTTGGGCTGAGCTTGAAGTTTACACGTGGAGAGGTCATTCTTGGAGTTGAACTCCACTTTGCAACTTGTTTCTGGCGCTGGACGCCAAACTACAGCATGGAACTGGCGTTGAACGCCAGTTTACGTCATCAATCCATATTTAAAGTATGGACTATTATGTATTGCTGGAAAGCCCTGGATTTCTACGTTCCAACTCAATTGGAAGCGCGCCATTTGGAGTTCTGTAGCTCCAGAAAATCCACTTTGAGTGCAGGGATGTCAGAATCCAACAGCATCAGCAGTCCTTCTTCAACCTCTGAATCTGATTTTTGCTCAAGTCCCTCAATTTCAGCCAGAAAATACCTGAAATCACAGAAAAATACACAAACTCATAGTAAAGTCCAGAAATGCGAATTTAACATAAAAACTAATAAAAACATCTCTAAAAGTAACTAGATCCTACTAAAAACATACTAAAAACAAAGCCAAAAATCGTATAAATTATCCGCTCATCACAACACCAAACTTAAATTGTTGCTTGTCCCCAAGAAACTGAAAATCAAATAGGATAAAAAGAAGAGAAAATACTATAAATTCCAAAATATCAATGAAATATAGCTCCAGTCAGATGAGCGGGACTTGTAGATTTTTGCCTCTTGAATAGTTTTAGCATCTCACTTTATCCATTGAAGTTCAGAATGATTGGCATCTATAGGAACTCAGAGTTCAGATAGTGTTATTGATTCTCCTAGTTCAGTATGTTGATTCTTGAACACAGCTACTTTATGAGTTTTGACCGTGGCCCTAAGCACTTTGTTTTCCAGTATTACCACCGGATACATAAATGCCACAGACACATAACTGGGTGAACCTTTTCAGATTGTGACTCAGCGTTGCTAAAGTCCCCAATTAGAGGTGTCCAAGGTTCTTAAGCACACTCTTTTTTTGCTTTGGACCTTGACTTTAACCACTCAGTCTCAAGTTTTCACTTGCACCTTCACGCCACAAGCACATGGTTAGGGACAGCTTGGTTTAGCTGCTTAGGCTAGGATTTTATTCCTTTAGGCCCTCCTATCTACTGATGCTCAAAGCCTTGGGATCCTTTTTATTTACCCTTGCCTTTTTGTTTTAAGGGTTATTGGCTTTTTGCTCTTGTCTTTTGGTTTAAAGAGATTTTGGCTTTTTTTGCTTGCTTTTTCTTTTTCTTTCTATTTTTTTTTTCACCATTTTTCTGCAAGCTTTTTGTATTAACTGCTTTTTCTTGCTTCAAGAATCATTTTTATGATTTTTTAGATTATCAAATAACATTTCTCCTTGTCATCATTCTTTCAAGAGCCAACATATTTATCATTCTTAAACATCAAATTCAAAAGACATATGCATTGTTCAAGCATTCATTCAGAAAACAAAAAGTATTGTCACCACATCAATATAATTAAACTAAGTTCAAGGATAAATTCGAAACTCATGTACTTCTTGTTCTTTTGAATTAAAAACATTTTTCATTTAAGAGAGGTGATGGATTCATATTCACTACTTTAAGGCATAGACACTTAGACACTAATGATCATGTAATAAAGACACAAACATAGATAAACATCTAACATAAGAAAAAAAATACAAAATTTAAGAACAAGGAATGAGTCCACCTTAGTGATTGGTGCACGAAATTACAATCACACTTTTGCAACTCCGCACAATTAACCAGCAAGTGCACTGGGTCGTCCAAGTAATACCTTACGTGAGTAAGGGTCGATCCCATGGAGATTGTCGGCTTGAAGCAAGCTATGGTTATCTTGTAACTCTTAGTCAGGATATCAATAATTCTCAGATTTAATTGTAAAAAGTAAAAGAACATGAAATAAATACTTGTTATGCAGTAATGAAGAACAGGTTGAGGCTTTGGAAATGCTTTGTCTTCTGAATCTCTGCTTTCCTACTATCTTCTTCTTCATGCACGCAAGGCTCCTTCCATGGCAAGCTTTATGTTGGACATCACCGTTGTCAATGGCTACATCTCGTCCTCTGAGTGAAAATGTTCCAAATGCGCTGTCACCGCACGGCTAATCATCTGTCGGTTCTCGATCATGTCGGAATAGGATCCATTGATCCTTTTGCGTCTGTCACTACGCCCAACACTCGCGAGTTTGAAGCTCGTCACAGTCATCCCTTCCCAGATCCTACTCAGAATACCACAGACAAGGTTTAGACGTTCTGGATCTCAGGAATGACCGCCAATGAATCTAGCTTATACCACGAAGACTCTGATTTGAATCATGAGGCTAAGAGATATGCATTCAATCTAGGGTAGAAAGGAGGTGGTTGTCAGGCACGCGTTCATAGGTGAGAATGATGATGAGTGTCACGGATCATCACATTCATCAAGTTGAAGTGCGAATGAATATCTTAGAATGGAAGCAAGCGTAATAGAATGGAAAACAGTAGTAATTGCATTAATTCATGAAGAATAGCAGAGCTCCTCACCCCCCAACAATGGGGTTTAGAGACTCATGCCGTAGAGAACACAACAAGAAACGTGTAAAGTGTCATGAGGTACAAGATGAATCACTGAAAGTAGTATTTATAGTAAACTAGTGACCTAGGGTTACAGAAAATGAATAAACTAGGGTGTTTATTGTAAAAATCCACTTCCGGAGCCCACTTGGTGTGTGCTTGGGCTGAGCATTGAAGCTTTCATGTGTAGAGACATTTCCTGGAGTTAAACGCCAGTTTTTATGCCAGTTTGGGTGTTTAACTCCAGCTTTTGTGCCAGTTCTGGAGTTAAACGCCAGAATTCTTGAGCTGACTTGGAACGCCTGTTTGGGCCATCAAATCTCGGGTAAAGTATGAACTATTATATATTGCTGAAAAGCCCAGGATGTCTACTTTCTAACGCAATTGAGAACGGGCTAATTAAGCTTCTGTAGCTCAAGAAAATCTACTTTGAGTGCAGGGAGGTCAGAATCCAATAGCATCTGCAGTCCTTTTTTAGCCTCTGAATCAGATTTTTGCTCAGGTCCCTCAATTTCAGCCATAAAATACCTGAAATCACAGAAAAACACACAAACTCATAGTAAAGCCCACAAAAGTGATTTTTATTTAAAAACTAATAAAAACATAATAAAAACTAACTAAAATATACTAAAAACATACTAAAAACAATGCCAAAAAGCGTATGAATTATCCGCTCATCACGACACCAAACTTAAATTGTTGCTTGTCCCCAAGCAACTAAAAATCAAATAGGATAAAAAAAGAGAATATACAATGAATTCCAAAAATATCTATGAAGATCAGTATTAATTAGATGAGCGAGACTTTTAGCTTTTTGCCTCTGAACAGTTTTGGCATCTCACTTTATCCTTTGAAGTTCAGCATGATTGGCTTCTATAGGAACTCAGAATCCAGATAGTGTTATTGATTCTCCTAGTTAAGTATGTTGATTCTTGCACACGGTTTCTTTATGAGTCTTGGCCGTGACCCTAAGCACTTTGTTTTCCAGTATTACCACCGGATACATAAATGCCACAGACACATAACTGGGTGAACCTTTTCAGATTGTGACTCAACTTTGCTAAAGTCCCCAATTAGAGGTGTCTAGAGCTATTAAGCACACTCTTTTTTTTTGCTTTGGACCACGACTTTAACCGCTCAGTCTCAAGTTTTCACTTGACACCTTCATGCCACAAGCACATGGTTAGGGATAGCTTGGTTTAGCCGCTTAGGCCAGGATTTTATTCCTTCAGGCCCTCCTATCCACTGATGCTCAAAGCCTTGGATCCTTTTTATCACCCTTGTGATGCATGGAAAACTTGTCTCATAACAAATTTCCTTCGGCAAGTGTACCGAATTTGTCGTCAAGTAAAAACTCACAATAGAGTGAGGTCGAATCCCACAAGGATTGATTGATCAAGCAACTTTAATTAGAGGAATGTTCTAGTTGAGCGAATCAGAATTTGAGTTGAGAATTGCAGAAAATTAAATGGCGGAAAAGTAAATAACAGAAAAGTAAATGCTAGAAATAGAGCTGAATATAAATGACGGAAAGTAAATTGCAGAATCTTAAATGGGGATGGGTAATTGCTCATAAAAATAAATGCAAGATATTAAAGAGAATGGGTAAGATCAAAAATGGGGAGTTCATTGGGCTTAGGAATTGTTGAATTCTTCGGATTGATTTCATTTTCATCTCTTCCTCAATCAATGCACTCATTGATCTCCTTGGCAATCTTAAGTGATTGAATTACAATTTCTTGTAATTCTATCTCTCAAATCTTGATCAATAGCCAATTCCTTGGTCAATTGCTCATGAGAAGAGATGAAGTATGGTCAGTGATTATACCACATGCATTTCCCAAATCAAGTGTTGAGAGGATTATAGTCACATATCCATCCAAACCCAATTTGGTCCAGCATGAGAAAGCATTTCTACCATGATCTCTTCATTCCTCTTTCAAGGTTCAGAAGAGATCCAAGTATGAATAGCTTCTTTTCCAAGATAACTAACCAATTAGATGAAGATCGAAAGCTTTCAAGTAAAATCAAGAGAAAAGATAGAAGAAGAATAATGAAAACTAGTATTGATCCATCAAATTACAACAGAGCTCCCTAACCCAATGAAAGGGGTTTAGTTGTTCATAGCTATGGAAAATGAAAACAAAGATGGAGAATACATGATGAAACTAGAAGTGCAGAGAAAGTAAATACAGAGAGTAATTCTATGCCCAGAGGCTCCCTATAATTTCCTACTCCCCTTTTTAATTCAAAGCTACTCCTATATATACTACTCTTCTGTTCTTCTAGTTGGCTCTTCAAGTCTTGGGTATGGGCCTTTGGATCTTGAGTTTGAAGCAGTTCTCTTCTTCATTGGGCTTGGCTTTACTTGCAGAGAGAAAGGGTGAAGTGGGCAGAGACTTTAGCTCCGGGCATTAGTGGTGTTAACGTTCAGTGAAAATATGGGTTCGAGAACGTTAGTGACAATCACCTTTTTCACTAACGTTCCTCACCCAAGTAAGAGCCACGTTAACTTCAACGTTAGTGGCACAAACGTTGAGAAGTCTCCCCCTTCCCTACGTTAGAGTCCACGTTAACTTAGTTAACATGGCTCTTTTAACGTAGGCTTGCTAATCTTCGAGAACGTTAGTGACACTTACCATTGTCACTAACGTTCCAATGTGCTCCTATTTCTCACGTTAGAGTCCACGTTAACTAGGTTAACGTGGCTTCTAACGTGGCCATGCTAGCCATCTCCAACGTTAATGACAAAGTTGAGTGTCACTAACGTTGGGTTAACATTCCCTTATCCACGTTAGCTTCCAAGTTAACTAAGTTAATGTGGGAGTTAACGTGGCTCATGGTGGCATGTGTGGGCTCCTTCCAACGTTAGTGACAATGTTGGGTGTCACTAAAGTTGGTGTCACCTCCCTTCTTCACGTTAACTTCCACGTTAACTAAGTTAACATGGGAGTTAACGTGGCTTATTGGGGCTTGTGTGGGTTCCTTCCAACGTTAGTGACAATGTTTGGTGTCACTAACGTTGTCGAACGCTTTGTCTTCTCATGTAAGCTTCCACGTTAACTAGGTTAACGTGGGAGTTAACGTGGCTTAATGTGACTTGGCCAACGTTAGTGATAATGTTGAATGTCACTAACATTGGCTTCCTCCCTTTCTTCTTAACATTAGAGGCCATGTTAACTAAGTTAACGTGGTGACTAACGTTGCCACTTATGAGCTTGGTCCAACGTTAGTGATAATGTTAAGTGTCACTAACGTTGGCTCCATTTCCTTTCTTCCACGTTAGAGTTCACGTTAACTTAGTTAACGTGACTCTTAACGTGGGCAATGATGGCTTCGAGAGCGTTATTGCCAATTACTTTTCTCATTAACTTTGCAAGTTACTTCCATTCCACGTTAGTGTTAACGTTAGTGTAACTAACGTAGCCACTAATGTGGTTCTTCTTTGCTTTCTTTGTCCTGAAATCAAGCAATAAAGTGCATCAAAGTTCTAGTCCAAGTCATGGGAAATGCAACATCCAATTTGTCCTTAAATTCATGCAAAAATCCTCATGAAATCATGTAAAGTGCACAATGTATGCTTGAATCAAGATGTAAGTGAATATCTACCCAAAACTAGCTTATTTCCTAAGGAAATGCATGAAACTACCCTAAAAATAGTAAAGAAAAGGTCAGTGAAACTGGCCAAAATGCCCTGGCATCACAACACCAAACTTAAAGCTTGCTTGTTCCTAAGCAAGTACTGGAACAAGAGAATGATGAATGGAATGCCAAGAGAAATGAGTCATTCTTGTGGAAGTCATGTCCCTGGTTTTATGGTGGTTTCTTGCATAGCAACTTAGTTTCATTCCTGGCTTTCAGACCTTTATCATGTCCTAGAATACTCACTGTGATTGCATCCCATGAGACTTTTATTCATTGATCCTTTTGTTGTCATTTCAGGGCTTATTTTTGTTCTTAGGCTAAGTGCTCTGTAAGGGGGCAACTCTTTAAAATAAGCTTTCAGTCAACACTCCCGAACCAGTTGGTTCAAGGTGCTAGGTGTTGAAGCACCCCTGAGGACTTACTTGCTCAAGTCTCTCCCCCATACATACACACCACAGGCACATAGTTTATTTATTTTCTTTTCTTGAGACCTTGGTGTCCAGCACCTCTTTGGGTTACTAAATGCTCTGTATTGAGGGTTACTCTTGATAGTGGACTTTCAGCTGATAATCCCGAGTTAGTTAACCCAAGTTACCAAGTGATAAGGCACCCCTAAGAGCTTATTCATCCAAGTAGATCCCTCACATAGTTAGCCTTATTGCTTACTCTTTTTCTTTTATTTTTCAACCTTTATTGTTCTTTCCCTTTTTCTTATTAGGATCTTCTTATTTAGCTGGTCTCATGAGGTGTTTTTCAAGCACAGTATTCATGACAGATAGTTGTCCTCCCACCTTCTGGTTGAACCAACTTAGCTAACTTATGACTATACCATAAACTCATGAACTTACTCCATATTATGAACTCCTCTCTGGTCTTTTGAAACACTCATTCTCTTTTTCATTTGATTCAAAGGGACAAGCATACAAGTAAGCAAAGTAAGGATGCAGTGACATAAAGACTAGCAAGCATAGACCTCTTCAACACAAAACTTAAGAGACAGAATTGAAAAAGGTTCCAACTACGAGTAACTATTAATCAAAAGTGCATTTGGACTTCCAATTTTCAACAATTCTGAGTATAATGGAATTAAGTAACAATGCAACCTTCGGGTGATGATTTCTAGTTACCCTCTTTCTTTGTCATCATCCTAGTCCTTGCTACTTCACTTCCTTGGGTGAAGGTGCACCATTTTCTCATAAGATTCCTGCAACGTTATTGAAAGTTGCTTGTTCCCAAAGCACTTGAGACATAGTTAGCTTGCATGTATGCTTGTGGCTTTTGAACTTAATTTGGTGTGTGAACACCAAACTTAGTTCCTTGCCCAGTACAAAACATTGCATATATGCAGAGAACCTCATATCTTGTTGTTAACAAAACAATTATTACTAAAGTCTAACTACATCTAAGTGGTTTCCCTTGATTGGTTGGAGCTAGCAATGTGTTTTGGGAGTGGGGTGTAATTCTAACTAATGTCTTTGGTGGAACACCAAACTTAGAATCACACTTTCACTCTTAAATTGTTTTGGTGTGGAACACCAAACTTAGCTCCTCGCAATACAGGGGAAACAACTTGTGATCCTTATTGTAATAAAGATGAAAAGGAAACTACCTGAGGTTGGGTTGCCTCCCAACAGAGCGCTCTTTTATCGTCGCTAGCTCGACGGTTCCTCCTTTACTTGAGATGGTAATTTACTCTGGGGTTTTCCCCCATGTTGCCCAGATAATGCTTGAGTTTTTGTTCGTTCACTGTAAAAGTCCTCTCTGAACCTTCATCCATGATTTCGATGTGTCCATATGGCGAAACTTTTGTGACAAGAAAAGGTCCGGACCACCTTGATTTGAGTTTTCCTGGGAATAGTCTCAATTTGGAATTGTAAAGGAGTACTCGCTGCCCCTTTTCAAAACTCCTGGGTGCAAGATGCAGGTCATGTCTTCTCTTTGCTTTCTCTTTATACATCTTGGTATTTTCATAGGCTTGTGACCTGAATTCCTCCATCTCTTGCAGCTGCAAGATCCTCTTTGCACCAGCAGCAATGCTGTCAAAATTTAGTATCTTGATAGCACAGAGAGCTTTATGTTTCAGCTCCAGTGGTAAATGACAAGCTTTCCCATACACTAGTTGATATGGGGACATTCCAAGTGGTGTTTTGAATGCTGTTCTGTATGCCCAAAGAGCATTATCCAGCTTCTTCGACCAATCCTTTCTTGATGCACCTACAGTCTTTTCCAGAATCCTCTTTAGCTCTCTGTTGGATATCTCAGTTTGTCCACTTGTTTGGGGATGGTAAGGTGTGGCTACCTTGTGTTTTACCCCATATCGTAGGAGAAGAGCTTCTAGTGGTCTGTTACAAAAATGGCTCCCTCCATCACTGATGAGTGCTCGTGGGACTCCAAACCGGCTAAAGATATTCTTCCTGAGGAAGTTCATGACTACCCTGTTATCATTCGTTGGGGTTGCAATAGCCTCTACCCACTTGGAAACATAATCCACTGCTACCAAGATGTACTTGTTTGCATATGAGGTTGGGAATGGTCCCATGAAATCGATTCCCCACACATCAAACAATTCCAGTTCCAAGATGAAATTTTGTGGCATCTCATTTCTTTTGGGCAAGTTTCCAGATCTTTGGCATTCATTGCAGCTCTTTACTAGTCCTTTGGAATCCTTGAAAAGGGTGGGCCAAAAGAATCCGCTTTATAACACCTTAGCTGCAGTTCTATCCCCTCCAAAGTGGCTTCCATAGCATGAGCCGTGGCAATTCCATAGGACCTCTCGTCCTTCTTCTTCCGAAACACATCTTCTAAGGATTCCATCTGAACACTTCTTGAATAGATATGGCTCATCCAGACAAAGTACTTTGCATCATTCATGAGCTTCCTTTTTGATGTTTATTGATCTCTGGAGGCAATGCCCCAGTTGCCTTGAAGTGGGCAATGTCTGCGAACCATGGTGCTTTGTGAACTATCATCAACTGCTCATCAGGGAAGAACTCGTTCACACTTGTATCAGGTGTTCCATCTTTATCATGAGGAATCCTGGATAGGTGATCTGCTACCTTGTTCTCCACTCCTTTCTTGTCTCTGATTTCAATATTGAATTCCTGCAACAATACGATCCATCTTATTAGTCTTGGTTTTGATTCTTGCTTGGCAAACAAATATTTAAGTGCTGTGTGATCTATTAAAACAATCACTTTAGCACCAATGAGGTATGATCTAAATTTGTCAAATGCAAAAACTATTGCTAGTAACTCCTTTTCAGTAGTGGTATAATTTCTTTGAGTATCATTAAGGACTTTGCTAGCATAGTATATCACATGGACTAAGTTGTCTTTCCTCTGTCCTAACACTGCCCCAACTGCAAAATCAGATGCATCACACATCAATTCAAATGGTAAATTCCAATCAGGTAGGGAAATGATAGGAGCAGAAGACAACCTCATTTTCAAATTTTCAAAGGCTAACATGCATGTTTCATCAAAGATAAATGGTGTATCAGATACAAGGAGATTGCTTAAGGGCTTGGCTATCTTTGAAAAATCTTTAATAAACCTTCTGTAAAAACCAGCATGCCCCAAAAAGCTCCTAATTGCCCTGACATCACTGGGTGGAGGCAGTTTTTCAATAAGTTCTACTTTAGCTCTGTCAACCTCAATGCCTTGGTTAGAAACTTTGTGACCAAGGACTATTCCTCCTGTCACCATAAAGTGACATTTCTCCCAGTTCAAGACCAAATTGGTCTCTTGGCATCTTTTTAATACCAAGGCGAGGTGATGTAGGCAACTAGGGAAGGAATCTCCGAATACCGAGAAATCATCTATAAAAACTTCAATGAATTTTTCTATTATATCTGAAAAGATAGAAAGCATGCAGCGTTGGAAAGTCGCAGGTGCATTACATAGCCCAAATGGCATGCGCCTGTTGGCAAACACTCCATATGGGCAAGTGAATGAGGTTTTCTCTTGATCTCTGGGATCAACCACTATTTGGTTATATCCTGAATAACCGTCGAGAAAACAATAATATGCGTGCCCTGCAAGTCTTTCCAACATCTGATCCATGAATGGAAGGGGGAAATGATCTTTTCGTGTAGCTTCATTGAGATTCCTGTAGTCTATACACATCCACCATCCTGTGACTGTCCTTGTAGGAATTAGTTCGTTCTTCTCATTGGGAACCACGGTAATTCCTCCCTTTTTTGGGACGACATGCACTGGGCTAACCCAGGGGCTGTCTGAGATTGGGTAAATTACCCCCCTTGCCATAACTTCATAACTTCCTTCTGTACCACTTCCTTCATGATTGGGTTCAGCCTCCTTTGGGATTGAATGGATGGTTTGGCATCATCTTCTAGCAGTATCTTGTGCATGCATATGGCCGAACTTATCCCCTTCAGGTGAGCAAGTGTCCAACCAATGGCATCCTTGTGCTGTCGTAGTACTTTGATCAGTTCATCCTCTTGATCTTTGCTGAGGCATGAGCTTATGATCACTGGGTAATTTTTATTTTCTCCTAAGTATGCATATTTGAGAGTGGGTGGCAGTGCTTTGAGTTCAAGTTTAGGTGCTTCTGACTTTTTGTTCTCTTCCTTTGGTGTGCCTGGTGTGCCAATTTCTGTTGTTGCAACCTCTTCACTTGATGTACACTCTTCTTCTATTATTCTTTCGGGTTCTTCAGACTCTTCTTCTTCAAAACTTTCCTGCACCTCCTCTTCAAGTGAGTCCAACCTCATACATTCCCTCAGTTATTCTTGTGGGTAACTTATGGCCTTGAACACATTGATCGTCATCTTTTCATTGTGTAATCTTAGGGTGATATCTCCTTTTTGTACATCAATGACAGCTCCAGCAGTGGCCAAGAATGGCCTTCCCAAGATGATGGAAGCCTTGGCTTCCTCCTGCATGTCCAGCACTACAAAGTCTGCTGGGAAGATAAAATCTCCCACTTTCACCAGCAAATCTTCTACGATGCCATGCGGGAACTTGAACGATCGGTCTGCCAATTGTAAGGCCATCTTTGTTGGTTTAGCTTCCTCAATCTTCATCTTTCTCATCATAGCTACCGACATCAAATTGATGCTGGCTCCTAAGTCACAAAGAGCCTTCTCCACTGTGATTTCCCCTATAATACAAGGGATCTAAAAACTCCCGGGATCCTTCAATTTCTGGGGTAGTTTGTGCTGAATGATAGCACTACATTCTTCGGTTAATATCACAGTCTCGTTGTTTTTCTAGCTTCTTTTCTTAGTCATTAGCTCCTTTAAAAACTTGGCGTAGAGTGGCATTTGTTCTATTGCTTCAGCAAAGGGTATGTTGATTTATAGTTTCTTGAAGATTTCTAAAAATCTCGAAAACTGGTTGTCATCCCCCTTCTTCTTTAATTGCTGAGGATATGGACTCTTGGTATGTCTGGCTTCAGTACTCCTTCCCCTTTTTGTGAACTCAGATTAGGAACTTGAGCTCCATCCTACTCTTTTTCCTCTTTATCTGAGTCCTTTTCTTGTGGTTTCTAGGGGGTTTCCTTCAGTTCCTTCCCACTCCTAAGGGTGATAGCCTGACACTCCTCCCTTTGTGTTGAGCTAGTCTTGCTGCGAAGTTTGTGGCTTGGAATTTACTTGAATAAATAGCCAATTTGTGTCTCCAGTTTCTTGATAGCAGCATCCTGATTCTGCATATTGGACATTACTTCTTCTCGGAATGCTTTACTATCTTGAATCTCCTTGCCTATGCCTTCAAGTAGATTCTCAATCTTTGAGAGTCTGTCATCCAATGATTGTAGATTGGGATCAGAGGTGGAAGAATAAGGTAAGTTATTTTGGTTTTGATGTGGGTGTGGAGAGGTGTTGTTATGGGAGTGTTGATATGGCCTAGATGTAAAATGTTGGTGAGCTGCATTGTTGGGATTTGGGCGTCTTTGATCAAGGCTTTGGTCTTGTTGATTTCCCCACCCAAAGTTTGGGTGATTCCTCCATCCAGGGTTGTAGGTCTTGGAGTATGGATCATGGTTTTGCCTAGGTGAATTCCCAATGTAGTTGACTTGCTCCTGACTTCCCTCTGCTTCTTCATTCACTCCTTCTTGGGTTGTTGATGAAGTGGTGATTGCTGCTACTTGGTTCTTCTCCATCTTCTTGGTGAGGTCAGCTAGCTACTGGGTAATGAGCTTGTTCTGAGCCAGCAGAGCATCTACATTGTTTAGCTCCATCACTCTTCTTGTGTTCCCTCTTTCAGAAGCATAGAAGTAGTCGTTCTCTGCTACTGTTTCAATGACATCTATGGCCTCCTCAATGGTCTTCTTCTTGTTCAAAGATCCTCCGGATGAATGGTCTACGGCCTTCTTTGACTCATAAGAGAGCCCTTCATAGAAAATGTGCAGCTGCACCCATTCATTGAACATATCTGGTGGACACTTCCTTGTCAGCTCCTTAAACCTCTCCCATGCTTCATATAGAGTCTCACCATGTTGTTGCCTGAAAGTTTGGACCTCAGCTCTCAGCCTATTAATTCGTTGAGGGGGGTAAAATTTTGCTATGAATTTATTCACGACATCTTCCCAAGTTGTCAAGCTCTCCTTTGGGAAAGACTCCAGCCACTTGGCTGCCTTATCCTTGAGTGAGAATGGAAATAAGAGCAGTCTATTGGCGTCAGGATGAATACCATTAGACTTCACTGTGTCACATATTCTCAGGAAGGTGATTAAATGTTGATTGGGGTCTTCTTAGACACTTCCTCTGAACGAACAGTTGTTCGGAACAAGGGTGATGAGCTGTGGTTTTAGTTCAAAATTGTTGGCATGGATGGTTGGCTTTTGAATGCTACTTCCACAGTTTCCTGGGTTTGGATTGATGTAAGAGCCTAAAACTCTTCTATCCTCCCCAGCATGATTTGCTCGTCCTCTTCCGCCATGGTTGTGAGCTTCTTCTTCACGATGGTTTTCCATGTTTTCTTCCATGTTTGGTTCAAAGTATTCCTCAAGGTGTTCCTCCTCTTCTTCAGCACCAACTACACATTTTTCTCTTGCCTCCCTCCTTAGTCTAAGGAAGGTCCTCTCAGGTTCAGAATCAAAGGAAGTTAAAGCCCCGCTTCTTCTCCCTGTCATACAACAAACAAGTACAAGCAACGAGAATAGGTGCAGAAAGTATATATGTCAGAATTACTATTAGTGTGAGTGATGCAATATATCAAACAGTTAGTGGGTTAGTGAAATGAATGGTAAATAACAAAGAAAACGTAGGGGGAAGGGAAGAAATTAACTAAAACAGAAAGTAAATGACTCAAACAGAAAATTAAATCAAACAAAAAATAAAATACTCAATCTAGTTATCCTTCAATTTAATCATTGTTGATGCACAATCAATCCCCGGCAACGGCGCCATAAACTTGATGCACGGAAAACTTGTCTCATAACAAATTTCCTTCGGCAAGTGTACCGAATTTGTCATCACGTAAAAACTCACAATAGAGTGAGGTCGAATCCCACAAGGATTGATTGATCAAGCAACTTTAATTAAAGGAATGTTCTAGTTGAGCGAATCAGAATTTGAGTTGAGAATTACAGAAAATTAAATGGCGGGAAAGTAAATAACAGAAAAGTAAATGCTAGAAATAGAGCTGAATGTAAATGACGGAAAGTAAATTGCAGAATCTTATATGGGGATGGGTAATTGCTCATAAAAGTAAATGACAGATATTAAAGAGAATGGGTAAGATCAGAAATGGGGAGTTCATTGAGCTTAGGAGTTGTTGCGTTATCCGGATCAATTTCATTTTCATCTCTTCCTCAATCAATGCACTCATTGATCTCCTTGGCAATCTTAAGTGATTGAATTACAATTTCTTGTAATTCAATCTCTCAAATCTTGATCAATAGCCAATTCCTTGGTCAATTGCTCATGAGAAGAGATGAAGTATGGTCACTGATTATACCACATGCATTTCCCAAATCAAGTGTTGAGAGGATTATAGTCACATATCCATCCAAACCCAATTTGGTCCAACATGAGAAAGCATTTCTAGCATGATCTCTTCATTCCTCTTTCAAGGTTTAGAAGAGATCCAAGTATGAATAGCTTCTTTTCCAAGATAACTACCCAATTGGATGAAGATTGAAAGCTTTCAAGTAAAATCAAGAGAAAAGATAGAAGAAGAATAATGAAAACTAGTATTGATCCATCAAATTACAACAGAGCTCCCTAACCCAATGAAAGGGGTTTAGTTGTTCATAGCTTTGGAAAATGAAAACAAAGATGGAGAATACATGATGAAACTAGAAGTGCAGAGAAAGTAAATATAGAAAGTGATTCTATGCCCAGAGGCTCCCTATAATTTCCTACTCCCCTTTTTAATACAAAGCTACTCCTATATATACTACTCTTTTGTTCTTCTAGTTGGCTCTTCAAGTCTTGGGTATGGGCCTTTGGATCTTGAGTTTGAAGCAGTTCTCTTCTTCATTGGGCTTGGCTTTACTTGCAGAGAGAAAGTGTGAAGTGGGCAGAGACTTTAGCTCTGGGCGTTAGTGGTGTTAACGTTCAGTGAAAATATGGGTTCGAGAATGTTAGTGACAATCACCTTTTTCACTAACGTTCCTCACCCAAGTAAGAGCCACGTTAACTTCAACGTTAGTGGCACAAACGTTGCCACTAACGTTGCCTCTATGCCCTTCGCACATGTTACTGGGACTTACCTTTCGCACTAACGTAGAGAAGTCTCCCCCCTTCCCTACGTTAGAGTCCACGTTAACTTAGTTAACGTGGCTCTTTTAACGTAGGCTTGCCAATCTTCGAGAATGTTAGTGACACTTACCATTGTCATTAACGTTCTAATGTGCCCCTATTTCTCACGTTAGAGTCCACGTTAACTAGGTTAACGTGACTTCTAACGTGGCCATGCTAGCCATCTCCAACGTTAATGACAAAGTTGAGTGTCACTAACGTTGGCTCAACATTCCCTTATCCACGTTAGCTTCCACGTTAACTAAGTTAACGTGGGAGTTAACGTGGCTCATGGTGGCATGTGTGGGCTCCTTCCAACGTTAGTGACAATGTTGGGTGTCACTAACGTTGGCGTCACCTCCCTTCTTCACTTTAACTTCCATGTTAACTAAGTTAACGTGGGAGTTAACGTGGCTTATTGGGGCTTGTGTGGGTTCCTTCCAATGTTAGTGACAATGTTTGGTGTCACTAACGTTGTTGAACACTTTGTTTTCTCACGTTAGCTTCCACGTTAACTAGGTTAACGTGGGAGTTAACGTGGCTTAATGTGACTTGGCCAACGTTAGTGATAATGTTGAATGTCACTAACGTTGGCTTCCCTCCTTTCTTCTTAACGTTAGAGGCCACGTTAACTAAGTTAACGTGGTGACTAACGTGGCCACTTATGAGCTTGGTCCAACGTTAGTGATAATGTTAAGTGTCACTAACGTTGGCTCCATTTCCTTTCTTCCACGTTAGAGTTCACGTTAACTTAGTTAACGTGACTCTTAACGTGGGCAATGATGGCTTCGAGAGCGTTATTGGCAATTACTTTTCTCATTAACTTTGCAAGTTACTCCCATTCCACATTAGTGTTAACGTTAGTGTAACTAACGTAGCCACTAATGTGGTTCTTCTTTGCTTTCTTTGTCCTGAAATCAAGCAATAAAGTGCATCAAAGTTCTAGTCCAAGTCATGGGAAATGCAACATCCAATTTGTCCTTAAATTCATGCAAAAATCCTCATGAAATCATGTAAAGTGCACAATGTATGCTTGAATCAAGATGTAAGTGAATATCTACCCAATTGGCTTTTTCTGCTTGCTTTTCTCTCTTTTTTTTCATGCAAGCTTTCTATTCACTGCTTTTTCTTGCTTCAAGAAACAATTTTATGATTTTTCAGATCATCAAATAACATTTCTCCTTTTTCTTTCATTCTTTCAAGAGCCAACAATTTTAACATTCATAAACAATCAGATTCAAAAATATGCACTGTTCAAGCATTCATTCAGAGAACAAGAGTATTGCCACAACATCAAAATAATTAAACTATTTTAAAATTTGAAATTCATGTACTTCTTTTTCTTTTTCAATTAGAAACACTTTTTATTTAAGAAAGGTGATGGATTCATAGGACATTCATAGATTTAAGACATAAACTCTAATTTTATTGATTATGGAATAAAAATAAGACTCAAAGATAAATATAAGAGCAGACCCATAATAATAGAAGACAGAAAATTAAAATCAAAAAAATAAATGACTCTTAAAATAATAAAGGTTATCACAGAGTTAGGACTCAATGATGACAAGTCATCTTAGCCTATTTTAACTAGTCTTTTTCTCTTGTTTTCATTAGAATTATGCACTTTCTTGAGCCATAAGCAAGCTAATTGAGTAGATTTTCATGTTTCCCTGGATTGAATCAATCATGTATGAATTCATGCCATTTCATGAGGTTTTATGCTAAAATTGTTGCATATTATGATAGAATGAATATCTCATGATTATGAGCATAGCTTTGATGAGTTTGGTTGATTAATTATAGGTGAAGAAAGCTTGGAGAAAGGTTGAAGTGAGAAGGAATAGCTAGGAGTAAAGAGAAGACAATGGAATAAGTGAAATTGAACCAGGAAGTAAAAAGCTGGACCTAAAGTTAGCATCAAACTTTTGCACAAACTTTTGGTTGAAAAGTTAGCTCCAACGTTAGCCCCCTAACTTGGAGGCTAACGTTGGAATTTGAAAATTCTCCCCTGGGCTCCAAAAGTTTGCGCCAACGTTAGCCCCCTAACTTGGAGGCTAACGTTGGCACATGAATTCCTCCCTGGCCATCCAACGTTTGCACCAACGTTAGCCCCCTAACTTGGAGGCTAACGTTGGCACATGAAAATTCAATGAGGAAGGAGCAAAATTTTGCGCCAACGTTAGCCCCCTAACTTGGTGGCTAACGTTGGCGCCACTAGCACACAAGGCAAGGCCAACGTTAGGGTCAAAGTTAGACCCCTAACGTTGGCACCAACGTTCATACCAGCAAATTGTGCTGGCTGCTATGAAAAGTTGGAGCCAAAGTTAGACCTAAAACTTTTGGTCCAACTTTTGCTAACCTCAAAACTGGTTCAATTGGTTCACTTTGGTTCTTCTCCAAACTTCAAGAGCAATCAACCAAGGCCTCTTTCAACCCAATTCCACCAAGAGCAAAGGCCCAACTCAAGGCTTGAAAATCATTTGAAGAAAGTGTATAAATAGGATAGAATTCAAGTTCTTCAGGGAGCTTTCCTTTTGAAATTTTCATAATAGTTTTCGGAGAGCTTTTGTTATTGAGTGAACTTTAATTTCTTTGTTTCCATTGCTTTCAATTTCATTTTACATTTGTCTTGGATCTTGGATTGGAGAATTGAAGAAATTCTGTTTCAATCTCAATCTTGGATCTCTCTGTTTCTTTACTGTTAATTGAATTTCATTTCCGGTTAACTGCTCTTCATCTATTCTCTTTGCAATTTACAATTCCCTTGCAATTGTTCTTGTTGGATCTAGGAAGGCATTGAGATCTAGACTTGGTTTTCTAGTCTCTAGGTCCTGAGATCCAAATCCCCAATTTACATTCTGTTTCTTTCCTTTCTATGTTCATTTACTTTTCTGCTTCATATCCGGTTCAATCTCAATTCCCTTTCCCTCTTCTGTTTAATGCAATTCAACTTTTCCTTGTCTAAATTCTGCAAATCCATTCCCCAATTCCCTTTACAATTCCAGCTGTTTACATTTCTTGCACTTTAAGATTCTGTAATTTACATTTCTTGCACTTTAAGTTTCTGCTATTTAATTTCGTGTCCTTTATGTTTCAGCAATTTATTTCTTGTTCTCTTTACTTCAATGCAATTTAATTCTGCAAGTCACAAAACCATCAACCAAATCTTGATTCGCTTGACTAAATCAACCACTAAGCTAAAATTGCTCAATCCTTCAATCCCTGTGGGATCGACCTCACTCCCGTGAGTTTTTATTACTTGATACGACCCGGTACACTTGCCGGTTAGATTTGTGTGTTTTGGGAGAGATTTGTTTTTCCTCCAAAATACTCATCACTCAACAACCTTGATTTTGAGAAGTGGATGCTCCCTCTTTTTGTGGGGTGCTTGGTCCTTCAAGGGAGAGCTTCTGGCACTTCAGCTCCTGTAGCTCACGCCCCTGCTTCTCCTGTTCCTTCAGCAGCTTGTAGAGCATGCAATTTTGATTCTGCTGTTCTTCCTTAAGTTGTTCCATAGCTTCTTGCAGATTGGTAACAGATGCTTCCAGGCGGGTCCAGTAGTCAATTTCAGGAATTTTTGGAAGGAACTCCTGCGCCCTCTTTTTGATGGAGTTGTCTTGCACGTGTCCTTCCATTGACTTCTTGGTGATTGGGTGCTCAATTAGGATGAATTCATCTACTCCCATCCTCACCCCAGCATCTTTACATAGCAGAGAAATTAAGCTTGGGTAGGCCAGTTTGGCTTCAGTGGAGTTCTTGTTTGCAATTATGTAAATCTCACAAGAAATCAGATGATGAATCTCCACTTCCTTTCCAAGCATAATACAATGAATCATCACTGCTCTTTTGACAGTGACCTCAGAGCGGTTGCTAGTGGGCAATATAGAACGCCTAATGAAGTCCAGCCAGCCTATTGCAACTGGTTTGAGATCTCCTCTCCTGAGTTGGTTTGGGACACCTTTGGAATTGGTTATCCACTTAGTTCCAGGGAGGCATATGTCCTCTAGAACTTGATCAAGCCCCTTATCTACTCTCATCATTCTCCTATTAAAAGATTCAGGATCACCTTGTAGTTGAGGCAGTTTGAAGACCTCTCTTATTTTGTCCAGATGGAAGTAAATAATTCTTCCTCTGACCATGGTTCTATAAGTATGAAAGGCGGTTCCAGTCATTCTCTGCTTATCTGTCAGCCACAGATTTGAGTAGATTTCCTGAACCATGTTTCTTCCAACCTTTATTTCAGGATTGGCTAGAATTTCCCATTCTCTGTTTCGAATTTGCTCTTGGATCTCTGGATATTCATCTTCTTTCAGATTAAATTTAACTTTCGGGATCACTGACCTCAGACCCAATATTTTGTAGTAATGGTCTGCATGTTCTTTGGTTAGGAACCTCTCTTGATTCCAAAGACTCTTCGGAGTATTCTCTTTCTTGCCTCTTGTTTTGGTTTGTTTTCCCTTAGGTGCCATGATCTTGATGAGTCTTAGCTCAGTGATCACGGAAAAGCACACCAAACTTAGAGGTTTTCTTGCCCTCAAGTAAAAGAAAGGAAAGGGAGGAGAGAGGAGAAGAGGTAAATTCGAATGGTGTAGAGGAGGGGATGGCCGAAACTATATTTATAGGAGGAGGGGATGGCTTTCAAAAAATTTGAGAGAGATATGAAAAGATATGGAAAGAATTTGAGAAGATATTTGAGTTTTTGAAGAAGATTTGGAAAGGATTTGAAAGAATTTTGAGAAATAATTTAGAAAATTATTGAATGATGAGAATTGAGGGTAATAATGAAAGTTTGAAACATGTTTATGCAGAATATTTTGAGTTAAAACTTGAAAATTTGAGAAAAATTGAAGTTGGAAACAAAATCTCCTCCCCCTGTCTATCTGGCGTTAAACGCCCAGAATGGTATCCATTTTGGCGTTTAACGCCCAGTTGTTGGCCATTATGGGCGTTTAACGCCCAGCCAGGTACCCTGGCTGGCGTTAAATGCCAGAAACTCCTTTATCACTGGGCGTTTTGCTGAACGTCCAGGATACTGCAAATCTGGCGTTAAACCCCCAGAATGGTACCCATTCTAGCGTTTAATGCCCAAAATGGTACCTTTACTGGCGTTAAACGCCCAGAATGATACCCAGTTGATGAAAATGTATATCAAACCTCTAAAAGTATTAATTAAAATAAATAACTTGCTAATGGCTGGGTTGCCTCCCAGCAAGCGCTTCTTTATTGTCTTTAGCTGGACCTTTACTGAGCTTCATTCAAGCCTCAGTTTTGAGCATTCTTGCTCAAAATTGCCTTCAAGATAATGTTTCATTCTTTGTCCATTGACAATGAACTTTTTGTTAGAATCAATATCTTGAAGCTCAACATATCCATATGGTGACACTCCTGTAATCACATATGGTCCCCTCCATTGGGATTTTAATTTCCCAGGGAATAATCTGAGCCTAGAGTTGAATAGTAGAACTTTTTGTCCTGGCTCAAAGACTCTTGATGACAATTTCTTGTCATGCCATTTTTTTGCTTTTTCCTTATAAATTTTTGCATTTTCAAAAGCATTGAGTCTGAACTCTTCCAGCTCATTTAGCTGGAGCAATCTTTTCTCACCAGCTAACTTAGCATCCATGTTTAGGAATCTGGTTGCCCAGTAGGCTTTATGTTCCAGTTCCACGGGCAGATGGCAAACCTTGCCATACACAAGCTGTTATGGAGAGGTTCCTATAGGAGTGTTGAATGCTGTTCTGTATGCCCACAGAGCATCATCCAAGCTCTTTGCCCAATCCTTTCTACGGGCAATTACAGTCCATTCCAGGATTCTCTTTAGTTCTCTATCAGAGACTTCAGCCTGCCCATTTGTCTGTGGATGATACGGGGTTGCTACCTTGTGGCTAATTCCATATCGAACCATAGCAGAGTAAAGCTGTTTATTGCAGAAATGGGTTCCCCCATCACTGATTAGTACTCTGGGAACACCAAATCTGCTGAAAATATATTTCTGGAGGAACTTCAGCACAGTCTTGGTATCATTAGTGGGTGTGGCAATTGCTTCCACCCATTTAGATACGTAGTCTACTGCCACCAGAATGTAAGTGTTTGAGTATGATGGTGGGAAAGGACCCATGAAGTCAATACCCCATACATCAAACAACCCAATCTCTAAGATCCCTTGTTGAGGCATGGCATAACCATGAGGCAAGTTACCAGCTCTTTGGCAACTGTCACAGTTACGCACAAACTCTCGGGAATCTCTATAGAGAGTAGGCCAATAGAAGCCACATTGGAGGACTTTAGTGGCTATTCGCTCACTTCCGAGATGTCCTCCATACTGTGATCCATGGCAATGCCACAGTATCTTCTGTGCCTCCTCTCTAGGGACGTATATGCGGATCATTCCGTCAGCGCATCTCTTAAAGAGATATGGTTCATCCCATAAGTAGTACTTTGCATCAGAAATTATCTTTTTCTTTTGCATCCTACTGTACTCCTTGGGTATGAACCTCACAGCTTTATAATTTGCAATGTCTGCAAACCATGGTACCTCTTGAATGGCAAAGAGTTGCTCATTCGGAAAGGTCTCAGAGATCTCAGTGGAAGGAAGGGACGCCCCAGCTACTGGTTCTAACCAGGACAGGTGATCAGCTACCTGGTTCTCTGTCCCTTTTCTGTCTCTTATTTCTATATCAAACTCTTGCAGAAGTAAAACCCATCTTATGAGCCTAGGTTTTGAATCCTGCTTTGTGAGTAGATATTTAAGAGCAGCATGGTCAGTGTACACAATCACTTTTGATCCGACTAAATAGGATCTAAACTTATCAATGGCATAAACCACTGCAAGCAACTCTTTTTCTGTGGTTGTGTAATTCTTCTGTGCGTCATTTAGAACACGACTGGCATAGTAAATGATGTGCAGAAGCTTGCTATGCCTTTGTCCCAACACTGCACCAATGGCATGGTCACTGGCATCATACATTAATTCGAATGGTAATGTCCAGTCAGGTGCAGAGATGACTAGTGCTGTGACCAGCTTGGCTTTCGGGGTTTCAAATGCCTGCAGGCACTCTGTGTCAAACATAAATGGCGTGTCAGCAGCTAGCAGGTTGCTCAGAGGTTTTGCAATTTTTGAAATATCCTTTATGAATCTCCTATAGAATCCTGCATGCCCCAGAAAGCTTCTGATTGCCTTTACATTGGCAGGTGGTGGTAATTTTTCAATCACCTCTACCTTGGCTTGATCTACCTCTATTCCCTTGCTTAAAATTTTGTGCCCAAGGACAATTCCTTCAGTCACCATAAAGTGACATTTTTCCCAGTTTAAGACCAGGTTAGTTTCTTGGCACCTTTTCAGGACAAGTGTTAGATGATCAAGACAGGAGCTGAATGAGTCTCCAAATATTGAGAAGTCGTCCATGAAGACTTCCAGGAACTTCTCTACCATATCAGAGAAAATAGAGAGCTGCACCTCTGAAAGGTTGCAGGTGCATTGCAGAGACCAAAAGGCATTCTTCTGTAAGCAAATACTCGAGATGGACATGTGAATGCTGTTTTCTCTTGGTCTTGAGGATCCACTGCAATTTGGTTGTAGCTTGAATAGCCATCCAAAAAGCAGTAGTATTCATGACCTGCAAGTCTTTCTAGCATTTGGTCTATGAATGGTAAAGGAAAATGATCCTTTCTGGTGGCTGTATTGAGCCTTCTGTAATCAATACACATACGCCACCCTGTAACTGTTCTTCTGGGAACCAGTTCATTCTTTCCATTATGAACCACTGTCATGCCTCCCTTCTTAGGGACAACTTGGACAGGGCTCACCCAGGGGCTATCAGAAATAGGATAAATAATCCCAGCCTCTAGTAACTTAGTGACCTCTTTCTACACCACTTCCTTCATGGCTGGATTTAGCCGCCTCTGTGGTTGAACCACTGGCTTAGCATCATCCTCTAATAGGATCTTGTGCATACATGTTGCTGGGCTGATGCCCTGAAGGTCACTTATGGACCACCCAAGAGCTGTCTTGTGTGTCCTTAGTACTTGAATTAGTGCTTTCTCTTCCTGTGGATTTAAAGCAGAGCTTATGATCACTGGAAAAGTGTGACCCTCTCCCAGAAATGCATATTTCAGGGATGGTGGTAGTGGTTTGAGCTCAGGTTTAGGAGGTTTCTCCTCTTCCTGAGGGATTTTCAGAGGTACTTTTATTTCCTCTGATTCCTCCAGATCAGGCTGAACATCTTTAAAGATGTCTTCTAGCTCTGATTCAAGACTCTCAGTCATATTGATCTCTTCCACTAAAGAGTCAATAATATCAGTGCTCATGTAGTCATTTGATGTGTCTGGATGCTGCATAGCTTTGACAGCATTTAACTTAAACTCATCCTCATTGACTCTCAGGGTCACTTCCCCTTTTTGTACATCAATAAGAGTTCGTCCAGTTGCTAGGAAAGGTCTTCCTAGAATGAGAGTTGCACTCTTGTGCTCCTCCATTTCCAGCACTACAAAATCAGTGGGAAAGGCAAATGGCCCAACCTTGACAATCATGTCCTCAATGATGCCTGATGGATTTTTAATGGAGCCATCAGCAAGTTGAAGACATATCCGGGTTGGTTTGACTTCTTCAGTCAAGCCAAGCTTTCTAATAGTAGATGCAGGTATTAGGTTAATACTTGCTCCAAGGTCACATAGGGCTGTCTAGGTACAAGCACCCTCTAATGTGCATGGTATAATAAAGCTTCCTAGATCTTGAAGCTTCTCTGGTAAGCTTTTCAGAATGACTGCACTGCATTCTTCAGTGAGAAACACATTTTCAGTTTCTCTCCAATCCTTCTTATGACTTAAGATCTCTTTCATGAACTTAGCATAAGAGGGTATTTGCTCAAGTGCCTCTACAAACGGAATCTTTATTTCAAGAGTCCTGAGATAGTCTGCAAAGCGGGCAAATTATTTATCCTGTTTCGCTTGGTGGAGTTTCTGAGGATAAGGCATCTTGGCTTTATATTCTTCAACCTTAGTTGCTGCAGGTTTATTTCCTACAGTGGTGATTGGAGAAGCCTTCTAAGAGGGGTTATCATCAGCACTTGTAGGTGTCTGATCCCTCATTGGCGTTTGAACGCCAGGATTGGGTGCTGGATGGGCGTTTAACGCCAGCTTCCCACCCTTTTCTGGCGTTTGAACGCCAGAACTGGACAAGGAATGGGTGTTTAATGCCAACTTTTCCCCCTTTTCTGGCGTTTGAATGCCAGAGTTATTCCGTTATTCCTCTATAGGCTCTTGATGTCCTCAGAGGGATTTTGGGCAGTGGTTTGGTCATCCTCTGTCATTTGTTCCTTTCTTGACTTTTTGCTACTTTGAGCTGAGTTATTCAATGTCTTCCCGCTCCTTAGTTGGACAGCTTGGCATTCTTCTGTTATCTGTTTAGATAGCTGCTGTCTTGTTTGATTCAATTGTGCTTCTATATTCTTGTTAGAATTTTTAGTGTCTTGGAGCATCTCTTTGAATTCTGCTAATTGTTTTGTCATAAGGAGTAATTGCTAATTAAGTTCAACAATCTGTTCTTGAGGATTGGGATCAGTAGTTACTGCCATAGCCTCTTCTTTTATGGAGGACTCACTATTTGAGTACAGATGTTGATTTCTAGCAAATGTATCTATGAGCTCTTGAGCTTCTTCAATTGTTTTTCTCATGTGTATAGATCCACTAGCTGAGTGGTCTAGGGACATCTGAGCTTTTTCTGTAAGCCCATAGTAGAAGATGTCTAATTGTACCCACTCTGAAAACATTTCAGAGGGGCATTTTATCTGCATCCCTCTGTACCTCTCCCAGGCATTATAAAGGGATTCATGATCCTCTTGTTTACGGCCTTGGATGTCCAGCCTTAGCTATGTCATCCTTCTTGGAGGGTAAAATTGATTCAGGAATTTGTCTGTTAATTGTCTCCATGTTTTTATGCTTGATGTGGGTTGGTTATTTAACCACCTCTTAGCTTGATCTTTTACAGCAAATGGAAACAATAACAATCTGTAGACATCCTGATCCACTTCTTTATCATGTACTGTGTCAGCAATTTGTAAGAACTGTGCCAGAAACTCAGTAGGTTCTTCCTGTGGAAGACCGGAATACTGGCAATTTTGCTGCACCATGATAATGAGCTGAGGATTTAGCTCAAAGCTGCTTGCTTTGATGGGAGGTATACAGATGCTACTCCCATCTACAGCTGTAATGGGGTTAGCATATGACCCCAGAGTTCTTCTGGACTGTTCACTTCCACTTATGTCCATGATGGAGAAAAGGGAATTGATATGAATTATTATTTTTCTTAAAGTAACCGAAAATAATAAGTAAAATAAATGGAAAATAAAATAAAATTTCGAAAATAAAAAGAAAATAAAATAAAAGCAAATTGAAAACTAGATTAATTAATTAATTAAAAAGATTTTGAAATTAGCAATTAAAAAGATTTGATTTTTGAAAAAGATTTGAAAAGATCAATTTTTTGAAATTAGAATATTGACTTGACTAAAAAAAAGATATGATTTTGAAAATCTTTGACTAAATTAATGCAAAATTTTGAAATTTATGAGTAAAATAGGGAAAGGATATTTTTTTTTATTTTTGAATTTTAATGTGGGAAGAGAAAAACAACAAAATGACACTAAACTTAGAAATTTTAGATCAAAACACAGAGAACAAACAAGAAAAGTTTGAATGTCAAGATGAACACCAAGAACACTTTGAAGAACAAGATGAACACCAAGAAACAAATTTTTGAAAAATTTTTAAGTAAATAAAAGAATAAAAACACCAAACTTAAAATTTTTAGAAAATAAAGCACAAATTTTCGAAAAATTAAAAGAAAACACAAAGAAGACACCAAACTTAGAAATTTTAAAAATCAAGAAAGAACTAAAGACATGCAATTTCGAAAAATTAAAAGAAAATACAAGCATGCAATTGACACCAAACTTAAAATATGAAAATAAACTCAAATAAAAGACTCTAAACCAACAAAAATAAAATATTCCTAATCTAAGCAACAAGATAAACCGTCAGTTGTCCAAACTCGAACAATCCCCGGCAACGGCACCAAAAACTTGGTGCACGAAATTACAATCACACTTTTGCAACTCTGCACAACTAACCAGCAAGTGCACTGGGTCGTCCAAGTAATACCTTACATGAGTAAGGGTCGATCCCACGGAGATTGTCGGCTTGAAGCAAGCTATGGTTATCTTGTAACTCTTAGTCAGGATATCAATAATTCTCAGATTTAATTGTAAAAAGTAAAAGAACATGAAATAAATACTTGTTATGTAGTAATGAAGAACAGGTTGGGGCTTTGGAGATGCTTTGTCTTCTGAATCTCTGCTTTCCTACTATCTTCTTCTTCATGCACGCAAGGCTCCTTCCATGGCAAGCTTTATGTTGGGCATCACCGTTGTCAATGGCTACATCCCGTTCTCTCAGTGAAAATGTTCCAAATGCGCTGTCACTGCACGGCTAATCATCTGTCGGTTCTCGATCATGTCGGAATAGGATCCATTGATCCTTTTGCGTCTGTCACTACGCCCAACACTCACGAGTTTGAAGCTCGTCACAGTCATCCCTTTCCAGATCCTACTCAAAATACCACAGACAAGGTTTAGACGTTCCGGATCTCAGGAATGACCGCCAATGAATCTAGCTTATACCACGAAGACTCTGATTTGAATCATGAAGCTAAGAGATATGCATTCAATCTAGGGTAGAATGGAGGTGGTTGTCAGGCACGCGTTCATAGGTGAGAATGATGATGAGTGTCACGAATCATCACATTCATTAAGTTGAAGTGCGAATGAATATCTTAGAATGGAAGCAAGCGTAATAGAATGGAAAACAGTAGTAATTGCATTAATTCATGAAGAACAGCAGAGCTCCTCACCCCCAACAATGGGGTTTAGAGACTCATGCCATAGAGAATACAACAAGAAACGTGTAAATTGTCATGAGGTACAAGATGAATCACTGAAAGTAGTATTTATAGTAAACTAGTGACCTAGTGTTACAGAAAATGAGTAAGCTAGGGTGTTTATTGTAAAAATCCACTTCCGGGGCC
The DNA here is from genome assembly GCF_059453495.1 of Arachis ipaensis. Taxonomy (NCBI): domain Eukaryota; kingdom Viridiplantae; phylum Streptophyta; class Magnoliopsida; order Fabales; family Fabaceae; genus Arachis; species Arachis ipaensis. Next base: position 82,551,299 of record NC_142444.1, read on the forward strand.
CTCATGGTGTGTGCTTGAGCTGAGCATTGAAGCTTTCATGTGTAGAGACATTTTCTGGAGTTAAACGCCAGTTTTTATGCCAGTTTGGGCGTTTAACTCCAGCTTTTGTGCCAGTTTTGGAGTTAAACGCCAGAATTCTTGAGCTAACTTAGAGCGCCTGTTTGGGCCATCAAATCTCAGGCAAAGTATGAACTATTATATATTGCTGGAAAGATCAGGATGTCTACTTTCCAACGAAATTGAGAGCACGCCAATTGGGCTTCTGTAGCTACAGAAAATCCACTTTGAGTGCAGGGAGGTCAGAATCCAACAGCATTTGCAGTCCTTTTCTAGCCTCTGAATCAGATTTTTGCTCAGGTCCCTCAATTTCAGCCAGAAAATACCTAAAATCACAGAAAAACACACAAACTCATAGTAAAGCCCACAAAAGTGATTTTTATTGAAAAACTAATATAAACATAATAAAAACTAACTAAAATATACTAAAAACATACTAAAAACATACTAAAAATAATGCCAAAAAGCGTATGGATTAACCACTCATCAGTGATGGTGGCGTTTCCTTCTTGGGGAACCAATGATGTCCTTGAGCTCTTCTATGTCTCTTCCTTGTCTTTGTTGCTCCTCCCTCATTGCTCTTTGATCTTCTCTAATTTCATGAAGGATGATGGAATGCTCTTGATGTTTCACCTTTAGTTGCTCCCAATAATTGTGTGGAGGAAAATGTATCCCCTGAGGTATCTCAGGGATCTCTTGATTTGCAGTCAAATGTTCTACCACTGAGCTATAGAGCCTTGAGATGAATCTCTCCATCTCCTATGACTCGGAGGTGGAAGCTTCTGTCTTCCCTTTCCTCTTTCTAGAGGTTTCTCTGGCCTTAGGTGCCATCAATGGTTATGGAAAAACAAAAAAAGCTATGCTTTTACCACACCAAACATAGAATATTGCTCGCCCTCGAGCAAAAGAAGAAAGAATATAAGAAGAAGAAGAAGATATGGAGGAGATGGAGGGGTGTGTGTATTCGGCTATATGGGTGGGATTGGGTGGGGTAGAGATTTTGAATTTTGAAGGTAGGTGGGGTGTATGGATGTGAGTGGTGAAGAGGTGATGGGGAAGAGAGATTGAGGTGATTGGTGAAGGGTTCTTGGGAAAGGGTGATATAGGATTATGAGGAGGGAAGGTGAGTGGAGGTATGTGGGGATCCTTTTGGGGTCCACAGATCCTGAGGTGTCAAGGATTTACATCCCTGCACCAATTAGGCATGCAAAATGCCCTTGCATGCATTTATGGCATTTAAACACCGAAGTGATGCTTGTTCTGGGCGTTCAACGCCCATGTGCAGCATGTTTCTGGTGTTGAATGCCAGCTTCATGCTTGTTTCTGGCGTTTAGCGCCAGCTCTATGCTCTGTTCTGGCTGGCTGGCGTTTAAACGCCAGTAAGTCCTTCCTCTAGGGTGTGATTTTCCTTCTGCTATTTTTTATTTTGTTTTTAATTTTTGTATTTATTTTGTGATTCCACATGATCATGAACCTAATAAAACATGAAAGAACAATAAAATAAAAATAAAATTAGATAAATAAAAATTGGGTTACCTCCCAACAAGCGCTTTTTTAATGTCAATAGCTTGACAGTGAGCTCTCATGGAGCCTCACAGATGTTCAGAGCATTGTTGAGACTTCCCAACACCAAACTTAGAGTTTGGATATGGGAGTTCAACATCAAACTTTAGAGTTTGGTTATGGCCTCCCAACACCAAACTTAGAGTTTGACTGTGGGGGCTCTGGTTGACTCTGCAGTGAGAGAAGCTTTTTATGCTTCCTCTCCATGGTTACAGAGAGAGATCCTTGAGTTTTAAACATAAGGTTGTCCTCATTTAGTTGAAGGATCAATTCTCCTCTGTCCACATCAATCACAGCTCTTGCTGTGGCTAGGAAGGGTCTTCCAAGAATGATGGATTCATCCTCATCCTTCCCAGTATCCAGGATTATGAAATCAACAGGGATGTAAAGGCCTTCAACCTTTACTAGCATGTCCTCTACTTGTCCATAAGCCTGTTTTCTGGAATTGTCTGCCATCTGTAATGAGATTCTAGCAGCTTGTACCTCAAAGATTCCTAGTTTCTCCATTACAGAGAGTGGCATGAGGTTTATTCCTGACCCCAGGTCACATAGAGCCTTCTCAAAGGTCATGGTGCCTATGGTACAAGGTATTAGGAACTTTCCAGGATCCTGTTTCTTCTGAGGCAATCTCAGTTGATCCAGATCACTCAGTTCATTGATGAGCAAGGGAGGTTCATCTTCCCAAGTCTCATTACCAAATAATTTGGCATTCAGCTTCATGATTGCACCAAGGTACTTGGCAACTTGTTCTTTAGTAACATCCTCATTCTCTTCAGAAGAAGAATACTCGTCAGAGATCATGAATGGCATAAGGATGTTTAATGGAATCTCTATGGTCTCTAGATGAGCCTCAGCTTCTTTTGGTTCCTCAAAGGAAAACTCCTTGTTGATCACTGGACGTCCCAGGAGGTTTTCCTCACTGGGATTCACGTCCTCCTCCTCTCTTGTGGGTTCGGCCATGATGGTCAATTCAATGGCTTTGCACTCTCCTTTTGGATTTTCTTCTGTATTGCTTCGGAGAGCACTAGGAGGGATTTCAGTGATCTTCTTACTCAGCTGGCCCACTTATGCTTCCAAATTTCTAATAGAAGACCTTGTTTCATTCATGAAACTTAGAGTGGCCTTAGATAGATCAGAGACTATATTTGCCAAGCTAGATGGATTCTGCTCAGAACTCTCTGTCTTTTGCTGAGTAGATGATGGAAAAGGCTTGCTATTGCTAACCCTGTTTCTTCCACCACTGTTAAAGCCTTGTTAAGGCTTTTGATCCTTCCATGAGAGATTTGGATGATTTCTCCATGAGGGATTATAGGTGTTTCCATAGGGTTCACCCATATAATTCACCTCTACTATTGCAGGGTTCTCATGATCATAAGCTTCTTCCTCAGAAGATGCCTCTTGAGTACTGTTGGATGCAGCTTGCATTCCATTCAGACTCTGAGAAATCATATTGACTTGCTGAGTCAATATTTTGTTCTGAGCCAATATGGCATTCAAAGTATCAATTTCAAGAACTCCCTTCTTCTGAGGCATCCCATTACTCACAGGATTCCTCTCAGAAGTGTACATGAACTGGTTGTTAGCAACCTTGTCAATAAGTTCTTGAGCTTCTGCAGGTATTTTCTTTAGGTGAATGGATCCACCTGCAGAAGTATCCAATGACATCTTAGCTAATTCAGACAGACCATCATAGAATATATCCAGGATGGTCCATTCTGAAAGCATGTCAGAGGGACACTTTTTGATCAGTTGCTTATATCTCTCCCAAGCTTCATAGAGGGATTAACCTTCTTTCTGTCTAAAGGTATGAACATCCACTCTAACTTACTCAGCTTTTGAGGAGGAAAGAACTTGGCTAAGAAAGCCATGACCAGCTTATCCCAAGAGTTCAGGCTATCTTTAGGTTGAGAATCCAACCATATTCTAGCTCTATCACTCACAGCAAAAGGGAAAAGCATGAGCCTGTAGACTTCAGGATCTACTCCATTAGTGTTAATAGTATCACAGATCTACAAGAATTCAGTTAAGAATTGAAAGGGATCTTCAGATGGAAGTCCATGAAACTTGCAGTTTTGTTGCATCAGAGAAACTAATTGAGGTTTACGCTCAAAATTGTTTGCTCCAATGGTAGGGATGGAGATGCTTCTTCCATGTAAATTGGAATTAGGTGCAGTAAAGTCACCAAGCATCTTCCTTGAATTATTATTATTTTCGGCTGCCATCTCCTCTTCCTGTTCGAAAATTTCTGTAAGGTTGTCTCTGGATTGTTGTAATTTAGCTTCTCTTAGTTTCCTCTTCAGAGTCCTTTCAGGTTCAGGGTCTGCTTCAACAAGAATGTTCTTGTCCTTGCTCCTGCTCATATGAAAAAGAAGGGAACAGAAAAATAATAATAGGGATCCTTTTTACCACAGTATAGAGGTTCCCTTGTGTGAGTAGAAGAAAAGAAGAGTAGAAGAGAGAAAAGAAAGGAGAATCCAAACAGAAGGGTGAGGATAGGAGTAGTGATTTGAGATGAAGAGAAGTGTTAGTAAATAAATAAATAAATAGAAGGAGATGAGAGGAAGAAGTTTTCGAAAATAAATTTTGAAAAGGGGTTAGTTATTTTCGAAAATTAGAGGAGAATTAAAATTAAAATTAAAATTTAAATAATTAATTAACTAAAAAGAATTTTTTTGAAAAAGATGGAGGTATTTTCGAAAATTAGAGAGGGATAGTTAGGTAGGTAGTTTTGAAAGAGATAAGAAACAAACAAAAAGTTAATTAGTTAGTTGAAACAAATTTTGAAAATAAATTTTTAAAAGATAAGAAGATAAGAAGTTAGAAAAGATATTTGAAAAAGATATGATATGAAAAGGTATGATTAAAAAGATATGATTTTGAAAAAGATAAGATAAAAAGATATTTTTGAAAAGATATGATTGAAATTAGTTTTGAAAAAGATTTGATTTTTAAAATCGCAATTAATGACTTAATTCACAAGAAATCACAAGATATGATTCTAGAACTTAAAGTTTGAATCTTTATTAACAAGTAAGTAACAAATTTGAAATTTTTGAATCAAAACATTAATTGTTGATAATATTTTCGAAAATATGATATAAAATTAAGAAAAAATATTTTTGAAAAATATTTTTAAAATTTTCGAAAATAAATAAGAAAAATGAAAAAGATTTGATTTTTGAAAAAGATTTTGAAAAGATAAGATTTTTAAATTGAAAATTTGATTTGACTCATAAGAAACAATTAAATTTTAAAAAGTTTTGAAAAAGTCAATTCAAATTTATTAAAATTTATGAGTGAAAAAGGGAAAGATATTTTTTTGATTTTTTGAATTTTTAATGAAGAAAGAGAAAAACATGAAAAAGACTCAATGCATGAGAATTTTTAGATCAAAATAATGAATGCATGCAAGAACACTACGAATGTCAAGATGAACACCAAGAACACTTTGAAGATCAAGATGAACATCAAGACTTATTTTTGAAAATTTTTAATGAAAGAAAAACATGCAAGACACCAAACTTAGAGATTTTCAAAAATTAGACACTAACAAGTTAAAAATGCATATGAAAAACAAGAAAAGACACAAAATAAGAAAAAATCAAGATCAAACAAGAAGGCTTACCAAGAACAACTTGAAGATCATGAAGAACACTATGAATGCATGAATTTTCAAAAAATGCATAAAATTTTTAGAAAAACTGCAATTGACACCAAACTTAAAAATTGACTCAAGACTCAAACAAGAAACAAAAATTATTTTTGATTTTATGATTTTATTAAATTTTTTTGGATTTTTGTATATTTTTATATTTTTTTGAAAACATATAGGAAAAAGGAAGCAATGAATTCACAGTCCTCAATCAAGATTCTAGGAATCATACCAGGTTAGTCTAAAGCTTGATGGTCAGCCAAACTTCAGCATACCATTTTGAAACTTTAGAATTCATTCTTAAAAATTTTAGAATAATTTTTGAAAACAAAGGGAAAAGAAATTTTTTTTGAAAGATTTTCGAAACCAAATAGTTTTTTTTTTTGAAAATAAAATGAAAAGAAAATTACCTAATCTGAGCAACAAGAAGAACCGTCAGTTGTCCAAACTCGAACAATCCCCGGCAACGGCGCTAAAAACTTGGTGCACGAAATTGTGATCCCTGGTAATGGCTCCAAAAACTTGGTGCTCTAATCTAAATTCATAATTTGTCACAACTTCGATACAACTAACCAGCAAGTGCATTGGGTCGTCTAAGTAATAAAACCTTACGTGAGTAAGGGTCGATCCCACGGAGATTGTTGGTATGAAGCAAGCTATGGTCATCTTGTAAATCTCAGTCAGGCGGATATCAAATGGTTATGGAGTTTTCGAATAATAATAAATAAATAAATAGAAAATAAAGATAGGAATACTTATGCAAATCATTGGTGAGAATTTCAGATAAGCGTATAGAGATGCTTTCGTTCCTCTGAACCTCTGCTTTCCTGCTGTCTTCATCCAATCATTCCTACTCCTTTCCATGGCAAGCTTTATATAGGGCATCACCGTTGTCAATGGCTACATCCCATCCTCTCTGTGAAAAAGGTCCAAATGCTCTGTCACGGCACGGCTAATCATCTGTCGGTTCTTGATCATACTGGAATAGGATCCATTGATCCTTTTGCGTCTGTCAGTATGCCCAGAACTCGCGAGTTTGAAGCTCGTCACAGCCATCCCTTTCCAGATCCTACTCGGAATACCACAGACAAGGTTTATACTTTTCGGATCTCAGGAATAGCCATCCATGGGTTCTAACTTATACCACGAAGACGCTAATAACTCGGACTCGGTCCCCTGTATTAGATATCCAAGAGATATCCATTCAATCGAAGGTAGAACGGAAGTGGTTGTCAGGCATGCGTTTATAGGGGAATGATGATGACTTTTTCACGATCATCACATTCATGCTGAAGTGCGAATGAATATCTTAGAAGCGGAATAAGTTGAATTGAATAGAAAAACAATAGTACTTTGCATTAATCTTTGAGGAACAGCAGAGCTCCACACCTTAATCTATGGTGTGTAGAAACTCTACCGTTGACAATACATAAGTGATAAGGTCCAGGCATGGCCGAATGGCCAGCCCCTATGATCTAAGAACTAGACGTCCCAAGATGATCCAAAGATGATAAAAATTCCTATTTATACTAAACTAGTTACTAGGGTTTACAGAATTGAGTAAATGATGCAGAAATCCACTTCCGGGACCCACTTGGTGTGTGCTTGGGCTGAGCTTGATGTTTACACATGGAGAGGTCATTCTTGGAGTTGAACGCCAGTTTTTAACGTGTTTCTGGCGTTGAACTCTACTTTGCAACTTGTTTCTGGCGCTGGACGCCAGACTGCAGCATGGAACTGGCGTTGAACACCAATTTACGTCGTCAATCCTTATTTAAAGTATGGACTATTATATAATGCTGGAAATCCCTGGATGTCTACTTTCCAATGCAATTAGAATCGCGCCATTTGGAGTTCTGTAGCTCCAGAAAATCCACTTTGAGTGTAGGAAGGTCAGAATCCAACAACATCAGCAGTTCTTTTTCAACCTCTGAATTTGATTTTTGCTCAAGTCCCTTAATTTCAGCCAGAAAATACCTGAAATCACAGAAAAACACACAAACTCATAGTAAAGTCCAGAAAAGTGAATTTAACATAAAAACTAATAAAAACATCCCTAAAAGTAACTAGATCCTACTAAAAACATACTAAAAACAATGCCAAAAAGCGTATAAATTATCCGTTCATCACGTGCCACGCCTAGCTCCTGGCGTGCCACGCCTAGCTCCTGGCGTGCCACACCTAGCTCCTGGCGTGCCACGCCAGTGCATTTATGTGGCGTTTGCTCCCATGTGGCATACCAGTTTCACACGCCCAGCTTCTTGTTTGTCTTCTTCCCATTTTTGATGCCTTTTTCACCTAAAATTCAGCACAACTCATCTCAAAGTGGTGTACCATAATATTCATCAAATAATGCATGAATTGTACTGATCAAATGAGATTTATGCTCTTTTATGGTCTTCTTTATGCAAGAAAGATGGGTAGATGATGCAAGTCATCAGCACGCGTTCGCGTCATCCATGCGTTCGCGTCGCTTGTATTCTGCGCTAGGCACGCATCCGCATCGTCCATGCGTGCGCATCACTGCCATTTTCTTCAAAACTTCATTTTGTGCGTTCCTTCCAGTTTTGCACGTTTCCTTTCTATCCTCTAAGCCATTCCTGCCCTATGAAGCCTGAAATTACTTAACACACAGATCACGGCATCGAATGGTTAAATTGAATCATGCAATTCTAATTACTATCCACTTATATATATATAAAGCTTATATATGGTTAAATTGGGTCCAATTTTCAAGGAATCACATATGCATAACTAAGGGCCAAATCATATTAAAATACATTCACAATTGAGTTGAGTTAATCAAAAGAGTTCACAAACTTGCAAGACAATCAGTGATCAATCATGGATATATGGAAATGAGCTATTGAACCCTTATTGGATTTGTGTATACACTCTAGTCACTCAGTGTTTGGGGTTAATCACTCTATTCTTCTCTAGTCATGCTTTCTAAAACTTTGTTCTTCATCTAACCAATCAACAAATATTTAATGTACACATGCAAACATCATGAGGTCTTTTTCAAGGTTGTAATGGGGCTAAGGTAAAGGTGAGGGCATATATATAAGGCTGAGTGAGCTATAAGTTGAATCCTTGATTAGTCTAAGATCTCACCTAGCATATACATACTCTTATACCATTTTTAAATTGTGCCTAGCTACCCAATTTTCCCACTTTGGTATCACATACTCATGCATCAAATTATTTTTAATTTTATCCTATGTGCATTGACCTTTTTAATAAACTTATTATTGGGGTAATTTTGTTCCCTTATTTTTTTATATACTTAAAATGTTTTTTTTTATTCAAAAAAAAGAAAACATAACATTATCAATGCACATGGATTCTTTTAATTATTTAAGTTTCACATGAGCATGCTCCCAAATTCTGATTATTTTATCCATTTAATCCTTTCCTATCAACCCACGTTTCCACAGTTCCCCATACTTAATTGTTACACAATCTCTATCTTAAGCTAACCAAAGATTCAATTTGGGATATTTGATTTGTTTTTCTGCTTAAGATTAGTGATGTGGTTATAGAACAGAAGGGGATTAAAAGGTTCAAGGGGGCTAACAAGGTGATGGCAGGGCATTTTGGCCAGTTTCACTGACCTTTTCTTTATGGTTTTAAGGTAGTTTCATGCATTTTCTTAGGAAATAAGCAAGTTTTGGGTAAATAATCACTTACATCTTGATTCAAGCAAACATTGTGAATTTTACATGATTTCATGAGAATTATACATGAATTAAAGGACAAATTGAATGATGAATGTCTCATAACTTGGATCACAGCTTCGATGCACTTTATTGCTTGATTTCAGGATAAAGGAAGCAAGGAAGAACCACGTTAGCAGCCATGTTAGTCTAGCTAACGTGACCACTAACGTGGAATGAAGGCTAGCTTGCAACGTTAATGAGAAAAGTGATTGCCAATAACACCTTCGTGAGCTATCATAGCCCACGTTAGTTGCCACGTTAACTATGTTAACGTGGAAGCTAACGTGGAAGAGAAGTAGAACTCCAACATTAGTGGTAAAAGTAAGTGCCACTAACGTTCCAAGAGGGGCAATTGGCCACGTTAAGAGCCACGTTAACTTAGTTAACGTGAGCTCTAACGTGGAAGAAGAAGATGATGCCAACGTTAGTGACACTCACCTTTGTCACTAACGTTGGACTAAGCCCATATTGGCTACGTTGAAAGCCACGTTAACCTAGTTAACGTGGACTCTAACGTGGAGGGAGCAAGAATCACCAACGTTAATGACACTCACCTTTGTCACTAACGTTGGATTGAGCCACTATGAGCCACGTTAGTCACCACGTTAATTACATTAACGTGGAAGCTAACATGGAGAAGAGGGATGATGAGCCAACGTTAGTGACACTCACCTTTGTCACTAACGTTGGAGATAGCTATCAATACCACGTTAGAAGTCACGTTAAGTTAGTTAACGTGAACTCTAACGTGGGAAGTAGGGGCGTTCTGAAGCGTTAGTGACAAAGGTAAGTGTCACTAACGCTCTCGAAGATTTGGCAAGCCTACGTTAAAGGCCACGTTAACTATTCTAACGTGAACTCTAACGTAGGGAGAAAGGGGTACTCTTAACGTTATTGAAAAAGGTAAACCCCAGTAACATTTACGAAGGGCCAAGGGTCAACGTTAGTGGTCACGTTAGTGCCACTAACGTTGAAGTTAACGTCGACCACTTTGGGTTAGGAACGTTAGTGGAAAAGGTGATTGTCACTAACGTTCTCAACCCCACATTTTCACTTAATGTTAACACCACTAATGCCCTAAGCTAAAGTCCCTGCCTACTTTACACTTTCTCTGCAAGTAAAGCTGAGCCCACTGAAGAAGATAACTGCTTCAACTCAAGATCCAAAGGCCCATATCCAAGACTTGAAGAGCCAACTAAAAGATCAGAAGAATAGTATAAATAGGGAGAGCTTTGAACTAGAAAAGGGAGCTTGGGGAGCTTGGGGAGCTTTTGGGCATTATTACAATTACTCACTGTATTTTACTTTCTCTGCACTTCTAGTTTAACTTTCAGAATGTACTCTCCATCTTTGATTTCCATTCCCAGAGCTATGAACAACTAAACCCCTTTCATTGGGTTAGGGAGCTCTGTTGTAATTTGATGGATCAATAATAGTTTTCATAATCCTTCTTCTTTCTTTTCTCTTGATTTTACTAGAAAGCTTTCAATCTTCATCCAATTGAGTAGTTATCTTGGAAAAGAAGCTATTCATACTTGGATCTCTTCTGAACCTTGGAAAAGGGATGAAGAGATCATGCTAGAAATATTTTCTCATGTTGGACCAAATTGGGGTTTGTGCGGATATGGTGACATATAATTCTCCCAATACTTTGATTTGGAAATACATGTGGTATAATCAGTGACCACACTTCATCTCTTCTCATGAGCAATTAGACTAAGGAATTAGCTATTGATCTGATTTGAGAGATTGAATTACCAAGGAATTGGAATTCAATCACTTAAGATTGCCAAGGAGATCAATGAATGCATTGATTGAGGAAGAGATGAAAATGAACTTGATCCGGAGAATGCAACATCTCCTAAGCCCAATGAATTCCCCATTTCTGATCTTACCCATTCTCTTTACTTATTGCCATTTACTTTCATGCTAAACTTCCTTTCCCCATTTAAGATTCTGCAATTTACTTCCCGTCATTTATTTTCTGCTATTTACTTTTCTGCCATTTAATTTCCTGCAATTCTAAACTCACTTTCTGCTTAGTTCAACTAGAACGTTCTTCTAATTAAAGTGGCTTGACCAATCAATCCCTGTGGGATTCGACCTCACTCTACTGTGAGTTTTTACTTGACGACTGATGAGAGTACTTTTGTGTGGTCTAGAAATTTGCGGATAAATCCTCGTTGCAAGTATAGTTTCTAAACCTTCAAAAGTCCTATCATACAAACATTTTGGTTGTCACAAGTAACAAACCCCTTTTTAAATTGATTACCGAAGTATTCAAACCTCGGGACGTCTTCTCAAGGAATTGCAGGGAGGTATGTTCTTTTTATTGGTTATGAGTTTGTAAATTGGGGGTTTTGAAAGTGAGGAAGCAGTATGTTGAACAAAAAGAATAAAATAAAATAGTAATAATAAAATAAACTCTTGGCAAGGTATAAGAACTGGAAGTCCTATCCTAGTTATCCTTATCAATTGTGATGAGAATGGATTTTTCTCCCACTTTGTTAACCTCTAACTATGAAGGTAAGTTAAGTGGATGAATTAATTTTGATTCCTCAAGTCCTAGCTTTTCCTTGGGAAAAGATAGAGTTATTGGAACCCGAATTAATTCTTGAAGAATTCTAATTTTCACTCAACAATGAGTTTGATAACTCAAGTGTCTCCAATGACTCAACCAAAGCCAAAAGGGAAAATATCTAAATTAAATTAAAAGCATTTATAAATGAAGCAAAGCAAAATTAAATCTGAAAATATCTCGAATTGCATTCACAAAGGAACTTAAATCTGACATGGACATTCATAAATTAAATTGGAGAACTAAATAAAAGAAACATTAAACCTGGGATTGAGAGTCACTCTTAAAACTAAGAGAAATCCTAAATCCTAATCCTAAGAGAGAGGAGAGAACCTCTCTCTTTAAAACTACATCTACTCCTAAAATTGTGAATATGAAAGCCTGTTTTATGAATGGATGTATTCCTCCACTTTATAGCCTCTAATATGTGTTTTCTGGGCTGAGAACTAGGTCAGAAACAACCCAGAATTCGCTCGTTGCGAATTCAAACATGCTGAATTTCCGTCACTGCGACGGGGCCGCATGGAGCACGCGGTCGCATCGCCTAGCGTCAGAGAAACTATGGCATATTATATATCAAATCGAAGCCCTGGATGTTAGCTTTCCAACGCAACTGAAACCGCATCATTTGGACCCTTGTAGCTAAAGTTATAGCCGTTTGAGTGCGAATAGGTCAGGCTGGACAGCTTAGCAATTTCTCCAACTTCTTGTATTCCTTCCACTTTTGCATGCTTCCTTTCCATCCTCTGAGTCATTCCTTCCCTGTAATCTCTAAAATCACTTAACACACATATTAAGGCATATAATGGTAATAAGAGAGGATTTTAAACTTAGGGAACTTAAGGCCAAAGAAGCATGTTTTCAATCAAAGCACATAATTAGGAAGGCAAATGTAAAACCATGCAAATAGTATGAATAAGTGGGTAAAGAGTTGATAAAAACCACACAATTGAGCACATGATAAACCATAAAATAGTGGTTTATCAACCTCCCCACACTTAAACATTAGCATGTCCTCATGCTAAGCTCAAGAGAAACTATAAAGAATGAAGAGGAATGGTATGAAATGTAACCTATCTATATGAATGCAACTACATGCAAAATGTTTCTACCTACTTGGTCAAAAATAAATAAATTCTCCAAGACAAATATAAATCAGATTCCACTAATTCAAATCATACAAAATAAGGTACAAGTGAACTTGTAAGAAGATAGCTCATGAAAGCAGGGAATATAGAATTTAGTACTGAACCCTTACTGGTAGTGTATATCACTCTAACTCTCAAGTGTCTAGGGTCAATCACTCTACTCTTCTCTAATCATGCTTTCTAAACTTTGTTCTTCATCTAACCAATCAACAAATATTTAGTATACCAATGCAAACATAATGAGGTCTTTTCAAGGTTGTAATGGGGCTAAGGTAAGGGCGAGGGTATATATATATGGCCAAGTGAGCTATAATATAAATCTTTGACTAACCTAAGCTCTCACCTAATATACATATACTCTATATGCTATTAAATTCATGCCTAACTACCCATAATTCCCACTTTTGTATCACATACTCATGTATCAACTTTTTCTTTTTAATTTATCGCATGTGCATTGATTTTTTCATTAACTTAACATTGGGGTAATTTATCACATACTCACATACTCTATTTTTTTTTTCTCTTTTTCTATTTTTTTTCTCTTTTTTTTTGAATCATAAAACCAAACATAACTTATCAATGCACATAGATTCTCCATTATTTTTCTATTTTGGTTTTTCATGAGTAAGTTCCCAAATTCCTAATATTCAAATAAATTAGAAACATGATACATTCCCTTATTAACCCAAGTTCCCACAATTTCCCCACACTTAGTTGATGTACAATCCCTATCTTAAGCTAACCAAAGATTCAATTGGGATATTTAATTGTTTTTCTACTTAAGGCTAGTGATGTGATAAAATACAGAAGAAATGGGGATTAAAAGGCTCAAGGGGCTAACAAAGGTGATGTAAAAGGTAGGCTTATTTGGGATAAGTGAGCTAATAACAAATAATGGCCTCAATCATATGCAAGCATGTAAATACACTAAATAATGGACATATAGATTGGAACAAAGCAAAGATTGCAATTATAGAGAAGAAAACACACAGGATAAAATATTTATGGTTAAATAATGTAACCATATAAATAAGCTCAAATTTCATAGGTTGTGTGTTCTTTAGCTCAAAAATCATGTTCAAAATACAACTTCCAAACAAGTTTTAATATAAATTTTTTTTCAATTTAAATTAGTGAAAATTTTCAAAAATAGTCCTAAAATGAAATTTATAACTTTAACCAAGTAGTAACTAAATTCACAAAATCAAATAAATATGCAATCAAACATGCAAATGCAACAACTAACAAGGAAAATAAACCATTGGTGTTGAGATAGATGAGTAACTAACCCATGGAGATCGGTATCGACCTCCCCACACTTAAAGATTGCACCGTCTTCGGTGCATGCTAAGATGTGCAAGTGGACGGGTTGTTCCAACTGATGCTTTTCTTCAAGGATTGTGCAGATGGACTTGTTTGTCTCCCCTTATAGAAGTTTTTCCCTTTTTCCATCTTCGGTGGCCAGCCTGAAAGAAGAGAAAAAGAAAAAGAGTAACCTAAAAATAAAGATAAGAAAATAAATGAAATATGGGTGTTAATGCCAAATAATAGAGGTCTCATTCACATGGAAGCTTCAACATGCAAGTGAGAAAATAATAGAAGTACATGGCAAATCAAGAGTGCAAAAATTTGCAACAATAGGAAAGAGAGTGTGGGTATGGAGAGATAATATAAATTCATGTCAATGTAAAAGTAATACAGGTATAAAAGGTTGGCATTGATATAAATAATATTACCTATCTAGAATAAAACAAGTAACTAAGCACCCAAAATAATTCAAGAGAAGATGCAACAGCTAAATAAGAAAATTTTAACACCAAAGGAAAAATAAAGAATTTAGAAAAGAAAACAAAAATATGCACAAAATTATGATGCAATGAATAAAATATGTAAATAAATTAAGTAAAATAAAATAAAAGATAAGAAGAATGAGAAGGGAAAGAAGGGAAGAAGAAGTAAGTAAGAAAGGAGGGAGGAAAAATTAGGATTGGGGGAGAAAAGATAAGATATTTGGCAAATTAGGATAAGCTGTGCGGCGCAAGCGACGCGGTCGCGTGGGGCACGCGGTCGCGCGGCTTACGCTTAAACTGATTGACGCGGTCGCGTCGGTCACGCGGTCGCGTGACCCGTTTTATGCTACTGGCGCGAGGGCAGCCTCGCTCTCGCACAACTCTCTGTTCAAAAATCATTAATTGCCAAATATTGGGTGACGCTATCGCATGGGCCATGCGATCGCGCGAGTGGACACTTAGTAGGATGTGACGCGGCCGTGTGAGGCACGCGGTCGCGTGAGATGGATTGCGCGTCCAGCGCCAGTCCAGTACCACTCTAGCAAAACTTTCGGCTGTGCACCCTTTTTACGTCGAAATCCAGGTCACGCGGCCGCTTGGGGAACGCGGTCGCGTGGTAGGCCATTATTCCCATATGACGCGGTCACATTGGTGACGCGGTCGCGTGGGATGATTTGTTCCATTGGCACGCCTCCAGCGCTGCTCCTGCGTAACTTTCTGTTCATATTAATATTGTCTCCCATCTCTTTGCGACACGGATGCGTCGCTGATGTGGTCGCGTCGCGTGCTCAATTTTTTTTTTATTATTATGCAGTATGCAGAATGCAATGATTAATATGAATGTGATACAAAATTCCGGGTTCAATATAATAAAATAAAATAGAACTCGAAAACAATTAAAACTAAATAAAAATGAAAGAGGAACGAACATACCATGGTGGGTTATCTCCCACCTAGCACTTTTAGTTAAAGTCCTTAAGTTGGACATTTGGTGAGCTCCCTGTTATGGTGGGTTGTGTTTGAACTCATCCAGGAATCTCCACCAATGTTTGTATCTCCAGTAACCTCCGGGGTCCCAAACTAGGCATGTAAAGCCCTTAAGAAGCTTCAAACAGATTCTTAGGCTCCCGTGGTGACAGATGTCAGAGTAGATTCCAGGATCCCAAACTTTGCTTTTACACCCATTTTTGTCGGGATCTGTATTTTTCCAGCTGGGTGATAAGTAATTTGAATTCTCACTGCAGCTACCAAACAGCTTCCAAGACCCATTCAATTGAGCTCTACACCAACCGTTGTGTTTAAACTTAAAGCTTCCAACCATAATGAACCTTGTAGGACAATTCTTACCACTGGCCATCTTCCTCTTACTCTTAATGTTACAAAGAGCTCTAAGTTGACCATCCATCTCCAGTAGCCCATATTCAAGTGGAATTAGAAAGCTAAGGGATATGAATTTTACCCACTTGAATGTTGTGAAGGATGATGGCAACTTAGGGGGAGGTATTTTTAATAAAATTACAAGCTCCACTCCCTTGTGCTCTTCTCTAATAATTACCACCTCTTTGCAAGCTTCTTCAATTTCAACCACTTGATCAACCTCTTCCAAGTCTTCAACTGTGATATGCCTTGGAGGTTGTACACCCTCCTCAGCATCAATTTCAAACGTCTTGGAAGGGGGTTCTATGACTGGACCTTCCCATGGAGGTTCTGCATCTCCTAAGTCTTCAACCACTTCTTCTTCTTCAATAATTCTGACTTCCTCTACTTGTTCCAGTACAAAGTCATGCTCCGTACTGTCTACTGGAGTTTCTAGTATCTCCTTCATGCTACGTTCTTTATTAGATTGTCCACATGAAGCCATGGGGGTTCCTTGAGTGTCCGAATGTCGGGAAGCTAATTAATTTATCGCTTGCTCCAATTGACGAATGGTTGCCTGAAATCGATCCACTATTTCCTTGAAACGATCCTTTGTCTCTTGATGCACTCGGCTTTCATAAATAGGATCATAGTGCTCTTGGATTGATGGATATAGAGATGGTGAATATTGAAGTGGTGGTTCTTGTGAGTAATTGGGTTGGAATTGGGGTGGTTCTATATATGGTTCATATGGCTCACAAGGTGGTTGGTATGGTGGTTGAGGGTTAGGGTCATATGGAGGTGAATGGCGGAAAGGGGCTTGTGAGTTTGGTGGTCCAAAGTTATGTTGAGGAGGGGGTTCATAGGCATATGGTGGTGGTTGTTGATAGTCCATTGGAGGTGGTTGTTGCCAATAGGGTTGATCAAATCCTTGTGGCTCCTCCCATCTTTGATTTTTCCAACCTTGATGCCTGTTCTCATTGTAATTTCTTCTTCCTGCAACATTATTGTAACCAGACTCATAGCCAAAGGGGTGAGAGTTCATAATAGCAAATAAAAATTTAAAAACGAAAACATAAACAAATTGAAATTAAAAGGTTATTTTAAATTTTTAAATTTGAAAATTAAATTTTGAAATCTGAAATTTGAAATTTTGAATTTTAAATTTTTGAAATTTTGAATTTTGAAATTTTGAAAATTGAAATTTAAATATTGAATTTTGAAATTTGATTTTTGAAATAAGATAAGATAAGATAAAAAATTTTAAAATAAAAACCAATAACCTATTAATTTACGAAAAAGCAAAAAAATAAAAATAAAAACAAATAAAAACAAATAAACAAGCAAAAAGCAAATATTTACAATAACCAATAATAAGGCACACATTTGCAATTCCCCGGCAACGGCGCCTTTTTGATGAGAGGACTTTTGTGTGGTCTAGAAATTTGCGGATAAATCCTCGTTGCAAGTATAGTTTCTAAACCTTCAAAAGTCCTTTCATACAAACGTTTTAGTTGTCACAAGTAACAAACCCCTTTTTAAATTGATAACCGAAGTATTCAAACCTCGGGTCGTCTTCTCAAGGAATTGCAGGGAGGTATGTTCTTATTATTGGTTACGATTTTGTAAATTGGGGGTTTTGAAAGTGAGGAAGCAGTATGTTGAACAAAAATAATAAAATAAAATAGTAATAATAAAATAAACTCTTGGCAAGGTATAAGAACTGGAAGTCCTATCCTAGTTATCCTTATCAATTGTGATGAGAATGGATTTTTCTCCAACTTTGTTAACCTCTGACTATGGAGGTAAGTTAAGTGGATGAATTAATTCTGATTCCTCAAGTCCTAGCTTTTCCTTGGAAAAAGTTAGAGTTATTGGAACCCGAATTAATTCGTGAAGAATTCCAATTTTCAATCAACAATGAGTTTGATAACTCAAGTGTCTCTAATGACTCAACCAAAGCCAAAAGGAAAAATATCTAAATTAAATTAAAAGCATTTATAAATGAAGCAAAGCAAAATTAAATCTGAAAATACCTCGAATTGCATTCACAAAAGAACTTAAATCTGACATGAACATTCATAAATTAAATTGGAGAAATAAATAAAGGAAACATTAAACCTGGGATTGAGAGTCACTCCTAAAACTAAGAGAAATCCTAAATCCTAATCCTAAGAGAGAGGAGAGAACCTCTCTGTAAAACTACATCTACTCCTAAAATTGTGAATATGAAAGCCTATTTTATGAATGGATGCATTCCTCCACTTTATAGCCTCTAATCTGTGTTTTCTGGGCCGAGAACTGGGTCAGAAACAACCCAGAATTCGCTGGTTGCGAATTCAAACATGCTGAATTTCTGTCACTGCGACGCGGCCGCTTGGAGCACGCGGTCGCGTCGCCTAGCATTAGGGCAACTATGGCATATTAATATCAAATCGAAGCCCCAGACGTTAGCTTTCCAACGCAACTGGAACAGCGTCATTTGGACCTTTGTAGCTAAAGTTATAGCCGTTTGAGTGCGAAGAGGTCAGGCTGGACAGCTTAGCAATTTCTCCAACTTCTTGTATTCCTTCCACTTTTGCATGCTTCCTTTCCATCCTCTGAGTCATTCCTGCCCTGTAATCTCTGAAATCACTTAACACACATATCAAGGCATCTAATGGTAATAAGAGAGGATTTTAAACATAGGGAACTTAAGGCCAAAGAAGCATGTTTTCAATCAAAGCACATAATTAGGAAGGCAAATGTAAAACCATGCAAATAGTACGAATAATTAGGTAAAGAGTTGATAAAAACCACTCAATTGAGCACAAGATAAACCATAAAATAGTGGTTTATCAACGACAATTCGGTATACTTGCCGAAGGAAATTTGTTGAGAGACAAGTTTCCATACATCAAGTTTATGGTGCCGTTGCCGGGGATTGATTTTGTATCAACAATGATTAAATTGGTGGATAACTAGATTGAGCATTTGTTTTTATTTTGTTTGATTTAAGTTCATTTGAGTAATTTACTTTCTTTTTAGCTATTTTCTTCCCTTTTTCCCTACCCATTTTCTTAGTTGTTTACAATTCAGTCACTAACCCACTAACTGTTTGATATATTGCATCACTCACACTAATAGCGTTTCTGTAGAAATTACTGTCTGCATCTATCTCTCTTGCTTTTGCTTTGTTGGTTGTATGACAGGTAGAAGAAGCGGGGCTTCAACTTCCTTTGATTCTGAACCTGAGAGGACCTTCCTTAGATTAAGGAGGGAAGCAAGAGGAAAGAGAGTAGTTGGTGCTGAGGAAGAGGAAGAGTACTTTGAACCAGACATGGAGGAGAATATGGAGAACCATCATGAAGAAGAGGCTCACAACCATGGAAGAGAAGGTCCAGCGCATCAGGCTGGACAAGAGAGAAGAGTTCTGGGTTCTTACATCAACCCAAACCCAGGAAACTGTGGAAGTAGCATCCAAAGGCCAACCATACATGCCAACAACTTTGAACTAAAGCCACAGCTCATCACCCTTGTTCAGAACAATTGTTTATTCGGAGGAAGTGTCCAAGAAGATCCCAATCAACATCTAACCACCTTCCTGAGGATATGCGATACTGTGAAGTCTAATGGTGTTCATCCTGACACCTATAGACTACTTCTATTTCCCTTCTCACTCAAGGACAAAGCATCTAAATGGCTGGAATCCTTTCCAAAGGATAGTTTAGCAACCTGGGAAGATGTGGTGAACAAGTTCTTGGCAAGATTCTATCCTCCTCAATAGATCAACAGGTTGAGAGCTGAGGTACAAACATTTAGGCAGCCAGATGGTGAGACTCTATATAAAGCATGGGAGAGGTTTAAAGACTTGACAAGAAGATGCCCGCCAGATATGTTCAATGAATGGGTGCAGTTGCACATCTTCTATGAAGGCCTTTCATATGAATCAAAGAAGGCAGTAGACCACTCATCCAGGGGATCTCTGAACAAGAAGAAGACCATTGAAGAAGCCATAGATGTCATTGAGACTGTAGCAGAGAATAACTACTTCTATGCTTCTGAAAGAGGCAATACTAGAGGAGTGATGGAGCTGAACAATGTGGATGCACTGCTAGCTCAAAACAAGATGATTACCAAGCAATTAGCTGACCTCACTAAGAAGATAGAGAGGAATCAAGTAGCAGCAATCACCACTTCAGCAGCAACCCAAGAAGGAGTGAATGAAGAAGCAGAGGGTGATCAGGAACAAGCCAACTACATTGGGAATTCACCTAGGCAAAACCATGACCCATACTCCAAAACGTATAATCCTGGTTGGAGGAACCACCCAAACTTTGGGTGGGGAAATCAACAAGACCAAGGCCAAGATCAGAGATGCCACAACCCGACAACAATCCAACTCACCAACACTCCACACAGAGGTCATACCAACACCCACCCAACAACACTTCTCAACATCCATACCAAAGTCAAAATGGCCCTTCTCATCCTTCCAATCTCAACTCTCCATCACCGGAAGAAAGACTATCAAGGATTGAGACTCTACTTGAAGGCATATGCAATGAGATTCTAGATAACAAGGTGTTCCGAGAAGAGGTGCGATCCAACATGCAGAATCAAGAGGCTGCCATCAAGAAACTTGAGACACAAGTTGGTTACCTACTCCAGCAAACTCCTGTTCATAACCTTGGTAGCAACATTGAGCCAAACCCAAAGGAGGAGTGTCAAGCTATCACCCTCAGAAGTGGTAAGGAGTTAAAGGAGACCTCCAAGAAACCACAAGAGGAGGACCCAATTGAAAGAAAGGAGGAACAAGAGGAAGTTCAAGTTCCCCTATCCAATTCGCGTAAAAGGGGAGAAGAGCTGAAGCCATATGTTCCAAGAGTCCCATATCCTCAGCAATTGAGAAAAAAGGGGGATGACAGCCAATTCTCAAGGTTTCTAGAAATCTTCAAGAAACTACAGATTAACATACCCTTTGCTGAAGCAATAGAGCAAATGCCGCTCTATGCCAAGTTCTTGAAGGAATTGATGACCAAAAAGAGAAGTTGGAAGAACAACGAAACGGTGATAATAACCGAGGAATGTAGTGCCATCATTCAACACAAGCTACCCCAGAAATTGAAGGATCCTGGGAGCTTCCAGATCCCCTGTATTATAGGAGAGATCACGGTGGAGAAGGCTCTGTGTGATTTAGGAGCCAGCATAAATTTGATGTCAGTAGCCATGATGAAAAAAATGAAAATTGAGGAGGCCAAGCCAACAAAAATGGCCCTACAACTGGCAGATCGATCATTCAGGTTTCCTCACGGCATAGTAGAAGACTTGCTAGTGAAGGTAGGAGACTTTATCTTCCCATCAGACTTTGTGGTGTTGGATATGAAGGAAGGAGCCAAAGCTTCTATCATTCTGGGCAGACCATTCCTAGCCACTACTGGAGCTATCATTGATGTCCAGAAAGGTGAACTGACACTGAGGTTACACAATGAGAAGATGATATTCAATGTGTTCAAAGCCATGAGTTACCCACAAGAACCAATGGGAGAGTGTATGAGGTTGGATTCACTAGAAGATATAGCACAAGATACTCTCGAAGAGGAAGAATTTGAGGGGTTGACAGAAGAAGAGTCAGCTTCAAGCGAAGAGGTTACAGCAGCAGAGGTTCACATTCAAGGCACATTAGAAGGGAAGAGTGAAGGAAAGGAAGCACCTAAACTTGAACTCAAAGTACTGCCACCCACCCTCAAATATGCATACTTAGGGGAGAATAAAAGTTACCCAGTGATCATTAACTCAGCCCTCAGCCACAGGCAAGAAGAGGAACTACTCCAAGTGTTGTGAAAGCATAAGGATACCATTGGATGGACCCTCACTAACCTGAAAGGAATCAGTTCGGCCATATGCATGCATAAGATATTGTTGGAAGATGATGCCAAACTATCCATTCAACCCCAAAGGAGGCTGAATCCAGTCATGAAGGAAGTGGTACAGAAAGAAGTTATGAAGCTATGGCAGGGAGGGGTAATCTACCCGATCTCAGACAGCCCCTGGGTCAGCCCCGTGCATGTTATGCCAAAAAAGGGAGGAATCACTGTAGTCCCCAATGAGAAGAACGAACTGATCCCTACCAGGACCGTCACAGGATGGCGGATGTGCATAGACTACAGAAAATTGAATGAAGCGACAAGAAAAGATCATTTCCCCCTTCCATTCATGGATCAGATGCTGGAGAGACTTGCAGGACACGCATATTACTGTTTTCTCGATGGTTATTCAGGATACAATCAAATAGTGGTTGATCCAAGAGACCAAGAGAAAACCTCATTCACATGCCCATATGGAGTGTTCGCATACAGGTACATGCCATTTGGGCTATGTAATGCACCTGCGACTTTCCAACGCTGCATGCTTTCTATCTTCTCAGATATGATAGAGAAATTCATTGAAGTTTTTATGGATGATTTCTCGGTATTCGGAGATTCCTTCCCTAGTTGCCTAAATCACCTGGCCCTGGTGTTAAAAAGATAACAAGAAACTAATTTGGTCTTGAACTGGGAGAAATGTCACTTTTTGGTGATAGGAGGAATAGTTCTTGGCCATAAGGTTTCTAACCAAGGCATTGAAGTGGACAGAGCCAAGGTGGAACTCATTGAAAAATTACCTCCACCAAGTGATGTCAAGGCAATTAGGAGTTTTCTAGGGCATGCTGGCTCTTACAAAAGGTTTATTAAAGATTTTTCAAAGACAGCCAAGCCCTTAAGCAATTTCCTTGTATCTGATACACCATTTATCTTTGATGAAAAGTGCATGCTGGCATTTGAAAACTTGAAAAAGAGGTTGTCCTCTGCCTCTATCATTTCCCCACCTGACTGGAACCTACCATTTGAACTGATGTGCGATGCATCTGATTTCACAATTGGGGCAGTGTTAGGACTGAGGAAAGATAACTTGGTCCATGTGATATACTATGTGGTGCACGAATTGTGAATCACACTTTTCACAACGCGTACCACTAACCAGCAAGTGCACTGGGTCGTCCAAGTAATACCTTACGTGAGTAAGTGTCGAATCCCACGGAGATTGTTGGTTTGAAGCAATCTATGGTTATCTTGTAATTCTTAGTCAGGAAGTCAATTATATTTATCAGTTGAATTGCGAATAAACAAGAGAGCATGGATTAAAGGTTACTTGTTGTGCAGTAATGGAGAATATGTTGGAGTTTTGGAGATGCTTTGTGTTCTGAATCTCTGCTTTCCTCTGTCTTCTGATTCATGCATGCACGTCCTCCTATGGCAAGCTGTGTGTTGGTGGATCACCGTTGTCAATGGCTACCATCCATCCTTCCAGTGAAAATGGTCCGGGTGCGCTGTCACCGCACGGCTAATCATCTGCAGGTTCTCAATCGTACCGGAATAGGATTTACTATCCTTTTGCGTCTGTCACTACGCCCAGCACTCACGAGTTTGAAGCACGTCACAGTCATTCAATCCCAGAGTCCTACTCGGAATACCACAGACAAGGTTTAGACTTTCCGGACTCTCATGAATGCCGCCATCAATCTAGCTTATACCACGAAGATTCTGGTTAAGAGATCTAAGAGATACTCATTCAATCTAAAGTAGAACGGAAGTGGTTGTCAGGCACGCATTCATAGGGAATGATGATGATTGTCACGTTCATCATATTCAGGTTGAAGTGCGAATGAATATCTTAGATAGGAACATGCATGTTGAATAGAAAACAGAAATACTTGCATTAATTCATCGAGAATTGGGCAGAGAACTGCCGTTGAACGCCAGTGTACGTCGTCTATCCTTGAGCAAAGTATGAACTATTATATATTTCTGGAAAGCCCTGGATGTATACTTTCCAACGCAATTGGAAGCATGCCATTTCGAGTTCTGTAGCTCCGGAAAATCCATTTTGAGTGCAGGGAGGTCAGAATCCAACAGCATCAGTAGTCCTTTTTCAGCCTGAATCAGATTTTTGCTCAGCTCCCTCAATTTCAGCCAGAAAAATACCTGAAATTACAGAAAAACACACAACTCATAGTAAAGTCCATAAATATAAATTTTTCCTAAAAACTAATGAAAATAAACAAAAAACTAACTAAAACATACTAAAAGCTATATGAAATTAACCCCAAAAAGCGTATAGAATATCCGCTCATCACAACACCAAACTTAAACTGTTGCTTGTCCTCAAGCAACTAGACAAATAAAATAGAAGACTAATAGGTTGAGAAGCAATAATATCTCAGAGTTTTTGAGTGAAGCTCAAATTCTAATTAGATGAGCGGGACTAGTAGCTTTTTGCTTCCGAACAGTTTTGACATCTCACTTTATCCATTGAAGCTCAGAGTGATTGGCATCTATAAGAAGTTAGAATTCAGATAGTGTTATTGATTCTCCTATTTCAGTATGATGATTCTTGAACACAGCTATTTCATGAGTCTTGGCCGTGGCCCTAAGCACTTTGTTTTCCAGTATGACCACTGGATACATAAATGCCACAGACACATAATTGGGTGAACCCTTTGGATTGTGACTCAGCTTTGCTAAAGTCCCCAATTAGAGGTGTCCAGAGTTCTTAAGCACACTCTTCTTTCTGCTTTGGACCTTGACTTTAACCGCTCAGTCTCAAGTTTTCACTTGACACCTTCACGCCACAAGCACATGGTTAGGGACAGCTCGGTTTAGCCGCTTAGGCCAGGATTTTATTCCCTTAGGCCCTCCTATCCACTGATGCTCAAAGCCTTGGGATCCTCTTTATTACCCTTGCCTTTTGATTTTAAGGGCTATTGGCTTTTTTTTTTGCTGCTTTTTCTTGCTTCAAGAATCATTTTTATGATTTTTCAGATTATCAATAACATGTCTCATGTTCACCATTCTTTCAAGAGCCAACATATTTAACAGTCTTAAACAACAAATTCAAAAGACATATGCAATGTTCAAGCATTCATTCAGAAGATAGAAAGCATTGCCACCACATTTAACTAATTAGGATTTCTCTTATTAAAACTCGAAATTTTATTGCCTCTTATTCAAAAGATCTACTACTTTATTCATGTTTGCTGATGATGAGAAAAATAAACTATAGCTTAATTGGAGAAAAAATCAAAATAGACACTAATTACTACTATATGACTCCTAAGGTAAACTTCTATAAGGACACTATCACAGAGTTAAGGCAGAAATTGGAAATTAACAACCTTTATTCTGGGAGAACGGGGGTTCCTCTGATCTTTGGGGTGCTTGGTCCTGCAAGAGATAACTTCTGGCGCTTCAAGTCCCTTAAGTCACGCCCTTGCTCTTCTTGTTCTTTAAACATATAGGTAAGAATTTGACTGTGTTCCTTTTGTTCTTTTATGATTTGTTCCATAGCTTCCCGTATCTTGGTAACAGACGTCTCAAGATACTCCCAATATTCAAATTGAGGGATTTCTGGGAGAAATTCCTGCGTTTTCTTCTTGATGGGATCATCCTGTACTTGTTGTTTTTCCATTGATGCCTTGGTGATTGGCTTCTCAACTGAGATGTACTCAGTTATTCCCATTCTTACTCCGGCGTCCTTGCAGAGCAGAGAAATCACGCTTGGATAAGCCAACCTGGCCTCTTTAGAATTTTTGTTGGCAATTTTGTAGAATTCAGCTGAGATCAGCTGATGAACCTCCACTTCCTTTCCCATCATGATGCAATGGATCATCACTGCTCTTTTAACTGTGACTTCAGAACGGTTGCTAGTAGGCAACAGAGAATGCCCAATGAAGTCCAGCCATCCTCTGGTGACTGTTTGAGATCCTCTCTCTTGAGTTGATTTGGGACACCCTTTGTGTTGGTGGTCCACCTGGCTCCAGGGATACATATGTCCTATAGAATCTTATCCAGGCCCTTGTCTGTTCTCATCATTCTCCTGTTGAAGGAGTCTGGATCGTCTTTCAGCTGAGGGAGCTTTAAGATCTCTCTGATCTTATCAGGGATGGTATGAACAATCTTTCCTCTGACCATGGTCCGATATTCATAGAAAGCAGTTCCAGATAGTTTTTGCTTGTCAGTTTGCCACATATTAGCATAGAACTCCTGGACCATATTCCTTCCCACTTTCGTTTCAGGATTAGCGAGGACTTCCCAGTTCCTGATTCGAATTTGCTCCTGGATCTCCGGATATTCATCTTCTTTCAGATCGAATCTAACTTCCTGGATCACTGATCTCAGACCCATTATTTTGTTATAATGGTCCGAATGTTCTTTAGATAAGAACTTCCCTTGATTCCAAAGTGGTTTTGGAACGCTCTCTTTCTTGCCTCTTGGAGTGGGTTGTTTTCCTTTGGGAGCCATGATCTTAGTGATCGTG
The DNA here is from genome assembly GCF_059453495.1 of Arachis ipaensis. Lineage (NCBI taxonomy): Eukaryota > Viridiplantae > Streptophyta > Magnoliopsida > Fabales > Fabaceae > Arachis > Arachis ipaensis. Next base: position 82,577,500 of record NC_142444.1, read on the forward strand.
GATAAACACACCAAACTTAGAGGTTTGCTTGTCCTCAAGCAAAAGAAAAGAAAGGAGAGGGATAGAAGGAGAGCTAGGTGCAATTGTTGATGGGAGGGGAGGGAGGCCGAACTCAAATTTATAGGGAGGGAGGGTGGGTTTTCGAAAAAGAAGAGATAAAGATATGATAAAAAGATTTATTTGGAAAAGATAAGATAGAAGATATGATAATTGAAGATATAGTTTAAAATTGAGAGGATATGAAAGATTTTTGAAAAAGATAGATTTAGATTTTGAAAAAGATAAAGTGGAGGTTTTGAAAAAGATATTGATGAGTTGAAAAGATAGATTTGTAAAAAAAAAGTTTTGAAAAGAGTTGGATTGAATTTGCAAAGAGGCCTGGTGCTTATGGATTAAAATACATTTGATATTTTTAGGGTAGGGTTTTTAGAAATTATGGAATTTAGAAATCAAGGTTTTTAACATGTTTATGCAAGAAATCATGTATTGAAGTATGAAAATCAAGATTTTGAATGGAAAAATTTGAATAAAAATGAGTTTTGTCTCCTCCCTGCCATCCTGGCATTTGAATGCCCAAACACTGCCTGTTTTGGGCGTTCAACGCCCAAATGCTGCTCTCCTGGGCGTTCAACGCCCAGCTGCTGCCATTACTGGCGTTCAACGCCCAGTGGGTGCCCATTTCTGGCGTTGAACGCCCAGATTGCTACCATTACTGGCGTTCAACGCCCAGTGGATGCCCATTTTGGGCGTTGAACGCCCAAAATACACTTTTACTGGCGTTTTCTTGCCAGTGAGCTCTTTTTCTCTGTTTGTGTGCCGAGTCCTTCTGTAACTCTGTGGACTTATACAATTGATTCCTCACCTTAGTGTCAGTGGGCTTTATATAAACAAATAAAAATAAAAATAGGGCAAAATGCTTAGAGGATTGTTGCCCCATGGCTGGGTTGCCTCCTAGCAAGCGCTTCTTTATTGTCTTTAGCTGGACCTTGCTGAGCTTTTAATCTAGCTTCAGCCTTGAGCATTCTTGCTCAATGTTGCCTTCAAGATAGTGCTTGATTCTCTGTCCATTGACAATGAACTTCTTATTAGAATCAATATCTTGAAGCTCCACATAACCATGTGGTGATACGCTTGTAATCACGTATGGTCCCCTCCACCGGGATTTCAGTTTCCCGGGGAATAGCCTGAGTCTAGAGTTAAACAACAGAACCTTCTGTCTTGGTTCAAAGATTCTAGATGACAGCTTTCTGTCATGCCACTTTTTTTATTTCTCTTTATAAAGCTTGGCATTTTCGAAAGCTGTGAATCTGAATTCCTCTAGCTCATTTAGCTGGAGCAATCATTTTTCTCCTGCTAATTTGGCATCAAAGTTTAGGAATCTGGTTACCTAGTAGGCCTTATGTTCCAGTTCCACGGGCAGGTGACATACCTTACCATACACGATTTGGTATGGAGAGGTCCCTATAGGGGTCTTGAATGCTGTTCTGTAAGCCCACAGAGCATCATCCAAGCTCCGTGCCCAATCCTTTCTACGGGTATTTACTGTCCGTTCTAGGATTCTCTTTAATTCTCTGTTAGAGACTTCAGCTTGCCCATTAGTTTGTGGATGATATGGAGTAGCCACCTTGTGGCGAATCCCATACCGAACCATGGCAGAGTAAAGCTGTTTATTGCAGAAGTGAGTGCCCCCATCACTGATTAGTACTCTAGGGACACTGAACCTACTAAAGATATGTTTCTGGAGGAACTTCAGCACCGTTTTAGTATCATTGGTGGGTGTGGCAATGGCCTCAACCCATTTTGATACATAATCAACTGCCACCAGAATATAAGTGTTTGAGTATGATGGTGGGAAAGATCCCATGAAGTCAATTCCCCATACGTCAAACAACTCAATTTCCAAGATTCCTTGTTGAGGCATGGCGTAACCATGAGGCAGATTACCAGCTCTTTGGCAACTGTCACAGTTACGTACAAACTCTCGGGAATCTTTATAGAGTGTGGGCCAATAGAAGCCACATTGGAGGACCTTGGTGGCTGTTCGCTCACCTCCGAAATGGCCTCCATATTGTGATCCATGGCAATGCCATAGGATCCTTTGTGCTTCTTCTCTAGGCACACACCTACGGATTATTCCGTCTGCACATCTCTTAAAGAGATAGGGTTCATCCCACAAGTAGTACTTTGCATCAGTAATTAATTTCTTCTTTTGTATCCTGTTGTACTCCTTGGATATGAACCTTGCAGCTTTATAGTTTGCAATATCGGCAAACCATGGTGTTTCTTGAATGGCAAATAAATGCTCATCCGGAAAAGTCTCAGAGATCTCAAGAGAGGGGAGGGGCGTCCCTTCTACTGGCTCTATCCGGGACAGATGATCAGCCACTTGGTTCTCTGTCCCTTTTCTGTCTCTTATTTCTATATCAAACTCTTGCAGAAGCAACACCCATCTGATGAGCCTAGGTTTTGAATCCTGCTCTGTGAATAGATATTTAAGAGCAGCATGATCAGTATACACAATCACTTTTGATCCTACTAAGTATGATCTGAACTTGTCAATGGCGTAAACCACTGCAAGTAATTCTTTTTCTGTGGTTGTGTAATTTTTTTGGGCATCATTTAAAACGCGACTAGCATAATAAATGACATGCAGAAGCTTGTCATGCCTCTGTCCCAATACTACACCAATGGCGTGATCACTGGCATCACACATTAGCTCAAATGGTAACGTCCAGTCTGGTGCAGAAATAACTGGTGCAGTGACTAGCTTAGCTTTCAGCATTTCAAACGCCTGCAGGCACTCTGTGTCAAACACAAATGGCGTGTCAGCAGCTAGCAGATTGCTTAGAGGTTTTGCGATTTTTGAAAAATCTTTTATAAACCTCCTATAGAATCCTGCATGCCCCAGAAAGCTTCTGATTGCCTTAACATTGGCAGGTGGTGGTAATTTTTCAATTACCTCTATTTTTGCTTGATCTACCTATATTCCCTTGTTTGAGATTTTATGCCCAAGGACAATCCCCTCAGTCACCATGAAGTGACATTTTTCCCAGTTTAAAACTAGGTTGGTCTCTTGGCATCTTTTCAGAACAAGTTTCAGGTGATCAAGACAGGAGCTGAATGAGTCTCCATATACTGAGAAGTCATCCATGAAGACTTCCAGAAATTTTTCCACCATATCAGAGAAAATAGAGAGCATGCATCTCTGGAAGGTTGCAGGCGCATTACATAGCCCAAATGGCATCCTTCTATAAGCAAACACTCCAGATGGACATGTGAATGCTGTTTTCTCTTGATCCTGGGGATCTACTGCAATCTGGTTATAGCCTGAGTAGCCATCCAAAAAGCAGTAATAATCATGACCTCTAGTCTTTCTAGCATCTGGTCTATGAATGGTAAAGGAAAATGATCCTTTCTGGTGGCTGTATTGAGCCTTCTGTAGTCAATACACATGCACCACCCTGTAACTGTTCTTGTAGGAACCAGTTCATTTTTTTCATTATGAATTACTGTCATGCCTCCCTTTTTTGGGACGACTTGGACAGGGCTCACCCAGGGGCTATCAGAAATAGGATAAATAATCCCAGCCTCTAGTAATTTGGTGACCTCTTTCTGCACCACTTCTTTCATGGCTGGATTTAGCCACCTCTGTGGTTGAACCACTGGTTTGGCATTATCCTCCAATAAGATTTTGTGCATGCATCTAGCTGGGCTTATGCCCTTAAGGTCACCTATGGACCACCCATGAGCTGTCTTGTGTGTCCTTAGCACTTGAATAAGTGCCTCCTCTTCCTGTGAATTTAAAGCAGAGCTTATAATCACTGGAAAAGTGTCACCTTCTCCCAGAAACGCATATTTCAAGGATGGTGGTAATGGCTTGAGCTCAGGTTTAGGAGGTTTTTCCTCTTCCAGAAGAAATTTCAGAGGCTCTTTCATGTCCTCTGAATCCTCTAAATCAGGCTGAACATCTTTAAAGATGTTTTCCAACTCTGATTCAAGACTCTCAGCCATGTTGATCTCTTCTACCAAAGAGTCAATAAGATCAACTTAAACTCATCATCATTGACAGCGTTCAACTTAAACTCATCATCATTGACTCTCAGGGTTATTTTCCCCTGTTGGACGTCAATGAGGGATCGTCCAGTTGCTAGGAAGGGTCTTCCTAGAATGAGAGTAGCACTCTTGTGCTCCTCCATTTCCAACACAACAAAGTCAGTGGGAAAGGCGAATGGCCCAACTCTAACAATCATGTCTTCAATCACGCCTGATGGGTATTTAGTGGAGCCATCAGCAAGTTGGAGACATATCCTGGTTGGTTTAACTTCTTCAGTTAAGCCAAGCTTTCTGATAGTGGAAGCAGGTATTAGGTTGATGCTTGCCCCAAGATCGCATAAAGCTGTCTTGGTGCATTGACCTTCTAATATGCATGGTATCAGAAAACTCCCAGGGTCTTTGAGCTTCTCAGGAATGCTTTTCAGAATGACTGCACTGCATTCTTCAGTAAGGAGAACTCTTTCTATTTCTCTCCAATCCTTTTTATGACTCAAGATCTCTTTCATGAACTTGGCATAAGAAGGTATTTGCTCAAGTGCTTCTGCAAATGGAATCTTTATTTCAAGAGTCCTGAGGTAAGCTGCAAAGCGAGCAAATTGCTTATCCTGCTCCTCTTTCCGGAGTTTTTGAGGATAACGTATCTTGGCTTTATATTCTTCAACCTTAGTTGCTGTAGGTTTATTGCCTACAGAAGTGGTTGAAGAATCCTTTTTAGAGGGGTTGTCATCAGCACGTGTGTGTGTCTGATCCCTCACTGGCAATTGAGTGCCACAGTTAGAAGCTGGAGTGACGTGAAACGCCAACTCATTGTCTGTTCCTGGCGTCTGAACGCCAGAACTGTGCCCATTTTGGGCATTCAGCGCCAGGTCTTGCCCATTTTAGGCGTTCAACGCCAGATCCTTGCCTATTTCTGGGGTTGAACGCTAGTCCTGCCTTGTTTCTGGCGTTGAACGCCAGTCCTGAGCATGGTCTGGGCGTTCAGCACCAGCTTTCCACCAAATTTCTGGCGTTTTAATTCCAGAATTACTTTTCCCTAGGCACTTACTGTCCTCAGGTGAATTTTGAGTGGTTTGCTCATTTCTTAGCTTTTTGCTACCTTGAGGTGGGGTATTTAATGTTTTCCCACTTCTTAGTTGAACTGCTTGGCATTCTTCTGTTATTTGCCTTGACAGCTGCAGCTTTGTTTGCTTAAACTGTTCGTCCATATGTATATTAGCCATCCTTGTCTCTTGTAGTCTATCTTTGAATTCGGCTAACTGCTTTGTTAGAAAGTCCAATTGCTGATTGAATTCAGCAGCTTGTTTTACAAGACTGAGTTCAGCAGTTGCTGTTTTAACCTGTTCTTTCATGGAAGGGTCACTGCTTAGATACAGATGCTGATTCCTGGCAACTGTATCAATGAGCTCTTGAGTCTCTTCAATTGTCTTTCTCATGTGGATAGATCCACCAGCTGAGTAGTCCAAAGACATCTGAGCTCCATCTGAAAGCCCATAATAGAAGATGTCTAACTGAACCCACTCTGAAAACATTTCAGAGGGGCATTTTCGTAGCATCTCTCTGTATCTCTCCCAGGCATCATAAAGAGATTCATTATCTCCTTGTTTGAAGCCTTGGATGTCCAGCCTTAGCTGTGTCATCCATTTTGGGGGAAAGTATTGATTCAGGAATTTTTTTGTTAGCTGCTTCCATGTCCTTATGCTGGCCTTAGGTTGGTTATGCAACCACCTCTTAGCTTGATCTTTTACAGCAAATGGAAACAGTAATAGTCTATAGACATCCTGATCTATTTCTTTATCATGTACTGTGTCAGCAATCTGTAGAAACTGTGCCAGAAACTCTGTAGATTCTTCCTGTGGAAGACCGAAATACTGGCAACTTTGCTGCACCATGATAATGAGCTGAGGATTCAACTCAAAGCTACTGACTCCAATGGAGGGTATGCAGATACTACTCCCATATGAAGCAGTAAAGGGGTTAGAATATGACCCCAGAGTCCTCCTGGACTGTTCATTTCCACTTATGTCCATGATGGAGAAAGGGAGATGATGTAAAATAGAGAAAATATTTTTATTTATTTATTTATTTATTTATTTCAAAAATGAAATAAATTAAAATAAAATAAATAAAAAAATTGAGTGAAGAATTTCGAAAAACTGAGGAGAGAGAAAGTGGTTAGGAAGTTTTGAAAAGGATATGATGATTTTTTGAAAAAGGTTTTAAATTTTGAAATAAAAATCTGAATTTTAGAAATAGATTTCGAAAATTTGCTTTTAAAACATAGAGAAAAGATATTTTTGAATTTAAAGAGGAGAGAGAAAACAATAAGATAGCACAATATTTAAAATTTTTAGATCTGATGCTCCTTGTTTTCGAAAATTTTTAAGGGAAAAACACTAAGGAACACCAAACTTAAAAATTTTAAGATCAAGACACAAGGAAAACTCAAGAACACTTTGAAGATTCACGAGAACACAAGAACACGAAGGAAGAACACCAAACTTAAAATTTTTAGAAAACCAAACTAAAATTTTCGAAAAACACAGAGAAATCAACAAGAAAACACCAAACTTAAAATTTGGCACAGGATTTAATAAAAAAATTAATTTTGAAAAATATTTTAAAAAGAAAATAAGGATTCTAAAATTTTAACGCGACAATAATAAAAGACTCTAAAAAAAAAAAGAAATTTTTTTCTAATCTAAGCAACAAAATAAACCGTTAGTTGTCCAAACACGAACAATCCCCAGCAACGGCACCAAAAACTTGGTGCATGAATTGTGAATCACACTTTTCACAACGTGTACCACTAACCAGCAAGTGCACTTGGTCGTCCAAGTAATACCTTACGTGAGTAAGGGTCGAATCCCACGGAGATTGTTGGTTTGAAGCAATCTATGGTTATCTTGTAATTCTTAGTCAGGAAGTCAATTATATTTATCAGTTGAATTGCGAATAAACAAGAGAGCATGGATTAAAGGTTACTTGTTGTGCAGTAATGGAGAATATGTTGGAGTTTTGGAGATGCTTTGTGTTCTGAATCTCTGCTTTCCTCTGTCTTCTGATTCATGCATGCACGTCCTCCTATGGCAAGCTGTGTGTTGGTGGATCACCGTTGTTAATGGTTACCATCCATCCTTCCAGTGAAAATGGTCCGGGTGCGCTGTCACCGCACGGCTAATCATCTGCAGGTTCTCAATCGTACCGGAATAGGATTTACTATCCTTTTGCGTCTGTCACTACGCCCAGCACTCACGAGTTTGAAGCACGTCACAGTCATTCAATCCCAGAGTCCTACTCGGAATACCACAGACAAGGTTTAGACTTTCCGGACTCTCATGAATGCCGCCATCAATCTAGCTTATACCACGAAGATTCTGGTTAAGAGATCTAAGAGATAGTCATTCAATCTAAAGTAGAACGGAAGTGGTTGTCAGGCACGCGTTCATAGGGAATGATGATGATTGTCACGTTCATCATATTCAGGTTGAAGTGCGAATGAATATCTTAGATAGGAACACACATGTTGAATAGAAAACAGAAATACTTGCATTAATTTATCGAGACACAGCAGAGCTCCTCACCCCCAACAATGGAGTTTAGAGACTCATGCCGTCAAAGGGTACAAAGTTTAGATCTAAAATGTCATGAGATATAAAATAAATCTCTAAAAGTTGTTTAAATACTAAACTAGTAGCCTAGGTTTACAGAAAATGAGTAAACCATAACAGATAGTATAGAGATCCACTTCTGGGGCCCACTTGGTGTGTGCTGGGGCTGAGACTTAAGCAATTCACGTGCATAAGGCTATTTTGGGCGTTCAACGCCAGGTTTGGATCCATTTCTGGCGTTGAACTCCAACTTTTAATCCTTTTCTGGCGCTGGACGCCAGAATTGGGCAGAGAACTGGCGTTGAACGCCTGTTTACATTATCTATCCTTGAGAAAAGTATGGATTATTATATATTGATGGAAATTCCTGGATGTCTACGTTCCAACGCAATTGGAAGCACGCCATTTCGAGTTCTGTGGCTCCAGAAAATCCATTTTGAATGCAGGGAGGTCAGAATCCAACAGCATCAGCAGTCCTTTTTCAACCTGAATCAGATTTTTGCTCAGCTCCCTCAATTTCAGCCAGAAAAATACCTGAAATTACAGAAAAACACACAACTCATAGTAAAGTCCAGAAATATGAATTTTTCCTAAAAACTAATGAAAATAAACTAAAAACTAACTAAAACATACTAAAAGCTATATGAAATTAACCCCAAAAAGCGTATAGAATATCCGCTCATCACTATGCCAGCAAAGTTCTCAATGATACCCAAAGAAACTATACCACTACTGAAAAGGAGTTGCTGGCAATAGTTTTTGCATTTGACAAGTTTAGATCATACCTCATTGGTGCCAAAGTTATTGTCTTCACAGATCACACAGCACTTAAATATTTGTTTGCCAAGCAAGAATCAAAACAAAGACTAATAAGATGGATCTTATTGTTGCAGGAATTCAATATTGAAATCAAAGACAAGAAAAGAGTGGAGAACAAGGTAGCAGATCACCTATCTAGAATCCCTCATGATAAAGGAGGAACACCTGGTACAAATGTAAACGAGTTCTTCCCAGATGAGCAGTTGATGATGATTCACAGAGCACCCTGGTTTGTAGATATTGCCAATTTTAAGGCAACTGGGGCTTTACATCCAGACATCAACAAACACCAGAAAAGAAAGCTCATCAATGACGTAAAGTATTTTATCTGGGATGAACCATATCTCTTCAAGAAGTGTTCAGATGGAATTCTGAGAAGATGTGTCTCAGAAGAAGAGGGACGAGAGGTCTTGTGGAACTGCCACAGCTCATGCTATGGAGGCCATTTTGGAGGGGACAGAACTGCAGCCAAGGTATTACAAAGCGGATTCTTTTGGCCCACCCTTTTCAAGGATGCCAAAGAACTGGTAAAGAATTGCAATGAATGTCAAAGAGCTGGAAACTTACCCAAAAGAAATGAGATGCCACAAAATTTCATCTTAGAACTGGAACTGTTTGATGTGTGGGGAATCGATTTCATGAGACCTTTCCCAACCTCATATTCAAACAAGTACATCTTGGTAGCAGTGGATTACGTTTTCAAGTGGGTAGAGGCTATTGCAACCCCAACGAATGATAACAAGGTGGTCATGAACTTCCTCAGAAAGAATATCTTTAGCCGGTTCAGAGTCCCACGAGCACTCATCAGTGATGGAGGGAGCCATTTTTGTAACAGATCACTAGAAGCTTTCCACGCCTTACCACCCCCAAACAAGTGGGCAAACTGAGATATCTAACAAAGAGCTAAAAAGGATTCTGGAAAAGACTGTGGGAGCATCAAGGAAGGATTGGTCGAAGAAGCTGGATGATGCTCTTTGGGCATACAGAACAGCATTCAAAACACCAATCGGGATGTCTGATGAGCGGATAATTCATATGCTTTTTGGCATTATTTTTAGTATGTTTTCAGTACATTTTAGTTAGTTTTTATTATGTTTTTATTAGTTTTTAAATAAAAATTACTTTTCTGGGCTTTACTATGAGTTTGTGTGTTTTTCTGTGATTTCAAAAATTTTCTGGCTGAAATTGAGGGACCTGAGCAAAAATCTGATTCAGAGGCTGAAAAAGGACTGCAGATGCTGTTGGATTCTGACCTCCCTGCACTCGAAGTAGATTTTCTGGAGCTACAGAAGCCCAATTGGCGCGCTCTCAATTGCGTTGGAAAGTAGACATCCTGAGTTCCAGCAACATATAATAGTCCATACTTTGCCCGAGATTTGATAGCCCAAACAGGTGTTCCAAGTCAGCTCAAGAATTCTGGCGTTTAACTCCAGAACTGGCACAAAAGCTAGAGTTAAACGCCCAAACTGGCATAAAAGCTGGCGTTTAACTCCAAGAAATGTCTCTACACATGAAAGCTTCAATTCTCAGCCCAAGCACACACCAAGTGGGCTCCGGAAGTGGAATTTTACAATAAACACCCTAGCTTACTCATTTTCCGTAACCCTAGGTCACTAACTTACTATAAATACTACTTTCAATGATTCATATTGTACCTCATGACACTTTACACATTTCTTATTGTATTCTCTATGGCATGAGTCTCTAAACCCCATCGTTGGGGGTGAGGAGCTCTGCTGTTCTTCATGAATTAATGCAATTACTATTGTTTTCTATTCTATCATGCTTGCTTCTATTCTAAGATATTCATTCACACTTTAACCTGATGAATGTGATGATCCGTGACAATCATCATCATTCTCACCTATGAACGCGTGCCTGACAACCACCTCCGTTCTACCTTAGATTGGATGCATATCTCTTAGCCTCATGATTCAGATCAGAGTATTCGTCGTATAAGCTAGAATTATTGGCGGCCATTCCTGAGATCCGGAACGTCTAAACCTTGTATGTGGTATTCTGAGTAGGATCTGGGAAGGGATGGCTGTGACGAGCTTCAAACTCGCGATTGTTGGGCGTGTGACAGACGCAAAAGGATCAATGGAAAAAGAGTGTGCTTAAGACTGAGCGGTTAAAGTCGTGGTCCAAAGCAAAAAGAGTGTGCTTAAGAGCTCTGGACACCTCTAATTGGGGACTCTAGCAAAGCTGAGTCACAATCTGAAAAGGTTCACCCAATTATGTGTCTGTGGCATTTATGTATCCGGTGGTAATACTGGAAAACAAAGTGCATAGAGTCACGGCCAAGACTCATAAAGTAGCTGTGTTCAAGATTCAACATACTTAACTAGGAGAATCAATAACACTATCTGGATTCTGAGCTCTTATAGATGCCAATCTGATGTGTGGAAAACGATCCAACACAAAACACACCGGCAAGTGTACTGGGTCGCATCAAGTAATAATAACTCACGTGAGTGAGGTCGATCCCACAGGGATTGAAGGATTGAGCAATTTTAGTTTAGTTATTGATTTAGTCAAGCAAACAGAAGTTGATTTGAGTGAATTTGTGTTCAACAAGAATTAAATTGCATAGAATGTAAAAGGGAATGGGTAATTTGCAGGAAATTAAAGAGAACAGAAAATAAAAGTGCTGAATCTTAAAGAACAAGAAATTAAATGGCAGAAACTTATAACGCAAGAAATGTAAATTGCAGAATCATAAAGTGCAAGAAATGTAAATGGGTCAGGGATGTGGGATTGCAAGAATTAAACAAAAGAACAGTAAATCTCAACACATAGAAGAGTAGAATATGACTTGAATTGAACCGGATCTAAAATGGTAACGTAAATAAACTTGAAAAGCATTCAACAGAGAAAATAAAATGATGACTCCAGATCTCACGACCCAAGAGACTAGATAACCAAGTCTAGATCTCAATGCCTTCTTAGATCCAAATTGAGAATTCAATTGCAAGAAAAGTAAAGATCCAGCAGTAGAAGAAAAGAAGTGAAATCGCAAATTCTCAATGATGCAGTAAATCAAAACAGAAAGAGATCTCAAGGTGAGATTGAAACAGAATTTCCTCAATTCTTCAACCCAAGATTCTAGACAAGTGTAAATGAAATTTAAAACAAGAAAACTAAGAGGAAGAGAATTCAATTCTCCTTCCCCAAGACTCAGAATCTCAAAATAACTCTCAACCAAAAACTCTCCAAAACTACCCAGTAAAACTAAAAAGGAAAAAGCTCTCTCGAAAACTTAAATTCTAAGTTATTTATACACTCTCTTCAAATGATCTTCAAGCCTTGAATTGGGCCCTTGCTCTTGATGGAATTGGGTTGACAGAAGCCTCTGTTGATTGCCCTTGGAGTTGGAAAGAAGCCCACTTGTGAACCGGGTCAGAACCGGGCCATGAACCATTAAAGCTTGAGTCAAAGTTTGAGGCAAACTTTGACTCAAGCTTTTTGTAGCAGATTGCCTCCCGTGCTGTCATCCACGTTTGGCTCAAAGTTTGAGGTCAAACTTGAGCTCAAACGTGGATCCTCCCTTGCATGTCCTTTGGCCAACGTTTGGCCCAACGTTTGAGGCAAACGTTGGCGCAAACGTGGCTCAATCAAGCTTTCAATCAGGGACTCTTCTTCATACTCAAATGGCACCAACGTTTGACCTCAAAGTTTGAGGCAAACGTTGGCGCAAGCTTTTTGCTCCCTGGGTCTTCTTTTTGTGGCGCCAACGTTTGACTCAAAGTTTGAGGCAAATGTTGGCGCAAGCTTTTTGCTCCCTGGGTCTTTCTTTTTTTTCTCTGAGGGTGCCAACGTTTGACCTCAAGTTTGAGGCAAACGTTGGCGCAAACTTTTGATGCCTCCAGGGTGAAGTCAAGCTCTTCCTCACGTTTGAGCTAAAGTTTGAGGCAAACTTTGGCTCAAGCTTTTTGTCCTCTCTTGATCTTTGCCATTCCTTCTTTCTTCAACGCTCTTCAAAGCTCTTTTCACCTATCATCAATCAATCAAAAACATCAAAGCTATACTCAAAATCATGAGATTGTTTCTCTTTCATAATATATGACAATTATAGCACAAAATCTAATGAAAATGCATTAATTTTCCTTGGTTGATTGAATCAAAGGAAACATGAAATTCTACCCAATTGGCTTACTTATGGCTCAAGAAAGTGCATAAAATCTATTGAAAACAAAAGAAAAAGACTAGTGAAACTAGGCTAAGATGACTTGTCATCACAACACCAAACTTAAAGCTTGCTTGTCCCCAAGCAAGAAAGGTATTATTGAGAAGAAAGAATGAAATGGGAGAGGATGTTTATGTTAGCAGAGTATTATTGGTAGCTCATGGGGTTTTATGTAGATATGTAAATACTCACTTCTTATTGACATTTAGGCCTAGAAAGCCTCCTCCAAGCATCAAGCAACACACTGCTATGACCTCTCATTATTCCTCTGTCCTTGATTATTTTTTTTCTATAAGCTCTAGTTCAGTGTCTGTAACAAGCTCTTTTCTTTCTTTATGCTTGACACATTATTTACTATAGACACTTGGCTCACATTCCTTCTTAGAGCATTGATGCCCAGCACCTCTTTGGGTTACTAAATGCCTTGTAGTTAGGTTGCTCTTGATAGTGGACTTTCAGTTGATGATCCCGGGTTAGTTAACCCAAGTCACCAAGTGTTGATGCACTCCAAAGAACTTAATAATCCAAGCAGATCCTAGTACAAAGACACCACAGGCATATATTCTAAGGTTCAAGCTATTGGTGTCTAGCTTTGTTTCTTTTTTTTTTTTTTTGCCACCTTTGGCTTTTTCTTTTTAACCAAGGACTTTTATTTGATTGATATTCATAGAGAGTTAGCTACTCTCTACTTAAAAGGAGACATTCTAGTACTTTTATTCACTAAAAGTGAGCTATCATACAATCACACATACATACCACCACATACTATTATTGTACTCCCAGCTAACAAAGAACTATCTCACTTCACATTTCAAACATTTCTTTTATTGAATTAAAGATGCAGGGGACAAAGCATGCTTTTAGTTAAGTGAAAGTAAACACACAAGCACACACTTAGACTAGCTCACTTATTGCAAAGAGTGATTCTACTTGTACTAGATGAACACTTTAGCAAGACATAAGTTAAAGCATTTCTCAACAGCAAGAGTTAAGTATAAATACAACCTATTGGTTTGCAGTTCCTTTGTCCTTCCTTCTGTTGTGCCCCTTTTCAGTTATGATGCATAATGTCTTCAACTGGTGGTTAGTTCCCTGCACAATTCTCAAAAGTTGCTTGCTTCTCAAGCCCTTAGGTGACTGGTTAGTCTGCATGAATTAAGTGTGGCTTTTGGATTTAATTTGGTGTGGGAACACCAAACTTAATTCCTTGCCACTGTCTCTAATGCAACAGGTTGTACATTTATAAATTCTTTTGGCCTTGCTAAAGGTTATGGAACCAAAACTATGAAGCAATTAACTAGTTGAATAATTTCTCTGATTACTTGGAGCTATCATTATGCAAGAGGTGAGAGTATGCTTTTAAATGAGATTTTGGTGGAACACCAAACATAGAATCCTTCATTCTCCTTTAAATTGTTTTGGTGTACAATACCAAACTTAGCTCCCTGCAATACATATTTAATTATTCAACATTTTTATTGAAAAAGCTATGAAAAGAAAATTACCTCAGGTTGGGTTGCCTCCCAACAAGCGCTTCTTTATTGTCATTAGCTTGACATTCTCTATGCTTGTTCAGCTCAGATTCTGGACTTCCTTCTCCTTGTCCCATTGTCCTCCTAGGTAGGGCTTTGCTCTGTGACCATTTGCTATGAAATGACTCTTTGTTGCTTCATCTTGCAATTCAAGGCTTTCATAAGGAAAAACCTTTGTCACCAAATATGGGCCAGTCCACTTAGACTTAAGTTTGCCACGGAAGATTTTAAGCCTTGAGTTATACAGGAGTACTTGCTGTCCTGGCTTGAACTCCTTCTTTATGATCTTCTTATCATGCCACCTCTTGGCTCTCTCCTTGTGTATCTGAGCACTCTCATAAGCTTCTAGCCTGAATTCATCCAACTCATTTAGTTGTAACAACCTTTTCTCTCCTGCAGCCTGGAAATCAAAATTGAGGAGTTTAGTGGCCCAAAAAGCTTTATGTTCAAGCTCTACAGGGAGGTGACAAGATTTGCCATACAGTAGTTGAAAGGGGGATTTCCCAATGGGTGTCTTAAATTCCATCCTGTATGCCCAAAGTGCATCTTCTAGCTTTCTAGCCCAATCCTTTCTAGTAGCCCCTACTGTCTTCTCCAAAATCCTCTTCAGCTCCCTATTGGCAAGTTTTGCCTGACCATTAGTCTGTGGGTGATAAGGTGTAGCCACTTTATGTATCACTCCATACTTATGAAGTAGTTTCTCCATTTGTTTATTGCAAAAGTGACCACCACCATCACTCACCAGTCCCCTAGGTACTCCATACCTAGTGAATACGTATTTCTTTAAGAATTGAAGGACAACTTGTGCATCACACGTGGTTGTGGCTATGGCTTCCACCTATTTTGAGACATATTCTACTGCTACCAAGATGTACTTGAAAGAGTAAGATGGAGGGAATGGGCCCATGAAATCAATACCCCAAAGATCAAACAGCTCTACTTCCAAGATATAGTTTTGAGGCATCTCATTCCTTCTTGTCAAACCCCCAGCTTTTTGGCATTCGTTACATCGATGAACAAATTCTCTGGAATCCTTAAAGATGGTCGGCCAATAAAATCCACTTTGAAGTACCTTGGCTGCTGTTCTTTCAGGTCCAAAATGTCCTCCATAGGCAAAGCCGTGACAGTGCCACAAAATGTTGATCATTTCACTCTCAGGGACACATTTCCTTATCACTCCATCTGAACACCTTCTAAATAAAAATGGTTCATCCCATAGAAATTTCTTTGCTTCATTGAGAAATTTCTTTGTTTGTTGCTTGGTGAATTCCTTAGGGATTTTCCTTCTAACCTTATAGTTTGCAATGTCTGCAAACCAAGGAGCTTGTTGAATCTGCAAGAGGTGTTCATCTGGAAAATTTTCATTCACTGGATGAGATGCTTCTTGAATTGTTTCTTGTGGCAGCCTTGACAAGTGATCAGCAACTTGATTTTCACTGCCTTTCCTGTCTTTAATTTCAATATCAAACTCTTGTAGGAGTAATACCCACCTGATGAGTCTAGGTTTAGCATCCTGTTTTGTCATTAAATACTTAAGAGCAGCATGGTCAGTATAAACTACAATTTTGGATCCTATCAAGTATGATCTAAACTTATCAAATGCATAAACTACAGCCAGCAACTCCTTTTCTGTTGTGGTGTAACTTTTTTGAGCCTCATTCAAAACCTTACTTGCATAATATATGACATGATGCAAGTTTCCCTTCTTTTGTCCAAGTACAGCACCAATTGCAATGTCACTTGCATCACACATAAGTTCAAACGGTAGTTCCCAATTCGGGGGTGTGATGATTGGTGCTGTTGTGAGTCTGTTTTTTAAAGTTTCAAAGGCATGCTGGCAAGTTTCATCAAAGACAAAAGGATTATCAATCATCAGCAGATTACTCAAAGGTTTGGCTATCTTAGAGAAATCCTTGATAAACCTTCTATAAAATCCTGCATGCCCCAAGAAACTTCTAACAGATTTCACATTAGTTGGAGGAGGGAGTTTTTCTATGATCTCAACCTTTGCCTTGTCAACCTCTATCCCTTTTCTTGAAACTTTATGACCAAGAACAATCCCCTCGGGTACCATGAAATGGCACTTCTCCCAGTTCAAAACCAAATTAGTTTCTTGGCACCATTTCAAGACAAGAGTTAGATGGTTCAGGCAAGCGTTGAAATTATCACCAAAAACAGAAAAGTCGTCCATGAAGACCTCTAAAAACTTTTCAACCATATCGGAGAAAATGGAAAGCATACACCTCTGAAATGTGGCTGGGGCGTTGAATAGCCCAAATGGCATCCTCCTGTATGCAAAAACTCCAAATGGACATGTGAAGGCAGTCTTCTCTTGGTCCTTGGGGTCCACCACGATTTGATTGTACCCAGAATATCCATCCAAGAAGCAATAATAGGCATGGCCAGCCAATCATTCCAGCATCTGATCAATGAATGGGAGAGGAAAATGATCTTTCCTGGTGGCATCATTCAATCTTCTATAGTCTATGCACATCCTCCACCCAGTCACTGTTCTAGTAGGGATTAACTCATTCTTCTCATTGGTGATGACCGTCATTCCTCCTTTCTTTGGTATAACTTGGACCGGGTGATGACAAGTCATCTTAGCCTATTTTAACTAGCCTTTTTCTTTTGTTTTTAATTGAATTATGCACTTTCTTGAGCCATAAGCAAGCCAATTGGGTAGATTTTCATGTTTCCTTTGATTTAATCAACCATGTATGAATTCATGCTATTTCATGAGGTTTTATGCTAAAATTGTCACATATTATGAAAGAATGAATATGTCATGATTTTGAGCATAGCTTTGATGTGTTTGGTTGATTAATGATAGGTGAAGAAAGCTTGGAGAAAGGTTGAAGCAAAGAGGAATGGCTAGGAGTGAAGAGAGGAATAAGTGAAATTGAACCTGGAGGCATGAAGTTAGCCCCAACGTTAGCCCCCTAACTTGGAGGCTAACGTTGGGCATGAAGATTACTCCCTGGGCTCCCCACGTTTGAGCCAACGTTAGCCCCCTAACTTGGAGGCTAACGTTGGCACATGAATTCCTCCCTGGCCATCCAACGTTTGCGCCAACGTTAGCCCCCTAACTTGGAGGATAACGTTGGCACATGAAGACATAAGGGAGAGGGGCCAACGTTTGCGCCAACGTTAGCCCCCTATCTTGGAGGCTAACGTTGGCGCCACACACCACAAGGCATACAAGGGGTATACTTCCAACAAGAATAACTTGAGCTACAGAGCTCCAAATGAGGTGATTCAAGAAGCATTGGAAAGTAGGAATCAAGAGCTTTCCAAGCATATATGGCACTGCATGGTGGACACTAAAATTGAGGGAGAAAACTGCCCCGCAATGTGCATAAACGAACATGGTGGCAACCTGCAGTGAGGCCAACTGACCTCTGCACCTTCAAAGGAGTATAAATCGAGCTGTAGAGCTCCAAATAATGTGCTCCCAACGGCATTGGAAAGTAGACATCCAGGGCTTTCCAACAATGTATAATAGTATGGGGTGGACAATACATTTGAGCCTCCAGAACTGGCGTTTTTGCCAACGTTTGAGGGCTAACGTTACCTCAAACGCTGCACACCAAAGCCAGCGACCATGCCCTCTTCAAATGATCATAACTTGAGTTGTAGATGTCCAATTGAAGTGATTCCAAGTGAGTTAGAAAGCTGACATTCAGAGCTTTCCAACCATATATGATAGTCTATATTGGGCATAAAATTGGCAACATGACAAGAGGACAAAGTTGGCCCCATAAATGTGCATAAGGGAGGCCAACGTTAGGGTCAAAGTTAGACCCCTAACGTTGGCACCAACGTTCATACCAGCAAGTTTTGTGGGCTGCTATGAAAAGTTGGAGCCAAAGTTAGACCCCTAACTTTAGCTCCAACTTTTGGTCCAACTTTTTCAAACTCAACCCGGTTCAATTCGGTTCCTCTTCAAACTCCAAGAGCAATCAACCAAGGCCTTTATCAACCCAATTCCATCAAGAGCAAGGGCCCAAATGATCATCACTCAAAGGCACAAGAAATAGATAAAATAGGAATTTCATTTAATTGTAATTTGTTTTTAATTTCATTTTCATTTTGTAAAGCCTATATAAGGCATCATTTTCATATTTGTGAGGAGGCTGGCTCCACTAGGGAGCATTAGGATTTGAGAGCTCTCTCTTAGTTTTCAATTTCGTTTTGAATCTTGGGTTGAGAATTGAAGAAATTCTGTTTCAATCTCACCTTGAGAATTTTCTTGTTTACTTTCTCTGCACAATTGAATTTCCATTCCTGTTTACTACTTCACCTTCTCTTGGCTTCTGCAATTTACTTTTCTTTAATTTCTCTTGCAATTGTTCTTGTTGGATCTAGGAAGGCATTGAGATCTAGACTTGGTTATCTAGTCTCTTGGGTCCTGAGATCTTAATTCCAATTTTACATTCTCTGTTTATTGCTTTTCATGTTTATTTACATTTCTGTTTTGGTTCCGAATCAATCAAATCCATCTTTTACTTCTCTGCTTGTTGCAATTTAACTTTTCCTTGTTTAATTTCTGCAAATCCAATTCCCAATTCCCTTTACATTTGATGCAATTTATATTTCTTGTCATTTAAGATTCTTGCAATTTACATTTCTTGCTCTTTAAGTTACTTGCCAATTTACATTCTGCAACTTTAAATTCATTGTCATTTACTTTCTGTTGGTTACAATTTCACACAATTCACATCAATGTTAGCTTGACTAAACTAATCACCCACTAAAGTTGCTTGATCCATCAATCCCTGTGGGATCGACCTCACTCCCGTGAGTTATTATTACTTGATGCGACCCGGTGCACTTGCCGATTAGATTTGTGTGTTTTGGGAGAAATTTATTTTTCACCAAAATACTCATCAAGTTTTTGGCGCCGTTGCCGGGGATTGATTAGATCAACAATGATTATGTGGGTGAGAAGTCTAGATCAAGCATTTTCTTTTGTTTTTGTTCTCTGTTCTAAGTTGAAACCAAGGTGTTTGAGTTATTGCCTCACTAAGAAATTCTCATCTCTGATATGAGTAATTTCAATTTTCATTGATGTTTGAAAAATACAAATGGAGTTCAACTCATCATTTGGTCAAACAAAATTTTATGGGATATCACCCACCATCACCAATCTCCAATGATGGCTGGGGATATCACCAAGAAACTTCAAATTCTGGGCACTCCAATTCATGGAGCTATGCTTCAGAACCACAAGATGAGAAAGAAAATCATATGGGATATTTCTTTCCACCACAAAATAATGCAAGTCATGATTCTAATGGTGGCTGGGAAGGGAATTCTAGTGCTCCATATGATAATCATCCAAAGATATCATCACTTGACCATACTTCAACCGAAAGCCCCTTTCAAAACTCACCACCCACACAAACTTCCATGAACCACTCAAGGCTTTCAGAGCTTGAGTCCAAGTTCGAAAAATATGCGAAAGAAGCACAAATATTCGAGAAAAGGCAAGAAGCTTTCTTCAAAAATATGAATGAAGAAGTAGAGAAAATAAGGAGGAGCTTAGAACCACTGAGCAAGAAAAATGAAGGCCAATTGATGGATATAAAAGAGGAAGTGGAGGAGCAAGAAAGTGAAGAAGTCATTCCAAACTCAAGTGAGGCAGAGAAGTACATAAAGGAGGAGTTCATGGAACCACCAATACAAAAGGCTCTGGATGAATACAAAACTCCAACAATCACACAACCACCAAAACTTGGATTCAAAGAAGTGAAGGCAATTGACAAAAGCACCAAGAAGAGGATTGTGACCAAGACACCAAGGACAACATTCATGAGAAGGTCAACTGCAAACAATCCTCCCCCTGATCCAGCAAGCAAGATCAATCAAGCCAATTTCACAAGGAAGCTTCCTGAGGAGAGACCAAGACAGGGGGCACTAGCTGAAACTTCTCCTCCTTTGAAGTCATTTCTCTTAACAAATTGGAAGAAAAGGAAGAAAGTAAAGAACAGGTAGACAGTAGGTACATTTCTTCTCCTTGCTTTGTTTAAATTTCAATAAATTGGCATATGATTACATTCTAAGTTTGGTGTTGCCCTGCAACAAACTGTTTTCCATCTTCATGGATGATTGCATCAATTTTACATGAAAGTGACACACCAAGATTCTAAGTTTGGTGTGCTACCTATTTTTCTATGCAAATCAATCCAGCAACATCACTTGTCTGTATAATCATATTGCCTTTTACAGTGTCATTTTTCTTCTTGGTTGGATAATTTTTGTTTTCTTTTTGTTTCATTTATTTACTTGTTTTTAATGCTTTCCTTCATTAACTGTTTTTGTTAATACATCACCAAGACATCCTTATTCATAACAGACTCTTCATTTGGTGATTGTATTTAACATATAACAGTTTCTTTTGTTTAGTTTTAGTTCAAATAAATTGACACATGGTTGCATTCTAAGTTTGGTGTTGCTATGCAACAAAATTTAGTTCCAATTCTTACAAGATACTTGCATTAATTCCAAGCGAAAGTGTCACACTAAGTTTGGTGTGCCACTTATTCTTTTACGCAATGTATTGTGCACACCTTCTTATCTATGCAATCATAATGTCTCTGTCTCTTATGCCTTGATTATTATCTTTAATTTTGCTTGCTTGAAACACATGTACTACTAACATTCCTTGTGTAAGACATTCATGATCCATCTTAGCCCCATAGCCACGGTTCTAATAGTTGCTTGAGGATGAGCAAGCATTCTGAGTTTGGTATGGGAAGGAGGAGAATGGGAGGAAATTGACAACAATAGAGAAGATGAACTACAAGGTTGTAAAGTTCCTTTTCCTCTCATTTGTTTCAAGCACTATAAACTGCATGATTGTCTTTACCTTCTCTGTATGCATGTGTGTATGAAAAGGCATAGTTTGATTTCTAAACTGCAACATGGTGCTATGTCATTATGATTTCCAACTTGAGTTTTGTGAATTCAAAAGCAACAAAAGTATCATGATCATAAACAAACAAGGCATT
Source organism: Arachis ipaensis (assembly GCF_059453495.1). Classification (NCBI taxonomy): domain Eukaryota; kingdom Viridiplantae; phylum Streptophyta; class Magnoliopsida; order Fabales; family Fabaceae; genus Arachis; species Arachis ipaensis. The sequence continues at coordinate 82,598,711 of NC_142444.1, forward strand.
AAAGAAGATTTTAGCATGTGCATAAAAGTATTGGTAAGCTAGTATGTTTGATTGTTGCTTAATTGCATTAGATTTTATTTAATTGAAGTTTTCATCTAGGACATTTTGTGAAATCTTTTAAAATCATGAAAACCTTGAAGAAGCAAATGCAAAATAAAGCAAGAAAAGAAAAAGGGAAAGAATGAGAAAGCTGAAGGCTCTGAGTACCAATGGCAATTTATTTGCTAAGTACTTGTGGTGTTTATGTATCAAGCCAAATGCTTGAAAACAAAACACTTAGAAGTCAAGGTTAGGCTCAAAGTGCAAAAGCACTCCCTCAAAGCTCAAGGCTCTGAGCATCAATGATTAGAGAGTCAAGAAAAGAAAAGAAAAATGAGCTTAATGAAGTCCTCTAATCAAATGCTTGTGGTGCTTATGTATCAAGTGGTAATACTTGAAAACAAAGCATTTAGAAGTCGTAGCTTTGTTATCAACTCATGGGGCAAAGCACCCAAAAAGGAGAAGCTAATAAGAAAATCAAAAGCTTGTTTCAAGGAAGAAATATAAGAAAAAGATTTCATAAATTGAGCTAGATGGAAGCATCAATCATTTACATTTCTTTTGTGATTGTAGTATGCTTAGAAAACTAGCTTACCATGAACATTGAGTTGCTATTCTTCTTGCCTTGGATTGTCAATCTTTATTGCATGATTCTTTTCTTGCTTGGGGACAAGCAAGCTTTAAGTTTGGTGTTGTGATGACAAGTCATCTTAGCCTATTTTAACTAGCCTTTTTCTTTTGTTTTTAATTGAATTATGCACTTTCTTGAGCCATAAGCAAGCCAATTGGGTAGATTTTCATGTTTCCTTTGATTTAATCAACCATGTATGAATTCATGCTATTTCATGAGGTTTTATGCTAAAATTGTCACATATTATGAAAGAATGAATATGTCATGATTTTGAGCATAGCTTTGATGTGTTTGGTTGATTAATGATAGGTGAAGAAAGCTTGGAGAAAGGTTGAAGCAAAGAGGAATGGCTAGGAGTGAAGAGAGGAATAAGTGAAATTGAACCTGGAGGCATGAAGTTAGCCCCAACGTTAGCCCCCTAACTTGGAGGCTAACGTTGGGCATGAAGATTACTCCCTGGGCTCCCCACGTTTGAGCCAACGTTAGCCCCCTAACTTGGAGGCTAACGTTGGCACATGAATTCCTCCCTGGCCATCCAACGTTTGCGCCAACGTTAGCCCCCTAACTTGGAGGATAACGTTGGCACATGAAGACATAAGGGAGAGGGGCCAACGTTTGCGCCAACGTTAGCCCCCTAACTTGGAGGCTAACGTTGGCGCCACACACCACAAGGCATACAAGGGGTATACTTCCAACAAGAATAACTTGAGCTACAGAGCTCCAAATGAGGTGATTCAAGAAGCATTGGAAAGTAGGAATCAAGAGCTTTCCAAGCATATATGGCACTGCATGGTGGACACTAAAATTGAGGGAGAAAACTGCCCCGCAATGTGCATAAACGAACATGGTGGCAACCTGTAGTGAGGCCAACTGACCTCTGCACCTTCAAAGGAGTATAACTCGAGCTGTAGAGCTCCAAATAATGTGCTCCCAACGGCATTGGAAAGTAGACATCCAGGGCTTTCCAACAATGTATAATAGTATGGGGTGGACAATACATTTGAGCCTCCAGAACTGGCGTTTTTGCCAACGTTTGAGGGCTAACGTTACCTCAAACGCTGCACACCAAAGCCAGCGACCATGCCCTCTTCAAATGATCATAACTTGAGTTGTAGATGTCCAATTGAAGTGATTCCAAGTGAGTTAGAAAGCTGACATTCAGAGCTTTCCAACCATATATGATAGTCTATATTGGGCATAAAATTGGCAACATGACAAGAGGACAAAGTTGGCCCCATAAATGTGCATAAGGGAGGCCAACGTTAGGGTCAAAGTTAGACCCCTAACGTTGGCACCAACGTTCATACCAGCAAGTTTTGTGGGCTGCTATGAAAAGTTGGAGCCAAAGTTAGACCCCTAACTTTAGCTCCAACTTTTGGTCCAACTTTTGCAAACTCAACCCGGTTCAATTCGGTTCCTCTTCAAACTCCAAGAGCAATCAACCAAGGCCTTTATCAACCCAATTCCATCAAGAGCAAGGGCCCAAATGATCATCACTCAAAGGCACAAGAAATAGATAAAATAGGAATTTCATTTAATTGTAATTTGTTTTTAATTTCATTTTCATTTTGTAAAGCCTATATAAGGCATCATTTTCATATTTGTGAGGAGGCTGGCTCCACTAGGGAGCATTAGGATTTGAGAGCTCTCTCTTAGTTTTCAATTTCGTTTTGAATCTTGGGTTGAGAATTGAAGAAATTCTGTTTCAATCTCACCTTGAGAATTTTCTTGTTTACTTTCTCTGCACAATTGAATTTCCATTCCTGTTTACTACTTCACCTTCTCTTGGCTTCTGCAATTTACTTTTCTTTAATTTCTCTTGCAATTGTTCTTGTTGGATCTAGGAAGGCATTGAGATCTAGACTTAGTTATCTAGTCTCTTGGGTCCTGAGATCTTAATTCCAATTTTACATTCTCTGTTTATTGCTTTTCATGTTTATTTACATTTCTGTTTTGGTTCCGAATCAATCAAATCCATCTTTTACTTCTCTGCTTGTTGCAATTTAACTTTTCCTTGTTTAATTTCTGCAAATCCAATTCCCAATTCCCTTTACATTTGATGCAATTTATATTTCTTGTCATTTAAGATTCTTGCAATTTACATTTCTTGCTCTTTAAGTTACTTGCCAATTTACATTCTGCAACTTTAAATTCATTGTCATTTACTTTCTGTTGGTTACAATTTCACACAATTCACATCAATGTTAGCTTGACTAAACTAATCACCCACTAAAGTTGCTTGATCCATCAATCCCTGTGGGATCGACCTCACTCCCGTGAGTTATTATTACTTGATGCGACCCGGTGCACTTGCCGATTAGATTTGTGTGTTTTGGGAGAAATTTATTTTTCACCAAAATACTCATCACCGGGCTCACCCATGAGCTATCAGATGTTGGAAAGATTATCCCTGCATTCCATAACTTCATTACTTCGTTCTGGACAACTTCCTTCATTGTGGGATTTAGCCTTCTTTGAGGTTGAACCACTGGTTTGGAGTTGTCCTCCAAGAGGATCTTATGCATACACACTGCAGGGCTGATGCCTTTCAGGTCGTCAATGGTCCATCCTAAAGCATCTTTGTGAGCTTTGAGTACATCAAGAAGTTCTCCTTCTTCTTTTTTCATCAGAGATGAATTGATGATTACTGGGAAGCTCTCTGATGTGCCCAGAAATGCATATTTGAGATGAGTGGAAATAGCAGTAGCTTGTAACTGTCAGGGTGCTGATGCACGAAAAACTTGTCTCTCAACAAATCTCCCTTCGGCAAGTGTACCGAAGTTGTCGTCAAGTAAAAACTCACAATAGAGTGAGGTCGAATACCACAGGGATTGATTGATCAAGAAACTTTAATGAGAAGAATGTTCTAGTTGAGCGAATCCAGAATTTGGGTTTAAAGTTGCAGAAAATAAAATGGCGGGAATGTAAATAACAAAAGTAAATGCTAGAACTAAAGGACTGGAAGTAAATGACTGAAAATAAATTGCAGAATTGTAAATGGGAATGGGGGATTTGCTCATAAAAGTAAATCGTATAAATTAAAGAGAATGGGTGAGATTAGAGATGGGGAGTTCATTGGGCTTAGGAGATGTTGCAATTCTCCGGATCAAGTTCATTTTCATCTCTTCCTCAATCAATGCACTCATTGATCTCCTTGGCAATCTTAAGTGATTGAATTACAATTCCTTGCAATTCAATCTCTCAAATCTTGATCAATAGCCAATTCCTTGGTCAATTGCTCACGAGAAGAGATGAAGTATGGTCACTGATTATACCACATGCATTTCCCAAACCAAGTATTGAGAGGGTTACAGTCACCTACCCATCCAAACCCAATTTGGTCCAGCATGAGAAAGCATTTCTAGCTTGATCTCTTCATTCCTCTTCCAAGGTTCAAAAGAGATCCAAGTTTGAATAGCTTCTCTTCCAAGATAACTACTCAATTGGATGAAGATCGAAAGCCTTCAAGTAAAATCAAGAGGAAAGATAGAAGAAGAACAATGAAAATTAGTATTGATCCATCAAATTAAAACAGAGCTCCCTAACCCAATGAAAGGGGTTTAGTTGTTCATAGCTCTTGAAAATGAAAACAAAGATGGAGAATACATCATAAACTAGAAATTACAAAGAAAGTAAAATACAGAGAGGGGTTCTTCAGCCTCCAGAACTATTTTACAATTCAAAGCTACTCCTATATATACTACTCTTCTCAGCTTCTAGTTCACTCTTCAAGTCTTGGGCCTTTGGATCTTGAGTTTGAAGCAGTTCCTTTCTTTATTTGGGCTTGGCTTTACTTGCAGAGAGAAAGTGCGGAGTGGGCAGAGACTTAAGCTCAGGGCGTAAGGAGTGTTAATCTTTTAGTGAAAGTCCAAGTTCGGGAACGTTAGTGACACTTAACATTGTCACTAACGTTCCAATGCACCCCTTTTGCCTTACGTTAAAACCCACGTTAACTAGGTTAACGTGGCTTTTAACGTTGCCTTGTCAATCTTCGAGAACGTTAGTGACATTCAACATTGTCACTAACATTCCAGTGTGCCCCTTCTTGCTTCACGTTAAAGCTCACGTTAACTAGGTTAACGTGGCTTCTAACGTGGCCTTTGCCATCCTTCGAGAACGTTAGTGACATTCAACATTGTCACTAACGTTCCAATGTGCCCCTAGGTCTCACGTTATAGTCCACATTAACTAGGTTAACGTGGCTTCTAACGTGGCCATCTTTTAGCCATCCCAACGTTAGTGACAATGTTGAGTGTCACTAACGTTGGCTCATCTTTCATTTCTCATCGTTAGCCTCCACGTTAACCAAGTTAACGTGGAAGTTAACGTGACTCTTGGGGGTTGTGTGGTTGCTTCAACGTTAGTGACAATGTTGAGTGTCACTAACGTTGTCGACAACTCTTCATTCTCTACGTTAGTTCCCACGTTAACCAAGTTAACGTGGGAGTTAACGTGGTACTTAGCACCATAGGCCAACGTTAGTGACAATGTTGAGTGTCACTAACGTTGGCTCAACTTCTTTTCTCCACGTTAGAGTTCACGTTAACTTGGTTAACGTGACTCTCTAACGTGGGCATTGATGGCTTTTTGAGAGTGTTATTGGTAATCACTTTTCTCATTAATCTTTGCAAGTTACCTCCCCTTTTCTTGCTCCTTTTTGGTCCTGAAATCAAGCAACAAAGTGCATCAAAGCTCTAGTCCAAGTCATGAGTAATGCAACATAATATTTGTCACTAAACTTATGCAAAATCCTCATGAAATCATGTAAATGCACAATGTATGCTTGAGTGAAGGCATAAGTGAATATTTACCCAAAACTAGCTTATTTCCTAAAGAAATGCATGAAACTAACCTAAAAACAGTAAAGAAAAGGTCAGTGAAACTAGCCAAAATGCCCTGGCATCACAACACCAAACTTAAAGCTTGCTTGTCCCTAAGCAAGTACTGGAACAAGAAAATGATGAATGAAATATCCAGAGGAATGAGTCATTCTTGTGGAAGTCATATTACTGATTTTATGGTGGTTTCATGCATAGCAACTTAGGTTCATTCCATTACTGGCTTTTAGACCTTTATTCTGTCCTAAAATACCCACTTTGTTCATATCCCATGAGACTTTTATTCATTGATCCTTTTATTGTTACTACAAGGGTTGTTTGTGTTATTTAGGCTAGGTGCTCTGTAAGGGGGCAACTCTTTAAGATAAGCTTTCAGCCAACACTCCCGAACCAGTTGGTTCAAGGTGCTAGGTGTTGAGACACCCCTAAGGACTTACTCCCTCAAGCCTATCCCCTATACATACACACTACAGGCATTTAGTTTATTTATTTTCTTTTCTTGAGACCTTGGTGTCCAACACCTCTTTGGGTTACTAAGTGTTCTATAGTGAAGGTTACTCTTGATAGTGGACTTTCAGCTGATAATCCCGAGTTAGTTAACCCAAGTTATCAAGTGATAAGGCACCCCTAAGAGCTTATTCATCCAAGTAGATCCCTCACACAGGAGCACCACAGACACTTGCCTCAAGCTTAAAACCATTGATGCCTAGCCTTATTGCTTACTCTTTTTCTTTTGTTTTTCACTTCCATTGTTCTTTCCCTTTTCTCTTCTTAGGATCTTGTTATTAACTTAGTCTCATGAGTATATCCAAAGCAAAGTATTCAGGATAGATAGTTGTCCTCCTAGCCTTGTAGTTGAACCAACTTAGCTAACTTATGACTACTCCAAAGATTCATGAATGCACTTCCACAATTTCAACTACACTCTGGTCTTTTACAACTATAATCCTTCTCTTCTTCAATTGATAAAAAGGGACAAGCTTGCAAGTAAATAAGGGAATGATGCAGTGACATTTAATCCAAAATTCATGGACCTATTCAGAAGGAAAACTTAAAAGACAGAATTTTAAAAAGAGTTCAACTGCAAGTAACTACAAATCAAAGGTGCAATTCGGACCTCCAACTTTCAACAATCCTAAGTACAATGGAATCAGGTAACAATACAACCTTTGGGTGATGATCTCTGGTCCCCCTCTCTCTTTGTCATCTTCCTAGTTTTTGTTGCCTCGCTTCTTTTGGTGAAGGTGCACCATTTCCTTATATGATTCCTACAAGGTCACTGGAAGTTGCTTGTTCCCAAAGCACTTGAGACATAGTTAGCTTATATGTATGCTTGTGCCTCTTGAACTCAGTTTGGTGTGTGAACACCAAACATAGTTCTTTGCCCAGTGCACAACATTGCATATATGTAGAGACCCTCATATCTTGTTATCAACAAAGCAATGATCACCTATAGTCTAACTACACCTAAGTGGTTTCTCTTGGTTGGATGGAGCTAGCAATGTTCTTTTGGGAGTGGGGTGTAATTCTAACCAATGTTCTTTAGTGGAACACCAAACTTAGAATTACACCATCACTCTTGGATTGTTCTGGTGTGGAACACCAAACTAAGCTCCTTTCAATACAGGGGAAACCACTTGTGACTTTATTGAAATAAGGATGAAATTGAAACTACCTAAGGTTGGGTTGCCTCCCAACAGAGCGCTCTTTTATCATCGCTAGCTCGACGAGTTCTTAATTTTTTGATATGGTACTTTACTCTGGGGTTTTCCCCCATGTTGCCCAGATAATGCTTGAGTCTTTGTCCATTCACTGTAAAAGTCCTTTTGGAACCTTCATCCGTGATTTCGATATGGCCATATGGTGATACTTTTGTAACCAAGAAAGGTCCGGACCACCTTGACTTGAGTTTCCCTGGGAACAGCCTTAATTTAGAATTGTAAAGGAGTACTTGCTGCCCTTTTTCGAAACTCCTGGGTGCCAGGTGCATGTCATGTTTTCTTTTTGCCTTCTCTTTATACATCTTAGTGTTTTCATAGGCTTATGACCTGAATTCCTCCATCTCTTGCAGCTGCAAGATTCTTTTTGCACCAGCAGCAATGCTGTCAAAATTTAGTATCTTGATAGCCCAAAGAGCTTTATGTTCTAGCTCCAGTGGTAAATGACAAACTTTCCCATAGACTAATTGATATGGAGACATTCCAAGTGGGGTTTTGAATGCTGTTCTGTATGCCCACAGAGCATCATCCAACTTCTTCGACCAATCCTTTCTAGATGCGCCCACAGTCTTTTCCAGGATCCTCTTCAGCTCTCTGTTGGATATCTCAGTTTGCCCACTTGTTTGAGGATGGTAAGGTGTGGCTACTTTGTGTTTTACCCCATATCGTAAGAGGAGAGCTTCTAGTGGCTTGTTACAAAAGTGGCTCCCTCCATCACTGATGAGGGCTCTTGGGACTCCAAACCGGCTAAAGATATTCTTCCTGAGGAAGTTCATGACTACCTTGTTATCATTAGTTGGGGTTGCAATAGCCTCTACCCACTTGGAAACATAATCTACTGCTACCAGGATGTAATTGTTTGCATATGAGGTTGGGAATGGTCCCATGAAATCAATTCCCCACACATCAAACAGTTCAAGTTCCAAGATAAAATTTAGTGGCATGGCGTTTCTTTTGGGCAGGTTTCTAGATCTTTGGCATTCATTGCAACTTTTTACTAGCTCTTTGGCATCCTTGAAAAGAGTAGGCCAAAAGAATCCGCTTTGTAACACCTTTGCTGCAGTTCTGTCCCCTCTAAAGTGCCCGCCATAGCATGAACCGTGGCAGTTCCACAGGACTTCTCTCCCTTCCTCTTCCGAGACACATCTTCTAAGAATTCCATCTGAACATTTCTTGAAGAGATATGGCTCGTCCCAGACAAAGTATTTTGCATCATTCATGAGCTTCCTCTTTTGATGTTTATTGATCCCTGGTGGTAATGCTCCAGTTGCCTTGAAATTTGCAATATCTGCGAACCATGGTGCTTTATGAACTGTCATCAACTGCTCATCAGGGAAGAGCTCGTTAACACTTGTTACATTTTCTCCACCTTGATCATGAGGGATTCTAGATAAGTGATCTGCCACCTTGTTCTCCACTCCTTTCTTGTCTCTGATTTCAATATCGAATTCCTGCAACAGTAAGATCCACCTTATTAGTCTTGGCTTTGATTCTTGCTTGGCAAACAAATATTTAAGTGCTGTGTGATCTGTAAAAAAATCACTTTAGCACCAATGAGGTATGATCTAAATTTGTCAAATGCAAAAACTATTGCTAGCAACTCCTTTTCAGTAGTGGTATAATTCTTTTGAGTTTCATTAAGGACTTTGCTAGCATAGTATATCACACGAACTAGGTTATCTTTCCTTTGTCCTAACACTGCCCCAACTGCAAAATCAGATGCATCGCACATCAATTCAAATGGTAGATTCCAATCAGGTGGGGAGATGATAGGAGCAGAGGATAACCTCATTTTCAAATGTACAAATGCTAGCATGCATGTTTCATCAAAGATGAATGGTGTATCAGATACAAGGAGATTGCTTAAGGGCTTGGCTATCTTTGAAAAATCTTTAATGAACCTTCTGTAAAAACCAGCATGCCCTAAAAAACTTCTAATTTCCTTGACATCACTGGGTGGGGGTAGTTTTTCAATAAGTTCTACTTTAGCTCTATCAACCTCAATGCCTTGGTGAGAGACCTTGTGACCAAGGACTATTCCTCCTGTCACCATGAAGTGGCATTTTTCCCAGTTCAAGACCAAATTGGTCTCTTGGCATCTTTTCAATACCAAGGCAAGGTGATGTAGGCAACTAGGAAAAGAATCTCCGAATACCGAGAAATCATCCATAAAAACTTCAATGAATTTTTCTATCATATCTGAAAAGATAGAAAGCATGTAGCGTTGGAAAGTTGCAGGGCATTACATAATCCAAATGGCATGCGCCTATAGGCAAGCACTCCATACGGACAGGTAAATGAGGTTTTCTCTTGGTCTCTTGGATCAACCACTATTTGGTAATATCCTGAATAACCGTTGAGAAAACAATAATATGCGTGCCCTGCAAGTCTTTCCAACATCTGATCCATGAATGGAAGGGGAAAATGGTCCTTTCGTGTAGCCTCATTGAGTTTCCTGTAGTCTATGCACATTCGCCATCCTGTGACGGTCCTTGTAGGTATGAGCTCATTCTTCTCATTGGTAACTACAGTGATCCCTCCCTTCTTTGGCACAACATGTATGGGGCTAACCCAAGGGCTATCCGAAATTGGGTATATGACTCCTCCTTGCCAAAGCTTCATAACCTCTTTCTGTACCACTTCCTTCATGATTCGGTTCAGCCTTCTTTGGGATTGAATGGATGGCTTGGCATCATCTTCCAACAGTATTTTATGCATGCATATGGCTGAACTGATTCCCTTCAAGTCAGCAAGTGTCCATCCAATGGCATCCTTATGCTCCGGCAGCACCTTGAGTAGCTCGTCCTCTTGATCTTGACTGAGGGATGAATTTATGATCACTGGGTAGTTTTCATTTTCTCCTAGATATGCATATTTGAGAGTGGGTGGCAATGCTTTGAGTTCAAGTTTGGGTGCTTCTGATTTTTCGCTCCCTTCCTTTGGTGCATCTGGTATATGTGTTTCTGTTGTAGCTACCTCTTCACTTGATTTAGATTCTTCCTCCACCAATCTCTCATTCTCTTCAGGTTCATCTTCTTCAAATTTCTCCTGCACTTCATCCTCAAGTGCATCTAACCTCATGCATTCCCCCAATTGTTCCGGTGGATAACTCATGGCCTTGAACACATTGAATGTCATCTTTTCATTGTGTAATCTAAGGGTGAGGTCACCCTTTTGAACATCAATGACAGCTCCAGCAGTGGCCAAAAATGGCCTTCCCAAAATGATGGAAGTTTTGGCGTCTTCCTGCATGTCCAACACCACAAAATCTGCTGGGAATATGAAATCTCCTACTTTTACTAGCAAATCCTCCACTATCCCGTGAGGGAATTTGAACGATCGGTCTGCCAGTTGTAGAGCCATTTTTGTTGGTTTAGCCTCCTCAATTTTCATCTTTCTCATCATAGCTACTAACATCAAATTGATGCTGGCCCCTAAGTCACAAAGAGCCTTTTCTACTGTGATTTCTCCTATAATGCAAGAGATCTGAAAACTCCCAGGATCCTTCAGTTTCTAAGGTAGTTTATGCTGAATGATAGCACTGCACTCTTCAGTTAGTATCACAGTCTCATTATTCTTCCAGCTTCTCTTCTTAGTCATTAGCTCCTTCAAAAACTTGGCATAAAGTGGCATTTGTTCTATGGCTTCAGCAAATGGTATGTTGATTTGTAGCTTCTTGAAGATTTCCAAAAATCTCAAGAACTGGTTGTCATCTTCCTTTTTCTTCAATAGCTGGGGGTATGGAGTTCTTGAGACGTTGAGTTGGGGTATCTTTTTCTCTTTCTGCAAACTTGGCGTGGAGGGTTGCATTCCATCTTGCTCCTCTTCCTTTTCAATTGAGCTTTCTTCTAGTGGTTTTTGGGGATGTTCCTTCAGTTCCTTCCCACTCCTAAGTGTGATAGCTTGACACTCCTCCCTTTTGCTTGAATGGGCATCATAGCAAAAATTGTGGTTCGGAAGCTGCTTAAAAAGATAGCTAATTTGTGTCTCCAGTTTTGTGATGGCAGCATTTTGATTCTGCATGTTTGACTGCACTTCCTCTCTGAATGCTTTACTGTCTTGAATGTCTTTGCATATTCCTTCAATGAAGGTTTCAATCTTAGAGAGCTTGTCATCAATTGATGAGTGATTCGGAGCAGATGTGCTGTTTTGGTTTTGATAAGTATGTGGAGAAGTGTTGTTGTGGGGCTGTTGAGATGTCCTCTGGGTGAATTGTTGGTGAGCTGCATTATTGTTGGAGTTGTAACGTCTCTGGTCTTGGTTTTGATCTTGCTCACTTCCCCACCCAAAGTTCGGATGATTTCTCCATCCAGGGTTGTAAGTCTTGGAGTATGGATCATAGTTTTTCCTTGGTGAATTCCCAATGTAGTTGGCTTGCTCCTGACTCCCTTCTGCTTCTTGGTTTACTACTTCTTGTGTTGTTGATGAAGTGGAGATTGCTGCTACTTGGTTCATCTCCATCTTCTTGGTGAGGTCAGCCAGCTGCTGGGTAATGAGCTTGTTTTGGGCCAACAGAGCATCCACATTGTTTAGCTCCATCACTCCGCTTGTATTCCCTCTTTCGGAAGCATAGAAGTAGTCGTTTTCTGCTACTGTTTCAATAACATCTATGGCTTCCTCAATGGTCTTCTTCTTGTTCAAGGACCCTCCAGATGAATGGTCTACTGCCTTCTTTGACTCATAAGAGAGCCCTTCATAGAAAATGTGCAGCTGGACCCATTCGTTGAACATGTCAGGTGGACACCTCCTTGTTAAGTCTTTGAACCTCTCCCATGCTTCATACAGAGTCTCACCATCCTGTTGCCTGAAGGTTTGAACCTCAGCTCTCAGCCTATTGATTCATTGAGGAGGGTAGAATCTTGCTAAGAATTTGTTCACCACATCCTCCCAAGTTGTCAAGCTCTCCCTTGGGAAGGATTCCAGCCACTTGGCTGCCTTGTCTCTGAGTGAGAAGGGAAATAAGAGCAATCTATAGGCGTCAGGATGAACACCATTAGATTTCACTGTGTCACATATTCTCAGGAAGGTGATCAAATGTTGGTTGGGATCTTCTTGAACACCTCCTCCAAACGAACAGTTGTTCTGAACAAGGGTGATGAGCTGTGGTTTAAGTTCAAAGTTGTTGGCATGGATTGTTGGTTTTTGGATGCTACTTCCACAATTGCCTGGGTTTGGATTAATGTAAGAGCCCAAAACTCTTCTATCCTCCCCAGCATGATTTGCTCCACCTCCTCTGCCATGGTTGTGAATCTCTTCTTCATGATGATTTTCCATGTTTTCTTCCATGTTTGGTTCAAAGTATTCCTCAAACTGTTCCTCTTCTTCTTCAACACCAACTACTCATTTTTCTTTTGCCTCCCTCCTTAGTCTAAGGAAGGTTCTCTCTGGTTCAGAATCAAAGGAAGTTGAAGCTCCGCTTCTTCTCCCTGTCATACAACCAACAAGTACAAGTAGAGAATATAGGTGCATACAGTATTTATGTCAGAATTGATGTTAGTTGTGGGTGATGCAATATATCAAACAGTTAGTAGGTTAGCAAACAGAATTGAAAATAACAAAGAAAAACAAAAGAGTAGATGGAGAAGGGAAGAAGTTTAACTAAAACAAAAAGTAAGTCACTCAAACAGAAAAATGAAATTCACAAAATAAAATGCTCAATCTAGTGATCTTCCAATCTAATCATTGTTGATGCACAATCAATCCCCGGCAACGGCGCCATAAACTTGATGCACGGAAAACTTGTCTCTCAACAAATCTCCCTTCGGCAAGTAAAAACTCACAATAGAATGAGGTCGAATCCCACAGGGATTGATTAATCAAGCAACTTTAATTAGAAGAATGTTCTAGTTGAGCGAATCCAGAATTTGGGTAGAAAGTTGCAGAAAATAAAATGGCGGGAATGTAAATAACAGAAAAGTAAATGCTAGAACTAAAGGACTGGAAGTAAATGACTGAAAATAAATTGCAGAATTGTAAATGGGAATGGGGGATGTGCTCATAAAAGTAAATCGCAGAAATTAAAGAGAATGGGTGAGATTAGAGATGGGGAGTTCATTGGGCTTAGGAGATGTTGCAATTCTCTGGATCAAGTTCATTTTCATCTCTTCCTCAATCAATGCACTCATTGATCTCCTTGGCAATCTTAAGTGATTGAATTACAATTCCTTGCAATTCAATCTCTCAAATCATGATCAATAGCCAATTCCTTGGTCAATTGCTCATGAGAAGAGATGAAGTATGGTCACTGATTATACCACATGCATTTCCCAAACCAAGTATTGAGAGGGTTACAGTCACCTACCCATCCAAACCCAATTTGGTCCAGCATGAGAAAGCATTTCTAGCTTGATCTCTTCATTCCTCTTCCAAGGTTCAAAAGAGATCCAAGTTTGAATAGCTTCTCTTCCAAGATAACTACTCAATTGGATGAAGATTGAAAGCTTTCAAGTAAAATCAAGAGGAAAGATAGAAGAAGAACAATGAAAATTAGTATTGATCCATCAAATTACAACAGAGCTCCCTAACCCAATGAAAGGGGTTTAGTTGTTCATAGCTCTTGAAAATGAAAACAAACATGGAGAATACATCATAAACTAGAAATTGCAAAGAAAGTAAAATACAGAGAGTGGTTCTTCAGCCTCCAGAACTATTTTACAATTCAAAGCTACTCCTATATATACTACTCTTCTCAGCTTCTAGTTCATTCTTCAAGTCTTGGGCCTTTGGATCACGAGTTTGAAGCAGTTCCTTTCTTTATTTGGGCTTGGCTTTACTTGCAGAGAGAAAGTGCAGAGTGGGCAGAGACTTAAGCTCAGGGCGTAAGGAGTGTTAATCATTTAGTGAAAGTCCAAGTTCGGGAACGTTAGTGACACTTAACATTGTCACTAACGTTCCAATGCACCCCTTTTGCCTTACGTTAAAACCCACGTTAACTAGGTTAACATGGCTTTTAACGTTGCCTTGTCAATCTTTGAGAACGTTAGTGACACTCAACATTGTCACTAACGTTCTAGTGTGCCCCTTCTTGTCTCACGTTAAAGCTCACGTTAACTAGGTTAACGTGGCTTCTAACGTGGCCTTTGCCATCCTTCGAGAACGTTAGTGACATTCAACATTGTCACTAACGTTCCAATGTGCCCCTAGGTCTCACGTTAGAGTCCACGTTAACTAGGTTAACGTGGCTTCTAACGTGGCCATCTTTTAGCCATCCCAACGTTAGTGACAATGTTGAGTGTCACTAACGTTGGCTCATCTTTCATTTCTCATCGTTAGCTTCCACGTTAACCAAGTTTACGTGGAAGTTAACGTGACTCTTGGGGGTTGTGTGGTTGCTTCAACGTTAGTGACAATGTTGAGTGTCACTAACATTGTCGACAACTCTTCATTCTCTACGTTAGTTCCCACGTTAACCAAGTTAACGTGGGAGTTAACATGGTACTTAGCACCATAGGCCAACGTTAGTGACAATGTTGAGTGTCACTAACGTTGGCTTCTCTCCCTCCCCCTTAACGTTAGAGGCCACGTTAACGTGGCCACTTATGAGTGATTGCCAATGTTAGTGACAATGCTGAGTGTCACTAACGTTGGCTCAACTTCTTTTCTCCACGTTAGAGTTCACGTTAACTTGGTTAACGTGACTCTCTAACGTGGGCATTGATGGCTTTTTGAGAGTGTTATTGGTAATCACTTTTCTCATTAATCTTTGCAAGTTACCTCCCCTTTTCTTGCTCCTTTTTGGTCCTGAAATCAAGCAACAAAGTGCATCAAAGCTCTAGTCCAAGTCATGAGTAATGCAACATAATATTTGTCACTAAACTTATGCAAAATCCTCATGAAATCATGTAAAATGCACAATGTATGCTTGAGTGAAGGCATAAGTGAATATTTACCCAAAACTAGCTTATTTCCTAAAGAAATGCATGAAACTAACCTAAAAATAGTAAAGAAAAGGTCAGTGAAACTAGCCAAAATGCCCTGGCATCAGGTGCACACCATTGGTTTTGACAGTGTCACAAATCCTCAAGAAGGTGCACAAGTGTTGGTTAGGGTCTTCAAGTGGCCCTCCTCCATAAGAACAATTATTTTGAACCAAGGTGATGAGTTGTGGCTTTAGTTCAAAGTTATTTGCATTAACATTTGTGGTAAGAATGCTACTCCCACAATGTCTAGGATCTGCACATGTGTAGGAAGCCAAAACTTTTCTCTGTGGTGGGTTATTGTTGTTATTGGATGCTCCTTCAGCTCCATTTGGTGGATTTGTTAGGTGTTCCTCCATATCCTGGAACTCTTCTTCTGACTCCTCTTCTCCAACAATTATTTTCCCTCTTTCAGCTCTTCTTAATCTTCTGAGGATTCTTTCGTCTTGTTCACAAAAAGTGGGTGTAATTCTCCTTATACCTGACATACAACCAAAGCATAAGAATCACACAACACCAGAAAGGAAATAACACTTCAATCCACGGCTGAAGTGAAATGTTAGTTAGCTTAAGCAAAAATTCAAACAGTTAGCGTGTTAGTCAAAAGTTAAAGAAACGGAAAAGAAAAAGTGCTTGATCTAGATCTCCACTTCACTTAATCATTGTCAATCTATTTCAATCCCCGGCAACGGCGCCAAAAACTTGATGTGTGGAAAACGATCCAACACAAAACTCACCGGCAAGTGTACCGGGTCGCATCAAGTAATAATAACTCATGTGAGTGAGGTCGATCCCACAGGGATTGAAGGACTGAGCAATTTTAGTTTAGTGGTTGATTTAGTCAAGCAAACAGAAGTTGATTTGAGTGAATTTTTGTTCAACAAGAATTAAATTGCATAGAATGTAAAAGGGAATGGGTAATTTACAGGAAATTAAAGAGAAGAGAAAATAAAAGTGCTGAATCTTAAAGAACAAGAAATTAAATGGCAGAAACTTATAACGCAAGAAATGTAAATTGCAGAATCTTAGAGTGCAAGAAATGTAAATGGATCAGGGATGTGGGATTACAAGAATTAAACAAAAGAACAGTAAATCTCAACACATAGAAGAGTAGAATATGACTTGAATTGAACCGGATCTAAAATGGTAACGTAAATAAACTTGAAAAGCATTCAACAGAGAAAATAAAATGATGACTCCAGATCTCAGGATCCAAGAGACTAGATAACCAAGTCTAGATCTCAATGCCTTCTTAGATCCAAATTGAGAATTCAATTGCAAGAAAAGTAAAGATCCAGCAGTATAAGAAAAGAAGTGAAATCACAAATTCTCAATGATGCAGTAAATCAAAACAGAAAGAGATCTCAAGGTGAGATTGAGATAGAATTTCCTCAATTCTTCAACCCAAGATTCAAGACAAGTGTAAATGAAATTTAAAACAAGAAAACTAAGAGGAAGAGAATTCAATTCTCCTTCTCCAAGACTCAGAATCTCAAAATAACTCTCAACCAAAAACTCTCCAAAACTACCCAGTAAAACTAAAAAGGAAAAAGCTCTCTCGAAAACTTAAATTCTAAGCTATTTATCCACTCTCTTAAAATGATCTTCAAGCCTTGAATTGGGCCCTTGCTCTTAATGGAATTGGGTTGACAGAAGCCTCTGTTGATTGCCCTTGGAGTTGGAAAGAAACCCACTTGTGAATTGGGTCAGAACCGGGCCATGAACCATTAAAGCTTGAGTCAAAGTTTGAGGTAAACTTTGACTCAAGCTTTTTGTAGCAAATTGCCTCCCGTGCTGTCATCCACGTTTGGCTTAAAGTTTGAGGTCAAACTTGAGCTCAAACGTGGATCCTCCCTTGCATGTTCTTTGGCCAGCGTTTGGCCCAACGTTTGAGGCAAACGTTGGCGCAAACGTGGCTCAATCAAGCTTTCAATCAGGGACTCTTCTTCATACTCAAATGGCGCCAACGTTTGACCTCAAAGTTTGAGGCAAACGTTGGCGCAAGCTTTTTGCTCCCTGGGTCTTCTTTTTGTGGCGCCAACGTTTGACTCAAAGTTTGAGGCAAATGTTGGCGCAAGCTTTTTGCTCCCTGGGTCTTTCTTTTTTTGCTCTGAGGGTGCCAATGTTTGACCTCAAGTTTGAGGCAAACGTTGGCGCAAACTTTTGATGCCTCCAGGGTGAAGTCAAGCTCTTCTTCACGTTTGAGCTAAAGTTTGAGGCAAACTTTGGCTCAAGCTTTTTATCCTCTCTTGCTCTTTGCCATTCCTTCTTTCTTCAACCCTCTTCAAAGCTCTTTTCACCTATCATCAATCAATCAAAAACATCAAAGCTATGCTCAAAATCATGAGATTGTTTCTCTTTCATAATATATGATAATTATTGCACAAAATCTCATGAAAATGCATTAATTTAACCATGGTTGATTGAATCAAAGGAAACATGAAATTCTACCCAATTGGCTTACTTATGGCTCAAGAAAGTGCATAAAATCTATTGAAAACAAAAGAAAAAGACTAGTGAAACTAGGCTAAGATGACTTGTCATCACAATCATTCTGAACTTCAAAGGATAAAGTGAGATGCCAAAACTGTTCAGAGGAAAAAAGCTAAAAGCCCCGCTCATCTAATTAATATTGATCTTCATAGATATTTTTGGAATTCATTGTATATTCTCTTCTTTTTATCCTATTTGATTTTTAGTTGCTTGGGGACAAGCAACAATTTATGTTTGGTGTTGTGATGAGCGGATAATTTATACGCTTTTTGGCATTATTTTTAGTATGTTTTCAGTACATTTTAGTTAGTTTTTATTAGGTTTTTATTAGTTTTTAAATAAAAATCACTTTTCTGGGCTTTACTATGAGTTTGTGTTTTTCTGTGATTTCAGGAATTTTCTGGCTGAAATTGAGGGACCTGAGCAAAAATCTGATTCAGAGGCTGAAAAAGGACTGCAGATGCTGTTGGATTCTGACCTCCCTGCACTCAAAGTGCATTTTCTGGAGCTACAAAAACTCAATTAGCGCGCTCTCAATTGCGTTGGAAAGTAGACATCCTGAGCTTTCCAGCAATATATAATAGTCCATACTTTGCCCGAGATTTGATGGCCCAAACAGGCGTTCCAAGTCAGCTCAAGAATTCTGACGTTTAACTCCAGAACTGGCACAAAAGCTAGAGTTAAACGCCTAAACTGGCATAAAAGCTGGCGTTTAACTCCAAGAAATGTCTCTACACATGAAAGCTTCAATGCTCAGCCCAAGCACACACCAAGTGGGCCCCGGAAGTGGAATTTTACAATAAACACCCTAGCTTACTCATTTTCTGTAACCCTAGGTCACTAGTTTACTATAAATACTACTTTCAGTGATTCATATTGTACCTCATGACACTTTACACGTTTCTTATTGTACTCTCTATGGCATGAGTCTCTAAACCCCATTGTTGGGGGTGAGGAGCTCTGCTGTTCTTCATGAATTAATGCAATTACTACTGTTTTCCATTCTATCATGCTTGCTTCTATTCTAAGATATTCATTCGCACTTCAACCTGATGAATGTGATGATCCGTGACAATCATCATCATTCTCACCTATGAACGCATGCCTGACAACCACCTCCGTTCTACCTTAGATTGAATGCATATCTCTTAGCCTCATGATTCAGATCAGAGTCTTCGTGGTATAAGCTAGAATTATTGGCGGCCATTCCTGAGATCCGGAACGTCTAAACCTTGTCTGTGGTATTCTGAGTAGGATCTGGGAAGGGATGGCTGTGACGAGCTTCAAACTCACGATTGTTGGGCATGTGACAGACGCAAAAGGATCAATGGATCCTATTCCAGCATGATCGAGAACCGACAGATGATTAGCCGTGCGGTGACAGCGCATTTGGAACGTTTTCACTGAGAGGACGGGAAGTAGCCATTGACAACGGTAATGCCCAACATAAAGCTTCCCATGGAAGGAGCCTTGCGTGCATGAAGAAGAAGATAGTAGGAAAGTAGAGATTCAGAAGACAAAGCATCTCCAAAGCCTCAACCTGTTCTTCAAAACTGAATAACAAGTATTTATTTCATGTTCTTTTACTTTTTACAATTAAATCTGAGAATTATTGATATCCTGACTAAGAGTTACAAGATAACCATAGCTTGCTTCAAGCCGACAATCTGCGTGGGATCGACCCTTACTCACGTAATGTATTACTTGGACGACCCAGTGCACTTGCTGGATAGTTGTGCGAAGTTGCAAAAGTGTGATTGTAATTTCGTGCACCAATGTCCCCATACCAACTGGTGTATGGAAAGGCTTGTCATCTACCATTGGAGCTGGAACACAAAGCTCTTTGGGCTCTCAAGCTGCTAAATTTTGATAGCACTGCTGCTGGTGAAAAAAGGGTCTTGCAACTGCAAGAAATGGAGGAGTTCAGATCTCAAGCCTATGAAAATGCCAAGATTTATAAAGAAAAGGCACAGAGAAGGCATGACCTCCATTTAACACCCAAAAGCTTCGAAGAACGACAGCAAGTGCTCCTCTACAATTCCAAATTAAGACTCTTCCTTAGGAAACCCTAATCAAGGTGGTTAGGATCCTTTCTTGTCACAAAGGTCTCGCCGTATGGGCACTTAGAAATCATGGAGGAAAGTTCAAAGAGGAAGTTCACTGTTAATGGACAGAGGCTCAAACACTACATGGGCAACATGGGGAAAAACCCCAAAGTGAAGTATCACCTCAAGTAATGGAGGAATCGTCGAGCTAGCGACGCTAAAAGAGCGCTTCGTTGGGAGGCAACCCAACCTAAGGTAGTTCTCTTTTCATTTGCATTTTAATAAAAATCACAAGTAGTTTCCCCCGTATTGTGAGGAGCTAAGTTTGGTGTTACACACCAAAACAATACAAGAGTGAGTGTGTAATTCTAAGTTTGGTGTTCCACCAAAGATTTCAGTTAGAATCACACTACACTCCTTCAAGGGCAAATTGCTAGATCCAACCAATCAGGGAAACCACTTAACAGTAGTTAGTTTCTAGTTGTCTTGCTGATAACAACACATGAGATTTACTGCATGCATTCAACCTGCTGTATTAGGAAAGGAACTAAGTTTGGTGTTCACACACCAAGTTAAGTTCCGAAATGCACAAGCATACATGCATACTAACTATCTCTCAAGTGCTTTGGGGACAAGCAACTTCCAATAACTTTGCAGGGATTCAATCAATCTTTTGGAAAAACAGTGCACCATCATCCAAGGAAGCGAGGAAAGATGCAGAAGCTATGGAGGATGACAACAAATGGGTAGCTGGAAGTCATCACCAAAAGGTTGTATTGTTACTTGATTCCATATGCTTGGAAATAATCAATTTGGAAGTCTGAATGTGCCCTTGATTAATAGTCACTCTTTAAGCTTAATGCACTAGAATTTGATGTTTGTTTTTGCTTAGGTCTATGCTTGCTAGTCAAGTTGCCTGTTTTCATTTTCATCTTGCTTACTGTATGCTTGTCCTTTTAAGCTAAATGATGCATGAAAACTTGTCTCTCAACAATTTTCCTTCGGCAAGTATACTGAATTGTCGTCAAGTAAAAACTCACAATAGAGTGAGGTCGAATCCCACAGGGATTGATTGGTCAAGAAACTTTAATTAGAGGAATGTTCTAGTTGAACTAAGCAGAACTGGATTTGAGATTTGCAGAAAATTAAATGGCGAGAAAGTAAATAGCAGAAACGTAAATGCTGGAAATAAAGAGCGGAATATAAATAGCGGAAAGTAAATTGCAGAATCTTAAATGGGAAGGGGAGTATAGCATGAAAGTAAATAGCAGAAAGTAAAGAGAATGGGTAAGATCAGAAATGGGGAATTCATTGGGCTTAGGAGATGTTGCATTCTACGGATCAAGTTCATTTTCATCTCTTCCTCAATCAATGCATTCATTGATCTCCTTGGCAATCTTAAGTGATTGAATTCCAATTTCTTGGTAATTTAATCTCTCAAATCTTGATCAATAGCCAATTCCTTGGTCAATTGCTCATGAGAAGAGATGAAGTATGGTCACTGATTATACCACATGTATTTCCAAATCAAAGTGTTGGTAGGATGATATGTCACTATATCCATCCAAACCCCAATTTAGTCTAACATGAGAAAGCATTTCTAGCATGATCTCTTCATTCCTCTTCCAAAGTTCCGAAGAGATCCAAGTATGAATAGCTTCTTTTCCAAGATAACTACCCAATTGAATGAAGATTGAAAGCTTTCTAGTAAAATCAAGAGAAAAGATAGAAGAAGAATAATGAAAACTAATATTGATCCATCAAATTTACAACAGAGCTCCCTAACCCAATGAAAGGGGTTTAGTTGTTCATAGCTCTGGGAATGAAAAGCATAGATGGAGAATACATTCTGAGAATTAAACTAAAAGTTGCAGAGAAAGTAAAATACAGAGAGTAGTTCTCCAATTTCCAACCCACTCCCTTTTTGATTCAAAACTACCCCTATATATACTACTCTTCTGATCTTCTAGTTGGTTCTTCAAATCTTGGATATGGGCCTTTGGATCTTGAGTTTGAAGCAGTTATCTTCTTCAGTGGGCTTAGCATTACTTGCAGAGAGAAAGTATGAAGTGGGCAGGGACTTTTAGCTTAGGACGTTAGTGGCGTTAACGTTAAGCGAAAGTGTGGGTTCGAGAACGTTAGTGGCAGTCACCTTTTTCACTAACGTTCCTAACCAAAGGATAATTCATGTTAACTTCAACGTTAGTGGCACCAACGTGACCACTAACGTTGCCTCTTGGTCCTTCACACACATTATTGGGACTTACCTTTTCCAATAACGTTGAGAATCCTCCCTTCTCTACGTTAGAGTTCACGTTAGTGTGGCTAATGTGACCTTTAACATAGGCTTGCCAAATCTTCGAAAATGTTAGTGACACTTACCTTTGTCACTAACGTTTCAAAACGCCCCTACTTCCCACGTTAGAGTTCACGTTAACTAGGTTAACGTGGCTTCTAACGTGGTGGTGATAGCCATCTCCAACGTTAGTGACAAAGGTTGGCTCATCATTCTTTCATCCACGTTAGCTTCCACGTTAACTAAGTTAACGTGGGAGTTAACGTTGTTTATAGTGGCTCATTCCAACGTTAGTGACAAAGGTGAGTGTCACTAACGTTGGCGATTCTTGCTCCCTCCATGTTAGCTTCCACGTTAACTAAGTTAACATGGCAACTAACGTGGCTCAAAGTGGCTTAGTCCAACGTTAGTGACAAAGGTGAGTGTCACTAACGTTGGCCATTCCTTTGCTTCCCCACGTTAGAGTCCACGTTAACTGAGTTAACGTGGCCAATATGAGCTTGGTCCAACGTTAGTGACAAAGGTGAGTGTTACTAACATTGGCTTCATTTCCTTCTTCCACGTTAGAGTTCACGTTAACTTAGTTAACGTGACTCTCAACGTGGGCTATGATGGCTTCGATTACATTATTGGTGATTACTTTTCAAATTAACGTTGCAAGCTAGGTCCCATTCCACGTTAGAGGTCACGTTAGTTAGACTAACGTGGCTGCTAACGTGGTTCTTCCTTGCTTCCTTTGTCCTGAAATCAAGCAATAAAGTGCATCAAAGTTCTAGTCCAAGTTATGAGATATGCATCATCCCATTTGTCATTCAATTTATGCATAATTCTCATGAATTCATATAAAAATCACAATGTTTGCTTGAATCAAGATGTAAGTGAAATTCTACCCAAAACTTGCTTATTTCCTAAGAAAGTGCATGAAACTACCCTAAAACCATAAAGAAAAGGTCAGTGAAACTGGCCAAAATGCCCTGGCATCACTAAATAAAAAGAAAAAAAGAGATGTTATGAAAGACCAGAGTAATGTTCAAGTTGTGGAGTAGGTTCTTAAATTTGTGGTGTAGTAATCACTTAGCTAAGTTGGTTCACCAACAAAGTGGGAAGGCAACTATCTGTCCTGAATCATATATTTGAAACACACCCCATGAGACTAGCTAAATAATAAGATTCTAATAAGAAAAAGGAAAAAACAATGAGGGTTAAAAAAGAAAGAAAAGTTAATAAAGAATAAGGCTAGGCACCAAGGGCTTGAATCTTGAGGGATGTGTTTGTGGTGCTCTTGTAGCTAGGATCTGCTTGGATGAATAAGTTCTTAGGAGTGCTTCATCACTTGGTAACTTGGGTTAACTAACCCGGGATTATCAACTAAAAATCCACTATCAAGAGCAACCTTGCTACAGAACATTTAGTAACCAAAAGAGGTGCTGGACACCAAGACCTCAAGGAAAGAAAATGACAAACCATGTGCCTGTGGTGTGCATGTATGGGGGAGAGAGACTTGAGGGAGTAAGTCCTTATGGGTGTTTCAACACCTAGCACCTTGAACCAACTGGTTCGGGAGTGTTGGCTGAAAGCTTATCTTAAAGAGTCGCCCCCTCACAGAACACTTAGCCTAAGGAAGAAATAAACCTTGGAAAGGCAAAGGGATCAGTAAATAAAAGTCTCAAAGGGTGCAATCAAGTGAGTATTCCAAGGCATGATAAAGGTCTGAAAGCCAGTAAAGGAATGAACCTAAGTTGCTATGCATGAAACCCCATAAAACCAAGAGCATGACTTCCACAATAATGATTCATTCCTCTTGTCATTTCATTCGTCATTCTCTTGTTCCAGTACTTGCTTAGGGACAAGCAAGCTTTAAGTTTGGTGTTGTGATGCCAGGGCATTTTGGCCAGTTTTACTGACCTTTTCTTTATGGTTTTAAGGTAGTTTCATGCATTTTCTTAGGAAATAAGCAAGTTTTGGGTAAATAATCACTTACATCTTGATTCAAGCAAACATTGTGAATTTTACATGATTTCATGAGAATTATGCATGAATTAAAGGACAAATTGAATGATGCATGTCTCATAACTTAGATCAGAGCTTTGATGCACTTTATTGCTTGATTTCAGGATAAAGGATGCAAGGAAGAACCACATTAGCAGCCACGTTAGTCTAGCTAACGTGACCACTAACGTGGAATGAAGGCTAGCTTGCAACGTTAATGAGAAAAGTGATTGCCAATAACACCTTTGTGAGCCATCATAGCCCACGTTAGTTGCCACGTTAACTATGTTAACGTAGAAGCTAACGTGGAAGAGAAGTAGAACTCCAACGTTAGTGGTAAAAGTAAGTGCCACTAACGTTCCAAAAGGGGCAATTGGCCACGTTAAGAGCCACGTTAACTTAGTTAACGTGAGCTCTAACGTGGAAGAAGAAGATGATGCCAACGTTAGTGACACTCACCTTTGTCACTAACGTTGGACTAAGCCCATATTGGCTACGTTAAAAGCCACGTTAACCTAGTTAACGTGGACTCTAACGTGGAGGGAGCAAGAATCACCAACGTTAGTGACACTCACCTTTGTCACTAACGTTGGATTCAGCCACTATGAGCTACGTTAGTCGCCACGTTAATTACATTAACGTAGAAGCTAACGTGGAGAAAAGGGATGATGAGCCAACGTTAGTGACACTCACCTTTGTCACTAACGTTGGAGATGGCTATCAATACCACGTTAGAAGTCACGTTAACTTAGTTAACGTGAACTCTAACGTGGGAAGTAAGGGCGTTCTGAAGCGTTAGTGACAAAGGTAAGTGTCACTAACGCTCTTCGAGATTTGGCAAGCCTACGTTAAAGGCCACGTTAACTATTCTAACGTGAACACTAACGTAGGGAGAAAGGAAGCTATTCATACTTGGATCTCTTCTGAACCTTGGAAAAGGGATGAAGAGATCATGCTAGAAATGTTTTCTCATGTTGGACCAAATTGGGGTTTGGGCGGATATGGTAACATATAATTCTCCCAATACTTTGATTTGGAAATACATGTGGTATAACCAGTGACCACACTTCATCTCTTCTCATGAGCAATTAGACCAAGGAATTGGCTATTGATCTGATTTGAGAGATTGAATTACCAAGGAATTGGAATTCAATCACTTAAGATTGCCAAGGAGATCAATGAATGCATTGATTGAGGAAGAGATGAAAATAAACTTGATCCGGAGAATGCAACATCTCCTAAGCACAATGAATTCCCCATTTCTGATCTTACCCATTCTCTTTACTTATTGCCATTTACTTTCATGCTAAACTTCCCTTCCCCATTTAAGATTCTGCAATTTACTTCCCGTCATTTATTTTCTACTATTTACTTTCCCGCCATTTAATTTCCTGCAATTCTCAACTCACTTTTTGCTTAGCTCAACTAGAACGTTCTTCCAATTAAAGTTGCTTGACCAATCAATCCCTGTGGGATTCGACCTCACTCTACTGTGAGTTTTTACTTGACGACAATTTGGTATACTTGCCGAAGGAAATTTGTTGAGATACAAATTTCGTGCATCACAAGGGTGACATAAAAGGGCAGGTTTATTTGGGATAAGTGAGCAAAGAACAAGTAATGGCCTCAATCATATGCAAGAATGTAAATACATTGAATATTGGACATATAGAATGAAACAAAGTAAAGTCTGCAATTATAGTAAAGAAGGGAGAAACACACAGGAATGAAAACGATGGTTAAATAATGTAACCATGCAATTAAGCTCAAAAACTGATGCACGGAAAACTTGTCTCGCAACAAATTTCCTTCGGCAAGTGTACCGAATTTGTCGTCAAGTAAAAACTCACAATAGAGTGAAGTCGAATCCCACAAGGATCGATTGATCAAGAAACTTTAATTAGAGGAATGTTCTAGTTGAGCGAATCAGAATTTGAGTTGAGAATTGCAGAAAATTAAATGGCGGGAAAGTAAATAACAGAAAAGTAAATGCTAGAAAAAGAGCTGAATGTAAATGACAGAAAGTAAATTGCAGAATCTTAAATGGGGATGGGTAATTTCTCATAAAAATAAATGACAGAAATTAAAGAGAATGGGTAAGATCAGAAATGGGGAGTTCATTGGGCTTAGGAGATGTTGCATTCTCTGGATCAATTTCATTTTCATCTCTTCCTCAATCAATGCACTCATTGATCTCCTTGGCAATCTTAAGTGATTGAATTACAATTTCTTGTAATTCAATCTCTCAAATCTTGATCAATAGCCAATTCCTTAGTCAATTGCTCATGAGAAGAGATGAAGTATGGTCACTGATTATACCACATGCATTTCCAAAATCAAGTGTTGAGAGGATTATAGTCACATATCCATCCAAACCCAATTTGGTCCAGCATGAGAAAGCATTTCTAGCATGATCTCTTCATTCCTCTTTCAAGGTTCAGAAGAGATCCAAGTATGAATAGCTTCTTTTCCAAGATAACTACCCAATTGGATGAAGATCGAAAGCTTTCGAGTAAAATCAAGAGAAAAGATAGAAGAAGAATAATGAAAACTAGTATTGATCCATCAAATTACAACAGAGCTCCTTAACCCAATGAAAGGGGTTTAGTTGTTCATAGCTCTGAAAAATGAAAACAAAGATGGAGAATACATGATGAAACTAGAAGTGCAGAGAAAGTAAATACAGAGAGTAATTCTATGCCCAGAGGCTCCCTATAATTTCCAACTCCCTCAAATAATTCAAAGCTACTCCTATATATACTACTCTTCTTTTCTTCTAGTTGATTCTCCAAGTCTTGGGTATGGGCCTTTGGATCTTGAGTTTGAAGCAGTTACCTTCTTCATTGGGGTTGGCTTTGCTTGCAGAGAGAAAGTATGAAGTGGGCAGAGACTTTAGCTCAGGACGTTAGGGGTGTTAACGTTCAGTGAAAATATGGGTTCGAGAACGTTAATGACAATCACCTTTTTTACTAACATTCCTCACCCAAGTAAGAGCCACATTAACTTCAACGTTAGTGGCACAAACATTGCCACTAACGTTGCCTCTATGCCCTTCGCACACGTTACTGGGACTTACCTTTCCCAGTAACGTTGAGAAGTCTCCCCCTTCCTTACGTTAGAGTCCACGTTAACTTAGTTAACGTGGCTCTTTTAACGTAGGCTTACCAATCTTCGAGAACGTTAGTGACACTTACCATTGTCACTAACGTTCCAATGTGCCCCTATTTCTCACGTTAGAGTCCACGTTAACTAGGTTAACGTGGCTTCTAACGTGGCCATGCTAGCCATCTCCAACGTTAGTGACAAAGTTGAGTGTCACTAACGTTGGCTCAACATTCCCTTATCCACGTTACCTTTCACGTTAACTAAGTTAACGTGGGAGTTAACGTGGCTCATGGTGGCATGTGTGGGCTCCTTCTAACATTAGTGATAATGTTTGGTGTCACTAACGTTGTCGAACACTTTGTCGTCTCACGTTAGCTTCCACGTTAACTAGGTTAACGTGGGAGTTAACATGGCTTAATGTGACTTGGCCAACGTTAGTAATAATGTTGAATGTCACTAACGTTGGCTTCCCCCCTTTCTTTTTAACGTTAGAGGCCACGTTAACTAAGTTAACATGGTGACTAACGTGGCCACTTATGAGCTTGGTCCAACGTTAGTGATAATGTAAAGTGTCACTAACGTTGGCCATTTATGTAATTTTAAATAAAAACCTTAACTGGGAGTAGATTAGTTGGAAGCCCTGTTCTTGTTGGAGTACTCGTAAGATTAACTGATAATTGAAGGTTGTTCTGCTTAGTTATCCTTTACTAGGTAGAGGAAAGTCAAGCAAGTTGGAAAGCTGTTTCTAGTCACAAGTTCTAATCCTCTCCCTTGAGAAGGACTGGTGTCAATGACTAGAGGGCGATCCAACAATAAACCCAATTACAATTTTTCTCTTGATGAACCCAACTCAAGGTTTCCTTTCAATCATCTCCCAATCAAGTTATGGAACTACTCGCTCATTATGAATGTAAATTTCACAAAATAAGGAAGAGAAATACTAAAAGACATAATAAATAATAATCAAAAGGATCAATTAAAAATAAAAATAATTCTTGTATAAATAAATTCTAGAAATAATCTAAGAGTAACTCTGAGTAAATAAAGAACATGAAAGAGTAAGTGACAAGTAAGGAAACAAACTAAAATGACAAAGTCTTGACGGAGGTAATAACTCTTTTCAATGTTCCAATCCAAAAAGCAATAAAATAAAATACTAAGGACTATGAATATGTAGAGAGAAAACCTAGAAGAGAGGTAAAATCAGATCTAAAACTAAAACTATGTAGAATGAATGTTGTCTCTGGTCTCTGCATGTTCCCTGGCTCTAATCTGCTTTTCCAGGCCAAAAACTGGGTCAAAACAGGGCCCAAAATCGCCCCCAGCAAATTCTGCAGATTCTGCAGATCGCGCATGTCACGCGATCGCGTCATCCAGGCGTTCGCGTCATCCAGCGTTTTGCCTTGCCACGCGTGCGCGACGTCCACGCCTTCGTGTCACTGATGCAGTTTCCAATCTGCGCGGTTGCATGAGCCATGCGCCCGTGTCACTGCAATTGCCTCTATGTCGCGCGGTCGCGTGAGCCGTGCGCCCGCGTCACTTCTCGCTGGTCATCTCTTTAATTTCTTGTGTTCCTTCCATTTTTGCAAGATTTTTTTCCAATCTCAAAGTCATTCATGCCGTATAAAGCCTGAAACACTTAACACACAGATCACGGCATCGAATGGAATAAAGGAGAATTAAAATACAAAATTAAAAGTCTCTAGGAAGCAAGTTTTCAACCATAAAGTATTTTTAGAAAGGAATGATAAATGCATGCTTTTTTAATGAATAAATGGGTAAAGATTTGATAAAACCACACAATTAAACACAATATAAACCATAAAATAGTGGAAGGGACTCATCCCAATGGGTAAAGATTTGTGCTCTACTTCAACTGGGAGATGACAGGCTTTTCCATAAACTAAGTGGAAGGGACTCATCCCAATGGGTGTCTTGTATGCTGTTCTATATGCCCAAAGTGCATCTTGTAGCCTGGTA
The DNA here is from genome assembly GCF_059453495.1 of Arachis ipaensis. Classification (NCBI taxonomy): domain Eukaryota; kingdom Viridiplantae; phylum Streptophyta; class Magnoliopsida; order Fabales; family Fabaceae; genus Arachis; species Arachis ipaensis. The sequence goes on from NC_142444.1 coordinate 82,627,761, forward strand.
CTCCAATCTCTTCTATGAGGTTTGACTATCTTTTGCAATATACAATTTATCTCTCTGTTAGACACCTCGGCTTGCCCATTAGTCTGAGGATGGTAGGCTGTTGCTATTTTATGAATTATCCCATGCTTCTTCAGTAATCCTGTTAGTCTCCTGTTACTAAAATGGGTGCCTTGATCGCTCACGATTGCTCGTAGTGATCCAAAGCGACAAATAATGTGGTTTTTCACAAAGGAAACAATAGTGTTAGCATCATCATTGCGGGTAGGAATTGCTTCCACCCATTTGGAAACATAATCTACAGCTAACAATATATAAAAATAACCATTAGAATTTGGAAATGGACCCATGAAGTCAATGCCCCAAACATAAAAAATTTCACAGAAAAGCATAATTTGTCGAGGCATCTCATCCTTCTTGGATATATTACCAAATTTTTGGCATGGAAAACAAGATTTACAAAATTCAGCAGCGTCTCTAAAAAGAGTAGACCACCAGAATTCACAGTCTAAGATTTTTCTAGCTGTTCTTTGAGGGCCAAAATGTCCTCCACTCTCAGATGGGTGACAGGCCTCTAAGATCGACTGGAATTCTGATTGAGGTACACACCTTCTAATTACCTGGTCAGTGCTACATCTCCATAAATATGAGTCATCCCATATATAATATTTAGACTCGCCTTTCAGCTTGTCTCTTTGATGCTTAGTAAAGTTTGGAGGAAAAGTGCGGCTAACTAGATAATTAGCTACAGGTGCATACCAAGGGACTACCGCAGATACTGCTTGCAGGTTATCAAATGGGAAATTATCAGCTATAGGAGTGGAGTCATCTTTAATGTGTTCAAGGTGACTCAAGTGGTCTGCCACTAAATTCTGGTTACCACTCCTATCCTTTATTTCTAAATCAAATTCTTGTAGTAGCAGCATCCAACGTATAAGCCTTGGTTTGGATTCCTTTTTAGCTAATAAATACTTTAGAGCTACCTGGTCTGAATACACTACTACTTTAGTACCAAGTAAATAGGCTCAGAATTTATCCAGAGCAAAAACAATAGCAAGAAGCTCTTTCTCAGTAGTAGTGTAATTAGACTGAGCGGCGTCTAAGGTCTTAGACGCATAAGCAATTACAAAGGGGTCCTTACCTTCACGCTGGGCCAGTGCTGCTCCTACTGCATGGTTGGAAGCATCGCACATGATCTCAAATGGCTGGCTCCAGTTAGGTCCTCTCACAGTTGGAGCTTGAGTCAGGGCAGTCTTCAGTTTGTCAAACACTTGTTTGCAATCCTCACTGAACTCGAACTCAATATCTTTCTGTAGTAATCTGGATAAGGGAAGTGCTACCTTACTGAAGTCCTTAATGAATCTCCGGTAAAAACCTTCATGGCCAAGGAACGAACGGACTTCCTTCACAGAGGAGGGGTAAGGTAAACTAGAAATAATATCCACCTTTGCTGGATCTACAGAAATGCTAGTATTAGATACAACATGTGCTAGTACAATCCCTTGTTTAACCATAAAGTGACATTTTTCAAAATTCAATACAAGGTTTGTAATGACACATCAATCTAATACTCTAGATAAGCTATCCAAGCAAAAGCTAAAAGAATCACCATAAACGCTAAAATCATCCATAAAAACCTCCATACAGTCCTCAATAAGATCAGAGAAAAGACTTCATGCACCTTTGAAAAGTAGCTGGTGCATTGCACAAGCCAAAGGGCATTCTCTTATAAACATAAGTCCCAAAAGGACAGGTGAAAGTAGTCTTTTTCTGATCTTCAGGAGCTATATGAATCTAGAAATAACCTGTGTAACCATCTAAAAAGCAATAGTGCGATTTACCTGACAAGCGATCCAGTATTTGATCAATGAATGGAAGAGGATAGTGATCCTTACGAGTGGCCTGGTTTAGGCACCTGTAATCAATGCAGACCCTCCAGGCGTTCTGTACTCTGGTTACAATGAGCTCTCCATGCTCATTTTCCATTGTAGTGACTCCAGACTTCTTGGGCACCACTTGTACTGGGCTTACCCATTCACTGTCCGAGATGGGATAGATGATATCCGCCTCAAGTAGTCTGGTCACTTCCTTTTTGAAAACCTCTAAGATAGTGGGATTCAGTCTTCTCTGAGGTTGACGAACAGGCCTAGCTCCCTCTTCTAAAAATATTCTGTGCTCACAAACTTGAGGGTTGATGCCTACTACGTCTGCCAAACTCCACCCAATTGCCTTCTTATGCCTCCTCAGCACACTAAGTAACTGCTCTTCTTGTTGAGAAGTGAGTTCCCATGTAATGATAACTGGAAACTTCTGCTTGTCCTCAAGGTAAGCATATATGAGGTGTAGAGGGAGGGGTTTTAATTCTAACTTCTGCTCATGGCCAGGCTCTGGATTGTCTAGAGTTGGTGACAATGGTAAAGTACTTTCATTGTCCTCAGAAAGTGTCCCCACACTCGGACATTGTCCTATGTACTTCTCTTCTAACTCCTCCTGGTGAATTTCAGCTACGGTTTCATCTATTATGTTACAATGGAGGATAGAATGATCTTCTGGAGGGTGCCTCATAATTCCATTCAAATTGAAGCTTACTACAAGGCCGTCTATTTCAAAAGAGTATGTTCCTGAAAAAGCATCCAATTTGAACTTCGAGGACTTCAGAAATGGTCTTCCGAGTAGGATTGATGATGGCTTCTCTGAGTCATTTTGGGGCATCTCTAGGATATAAAAATCAATGGGGAATGTGAGCCCCTTAATGCCCACTAATACATCTTCAGCAACTCCAGCCACTGTAATAATGCTTTTATCTGCTAACACAAAACGAGCTGCCGACCTTTTTAAGGGAGGGAGCCTCAAACTATCATATATAGACAAAGGCATTATACTCACACATGCTCCTAAATCACACATGCAGATAGAAAATACCACACCACCAATAGTACAATTAACCATACATGGACTTGGATCACTACACTTTTCAGATATACCTCCCATTAAAGCAGATATAGAACTACCTAAAGGAATAGTTTCTAATTCATTAATTTTGTCTTTATGTATACTTAAATCTCTTAGAAACTTTGCGTATTTAGGTACCTATTGAATAACATCAAAAAGGGGAATAGTTACCTCAACCTTTTTGAATATTTCTACCATTTTGGGATCAGGTTCTAACTGCTTCCTGGGCTTCCTTGCGAGTTGTGGAAATGGAATAGGAATGGTGTTTTCTATAGTGTCTGCGCCCTTTGGTGCTTCTTCCTGTGATTGACCTTCTTCTTCTTCAGCTATGTCCTGTATGTCCTCTTCCTCCTCAACATCTTCTATTTCCACTACCTCTTCAGTTGAGGCGTGTTCTGGTGGGCTTGGCTCTTCCTGATTCCTCTCTTGAAATGTGGTTTCGGACCTTAGGGTGATGGCATTAATGCCACCCTTTAGATTGGGTAGAGGTTGAGAGGGGATTCCACTGGAGCTCAAAGGCTGGTTAGTGGAGTTATTCATTGATCCAATCTGTGAGACAAGAGCTTGCAAGGTAGAGTTCAGACCATTTATAGTAGAAGTAAGGTTGTTTTCCATGGCTTGTTGTCTCCGATCAATAGATTGTAGTAACTCATCATTAGAAGATGAAGAAGGACAAGTGATCTGAGAGGTCTGTTGTTGGTTGTGCTGTTATCCTTGGAATTGCCTCAGGTGAGGTGCTCTGTAAGGATGGTTCTGTTTCTGCTGCCTGTTGTTGTTATTATTCCACCTCTGATTTTCCTGATTGTCTCTGCCTCCTCTGTTATTATTGTCCCTCCAAATTTGGTTAGAATTATCTCTCCAATTTTGGTTAGAATTGTTCTGCCATCCATGGCTGTAACTACCACCTTGATTGTACCCTTGGTTGGGGTGGTCATAGAAGTTATGAGTGGCTGCCACAGTGTTGTCTTCTTGCTGGAGCTGTGGACATTCATCAGTATAATGGCTATAATCAGCACAGATTCCGCAACTCTCTGTGGGACTAACTGTTGGCTTTGCTGTGGTGGAGAAGGTTGAGCTTGCTGAACTTGTTGTTGATTCAATTGCATCTGCTTCAGTAAGTTGGTCATTTCACAGATACTCTGAGTTAGAGCAGTAGTCTCTCTGCTAGAGGATACTTCTGCAACAGTTCTTGAACGGCCTTGTTTCTTCCTGTGATTCTGAGTAGATTCAACTAAGTCGCTGATCAATTGCCATGCCTCATCAGTGGTCTTGTACTTTTTCATAGACCCATTGCTAGCACTTTCCAATGTGGTCTTATCTTGGGGTCTCATGCCCTGTGTGACGTAGCCGAGCAACACTATCTTGTCAATCATATGGTGGGGGCATGCTTCCAGAAGATTGTTGAAGCGCTCCCAATATTCATAGAGAGTTTTGGAGTCGTCCTGAACAATCATGGAAATGTCTTTCCATAGTTTGTCAGTAACTTCAGCTGGGAAGAATTTTTCCAAAAATTCTCTTCTAAGCGTATCCCAGTCAGAAACAGTTACTGCGGGTTGAGTGTAGTACCACTCTCTCGCCTTTCCCTCAAGAGAGAACGGGAAAGCTTTCAACAAAATTGAAGTTTCATCTGCACCATCACGCCTGACAGTAGAACAGGAAGTGAACGCATCATTTAACGAAAGAAACATGTAGCTCATAGTAGCAAAAATAAAATAAAATGCAAATAAATAAATTCCAATCAATAACTTAGCACTCTATTGCAACTCTCCGGCAACGGCGCCAAAAATTGACCTGGCAAAAATTGGCGAGTTAAGAAATTGTTATAAGAGATACGTTGCAAGTACAGTTCTTAACCAACCAAAAATCCACTTATCAATTTAGAAGGGTTGTCACAATATTAAAATTAAAATACTGGGAGTATGAATCTCAGGTTGTCTCCCAACGAGTTGTAGAAAGATGTGCTACTTTATTAATCGAATGTTTTCAAAAACGGGTTGAGTTGATAAACAAGAAATTAAATTAGAGAATTTATGTAATTTTAAATAAAAACCTTAACTGGGAGTAGATTAGTTGGAAGCCCTGTTCTTGTTGGAGTACTCGTAAGATTAACTGATAATTGAAGGTTGTTCTGCTTAGTTATCCTTTACTAGGTAGAGGAAAGTCAAGCAAGTTGGAAAGCTGTTTCTAGTCACAAGTTCTAATCCTCTCCCTTGAGAAGGACTGGTGTCAATGACTAGAGGACGATCCAACAATAAACCCAATTACAATTTTTCTCTTGAGTAACCCAACTCAAGGTTTCCTTTCAATCATCTCCCAATCAAGTTATGGAACTACTCGCTCATTATGAATGTAAATTTCACAAAATAAGGAAGAGAAATACTGAAAGACATAATAAATAATAATCAAAAGGATCAATTAAAAATAAAAATAATTCTTGTATAAATAAATTCTAGAAATAATCTAAGAGTAACTCTGAGTAAATAAAGAACATGAAAGAGTAAGTGACAAGTAAGGAAACAAACTAAAATGACAAAGTCTTGACGGAGGTAATAACTCTTTTCAATGTTCCAATCCAAAAAGCAATAAAATAAAATACTAAGGACTATGAATATGTAGAGAGAGAACCTAGAAGAGAGGTAAAATCAGATCTAAAACTAAAACTATGTAGAATGAATGTTGTCTCTGGTCTCTGCATGTTCTCTGGCTCTAATCTGCTTTTCTGGGCCGAAAACTGTGTCAAAACAGGGCCCAAAATCACCCCTAGCGAATTCTGCAGATTCTGCAGATCGCACATGTCACGCGATCATGTCATCCAGGTGTTCGCGTCATCCAGCGTTTTGCCTTGCCACGCGTGCGCATCGCCCACGCCTTCGCGTCACTGGTGCAGTTTCCAATCCGCGCGGTCGCGTGAGCCATGCGCCCGCGTCACTTCTCACTGGTCATCTCCTTAATTTGTTGTGTTCCTTCCATTTTTGCAAGCTTCTTTTCTAATCTCCAAGTCATTCATGCCCTATAAAGCCTGAAACACTTAACACACAGATCACGGCATCGAATGGAATAAAGGAGAATTAAAATACAAAATTAAAAGTCTCTAGGAAGTAAGTTTTCAACCATAAAGTATTTTTTGGAAGGAATGATAAATGCATGCTTATTTAATGAATAAGTGGGTAAGTATTTGATAAAACCACACAATTAAACACAATATAAACCATAAAATAGTGGTTTATCAAGCCTCTTAGGCCAGGATTTTATTCCTTTAGGCCCTCCTATCCACTGATGCTCAAAGCCTTGGATCCTTTTTATTACCCTTGCCTTTTGGTTTTAAGGGCTATTGGCTTTTTGCTCTTGCCTTTTGGTTTAAAGAGCTTTTGGCTTTTTCTGCTTGCTTTTTCTTTTTCTTTCTTTTTTTTTTGCCATTTTTCTTTTCTCTCTTTTTTTTCGCACACTCTTCTCTATTCACTGCTTTTTCTTGCTTCAAGAATCAATTTTTATGATTTTTTCAGATTATCAATAACATTTCTCCTTTTCATCATTCTTTCAAGAGCCAACATATTTAACATTCATAAACAACAATTTCAAAAGACATATGCACTGTTCAAGCATTCATTCAGAAAACAAAAAGTATTGTCACCACATCAAAATAATTAAACTAGTTTCAAGGATGAATTCGAAATCATGTACTTCTTGTTCTTTTGTAATTAAAACATTTTTCATTTAAGAGAGGTGATGGATTCATAGGACATTCATAACTTTAAGACATAGACACTTCAATACTAATGATCATATAGTAAAGACACAAACATAAATAAACATGAAGCATAGTAAACGAAAAACAGAAAATAAGAACAAGGAGATTAAGGAATGGGTCCACCTTAGTGAGGGTGATGTCTTCCTCTTCTTGAAGAACCAATGGTGCTCTTGAGCTCCTCCATGTCTCTTCCTTATCTTTGTTGCTCCTCCCTCATAGCTCTTTGATCTTCTCTAATCTCATGGAGGATGATGGAGTGCTCTTGGTGCTCCATCCTTAGTTGTCCCATGTTAGAGCTTAATTCTCCTAGGGAAGTGTTGATTTGCTCCCAATAGTTTTGTGAAGGAAAGTGCATCCCTTGAGGCATCTCAGGGATTTCATGGTGAGGAATTTCCTCATGCTCTTGTTGAGGTCTATGATCTCTTGTTTGCTCCATCCTCTTCTTAGTGATAGGCTTGTCCTCTTCAATGAGGATGTCTCCCTCTATGTCAATTCCAGCCGAATTGCAGAGGTGACAAATGAGGTGAGAAAAGGCTAACCTTGCCAAAGTAGAGGACTTGTCAGCCACCTTGTAAAGTTCTTGAGGTATAATCTCATGAACTTCCACTTCCTCCCCAATCATGATACTATGCATCATGATGGCCCGGTCTATAGTAACTTCAGACCGGTTGCTAGTAGGAATGATTGAGCATTGAATAAACTCCAACCATCCTCTAGCTACAGGCTTAAGGTCCAGTCTTCTCAATTGAACTGGCTTGACTCTTGAGTCAACTTTCCATTGAGCTCCTTTCACACATATGTCCATGAGGACTTGGTCCAACCTTTAATCAAGGTTGACCCTTCTAGTGTAGGAGCGTGCATTTTCTTACATCATTGGAAGGTTGAATGCCAGCCTTACATTTTCCAGACTAAAATCTAAGTATTTCCCCCGAACCATGGTAAGCCAATGCTTTGGATTTGGGTTCACACTTTGATCATGGTTCCTAGTGATCCATGCGTTTGCATAGAACTCTTGAACCATTAAGATCCTGACTTGTTGAATGGGGTTGGTGAGAAATTTCCAACCTCTTCTTCGGATCTTGATGATAAGTCATCTTAGCCTAATTTCACTAGCCTTTTTCTTTTGTTTTCGATTGATTTATGCACTTTCTTGAGCCATAAGCAAGCCAATTGGGTAGATTTCCATGTTTCCTTTGATTCAATCAAACATGTATGAATTAATGCAATTTCATGAGATTTTATGCTATAATTGTCATATATTATGAAAGAATAACAAACTCATGATTTGAAGCAAAGCTTTGATGTGTTTGGTTGATTGATGATAGGTGAAAAGAGTTTTGAAGAAGGTTGAAGAAAGAAGGAATGGCTAGGAGCAAGAGAGAACAAAAAGCTTGAGCAAAAGTTTGCCTCAAACTTTAGCTCAAACTTTTAAAAGAGTTGAAAACACTCCAGAGGAAAAAAGCTTGAGCAAAAGTTTGACCTCAAACTTTAGCTCAAACTTTTGGGAGAAAAGCTTGAGCCAACGTTTGCCTCAAACTTTTTGGCAAACGTTGGCATCACAAAATCAATACCCTGGAGGAAAAAGCTTGCGCCAACGTTTGAGGTCAAACTTTTGCTCAAACGTTGGCGCCACACTTGCACACCCTGGAGGAAAAAGCTTGCGCCAACGTTTGAGGTCAAACTTTTGCTCAAACCTTGGCGCCACTCTTGTACACCCTGGAGGAGAAAAGCTTGCGCCAACGTTTGCCTCAAGCTTTTTGGCAAACGTTGGCGCCACACACATTTACAAGGGGGCCAACGTTTGGGCAAAAGTTTGACCTCAAACTTTGGCTCAAACGTTGGTAGCAGCAAAGTGAAGCCATCTGGTGTAAAAGGTTTGAGTAAAAGTTTGCCTCAAACTTTTACTCAAACTTTTACTCAAGCTTTTATGTTTTTCAACCCAGTTCACAATGGATCTTTCTCCAACTCCAAGAGCAATCAACCAAGGCCTTTATCAACCTAATTCAATCAAGAACAAAGGCCCAATTCAAGGCTTGAAGACCATTTGAAGAAAGTGTATAAATAGCTTAGGATTTAAGTTTTCAGGGAGTTTTTTTCCTTTTAGAGCTTTCCGTTTTAGTTTTGCTGAGGGCTTTTGGTTTTGGAATCATTTTGAGTTTCTGAGTTTCGGAGAGGAGAATTGAATTCTCTTCTTCTTAGTTTTCTTGTTTTCAATTTCAATTACATTTGTCTTGGATCTTGGGTTGAAGAATTGAGAAAATTCTGTCTCAATCTCACCTTGAGATCTCTCTGTCTCACTTTACTGCACTTTTGGAAATTGAATTTGGTTTTGCTTCTTCTACTGCTTGATCTTTAAATTCTCTTGCAATTGATTTCTGGATTGGATCTAGGAAGGCATTGAGATCTAGACTTGGTTATCTAGTCTCTTGGGTCCTGAGATCTGAAATTTCCTTTTTATTTTTCTGTTGAACGCTTCTTCAAGCAATTTACATTTTCTGTTTGAGATCTACTGCAATTAAATCCATCTTTTACTTCCCTGCTTGTTGCAATTTTACTTTTCCTTGTTTAAAGTCTGCAAATCCACTTCCCAATTCCCTTTACAATTCAAGCCATTTACATTTCTTGCACTTTAAGATTCTGCAATTTACATTTCTTGCGTTCTAAGTTTCTGCCATTTAATTTCTTGTTTTTTAAAATTCAGCACTTTATTTTCTGTTCTCTTTAATTTCATGCAATTTACCCATTCCCTTTACTTTCCATGCAATTTAAATTCTGTTAATCACAAATCACTCAACCAAATCTTGATTCGCTTGACTAAATCAACCACTAAACTAAAATTGCTCAATCCTTCAATCCCTGTGGGATCGACCTCACTCTCGTGAGTTTTTATTACTTGATGCGACCCGGTGCACTTGCCGGTTAGATTTGTGTGTTTGGAATTCATTTTTCGAAAATACACATCAAGTTTTTGGCGCCGTTGCTGGGGATTGAAATAGATTGACAATGATTACGTGAAGTGGAGATCTAGATCAAGAACTTTTTCTTTTCTGTTTCTCTAATTTTTGACTGACACACTAACTGTTTGAATTTTTGCTTGAATTAACTGAAACCTCACTTTAGCAATAAAGTGAAGTTTTCTTGGTTCCTCTGGCTTCCTATGATTCTAATATTTCAGCTTGTTGAATGTACGAGAAAAGCAATTCTCTCTTACTAATCTTTCAAAACTATCAACTGTTTGATACATTGTGTCAGCTAAACTTTTGAACCACATTTTGGACATGAATGTATTCAATCTTCATTTGGACTATTTGTGATTGTGCAGATCATGGAGAAGAACCCAACAAACTCCAGTAAGCATGGGAGTAATACCCCCACCTTAGATGACGAGCAACCACTCATCACCATGAACGACATTGCTCAGTGGTTTGAAGCTTTCCCACAAGGAAACATCATCGGATGGGAAGAACTAATGAGTGAACTCCTAGCCAAGCTGAAGCCACCTCAGAGAACTGTTAAACCAGAGGTAGGAGTGCAACCATTCGCATAAGAGAAGGAAATTGAAGGTATTCGTGCAGTCATGGCCCAAAGCGAGCAGATACATCAACAGCTTAAGCAACAATTGGAGCTGATTAACAGAAAAATAGATGAACTGCAACATGCTGTGGCAAATGCACAGAACTCACCTCAAAATCCCCATTGTTAGAATCAACCTGAAAAAGGTTCTGGAGTAATTAACTATGAGCAACCAAGTCATGAACGATCATACTCTCCAGACAGCTCCTCAAGCATATTCCAACGTAGGACTCAGAATGATGTGTACAACCCACCCTGGAGAACTCAATCTAACTGGAGAGGGGTTGAAAACCAAAATCAAAAACCAAGGGACTTCAACTGCAACAACCCCTACTTCAAAAACCAACATAAAAACCACCCCCACAACAACAATCATCACACACCATCCCAATACACACACTTCCAACCCTGTCCTATCTCACTACTCGCCCAAAATGACTCTCATCAACCATCACAGTTGACACAACCACAACCAATTCCAAACTCTCAAAGACTCTATGTTCTAGAAATGATGATGGAAAGATTCATGAAAGTTCAAGAAATGATAACAATAGAGCAGGAAGAAATAAGGAAAAATTAAGAGATGATAAGCAAGAACCAAGAGGCCTCACTCAGAAGAGTTGAAAGGCAAATGGAACAACTGGTTCAAAACCTTGCTGAATTGGGCGAGAGAGAGGCAAATATATCCCTAAGGGCCACTGAAGATGACCCAAAGAACAGTGAAAAAGCTGTTGGGTTGAAAGGGAAAGCAGTTATAGAAAAAAGTGAGAAGGCTACGGGAAAAGAAACAATCATCAAGGAAAAGCCCACGGTGAGAGGGGGAAACCAAAGGCAACAGAAGTCTCAACTTCCATGATCAGAGGATGAAGGATGTCAAGCTAATGACAATAAAAGAGCGCTTGTTGGGAGGCAACCCAACCTGAGGTAGTTTTCTTTCCATAGTTATTTTAATAAAAAGGTTAATTAACTTCATCTATATTGCAAGAAGCTAAGTTTGGTGTTACACACCAAAACAATATAAAGGAGAATGAAGGATTCTAAGTTTGGTGTTTCACCAAAATCCCATCATAAAACACATTCTCACTTTCTGCATCATGCTAGCTTCAAGCATTTAGATAAACTAGTTAACTATTTTGCTATTTCCTAGTTTTCAGTTTTACTACTTTTAGCAAAGAAAAAGAGTTTCACATCTGGTTAGTTTGATGAACAAGAACCATTGGCAAGGTACTAAGTTTGGTGTTCCCACACCAAAGTAAGTAAAAAGGCCCACAAATAAATCATGCATGCTAACCATTTTTCAAGTGCTTGGGGAACAAGCAACTTTCAATATCATTGTAGAGCATCATACAAGCTTTTGGAAGGATTAAGCATCATCAATCAAAGAGATGAAAGAAGAATGTGTGGATCAGTGATGATGATGATGAGGAGTAAAGCAAGCGAACTCCAAAAGGTTGTATTGTTAAGTGATTATCTTACAACAAACACTGCTATGATTGAGAGTGGTTTTGTTTCCCTGATTATCTGTCTGTTTAGTATAGTTTTTTTTTTCTAAAATTCAATAAGCAAGATGCTTGATCATTTACAACATCATACTCTCCAAAACTTGTTTGCACTCAATTTTTCAAAAAAAATGCATCACATGAAAGTTCTTTGAAAAGAAGGATTGAGGAATTAAACAATTTTTAGGCAAGAAAAAGATTAGGAGAAGTGGTGGTTCTAGTTGTATAATTATGTATTGAGGTTGCATGCTTATGAAAACTTGCATGGGAGCTCATAGGCGGGACATAGAGTTCAAAGAAGTGTTGTGGAGATTCTCAAACATTTATTGATCCAAGAAGCAGCAAACAAAACAAAAGAAAATAAAGAAAATACAAAAACAAAAAGAACATGGCCCAAGGCTCTGAGCATCAATTACTAGGCAGAAAAGAAGAAAGAAACAAGAACTCAAAGAGTTATTATCCTAGTAAATGCATGTGGTCGAAGTGTGTCAAAGAGAGAGGCTTGAGCAAGTAAATCCTAAGGGGTGCTTTAACACCTAATACCTTAAAACCAACTGGTTTAGGAGTATTGATTGAAAGCTTATCTAAAGAGCCGCTTTGAGACATGACACTTAGAGTCAAGGCCAAAGCACAGAAACTATAAGCTGCTTCAAAGTGATTACCTATAGAGAGATCTCCATGATATCATTTGGATGAAAGTCCTAGGACCTAAGACCCCCAATATGTGAGGACTAGTAAGCACTGAAGCCCTTGCATGAGCATATAATTTAGAGTTCACCCACTGTTTCTTAATCACTTCACTCACAGGACCTTACAAGTTATTCTTCAATCCGTCTTAATTAAAAGAACCTTTGAGCATAATTCCTTTCTTGCTTGGGGACAAGCAAGCTTTAAGTTTGGTGTTGTGATGACAAGTCATCTTAGCCTAGTTTCACTAGCCTTTTCCTTTTGTTTTCGATTGATTTATGCACTTTCTTGAGCCATAAGCAAGCCAATTGGGTAGATTTCTATGTTTCCTTTGATTCAATCAAACATGTATGAATTAATGCAATTTCATGAGATTTTATGCTATAATTGTCATATATTATGAAAGAATAACAAACTCATGATTTGAAGCAAAGCTTTGATGTGTTTGGTTGATTGATGATAGGTGAAAAGAGTTTTGAAGAAGGTTGATGAAAGAAGGAATGGCTAGGAGCAAGAGAGAACAAAAAGCTTGAGCAAAAGTTTGCCTCAAACTTTAGCTCAAACTTTTAAAAGAGTTGAAAACACTCCAGAGGAAAAAATCTTGAGCAAAAGTTTGACCTCAAACTTTAGCTCAAACTTTTGGAAGAAAAGCTTGAGCCAACGTTTGCCTCAAACTTTTTGGCAAACGTTGGCATCACAAAATCAATACCCTGGAGGAAAAAGCTTGCGCCAACGTTTGAGGTCAAACTTTTGCTCAAACGTTGGCGCCACACTTGCACACCCTGGAAGAAAAAGCTTGCGCCAACGTTTGAGGTCAAACTTTTGCTCAAACGTTGGCGCCACTCTTGCACACCCTGGAGGAGAAAAGCTTGCGCCAACGTTTGCCTCAAGCTTTTTGGCAAACGTTGGCGCCACACACATTTACAAGGGGGCCAACGTTTGAGCAAAAGTTTGACCTCAAACTTTGGCTCAAACGTTGGTAGCAGCAAAGTGAAGCCATCTGGTGTAAAAAGTTTGAGTAAAAGTTTGCCTCAAACTTTTACTCAAACTTTTACTCAAGCTTTTATGTTTTTCAACCCGGTTCACAATGGATCTTTCTCCAACTCCAAGAGCAATCAACCAAGGCCTTTATCAACCCAATTCCATCAAGAACAAAGGCCCAATTCAAGGCTTGAAGACCATTTGAAGAAAGTGTATAAATAGCTTAGGATTTAAGTTTTCAGGGAGTTTTTTTCCTTTTAGAGCTTTCCGTTTTAGTTTTGCTGAGGGCTTTTGGTTTTGGAATCATTTTGAGTTTCTGAGTTTCGGAGAGGAGACTTGAATTCTCTTCTTCTAAGTTTTCTTGTTTTCAATTTCAATTACATTTGTCTTGGATCTTGGGTTGAAGAATTGAGGAAATTCTGTCTCAATCTCACCTTAAGATCTCTCTGTCTCACTTTACTGCACTTTTGGAAATTGAATTTGGTTTTGCTTCTTCTACTGCTTGATCTTTAAATTCTCTTGCAATTGATTTCTGGATTAGATCTAGGAAGGCATTGAGATCTAGACTTGGTTATCTAGTCTCTTGGGTCCTGAGATCTGAAATTTCCTTTTTATTTCTCTGTTGAACGCTTCTTCAAGCAATTTACATTTTCTGTTTGAGATCTACTGCAATTAAATCCATCTTTTACTTCCCTGCTTGTTGCAATTTTACTTTTCCTTGTTTAAATTCTGCAAATCCACTTCCCAATTCCCTTTACAATTCAAGCCATTTACATTTCTTGCACTTTAAGATTCTGCAATTTACATTTCTCGCGTTCTAAGTTTTTGCCATTTAATTTCTTGTTCTTTAAGATTCAGCACTTTATTTTCTGTTCTCTTTAATTTCATGCAATTTACCCATTCCCTTTACTTTCCATGCAATTTAAATTCTGTTAATCACAAATCACTCAACCAAATCTTGATTCGCTTGACTAAATCAACCACTAAACTAAAATTGCTCAATCCTTCAATTCCTGTGGGATCGACCTCACTCTCGTGAGTTTTTATTACTTGATGCGACCCGGTGCACTTGCCGGTTAGATTTGTGTGTTTGGAATTCATTTTCCGAAAATACACATTAGATCTCATGTCGGATCTCTGGATACTCATTCTTTTTGAGCTTGAAAGGAACCTTAGGGATCACTTTCTTCTTGGCCTCAACTTCATAGAAGTGGTCTTGATGCACCTTTGAGATGAATCTCTCCATCTCCCATGACTCAGAGGTGGAAGCAATTGCCTTCCCTTTCCTCTTTCTTGAGGTTTCTCTAGCCTTAGGTGCCATTAATGGTTATGAAAAAAAAAGCTATGCTTTTACCACACCAAACTTAAAATGTTTGCTTGTCCCCGAGCAAAAGAAGAAAGAAAGAAGGAGAAGAGGAAGAAAAATGGAGGAGAGGGAGAGAGGTGTGTATTCGGCCAAGAGGAAGAAGAAAGGGTTGTGTTGTGTGAAAATAAAGAAGGAAAGAGGGGTTTATATAGGAGTGGGGGAAGGTTTAGGGTTCGGCTATTAGGGTTGGGTTTGGGAGGGAAAAGAGTTTGAATTTTAGAGGTAGGTGGGATTTTTGGGGAAGAGAGGATAGATGTGAGTGATGAAGAGGTGGTGGGGAAGAGTAATTGAGGTGATTGGTGAGGGGTATTTGTGGAAGAGAGTTATGAAAAGGTGTGAAGAGTAGAGAAAAAAAGGTGGGGATCCTGTGGGGTCCACAGATCCTGTGGGGTCAAGGACTTAACATCCCTGCTCCAATTAGGCAATTAAAACGCCCTTAGCATGCATGTTTGGCGTTAAACGCCAGCTTGCTGCTTGTTTTTTGCGTTAAACGCCCAAATGTAGCCTGTTTCTGGCGGTTAACGCCACTTCCATGCTCTGTTCTGGCTTTAAACACCATTCTGGTGCTTGTTTCTGGCGTTTAACACCAGCTTGATGCTTCTTTCTGGCGTTAAACGCCAGTTTGATGCTTCTTACTGGCGTTTAAACGGCAATAAGTCCTTCCTCCAGTGTGAGCTATTTTTAAAGCTATTTTTCATTCTATTTTTGATTTTTCAGTAGTTTTTGTGACTTCACATAATCATCAACCTAAAGAAACATAAAATAACAATAGAAATAAAATAGATATAATTAAATAACATTGGGTTGCCTCCCAACAAGGATGTCAATAGCTTGACAGTGAGCTCTCATGGAGCCTCACCGATGTTCAGTTGGGACCACCCAACACCAAACTTAGAGTTTGAATGTGGGGGTTCAACACCAAACTTAGAGTTTGGTTGTGGCCTCCCAACACCAAACTTAGAGTTTGACTGTGGGGGCTTTGGTTGACTCTGCAGTGAGAGAAGCTCTTCATGCTTCCTCTCCATGGTTACAGAAGGAGATCCTTGGGTTTTAAACACAAGGTTGTCCTCATTTAGTTGCAGGACCAACTCTCCTCTGTCCACATCAATCACAGCTCTTGTTGTGGCTAGGAAGGGTCTTCCAAGGATGATGGATTCATCCTCATCCTTCCCATTGTCTAGGACTATGAAATCAGTAGAGATGTAAAGGCCTTCAACCTTTACTAACACGTCCTCTACTTATTCATAAGCCTGTTTTCTTGAGTTATTTGCCATCTCTAATGAGATTCTGGAAGCTTGCACCTCAAAGATCCCAAGTTTCTCCATTACAAGAGTGGCATTAAGTTTATTCCTGACCCCAGGTCACATAGAGCCTTCTCAAAGGTCATGGTGCCTATGTTACAAGGAATTAGGAATTTACCAGGATCCTGTTTCTTTTGAGGTAATTTATGCCTATCCAATGCATTCAGTTCATTGGTGAGCAAGGGAGGTTTATCTTCCCAAGTCTCATTACCAAATAATTTGGCATTCAGCTTTATGATTGCTCCTAAATACTAAGAACTTGCTCTTCAGCAATGTCTTCATCTTCTTCAGAAGATGAATAGTCATTAGAGCTCATGAATGGTAAAAAGGAGGTTCAATGGAATCTCTATGGTCTCTAGATGAGCCTCAGATTCCTTTGGTTCCTCAAAGGGAAACTCCTTATTGGTCATTGAACGTCCCAGGAGGTCTTCCTCACTAGGATTCACGTCCTCCTCCTCCTCTTTGGGTTCGGCCACACCAAGTAAGGTTATGGCCTTGCACTCTCTTTTTGGATTCTCTTCTGTATTGCTTGGGAAAGTACTAGGAGGAGTTTCAGTGACTCTTTTACTCAGCTGGCCCACTTGTGCTTCCAAATTTCTAATTGAGGACCTTGTTTCATTCATGAAACTTAGAGTGGCCTTAGATAGATCAGAGACTATATTTGCTAAGCTAGATGGATTCTGCTCAGAATTCTCCGTCTGTTGCTGAGTGGATGATGGAAAAGGCTTGCTATTGCTAAACCTGTTTCTTCCACCATTATTAAAGCCTTGTTGAGACTTTTGTTGATCCTTCCATGAGAAATTTGGATGATTTCTCCATGAGGGATTATAGGTATTTCCATAGGGTTCTCCCATGTAATTCACCTCTGCTATTGCAGGGTTCTCAGGATCATAAGCTTCTTCTTCAGAAGATGCCTCATGAGTACTGTTGGATGCAGCTTGCAATCCATTCAGACTCTGAGAAATTATATTGACTTGCTGAGTCAATAGTTTATTCTGAGCCAATATGGCATTTAGAGTATCAATTTCAAGAACTCCCTTCCTCTGAGGCGTCCCATTACTCACAGGATTCCTTTCAGAAGTATACATGAACTAGTTATTTGCAACCATGTCAATGAGTTTTTGAGCTTCTGCATGCATTTTCTTTAGGTGAATGGATCCACCTGCAGAATGGTCCAATGACAACTTTAAAAATTTAGATAGACCATCATAGAATATATATATCCAGGATGGTCCATTCTGAAAGCATGTCAGAAGGACACTTTTTGGTCAGTTACTTATATCTCTCCCAAGCTTCATAGAGGGATTCACCTTCTTTCTGTTTGAAGGTTTGAACATCCACTCTAAGATTGCTAAGCTTTTGAGGAGGAAAAAACTTGGCTAAGAAAACCGTGACCAGCTTATCCCAAGAGTTCAGGCTATCCTTAGGTTGAGAATCCAACCATATTCTAGTTCTGTCTCTTACAGCAAACGGGAAAAGCATAAGCCTGTAGACCTCGAAGTCAACCCCATTGGTCTTAACAGTATCACAGATCTGTAAGAATTCAATTAAGAACTGAAAAGGATCTTCTGATGGAAGTCCATGAAACTTGCAATTCTGTTGCATCAGAGAAACTAATTGAGGCTTTAGCTCAAAATTGTTTGCTCCAATGGAAGGGATTGAGATGCTTCTTCCATGTAAATTGGAATTCGGTGCAGTAAAGTCACCAAGCATCTTCCTTGCATTGTTATTATTTTCGGCCATGTCTCCTTCTTTTTCGAAAATTTCTGTCAGATTTTCTCTAGAGAGTTGTGCTTTAGCTTCCCTTAGCTTCCTCTTCAGAGTCCTTTTAGGTTTAGGATCAACTTCAACAAGAATGTTCTTATCCTTGTTCCTGCTCATATGAAAAAGAAGAAAACAGAAAAGAAGAGGAATCCTCTACGTCACAGTATAGAGATTCCTTTATGTGAGTAGAAGAAGAAAAGAAATTCAAACACAGAAAGAGGGAGAGGGTTCAAATTTTTAAGAAGAAGAGAAGTGTTAGTAGATAAATAAATAATTAGAAGGAAATGAGAAAGGGAAGAATTAGAAAATTAAATAAAATAAAACAAAAATATTTTTGTTTATAATTTAAAATTAAAGTTAAAATTCGAAAATTTAAAAAAAAAAGAAATTAAATTAAAATTTAAACCAATTAGTTAATTAAAAAGGAATTTTGAAAAAGAGGAAGGTGATTTTCGAAAATTAGAGAGAGAATTAGTTAGGTAGTTTTGAAAAAGATATGATTGAAACAGTAAACTTTTAAAATCAAACAAAAAGTCAAGTAGTTAATTGAAAAATATTTGAAAATCATTTTTTGAAAAGATAAGACGTTAGAAAAGAAGTTAGAAAAGATTTTGAAATTGATTTTGAAAAAGATGTGATTGAAACTTATTTTAAAAAAGATTTGAAAAAGAAATTTAAAAAGATTTGATTTTGAAAATTAAAGTTGATTACTTGACTAACAAGAAACAAAAAGATATGATTTTAAAATTTAAAGATTGAACCTTTCTTAATAGGCAAGTAACAAACTTAAAAATTTTTGAATCAATCACATTAATTGTTAGCATTAGTTTCGAAAATATGAAATGGAAATAAGAAAAAGATTTTGAAAATCAAAATTTAAAATTTTCGAAAATATGAAAGAAAAAATGAAAAAGATTTGATTTTTTGAAAAAGATTTGAAAAAGATAGAATTTTTAAATTGAAAATTTGATTTGATTCATAAGAAACAACTAGATTTTAAAAATTTTTGAAAAAGTCAACTCAAATTTTTGAATTTTATGAGATGAAAAAGGGAAAGATATTTTTTTTTATTTTTGAATTTTTAATGAAGAAAGAGAAAAACAACCAAAAGACTCAAAACATGAAAATTATGAATCAAAACACATAATGCATGCAAGAACACTATGAATGTCAAGATGAACACCAAGAACACTTTGAATGTCAAGATGAACACCAAGAACTTATGTTTGAAAATTTTTAAGAAAAGAAAAACATGCAAGACACCAAACTTGAAAATTTTTAATGTTGAGACACTAAGAAATTGAAAATGCATATGAGAAACAAGAAAAGACACAAAACAAGAAAATATGAAGATCAAACAAGAAGACTTGTCAAGAACAACTTGAAGATCATGAAGAACAAATGTATGAGTTTTCGAAAAATGCACAAATTTTAAAAACATACAATTGACACAAAACTTAAAATTTGACACAAGACTCAAACAAGAAACATGAAATATTTTTTGGTTTTATGATTTTATTAATTTTTTTTTTTGGATTTTTCGAAAATTATTTTGGGAAAAACGAAAAAGAAGAAAAAATTTTTTGTGTATTTTTTTTAAAATAAGAAATAAAAAGCTTAATATTTAAATAAAATTTCCTAAACTGAGCAACAAGATGAACTGTCAGTTGTCCAAACTCGAACAATCCCCGGCAACGGTGCCAAAAACTTGGTGCTCGGAACGTAATTCACACACTTTGTCACAACTTCGCACAACTAACTAGCAAGTGCACTGGGTTGTCCAAGTAATAAACCTTACGTGAGAAAGGGTCGATCCCACGGAGATTGTCGGCTTGAAGCAAGCTATGGTCACCTTGTAAATCTCAGTCAGGCGGATTCAAATGGTTATAGAGTTTTAATAATTAAAAGATAAATAAAACGTAAAATAAAAATAGAGATACTTATATAATTCATTGGTGAGAATTTCAGATAAGCGTATAGAGATGCTTAGTTCCTTCTGAATCTCCGCTTTCCTACTGCTTTCATCTAATCCTTCATACTCCTTTCCATGGCAAGCTGTATGTAGGGCATCACCCTTGTCAATGGCTACTTCCCATCCTCTCAGTGAAAATGGTACAAGATGCGCTGTCACCGCACGGCTATTCATCTGTCAGTTCTCGATCATATTGGAATAGGATTCAGTAATCCTTTTGCATCTGTCACTACGCCCAGCACTCGCTAGTTTGAAGCTCGTCACAGCCATCCCTTCCCGGATCCTACTCGAAATACCACAGACAAGGTTTAGACTTTCCGGATCTCAAGAATGGCCACCAATAATTCTAGCCTATACCACGAAGACTCTGATCTCACGATCAGGAGGCTAAGAGATACACATTCAAGCTTGTTTACATGTAGAACGAAAGTGTTTGTGAGGCACGCGTTCATAAGTGAGAATGATGATGAGCGTCACATAATCATCACATTCATCATGTTCTTGTGTGCGAATGAATATCTTAGAGAAGAAATAGGCTTGAATTGAATAGAAAAATAATAGTACTTTGTATTAATTCATGAGGAACAGCAGAGCTCCACACTTTAATCTATTGTGTGTAGAAACTCTACCATTGAAAATACATAAGTGATGAAGGTCCAGGCATGGCCGAATGGCCAGCCTCCATAAAGGTCTAAGATAGCATAAGGCTAATCAAAGATCAGATCCAAAGACCCTGAATACAATAGTAAAAAGTTCTATTTATACTAAACTAGTTACTAGGGTTACAGAAATGAGTAAATGATGCAGAAATTCACTTCTGGGCCCACTTGGTGTGTGCTTGGGCTGAGCATTGAAGCTTTCACGTGTAGAGGTCTTCCTTGGAGTTAAACGCCAGTTTGTAACCTATTTCTGGCGTTTAACTCTGCTTTGCAACCTGTTTCTGGCGTTTAACTCCAGAATAGGGCAGAGAGCTGGCGTTGAATACCAGTTTTCGTCACCTAAACTCGAGCAAAGTATGGACTATTATATATTTCTGGAAAGACCTGGATGTCTTCTTTTCAACGCAATTGAGAGCGCGCCATTTGGACTCCTGTAGCTCCAGAAAATCCACTTTGAGTGTAAGGAGGTCAAAATCCAACAGCATCTGCAGTCCTTCTTCAACCTCTGAATCTGATTTTTGCTCAAGTCCCTAAATTTCAGCTAGAAAATACCTGAAATCACAGAAAAACACACAAACTCCTAGTAAAGTCCAGAAATGTGATTTTTATTTAAAAACTAATAAAAATATACTAAAAAGTAACTAAATCATACTAAAAACTATGTAAAAACAATGCCAAAAAGCGTATAATTTATCCGCTCATCAATGGTCTGAGTATACTACTACCTTAGTACCAAGTAAATAGGCTCAGAATTTATCCAGAGCAAAAACAATAACTAAAAGATCTTTTTCAGTAGTAGTGTAATTAGACTGAGCAGCGTCTAAAGTCTTAGACGCATAAGCAATTACAAAAGGGTCCTTACCTTCGCGCTGAGCCAGCGCCGCTCCTACTACGTGGTGGGAGTCATCACACATAATTTCAAATTGCTGGCTCCAGTCTGTTCCTCTCACAATTGGAGCTTGAGTCTGGGTGATCTTCAGCTAATCAAACGCTTTCATGCAATCTTCACTGAATTCGAACTCAATATCTTTTTGTAGCAGTCTAGATAAAGGTAATGCTACCTTACTGAAGTCCTTAATGAATCTCCTATAAAAACCTGCGTGGCCAAGGATTGAATAGACTTCCCTCATAGAGGAGGGGTAAGGTAAACTAGAAATGACATCTACCTTTGCTGGATCTACAGAAATACCAGTATTAGACACAACATGTCCTAGTACAATTCCTTGTTTTACCATAAAATGACATTTTTCAAAATTCAATACAAGATTTGTACTAACACATCTGTCTAATACTCTAGACAAACTATCGAAGCAAAGGCTAAATGAATCACCATATACGCTAAAATCATCCATAAAAACTTCCATACAGTTCTCAATAAGATCTGAATAGATACTCATCATGCATCTTTGGAAAGTAGCAGGTTCATTACATAAGCCAAAATGCATTCTTTTATAAGCATACGTTCCAAAGGGACATGTAAAAGTGGTCTTCTCCTGATCTTCATGATCTATATGAATTTGAAAGTAGCCTGTATAACCATCTAAAAAGCAATAATGGGATTTACCTGACAGGCGATCAAGCATTTGATCAATGAATAGCAATGGGTAATGATCCTTGCGAGTGGCTTGGTTGAGATGCCTATAGTCAATGCAAACTCTCCATGAGTCATTAGGGGAATTTCCAGGATGTAGAAGTCAATGGGAAATGTGAGCCCCTTAATGCTCACTAATACATCTTCAGCAATTCCAACCACTATAATAATGCTTTTATCTGCTAACACAAAACGAGCTACCGACCTTTTTAAGGGAGGGAGCCTCAAAGTATCATATATAGACAATGGCCTTATACTAACACATGCTCCTAAGTCACACATGCAATCAGAAAATATTAGACCTCTAATGGTACAGTTAACCATGCATGGACCTGGATCACTACATTTTTCAGGTATACCTCCATTAAAGTAGATATAGAACTACCTAAAGGAATAGCTTCTAACTCATTAATTTTATCTTTATGAATGCATAAATCATTTAGAAACTTTGCGTATTTAGGTACCTGCTGAATGACATAAAAAAGGGGAATAGTTACCTCAACCTTTTTAAATATTTCTACCATTTTGGGATCAAGTTCCATCTGCTTTCTGGATTTCTTTGCAAGGTGTGGAAATAGGATAGGGATAGCGTCTTGTACAGCTTCTGTATCCTTTGGTGGTCCATTCCTTTATGGAGCTACTTCTTCTTCAACCTTGTCTTGTACCTTATCTTCTTCTTCGGCATCTTCCATTTCAGCATCTTCTACTTCTATCATATCCTCAGTTGGGGCGTGTACTATTGGGCTTGGCTCCTCCTGGTTCCTCTCTGGTAGTGTGGTTCCAGACCTCAAGGTGATGGCATTGATGCCACCCTTGGGGTTAGGTAAGGGTTGAGAAGGAATTCCACTAGAGCTTAAAGGTTGGTTAGGGGAATTAGGTAATGAATCTATCCTAGAGGCGAGAGCTTGTAAAGTGGCATTGAGACCATTTAAAGTAGAGTTCAGCTGTGTCTGCATGTCTTGTTGTCGTTGTGCAAGAGAACGAAGCATCTCGTTATTTGATGAGGAATTGGGATAGGTGATCTGAGGAACTTGTTGTTGGTTATGCTGGGATCCTTGAGATTGTCTTAGGTGAGGTGCTCTGTAAGGATGGTTCTGATTCTGTTGTCTGTTGTTGTTATTCCACCTTTGGTTTCCATTGTTATCTCTGCCTCCTCTGTTATAGTTGTCCCTCCAGCCATGGTTGGAATGATTTCTCCAACCTTGGTTGGAGTTGTCTTGCCATCCTTGGTTATATTTTCCACCTTGGTTGTAATTGCCGCCTTGTTGATTGTATCCTTGATTCGGGCGGTCATAGAAATTATGTGTAGCTGCCACAGTGTGGTCTTCTTGTTGGAGCTGCGGACATTCATCAGTATAATAACTATAATCAGCACAGATTCCGCATACTCTCTATGGGACTAACTGTTGGCTCTATTGTGGTGGGTGAGGCTGAGCTTGTTGTTGTTGGTTCAACTACATTTGCTTCAGTAGGTTAGTCATTTCACATATACTCTGTGTAAGAGCAGTAGTTTCAATACTAGAGAAAACCTCTGTAATAGCTTTTGAGTGGCCATGCCTATGCCTGTGATTCCTAGTGGATTCAGCTAAGTCGCTGATCAGTTGCCATGCTTCATTTGCGGTCTTGTACATTTTCATAGAACTATTACTAGCACCATCTAGTGTAGTTTTATCCTGAGGCTTCATGCCTTGTGTGAAGTAACTGATCAGCACTAGTCTATCAATCATGTGATGGGGACATGCATCTAGAAGGTTCTTAAAGCACTCCCAGTACTCATAAAGAGTCTCTGATTCTCCTTGAATAATGCATGAGATCTCTTTTCTTAGTCCATCTGTAACTTCAGCTGGAAAGTATTTTTCTAAAAATTCTCTCCTGAGCGTATCCTAGTCGGTAACGGTTGCTTCAGGTTGGGAGTAGTACCACTCCCTTACTTTTCCCTTAAGAGAAAATGGGAAGGCAGTTAACAGAATAGAAGTTTTATTAGCACCATGACGCCTAACAGTAGAACAGGCTGTCTGAAAATCCCTTAGGTGCTTAATAGGCTCTTGAGTAGGTAAGCCATGAAACTTAGGCATCAAGTTGATTAATGTAGTCTTTAGCTCAAAATCTGCAGCCAGAGTTGGATGATGCACTTGATACGGCTGTAGTCTAAAATCTGGGGCTCCAGCTTCCTGGAGAGTAATCCTCCTAGGTTCTGCCATGTTATCTGCATGTGAATCAACTGAATCAGTAGTAAAGGAGCTTGTTTCGTTCTCAGATGGCGGTTCAGATTCGCCCTCAGATGAGACTGGTGAATCGTTAACAATCACATCACCACCCTCATAGGGTATCCTGTGTCGAGCTCGCCTAATATGTGAAAGAGTTCTTTCAATCTCAGGATCAAACGCGGCTAAGCTCGAATTAGGCAATGAACGCATCATTCAATGAAAGAAACATATAGCTCATGGTAAAAAAAAATATGCAAATAAAATAAAATATGTACACTAATTAATAATCTAGCACACTATTGCAACTCCCCGGCAACGGCGCCAAAAACTGGTGTGTGGCAAAAGTTAGGCCAATTAAGAGATTGCAATATCATAGAACAGCGTTGCAAGTATAGCTCTTAACTAGCTAAAATTTGCCTCACCAATTTAAAAAGAGTGTCACGAAAATTTTAGAATAGAAAAATACTGGGAGTATGAATCCTAGGTTGTCTCCCAACGAGTTGCAGGAAATTGTACTAATTTATTAATTAGTATTTTTCCGAGAGTTTTGAGAGTTGAATAATGAGCAATTAATTAATCGTAAATTTAAGTAATAAAAATAAACTAAGAATAATTATTGATATTAAAAATAAAAAGCCTTGACTGGGGGAATGATTAATTGGAAGTTCTATCCTTGTTGGGATCTCTTAAGTGCAATATTAAAAAGGTTGTTGTTTTTACTTAGTTAACACTTACTAAATAAAGGAAAGTCAAGTGATTAAGCTAACCCTTATTCGCAAATCCTAGTCCTCTCCCTTGGGAAGGTCTAGCGTTAGTAAATACAGAACTAGCCAACAATTTCCAGTTTAATCAACACTTAAGTCTTGAAACTCAAGTGTCTCCTTTTAATCAACCCCCATGTCAAGTATGGAATCTACTCCATTGACATTAATATAATACTCAGAAAAATATAAGAAGACACAATAAATTAATTAAAATAAAATAGAGATTGAAAATTAATTAAAAGTAAAAGTAATCCTCTTTATCAATAATCCATGAAAATAATCCAATTATAATTCTAAATAAAGTAAATAAGGATATGGAAGAGTAAGGGACAAAGTAAACAAACTAGAATAATGTCTTCAATAGAGGTAATGACTCTTCAATATCCAAAAGCATAAAACTAATTAATTATGAATGTAAAGAGAACCTAGAGGGGAAGTAATCCTCTCTAAATTCAGATCTAAAAATCTAAAACTATCCTAATGAGAATATGTGGAGTTGTGTCAAGTTGCGTAAAGAGGTCTGTTGAGTCTCTGCATGTTCCCTGGCTTTATTCTATGTTTCTGGGCCGAAAACTGGGTCAAAACGCGGCCCGAATCGCCCCCAGCATTTTCTGTTAATTATGTAGATCGTGCAGGTCACGTGTACGCGTCGTCCACACGTTCACGTCATTCAACGATTTTTCTTGTCACGCAAGCGTGTCGTTCATGCGTTCGCGTCATTCGTGCGGACTCCAATCCATGCGTACGCATCAGGCACGCGCACACATCACTGTGATTTTCTCCATTCCACGCATTCGTGTGAGCCATGCGTGCACGTCAGTGTTCGCTGGTCATCTCCTTAGTTTCTTGTGTTCCTTTAATTTTTGCAAGCTTCCTCTCCATTCT
This sequence comes from Arachis ipaensis, assembly GCF_059453495.1. Classification (NCBI taxonomy): domain Eukaryota; kingdom Viridiplantae; phylum Streptophyta; class Magnoliopsida; order Fabales; family Fabaceae; genus Arachis; species Arachis ipaensis. Next base: position 82,653,707 of record NC_142444.1, read on the forward strand.
CTAAGCCATTCCTGCCCTATAAAGCCTAAAACACTTAACACACGGATCACGGCATCGAATGGTATATAGGAGAATTAAAATATACTAATTAAAGATCATTAGGAAGCAAGTTATTAATCATAAAACAATACTAGGAAGGAAAATGTAAAATCATGCAATTAGTATGAATAAGTGGGTGAAGACTTGATGAAACCACTCAATTAATCACAAGATAAACCATAAAATAGTGGTTTATCAGGCGAATATAAAATATAATTTGTCACAGAAAAACACATAAAGCAGATAAATAAATAAAACGTTACTAGATAGGTGTGAAATCAATGGTATGAGAACGGCTGAGGCTTCGGAGATGCTTTGTCTTTCTGGATTAACTTTTCTTACTGTCTTCTTCAATAACTTTCTGATTCCTTTAATGGTAGCCATAAGTGATTAACTCATGTCCTCTCATCAAGTTAACCTCCTCTACTACAGCAATCCACCATGTTGAAGTGACTCAAGCCTACTCAAGGTGCCACAGACAAGGTAGATCTTCCGGATTAGAAAGTGCTACTTCTCTGACTCTAGCCTTAGCACCACAGAGACCTCACTTACCTACAGTCAACGGGATTTCATGTCACGTATCCAAAGTTGCCCAGGTACTCTATTGGAATTTGCAATGCAATCTCTCGCTTTAGTTCAACGCTATCTGGGTCAGGACTCGCACAGAACCCATGTAGAACAAGGGTGATTGTCACGGGTCACCCTCAATTCTTAAGATGAAGAACGAGGTTGTATCTCAGACATATTAAACTAGAACAATAATATTATTGATCCATGAAACTCAGCAGAGCTCCTAACCTTAACCTTAGGAGGTTAGTGACTCATACTCTACAGAAAATAGTAATGAAAAACGTGTAGAGTGTCCAAGAGCTCCTAACAAGGGTGAACTCTTGTCTGTATATACTAATATAATGACTAAGTATTATAGAAATACAATAGACTAGTCTTACGGGTGCGAAAATCCACTTTTTGGGCCCACTTGGTGAGTGTCTCCACGAGCTAGGACTCCTTAGGAGCGTTGAACGCTGGCTAGAGACTCCCTTTTGGGCGTTGGATGCTAGCTGCTCTCTTGTGGGCGCTAGACGCCAGGAATGGGGTTGGTGGCTGGCGTTGAATGCCAGTTTTGGGCCTTCATTTCCGAAGCAAAGTATGGGCTATTATATATTTCTAGAAATCCCTAGATGTTATCTTTTTATAGCTATTGAGAGCACACCATTTGGACTTTTGTAGCTCCAGAAGAGCTCCTTCGAGTACACGGAGTTAAGATCCTAACAACATCTGCAATGCTTTCTCTGTCTCTGAATCAGACTTTTGCTCAAGCTCCTCAATTTCAACCAGAAAATACCTGACATCACCATAAAATACACAAACTCAAAGTAGAATCCAAAAATGTGAATTTAGCACTAAAACCTATGAAAATATAATAAAACTTAAACAAAACATAGTAAAAACTATATGAAAATGGGGACTACCTTGTGTTTAAGGCTCAAGGATCTCCCTCTGTAACCATGGAGAGGAGAGTTGGTCCTTCAACCAGAGCCCCCACATTCAAACTCTAAGTTTGGTGTTGGGAGGCCATCATCATGCTCTAAGTATCTATGAGACTCCATGAGAGCCCACTGTCAAGCTACTGACATTAAAGAAGCGCTTGTTGGGAGGCAACCCAATTTTTACCTATCTATGTTAAATTTCTATTGTTATTTTATGTTTTTCTTAGGTTGATGATCATGTGGAGTCACAAAAACAACTGCAAAAATCAAAGCAAAATTAAAAACAACATTAAAAACAGCACACCCTGGAGGAGGAGCTTACTGGCGTTTAAACGCCAGTGTTAACGCCCAGTCTGGCACCATTCTGGGCGTTTAACGCCAGAAAAGGGCACCAGACTGGCGTTTAACGCCAGAAAAGGGCATCAAGCTTGCGTTTAACGCCAGAAAGGGAAGAAAAGCTGGCGTTAAACGCCAGAAATGGGCAGCAACCTGGTGTTTAACGCCAGGATTGGCACTCCAAGGGGTGTTCACACGCCCAAAATGGTGCAGGGATGAGAAATCCTTGACACCTCAGGATCTGTGAACCCCACAGGATCCCCACTACCTCAACTCTCACACTCTTCTTCACACATTTTCCATTACACCCTTCCCCAAATACCCCTCACTAATCACCTCCATTCCCCTTCCCCATCACCTCACAATTCAAAATTCAAAATCACTATTTCCCCCCTTGGCCGAACCACTCCCACCTCTCCATCTCCTCCATTTTCTTCTTCTTCTACTTCCTTTTTTCTTCTTTTGCTCGAGGACGAGCAAACCTTCTAAGTTTCGTGTGGTAAAAGCGTTGCTTTTTGTTTTTCCATAACCATTTATGGCACCTAAGGCCGGAGAAACCTCTAGAAAGAGGAAAGGAAAGGCAATTGCTTCCAACTTCGAGTCATGGGAGATGGAGAGATTCATCTCAAAAACCCATTACTAAAAAGAGGATGGAGCAAATAAGAGAGCTCACTCATGGACCTCATCAAGAGCATGAGGAAGTTCCTCATTAAGAAATCCCTGAGATGCCTCAAGGGATGCATTTTCCTCCACACAACTATTGGGAGCAAATCAACACCTCCTTAGGAGAACTGAGTTCCAACATGGGACAACTAAGGATGGAGCACCAAGAGCACTCCATAATTCTCCATGAAATTAGAGAGGATCAAATAGCCATGAGGGAAGAAAAACAAAGGCAAGGAAGAGACATTGAGGAGCTAAAGCACTCCATAAGATCTTCAAGAGGAAGAATAAGCCGCCATCACTAAGGTGAACCCGTTCTTTAATTTCCTTGCTCTTTATTTTCTGTTTTTTTCAAAAACTATGCTTTATGTTCTATCTATGTTTGTGTCTTTATTACATGATCATTACTGTCTAGTGTCTATGCTTTAAAGTTATGAATGTCCTATGAATTCATCACCTCTCTTAAATGAAAAATGTTTTCTGAAAAAAAAAAAGAAGTACATGAATTTCGAATTTTAAAATAGTTTAATTATTTTGATGTGGTGGCAATACTTTTTGTTTTTCTGAATGAATGCTTGAACAGTGCATATTTTTGAATTTGTTGTTTATGAATGTTAAATTGTTAGCTCTTGAAAGAATAATGAAAAAAGAGAAATGTTATTGATAATCTGAAAAATCATAAAATTGATTCTTGAAGCAAGAAAAAGCAGTGAACACAGCTTGCAGAAAAAAATATGCGAAAAAAAAGAGAAAAAGAAAGAAAAAGAAAAAGCAAGCAGAAAAAGCCAATAGCCCTTTAAACCAAAAGGCAAGGGTAAAATAAAAAGGATCCAAGGCTTTGAGCATTAATGGATAGGAGGGCCCACAGGAATAAAATCCTGGCCTAAGCGGCTAAACCAAGCTGTCCCTAACCATGTGCTTGTGGCATGAAGGTGTCAAGTGAAAAGCTTGAGACTGAGCGGTTAAAGTCATGGTCCAAAGCAAAAAGAGTGTGCTTAAGAGCACTGGACACCTCTAATTGGGGACTTTAGCAAAGCTGAGTCACAATCTGAAAAGGTTCACCCAGTTATGTGTCTGTGGCACTTATGTATCCGGTGGTAATACTGGAAAACAAAATGCTTAGGGTCACGGCCAACACTCATAAAGTAGCTGTGTTCAAGAATCAACATACTGAAATAGGAGAATCAATAACACTATCTAAATTCTGAGTTCCTATAGATGCCAATCATTCTGAACCTCAAAGGATAAAGTGAGATGCCAAAATTGTTCAGAAGCAAAAAGCTAAGAGCCCCACTCATCTAATTAAGGCTGATCTTCATAGATGTTTTTAGAATTTATTGTACATTCTCTTCTTTTTATCCTACTTTGTTTTTAGTTGCTTGGGGACAAGCAACAATTTAAGTTTGGTGTTGTGATGAGCGGATAATTTATACGCTTTTTGGCATTGTTTTTAGGTAGTTTTTAATATGTTTTAATTACTTTTTATTATATTTTTATTAGTTTTTATTCAAAATTCACATTTCTGGACTTTAATATGAGTTTGTGTGTTTTTCTGTGATTTCAGGTATTTTCTGGCTGAAATTGAGGGACCTGAGCAAAAATCTAATTCAGAGGCTGAAAAAGGACTACAGATGCTGTTGGATTGTGACCTTCCTGCACTCGAAGTGGAATTTTTGGAGCTACAAAAGCCCCATTGGCACACTCTCAAATGCGTTGGAAAGTAGACATATTTGGCTTTCCAGCAATATATAATAGTCCATACTTTGCACGAGTTTTGATAACGCAAAATGTCGTTTAAACGCCAACTTTCTACCCTTTTCTTGCGTTAAACGCCAGAACTGGCATAAAAGCTGGAGTTAAATGCCCAAACTGGCACCAAAGCTGGTGTTTAACTCCAAGAAAAGTTTCTACATGTGAAAGCTTCAATGCTCATCCCAAGCACACACCAAGTGGGCCCCGGAAGTGGATTTCTGCATCATTTACTTATTTCTGTAAACCCTAGGCTACTAGTTCATTATAAATAGGACCTTTTACTATTGTATTTTCATCTTTAGATCATTTTTGAGACTATCTTTGTATCACTTTTGATCTCTTGATCACGTTTTTGGCGCTGGCCATTCGGCCATGCATGGACCTTCATCACTTTTGTATTTTCAACGGTGAAGTTTCTACACCCCATAGATTAAGGTGTGGAGCTCTGCTGTTCCTCATGAATTAATGCAATGTACTATTATTTTTCTATTCAATTCAAGCTTATTCTTATTCTAAGAGATTCACTCGCACTTCAACCTGATGAATGTGATGATCCGTGACACTCATCATCATTCTCACCTACGAACATGTGCCTGACAACCACTTCCGTTCTATCTGCAATAGCTTGAGTGTGTAGCTCTTAGCCTCCTGGTTCACGATGCATGGTTGCCTCTCCTGACAACAGAGCCCTCCATTCTATGAGATAAGAGTCTTCGTGGTATAAGCTAGAATCAATTGGCAGCATTCTTGAGATCCGGAAAGTCTAAACCTTGTCTGTGGTATTCCGAGTAGGATCTGGGATGGGATGACTGTGACAAGCTTCAAACTCGCGAGTGTTGGGCGTAGTGATAGACACAAAAGGATAAATGGATCCTATTCTAACATAAGTGAGAACCGACAGATGATTAGCCCTACGTAATTGACGTGGCGGAAATTGGTGAGTTAAGAAATTAATATAAGAGATACGTTGCAAGTACAGTTCTTAACCAACCAGAAATCCGCTTATCAATTTAAAAGGTTGTCACAAAATTTAATTTAAAATACTGGGAGTATGAGTCCCAGGTCATCTCCCAACGAGTTGCAGAAAGGTGTGCTATTTTATTAATCAGATGTTTTCAAAAAATAGTTTGAGTTGAATAACAGGAAATTAAATTAGAGAATTTGTGTAATTTTAAATAAAAGCCTTGGCTGGGAGTAGATTAGTTGGAAGCCCTATTCTTGTTGGAGTACTCTCAAGATTAATTGATAATCGAGGGTTGTTCTGTTTAGTTATCCCTTACTAGGTAAGGGAAAGTCAAACAAGTTGGAAAGCTATTTCTATTCACAAGTCCCAATCCGCTGAATTGAAAAGGATTGGCGTCAGTGACTAGAGGGAAAACCAACAATAAACCCAATTACAATTTTTCTTTTAAGCATTCCAACTCAAGATCTTCATTTCAATCAACTCCCATCCAAGTTATGGAACTACTCGCTCATTGTGAATGTAGAATTCATAACATAGGAAAGGAAAATATAGAAAGACATGATAAACAATAATCGAAGGGATCAAATAAAAATAATGATAGTTCTTGTATTAATAAACTCTAAAAATAATTCAATAATAATTCTAAATAAACAAAGGACATGGAAGAGTAAGAGACAGGTAAAGAAAACAAACTAGAATGACGAAGTCTTGTTGAGGTAATAAGTCTTATCAATATCCCAATGCGAAAAGCAATTAAAATAAAATCCTAAGAACTATGAATGTGTAGAGAGAAAATGTAGAAGAGGAGTAAAACTAGATCTAAAACTGAGAATTGTCTGTAATGAATTGTTGTTTTCGTTTCTGCATGTTCTTTGGCTCTAGTCTGCTTTTCTGGACCAAAAATTGGGTCAAAACAGGGCCCAAAATTGCCCCCAGTGAATTCTGCAGATTCTGCAGATCGCGCATGTCACGCGATCGCGTCATTCATGCGGACGCGTCATTCGGCGTTTTGCCTTGCCACGCAAGCGCGTCGTCCACGCCTCCGCATCACTTGTGCAGTTCCAATCCACGCGGTTACGTGAGCCATGCATCCGCGTCACTGCGATTTCCTCTATGTCGCGCGGTCGCATGAGCCATGCGTCCGCGTCACTTCTCGCTGGTCATCTCCTTGATTTCTTGTGTTCCTTCCATTTTTGCAAGCTTTCTTTCCAATCTCCAAGTCATTCATGCCCTATAAAGCCTGAAGCACTTAACACACAGATCACGGCATCTAATGGAATGAAGGAGAATTAAAATACATAATTAAAAGTCTTTAGGAAGCAAATACTCAATCATGTAATAATTTTTGGAAGGAAATATAAATGCATGCCAATCATATGAATAAGTGGGTAAAGAATTGATAAAACCATACAATTAAGCACAATATAAACCATAAAATAGTGGTTTATCAACCTCCCCACACTTAAACATTAGCATGTCCTCATGCTTAGTTGAGGGAGATAAAATAAATGAGTAGGAACATGTAAAACTCATGTAATGCAGTGCAACCTATATATATGAATGCAACTATATGATTCTTGTCAACTTGATCAAAAGTAAATAGGTTCTTCAAGACAATTACAAATCAAACTCCACTAATTCAATTCTTATACAGTAAGAACAGATAAAAATACAAGAAGGTAGCTCATGAAAGCAGGGAACATAGAATTTAAGCATTGAACCCTCACTGATGATGTATGTATACTCTAATCTCTCTAGTGTATAGGGCAATCACTCTATCCTTCTCTAATCATGCTTTCTAATTTTTGTTCTTCACCTAACCAATCAACAACATTTAATATATTAATGCAAACATCATGAGGTCTTTTCAAGGTTGTAATGGAGCCAAGGTAAGGGTAAGGATACATATATGGCTAAGTAAGCTTATAAATTGAATCTTTAATTAACCCAAGCTTCAACCCAACATATATATATTCTATATAACTTAAAATTCACACCTAGCTACCAAAAATTTCTCTTTCACATTCCATACTCATGTATTAACTTTTTATTTTAATTTTATCATACATGCATTGATCTTTGAATTCTTAACTTAGCATTGGGGTAATTTTGTCCCCTTACTTATTTATTGAATATTTTTGGATTTTTTAACATAAACTAAAAGTAAACATAGCTAATCAATACACATAGATTTTTAATTCTTATAGTTTCACATGAGTAGGTACCCAAATTCCCATTGTATTATCATGACACATTCCCTTATTATCTTTTATTCCCACAATTTCCCATACTTAATTAACACACACAATTCTATCTTAAGCTAACCAAAGATTCAATTGGGGTATAAAATTGTTTTTCCGCTTAAGGCTAGTAATGTGGTAAAATACAGAACAAATGGGACTTAAAGGCTCAAAGTGGCTAACAAAGGTAATTGAAAGGGTAGGCTTAATTTGGATAAGTGAGTTTAAACAACTAATGGCCTCAATCATATGTAAACATATAAATATATTAAACATTGGACATATAGGATGAAACAAAATGTAGATTACAATCATAGAGAAGTAAACACACAAGAATAAAATAATTATGATTAAATAATGTAACCATGCATTTGGGCTCAAATCTCACAGGTTGTGTGTTCTTTAGCTCAAAAATCATGTTCCAAATACAACTTCAAGCAATTTTAACATAAAAGTTTTGATTAAAATTAGTGAAATTTTGTTCTAAAGATAGGATCTTAGAAGAAACTTATTGTCTTTTCAATCAAGTAAAACATGCATGCAACTAATCTATTACTATGCAATTTATCCTATTCTACAAAAGAAAAACTAACTAAATATCCTAATTTATTGGTGTTAGGGAAGAGAAATTACCTCCGGAAGTCAGGTACTGACCGACCTCCCCACACTTAAGGCTTTGCACCATCCTCAGTGCCATCTGCCAGGAATAAGGGTGAGCTGGTAGCAGTATCTCCACAGTCGAGACTGTCATAGCTCCCTGTGCTGGTAAAGGAAGTGGAGTCCGGAGTGTCTGAGTCCTTGAATTTCCCATAATCAGCTCCTTAAGGTATGTGAATCGGCGCTTGTTACGGCGCTCTCTTAGCTTTGCTTTCTGTTCCTGCCGATCCAACTTTTCAAGTATCTGATGGAGCAGTTGATTTGTTGTAGGTGCTGGTGGTGCTGATGTAGGCTGGCTAGTAATGGCTGCTGGGAGTCTAATATATTTCCCGTTAGGGACGTATTGATCATCCCGTGGAAGCAAGGCAGGAAAAGGTAAGTTGCCTACAATCTGTACGTGTCCCATGGCATTCCGGATGTGTCTTGGTAGGTTCAGAGGCTGGTCTGTAAGGATGCACCATAGTAGAACGGCCATGTCTGCAGTGAAGGAGGACTCGTGAGTGCTCAGAAAGACGTAATGGGACATGATCTGTGCCCATAGACGAGCCTCCAAGGTAAGTGCTGAAGCCGATATTCCCTTAGGACGGGAACGGTGGTATCCGTAGATCCATCTGCTGCCAGGTAGTGTGATAACTCTGAGAACGGCATCCCAGTCAAATTGGTACATCTGGCGCTTGAGTGAGGCTTCTTGAAAGGCGTCCAATCCTTCTGGAGCAGGGGGAAGATCTAGAGCTTGTTGAATGGCCACTTTTGTAATAGGGACTTATTTCTTGGCGGTCTTTGGAGGAAACCTCATTGTCTTCATTCAATTTACGGCTCAACAAAGGTAGCAATATTGGGCGGGAGGATAAGAAGGTATTCGTTGTTGTAGCTCCATCCTTCCAGGATAGGGAACATCTGCTCACAGTAGCAATTGGGAAATCGCGCAGTGTCCTTTGCTGGGAAGGCTTTTTCTTTTTCATCAACCTTTATAATCCTCTTAATTCTTTTTGTTGAGGGTTTGACTGTAGTTGAAGAAGGCTCTGCCACTAATGCTCTTTTTATTCCTCTTCTTGCTGGTGGTTTGGGGGTAGCTTTCTCTTTTTCTTTCTTAGTGGCCATCCTGAAAAGGGAAAAAAGAAAGTAACATGAATTCAAAGTGACAGAGCAAGGAAGAGGATGGTATAAGTAATAATCAATGCACGGTAAAGAGGATGTCGTTAACACATGGTCATGACTACATGTGAAATGTTCACCAATGGAAATATAGAAAGTGCATTTGATGACAATTAAATGCAAGGTGTTTATTGGCATGCAGGCAAAGGCATGAGTAGCATAGATCAATCATTTAATTTGTTAAATATGTTATCACTCGTAACAAACTAACCATCACATTTGTATTGACAATAAAATTAAATTAATAAAATAGTAAAGGGAATTTATGAAAAGCAAGCATTGAATAGTAGAATAGAATAATGTAGAAAATGCATAATGCCATATGTGCTTTTTCACAAATACATAGCATGCATGATGAATAAACTATTGAAAATAATAATTTGAACATGCAAGCAACCCTTTAAAAAAAGTAATATATAATTGCCAAACAATTTTTGCAGCAATCCACAAGCATATAATGAGAAATAATGACTCAATTAAAAGGAAAAAAAGAAAGAAAAAGAAAATATGGATAATGAAAGTAAAAAGAAAAGAAAAGAAGAAAACATAAAAATAAGAAAGATAGTGGAAAAGTAAGGAAGGAAGAAGAAAAGAAAAACCTTAATGATGGTGGTGAGAAAGTAGAAAGTGAGAAAGAAGGAAGAAGGAAGAAGGAAGAAATAAGGAAGGAAAAGAGAAAATAGGATTTGGGGGAGAAGAAAGATAAGATATTTGGCAATGTAGGGTAAGTTGTGCGGCGCAAGCGACACGGACGCGTGGGTCATGCGTTCGCGCGAATTGCGCTTAGATGGATTGACGCGGTCGCGTCGGTCACGCGGTCGCATGACACAGTTTATGCTACTGGTGTGAGGGCAGCCTCGCGCTCGCAAACTCTCTGTTCAAAATCTTAATTTTGCCAAATTATGGGTGACGCGATCGCGTGGGTCATGCGACCGCGTGAGTGGCCAATATTGGGATATGACGCGGACGCGTGGGAAATGCGTTCGCGTGGTAAGGGTTGTGCGTCTAGCGCTAGTCCAGCACCACTCCAGCATAACTTTCGGCTATGCACCCTTTTCACGTGTATTTTCAGGTCACGCGGCCGCGTGGGTGACGCGATTGCGTGGGAGGCCAATGTTCCCACATGACGCGGACGCGTCAACGACGTGGTCGCGTGGGGTGATTTGTGCCAAAGGCATGCCTCCAGCCACGCTCCTGCGTGGCTCTCTGTTCGCTCTCTTATTCTTTCTGAGCAACCTGCGACGCGGACGCGTCAATGATGTGGTCGCGTCGCGTGAAATTTTTTTTTTTTAAATAAAAATATGCAAATGTAGATGCAAGCTAAATGTGCGAAGAAGGAAAAGAGTTGTTGGAAAATAAAACTAAGAATAAAGAAAAGAACGATCATACCATGGAGGGTTGTCTCCCACCTAGCACTTTTCTTTAACGTCCATAAGTTGGACGCTCCATTAGCTCAGTCTTTGACTATGTGTGGATCTTCCAGGAGGAAGATCTCGAGCTCCTTATTTTTCTTCAACTTCTCGCCATGGTACAGCTTTAAACGATGTCCATTAACTTTAATGAGTTCAGAGCTTGAAGGATGACTTAGGTGAAAAACTCCGTACGGCTCAGCCTTCTCTACTCTGTATGGACCTTCCCATCTTGATCTCAACTTGCCTGGCATAAGCCTTAGTCTAGATTTTTAAAGGAGGACTAAGTCCCCAGGTTGGAACTTTTTCCTCTTGATGTGCTGATCATGTACAGCCTTCATCTTTTCCTTGTACAACCTTGAGTTCTTATAAGCTTCCAGGCGAAGGCTTTCTAATTCTTGTAGTTGCAATTTCCATTCAGCTCTGGTTGTTTCAAATCCCATGTTGCACTATTTTACTGCCCAAAAGGCTTTGTGCTCTACTTCAACTGGGAGATGACAGGCTTTTCCATAAACTAAGCGGAAATGACTCATCCCAATGGGTGTCTTGTATGCTGTTCTGTATGCCCAAAGTGCATCTTGGAGCCTGGTGCTCTAGTCTCCTATGAGGTTTGACTATCTTCTGCAAGATACGCTTTATCTCTCTGTTTGACAACTCGGCTTGCCCATTAGTCTGAGGATGGTAGGCTGTTGCAACTTTATGAATTATCCCATGCTTCTTCATTAATCCTGTTAGTCTCCTGTTACAAAAATGGGTGCCTTGATCGCTCACGATTACTCGTGGTGATCCAAAGCGGCAAATAATATGGTTTCTAACAAAGGAAACAACAGTATTAGCATCATCAGTGCGGGCAGGAATTGCTTCCACCCATTTGGAAACGTAATCCACAGCTAACAATATATAAAAATTACCATTAGAATTTGGAAATAGACCCATGAAGTCAATGCCCCAAACATAAAAAAATTTCACAGAAAAGCATAATTTGTTGAGGCATCTAATCCCTCTTGGATATATTACCAAATTTTTGGCATGGGAAACAAGATTTACAAAATTTAGCAGCGTCTCTAAAAAGAGTAGGCCACCAGAATCCACAGTCTAAAATTTTTCTAGCTGTTCTTTGAGGGCCAAAATGTCCTCCACTCTCAGATTAGTGGCAGGCCTCTAAAATGGACTGGAATTCTGATTGAGGCATACACCGTCTAATTACCTGGTCAGTGCCACATCTCTATAAATATGGATCATCCCATATATAATATTTAGACTCGCTTTTCAGCTTGTCTCTTTGATGCTTAGTAAAGTTTGGAGGAAAAGCGCGGCTAACTAGATAATTAGCTACAGGTGCATACCAAGGGACTACCTCAGATACTGCATGCATGTTATCAAATCGGAAATTATCAGCTATAGGAGTGGAGTCATGCTTAATGTGCTCAAGGCGACTCAAGTGGTCTGCCACTAGTTCTGGTTACCACTCCTATCCTTAATTTCTAAATCAAATTCTTCTTGTAGCAGTATCCAACGTATAAGCCTTGGTTTGGATTCCTTTTTAGCTAATAGATACTTTAGAGCTGCGTGGTCTGAGTACACTACTACTTTTGTACCAAGTAAATTGGCTCAGAAGTTATTCAGAGCAAAAATAATAGCAAGAAGCTCTTTCTCAGTAGTAGTATAATTAGACTAAGCGGCATCTAAAGTTTTAGACGCATAAGCAATTACAAAGGGGTCCTTACCTTCACGCTGAGCCAGTGCTGCACCTACTGCATGGTTGGAAGCATCGCACATTATTTCAAATGGCTGGCTCCAGTCTGGTCCTCTCACAATTGGAGCTTGAGTCAGGGCGGTCTTCAGCTTATCAAACGCTTGTTTGCAATCCTCACTGAACTCGAACTCAACATCTTTCTGCAGTAGTCTGGATAAGGAAAGAGCTACCTTACTGAAGTCCTTAATGAATCTCCTGTAAAAACCTGCATGGCCAAGGAACGAACGGACTTCCCTCACAGAAGAGGGGTAAGGTAAACTAGAAATAACATCCACCTTTGCTGGATCTACAGAAATGCCAGTATTAGACACAATATGTCCTAGTACAATCCCTTGTTTGACCATAAAGTGACATTTTTTAAAATTCAATACAAGGTTTGTACTGACACATCTATCTAACACTTTAGATAAACTATCCAAGCAAAGAGTAAAGGAGTCACCATATACATTAAAATCATCCATAAAAACCTCTATACAGTCCTCAATAAGATCAGAGAAAAGACTCATCATGCACCTTTGGAAAGTAGCTGGTGCATTGCACAAGCCAAAGGGCATTCTCTTGTAAGCATAAGTCCCAAAAGGACATGTAAAAGTGTTATTTTTTTGATCTTCAGGAGCTATATGAATCTGGAAATAGCCTGTGTAACCATCTAAAAAATAATAATGTGATTTACCTGACAGGCGATCCAGCATTTGATCAATGAATGGAAGAGGATAGTGATCCTTATGAGTGGCCTGGTTTAGGCATCTGTAGTCAATGCAGACCCTCCAGGCGTTCTGAACTCTGGTTTCCATGAGCTCTCCATGCTCATTCTTCACTGTAGTGACTCCAGACTTCTTGGGCACTACTTGTACTGGGCTTACCCATTCACTGTCTGAGATGGGGTAGATGATATCTGCCTTCAGTAGTCTGGTCACTTCCTTTTTGACAACCTCTAAGATAGTGGGGTTCAGTCTTCTCTGGGGTTGATGGACAGGCTTTGCTCCCTCTTCTAAAAATATTCTGTGCTCACAAACTTGAGGGTTGATGCCTACTATGTCTGCCAAACTCCAACCAATTGCCTTCTTGTGCCTCCTCAGCACACTAAGTAACTGCTCTTCTTGTTGAGAAGTGAGTTCCCTTGCAATGATAACTGGAAACTTCTCCTTGTCCTCAAGGTAAACATATTTGAGGTGTGGAAGAAGGGGTTTCAATTCTAACTTCTGCTCATAGTCAGGCTCTGGGGTGTCTGGAGCTGGTAACAATGGTAAAGCATTTTCATTGTCCTCCGAGAATGTCCCCACACTTGGACCTTGTCCTATGTACCTCTCTTCAAATTCGTCCTGGTGAACTTCAGCCACGGTTTCATCTATGATGTCACACTAGAGGATAGAATGATTCTCCGGAGGATGCTTCATAGCTCCATTCAGATTGAAGATTACTACTCGGCCATCTATTTCAAAGGAGTATGTTCCTGAAAAAGCATCCAATTTGAACTTTGAGGTCTTCAGGAATGGTCTTCCGAGTGGGATTGATGATGGCTTTTCTGAGTTAATTTGGGGCATCTCTAGGGTATAAAAATCAATGGGAAAGGTGAGCCCCTTAATGCCCACTAATATATCTTCAGCAACTCCAGCCACTGTAATAATGCTTTTATCTGCTAACACAAAACGAGCTGCCGACCTTTTTATGGGAGGGAGCCTCAAATTATCATATATAGACAAAGGCATTATACTAACACATGCTCCTAAATCACACATGCAGTCAGAAAATATCACACCACCAATAACACAATTAACCATACATGGACCTGGATCACTACACTTTTCAGGTACACCTCCCATTAAAGCAGATATTGAACTACCTAAAGGAATAGTTTCTAATTCATTAATTTTGTCTTTATGTATACATAAATCTTTTAGAAACTTTGCGTACTTAGGTACCTGCTGAATAACATCAAAAAGGGGAACAGTTACCTCAATCTTTTTGAATATTTCTACCATTTTGGGATCAGGTTCCAGCTGCTTCCTGGGCTTCCTTGCAAGTTGTGAAAATGGAATGCGAATGGTGTCCTTCACAGCTTTAGCGTCCTCTGGTGCTTCTTCCCGTGGTTGAACTTCTTCTTTATCAACCATGTCCTGTATGTCCTCTTCCTCTTCAACATCTTCTACCTCCACCAGCTCTTCAGCTGAGGCATGTTCTGGTGGGTTTGGCTCCTCCTGATTCCTCTCCTATAGTGTGGTTTCGGACCTTAGGGTGATGGCATTGATGTGATGCCAGGGCATTTTGGCCAGTTTCACTGACCTTTTCTTTAAGGTTTTAAGGTAGTTTCATGCAATTTCTTAGGAAATAAGCAAGTTTTTGGTAAATAATCACTTACATCTTGATTCAAGCAAACATTGTGAATTTTACATGATTTCATGAGAATTATGGATGAATTAAAGGAAAAATTGAATGATGCATGTCTCATAACTTGGATTAGAGCTTTGATGCACTTTATTGCTTGATTTCAGGATAAAGGAAGCAAGGAAGAACCACGTTAGTAGCCACGTTAGTCTAGCTAACGTGACCACTAACGTGGAATGAAGGCTAGCTTGCAACGTTAATGAGAAAAGTGATTGCCAATAACGCCTTCGTGAGCCATCATAGCCCACGTCAGTTGCCACGTTAACTATGCTAACGTGGAAGCTAACGTGGAAGAGAAGTAGAACTCCAACGTTAGTGGTAAAAGTAAGTGCCACTAACGTTCCAAAAGGGGAAATTGGCCACGTTAAGAGCCACGTTAACTTAGTTAACGTGAGCTCTAACATGGAAGAAGAAGATGATGCCAATGTTAATGACACTCACCTTTGTCACTAACGTTGGACTAAGCCCATATTGGCTACGTTAAAAGTCACGTTAACCCAGTTAACGTGGAGGAAGCAAGAATCACCAACGTTAGTGACACTCACCTTTGTCATTAACGTTAGATTGAGCCACTATGAGCCACATTAGTTGCCACGTTAATTACATTAACGTGGAAGCTAACGTGGAGAAGAGAGATGATGAGCCAACGTTAGTGACACTCACCTTTGTTACTAACGTTGGAGATGCCTATCAATACCACGTTAGAAGTCACGTTAACCTAGTTAACGTGAACTCTAACGTGGGAAGTAGGGGCGTTCTGAAGCGTTAGTGACAAAGGTAAGTGTCACTAACGCTCTCGAAGATTTGGCAAGCCTACGTTAAAGGCCACGTTAACTATTCTAACGTGAACTCTAACGTAGGGAGAAAGGGGTACTCTCAATGTTATTGAAAAAGGTAAACCCCAGTAATATTTGCGAAGGGCCAAGGGTCAACGTTAGTGGTCACATTAGTGCCACTAACGTTGAAGTTAATGTGGACCACTTTGGGTTAGGAACGTTAGTAAAAAAGGTGATTGTCACTAACATTCTCAACCCCACATTTTCACTTAACGTTAACACCACTAACGCCCTAAGCTAAAGTCCCTGCCTACTTCACACTTTCTCTGCAAGTAAAGCTGAGCCCACTGAAGAAGATAACTGCTTCAACTCAAGATCCAAAGGCCCATATTCAAGAATTGAAGAGCCAACTAGAAGATCAGAAGAATAGTATAAATAGGGAGAGCTTTGAACTAGAAAGAAGCTTTTGGGTATTATTAGAATTACTCTCCGTATTTTACTTTCTCTGCACTTCTAGTTTAACTTTCAGAATGTACTCTCCATCTTTGCTTTCCATTCCCAGAGCTATGAACAACTAAACCCCTTTCATTGGGTTAGGGAGCTCTGTTGTAATTTGATCGATCCATAATAGTTTTCATTATTCTTCTTCTTTCTTTTCTCTTGATTTTACTAGAAAGCTTTCAATCTTCATCCAATTGAGTAGTTATCTTGGAAAAGAAGCTATTCATACTTAGATCTCTTCTGAACCTTGGAAAAGGGATGAAGAGATCATGCTAGAAATGTTTTCTCATGTTGGACCAAATTGGGGTTTGGACGGATATGGTGACATATAATTCTCCCAATACTTTGATTTGGAAATACATGTGGTATAATCAGTGACCACACTTCATCTCTTATCATGAGCAATTAGACCAAGGAATTGGCTATTGATTTGATTTGAGAGATTGAATTACCAAGGAATTGGAATTCAATCACTTAAGATTGCCAAGGAGATCAATGAATGCATTGATTGAGGAAGAGATGAAAATGAACTTGATCCGGAGAATGCAACATCTCCTAAGCCCAATGAATTCCCCATTTCTGATCTTACCCATTCTCTTTACTTTATGCCATTTACCTTTATGCTAAACTTCCCTTCCCCATTTAAGATTCTACAATTTACTTCCCGTCATTTATTTTCTGCTATTTACTTTTCGGCATTTAATTTCCTGCAATTCTCAACTCACTTTCTGCTTAGCTCAACTAGAACATTCTTCCAATTAAAGTTGCTTGACCAATCAATCCCTGTGGGATTCGACCTCACTCTACTGTGAGTTTTTACTTGACGACAATTCGGTATACTTGCCGAGGGAGATTTGTTAAGGGACAAGTTTCCGTGCATCAAGTTTATAACGCCGTTGCCGGGGATTGATTTTGTATCAATAATGATTAAATTGGTGGATAACTAGATTGAGAATTTGTTTTTATTTTGTTTGATTTAAGTTCATTTGAGTAATTTACTTTCTGTTTAGCTATTTTCTTCCCTTTCCCTTACCCATTTTCTTAGTTGTTTACAATTCAGTCACTAACCCACTAACTGTTTGATATATTGCATCACTCACACTAACAGCATTTCTGTAGAAGTTACTGTCTGCACCTATCCTTCTTGCTTGTGCCTTGTTGGTTGTATGACAGGTAGAAGAAGCGGAGCTTCAACTTCCTTTGATTCTGAACCTGAGAGGACCTTCCTTAGATTAAGGAGGGAAGCAATAGGCTCGTAACTATGGTAGAGAAGGTCCAGCGCATCAGGCTGGGCAAGAGAGAAGAGTTCTGGTTCTTACATCAACCCAAACCCAGGAAACTGTGGGAGTAGCATCCAAAGGCCAACCATACATGCCAACAACTTTGAACTAAAGCCACAGCTCATCACCCTTGTTCAGAATAATTGTTCATTCGGAGGAAGTGTCCAAGATGATCCCAATCAACATCTAACCACCTTCCTGAGGATATGCAATACTGCGAAGTCTAATGGTGTTCATCTTGACAGACTACTTCTGTTTCCCTTCTCGCTCAAGGACAAAGCATCTAAATGGCTGGAATCCTTTCCGAAGGAGAGTTTAGCAACCTTGGAAGATGTGGTGAACAAGTTCTTGGCAAGATTCTATCCTCCTCAACGGATCAACAGGTTGAGAGCTGATGTACAAACATTCAGGCAACAGGATGGTGAGACTCTATATGAAGCATGGGAGAGGTTTAAAGACCTGACAAGAAAATGCCCGCCAGATATGTTCAATGAATGGGTACAGTTGCACATTTTCTATGAAGGCCTTTCGTATGAATCAAAGAAGGCAGTAGACCACTCATCCGAGGGATCTCTGAACAAGAAGAAGACCATTGAAGAAGCCATAGATGTCATTGAGACTGTAGCAGAGAATGACTACTTCTATGCTTCTGAAAGAGGCAACACTAGAGGAGTGATGGAGTTGAACAATGTGGATGCACTGCTAGCTCAAAACAAGACGATTACCAAGCAATTAGCTGACCTCACCAAGAAGATGGAGAGGAATCAAGTAGCAGCAATCACCACTTCAGCAGCAACCCAAGAAGGAGTGAATGAAGAAGCAGAGGGTGATCAAGAACAAGCCAACTATATTGGGAATTCACCTAGGCAGAATCATGACCCATACTCCAAAACGTATAATCCTAGTTGGAGGAACCACCCAAACTTTAGGTGGGGAAATCAACAAGACCAAGGCCAAGATCAGAGACGCCACAACCCCAACAACAATAAAACTCACCAACACTCCACACAGAGGTCATACCAACACCCACCCAACAACACTTCTCAACATCCATACCAAAGTCAAAATGGCCCTTCTCATCCTTCCAATCTCAACTCTCCATCATCGGAAGAAAGACTATCAAGGATTGAGACTCTACTTGAAGGCATATGCAAGGAGATTCAAGATAACAAGGTGTTGAAAGAGGAGGTGCGAGCCAATATCAAGAATCAGGGAGACACCATCAAGAGGCTGGAATTTCAAGTGGGATACCTATCTGAGAAGATTCCCAAACCTACTGATAGCTTCCCAAGTGACACAGAGAAAAATCCGAGAGGTGAAGCAAAGAAAGTCAGATGGGAAGATTGCAAGATGGTTACTATAAGTGATATGAAGACTGAGGAAGAGCCGAACAAACCATCAGAACAACCTGAAGATACATCAGCAGGAAAGCAGGAAGAGAATCATCAAGAAACCACAATTACACAGAAGGAGCTGCTGAGACCCTATACACCCTTTTCCCAATTACTCAATGGTGGTGTAGAGAAGAGAATATACTCAAGGTTTCTTGACATATTTGTATCTCTCTATGTAAACATACCATTCATCAAGGCCCTCCAACAAATGCCCTCATACATTAAGTACATGAAAGAGCTGCTGACTAGGAAAAGCTCACTCAAGGGAGGACAAACCATATTGATGAATAAGGAGTGCAGTGCTCTCATTCAACTAGAGCTGCCTATAAAAAGGAAGGACCCAGGGAGTTTTCACATCCCCTGTGCCATAGGAGAAACAATGTTTGATAAAGGACTCTGTGATCTGGGAGCAAGCATCAACTTAATGCCTTTATCCCTTATGAAGAGGCTGCGAATCAATGAGCTGATGCCCACAGACGTAATCATCAGGCTGGCGGACAAAACTTAAAAACAAGCAATAAGAGTGGTTGAAAACGTGCTGGTGAAGGTTGGGAACTACTTCCTTCCGACAAACTTTGTCATATTGGAAATAGAAGAAAGTCATCTTCACCCAATCATATTGGGAAGACCATTCTTAGCTACAGACAGAGCGCTCATAGATGTGGAGCGAGGAGAGCTAATACTGAGGGTACATGACGAACAACTCACCTTCAATGTCTTCAAACCCTCACAAGAAGCAAGTCAAGAAGGCAAGGAACTAAGGACAGAGCATGACAGAGCAATGGTGGGAGAAATAAGCATTGAGGCACAAGCTGTACACTCAGGAATTCCTTTGGGTGATGAACAAAATAATCAGCAGCTGTCACAGCTAGAGGAAACTCAAGTGGAGCCAAAACCACCAGAATCATATGGGACCAGCAACAAAATCCCCCTAGGAAAAGAGACCACAAAGAGTAGGATAACAGCAAAAGAAACAAAGAAGAAGATACCAAGGAGATGGAGGAACAAAAAAATCCCTACAGAAGATTTCTCTCCAGGGGATAAAGTGATCTCAGCTTACTTCCTAGATATCCCACCTCATCTCCCCACCATCCCATCTCAGTTACCTAAGGTTTTCACCATCAACAAAGTTCTCTCCCTAGAACATGTAGAGATCATTGATGAAGCCAATGGATATAGGTTTACTGCAAGAGGGGAAGATTTGAGACATTACCAACCACCCTGACAAAGGAAAAACGTCAAGCTAGTGACGCTAAAGAAGCGCTTCATGGGAGGCAACCCATGTTTTACATGCTTTTAAAGTAGTTAATAAAGCAAGGTTCATGGATCGCAAATCAACTTTGACATATCCTTGAATAAATCCTTTTATGCAACATATAGTGAAGAACAAGTTTGGTGTTCCAAGCACACTAAGAGGACATGAATGCAACTCATAGCATGTCACTCTTAGCACCTTGAACAAATCATCGTACACCACATTGCCACAAACTAAGTTTGGTGTCACCAAGGTTGCATACATGGAAATTTAATTAGTTAGTTGGTTTGCATTTGTGAATAGCACTTAGTAGTTAACAACAAAAACTTTAAAAAGTAGTTATTCTCTTCTTTTTAAATTTTGCCGCCACTTTCCACAAGTTTTCTTTTAGTCATATTTTTTTTATTTTGTAGGAGAATTGATGGAACAATTGAAAGGTTCGGCCACCACAAAAAGAGAAGACTATACATGTGTTTCCAGGGGGATTGCATTGGAAATTGTTGCCATGCAACATTGAAAGGAGAACAAGCTTGGAAACTGAACCAACCCCATCATAAAGTTGATGATCCTTGTGCTCATCCCATGTAAAACCCCATCTGTCCATCACACAACCACCCCATCAATCCACACCTTTCATTTACTCATCATTTTCTTATATAAGTGACTCCTAGTCCGTACTTCCCTTCACATTCTAGCAACAACTTCTTCAAACTTCTCACTCTCGAAGTACAATTCTCCAAGCTACACCCTATCCAAACCCAACCGAATTTCACCACTCATCACTAACCTCAACACCTTTACTTTTCAAAAATCATTCATGGCATCATCAAGCTCCAAGAGGCAAAAGAGAAAGGAACCGGTTGAGAGCAGCCCTTTTGATGAAGGGAAATTCAAAACAGCATTCCATGAACGTGAATTTGAACAGATAAAGCTCAAAAAGATATTGCCTGAGTTAACATTCCAGTTCAACAAAGATGAATGCCCACAGATTCGAGAGAAGATCAAACAAAGGGGTTGGCAAAGGCTCACGAACCCAGAAGCAAAGATAAATGCAAACCTCATCAAAGAATTCTATGCAAATGTGGTCAGAGAAGACAAAACCAAGGCCCCACCTTCAAAAGTTACGTGAGAGGAACAGAGGTGGACTTCAGCCCCAATGCCATAACAAGGGTTCTTCAGCTGAAATCACCACATTTTGATGAGCCCAGTTATCACGTGAGAATAAGTAATGGCCCCGAAAATGATGAACTTGAAGAAATTGTGAATGATATGTGTGTTATAGGATCTGACTGGGAAAGGTATTCAAATAGAAGACCTCGGCTCATCAGGAAAGGAGACCTCATCCCGGAAGCCAAGGGATGGTTTGAACTTGTGAGGAGATCTATCCTCCCATCTGCAAACAATTATGAGGTCAACGTTACTCGAGCTACTATGGTACACTGCTTAGTAAAGGGTGGAGGCATCAATGTGAACGAAATTATAGCTGAAGGGATTCAAGAATCAGCCAAGAAGAATGATCCAGGTGCTAGACTTTGGTTCCCCAGCACCATCCTTAGGCTGTGTACGAAAGCCAAGGTAGTCTTCGAGGACAGCAATCCAACTTGGGTAAACCCTGGAAGGATGGTTACACTCCAGCGTATAACGTATGTGACACCCGCCCAACAACAAAGAAGGCCTCAAATAGGGAGAAGAACACCACAAGAAGAACCTCACCAAGAAGAACCTCAACAGGAATAATATCAGCAAGAAGAGTACTATGATCCAACCAATATAAATCTGGGACACATTCAAGGAGCCATTGAGGACTTGGCAAGGAGATATATGGAAGGGCAAGAGCAACAACTGCACGTTCAATCCCAGAGGATGGATCGTCAAGAAGAACTCCTTTCTAATTGGATGAATCAACAAGGGGAGTGGCAGAAACAGCAAACGAAACATTATTCCCAGCTCACTCAAGCCATCAATCAAGTGACTGAAAGGCAAGAGCGTCAAGATAAACGCCTTCAAGAACTCAACCAACGTCAGCTAGCTCAGACGAAGGCATTCAATGAGTTCAGCGTACTTAATGAAGGACGGCAACTACATAGGGAGGAGTTCAACATAAACACTCAAGCCAAGTTGAACTATATGTCTAGTCATATGCATAATCTACACTCTTCAATCACTAGGTATGATGAGGTCCAAAAAGATCTCACAGAACAAGAGGAAAGGAAGGTGAAACAGCAGAAGGAAACATTGAAAAAGAAGATGGAAGATGCTGGCTTCTGGAAGAAGTTGATTGGAAAAAGCAAGGGAAGTGGGAGTGCAAGCACTCAAGAAAAACACAAGGAGGACAAACAGGAGGGAGAGCATGAACAACCCCATGAGTAAAAGGTGGTGGAGTTCCCTCATTGTTCCATCTTTGTTTTTCAAGTCTTTTAAATAAGGAAAATCATGTATGAAATAGAACATGCTTCCATAGTAGCTTAGGAATTTTCAATTCTGTCTTTAAGTTTGTTTTTGCTTAGGTCTATGCTTGCTAGTCAAATTGCCTGCCTTCATTTTCATCTTGCTTATTGTATGCTTGTCCTTTTAAGTCCAAAAAAAAGAAATGTTATGAAAGACCAGAGTGATGTTCAAGTTGTGGAGCAGGTCCTTAAATTTGTGGTGTAGTAATCACTTAGCTAAGTTAGTTCACCAACAAGGTGGGAAGGCAACTATCTGTCCTGAATCATATACTTGAAACACACCCCATGAGACTAGCTAAATAATAAGATCCTAATAAGAAAAAGGAAAAGAACAATAAGAGTTGAAAAAGAAAGAAAAGTTAATAAAGAATAAGGCTAGGCACCAAGGGCTTGAAACTTGAGGGATGTGTCAGTGGTGCTCTTGTACCAAGGATCTGCTTGGATGAATAAGTTCTTAGGAGTGCTTCATCACTTGGTAACTTGGGTTAACTAACCCGGGATTATCAACTGAAAATCCACTATCAAGAGCAACCTTGCTACAGAACATTTAGTAACCCAAAGAGGTGCTAGACACCAAGACCTCAAGGAAAGAAAATAACAAACCATGTGCCTGTGGTGTGCATGTATGGGGGAGAGAGACTTGAGGGAGTAAGTCCTTAGGGGTGTTTCAACACCTAGCACCTTGAATCAACTGGTTCAGGAGTGTTGGCTAAAATCTTATCTTAAAGAGTCGCCCCCTTACAGAACACTTAGCCTAAGGATGAAATAAACCTTGGAAAGACAAATGGATCAATAAATAAAAGTCTCAAAGGGTTCAATCAAGTGAGTATTCCAAGGCATGATAAAGGTCTGAAAGCCAGTAAAGGAATGAACCTAAGTTGCTATGCATGAAACCCCATAAAATCAAGAACATAACTTCCACAATAATGATTCATTCATCTTGTCATTTCATTCATCATTCTCTTGTTCCAGTACTTGATTAGGGACAAGCAAGCTTTAAGTTTGGTGTTGTGATGTCAGGGCGTTTTGGCCAGTTTCACTGACCTTTTCTTTATGGTTTTAAGGTAGTTTCATGCAATTTCTTAGGAAATAAGCAAGTTTTGGGTAAATAATCACTTACATCTTGATTCAAGCAAACATTGTGAATTTTACATAATTTCATGAGAATTATGCATGAATTAAAGGACAAATTGAATGATGCATGTCTCATAACTTGAATTAGAGCTTTGATGCACTTTATTGCTTGATTTCAGGATAAAGGAAGCAAGGAAGAACCACGTTAGTAGCCACGTTAGTCTAGCTAACGTGACCACTAACGTCGAATGAAGGCAAGCTTGCAACGTTAATAAGAAAAGTGATTGCCAATAACGCCTTCGTAAGCCATCATAGCCCACGTCAGTTGCCACGTTAACTATGCTAACTTGGCAGCTAACGTGGAAGAGAAGTAGAACTCCAATGTTAGTGGTAAAAGTAAGTGCCACTAACGTTCCAAAAGGGGCAATTGGCCACGTTAAGAGCCACGTTAACTGGTGCGCAGAAATTGTGATTACACTTTGATTATGTAAAATTCATTGCTCTTTCTTTCCCTGGCAATGGCACCAAAAACACGATGCCAATACCATGGTTCACAACTTCGCACGACTAACCAGCAAGTGCACTGGGTCCTCCAAGTAATACCTTACGTGAGTAAGGGTCGAATCCCACGGAGATTGTTGGTATGAAGCAAGCTATGGTCACCTTGTAAATCTTAGTCAGGCGGATATAAAATAGTAATGGGGTTTTCAAAATTAATTAATAAAATAAGGATAGAAATACTTATGTAACTCATTGGTGAGAATTTCAGATAAGCGTATGGAGATGCATTCGTTCCTCTGAACCTCTGCT
This sequence comes from Arachis ipaensis, assembly GCF_059453495.1. NCBI lineage: Eukaryota > Viridiplantae > Streptophyta > Magnoliopsida > Fabales > Fabaceae > Arachis > Arachis ipaensis. The sequence goes on from NC_142444.1 coordinate 82,678,090, forward strand.
TTCCTGCTGTCTTCATCCAATCAATCTTACTCCTTTCTATGGCTGGCTTTATGTAAGGGTGTCACCGGTGTCAATGGCTACTTTCGATCTCTCTTGGAAAAATGGTCCAAATGCTCTGTCACAGCACGGCTAATCGTCTGGAGGCATCACCCTTGTCGTTGGTTGCATCCTATTCCTCTCTGTGAAAATGGTCCGATGCGCTGTCACTGCATGGCTAATCATCTTGGAGGTTCTCGATCATATTGGAATAGGATTTACTATCCTTTTGCGTCTGTCACTACGCCCAGCACTCGCGAGTTTGGAGTTCATCACAGTCATTCAATCCCAGAGTCCTACTCGAAATACCACAGACAAGGTTTAGACTTTCCGGACCCTCATGAATGCCGCCATCAATCTAGCTTATACAACGAAGATTCTGATTAAGAGATCTAAGAGATACTCATTCAATCTAATATAGAACAGAAGTGGTTGTCAGGCACGCGTTCATAGGGAATGATGATGATTGTCACGTTCATCACATTCAGGTTGAAGTGCGAATGAATATCTTAGAAGCGGAACAAGTGAATTGAATAGAAAACAGTAGTACTTTGCATTAATCTTTGAGGAACAGCAGAGCTCCACACCTTAATCTATGGAGTGTAGAAACTCTACCGTTAAAAATACATAAGTGAAAGGTCCAGGCATGGCCGAATGGCCAGCCCCTCTGATCTAAGAACCAGGCGTCCAAAGATGTCTAATACAATAGTAAAAGGTCCTATTTATAATAAACTAGCTACTAAGGTTTACAGAAGTAAGTAATTGATGCATAAATCCACTTCCGGGGCCCACTTGGTGTGTGCTTGGGCTGAGCTTGAATGTTACACGTGCAGAGGTTATTCCTGGAGTTGAACGCCAGCTTTTGTGCCATTTTGGGCGTTGAACTCCACTTTGCAACTTGTTTCTGGCGCTGGACGCCAGAATTAGGCAGAGAGCTGGAGTTGAACGCCAGTTTTCGTCATCTAAACTTGGGCAAAGTATAGACTATTATATATTGCTGGAAAGCCCTGGATGTCTACTTTCCAATGCAATTAGAAGCGCGCCATTTTAAGTTCTGTAGCTCTAGAAAATCCACTTTGAGTGCAGGGAGGTCAGAATCCAACAGCATCAGGAGTCCTTCTTCAACCTCTGAATCTGATTTTTGCTCAAGTCCCTCAATTTCTGCCAGAAAATAATCCCAGAAAAACACACAAAATCATAGTAAAGTCCAAAAATGTGAATTTAACATAAAAACTAATGAAAACATCCCTAAAAGTAACTAGATCCTACTAAAAACATACTAAAAACAATGCCAAAGAGCGTATAAATTATCCGCTCATCACAACACCAAACTTAAATTGTTGCTTGTCCCCAAGCAACTGAAAATCAAATAGGATAAAAAGAAGAGAATATACTATAAATTCCAAACTATCAATGAAACATAGCTTCAATCATATGAGCGGGACTTATAGCTTTTTGCCTTTTGAATAGTTTTGGCATCTCACTTTTATCCATTGAATTTCAGAATGATTGGCATCTATAGGAACTCAGAGTTCAGATAGTGTTATTGATTCTCCTAGTTCAGTATGATGATTCTTGAACACAGCTATTTTATGAGTCTTGGCCGTGGCCCTAAGCACTTTGTTTTCCAGTATTACCACCGGATACATAAATGCCACAGACACATAATTGGGTGAACCTTTTCAGATTGTGACTCAGCTTTGATAAAGTCCCCAATTAGAGGTGTCCAGGGTTCTTAAGCACACTCTTTTTTTGCTTTGGACCTTGACTTTAACAGCTCAGTCTCAAGTTTTCACTTGACACCTACACGCCACAAGCACATGGTTAGGGACAGCTTAGTTTAGCCGCTTAGGCCAGGATTTTATTCCTTTAGGCCCTCCTATCCACTGATGCTCAAAGCCTTGGGATCCTTTCTATTTGCCCTTGCCTTTTGGTTTTAAGGGTTATTGGCTTTTTGCTCTTGCCTCTTGGTTTTAAGAGCTTTTGGCTTTTTCTGCTTGCTTTTTCTTTTTCTTTCTATTTTTTTTTTCGCCTATAAATTTTTTTTCTCTGCAAGCTTTGTTCTTTGCTGCTTTTTCTTGCTTCAAGAATCATTTTTATGATTTTTCAGATTATCAAATAACATGTCTCCTAGTCATCATTCTTTCAAGAGCCAACATATTTAACATTCTTAAACAACAACTTCAAAAGACATATGCACTGTTCAAGCATACATTTAGAAGACAAGAAGCATTGTCACCACATCAATATAATTAAGCTAAGTTCAAGGATAAATTCGAAACTCATGTACTTCTTGTTCTTTTGAATTAAAACATTTTTCATTTAAGAGAGGTGATGGATTCATAGGACATTCATAACTTTAAGACATAGTTACTAACTACTAATGATCATGTAATGAAGACACAAACATAGATAAGCACATAACATAGAAAACGAAAAACAGAAGAAATAAGAACAAGGAATGAATCGACCTTAGTGATGGATGCGTTTCCTTCTTGAGGAACCAATGATGTCCTTGAGCTCTTCTATGTCTCTTCCTTGTCTTTGTTGCTCCTCCTTCATTGCTTTTTGATCTTCTCTAATTTCATGAAGGATGATGGAGTGTTCTTGATGTTCCACCCTTAATTGTCCCATGTTGGAACTTAATTCTTCTAGGGAGGTGTTGATTTGCTCCCAATATTTATGTGGAGGGAAGTGCATCCCCTGAGGTATCTCAGGGATCTCTTGATTTGCAGCCACATGTTCTACCACTGAGCTATAGACCCTTGAGATGAATCTTTCCATCTCCCATGACTCGGAGGTGGAAGCAATTGTCTTCCTTTTCCTCTTTCTTGAGGTTTCTCTGGCCTTAGGTGCCATTAATGGTTATGGAAAAACAAAAAAAGCTATGCTTTTACCACACCAAACTAAGAATGTTGCTCGCCCTCGAGCAAAAGAAGAAAGAATAGAAGAAGAAGAAGAAGATATGGAGGAGATGGAGGGATATGTGTATGGATGTGAGTGGTGAAAGGAAAACAGAAGGGATGACCATCAATGGATAGAGAGAGGGTGAGGTGGGTGGGGATCCTGTGAGATTCACAGATCCTGATATGATCCTGTGGTGTCCACAGATCCTGAGGTGTCAAGGATTTACATCCCTGCACCCATTAGGCATGTAAAATGCCCTTGCACAAAACTCTGGGCGTTCAGTATAGGTGCATACAGTATTTATGTCAGAATTGATGTTAGTTGTGGGTGATGCAATATATCAAACAGTTAGTAGGTTAGCAAACAGAATTGAAAATAACAAAGAAAAACAAAAGAGTAGATGGAGAAGGGAAGAAGTTTAACTAAAACAAAAAGTAAGTCACTCAAACAGAAAAATGAAATTCACAAAATAAAATGCTCAATCTAGTGATCTTCCAATCTAATCATTGTTGATGCACAATCAATCCCCGGCAACGGTGCCATAAACTTGATGCACGGAAAACTTGTCTCTCAACAAATCTCCCTTCGGCAAGTAAAAACTCACAATAGAATGAGGTCGAATCCCACAGGGATTGATTAATCAAGCAACTTTAATTAGAAGAATGTTCTAGTTGAGCGAATCCAGAATTTGGGTAGAAAGTTGCAGAAAATAAAATGGCGGGAATGTAAATAACAGAAAAGTAAATGCTAGAACTAAAGGACTGGAAGTAAATGACTGAAAATAAATTGCAGAATTGTAAATGGGAATGGGGGATGTGCTCATAAAAGTAAATCGCAGAAATTAAAGAGAATGGGTGAGATTAGAGATGGGGAGTTCATTGGGCTTAGGAGATGTTGCAATTCTCTGGATCAAGTTCATTTTCATCTCTTCCTCAATCAATGCACTCATTGATCTCCTTGGCAATCTTAAGTGATTGAATTACAATTCCTTGCAATTCAATCTCTCAAATCATGATCAATAGCCAATTCCTTGGTCAATTGCTCATGAGAAGAGATGAAGTATGGTCACTGATTATACCACATGCATTTCCCAAACCAAGTATTGAGAGGGTTACAGTCACCTACCCATCCAAACCCAATTTGGTCCAGCATGAGAAAGCATTTCTAGCTTGATCTCTTCATTCCTCTTCCAAGGTTCAAAAGAGATCCAAGTTTGAATAGCTTCTCTTCCAAGATAACTACTCAATTGGATGAAGATTGAAAGCTTTCAAGTAAAATCAAGAGGAAAGATAGAAGAAGAACAATGAAAATTAGTATTGATCCATCAAATTACAACAGAGCTCCCTAACCCAATGAAAGGGGTTTAGTTGTTCATAGCTCTTGAAAATGAAAACAAACATGGAGAATACATCATAAACTAGAAATTGCAAAGAAAGTAAAATACAGAGAGTGGTTCTTCAGCCTCCAGAACTATTTTACAATTCAAAGCTACTCCTATATATACTACTCTTCTCAGCTTCTAGTTCATTCTTCAAGTCTTGGGCCTTTGGATCTTGAGTTTGAAGTAGTTCCTTTCTTTATTTGGGCTTGGCTTTACTTGCAGAGAGAAAGTGCAGAGTGGGCAGAGACTTAAGCTCAGGGCGTAAGGAGTGTTAATCATTTAGTGAAAGTCCAAGTTCGGGAACGTTAGTGACACTTAACATTGTCACTAACGTTCCAATGCACCCCTTTTGCCTTACGTTAAAACCCACGTTAACTAGGTTAACATGGCTTTTAACATTGCCTTGTCAATCTTTGAGAACGTTAGTGACACTCAACATTGTCACTAACGTTCTAGTGTGCCCCTTCTTGTCTCACGTTAAAGCTCACGTTAACTAGGTTAACGTGGCTTCTAACGTGGCCTTTGCCATCCTTCGAGAACGTTAGTGACATTCAACATTGTCACTAACGTTCCAATGTGCCCCTAGGTCTCACGTTAGAGTCCACGTTAACTAGGTTAACGTGGCTTCTAACGTGGCCATCTTTTAGCCATCCCAACGTTAGTGACAATGTTGAGTGTCACTAACGTTGGCTCATCTTTCATTTCTCATCGTTAGCTTCCACGTTAACCAAGTTTACGTGGAAGTTAACGTGACTCTTGGGGGTTGTGTGGTTGCTTCAACGTTAGTGACAATGTTGAGTGTCACTAACATTGTCGACAACTCTTCATTCTCTACGTTAGTTCCCACGTTAACCAAGTTAACGTGGGAGTTAACATGGTACTTAGCACCATAGGCCAACGTTAGTGACAATGTTGAGTGTCACTAACGTTGGCTTCTCTCCCTCCCCCTTAACGTTAGAGGCCACGTTAACGTGGCCACTTATGAGTGATTGCCAATGTTAGTGACAATGCTGAGTGTCACTAACGTTGGCTCAACTTCTTTTCTCCACGTTAGAGTTCACGTTAACTTGGTTAACGTGACTCTCTAACGTGGGCATTGATGGCTTTTTGAGAGCGTTATTGGTAATCACTTTTCTCATTAATCTTTGCAAGTTACCTCCCCTTTTCTTGCTCCTTTTTGGTCCTGAAATCAAGCAACAAAGTGCATCAAAGCTCTAGTCCAAGTCATGAGTAATGCAACATAATATTTGTCACTAAACTTATGCAAAATCCTCATGAAATCATGTAAAATGCACAATGTATGCTTGAGTGAAGGCATAAGTGAATATTTACCCAAAACTAGCTTATTTCCTAAAGAAATGCATGAAACTAACCTAAAAATAGTAAAGAAAAGGTCAGTGAAACTAGCCAAAATGCCCTGGCATCAGGTGCACACCATTGGTTTTGACAGTGTCACAAATCCTCAAGAAGGTGCACAAGTGTTGGTTAGGGTCTTCAAGTGGCCCTCCTCCATAAGAACAATTATTTTGAACCAAGGTGATGAGTTGTGGCTTTAGTTCAAAGTTATTTGCATTAACATTTGTGGTAAGAATGCTACTCCCACAATGTCTAGGCTCTGCACATGTGTAGGAAGCCAAAACTTTTCTCTGTGGTGGGTTATTGTTGTTATTGGATGCTCCTTCAGCTCCATTTGGTGGATTTGTTAGGTGTTCCTCCATATCCTGGAACTCTTCTTCTGACTCCTCTTCTCCAACAATTATTTTCCCTCTTTCAGCTCTTCTTAATCTTCTGAGGATTCTTTCGTCTTGTTCACAAAAAGTGGGTGTAATTCTCCTTATACCTGACATACAACCAAAGCATAAGAATCACACAACACCAGAAAGGAAATAACACTTCAATCCACGGCTGAAGTGAAATGTTAGTTAGCTTAAGCAAAAATTCAAACAGTTAGCGTGTTAGTCAAAAGTTAAAGAAACGGAAAAGAAAAAGTGCTTGATCTAGATCTCCACTTCACTTAATCATTGTCAATCTATTTCAATCCCCGGCAACGGCGCCAAAAACTTGATGTGTGGAAAACGATCCAACACAAAACTCACCGGCAAGTGTACCGGGTCGCATCAAGTAATAATAACTCATGTGAGTGAGGTCGATCCCACAGGGATTGAAGGACTGAGCAATTTTAGTTTAGTGGTTGATTTAGTCAAGCAAACAGAAGTTGATTTGAGTGAATTTTTGTTCAACAAGAATTAAATTGCATAGAATTTAAAAGGGAATGGGTAATTTACAGGAAATTAAAGAGAAGAGAAAATAAAAGTGCTGAATCTTAAAGAACAAGAAATTAAATGGCAGAAACTTATAACGCAAGAAATGTAAATTGCAGAATCTTAGAGTGCAAGAAATGTAAATGGATCAGGGATGTGGGATTACAAGAATTAAACAAAAGAACAGTAAATCTCAACACATAGAAGAGTAGAATATGACTTGAATTGAACCGGATCTAAAATGGTAACGTAAATAAACTTGAAAAGCATTCAACAGAGAAAATAAAATGATGACTCCAGATCTCAGGATCCAAGAGACTAGATAACCAAGTCTAGATCTCAATGCCTTCTTAGATCCAAATTGAGAATTCAATTGCAAGAAAAGTAAAGATCCAGCAGTATAAGAAAAGAAGTGAAATCACAAATTCTCAATGATGCAGTAAATCAAAACAGAAAGAGATCTCAAGGTGAGATTGAGATAGAATTTCCTCAATTCTTCAACCCAAGATTCAAGACAAGTGTAAATGAAATTTAAAACAAGAAAACTAAGAGGAAGAGAATTCAATTCTCCTTCTCCAAGAGTCAGAATCTCAAAATAACTCTCAACCAAAAACTCTCCAAAACTACCCAGTAAAACTAAAAAGGAAAAAGCTCTCTCGAAAACTTAAATTCTAAGCTATTTATCCACTCTCTTAAAATGATCTTCAAGCCTTGAATTGGGCCCTTGCTCTTGATGGAATTGGGTTGACAGAAGCCTCTATTGATTGCCCTTGGAGTTGGAAAGAAACCCACTTGTGAATTGGGTCAGAACCGGGCCATGAACCATTAAAGCTTGAGTCAAAGTTTGAGGTAAACTTTGACTCAAGCTTTTTGTAGCAAATTGCCTCCCGTGCTGTCATCCACGTTTGGCTTAAAGTTTGAGGTCAAACTTGAGCTCAAACGTGGATCCTCCCTTGCATGTTCTTTGGCCAGCGTTTGGCCCAACGTTTGAGGCAAACGTTGGCGCAAACGTGGCTCAATCAAGCTTTCAATCAGGGACTCTTCTTCATACTCAAATGGCGCCAACGTTTGACCTCAAAGTTTGAGGCAAACGTTGGCGCAAGCTTTTTGCTCCCTGGGTCTTCTTTTTGTGGCGCCAACGTTTGACTCAAAGTTTGAGGCAAATGTTGGCGCAAGCTTTTTGCTCCCTGGGTCTTTCTTTTTTTGCTCTGAGGGTGCCAATGTTTGACCTCAAGTTTGAGGCAAATGTTGGCGCAAACTTTTGATGCCTCCAGGGTGAAGTCAAGCTCTTCTTCACGTTTGAGCTAAAGTTTGAGGCAAACTTTGGCTCAAGCTTTTTATCCTCTCTTGCTCTTTGCCATTCCTTCTTTCTTCAACCCTCTTCAAAGCCCTTTTCACCTATCATCAATCAATCAAAAACATCAAAGCTATGCTCAAAATCATGAGATTGTTTCTCTTTCATAATATATGATAATTATTGCACAAAATCTCATGAAAATGCATTAATTTAACCATGGTTGATTGAATCAAAGGAAACATGAAATTCTACCCAATTGGCTTACTTATGGCTCAAGAAAGTGCATAAAATCTATTGAAAACAAAAGAAAAAGACTAGTGAAACTAGGCTAAGATGACTTGTCATCACAATCATTCTGAACTTCAAAGGATAAAGTGAGATGCCAAAACTGTTCAGAGGAAAAAAGCTAAAAGCCCCGCTCATCTAATTAATATTGATCTTCATAGATGTTTTTGGAATTCATTGTATATTCTCTTCTTTTTATCCTATTTGATTTTTAGTTGCTTGGGGACAAGCAACAATTTATGTTTGGTGTTGTGATGAGCGGATAATTTATACGCTTTTTGGCATTATTTTTAGTATGTTTTCAGTACATTTTAGTTAGTTTTTATTAGGTTTTTATTAGTTTTTAAATAAAAATCACTTTTCTGGGCTTTACTATGAGTTTGTGTTTTTCTGTGATTTCAGGAATTTTCTGGCTGAAATTGAGGGACCTGAGCAAAAATCTGATTCAGAGGCTGAAAAAGGACTGCAGATGCTGTTGGATTCTGACCTCCCTGCACTCGAAGTGCATTTTCTGGAGCTACAAAAACTCAATTAGCGCGCTCTCAATTGCGTTGGAAAGTAGACATCCTGAGCTTTCCAGCAATATATAATAGTCCATACTTTGCCCGAGATTTGATGGCCCAAACAGGCGTTCCAAGTCAGCTCAAGAATTCTGACGTTTAACTCCAGAACTGGCACAAAAGCTAGAGTTAAACGCCTAAACTGGCATAAAAGCTGGCGTTTAACTCCAAGAAATGTCTCTACACATGAAAGCTTCAATGCTCAGCCCAAGCACACACCAAGTGGGCCCCGGAAGTGGAATTTTACAATAAACACCCTAGCTTACTCATTTTCTGTAACCCTAGGTCACTAGTTTACTATAAATACTACTTTCAGTGATTCATATTGTACCTCATGACACTTTACACGTTTCTTATTGTACTCTCTATGGCATGAGTCTCTAAACCCCATTGTTGGGGGTGAGGAGCTCTGCTGTTCTTCATGAATTAATGCAATTACTACTGTTTTCCATTCTATCATGCTTGCTTCTATTCTAAGATATTCATTCGCACTTCAACCTGATGAATGTGATGATCCGTGACAATCATCATCATTCTCACCTATGAACGCATGCCTGACAACCACCTCCGTTCTACCTTAGATTGAATGCATATCTCTTAGCCTCATGATTCAGATCAGAGTCTTCGTGGTATAAGCTAGAATTATTGGCGGCCATTCCTGAGATCCGGAACGTCTAAACCTTGTCTGTGGTATTCTGAGTAGGATCTGGGAAGGGATGGCTGTGACGAGCTTCAAACTCGCGATTGTTGGGCATGTGACAGACGCAAAAGGATCAATGGATCCTATTCCAGCATGATCGAGAACCGACAGATGATTAGCCGTGCGGTGACAGCGCATTTGGAACGTTTTCACTGAGAGGACGGGAAGTAGCCATTGACAACGGTAATGCCCAACATAAAGCTTCCCATGGAAGGAGCCTTGCGTGCATGAAGAAGAAGATAGTAGGAAAGTAGAGATTCAGAAGACAAAGCATCTCCAAAGCCTCAACCTGTTCTTCAAAACTGCATAACAAGTATTTATTTCATGTTCTTTTACTTTTTACAATTAAATCTGAGAATTATTGATATCCTGACTAAGAGTTACAAGATAACCATAGCTTGCTTCAAGCCGACAATCTGCGTGGGATCGACCCTTACTCACGTAATGTATTACTTGGACGACCCAGTGCACTTGCTGGATAGTTGTGCGAAGTTGCAAAAGTGTGATTGTAATTTCGTGCACCAATGTCCCCATACCAACTGGTGTATGGAAAGGCTTGTCATCTACCATTGGAGCTGGAACACAAAGCTCTTTGGGCTCTCAAGCTGCTAAATTTTGATAGCACTGCTGCTGGTGAAAAAAGGGTCTTGCAACTGCAAGAAATGGAGGAGTTCAGATCTCAAGCCTATGAAAATGCCAAGATTTATAAAGAAAAGGCACAGAGAAGGCATGACCTCCATTTAACACCCAAAAGCTTCGAAGAACGACAGCAAGTGCTCCTCTACAATTCCAAATTAAGACTCTTCCTTAGGAAACCCTAATCAAGGTGGTTAGGATCCTTTCTTGTCACAAAGGTCTCGCCGTATGGGCACTTAGAAATCATGGAGGAAAGTTCAAAGAGGAAGTTCACTGTTAATGGACAGAGGCTCAAACACTACATGGGCAACATGGGGAAAAACCCCAAAGTGAAGTATCACCTCAAGTAATGGAGGAATCGTCGAGCTAGCGACGCTAAAAGAGCGCTTCGTTGGGAGGCAACCCAACCTAAGGTAGTTCTCTTTTCATTTGCATTTTAATAAAAATCACAAGTAGTTTCCCCCGTATTGTGAGGAGCTAAGTTTGGTGTTACACACCAAAACAATACAAGAGTGAGTGTGTAATTCTAAGTTTGGTGTTCCACCAAAGATTTCAGTTAGAATCACACTACACTCCTTCAAGGGCAAATTGCTAGATCCAACCAATCAGGGAAACCACTTAACAGTAGTTAGTTTCTAGTTGTCTTGCTGATAACAACACATGAGATTTACTGCATGCATTCAACCTGCTGTATTAGGAAAGGAACTAAGTTTGGTGTTCACACACCAAGTTAAGTTCCGAAATGCACAAGCATACATGCATACTAACTATCTCTCAAGTGCTTTGGGGACAAGCAACTTCCAATAACTTTGCAGGGATTCAATCAATCTTTTGGAAAAACAGTGCACCATCATCCAAGGAAGCGAGGAAAGATGCAGAAGCTATGGAGGATGACAACAAATGGGTAGCTGGAAGTCATCACCAAAAGGTTGTATTGTTACTTGATTCCATATGCTTGGAAATAATCAATTTGGAAGTCTGAATGTGCCCTTGATTAATAGTCACTCTTTAAGCTTAATGCACTAGAATTTGATGTTTGTTTTTGCTTAGGTCTATGCTTGCTAGTCAAGTTGCCTGTTTTCATTTTCATCTTGCTTACTGTATGCTTGTCCTTTTAAGCTAAATGATGCATGAAAACTTGTCTCTCAACAATTTTCCTTCGGCAAGTATACTGAATTGTCGTCAAGTAAAAACTCACAATAGAGTGAGGTCGAATCCCACAGGGATTGATTGGTCAAGAAACTTTAATTAGAGGAATGTTCTAGTTGAACTAAGCAGAACTGGATTTGAGATTTGCAGAAAATTAAATGGCGAGAAAGTAAATAGCAGAAACGTAAATGCTGGAAATAAAGAGCGGAATATAAATAGCGGAAAGTAAATTGCAGAATCTTAAATGGGAAGGGGAGTATAGCATGAAAGTAAATAGCAGAAAGTAAAGAGAATGGGTAAGATCAGAAATGGGGAATTCATTGGGCTTAGGAGATGTTGCATTCTACGGATCAAGTTCATTTTCATCTCTTCCTCAATCAATGCATTCATTGATCTCCTTGGCAATCTTAAGTGATTGAATTCCAATTTCTTGGTAATTTAATCTCTCAAATCTTGATCAATAGCCAATTCCTTGGTCAATTGCTCATGAGAAGAGATGAAGTATGGTCACTGATTATACCACATGTATTTCCAAATCAAAGTGTTGGTAGGATGATATGTCACTATATCCATCCAAACCCCAATTTAGTCTAACATGAGAAAGCATTTCTAGCATGATCTCTTCATTCCTCTTCCAAAGTTCCGAAGAGATCCAAGTATAAATAGCTTCTTTTCCAAGATAACTACCCAATTGAATGAAGATTGAAAGCTTTCTAGTAAAATCAAGAGAAAAGATAGAAGAAGAATAATGAAAACTAATATTGATCCATCAAATTTACAACAGAGCTCCCTAACCCAATGAAAGGGGTTTAGTTGTTCATAGCTCTGGGAATGAAAAGCATAGATGGAGAATACATTCTGAGAATTAAACTAAAAGTTGCAGAGAAAGTAAAATACAGAGAGTAGTTCTCCAATTTCCAACCCACTCCCTTTTTGATTCAAAACTACCCCTATATATACTACTCTTCTGATCTTCTAGTTGGTTCTTCAAATCTTGGATATGGGCCTTTGGATCTTGAGTTTGAAGCAGTTATCTTCTTCAGTGGGCTTAGCATTACTTGCAGAGAGAAAGTATGAAGTGGGCAGGGACTTTTAGCTTAGGACGTTAGTGGCGTTAACGTTAAGCGAAAGTGTGGGTTCAAGAACGTTAGTGGCAGTCACCTTTTTCACTAACGTTCCTAACCAAAGGATAATTCATGTTAACTTCAACATTAGTGGCACCAACGTGACCACTAACGTTGCCTCTTGGTCCTTCGCACACATTATTGGGACTTACCTTTTCCAATAACGTTGAGAATCCTCCCTTCTCTACGTTAGAGTTCACGTTAGTGTGGCTAATGTGACCTTTAACATAGGCTTGCCAAATCTTCGAAAATGTTAGTGACACTTACCTTTGTCACTAACGTTTCAAAACGCCCCTACTTCCCACGTTAGAGTTCACGTTAACTAGGTTAACGTGGCTTCTAACGTGGTGGTGATAGCCATCTCCAACGTTAGTGACAAAGGTTGGCTCATCATTCTTTCATCCACGTTAGCTTCCACGTTAACTAAGTTAACGTGGGAGTTAACGTTGTTTATAGTGGCTCATTCCAACGTTAGTGACAAAGGTGAGTGTCACTAACGTTGGCGATTCTTGCTCCCTCCATGTTAGCTTCCACGTTAACTAAGTTAACATGGCAACTAACGTGGCTCAAAGTGGCTTAGTCCAACGTTAGTGACAAAGGTGAGTGTCACTAACGTTGGCCATTCCTTTGCTTCCCCACGTTAGAGTCCACGTTAACTGAGTTAACGTGGCCAATATGAGCTTGGTCCAACGTTAGTGACAAAGGTAAGTGTTACTAACATTGGCTTCATTTCCTTCTTCCACGTTAGAGTTCACGTTAACTTAGTTAACGTGACTCTCAACGTGGGCTATGATGGCTTCGATTACATTATTGGTGATTACTTTTCAAATTAACGTTGCAAGCTAGGTCCCATTCCACGTTAGAGGTCACGTTAGTTAGACTAACGTGGCTGCTAACGTGGTTCTTCCTTGCTTCCTTTGTCCTGAAATCAAGCAATAAAGTGCATCAAAGTTCTAGTCCAAGTTATGAGATATGCATCATCCCATTTGTCATTCAATTTATGCATAATTCTCATGAATTCATATAAAAATCACAATGTTTGCTTGAATCAAGATGTAAGTGAAATTCTACCCAAAACTTGCTTATTTCCTAAGAAAGTGCATGAAACTACCCTAAAACCATAAAGAAAAGGTCAGTGAAACTGGCCAAAATGCCCTGGCATCACTAAATAAAAAGAAAAAAAGAGATGTTATGAAAGACCAGAGTAATGTTCAAGTTGTGGAGTAGGTTCTTAAATTTGTGGTGTAGTAATCACTTAGCTAAGTTAGTTCACCAACAAAGTGGGAAGGCAACTATCTGTCCTGAATCATATATTTGAAACACACCCCATGAGACTAGCTAAATAATAAGATTCTAATAAGAAAAAGGAAAAAACAATGAGGGTTAAAAAAGAAAGAAAAGTTAATAAAGAATAAGGCTAGGCACCAAGGGCTTGAATCTTGAGGGATGTGTTTGTGGTGCTCTTGTAGCTAGGATCTGCTTGGATGAATAAGTTCTTAGGAGTGCTTCATCACTTGGTAACTTGGGTTAACTAACCCGGGATTATCAACTAAAAATCCACTATCAAGAGCAACCTTGCTACAGAACATTTAGTAACCAAAAGAGGTGCTGGACACCAAGACCTCAAGGAAAGAAAATGACAAACCATGTGCCTGTGGTGTGCATGTATGGGGGAGAGAGACTTGAGGGAGTAAGTCCTTATGGGTGTTTCAACACCTAGCACCTTGAACCAACTGGTTCGGGAGTGTTGGCTGAAAGCTTATCTTAAAGAGTCGCCCCCTCACAGAACACTTAGCCTAAGGAAGAAATAAACCTTGGAAAGGCAAAGGGATCAGTAAATAAAAGTCTCAAAGGGTGCAATCAAGTGAGTATTCCAAGGCATGATAAAGGTCTGAAAGCCAGTAAAGGAATGAACCTAAGTTGCTATGCATGAAACCCCATAAAACCAAGAGCATGACTTCCACAATAATGATTCATTCCTCTTGTCATTTCATTCGTCATTCTCTTGTTCCAGTACTTGCTTAGGGACAAGCAAGCTTTAAGTTTGGTGTTGTGATGCCAGGGCATTTTGGCCAGTTTTACTGACCTTTTCTTTATGGTTTTAAGGTAGTTTCATGCATTTTCTTAGGAAATAAGCAAGTTTTGGGTAAATAATCACTTACATCTTGATTCAAGCAAACATTGTGAATTTTACATGATTTCATGAGAATTATGCATGAATTAAAGGACAAATTGAATGATGCATGTCTCATAACTTAGATCAGAGCTTTGATGCACTTTATTGCTTGATTTCAGGATAAAGGATGCAAGGAAGAACCACATTAGCAGCCACGTTAGTCTAGCTAACGTGACCACTAACGTGGAATGAAGGCTAGCTTGCAACGTTAATGAGAAAAGTGATTGCCAATAACGCCTTTGTGAGCCATCATAGCCCACGTTAGTTGCCACGTTAACTATGTTAACGTAGAAGCTAACGTGGAAGAGAAGTAGAACTCCAACGTTAGTGGTAAAAGTAAGTGCCACTAACGTTCCAAAAGGGGCAATTGGCCACGTTAAGAGCCACGTTAACTTAGTTAACGTGAGCTCTAACGTGGAAGAAGAAGATGATGCCAACGTTAGTGACACTCACCTTTGTCACTAACGTTGGACTAAGCCCATATTGGCTACGTTAAAAGCCACGTTAACCTAGTTAACGTGGACTCTAACGTGGAGGGAGCAAGAATCACCAACGTTAGTGACACTCACCTTTGTCACTAACGTTGGATTCAGCCACTATGAGCTACGTTAGTCGCCACGTTAATTACATTAACGTAGAAGCTAACGTGGAGAAAAGGGATGATGAGCCAACGTTAGTGACACTCACCTTTGTCACTAACGTTGGAGATGGCTATCAATACCACGTTAGAAGTCACGTTAACTTAGTTAACGTGAACTCTAACGTGGGAAGTAAGGGCGTTCTGAAGCGTTAGTGACAAAGGTAAGTGTCACTAACGCTCTTCGAGATTTGGCAAGCCTACGTTAAAGGCCACGTTAACTATTCTAACGTGAACACTAACGTAGGGAGAAAGGAAGCTATTCATACTTGGATCTCTTCTGAACCTTGGAAAAGGGATGAAGAGATCATGCTAGAAATGTTTTCTCATGTTGGACCAAATTGGGGTTTGGGCGGATATGGTAACATATAATTCTCCCAATACTTTGATTTGGAAATACATGTGGTATAATCAGTGACCACACTTCATCTCTTCTCATGAGCAATTAGACCAAGGAATTGGCTATTGATCTGATTTGAGAGATTGAATTACTAAGGAATTGGAATTCAATCACTTAAGATTGCCAAGGAGATCAATGAATGCATTGATTGAGGAAGAGATGAAAATAAACTTGATCCGGAGAATGCAACATCTCCTAAGCACAATGAATTCCCCATTTCTGATCTTACCCATTCTCTTTACTTATTGCCATTTACTTTCATGCTAAACTTCCCTTCCCCATTTAAGATTCTGCAATTTACTTCCCGTCATTTATTTTCTACTATTTACTTTCCCGCCATTTAATTTCCTGCAATTCTCAACTCACTTTTTGCTTAGCTCAACTAGAACGTTCTTCCAATTAAAGTTGCTTGACCAATCAATCCCTGTGGGATTCGACCTCACTCTACTGTGAGTTTTTACTTGACGACAATTTGGTATACTTGCCGAAGGAAATTTGTTGAGATACAAATTTCGTGCATCACAAGGGTGACATAAAAGGGCAGGTTTATTTGGGATAAGTGAGCAAAGAACAAGTAATGGCCTCAATCATATGCAAGAATGTAAATACATTGAATATTGGACATATAGAATGAAACAAAGTAAAGTCTGCAATTATAGTAAAGAAGGGAGAAACACACAGGAATGAAAACGATGGTTAAATAATGTAACCATGCAATTAAGCTCAAAAACTGATGCACGGAAAACTTGTCTCGCAACAAATTTCCTTCGGCAAGTGTACCGAATTTGTCGTCAAGTAAAAACTCACAATAGAGTGAAGTCGAATCCCACAAGGATCGATTGATCAAGAAACTTTAATTAGAGGAATGTTCTAGTTGAGCGAATCAGAATTTGAGTTGAGAATTGCAGAAAATTAAATGGCGGGAAAGTAAATAACAGAAAAGTAAATGCTAGAAAAAGAGCTGAATGTAAATGACAGAAAGTAAATTGCAGAATCTTAAATGGGGATGGGTAATTTCTCATAAAAATAAATGACAGAAATTAAAGAGAATGGGTAAGATCAGAAATGGGGAGTTCATTGGGCTTAGGAGATGTTGCATTCTCTGGATCAATTTCATTTTCATCTCTTCCTCAATCAATGCACTCATTGATCTCCTTGGCAATCTTAAGTGATTGAATTACAATTTCTTGTAATTCAATCTCTCAAATCTTGATCAATAGCCAATTCCTTAGTCAATTGCTCATGAGAAGAGATGAAGTATGGTCACTGATTATACCACATGCATTTCCAAAATCAAGTGTTGAGAGGATTATAGTCACATATCCATCCAAACCCAATTTGGTCCAGCATGAGAAAGCATTTCTAGCATGATCTCTTCATTCCTCTTTCAAGGTTCAGAAGAGATCCAAGTATGAATAGCTTCTTTTCCAAGATAACTACCCAATTGGATGAAGATCGAAAGCTTTCAAGTAAAATCAAGAGAAAAGATAGAAGAAGAATAATGAAAACTAGTATTGATCCATCAAATTACAACAGAGCTCCTTAACCCAATGAAAGGGGTTTAGTTGTTCATAGCTCTGAAAAATGAAAACAAAGATGGAGAATACATGATGAAACTAGAAGTGCAGAGAAAGTAAATACAGAGAGTAATTCTATGCCCAGAGGCTCCCTATAATTTCCAACTCCCTCAAATAATTCAAAGCTACTCCTATATATACTACTCTTCTTTTCTTCTAGTTGATTCTCCAAGTCTTGGGTATGGGCCTTTGGATCTTGAGTTTGAAGCAGTTACCTTCTTCATTGGGGTTGGCTTTGCTTGCAGAGAGAAAGTATGAAGTGGGCAGAGACTTTAGCTCAGGACGTTAGGGGTGTTAACGTTCAGTGAAAATATGGGTTCGAGAACGTTAATGACAATCACCTTTTTTACTAACATTCCTCACCCAAGTAAGAGCCACATTAACTTCAACGTTAGTGGCACAAACATTGCCACTAACGTTGCCTCTATGCCCTTCGCACACGTTACTGGGACTTACCTTTCCCAGTAACGTTGAGAAGTCTCCCCCTTCCTTACGTTAGAGTCCACGTTAACTTAGTTAACGTGGCTCTTTTAACGTAGGCTTGCCAATCTTCGAGAACGTTAGTGACACTTACCATTGTCACTAACGTTCCAATGTGCCCCTATTTCTCACGTTAGAGTCCACGTTAACTAGGTTAACGTGGCTTCTAACGTGGCCATGCTAGCCATCTCCAACGTTAGTGACAAAGTTGAGTGTCACTAACGTTGGCTCAACATTCCCTTATCCACGTTACCTTTCACGTTAACTAAGTTAACGTGGGAGTTAACGTGGCTCATGGTGGCATGTGTGGGCTCCTTCTAACATTAGTGATAATGTTTGGTGTCACTAACGTTGTCGAACACTTTGTCGTCTCACGTTAGCTTCCACGTTAACTAGGTTAACGTGGGAGTTAACATGGCTTAATGTGACTTGGCCAACGTTAGTAATAATGTTGAATGTCACTAACGTTGGCTTCCCCCCTTTCTTTTTAACGTTAGAGGCCACGTTAACTAAGTTAACATGGTGACTAACGTGGCCACTTATGAGCTTGGTCCAACGTTAGTGATAATGTAAAGTGTCACTAACGTTGGCCATTTATGTAATTTTAAATAAAAACCTTAACTGGGAGTAGATTAGTTGGAAGCCCTGTTCTTGTTGGAGTACTCGTAAGATTAACTGATAATTGAAGGTTGTTCTGCTTAGTTATCCTTTACTAGGTAGAGGAAAGTCAAGCAAGTTGGAAAGCTGTTTCTAGTCACAAGTTCTAATCCTCTCCCTTGAGAAGGACTGGTGTCAATGACTAGAGGGCGATCCAACAATAAACCCAATTACAATTTTTCTCTTGATGAACCCAACTCAAGGTTTCCTTTCAATCATCTCCCAATCAAGTTATGGAACTACTCGCTCATTATGAATGTAAATTTCACAAAATAAGGAAGAGAAATACTGAAAGACATAATAAATAATAATCAAAAGGATCAATTAAAAATAAAAATAATTCTTGTATAAATAAATTCTAGAAATAATCTAAGAGTAACTCTGAGTAAATAAAGAACATGAAAGAGTAAGTGACAAGTAAGGAAACAAACTAAAATGACAAAGTCTTGACGGAGGTAATAACTCTTTTCAATGTTCCAATCCAAAAAGCAATAAAATAAAATACTAAGGACTATGAATATGTAGAGAGAAAACCTAGAAGAGAGGTAAAATCAGATCTAAAACTAAAACTATGTAGAATGAATGTTGTCTCTGGTCTCTGCATGTTCCCTGGCTCTAATCTGCTTTTCCAGGCCAAAAACTGGGTCAAAACAGGGCCCAAAATCGCCCCCAGCAAATTCTGCAGATTCTGCAGATCGCGCATGTCACGCGATCGCGTCATCCAGGCGTTCGCGTCATCCAGCGTTTTGCCTTGCCACGCGTGCGCGACGTCCACGCCTTCGTGTCACTGATGCAGTTTCCAATCTGCGCGGTTGCATGAGCCATGCGCCCGTGTCACTGCAATTGCCTCTATGTCGCGCGGTCGCGTGAGCCGTGCGCCCGCGTCACTTCTCGCTGGTCATCTCTTTAATTTCTTGTGTTCCTTCCATTTTTGCAAGATTTTTTTCCAATCTCAAAGTCATTCATGCCGTATAAAGCCTGAAACACTTAACACACAGATCACGGCATCGAATGGAATAAAGGAGAATTAAAATACAAAATTAAAAGTCTCTAGGAAGCAAGTTTTCAACCATAAAGTATTTTTAGAAAGGAATGATAAATGCATGCTTTTTTAATGAATAAATGGGTAAAGATTTGATAAAACCACACAATTAAACACAATATAAACCATAAAATAGTGGAAGGGACTCATCCCAATGGGTAAAGATTTGTGCTCCACTTCAACTGGGAGATGACAGGCTTTTCCATAAACTAAGTGGAAGGGACTCATCCCAATGGGTGTCTTGTATGCTGTTCTATATGCCCAAAGTGCATCTTGTAGCCTGGTACTCCAATCTCTTCTATGAGGTTTGACTATCTTTTGCAATATACAATTTATCTCTCTGTTAGACACCTCGGCTTGCCCATTAGTCTGAGGATGGTAGGCTGTTGCTATTTTATGAATTATCCCATGCTTCTTCAGTAATCCTGTTAGTCTCCTGTTACAAAAATGGGTGCCTTGATCGCTCACGATTGCTCGTAGTGATCCAAAGCGACAAATAATGTGGTTTTTCACAAAGGAAACAATAGTGTTAGCATCATCATTGCGGGTAGGAATTGCTTCCACCCATTTGGAAACATAATCTACAGCTAACAATATATAAAAATAACCATTAGAATTTGGAAATGGACCCATGAAGTCAATGCCCCAAACATAAAAAATTTCACAGAAAAGCATAATTTGTCGAGGCATCTCATCCTTCTTGGATATATTACCAAATTTTTGGCATGGAAAACAAGATTTACAAAATTCAGCAGCGTCTCTAAAAAGAGTAGACCACCAGAATTCACAGTCTAAGATTTTTCTAGCTGTTCTTTGAGGGCCAAAATGTCCTCCACTCTCAGATGGGTGACAGGCCTCTAAGATCGACTGGAATTCTGATTGAGGTACACACCTTCTAATTACCTGGTCAGTGCTACATCTCCATAAATATGAGTCATCCCATATATAATATTTAGACTCGCCTTTCAGCTTGTCTCTTTGATGCTTAGTAAAGTTTGGAGGAAAAGTGCGGCTAACTAGATAATTAGCTACAGGTGCATACCAAGGGACTACCGCAGATACTGCTTGCAGGTTATCAAATGGGAAATTATCAGCTATAGGAGTGGAGTCATCTTTAATGTGTTCAAGGTGACTCAAGTGGTCTGCCACTAAATTCTGGTTACCACTCCTATCCTTTATTTCTAAATCAAATTCTTGTAGTAGCAGCATCCAACGTATAAGCCTTGGTTTGGATTCCTTTTTAGCTAATAAATACTTTAGAGCTACCTGGTCTGAATACACTACTACTTTAGTACCAAGTAAATAGGCTCAGAATTTATCCAGAGCAAAAACAATAGCAAGAAGCTCTTTCTCAGTAGTAGTGTAATTAGACTGAGCGGCGTCTAAGGTCTTAGACGCATAAGCAATTACAAAGGGGTCCTTACCTTCACGCTGGGCCAGTGCTGCTCCTACTGCATGGTTGGAAGCATCGCACATGATCTCAAATGGCTGGCTCCAGTTAGGTCCTCTCACAGTTGGAGCTTGAGTCAGGGCAGTCTTCAGCTTGTCAAACACTTGTTTGCAATCCTCACTGAACTCGAACTCAATATCTTTCTGTAGTAATCTGGATAAGGGAAGTGCTACCTTACTGAAGTCCTTAATGAATCTCCGGTAAAAACCTTCATGGCCAAGGAACGAACGGACTTCCTTCACAGAGGAGGGGTAAGGTAAACTAGAAATAATATCCACCTTTGCTGGATCTACAGAAATGCTAGTATTAGATACAACATGTGCTAGTACAATCCCTTGTTTAACCATAAAGTGACATTTTTCAAAATTCAATACAAGGTTTGTAATGACACATCGATCTAATACTCTAGATAAGCTATCCAAGCAAAAGCTAAAAGAATCACCATAAACGCTAAAATCATCCATAAAAACCTCCATACAGTCCTCAATAAGATCAGAGAAAAGACTTCATGCACCTTTGAAAAGTAGCTGGTGCATTGCACAAGCCAAAGGGCATTCTCTTATAAACATAAGTCCCAAAAGGACAGGTGAAAGTAGTCTTTTTCTGATCTTCAGGAGCTATATGAATCTAGAAATAACCTGTGTAACCATCTAAAAAGCAATAGTGCGATTTACCTGACAAGCGATCCAGTATTTGATCAATGAATGGAAGAGGATAGTGATCCTTACGAGTGGCCTGGTTTAGGCACCTGTAATCAATGCAGACCCTCCAGGCGTTCTGTACTCTGGTTACAATGAGCTCTCCATGCTCATTTTCCATTGTAGTGACTCCAGACTTCTTGGGCACCACTTGTACTGGGCTTACCCATTCACTGTCCGAGATGGGATAGATGATATCCGCCTCAAGTAGTCTGGTCACTTCCTTTTTGAAAACCTCTAAGATAGTGGGATTCAGTCTTCTCTGAGGTTGACGAACAGGCCTAGCTCCCTCTTCTAAAAATATTCTGTGCTCACAAACTTGAGGGTTGATGCCTACTACGTCTGCCAAACTCCACCCAATTGCCTTCTTATGCCTCCTCAGCACACTAAGTAACTGCTCTTCTTGTTGAGAAGTGAGTTCCCATGTAATGATAACTGGAAACTTCTGCTTGTCCTCAAGGTAAGCATATATGAGGTGTAGAGGGAGGGGTTTTAATTCTAACTTCTGCTCATGGCCAGGCTCTGGATTGTCTAGAGTTGGTGACAATGGTAAAGTACTTTCATTGTCCTCAGAAAGTGTCCCCACACTCGGACATTGTCCTATGTACTTCTCTTCTAACTCCTCCTGGTGAATTTCAGCTACGGTTTCATCTATTATGTTACAATGGAGGATAGAATGATCTTCTGGAGGGTGCCTCATAATTCCATTCAAATTGAAGCTTACTACAAGGCCGTCTATTTCAAAAGAGTATGTTCCTGAAAAAGCATCCAATTTGAACTTCGAGGACTTCAGAAATGGTCTTCCGAGTAGGATTGATGATGGCTTCTCTGAGTCATTTTGGGGCATCTCTAGGATATAAAAATCAATGGGGAATGTGAGCCCCTTAATGCCCACTAATACATCTTCAGCAACTCCAGCCACTGTAATAATGCTTTTATCTGCTAACACAAAACGAGCTGCCGACCTTTTTAAGGGAGGGAGCCTCAAACTATCATATATAGACAAAGGCATTATACTCACACATGCTCCTAAATCACACATGCAGATAGAAAATACCACACCACCAATAGTACAATTAACCATACATGGACTTGGATCACTACACTTTTCAGATATACCTCCCATTAAAGCAGATATAGAACTACCTAAAGGAATAGTTTCTAATTCATTAATTTTGTCTTTATGTATACTTAAATCTCTTAGAAACTTTGCGTATTTAGGTACCTATTGAATAACATCAAAAAGGGGAATAGTTACCTCAACCTTTTTGAATATTTCTACCATTTTGGGATCAGGTTCTAACTGCTTCCTGGGCTTCCTTGCGAGTTGTGGAAATGGAATAGGAATGGTGTTTTCTATAGTGTCTGCGCCCTTTGGTGCTTCTTCCTGTGATTGAGCTTCTTCTTCTTCAGCTATGTCCTGTATGTCCTCTTCCTCCTCAACATCTTCTATTTCCACTACCTCTTCAGTTGAGGCGTGTTCTGGTGGGCTTGGCTCTTCCTGATTCCTCTCTTGAAATGTGGTTTCGGACCTTAGGGTGATGGCATTAATGCCACCCTTTAGATTGGGTAGAGGTTGAGAGGGGATTCCACTGGAGCTCAAAGGCTGGTTAGTGGAGTTATTCATTGATCCAATCTGTGAGACAAGAGCTTGCAAGGTAGAGTTCAGACCATTTATAGTAGAAGTAAGGTTGTTTTCCATGGCTTGTTGTCTCCGATCAATAGATTGTAGTAACTCATCATTAGAAGATGAAGAAGGACAAGTGATCTGAGAGGTCTGTTGTTGGTTGTGCTGTTATCCTTGGAATTGCCTCAGGTGAGGTGCTCTGTAAGGATGGTTCTGTTTCTGCTGCCTGTTGTTGTTATTATTCCACCTCTGATTTTCCTGATTGTCTCTGCCTCCTCTGTTATTATTGTCCCTCCAAATTTGGTTAGAATTATCTCTCCAATTTTGGTTAGAATTGTTCTGCCATCCATGGCTGTAACTACCACCTTGATTGTACCCTTGGTTGGGGTGGTCATAGAAGTTATGAGTGGCTGCCACAGTGTTGTCTTCTTGCTGGAGCTGTGGACATTCATCAGTATAATGGCTATAATCAGCACAGATTCCGCAACTCTCTGTGGGACTAACTGTTGGCTTTGCTGTGGTGGAGAAGGTTGAGCTTGCTGAACTTGTTGTTGATTCAATTGCATCTGCTTCAGTAAGTTGGTCATTTCACAGATACTCTGAGTTAGAGCAGTAGTCTCTCTGCTAGAGGATACTTCTGCAACAGTTCTTGAACGGCCTTGTTTCTTCCTGTGATTCTGAGTAGATTCAACTAAGTCGCTGATCAATTGCCATGCCTCATCAGTGGTCTTGTACTTTTTCATAGACCCATTGCTAGCACTTTCCAATGTGGTCTTATCTTGGGGTCTCATGCCCTGTGTGACGTAGCCGAGCAACACTATCTTGTCAATCATATGGTGGGGGCATGCTTCCAGAAGATTGTTGAAGCGCTCCCAATATTCATAGAGAGTTTTGGAGTCGTCCTGAACAATCATGGAAATGTCTTTCCATAGTTTGTCAGTAACTTCAGCTGGGAAGAATTTTTCCAAAAATTCTCTTCTAAGCGTATCCCAGTCAGAAACAGTTACTGCGGGTTGAGTGTAGTACCACTCTCTCGCCTTTCCCTCAAGAGAGAACGGGAAAGCTTTCAACAAAATTGAAGTTTCATCTGCACCATCACGCCTGACAGTAGAACAGGAAGTGAACGCATCATTTAACGAAAGAAACATGTAGCTCATAGTAGCAAAAATAAAATAGAATGCAAATAAATAAATTCCAATCAATAACTTAGCACTCTATTGATCACCTGACAGGCGATCCAGCATTTGATCAATGAATGGAAGAGGATAGTGATCCTTATGAGTGGCCTGGTTTAGGCATCTGTAGTCAATGCAGACCCTCCAGGCGTTCTGAACTCTGGTTTCCATGAGCTCTCCATGCTCATTCTTCACTGTAGTGACTCCAGACTTCTTGGGCACTACTTGTACTGGGCTTACCCATTCACTGTCTGAGATGGGGTAGATGATATCTGCCTTCAGTAGTCTGGTCACTTCCTTTTTGACAACCTCTAAGATAGTGGGGTTCAGTCTTCTCTGGGGTTGATGGACAGGCTTTGCTCCCTCTTCTAAAAATATTCTGTGCTCACAAACTTGAGGGTTGATGCCTACTATGTCTGCCAAACTCCAACCAATTGCCTTCTTGTGCCTCCTCAGCACACTAAGTAACTGCTCTTCTTGTTGAGAAGTGAGTTCCCTTGCAATGATAACTGGAAACTTCTCCTTGTCCTCAAGGTAAGCATATTTGAGGTGTGGAAGAAGGGGTTTCAATTCTAACTTCTGCTCATAGTCAGGCTCTGGGGTGTCTGGAGCTGGTAACAATGGTAAAGCACTTTCATTGTCCTCCGAGAATGTCCCCACACTTGGACCTTGTCCTATGTACCTCTCTTCAAATTCGTCCTGGTGAACTTCAGCCACGGTTTCATCTATGATGTCACACTAGAGGATAGAATGATTCTCCGGAGGATGCTTCATAGCTCCATTCAGATTGAAGATTACTACTCGGCCATCTATTTCAAAGGAGTATGTTCCTGAAAAAGCATCCAATTTGAACTTTGAGGTCTTCAGGAATGGTCTTCCGAGTGGGATTGATGATGGCTTTTCTGAGTTAATTTGGGGCATCTCTAGGGTATAAAAATCAATGGGAAAGGTGAGCCCCTTAATGCCCACTAATATATCTTCAGCAACTCCAGCCACTGTAATAATGCTTTTATCTGCTAACACAAAACGAGCTGCCGACCTTTTTATGGGAGGGAGCCTCAAATTATCATATATAGACAAAGGCATTATACTAACACATGCTCCTAAATCACACATGCAGTCAGAAAATATCACACCACCAATAACACAATTAACCATACATGGACCTGGATCACTACACTTTTCAGGTACACCTCCCATTAAAGCAGATATTGAACTACCTAAAGGAATAGTTTCTAATTCATTAATTTTGTCTTTATGTATACATAAATCTTTTAGAAACTTTGCGTACTTAGGTACCTGCTGAATAACATCAAAAAGGGGAACAGTTACCTCAATCTTTTTGAATATTTCTACCATTTTGGGATCAGGTTCCAGCTGCTTCCTGGGCTTCCTTGCAAGTTGTGAAAATGGAATGCGAATGGTGTCCTTCACAGCTTTAGCGTCCTCTGGTGCTTCTTCCCGTGGTTGAACTTCTTCTTTATCAACCATGTCCTGTATGTCCTCTTCCTCTTCAACATCTTCTACCTCCACCAGCTCTTCAGCTGAGGCATGTTCTGGTGGGTTTGGCTCCTCCTGATTCCTCTCCTATAGTGTGGTTTCGGACCTTAGGGTGATGGCATTGATGTGATGCCAGGGCATTTTGGCCAGTTTCACTGACCTTTTCTTTAAGGTTTTAAGGTAGTTTCATGCAATTTCTTAGGAAATAAGCAAGTTTTTGGTAAATAATCACTTACATCTTGATTCAAGCAAACATTGTGAATTTTACATGATTTCATGAGAATTATGGATGAATTAAAGGAAAAATTGAATGATGCATGTCTCATAACTTGGATTAGAGCTTTGATGCACTTTATTGCTTGATTTCAGGATAAAGGAAGCAAGGAAGAACCACGTTAGTAGCCACGTTAGTGTAGCTAACGTGACCACTAACGTGGAATGAAGGCTAGCTTGCAACGTTAATGAGAAAAGTGATTGCCAATAACGCCTTCGTGAGCCATCATAGCCCACGTCAGTTGCCACGTTAACTATGCTAACGTGGAAGCTAACGTGGAAGAGAAGTAGAACTCCAACGTTAGTGGTAAAAGTAAGTGCCACTAACGTTCCAAAAGGGGAAATTGGCCACGTTAAGAGCCACGTTAACTTAGTTAACGTGAGCTCTAACATGGAAGAAGAAGATGATGCCAATGTTAATGACACTCACCTTTGTCACTAACGTTGGACTAAGCCCATATTGGCTACGTTAAAAGTCACGTTAACCCAGTTAACGTGGACTCTAACGTGGAGGAAGCAAGAATCACCAACGTTAGTGACACTCACCTTTGTCATTAACGTTAGATTGAGCCACTATGAGCCACATTAGTTGCCACGTTAATTACATTAACGTGGAAGCTAACGTGGAGAAGAGAGATGATGAGCCAACGTTAGTGACACTCACCTTTGTTACTAACGTTGGAGATGCCTATCAATACCACGTTAGAAGTCACGTTAACCTAGTTAACGTGAACTCTAACGTGGGAAGTAGGGGCGTTCTGAAGCGTTAGTGACAAAGGTAAGTGTCACTAACGCTCTCGAAGATTTGGCAAGCCTACGTTAAAGGCCACGTTAACTATTCTAACGTGAACTCTAACGTAGGGAGAAAGGGGTACTCTCAATGTTATTGAAAAAGGTAAACCCCAGTAATATTTGCGAAGGGCCAAGGGTCAACGTTAGTGGTCACATTAGTGCCACTAACGTTGAAGTTAATGTGGACCACTTTGGGTTAGGAACGTTAGTAAAAAAGGTGATTGTCACTAACATTCTCAACCCCACATTTTCACTTAACGTTAACACCACTAACGCCCTAAGCTAAAGTCCCTGCCTACTTCACACTTTCTCTGCAAGTAAAGCTGAGCCCACTGAAGAAGATAACTGCTTCAACTCAAGATCCAAAGGCCCATATTCAAGAATTGAAGAGCCAACTAGAAGATTAGAAGAATAGTATAAATAGGGAGAGCTTTGAACTAGAAAGAAGCTTTTGGGTATTATTAGAATTACTCTCCGTATTTTACTTTCTCTGCACTTCTAGTTTAACTTTCAGAATGTACTCTCCATCTTTGCTTTCCATTCCCAGAGCTATGAACAACTAAACCCCTTTCATTGGGTTAGGGAGCTCTGTTGTAATTTGATCGATCCATAATAGTTTTCATTATTCTTCTTCTTTCTTTTCTCTTGATTTTACTAGAAAGCTTTCAATCTTCATCCAATTGAGTAGTTATCTTGGAAAAGAAGCTATTCATACTTAGATCTCTTCTGAACCTTGGAAAAGGGATGAAGAGATCATGCTAGAAATGTTTTCTCATGTTGGACCAAATTGGGGTTTGGACGGATATGGTGACATATAATTCTCCCAATACTTTGATTTGGAAATACATGTGGTATAATCAGTGACCACACTTCATCTCTTATCATGAGCAATTAGACCAAGGAATTGGCTATTGATTTGATTTGAGAGATTGAATTACCAAGGAATTGGAATTCAATCACTTAAGATTGCCAAGGAGATCAATGAATGCATTGATTGAGGAAGAGATGAAAATGAACTTGATCCGGAGAATGCAACATCTCCTAAGCCCAATGAATTCCCCATTTCTGATCTTACCCATTCTCTTTACTTTATGCCATTTACCTTTATGCTAAACTTCCCTTCCCCATTTAAGATTCTACAATTTACTTCCCGTCATTTATTTTCTGCTATTTACTTTTCGGCATTTAATTTCCTGCAATTCTCAACTCACTTTCTGCTTAGCTCAACTAGAACATTCTTCCAATTAAAGTTGCTTGACCAATCAATCCCTGTGGGATTCGACCTCACTCTACTGTGAGTTTTTACTTGACGACAATTCGGTATACTTGCCGAGGGAGATTTGTTAAGGGACAAGTTTCCGTGCATCAAGTTTATAACGCCGTTGCCGGGGATTGATTTTGTATCAATAATGATTAAATTGGTGGATAACTAGATTGAGAATTTGTTTTTATTTTGTTTGATTTAAGTTCATTTGAGTAATTTACTTTCTGTTTAGCTATTTTCTTCCCTTTCCCTTACCCATTTTCTTAGTTGTTTACAATTCAGTCACTAACCCACTAACTGTTTGATATATTGCATCACTCACACTAACAGCATTTCTGTAGAAGTTACTGTCTGCACCTATCCTTCTTGCTTGTGCCTTGTTGGTTGTATGACAGGTAGAAGAAGCGGAGCTTCAACTTCCTTTGATTCTGAACCTGAGAGGACCTTCCTTAGATTAAGGAGGGAAGCAATAGGCTCGTAACTATGGTAGAGAAGGTCCAGCGCATCAGGCTGGGCAAGAGAGAAGAGTTCTGGTTCTTACATCAACCCAAACCCAGGAAACTGTGGGAGTAGCATCCAAAGGCCAACCATACATGCCAACAACTTTGAACTAAAGCCACAGCTCATCACCCTTGTTCAGAATAATTGTTCATTCGGAGGAAGTGTCCAAGATGATCCCAATCAACATCTAACCACCTTCCTGAGGATATGCAATACTGCGAAGTCTAATGGTGTTCATCTTGACAGACTACTTCTGTTTCCCTTCTCGCTCAAGGACAAAGCATCTAAATGGCTGGAATCCTTTCCGAAGGAGAGTTTAGCAACCTTGGAAGATGTGGTGAACAAGTTCTTGGCAAGATTCTATCCTCCTCAACGGATCAACAGGTTGAGAGCTGATGTACAAACATTCAGGCAACAGGATGGTGAGACTCTATATGAAGCATGGGAGAGGTTTAAAGACCTGACAAGAAAATGCCCGCCAGATATGTTCAATGAATGGGTACAGTTGCACATTTTCTATGAAGGCCTTTCGTATGAATCAAAGAAGGCAGTAGACCACTCATCCGAGGGATCTCTGAACAAGAAGAAGACCATTGAAGAAGCCATAGATGTCATTGAGACTGTAGCAGAGAATGACTACTTCTATGCTTCTGAAAGAGGCAACACTAGAGGAGTGATGGAGTTGAACAATGTGGATGCACTGCTAGCTCAAAACAAGACGATTACCAAGCAATTAGCTGACCTCACCAAGAAGATGGAGAGGAATCAAGTAGCAGCAATCACCACTTCAGCAGCAACCCAAGAAGGAGTGAATGAAGAAGCAGAGGGTGATCAGGAACAAGCCAACTATATTGGGAATTCACCTAGGCAGAATCATGACCCATACTCCAAAACGTATAATCCTAGTTGGAGGAACCACCCAAACTTTA
Source organism: Arachis ipaensis (assembly GCF_059453495.1). Lineage (NCBI taxonomy): Eukaryota > Viridiplantae > Streptophyta > Magnoliopsida > Fabales > Fabaceae > Arachis > Arachis ipaensis. The sequence goes on from NC_142444.1 coordinate 82,707,604, forward strand.
GGTGGGGAAATCAACAAGACCAAGGCCAAGATCAGAGACGCCACAATCCCAACAACAATAAAACTCACCAACACTCCACACAGAGGTCATACCAACACCCACCCAACAACACTTCTCAACATCCATACCAAAGTCAAAATGGCCCTTCTCATCCTTCCAATCTCAACTCTCCATCATCGGAAGAAAGACTATCAAGGATTGAGACTCTACTTGAAGGCATATGCAAGGAGATTCAAGATAACAAGGTGTTGAAAGAGGAGGTGCGAGCCAATATCAAGAATCAGGGAGACACCATCAAGAGGCTGGAATTTCAAGTGGGATACCTATCTGAGAAGATTCCCAAACCTACTGATAGCTTCCCAAGTGACACAGAGAAAAATCCGAGAGGTGAAGCAAAGAAAGTCAGATGGGAAGATTGCAAGATGGTTACTATAAGTGATATGAAGACTGAGGAAGAGCCGAACAAACCATCAGAACAACCTGAAGATACATCAGCAGGAAAGCAGGAAGAGAATCATCAAGAAACCACAATTACACAGAAGGAGCTGCTGAGACCCTATACACCCTTTTCCCAATTACTCAATGGTGGTGTAGAGAAGAGAATATACTCAAGGTTTCTTGACATATTTGTATCTCTCTATGTAAACATACCATTCATCAAGGCCCTCCAACAAATGCCCTCATACATTAAGTACATGAAAGAGCTGCTGACTAGGAAAAGCTCACTCAAGGGAGGACAAACCATATTGATGAATAAGGAGTGCAGTGCTCTCATTCAACTAGAGCTGCCTATAAAAAGGAAGGACCCAGGGAGTTTTCACATCCCCTGTGCCATAGGAGAAACAATGTTTGATAAAGGACTCTGTGATCTGGGAGCAAGCATCAACTTAATGCCTTTATCCCTTATGAAGAGGCTGCGAATCAATGAGCTGATGCCCACAGACGTAATCATCAGGCTGGCGGACAAAACTTAAAAACAAGCAATAAGAGTGGTTGAAAACGTGCTGGGGAAGGTTGGGAACTACTTCCTTCCGACAAACTTTGTCATATTGGAAATAGAAGAAAGTCATCTTCACCCAATCATATTGGGAAGACCATTCTTAGCTACAGACAGAGCGCTCATAGATGTGGAGCGAGGAGAGCTAATACTGAGGGTACATGACGAACAACTCACCTTCAATGTCTTCAAACCCTCACAAGAAGCAAGTCAAGAAGGCAAGGAACTAAGGACAGAGCATGACAGAGCAATGGTGGGAGAAATAAGCATTGAGGCACAAGCTGTACACTCAGGAATTCCTTTGGGTGATGAACAAAATAATCAGCAGCTGTCACAGCTAGAGGAAACTCAAGTGGAGCCAAAACCACCAGAATCATATGGGACCAGCAACAAAATCCCCCTAGGAAAAGAGACCACAAAGAGTAGGATAACAGCAAAAGAAACAAAGAAGAAGATACCAAGGAGATGGAGGAACAAAAAAATCCCTACAGAAGATTTCTCTCCAGGGGATAAAGTGATCTCAGCTTACTTCCTAGATATCCCACCTCATCTCCCCACCATCCCATCTCAGTTACCTAAGGTTTTCACCATCAACAAAGTTCTCTCCCTAGAACATGTAGAGATCATTGATGAAGCCAATGGATATAGGTTTACTGCAAGAGGGGAAGATTTGAGACATTACCAACCACCCTGACAAAGGAAAAACGTCAAGCTAGTGACGCTAAAGAAGCGCTTCATGGGAGGCAACCCATGTTTTACATGCTTTTAAAGTAGTTAATAAAGCAAGGTTCATGGATCGCAAATCAACTTTGACATATCCTTGAATAAATCCTTTTATGCAACATATAGTGAAGAACAAGTTTGGTGTTCCAAGCACACTAAGAGGACATGAATGCAACTCATAGCATGTCACTCTTAGCACCTTGAACAAATCATCGTACACCACATTGCCACAAACTAAGTTTGGTGTCACCAAGGTTGCATACATGGAAATTTAATTAGTTAGTTGGTTTGCATTTGTGAATAGCACTTAGTAGTTAACAACAAAAACTTTAAAAAGTAGTTATTCTCTTCTTTTTAAATTTTGCCGCCACTTTCCACAAGTTTTCTTTTAGTCATATTTCTTTTATTTTGTAGGAGAATTGATGGAACAATTGAAAGGTTCGGCCACCACAAAAAGAGAAGACTATACATGTGTTTCCAGGGGGATTGCATTGGAAATTGTTGCCATGCAACATTGAAAGGAGAACAAGCTTGGAAACTGAACCAACCCCATCATAAAGTTGATGATCCTTGTGCTCATCCCATGTAAAACCCCATCTGTCCATCACACAACCACCCCATCAATCCACACCTTTCATTTACTCATCATTTTCTTATATAAGTGACTCCTAGTCCGTACTTCCCTTCACATTCCAGCAACAACTTCTTCAAACTTCTCACTCTCGAAGTACAATTCTCCAAGCTACACCCTATCCAAACCCAACCGAATTTCACCACTCATCACTAACCTCAACACCTTTACTTTTCAAAAATCATTCATGGCATCATCAAGCTCCAAGAGGCAAAAGAGAAAGGAACCGGTTGAGAGCAGCCCTTTTGATGAAGGGAAATTCAAAACAGCATTCCATGAACGTGAATTTGAACAGATAAAGCTCAAAAAGATATTGCCTGAGTTAACATTCCAGTTCAACAAAGATGAATGCCCACAGATTCGAGAGAAGATCAAACAAAGGGGTTGGCAAAGGCTCACGAACCCAGAAGCAAAGATAAATGCAAACCTCATCAAAGAATTCTATGCAAATGTGGTCAGAGAAGACAAAACCAAGGCCCCACCTTCAAAAGTTACGTGAGAGGAACAGAGGTGGACTTCAGCCCCAATGCCATAACAAGGGTTCTTCAGCTGAAATCACCACATTTTGATGAGCCCAGTTATCACGTGAGAATAAGTAATGGCCCCGAAAATGATGAACTTGAAGAAATTGTGAATGATATGTGTGTTATAGGATCTGACTGGGAAAGGTATTCAAATAGAAGACCTCGGCTCATCAGGAAAGGAGACCTCATCCCAGAAGCCAAGGGATGGTTTGAACTTGTGAGGAGATCTATCCTCCCAGCTGCAAACAATTATGAGGTCAACGTTACTCGAGCTACTATGGTACACTGCTTAGTAAAGGGTGGAGGCATCAATGTGAACGAAATTATAGCTGAAGGGATTCAAGAATCAGCCAAGAAGAATAATCCAGGTGCTAGACTTTGGTTCCCCAGCACCATCCATAGGCTGTGTACGAAAGCCAAGGTAGTCTTCGAGGACAGCAATCCAACTTGGGTAAACCCTGGAAGGATGGTTACACTCCAGCGTATAACGTATGTGACACCCGCCCAACAACAAAGAAGGCCTCAAATAGGGAGAAGAACACCACAAGAAGAACCTCACCAAGAAGAACCTCAACAGGAATAATATCAGCAAGAAGAGTACTATGATCCAACCAATATAAATCTGGGACACATTCAAGGAGCCATTGAGGACTTGGCAAGGAGATATATGGAAGGGCAAGAGCAACAACTGCACGTTCAATCCCAGAGGATGGATCGTCAAGAAGAACTCCTTTCTAATTGGATGAATCAACAAGGGGAGTGGCAGAAACAGCAAACGAAACATTATTCCCAGCTCACTCAAGCCATCAATCAAGTGACTGAAAGGCAAGAGCGTCAAGATAAACGCCTTCAAGAACTCAACCAACGTCAGCTAGCTCAGACGAAGGCATTCAATGAGTTCAGCGTACTTAATGAAGGACGGCAACTACATAGGGAGGAGTTCAACATAAACACTCAAGCCAAGTTGAACTATATGTCTAGTCATATGCATAATCTACACTCTTCAATCACTAGGTATGATGAGGTCCAAAAAGATCTCACAGAACAAGAGGAAAGGAAGGTGAAACAGCAGAAGGAAACATTGAAAAAGAAGATGGAAGATGCTGGCTTCTGGAAGAAGTTGATTGGAAAAAGCAAGGGAAGTGGGAGTGCAAGCACTCAAGAAAAACACAAGGAGGACAAACAGGAGGGAGAGCATGAACAACCCCATGAGTAAAAGGTGGTGGAGTTCCCTCATTGTTCCATCTTTGTTTTTCAAGTCTTTTAAATAAGGAAAATCATGTATGAAATAGAACATGCTTCCATAGTAGCTTAGGAATTTTCAATTCTGTCTTTAAGTTTGTTTTTGCTTAGGTCTATGCTTGCTAGTCAAATTGCCTGCCTTCATTTTCATCTTGCTTATTGTATGCTTGTCCTTTTAAGTCCAAAAAAAAGAAATGTTATGAAAGACCAGAGTGATGTTCAAGTTGTGGAGCAGGTCCTTAAATTTGTGGTGTAGTAATCACTTAGCTAAGTTAGTTCACCAATAAGGTGGGAAGGCAACTATCTGTCCTGAATCATATACTTGAAACACACCCCATGAGACTAGCTAAATAATAAGATCCTAATAAGAAAAAGGAAAAGAACAATAAGAGTTGAAAAAGAAAGAAAAGTTAATAAAGAATAAGGCTAGGCACCAAGGGCTTGAAACTTGAGGGATGTGTCAGTGGTGCTCTTGTACCAAGGATCTGCTTGGATGAATAAGTTCTTAGGAGTGCTTCATCACTTGGTAACTTGGGTTAACTAACCCGGGATTATCAACTGAAAATCCACTATCAAGAGCAACCTTGCTACAGAACATTTAGTAACCCAAAGAGGTGCTAGACACCAAGACCTCAAGGAAAGAAAATAACAAACCATGTGCCTGTGGTGTGCATGTATGGGGGAGAGAGACTTGAGGGAGTAAATCCTTAGGGGTGTTTCAACACCTAGCACCTTGAATCAACTGGTTCAGGAGTGTTGGCTAAAATCTTATCTTAAAGAGTCGCCCCCTTACAGAACACTTAGCCTAAGGATGTAATAAACCTTGGAAAGACAAATGGATCAATAAATAAAAGTCTCAAAGGGTTCAATCAAGTGAGTATTCCAAGGCATGATAAAGGTCTGAAAGCCAGTAAAGGAATGAACCTAAGTTGCTATGCATGAAACCCCATAAAATCAAGAACATAACTTCCACAATAATGATTCATTCATCTTGTCATTTCATTCATCATTCTCTTGTTCCAGTACTTGATTAGGGACAAGCAAGCTTTAAGTTTGGTGTTGTGATGTCAGGGCGTTTTGGCCAGTTTCACTGACCTTTTCTTTATGGTTTTAAGGTAGTTTCATGCAATTTCTTAGGAAATAAGCAAGTTTTGGGTAAATAATCACTTACATCTTGATTCAAGCAAACATTGTGAATTTTACATAATTTCATGAGAATTATGCATGAATTAAAGGACAAATTGAATGATGCATGTCTCATAACTTGGATTAGAGCTTTGATGCACTTTATTGCTTGATTTCAGGATAAAGGAAGCAAGGAAGAACCACGTTAGTAGCCACGTTAGTCTAGCTAACGTGACCACTAACGTCGAATGAAGGCAAGCTCGCAACGTTAATGAGAAAAGTGATTGCCAATAACGCCTTCGTAAGCCATCATAGCCCACGTCAGTTGCCACGTTAACTATGCTAACTTGGCAGCTAACGTGGAAGAGAAGTAGAACTCCAATGTTAGTGGTAAAAGTAAGTGCCACTAACGTTCCAAAAGGGGCAATTGGCCACGTTAAGAGCCACGTTAACTGGTGCGCAGAAATTGTGATTACACTTTGATTATGTAAAATTCATTGCTCTTTCTTTCCCTGGCAATGGCACCAAAAACACGATGCCAATACCATGGTTCACAACTTCGCACGACTAACCAGCAAGTGCACTGGGTCCTCCAAGTAATACCTTACGTGAGTAAGGGTCGAATCCCACGGAGATTGTTGGTATGAAGCAAGCTATGGTCACCTTGTAAATCTTAGTCAGGCGGATATAAAATAGTAATGGGGTTTTCGAAATTAATTAATAAAATAAGGATAGAAATACTTATGTAACTCATTGGTGAGAATTTCAGATAAGCGTATGGAGATGCATTCGTTCCTCTGAACCTCTGCTTTCCTGCTGTCTTCATCCAATCAATCTTACTCCTTTCTATGGCTGGCTTTATGTAAGGGTGTCACCGGTGTCAATGGCTACTTTCGATCTCTCTTGGAAAAATGGTCCAAATGCTCTGTCACAGCACGACTAATCGTCTGGAGGCATCACCCTTGTCGTTGGTTGCATCCTATTCCTCTCTGTGAAAATGGTCCGATGCGCTGTCACTGCATGGCTAATCATCTTGGAGGTTCTCGATCATATTGGAATAGGATTTACTATCCTTTTGCGTCTGTCACTACGCCCAGCACTCGCGAGTTTGGAGTTCATCACAGTCATTCAATCCCAGAGTCCTACTCGAAATACCACAGACAAGGTTTAGACTTTCCGGACCCTCATGAATGCCGCCATCAATCTAGCTTATACCACGAAGATTCTGATTAAGAGATCTAAGAGATACTCATTCAATCTAATATAGAACAGAAGTGGTTGTCAGGCACGCGTTCATAGGGAATGATGATGATTGTCACGTTCATCACATTCAGGTTGAAGTGCGAATGAATATCTTAGAAGCGGAACAAGTGAATTGAATAGAAAACAGTAGTACTTTGCATTAATCTTTGAGGAACAGCAGAGCTCCACACCTTAATCTATGGAGTGTAGAAACTCTACCGTTAAAAATACATAAGTGAAAGGTCCAGGCATGGCCGAATGGCCAGCCCCTCTGATCTAAGAACCAGGCGTCCAAAGATGTCTAATACAATAGTAAAAGGTCCTATTTATAATAAACTAGCTACTAAGGTTTACAGAAGTAAGTAATTGATGCATAAATCCACTTCCGGGGCCCACTTGGTGTGTGCTTGGGCTGAGCTTGAATGTTACACGTGCAGAGGTTATTCCTGGAGTTGAACGCCAGCTTTTGTGCCATTTTGGGCGTTGAACTCCACTTTGCAACTTGTTTCTGGCGCTGGACGCCAGAATTAGGCAGAGAGCTGGAGTTGAACGCCAGTTTTCGTCATCTAAACTTGGGCAAAGTATAGACTATTATATATTGCTGGAAAGCCCTGGATGTCTACCTTCCAATGCAATTAGAAGCGCGCCATTTTAAGTTCTGTAGCTCTAGAAAATCCACTTTGAGTGCAGGGAGGTCAGAATCCAACAGCATCAGGAGTCCTTCTTCAACCTCTGAATCTGATTTTTGCTCAAGTCCCTCAATTTCTGCCAGAAAATAATCCCAGAAAAACACACAAAATCATAGTAAAGTCCAAAAATGTGAATTTAACATAAAAACTAATGAAAACATCCCTAAAAGTAACTAGATCCTACTAAAAACATACTAAAAACAATGCCAAAGAGCGTATAAATTATCCGCTCATCACAACACCAAACTTAAATTGTTGCTTGTCCCCAAGCAACTGAAAATCAAATAGGATAAAAAGAAGAGAATATACTATAAATTCCAAACTATCAATGAAACATAGCTTCAATCATATGAGCGGGACTTATAGCTTTTTGCCTTTTGAATAGTTTTGGCATCTCACTTTTATCCATTGAATTTCAGAATGATTGGCATCTATAGGAACTCAGAGTTCAGATAGTGTTATTGATTCTCCTAGTTCAGTATGATGATTCTTGAACACAGCTATTTTATGAGTCTTGGCCGTGGCCCTAAGCACTTTGTTTTCCAGTATTACCACCGGATACATAAATGCCACAGACACATAATTGGGTGAACCTTTTCAGATTGTGACTCAGCTTTGATAAAGTCCCCAATTAGAGGTGTCCAGGGTTCTTAAGCACACTCTTTTTTTGCTTTGGACCTTGACTTTAACAGCTCAGTCTCAAGTTTTCACTTGACACCTACACGCCACAAGCACATGGTTAGGGACAGCTTAGTTTAGCCGCTTAGGCCAGGATTTTATTCCTTTAGGCCCTCCTATCCACTGATGCTCAAAGCCTTGGGATCCTTTCTATTTGCCCTTGCCTTTTGGTTTTAAGGGTTATTGGCTTTTTGCTCTTGCCTCTTGGTTTTAAGAGCTTTTGGCTTTTTCTGCTTGCTTTTTCTTTTTCTTTCTATTTTTTTTTTCGCCTATAAATTTTTTTTTTCTGCAAGCTTTGTTCTTTGCTGCTTTTTCTTGCTTCAAGAATCATTTTTATGATTTTTCAGATTATCAAATAACATGTCTCCTAGTCATCATTCTTTCAAGAGCCAACATATTTAACATTCTTAAACAACAACTTCAAAAGACATATGCACTGTTCAAGCATACATTTAGAAGACAATAAGCATTGTCACCACATCAATATAATTAAGCTAAGTTCAAGGATAAATTCGAAACTCATGTACTTCTTGTTCTTTTGAATTAAAACATTTTTCATTTAAGAGAGGTGATGGATTCATAGGACATTCATAACTTTAAGACATAGTTACTAACTACTAATGATCATGTAATGAAGACACAAACATAGATAAGCACATAACATAGAAAACGAAAAACAGAAGAAATAAGAACAAGGAATGAATCGACCTTAGTGATGGATGCGTTTCCTTCTTGAGGAACCAATGATGTCCTTGAGCTCTTCTATGTCTCTTCCTTGTCTTTGTTGCTCCTCCTTCATTGCTTTTTGATCTTCTCTAATTTCATGAAGGATGATGGAGTGTTCTTGATGTTCCACCCTTAATTGTCCCATGTTGGAACTTAATTCTTCTAGGGAGGTGTTGATTTGCTCCCAATATTTATGTGGAGGGAAGTGCATCCCCTGAGGTATCTCAGGGATCTCTTGATTTGCAGCCACATGTTCTACCACTGAGCTATAGACCCTTGAGATGAATCTTTCCATCTCCCATGACTCGGAGGTGGAAGCAATTGTCTTCCTTTTCCTCTTTCTTGAGGTTTCTCTAGCCTTAGGTGCCATTAATGGTTATGGAAAAACAAAAAAAGCTATGCTTTTACCACACCAAACTAAGAATGTTGCTCGCCCTCGAGCAAAAGAAGAAAGAATAGAAGAAGAAGAAGAAGATATGGAGGAGATGGAGGGATATGTGTATGGATGTGAGTGGTGAAAGGAAAACAGAAGGGATGACCATCAATGGATAGAGAGAGGGTGAGGTGGGTGGGGATCCTGTGAGATTCACAGATCCTGATATGATCCTGTGGTGTCCACAGATCCTGAGGTGTCAAGGATTTACATCCCTGCACCCATTAGGCATGTAAAATGCCCTTGCACAAAACTCTGGGCGTTCAGCGCCAGGTTGGTGCCCATTTTGGGCGTTCAACGCCCATTTGTTGTCCATTTCTGGCGTTGAACGCCAGAATCATGCTTGTTCTGGGCGTTCAGCGCCAGCTTCTCTCCAGGGTGCAATTCTGGCGTTCAGCGCCCAGATGATGCCCATTTTGGGCGTTCAGCGCCTATATACTGCCCTTTTTGGGTGTTCAGTGCCAGAACCATGCTCTGTTCTGGCGTTGAACGCCAGGCAGATGCTTCCTCCAGGGTGTGATTTTTCTTCTGCTATTTTTGATTCCGTTTTCAATTTTTATATTTATTTTGTGACTCCACATGATCATGAACCTATAAAGACATATAACTAAGAAAAATATAGTTAGATAAATAAAAATTGGGTTGCCTCCCAACAAGCGCTTCTTTAATGTCAATAGCTTGACAGTGGGCTCTCATGGAGCCTTACAGATGTTCAGAGCATTGTTGAAACTCCCCAACACCAAACTTAGAGTTTGGATATGGGAGTTCAACACCAAACTTAGAGTTTGGTTATGGCCTCCCAACACCAAACTTAGAGTCTGACTGTAGGGGCTTTGGTTGACTCTGCTTTGAGGGAAGCTTTTTCTACTTCCTCTCCATGGATGCAGAGAGAAATCCTTGAGTTGTTGATGAGCGGATAATTTATACGCTTTTTGGCATTGTTTTTAGTATATTTTTAGTAGAATCTAGTTACTTTTAGGGATGTTTTTAATAGATTTTATGTTAAATTCACATTTCTGGACTTCACTATGAGTTTGTGTTTTTCTGTGATTTCAGGTATTTTCTGACTGAAATTGAGGGACTTGAGCAAAAATCAGATTCAGAGGTTGAAGAAGGACTGCTGATGCTGTTGGATTCTGACCTCCCTGCACTCAAAGTGGATTTTCTGGAGCTACAGAACTCGAAATGGCGCGCTTCCAATTTCGTTGGAAAGTAGACATCTAGGGCTTTCTAGCAATATATAATAGTTTATACTTTGGCCAAGAATAGACGACGTAAACTGGCGTTCAACGCCAGCTCTCTGCCCAAATCTGGCGTCCAGCGCCAGAAAAGGATCCAAAACCAGAGTTGAACGCCAGAAATGGATCAAAACCTGGCGTTCAACTCCACAAATGGTCTCTGCATGTGGAAAGTTAAGGCTCGACCCAAGCACACACCAAGTGGGCCCCAGAAGTGGATTTATGCATCAATTACTTACTCATGTAAACCCTAGTAGCTAGTTTATTATAAATAGGACCTCTTACTATTGTATTTGACATCTTTGGATTACCTTATGATCCTTTGATCACGTTTTAGGGGGCTGGCCATCTCGGCCATGCCTGGACCTTCACTTATGTATTTTTAACGGTAGAGTTTCTACACTCCATAGATTAAGGTGTGGAGCTCTGCTGTTCCTCAAAGATTAATGCAAAGTACTACTGTTTTCTATTCAATTCATCTTATTTCGCTTCTAAGATACCCATTCGCACCCAAGAACGTGATGAAGGTGATGATTATGTGTGACGCTCATCACCATCTCTCCTATGAACACGTGCCTGACAAACACTTACGTTCTACATGAAATAAGCTAGAATGAATATCTCTTAGATCTCCTAACCGGAATCTTCGTGGCGTAAGCTAGATTGATGGTGGCATTCAAGAGAATCCGGAAGGTCTAAACCTTGTCTGTGGTATTCTGAGTAGGATTCGATGAATGAATGACTGTGACGAGCTCCTAACTCGCGATTGCAGGGCGTTAGTGACAGACACAAAAGGATAGTAAATCCTATTCCAGCATGATCGAGAACCGACAGATAAATAGCCGTGCCGTGACAGGGTGCGTGAGCATATTATTCACTGAGAGGATAAGATGAAGCCATTGGCAAGGGTGATGCCTCCAGACGATTAGCCGTGCCGTGACAGGGCATTGGATCATTTTCCCGAGAGATGACCGAAAGTAGCCATTGGCAGTGGTGATGTATCACATAAAGCCAGCCATGGAAAGGAGTGAGACTGATTGGATGAAGACAGCAGGAAAGCAGAGGTTCAGAGGAACGAAAAGCATCTCCATTCGCTTATCTGAAATTCCTACCAATGATTTACATAAGTACCTCTATCCCTATTTTATTATTTATTATTCGAAAACTCCATAATTATTTTATATCCGCCTGACTGAGATTTACAAGGTGACCATAGCTTGCTTCATACCAACAATCTCCGTGGGATTCGACCCTTACTCACGTAAGGTATTACTTGGACGACCCAGTGCACTTGCTGGTCAGTTGTATCGAAGTTGTGACAAATTATGAATGTGTAATCACGATTACGCGTACCAAGTTGCTCACGTGCCAGGAATAGTTTGAGCCTGGACATCACAATTTCGTGCACCAGTTGTAAACACAAGGTTGTCCTTATTTAATTGAAGGATCAATTCTCCTCTGTCCACATCAATCACAGCTCTTGCTGTGGCTAGGAAAGGTCTTCCTAGGATGATGGATTCATCCTCTTCCTTTCCAGTATCCAGGACTATGAAATCAGCAGGGATGTAAAGGCCTTCAACCTTTACTAACACGTCCTCCACTTGTCCATAAGCCTGTTTTCTTGAATTGTCTGCCATCTCTAATGAGATTTTAGCAGCTTGCACCCCATAGATTCCCAGTTTCTCTATTACAGAGAGGGGCATGAGGTTTATTCCTGAACCAAGGTCACACAGAGCCTTAAAGATCATGGTGCCTATGGTACAAGTTATTATGAACTTTCCAGGATCCTGTCTCTTCTGAGGCAATGTCAGTTGATCCAGATCACTTAGTTCATTGGTGAACAAGGGAGGTTCATCTTCCCAAGTTTCAATACCAAATAATTTGGCATTTAGCTTTATGATTGCACCAAGGAACTTGGTAGCTTGCTCTTCAGTAACATCCTCATTCTCTTCAGAAGAGGAATACTCATCAGAGCTCATGAATGGCATAAGGAGGTTTAATGGAATCTCTATGGTCTCTAGATGAGCCTCAGATTCCTTTGGTTCCTTAGAGGGAAACTCCTTATTGATCAATGGATGTCCCAAGAGGTCTTCCTCCTTGGGATTCACGTCCTCTCCTTCCTCTTTGGGTTTGGCCATTTTGGTCATGTCAATGGCCTTACACTCTCTTTTTGGATTCTCTTCTGTATTGCTTGGGAGAGTACTAGGAGGGATTTCAGTGATCCTTTTACTCAGCTGGCCCACTTGTGCTTCCAAATTTCTAATGGAAGACCTTGTTTCATTCATGAAAGTCACAGTGGCCTTAGATAGATCAGAGACTAAGTTTGCTAAGCTAGATGGATTCTGCTCAGAATTCTCTGTCTGTTGCTGAGTGGATGATGGAAAAGGCTTGCTATTGCTAAACCTGTTTCTTCCACCATTATTAAAGCCTTGTTGAGGCTTTTGATCCTTCCATGAGAAATTTGGATGATTTCTCCATGATGAGTTATAGGTGTTTCCATAAGGTTCACCTAAGTAATTCACCTCTGCTATTGTAGGGTTCTCAGGATCATAAGCTTCTTCTTCAGAAGATGCCTCTTGAGTACTGTTGGATGCAGCTTGCATTCCATTCAGATTCTGGGAAATCATATTGACTTGCTGAGTCAATATTTTATTCTGAGCCAATATGGCATTCAGAGTATCAATTTCAAGAACTCCCTTCTTCATAGGCGTCCCATTACTCACAGGATTCCTCTCAGAAGTGTACATGAACTGGTTATTAGCAACCATGTCAATGAGTTCTTGAGCTTCTGCAGGTGTTTTCTTTAGGTGAATGGATCCACCTGCAGAAGTATCCAATGACATCTTTGCCAATTCAGACAAACCATCATAGAAGATATCCAGGATGGTCCATTCTGAAAGCATGTCAGTAGGACACTTTTTGGTCAGTCCTTTGTATCTCTCCCAAGCTTCATAGAGGGATTCACCTTTTTTCTGTCTGAAGGTCTGAACGTCCACTCTAAGTTTACTAAGCTTTTGAGGAGGAAAGAACTTGGCTAAGAAAGCCGTGACCAACTTATCCCAAGAGTTTAGGCTATCTCTGGGTTGAGAGTCCAACCACACTCTAGCTTTGTCTCTTACAGCAAAAGGGAAAAGCATGAGCCTGTAGACTTCAGGATCTACTCCATTAGTCTTAATAGTATTACAGATCTGCAAGAATTCAGTTAAGAACTGAAAAGGATCTTCAGATGGAAGTCCATGAAACTTGCAGTTCTGCTGCATCAGAGAAACTAATTGAGGTTTCAGCTCAAAGTTGTTTGCTCCAATGGCAGGAATGGAGATGCTTTTTCCATGTAAATTGGAATTAGGTGCAGTAAAGTCACCAAGCATCCTCCTTGCATTATTGTTTTTGGGTTCGGCTGCCATCTCCTTTACTTGTTCGAAATTTTCAATAAGGTTGTCTCTAGATTGTTATAATTTAGCTTCTCTTAGTTTCCTCTTGAGAGTCCTTTCAGATTCTGGATCAGCTTCAACAAGAATGCCTTTTTTCTTGTTCCTGCTCATAAGAAAGAGAAGAGAACAAGAAAAGAAGAGGAATCCTCTATGTCACAGTAAAGAGGTTCCTTATTGTTAGTAGAAGAAGAGAAAAATTCGAACACAGATGGAAGAGGGGGTTCGAATTTGGTGAGTGATGTGAGGAAGAGATGTTAGTAGATGAATAAATAAATAGAATAAGATGAGAGAGAAGGAGAATTTTCGAAAATTATTTTTGAAAAAGAGTTAGTGATTTTCGAAAATAGTTTTTGAAAAATGTTAGTAATTTTCGAAAATTAAGATTTAAAATTGAAATAATTAGTTAATTAAAAAGAAATTTTGAAAAAGAGGGAGATATTTTCGAAAATTAGAGAGAGAGAGTTAGTTAGGTAGTTTTGAAAAAGATAAGAAACAAACAAAAAGTTAGTTAGTTAGTTGAAACAAATTTTTAAAAGATAAGAAGTTAGGAAGTTAGAAGAGATATTTTGAAATCAATTTTTTTGAAAAAGGTGAGATAAGAAGATATTTTTGAAAAGATATGATAGAAATTAGTTTTTGAAAAAGATTTGAATTTTTAAAATCACAATTAATGACTTGATTCACAGGAAATTACAAGATATGATTCTAGAACTTAAAGTTTGAATCTTTCTTAACAAGTAAGTAACAAACTTGAAATTTTTGAATCAAAACATTAATTGATTATGTTATTTTCGAAAATTTGATATAAAAATAAGAAAAAGATTTTTGAAAAATATTTTTGGAATTTTCGAAAATAACTAAGAAATTTGAAAAAGATTTGATTTTTGAAAAAGATTTTGAAAAAGATGAGATTTTTAAATTGAAAATTTGATTTGACTCATAAAAACAACTAGATTTTTTTAAAAATTTTTGAAAAAGTCAAATCTAATTTTCGAAATTTTAAGAGAGAAAAAGGGAAAGATATTTTTTTTTTTATTTTTAAATTTTTAATAATGAGAGAGAAAAACAAGAAAAATGATGCAATGCATGAAATTTTTAGATTAAAACAATGAATGCATGCAAGAATGCTATGAATGTCAAGATGAACACAAAGAACACTTTGAATGTCAAGATGAACACCAAGAACATATTTTTGAAAAATTTTTTTTATGCAAGGAAAACATGCAAGACACCAAACTTAGAATTCTTTAATGCTTAGACACTAAGAATTCAAGAATGCATATGAAAAACAAGAAAAGACACAAAACATGCAAATGCAAAGATCAAACAAGAAGACTTACCAAGAACAACTTGAAGATCATGAAGAACACTATGAATGCATGAGAATTTTCGAAAAATGCAAGAGCACATGCAATTGACACCAAACTTATAACATGACTCAAGACTCAAACAAGAAACACAAAATATTTTTTATTTTTATGATTTTATGATTTTTTTGTATTTTTATTTTAAAATTTTCGAAAATCATTTTGAAAAAGAAAAAATAAGGATTCAAAATTTTTCATATGAATTCCAGGAATCTTGTACTCTTTAGTCTAAAGCTCCAATCTGAGGGTTAGACATGGCTTAATAGCCAATCAAGCTTTAGAATGGATTTACATCCATTGAGGTGATTAGTTGAAGACCAATCCCAAAGGAGTTTGGGTATGGCTTTTCAGCCAGATAGGATTCAACATGTTACTATGAAACTCTAGAATTCATTCTTGAAAGTTTTGAAGCCATAGAATAAATTATTTTTGAAAACATTATTTTTATTATATATATATATATATATATATATATATTTTTTTTTTAAAACAAAAGAAAAATTTTTGAAAGATTTTTGAAAAATTTTTGAAAACTTTTTGAAAAGAAAACGAAAAGAAAGTTACCCAATCTGAGCAACAAGATGAACCGTCAGTTGTCCAAACTCGAACAATCCCCGGCAACGGCGCCAAAAACTTGGTGCACAGAAATTGTGATTACACTTTCATTATGTAAAATTCATTGCTCTTTCTTTCCCTGGCAATGGCACCAAAAACACGATGCCAATACCATGGTTCATAACTTCGCACAACTAACCAGCAAGTGCACTGGGTCGTCCAAGTAATACCTTACGTGAGTAAGGATCGAATCCCACGGAGATTATTGGTATGAAGCAAGCTATGGTCACCTTGTAAATCTCAGTCAGGTGGATATAAAATAGTAATGGGGTTTTCGAAATTAATTAATAAAATAAGGATAGAAATACTTATGTAACTCATTGGTGAGAATTTCAGATAAGCGTATGGAGATGCATTCGTTCCTCTGAACCTCTGCTTTCCTGCTGTCTTTATCCAATCAATCTTACTCCTTTCTATGGCTGGCTTTATGTAAGGATGTCACCGGTGCCAATGGCTACTTTCGATCTCTCTCGGGAAAATGGTCCAAATGCTCTGTCACAGCACGGCTAATCGTCTGGAGGCATCATCCTTGTCGTTGGCACATCCTATTCCTCTCTGTGAAAATGGTCCGATGCGCTGTCACTGCATGGCTAATCATCTTGGAGGTTCTCGATCATACTGGAATAGGATTTACTATCCTTTTGCGTCTGTCACTACGCCCAGCACTCACGAGTTTGGAGTTCGTCACAGTCATTCAATGCCAGAGTCCTACTCGGAATACCACGGACAAGGTTTAGACTTTCCGGACCCTCATGAATGCCGCCATCAATCTAGCTTATACCACGAAGATTCTGATTAAGAGATCTAAGAGATACTCATTCAATCTAATGTAGAATGGAAGTGGTTGTCAGGCATGCGTTCATAGGGAATGATGATGATTGTCACGTTCATCACATTCAGGTTGAAGTGCGAATGAATATCTTAGAAGCGGAACAAGTGAATTGAATAGAAAACAGTAGTACTTTGCATTAATCTTTGAGGAACAGCAGAGCTCCACACCTTAATCTATGGAGTGTAGAAACTCTACCGTTAAAAATACATAAGTGAAAGGTCCAGGCATGGCCGAATGGCCAGCCCCTCTGATCTAAGAACTAGGCGTCCAAAGATGTCTAATACAATAGTAAAAGGTCCTATTTATAATAAACTAGCTACTAGGGTTTACAGAAGTAAGTAATTGATGCATAAATCCACTTCCGGGGCCCACTTGGTGTGTTCTTGGGCTGAGCTTGAATGTTACACGTGCAGAGGTTATTCCTGGAGTTGAACGCCAGCTTTTGTGCCATTTTGGGCGTTGAACTCCACTTTGCAACTTGTTTCTGGCGCTGCACGCCAGAATTGGACAGAGAGCTGGCGTTGAACGCCAGTTTGCGTCGTCTAAACTTGGGTAAAGTATGAACTATTATATATTGGTGAAAAGCCCTGGATGTCTACTTTCCAATGCAATTGGAAGCGCGCCATTTTGGGTTCTGTAGCTCCAGAAAATCCACTTTGAGTGCAGGGAGGTCAGAATCCAACAGCATCAGCAGTCCTTCTTCAACCTCTGAATCTGATTTTTGCTCAAGTCCCTCAATTTCAGCCAGAAAATACCTGAAATCACAAAAAAACACACAAACTCATAGTAAAGTCTAGAAATGTGAATTTAACATAAAAACTAATGAAAACATCCCTAAAAGTAACTAGATCCTACAAAAAACATACTAAAAACAATGCCAAAAAGCGTATAAATTATCCGCTCATCATTAACTTAGTTAACGTGAGCTCTAACGTGGAAGAAGAAGATGACGCCAACATTAGTGACACTCACCTTTGTCACTAACGTTGGACTAAGCCCATATTGGCAACGTTAAAAGCCATGTTAACCCAGTTAACGTGGACTCTAACGTGGAGGGAGCAAGAATCACCAACGTTAGTGACACTCACCTTTGTCACTAAAGTTGGATTGAGCCACTATGAGGCACATTAGTTGCCACGTTAATTACATTAACGTGGAAGTTAATGTGGAGAAGAGGGATGATGAGCCAACGTTAGTGACACTCACCTTTGTCACTAACGTTGGAGATGGCTATCAATACCACGTTAGAAGTCACGTTAACCTAGTTAACGTGAACTCTAACGTGGGAAGTAGGGGCGTTCTGAAGCGTTAGTGACAAAGGTAAGTGTCACTAATGCTCTCGAAGATTTGGCAAGCCTACGTTAAAGGCCACGTTAACTATTCTAACGTGAAATCTAACGTAGGGAGAAAGGGGTACTCTCAACGTTATTGAAAAAGGTAAACCCCTGTAATATTTGTGAAGGGCCAAGGGTCAACGTTAGTGGCACCACTAACGTTGAAGTTAATGTGGACCACTTTGGGTTAGGAACGTTAGTGAAAAAGGTGATTGTCACTAACGTTCTCAACCCCACATTTTCACTTAACGTTAACACCACTAACGCCCTAAGCTAAAGTCCCTACCTACTTCACACTTTCTTTGCAAGTAAAGCTGAGCCCACCGAAGAAGATAACTGCTTCAACTCAAGATCCAAAGGCCCATATTCAAGAATTGAAGAGCCAACTAGAAGATTAAGAGAATAGTATAAATAGGGAGAGCTTTGAACTAGAAAGAAGCTTTTGGGCATTATTAGAATTACTCCCTGTATTTTACTTTCTCTGCACTTCTAGTTTAACTTTCAGAATGTACTCTCCATCTTTGCTTTCCATTCCCAGAGCTATGAACAACTAAACCCCTTTCATTGGGTTAGGGAGCTCTGTTGTAATTTGATCGATCAATAATAGTTTTCATTATTCTTCTTCTTTCTTTTCTCTTGATTTTACTAGAAAGCTTTCAATCTTCATCCAATTGAGTAGTTATCTTGGAAAAGAAGCTATTCATACTTGGATCTCTTCTGAACCTTGGAAAAGGGATGAAGAGATCATGCTAGAAATGTTTTCTCATGTTGGACCAAATTGGGGTTTGGGCGGATATGGTGACATATAATTCTCCCAATACTTTGATTTGGAAATACATGTGGTATAATCAGTGACCATACTTCATCTCTTCTCATGAGCAATTAGACCAAGGAATTGGCTATTGATCTGATTTGAGAGATTGAATTACCAAAGAATTGGAATTCAATCACTTAAGACTGCCAAGGAGATCAATGAATGCATTGATTGAGGAAGAGATGAAAATGAACTTGATCTGGAAAATGCAACATCTCCTAAGCCCAATAAATTTCCCATTTCTGATCTTACCCATTCTCTTTACTTTATGCCATTTACCTTCATGCTAAACTTTCCTTCCCCATTTAAGATTCTGCAATTTGCTTCCCGTCATTTATTTTCTGCTATTTACTTTTCCGCCATTTAATTTCCTGCAATTCTCAACTCACTTTCTGCTTAGCTCAACTAGAACATTCTTCCAATTAAAGTTGCTTGACTAATCAATCCTTGTGGGATTCGACCTCAGTCTACTGTGAGTTTTTACTTGACGACAATTCGGTATACTTACCGAGGGAGATTTGTTAAGGGACAAGTTTCCGTGCATCATGATGCCACCCTTTGGATTGGGTAATGGTTGAGAGGGGATTCCGCTGGAGCTCAAAGGCTGGTTATTGGAGTTATTCATTGATCCAATCTGTGAGATAAGAGCTTGCAAGGTAGAGTTCAGACCATTTAGAGTAGAATTAAGGTTATTTTCCATGGCCTGTTGTCTCCGATCAATAGATTGTAGTATCTCATCATTAGTAGATGAAGAAGGATAAGTGATCTGAGAGGTCTACTGTTGGTTATTCAGTGGTCCTTGGGATTGCCTCAGCTGAGGTGCTCTGTATGGCTGGTTCTGGTTCTGCTGCCTGTTGTTGTTATTATTCCACCTCTGATTTCCCTGATTGTCTCTGCCTCCTCTGTTATTGTTGTCCCTCCAATTCTGGTTAGAATTATCTCTCCAATTCTGGTTAGAATTGTCCTGCCATCCATGGCTGTAACTGCCACCTTGATTGTACCCTTGGTTGGGGCGGTCATAGAAGTTATGAGTGGCTGCCACGGTGTTATCTTCCTGCTGGAGCTACGGACATTCATCAGTATAATGGCTATAATCAGCACAGATTCCACAAACTCTCTGTGGGACTAATTGTTGGCTTTGTTTTGGTGGAGAAGGTTGAGCTTGCTGACTTTGTTATTGATTCAATTGCTTCTGCTTCAGTAAGTTGGTCATTTAACAGATACTTTGAGTTAGAGCAACAGTCTCTCTACTAGAAGATACCTCTGCAACAGCTTTTGAACGGCCTTGTTTCTCCTTGTGATTCTAAGTAGATTTAGCTAAGTCGCTGATCAATTGCCATGCCTCATCAGTGGTCTTGTACTTTTTCATAGACCCATTGCTAGCACTTTCCAATGTGGTCTTATCTTGGGGCCTCATACCCTAAGTGACGTAGCCGAGCAACACTATCTTGTCAATTATATGGTGGGGGCATGCTTCAAGAAGGTTGTTGAAGCGCTCCCAGTATTCATAGAGAGTCTCAGATTCATCCTGAACAATCATGGAGATGTCTTTTCTTAGTTTATCAGTAACTTCAGCTGGAAAGAATTTTTCCAAAAATTCTCTTCTAAGTGTATCCCAGTCGGATACAGTTGCTGCGGGTTGAGTGTAGTACCACTCTCTCGCCTTTCCCCAAGAGAGAATAGGAAGGCTTTTAACAAAATTGAAGTTTCATCTTCACCATCACGCCTGACAGTAGAGCAGGCTGCCTGGAAGTCTCTAAGGTGCTTGATAGGCTCTTGAGCAGGTAAGCCATGAAACTTGGGCATCAAATTGAGCAGTGCTGTTTTTATTTCAAAGTCTGTAGCCACCGCTAGGTGATGCGCTTGAAACGGTTGCATTGAAAAATCAGAGGCTCCAGCCTCCTGGATAGTAATTCTCCTAGGTACTGCCATGTCACCTGCACGTAAATCAACCGAATCAGCAGAAAGGGAGCCTATTTCTTCCTCAAGTGACGTTTCAAATCTGCCCTCCGAGAGGACTAACCGACGCCGAGCTTGCCTTATTCGTGAAATAGTTCTTTCAATCTCAGGATCGAATACTGGCAAGCTTGGATCAGGAAGTAAACGTGTCATCTAACGAAAGAAACATGCAGCTCATAGTAGCAAAATAAAATAAAATGCAAGTAAATAAATTCCAATTAATAACTTTAGCACTCTATTGCAACTCCTCGGCAACGGCACCAAAAATTGATGTGGCGGAAATTGGTGAGTTAAGAAATTAATATAAGAGATACGTTGCAAGTACAGTTCTTAACCAACCAGAAATCCGCTTATCAATTTAGAAGGTTGTCATAAAATTTAATTTAAAATACTGGGAGTATGAGTCCCAGGTCGTCTCCCAATGAGTTGCAGAAAGGTGTGCTATTTTATTAATCAGATGTTTTCAAAAAATAGTTTGAGTTGAATAATAGGAAATTAAATTAGAGAATTTGTGTAATTTTAAATAAAAGCCTTGCCTGGGAGTAGATTAGTTGGAAGCCCTATTCTTGTTGGAGTACTCTCAAGATTAATTGATAATTGAGGGTTGTTCTGTTTAGTTATCCCTTACTAGGTAAGGGAAAGTCAAACAAGTTGGAAAGCTATTTCTATTCACAAGTCCCAATCCGCTCAATTGAAAAGGATTGGTGTCAGTGACTAGAGGGCAAACTAACAATAAACCCAATTACAATTTTTCTTTTAAGCATTCCAACTTAAGATCTTCCTTTCAATCAACTCCTATCCAAGTTATGGAACTACTCGCTCATTGTGAATGTAGAATTCATAACATAGGAAAGGGAAATATAGAAAGACATGATAAATAATAATCAATGGGATCAAATAAAAATAAAGATAGTTCTTGTATTAATAAACTCTAAAAATAATTCAATAATAATTCTAAATAAACAAAGGACATGGAAGAGTAAGAGATAGGTAAAGAAAACAAACTAGAATGACGAAGTCTTGCTGAGGTAATAACTCTTCTCAATATCCCAATTCGAAAAGTAATCAAAATAAAATCCTAAGAACTATGAATGTGTAGAGAGAAAACCTAGAGGAGGAGTAAAACTAGATCTAAAACTGAGAATTGTCTGTAATGAATTGTTGTTTTTGTTTCTGCATGTTCCTTGGCTCTAGTCTGCTTTTCTGGGCCAAAAATTGGGTCAAAACAGGGCCCAAAATCGCCCCCAGCGAATTCTGTAGATTCTCAGATCGCGCATGTCATGCGATCGCGTCATTCATGCGGACGCGTCATTCGGCGTTTTGGCTTGCCACGCATGCACGTCATCCATGCCTCCGCGTCACTTGTGCAGTTCCAATCCGCGCGGTTGCGTGAGCCATGCGTCCGCGTCACTGCGATTTCCTCTATGTCGCGCGGTCGCATAAGCCATGCGTCCGCGTCATTTCTCGCTGGTCATCTCCTTGATTTCTTGTGTTCCTTCCATTTTTGCAAGCTTTCTTTCCAATCTCCAAGTCATTCATGCCCTATAAAGCCTAAAGCACTTAACACACAGATCACGACATCTAATGGAATGAAGGAGAATTAAAATACATAATTTGAAGTCTTTAGGAAGCAAATATTCAATCATGTAATAATTTTAGGAAGGAAATATAAATGCATGCCAATCATATGAATAAGTGGGTAAAGAATTGATAAAACCTTACAATTAAGCACAATATAAACCATAAAATAGTGGTTTATCAGTAACCCGTAGGCGGACCATTTTCACTGAGAGAACGGACGGTAGCCATTGACAACGGTGATCCCCCAACATACAGCTTGCCATGGAAGGGAGTACGCATGGTTGGAAGAAGGTAATAGGAAAGCAGAGGTTCAGAAGCAACAAAGCATCTCCATACGCTTATCTGAAATCTCACCAATGAATTACATAAGTATTTCTATCTTATTTTCTGTTTTAATTATATTTTAATTATCAATACTTCATAACCATTGGAATCCACCTGACTGAGATTTACAAGGATGACCATAGCTTGCTTCAAGCTAACAATCTCCGTGGGATCGACCCTTACTCACGTAAAGTATTACTTGGACGACCCATTGCACTTGCTGGTTAGTTGCATCGGAGTTGTGAAAAGTGTGAATCACAATTTCGTGCACCAGCGTGCCACTTGAAGGACCAGGCATGGCACGCCAGTTCTATTATCCAAAGAAGAAGAACCAAGCATACATAGTGGGCATGGCATGCCAGACCCTGGGCGTGCCACGCTAGTTTAACTTTTCAGAGAAGAGAAGAAGAAGAAAAAGTGCTGGGTGTGCTACTTGGGTTCGAAGGCGTGGAACGCCAAGCGTACACCAACACTTAAGAAGACCCTGGGCGTGCCACTTGGGCTCGAAGGTGTGGCAAGCCAGGGATATCAGCACATGGGGAGTGCCACTTGAAGACTTAGGCGTGGCGCACCAAGCCAAATTGGAGGCTAGGCATGGCACGCCACTTCAACGCCATCCAAGCGCCAGCCTGGAAGGTCACGTTTATTGAGTCTCTTTTCCCTCCAAATTGTATTTTTCTTTATTCTAGTGCTAGGAGTAGTATAAATAACCCCTGAAAGTACTGAAAACGGGGTTAAGCAATTAGTGAATTAGATTGTTGAGTAGAGTTTTAGTTAGATTTACTTTTCACTTCATCATCTCTTCCATCTCTTGTACTTTTTTCTAAGCTATGAGTAGCTAAATTCCCTCTCATTGAGAGAGGGAGCTTGGTGCACGAAATTGTGATCATCAATGGTGCCAACAACTTGGTATGCACATTTGCAATCTCAACTCTTTATCACAACTCCGCACAACTAACCAGCAAGTGCACTGGGTCGTCCAAGTAATAAACCTTACGTGAGTAAGGGTCGATCCCACAGAGATTGTCGGCTTGAAGCAAGCTATGGTCATCTTGAAAATCTCAGTCAGGTGGATTCAAATGGTTATGGAGAATAGATAATTAAAAGATGAATAAAACATAAAATAAAGATAGAGATACTTATGTAATTCATTGGTAGGAATTTCAGATAAGCGTATGAAAATGCTTTGTTCCTCCTAAACTTCTGCTTTCCTATTGCCTTCTTCCAATCATTCATACTCCTTTCCATGGCAAGCTTTATGTTTGGCATCACTGTTGTCAATGGCTACTTCCCGTCCTCTCAGTGAAAATGTTCCAAATGCGCTGTCACTGCACGGCTAATCATCTGTCGGTTCTCGATCATGTTGGAATAGGATCCATTGATCCTTTTGCGTCTCTCACTACGCCCAACACTCGCGAGTTTGAAGCTCGTCACAGTCATCCCTTCCCAGATCCTACTCAGAATACCACAGACAAGGTTTAGACTTTCTGGACCTCAGGAATGGCCACCAATAATTCTAGCCTATACCACGTAGGTTCTAATCTTAGATTAGAAACCCAAGAGATACACATTCAAGCTTGTTTGCATGTAGAACGGAAGTGGTTGTCAGGCACGCGTTCATGGGCGAGAATGGTGATGAGTGTCACATAATCATCACATTCATCATGGGCGAATGAATATCTTGGAGAAGAAATAGACTTGAGTTGAATAGAAAAACAATAGTACTTTGCATTAATATGAGGAACAACAGAGCTCCACACCTTAATCTATGATGTGTAGAAACTCTACTGTTGAAAATACATAAGAACAAAAGGTCTAGGCATGGCCGAATGGCCAGCCTCCAAGGTCTAAAGACTAAACGTCCAAAGATTATTCTTTGGTGTGTAAAAGTATGAAAATACAATAGCAAAAGGTCCTATTTGTAGAAAACTAGTAACCTAGGGTTTACAGAAATGAGTAAATGATGCAGAATCCACTTCCGGGCCCACTTGGTGTGTGCTTGGGCTGAGTATTGAAGCTTTCACGTATAAAGACTTTTCTTGAAGTTAAACGCCAACTTTTGTTCCATTTTCGGCATTTAACTCTAGCTTTTATGCCAGTTCTGGCGTTTTGACGCCAGAATTTCTATGCTGACTTGGAACGCCAGTTTGGGCCATCAAATCTCCGGCAAAGTATGGACTATTATATATTGCTGGAAAGCCCAGGAAGTCTACCTTCCAAACCAATTGAGAGCACGCCAATTAGATTTCTGTAGCTCCAGAAAATCCACTTCGAGTGTAGGGAGGTCAGAATCCAACAGCATCTGCAGTCCTTTTTCAGCCTCTGAATCAGATTTTTGCTCAGGTCCCTCAATTTCAGCCAGAAAATACCTGAAATCACAGAAAAATACACAAACTCATAGTAAAGTCCAGAAATAAAAACATAATAAAAATTAACTAAAACATACTAAAAACATACTAAAAACAATGCCAAAAAGCGTATAAATTATCCGCTCATCACAACGCTAAACTTAAATTGTTGCTTGTCCCCAAGCAACTGAAAATCAAATAGGATAAAAAGAATAGAATATACAATGAATTCCAAAAACATCTATGAAGATCAGTTTTAATTAGATGAGCGGGGCTATTAGCCTTTTGCTTCTGAACAGTTTTGGCATCTCACTTTATCCTTTTGGAGTTCAGAATGATTGGCATCTATAGGAACTCAGAATTCATATGGTGTTATTGATTCTCCTAGTTTAGTATGTTGATTCTTCAACACAACTACTTTATGAGTCTTGGCCGTGACCCTAAGCATTTTGTTTTCCAGTATTACACTACAAGAAAAACACCCATTCAGGTACACTTGAAAAGTGTAGCCAAAAGTGAAAAAAATGATGCCTTAGGCTACGGCTACGCTTTCTAGGCTACGGCTACGCTTTTTGGGGTGATTCCTATTCGGCCGTTGCCTATTCTCAAAGGCTACGCTTTTCTGCACCAAGGGCTACGCTTTTGGCGTTTGGGAATAGGGTGCGCTTTTTAAATGATGCTGTCCAAGACCAAAGGCTACGCTTTTCAGCTTCTATTTTTGCCAAAATAGGCTACGCTTTTCAACGCTACTGCATCACCTGTAAAGCATAGCCACATTGTATACCATTGCTACTTTTTATAAGTGTAGCCTTAGGTCCTTTATTTTATTTTATTTTTTTTGTATACTATAGCTACTATATATAAGTGTAGCCTTAGGTCTCTTATTGTTTTTATTTTATTTTATGTATATATATATATAACTTTTTTCTAAAACCGAATATTTAATAATATAATTATATATATAATCCTATATTTTTAATTAAATTAGTGAAACATAAAATAAAAATAAATACATAATAATACTATGTAATTATTCTTTAAATAATAAAAATTATCCTTAAACAAGATTTAGGTTGCCATAATAAATTAGTAGCCATAAAATCTTCTATTTAGGAAAAATAAATTATTTCTCTAAAAATAAATTACTTTAAACATAAGATCTTTTATCTGGGAATAATACAAATTAGCAGCCATCATTCTAGCTAGTAAAGAAACATCCCTTGTCACTTCAGGAGTCACTCTCTGATTACCCGCTCATTTATCCCTATGTTCTTCATTTATCATGGAAGTAGCTCATTCCTGCTATCATCTCATCTTGTGGTGTTGGAGGAGTTCTCCTGATTTCGTCCGCTCAAAATGCAGCTTGAATCTACACAAACAAAAGTTACATAAGAAGCTTATCAGAGATATAACTGCAGAACAACTTCAAACACATATGATTAATAAAAATGCTTCACCATGTAAGAAAATGAATCTTGGAATTACTTTAGTTGTCTTTGTTTCTTTTTTTAATTCTTCAATTGTAACAAGCTCCTTGGAAGAATCTAAGATAAGCAACGTTACTTACCAGCTATAAGAAAATAATTGGAAGAACCCTTATAGCTATTGTAGTCACAAAAACCTAATAGCTATCACATAATGCACCTTTATATTATCCTCTAATATTTATGGAGTTTTTATTCATCTATCCTCAAATTAAACTAAATAATTAAATTATATAAATTATAATATTCAAATAAATATGTTAAATGAAAAATATATAAATTGAATCAAATCAGACAAATTTAAAGTGGTAAAGAATAAATTTTATAATTGTGGTTAGATATGTATCACCCTAAAATTAATAAGTTACCATCAACAATTACATATATCATGAACAGATTCAAATGTTGCAATCGCGGCTTCTACGTGTCCAGTGCATTCTAGAGCGCGATCAACTCCTCCATCGGTCATTTCAACAATCACCTATTCAGCAATCAAAATGAAAAGTCTATTAAAAAAATACCAGAAGAATTTAATTTTCATATACTGTCAGTGATTCCAAAACTTTTGGCTTCCAAGAAATTTTTAACAAGGCAAAAGTTTAATGAGGAATTTAATTTAACTGCATATGTTACACTGAATGTTAAAAATTGTGAGCAATAATGGAACCTACCCTGTTCCTGTCTGCTAGAAAGTATATCAACTCTAATGATTCTTGATGCACCAGCAAGCCTTGCCCCTTCAGCAGCCTAAACATGAACATCAATCAACAAGGAAAAGAAAAAAAGCTATCAAATCACTCAAATACAATGCAAAGTATAATGGATTAGTAAAGAAACATACAACAAGACCAACTGCTCCCAATCCAAAGACAACAACAGTAGAACCGGGCTTCTGTTTTGCCACATTTAAGGTTGCACCAAGTCCTACAAACATCAACAAATCTAACATTAAAAAAAGGTACAATTATCTAGGTTGTTTACTAACTCTATATATTTACATAGCCAATCCTAGCCAGTGGGATAAGACTTTGTGCAAGGATCAAAGTTGGTTACTAATTAAGTAGTAATTGTGGTTAGTACCTGTGCAGATTCCACAACTGAGAACACAAACTTTGTCAAGTGGAGCAGCAAGGTTGATCTTGATAACACACTTAGCATGTGAGATAGTGTATTCACTGAATGTGGAAGTTCCAAGGAAGTGGTAAATGGGTTTTCCATCTTTGGAGAATCTTGATTTTAAATAGGATAAATCATTGGATTCATCCAATTATTAAGTAATGTTGCACTTGATACCATTGTCTATATTCTTAATTGAATAAATTCTTAAGAGTATATTTTCAGTACTTTAAGTTCACAAATTAAGAAAGAAAAAGAAATCACCAAATTTGCTTTCTATTTTGCATTGCTGAAATGTACTTGTCCTGTTCTAATGGAAAAGATCAGATAGCATATGAATTACCAATTTACTTTAAGTGCGAAAATTGTAATTTCATATCTAAAGCTGCGAAAATTGAATTAGTTAAAAGAGAGTGAAGAGGAGGTACCCTGTCACAAATCACAATTTTGTCTCTCTCTTCATGGTCAAGAGCACCTTGTATCGAAGTAACCTCATAACCTATATCGATAAGTGACTTGTGCAGTATTTTTGCACTCTGTCTCGTGCGCACGAATATGATGGTTTGGCCCACATTTTCTCCTAATTCGAATATGTAATCTTTTATCACCTCAATCTGCAACTCATCAGGGTAATGCACTTTATACTGCTTCACAGCATCTAAAGAAAGCTCTTATTTCTTAACAAAAAGTTTATTATGGTCCTTTTTAACTATCATCTCAACAAAGTTCTTGACAATGTCATTGAATGTATACCCAAATATTTGAACTAAATGCATAGAAATTACATCTAGGCCAATAAATCAATTCATGTAATGATGCAATGATTCAGATCATTAACGTGAAGATGCAATGGCATAGTACATTTAAGTAGATGCAATTGTTCAGCTGCACAAATAAGAAGTTTCTCAAATATCAAGGAACAATTATATTTTCCTTCAACACAACTTGCAACCTAATTAAAGCAATCAATTAGGATATACGTTTCATCTTTATATCTAAAGAAATTCTCGAATGGATTGAACTTTGTATACATGCATGCAGACTATAAGAGAGGCAGTTCAACAAACCTGGCAGCTAGAATTGAATTTTTCTATTTCTTTCATTATCCTCAAGGAATCATCCTTAAAACCATCCTGCAACAATGCAATTCATAGTTGTTTAGGAAATTCATAGTTCATAGAGTCAAGTGATTTACTAGTGCTCTCACCCTCTATATCCTCCACATAAGCAGAGAAGCATCACAATTTCAAGTTACAATTCTAAACTACAATGAAACTTTAAATCCTAACTAAAAGCAATCGCATTACATTTAATCAGAATCCAACATTTACCTCAGCAAGCAGTTGATCAGCCTCATCAAAGACAAGAATCGTCAATCTGGTCACATCCAATTTCTTGAAAGAAATCCACTTCTTCATGGTGCCAGCTTGCCAGGAGTCCCAATAAAAATCATTTGGCATAGCAACAAAACAAGCCATGGCAAGGTGTCTGGCACAATAATGCAGAAGCAACAAAACAAGACATGCCAAGGTATCTGGCACACTAATGCAGAAGCGAAGCTTACTCCCCATATCTGTGTAGTTCATCTCCGAATTTACCTGCCAGCATTTGGCATCCTATGCCTCCATCGTCTTCTAGACCTCCCTAACAGCAGCCTGTGGATTTCTCATCCAGAGATAGTATTAGAAGCTTGCGACTCTCCTTAAACATGCTGCGTTATAGAAAAAAAATTGTTTTTTCCTTAACACAGCATCTAGTGATTAAAGCAATAAATTTAGCCATATACTCAACCATTCAAAAAAATGCTCATTATCAGATTGCACAAGCAGCAGCAGATTCAAAGGAGAAAGGAACCAGAATGCGCAGAGGCAAGAAGAACGAGTAGACGCGGATAGAAATAAATAAATAGTATGCATTTTCATCAACAATACATGGCTTGTTCATCAATTCACATTTCACAATTGCATATAAACCAGATTATTATACCAAACCCCCCAAATTAAAAACCCTAAAATTGGAACTCTAAACCACCCAAATTTCAGTTACAAACGGAAATCTATAGAATACCTTCTCGACGATGTGAGCGCAGAGAGGACGAGCTGAGCGCAGAGACGATGATGGTGAGGGCGCAGCTGACAATCAATTCAGGAGGGCGCAGGTGACGGCGAGTGGCGAAGTCGTGAGTGGTGCGGAGATCAGTGCAGGAGGGTTCACGACGGTAGTATGGGCAGCGCGCGACGATCAGTGCAGGAGGGTTCACGACGGTGTGAGCTTCACGATCTTCACGACGGTGTGGCACTGAGTGGTGAGTGGGGACTGGGGTGTGATGATCTTCACGACGGTGAGGCTTCACGCTCTTCGCGCGGTGCAGGAGGCAGGGTTTCCTTCTCGAGGTGCAAGAGCGCAGGAGGGTTTTCTTCTCTAGTGAAAGGGTGACTTCAATTCTGATCTTTGGAGGGAATGAAAATTTTCACTAAGTGTTAGCTTACAGTGTGTGTGCTTTATACCGGGAAAAAGTTAAGAGAAGAGGGAAAAATTTACTAAGTGTCAAATTTTTTTCCCTAGATACATTAGCCATCACTTTTAAAACGCACCCAAAACTTAATAAATAGGCTACTTTCTAAAAGTGTCCCCTTTGATACGAAAAGTGAATCTATAGATATCAAACTATGGCTATGCTTTATAAGTGATTTCTAAAATACCTAAGGCTATACATTTTAAATGATGCCACAATTGTGTATCATTTTCTCTTATAAAAAGGCAGCATGGAGAAAAGCGTAGCCTATTCATAGAATAGGCTACGCTTTTCAAATGTAGCTTAAAAAAGTGTAGCTGAATGGGCATTTTTCTTGAAGTGTTACTGATAAACCATTATTTTATGGTTTATATTGTGCTTAATTGTAACAGGAGACTAACAGGATTAATGAAGAAGCATGAGATAATTCATAAAGTTGCAACAGCTTACCATCCCCAAACTAATGGGCAAGCCGAGGTGTCAAACAGAGAAATTAAGCGTATCTTGGAAAAGATAGTAAAGCCTCATAGAAAAGACTGGAGCACCAGGCTACAAGATGCACTCTGGGCATATAGAACAGCATATAAGACACCCATTGGGATGAGCCCTTTCCGCTTGGTTTATGGAAAAGCTTGTCATCTCCTAGTTGAAGTAGAACACAGAGCTTTTTGGGTAGTTAAGGAGTGCAACATGGGAATTGAGAAAGCCGGAGCTGAAAGGAAGTTGCAACTGCAGGAACTGGAGAGCCTTCGCCTAGAGGCTTATGAAAACTCCAGAATATACAAGGAAAAGATGAAGGCTGTACATGATCAAAACATCAAGAAGAAAGAGTTCCAACCTGGGAATTTAGTCCTCCTTTACAAATCTCGACTAAGGCTCATGCCAGGTAAGTTGAGATCAAGATGGGAAGGTCCATGATGAGATATTTTGGTGGAGAAACGAATCTCTCCCAAAACACCCAAATCTAACCGGCAAGTGCAACGGGTCGCATCAAGTAATAAAAACTCACGGGAGTGAGGTCGATCCCACAGGGATTGAAGGATTGAGCAATTTTAGCTTATTGGTTAATTTAGTCAAGCGAATCAATATTTGGTTGAGTGTTTTGTGATGTGCAGAAATTAAATTGCATGGAAGTAAAGAGAACAGGGAATTAAAGTGCTGAATCTTAAAGAACAAGAAATTAAATAGCAGAAACTTAGAATGCAAGAAATATAAATAGCAGAATCTTAAAGTGCAAGAAATGTAAATTGTAAGGGAAGTAGATGAGAAGAAAGTAACAGAAATGGAAATTAAATTGCAGTAAATAAAGCAAAGAGATCCAAGGATGAGATTGAAACAGAATTTCTTCAATTCTCCAACCCAAGATCCAAGACAATTGTAATTGAAATTGAAAGCAATAAAACTGAGAGGAAGAGAAGTGAATTCTCCTTCCCCAAGACAAAGAAATTAAAGTTCACTCAATCCAAAAGCTCTCCGAAAACTATTATGAAAATTCCAAAAGGAAAGCTCCCGAAAACTTAAATTCTATCCTATTTATACACTTTCTTCAAATGATCTTCAAGCCTTGAGTTGGGCCTTTGCTCTTGGTGGAATTGGGTTGAAAGAGGCCTTGGTTGATTGCTCTTGAAGTTTGGAGAAGAACCAAAGTGAACCAATTGAACCGGGTTGGAGTTTTGCAAAAGTTGGACCAAAAGTTGGAGCAAAAGTTAGGGGTCTAACTTTTGCTCCAACTTTTCATAGCAGCCCACAAAATTTGCTGATATGAACGTTGGTGCCAACGTTAGGGGTCTAACTTTGACCCTAACGTTGGCCTTGCCTTGTGTGCTTGTGGCGCCAACGTTAGCCACCAAGTTAGGGGGCTAACGTTGGCGCAAACTTTTGCTCCTCCTTGTGATTTTCATGTGGCAACGTTAGCCTCAAAGTTAGGGGGCTAACATTGGCGCAAACTTTTCATGCCCAGGGAGGATTTCTTCATGCCAACGTTAGCCTCAAAGTTAGGGGGCTAACGTTGGCGCAAACTTTTGGTGCCCAGGGGTAAATTTCATGTGCCAACGTTAGCCTCAAAGTTAGCGGGCTAACGTTGGCGCAAACTTTTGGTACCCAGGGAATGATTTTCAAGTTCCAACGTTAGCCTCCAAGTTAGGGGGCTAACGTTGGGGCTAACTTTTCAACCAAAAGTTTGTGCAAAAGTTTGATGCTAACTTTAGGTCCAGCTTTTTGCTTCCTGGTTCAATTTCACTTATTCCATTGTCTTCTCTTTACTCCTAGCTATTCCTTCTTACTTCAACCTTTCTCCAAGCTTTCTTCACCTATAATCAATCAACCAACTCATCAAAGCTATGCTCATAATCATGAGATATTCATTCTATCATAATATGCAACAATTTTAGCATAAAACCTCATGAAATGGCATGAATTTATACATGGTTGATTCAATCAAAGGGAAACATGAAAATCTACTCAATTAGCTTGCTTATG
Source organism: Arachis ipaensis (assembly GCF_059453495.1). Classification (NCBI taxonomy): domain Eukaryota; kingdom Viridiplantae; phylum Streptophyta; class Magnoliopsida; order Fabales; family Fabaceae; genus Arachis; species Arachis ipaensis. The sequence goes on from NC_142444.1 coordinate 82,740,050, forward strand.
GTTCAAGAAAGTGCATAATTCTAATGAAAACAAAAGAAAAAGACTAGTTAAAATAGGCTAAGATGACTTGTCATCACAACACCAAACTTAAAGCTTGCTTGTCCCCAAGCAAGAAAAGATTTATTGAGAAGAAAGAATAAGATGGAAGAGGATGTTCATGCTAGCAGAGTATTATTGATAGTTCATGGGATTTTGTATGGATATGCAAATACTCACTTCTTATTGACTCCTAGGCCTAGAAAATCTCCTTCAAGCTTCAAGTGACATACTGCTATGACCTCTCATTATTCCTTTATCCTTGGCTATTACTTTGTTCATAAGCTTTATTTGAGTGTCATGTGTAGCAAGTTCATTTTCTTTTCTTTATACTTGACACCTTATTCACCATAGACACTTGGCTCACATTCCTTCTTAAAACATTGATGCCCAGCACCTCTTTGGGTTACTAAATGCCTTGTAGTTAGGTTGCTCTTGATAGTGGACTTTCAGCTGATGATCCCGGATTAGTTAACCCAAGTCACCGAGTGTTGAGGCACTCCTAAGAGCTTACTAATCCAAGCAGATCCTAGTACAAAGACATCACAGGCATATATTTTAAAGTTCAAGCTATTGGTGTCCAGCTTTGTTTCTTTTTGTTTCCTTTTGTTCTGCCACTTTTTGGCTATCTTTTTTTTTTCTTTCCTTCTTTTTGTTTTTCTTTCTAACCAAGGAATTTTTTTTTATTTAATTGAGATTCATAGACAGTAGGCCACTCTTTACTTAGAAGGAGATATCCTGGCTCTTTATTCACTAAAAGTGAGCTATTATACAATCACACACATACCACCACTTACTTTTATTCTACTTCTATCTAACAGAGACTATCTTGCTTCACATTTAAACTTTTTCTTTTATTGAACTTAAAGATGCAGGGGACAAAACATGCTTCTTGTCAAGTGAAAGTAAACACACAAGCACACACTTAGACTAGCTTATTTATTTTAAAAGAAACAAACATGATGCAAAGACTTATAAAGAACTGCTTAAAGATGCAAAGATAACTTAGAACAGATAGATTTTATAATGATGAATAAGGAGCAAGTCCACCTTTCATTTGTCATTCTTTTTCTTTCTCCTTTCATACACTTGGCTGCTATTGTTCCCACCACCCGTGTTTGGTGCCTGTTGATCTTGCCAAAAGCCAGCCTTATTCATAGCCTCCTCTACTCTATCTTCAAGTCTCATAGCTCTGCTTACTTCTACCTCACTTCTCTTTTTGAAGAATTCATCAAAGGTTGGGAACGCCGGATCCATGTTGTGCAAATGTTCTCCAATATAGTTCAATTTGATTTGGCTATTGATGTTGTAATCGGCTTGTACTTCATACCTTGCATCTTGGAGTGTTGTGAACTCTTTGAAAGCCTTCAAATTTTCAGCTTGCATTTGTTCCAACTTCCCAAAAGTAGATTCATGAGATTGAAAAGCATGTTCTTCTTGCATCACAAGGAATCTTGACTCGAATTCACTTTGTTTGTTCATTATTCTTAGCTCCCTTTCTTCTTGTGCTTGTTGGTTCTTCATGTACAGAGAATGGTATTCCTCTTGCCTTTCTTGGATTCTCGTGTACTGTTGAGACAATCTTCCTATTGCTTCTTGCATTTGAGTCATATCCATATTACCATGTGGGAAAAAGTGTGGCTGTTCCTCCTCCTCTTCTGGCTCTTCTTCTATGTGTGGCTCATCTTCTTCCATTGGTTCTTCTCTTTCCCTTCCTCCATGTGGTCTTCGGCCTTGATGTGCTTCAAGGGGCATCATCATTCGTTCAATGGTTATGGGCATGCCTTGGCTTATCCACATTGGATTCTCCTCTTCCATTGGAACCTTAGCCTTTGCACACAACCTCCAAATGGTACTCGGATAGTACAACCAAGATCCGGCCAAATTCTTTTCAGCCAGCTTTTGAATGTCTTTTGCAAGGATTTCATGAACTCTTATCTCTCCTCCCACAATGATGCAATGCAGCATCACGGCTCTCTCCCTGTTAACTTCTGAGGTGTTTACTGTGCCCAGAATTGATCTTTTCATCAACTCATACCATCCTTTTGCTTCCGGAGTGAGGTTACATCTCTTCAGGAACTTGTATCTGTTCTTGTTATCTCCTTCCCACTCTGAGTTCTCAAAACAAATGTCTCTCGCAATCTCCTCATAATCCTGATCCTCATTCAATCTTTGTTGGTATCCCGGTTCATCAAAGCGGACTGACTTTAGTTTCAAGACTTTCTTGATTGCATCCGGGCTAAAGTCTACTTCCACCCCCCGCACATAGCTCTTGTACGTTGGGGGCTCACGCATGTCAAGCCTTGGGACATTTGCATAGAACTCTCTTATGATATTGGCATTGATTCGGGTGGCTGGTGATGCAAGTTCCTCCCACCTCCTCTTCCGGATTTTGTTCTTCATTTCTTGACATCCATCCTCCGGCAACAAGAATGGAATTTCAGGATAGATTCTTTTCTCGTTCATCCATTGAATTTGCATTTGGTGAAACCAAGACTTGAACCTCCGTTGGTCATATTCATGTGTGTCTTCCTCCACTATGGGATCTTTTCCTTTTCTTCGTTTGGTTCTTGAGGAGGATGCCATGGTCACTTGGTCGGTTGAGAAGGAGTGTGAAGAATGTTGGAGAGTTTGATGTGTGTTTGGAGCAAAAAGAAATTGAGACCGGACTTGCTATGACAAGAAATGATGAAGAGAAGTTTAAGTGGTTGGAGTTTAATGTTGAGGAGTGATTCGGTCAGGTGCATGGCTTGAAGGTGGTATGCTTTTAAATGAGCAATGAAGGGTTGGGATGCAATTAGACTTATGGAGATCAAAGGTATGCATGTAAGGATGAATGAAGACAAAGTTTGCTCCTTCCCTTGCCTTTGCCGTGATCATTCTCAAGGAGTGGCAGATTTCTTTTTCGAGGCATGTGATGGGATTTTGTCTTCATGCTAAGCTTTCCTTTGTCTTGTCTTTTTCTTTGAAGATTCTTTGACCTCCTAGTCACCACAACAAGACAACATACATTAGTCTTATCCACCCGTAGCAAGAGTGTTCTTTTTATTAATACTATGTGAACCATAAATTCTTATGTCATTTGAACCGTGACACTCTCTCTTGAAGACACCAAACTTAATGTTTGGTCATATATAAAGAAAATAAGTATCTTCCTCCAATTAGTGAGATTCAAATGTTAAATGTTCATAAGAATTGTTTTCATCATACTTTCTCTTTTTTTTTTTTTTTTTCATGAAGGATCAATTGTATCCCTAAATCGGTGCATCAAGGTTTGATGAACATCAAACTTGTTTCTTGTCAAAGGGTACATCACAATTAATGCCTTCATTACCGGAAAAGAATTTTTTCATTTATAAGATTTTGAAAAACAACAATTGTATGATTATTGATGCATGATTTTCTACTTTTCATGAAGCTATGTAGACACCAAACTTAGTGTTCGGCCATATGCTTTGTCAAGATACTCCAAACATGCAAAATGGAATTATTTGTAACATTGGTTTAGTGTGCTTGAAAGCACACCAAACTTAGCATATGTTTCAAAATAGTGCATGCAGTCAATGGACATATTCATGAAAAGAGAAAAGAATTCATGCTCAATTGATCATAACTTATTGAATTTAAAATGACATGAATCTTAAAGCATAGGTTGCCTCCCATGGAGCGCTCTTTTATTGTCATTAGCTTGACATGGGAGCTTTCTTTTATGGTGGTTGGTGCTTGTAGGGCCTCAATTTGTCTCCTCTGACCGTGATCCTCTTCTTTGTTCTCTGGTGTTCAATTTCAGCATGCTCTAATGATAGTATGTTGCTGACAGTGTAGTAATCCTCGGTTTGTTGATTTGCCCCCAGCTGTTGATATATCAGTTGCACTTTGTCACCTTTGCAAAGCCCCTCTGTTGGAATCTTTCTGTTCTTCCAACCCCTTTTTGCTTTGTTTCTGCGTTTCATCTTTCCTTTTGTTGTTCTTTCTTTTCTGGCCGTAGGTTTTCCTTGGGGACCTCTCTTCTCAATGGCCAATACTCTAATATCCTCTTGGGCTTTTTCATCAGTCTGCACAATTCTTAGCATTGGGATGTTGTTGTGACTTTCCTGGTCATTTTTCATATAGTCTTTCTTCTCCTTGCTAAATTGTGCCTCTGGTAATACCTTTAGAGTGACACTCTGGTCATGCATCCTGAGAGTTAATTCCCCTTCCTCTACGTCTATGATAGCTCTAGCAGTGGCCAAGAATGGCCTTCCCAGTATAACAGAGTCACCATCATCATCGTTTGATTCTAGAACCACAAAATCAGTAGGGTATATAAAACTGTCCACCTTGACCAAAAGATTTTCAATTACACCCCTGGGGTATACCATTGACTTGTCTACCAGCTCCAGAGACATTTGCACTGGTTTGACCTCCTCTATATGCAGCTTTTTCACCAAGGAAGATGGTATTAAGTTAATACTTGCTCTGAGATCGCACATTGCTTTAGTGATGGTCAATTCCCCAATGGTGCAAGGCAACAGGAAGCTCCCTGGGTCCTCAAGCTTGGGAGGAAGCCCCTTTTGAATCAAGGCCCTGCATTCCTCAGTAATCATTATGGTTTCTTTCTCATCCCAGCTTCTTTTCTTGTTGACAAGCTCCTTCAAGAATTTGGAGTATAGAGGCATTTGCTCAAGTGCTTCAGCCAAGGGAATATTGATTTTCAGCTTCTTAAAAATCTCAAGGAATTTGTGAAAATGCTGGTCTTTAACCTCTTTGTTAAACCTCTGGGGATATGGCAGTGGAGGTGTGGTGCTCTTTCCTATTTGCTGCTGTCCCTGAGCTACTTCCTTTGAGCTATGTGGCTGGTTGTCCTTCTCTTTAAGTTTCTCAGTGCTTTTGTTTGGCATCACAACTTGCTCTTTGGCCTCATCTGCCTTTGGTTGCTTCTCATCCTCCGTTGGTTCTTTGATGTTCTCTGCTTGCTTCCTTGTAGTGTCATTGTTGCTTATCAATGTTCTCCCACTCCTTAATTGTATTGCCTTGCATTCCTCCTTGGGATTTGGGATTGTGTCACTGGGCAGTGAGTTTGAAGGTCTCTCAAGAGATACTTGCTTGGAGAGTTGCCCCATCTGTCTCTCTAGGCTCTTCAGGGAAGCTTCCTGATTCTTGGTTAGCATTTCCTGGTGTTTCAACATTTTGTCTATCATTGCCTCCAAGTGAGTGATTCTTTGGGCTTCAGGTGATACTTGAGGTGGGTTATGAGATGTGGATGGTGGATGGTAGGCATTTTGGTTGGTGGGTTGGTTATTAGATTGGTACTGGTTGAGGTTGGGGTAGTTATTTTGAGGTTTTCTGTAGGGGTTTTGGCTAGTCTGCTGCTGGTTGTGGTTTTGGTTGCATCTTGGGTTGTGTTGGTTTGAGTTCCTCTGCCATGGTTGTTGGTTTTGGGTATGGTTATCTCCCCATCTGAGGTTTGGGTGGTTCTTCCAGGATGGATTGTATGTATCACCATACACTTCATTTGGTCCTTGGTTGTGCATATACTGTACTTGCTCTTGTTGTTGTTCTTCTTGAGTTTCTTCACTCTGTCCCCATGTGGTAGATGGTTGGCCAGTGTTAACTGCTGCAACTTGGAGACTATCAATCCTCTTGGCCATTTGCTCAAATTGTTGTTGAATTTGCTGCTGCATCATCTTGTTTTGAGCTAGGATTGAATCCACTCCTTCTAGCTCCATTACTCCTCTCCTTTGTGATGGTTGGCGGCCTCTTTGATGAGCAAAGAAATATTGGTTGTTGGACACCATATCAATGAGTTCTTGAGCTTCTTCTGCAGTTTTCATGAGTTGCAAGGAACCTCCAGCTGAATCATCCAAAGCTTCCTGGGATTTCAGTGTCAAGCCTTCGTAGAAGTTTTGAAGCTTCTCCCACTCATTAAACATGGCAGGGGGACATTTCCTGATTAGAGCCTTGTACCTCTCCCATGCCTCATAGATGGGTTCGGCCTCCATTTGTGTAAATGTTTGTACCTCAGCCTTTAACCTTATAATCCTCTGAGGTGGATAAGATTTTGCAAGGAACTTGGTTACCAAATCATCCCAGTTGTTGATGCTGTCCCTTGGAAAAGATTCCAACCATTGAGTGGCCTTGTCCCTGAGAGAAAATGGGAATAGCATCAGCTTGTAACTGTCAGGGGGCACTCCATTAGTTTTGACAGTGTTGCATATCCTCAAGAAAGTGGATAAATGTTGGTGTGGGTCCTCAAGTGGTCCTCCACCAAACGAGCAATTGTTCTGAACCAAAGTGATGAGTTGTGGCTTGAGTTCAAAATTGTTAGCATTGACATTTGGAGCCAAGATGCTGCTCCCACAATGTCTAGGATTTGCAAAGGTATAGGAAGCCAAAACTCTACTCTGGGGTGGGTTGCCATTGTTGTTGTCTTCTCCACCTGGTGGATTGGTTAAATGTTCCTCCATCTCTTGGAATTCTTCGTCTGATTCCTGTTCTCCAACAATATTTTTCCCTCTTTCAGCTCTTCTTAACCTCCTGAGAGTTCTTTCGTCTTGTTCATGAAAATTGGGTATGGTTCTTCTTGTACCTGACATACAAGCAGAGCATGAGAAATGCACAAAACCAGTGACACTTCAATCTACTGCTAGATTGAAGTGTTAGTTAGTTTAAGCAAAAAATCAAACAGTTAGTGGGTTAATCGAAATTAGAGAAAAATAAAGAGAAAATGCTTGATCTAGATCACCACCTCACTTAATCATTGTCAATCTAATCAATCCCCGGCAACGGCGCCAAAAACTTGATGAGATATTTTGGTGGAGAAACGAATCTTTCCCAAAACACCCAAATCTAACCGGCAAGTGCACCGGGTCGCATCAAGTAATAAAAACTCACGGGAGTGAGGTCGATCCCACAGGGATTGAAGGATTGAGCAATTTTAGCTTAGTGGTTAATTTAGTCAAGCGAATCAATATTTGGTTGAGTGTTTTGTGATGTGCAGAAATTAAATTGCATGGAAGTAAAGAGAACAGGGAATTAAAGTGCTGAATCTTAAAGAACAAGAAATTAAATAGCAGAAACTTAGAATGCAAGAAATGTAAATAGCGGAATCTTAAAGTGCAAGAAATGTAAACGACTGGAATTGTAAAGGGAATTGGGGATTGGATTTGCAGAATTTAAACAAGGAAAAGTTGAATTGCATTAAACAGAAGAGGAAAAGGGAATTGGGATTGAATCGGATCCGAAACAGAAGAGTAAATGAACATATAAAACAATAAACAGAGAATTGAAATGGGAAATCAGATCTCAGGACCCAGAGACTAGAAAACCAAGTCTAGATCTCAATGCCTTCCTAGATCCAATAAGAACAATTGCAAGGGAATTGTAAATTGTAAGGAAAGTAGATGAGAAGAAAGTAACAAAAATGGAAATTAAATTGCAGTAAATAAAGCAGAGAGATCCAAGGATGAGATTGAAACAGAATTTCTTCAATTCTCCAACCCAAGATCCAAGACAATTGTAATTGAAATTGAAAGCAATAAAACTGAGAGAAAGAGAAGTGAATTCTCCTTCCCCAAGACAAAGAAATTAAAGTTCACTCAATCCAAAAGCTCTCCGAAAACTATTATGAAAATTCCAAAAGGAAAGCTCCCGAAAACTTAAATTCTATCCTATTTATACACTTTCTTCAAATGATCTTCAAGCCTTGAGTTGGGCCTTTGCTCTTGGTGGAATTGGGTTGAAAGAGGCCTTGGTTGATTGCTCTTGAAGTTTGCAGAAGAACCAAAGTGAACCAATTGAACCGGGTTGGAGTTTTGCAAAAGTTGGACCAAAAGTTGGAGCAAAAGTTAGGGGTCTAACTTTTGCTCCAACTTTTCATAGCAGCCCACAAAATTTGCTGATATGAACGTTGGTGCCAACGTTAGGGGTCTAACTTTGACCCTAACGTTGGCCTTGTCTTGTGTGCTTGTGGCGCCAACGTTAGCCACCAAGTTAGGGGGCTAACGTTGGCGCAAACTTTTGCTCCTCCTTGTGATTTTCATGTGCCAACGTTAGCCTCAAAGTTAGGGGGCTAACGTTGGCGCAAACTTTTGATGCCCAGGGAGGATTTCTTCATGCCAACGTTAGCCTCAAAGTTAGGGGGCTAACGTTGGCGCAAACTTTTGGTGCCCAGGGGTAAATTTCATGTGCCAACGTTAGCCTCAAAGTTAGGGGGCTAACGTTGGCGCAAACTTTTGGTACCCAGGGAATGATTTTCAAGTTCCAACGTTAGCCTCCAAGTTAGGGGGCTAACGTTGGGGCTAACTTTTCAACTAAAAGTTTGTGCAAAAGTTTAATGCTAACTTTAGGTCCAGCTTTTTGCTTCCTGGTTCAATTTCACTTATTCCATTGTCTTCTCTTTACTCCTAGCTATTCCTTCTTACTTCAACCTTTCTCCAAGCTTTCTTCACCTATAATCAATCAACCAACTCATCAAAGCTATGCTCATAATCATGAGATATTCATTCTATCATAATATGCAACAATTTTAGCATAAAACGTCATGAAATGGCATGAATTTATACATGGTTGATTCAATCAAAGGGAAACATGAAAATCTACTCAATTAGCTTGCTTATGGTTCAAGAAAGTGCATAATTCTAATGAAAACAAAAGAAAAAGACTAGTTAAAATAGGCTAAGATGACTTGTCATCAGTCCATATAGAGTGGAGAAGGCCGAACCGTACGGAGTTTATCACCTAAGCCATCCTTCAAGCTCTGAACTTATTAAGGTTAGTGGACAACGCCTGAAGCTATACCATGGTGAGAAGATGCAGAGAAACAAGGAGCTTGAGATCTTCCTCTTGGAAGATCCCCACATAGCAGAAGATTGAGCTAGTGGAGCGTCCAACTTACGGACGTTAAAGCAATATGCTAGGTGGGAGACAACCCACCATGGTATGATCATTCTTTTCTTTATTTTTAGTTTTTCCTATTCAATAACTCTTCTCTTTATCAGTGCATTTCGTGCATTTACATCTGCATATAAAAAGAAAAAAAATTTTTTTTGCTACGCGACGCGATCACATCAGCGACGTGTCCGCGTCACAGGGAGAGTAAAGAAAAATAAAAATGAACAGAAAGTTACGCTGGAGTGTGGCTGGAGGCGTGCCAATGGCACAAATCAACCCACGCGACCGCGTCGCTGACGCGTTCGCGTCGCTTGGGAATCATGGCCTCCCACACGACCGCGTGCCCCACGTGGCCACGTCGCATGCGCCGCACAGCTCAACCTGAAATTGCCACATATCTTATCTTTCTCTCCTCCAAATCCTAATTTTCTTTTTCCCTCCTTATTTCTTCCTTCTCCCTTCCCCCCTCTATCTCACCTTTCACTCTCTATCTCTCTCACCTCCATTAAGAAGGTTTTATTTTCTTCTTCCCTCCTTCTTTTTCTATCATTCTTATTATTTTATATGTATTTTCTTTTCTTTTCTTTTTCTTATCATTATTCATATTTTCTTTCTTTTTCTTTTCCTTTTTACATGGTGTTAGAAAATTTTTAATTATGTATTTTGAGTCATTATCCCTCATTATATGCTTGTGGATTGTTGCAAATTGTTTGACAATTATTTTTATTCTATTTAAGGGATTGCTTGCATGTTCACCTTCATATTTTCTATACCTTATTCAACATGCATGCTATGTGTTTGTTAAAAAGCTCAAATGGCATTATGCACTTCTCTATGTTGTTATACTATTCAATGCTTGCTTTTCACAACATTCCTTTACTATTGTATTAATTGAATTTAATTGTCAATACAAACGTGATAGTTCGTTACAAAGTATTGCTTGGTTTATGCTACTCATGCCCTTTGCCGGCATGCCAATAAACACCTTGCAGTCACTTGTCTTTCTATGCACTAGCTATTTTCCATTGTTGGCTTTTCACATGTACTCGAGAGCATGTGTTAATGTCATCTACATCCTAATGTGCACCCATCACCACTCTTCCGTTCTCTTCCTTGCTATATATCTATTTGAATTTAATTTACTTTCTCCTCTCTTTTCAGGATGGCCACCAAGAAAGGAAAGGAGAAAGCGACTCCTAAACCCCCAGCGAGAAGAGGCACTAAAAGAGCATTAGTGGCAGAGCCCTCTTCAACCGCAGTCAAGCCCTCAACAAAAAGAGTTAAGAGGATAATAAAGGTTGATGAAAAAGAGAAACCCTTTCCAGCAAAGGACACTGCGCGATTTCCCAATCGCTACTGTGAGCAGATGTTCCTTATCCTGGCAGAAAGGAACTATAACAATGAATACCTTCTTATCCTCCCGTCCAATATTGCTACCTTTGTTGAGCCGCAAATTGAACGAAGACAATGGGGTTTCCTACGGAGCCAGCCGGGGCAGGTCAATCTTTCTTGGGTAGTTGAGTTCTACTCTAACTTCTACATGCCAACCCTGCAGTCTGTTTATGTCCGGCAGAAGCAAGTCCCCATCACAGAAGAGGCCATTTAGCAAGCTCTGAGTCTTCCCCCTATTCCAGAAGGAATGGACGCCTTCCAAGAAGCCGCACTTAAGCGCCAGAGGTACCAATTTGACTGGGACTCTGTTCTCGGAGTTATCGCATTACCTGGCAGCCGTTGGATCTACGGATACCACCGTACCCGCCCTAAGAGAATCTTGGCTTCAGCACTTACCTTGGAGGCTCGTGTATGGGCACAGATCATGTCCCATTACATCTTTTCGAGCACTCATGAGTCCTCCTTCACTGCGGACATGGCTATTCTACTTTGGTGCATCCTTACAGACCAACCTCTGAATCTCTCAAGACATATCCGGAATACTATGGTACACGTACAAATTGCGGGCAACTTACCTTTCCCCGCCTTGGTCTCAGATCTTGTCTCAGCAGCCGGAGTCTCCTACAAAGCTGGGGACACCAAAGCCGTGCTTCCACGGGATGATCAGTATGTCCCTAACGGGAAATACCTCAGACTCCCAGCAGCCACTACAAGCCTTCCTACTACTCCAGTTGAAGATAATCCTTCTTCAACACCACAAGCACCTACAACTGATGAATTGCTCCAGCAGATAATCGAAAGGTTGGATCGGCAAGAACAGAAAGCAAAGATGAGAGAGTGCCGTAACGAGCGCCGATTCAAACACCTCAAGGAGCTACTCAAGGGACACTTCAGGGACTCGGATACCCCGGACTCCACTTCTTTTACTAGCACAGGGAGCCATGACGGTCCCGATTGTGGAAATACTGCTACCAGCCCACCCTTGTTCCTGACAGACGGCACCGAGGACGGTGCAAAGCCTTAAGTGTGGGGAGGTCGGTCAGTACCTGACTTTCGGAGGTAATTTCTTTTTCCTAGCACCAATAATTAGGATATTTTAGTTAGATTTTCTTTCTTTTATAGAATAGAATAAATTGCATAGGTTATGATAGTTGCATGCATGTTCTACTTGATTGAAAAGACAATAAGTTTCTTTTAAGACTCTATCTTTGGAACAAAATTTCTCTAATTTTTCAAAATTTTATGATAAATTTGCTTGAGTTGTATTTAGAACATGATATTTGAGCTAAAGAACACACAACCTGTGAAAGATTTGAGCCTTTTTGTATGGTTACATTATTTAACTATAATTATTTCATTCTTGTGTGTTTACTTCTCTATGATTGTAATCTATATTTTGTTTTATCTTATATGTCCAATATTTATTATATTTGCATTCTTGCACATGATTGAGGCCATTATTTGTTTAAACTCACTTATCCAAATTAAGCCTACCCTTTTCAATTACCTTTGTTAACCACTTTGCGCCTTTAAATCCCATTTGTTCTATATTTTACCACATTACTAACCTTAAGCTGAGAAACAATTGTATATCCCAAATTGAATCTTTGGTTAGCTTAAGATAGAATTGTGTGTGCTAGTTAAGTATGGGAAATTGTGGGAACAAAAGTTGTTAAGGGAATGTGTCATGAGAATTTAATGGGAATTTGGATACCTACTCATGTGAAACTATAAGAATTAAAAATCTATGTGCATTGATAAGCTATATTTATTTTAATGTTAAAAAAAAAAGAAAGAAAAATTTATATATATATATATAAGGGGACAAAATTACCCCAATGTTAAATTCAGAATTCAAAAGATCAATGCACATATGATAAAATCAAATACAAAGTTGACACATGAGTATGGATTGAAAAAGGGAATTCTGGGTAGCTAGGTATGAACTTTAATATTACATTAAAAATATACGAGTTGGGTTGAAGCTTGGGTTAATTAAAGATTCAATTTATTAGCTCACTTGACCAAATGTATACCCCTGCCTGTACCTTAGCCCCATTACAACCTTGAAAAGACCTCATGATGTTTGCATTGGAATATTAACTGTTGTTGATTGGTTCGGAGAAGAACAAAAGTTAGAAAGCATGATTAGAGAAGGATAGAGTGATTACCCTATACACTAGAGATAAGAGCGTACATACATTATCAGTGAGGGTTCAATGCTTGAATTTTCATGTTCCCTGCTTTCATGAGCTATCTTCTTGCACTTTTTTCTGTTTTATTGTATACTGATAGAATTAGTGTAATTTGATTTGTAATTGTTTTGAAGAGCTTATTTACTTTTGATCAAGTGGGCAAGAATCATATAGTTGCATTTATTTATATATATTTATAGGCTTGCATTGCATTTCATGAGTTTCTACATGTTCATACTTATTTCCTTATCTCCTTCAATTAAGCATGAGGACATGCTAATGTTTAAGTGTGGGGAGGTTGATAAACCACTATTTTATGGTTTATATTGTGCTTAATTGCGTGGTTTTATCATGATCCTTACCCACTTATTCATTAAATTAGCATGAAATTATAATTCCTTCCTAAATTTATAACATGTTTGAAAACTGCTTCATAGAGACTTTAATTATGTAATTTTTATTCTCCATTATTCCATTCGATGCCGTGATCTGTGTGTTGAGTGTTTCAGACTTTATAGGGCATAAATGAGTTGGAGATTGGAAAGGAAGCTAGGAAAAATGGAAGGAACACAAGAATTTGAAGAGATAACCAGCGAGAAGTGACGCGGTCGCATGGCTCACACGACCACGCGAAGGAGAGCAAAATCGCAGTATCGCGGCCGCATGGCTCACGCGGCCGTGCGGATTGGAAAAGCTCAAGCGACGCGGTAGCGTGGACGACGCGAACGCGTGGCAAGAAAAAGCGCGAATGACGCGTCCGCATGGATGACGCGATTACGTGACGTGTGCGATCTGCATAATCTGTAGGATTTACTAGGGGCGATTTTGGACCTTATTTTGACCCAATTTTCGGCCAGGAACAGCAGACTAGAGCCAGAGAATATGCAGAAACAAAGGACAACATTCATTCTACACAGTTTTGAGTTTTTAGATCTAGTTTTACTCCTTTAGGTTTCTCTCTCTAGGTTTAAGAATTTCAATTTTCAATTGGTCTTAGCATTGGAACATTGAGAAGAGTTATTTCCTCATCAAGACTTCGTCATTCTAGTTCGTTCTCTTAACTTGGTTTTATTCTTCCATGTTCTTTGCTTTGTTCAACTTTGTCATTTGAATACTTTCATGATTTTAATTTATTTCTTCCAATTTAATTTTTTTTCCATTCCAATAATCATGTCTTCTTTTAATTCCCTTTCATGTGTTATGGATTTATTATTTAAAATGAGTGAGTTGTTCCCCCACTTGATAGGGAGTTGATTGAAAGGAACTCTTGAGTTGGAAGGATTGAAAGAAAAATTGTAATTGGGTTAACTGTTGGATTGTTATCTAATCACTAACACCAATCCCTTTGAACTAAGTGGGTTGCAACTCGTGAACAGATCTAGCATTCCAACTTGTTTGACTTTCCCTTACCTAGTAAAGGATAACTAAACAGAACAACCATTAATTATAAATTAATCTTGAAATCATCCCATCAATGATAGAGATTCCAACTAATCAACTCCCAGTCAAGGCTTCTATTCATATTATTTGAATTTTCTCAATTTAATTTTCCACCTACTTAACTCAACTTCTTGGAACATCTGATTAATAAAATAGCACACTTTTCTGCAACTCGTTGGAAGACGACCTGGGACTTAAACTCCCAGTAATTTTTAATTTAAACTCTCTATGATATATTTCTAAATTGATAGGTAGATTTTCGATGAGTTAAGAACTATACTTGCAACGTAACTATTTTAATAATTTTAATTCGCCAACTTCTGTGTCTCATCAGTTACCACTGGATACATAAATGCCACAGACACATAACTGGATGAACCTTTTCAGATTGTGACTCAGCTTTGCTAGAGTCCCAAATTAGAGGTGTCCAGAGCTCTTAAGCACACTCTTCATGCTTTGGACCACGACTTTAACCGCTCAGTCTCAAGTTTTCACTTAACACCTTCACGCCACAAGCAAATGGTTAGGGACAGCTTGGTTTAGTCGCTTAGGCCAGGATTTTATTCCTGTGGGCCCTCCTATCCACTGATGCTCAAAGCCTTGGATCCTTTTTATTTTACCCTTGCCTTTTGGTTTAAAGGGCTATTGGCTTTTTCTTCTTGCTTTTTTTTCTTTCTTTTTCTTTCTTTTTCTTTTTTTTCTTTTTTTTTTGCAAGCCCTTTTTTATTCACTATTTTTTCTTGCTTTAAGAATCATTTTTATGATTTTTCAGATCATCAATAACATTTATCCTTTTTCATTATTCTTTCAAGAGCCAACATTTTTAACATTCATAAATAACAATATCAAAAATATGCACTGTTCAAGCATTCATTCAGAAGAACAAAAAGTATTGCCACCACATCAAAATAATTAAACTATTTAAAATTCAAAATTCATGTACTTCTTTTCATTTTTGCAATTAAAAACATTTTTCATTTAAGAAAGGTGATGGATTCATATTCATAGCTTTAAGGCATAGACACTTAAACACTAGTGATCATGTAATAAGACACAAACATAAATAAACATAAAGCATAAAAATTCAAAAAACAGAAAATAAAGTTCTAGAGGATGTCAATGAGGATGTCTTTCTCTATGTCAATTCCAGCTGAATTGCAAAGGTGACAAATGAGATAAGGGAAGGCTAACCTTGCCAAAGTAGAAGACTTGTCCGCCACCTTGTAAAGTTCTAGAGATATAACCTCATGAACTTCTACTTCCTCTCCAATCATGATGCTATCGATCATGATAGCCCGGTCTATAGTAACTTCAGACTGGTTGCTAGTGGGAATGATTGAGCGTTAGATGAACTCCAACCATCCCCTAGCGACGGGCTTGAGGTCATGCCTTCTTAGTTGAACTGGCTTCCCTCTTGAATCTCTCTTCCATTGAGCGCCCTCTTCACAAATGTCTATGAGGACTTGGTCCAACCTTTGATCAATGTTGACCCTTCTAGTGTAGGGGTGTGCATTTCCTTGCAACATTGGCAAGTTGAATGCCAACCTTACATTTTCCGGACTAAAATCTAAGTATTTCCCCCGAACCATTGTAAGCCAATTCTTTAGATCCGGGTTCACACTTTGATCATGGTTCTTGGTGATCCATGCATTAGTATAAAACTCTTGAACCATTAAGATTTTGACTTGTTGAATGGGACTGGTGAGAACTTCCCAACCTCTTCTTCGAATCTTATGTCGGATCCCCGGATATTCACCCTTTTTGAGCTTGAAAGGGACCTCGGGAATCACTTTCTTCTTTGCCACAACTTCATAGAAGTGGTCTTGATGCACCCTTGAGATGAATCTCTCCATCTCTCATGACTCAGAGGTGGAAGCTTTTGCCTTCCCTTTCCTCTTTCTAGAGGTTTCTCCGGCCTTTGGTGCCATAAATGGTTATGGAAAAACAAAAAGCAACACTTTTACCACACCAAACTTAAAAGGTTTGCTCATCCTCGAGCAAAAGAAGAATGAAAAGAGTAGAGGAAGAAAAAATAGAGGAGATGGAGGGGGTTAGTGTTTCGGCCATGGGGGAGAAGTAGTGTTTAAGGTGTGTAAAAATGAAGGGGTGAAGATGGGTTTATATAGGAGTGGGGAGAGGGTAAGGTTCGGCCATGTATGGGTGGGTTTCGGAGGGAAAGTGGTTTGAATTTGAATGGTGAGGTAGGTGGGGTTTATGATGGATGGATGTGGATTGGTGAAGGGTTTTTGGAGAAGAGGGTAGGATTTGATAGGTGAGGGGTTTTTGGGAAGAGGTATTGAGTTGATTGGTGAAGGGTATTTGGGGAAGAGTATTATGAAATGGTGTGAAGAAGAGAGAGCGTGAGTTGAGGTTGGTAGGGATCCTGTGGGGTCCACAGATCCTGAGGTGTCATGGATTTCTCATCCCTGCACCAATTAGGCGTGCAAAACACCCTCTGCTGCCAATCCTGGTGTTAAACGCCAGGTTGCTGCCCATTTCTGGCGTTTAACGCCAGCTTCTTACCCTTTTCTGGCGTTAAACGCCAGTCTCGTGCCTATTTCTGGCGTTAAACGCCCAGAATGGTACCAGACTGGGCGTTTAACGCCCATTCTACTACCCTTACTGGCGTTTAAACGCCAGTAGGCTTCTCCTCCAGGGTGTGATATTTTTCATTCTATTTTTCAGTTTGTTTTTGCTTTTTCAATTGTTTTTGTGACTTCTCATGATCATCAACTTATAGAAAACATAAAATAACAATGGAAAATAGAAATTTAACATAGATAAGTAAAATTAGGTTGCCTCCCAACAAGCGCTTCTTTAATGTCAGTAGCTTGACAGTGGGCTCTCATGGAGCCTCACAGGTACTCATAGCATGATGATGGCCTCTCAACACCAAACATAGAGTTTGGTTGTGGCCTCCCAACACCAAACTTAGAGTTTGAATGTGGGGGTTTTGTTTGACTCTGCATTGAGAGAAGCTTTTCATGCTTCCTCTCCATGGTTACAGATGGAGATCCTTGAGCCTTAAACACAAGGGAGTCCTCATTCACTTGAAGGACCAGTTCTCCTCTGTCAACATCAATCACAGCTTTTGCTGTGGCTAGGAAGGGTCTGCCAAGGATAATGGATTCATCCATACACTTCCTAGTGTCTAGAATTATGAAATCAGCAGGGATGTAGTGGCCTTCAACCTTTACCAAGACATCCTCTACAAGTCCATAAGCCTGTTTTCTTGAATTGTCTGTCATCTCTGGTGAGATTCTTGCAGCTTGTACCTCAAGGATTCCTAGCTTCTCCATTACAAAGAGAGGCATGAGGTTTATACCTGACCCTAGGTCACACAGAGCCTTCTCAAGGGTCATGGTGCCTATGGTACAAGGTATTGAGAACTTTCCAGGATCCTGTCTCTTTTGAGGTAATCTCTACCTAGTCAAGTCATCCAGTTCTTTGGTGAGCAAAGGGAGTTCATCATCCCAAGTCTCATTACCAAATAACTTGGCATTTAACTTCATGATTGCACCAAGGTACTTAGCAACTTGCTCTTCAGAAACATCTTCATCCTCTTCAGAGGAAGAATACTCATCAGAGCTCATGAATGGCAGAAGTAAATTTAATGGAATCTCTATGGTCTCTGTATGAGCCTCAGATTCCCATGGTTCCTCATTAGGAAACTCCTTGGAGGCCAGTGGACGTTGATGAGCGGATAATTTATACGCTTTTTGGCATTGTTTTTAGTATGTTTTTAGTATATTTTAATTAGTTTTTATTATATTTTTATTAGTTTTTAAATAAAAATCACTCTTCTGGACTTTACTATGAGTTTGTGTGTTTTTCTGTGATTTCAGGTATTTTCTGGCTGAAATTGAGGGACCTGAGCAAATTTCTAATTCAGAGGCTGAAAAAGGACTGCAGATGCTGTTGGATTCTGACCTCCCTGCACTAAAAGTGGATTTTCTGGAGCTATAGAAGCCCAATTGGTGCGCTCTCAATTGCGTTGGAAAGTAGACATCCTGATCTTTCCAGCAATATATAATAGTTCATACTTTGCCTGAGATTTGATGGCCCAAACAGGCGTTCCAAGTCAGCTCAAGAATTCTGGCGTTTAACTCCAAAACTGGCACGAAAGCTGGAGTTAAATGCCCAAACTGGCACAAAAGCTGGCGTTTAACTCCAAGAAAAGTCTCTACACGAAAATGCTTTAATGCTCAGCCCAAGCACACACCAAGTGGGCTCGGAGGAAGATTTCTGCATTAATTACTAATTTCTGTAACCCTAGGCTACTAATTCTCTATAAATAGGAACTTTTGCTATTGTATTTTGATATATACTTTTGATTTTTGAGAGTCTTATGCACGTTTGGAGGCTGGCCTCATGGCCATGCTTGAACCTTGTTCTTATGTATTTTCAATGGTGGAGTTTCTACACACCATAGATTAAGGTCTGGAGCTCTGCTGTTCTTCATGAATTAATACAAAGTACTATTGTTCTTCTATTCAATTCAGCTTATTCTTGTTCTAAGATATCACTTGTTCTTCAACTTGATGAATGTGATGATCCGTGACACTCATCATCATTCTCACCTATGAACGTGTGCCTGACAACCACCTCCGTTCTACCTTCGATTGAGTGTGTATCTCTTGGATTCCTTAATCAGAATCTTCGTGGTATAAGCTAAAATCCATTGGCGGCCATTCTTGAGAATTCGGAAAGTCTAAACCTTGTCTGTGGTATTCCGAGTAGGATTCAAGGATTGAATGACTATGACGAGCTTCAAACTCGCGAGTGTTGGGCGTTAGTGACAGACGCAAAAGAATCACTGGATTCTATTCCGACATGATCGAGAACCGACAGATGATTAGCCGTGCTGTGACAGAGTGCGTTGAACATTTTCACTGAGAGAACGGGATTGTAGCCATTGACAACGGTGATGCCCAACATACAGCTTGCCATGGAAAGGAGTATGAATGATTGGAAGAAGGAAATAGGAAAGCAGAGGTTCAAGGGGAACAAAGCATCTTCATACGCTTATCTGAAATCCACTAATGAATTACATAAGTATCTATATCTTTATTTTATGTTTTATTCATCTTTTAATTATCAATCCTCCATCACCATTTGAATCTGCCTGAGTGAGATTTACAGGATGACCATAGCTTGCTTCAAGCCGACAGTCTCCGTGGGATCGACCCTTACTCACGTAAGGTTTATTACTTGGACGACCCAGTGCACTTGCTGGTTAGTTGTGCGGAATTGTGACAAAGTGTGATTCACGTTTGAAAGCTCCAAGTCTTTGGTGCCATTGTTGATGATCAACAATTTCGCATTTGTTTCCGGTAACAACCGTGCCAAGTTTGGTCCGGCAACAACACCAAGTTTTTGGCACCGTTGCCGGGGATTGTTCGAGTTTGGGCAACTGACGGTTCATCTTGTGGCTTAGATTAGGTACTTTTCAGAATTTTTAAGAATGAATTCTAGAGTTTCAAGGTGATGTTCTTATCATCACAAAAGCTGATTGATTCTCATCAATTTAGCTATTGAATGTAATGTCCTGCTGAAGCTTGGCCAAACATGTCTAATCTTTTTAGACTGAAGCTTTAGACTAACATTGCATGATTCCTGGATTTCTTATTAAAAGTTTTGATTCTCTTTATTTTCTTTTCCATATAAGTTTCGAAAATCACAAAAAATTTTTTTTATAAAATCATAAAAATAAAAAATATTTTATGTTCCTTGTTTGAGTCTAGTATTAATTTTTATGTTTGGTGTCAATTTCATGTTTTTATTCTTCTTGCATTTTTTGAATTTATACATATTGTTCTTCATTGATCTTCAAGTTGTTCTTGATGATTTCATTGCTTTGGTCTTCAAATTCTCTTGTTTTGTATGTTTTGTTGTTTCTTACATGCATTTTTACATTGTTATAGTCCTTAGTATACAAACTTTTAAGTTTGGTGTCTTGCATGTATTATTTATTTGATCTTAGTTGCATTTTTATTGATTCCCATCATCAAAAATTCAAAAATATTTTTTTAAACTATGTCTTTTCAAGTCAATAATACAGAGAATTGAAGATTCAGAACATTCAGCAGAGGAATCAAACAGAAAAAGCCGGGCGTTCAAAACGCCCAGTGAAGAAGGAAAACTGGCGTTTAAATGCCAGCTAGGGTACCTGGCTGGGCGTTTAACGCCCAAAAAGGTAGAGATTTGGGCGTTAAACGCCATAATGGGCACCATTCTGGGCATTTAACGCCAGGATGACACTAGAGGGAAGAATTTGTTTTTAATTCACATTTTTTTCAAGTTTTCATAATTTTTCAAAATCAAATCTTTTTCAAATCATATCTTTTCAATCATATCTCTTTCAAAATCAATTTCTTTCCATTTTATATTAATTTTTACTATTTTCAAAAATCCTTGCTATAATTAAAGATTTACTTCAAAATTTTCAAGTTGTTACTTGCCTATTAAGAAAGGATCAAACTTTAAATTTTAGAATCATATCTTTTAATTTCTTGTTAGTCGAGTGATCAACTTTAATTTTAAAAACTTTCTTTTTCTAAATTGATTTTCAGTCATATCTTTTCAATCACATCTTTTTCAAAATTAATTTTCAATCATATCTTTTTAATTTCTGATTTCAAAATCTTTTTCAAAAATCACTTGATTTCTTTCTCAATCTTAGTTTTCGAAAACCAATTACCAAATTTTCAAAATCTCTTACTTTAATTTCGAAAATTTCTTCCCCTCTTCTCACATCCTTCTATTTGAAGGACTAACACTCCTCCTCAAGGTACAATTCGAACTCCCTCCTTCTTTATATGTTCGAATTCTCTTCTATCTACCTCCTCCTTCTATTCTTCTTTCCCTCTGACACCTCAAGGAATCTCTATACTGTGACATAGAGGATTCCCTACTTTCTTGTTCTCTTCTCTTTCATATGAGAAGGAACAAAGATAAAGGCATACTTGTTCAAGCTAATCCTGAACCTGAAAGGACCTTGAAGAGAAAGCTAAGAGAAGCTAAAGAACAATTCTCTTTAGAGGGCCTAACAGAGCTTTTCAAGGAAGAAGAAACCATGGCAGCCGAAAACAATAATGCCAACAATGCAAGGAAGGTGCTTGGTGACTTTACTGCACCTACTCCCGATTTCTATGGGAGAAGCATCTCTATCCCTGCCATTGGAGCAAACAACGTTGAGCTTAAGCCTCAATTAGTTTCTCTAATGCAACAGAATTGCAAGTTTCATGGACTTCCATTGGAAGATCCTCATCAGTTCTTAGCTGAATTCTTACAAATCTGTGACACTGTCAAGACCAATGGGGTTGACCCTGAAGTCTATAGACTTATGCTCTTTCCTTTTGCTGTAAGAGACAGAGCTAGAACATGGTTGGATTCACAACCTAAGGAAAGCCTGAACTCTTGGGAAAAGGTAGTCAATGCCTTCTTGGCAAAGTTTTTTCCACCTCAAAAATTGAGTAAGCTTAGAGTGGAAGTCCAAACCTTTAGACAGAAGGATGGTGAATCCCTCTGTGTAGCTTGGGAGAGATACAAGCAATTGATCAGAAGGTGCCCTTCTGACATGCTTTCAGAATGGAGCATCATAGGAATCTTCTATGATGGTCTGTCTGAACTATCCAAGATGTCATTGGATAGCTCTGCTGGAGGATCTGTTCATCTGAAGAAGACGCCTGCAGAAGCTCAAGAACTCATTGAAATGGTTGCAAATAACCAATTCATGTACACCTCTAAAAGGAATCATGTGAATAATGGGTCAACTCAGAAGAAAGGAGTTCTTGAGATTGATACTCTGAATGCCATACTGGCTCAGAATAAAATATTGACCCAACAAGTCAAGAGTCTGTCTGGAATGCAAGCAGCAACAGGCAGTACTAAGGAAGCTTCCTCTGAAGAAGAAGCTTATGATCCTGAGAACCCAGCAATGGAAGAGGTAAATTACATGGGAGAACCCTATGGAAACACCTATAATCCTTCATGGAAAAATCATCCAAATCTCTCATAGAAGGATCAACAGAGACCTCAACAAGGTTTCAACAACAACAATGGTGGAAGAAACAGGTTTAGTAATGGCAAGCCTTTTCCATCACCTTCTCAGCAACAGACAGAGTATTCTAAGCAAAGCCCCTCTGACTTAACAACCATTGTCTCTGATCTAATCAAAACCACTCAAAGTTTCATGACTGAAACAAGGTCCTCTATTAGAAATTTGGAGGCATAATTGGGTCAGCTGAGTAAGAAAATTACTGAACTCCCTCCTAGCACTCTCCCTAGCAATACAGAAGAGAATCCAAAAAGAGAGTGCAAGGCCATAACCATATCCCACATGGCCGAACATGGAGAGGAGGAAGAGGCAGTGATTCTCACTGAGGAAGACCTCAATGGACGTCCACTGAGCTCCATGGAGTTCCTTATAGAGGAACCATGGGAATCTGAGGCTCATACTGAGACCATAGAGATTCCATTAAATTTACTTTTGCCATTCATGAGCTCTGATGAGTATTCTTCCTCTGAAGAGGATGAAGATGTCACTGAAGAGTAAGTTGCTAAGTACCTTGGAGCAATCATGAAGCTAAATGCCAAGTTGTTTGGTAATGAGACTTGGGAGAATGAACCTCCATTGCTCATCAAAGAACTGGATGACTTGACTAGGTAGAGATTACCTCAAAAGAGACAGGACCCTGGAAAGTTCTCAATCCCTTGAACCATAGGCACCATGACCTTTGAGAAGGCTCTGTGTGACCTAGGGTCAAGCATAAACCTTATGCCTCTCTCTGTAATGGAGAAGCTAGGGATCATTGAGGTACAAGCTACAAAAATCTCACTAGAGATGGCAGACAATTCAAAGAAACAGGCTTATGGACTTGTAGAGGATGTCTTGGTAAAGGTTGAAGACCATTACATCCCTGCTGATTTCATAATCCTAGAAACTGGGAAGTGTATGGATGAATCCATCATCCTTGGCAGACCCTTCCTAGCCATAGCAAAGGCTGTGATTGATGTTGACAGAGGAGAATTGATCATTCAAGTGAATGAAGACTCCCTTGTGTTTAAAGCTCAAGGATATCCCTCTGTAACCATGGAGAGGAAGCATGAAGAGCTTCTCTCAATACAGAGTCAAATAGAGCCCCCACAGTCAACTTCTAAGTTTGGTGTTGGGAGGCCACAACCAAACTCTAAGTTTGGTGTTGAACCCCTACATTCAAACTCTAAGTTTGGTGATGAGAGGTTCCAACATTGCTCTGAACATCTGTGAGGCTCCATGAGAGCCGCTGTCAAGCTATTGACATTAAAGAAGCGCTTGTTGGGAGGCAACCCAATCTTTACTTATCTATGTTAAATTTCTATTTTCTATTGTTATTTTATGTTTTCTGTAGGTTGATGATCATGTGAAGTCACAAAAATAATTTAAAAAGCAAAAACAAAGTGAAAAATAGAATGAAAAACAGAACACCCTGGAGGAGATAGTTACTGGCGTTTAAACGCTAGCAAGGGTAGCAGAATGGGCGTTAAACGCCCAGTCTGGCACCATTCTGGGCGTTTAACGCCAGAAAAGGGCACCAGACTGGTGTTTAACGCCAGGAATGGGCAAAAAGCTGGCGTTAAATGCCAGAAATGGGCAGCAGCCTGGCGTTTAACGCCAGGATTGGCAGCAAGGGGCGTTTTGCACGCCACATGGTGCAGAGATGAGAAATCCTTGACACCTCAGGATCTGTGGACCCTACAGGATCCCCACCTACCCCACCACTCTCTCTCTTCTTCAACCATACACCAATCACCTCAATACCTCTTCCCCAAAAACCCCTCACCTATCAAATCCCACCATTCTCTTCACCACTCACATCCATCCTTCATAAAACCCCACCTACCTCACAATCCAAATTCAAACCACTTTCCCTCCTAAACCCACCCATAATGGCCGAACCATACATACCCCTCTCACTCCTATATAAACCCATCTTCACTCCTTCATTTTCACACAACCTAAACACCACTTCTCCCCCTTGGCTAAAACACAAAGCCCACTCCATCTCCTCTATTTCTTCTTCTTCTACTCTCTTCTTTCTTCTTTTGCTCGAGGACGTGCAACCTTCTAAGTTTGGTGTGGTAAAATCTAAAGCTTTTTGTTTTTTCATAACCATTTATGGCACCAAAGGCCGGAGAAACCTCTAGAAAGAGGAAAGGGAAGGCAAAAGCTTCCACCTCCAAGTCATGGGAGATGGAGAGATTCCTCTCAAGGGTGCATCAAGACCACTTCTATGAAGTTGTGGCCAAGAAGAAAGTGATCCCCGAGGTCCCTTTCAAACTCAAAAAGAATGAGCATTCGGAGATCCGACATGAGATCCGAAGAAGAGTTTGGGAAGTTCTCACCAACCCCATTCAACAAATCGGAATCTTAATGGTTCAAGAGTTCTATGCCAATGCATGGATCACCAAGAACCATGATCAAAGTGTGAACCCGGACCCTAAGAATTGGCTTACAATGGTTCGGGGGAATTACTTAGATTTTAGTCCGGAAAATGTAAGGTTGGCATTCAACTTGCCTATGATGCAAGAAGATGCACACCCATACACAAGAAGGGTCAACTTTAATCAAAGGTTGGACCAAGTCCTCATGGACATATGTGAAGAGGGCGCTCAATGGAAGAGTGATTCAAGAGGAAAGCTGGTTCAACTAAGAAGGCATGACCTCATGCCCGTGGCTAGGGGATGGTTGGAGTTCATCCAACGCTCAATCATTCCCACTAGCAACCGGTCCGAAGCTACTATAGACCGGGCTATCATAATACATAGCATCATGATTGGAGAGGAATCGGAAGTTCATGAGGTTATATCCCAAGAACTCTACAAGCTGGCGGACAAGTCCTCTCCTTTGGCTAGGTTAGCCTTCCCTTATCTCATTTGTCACCTTTGCAATTGGGTTGGAATTGACATAGAGGGAAACATTCTCATTGATGAGGACAAACCCATCACTAAGAAAAGGATGGAGCAAACAAGAGAACCTCATCAAGAGCATGAGGAAATTACTCATCATGAAATCCCTGAGATACCTCAAGGGATGCATCTTCCTCCACAAAACTATTGGGAGCAAATCAACACCTCCCTAGGAGAATTGAGTTCCAACATGGGACAACTAAGGATGGAGCACCAAGAGCATTCCATCCTCCTCCATGAAATTAGAGAAGATCAAAGAACCATGAGAGAAGAGAAACAAAGGCAAGGAAGAGACTTTGAGGAGCTCAAGCACTCCATAAGATCTTCAAGAGGAAGAACAAGCCGCCATCACTAAGGTGGACCCGTTCTTTAATTTCCTTGTTCTTTATTTTCTGTTTTTCGAAAATTATGCTTTATGTTTATCTATGTTTGTGTCTTTATTACATTATCATTAGTGTCTTAGTGTCTATGCCTTAAAGCTATGAAAATGAATCCATCACCTTTCTTAAATGAAAAATGTTTTTAATTGAAAAAGAAAAAGAAGTGCATGAATTTCAAATTTTAAAACAGTTTAATTATCTTGATGTGGTGGCAATACTATTGTTTTTCTGAATGAATGCTTGAACAGTGCATATTTTTTAATTTGATTGTTTATGAATGTTAAAATTGTTGGCTCTTGAAAGAATGAAAGGAAAAGGAGAAATGTTATCTGATGATCTGAAAAATCATAAAATTGATTCTTGAAGCATGAAAAAGCAGTGAAAAGCTTGCAAAAAAAAAAAAGCAAGCAGAAAAAGCCAATACCCCTTTAAACCAAAAGGCAAGGTTGATAAAAAGGATCCAAGGCTTTGAGCATCAGTGGATAGGAGGGCCCACAGGAATAAAATCCTGGCCTAAGCGGCTAAACCAAGCTGTCCCTAACCATGTGCTTGTGGCGTGAAGGTGTCAAGTGAAAACTTGAGACTTAGCGGTTAAAGTCAAGGTCCAAAGCAAAAAGAAAAGTGTGTTTAAGAACCCTGGACACCTCTAATTGGGGACTCTATCAAAGCTGAGTCACAATCTGAAAAGGTTCACCCCGTTATGTGTCTGTGGCATTTATGTATCCGGTGGTAATACTGGAAAACAAAGTGCTTAGGGCCACGGCCAAGACTCATAAAGTAGCTGTGTTCAAGAACCAACATACTTAACTAGGAGAATCAATCACACTATCTGGATTCTGAGTTCCTATAGATGCCAATCATTCTGAACTTCAAGGGATAAAGTGAGATGCCAAAACTGTTCAGAAGCAAAAATCTAAAAGCCCCGCTCATCTAATTAATATTGATCTTCATAGATGTTTTTGGAATTCATTGTATATTCTCTTCTTTTTTATCCTATTTGATTTTCAGTTGCTTGGGGACAAGCAACAATTTAAGTTTGGTGTTGTGATGAGCGGATAATTTATACGCTTTTTGGCATTGTTTTTAGTATGTTTTTAGTATATTTTAATTAGTTTTTATTATATTTTTATTAGTTTTTAAATAAAAATCACTCTTCAGGACTTTACTATGAGTTTGTGTGTTTTTTTGTGATTTCAGGTATTTTCTGGCTGAAATTGAGGGACCTGAGTAAAAATCTGATTCAGAGGCTGAAAAAGGACTGCAGATGTTGTTGGATTCTGACATCCCTTCACTCAAAGTGGATTTTCTGGAGCTATAGAAGTCTAATTGGCACGATCTCAATTGCGTTGGAAAGTAGACGTCCAGGGCTTTCCAGCAATATATAATAGTCTATACTTTTCTCAGGATTTGATGTCCCAAACAGGCGTTCCAAGTCAGCTCAAGAATTCTGGCGTTTAACTCCAAAACTGGCACAAAAGCTGGAGTTAAACGCCCAAACTGGCACAAAAGCTGGCATTTAACTCCAAGAAAAGTCTCTACAAAAAAATGCTTCAATGCTCAGCCCAAGCACACATCAAGTGGGCCCGGAAAAAGATTTCTGCATTAATTACTGATTTCTGTAACCCTAGGCTACTAGTTCTCTATAAATAGGACCTTTTGCTATTGTATTTTGATATATACTTTTGATCTTTGAGAGTCTTATGCACATTTGGAGGCTGGCCTCACGGCCATGCCTGAACCTTGTTCTTATGTATTTTCAACGGTGGAGTTTCTACACACCATAGATTAAGGTGTGGAGCTCTGATGTTCTTCATGAATTAATACAAAGTACTATTGTCCTTCTATTCAATTCAGCTTATTCTTGTTCTAAGATATCACTTGTTCTTCAACATGATGAATGTGATGATCCGTGACACTCATCATCATTCTCACCTATGAACGTGTGCCTAACAACCACCTCTGTTCTACCTTCGATTGAGTGTGTATCTCTTGGATTCCTTAATCAGAATCTTCGTGGTATAAGCTAGAATCCATTGGCGGCCATTCTTGAGAATCCGGAAAGTCTAAACCTTGTCTGTGGTATTCCGAGTAGGATTCAAGGATTGAATGACTGCGACGAGCTTCAAACTCGCGAGTGTTGGCCGTTAGTGACAGACGCAAAAGAATCACTGGATTCTATTCCGACATGATCGAGAACCGACAGATGATTAGCCGTGCTGTGACAGAGTGCATTGAACATTTTCACTGAGAGGACGGGATTGTAGGCATTGACAACGGTGATGCCCAACATACAGCTTGCCATGGAAAGGAGTATGAATGATTTGAAGAAGGCAATAGGATAGCAGAGGTTCAAGGGGAACAAAACATCTTCATAAGCTTATCTGAAATCCACCAACGAATTACATAAGTATCTCTATCTTTATTTTATGTTTTATTCATCTTTTAATTATCAATCCTCCATCACCATTTGAATCTGCCTGACTGAGATTTACAAGATGACCATAGCTTGCTTCAAGCCGACAGTCTCCATGGGATCGACCCTTACTCACGTAAGGTTTATTATTTGGACGACCCAGTGCACTTGCTGGTTAGTTGTACGGAATTGTGACAAAGTGTGATTCACGTTTGAAAGCTCCAAGTCTTTGGCGCCATTGTTGATGATCACAATTTCGTGCACCAGACGTCCATTGAGGTCTTCCTTAGTGGAAATCACTGCCTCTTCCTCCTCTCCAGGTTCGGCCGTGTGGGTAATGTTGATGGCCTTGCACTCTCTTTTTGGATTCTCTTCTGTATTACCTGGGAGAGTACTAGGAGGGAGTTCAGTGATTTTCTTACTCAGCTGACCCACTTGTGCCTCCAAATTTCTAATGGAGGATCTTGTTTTAGTCATGAAAGTTTGAGTGGTTTTAATTAGATCAGAGACTATGGTTGCTAAGTCAGAATGGCTCTACTTAAAATTCTCTGTCTGTTGCTGAGAAGATGATGGAAAAGGCTTGCTATTGCTAAACCTATTTCTTCCACCATTATTGTTGTTGAAGCCTTGTTGAGGCCTCTGTTGATCCTTCTATGAGAGGTTTGGATGATTTCTCCATGAAGGATTATAGGTGTTTCCATAGGGTTCTCCCATGTAATTCACCTTTTCCATTGCTGGGTTCTCAGGATCATAAGCTTCTTCTTCAGATGAAGCTTCATTGGTACTGCCTGTTGCTGCTTGCATTTCAGACAGACTTTGAGAAATCATATTGACTTGTTGATTCAATATTTTGTTCTGAGCCAATATGGCATTCAGAGTATCAATCTCAAGAACTCCTTTCTTCTGATTTGTCCCATTATTCACAGGATTCCTTTCAGAAGTATACATGAATTGGTTATTTGCAACCATTTCAATGAGTTCCTGAGCTTCTGCAGGCGTCTTCTTCAGATGAAGAGATCCTCCAGCAGAGCTGTCCAATGACATCTTGGGCAGTTTAGATAGACCATCATAGAAAATACCTATGATGCTCCATTCTGAAAGCATGTTAGAAGGACACCTTCTGATCAATTGCTTGTATCTTTCCCAGGCTTCATAGAGGGATTCACCTTCCTTTTGTCTGAAGGTTTAGACTTCCACTCTAAGCTTGCTCAATTTTTGAGGTGGAAAGAATTTTGCCAATAAGGAATTGACTAGCTTTTCCCAAGAGTTCAGGCTTTCTTTAGGTTGTGAATCCAACTGGTGTGCGAAATCGTGATCATTGCTTCCTTGGTAACGGCGCTAAAAACTCAATACGCACGTTCATGATCTTAATTCTATTTCACAACTTCGTACAACTAACCAGCAAGTGCACTGGGTCGTCCAAGTAATAAACCTTACGTGAGTAAGGGTCGATCCCACAGAGATTGTTGGTATTAAGCAAGCTATGGTCACCTTGTAAATCTCAGTCAGGCAGATATTAAAAGGTTATGGAGTTTTCGAATAATAATAATAATTAAACAGAAAATAAAGATAGAGATACTTATGTAATTCATTAGTCAGAATTTCAGATAAGTGTATAGAGATACTTTCGTTCCTCTGAACCTCTGCTTTCCTGCTACCTTCATCCAATCAATCCTACTCCCTTCCATGGCAAGCTTTGTGTAGGGCATCACCGTTGTCAATATCTACTTCCCATCCTCTCTGTGAAAATGGTCTGATGCGTTGTCACTGCATAGCTAATCATCTGGAGGTTCTCGATCACACTGGAATAGGATTCACCCTCCTTTTGCGTCTGTCACTACGCCCGATACTCGTGAGTTTGAAGTTCATCACAACCATCCCTTCCCGGATCCTACTCGGAATACCACAGACAAGGTTTAGACTTTTCAGATCTCAGGAATGGCCATCCATGGGTTCTAACTTATACCACGAACATTCTAATATCTCGGACTTGGTCCTTTGTATTAGATATCCAAGAGATACTCATTCTAGCTTGTTTGCATGTAGAACGGAAGTGTTTGTCAGGCACGCGTTCATAGGTGAGAATGATTATAAGCGTCACATAATCATCACATTCATCATGTTCTTGGGTGCGAATGGATATCTTAGAATAGGAATAAGCTTGAAATGAATAGAAAAACAGTAGTACTTTGTATTAATTCATGAGGAACAGCAGAGCTCCACACCTTAATCTATGGAGTGTAGAAACTCTACCGTTGAAAATACATAAGTGATAATGGTCCAGGCATGGCCGAATGGCCAGCCCCTATGAAAGTCTAAGATAGCATAAAACTAATCAAAGATGATCCGAAGATGTAAATACAATAGTAAAAAGTCCTATTTATACTAAACTAGTTACTAGGGTTTACAGAAATGAGTAAATGATGCAAAAATCCACTTCTGGGGCCCACTTGGTGTGTGCTTGGGCTGAGCATTGAGCTTTACACGTGCAGAGGCTTCTCTTGGAGTTGAACGCCAGTTTGTAACCTGTTTCTGGCGTTTGACTCCACTTTGCAATCTGTTTCTGGCATTTAACTCCAGAATGCAGCATGGAACTGGCGTTGAATGCCAGTTTGCGTCATCTAAACTCGGGCAAAGTATGGACTATTATATATTGCTGGAAATCCCTGGATGTCTACTTTCCAACGCAATTGAGAGCGTGCCATTTGGTGTTCTGTAGCTCCAGAAAATCCACTTTGAGTGCAGGGAGGTCAGAATCCCACAACATCTGCAGTCCTTTTTCAGCCTGAATCAGATTTTTGCTTAGGTCCCTCAATTTCAGCCAGAAATTACCTGAAATCCCAGAAAAATACACAAACTCATAGTAAAGTCCAGAAATGTGAATTTTAATTAAAAACTAATAAAAATATACTAAAAGCTAACTAAATCATTCTAAAAACTATGTAAAAACAATGCCAAAAAGCGTATAAATTATCCGCTCATCACAACACCAAACTTAAATTGTTGCTTGTCCCCAAGGAACTGAAAATCAAATAGGATAAAAAGAAGAGAATATACTATAAATTCCAAAATATCAATGAAACTTAGCTCCAATCAGATGAGCGGGACTTGTAGCTTTTTGACTCTTGAATAGTTTTGGCATCTCACTTTATCCATTGAGGTTCAGAATTATTGGTATCTATAGGAACTTAGAATTCAGATAGTATTATTGATTCTCCTAGTTCAGTATGTTGATTCTTGAACACAGCTACTTTATGAGTCTTGGCCGTGGCCCTAAGCACTTTGTTTTCCAGTATTACCACCGAATACATAAATGCCATAGACACATAACTGGGTGAACCTTTTCAAATTGTGACTCAGCTTTACTAAAGTCCCCAATTAGATGTGTCCAGGGTTCTTAAGCACACTCTTCTTTTTGCTTTGGACCTTGACTTTAACCGCTCAGTCTCAAGTTTTCACTTAACACCTTCACACGAAAAGCACATGGTTAGGGATAGCTTGGTTTAGCCGCTTAGGCCAGGATTTTATTCCTTTAGGCCCTCCTATCCACTAATGCTCAAAGCCTTGGATCCTTTTTTATTACCTTTGCCTTTTGGTTTTAAGGGCTATTGGCTTTTTGCTCTTGCCTTTTGGTTTAAAGAGCTTTTGGCTTTTTCTGCTTGCTTTTTCTTTTTCTTTTTCTCTTTTTTTTTCGCTAATTTTTTTTTCTGCAAGCTTTTGTATTCACTGCTTTTTCTTGCTTCAAGAATCATTTTTATGATTTTTCAGATTATCAAATAACATGTCTCCTTTTTCCTTATTCTTCAAGAGCCAACATATTTAACATTCATAAACATCAACTTCAAAAGACATATGCACTGTTCAAGCATTCATTCAGAAAACAAAAAGTATTGTCACCTCATCAAAATAATTAAACTAGTTTCAAGGATGAATTCGAAACCATATACTTCTTGTTCTTTTGTAATTAAAACATTTTTCATTCAAGAGAGGTGATGGATTCATATTCATAACTTTAAGGCATATACACTTCGACACTAGTGATCATATAGTAAAGACACAAACATAAATAAAACATAAAGCTCAAAAATAGAAAAACAGAAAATAAATAGACAAGAAGATTAAGGAATGAGTCCACCTTAGTGAGGGTGGCGTCTTCCTCTTCTTGAAAAACCAATGGTGCTTTTGAGCTCCTCTATGTCTCTTCCTTGTCTTTGTTGCTCCTCCCTCATAGCTCTTTGATCTTCTCTAATTTCATGGAGGATGATAGAGTGCTCTTGATGCTCCACCCTTAGTTGTCCCATGTTGGAACTTAATTCTCCTAGGGAAGTGTTGATTTGTTCCCAATAATTCTGTGGAGGAAAGCGCATCCCCCGAGGCATCTCAGGGATTTCATGGTGAGGAATTTCCTCATGTTCATGTTGAGGTCCATGATCTCTTGTTTGCTCTATCCTTTTCTTAGTGATGAGCTTTTGAGATGGATCTCTCCATCTCCCATGACTCAGAGGTGGAAGCTTTTGCCTTCTCTTTCCTCTTTCTAGAGGTTTCTCTGGCCTTAGGTGTCATAAATGGTTATGGAAAACCAAAAAGCAACGCTTTTACCACACCAAACTTAGAAGGTTTGCTCGTCCTCGAGCAAAAGAAGAGAAGAGGGAGTAGAAGAAGAAGAAAATAGATGAGATGGAGAGGTGTGAGTGGTTCGGCCAAGGGGGTTTTAGGTGGTTATGATGTGTGAAAAGGAAAGAGTGATGGTTGGAATTTGAGTGGGTGGGTGTAGGTGGGTTGTATGATGGTTTTGGAGGAGTAGTGGAGGTGATTGGTGGAGGTTATTTGGGGAAGAGAGTTATGAAAAGGTGTGAAGGGGAGAGAAGAAGTGGTGGGGATCCTGTGGGGTCCACAGATCATATGGGAATCCTGTGGGGTCTACAGATCCTGAGGTGTCAAGGATTTTTCATCCCTGCACCTTTTAGACGTGTAAAATGCCCTATACATGCAATCCTGGCATTTAACGCCAGACTGCTACCTGTTTCTGGCGTTAAACACCACTTCCATGCTCTGTTCTGGCGTTTAACGCCAGGTAGATGCTTGTTTCTGGCATTAAACGCCAGCTTGGTGCCTGTTTCTGGCGTTAAACGTCAGACAGGTGCTTGTTTCTGGCGTTTAAACGCCAGACTGTTCTCCTCCAGGGTGTGCTATTTTTCATTCTATTTTTCATTTTGTATTTGATTTTTCAGTAGTTTTTGTGACTTCACATGATTATCAACCTAAAGAAAACATAAAATAACACTAGAAAATAAATAAACATAATTAGATAACATTGGGTTGCCTCCCAACAAGCGCTTCTTTAATGTCAATAGCTTGACACTGAGCTCTCATGGAGCCTCACAGATGTTCAGAGCAAGGTTGGAACCTCCCAACACCAAATTTAGAGTTTGAATGTGGGGGTTCAACACCAAACTTAGAGTTTGGTTGTGGCCTCCCAACACCAAACTTAGAGTTTGACTATGGGGGCTTTGGTTGACTCTGCAGTAAAAGAAGCTTTTCATGCTTCCTCTCCATGGTTACAGAAGGAGATCCTTGAGTTTTAAACACAAGGTTTTCCTCATTCAGTTGAAGGATCAATTCTCCTCTGTCCACATCAATCACAGCTCTTGCTGTAGCTAGGAAGGGTCTTCCAAGGATGATGGATTCATCCTCATCCTTCCCAGTGTCTAGGATTATGAAATCAGCAGGGATGTAAAGGCCTTTAACCTTTACTAGCACGTCCTCTACTTGTCCATAAGCCTGTTTTCTTGAGTTGTCTGCCATCTCTAATGAGATTCTGGCAGCTTGCACCTCAAAGATTCCCAGTTTCTCCATCACAGAGAGTGGCATGAGGTTTATCCCTGATCCAAGGTCACATAGAGCCTTCTCAAAGGTCATGGTGCCTAAGATACAAGGTATTAAGAACTTTCCAGGATCCTGTTTCTTCTGAGGCAATCTCAGTTGATCCAGATCACTTAGTTCATTGATGAGCAATGGAGGTTCATCTTCCCAAGTTTCATTACCAAATAATTTGGCATTCAACTTCATGATTGCACCAAGGTACTTGGCAACTTGCTCTTCAGTAACATCTTCATTCTCTTCAGAAGAAGAATACTCATCAGAGCTCATGAATGGCATAAGGAGGTTCAATGGAATCTCTATGGTCTCTAGATGAGCCTCAGATTCCTTTGGTTCCTCAGAGGAAAACTCCTTGTTAATCACTGGACGTCCCAGGAGGTCTTCCTCACTGGGATTCACGTCCTCTCCCTCCCTTGTAGGTTCGGCCATGATGGTTAAATCAATGGCCTTGCACTCTCTTTTTCGATTCTCTTCAGTATTGCTTGGGAGAGTACTAGTAGGAGTTTCAGTAACTCTTTTACTCAGCTGGCCCACTTGTGCCTCCAGATTTCTAATGGAGGACCTTGTTTCATTCATGAAACTTAAAGTGGCCTTAGATAGATCAGAGACTATATTTGCCACACTAGATGGATTCTGCTCAGAACTCTCTGTCTTTTGCTGAGTGGATGATGGAAAAGGTTTGCTATTGCTAAACCTGTTTCTTCCACCATTGTTAAAGCCTTGTTGAGGCTTTTGTTGATCCTTCCATGAGAGATTTGGGTGATTTCTCCATGAGGGATTATAGGTATTTCCATAGGGTTCTCCCATGTAATTCACCTCTGCTATTGCAGGGTTCTCACGATCATAAGCTTCTTCTACAGAAGACGCCTCTATAGTACTGTTGGATGATTCCTTCAATCCATTCAGACTCTGAGAGATCATATTGACTTACTGAGTCAATATTTTATTCTGAGCCAATATGGCATTCAGAGTATCAATTTCAAGAACTCCCTTCTTCATAGGCGTCCCATTATTCACAGGATTCCTTTCAGAAGTGTACATGAACTGGTTATTTGCAACCATGTCAATGAGTTCTTGAGCTTCTGCAGGCATTTTCTTTAGGTGAATGGATCCACCTGCAGAATGGTCCAGTGACATCTTTGATAATTCAGACAGACCATCGTAGAATATATCTAGGATGGTCCATTCTGAAAGCATGTCAGAAGGACACTTTTTGGTCAGTTCCTTATATCTCTCCCAAGCTTCATAGAGGGATTCACCTTCCTTCTGTCTGAAGGTTTGGACATCCACTCTAAGCTTACTAAGCTTTTGAGGAGGAAAGAACTTGGCTAAGAAAGCCTTGACCAGCTTATCCCAAGAGTTCAGGCTATCATTAGGTTGAGAGTCCAACCATACTCTAGCTCTGTCTCTTACAGCAAATGGGAAAAGCATAAGCCTGTAGACCTCGGGATCAACCCCATTGGTCTTAACAGTGTCACAGATCTGCAAGAATTCAGTTAAGAACTGAAAAGGATCTTCTGATGGGAGTCCATGAAACTTGCAATTCTGTTGCATTAGAGAAACTAATTGAGGTTTAAGCTCAAAATTGTTTGCTCCAATGGCAGGGATTGAGATGCTTCTTCCATGTAAAGTGGAATTTGGTGCAGTAAAGTCACCAAGCATCTTCCTTGCATTGTTATTATTTTCGGCCATGTTGTCTTCTTTCTCGAAAATTTCTGTCAAATTTTTTCCAGAGAGTTGTGCTTTAGCTTCCCTTAGCTTCCTCTTCAGAGTCCTTTTAGGTTCAGGATCAGCTTCAACAAGAATGTTCTTATCCTTGTTCCTACTCATATGAAAAAGAAGATAACACAAAAGAAAATATGGAATCCTCTATGTCACAGTATTGAGATTCCTTTATGTGAGTATAAAAAGAGAAGAATGTAAGAAGGAGAAGAGATAAACTCGAACAAAGAAAAGAATATGGTGTTCGAATTTTGAGATGAAGAGAAGTGTTAGTAAATAAATAAATAAATAAATAATTAGAAGGAGATGAGAGAGAGGGAATTTCGAAAATTAATTAAATTAAAATTAAAATTTAAAGTTAAATTTTGAAAATTAAAATTGAAATCAAATTAAATTAAATTTTTAAAACAATTAATTAATTAAAAAGGAATTTTTTTTTTTGAAAAAGAGGGAAGGGATTTTTGAAAATTAGAGAGAGAATTAGTTAGGTAGTTTTGAAAAAGATATGATTGAAACAAAAAGATAAGATTGATTGAAAAAAAGATTTGAAAATCAATTTTAAAAGATAAGAGGTTAGAAAAGAAGTTAGAAAAGATTTTGAAATTGATTTTGAAAAAGATGTGATTGAAATTTATTTTGAGAAAGATTTGAAAAAGAAATTTAAAAAGATTTGATTTTGAAAATTAAAGTTGATTACTTGACTAACAAGAAACTAAAAAGATATGATTCTAGAGTTTAAAGATTGAATCTTTCTTAATAGGCAAGTAACAACTTAATATTTTTGAATCAATCACATTAATTGTTAGTATTAAATTCGAAAATATGGAATAAAAATAAGAAAAATATTTTTGAAAATCATTTTGGAATTTTCAAAAATTATGAAAGGAAAAATGAGAAAGATTTGATTTTTTTGAAAGAGAATTGAAAAAGATAGAGTTTTTAAAATGAAAATTTGATTTGACTCATAAGAAACCACTAAATTTTAAAATTTTTTTAAAAAGTCAACTAAAATTTTCGAATTTGATGAGAAGAAAAGGGAAAGATTTTTATTTTTTTGATTTTTAAATTTTTAATAATGAGAGAGAAAAACAACCCAAAGACTCAATGCATGAAAATTTTGGATTAAAACATGTGATGCATGCAAGAACACTATGAATATCAAGATGAACACCAAGAACACTTTGAATGTCGAGATGAACACCAAGAACTTATTTTTGAAAAATTTTCAAGAAAAGAAAAAATGCAACACACCAAACTTAAAAATTTTTATTCTTTAGACATTAACAAATTGAAAATGCATATGAAAAACAAAAAAAGACACAAAAAAAGAAAATATGAAGATCAAACAAGAAGACTGGCCAAGAACAACTTGAAGATCATGAAGAATGTAATTCATGAGATTTTCGAAAATAATTTTTTTTTTGAAAATTAAAAAGATGCAATTGACACCAAACTTAAAACTTGACTCTAGACTCAAACAAGAAACATCAAATTTTTGGTTTTTATGATTTTATTAATTTTTTTATTTTTCGAAAATTAATTGGCAAAAACGAAAAAGAAGAAATTATTTTTTTTTTGTATTTTTCGAAAATAAGAAATAAAAAGCTTAAAAATAAAATAAAGTTACCTAATCTGAGCAACAAGATGAACCGTCAGTTGTCCAAACTCGAACAATCCCCGGCAACGGCGCTAAAAACTTGGTGTGCGAAATCGTGATCATTGCTTCCTTGGTAACGGTGCTAAAAACTCAATACGCACGTTCATGATCTTAATTCTATTTCACAACTTCGTACAACTAACCAGCAAGTGCACTGGGTCGTCCAAGTTATAAACCTTACGTGAGTAAGGGTCGATCCCACGGAGATTGTTGGTATGAAGTAAGCTATGGTCACCTTGTAAATCTCAGTCAGGCGGATATTAAAAGGTTATGTAGTTTTCGAATAATAATAATAATTAAACAGAAAATAAAGATAGAGATACTTATGTAATTCATCAATGAGAATTTCAGATAAGTGTATAGAGATGCTTTCGTTCCTCTGAACCTCTGTTTTCCTGCTGCCTTCATCCAATCAATCCTACTCCCTTCCATGGCAAGCTTTATGTAGGGCATCACCGTTGTCAATGGCTACTTTCCATCCTCTCTGTGAAAATGGTCCGATGCGCTGTCACTGCATGGCTAATCATCTGGAGGTTCTCGATCACACTGGAATAGGATTCACCCTCCTTTTGCGTCTGTCACTACGCCCAGTACTCGCGAGTTTGAAGTTCGTCACAGCCATCCCTTTCCGGATCCTACTCGGAATATCATAGACAAGGTTTAGACTTTCCGAATCTCAGGAATGGCCATCCATGGGTTCTATTTTATACCACGAAGATTCTAATATCTTGGACTCGGTCCTCTGTATTAGATATCCAAGAGATACTCATTCTAGCTTGTTTGCATGTAGAACGGAAGTGTTTGTCAGGCATGCGCTCATAGGTGAGAATGATGATGAGCGTCACATAATCATCACATTCATCATGTTCTTGGGTGCGAATGGATATCTTAGAATAGGAATAAGCTTGAATTGAATAGAAAAACAGTAGTACTTTGTATTATTTCGTGAGGAACAGCAGAGCTCTACACCTTAATCCATGGAGTGTAGAAACTCTACCGTTGAAAATACATAAGTCTAAGATGGCATAAAACTAATCAAAGATGATCCGAAGATGTAAATACAATAGTAAAAAGTTTTATTTATACTAAACTAGTTATCAGGGTTTACAGAAATGAGTAAATGATGCAAAAATCCACTTCTGGGGCCCACTTGGTGTGTGCTTGGGCTGAGTATTGAGCTTTACACGTGTAGAGGCTTCTCTTGGAGTTGAACACCAGTTTGTAACCTATTTTTGGCGTTTAACTCCACTTTGCAACCTGTTTCTGGCGTTTAACTCCAGAATGCAGCATGGAACTGGAGTTGAACGCCAGTTTGCGTCGTCTAAACTCGGGCAAAGTATGGACTATTATATATTACTGGAAAGTCCTGGATGTCTAGTTTCCAAAGCAATTGAGAGCGCGCCATTTGGAGTTATGTAGCTCCAGAAAATCCACTTTGAGTGCAGGGAGGTCAGAATCCAACAGCATCTGCAGTCCTTTTTCAGCCTGAATCAGATTTTTGCTCAGGTCCCTCAATTTCAGCCAGAAATTACCTAAAATCACAGAAAAATACACAAACTCAAAGTAAAGTCCAGAAATGTGAATTTTAATTAAAAACTAATAAAAATAAACTAAAAACTAACTAAATCATACTAAAAACTATGTAAAAATAATGCCAAAAAGCGATTTATCCGCTCATCACCAACCATGTTCTATCTCTGTCTCTTACAACAAAAGGAAAAAGCATAAGCTTGTAGACCTCGGGATCAACCCCATTGGTCTTGACAGTGTCACAGGTTTGCAAGAATTCAGCTAAGAACTGATGAGGTTCTTCCAATGGAAGTCCATGAAACTTGCAATTCTGTTGCATTAGAGAAACTAATTGAGGCTTAAGCTCAAAGTTGTTTGCTCCAATGGCAGGGATTGAGATGCTTCTCCCGTAGAAGTCAGGGGTAGGTGCAGTAAAGTCACCAAGCACCTTCCTTGCATTGTTGGCATTGTTGTTGTTTTCGGCTGCCATGGCTTCTTCTTGTTTGAAAAGTTCTGTTAGGTCCTCTATAGAGAGTTGTACTTTAGCTTCTTTTAGATTTCTCTTCAAGGTCCTTTCAGGTTGAAGTTCAGCTTCAACAAGAATGCCTTTGTTCTTGCTCCTGCTCATATGAAAAGAGAGGAGAAGAAGATATGGAATCCTCTATGTCACAGTATAGAGATTCCTTGAGGTGTCAGAGGTAAAGAAGAATAGAAGGATGAGGTAGAGAAGAGAGAATTTGAACATATCAAGAGGGATAGAGTTCGAATTGTACATTGAGGAGGAGTGTTAGTCCATAAATAGAAGGATGTGAGAAGAGGGGAAGAATTTTTGAAAATAAAGTAAAAAGATTTTGAAATAATTAAGAAAAATTCTGAAAATTTGGTAAATGATTTTTGAAAACTAAGATTGGGAAAGAAATTAAGTGATTTTTTAAAAAAAAAGATTTTGAAATTAGAAATTAAAAAGAAATGATTGAAACTTAATTTTGAAAAAGATGTGATTGAAAAGACATGATTGAGAAGATATGATTGAGAACCAAATTTAAAAGAAGAAAGTTTTTAAAATTAAAG
The DNA here is from genome assembly GCF_059453495.1 of Arachis ipaensis. Classification (NCBI taxonomy): domain Eukaryota; kingdom Viridiplantae; phylum Streptophyta; class Magnoliopsida; order Fabales; family Fabaceae; genus Arachis; species Arachis ipaensis. The sequence goes on from NC_142444.1 coordinate 82,779,566, forward strand.
TTGATTACTTGACCAACAAGAAATTAAAAGATATGATTCTAGAATTAAAACTTTTGATCCTTTCTTAATAGGCAAGTAATAACTTGAAAATTTTGAATTAAATCACTAATTGTAGTAAGGATTTTCGAAAATAGTAATAAATAAAAAAAATTGAAAAGAAATTGATTTTGAAAAGATATGATTTGAAAAAAATTTGATTTTGAAAAATTATGAAAATTTGAAAAAGATTTGAATTAAAAACAAAATCTTCCCTCTAGTGTCCTCCTGGCATTAAACGCCCAGAATGGCATCCATTCTGGCGTTTAACGCCCAAAATGCTACCTTTTTGGGCGTTTAACGCCCAGCTAGGTACCCTGGTTGGCGTTTAAATGCCAGTTTTCCTTCTTCATTGGGCGTTTTGAATGCCCAGCTTTTTCCCTGTAATTCCTCTGCTGCATGTTCTGAATCTTCAATTCTCTGTATTATTGACATGAAAAGACACAATTTTTAAATTATTTTGAATTTTTTAATGATGAGAAACAATAAAAAATGCAACTAAGATCAAATAAACAATGCATGCAAGACACCAAACTGAGAAGTTTGTATACTAAGGACTATAACAATTTAAAAATGCATGTAAGAAACAACAAAAGACACAAAATAAGAGAAATTAAAGATCAGAGTACTGGAATCATCAAGAACAACTTGAAGATCAATGAAGAACATATGCAAGAAGAATAAAGACATGCAATTGACACCAAACTTAAGATTAGACACTAGACTCAAACAAGAAACATAAAATATTTTTGATTTTATAAATTTTATAATTTTTTTGTGATTTTTCGAAAATTATATGGAAAAGAAGAATAAAGAGATTCAAAATTTTTAATAAGAATTCCAGGAATCATGCAATGTTAGTCTAAAACTCTGGTCCAGGAATTAGACATAGGTTACTAGCCAGCCAAGCTTTTAGTGAAAGCTTCGGTCCAAAACACTAGACATGGCCAATGGCCAGCTAAGCTTTAGCAAATCATTATGTTCAACAGCAAGATTGATAGAAATCAACAAGCTCTTGTGATGATAAGTTGAAACCTCGGTCCAAAAGATTAGACATGGCTTCACAGCCAGCCAGATTTCAACAGATCATCATGAAACTCTAGAATTCATTCTTAAAAACTCTGAAGAACAGAATAGAAATAATTTTTTTTTTTGAAATTTTTTGAAAATTGAAAAGTAATAAGCTTAAACATAAAATAAAATTACCTAATCTAAGCAACAAGATGAACCGTCAGTTGTCCAAACTCGAACAATCCCCGACAACGGCGCCAAAAACTTGGTGCACGAAATTGTGATCATCAATGGCGCCAACAACTTGGTACGCACATTTGCAATCTCAACTCTTTATCACAACTCCGCACAACTAACCAGCAAGTGCACTGGGTCGTCCAAGTAATAAACCTTACGTGAGTAAGGGTCGATCCCACGGAGATTGTCGGCTTGAAGCAAGCTATGGTCATCTTGTAAATCTCAGTCAGGCGGATTCAAATGGTTATGGAGAATAGATAATTAAAAGATGAATAAAACATAAAATAAAGATAGAGATACTTATGTAATTCATTGGTAGGAATTTCAGATAAGCGTATGAAGATGCTTTGTTCCTCCTAAACTTCTGCTTTCCTATTGCCTTCTTCCAATCATTCATACTCCTTTCCATGGCAAGCTTTAAGTTGGGCATTACCGTTGTCAATGGCTACTTCCCGTCCTCTCAGTGAAAATGTTCCAAATGCGTTGTCACCGCACGGCTAATCATCTGTCGGTTCTCGATCATGTTGGAATAGGATCCATTGATCCTTTTGCGTCTGTCACTACGCCCAACACTCGCGAGTTTGAAGCTCGTCACAGTCATCCCTTCCCAGATCCTACTCAGAATACCACAGACAAGTTTTACACTTTTTGGACCTCAGGAATGGCCACCAATAATTCTAACCTATACCATGAAGGTTTTAATCTTAGATTAGAAAGCCAAGAGATACACATTCAAGCTTGTTTGCATGTAGAATGGAAGTGGTTGTCAGGCACAAGTTCATGGGTGAGAATGGTGATGAGTGTCACATAATCATCACATTCATCATGTTCTTGAGTGCGAATGAATATCTTGGAGAAGAAATAGACTTGAGTTGAATAGAAAAACAATAGTACTTTGCATTAATTCATGAGGAACAGCAGAGCTCCACAAAAGGTCTAGGCATGGCCGAATGGCCAGCCTCCAAGGTCTAAAGACTAAACGTCCAAAGATTATTCTTTAGTGTGTAAAAGTATGAAAATACAATAGCAAAAGGTCCTATTTGTAGAAAACTAGTAACCTAGGGTTTACAGAAATGAGTAAATGATGCAGAATCCACTTCCGGGCCCACTTGGTGTGTGCTTGGGCTGAGTATTGAAGCTTTCATGTGTAGAGACTTTTCTTGGAGTTAAACGCCAGCTTTTGTGCCAGTTTGGGCGTTCAACTCCATCTTTTATCCCAATTCTGCCGTTTTGACGCCAGAATTTCTATGCTGACTTGGGACGCTGGTTTGGGCCATCAAATCTCGAGCAAAGTATAGACTATTATATATTGCTGGAAAGCCCAGGTGTCTACTTTCCAAGGCAATTGAGAGCGCAGAAATTGGGCATCTGTAGCTCCAGAAAATCCACTTCGAGTGCTAGGAGGTCAGAATCCAACAGCATTTGCAGTCCTTTTTCAGCCTCTGAATCAGATTATTGCTCAGGTCCCTTAATTTCAGCCAGAAAATACCTAATATCATAGAAAAACACATAAACTCATAGTAAAGTCCAGAAATGTGATTTTTATTTAAAAACTAATAAAAACATAATAAAAATTAACTAAAACATACTAAAAACATACTAAAGCAATGCCAAAAAGCGTATAAATTATCCGCTCATTAGAGCTCTGTTGTACTTGATGGATTAATGATAGTTAACTTCTTCTTCTCTTCATCTTCTCTTTGATTTGCTAGAAGGAATTGCGTTTTAATGTTAGTGTTCAATTATCTTGGGAAAGAGATTAAATGCAAAATGGTTCCATGGGAACCTTGGAAAAGGAAACATGAAACCAAGCTAGAAATCCCTTCTCACACTTGAGTTGGATCTGGGTTTTGGTGTTTGGATATGGTGACATATAATCCTCCCTCTACTTGGACCTATGATGATGTGTGGTATAATCAGGGACCAAGCATATCTCTCTTCATGAGCAATTAGACCAAGGAATTGGCTATTGATCAAGATCTGAGAGATTGAATCACCAAGGGATTGGGGTTCAATCAATCATGATTACCAATAGGTCAATGAGTTGCATGATTGAAGATGATATGAACTGGATTTAATCCCAAGAGAACAACATCTCCTGATCTCAATGAATTCCCCCTATTCTTATCTTCCACTTTCTTTATAAGTTTCTTTACATTCTGTCAAATCCCCATTCCCATTTACAATTAAGTCATTTATATTTCTGCACTTTACATTATTTTCATTTCCTTTTCTGCACTTTACTGCTTCTCTTTACTTTTGAGTCATTTATGTTTCTGCCCAGTTAGAATTCTGCAATCACAATCTATTTTGCTTAGCTTAACTAATTCACCAATTGATTAAAATTGCTCAAATCTACCAATCTCTGTGGATACGATCCCACTCCAATGTGGGTTATTACTTGACGATAATTTTTGGTGCACTTGCCAAAAGAACGGATTCATCATTTTTATATGGGGTGTGAATTCTAGTCATCAAGTTTTATGGCGCTGTTGTTGGGGATTGGTTTGAATTTGACAATGATTAAATTGATTGGAGAGCTAGATTAAGCATTTTAATTACCTTGTTATTTCTTTTCCAATCTTTTAATTTTTTTCTGTTCTATTTTATTTTAATTTTACTTTGGATTTCAGTTACTCATTGTTCATATTTCCATTCTTCTAACTATTTGATTAATTGCATCAACCAAGCTAACCACTAATCTTAACAAGAGTGATTCCTTCACTTGTCCCATGCTTGCTATTTGTGGAATGTATGACAGGTAGAAAAGGAGAAACTTCATCCTCCTTCGATAGTGAACCTGAGAGGACCTTCCTTAGATTAAGGAGGGAAGCAAGAGGCAAAGGCATAGTGGGAGAGGAAGTAGTGGAGGAAGATCTGGAAGCTACTATGGAAGAAGAAGTGCAAAACCATGTTAGAGTGGATGCTGGTAATCATATTGGGCAAGAAAGGAGAGTCTTAGGCTCCTACATCAACCCAAATCTAGGAAACTGTGGCAGCAGCATTCTCAAACCAACAATCCATGCTAACAACTTTGAGTTGAAACCTCAACTCATCACACTTGTCCAGAATAATTGTTCATATGGGGGGGAGCCCAGGAGGACCTAATCCAATATCTCACTACATTCTTGAGGATTTGTGACACTGTAAAGTCCAATAGTGTACACCCTAACACCTACAAGCTACTTTTGTTCCCTTTTTCACTCAGAGATAAGGCAGCAAAGTGGTTGGAAGCATTTTCCAAAGAGAGCTTAACAACTTGGGATGAGGTTGTAAACAAATTTCTAGCAAGATTCTACCCTCCGCAGAGAGTTAATAGACTGAGAGTTGAGGTGCAGACCTTCAGGCAGCAAGATGGTGAAACACTTTTTGAGGCTTGGGAGAGGCTCAAAGACTTGACAAAGAAGTTCCCTCCGGATATGTTCAATGAATGGGTTCAATATCACATCTTCTATGAAGGGCTATCATATGAAGCAAAGAAGGCTGTGGACCACTCTTTAGGGGGTTCACTCAACAAGAAGAAAACCATTGAGAAGACATAGATGTTATAGAGACTGTAGCTAAAATTGAATACTTCTATGCTTCAGAAAGGACTCAAAAGAGAGGAGTGCTGGAGCTAAATTCTATGGATGCCTTGTTAGCACAAAATAGGATGATTGCAGCATAACTAGCAGCCCTAACAAAGAAGATGGTGACTGGCCAAGTGTCAACTGTCCAAGCTCAAGCACCACCACTGGAAGAAGATACCCCAAAAATTGAAAGTGAATGGGAGCAGGCAAATTATGTGAACAATTCTTCTAGACCACCATTTGACCCAAACTCCAAGACATATAACTCAAGTTGGAAGAACCACCCAAACTTTGGGTGGGGAAACCAACAAAGCCACAACCAAGACCATAAGAAACCATACCAATCCATCCAATACAACAACCATAATCCCAACCATCAATCAGGCAACAATAGACCCTACCATATGATGTGTGGAAAATGATCCAACACAAAACTCACTGGCAAGTGTACCGGGTCGCATCAAGTAATAATAACTCACATGAGTGAGGTCGATCCCACAGGGATTGAAGGATTGAGCAATTTTAGTTAGGTGGTTGATTTAGTCAAGCGAACAAGTGTTGATTTGAGTGATTTGTATCCAACAGGAGCTGAATTGCATGAAATTTAAAGGGAGAGGGATAATTGACAAGAATTTAAAGTGCAGAAGAATTAAAAGAGCTGAATCTTAAGGTGCAAGTAATGTAAATTGCCGAAACTTAGATTGCAAGAAATGTAAATAACTGAAACTTAAAGTGCAAGAAATGTAAATGGCTTGAATCATAAAAGGACTTGGGCATTGGGATTGCAGAAGTTAAACAAGCAAAAGTAAATGACAATTAATAAAGAAGTAGAAGGTGAATTTAGATGCAACAGATCTAAACAAGAAAGGAAGAATTGCTTAAGAAACCAAACAGAAAGCAAAATGCAGCTAAATTGTAATAGCAAAAGGGAAATTTAAGATCTCAGAGGTGGAGGAGACTAGAAAACAAGTCTAGATCTCAAGTCCTTCCTTGATCCAACAAGAGAATGATTGCAGAAAAATAAAAGACAGCTTGCAGAAGAAGTAAAGATGAAAAAAGTAGGGAAACTTAGATCCAAATCACAATTCCTTCAATTATGCAGTAAAATAAACAGAAAGAGATCTCAAGGTGAGATTCAAACAGAATTTCTTCAATTCTTCACCCAAGACTCCAAACAAAGAGTAGAAAATGCAGAAGCAAGAACAAAGAAGAAGAGAGATCAATTCTCCTTCCCAATTCCCAAACTCCCAAAGCTAGAAAATTGGAAATTCCAAAGTAAGCAAAAAGATTAGCTAAAAAAATGAAAAGAAGGTCCTCTATAACTCAAACTAGCTTCTATTTATACACTTCCTATTTTTGGATTTTAGAATTTAGAGTGAGCTTTTTAATTTTGTGAAGAATTGGATTTTATTTCATTTTTGGACTCAAAATTGAGTCATGGTGCACTCCCAGGGGACGGCTCAGTTGGAAAAACAAACTGAGCGCCCAAACTTGTCTTTTGCTTGCCCAATTTGTGCGCGTCCAGCCTTATTAATGTTGCACTTCAATAGAGCTCAGTTAGAAAATTGAACTGAGCTCTATGTCTTGCCTTGGGTGTGTCCAGCGCGCGTTCTAGCCCCCTTGGCTTGCAATTTTGTTGCGCATGACATGCTCCTTGGTGTGCTTCCTAGCGTGCCAATGTGTGGGGAGTGGGGGAGAGTAGCGCTCAGTTGGGAAAGCAATTTGAGCTCCCCATTGTAGCACCTGGTTGTGGGCTTCATGCTTCCAAGTTCGATCCTTGGTGGAAGCAAATTGGTGTTGATTTCCTTGGAAGAGTGGAGCGCTCCTTCCTTGCCTTTCATGAGGCTCCCTAGTTCGAACCTTGGGGGAGCCATTTTGGCTCACTTTCTTTGCACAAAGAGTAGCGCTCCTCCCTTATTCTCCATGGAACTCCCAGTTTTGAATCCTTGCCAAATCATTTTGGCTTATTGTCCTTACAAGCATGGTAGCGTGAGGTTCCTTGTTCGAACCTTGGGGAAGGCTTTTTGGCCAAATTTTCTTGTTTTCCTTGCAAGGAGCGTTCCTTGCTTCCCTTGGGTCATGAGTTCAAAACTTTGTGGCTTCATTCCTTGAAATTTTGCTTTGAATTTATTCTTGAAGGAGCCCGATAAAGCTCACTTAGTGAACTGAGCTTTATGTCCTTGCCTTGCTTTCTTTGATGCTCAGTTCATTAAGTTAATTGAGATTTGTGCCTTGCTTCCTCCTTTTCTTCTTTGTGAAGCTCGGTTCACTCACCCAACCTAGCTTTCCTTCTTTCTCAATGATGCCACGCTTTCTCTTCTCCTTTGGCTACGCTTCTTGTTTCCTTTGGGGCATGCTCCTTAGGCCACGCTTTTCTTATTTTTTTTTCTTTTCTTCACCTACAAGCAATCAAAACAACCAATCAAAGTATCACCAAATTCACAAGATTTAAAGTTCATTCATAATTCAATTAATTTTAGCTTAAACCTCATGATTTTGTATCAATTAAACTGTGGTTGATTGATTCAACAAAACCATGCAATTCCACTCCAAATTACTTACTTACAATGGAAGAAAGTGCATAAAACCTAATGAAACAAGTGAAAATTGCTTGAAAAGCTAGCATAAAATGACTTGTCATCACAACACCAAACTTAAAACTTGCTTGTCCCCAAGCAAGCACTAATCATAAGAGAAAATGAAATAAAACAGAGAAGTATGCATGTTCTTATTTAGCAGATAGTTGAATTTGGTTCATGGGATTTTATGTAGACAATGGTGGCTCATTTATTATTTGTTGTTACATAAGATATGTTTCTTCAAAGATTCACTAAGGTTGCTGATATAATGCTTCACTTTTTGCTTAATCCCTTGCTAGCTTTTCCTTCTTTATTTTTGCTTAGAGCTTATTGTTCATTGAAGGCTTGGTGGCAAATGTTGCAGTAGCCTTTGGCTTAGTTTTGCTCAACATTTCTTCACCACAGACACATGGCTCACATTTTCTTCCTAGGATCATTGATGCCCAACATCTCTTTGGATTACTAAATGTTTTGTAGCTAGGTTGCTCTTTATTGTGAACTTTCAGTTGGCAATCCCAAATCAGTTGATCTAAGTGGCCAAGTTTTGAAATACTCCTTAGAACTTACTTGTCCAAGCATATCCTAGTACAAAAACACCACAAGCATGTGTCCTAGGGTCCAAGCTATTGGTGTCTAGCCTTATTGTTTATTTCTTTGCCACTTTTTGGCTTTTCTCTTTCTTTTTCTTTCTGTTTTGATTCATTTTCAAGTGAATTCCAATAATACAAGGCTTCATAGCAGCAAACTAGGTTAGGCTTCAAAGAACATGTCATTATGCAGCATTTATTTTGTGAGCTAACAATTCAATCAAACATATACCACCACTAACTTTCATTCTAACTTTTGCAACATTGAACAATTACTTTTCTAATTCAACCATTTTTTTTCTTTTATTCAATCAGCAAGGAAACAAAGCAAAATACTCAAACTGATGAAAGATGACAAGATTATGCAGATAGCTTTCTTTAGCATGTACTTCTACTTGCACTAAATGAACATTCTAGCCAGACATAAAGGAATCTCTGAATTAAAACATTTCACAACAACAAGGATCAAGTGTAAAAACAACCTGTTGGGTTGCAGCTTTTCATTCTTCCTTCTGTTGTGCCCCTTCTGAGTCATAATGCAGACGTTATTTAATTTGTTGACTGTTTTCCTGCATACTCCTCAAAAGTTACTTGCTTTTCAAGCCCTTTAGGTATCCGGTTAGTATGCAAAGCTTATTTGTGGGCTTTTGAACTTACTTTGGTGTGTGAACACCAAACTTAGTTCCTTGCCAGTGTTTCTCATGCAGTAAATTAACCATATGTGAAATCCTTTTTCCTTGCTAAAGGTAATAAGACTAAAAACTATGAAACAGCAGATTGGTTAACTAGTTTATCTGATTGCTTGAGGCTAGCATTATGCAGAAGGTGAGAATGTGTTTTATGATGAAGTTTTGGTAGAACACCAAACTTAGAATCCTTCATTCTCCCTTAGATTATTTTGGTTTGCAACACCAAACTTAGCTTCTTGCAATATAGATAAAACTAATTGACCTTTTTATTAAAATAGCTCTGTGATGCCAGGGCATTTTGGCCAGTTTCACTGACCTTTTCTTTACTATTTTTAGGGTAGTTTCATGCATTTCCTTAGAAAATAAGCTAGTTTTGGGTAGATATTCACTTACATCTTGATTCAAGCATACATTGTGCACTTTACATGATTTCATGAGAATTTTGCATGAATTTAATGACAAATTGGATGTTGTATTTCCCATGACATGAACTAGAACTTTGATGCACTCTATTGCTTGATTTCAGGACAAAGGAAGCAAGGAAGAACCACATTAGCAGCCACATTAATCTAATTAACGTAACTCCTAACGTGGAATGGGAGTAACTTGCAAAATTAAAGAGAAAAGTAATCGCCAATAACGCTCTCGAAGCCATCATTGCCCACGTTAAGAGTCACGTTAACTAAGTTAACGTGAACTCTAACGTGGAGGAAAGGAAATGGAGCCAACATTAGTGACACTTACCTTTGTCACTAATGTTGGACCAAGCTCATAAGTGGCCACGTTAAGAGCCACGTTAACTTAGTTAACGTGGCCTCTAACGTTAAGAAGTAAAGGGGAAGCCAACGTTAGTGACATTCAACTTTGTCACTAACGTTGGCCAAGTCACAAAAAGCCACGTTAACTTCCACGTTAACCTAGTTAACGTGGAAGCTAACGTGAAGAAAGTAGGTGATCGACAACGTTAGTGACACCAAACATTGTCACTAACGTTGGGATTAACCCACACAAGCCCCAATAAGCCACATTAACTCCTACGTTAACCTAGTTAACATGGAAGCTAACGTGAAGAAGGAAGGTGATCGCCAACGTTAGTGACACCTAACATTGTCACTAATGTTGGAAGGAGCCCACACAAGCCACAATGAGCCACGTTAACTCCCATGTTAACTTAGTTAACGTGGAAGCTAACGTGAGGAGGAGAGATGATGAGCCAACGTTAGTGACATTCACCTTTGTCACTAACATTGGAGATGGCTAGCACAGCCACATTAAAGGCCACGTTAACCTAGTTAACGTGGACTCTAACATGGGAGCTAGGGGCACATTGGAACGTTAGTGACAAAGGTAAGTGTCACTAACGTTCTCGAAGGTTGGCAAGCCTACGTTAAGGAGCCACGTTAACTAAGTTAACGTGGACTCTAACGTAGGGAAGGAGGAGGCTTCTCAACGTTATTGGGAAAGGTAAGTCCCAATAACGTGTGCGAAGGACAAAGAGGCAATGTTAGTGGCAACGTTTGTGCCACTAACGTTGAGGTTAACGTAGCTCTTACTTGGGTGAGGAACGTTAGTGAAAAAGGTGATTGTCACTAACGTTCTCGAACCCATATTTTCACTGAACGTTAACACCACTAATGTCCTGAGCTAAAGTCTTTGCCCACTTCACACTTTCTCTCTGCAAGTAAAGCCAAGCCCAATGAAGAAGATAACTGCTTCAAACTCAAGATCCAAAGGCCCATACCCAAGAGTTGAAGAGCCAACTAGAAGATCAGAAGAGTAGTATATATAGGAGTAGCTTTGAATTAAAAAGGGAGTTGGAAAATATAGGGAGCCTCTTGGCATAGAACTACTCTCTGTATTTTACTTTCTCTGCACTTCTAGTTTCATCATGTATTCTCCATCTTTGTTTTCATTTTCCAGAGCTATGAACAACTAAACCCCTTTCATTGGGTTGGGGAGCTCTGTTATAATTTGATGGATCAATACTAGTTTTCATTATTCTTCTTCTATCTTTTCTCTTGATTTTACTTGAAAGCTTTCGAGCTTCATCCAATTGGGTAGTTGATGCCAGGGCATTTTGGCTAGTTTCACTAACCTTTTCTTTACTGTTTTTAGGGTAGTTTCATGCATTTCCTTAGAAAATAAGCTAGTTTTGGGTAGATATTCACTTACATCTTGATTCAAGAATACATTGTGCACTTTACATGATTTCATGAGGATTTTGCATGAATTTAATGACAAATTGGATGTTGTATTTTCCATGACTTGGACTAGAACTTTGATGCACTCTATTGCTTGATTTCAGGACAAAGGAAGCAAGGAAGAACCACGTTAGAGCCACGTTAATCTAATTAACGTAACTCCTAACGTGGAATGGGAGTAACTTGCAAAGTTAATGAGAAAAGTAATCGCCAATAACGCTCTCGAAGCCATCATTGCCCACGTTAAGAGTCACAATAACTAAGTTAACGTGAACTCTAACCTGGAGGAAAGGAAATGGAGCCAACGTTAGTGACACTTACCTTTGTCACTAACGTTGGACCAAGCTCATAAGTGGCCACGTTAAGAGCCACGTTAACTTAGTTAACGTGGCCTCTAACGTTAAGAAGTAAAGGGGAAGCCAACGTTAGTGACATTCAACTTTGTCACTAACGTTGGCCAAGTCACAAAAAGCCACGTTAACTTCCACGTTAACCTAGTTAACGTGGAAGCTAACGTGAAGAAAGTAGGTGATCGACAACGTTAGTGACACCAAACATTGTCACTAACGTTGGGATTAACCCACACAAGCCCCAATAAGCCACGTTAACTCCCATGTTAACCTAGTTAACGTGGAAGCTAACGTGAAGAAGGAAGGTGATCGCCAACGTTAGTGACACCTAACATTATCACTAATGTTGGAAGGAGCCCATACAAGCCACAATGAGCCACGTTAACTCCCACGTTATCTTAGTTAACGTGGAAGCTAACGTGAGGAGGAGAGATGATGAGCCAACGTTAGTGACATTCACATTTGTCACTAACGTTGGAGATGGCTAGCATAGCCACGTTAAAGGCCACGTTAACCTAGTTAACGTGGACTCTAACGTGGGAGCTAGGGGCACATTGGAACGTTAGTGACAAAGGTAAGTGTCACTAACGTTCTCGAAGGTTGGCAAGCCTACGTTAAGGAGCCACGTTAACTAAGTTAACGTGGACTCTAACGTAGGGAAGGAGGAGGCTTCTCAACGTTATTGGGAAAGGTAAGTCCCAATAACGTGTGCGAAGGACAAAGAGGCAACGTTAGTGGCAACGTTTGTGCCACTAACGTTGAGGTTAACGTGGCTCTTACTTGGGTGAGGAACGTTAGTGAAAAAGGTGATTGTCACTAACGTTCTCGAACCCATATTTTCACTGAACGTTAACACCAATAACGTCCTGAGCTAAAGTCTCTGCCCACTTCAAACTTTCTCTCTGCAAGTAAAGCCAAGCCCAATGAAGAAGATAACTGCTTCAAACTCAATATCGAAAGGCCCATATCCAAGACTTGAAGAGCCAACTAGAAGATCAGAAGAGTAGCATATATAGGAGTAGCTTTGAATTAAAAAGGGAGTTAGAAAATATAGGGAGCCTCTTGGCATAGAACTACTCTCTATATTTTACTTTCTCTGCACTTCTAGTTTCATCATGTATTCTCCATCTTTGTTTTCATTTTCCAGAGCTATGAACAACTAAACCCCTTTCATTGGGTAAGGGAGCTCTGTTGTAATTTGATGGATCAATACTAGTTTTCATTATTCTTCTTCTATCTTTTCTCTTGATTTTACTTGAAAGCTTTCGAGCTTCATCCAATTGGGTAGTTGATGCCAGGGCATTTTGGCCAGTTTCACTAACCTTTTCTTTACTGTTTTTAGGGTAGTTTCATGCATTTCCTTAGAAAATAAGCTAGTTTTGGGTAGATATTCACTTACATCTTGATTCAAGCATACATTGTGCACTTTACATGATTTCATGAGGATTTTGCATGAATTTAATGACAAATTGGATGTTGTATTTCCCATGACTTGGACTAGAACTTTGATGCACTCTATTGCTTGATTTCAGGACAAAGGAAGCAAGGAAGAACCACGTTAGCAGCCACGTTAATCTAATTAACGTAACTCCTAACGTGGAATGCGAGTAACTTGCAAAGTTAATGAGAAAAGTAATCGCCAATAACGCTCTCGAAGCCATCATTGCCCACGTTAAGAGTCACAATAACTAAGTTAACGTGAACTCTAACGTGGAGGAAAGGAAATGGAGCCAACGTTAGTGACACTTACCTTTGTCACTAACGTTGGACCAAGCTCATAAGTGGCCACGTTAAGAGCCACGTTAACTTAGTTAACGTGGCCTCTAACGTTAAGAAGTAAAGGGGAAGCCAACGTTAGTGACATTCAACTTTGTCACTAACGTTGGCCAAGTCACAAAAAGCCACGTTAACTTCCACGTTAACCTAGTTAACGTGGAAGCTAACGTGAAGAAAGTAGGTGATCGACAAAGTTAGTGACACCAAACATTGTCACTAACGTTGGGATTAACCCACACAAGCCCCAATAAGCCACGTTAACTCCCATGTTAACCTAGTTAACGTGGAAGCTAACGTGAAGAAGGAAGGTGATCGCCAACGTTAGTGACACCTAACATTGTCACTAATGTTGGAAGGAGCCCACACAAGCCACAATGAGCCACGTTAACTCCCACGTTAACTTAGTTAACGTGGAAGCTAACGTGAGGAGGAGAGATGATGAGCCAACGTTAGTGACATTCACATTTGTCACTAACGTTGGATATGGCTAGCATAGCCACGTTAAAGGCCACGTTAACCTAGTTAACGTGGACTCTAACGTGGGAGCTAGGGGCACATTGGAACGTTAGTGACAAAGGTAAGTGTCACTAACGTTCTCGAAGGTTGGCAAGCCTACGTTAAGGAGCCACGTTAACTAAGTTAACGTGGACTCTAACGTAGGGAAGGAGGAGGCTTCTCAACGTTATTGGGAAAGGTAAGTCCCAATAACGTGTGCGAAGGACAAAGAGGCAACGTTAGTGGCAACGTTTGTGCCACTAACGTTCAGGTTAACGTGGCTCTTACTTGGGTGAGTAACGTTAGTGAAAAAGGTGATTGTCACTAACATTCTCGAACCCATATTTTCACTGAACGTTAACACCACTAACGTCCTGAGCTAAAGTCTCTGCCCACTTGACACTTTCTCTCTGCAAGTAAAGCCAAGCCCAATGAAGAAGATAACTACTTCAAACTCAATATCAAAAGGCCCATACCCAAGACTTGAAGAGCCAACTAGAAGATCAGAAGAGTAGTATATATAGGAGTAGCTTTGAATTAAAAAGGGAGTTAGAAAATATAGGGAGCCTCTTGGCATAGAACTACTCTCTGTATTTTACTTTCTCTGCACTTCTAGTTTCATCATGTATTCTCCATCTTTGTTTTCATTTTCCAGAGCTATGAACAACTAAACCCCTTTCATTGGGTAAGGGAGCTCTGTTGTAATTTGATGGATCAATACTAGTTTTCATTATTCTTCTTCTATCTTTTCTCTTGATTTTACTTGAAAGCTTTCGAGCTTCATCCAATTGGATAGTTGATGCCAGGGCATTTTGGCCAGTTTCACTGACCTTTTCTTTACTGTTTTTAGGGTAGTTTCATGCATTTCCTTAGAAAATAAGCTAGTTTTGGGTAGATATTCACTTACATCTTGATTCAAGCATACATTGTGCACTTTACATGATTTCATGAGGATTTTGCATGAATTTAATGACAAATTGGATGTTGTATTTCCAATGACTTGGACTAGAACTTGGATGCACTCTATTGCTTGATTTCAGGACAAAGGAAGCAAGGAAGAACCACGTTAGCAGCCACGTTAATCTAATTAACGTAACTCCTAACGTGGAATGGGAGTAACTTGCAAAGTTAATGAGAAAAGTAATCGCCAATAACGCTCTCGAAGCCATCATTGCCCACCTTAAGAGTCATGTTAACTAAGTTAACGTGAACTCTAACGTGGAGGAAAGGAAATGGAGCCAACGTTAGTGACACTTACCTTTGTCACTAATGTTGGACCAAGCTCATAAGTGGCCACGTTAAGAGCCACGTTAACTTAGTTAACGTGGCCTCTAACGTTAAGAAGTAAAGGGGAAGCCAACGTTAGTGACATTCAACTTTGTCACTAACGTTGGCCAAGTCACAAAAAGCCACGTTAACTTCCACGTTAACCTAGTTAACGTGGAAGCTAACGTGAAGAAAGTAGGTGATCGACAACGTTAGTGACACCAAACATTGTCACTAACATTGGGATTAACCCAAACAAGCCCCAATAAGCCACGTTAACTCCCATGTTAACCTAGTTAACGTGGAAGCTAACGTGAAGAAGGAAGGTGATCGCCGGCGTTAGTGACACCTAACATTGTCACTAATGTTGGAAGGAGCCCACACAAGCCACAATGAGCCACGTTAACTCCCACGTTAACTGAAGCTAACGTGAGGAGGAGAGATGATGAGCCAACGTTAGTGACATTCACCTTTGTCACTAACGTTGGAGATGGCTAGCATAGCCACGTTAAAGGCCACGTTAACCTAGTTAACGTGGACTCTAACGTGGGAGCTAGGGGCACATTGGAACGTTAGTGACAAAGGTAAGTGTCACTAACGTTCTCGAAGGTTGGCAAGCCTACGTTAAGGAGCCACGTTAACTAAGTTAACGTGGACTCTAACGTAGGGAAGGAGGAGGCTTCTCAACGTTATTGGGAAAGGTAAGTCCCAATAACGTGTGCGAAGGACAAAGAGGCAACGTTAGTGGCAACGTTTGTGCCACTAACGTTGAGGTTAACGTGGCTCTTACTTGGGTGAGGAACGTTAGTGAAAAAGGTGATTGTCACTAACGTTCTCGAACCCATATTTTCACTGAACGTTAACACCACTAACGTCCTGAGATAAAGTCTCTTCCCACTTCAAACTTTCTCTCTGCAAGTAAAGCCAAGCCCAATGAAGAAGATAACTTCTTCAAACTCAATATCGAAAGGCCCATACCCAAGACTTGAAGAGCCAACTAGAAGATCAGAAGAGTAGCATATATAGGAGTAGCTTTGAATTAAAAAGGGAGTTAGAAAATATAGGGAGCCTCTTGGCATAGAACTACTCTCTGTATTTTACTTTCTCTGCACTTCTAGTTTCATCATGTATTCTCCATCTTTGTTTTCATTTTCCAGAGCTATGAACAACTAAACCCCTTTCATTGGGTTAGGGAGCTCTGTTGTAATTTGATGGATCAATACTAGTTTTCATTATTCTTCTTCTATCTTTTCTCTTGATTTTACTTGAAAGCTTTCGAGCTTCATCCAATTGGGTAGTTATCTTGGAAAACAAGCTATTCAAACTTGGATCTCTTCTGAACCTTGAAAGAGGAATGAAGAGATCATGCTAGAAATGCTTTCTCATGCTGGACCAAATTGGGTTTGGATGGATATGTGACTATAATCCTCTCAACACTTGATTTGGGAAATGCATGTGGTATAATCAGTGACCATACTTCATCTCTTCTCATGAGCAATTGACCAAGGAATTGGCTATTGATCAAGATTTGAGAGATTGAATTACAAGGAATTGTAATTCGGTCACTTAAAATTGCCAGGGAGATCAATGAGTGCATTGATTGAGGAAGAGATGAAAATGAAATTGATCCGGAGAATGCAACACCTCCTGAGCCCAATGAACTCCCCATTTCTGATCTTACCCATTCTCTTTAATTTCTGTCATTTACTTTTATGAGCAATTACCCCATTCCCATTTAAGATTCTGCAATTTACTTTCCGTCATCTACATTCAGCTCTTTATTTCTAGCATTTACTTTTCTGTTATTTACTTTCCCGCCATTTAATTTTCTGCAATTTTCAACCCAAATTCTAATTCGCTCAACTAGAATATTCCTCTAATTAAAGTTGCTTGATCAATCAATCCCTGTGGGAATCGACCTCTCTCTATTGTGAGTTTTTACTTGACGACAAATTCGGTACACTTGCCGAAGGAAATTTGTTATGAGACAAGTTTTTCGTGCATCAAGTTTATGGCGCCGTTGCCGGGGATTGATTATGCATCAACAATGATTAAATTGGAAGATAACTAGATTGAGAATTTTTGTTTTGTTTGTTTTAATTTTCTATTCGAGTAATTTACTTTCAGTTTTAGTTAATTTCTTCCCTTCCCCCTACTTTTTCGTTTTTAGTTATTTACCATTCATTTCACTAACCCACTAATTGTTTGATATGTTGCATCTCTCACACTAACAGTCATTCTGACAGAAATAGTTTCTGGATCTATTTTCCTTGCTTGTACTTGTTGGTTGTATGGCAGGAAGAAGAAGCGAGGCTTCAACTTCCTTTGATTCTGAACCTGAGAGGACCTTCTATAGATTAAGGAGGGAAGCAAGAGGAAAAAGAGTAGTTGGCGTCGAGGAAGAGGAGGAATACTTTGAACCAAACATGGAAGACAACATGGAAAACCATCATGAAGAAGAGGCTCACAACCATGGCGGAGGAGGTCGAGAAAATCATGCTGGGGAGGATAGAAGAGTTTTAGGCTCTTACATCAATCCAAACCCAGGAAACTATGGAAGTAGCATTCAAAAGCCAACCATCCATGCCAACAATTTTGAACTAAAACCACAGCTCATCACCCTTGTTCAGAACAACTGTTCGTTAGGAGGAAGTGTCCAAGAAGACCCCAATCAACATCTAACCACCTTCTTGAGAATATGTGACACAGTGAAGTCTAATGGTGTTCTTCCTGACGCCTATAGACTACTCTTATTTCCATTCTCACTCAAGGATAAGGCAGCCAAGTGGCTGGAGTCTTTCCCAAAGGAGAGCTTGACAACCTGGGAAGATGTGGTGAACAAATTCTTAGCAAGATTTTACCCTCCTCAACGAATCAATAGGCTGAGAGCTGAGGTCCAAACTTTCAGGCAACAAGATGGTGAGACTCTTTATGAAGCATGGGAGAGGTTTAAGGACCTAACAAGGAGGTGCCCACCAGATATGTTCAACGAATGGGTGCAACTGCACATTTTTTATGAAGGCCTGTCATATGAATCATAGAAGGCAGTAGACCATTCATCCGAAGGATCTTTGAACAAGAAGAAGACCATTGAGGAATCCAAAGATGTCATTGAAACAGTAGCAAAGAATGATTATTTCTATGCTTCTGAAAGAGGCAACACTAGGGGAGTAATGGAGCTAAACAATGTAGATGCTCTGATGGCCCAAAACAAGCTCATTACCCAGCAGCTGGCTGACCTCACCAAGAAGATGGAGAGGAACCAAGTAGCAGCAATCACTACTTCATCAACAACCCAAGAAGGAGTGAATGAAGAAGCAGAGGGTAGTCAGGAGCAAGCCAACTACATTGGGAATTCACCTAGGCAAAACCATGATCCATACTCTAAGACCTATAACCCTGGATGGAGGAATTACCTAAACTTTGGGTGGGGAAATCAACAAGACCAAGGCCTAGATCAAAGACGTTCAAATCCCAACAATAATGCAGCCCACCAACATTTCACATCTAGACCATATCAACACCCCCAAAACAACACCTCTCCACATTCATATCAAAACCAAAATAACTTACCTCATCCTTCCACCTTTAATCCCAATCTACCATCATTTGATGACAAACTCTCAAGGATTGAGAATCTACTTGAAGGCATAGGCAAAGAGATTCAAGACAACAAGGCATTAAAGGAGGAAGTGCGAGCAAATTTTAAGAACCAAGGAGATACAATCAAGAGATTGGAATCTCAAGTGGGGTATCTCTCTGAGCAGATTCCCAAACCCACAAATGGATTCCCAAGTAACACAGAGAAGAATCTGAGAGGTGCAACAAAGAAAGTAAGATGGAAAGATTGCAAGATCGTCACTATAAGTGATAAGGAGACTGAGGACAAGCCAAACAAGTCGGCAGAACAACCTGGAGACACCTCAGCAGAGAAGGAGGAAAAAGATTACCAAGAACCAGAAATCTCAAAACAGGAGCTGCTGAGACTCTATGCACTTTTTCCCCAACTGCTCAATGGTGCTGTGGAGAAGAGAATATACTCAAGGTTTCTAGATTTGTTTACATCTCTGCATGTCAACATACCATTCATCAAGACTATTCAACAAATGCCTGCATACATCAAGTATATGAAGGAGCTACTTCCCAGGAAAAGCTCACTCAAGGGAGGCCAAACTATAGTGATAAACAAGGAGTGCAGTGCCCTCATTCAACCACAGTTGCCTACAAAAAGAAAAGATCCAGGGAGTTTTCATGTCCTCTGTGCCATAGGAGAAACAATATTTGATAAA
This sequence comes from Arachis ipaensis, assembly GCF_059453495.1. NCBI lineage: Eukaryota > Viridiplantae > Streptophyta > Magnoliopsida > Fabales > Fabaceae > Arachis > Arachis ipaensis. Next base: position 82,798,651 of record NC_142444.1, read on the forward strand.
GCACTCTGCGATTTGGGAGCAAGCATCAACTTAATGCCCTTATCCCTGGTGAAGAGGCTGAAGATTAATGAGATAATGCCCACAGATGTAGTCATCATGCTGGCAGACAAAACTCAAAAATAAGCAATAGGAGTGGTGGAAAATGTGTTAGTAAAGGTTGGGAAATACTTTCTTCCCACAGACTTTGTCATTCTGGACATGGAAGAGAGTCACACTCACCCAATCATATTGGGAAGACCAATCCTAGCTACAGCCAGAGCACTCATAGATGTGGAGCGAGGGGAGATAATATTGAGGATCCATGATGAATGACTTAGCTTTAATATCTTCAAACTCTCACAAGAATCAGACCAAGAGAACAAAGAACCAAGCAAAGATCATAATGAGATGCTGACAGAGGAAGCAAGCACTGAAGCACAACCAGCACATCTGGGAAAGCCCTTGGTTGATGAACAAGGAAATAAGCAGTTGTCACAGCTCAAGGAAAAGCTGGAGGAACCTAAACCACCAGAGACATGTAAAGACAACAATAAAATTCCCTTAGAAGAAGAAGTCACAAAGAGCAAGGCAACATCAAAAGGGAAAAAGAAGAAGGTACCAAGGGGGTGGAGGAACAAGAAGATCCCTACAGAGGACTTCTCTCCAGGGGATAAAGTGATCTCAGCTTACTTCCCAGATATCCCCCCTAATCTCCCCACTGTACCATCTCAGTTACCTAAGGTTTTCACTATCAACAGAGTTCTCTCCTTGGAACATGTAGAGATCATTGATACAACCAATGGATATAAGTCCACAGCAAGAGGGGAGGACTTTAAGCATTTCCAACCACCCTGATGAGGGAGAAACGTCAAGCTAGTGACGCTAAAGAAGCGCTTCATGGGAGGCAACCCATGTTTTATATGCTTTTAGAAAATAGTGAATAAGTCGATACTCATGAATTCCAACCCAGACTTGACAAACACTTGGTGAAATCCTTAATAGGCAGTATATAGTGAAGAACAAGTTTGGTGTTCAAAGCAGGCCAAGAAAGCATGAATGCAACTGAGAGCATGCTAGTCTTGGAGCTTTGAACAGAATTTTTCATCACAGTGCTCCAAACTAAGTTTGGTGTCACCCCATGGTGCCGCCAATGTGCATATAAGGATACACAGTTAGTTAGTTAGTTGGAATTCATGAATAAACAAAATATTTTCTTATTTTTTTTATTCTAGCCGTAACGTTTAACTTGTTTTTTTATGATATTAATTCTTACTTTTCTTATTTGATCTTTATAGGGAAAATGAGAGGAGCATTGAAGGAGATTGATTGGACAATTAAATGAGAAAGGTTCGGCCACTTCATGAAGAGGAACTACACACTTATCTCAAGAAGGAATGCATTGGAAAATGTTGCTGATGCCAGGGTATCTTGGTCAATTTCACTGACCTTTTCTTTACTATTTTTAGGGTAGTTTCATGCATTTCTTTAGGAAATAAGCTAGTTTTGGGTAGATATTCACCTACACCTTGATTCAAGCATACATTGTGCATTTTACATTATTTCATGAGGATTTTGCATGAATTTAGTGACAAATTGTATGCTGCATTACCCATGACTTGGACTAGAACTTTGATGCACTCTGTTGCTTGATTTCAGGACCAAATGAAGCAAGGAAAGGGAGGTAACTTGCAAGGTTAATAAGAAAAGTGATTGCCAATAACACTCTCAAAGCCATCATTGCCCACGTTAAGAGTCACGTTAACTAAGTTAACGTGCACTCTAACGTGGAAAAGGGAAGTTGAGTCAACGTTAGTAACACTTAACATTCTCACTAATGTTGGCAAACACTCATAAGTGGCCACGTTAGAGCCCATGTTAACCTAGTTAACGTGGCCTTTAACGTTAAAGGGGGAAGAGATGCCAACGTTAGTGACATTCAACATTGTCACTAACGTTGGCCTAAGGATGCAACACACAACGTTAACTTCCACATTAACTTGGTTAACGTGGGAGCTAACATAAGAAGTGAGAGTTGTCGACAACGTTAGTGACACTCGACATCGTCACTAACGTTGGAAGCAACCACACAACCCCCAAGGAGCCACGTTAACTTAGTTAACGTGGAAGCTAACGATGAGGAATGAATGATGAGCCAGCGTTAGTGACACTCAACATTGTCACTAACGTTGGGATGGCTAAGAATGGCCACGTTAGAAGCCACGTTAACCTAGTTAACGTGGACTCTAACGTGAGATCTAGGGGCACATTGGAACGTTAGTGACAATGTTGAGTGTCACTAACGTTCTCGAAGTTTGGCAAGGCCACGTTAGAAGCCACGTTAACCTAGTTAACGTGGGCTTTAACGTGAAGCAAAAAGGGGCACACTGGAACGTTAGTGACAATGTTGAGTGTCACTAACGTTCTCGAAGATTGGCAAGCTCACGTTAGAAGCCACGTTAACCTAGTTAACGTGGGCTCTAACGTGACGCAAAGGGGTACATTGGAACGTTAGTGAAAATGTTAAGTGTCACTAACGTTCTCGAACTTATAGTTTCACTAAATGTTAACACCCCTAATGCCCTGAGCTAAAGTCTCTGCCCACTTAGCACTTTCTCTCTGCAAGTAAAGCCAAGCCCAAATGAAGAAAAGAACTGCTTCAAACTCAAGATCCAAAGGCCCAAGACTTGAAGAGCAAACTAGAAGCTGAGAAGAGTAGTATATATAGGAGTAGCTTTGAATTGTTAAAGGAGTTCTGGAGGCTGGAAAAAGAGAACTACTCTCTGTATTTTACCTTCTCTGCATTTTCTAGTTTTATGATGTATTCTCCATATTTGTTTTTATTTTCAAGAGCTATGAACAACTAAACCCCTTTCATTGGGTTAGGGAGCTCTGTTGTAATTTGATAGATCAATACTAATTTTCATTATTCTTCTTCTATCTTTTCTCTTGATTTTACTTGAAAGCTTTCGATCTTCATCCCATTGAGTAGTTATCTTAGAAAAGAAGCTATTCAAACTTGGATCTCTTTTGAACCTTGAAAGAGGAATGAAGAGATCAAGCTAGAAATGCTTTCTCATGTTGGACCAAATAGGGTTTGGATGGGTATGTGACTATAACCCTCTCAATACTTGATTTGGGAAATGCATGTGGTATAATCAGTGACCATACTTCATCTCTTCTCATGAGCAATTGACCAAGGAATTGGCTATTGATCAAGATTTGAGAGATTGAATTGCAAGAAATTGTAATTCAATCAATTAAAATTGCCAAGGAGATCAATGAGTGCATTGATTGAGGACGAGATGAAAATGAACTTGATCCGGAGAATTGCAACATCTTCTAAGCCCAATGAACTCCCCATCTCTGATCTTAGCCATTCTCTTTAATTTCTGCCATTTACTTTTATGAGCAAATCCCCCATTCCCATTTACAAATTCTGCAATTTATTTTCAGTCATTTACTTCCAGTCCTTTAATTCTAGCATTTACTTTTCTGTTATTTACATTCCCGCCATGTTATTTTCTGCAACTCTCAACCCAAATTCTGGATTCGCTCAACTAGAACATTCTTCTAATTAAGGTTGCTTGATCAATCAATCCCTGTGGGATTCGACCTCACTCTATTGTGAGTTTTTACTTGACGATAAATTCGGTACACTTGCCGAAGGGAGATTTGTTGAGAGACAAGTTTCCACCCGTATCAAGTTTATGGCGCCGTTGCCGGGGATTGATTATGCATCAACAATGATTAAATTGGAAGATCACTAGATTAAGCATTTTTATTTTTCTGAATTTCATTTTTTGTTTGAGTGATTTACTTTTTGTTTTAGTTAAACTTCTTCCCTTCCCCCTCTACTCTTTTGTTTTTCTTTGTTATTTTCAATTCTGTTTGCTAACCCACTAACTGTTTGATATATTACATCACCCACAACTAACAGTAATTCTGACACAAATACTTTCTGCACCTATCTTTTCTTGCTTGCACTTGATGGTTGTATGACAGGGAGAAGAAGCGGGGCTTCAACTTCCTTCGATTCTGAACCTGAGAGGACCTTCCTTAGATTAAAGAGGGAGGCAAGAGGAAAGAAAGTGGTTGGTACTGAGGAAGAAGAGGAATTCTTTGAAACAAACATGGAAGACAACATGGAAAACCATCATGAAGAAGAGGATCACAACCATGGGGGAGGAGGTAGAGCAAATCATGCTGGGGAGGATAGAAGAGTTTTGGGCTCTTACATCAATCCAAACCCAGGCAATTGTGGAAGTAGCATCCAAAAGCCAACAATCTATGCCAACAACTTTGAACTTAAACGACAGCTCATCACCTTTGTTCAGAACAACTGTTCGTTTGGAGGAGGTGTTCAAGAAGACCCCAATCAACATTTGACCACCTTCCTGAGAATATGTGACACAGTGAAGTCTAATAGTGTTCATCCTGATGCCTATAGACTGCTCCTATTTCCATTCTCACTTAGGGACAAAGCAGCCAAGTGGCTGGAATCTTTCCCAAGGGAAAGCTTGACAACTTGGGAAGACGTGGTGAATAAATTCTTAGCAGGATTTTACCCTCCTCAACAAATCAATAGGCTGAGAACTGAGGTCCAAACTTTCAGGCAACAAGATGGTGAGACTCTATATGAAGCATGGGAGAGGTTCAAGGACTTAACAAGGAGGTGTCCACCTGACATGTTCAACGAATGGGTGCAGCTGCACATTTTCTACGAAGGACTCTCTTTTGAGTCAAAGAAGGCCATAGACCATTCATCCGGAGGATCTTTGAACAAGAAGAAGACTATTGAGGAAGCCATAGATGTTATTGAAACAGTAGCAGAGAACGACTACTTCTATGCTTCCGAAAGAGGGAACACAAGAGGAGTAATGGAGCTAAACAATGTAGATGCTCTGTTAGCCCAAAACAAACTCATTACCCAGCAGCTGGCTGACCTCACCAAGAAGATGGAGATGAACCAAGTAGCAGCAATCTCCACTTCATCAACAACCCAAGAAGGAGTGAATGAAGAAGCAGAGGGGAGTCAGGAGCAAGCCAACTACATTGGGAATTCACCAAGGAAAAACTATGATCCATACTCCAAGACCTACAACCCTGTATGGAGAAACCACCCAAACTTTGGGTGGGGAAGTGAGCAAGATCAAAACCAAGACCAGAGACGTTACAACTCCAACAACAATGAAGCTCACCAGCAATTCACACAGAGGACATCTCAACACCCCCACAACAACACTTCTCCACACACCTATCAAAACCAAAATAGCACATCTGCTCCGAATCACTAATCAATTGATGACAAGCTCTCTAAGATTGAAGCCTTACTTGAAGGAATATGCCAAGAGATTCAAGAAAATAAGGTGTTCAAAGAGGAGGTGTGAGCCAATATTAAGAACCAGGGAGAGACCATCAGGAAGCTGGAATTCCAGGTGGGATATTTAGCTGCGAAGATTCCCGAACCTACTGATAGCTTCCCAAGTGACACGGAGAAAAACCCCAAAGGAGAAGCAAAGAAAGTAAGATGGGAAGATTGCAAAATGGTCACTGCGAGTGATCAAGAGACTGAAGACAAGCAAGGCAAACTTTGCAAACAACCTGAAGACAACTCAACAAAGGAGGAGGATAGAGATCGCCAAGAACCAGAAATCTCACAACAAGAGCTGCTGAAACTCTATGCACCCTTCCCTCAACTGCTCAATGGTGCTGTGGGAAAGAGAATATACTCAAGGTTCCTAGGCTTGTTTGCATCTCTACATGTAAACATACCATTCATCAAGGCAATTCAACAAATGCCTGCATTCATCAAGTATATGAAGGAACTTCTTCCCAGGAAAATCTCACTCAAAGGAGGCCAGACTATAGTGATGAACAAGGACTGTAGTGCCCTTATTCAACCTGAGTTGCCCACAAAAAGAAGAGACACAGGGAGTTTTCACATCCCTTGTGCCATAGGTGAAACTATGTTCGATAGAGCACTATGTGATTTGGGGGCCAGCATCAACTTACTGCCCTTATTCCTGGCAAAGAGGCTGCAGATCAATAAGATAATACCCACAGATGTAATCATCAGACTGGCTGATAAAACTCAAAAGCAAGCAATAGGAGTGGTGGAAAATGTATTGCTAAAGGTTGGGAAATACTTTCTCCCAACAGACTTTGTCATCCTGGACATGGAAGAGAGTCACACTCATCCAATCATATTGGGAAGACAATTCCTAGCTACGGCCAGAGCACTTATCGATGTAGAGAAAGGGGAGCTAATATTGAGAATCCATGATGAACGACTCAGCTTCAATGTTTTCAAACTCTCACAAGAAATAGATCAAGAGGACAAGGAACTAAGCACAAATGATAATGAGACACTGAAGGAGGAAACAAGCACTGAAGCACAGCCAGTTCATTCTGAGATCCCCTTAATAGATAAACAAGGAAAACAGCAATTGCCACAGCTCAAGGAAAAGTTAGAGGAACCTAAACCTCTAGAGGCAGGTGAAGACAGCATCACAACTCCTTGGAAAAAAGAGGTCACCAAGGGGAAGGCAACTTCAAAAGAAATAAAGAAGAAGGTACCAAGGAGATGGAGGAACAAGAAGATCCCTACGGAAGACTTCTCTCCAGGGGATAGAGTTGTCTCAGCTTACTTCCCAGATATTCCCCCTAATCTCCCTACTGTACCATCTCAGTTACCTAAGGTCTTCACTATCAACAGAGTTTTTTCCGTGGAACATGTGGAGATCATTGATCCAACCAATGGATATAATTCCACAGCAAGAGGGGAGGACTTTAAGCACTACCAACCACCCTGATGAGGGAAAAACGTCAAGCTAGTGACGCTAAAGAAGCGCTTCATGGGAGGCAACCCATGTTTTATATGTTTTTAAAATAATGAATAAATCAATGTTTATGAATTTCAACCCAAACTTGACAAACACTTGGTGAAATCTTTATCATGCAGTATATAGTGAAGAACAAGTTTGGTGTTCAAAGCAAACCAAGATGCATGCTAGTCTTGGGAGCTTTGAACAAAACCTTTCATCACATTGCTTCAAACTAAGTTTGGTGTCACCCCATGGTGCCACCAAAATGCATAAGGATACACAAGTAGTTAGTTAGTTGAAATTCATAAATAAACAAAATCTTTTTCTTCTATTTATTATTCTAGCCGCAGAGTTTGATTTTTATGATATTAATTTTCTTATTTTAAATCTTTGTAGGAAAGGAAAAGAAGCATAAAAAGGGATTGATTGGACAATTAAATGGGGGAGATTTCGCCACTTAATGAAGAGCACTACACACATGTCTTAAGAGGGAACGCATGGGGAAACGCTGCCATGCAACATTGGAGAAAGAAGACCTTGAAGACCGAACCAATCACTCTCATTAAGTGATGATCTTTGACCTTCCTTCATACACAACCCTAACCGTCCATCAAGCAACAATCCTTGCAATCCACACCTTCCATCCACTCATGACCTCCCTATATAAGTGAACCTTAGTGCATGATCATTCCTCACACTCAAATTCCCACTCTCCACACTTTATACTTTCGGCTTGCTCAAACCCCTTCATCACACTCAGTCCTAGCCAACCTATTCCTCATCTCTCCATATCCTCCAACCTCCACCTCAAAACAGCAACTCAATTCATGGCATCATCAAGCTCAAAGAGGCAAAAGAGGAAGGAACCCATGGAGAGTGTTCCTTTCGATGAGAAAAAATTCAAAATTGCCTTTCATGGACGTGAATTCGAACGGATAAGGGCGAGAAAGATATTGCCAGGGTTAATCTTCCAAATCAATGCAGATGAGTCACCACAAATTCTGGAGAAAATCGAACAGAGAGGGTGGCAATTGCTCACAAGTCCAGAGGGGAAGATCAATGGAAACCTCATCAAAGAATTTTATGCAAATGTAGTAAGAGAGGATAAAACCAAGGCCTCAACCTTCAAAAGTTACGTAAGAGGAAAAGAGGTGGACTTCAGCCCAAATGCCATAACAAGAGTTCTTCACCTGAAATCACCTCGTTTTGATGAGGAAAGTTATCAGGCAAGGATAAGTAGAAGCCCTGATAATAATGAGCTCTGAGAGATAGTGGCAGACATTTGTGTTATAGCAGCTGACTGGGAGAGGTACACAGATGAGAGACCCAAGTTCATCAAGAGAGGAGACCTGAGCCCTGAAGCCAAGGGGTGGTTTGAACTTGTGAGGAGGTCCATTCTACCAGCTGCAAATAATTCAGAGGTAAACATCAATCAAGCTACTATGGTGCATTGCTTAATACAGGGTGGGGAAATCAATGTGAATGAGCTCATCGCCGAGGGGATTCAAGATTCGGCTGAGAAGGTTGATTCAGGTGCCAGGCTTTGGTACCCCAGCACCATTCTCCGCTTATGCAACAAGGCCAAGGTAGTATTTGAGGACAGCAATCCAGACTGGGTGAACCCAGGGAGGCCAGTTACACTCGAGCGATTGGTTTATACTACACCTGCTCAACAACAAAGAAGACCACAAATAGGAAAACCAAAAGCAAAAGAAAGAGTTCACCAAGAGGAACCTCATCAGGAAGAATATCAACAAGGAGAGTATTCTAATCCGGCCAACTTGAATATGAGTCACCTTCTAAGAGCCATTGAGGATTTGGGGATAAGACATATGGAAGGACAAGAGCAAATACTGAACCTTCAAACCAACTGGCTGAGCCAACAGAAAACATGGCAAAAGCAACAAATAGAGCAGCAGCAAGAACACTACTCCAGGCTCACTCAAACCATCAACCAAGTGAATGAGAGGCAAGAGCTTCAAGAGAAGCACTTGCAAGAACTCAACCAGCGGGAGATAGCCCAAATGAAAACTTTCAATGAGTTCAGTGTACTCAATGAAGGAAGGCAACTACATAGGGAGGAGTTCTATGTGAACACTCAAGCCAAGTTGAACTACATGACTAGTAATATGCATCAGCTACACTATGCCATCCCTACATATGATGAGGTCCAAAAAGATTTAGTAGAACAAGAAGAGAGGAAGGTGAAATAGCAAAAGAAGATACTCAAGAAGAAGATGGAAGATGGTGGTTTCTGGAAGAAGCTGCTTGGAAAAGGCATAGGAAGTGGGAGCACAAGCACTCAAGAGAGACACAATGAGGACAAGCAAGGATGGGAGCATGGGCATCCACATGAATGAAAGGTGGTGGAGTTCTTTCTAGTCCATCATTTTCTATGCTTTAAATAAGGAAGATCTTGTATGAAATAGAACCTGCTTCCATGTTATGTTTAAACTTTTTAAATTCTGTCTTTTAAGTTTTCTTTCTGAATAGGTCCATGATTTCTGGTTTAAATGTCACTGCATCTTTCCCTTATTTACTTGTAAGATTGTCCATTTTAAATCAAATGAAGAAGAGAATGTTTATGTTTTTTTAAAAGACCAGAGTAGAGTTCATAATGTGGAAGTGCATTCATGAATATTTGGGGTAGTCATAAGTTAGCTAAGTTAGTTCAACCACAAGGCTAGGAGGACAACTATCTATCCTGAATACTTGACTTTGGATATACCCATGAGACTAAGTTAATAACAAGATCCTAATAAGAGAAAAGGGAAAGAACAACGGAAGTGAAAAACAAAAGAAAAAGAGTAAGCAATAAGGCTAGGCACCAATGGTTTGGACCTTGAGACAAGTGTCTGTGGTACTCCTGTGTGAGGGATCTACTTGGATGAATAAGCTCTCAGGGGTGCTTTATCACTTGGTAACTTGGGTTAACTAACCCGGGATTATCAGCTGAAAATCCACTATCAAGAGTAACCGTCACTACAGAGCATTTAGTAACCCAAAGAGGTGCTTGACACCAAGGTCTCAAGAAAAGAAAATAAATAAACTATATGCCTGTGGTGTGTATGTATGGGGGAGAGACTTGAGGGAGTAAGTCCTTAGGGGTGCTTCAACACCTAGCACCTTGAACCAACTGGTTCGGGAGTGTTGGCTGAAAGCTTATCTTAAAGAGTTTCCCCCTTATAGAGCACTTAGCCTAAATAACACAAATAACCCTTGAAATAACAATAAAAGGATCAATGAATAAAAGTCTCATGGGATATAAACAAAGTAAGTGTTTAGGGACATGATAAAAGTCTGAAAGCTAGTAATGGAATGAACCTAAGTTACTATGTATGAAACTACCATAAAATCAGTAACATGACTTCCTCAAGAATGACTCATTTCTCTGGATATTCCATTCATCATTCTCTTGTTCCAGTACTTGCTTAGGGACAAGCAAGCTTTAAGTTTGGTGTTGTGATGCCAGGGCATCTTGGCCAGTTTCACTGACCTTTTCTTTACTGTTTTTAGGGTAGTTTGATGCATTTCTTTAGGAAATAAGCTAGTTTTGGGTAGATATTCACCTACACCTTGATTCAAGCATACATTGTCCATTTTACATTATTTCATGAGGATTTTGCATGAATTTAGTGACAAATTGTATGCTGCATTACCCATTACTTGGACTAGAACATTTATGCACTCTGTTGCTTGATTTCAGGACCAAAGGAAGCAAGGAAAGGGAGGTAACTTGCAAGGTTAATGAGAAAAGTGATTGCCAATAACACTCTCAAAGCCATCATTGCCCACGTTAAGAGTCACGTTAACTAAGTTAACGTGCACTCTAACGTGGAGAAGGGAAGTTGAGCCAACGTTAGTGACACTTAACATTGTCACTAACGTTGGCAAACATTCATAAGTGGCCACGTTAGAGCCCACGTTAACCTAGTTAACGTGGCCTCTAACGTTAAAGGGGGAAGAGAAGCCAACGTTAGTGACATTCAACATTGTCACTAACGTTGGCCTAAGGATGCAACACACAACGTTAACTTCCACGTTAACTTGGTTAACGTGGGAGCTAACGTAAGAAGTGAGAGTTGTCGACAACGTTAGTGACACTCAACATCGTCACTAACGTTGGAAGCAACCACACAACCCCCAAGGAGCCACGTTAACTTCCACGTTAACTTAGTTAACGTGGAAGCTAATGATGAGGAATGAATGATGAGCCAACGTTAGTGACACTCAACATTGTCACTAACGTTGGGATGGCTAAGAATGGCCACGTCAGAAGCCACGTTAACCTAGTTAACGTGGAATCTAACGTGAGATCTAGGGGCACATTGGAACGTTAGTGACAATGTTGAGTGTCACTAACGTTCTCGAAGTTTGGCAAGGCCACGTTAGAAGCCACGTTAACCTAGTTAACGTGGGCTTTAACGTGAAGCAAAAAGCAGCACACTGGAACGCTAGTGACAATGTTGAGTGTCACTAACGTTCTCGAAGGTTGGCAAGGCCACGTTAGAAGCCACGTTAACCTAGTTAACGTGGGCTCTAACGTGAGGCAAAGGGGTACATTGGAACGTTAGTGAAAATGTTAAGTGTCACTCAACATTGTCACTGCTTCAAACTCAAGATCCAAAGGCCCAAGAATTGAAGAGCAAAATAGAAGCTGAGAAGAGTAGTATATATAGGAGTAGCTTTGAATTGTTAAAGGAGTTCTGGAGGCTGGAAAAAGAGAACTACTCTCTGTATTTTACCTTCTCTGCATTTTCTAGTTTTATGATGTATTCTCCATCTTTGTTTTCATTTTCAAGAGCTATGAACAACTAAACCCCTTTCATTGGGTTAGGGAGCTCTGTTGTAATTTGATGGATCAATACTAATTTTCATTATTCTTCTTCTATCTTTTCTCTTGATTTTACTTGAAAGCTTTCGATCTTCATCCCATTGAGTAGTTATCTTGGAAAAGAAGCTATTCAAACTTGGATCTCTTTTGAACCTTGAAAGAGGAAAGAAGAGATCAAGCTAGAAATGCTTTCTCATGTTGGACCAAATTGGGTTTGGATGGGTATGTGACTATAACCCTCTCAATACTTGATTTGGGAAATGCATGTGGTATAATCAGTGACCATACTTCATCTCTTCTCATGAGCAATTGACCAAGGAATTGGCTATTGATCAAGACTTGAGAGATTGAATTGCAAGAAATTGTAATTCAATCAATTAAGATTGCCAAGGAGATCAATGAGTGCATTGATTGAGGAAGAGATGAAAATGAGCTTGATCCGGAGAATTGCAACATCTCCTAAGCCCAATGAACTCCCCATCTCTGATCTTACCCATTCTCTTTAATTTCTGCCATTTACTTTTATGAGCGAATCCCCCATTCCCATTTACAAATTCTGCAATTTATTTTAAGTCATTTACTTCCAGTCCTTTAATTCTAGCATTTACTTTTCTGTTATTTACATTCCCGCCATGTTATTTTCTGCAACTCTCAACCCAAATTCTGGATTCGCTCAACTAGAACATTCTTCTAATTAAAGTTGCTTGATCAATCAATCCCTGTGGGATTCGACCTCGCTCTATTGTGAGTTTTTACTTGACGACAAATTCGGTACACTTGCCGAAGGGAGATTTGTTGAGAGACAAGTTTCCACCCGCATCAGTTGCCATGCAACATTGAAGAAAGGAGACTCTTGAAGACCGAACCAATAACCCTCATAAAGTGATGATCCTTGTCCTTTCTCCATGCACAACCCCAACCGTCCATCAAGCAACCATTCCATCAATCCACACCCTCCACTCACTCATAATCTTCCTATATAAATGAGTCCTAGTGCATACTTACCCCTCACATTCAAATTCCCACTCTCCACACTTCACACTTTCGACATCCAAAACCCCTTCATCACACCTCGTCTTAACCAACCAAATTCCGCATCTATCCTTACCTTCCAATCCCCTCAAACAGCAACTCAAATTCATGGCATCATCAAGTTCCAAGAGGCAAAAGAGGAAGGAACCAATGGAGAACATTCCTTTCGATGAGAAGAGATTCAAAACTGCCTTCCATGAACAAGAATTTGAAAGGATCAAGATCAAGAAGATACTGCCTGAGTTAACATTCCAAATCAATGAAGACGAGTGCCCACAGATTCGGGAGAAAATTGAACAAAGAGGGTGGCAAAGGCTCACTTATCCAGAGGGGAAGATCAATGCAAACCTCATCAAAGAGTTCTACGTAATTGTGGTTAGAGAAGACAAAACCAGGGCCCCAACCTTCAAAAGCTATGTAAGAGGAAAGGAGGTAGACTTCATCCCAAATGCTATAACAAGAACTCTTCACTTGAAATCACCACATTTTGATGAGCCCAGTTATCATGCAAGGATAAGTAAGAGCCCTGACAATGATGAGCTCACAGAAATCGTGACTGACATCTGTGTCATAGCAGCTGATTGGGAGAGGTATGCAGATGGAAGACCCCGGTTCATCAAGAGGGGAGACCTTAGCCCGGAAGCCAAAGGGTAGTTTGAACTCGTAAGGAGGTCCATCCTCCCAGCTGCAAATAATTCAGAGGTCAATATTAATCGAGCGACTATGGTACATTGCCTAGTACAGGGTGGAGAAATCAATGTGCATGAACTCATAGCTAAGGGGATTCAAGAGTCAGCTGAGAAGGCTGATTCGGGTGCCAGTCTTTGGTACCCTAGCACTATTCTCAGACTATGTACAAAGGCTAAGGTGGTCTTCGAGGATAGTAATCCAGACTGGGTGAACCCTGGGAGGCTAGTTACAATCCAGCGTCTTGTCTATACTACACCTGCTCAGTAACAAAGAAGGCCACAAATAGGGAAGCTAAAAGCGAAAGAAGGAGCCCACCAAGAGGATCCTCATCAAGAAGAATATCAACAAGAAGAGCATCATGACCCAGCCAACTTGAATATGAATCACCTTCTAAGGGCCACTGAAGATCTAGGGATGAGAAATATGGAAGGACAAGAGCAAATACTAAACCTTCAGTCCAACTGGATGAGCCAACAAGAAGAGTGGCAGAAACAACAAATGGAGCAGCAACAAGAACAATACTCCCAGCTCACTCAAGCCATCCACCAAGTTACTAAGAGGCAAGAACGTCAAGATAAGCATTTGCAGGAACTCAATCAGTGGCAAATAGCTCAGATGAAAGCATTCAATGAGTTCACTGTACTTAATGAAGGACGGCAACTACATAGGGAGGAGTTCAACGTAAACACTCAAACCAAGTTGAACTACATGTCTAGTAATATGCATCATCTCCACTATGCCATCCCTACATATGATGAGGTCCAAAAAGATTTTGTAGAACAAGAAGAGAGGAAGGTGAAACGGCAGAAGGAAACACTCAAGAAGAAGATGGAAGATGGTGGTTTCTGCAAGAAGCTGATTGGAAAAAGCAAAAGGAGTGGGAGTACGAGCAATCAAGAGGGACACAAGGAGGACAAGCAAGGAGGAGAGCATGGGCAACCACATGAGTAAAAGGTGGTGGAGTTCCTTCTTTGGTCCATCTTTCTCTATGCTTTAAATAAGGAAGATCTTGTATGAAATAGAACATGCTTCCATAGTAGTTTGAACCTTTTTAAATTCTGTCTTTTAAGTTTTTTTTGAATAGGTCTATGTTTGCTAGTCTTTATGTTACTGCATCATCTTCTTACTAACTTGTATGCTTGTCCCTTTGAATCAAATGAAAAAAAATAAAGAATGAGTGTTTCAAAAGACCAGAAAGGAGTTCATACTATGGAGTAAGTTCATGAGTTTTTGGTGAGATCATAAGTTAGCTAAGTTGGTTCAACCACAAGGTGGGAAGACAACTATCTGTCATGAATACTATGCTTTGAATACACCCCATGAGACTAGCTAAATAAGAAGATCCTAATAAGAAAAAGGGAAAGAACAAATAAAGGTTGAAAAATAAAAGAAAAAAGAGTAAGCAATAAGGCTAGGCACCAATGGTTTTAATCTTGAAGCATGTGTCTGTGGTGCTCCTGTGTGAGGGATCTACTTGAATGAATAAGCTCTTAGGGGTGCCTTATCACTTGGTAACTTGGGTTAACTAACTCGGGATTATCAGCTGAAAGTCCACTATCAAGAGTAACCTTCACTACAGAGCATTTAGTAACCCAAAGACGTGCTGGACACCAAGGTCTCAAGAAAAGAAAATAAATAAACTATATGCCTGTGGTGTGTATGTATGGGGGAAAGAGACTTGAGGGAGTAAGTCCATAGGGGAGTCTTAACACCTAGCACCTTGAACCAACTGGTTCGGGAGTGTTGGCTGAAAGCTTATATTAAAGAGTCGCCCCCTTACAGAGCACTTAGCCTAAGAACACAAGTAAGCCCTAAAATAACAATAAAAGGATCAATGAATAAAAGTCTCATGGGATGCAATCACAGTGAGTATTCTAGGACATGATAAAGGTCTGAAAGCCAGTAAAGGAATGAATCTAAGTTGCTATGCATGAAACCACCATAAAACCAGGGACATGACCTCCACAAGAATGACTTATTTCTCTTGGCATTCCATTCATCATTCTCTTGTTCCAGTACTTGGTTAGGGACAAGTAAGCTTTAAGTTTGGTGTTGTGATGCCAGGGAATTTTGGCCAGTTTCATTGACCTTTTCTTTACTGTTTTTAGGGTAGTTTCATGCATTTCCTTAGAAAATAAGGTAGTTTTGGGTAGATATTCACTTACATCTTGATTCAAGCATACATTGTGCACTTTACATGATTTCATGAGGATTTTGCATGAATTTAATGACAAATTGGATGTTGTATTTCCCATGACTTGTACTAGAACTTTGATGCACTCTATTGCTTGATTTCAGGACAAAGGAAGCAAGGAAGAACCACGTTAGCAGCCACGTTAATCTAATTAACGTAACTCCTAAAGTGGAATGGGAGTAACTTGCAAAGTTAATGAGAAAAGTAATCGCCAATAACGCTCTCGAAGCCATCATTGCCTACGTTAAGAGTCACGTTAACTAAGTTAACGTGAACTCTAACGTGGAGGAAAGGAAATGGAGCCAACGTTAGTGACACTTACCTTTGTCACTAACGTTGGACCAAGCTCATAAGTGGCCATGTTAAGAGCCACGTTAACTTAGTTAACGTGACCTCTAACGTTAAAAAGTAAAGGGGAAGCCAACGTTAGTGACATTCAACTTTGTCAGTAACGTTGGCCAAGTCACAATAAGCCACGTTAAATTCCATGTTAACCTAGTTAACGTGGAAGCTAACGTGAAAAAAGTAGGTGATCGACAACGTTAGTGACACCAAACATTGTCACTAACGTTGGGATTAACCCACACAAGCCCCAATAAGCCACGTTAACTCCAACGTTAACCTAGTTAACGTGGAAGCTAACGTGAAGAAGGAAGGTGATCGCCAACGTTAGTAACACCTAACATTGTCACTAATGTTGGAAGGAGCCCACAAAAGCCACAATGAGCCACGTTAACTCCCACGTTAACTTAGTTAACGTGGAAGCTAACGTGAGGAGGAGAGATGATGAGCCAACGTTAGTGACATTCACCTTTGTCACTAACGTTGGAGATGGCTAGCACAGCCACGTTAAAGGCCACGTTAACCTAGTTAACGTGGACTCTAACGTGGGAGCTAGGGGCACATTGGAACGTTAGTGACAAAGGTAAGTGTCACTAACGTTCTCGAAGGTTGGCAAGCCTACATTAAGGAGCCACGTTAACTAAGTTAACGTGGACTCTAACGTAGGGAAGGAAGAGGCTTCTCAACGTTATTGGGAAAGGTAAGTCCCAATAACGTGTGCGAAGGACAAGGAGGCAACGTTAGTGGCAACGTTTGTGCCACTAACGTTGAGGTTAACGTGGCTCTTACTTGGGTGAGGAATGTTAGTGAAAAAGGTGATTGTCACTAACGTTCTCGAACCCATATTTTCACTGAACGTTAACACCACTAACGTCCTGAGCTAAAGTCTCTGCCCACTTCACACTTTCTCTCTGCAAGTAAAGCCAAGCCCAATGAAGAAGATAACTGCTTCAAACTCAAGATCCAAAGGCCCATACCCAAGAGTTGAAGAGCCAACTAGAAGATCAGAAGAGTAGTATATATAGGAGTAGCTTTGAATTAAAAAGGGAGTTGGAAAATATAGGGAGCCTCTTGGCATAGAACTACTCTCTGTATTTTACTTTCTCTACACTTCTAGTTTCATCATGTATTCTCCATCATTGTTTTCATTTTCCAGAGCTATGAACAACTAAACCCCTTTCATTGGGTTAGGGAGCTCTGTTGTAATTTGATGGATCAATACTAGTTTTCATTATTCTTCTTCTATCTTTTCTCTTGATTTTACTTGAAAGCTTTCGATCTTCATCCAATTGGGTAGTTATCTCGGAAAACAAGCTATTCAAACTTGGATCTCTTCTGAACTTTGAAAGAGGAATGAAGAGATCATGCTAGAAATGCTTTCTCATGCTGGACCAAATTGGGTTTGGATGGATATGTGACTATAATCCTCTCAACACTTGATTTGGGAAATGCATGTGGTATAGTCAGTGACCATACTTCATCTCTTCTCATGAGCAATTGACCAAGGAATTGGCTATTGATCAAGATTTGAGAGATTGAATTACAAGAAATTATAATTCGATCACTTAATATTGCCAAGGAGATCAATGAGTGCATTGATTGAGGAAGAGATGAAAATGAAATTGATCCGGCGAATGCAACACCTCCTGAGCCCAATGAACTCCCCATTTCTGATCTTACCCGTTCTCTTTAATTTCTGTCGTTTACTTTTATGAGCAATTACCCCATTCCCATTTAAGATTCTGCAATTTACTTTCCGTCATCTACATTCAGCTCTTTATTTCTAGCATTTACTTTTCTGTTATTTACTTTCCCGCCATTTAATTTTCTACAATTCTCAACCCAAATTCTGATTCGCTCAACTAGAACATTCCTCTAATTAAAGTTGCTTGATCAATCAATCCCTGTGGGATTCGACCTCACTCTATTGTGAGTTTTTACTTGACGACAAATTCGGTACACTTGCCGAAGGAAATTTGTTATGAGACAAGTTTTTCGTGCATCAGTAGTTATCTTGGAAAAGAAGCTATTCAAACTTGGATCTCTTCTGAACCTTGAAAGAGGAATGAAGAGATCATGCTAGAAATGCTTTCTCATGCTTGACTAAATTGGGTTTGGATGGATTTGTGACTATAATCCTCTCAACACTTGATTTGGGAAATGCATGTGGTATAATCAGTGACCATACTTCATCTCTTCTCATGAGCAATTGACCAAGGAATTGCCTATTGATCAAGATTTGAGAGATTGAATTACAAGGAATTGTAATTCGATCACTTAAGATTGCCAAAGAGATCAATGAGTGCATTGATTGAGGAAGAGATAAAAATAAAATTGATCCAGAGAATGCAACACCTCCTGAGCCCAATGAACTCCCCATTTCTGATCTTACCCATTCTCTTTAATTTCTGTCCTTTACTTTTATGAGCAATTACCCCATTCTCATTTAAGATTCTACAATTTACTTTCCGTCATCTACATTCAGCTCTTTATTTCTAGCATTTACTTTTCTGTTATTTACTTTCCCGCCATTTAATTTTCTACAATTCTCAACCAAAATTTTGATTCACTCAACTAGAACATTCCTCTAATTAAAGTTGCTTGATCAATCAATCCCTGTGGGATTTGACCTCACTCTATTGAGAGTTTTTACTTGACGACAAATTTGGTACACTTGCCGAAGGAAATTTGTTATGAGACAAGTTTTTCGTGTATCAAGTTTATGGCACCGTTGCCGGGGATTGATTGTGCATCAACAATGATTAAATTGGAAGAGTAACTAGATTGAGCATTTTTGTTTTGTTTGATTTAATTTTCCGTTAGAGTAATTTACTTTCAGTTTTAGTTAATTTCTTCCCTTCCCCCTACTTTTTCGTTTTTAGTTATTTACCATTCATTTCACTAACCCACTAACTGTTTGATATATTGCATCACTCGCACTAACAGTCATTCTGATAGAAATACTTTCTGTATCTATTTTCCTTGCTTGTACTTGTTGGTTGTATGACAGGGAAAAGAAGCAGGGCTTCAACTTCCTTTGATTCTGAACCTGAGAGGACCTTCTTTAGATTAAGGAGGGAAGCAAGAGGAAAAAGAGTGGTTGGTGTCGAGGAAGAGGAGGAATACTTTGAACCAAACATGGAAGACAACATGGAAAACCATCATGAAGAAGAGGCTCACAACCATGGCGGAGGAGGTCAAGCAAATCATGCTGGGGAGGATAGAAGAGTTTTAGGCTCTTACATCAATCCAAACCCAGGAAACTGTGGAAGTAGCATTCAAAAGCCAACCATCTATGCCAACAATTTTGAACTAAAACCACAGCTCATCACCCTTGTTCAGAACAACTGTTCGTTCGGAGGAAGTGTCCAAGAAGACCCCAATCAACATCTAACCACCTTCCTGAGAATATGTGACACAGTGAAGTCTAATGGTGTTCATTCTGACGCCTATAGACTGCTCTTATTTCCATTCTCACTCAAGGATAAGGCAACCAAATGGCTGGAGTCTTTCCCGAAGGAGAGCTTGACAACCTGGGATGATGTGGTGAACAAATTCTTAGCAAGATTTTACCCTCCTCAACGAATCAATAGGATAAGAGCTGAGGTCCAAACTTTCAGGCAACAAGATGGTGAGACTCTTTATGAAGCATGGGAGAGGTTTAAGGACCTAACAAGGAGGTGCCCACCAGATATATTCAACGAATGGGTGCAGCTGCACATTTTCTATGAAGGCCTGTCATATGAATCAAAGAAGGCAGTAGACCATTCATCCGGAGGATCTTTGTACAAGAAGAAGACCATTGAGGAAGCCATAGATGTCATTGAAACAGTATCAGAGAATGATTATTTCTATGCTTCTGAAAGAGGCAACACTAGGGGAGTAATGGAGCTAAACAATGTAGATGCTCTGCTGGCCCAAAACAAGCTCATTACCTAGCAGCTGGCTGACCTCACCAAGAGGATGGAGAGGAACCAAGTAGCAGCAATCACTATTTCATCAACAACCCAAGAAGGAGTGAATGAAGAAGCAGAGGGTAGTCAGGAGCAAGCCAACTACATTGGGAATTCACCTAGGCAAAACCATGATCCATACTCTAAGACCTATAACCCTGGATGGAGGAATCACCCAAACTTTGGGTGGAGAAATCAACAAGACCAAGGCCTAGATTAAAGATGTTCAAATCCCAACAACAATGCAGCCCACCAACATTTCACATCTAGACCATATCAACACCCCCATAAAAACACCTCTCCACATTCATATCAAAACCAAAATAACTTACCTCATCCTTCTACCTCTAATCCCAATCTACCATCATTTGATGACAGACTCTCAAGGATTGAGAATCTACTTGAAGGCATAGGCAAAGAGATTCAAGACAACAAGGCATTCAAGGAGGAAGTGCGAGCAAATTTTAAGAACCAAGGAGATACAATCAAGAGATTGGAATCTCAAGTGGGGTATCTATCTGAGCAGATTCCCAAACCCACAGATGGATTCCCAAGTGACACAGAGAAGAATACAAGAGGTGAAACAAAGAAAGTAAGATGGGAAGATTGTAAGATGGTCACTATAAGTGATAAGGAGACTGAGGACAAGCCAAACAAGTCGGCAGAACAACCTAGAGACACCTCAGCAGAGAAGGAGGAAAAAGATTACCAAGAACCAGAAATCTCAAAATAGGAGCTGCTGAGACTCTATGCACCTTTTCCCCAACTGCTCAATGGTGCTGTGGAGAAGAGAATATACTCAAGGTTTCTAGATTTGTTTGCATCTCTGCATGTCAACATACCATTCATCAAGACTATTCAACAAATGTCTGCATACATCAAGTATATGAAGGAGCTGCTTCCCAAGAAAAGCTCACTCAAGGGAGGCCAAACTATAGTGATGAACAAGGAGTGCATTGCCCTCATTCAACCACAGTTGCCTACAAAATGAAAAGATCCAGGGTGTTTTCATGTCCCCTGTGCCATAGCAGAAACAATGTTTGATAAAAAACTCTGCGATTTGGGAGCAAGCATCAACTTAATGCCCTTATCCCTGGTGAAGAGGCTAAAGATCAATGAGATAATGCCCACAGATGTAGTCATCAGGCTGGCAGACAAAACTCAAAAACAAGCAATAGGAGTGGTGGAAAATGTGTTGGTAAAGGTTGGGAAATACTTTCTTCCCACAGACTTTGTCATTCTGGACATGGAAGAGAGTCACACTCACCCAATCATATTGGGAAGACCATTCCTAGCTACAGCCAGAGCATTCATAGATGTGGAGCGAGGGGAGCTAATAATGAGGATCCATGATGAACGAATCAGCTTTAATGTCTTCAAACTCTCACAAGAATCAGACCAAGAGAACAAAGAACCAAGCAAAGATCATAATGAGATGCTGACAGAGGAAGCAAGCACAGAAGCACAACCAGCCCATCTGGGAAAGCCCTTGGTTGATGAACAAGGAAATAAGCAGTTGTCACAGCTCAAGGAAAAGCTGGAGGAACCTAAACCACCAGAGACATGTGAAGACAACAACAAAATTCCCTTAGAAGAAGAAGTCACAAAGAGCAAGGAAACATCAAAAGGGACAAAGAAGAAGGTACCAAGGGGGTGGAGGAACAAGAAGATCCCTACAGAGGACTTCTCTCCAGGGGATAAAGTGATCTCAGCTTACTTTTCAGATATCCCCCCTAATCTCCCCACTGTACCATCTCAGTTACCTAAGGTCTTCACTATCAACAGAGTTGTCTCCTTGGAACATGTAGAGATCATTGATACAACCAATGGATATAAGTCCACAGCAAGAGGGGAGGACTTTAAGCATTACCAACCACCCTGATGAGGGAGAAACGTCAAGCTAGTGACGCTAAAGAAGCGCTTCATGGGAGGCAACCCATGTTTTATATGCTTTTAGAAAATAGTGAATAAGTCAATATTCATGAATTCTAACCCAGACTTGACAAACACTTGGTGAAATCCTTAATAGGCAGTATATAGTGAAGAACAAGTTTGGTGTTCAAAGCAGGCCAAGAAAGCATGAATGCAACTGAGAGCATTGATGCCAAGGCATCTTAGGCTAGTTTCACTAGCATTTTTTTGATAGTTTTAGATGTTTTATGCATTTTCTTGAGCTTAAAGTAACCAAGAATGGTTAAAAGAAGAACAAAGCAATGAACCATCCAAACAGTATGATTTTGATGCAAATTCCATGAGTTTTTAGTTATATTACTTGAATGCTATGAATGGAAGATTTCTCATGAAATTTTGCAAGACTTTGATGCAATTGTTTGGATGATTTCAGGGAAGAAGAGGCTAGGCAAGGAAGCAACAAAGTCAATAAAGGAAGCTTGAATATCACATGTGGAGTTTAAGTTCCAGTTTAAGCCTAAACTGGAGCTTAAACGCCAGAATCATGAAGGCTAAGAAATGCTGAAACTGAAGTTTAACCTCTAGTTTAACCTTAAACTGGAGGTTAAACGCCAGAATGAAAGTCTCACCAAAGAAGCATTCCACGTTTAACCTCCAGTTTAACCTTAAACTGGAGGTTAAACGCCAGAATGAGAATGCCAATCAGGAAGCATTTCCACGTTTAACCTCCAGTTTAACCTTAAACTGGAGGTTAAACACCAGAAATGGGAAGTGCACCAGGGAGCCAGTTCCACGTTTAAGCTCCAGTTTGACCTTAAACTGGAGCTTAAACGTGTTCGACCAAGTTTTCTCCTCCAGGGTTGCTTTCTCCATTTCCACGTTTAAGCTCCAGTTTAACCTTAAACTGGAGCTTAAACGTGTTCGACACCTCCAGGGCTACCTTTCTCAGCTTCCACGTTTAAGCTCCAGTTTAACCTTAAACTGGAGCTTAAACGTGTTCGACCTCCAGGATGCCTTCTTCCATTTCCACGTTTAAGCTCCAGTTTAACCTTAAACTGGAGCTTAAACGTGTTCGACCTCCAGGGCTGCCTTTTCTATCTCCACGTTTAAGCTTCAGTTTAACCTTAAACTGAAGCTTAAACGTGTTCGACTAAGTTACCCTCCAGGGCTGCCTTCTTCCATTTCCACGTTTAAGCTTCAGTTTAACCTTAAACTGAAGCTTAAACGTGCTTCCACAAAAGGCATCACTGGAAGTGTCTGGCGTTTAAGCTACAGTTTAAGCTTAAACTGCAACTTAAACGCCACTCTTGGAAAAGGTTTCTGGGCCAACAATATTGCGGTTTAAGTTAGTATTTGAGCACAAACATTAACTTAAACTTACTCTGGTATGAAACCCAATTGAATATCATGGTTTATGGGATTGGGCCTGAAGGATTGATGAGTCTGAAAGTTCAATTTATTGAGTCATGTGTCATTATTTGATTATCACTAAGTTGGCTCAATGAATGTTACAGATTTTGGATCAACAGCCTCATCAAGATTATGGATCATAAACCCAAGGCAAAAGGAAAGCAGGGAGAGGCCTCAAAGCCCAAGAAACACAACAGAAGCTCAATATAGAAAGTGTATAAATAGGATAGAATTTAAGTTAGGAAGGACTTTTACTTTTTCATTTGGCTAGTTTTCATATCTTTGTAATTGAATTCAGAGCTATGACTCACTAAACCCCCTTTCATTGGGTTAGGGAGCTCTATTGTAATTCAATGAATCAATAATAGTTTATCTTCTTCTTCAATCTTTTCTCTTGAATTTTGTTAGAAAGCTTCTCGATCTAATTCCATTGGGTAGTTGTCTTGGGAAAGAAACTACCCATAATTGGAATCCTTCGGAACCTTGGGAAAGGAATGGAGGATTCATGCTAGAGAAGCTTTCTCGCAGTGAATTGGATTGGGGTTTGGATGGATATTGTGACATGTAATCCTACCAAATTGTGGTTCATGAAACTGTGTGGTATAATCAGTGATCGAGCATCATCTCTTCTTATGAACATTTAAACCAAGGGATTGGGAATTTGTTCGTTTTTAGAGAGAATTGGTGAGCCAAGGGATTGGGATCCAATCATATAAGATTGCCAAGCAAAATTCAATGAACGCATTGGTTGAGGAAGAGATAAACATGTTTTGATTCGGAGATCTCAATATCTCCTATAACCCAATGAATTCCCCATTTCTGATTTCCACTTTCTCTTTACATTCTGCAACTCAATTCATGCAATCACCCCCATTCCCTTTTAATTTCAGCAATTTAGCTTCTGCTCTTTAATTCATGCAATTTAAGATTCCGCCATTTAAATTTCTTGTCATTTACGTTTCCCGCCAATTTTACATTCCGCAATTCTCATCTAAATCTTGATTCCGCTCAACTAGAACACACTTCTAATCCGAATTGCTCACTCAACCAATCCTTGTGGGATTCGACCTCACTCTATTATGAGTTTTACTTGACGATAACCGGTGCACTTGCCGGAAGGAATTTTGCCGATCGTGCAATTTCCTAAATCGTAGCATAACAAGTTTATGCGCATCAAGTTTATGGCGCCGTTGCCGGGGATTGGTTTTCGATTGACAATTCTCAAATTGGAAGTTAACTAGATTGAGCATTTTTTTTTGTTTTGATTAATTCAGTACAAGTTACTTGTTGAATTTTAATTTCTGCACTCTGTTACATGCTTTCTTTCTTTATGCCTTTAAATTCAAGCAACTAACTCACTGACTCACTAACTGTTTGAATTAATTCCTCAACTGCTCTAACCATACTCTTCCATTAACCAAGAGTATTTCACTTGTTTGTTGCCTGTGCTGTGTTCTTGTATGACAGGTAGGAGAGGAGAGACATCAACTCCTCCATATACCGAACCAGAGAGGACCCTTCATAGACTGAGAAGGGAAGCAAGAGGGAAGAGAGTACTGGGAGAAGAGGAATCTGAAGGAGAATCTGAGGACAATTTTGAGGAAGCTTTAGATCTCAACATGGATAGAGAAGTTCACAACCATGAGAGAGCTGATGGAAACAATGCCATTCCTGAGAGGAGGGTTCTTAGTTCATACATAAACCCAACCTCTGGGAATTGTGGTAGCAGCATCCAGAAACCACCCATTCAGGCCAACAATTTTGAGCTCAAACCACAGCTAATATCACTTGTGGAGAATCATTGTTCATTTAGTGGAAATGCTAATGAAGACCCAAACCAACATCTCACAAAATTCCTGAGAATTTGTGACACTGTGAAGTCCAATGGAGTCCAGGAAGATGCATATAAACTGCTTTTGTTCCCATTTTCACTTAGGGACAAGGCAGCTAAGTGGCTGGAATCATTCCCAAGGGGGAGCCTAACAACCTGGGATGAGGTGGAAAGCAAGTTTCTGGCACGTTTCTACCCCCCACAAAAGGTCAATAGGCTTCGATCTGAGGTTCAGACGTTTAGACAACAAGATGGTGAAACTCTCTACGAGGCATGGGAGAGATTCAAGGATTTGACAAGGAAATGCCCACCAGACATGTTCCATGACTGGGTGCAATTGCATATTTTCTATGATGGACTGACTTATGAATCAAGGAAGGCTGTAGACCATTCATCAGGAGGTTCATTGAACAGGAAAAAAACTGTGGAAGAAGCCATTGAAGTGATTGAGACAGTGGCTGAGAACGAGTACTACTATGCATCAGAGAGACACAACACTAAGGGAGTCATGGAGCTGAACCATGTTGATACAATTCTAGCCCAAAACAAGGTGTTTGCCAAGCAACTAGCAGAGCTCACCAGGAAATTAGAAACAAAACAAGTGGCTGCAATTCACACACAAGATCAAGAGGAAGAAAGCACTGAAGGAGGTGATTGGGAAGAGGCCAATTATGTAGGAAATTAACAAAGGCAACCATATGATCCACATTCCAACACTTACAACCCAGGCTGGAAAAACCACCCAAACTTTGGGTGGGGAAACCAGCAAAACCAATATAACAAGTCCACATACCAAAACTCCAACCAAAGATCATACCAAGCCACACAAAACACTTACTCTCAACCACCATATCATAGCCAAAATAATCAATCTGCTCAACCTAATCCGAACCAACAATTTCAAGATCAATTAAACAGGATAGAAGGAATGCTTGCAACCATGAGTCAAGACATAACCGAATTGAAAGCTTTTAAGGAAGAAGTGAATTCTAACCTGCAAAACCAAGGAGCTGCCATCCAGAAGCTAGAAAATCAAATCGCTTATTTGTCTAAGCAAACCTCTGGGACAAGCGTTTCTCATGCTGCCAAGGCTATTGCAAGGGAAGAATGTAAGGCCATAACCCTCAGAAGCGGAAAGAATCTAAAGGAGATCTCAAAAGAAACCACAGAGGATGAAGCAAAGGAAAATGTGAGAGATAAGGAACAAGGACAATCTTTTACATCGTCTGCAACAAAAGAAAAAGAAAAAGAGGACCTGAAGCCTTATACACCTAAAGCACCATATCCTCAACGTTTGATGAAAAGTGAAAAGGATGGCCAATTCTCCAAGTTCTTGGAGATTTTCAAGAAGCTTCAAATCAACATTCCGTTTGCTAAGGCAATAGAGCAAATGCCACTCTATGCAAAATTCTTAAAGGAATTAATGACCAAGAAAAGAAGCTGGAGAAACGAGGAAACTGTGTTGTTAACTGAAGAATGCAGTGCCATCATCCAGCACAAACTGCCTCAGAAATTGAAGGATCCAGGCAGTTTCCAAATCCCCTGCATCATAGGAGAAGTCATGGTGGAGAAGGCCTTGTGTGACTTAGGGGCCAGTATCAATTTGATGTCTCTAACAATTACGAGAAGAATGAAGATTGAGGAAGCCAAACCAACAAGAATGGCCCTCCAATTGGCAGATCGAACTTTTAAATTCCCTCATGGGATAGTTGAGGATTTGTTGGTGAAGGTGGGAGATTTTATATTTCCTGCCGATTTTGTGGTGTTAGATATGGAGGAAGAAGCCAAAGCTTCAATAATCCTGGGAAGACCCTTCCTGGCTACTGCTGGAGCCATCATAGATGTACAAAAGGGTGAACTCACTCTTAGACTACATGATGAGAAATTGGTGTTTAACGTATTCAAAGCCATGAGCTATCCATCAGAATCACTAAGGGAATGCATGAGGGTGGATGTAGTGGACGTTGCAGTACAAGAAACTTTTGAGGAAACAACAAAGGAAGTGGTAGAGGAGGAGTTCACCAAAGACATAGAAGTTAGTGACATCAAGGCTGCTGAAACAACCATGCCAAACATGCCAGAGATAGTGAAAGAAGAGAAGGAAGCACCAAAACCTGAGCTCAAAGCATTGCCCCCTAATCTCAAGTATGCATACTTGGGTAGTGATGAGAGTCATCCTGTTATCATTAGCTCTGCCTTGAGTCAAGAACAGGAAGAAGAATTGATCAAGGTGCTACAAACTCATCAAGATGCCATTGGATGGACCCTAGCTGATTTGAAGGGGATAAGTTCATCCATATGCATGCATAAAATCTTGTTAGAAGAGGATGCTAGACCATCCATCCAAGCTCAGAGAAGATTGAATCCCGTCATGAAAGAAGTGGTACAAAAGGAGGTCATGAAGTTATGGCAGGCAGGGGTAATCTACCCCATTTCTGATAGCCCATGGGTTAGTCCCATCCATGTAGTTCCCAAAAAAGGTGGCATAACTGTGGTGCCAAATGAGAGGAACGAACTCATACCCACAAGAACTGTCACTGGGTGGAGGATGTGCATAGACTACAGGAAGCTCAATGAAGCCACCAGAAAAGATCATTTCCCACTCCCATTCATGGATCAGATGCTTGAAAGGCTTGCAGGACATGCTTACTATTGCTTCTTGGATGGATACTCAGGCTATAATCAGATAGTAGTTGATCCTAGAGATCAAGAGAAAACATCATTTGTTTGTCCATATGGAGTTTTTGCTTATAGACGCATGCCCTTTGGATTGTGCAATGCACCTGCCACTTTCCAAAGATGCATGCTGTCCATCTTTTCGGACATGATTGAAAAATTTATTGAGGTCTTCATGGATGATTTTTCTGTGTTTGGAGATTCTTTTCCCAGCTGCCTACACCACCTTGCCTTGGTGCTTAAGAGGTGCCAAGAGACTAACCTAGTATTAAACTGGGAAAAATGTCATTTCATGGTCACAGAAGGAATAGTCCTTGGCCACAAAATCTCTAATAGAGGCATGGAGGTGGACAGAGCTAAGGTGGAAATCATTGAAAAACTACCTCCACCAAGTAATGTCAAAGCAGTTAGGAGTTTTTTGGGACACGCTGGGTTTTACAGAAGGTTTATTAGAGACTTTTCTAAAATAGCCAAACCTTTGAGTAACTTGCTTGTCTCTGATACACCCTTTGTATTTGATAAAAATTGCATGCTAGCCTATGAATTTTTGAAGCAAAAACTTTCCTCTGCACCTATCATTGCCCCACCTGATTGGAACTTACCTTTTGAACTGATGTGTGATGCATCAGACCTTGCTATTGGGGCAGTGTTAGGACAAAGGAAAGACAATTTGGTACATGTGATTTATTATGCCAGTAAAGTCTTGAATGCTAACCAAAGGAATTACACAACCACTGAAAAAGAACTCTTGGCAATAGTCTTTGCATTTGACAAATTTAGATCCTATCTCATTGGATCTAAAGTCATTGTCTTCACTGATCATTCAGCTTTAAAATACTTACTTGCTAAACAAGAATCCAAACCAAGACTTATTAGATGGGTTCTTTTGTTGCAGGAATTTGACATTGAAATCAAAGACAAGAAGGGTGTAGAGAACAAGGTGGCAGACCATTTATCAAGGATACCATGTGAAGAAGGAAGCGCACAAAGCACACATATAAATGAGTGCTTTCCTGATGAACAACTCATGGTAATTCACAAAGCACCCTGGTTTGCAGACATAGCAAACTTCAAGGCCACTGGGAGTTGGCCGTTGGAATTTAACAAGCATCAAAGGAAGAAATTGGTAAATGATGCCAAATACTTCATCTGGGACGAACCATACTTGTTCAAAAAATGTTCCGATGGCATACTCAGAAGATGCATATCAGAGGAAGAAGGAAGGGAAGTCTTATGGGACTGCCATGGCTCCACTTATGGAGGACATTTTGCAGGAGAAAGAACAGCAGCTAAGGTGTTGCAGTGTGGTTTTTATTGGCCCACTATCTTCAAAGATGCAAAGGAACTAGTGAAGCACTGCCATGAATGCCAGAAAGCGGGGAACCTGCCAAGAAGAAATGAAATGCCACAACAATTCATTCTGGAACTTGAATTGTTTGATGTATGGGGGATAGATTTCATGGGACCCTTTCCCTCCTCATACTCAAATAATTACATTCTTGTGGCAGTAGACTATGTCTCCAAATGGGTTGAAGCAATAGCAACTCCAACCAATGATAATAAGGTAGTCATGAACTTCCTCAGAAAACACATTTTTTGCCGTTTTGGGGTTCCAAGAGCAATCATCAGTGATGGAGGAAGCCACTTCTGCAACAAACCATTAGAGGCATTGCTTCTAAAATATGGAGTCAAACACAAGGTAGCCACACCATACCATCCACAAACAAGTGGGCAAGCCGAAATATCTAACAGAGAACTCAAAAGGATCCTGGAAAAGACTGTGGGAACTTCAAGGAAGGACTGGTCGATTAAGCTAGATGATGCTCTTTGGGCATATAGGACAGCTTTCAAAACACCAATTGGAATGTCTCCTTACCAACTAGTATACGGAAAAGTTGGAGCACAAGGCATACTGGGCCTTGAAACTTTTGAACTTGGACAGCAAAGCTGCTAGAGAAAGAAGGATGTTGCAAATTCAAGAGTTGGAAGAATTCAGAGCTGAAGCTTATGAGAATGCCAAAATTTACAAAGAAAGAGCAAAGAAGAAGCATGACAGCAACATAGCCCCAAGGAAATTTGAAGAAGGACAAAAAGTATTGCTCTACAATTCTAGGCTGAAGCTATTTCCAGGGAAGCTAAAATCAAGGTGGTCTGGACCATTCCTTGTCACCAAGGTCTCCAAATATGGACAAGTAGAAATCATGGAAGAAAAGTCACAACGAACCTTCATTGTGAACGGTCAAAGACTCAAACATTACTTGGGAGATGTGGAGGAGAAGGACAAGGTTAAATATCACCTCAACTGAGGAAGCTGACCGTCAAGCTAATGACGTTAAAGAAGCGCTTGTTGGGAGGCAACCCAACCTGAGGTAATACCCTTTTGCTGTTTCTTTTATTTGTTTCAATAAAAAAAAAGGTGAAGTAGTTTCTGTGCATTGCAAAGAATTAAGTTTGGTGTTTCACACCAAACAATGAATTCGTGGATCAATAATTCAAAGGGGAATGTGTGACTCTAAGTTTGGTGTTCCACCATAAAGATCAACTGAACACAACAACCTTTGAATTATATGAAAGGAACAACCATTCTAAGCAGTCACAGAAATGCTTAAAACCCTTAGCAGCAACTTCATTCCAGAGAGAACTCAAGGATTCAAAGAACAGAGAAGTAAGTGGGAGACTAAGTTTGGTGTTCACACACCAACTTAAGACTCAGATACTTACCCACACATAATTGAGCTAACCAATCAAGTGCTTGAGAAGCAAGCAACTTCATCACTCTTTGCAGGAAAGGAAACAAGGATCTTAAAACATGAAGCAACAATTAGGAGAAGAAGGAGAAATCAAAGTGTTTCCTGGCAACAAAGAGAAAACAAGGAATTTCACAAGGTGGTATTGTTCCTTGATAATTCTTTAAAAAGGGCAAACAAAAGCATGCTTGTTCTGGTTTAAACTGTAAATGTTGAATCTTTCTGGAATGTGAAGTTTTTAGTATATGAGTGTCTGTTATTGCTTTGAATAAAGTGAATGCCTAGATGTTTGGATATAACTTCACCTTCTTAAACAAGTGCTTGCCATGCTTGTTCTGTTTCCAAAAATAAAAGAAAAGTTTGAACAAAAGTAACTTGGCTAAATTAGTGACAAATCAAGTAGAATTAAGTGGTGGTATGCATGCTTGATTGTTCAGTCAGATCACTGGAAATAGAGTGTAGAATTATCATTTTTTATGTAGAAATTGAAAACTGTCTATGGATCTTGATGAATAAATGTCTTTGGCCATGAAAAAGAAAGAAAAAGAAGAAGAAAAAGCCACTGAAAAAGGGCAACCAAAAAGAAAAAAATTTGAGAAAATAAGCTAGGCACCAATGGTTTGAACTTCTGAGACAAATGCCTGTGGTGTTCATGTATTAAGGATATGCTTGGATGAATAGGTTCTGAGGAGTGTTTCAACACTTGGTAACTTGGGTTAACTAACCCGGGATTATCAACCAAAAGTCCATTATCAAGAGCAACCTAAATACAAAACATTTAGTCACACAAAGAGGTACTGGGCACCAATGTCTCAAGAAGAAATGTGAACTAAAATGCCTGAAGTGGATATGTGTAGTGCACTGATAAGAAAAAGAAAATGCCAAAGGCTTGTGCAACACATGACACCAAGCAAACAAGGAGCAAAGGAGCTCTAAGAAAAAGAAAAGAAAAACAAAGAAGAGAAAAGTGCCAAGGACATAAGAATAACAAGAGGCCATAGCAGTGTTTGATGGATGCAATGAAAAAGTGATGATCTTACTTGATAAGTATGGAAAAGTGATGCTGCAACTTTCTGCATAAAACCCTTCTGATGAACTTCAAATGCTTGCTAATATAGCCAATGTAATTGCTTTCTGTTTCATACTTTCTTCTCAAATAACTCAGGACTTGCTTAGGGACAAGAAAGTATTAAGTTTGGTGTTGTTGATGCCAAGGCATCTTAGGCTAGTTTCACTAGCATTTTTTTGATAGTTTTAGATGTTTTATGCATTTTCTTGAGCTTAAAGTAACCAAGAATGGTTAAAAGAAGAACAAAGCAATGAACCATCCAAACAGTATGATTTTGATGCAAATTCCATGAGTTTTTAGTTATATTACTTGAATGCTATGAATGGAAGATTTCTCATGAAATTTTGCAAGACTTTGATGCAATTGTTTGGATGATTTCAGGGAAGAAGAGGCTAGGCAAGGAAGCAACAAAGTCAATAAAGGAAGCTTGAATATCACATGTGGAGTTTAAGTTCCAGTTTAAGCCTAAACTGGAGCTTAAACGCCAGAATCATGAAGGCTAAGAAATGCTGAAACTGAAGTTTAACCTCCAGTTTAACCTTAAACTGGAGGTTAAACGCCAGAATGAAAGTCTCACCAAAGAAGCATTCCACGTTTAACCTCCAGTTTAACCTTAAACTGGAGGTTAAACGCCAGAATGAGAATGCCAATCAGGAAGCATTTCCACGTTTAACCTCCAGTTTAACCTTAAACTGGAGGTTAAACACCAGAAATGGGAAGTGCACCAGGGAGCCAGTTCCACGTTTAAGCTCCAGTTTGACCTTAAACTGGAGCTTAAACGTGTTCGACCAAGTTTTCTCCTCCAGGGTTGCTTTCTCCATTTCCACGTTTAAGCTCCAGTTTAACCTTAAACTGGAGCTTAAACGTGTTCGACACCTCCAGGGCTACCTTTCTCAGCTTCCACGTTTAAGCTCCAGTTTAACCTTAAACTGGAGCTTAAACGTGTTCGACCTCCAGGATGCCTTCTTCCATTTCCACGTTTAAGCTCCAGTTTAACCTTAAACTGGAGCTTAAACGTGTTCGACCTCCAGGGCTGCCTTTTCTATCTCCACGTTTAAGCTTCAGTTTAACCTTAAACTGAAGCTTAAACGTGTTCGACTAAGTTACCCTCCAGGGCTGCCTTCTTCCATTTCCACGTTTAAGCTTCAGTTTAACCTTAAACTGAAGCTTAAACGTGCTTCCACAAAAGGCATCACTGGAAGTGTCTGGCGTTTAAGCTACAGTTTAAGCTTAAACTGCAACTTAAATGCCACTCTTGGAAAAGGTTTCTGGGCCAACAATATTGCGGTTTAAGTTAGTATTTTAGCACAAACATTAACTTAAACTTACTCTGGTATGAAACCCAATTGAATATCATGGTTTATGGGATTGGGCCTGAAGGATTGATGAGTCTGAAAGTTCAATTTATTGAGTCATGTGTCATTATTTGATTATCACTAAGTTGGCTCAATGAATGTTACAGATTTTGGATCAACAGCCTCATCAAGATTATGGATCATAAACCCAAGGCAAAAGGAAAGCAGGGAGAGGCCTCAAAGCCCAAGAAACACAACAGAAGCTCAATATAGAAAGTGTATAAATAGGATAGAATTTAAGTTAGGAAGGACTTTTACTTTTTCATTTGGCTAGTTTTCATATCTTTGTAATTGAATTCAGAGCTATGACTCACTAAACCCCCTTTCATTGGGTTAGGGAGCTCTATTGTAATTCAATGAATCAATAATAGTTTATCTTCTTCTTCAATCTTTTCTCTTGAATTTTGTTAGAAAGCTTCTCGATCTAATTCCATTGGGTAGTTGTCTTGGGAAAGAAACTACCCATAATTGGAATCCTTCGGAACCTTGGGAAAGGAATGGAGGATTCATGCTAGAGAAGCTTTCTCGCAGTGAATTGGATTGGGGTTTGGATGGATATTGTGACATGTAATCCTACCAAATTGTGGTTCATGAAACTGTGTGGTATAATCAGTGATCGAGCATCATCTCTTCTTATGAACATTTAAACCAAGGGATTGGGAATTTGTTCGTTTTTAGAGAGAATTGGTGAGCCAAGGGATTGGGATCCAATCATATAAGATTGCCAAGCAAAATTCAATGAACGCATTGGTTGAGGAAGAGATAAACATGTTTTGATTCGGAGATCTCAATATCTCCTATAACCCAATGAATTCCCCATTTCTGATTTCCACTTTCTCTTTACATTCTGCAACTCAATTCATGCAATCACCCCCATTCCCTTTTAATTTCAGCAATTTAGCTTCTGCTCTTTAATTCATGCAATTTAAGATTCCGCCATTTAAATTTCTTGTCATTTACGTTTCCCGCCAATTTTACATTCCGCAATTCTCATCTAAATCTTGATTCCGCTCAACTAGAACACACTTCTAATCCGAATTGCTCACTCAACCAATCCTTGTGGGATTCGACCTCACTCTATTATGAGTTTTACTTGACGATAACCGGTGCACTTGCCGGAAGGAATTTTGCCGATCGTGCAATTTCCTAAATCGTAGCATAACAAGTTTATGCGCATCAAGTTTATGGCGCCGTTGCCGGGGATTGGTTTTCGATTGACAATTCTCAAATTGGAAGTTAACTAGATTGAGCATTTTTTTTTGTTTTGATTAATTCAGTACAAGTTACTTGTTGAATTTTAATTTCTGCACTCTGTTACATGCTTTCTTTCTTTATGCCTTTAAATTCAAGCAACTAACTCACTGACTCACTAACTGTTTGAATTAATTCCTCAACTGCTCTAACCATACTCTTCCATTAACCAAGAGTATTTCACTTGTTTGTTGCCTGTGCTGTGTTCTTGTATGACAGGTAGGAGAGGAGAGACATCAACTCCTCCATATACCGAACCAGAGAGGACCCTTCATAGACTGAGAATGGAAGCAAGAGGGAAGAGAGTACTGGGAGAAGAGGAATCTGAAGGAGAATCTGAGGACAATTTTGAGGAAGCTTTAGATCTCAACATGGATAGAGAAGTTCACAACCATGAGAGAGCTGATGGAAACAATGCCATTCCTGAGAGGAGGGTTCTTAGTTCATACATAAACCCAACCTCTGGGAATTGTGGTAGCAGCATCCAGAAACCACCCATTCAGGCCAACAATTTTGAGCTCAAACCACAGCTAATATCACTTGTGGAGAATCATTGTTCATTTAGTGGAAATGCTAATGAAGACCCAAACCAACATCTCAAAAAATTCCTGAGAATTTGTGACACTGTGAAGTCCAATGGAGTCCAGGAAGATGCATATAAACTGCTTTTGTTCCCATTTTCACTTAGGGACAAGGCAGCTAAGTGGCTGGAATCATTCCCAAGGGGGAGCCTAACAACCTGGGATGAGGTGGAAAGCAAGTTTCTGGCACGTTTCTACCCCCCACAAAAGGTCAATAGGCTTCGATCTGAGGTTCAGACGTTTAGACAACAAGATGGTGAAACTCTCTACGAGGCATGGGAGAGATTCAAGGATTTGACAAGGAAATGCCCACCAGACATGTTCCATGACTGGGTGCAATTGCATATTTTCTATGATGGACTGACTTATGAATCAAGGAAGGCTGTAGACCATTCATCAGGAGGTTCATTGAACAGGAAAAAAACTGTGGAAGAAGCCATTGAAGTGATTGAGACAGTGGCTGAGAACGAGTACTACTATGCATCAGAGAGACACAACACTAAGGGAGTCATGGAGCTAAACCATGTTGATACAATTCTAGCCCAAAACAAGGTGTTTGCCAAGCAACTAGCAGAGCTCACCAGGAAATTAGAAACAAAACAAGTGGCTGCAATTCACACACAAGATCAAGAGGAAGAAAGCACTGAAGGAGGTGATTGGGAAGAGGCCAATTATGTAGGAAATCAACAAAGGCAACCATATGATCCACATTCCAACACTTACAACCCAGGCTGGAAAAACCACCCAAACTTTGGGTGGGGAAACCAGCAAAACCAATATAACAAGTCCACATACCAAAACTCCAACCAAAGATCATACCAAGCCACACAAAACACTTACTCTCAACCACCATATCATAGCCAAAATAATCAATCTGCTCAACCTAATCCGAACCAACAATTTCAAGATCAATTAAACAGGATAGAAGGAATGCTTGCAACCATGAGTCAAGACATAACCGAATTGAAAGCTTTTAAGGAAGAAGTGAATTCTAACCTGCAAAACCAAGGAGCTGCCATCCAGAAGCTAGAAAATCAAATCGCTTATTTGTCTAAGCAAACCTCTGGGACAAGCGTTTCTCATGCTGCCAAGGCTATTGCAAGGGAAGAATGTAAGGCCATAACCCTCAGAAGCGGAAAGAATCTAAAGGAGATCTCAAAAGAAACCACAGAGGATGAAGCAAAGGAAAATGTGAGAGATAAGGAACAAGGACAATCTTTTACATCGTCTGCAACAAAAGAAAAAGAAAAAGAGGACCTGAAGCCTTATACACCTAAAGCACCATATCCTCAACGTTTGATGAAAAGTGAAAAGGATGGCCAATTCTCCAAGTTCTTGGAGATTTTCAAGAAGCTTCAAATCAACATTCCGTTTGCTAAGGCAATAGAGCAAATGCCACTCTATGCAAAATTCTTAAAGGAATTAATGACCAAGAAAAGAAGCTGGAGAAACGAGGAAACTGTATTGTTAACTGAAGAATGCAGTGCCATCATCCAGCACAAACTGCCTCAGAAATTGAAGGATCCAGGCAGTTTCCAAATCCCCTGCATCATAGGAGAAGTCATGGTGGAGAAGGCCTTGTGTGACTTAGGGGCCAGTATCAATTTGATGTCTCTAACAATTACGAGAAGAATGAAGATTGAGGAAGCCAAACCAACAAGAATGGCCCTCCAATTGGCAGATCGAACTTTTAAATTCCCTCATGGGATAGTTGAGGATTTGTTGGTGAAGGTGGGAGATTTTATATTTCCTGCCGATTTTGTGGTGTTAGATATGGAGGAAGAAGCCAAAGCTTCAATAATCCTGGGAAGACCCTTCCTGGCTACTGCTGGAGCCATCATAGATGTACAAAAGGGTGAACTCACTCTTAGACTACATGATGAGAAATTGGTGTTTAACGTATTCAAAGCCATGAGCTATCCATCAGAATCACTAAGGGAATGCATGAGGGTGGATGTAGTGGACGTTGCAGTACAAGAAACTTTTGAGAAAACAACAAAGGAAGTGGTAGAGGAGGAGTTCACCAAAGACATAGAAGTTAGTGACATCAAGGCTGCTGAAACAACCATGCCAAACATGCCAGAGATAGTGAAAGAAGAGAAGGAAGCACCAAAACCAGAGCTCAAAGCATTGCCCCCTAATCTCAAGTATGCATACTTGGGTAGTGATGAGAGTCATCCTGTTATCATTAGCTCTGCCTTGAGTCAAGAACAGGAAGAAGAATTGATCAAGGTGCTACAAACTCATCAAGATGCCATTGGATGGACCCTAGCTGATTTGAAGGGGATAAGTTCATCCATATGCATGCATAAAATCTTGTTAGAAGAGGATGCTAGACCATCCATCCAAGCTCAGAGAAGATTGAATCCCGTCATAAAAGAAGTGGTACAAAAGGAGGTCATGAAGTTATGGCAGGCAGGGGTAATCTACCCCATTTCTGATAGCCCATGGGTTAGTCCCATCCATGTAGTTCCCAAAAAAGGTGGCATAACTGTGGTGCCAAATGAGAGGAACGAACTCATACCCACAAGAACTGTCACTGGGTGGAGGATGTGCATAGACTACAGGAAGCTCAATGAAGCCACCAGAAAAGATCATTTCCCACTCCCATTCATGGATCAGATGCTTGAAAGGCTTGCAGGACATGCTTACTATTGCTTCTTGGATGGATACTCAGGCTATAATCAGATAGTAGTTGATCCTAGAGATCAAGAGAAAACATCATTTTTTTGTCCATATGGAGTTTTTGCTTATAGACGCATGCCCTTTGGATTGTGCAATGCACCTGCCACTTTCCAAAGATGCATGCTGTCCATCTTTTCGGACATGATTGAAAACTTTATTGAGGTCTTCATGGATGATTTTTCTGTGTTTGGAGATTCTTTTCCCAGCTGCCTACACCACCTTGCCTTGGTGCTTAAGAGGTGCCAAGAGACTAACCTAGTATTAAACTGGGAAAAATGTCATTTCATGGTCACAGAAGGAATAGTCCTTGGCCACAAAATCTCTAATAGAGGCATGGAGGTGGACAGAGCTAAGGTGGAAATCATTGAAAAACTACCTCCACCAAGTAATGTCAAGGCAGTTAGGAGTTTTTTGGGACACGCTGGGTTTTACAGAAGGTTTATTAGAGACTTTTCTAAAATAGCCAAACCTTTGAGTAACTTGCTTGTCTCTGATACACCCTTTGTATTTGATAAAAATTGCATGCTAGCCTATGAACTTTTGAAGCAAAAACTTTCCTCTGCACCTATCATTGCCCCACCTGATTGGAACTTACCTTTTGAACTGATGTGTGATGCATCAGACCTTGCTATTGGGGCAGTGTTAGGACAAAGGAAAGACAATTTGGTACATGTGATTTATTATGCCAGTAAAGTCTTGAATGCTAACCAAAGGAATTACACAACCACTGAAAAAGAACTCTTGGCAATAGTCTTTGCATTTGACAAATTTAGATCCTATCTCATTGGATCTAAAGTCATTGTCTTCACTGATCATTCAGCTTTAAAATACTTACTTGCTAAACAAGAATCCAAACCAAGACTTATTAGATGGGTTCTTTTGTTGCAGGAATTTGACATTGAAATCAAAGACAAGAAGGGTGTAGAGAACAAGGTGGCAGACCATTTATCAAAGATACCATGTGAAGAAGGAAGCACACAAAGCACACATATAAATGAGTGCTTTCCTGATGAACAACTCATGGTAATTCACAAAGCACCCTGGTTTGCAGACATAGCAAACTCCAAGGCCACTGGGAGTTGGCCGTTGGAATTTAACAAGCATCAAAGGAAGAAATTGGTAAATGATGCCAAATACTTCATCTGGGACGAACCATACTTGTTCAAAAAATGTTCCGATGGCATACTCAGAAGATGCATATCAGAGGAAGAAGGAAGGGAAGTCTTATGGGACTGCCATGGCTCCACTTATGGAGGACATTTTGCAGGAGAAAGAACAGCAGCTAAGGTGTTGCAGTGTGGTTTTTATTGGCCCACTATCTTCAAAGATGCAAAGGAACTAGTGAAGCACTGCCATGAATGCCAGAAAGCGGGGAACCTGCCAAGAAGAAATGAAATGCCACAACAATTCATTCTGGAACTTGAATTGTTTGATGTATGGGGGATAGATTTCATGGGACCCTTTCCCTCCTCATACTCAAATAATTACATTCTTGTGGCAGTAGACTATGTCTCCAAATGGGTTGAAGCAATAGCAACTCCAACCAATGATAATAAGGTAGTCATGAACTTCCTCAGAAAACACATTTTTGCCGTTTTGGGGTTCCAAGAGCAATCATCAGTGATGGAGGAAGCCACTTCTGCAACAAACCATTAGAGGCATTGCTTCTAAAATATGGAGTCAAACACAAGGTAGCCACACCATACCATCCACAAACAAGTGGGCAAGCCGAAATATCTAACAGAGAACTCAAAAGGATCCTGGAAAAGACTGTGGGAACTTCAAGGAAGGACTGGTCGATTAAGCTAGATGATGCTCTTTGGGCATATAGGACAGCTTTCAAAACACCAATTGGAATGTCTCCTTACCAACTAGTATACGGAAAAGCTTGCCATTTGCCACTGGAGTTGGAGCACAAGGCATACTGGGCCTTGAAACTTTTGAACTTGGACAGCAAAGCTGCTAGAGAAAAAAGGATGTTGCAAATTCAAGAGTTGGAAGAATTCAGAGCTGAAGCTTATGAGAATGCCAAAATTTACAAAGAAAGAGCAAAGAAGAAGCATGACAGCAACATAGCCCCAAGGAAATTTGAAGAAGGACAAAAAGTATTGCTCTACAATTCTAGGCTGAAGCTATTTCCACGGAAGCTAAAATCAAGGTGGTCTGGACCATTCCTTGTCACCAAGGTCTCCAAATATGGACAAGTAGAAATCATGGAAGAAAAGTCACAACGAACCTTCATTGTGAACGGTCAAAGACTCAAACATTACTTGGGAGATGTGGAGGAGAAGGACAAGGTTAAATATCACCTCAACTGAGGAAGCTGACCGTCAAGCTAATGACGTTAAAGAAGCGCTTGTTGGGAGGCAACCCAACCTGAGGTAATACCCTTTTGCTGTTTCTTTTATTTGTTTCAATAAAAAAAAAGGTGAAGTAGTTTCTGTGCATTGCAAAGAATTAAGTTTGGTGTTTCACACCAAACAATGAATTCGTGGATCAATAATTCAAAGGGGAATGTGTGACTCTAAGTTTGGTGTTCCACCATAAAGATCAACTGAACACAACAACCTTTGAATTATATGAAAGGAACAACCATTCTAAGCAGTCACAGAAATGCTTAAAACCCTTAGCAGCAACTTCATTCCAGAGAGAACTCAAGGATTCAAAGAACAGAGAAGTAAGTGGGAGACTAAGTTTGGTGTTCACACACCAACTTAAGACTCAGATACTTACCCACACATAATTGAGCTAACCAATCAAGTGCTTGAGAAGCAAGCAACTTCATCACTCTTTGCAGGAAAGGAAACAAGGATCTTAAAACATGAAGCAACAATTAGGAGAAGAAGGAGAAATCAAAGTGTTTCCTGGCAACAAAGAGAAAACAAGGAATTTCACAAGGTGGTATTGTTCCTTGATAATTCTTTAAAAAGGGCAAACAAAAGCATGCTTGTTCTGGTTTAAACTGTAAATGTTGAATCTTTCTGGAATGTGAAGTTTTTAGTATATGAGTGTCTGTTATTGCTTTGAATAAAGTGAATGCCTAGATGTTTGGATATAACTTCACCTTCTTAAACAAGTGCTTGCCATGCTTGTTCTGTTTCCAAAAATAAAAGAAAAGTTTGAACAAAAGTAACTTGGCTAAATTAGTGACAAATCAAGTAGAATTAAGTGGTGGTATGCATGCTTGATTGTTCAGTCAGATCACTGGAAATAGAGTGTAGAATTATCATTTTTTATGTAGAAATTGAAAACTGTCTATGGATCTTGATGAATAAATGTCTTTGGCCATGAAAAAGAAAGAAAAAGAAGAAGAAAAAGCCACTGAAAAAGGGCAACCAAAAAGAAAAAAATTTGAGAAAATAAGCTAGGCACCAATGGTTTGAACTTCTGAGACAAATGCCTGTGGTGTTCATGTATTAAGGATATGCTTGGATGAATAGGTTCTGAGGAGTGTTTCAACACTTGGTAACTTGGGTTAACTAACCCGGGATTATCAACCAAAAGACCATTATCAAGAGCAACCTAAATACAAAACATTTAGTCACACAAAGAGGTACTGGGCACCAATGTCTCAAGAAGAAATGTGAACTAAAATGCCTGAAGTGGATATGTGTAGTGCACTGATAAGAAAAAGAAAATGCCAAAGGCTTGTGCAACACATGACACCAAGCAAACAAGGAGCAAAGGAGCTCTAAGAAAAAGAAAAGAAAAACAAAGAAGAGAAAAGTGCCAAGGACATAAGAATAACAAGAGGCCATAGCAGTGTTTGATGGATGCAATGAAAAAGTGATGATCTTACTTGATAAGTATGGAAAAGTGATGCTGCAACTTTCTGCATAAAACCCTTCTGATGAACTTCAAATGCTTGCTAATATAGCCAATGTAATTGCTTTCTGTTTCATACTTTCTTCTCAAATAACTCAGGACTTGCTTAGGGACAAGAAAGTATTAAGTTTGGTGTTGTTGATGCCAAGGCATCTTAGGCTAGTTTCACTAGCATTTTTTTGATAGTTTTAGATGTTTTATGCATTTTCTTGAGCTTAAAGTAACCAAGAATGGTTAAAAGAAGAACAAAGCAATGAACCATCCAAACAGTATGATTTTGATGCAAATTCCATGAGTTTTTAGTTATATTACTTGAATGCTATGAATGGAAGATTTCTCATGAAATTTTGCAAGACTTTGATGCAATTGTTTGGATGATTTCAGGGAAGAAGAGGCTAGGCAAGGAAGCAACAAAGTCAATAAAGGAAGCTTGAATATCACATGTGGAGTTTAAGTTCCAGTTTAAGCCTAAACTGGAGCTTAAACGCCAGAATCATGAAGGCTAAGAAATGCTGAAACTGAAGTTTAACCTCCAGTTTAACCTTAAACTGGAGGTTAAACGCCAGAATGAAAGTCTCACCAAAGAAGCATTCCACGTTTAACCTCCAGTTTAACCTTAAACTGGAGGTTAAACGCCAGAATGAGAATGCCAATCAGGAAGCATTTCCACGTTTAACCTCCAGTTTAACCTTAAACTGGAGGTTAAACACCAGAAATGGGAAGTGCACCAGGGAGCCAGTTCCACGTTTAAGCTCCAGTTTGACCTTAAACTGGAGCTTAAACGTGTTCGACCAAGTTTTCTCCTCCAGGGTTGCTTTCTCCATTTCCACGTTTAAGCTCCAGTTTAACCTTAAACTGGAGCTTAAACGTGTTCGACACCTCCAGGGCTACCTTTCTCAGCTTCCACGTTTAAGCTCCAGTTTAACCTTAAACTGGAGCTTAAACGTGTTCGACCTCCAGGATGCCTTCTTCCATTTCCACGTTTAAGCTCCAGTTTAACCTTAAACTGGAGCTTAAACGTGTTCGACCTCCAGGGCTGCCTTTTCTATCTCCACGTTTAAGCTTCAGTTTAACCTTAAACTGAAGCTTAAACATGTTCGACTAAGTTACCCTCCAGGGCTGCCTTCTTCCATTTCCACGTTTAAGCTTCAGTTTAACCTTAAACTGAAGCTTAAACGTGCTTCCACAAAAGGCATCACTGGAAGTGTCTGGCGTTTAAGCTACAGTTTAAGCTTAAACTGCAACTTAAATGCCACTCTTGGAAAAGGTTTCTGGGCCAACAATATTGCGGTTTAAGTTAGTATTTGAGCACAAACATTAACTTAAACTTACTCTGGTATGAAACCCAATTGAATATCATGGTTTATGGGATTGGGCCTGAAGGATTGATGAGTCTGAAAGTTCAATTTATTGAGTCATGTGTCATTATTTGATTATCACTAAGTTGGCTCAATGAATGTTACAGATTTTGGATCAACAGCCTCATCAAGATTATGGATCATAAACCCAAGGCAAAAGGAAAGCAGGGAGAGGCCTCAAAGCCCAAGAAACACAACAGAAGCTCAATATAGAAAGTGTATAAATAGGATAGAATTTAAGTTAGGAAGGACTTTTACTTTTTCATTTGGCTAGTTTTCATATCTTTGTAATTGAATTCAGAGCTATGACTCACTAAACCCCCTTTCATTGGGTTAGGGAGCTCTATTGTAATTCAATGAATCAATAATAGTTTATCTTCTTCTTCAATCTTTTCTCTTGAATTTTGTTAGAAAGCTTCTCGATCTAATTCCATTGGGTAGTTGTCTTGGGAAAGAAACTACCCATAATTGGAATCCTTCGGAACCTTGGGAAAGGAATGGAGGATTCATGCTAGAGAAGCTTTCTCGCAGTGAATTGGATTGGGGTTTGGATGGATATTGTGACATGTAATCCTAC
Source organism: Arachis ipaensis (assembly GCF_059453495.1). Taxonomy (NCBI): domain Eukaryota; kingdom Viridiplantae; phylum Streptophyta; class Magnoliopsida; order Fabales; family Fabaceae; genus Arachis; species Arachis ipaensis. Next base: position 82,841,775 of record NC_142444.1, read on the forward strand.
CAAATTGTGGTTCATGAAACTGTGTGGTATAATCAGTGATCGAGCATCATCTCTTCTTATGAACATTTAAACCAAGGGATTGGGAATTTGTTCGTTTTTAGAGAGAATTGGTGAGCCAAGGGATTGGGATCCAATCATATAAGATTGCCAAGCAAAATTCAATGAACGCATTGGTTGAGGAAGAGATAAACATGTTTTGATTCGGAGATCTCAATATCTCCTATAACCCAATGAATTCCCCATTTCTGATTTCCACTTTCTCTTTACATTCTGCAACTCAATTCATGCAATCACCCCCATTCCCTTTTAATTTCAGCAATTTAGCTTCTGCTCTTTAATTCATGCAATTTAGCTTCTGCTCTTTAATTTTCTTGTCATTTACGTTTCCCGCCAATTTTACATTCCGCAATTCTCATCTAAATCTTGATTCTGCTCAACTAGAACACACTTCTAATCCGAATTGCTCACTCAACCAATCCTTGTGGGATTCGACCTCACTCTATTGTGAGTTTTACTTGACGATAACCGGTGCACTTGCCGGAAGGAATTTTGCCGATCGTGCAATTTCCTAAATCGTAGCATAACAAGTTTATTGATGCGCATAAACGTGTTATGCTACGATTTAGGAAATTGCACGATCGGCAAAATTCCTTCCGGCAAGTGCACCGGTTATCGTCGTCAAGTAAAAACTCACAATAGAGTGAGGTCGAATCCCACAAGGATTGGTTGAGTGAGCAATTCGGATTAGAAGTGTGTTCTAGTTGAGCGGAATCAAGATTTGAGATGAGAATTGCGGAATGTAAAATTGGCGGGAAAAGTAAATGACAAGAAAATTAAATGGCTGAATCTTAAATTGCATGAATTAAAGAGCAGAATGTAAATTGCTGAAATTAAAAGGGAATGGGGATGATTGCAAGAATTGAATTGCAGAATGTAAAGAGAAAGTGGAAATCAGAAATGGGGAATTCATTGGGTTTAGGAGATATTGAAATCTCCGAATCAAAACATGTATATCTCTTCCTCAACCAATGCATTCATTGAATTTTGCTTGGCAATCTTATATGATTGGATCCCAATTCCTTGGCTCACCAATGCTCTCTAAAAACAAACAAATTCCCAATCCCTTGGTTTAAATGTTCATAAGAAGAGATGATGCTTGATCACTGATTATACCACACAATTTCATGAACCACAATTTGGTAGGATTACATGTCACAATATCCATCCAAACCCCAATCCAATCCACTGTGAGAAAGCTTCTCTAGCATGAATCCTCCATTCCTTTCCCAAGGCTCCGAAGGATTCCAAGTATGAGTAGTTTCTTTCCCAAGACAACTACTCAATGGAATTAGATCGAGAAGCTTTCTAACAAAATTCAAGAGAAAAGATTGAAGAAGAAGATAAACTATTATTGATTCATTGAATTACAATAGAGCTCCCTAACCCAATGAAAGGGGGTTTAGTGAATCATAGCTCTGAATTCAATTACAAAGAAAAGGAAAACTAGCTAAAAGTGAAGTAAAAAGTCCAAGTCCCCATCAGGGGCTGGATTCCCCTTCAATCCCCCCCTCTCAAATGTAGAAACTAAGGCCTTTAAATAGGCTCCCTAAATTACAAAATGAAAATGAAATTCAAAGCAAATTACAATCAAATGAAAATAAACTATTCTAGATGATTCTTGTGGCCTTGATTTGGTGTTGTTGATGGGCCTTGCTTGCTTGAAGGGCTGAGTGACATAATTGATCCAAAAAGGATAATGATCCATTAAACTACACTCAAATGTTGCACCCCCTTTCTTGAGTCGTCACTTTGTTCTCTTGTCAACCTTGCCAATTTGATGCCAAATATAGACTATTATACCTTTTTGGAAAGCTATGGATGTCAGCTTTCTAACGCAACTGGAAGCACCTCAATTGGATCTCTACAACTCGAGTTATACTCCATGGAAGGTGAAGAGGTCAGCTGGCCTGATTGCATGTTGGTACTATGCTCTTCTATGCACATTACGGGGCTGTTTTCTCCCTCAATTTTTAGTATCCACCATGCATGCCATATATGCTTGGAAATCTCTAGATGTCTTCTTTCCAATGCATTTTGAATCACCTCATTTGGAGTTTTGTAGCTCAAGTTATTTATGTTTGAAGAAGGCATGGTCAAGCTGTTCCATATAACACGTTTAAGCTTCAGTTTAAGGTTAAACTGAAGCTTAAACGTGGATAAAGGAAGGGCAGCCCTGGAGGTCGAACACGTTTAACCTCCAGTTTGAGGTCAAACTGGAGGTTAAACGTGGAAGCTTAGAATGGTAGCCCTGGAGGTGTCGAACACGTTTAACCTCCAGTTTGAGGTCAAACTGGAGGTTAAACGTGGAGATGGAGAGAGCAACCCTGGAGTAGAAAAGCTATCGAACACGTTTAAGCTCCAGTTTGAGTCAAACTGGAGCTTAAACGTGGAATGGCTCCCTGGTACTCTTCCTGGTTCTGGCGTTTAACCTCCAGTTTGAGGTCAAACTGGAGGTTAAACGTGGAACTCCTCCCTGGGTGGCATACTCATTCTGGCGTTTAACCTCCAGTTTGAGGTCAAACTGGAGGTTAAACGTGGAATGCTTCTTTAGTGAGGCTTTTCATTCTGGCGTTTAACCTCCAGTTTAAGGTCAAACTGGAGGTTAAACTTCAATTCCAGCATTATATGGCTTGGTAGTTTAAGTTCCAGTTTAAGCTTAAACTGGAACTTAAACTCCACATGTGATATTCAAGCTTCCTTTATTGATTTTGTTGCTTCCTTGCATAGCCTCTTCTTCCCTGAAATCATCCAAACAATTGCATCAAAGTCTTGCAAAAATTCATGAGAATTCTTCCATTTATAGCTTTCAAGGAATATAACTAAAAACTCATGGAATTTGCATCAAAATCTTCATGTTGAATGATTTAAGACAAGCATGACTATTTGGCCCAAAATGATTACTTAAGGCTCAAGAAAATGCCTAAAACAACTAAAAATAAAAGAAAAAGGCTAGTGAAACTAGTCTAAGATGCCTTGGCATCACAACACCAAACTTAATCCTTGCTTGTCCCCAAGCAAGTTCTGAATTATTGAGAAGAAAGAATGAAACAGAAAGTAAATTCATTAGCCATATCAGTAAGTAATTGACATTGATTAATGGGGTGTTCATGCAGAAAGTTGTTGCAGCATCACTTTATTGTTTCTTAGGTAAGAATGTCACTTTTTATGTTTCCACTAAAACACTGCTTATGGCCTCTTGTTATTCACATATCCTTGGCAAGTTTCTTTTCTTTGTTTTTCTTTTTCTTTGAGCTTATTTGCTCCTTGTTGCTCAGTGTCATGTGTTGCTCAAGCCTTTGGCATTTTCTTTTTCTTATTAGTGCACTACACATATCCACTACAGGCATTTTAGTTCACATTTCTTCTTGAGACATTGGTGCCCAGCACCTCTTTGTGTGACTAAATGTTTTGTATTTAGGTTGCTCTTGATAATGGACTTTTGGTTGATAATCCCGGGTTAGTTAACCCAAGTTACCAAGTGTTGAAACACTCCTCAGAACCTATTCATCCAAGCATATCCTTAATACATAAACACCACAGGCATTTGTCTCAGAAGTTCAAACCATTGGTGCCTAGCTTAATTTCTCAATTTTTTTTTTTTTTGCTTTTTGGTTGCCCTTTTTCACTGGCTTTTTCTTCTTCTTTTTCTTTCTTTTTCATGGCCAAAGACATTTATTCATCAAGATCCATAGACAGCATTCTAATTTCCACTAAAAGTGACAATTCTAACTTTATTTCTTAGTGAGCTGACTATTCAATCAAACATGCATACCACCACTTAATCTTATTTGATTTCTTACCAAATGGAATTGAGTTACTTTTGTTCAAACATTTCTTTTATTTTATGGAAACAGAACAAGCATGGCAAGCATACATTTAAAAAGATGAAGTTTATCCAGACACTTAGACTATCACTTATTTGGAAATTAAACAAACAGACAAACAAAAACTGCAATGACTCAAACTTAAAGCAGGGGTGCATGCAAACTTCCAATATCAGCAATTCAAAGTACAAGCAATTAAGTGACAATACAACCTTTTAGCATCTTCTTTGTTGTTCATCATCCTTCCTAGCCTTGGTGTTCTCTTTGATGATGATGTATATTCCTTCCATGAGATTGATTGTCTTCCTGCAAAGCTATTAGAAGTTGCTTGTTCCCCAAGCACTTTGGGAATTGGTTAGCATGCATGTATGTTTGTAGGCCTCTGAACTTAGATTGGTGTGTGAACACCAAACTTAGTTCCTTGCCGTATGCAGCAATTTGGATCATATGCAGAAAACCTTATGTGCTTTTATTAAGAAAATAACTATGAACTAGAAAAAGAAACTATGAACTAGAAATTAAACTATTGGTTAAGTAGTTTCCCTGATTGGTTGGAGCTAGTGACTAGTCATGCTGAGGTAGAAATGTGCTTTTAATGAAGTTTTTGGTGGAACACCAAACTTAGAATCTCACATTCACCCTTGAATTGTTTTGGTGTGCAACACCAAACTTAGCTCCTTGCAATACAGATAAATCTACTTAACTCTTTTATTGAAATAACTAGAAAAAAAAAACTACCTTTGGTTGGGTTGCCTCCCAACAAGCGCTTCTTTAACGTCATTAGCTTGACATGCTGTTCCTGACTTTCTTCCTCTTCTTCCAGTTTGTTAAGAGGAATGACTTCAAGTGGATAAAGGAGCTAGTTAGTGCCCCTTGTTGTGAATGCTTCTTTCCAGCAAGCTTTCCCTTGTGATTGGCTTGAGTGAACTTGCTTGTTGGCTCAGGAGTTGGATTGTTCTTCGACCTTCTCTTCTTCATGGATATGATCCTTTGTTTCTCGGTCACAATCCTCATTTTGGTGCTTGTTTCTACTGCCTTCACATCCTTGATCTCAGAACTTGGTTGTTGTTGGACAGTTGGAGTATCCTGTTCATCAAAAGCTTCCTGAATTTGTGGTTCAATGAACCCTTCCTCTTTGCAACTCTCTGTGTCATTGGAGTGTGATCTCCCTTGATTGACTTTCTCCCTTTCTTGTTCTTCTGATTCCTCCCTTGGGTTTGCCATGGTATCACTAGAAGAATTGTGGGTAGGGATTTGCTTTGATAGATATCCAATTTGTGCTTCTAGCTTTTGAATGGCAGCACCATGATTTTGTAAGTTGGATATCAATTCTTCCTTAAAGCCTTTCAAATCGGTTATGTCTTGACTCATGGTTGCAAGCATTCCTTCTATCCTGTTTAATTGATCTTGAAATTGTTGGTTCGGATTAGGTTGATGAGGTTGATTATCTTGGCTGTGATATGGTGGCTGGGAGTATGTGTTTTGTGTGGGCTGATAGAGTCTTTGGTTGGCGTGTTGGTAGTGGTATGACTCTTGTGTGTAGTGGAATGAGTCTTGTGGATAGTGAAATGAATTGTATGAATTTGAGAAGGAATTTTGTGCTGAGAAATGCTCAAGTGATGAAGAATTTGGATATGTAAAACTAGGAGGTGAGGTTGGATAATTCAGAGGTGATGGCTCTTGATGAATGGGGTGTGAATAAGTGAAATCTCTTTGGTTTTGATCTTCCCAGCCACAACTTGAGTAGTGATCAAATTCACCAAAACATGGACCATTTTGTGGCTCTGGGAAGTACCCCGTTTCCTGTTCCTGATACTCCCACCCACCATGAGCATAATAACATGAATCATTCTGTGGTGGTGGAAAGTTTCTCATGAATTTTGATTGACCAAAAGATGATGGATACTCCTTTCTTTTTTGCAATGTGCTCAGTCTCAAACAATACTCATCCAAAGATAGTGGAAATCCCATAGTGAGGCAATATCACAAACAGCTAGTGGTTAGTATGCTAACAAGTGAATAAGCAAAGAAAACAAATTAAAATTTGCAGAAATTAGCAGTAATAAACTGAAACAAAAACTATTAACAAAAGAAAAGAAAAATTGCTCAATCTAGTTAACTTCCAATTGGAGAATTGTCAATCGAAAACCAATCCCCGGCAACGGCGCCATAAACTTGATGCGCATAAACGTGTTATGCTACGATTTAGGAAATTGCACGATCGGCAAAATTCCTTCCGGCAAGTGCACCGGTTATCGTCGTCAAGTAAAAACTCACAATAGAGTGAGGTCGAATCCCACAAGGATTGGTTGAGTGAGCAATTCGGATTAGAAGTGTGTTCTAGTTGAGCGGAATCAAGATTTGAGATGAGAATTGCGGAATGTAAAATTGGCGGGAAAAGTAAATGACAAGAAAATTAAATGGCTGAATCTTAAATTGCATGAATTAAAGAGCAGAATGTAAATTGCTGAAATTAAAAGGGAATGGGGATGATTGCAAGAATTGAATTGCAGAATGTAAAGAGAAAGTGGAAATCAGAAATGGGGAATTCATTGGGTTTAGGAGATATTGAAATCTCCGAATCAAAACATGTATATCTCTTCCTCAACCAATGCATTCATTGAATTTTGCTTGGCAATCTTATATGATTGGATCCCAATTCCTTGGCTCACCAATGCTCTCTAAAAACAAACAAATTCCCAATCCCTTGGTTTAAATGTTCATAAGAAGAGATGATGCTTGATCACTGATTATACCACACAATTTCATGAACCACAATTTGGTAGGATTACATGTCACAATATCCATCCAAACCCCAATCCAATCCACTGTGAGAAAGCTTCTCTAGCATGAATCCTCCATTCCTTTCCCAAGGCTCCGAAGGATTCCAAGTATGAGTAGTTTCTTTCCCAAGACAACTACTCAATGGAATTAGATCGAGAAGCTTTCTAACAAAATTCAAGAGAAAAGATTGAAGAAGAAGATAAACTATTATTGATTCATTGAATTACAATAGAGCTCCCTAACCCAATGAAAGGGGGTTTAGTGAATCATAGCTCTGAATTCAATTACAAAGAAAAGGAAAACTAGCTAAAAGTGAAGTAAAAAGTCCAAGTCCCCATCAGGGGCTGGATTCCCCTTCAATCCCCCCCTCTCAAATGTAGAAACTAAGGCCTTTAAATAGGCTCCCTAAATTACAAAATGAAAATGAAATTCAAAGCAAATTACAATCAAATGAAAATAAACTATTCTAGATGATTCTTGTGGCCTTGATTTGGTGTTGTTGATGGGCCTTGCTTGCTTGAAGGGCTGAGTGACATAATTGATCCAAAAAGGATAATGATCCATTAAACTACACTCAAATGTTGCACCCCCTTTCTTGAGTCGTCACTTTGTTCTCTTGTCAACCTTGCCAATTTGATGCCAAATATAGACTATTATACCTTGTTGGAAAGCTATGGATGTCAGCTTTCTAACGCAACTGGAAGCACCTCAATTGGATCTCTACAACTCGAGTTATACTCCATGGAAGGTGAAGAGGTCAGCTGGCCTGATTGCATGTTGGTACTATGCTCTTCTATGCACATTACGGGGCTGTTTTCTCCCTCAATTTTTAGTATCCACCATGCATGTCATATATGCTTGGAAAGCTCTAGATGTCTTCTTTCCAATGCATTTTGAATCACCTCATTTGGAGTTTTGTAGCTCAAGTTATTTATGTTTGAAGAAGGCATGGTCAAGCTGTTCCATATAACACGTTTAAGCTTCAGTTTAAGGTTAAACTGAAGCTTAAACGTGGATAAAGGAAGGGCAGCCCTGGAGGTCGAACACGTTTAACCTCCAGTTTGAGGTCAAACTGGAGGTTAAACGTGGAAGCTTAGAATGGTAGCCCTGGAGGTGTCGAACACGTTTAACCTCCAGTTTGAGGTCAAACTGGAGGTTAAACGTGGAGATGGAGAGAGCAACCCTGGAGTAGAAAAGCTATCGAACACGTTTAAGCTCCAGTTTGAGTCAAACTGGAGCTTAAACGTGGAATGGCTCCCTGGTACTCTTCCTGGTTCTGGCGTTTAACCTCCAGTTTGAGGTCAAACTGGAGGTTAAACGTGGAACTCCTCCCTGGGTGGCATACTCATTCTGGCGTTTAACCTCCAGTTTGAGGTCAAACTGGAGGTTAAACGTGGAATGCTTCTTTAGTGAGGCTTTTCATTCTGGCGTTTAACCTCCAGTTTAAGGTCAAACTGGAGGTTAAACTTCAATTCCAGCATTATATGGCTTGGTAGTTTAAGTTCCAGTTTAAGCTTAAACTGGAACTTAAACTCCACATGTGATATTCAAGCTTCCTTTATTGATTTTGTTGCTTCCTTGCATAGCCTCTTCTTCCCTGAAATCATCCAAACAATTGCATCAAAGTCTTGCAAAAATTCATGAGAATTCTTCCATTTATAGCTTTCAAGGAATATAACTAAAAACTCATGGAATTTGCATCAAAATCTTCATGTTGAATGATTTAAGACAAGCATGACTATTTGGCCCAAAATGATTACTTAAGGCTCAAGAAAATGCCTAAAACAACTAAAAATAAAAGAAAAAGGCTAGTGAAACTAGTCTAAGATGCCTTGGCATCATTTATGCGCATCAAGCATGCTAGTCTTGGAGCTTTGAACAGAACTTTTCATCACAGTGCTCCAAACTAAGTTTGGTGTCACCCCATGGTGCCGCCAATGGGCATATAAGGATACACAGTTAGTTAGTTAGTTGGAGTTCATGAATAAACAAAATATTTTCTTATTTTTTTTATTCTAGCCGTAAAGTTTAACTTGTTTTTTTATGATATTAATTCTTACTTTTCTTATTAGATCTTTATAGGGAAAATGAGAGGAGCATTGAAGGAGATTGATTGGACAATTAAATGAGAAAGGTTCGGCCACTTCATGAAGAGGAACTACACACTTATCTCAAGATGGAATGCATTGGAAAATGTTGTTGATGCCAGGGTATCTTGACCAGTTTCATTGACCTTTTCTTTACTATTTTTAGGGTAGTTTCATGCATTTCTTTAGGAAATAAGCAAGTTTTGGGTAGATATTTACCTACACCTTGATTCAAGCATACATTGTGCATTTTACATTATTTCATGAGGATTTTGCATGAATTTAGTGACAAATTGTATGCTGCATTACCCATGACTTGGACTAGAACTTTGATGCACTCTGTTGCTTGATTTCAGGACCAAATGAAGCAAGGAAAGGGAGGTAACTTGCAAGGTAAATAAGAAAAGTGATTGCCAATAACACTCTCAAAGCCATCATTGCCCATGTTAAGAGTCACGTTAACTAAGTTAACGTGCACTCTAACGTGGAAAAGGGAAGTTGAGCTAACGTTAGTGACACTTAACATTGTCACTAATGTTGGCAAACACTCATAAGTGGCCACGTTAGAGCCCACGTTAACCTAGTTAACGTGGCCTTTAACGTTAAAGGGGGAAGAGAAGCCAACATTAGTGACATTCAACATTGTCACTAACGTTGGCCTAAGGATGCAACACACAACGTTAACTTCCACGTTAACTTGGTTAACGTGGGAGCTAACATAAGAAGTGAGAGTTGTCGACAACGTTAGTGACACTCAACATCGTCACAAACGTTGGAAGCAACCACACAACCCCCAAGGAGCCACGTTAACTTCCACGTTAACTTAGTTAACGTGAAAGCTAACGATGAGGAATGAATGATGAGCCAACATTAGTGACACTCAACATTGTCACTAACGTTGGGATGGCTAAGAATGGCCATGTTAGAAGCCACGTTAACCTAGTTAACGTGGACTCTAACGTGAGATCTAGGGGCACATTGGAACGTTAGTGACAATGTTGAGTGTCACTAACGTTCTCGAAGTTTGGCAAGGCCACGTTAGAAGCCACGTTAACCTAGTTAACTGGGCTTTAACGTGAAGCAAAAAGGGGCACACTGGAACGTTAGTGACAATGTTGAGTGTCACTAACGTTCTCGAAGGTTGGCAAGGCCACGTTAGAAGCCACGTTAACCTAGTTAACGTGGGCTCTAACGTGAGGCAAAGGGGTACATTGGAACGTTAGTGAAAATGTTAAGTGTCACTAACGTTCTCGAACTTATACTTTCACTAAATGTTAACACCCCTAACGCCCTGAGCTAAAGTCTCTGCCCACTTAGCACTTTCTCTCTGCAAGTAAAGCCAAGCCTAAATGAAGAAAAGAACTGCTACAAACTCAAGATCCAAAGGCCCAAGACTTGAAGAGCAAACTAGAAGCTGAGAAGAGTAGTATATATTGGAGTAGCTTTGAATTTTTAAAGGAGTTCTGGAGGCTGCAAAAAGAGAACTACTCTCTGTATTTTACCTTCTCTGCATTTTCTAGTTTTATGATGTATTCTCCATATTTGTTTTCATTTTCAAGAGCTATGAACAACTAAACCCCTTTCATTGGGTTAGGGAGCTCTGTTGTAATTTGATAGATCAATACTAATTTTCATTATTCTTCTTCTATCTTTTCTCTTGATTTTACTTGAAAGCTTTCGATCTTCATCCCATTGAGTAGTTATCTTGGAAAAGAAGCTATTCAAATTTGGATCTCTTTTGAACCTTGAAAGAGGAATGAAGAGATCAAGCTAGAAATGCTTTCTCATGTTGGACCAAATTGGGTTTGGATGGGTATGTGACTATAACCCTCTCAATACTTGATTTGGGAAATGCATGTGGTATAATCAGTAACCATACTTCATCTCTTCTCATGAGCAATTGACCAAGGAATTGGCTATTGATCAAGACTTGAGAGATTGAATTGCAAGAAATTGTAATTCAATCAATTAAGATTGCCAAGGAGATCAATGAGTGTATTGATTGAGGACGAGATGAAAATGAACTTGATCCGGAGAATTGCAACATCTTCTAAGCCCAATGAACTCCCCATCTCTGATCTTACCCATTCTCTTTAATTTCTGCCATTTACTTTTATGAGCAAATCCCCCATTCCCATTTACAAATTCTGCAATTTATTTTCAGTCATTTACTTCCAGTCCTTTAATTCTAGCATTTACGTTTCTGTTATTTACATTCCCGCCATGTTATTTTCTGCAACTCTCAACCCAAATTCTGGATTCGCTCAACTAGAACATTCTTCTAATTAAGGTTGCTTGATCAATCAATCCCTGTGGGATTCGACCTCACTCTATTGTGAGTTTTTACTTGACGACAAATCCGGTACACTTGCCGAAGGGAGATTTGTTGAGAGACAAGTTTCCACACGTATCAAGTTTATGGCGCCGTTGCCGGGGATTGATTATGCATCAACAATGATTAAATTGGAAGGTCACTAGATTGAGCATTTTTATTTTTGTGAATTTCATTTTCTGTTTGAGTGATTTACTTTTTGTTTTAGTTAAACTTCTTCCCTTCCCCCTATACTCTTTTGTTTTTCTTTGTTATTTTCAATTCTGTTTGCTAACCCACTAACTGTTTGATATATTACATCACCCACAACTAACAGTAATTCTGACACAAATACTTTCTGCACCTATCTTTTCTTGCTTGCACTTGATGGTTGTATGACAGGGAGAAGAAGCGGGGCTTCAACTTCCTTCGATTCTGAACCTGAGAGGACCTTCCTTAGATTAAGGAGGGAGGCAAGAGGAAATAAAGTGGTTGGTACTGAGGAAGAAGAGGAATTCTGTGAAACAAACATGGAAGACAACATGAAAAACCATCATGAAGAAGAGGATCACAACCATGGGGGAGGAGGTAGAGCAAATCATGCTGGGGAGGATAGAAGAGTTTTGGGCTCTTACATCAATCCAAACCCAGGCAATTGTGGAAGTAGCATCAAAAAGCCAACAATCCATGCCAACAACTTTGAACTTAAACCACAGCTCATCACCTTTGTTCAGAACAACTGTTCGTTTGGAGGAGGTGTTCAAGAAGACCCCAATCAACATTTGACCACCTTCCTGAGAATATGTGACACAGTGAAGTCTAATGGTGTTCATCCTGACGCCTATAGACTGCTCCTATTTCCATTATTACTTAGGGACAAAGCAGCCAAGTGGCTGGAATCTTTCCCAAGGGAAAGCTTGACAACTTGGGAAGACGTGGTGAATAAATTCTTAGCAGGATTTTACCCTCCTCAACAAATCAATAGGCTGAGAGCTGAGGTCCAAACTTTCAGGCAACAAGATGGTGAGACTCTATATGAAGCATGGGAGAGGTTCAAGGACTTAACAAGGAGGTATCCACCTGACATGTTCAACAAATGGGTGCAGCTGCACATTTTCTACGAAAGGACTTTCTTTTGAGTCAAAGAAGGCCGTAGACCATTCATCCGGAGGATCTTTGAACAAGAAGAAGACTATTGAGGAAGCCATAGATGTTATTGAAACAGTAGCAGAGAACGACTACTTCTATGCTTCCGAAAGAGGGAACACAAGAGGAGTAATAGAGCTAAACAATGTAGATGCTCTGTTAGCCCAAAACAAGCTCATTACCCAGCAGCTGGCTGACCTTACCAAGAAGATGGAGATGAACCAAGTAGCAGCAATCTCCACTTCATCAACAACCCAAGAAGGAGTGAATGAAGAAGCAGAGGGGAGTCAGGAGCAAGCCAACTACATTCGGAATTCACCAAGGAAAAACTATGATCCATACTCCAAGACCTACAACCCTGGATGGAGACACCACCCAAACTTTGGGTGGGGAAGTGAGCAAGATCTAAACCAAGACCAGAGACATTACAACTCCAACAACAATGCAGCTCACCAGCAATTCACACAGAGGACATCTCAACACCCCACAACAACACTTCTCCACACGCCTATCAAAACCAAAACAGCACATCTGCTCCGAATCACTAATCAATTGATGACAAGCTCTCTAAGATTGAAGCCTTACTTGAAGGAATATGCTAAGAGATTCAAGAAAATAAGGTGTTCAAAGAGGAGGTGTGAGCCAATATTAAGAACCAGGGAGAGACCATCAGGAAGCTGGAATTCCAGGTGGGATATTTAGCTGAGAAGATTCCCAAACCTACTGATAGCTTTCCAAGTGACACGGAGAAAAACCCCAAAGGAGAAGCAAAGAAAGTAAGATGGGAAGATTGCAAAATGGTCACTGCGAGTGATCAAGAGACTGAAGACAAGCAAGGCAAACTTTGCAAACAACCTGAAGATAACTCAACAAAGGAGGAGGATAGAGATCGCCAAGAACCAGAAATCTCACAACAAGAGCTGCTGAAACTCTATGCACCCTTCCCTCAACTGCTCAATGGTGCTGTGGGAAAGAGAATATACTCAAGGTTCCTAGACTTGTTTGCATCTCTGCATGTAAACATACCATTCATCAAGGCAATTCAACAAATGCCTGCATTCATCAAGTATATGAAGGAACTTCTTCCCAAGAAAAGCTTACTCAAAGGAGGCCAGACTATAGTGATGAACAAGGAATGTAGTGCCCTTATTCAACCTGAGTTGCCTACAAAAAGAAGAGACCCAGGGAGTTTTCACATCCCTTGTGCCATAGGTGAAACTATGTTCGATAGAGCACTATGTGATTTGGGGGCCAGCATCAACTTACTGCCCTTATCCCTGGCAAAGAGGCTGCAGATCAATGAGATAATACCCACAGATGTAATCATCAGACTGGCTGACAAAACTCAAAAGCAAGCAATAGGAGTGGTGGAAAATGTGTTGCTAAAGGTTGGGAAATACTTTCTCCCAACAGACTTTGTCATCCTGGACATGGAAGAGAGTCACACTCATCCAATCATATTGGGAACACCATTCCTAGCTACGGCCGGAGCACTTATCGATGTAGAGAAAGGGGAGCTAATATTGAGAATCCATGATGAACGACTCAGCTTCAATGTTTTCAAACTCTCACAAGAAATAGATCAAGAGGACAAGGAACTAAGCACAAATGATAATGAGACACTGAAGGAGGAAACAAGCACTGAAGCACAGCCAGTTCATTCTGAGATCCCCTTAATAGATAAACAAGAAAAATAGCAATTGCCACAGCTCAAGGAAAAGTTAGAGGAACCTAAACCTCTAGAGGCAGGTGAAGACAGCATCACAACTCCTTGGAAAAAAGAGGTCACCAAGGGGAATGCAACCTCAAAAGAAATAAAGAAGAAGGTACCAAGGAGATGGAGGAACAAGAAGATCCATACGGAAGACTTCTCTCCAGGGGATAGAGTTGTCTCAGCTTACTTCCCAGATATTCCCCCTAATCTCCCTACTGTACCATCTCAGTTACCTAAGGTCTTCACTATCAACAGAGTTTTTTCCCTGGAACATGTGGAGATCATTGATCCAACCAATGGATATAAGTCCACAGCAAGAGGGGAGGACTTTAAGCACTACCAACCACCCTGATGAGGGAAAAACGTCAAGCTAGTGACGCTAAAGAAGCGCTTCATGGGAGGCAACCCATGTTTTATATGTTTTTAAAATAATGAATAAATCAATGTTTATGAATTTCAACCCAAACTTGACAAACACTTGGTGCAATCTTTATCATGCAGTATATAGTGAAGAACAAGTTTGGTGTTCAAAGCAAACCAAGATGCATGCTAGTCTTGGGAGCTTTGAACAAAACTTTTCATCACATTGCTTCAAACTAAGTTTGGTGTCCCCCCATGGTGCCACCAAAATGCATAAGGATACACAAGTAGTTAGTTAGTTGAAATTCATAAATAAACAAACTCTTTTTCTTCTATTTATTATTCTAGCCGTAGAGTTTGATTTTTATGATATTAATTTTCTTATTTTAAATCTTTGTAGGAAAGGAAAAGAAGCATAAAAAGGGATTGATTGGACAATTAAATGGGGGAGATTTCGCCACTTAATGAAGAGCACTACACACATGTCTCAAGAGGGAACGCATGGGGAAACGCTGCCATGCAACATTGGAGAAAGAAGACCTTGAAGACCGAACCAATCACTCTCATTAAGTGATGATCTTTGTCCTTCCTTCATACACAACCCCAACCGTCCATCAAGCAACAATCCTTGCAATCCACACCTTCCATCCACTCATGACCTCCCTATATAAGTGAACCTTAGTGCATGATCATTCCTCACACTCAAATTCCCACTCTCCACACTTTATACTTTCGGCTTGCTCAAACCCCTTCATCACACTCAGTCCTAGCCAACCTATTCCTCATCTCTCCATATCCTCCAACCTCCACCTCAAAACAGCAACTCAATTCATGGCATCATCAAGCTCAAAGAGGCAAATGAGGAAGGAACCCATGGAGAGTGTTCCTTTCGATGAAAAAAAATTCAAAACTGCCTTTCATGAACGTGAATTCGAACGGATAAGGGCGAGAAAGATATTGGCAGAGTTAATCTTCCAAATCAATGCAGATGAGTCACCACAAATTATGGAGAAAATCAAACAGAGAGGGTGGCAATTGCTCACAAGTCCAGAGGGGAAGATCAATGAAAACCTCATCAAAGAATTTTATGTGAATGTAGTAAGAGAGGATAAAACCAAGGCCTCAACCTTCAAAAGTTATGTAAGAGGAAAAGTGGTGGACTTTAGCCCAAATGCCTTAACAAGAGTTCTTCACCTGAAATCACCTCGGTTTGATGAGGAAAGTTATCAGGCAAGGATAAGTAGAAGCCCTGATAATAATGAGCTCTCAGAGATAGTGGCAGACATTTGTGTTATAGCAGCTGACTGGGAGAGGTACACAGATGGGAGACCCAAGTTCATCAAGAGAGGAGACCTGAGCCCTGAAGCCAAGGGGTGGTTTGAACTTGTGAGGAGGTCCATTCTACCAGCTGCAAATAATTCAGAGGTAAACATCAATCAAGCTACTATGGTGCATTGCTTAATACAGGGTGGGAAAATCAATGTGAATGAGCTCATCGCCGAGGAGATTCAAGATTCGGCTGAGAAGGTTGATTCAGGTGCCAGGCTTTGGTACCCCAGCACCATTCTCCGCTTATGCAACAAGGCCAAGGTAGTATTTGAGGACAGCAATCCAGACTGGGTGAACCCAGGGAGGCCAGTTACACTCGAGCGATTGGTTTATACTACACCTGCTCAACAACAAAGAAGACCACAAATAGGAAAACCAAAAGCAAAAGAAAGAGTTCACCAAGAGGAACCTCATCAGGAAGAATATCAATAAGGAGAGTATTCTGATCCAGCCAACTTGAACATGAGTCACCTTCTAAGAGCCATTGAGGATTTGGGGATGAGACATATGGAAGGACAAGAGCAAATACTGAACCTTCAAACCAACTGGCTGAGCCAACAAAAAGCATGGCAAAAACAACAAATGGAGCAGCAGCAGGAACACTACTACAGGCTCACTCAAGCCATCAACCAAGTGAATGAGAGGCAAGAGCTTCAAGAGAAGCACTTGCAAGAACTCAACCAGCGGCAGATAGCCCAAATAAAAACTTTCAATGAGTTCAGTGTACTCAATGAAGGAAGGCAACTACATAGGGAGGAGTTCTATGTGAACACTCAAGCCAAGTTGAACTACATGACTAGTAATATGCATCAGCTACACTATGCCATCCCTACATATGATGAGGTCCAAAAAGATTTAGTAGAACAAGAAGAGAGGAAGGTGAAACAGCAAAAGGAGACACTCAAGAAGAAGATGGAAGATGGTGGTTTCTGGAAGAAGCTGCTTGGAAAAGGCAAAGGAAGTGGGAGCACAAGCACTCAAGAGAGACACAATGAGGACAAGCAAGGATGGGAGCATGGGCATCCACATGAATGAAAGGTGGTGGAGTTCTTTCTAGTCCATCGTTTTCTATGCTTTAAATAAGGAAGATCTTGTATGAAATAGAACCTGCTTCCATGTTATGTTTAAACTTTTTAAATTCTGTCTTTTAAGTTTTCTTTCTAAATAGGTCCATGATTTCTGGTTTAAATGTCACTGCATCTTTCCCTTATTTACTTGTAAGCTTGTCCATTTTAAATCAAATGAAGAAGAGAATGTTTATGTTTTTTTAAAAGACCAGAGTAGAGTTCATAATGTGGAAGTGCATTCATGAATATTTGGGGTAGTCATAAGTTAGCTAAGTTGGTTCAACCACAAGGCTAGGAAGTGAAAAACAAAAGAAAAAGAGTAAGCAATAAGGCTAGGCACCAATGGTTTGGACCTTGAGACAAGTGTCTGTGGTGCTCCTGTGTGAGGGATCTACTTGGATGAATAAGCTCTTAGGGGTGCTTTATCACTTGGTAACTTGGGTTAACTAACCCGGGATTATCAGCTGAAAATCCACTATCAAGAGTAACCATCACTACAGAGCATTTAGTAACCCAAAGAGGTGCTTGACACCAAGGTCTCAAGAAAAGAAAATAAATAAACTATATGCCTGTGGTGTGTATGTATGGGGAGAGACTTGAGGGAGTAAGTCCTTAGGGGTGCTTCAACAACTAGCACCTTGAACCAACTGGTTCGGAAGTGTTGGTTGAAAGCTTATCTTAAAGAGTTGCCCCCTTATAGAGCACTTCGCCTAAATAACACAAATAACCCTTGAAATAACAATAAAAGGATCAATGAATAAAAGTCTCATGGGATATAAACAAAGTAAGTGTTTAGGGACATGATAAAAGTCTGAAAGCTAGTAATGGAATGAACCTAAGTTACTATGTATGAAACCACCATAAAATCAGTAACATGAATTCCACAAGAATGACTCATTCCTCTGGATATTCCATTCATCATTCTCTTGTTCCAGTACTTGCTTAGGGACAAGCAAGCTTTAAGTTTGGTGTTGTGATGCCAGGGCATCTTGGCCAGTTTCACTGACCTTTTCTTTACTGTTTTTAGGGTAGTTTCATGCATTTCTTTAGGAAATAAGCTAGTTTTGGGTAGATATTCACCTACACCTTGATTCAAGCATACATTGTCCATTTTACATTATTTCATGAGGATTTTGCATGAATTTAGTGACAAATTGTATGCTGCATTACCCATGACTTCGACTAGAACATTGATGCACTCTGTTGCTTGATTTCAGGACCAAAGGAAGCAAGGAAAGGGAGGTAACTTGCAAGGTTAATGAGAAAAGTGATTGCCAATAACACTCTCAAAGCCATCATTGCCCACGTTAAGAGTCACGTTAACTAAGTTAACGTGCACTCTAACGTGGAGAAGGGAAGTTGAGCCAACGTTAGTGACACTTAACATTGTCACTAACGTTGGTAAACACTCATAAGTGGCCACGTTAGAGCCCACGTTAACCTAGTTAACGTGGCCTCTAACTTTAAAGGGGGAAGAGAAGCCAACGTTAGTGACATTCAACATTGTCACTAACGTTGGCCTAAGGATGCAACACACAACGTTAACTTCCACGTTAACTTGGTTAACGTGGGAGCTAACGTAAGAAGTGAGAGTTGTCGACAACGTTAGTGACACTCAACATCGTCACTAACGTTGGAAGCAACCACACAACCCCCAAGGAGCCACGTTAACTTCCACGTTAACTTAGTTAACGTGGAAGCTAATGATGAGGAATGAATGATGAGCCAACGTTAGTGACACTCAACATTGTCACTAACGTTGGGATGGCTAAGAATGGCCACGTCAGAAGCCACGTTAACCTAGTTAACGTGGAATCTAATGTGAGATCTAGGGGCACATTGGAATGTTAGTGACAATGTTGAGTGTCACTAACGTTCTCGAAGTTTGGCAAAGCCACGTTAGAAGCCACGTTAACCTAGTTAACATGGGATTTAACGTGAAGCAAAAAGGGGCACACTGGAACGTTAGTGACAATGTTGAGTGTCACTAACGTTCTCGAAGGTTGGCAAGGCCACGTTAGAAGCCACGTTAACCTAGTTAACGTGGGCTCTAACGTGAGGCAAAGGGGTACATTGGAACGTTAGTGAAAATGTTAAGGGTCACTAACGTTCTCGAACTTATAGTTTCACTAAATGTTAACACCCCTAACGCCCTGAGCTAAAGTCTCTGCCCACTTAGCACTTTCTCTCTGCAAGTAAAGCCAACCCCAAATGAAGAAAAAAACTGCTTCAAACTCAAGATCCAAAGGCCCAAGAATTGAAGAGGAAAATAGAAGCTGAGAAGAGCAGTATATATAGGAGTAGCTTTGAATTGTTAAAGGAGTTCTGGAGGCTGGAAAAAGAGAACTACTCTCTGTATTTTACCTTCTCTGCATTTTCTAGTTTTATGATGTATTCTCCATCTTTGTTTTCATTTTCAAGAGCTATGAACAACTAAACCCCTTTCATTTGGTTAGGGAGCTCTGTTGTAATTTGATGGATCAATACTAATTTTCATTATTCTTGTTCTATCTTTTCTCTAGATTTTACTTGAAAGCTTTTGATCTTCATCCCATTGAGTAGTTATCTTGGAAAAGAAGCTATTCAAACTTGGATCTCTTTTGAACCTTGAAAGAGGAAAGAAGGGATCAAGCTAGAAATGCTTTCTCATGTTGGACCAAATTGGGTTTGGATGGGTATGTGACTATAACCCTCTCAATACTTGATTTGGGAAATGCATGTGGTATAATCAGTGACCATACTTCATCTCTTCTCATGAGCAATTGACCAAGGAATTGGCTATTGATCAAGACTTGAGAGATTGAATTGCAAGAAATTGTAATTCAATCAATTAAGATTGCCAAGGAGATCAATGAGTGCATTGATTGAGGAAGAGATGAAAATGAACTTGATCCGGAGAATTGCAACATCTCCTAAGCCCAATGAACTCCTTATCTCTGATCTTACCCATTCTCTTTAATTTCTGCCATTTACTTTTATGAGCATATCCCCCATTCCCATTTACAAATTCCGCAATTTATTTTCAGTCATTTACTTCCAGTCCTTTAATTCTAGCATTTACTTTTCTGTTATTTACATTCCCGCCATGTTATTTTCTGCAACTCTCAACCCAAATTCTGGATTCGCTCAACTAGAACATTCTTCTAATTAAAGTTGCTTGATCAATCAATCCCTGTGGGATTCGACCTCGCTCTATTGTGAGTTTTTACTTGACGACAAATTCGGAACACTTGCCGAAGGGAGATTTGTTGAGAGACAAGTTTCCACCCGCATCAGTTGCCATGCAATATTGAAGAAAGGAGACTCTTGAAGACCGAACCAATAACCCTCGTAAAGTGATGATCCTTGTCCTTTCTCCATGCACAACCCCAACCGTCCATCAAGCAACCATTCCATCAATCCACACCCTCCACTCACTCATAATCTTCCTATATAAATGAGTCCTAGTGCATACTTACCCCTCACATTCAAATTCCTACTCTCCACACTTCACACTTTCGACATCCAAAACCCCTTCATCACACCTCGTCTTAACCAACCAAATTCCGCATCTATCCTTACCTTCTAATCCCCTCAAACAGCAACTCAAATTCATGGCATCATCAAGTTCCAAGAGGCAAAAGTGGAAGGAACCAATGGAGAACATTCCTTTCGATGAGAAGAGATTCAAAACTGCCTTCCATGAACAAGAATTTGAAAGGATCAAGATCAAGAAGATACTGCCTGAGTTAACCTTCCAAATCAATGAAGACGAGTGCCCACAGATTCGGGAGAAAATTGAACAAAGAGGGTGGCAAAGGCTCACTTATCCAGAGGGGAAGATCAATGCAAACCTCATCAAAGAGTTCTACGTAATTGTGGTTAGAGAAGACAAAACCAGGGCCCCAACCTTCAAAAGCTATGTAAGAGGAAAGGAGGTAGACTTCATCCCAAATGCTATAACAAGAACTCTTCACTTGAAATCACCACATTTTGATGAGCCCAGTTATCATGCAAGGATAAGTAAGAGCCCTGACAATGATGAGCTCACAGAAATCGTGACTGACATCTGTGTCATAGCAGCTGATTGGGAGAGGTATGCAGATGGAAGACCCCGGTTCATCAAGAGGGGAGACCTTAGCCCGGAAGCGAAAGGGTGGTTTGAACTCGTAAGGAGGTCCATCCTCCCAGCTGCAAATAATTCAGAGGTCAATATTAATCGAGCGACTATGGTACATTGCCTAGTACAGGGTGGAGAAATCAATGTGCATGAACTCATAGCTAAGGGGATTCAAGAGTCAGCTGAGAAGGCTGATTCTGGTGCCAGTCTTTGGTACCCTAGCACTATTCTCAGACTATGTACAAAGGCTAAGGTGGTCTTCGAGGATAGTAATCCAGACTGGGTGAACCCTGAGAGGCTAGTTACAATCCAGCGTCTTGTCTATACTACACCTGCTCAGCAACAAAGAAGGCCACAAATAGGGAAGCTAAAAGCGAAAGAAGGAGCCCACCAAGAGGATCCTCATCAAGAAGAATATCAACAAGAAGAGCATCATGACCCAGCCAACTTGAATATGAATCACCTTCTAAGGGCCATTGAAGATCTAGGGATGAGACATATGGAAGGACAAGAGCAAATACTAAACCTTCAGTCCAACTGGATGAGCCAACAAGAAGAGTGGCAGAAACAACAAATGGAGCAGCAACAAGAACAATACTCCCAGCTCACTCAAGCCATCCACCAAGTTACTGAGAGGCAAGAACATCAAGATAAGCATTTGCAGGAATTCAATCAGTGGCAAATAGCTCAGATGAAAGCATTCAATGAGTTCACTATACTTATTGAAGGACGGCAACTACATAGGGAGGAGTTCAACGTAAACACTCAAGCCAAGTTAAACTACATGTCTAGTAATATGCATCATCTACACTATGCCATCCCTACATATGATGAGGTCCAAAAAGATTTTGTAGAACAAGAAGAGAGGAAGGTGAAACGGCAGAAGGAAACACTCAAGAAGAAGATGGAAGATGGTGGTTTCTGGAAGAAGCTGATTGGAAAAAGCAAAAGGAGTGGGAGTACGAGCAATCAAGAGGGACACAAGGAGGACAAGCAAGGAGGAGAGCATGGGCAACCACATGAGTAAAAGGTGGTGGAGTTCCTTCTTTGGTCCATCTTTCTCTATGCTTTAAATAAGGAAGATCTTGTATGAAATAGAACATGCTTCCATAGTAGTTTGAACCTTTTTAAATTCTGTCTTTTAAGCTTTTTTTGAATAGGTCTATGTTTGCTAGTCTTTATGTTACTGCATCATCTTCTTACTAACTTGTATGCTTGTCCCTTTGAATCAAATGAAAAAAAAAAGAATGAGTGTTTCAAAAGACCAGAAAGGAGTTCATACTATGGAGTAAGTTCATGAGTTTATGGTGAGATCATAAGTTAGCTAAGTTGGTTCAACCACAAGGTGGGAAGACAACTATCTGTCATGAATACTATGCTTTGAATACACCCCATGAGACTAGCTAAATAAGAAGATCGTAATAAGAAAAAGGGAAAGAACAAATAAAGGTTGAAAAATAAAAGAAAAAAGAGTAAGCAATAAGGCTAGGCACCAATGGTTTTAATCTTGAAGCATGTGTCTGTGGTGCTCCTGTGTGAGGGATCTACTTGGATGAATAAGCTCTTAGGGGTGCCTTGTCACTTGGTAACTTGGGTTAACTAACTCGGGATTATCAGCTGAAAGTCCACTATCAAGAGTAACCTTTACTACAGAGCATTTAGTAACCCAAAGAGGTGCTGGACACCAAGGTCTCAAGAAAAGAAAATAAATAAACTATATGCCTGTGGTGTGTATGTATGGGGGAAAGAGACTTGAGGGAGTAAGTCCGTAGGGGTGTCTTAACACCTAGCACCTTGAACCAACTGGTTTGGGAGTGTTGGCTGAAAGCTTATCTTAAAGAGTCGCCCCCTTACAGAGCACTTAGCCTAAGAACACAAGTAAGCCCTGAAATAACAATAAAAGGATCAATGAATAAAAGTCTCATGGGATGCAATCACAGTGAGTAATCTAGGACATGATAAAGGTCTGAAAGCCAGTAAAGGAATGAATCTAAGTTGCTATGCATGAAACCACCATAAAACCAGGGACATGACCTCCACAAGAATGACTTATTTCTCTTGGCATTCCATTCATCAGTCTCTTGTTCCAGTACTTGCTTAGGGACAAGTAAGCTTTAAGTTTGGTGTTGTGATGCCAGGGCATTTTGGCCAGTTTCACTGACCTTTTCTTTACTGTTTTTAGGGTAGTTTCATGCATTTCCTTAGAAAATAAGCTAGTTTTGGGTAGATATTCACTTACATCTTGATTCAAGCATACATTGTGCACTTTACATGATTTCATGAGGATTTTGCATGAATTTAATGACAAATTGGATGTTGTATTTCCCATGACTTGGACTAGAACTTTGATGCACTCTATTGCTTGATTTCAGGACAAAGGAAGCAAGGAAGAACCACGTTAGCAGCCACGTTAATCTAATTAACGTAACTCCTAAAGTGGAATGGGAGTAACTTGCAAAGTTAATGAGAAAAGTAATCGCCAATAACGCTCTCGAAGCCATCATTGCCTACGTTAAGAGTCATGTTAACTAAGTTAACGTGAACTCTAACGTGGAGGAAAGGAAATGGAGCCAACGTTAGTGACACTTACCTTTGTCACTAACGTTGGACCAAGCTCATAAGTGGCCACGTTAAGAGCCACGTTAACTTAGTTAACGTGACCTCTAACGTTAAAAAGTAAAGGGGAAGCCAACGTTAGTGACATTCAACTTTGTCACTAACATTGGCCAAGTCATAATAAGCCACGTTAAATTCCATGTTAACCTAGTTAACGTGGAAGCTAACGTGAAGAAAGTAGGTGATCGACAATGTTAGTGACACCAAACATTGTCACTAACGTTGGGATTAACCCACACAAGCCCCAATAAGCCATGTTAACTCCCACGTTAACCTAGTTAACGTGGAAGCTAACGTGAAGAAGGAAGGTGATCGCCAACGTTAGTAACACCTAACATTGTCACTAACGTTGGAAGGAGCCCACACAAGCCACAATGAGCCACGTTAACTCCCACGTTAACTTAGTTAACGTGGAAGCTAACGTGAGGAGGAGAGATGATGAGCCAACGTTAGTGACATTCACCTTTGTCACTAACGTTGGAGATGGCTAGCACAGCCACGTTAAAGGCCACGTTAACCTAGTTAACGTGGACTCTAACGTGGGAGCTAGGGGCACATTGGAACGTTAGTGACAAAGGTAAGTGTCACTAACGTTCTCGAAGGTTGGCAAGCCTAAATTAAGGAGCCACGTTAACTAAGTTAACGTGGACTCTAACGTAGGGAAGGAAGAGGCTTCTCAACGTTATTGGGAATGGTAAGTCCCAATAACGTGTGCGAAGGACAAAGAGGCAACGTTTGTGGCAACGTTTGTGCCACTAACGTTGAGGTTAACGTGGCTCTTACTTGGGTGAGGAATGTTAGTGAAAAAGGTGATTGTCACTAACGTTCTCGAACCCATATTTTCACTGAACGTTAACACCACTAACGTCCTGAGCTAAAGTCTCTGCCCACTTCACACTTTCTCTCTGCAAGTAAAGCCAAGCCCAATGAAGAAGATAACTGCTTCAAACTCAATATCCAAAGGCCCATATCCAAGAGTTGAAGAGCCAACTAGAAGATCAGAAGAGTAGTATGTATAGGAGTAGCTTTGAATTAAAAAGGGAGTTGGAAAATATAGGGAGCCTCTTGGCATAGAACTACTCTCTGTATTTTACTTTCTCTGCACTTCTAGTTTCATCATGTATTCTCCATCATTATTTTCATTTTCCAGAGCTATGAACAACTAAACCCCTTTCATTGGGTTAGGGAGCTCTGTTGTAATTTGATGGATCAATACTAGTTTTCATTATTCTTCTTCTATCTTTTCTCTTGATTTTACTTGAAAGCTTTCGATCTTCATCCAATTGGGTAGTTATCTCGGAAAACAAGCTATTCAAACTTGGATCTCTTCTGAACCTTGAAAGAGGAATGAAGAGATCATGCTAGAAATGCTTTCTCATGCTGGACCAAATTGGGTTTGGATGGATATGTGACTATAATCCTCTCAACACTTGATTTGGGAAATGCATGTGGTATAGTCAGTGACCATACTTCATCTCTTCTCATGAGCAATTGACCAAGGAATTGGCTATTGATCAAGATTTGAGAGATTGAATTACAAGAAATTATAATTCGATCACTTAATATTGCCAAGGAGATCAATGAGTGCATTGATTGAGGAAGAGATGAAAATGAAATTGATCCGGAGAATGCAACACCTCCTGAGCCCAATGAACTCCCCATTTCTGATCTTACCCGTTCTCTTTAATTTCTATCGTTTACTTTTATGAGCAATTACCCCATTCCCATTTAAGATTCTGCAATTTACTTTCCATCATCTACATTCAGCTCTTTATTTCTAGCATTTACTTTTCTGTTATTTACTTTCCCGCCATTTAATTTTCTGCAATTCTCAACCCAAATTCTGATTCGCTCAACTAGAACATTCCTCTAATTAAAGTTGCTTGATCAATCAATCCCTGTGGGATTCGACCTCACTCTATTGTGAGTTTTTACTTGACGACAAATTCGGTACACTTGCCGAAGGAAATTTGTTATGAGACAAGTTTTTCGTGCATCAGTAGTTATCTTGGAAAAGAAGCTATTCAAACTTGGATCTCTTCTGAACCTTGAAAGAGGAATGAAGAGATCATGCTAGAAATGCTTTCTCATGCTGGACCAAATTGGGTTTGGATGGATTTGTGACTATAATCCTCTCAACACTTGATTTGGAAAATGCATGTGGTATAATCAGTGACCATACTTCATCTCTTCTCATGAGCAATTGACCAAGGAATTGCCTATTGATCAAGATTTGAGAAATTGAATTACAAGGAATTGTAATTCGATCACTTAAGATTGCCAAGGAGATCAATGAGTGCATTGATTGAGGAAGAGATGAAAATAAAATTGATCCGGAGAATGCAACACCTCCTGAGCCCAATGAACTCCCCATTTCTGATCTTACCCATTCTCTTTAATTTCTGTCATTTACTTTTATGAGCAATTACCCCATTCTCATTTAAGATTCTGGAATTTATTTTCCGTCATCTACATTCAGCTCTTTATTTCTAGCATTTACTTTTCTGTTATTTACTTTCCCGCCATTTAATTTTCTACAATTCTCAACCCAAATTCTGGTTCACTCAACTAGAATATTCCTCTAATTAAAGTTGCTTGATCAATCAATCCCTGTGGGATTTGACCTCACTCTATTGAGAGTTTTTACTTGACGACAAATTCGGTACACTTGCCGAAGGAAATTTGTTATGAGACAAGTTTTCCGTGCATCAAGTTTATGGCACCGTTGCCGGGGATTGATTGTGCATCAACAATGATTAAATTGGAAGAGTAACTAGATTGAGCATTTTTGTTTTGTTTGATTTAATTTTCTATTTGAGTAATTTACTTTCAGTTTTAGTTAATTTCTTCCCTTCCCCCTACTTTTTCGTTTTTAGTTATTTACCATTCATTTCACTAACCCACTAACTGTTTGATATATTGCATCACTCGCACTAACAGTCATTCTGATAGAAATACTTTCTGCATCTATTTTCCTTGCTTGTACTTGTTGGTTGTATGACAGGGAAAAGAAGCAGGGCTTCAACTTCCTTTGATTCTGAACCTGAGAGGACCTTCTTTAGATTAAGGAGGGAAGCAAGAGGAAAAAGAGTAGTTGGTGTCGAGGAAGAGGAGGAATACTTTGAACCAAACATGGAAGACAACATGGAAAACCATCGTGAAGAAGAGGCTCACAACCATGGCGGAGGAGGTCAAGCAAATCATGCTGGGGAGGATAGAAGAGTTTTAGGCTCTTACATCAATCCAAACCCAGGAAACTGTGGAAGTAGCATTCAAAAGCCAACCATCTATGCCAACAATTTTGAACTAAAACCACATCTCATCACTCTTGTTCAGAACAACTGTTCGTTCGGAGGAAGTGTCCAAGAAGACCCCAATCAACATCTAACCACTTTCCTGAGAATATGTGACACAGTGAAGTCTAATGGTGTTCATTCTGACGCCTATAGACTGCTCTTATTTCCATTCTCACTCAAGGATAAGGCAGCCAAATGGCTGGACTCTTTCCCGAAGGAGAGCTTGACAACCTGGGATGATGTGGTGAACAAATTCTTAGCAAGATTTTACCCTCCTCAACGAATCAATAGGATGAGAGCTGAGGTCCAAAATTTCAAGCAACAAGATGGTGAGACTTTTTATGAAGCATGGGAGAGGTTTAAGGACCTAACAAGGAGGTGCCCACCAGATATGTTCAACGAATGAGTGCAGCTGCACATTTTCTATGAAGGCCTGTCATATGAATCAAAGAAGGCAGTAGACCATTCATCCGGAGGATCTTTGAACAAGAAGAAGACCATTGAGGAAGCCATAGATGTCATTGAAACAGTAGCAGAGAATGATTATTTCTATGCTTCTGAAAGAGGCAACACTAGGGGAGTAATGGAGCTAAACAATGTAGATGCTCTGCTGGCCCAAAACAAGCTCATTACCCAGCAGCTGGCTGACCTCACCAAGAAGATGAAGAGGAACTAAGTAGCAGCAATCACTACTTCATCAACAACCCAAGAAGGAGTGAATGAAGAAGCAGAGGGTAGTCAGGAGCAAGCCAACTACATTGGGAATTCACCTAGGCAAAACCATGATCCATACTCTAAGACCTATAACCCTGGATGGAGGAATCACCCAAACTTTGGGTGGGGAAATCAACAAGACCAAGGCCTAGATCAAAGACGTTCAAATCCCAACAACAATGCAGCCCACCAACATTTCACATCTAGACCATATCAACACCCCCATAAAAACACCTCTCCACATTCATATCAAAACCAAAATAACTTACCTCATCCTTCTACCTCTAATCCCAATCTACCATCATTTGATGATAGACTCTCAAGGATTGAGAATCTACTTGAAGGCATAGGCAAAGAGATTCAAGACAACAAGGCATTCAAGGAGGAAGTGCGAGCAAATTTTAAGAACCAAGGAGATACAATCAAGAGATTGGAATATCAAGCGGGGTATCTCTCTGAGCAGATTCCCAAACCCACAGATGGATTCCCAAGTGACACAGAGAAGAATACAAGAGGTGAAACAAAGAAAGTAAGATGGGAAGATTGTAAGATGGTCACTATAAGTGATAAGGAGACTGAGGACAAGCCAAACAAGTCGGCAGAACAACCTAGAGACACCTCAGCAGAGAAGGAGGAAAAAGATTACCAAGAACCAGAAATCTCAAAATCGGAGCTACTGAGACTCTATGCACCTTTTCCCCAACTGCTCAATGGTGTTGTGGAGAAGAGAATATACTCAAGGTTTCTAGATTTGTTTGCATCTCTGCATGTCAACATACCATTCATCAAGACTATTCAACAAATGCCTGCATACATCAAGTATATGAAGGAGCTGCTTCCCAGGAAAAGCTCACTCAAGGGAGGCCAAACTATAGTGATGAACAAGGAGTGCAATGCCCTCATTCAACCACAGTTGCCTACAAAAAGAAAAGATCCAGGGTGTTTTCATGTCCCCTGTGCCATAGCAGAAACAATGTTTGATAAAGCACTCTGCAATTTGGGAGCAAGCATCAACTTATTGCCCTTATCCCTGGTGAAGAGGCTGAAGATCAATGAGATAATGCCCACAGATGTAGTCATCAGGCTGGCAGACAAAACTCAAAAACAAGCAATAGGAGTGGTGGAAAATGTGTTGGTAAAGGTTGGGAAATACTTTCTTCCCACAGACTTTGTCATTCTGGACATGGAAGAGAGTCACACTCACCCAATCATATTGGGAAGACCATTCCTAGCTACAGCCAGAGCATTCATAGATGTGGAGCGAGGGGAGCTAATAATGAGGATCCATGATGAACGAATCAGCTTTAATGTCTTCAAACTCTCACAAGAATCAAACCAAGAGAACAAAGAACCAAGCAAAGATCATAATGAGATGCTGACAGAGGAAGCAAGCACAGAAGCACAACCAGCCCATCTGGGAAAGCCCTTGGTTGATGAACAAGGAAATAAGCAGTTGTCACAGCTCAAGGAAAAGCTGGAGGAACCTAAACCACCAGAGACATGTGAAGACAACAACAAAATTCCCTTAGAAGAAGAAGTCACAAAGAGCAAGGAAACATCAAAAGGGACAAAGAAGAAGGTACTAAGGGGGTGGAGGAACAAGAAGATCCCTACAGAGGACTTCTCTCCAAGGGATAAAGTGATCTCAGCTTACTTTTTAGATATCCCCCCCTAATCTCCCCACTGTACCATCTCAGTTACCTAAGGTCTTCACTATCAACAGAGTTCTCTCCTTGGAACATGTAGAGATCATTGATACAACCAATGGATATAAGTCCACAGCAAGAGGGGAGGACTTTAAGCATTACCAACCACCCTGATGAGGGAGAAACGTCAAGCTAGTGACGCTAAAGAAGCGCTTCATGGGAGGCAACCCATGTTTTATATGCTTTTAGAAAATAGTGAATAAGTCAATATTCATGAATTCTAACCCAGACTTGACAAACACTTGGTGAAATCCTTAATAGGCAGTATATAGTGAAGAACAAGTTTGGTGTTCAAAGCAGGCCAAGAAAGCATGAATGCAACTGAGAGCATGCTAGTCTTGGAGCTTTGAACAGAACTTTTCATCACAGTGCTCCAAACTAAGTTTGGTGTCACCCCATGGTGCCGCCAATGGGCATATAAGGATACACAGTTAGTTAGTTAGTTGGAGTTCATGAATAAACAAAATATTTTCTTATTTTTTTTATTCTAGCCGTAAAGTTTAACTTGTTTTTTTATGATATTAATTCTTACTTTTCTTATTTGATCTTTATAGGGAAAATGAGAGGAGCATTGAAGGAGATTGATTGGACAATTAAATGAGAAAAGTTCGGCCACTTCATGAAGAGGAACTACACACTTATCTCAAGAAGGAATGCATTGGAAAATGTTGTTGATGCCAGGGTATCTTGGCCAGTTTCATTGACCTTTTCTTTACTATTTTTAGGGTAGTTTCATGCATTTCTTTAGGAAATAAGCTAGTTTTGGGTAGATATTCACCTACACCTTGATTCAAGCATACATTGTGCATTTTACATTATTTCATGAGGATTTTGCATGAATTTAGTGACAAATTGTATGCTGCATTATCCAAGACTTGGACTAGAACTTTGATGCACTCTGTTGCTTGATTTCAGGACCAAATGAAGCAAGGAAAGGGAGGTAACTTGCAAGGTAAATAAGAAAAGTGATTGCCAATAACACTCTCAAAGCTATCATTGCCCACGTTAAGAGTCACGTTAACTAAGTTAACGTGCACTCTAACGTGGAAAAGGGAAGTTGAGCCAACGTTAGTGACACTTAACATTGTCACTAATGTTGGCAAACACTCATAAGTGGCCACGTTAGAGCCCACGTTAACCTAGTTAACGTGGCCTTTAACGTTAAAGGGGGAAGAGAAGCCAACATTAGTGACATTCAACATTGTCACTAACGTTGGCCTAAGGATGCAACACACAACGTTAACTTCCACGTTAACTTGGTTAACGTGGGAGCTAACATAAGAAGTGAGAGTTGTCGACAACGTTAGTGACACTCAACATCGTCACAAACGTTGGAAGCAACCACACAACCCCCAAGGAGCCACGTTAACTTCCACGTTAACTTAGTTAACGTGGAAGCTAACGATGAGGAATGAATGATGAGCCAACGTTAGTGACACTCAACATTGTCACTAACGTTGGGATGGCTAAGAATGGCCAAGTTAGAAGCCACATTAACCTAGTTAACGTGGACTCTAACGTGAGATCTAGGGGCACATTGGAACGTTAGTGACAATGTTGAGTGTCACTAATGTTCTCGAAGTTTGGCAAGGCCACGTTAGAAGCCACGTTAACCTAGTTAACTGGGCTTTAACGTGAAGCAAAAAGGGGCACACTGGAACGTTAGTGACAATGTTGAGTGTCACTAACGTTCTCGAAGGTTGGCAAGGCCACGTTAGAAGCCACGTTAACCTAGTTAACGTGGGCTCTAACGTGAGGCAAAGGGGTACATTGGAATGTTAGTGAAAATGTTAAGTGTCACTAACGTTCTCGAACTTATACTTTCACTAAATGTTAACACCCCTAACGCCCTGAGCTAAAGTCTCTGCCCACTTAGCACTTTCTCTCTGCAAGTAAAGCCAAGCCCAAATGAAGAAAAGAACTGCTTCAAACTCAAGATCCAAAGGCCCAAGACTTGAAGAGCAAACTAGAAGCTGAGAACAGTAGTATATATTGGAGTAGCTTTGAATTGTTAAAGGAGTTCTGGAGGCTGCAAAAAGAGAACTACTCTCTGTATTTTACCTTCTCTGCATTTTCTAGTTTTATGATGTATTCTCCATATTTGTTTTCATTTTCAAGAGCTATGAACAACTAAACCCCTTTCATTGGGTTAGGGAGCTCTGTTGTAATTTGATAGATCAATACTAATTTTCATTATTCTTCTTCTATCTTTTCTCTTGATTTTACTTGAAAGCTTTCGATCTTCATCCCATTGAGTAGTTATCTTGGAAAAGAAGCTATTCAAATTTGGATCTCTTTTGAACCTTGAAAGAGGAATGAAGAGATCAAGCTAGAAATGCTTTCTCATGTTGGACCAAATTGGGTTTGGATGGGTATGTGACTATAACCCTCTCAATACTTGATTTGGGAAATGCATGTGGTATAATCAGTGACCATACTTCATCTCTTCTCATGAGCAATTGACCAAGGAATTGGCTATTGATCAAGACTTGAGAGATTGAATTGCAAGAAATTGTAATTCAATCAATTAAGATTGCCAAGGAGATCAATGAGTGCATGGATTGAGGACGAGATGAAAATGAACTTGATCCGGAGAATTGCAACATCTCCTAAGCCCAATGAACTCCCCATCTCTGATCTTACCAATTCTCTTTAATTTCTGCCATTTACTTTTATGAGCAAATCCCCCATTCCCATTTACAAATTCTGCAATTTATTTTCAGTCATTTACTTCCAGTCCTTTAATTCTAGCATTTACGTTTCTGTTATTTACATTTCCGCCATGTTATTTTCTGCAACTCTCAACCCAAATTCTGGATTCGCTCAACTAGAACATTCTTCTAATTAAGGTTGCTTGATCAATCAATCCCTGTGGGATTCGACCTCACTCTATTGTGAGTTTTTACTTGACGACAAATTCGGTACACTTGCCGAAGGGAGATTTGTTGAGAGACAAGTTTCCACCCTCATCAGTTGCCATGCAACATTGAAGAAAGGAGACTCTTGAAGACCGAACCAATAACCCTCGTAAAGTGATGATCCTTGTCCTTTCTCCATGCACAACCCCAACCGTCCATCAAGGAACCATTCCATCAATCCACACCCTCCACTCACTCATAATCTTCCTATATAAATGAGTCCTAGTGCATACTTACCCCTCACATTCAAATTCCCACTCTCCACACTTCACACTTTCGACATCCAAAACCCCTTCATCACACCTCGTCTTAACCAACCAAATTCCGCATCTATCCTTACCTTCTAATCCCCTCAAACAGCAACTCAAATTCATGGCATCATCAAGTTCCAAGAGGCAAAAGAGGAAGGAACCAATGGAGAACATTCCTTTCGATGAGAAGAGATTCAAAACTGCCTTCCATGAACAAGAATTTGAAAGGATCAAGATCAAGAAGATACTGCCTGAGTTAACCTTCCAAATCAATGAAGACGAGTGCCCACAGATTCGGGAGAAAATTGAACAAAGAGGGTGGCAAAGGCTCACTTATCCAGAGGGGAAGATCAATGCAAACCTCATCAAAGAGTTCTACGTAATTGTGGTTAGAGAAGACAAAACCAGGGCCCCAACCTTCAAAAGCTATGTAAGAGGAAAAGAGGTAGACTTCATCCCAAATGCTATAACAAGAACTCTTCACTTGAAATCACCACATTTTGATGAGCCCAGTTATCATGCAAGGATAAGTAAGAGCCCTGACAATGATGAGCTCACAGAAATCGTGACTGACATTTGTGTCATAGCAGCTGATTGGGAGAGGTATGCAGATGGAAGACCCCGGTTCATCAAGAGGGGAGACCTTAGCCCGGAAGTCAAAGGGTGGTTTGAACTCGTAAGGAGGTCCATCCTCCCAGCTGCAAATAATTCAGAGGTCAATATTAATCGAGCGACTATGGTACATTGCCTAGTACAGGGTGGAGAAATCAATGTGCATGAACTCATAGCTAAGGGGATTCAAGAGTCAGCTGAGAAGGCTGATTCAGGTGACAGTCTTTGGTACCCTAGCACTATTCTCAGACTATGTACAACGGCTAAGGTGGTCTTCGAGGATAGTAATCCAGACTGGGTGAACCCTGAGAGGCTAGTTACAATCCAGCGTCTTGTCTATACTACACCTGCTCAGCAACAAAGAAGGCCACAAATAGGGAAGCTAAAAGCGAAAGAAGGAGCCCACCAAGAGGATCCTCATCAAGAAGAATATCAACAAGAAGAGCATCATGACCCAGCCAATTTGAATATGAATCACCTTCTAAGGGCCATTGAAGATCTAGGGATGAGACATATGGAAGGACAAGAGCAAATACTAAACCTTCAGTCCAACTGGATGAGCCAACAAGAAGAGTGGTAGAAACAACAAATGGAGCAGCAACAAGAACAATACTCCCAGCTCACTCAAGCCATCCACCAAGTTACTGAGAGGCAAGAACGTCAAGATAAGCATTTGCAGGAATTCAATCAGTGGCAAATAGCTCAGATGAAAGCATTCAATGAGTTCACTATACTTATTGAAGGACGGCAACTACATAGGGAGGAGTTCAACGTAAACACTCAAGCCAAGTTAAACTACATGTCTAGTAATATGCATCATCTACACTATGCCATCCCTACATATGATGAGGTCCAAAAAGATTTTGTAGAACAAGAAGAGAGGAAGGTGAAACGGCAGAAGGAAACACTCAAGAAGAAGATGGAAGATGGTGGTTTCTGGAAGAAGCTGATTGGAAAAAGCAAAAGGAGTGGGAGTACGAGCAATCAAGAGGGACACAAGGAGGACAAGCAAGGAGGAGAGCATGGGCAACCACATGAGTAAAAGGTGGTGGAGTTCCTTCTTTGGTCCATCTTTCTCTATGCTTTAAATAAGGAAGATCTTGTATGAAATAGAACATGCTTCCATAGTAGTTTGAACCTTTTTAAATTCTGTCTTTTAAGCTTTTTTTGAATAGGTCTATGTTTGCTAGTCTTTATGTTACTGCATCATCTTCTTACTAACTTGTATGCTTGTCCCTTTAAATCAAATGAAAAAAAAAAGAATGAGTGTTTCAAAAGACCAGAAAGGAGTTCATACTATGGAGTAAGTTCATGAGTTTATGGTGAGATCATAAGTTAGCTAAGTTGGTTCAACCACAAGGTGGGAAGACAACTATCTGTCATGAATACTATGCTTTGAATACACCCCATGAGACTAGCTAAATAAGAAGATCCTAATAAGAAAAAGATAAAGAACAAATAAAGGTTGAAAAATAAAAGAAAAAAGAGTAAGCAATAAGGCTAGGCACCAATGGTTTTAATCTTGAAGCATGTGTCTGTGGTGCTCCTGTGTGAGGGATCTACTTGGATGAATAAGCTCTTAGGGGTGCCTTATCACTTGGTAACTTGGGTTAACTAACTCGGGATTATTAGCTGAAAGTCCACTATCAATAGTAACCTTTACTACAGAGCATTTAGTAACCCAAAGAGGTGCTGGACACCAAGGTCTCAAGAAAAGAAAATAAATAAACTATATGCCTGTGGTGTGTATGTATGGGGGAAAGAGACTTGAGGGAGTAAGTCCGTAGGGGTGTCTTAACACCTAGCACCTTGAACCAACTGGTTCGGGAGTGTTGGCTGAAAGCTTATCTTAAAGAGTCGCCCCCATACAGAGCACTTAGCCTAAGAAAACAAGTAAGCCCTGAAATAACAATAAAAGGATCAATGAATAAAAGTCTCATGGGATGCAATCACAGTGAGTAATCTAGGACATGATAAAGGTCTGAAAGCCAGTAAAGGAATGAATCTAAGTTGCTATGCATGAAACAACCATAAAACCAGGGACATGACCTCCACAAGAATGACTTATTTCTCTTGGCATTCCATTCATCATTCTCTTGTTCCAGTACTTACTTAGGGACAAGTAAGCTTTAAGTTTGGTGTTGTGATGCCAGGGCATTTTGGCCAGTTTCACTGACCTTTTCTTTACTGTTTTTAGGGTAGTTTCATGCATTTCCTTAGAAAATAAGCTAGTTTTGGGTAGATATTCACTTACATCTTGATTCAAGCATACATTGTGCACTTTACATGATTTCATGAGGATTTTGCATGAATTTAATGACAAATTGGATGTTGTATTTCCCATGACTTGGACTAGAACTTTGATGCACTCTATTGCTTGATTTCAGGACAAAGGAAGCAAGGAAGAACCACGTTAGCAGCCATGTTAATCTAATTAACGTAACTCCTAAAGTGGAATGGGAGTAACTTGCAAAGTTAATGAGAAAAGTAATCGCCAAAAACGCTCTCGAAGCCATCATTGCCTACGTTAAGAGTCACGTTAACTAAGTTAACGTGAACTCTAACGTGGAGGAAAGGAAATGGAGCTAACGTTAGTGACACTTACCTTTGTCACTAACGTTGGACCAAGCTCATAAGTGGCCACGTTAAGAGCCACGTTAACTTAGTTAACGTGACCTCTAACGTTAAAAAGTAAAGGGGAAGCCAACGTTAGTGACATTCAACTTTGTCACTAACGTTGGCCAAGTCACAATAAGCCACGTTAAATTCCATGTTAACCTAGTTAACGTGGAAGCTAACGTGAAGAAAGTAGGTGATCGACAACGTTAGTGACACCAAACATTGTCACTAACGTTGGGATTAACCGACACAAGCCCCAATAAGCCATGTTAACTCCCACGTTAACCTAGTTAACGTGGAAGCTAACGTGAAGAAGGAAGGTGATCGCCAACGTTAGTAACACCTAACATTGTCACTAACGTTGGAAGGAGCCCACACAAGCCACAATGAGCCACGTTAACTCCCACGTTAACTTAGTTAACGTGGAAGCTAACATGAGGAGGAGAGATGATGAGCCAACGTTAGTGACATTCACCTTTGTCACTAACATTGGAGATGGCTAGCACAACCACGTTAAAGGCCACGTTAACCTAGTTAATGTGGACTCTAACGTGGGAGCTAGGGGCACATTGGAACGTTAGTGACAAAGGTAAGTGTCACTAACGTTCTCGAAGGTTGGCAAGCCTAAATTAAGGAGCCACGTTAACTAAGTTAACGTGGACTCTAACGTAGGGAAGGAGGAGGCTTCTCAACGTTATTGGGAAAGGTAAGTCCCAATAACGTGTGCGAAGGACAAAGAGGCAACGTTAGTGGCAACGTTTGTGCCACTAACGTTGAGGTTAACGTGGCTCTTACTTGGGTGAGGAATGTTAGTGAAAAAGGTGATTGTCACTAACGTTCTCAAACCCATATTTTCACTGAACGTTAACACCACTAACGTCCTGAGCTAAAGTCTCTGCCCACTTCACACTTTCTCTCTGCAAGTAAAGCCAAGCCCAATGAAGAAGATAACTGCTTCAAACTCAATATCCAAAGGCCCATATCCAAGACTTGAAGAGCCAACTAGAAGATCAGAAGAGTAGTATATATAGGAGTAGCTTTGAATTAAAAAGGGAGTTGGAAAATATAGGGAGCCTCTTGGCATAGAACTACTCTCTGTATTTTACTTTCTCTGCACTTCTAGTTTCATCATGTATTCTCCATCATTGTTTTCATTTTCCAGAGCTATGAACAACTAAACCCCTTTCATTGGGTTAGGGAGCTCTGTTGTAATTTGATGGATCAATACTAGTTTTCATTATTCTTCTTCTATCTTTTCTCTTGATTTTACTTGAAAGCTTTCGATCTTCATCCAATTGGGTAGTTATCTCGGAAAACAAGCTATTCAAACTTGGATCTCTTCTGAACCTTGAAAGAGGAATGAAGAGATCATGCTAGAAATGCTTTCTCATGCTGGACCAAATTGGGTTTGGATGGATATGTACTATAATCCTCTCAACAGTTGATTTGGGAAATGCATGTGGTATAGTCAGTGACCATACTTCATCTCTTCTCATGAGCAATTGACCAAGGAATTGGCTATTGATCAAGATTTGAGAGATTGAATTACAAGAAATTATAATTCGATCACTTAATATTGCCAAGGAGATCAATGAGTGCATTGATTGAGGAAGAGATGAAAATGAAATTGATCCGGAGAATGCAACACCTCCTGAGCCCAATGAACTCCCCATTTCTGATCTTACCCATTCTCTTTAATTTCTATCGTTTACTTTTATGAGCAATTACCCCATTCCCATTTAAGATTCTGCAATTTACTTTCCGTCATCTACATTCAGCTCTTTATTTCTAGCATTTACTTTTCTGTTATTTACTTTCCCGCCATTTAATTTTCTACAATTCTCAACCCAAATTCTGATTCGCTCAACTAGAACATTCCTCTAATTAAAGTTGCTTGATCAATCAATCCCTGTGGGATTCGACCTCACTCTATTGTGAGTTTTTACTTGACGACAAATTCGGTACACTTGCCGAAGGAAATTTGTTATGAGACAAGTTTTTCGTGCATCAGTAGTTATCTTGGAAAAGAAGCTATTCAAACTTGGATCTCTTCTGAACCTTGAAAGAGGAATGAAGAGATCATGCTAGAAATGCTTTCTCATGCTGGACCAAATTGGGTTTGGATGGATTTGTGACTATAATCCTCTCAACACTTGATTTGGGAAATGCATGTGGTATAATCAGTGACCATACTTCATCTCTTCTCATGAGCAATTGACCAAGGAATTGCCTATTGATCAAGATTTGAGAGATTGAATTACAAGGAATTGTAATTCGATCACTTAAGATTGCCAAGGAGATCAATGAGTGCATTGATTGAGGAAGAGATGAAAATAAAATTGATCCGGAGAATGCAACACCTCCTGAGCCCAATGAACTCCCCATTTCTGATCTTACCCATTCTCTTTAATTTCTGTCATTTACTTTTATGAGCAATTACCCCATTCTCATTTAAGATTCTGGAATTTATTTTCCGTCATCTACATTCAGCTCTTTATTTCTAGCATTTACTTTTCTGTTATTTACTTTCCCGCCATTTAATTTTCTACAATTCTCAACCCAAATTCTGGTTCACTCAACTAGAATATTCCTCTAATTAAAGTTGCTTGATCAATCAATCCCTGTGGGATTCGACCTCACTCTATTGAGAGTTTTTACTTGACGACAAATTCGGTACACTTGCCGAAGGAAATTTGTTATGAGACAAGTTTTCCGTGCATCAAGTTTATGGCACCGTTGCCGGGGATTGATTGTGCATCAACAATGATTAAATTGGAAGAGTAACTAGATTGAGCATTTTTGTTTTGTTTGATTTAATTTTCTATTTGAGTAATTTACTTTCAGTTTTAGTTAATTTCTTCCCTTCCCCTTACTTTTTCGTTTTTAGTTGTTTACCATTCATTTCACTAACCCACTAACTGTTTGATATATTGCATCACTCGCACTAACAGTCATTCTGATAGAAATACTTTCTGCATCTATTTTCCTTGCTTGTACTTGTTGGTTGTATGACAGGGAAAAGAAGCAGGGCTTGAACTTCCTTTGATTCTGAACCTGAGAGGACCTTCTTTAGATTAAGGAGGGAAGCAAGAGGAAAAAGAGTAGTTGGTGTCGAGGAAGAGGAGGAATACTTTGAGCCAAACATGGAAGACAACATGGAAAACCATCATGAAGAAGAGGCTCACAACCATGGCGGAGGAGGTCAAGCAAATCATGCTGGGGAGGATAGAAGAGTTTTAGGCTCTTACATCAATCCAAACCCAGGAAACTATGGAAGTAGCATTCAAAAGCCAACCATCTATGCCAACAATTTTGAACTAAAACCACAGCTCATCACTCTTGTTCAGAACAACTGTTCGTTCGGAGGAAGTGTCCAAGAAGACCCCAATCAACATCTAACCACCTTCCTGAGAATATGTGACACAGTGAAGTCTAATGATGTTCATTCTGACGCCTATAGACTGCTCTTATTTCCATTCTCACTCAAGGATAAGGGAGCCAAATGGCTGGAGTCTTTCCCGAAGGAGAGCTTGACAACCTGGGATGATGTGGTGAACAAATTCTTAGCAAGATTTTACCCTCCTCAACGAATCAATAGGATGAGAGCTGAGGTCCAAAATTTCAAGCAACAAGATGGTGAGACTCTTTATGAAGCATGGGAGAGGTTTAAGGACCTAACAAGGAGGTGCCCACCAGATATGTTCAACGAATGAGTGCAGCTACACATTTTCTATGAAGGCCTGTCATATGAATCAAAGAAGGCAGTAGACCATTCATCCGGAGGATCTTTGAACAAGAAGAAGACCATTGAGGAAGCCATAGATGTCATTGAAACAGTAGCAGAGAATGATTATTTCTATGCTTCTGAAAGAGGCAACACTAGGGGAGTAATGGAGCTAAACAATGTAGATGCTCTGCCGGCCCAAAACAAGCTCATTACCCAGCAGCTGGCTGACCTCACCAAGAAGATGGAGAGGAACTAAGTAGCAGCAATCACTACTTCATCAACAACCCAAGAAGGAGTGAATGAAGAAGCAGAGGGTAGTCAGGAGCAAGCCAACTACATTGGGAATTCACCTAGGCAAAACCATGATCCATACTCTAAGACCTATAACCCTGGATGGAGGAATCACCCAAACTTTGGGTGGGGAAATCAACAAGACCAAGGCCTAGATCAAAGACGTTCAAATCCCAACAACAATGCAGCCCACCAACATTTCACATCTAGACCATATCAACACCCCCATAAAAACACCTCTCCACATTCATATCAAAACCAAAATAACTTACCTCATCCTTCTACCTCTAATCCCAATCTACCATCATTTGATGACAGACTCTCAAGGATTGAGAATCTACTTGAAGGCATAGGCAAAGAGATTCAAGACAACAAGGCATTCAAGGAGGAAGTGCGAGCAAATTTTAAGAACCAAGGAGATACAATCAAGAGATTGGAATCTCAAGTGGGGTATCTCTCTGAGCAGATTCCCAAACCCACAGATGGATTCCCAAGTGACACAGAGAAGAATATAAGAGGTGAAACAAAGAAAGTAAGATGGGAAGATTGTAAGATAGTCACTATAAGTGATAAGGAGACTGAGGACAAGCCAAACAAGTCGGCAGAACAACCTAGAGACACCTCAGCAGAGAAGGAGGAAAAAGATTACCAAGAACCAGAAATCTCAAAATAGGAGCTACTGAGACTCTATGCACCTTTTCCCCAACTGCTCAATGGTGCTGTGGAGAAGAGAATATACTCAAGGTTTCTAGATTTGTTTGCAGCTCTGCATGTCAACATACCATTCATCAAGACTATTCAACAAATGCCTGCATACATCAAGTATATGAAGGAGCTGCTTCCCAGGAAAAGCTCACTCAAGGGAGGCCAAACTATAGTGATGAACAAGGAGTGCAATGCCCTCATTCAACCACAGTTGCCTACAAAAAGAAAAGATCCAGGGTGTTTTCATGTCCCCTGTGCCATAGCAGAAACAATGTTTGATAAAGCACTCTGCGATTTGGGAGCAAGCATCAACTTAATGCCCTTATCCCTGGTGAAGAGGCTGAAGATCAATGAGATAATGCCCACAGATGTAGTCATCAGGCTGGCAGACAAAACTCAAAAACAAGCAATAGGAGTGGTGGAAAATGTGTTGGTAAAGGTTGGGAAATACTTTCTTCCCACAGACTTTGTCATTCTGGACATGGAAGAGAGTCACACTCACCCAATCATATTGGGAAGACCATTCCTAGCTACAGCCAGAGCACTCATAGATGTGGAGCGAGGGGAGCTAATATTGAGGATCCATGATGAACGAATCAGCTTTAATGTCTTCAAACTCTCACAAGAATCAGACCAAGAGAACAAAGAACCAAGCAAAGATCATAATGAGATGCTGACAGAGGAAGCAAGCACAGAAGCACAACCAGCCCATCTGGGAAAGCCCTTGGTTGATGAACAAGGAAATAAGCAGTTGTCACAGCTCAAGGAAAAGCTGGAGGAACCTAAACCACCAGAGACATGTGAAGACAACAACAAAATTCCCTTAGAAGAAGAAGTCACAAAGAGCAAGGAAACATCAAAAGGGACAAAGAAGAAGGTACCAAGGGGGTGGAGGAACAAGAAGATCCCTACAGAGGACTTCTCTCTAGGGGATAAAGTGATCTCAGCTTACTTTCTAGATATCCCCCCTAATCTCCCCACTGTACCATCTCAGTTACCTAAGGTCTTCACTATCAACAGAGTTCTCTCCTTGGAACATGTAGAGATCATTGATACAACCAATGGATATAAGTCCACAGCAAGAGGGGAGGACTTTAAGCATTACCAACCACCCTGATGAGGGAGAAACGTCAAGCTAGTGACACTAAAGAAGCTCTTCATGGGAGGCAACCCATGTTTTATATGCTTTTAGAAAATAGCGAATAAGTCAATATTCATGAATTCCAACCCGGACTTGACAAACACTTGGTGAAATCCTTAATAGGCAGTATATAGTGAAAAATAAGTTTGGTGTTCAAAGCAGGCCAAGAAAGCATGAATGCAACTGAGAGCATGCTAGTCTTGGAGCTTTGAACAGAACTTTTCATCACAGTGCTCCAAACTAAGTTTGGTGTCACCCCATGGTGCCACCAATGTGCATATAAGGACACACAGTTAGTTAGTTAGTTGGAGTTCATGAAAAAACAAAATTTTTTCTTCTTTTTATTATTCTAGTCGTGAAGTTTAAATTGTTTTTTTTATGATATTAATTCTTACTTTCTTATTTTATCTTTATAGGAAAAAGGAGAGGAGCATTGAAGGAGATTGATTGGACAATGAAATGAGGAAGGTTCGGCCACTTCATGAAGAGGGACTACACACTTGTTCCCAAAAGGGAACGCATTGGAAAATGTTGCCATGCAACATGGAAAAGAATAGGACCCTTGAAGACCGAGCAATCCCCATCATAAAGTGATGATCCTTGTCCTTTCTCCATGCACAACCCCAACCGTCCATCAAGCAACCATTCCATCAATCCACTCCCTCCATTCACTCACAACCTCTCTATATAAGTGATCCTTGTTCCTCCGTACCCTAGCTTCACACTCCACACCCACTCTTCACACTTATCCATTTCGGAGCAAAGCATTTCCTAACCCATTAAAAACATTCTCCCTTACTCCCTTCATTGCACTCAACCCTAAACAACCGAAAGTCTCCACACCCTTGCTAACTTCACACATTAACCCTCATTCATGGCATCTTCGAGCTCTAAAAGAAGGAAGGGAAAGGAACCTATGGAGCAACACCCGTATGATGAAAAGAGATTTAGAAGTGATGTGGGTGGAAACTTGTCTCTCAAAAAATCTCCTTTCGGCAAGTGTACCAAATTTGTCGTCAAGTAAAAACTCACAATAGAGTGAGGTCGAATCCCACAGGGATTGATTGATCAAGCAACTTTAATTAGAAGAATGTTCTAGTTGAGTAAATCCAGAATTTGGGTTGAGAGTTGCAGAAAATAAAATGGCGGAAATGTAAATAACAGAAAAGTAAATGCTAGAATTAAAGGACTGGAAGTAAATGACTGAAATTAAATTGCAGAATTTTAAATGGGAATGGGGGATTTGCTTATAAAAGTAAATGGCAGAAATTAAAGAGAATGGGTAGATCAGAGATGGGGAGTTCATTGGGCTTAGGAGATGTTGCAATTCTCCGGATCAAGTTTATTTTCATCTCTTCCTCAATCAATGCACTCATTGATCTCCTTGGCAATCTTAAGTGATTGAATTACAATTTCTTGCAATTCAATCTCTCAAATCTTAATCAATAGCCAATTTCTTGGTCAATTGCTCATGAGAAGAGATGAAGTATGGTCACTGATTATACCACATGCATTTCCCAAATCAAGTATTGAGAGGGTTATAGTCACATACCCATCCAAACCCAATTTGGTCTAGCATGAGAAAGCAATTCTAGCTTGATCTCTTCATTCCTCTTTCAAGGTTCAAAAGAGATCCAAGTTTGAATAGCTTCTCTTCCAAGATAACTACTCAATTGGATGAAGATCGAAAGCTTTCAGGTAAAATCAAGAGAAAAGATAGAAGAAGAATAATGAAAATTAGTATTGATCCATCAAATTACAACAGAGCTCC
The DNA here is from genome assembly GCF_059453495.1 of Arachis ipaensis. Taxonomy (NCBI): domain Eukaryota; kingdom Viridiplantae; phylum Streptophyta; class Magnoliopsida; order Fabales; family Fabaceae; genus Arachis; species Arachis ipaensis. Next base: position 82,884,923 of record NC_142444.1, read on the forward strand.
CTAACCCAATGAAAGGGGTTTAGTTGTTCATAGCTCTAGAAAATGAAAATAAAGATGGAGAATACATCATAGAACTAGAAATTGCAGAGAAAGTAAAATACAGAGAGTAATTCCGTTTTTCCAACTTCCAGAACTCCTTTATCAATTCAAACTACTCCTATATATACTACTCTTCTCAGCTTCTAGTTTGCTCTTCAAGTCTTGGGCCTTTGGATCTTGAGTTTGAAGCAGTTCTTTTCTTCATTTGGGCTTGGCTTTACTTGCAGAGAGAAAGTGCTAAGTGGGCAGAGACTTTAGCTCAGGGCGTTAGGGGTGTTAACATTTAGTGAAAGTATAAGTTTGAGAACGTTAGTGACACTTAACATTTTCACTAACGTTCCAATGTACCCATTTGCCTCACGTTAGAGCCCACGTTAACTAGGTTAACGTGGCTTCTAACGTGGCCTTGCCAACCTTCGAGAACATTAGTGACACTCAACATTGTCACTAACGTTCCAATGTGCCCCTAGATCTCACGTTAGAGTCCACGTTAACTTGGTTAACGTGGCTTCTAACGTGGCCATTCTTAGCCATCCCAACGTTAGTGACAATGTTGAGTGTCACTAACATTGGCTCATCATTCATTCCTCATCGTTAGCTTCCACGTTAACTAAGTTAACGTGGAAGTTAACGTGGCTCCTTGGGGGTTGTGTGGTTGCTTCCAACGTTAGTGACGATGTTGAGTGTCACTAACGTTGTCGACAACTCTCACTTCTTACATTAGCTCCCACGTTAACCAAGTTAACGTGGAAGTTAACGTTGTGTGTTGCATCCTTAGGCCAACATTAGTGACAATATTGAATGTCACTAACGTTGGCTTCTCTTCCCCCTTTAACGTTAGAGGCCATGTTAACTAGGTTAACGTGGTCTCTAACGTGGCCACTCATGAGTGTTTGCCAACGTTAGTGACAATGTTAAGCGTCACTAACGTTGGCTCAACTTCCCTTCTCCACGTTAGAGTGCACGTTAACTTAGTTAACGTGACTCTTAACGTGGGCAATGATGGCCTTGAGAGTGTTATTGGCAATCACTTTTCTCATTAACCTTGCAAGTTACCTACCTTTCCTTGCTTCCTTTGGTCCTGAAATCAAGCAACAGAGTGCATCAAAGTTCTAGTCCAAGTCATGGGTAATGCAGCATACAAATTGTCACTAAATTCATGCAAAATACTCATGAAATAATGTAAAATGCACAATGTATGCTTGAATCAAGTTGTAGGTGAATATTTACCCAAAACTAGCTTATTTCCTAAAGAAATGCATGAAACTACCCTAAAAACAGTAAAGAAAAGGTCAGTGAAACTGGCCAAGATGCCCTGGCATCACAACACCAAACTTAAAGCTTGCTTGTCCCTAAGCAAGTACTGGAACAAGAGAATGATGAATGGAATATCCAGAGGAATGAGTCATTCTTGTGGAAGTCATATCACTGATTTTATTGTGGTTTCATGCATAGCAACTTAGGTTCATTCCTGGCTTTCAGACCTTTATCATGTCTTAAAATACTCACTTTGCTTACATCCCATGAGACTTTTATTCATTGATCCCTTTATCGTCATTTCAGAGCTTATTGGTGTTCTTAGGCTAAGTGCTCTGTAAGGGGGCAACTTTTTAAGATAAGCTTTCAGCCAACACTCCCGAACCAGTTGGTTCAAGGTGCTAGGTGTTGAAGCACCCCTAAGGACTTACTCCCTCAAGTCTCTCCCCCATACATACACACCACAAGCATATAGTTCATTTATTTTCTTTCTTGAGACCTTGGTGTCCAGCACCTCTTTGGGTTACTAAATGCTCTGTGGTGATAGTTACTCTTGATAGTGGATTTTCAGCTGATAATCCCGGGTTAACTAACCTAAGTTACCAAGTGATAAAGCACCCCTGAGAGCTTATTCATCCAAGTAGATCCCTCACACAGGAGCACCACAGACACTTGTCTCAAGGTCCAAACCATTGGTGCCTAGTCTTATTGCTTACTCTTTTTCTTTTGTTTTTCACTTCCATTGTTCTTTCCCTTTTCTCTTATTAGGATCTTGTTATTAACTTAGTCTCATGGGTATATCCAAAGTCAAGTATTCAGGATAGATAGTTGTCCTCCTAGCCTTGTGGTTGAACCAACTTAGCTAACTTATGATCATACCACAAACTCATGAATGTACTCCATAGTGTGAACTCCACTCTGGTCTTTTGAAACATGAACATTCTCTCTTCATTTGATTAAAAAGGACAAGCTTACAAGAAAGTAAAGTAAGGATGCAGTGACATAAAGACTAGTGCACATAGACTTTCTTCAATACCAAAAACTTAAAAGACATAATTGAAAAAAGTTTAAACATAACATGGAAGCAAGTTCTATTTCATACAAGATCTTCCTTATTTAAAACATAGAGAAAGATGGAAAAAAGAAGGAACTCCACCACCTTTTACTGTTGTGGATGTCCATGCTCTTTTCCTTGCTTATCCTCCTTGTTTCCCCTTGCACTTCCTCGCATCCGTGCCAATCTTGCTTGCTTCCAATCCTCAAGTGCTTTCCTCACTGACTCATGACTCTCTTCCACCCTTTGTCTTTCCTTTCGTGCTAATTCATCCTTCATTTCGTCATACTTGGCTATTCCTGGATGCAATATTGGCAGCTGTCCCACTAAGTAACCGAGCCTGGCTTGAGTGTTTATATGATGTCCTGTTTCGCTCATGTAAACTCCTTCTGCGAATGCCCTTTGCTCGTCCAATAGTTCTGCCTGTTCTATTTGTCTTCGATGCATCTCATGTATGTGCGCCCCTTGATGTGCTTGGATGTTGATTAGCCTCTGGGTGGATTCTTGTTGCTCGTTTTGCCTTTGTTCCATCCTGTTGAATGTTTCTCCCCATTGTTGTCCTTGACTTAGTTGTTGTTCCATCATTTGCCTTTGCCACTCACCTTGCTGAGTCATCCATCTTGAAAGTGTTTCCTCCTGCTGCCCCATCATCTGTAGTTGAAGCTCTTTCTGTGCTCCATGACTTTCCAAATATTGTCTAGACAAGCCATCAATGGCCTCCTGCAATTGGTGCATGTCCAAGGTCTGTTGTGCTTGACCCTCTAAGACTTGTCCTTCCACTACTTGAGGGGCTATTTTCTTCCTTTGCTTCCGCTGAGGCAAAGGGGATGCTGCAGCTTTCATCCTTCGTACAGTTATTGGGATGCCTTCCTTTATCCACATGGGGTTCTCATCTTCAAAAACTACCCTAGCTTTCTTGTATATTCGGTAAATAGTGCTGGGGTAACCTAACGTTCCTCTTGAGTCGCTTTTCTCTGCCATCTTTCTAATACCTTCAGCTATGAGTTCATGAACCTTGATTTCTCCTCCCTTCAGTATACAGTGCACCATTGTGGCTCTCTTGACATTCACCTCCGAGTTGTTTGCAGCTGGGAGAATAGACCTTCTCACTAGCTCAAACCACCCCTTGGCTTCAGGAGTGAGATCTGTTCTCTTGATAAACTTTGGGTTATTTCCCGCACCCCTTTCCCAGTCAGCTCCTGGTACACAAATATCTTGCAGAATCTGGTCATAATTGGGGTTGTCCAATCTTGAGTGATAGCTTTCTTCTTCAAATTGTATAGACCGTAGCTTCAATGCCCTCATGACACTCATGGGACCAAAGTCCACCATCTTTCCTCTCACAAAGCTTGTGTAAGACTCATCCTTCTTATCATATCGAACCGCATTTGCATAAAATTCTCTTATGAGATTTGCATTCACCTTAATGACCGGGTCAGTGAGGAGATCCCATCTTCTCCTTTCTATGTTCTCTGTGATTTCGGGGCACTCAGTCTTTGTAACTTGAAATCCCAGCTCATAAATGATTTCCTTATCAACCATCTACTCGTATTGCAATGCATGATGCAAGCTTCTAAATCTCCATTCATCATATGGGTGTTCTTCCATGGGTTCCTTTCCCTTCCTTCTTTTAGAACCCGAAGACACCATGAATGATAGTTAATATATGAAGGTGGTAAGGTTGTGGAGACTTTTGGTTGTTTAGGGTTTTATGGCAATAAAGAGAGTGAGGGGAGGAATGTTTATAATCGGATAGAGGGTGTCTTGTACCGAAAGGAAGAGTGGTGAAGGGTGTGTGATGACAATGAAGGGTGGTACGGACAAGGGTCGTTTATATAGAGAAGTTGTGAGAGAATGGAGGGTGTAGATTGATGAAGTGGTCAGTTGATGGACGGTTGGGGTTATGCATGGCTAGAAGACAAGGATCATCACTTTATGATGGGGATTGCTCGGTCTTCTAGGGGTGCCATTTTTTCAATGTTGCATGGCAACATTTTCCGATGTATTCCCTTTTTAGAACAAGTGTGTAGCCCCTCCTTTTGTGGTGTCCGAACCTTCTTTGTTTGGTTGTCCAATCTATCCCTTTTAATGCTCCTTTTCTATTCCTATAAAGAGAAACTAAGAAAAGTGAGAAAATATATTAAAATGACCATATGAACTTTACGGCTAATATTAATAAAAGGGAAAAAAGGATTTGATTGTTTATTTATGTATTCCAACTAACTAACTAACTATTGGTGGGTCCTTATATGCATTTTGGTGGCACCATGGGGTGACACCAAACTTAGTTTGAAGCAATGTGATGAAAAGTTTTGTTCAAAGCTCCCAAGACTAGCATGCATCTTGGTTTGCTTTGAACACCAAACTTGTTCTTCACTATATACTGCATGATAAAGATTTCACCCAGTGTTTGTCAAGTTTGGGTTGAAATTCATAAACATTGATTTATTCATTATTTTAAAAACATACAAAACATGGGTTGCCTCCCATGAAGCGTTTCTTTAGCGTCACTAGCTTGATGTTTTTCCTTCATCAGTGTGGTTGGTAGTGCTTAAAGTCCTCCCCTCTTGCTGTGGACTTATATCCATTGGTTGGATCAATGATCTCCACATGTTCTAGGGAAAGAACTCTGTTGATAGTGAAGACCTTGGGTAACTGAGATGGTACAGTGGGGAGATTAGGGGAAATATCTGGGAAGTAAGCTGAGACAACTCTATTCCCTGGAGAGAAGTCTTTCGTAGGTATTTTCTTGTTCCTCCACCTCCTTGGTACCTTCTTCTTTGTTTCTTTTGATGTTGCCTTCCCCTTGGTGACCTCTTTTTCTAAAGGAGTTGTGGTGCTGTCTTCACCTGCCTCTAGAGGTTTAGGTTCCTCCAACTTTTCCTTCAGCAGCTCTTGTTGTGAGATTTCTGGTTCTTGGCGATCTCTATCCTCCTTCTTTGTTGAGTTGTCTTCAGGTTGTTTGCAAAGTTTGCCTTGCTTATCTTCAGTCTCTTGATCACTCGCAGTGACCATTTTGCAATCTTCCCATCTTACTTTCTTTGCTTCTCCTTTGGGGTTTTTCTCCGTGTCACTTGGGAAGCTATCAATAGGTTTGGGAATCTTCTCAGCTAAATATCCCACCTGGAATTCCAGCTTCCTGATGGTCTCTCCCTGGTTCTTAATATTGGCTCGCACCTCCTCTTTGAACACCTTATTTTCTTGAATCTCTTGGCATATTCCTTCAAGTAAAGCTTCAATCTTAGAGATATTGTCATCAATTGATGAGTGATTCGGAGCAGATGTGCTGTTTTGGTTTTGATAGGCATTTGGAGAAGTGTTGTTGTGGGGGTGTTGAGATGTCCTCTGTGTGAATTGCTGGTGAGCTGCATTGTTGTTGGAATTGTAACATCTTTGGTCTTGGTTTTGATCTTGCTCACTTCCCCACCCAAAGTTTGGGTGGTTTCTCCATCCAGGGTTGTAGGTCTTGGAGTATGGATCATAGTTTTTCCTTGGTGAATTCCCAATGTAGTTGGCTTGCTCCTGACTACCCTCTGCTTCTCCATTCACTCCTTCTTGGGTTGTTGATGAAGTGGAGATTGCTGCTACCTGGTTCGTCTCCATCTTCTTGGTGAGGTTAGCCAGCTGCTGGGTAATGAGCTTGTTTTGGGCCAACAGAGCATCTACATTGTTTAGCTCCATTACTCCTCTTGTGTTCCCTCTTTCGGAAGCATAGAAGTAGTCGTTCTCTGCTACTGTTTCAATAACATCTATGGTTTCCTCAATAGTCTTTTTCTTGTTCAAAGATCCTCCGGATGAATGGTCTACGGCCTTCTTTGACTCATAAGAGAGTCCTTCATAGAAAATGTGCAGCTGCACCCATTCGTTGAACATATCTGGTGGGCACCTCCTTGTCAGGTCTTTAAACCTCTCCCATGCTTCATATAGAGTCTCACCATCTTGTTGCCTGAAAGTTTGGACCTCAGCTCTCAGCCTATTGATTCGTTGAGGAGGGTAAAATCTTGCTAAGAATTTGTTCACCACGTCTTCCCAAGTTGTCAAGCTTTCCCTTGGGAAAGATTTCAGCCACTTGGCTGCTTTGTCCCTAAGTGAGAATGGAAATAGGAGCAGTCTATAAGCATCAGGGTGAACACCATTAGACTTCACTGTGTCACATATTCTCATGAAGGTGGTCAAATGTTGATTGGGGTCTTCTCTAACACCTCCTCCAAACGAACAGTTGTTCTGAACAAGGGTAATGAGCTGTGGTTTAAGTTCAAAGTTGTTGGCATGGATTGTTGGCTTTTGGATGCTACTTCCACAATTGCCTGGGTTTGGATTGATGTAAGAGCCCAAAACTCTTCTATCCTCCCCAGCATGATTTGCTCTACCTCCTCCCCCATGGTTGTGATCCTCTTCTTCATGATGGTTTTCCATGTTGTCTTCCATGTTTGTTTCAAAGAATTCCTCTTCTTCCTCAGCACCAACCACTTTCTTTCCTCTTGCCTCCCTCCTTTATCTAAGGAAGGTCCTCTCAGGTTCAGAATCGAAGGAAGTTGAAGCCCCGCTTCTTCTCCTTGTCATACAACCATCAAGTGCAAGCAAGAAAAGATAGGTGCAGAAAGTATTTGTGTTAGAATTACTATTAGTTGTGGGTGATGCAATATATCAAACAATTAGTGGGTTAGCAAACAAAATTGAAAATAACAAAGAAAAACAAAAGAGTAGAGGGGGAAGGGAAGAAGTTCAACTAAAACAAAAAGTAAATCACTCAAACAGAAAATGAAATTCACAAAAATAAAAATGCTCAATCTAGTGATCTTCCAATTTAATCATTGTTGATGCACAATCAATCCCCGGCAATGGCGCCATAAACTTGATGTGGGTGGAAACTTGTCTCTCAACAAATCTCCTTTCGGCAAGTGTACCGAATTTGTCATCAAGTAAAAACTCACAATAGAGTGAGGTCGAATCCTACAGGGATTGATTGATCAAGCAACTTTAATTAGAAGAATGTTCTAGTTGAGCGAATCCAGAATTTGGGTTAAGAGTTGCAGAAAATAAAATGGCAAGAATGTAAATAACAGAAAAGTAAATGCTAGAATTAAAGGACTGGAAGTAAATGACTGAAATTAAATTGCAGAATTTTAAATGGGAATGGGGGATTTGCTCATAAAAGTAAATGGCAGAAATTAAAGAGAATGGGTAGATCAGAGATGGGGAGTTCATTGGGCTTAGGAGATGTTTCAATTCTCCGGATCAAGTTCATTTTCATCTCTTCCTCAATCAATGCACTCATTGATCTCCTTGGCAATCTTAAGTGATTGAATTACAATTTCTTGCAATTCAATCTCTCAAATCTTGATCAATAGCCAATTCCTTGGTCAATTTCTCATGAGAAGAGATGAAGTATGGTCACTGATTATACCACATGCATTTCCCAAATCAAGTATTGAGAGGGTTATAGTCACATACCCATCCAAACCCAATTTGGTCCAGCATGAGAAAGCAATTCTAGCTTGATCTCTTCATTCCTCTTTCAAGGTTCAAAAGAGATCCAAGTTTGAATAGCTTCTCTTCCAAGATAACAACTCAATTGGATGAAGATCGAAAGCTTTCAAGTAATATCAAGAGAAAAGATAGAAGAAGAATAATGAAAAATAGTATTGATCCATCAAATTACAACAGAGCTTCCTAACCCAATGAAAGGGGTTTAGTTGTTCATAGCTCTAGAAAATGAAAATAAAGATGGAGAATACATCATAGAACTAGAAATTGCAGAGAAAGTAAAATACAGAGAGTAATTCCCTTTTTCCAACTTCCAGAACTCCTTTATCAATTCAAAGCTACTCCTATATATACTACTCTTCTCAGCTTCTAGTTTGCTCTTCAAGTCTTGGGCCTTTGGATCTTGAATTTGAAGCAGTTCTTTTCTTCATTTGGGCTTGGCTTTACTTGCAGAGAGAAAGTGCTAAGTGGGCAGAGACTTTAGCTCAGGGCGTTAGGGGTGTTAACATTTAGTGAAAGTATAAGTTTGAGAACGTTAGTGACACTTAACATTTTCACTAACGTTCCAATGTACCCCTTTGCCTCACGTTAGAGCCCACGTTAACTAGGTTAACGTGGCTTCTAACGTGGCCTTGCCAACCTTCGAGAATGTTAGTGACACTCCACATTGTCACTAACGTTCCAATGTGCCCCTAGATCTCACGTTATAGTCCACGTTAACTAGGTTAACGTGGCTTCTAACGTGGCCATTCTTAGCCATCCTAACGTTAGTGACAATGTTGAGTGTCACTAACGTTGGCTCATCATTCATTCCTCATCGTTAGCTTCCACGTTAACTAAGTTAACGTGGAAGTTAACGTGGCTCCTTGGGGGTTGTGTGGTTGCTTCCAACGTTAGTGACGATGTTGAGTGTCACTAACGTTGTCGACAACTCTCACTTCTTACGTTAGCTCCCACGTTAACCAAGTTAACGTGGAAGTTAACGTTGTGTGTTGCATCCTTAGGCCAACGTTAGTGACAATGTTGAATGTCACTAACGTTGGCTTCTCTTCCCCCTTTAACGTTAGAGGCCACGTTAACTAGGTTAACGTGGGCTCTAACGTGGCCACTTATGAGTGTTTGCCAACGTTAGTGACAATGTTAAGTGTCACTAACGTTGGCTCAACTTCCCTTCTCCACGTTAGAGTGCACGTTAACTTAGTTAACGTGACTCTTAACGTGGGCAATGATGGCTTTGAGAGTGTTATTGGCAATCACTTTTCTCATTAACCTTGCAAGTTACCTCCCTTTCCTTGCTTCCTTTGGTCCTGAAATCAAGCAACAGAGTGCATCAAAGTTCTAGTCCAAGTCATGGGTAATGCAGCATACAATTTGTCACTAAATTCATGCAAAATCCTCATGAAATAATGTAAAATGCACAATGTATGCTTGAATCAAGGTGTAGGTGAATATCTACCCAAAACTAGCTTATTTCCTAAAGAAATGCATGAAACTACCCTAAAAACAGTAAAGAAAAGGTCAGTGAAACTGGCCAAGATGCCCTGGCATCAAGAAGCTTGCATCATGCATTGCAACACGAGTGGATGGTGGATAAGGAGATCATTTATGAGCTGGGATTTCAAGTTAATAAAACTGAGTGCCCCGAAATCACAAAGAAGGTAGAAAAGAGAAGATGGGAGCTCCTCACTGATCCGGTCATTAAGGTGAATGCAAATCTTGTAAGTGAATTTTATGCAAATGCGGTCCGATATGATAAGGCTGACGAGTCGTATACAAGCTTTGTGAGTGGAAAGATTGTGGATTTCGGTCCCATGAGTGTCATGATGGCATTAAAGCTTCGGTCCATTTCGTTTGAAGAAGAGAGTTATCATTCAAGAATGGACAACAACCCCAATCATGACTAGATTGTGCAAGACATTTGTGTACCAGGAGCTGACTGGGAAAGATATGCGGATAGGAGACCAAGGTTCATCAAGAGAGCAGATCTCACCCCGGAAGCAAAAGGGTGGTTCGAAATTGTAAGGAGGTCCATCCTCCCAGCAGGGAACAACTCGGAGGTGAATCTCAAGACAACCACAATGGTGCACTATATACTCAAAGGAGGAGAGATCAAGGTTCATGAACTCATAACAGAAGGCATTAGAAAAATGGCAGAGAAAAGTGACTCAAGAGGAACGTTAGGTTACCCCAGCACTATTTATCGACTGTGCAAGAAAGCTGGGGTGGTGTTTGAAGATGAGGACCCCGTGTGGATAAAAGAGGGCATTCCAATAACCGTTCAACGAATGCATGCTACCGCATCCTCCCTGCCTCAACAGAAGCAAAGGAAGAGGCCAGCCCCTCAAGTAGTAGAAGGACAAGTCTTAGAAGGGCAAGCGCCAGTCACCTTAGATATGCACCAACTGCAGGAAGCTATTGATGGCCTATCTCGACAATATTTGGAAAGCCAAGGAGCACAGAAAGAGCTTTAACTACAGATGATGGGGCAGGAAGAGGAATCACTCTCAAGATGGATGACTCAACAAGGGGAGTGGCAAAAGCAAATGATGGAGCAACAACTGAGTCAAGGACAACAATGGGGTGAAACATTCCACAGGATGGAACAGAGGCAAAATGAACAACAAGAATCCATCCAGAGGCTAATCAACATCCAAGCACATCAAGGTGCACACATACATGAGATGCATTGAAGACAAATAGAACAGGCAGAACTACTGGACGAGCAAAAGGCATTCGCAGAAGGAGTTTACCTGAGCGAGACTGGGCATCATATAAACACTCAAGCCAGGCTCGATTACTTAGTAGGACAGCTGCCTATATTGCATCCAGGAATTACAAGGTACAAAGAAATGAGGGATGAATTAGCACGAGAAGAAAGACAAAAGGTGGAAGAGAGTCATGAATCAGTAAGGAAGGCACTTGAGGATTGGAAGCAAGCAAGATTGGCACGGATGCGAGGAAATGCAAGAGGACACAAAGAGGACAAACAAGGAAGAGAGCATGGGCAACCACACGAGTAAAAGGTGGTGGACTTCCTTCTTTGGTCCATCTTTCTCTATGCTTTAAATAAGGAAGATCTTGTATGAAATAGAACATGCTTCCATAGTAGTTTGAAACTTTTTAAATTCTGTCTTTTAAGTTGTTTTTTTGAATAGGTCTATGTTTGCTAGTCTTTATGTTACTGCATGATCTCCTTACTAACTTGTATGCTTGTCCCTTTCAATCAAATGAAAAAAAAAGAATGAGTGTTTCAAAAGACCAGAGAGGAGTTCATACTATGGAGTAAGTTCATGAGTTTATGGTATAGTCATAAGTTAGCTAAGTTGGTTCAACTACCAGGTGAGAGGACAACTATCTGTCATGAATACTATGCTTGAGACACACCCCATGAGACTAGCTAAATAAGAAGATCCTAATAAGAAAAAGGGAACGAACAAATAAAGGTTGAAAAATAAAAGAAAAAAGAGTAAGCAATAAGGCTAGGCACCAATGGTTTTAATCTTGAGGCATGTGTCTGTGGTGCTCCTGTGTGAGGGATCTACTTGGATGAATAAGCTCTTAGGGGTGCCTTATCACTTAGTAACCTTCACTACAGAGCATTTAGTAACCCAGAGAGGTGCTGGACACCAAGGTCTCAAGAAAAGAAAATAAATAAACTATATGCCTGTGGTGTGTATGTATGGGGGAAAGAGACTTGAGGGAGTAAGTCCGTAGGGGTGTCTTAACACCTAGCACCTTGAACCAACTGGTTCGGGAGTGTTGGCTGAAAGCTTATCTTAAAGAGTCGTCCCCTTACAGAGCACTTAGCCTAAGAACACAAATAAGCCCTGAAATAACAATAAAAGGATCAATGAATAAAAGTCTCATGGGATGCAATCATAGTGAGTATTCTAGGACATGATAAAGGTCTGAAAGCCAGTAAAGGAATGAATCTAAGTTGCTATGCATAAAACCACCATAAAACCAGGGACATGACCTCCACAAGAATGACTCATTTCTCTTGGCATTCCATTCATCATTCTCTTGTTCCAGTACTTGCTTAGGGACAAGCAAGCTTTAAGTTTGGTGTTGTGATGCCAGGGCATTTTGGCCAGTTTCACTGACCTTTTCTTTACTGTTTTTAGGGTAGTTTCATGCATTTCCTTAGAAAATAAGCTAGTTTTGGGTAGATATTCACTTACATCTTGATTCAAGCGTACAGTGTGCACTTTACATGATTTCATAAGGATTTTGCATGAATTTAATGACAAATTGGATGTTGCATTTCCCATGACTTGGACTAGAACTTTGATGCACTCTATTGCTTAATTTCAGGACAAAGGAAGCAAGGAAGAACCACGTTAGCAGCCACGTTAATCTAATTAACGTAACTCCTAACGTGGAATGGGAGTAACTTGCAAAGTTAATGAGAAAAGTAATTGCCAATAACGCTCTCGAAGCCATCATTGCCCACGTTAAGAGTCACGTTAACTAAGTTAACGTGAACTCTAACGTGGAGGAAAGGAAATGGAGCCAACGTTAGTGACACTTACCTTTGTCACTAATGTTGGACCAAGCTCATAAGTGGCCACGTTAAGAGCCACGTTAACTTAGTTAACATGGCCTCTAACGTTAAGAAGTAAAGGGGAATCCAACATTAGTGACATTCAACTTTGTCACTATTGTTGGCCAAGTCACAATAAGCCACGTTAGTGACACCAAATAACGTGAAGAAAGTAGGTGATCGACAATGTTAGTGACACCAAACATTGTCACTAACATTGGGATTAACCCACACAAGCCCCAATAAGCCACGTTAACTCCCACGTTAACCTAGTTAACGTGGAAGCTAACGTGAAGAAGGAAGGTGATCGCCAACGTTAGTGACACCTAACATTGTCACTAACGTTGGAAGGAGCCCACACAAGCCACAATGCGCCACGTTAACTCCCACATTAACTAAGTTAACGTGGAAGCTAATGTGAGGAGGAGAGATGATGAGCCAACATTAGTGACATTCACCTTTGTCACTAACGTTGGAGATGGCTAGCACAGCCACATTAAAGGCCACGTTAACCTAGTTAACGTGGACTCTAACGTGGGAGCTAGGGGCACATTGGAACGTTAGTGACAAAGGTAAGTGTCACTAACGTTCTCGAAGGTTGGCAAGCCTACGTTAAGGAGCCACGTTAACTAAGTTAACGTGGACTCTAACGTAGGGAAGGAGAAGGCTTCTCAACGTTATTGGGAAAGGTAAGTCCCAATAACGTGTGCGAAGGACAAAGAGGCAACGTTAGTGGCAACATTTGTGCCACTAACGTTGAGGTTAACGTGGCTCTTACTTGGGTGAGGAACGTTAGAGAAAAAGGTGATTGTCATTAACGTTCTCAAACCCATATTTTCACTAAACGTTAACACCACTAACGTCCTAAGCTAAAGTCTCTGCCCACTTCACACTTTCTCTCTGCAAGTAAAGCCAAGCCCAATGAAGAAGATAACTGCTTCAAACTCAAGATCCAAAGGCCCATAACCAAGACTTAAAGAGCCAACTAGAAGATCAGAAGAGTAGTATATATAGGAGTAGCTTTGAATTAAAAAGGGAGTTGGAAAATATAGGGAGCCTCTTGGCATAGAACTACTCTCTGTATTTTACTTTCTCTGCACTTCTAGTTTCATCATGTATTCTCCATCTTTGTTTTCATTTTCCAGAGCTATGAACAACTAAACCCCTTTTATTGGGTTAGGGAGCTCTGTTGTAATTTGATGGATCAATACTAGTTTTCATTGTTCTTCTTCTATCTTTTCTCTTGATTTTACTTGAAAGCTTTCGATCTTCATCCAATTGGGTAGTTATCTTGGAAAAGAAGCTATTCAAACTTGGATCTCTTTCGAACCTTGAAAGAGGAATGAAGAGATCATGCTAGAAATGCTTTCTCATGCTGGACCAAATTGGGTTTGGATGGATATGTGACTATAATCCTCTCAATACTTGATTTGGGAAATGCATGTGGTATAATCAGTGACCATACTTCATCTCTTCTCATGAGCAATTGACCAAGGAATTGGCTATTGATCAAGATTTGAGAGATTGAATTACAAGGAATTGTAATTCGATCACTTAAGATTGCCAAGGAGATCAATGAGTGCATTGATTGAGGAAGAGATGAAAATGAAATTGATCCGGAGAATGCAACACCTCCTGAGCCCAATGAACTCCCCATTTCTGATCTTACCCATTCTCTTTAATTTCTGTCATTTACTTTTATGAGCAATTACCCCATTCCCATTTAAGATTCTGCAATTTACTTTCCGTCATCTACATTCAGCTCTTTATTTATAGCATTTACTTTTCTATTATTTACTTTCCCGCCATTTAATTTTCTGCAATTCTCAACCCAAATTCTGATTCGCTCAACTAGAACATTCCTCTAATTAAAGTTGCTTGATCAATCAATTCCTGTGGGATTCTACCTCATTCTATTATGAGTTTTTACTTGACGACAAATTCGGTACACTTGCAGAAGGAAATTTGTTATGAGACAAGTTTTCCGTGCATCACTATGAAAAGAACACTACCTCAGGTTGGGTCGCCTCCCAACAAGCGCTCTTTTATCAATTCAGGTTTTTAACCTTCTTTTCTTTGTCCCATTGCCCTCCCAAATAGTACTTTGTCCTGTGACCATTGGCTGTGAAATGACTCTTTGTTACTTCATCTAATAATTCTAGGTTCCATAAGGAAAAACCTTTGTCACCACATATGGACCAGTCCACTTTGATTTGAGCTTGCCAGGGAAGATCTTGAGTCTTGAATTATATAGCAGTACTTGCTGTCCTGGTTTGAACTCCTTCTTTGAGATCTTCTTGTCGTGCTACCTCTTAGCTCTTTCCTTGTATATCTTAGCACTCTCATAATCTTCTAGCTTAAACTCATTTAGTTGTAGCAGCCTCTTTTCTCATGCTGCTTGAGAATCAAGGTTGAGGAGTTTAGTGGCCCAAAAAGCTTTATGTTCAAGCTCTACAGGGAGGTGACAAGATTTTCCATATAACATCTGAAATGGGGACTTCCCAATAGGAGTTTTGAATGCTGTCCTATATGCCCAGAGTGCATCCTCAAGCTTCCTGGCCCAATCTTTCCTAGTTTCTACTACAGTCTTCTCCAAAATCCTCTTCAATTCCCTATTTGCAAGCTCTACTTGGCCATTGGTCTATGGGTGATATGGTGTGGCTACTTTATGCATTACCCTATATTTGTGAAGGAGTTTCTCCATCTGTTTGTTACAAAAATGGCCACCACCATCACTTATAATTCCCTTAGGTACTCCATATCTGGTGAAGATGTGCTTCTTTAAGAATTGAAGAACAATTTGTGCATCACATGTGGTTGTGGCTATTACTACCACTCATTTTGAGACATATTCCACTGCTACCAAAATATATTTGAAGGAATAGGAAGGGGGGAAAGGTCCCACGAAATCTATGCCCCAATGATCAAATAGCTCCACTTCAAGAATGAAATTCTGAGGCATTTCATTCCTTCTTGTCAATCCTCCGGCCCTTTCGCATTCATTACACTGGTGAACAAACTCCCTGGCATCCTTGAAGATGGTTGGCCAGTAAAATCCACTCTGCAGTATTTTAGCAGATGTTCTCTCTGGTCCAAAGTGTCCACCATATGCTGAACCATGACAATGCCACAATATATCTTTCATTTTATTTTCAGGGACACACCTCCTAATCATTCCATCAGAGCATCTCTTGAATAAAAAAGGTTCGTCCCACAAGAACTTCCTTGCTTCATTGAGTAGCTTCTTTACTTATTGCTTGGAGAATTCTTGAGGTATCTTCCTTCCTACTTTGTAATTTGCTATGTCAGCAAACCAAGGTACTTGTTGAACTTGGAAAAGGTGCTCATCGGGGAAATTCTCATTTACTTGTTGTGGTCTCTCTTGATTGGCTTCTTGTGGCACTCTTGATAAATAATCTGCTACTTGATTTTCACTTTCCTTTCTATCTCTCACTTCAATATCAAATTATTGTAGCAGCAGCACCCACCTAATAAGCCTTGGCTTTGAATCCTGTTTAGACATTAAATACTTGAGAGCAGCATGGTCAGTATACACTATAACCTTTGAACCAATCAAGTATTGCCTAAACTTATCAAATGCATATACAATTCCCAAAAGTTCTTTCTCAGTGGTGGTATAATTTTTTTGTGTTTCATTTAACACCTTGCTGGCATAATATATGACATGGTGCAACTTGTCTTTCTTTTGCCCCAGCACAGCACCAATAGCAAGGTTACTTGCATTACACATAAGTTCAAAAGGTAGGTTCCAATCAGGGGGTGTGATAATTGGTGCTGTAATGAGTTTTCTCTTTAGAGTTTCAAAGGCATGTTTACAGTTGTCATCAAAGATGAAGGGGGTATCAATCATTAGTAAATTGCTCAATGGTTTTGCTATTTTTGAGAAATCTTTGATAAACCTCCTGTAAAAGCCAGCATGCCCAAGAAAACTCCTTATTGCTTTCAAATTAACAGGTACAGGGAGTTTTTCAATAATTTATATTTTAGCTTTATCAACTTCTATATCTTTGCATGACACTTTATGCCCAAGAACTATTCCTTCCGGAACCATGAAATGGCATTTCTCCCAATTCAATACCAGGTTAGTTTCTTGGCATCTTTTCAAAACAAGAGTTAAATGATGCAAGCAAGTGTTAAATGAATTGCCAAAGACAGAAAAATCATCCATGAAGACTTCTAAAACCTTTTCCACCATATCAGAAAAAATAGAAAGCATACACCTTTGAAAGGTGGCTGGGGCATTGCATAGCCCAAAGGGCATCCTCCTGTAGGCAAAAACTCCAAATGGGCATGTAAAGGAAGTCTTCTCTTGATCCTTGGGATCCACCACTATTTGATTGTATCCAGAGTATCCATCCAGGAAGCAGTAGTAAGCATGGCCTGCCAATCTTTCTAACATTTGATCAATGAAGGGCAGAGGGAAGTGATCTTTTCTTGTAGCATCATTCAGTCTCCTGTAATCTATGCACATTATCCACCCTGACACTGTCCTGGTGGGGATCAACTCATTCTTCTCATTGGTGATGACTGTCATTCCTCCCTTTTTTGGTACAACTTGAACCGGACTCACCCATGAACTGTCAGAGATTAGAAAGATTATCCCAGCATTCCATAGCTTCATCACTTCTTTTTGAACCACCTCTTTCATGGTTGGATTGAGTCTTTGAAGAGAGAACTTTTGTGTGGTCTAGAAATTTGCAGATAAATCCTCGTTGTAGGTATAGCTTCTAAACCAACAAAAGTCCTTTCTTACAAAAGTTTTGGTTGTCACAAGTAACAAACCCCTTTAAAATTGATAACTGAAGTATTTAAACCTCGGATCGTCTTCTCAAGGAACTGCAGGGAGGTGTTCTTATTATTGGTTATGAGTTTTGTAAATTAGGGGTTTTGAAAGTAAGGAACAAGTAATTTAAATGACAAATAAAATAAATAAATAACTGTAAAATAAACTCTTGGCAAGGTATGAAAATTCGGAAGTCCTATCCTAGTTACTCCTATGAGAATGGAAGTTAATCCCACTTAGTTAACCCTTATGAAAGCAAGAGAAAGTCAAGTGAACTAATTAGTTAGATTCCCAAGTCCTAGACAACTCCTAAGGAAAGACTAGAGTTAGTGGAATACCAGTCAATGTAGCCGACATAACAATAAATCACGGATAGTTGATAACTCAAGAGATTCCAGTTAATCAATTAAAACCAATAACATAAAAAGCTAAATAAGAATCAAGGATCTGAAATACCTCAATTGCATTAATAAGAGAAAATCAATTTAAACATAAAGAGTTCATAAGCCAATCTGGCAACATACGTAATTAAAAGATAGCTTTAAAATATCTGAAAGTAAAAGAGAAATATAAAGTAAAAGGAATATTGAACCTGATGAAGAGTTGAAATTCTAAATCCTTTAAGAGGAATCCTAATCCTAAAAACCTAAGAGAGAGGAGAGAACCTCTCTCTTTAAAAACTACATCTAAACTATGAAAAGTGAATAATTGAAGACATCCTAATGAATGGATGCATTCCCCTACTTTATAACCTCTAATCTGTGCCTTCTGGACTTGGATCTGGGCCTAAAAGGGTTTCAGAAATCGCTGGGAGTGTTTTCTGTAATTTCTGGTGTGTGGCGTCTGTCACGCGTCCGCGTGGGTCACGCGGTTGCGTCATCTGGAGTTTTCCTTGTCCCGCGTTCGCTTCGGTCACACGTACGCGTCATCTGTGTTCTGCTCTTGGCGCGCGTCTGCGTCAGTCACGCGTTGGCGTCGCTGCCTTTTCACGCTGGGCATGCGACCGCGTCGTCCATGCGTTCGCGTCGTTGCCAGTTTCTTCAAAAACTCCATTTTGTGCTTTCCTTCCATTTTTGTATGTTTCCTTTCCATCCTTTAAGTCATTCCTGCCTTAGAAGATCTAAAACTTCTCAACACACAAATCACGGCATCGAATGGTAATAAAGGGTAATTAAAAATAAATAATTTCAAAGCATAAGAAATATATATTTCACATATATCACATAATAAGGAAGGGAAAGTGAAACCATGCAATTTACATGAATAAGTGGGTGAAGGGTTGAATAAATCACTTAAATTGAGCACAATATTTATCATAAAATATGGGTTTATCAACCTCCCCACACTTAAACAATAGCATGTCCTCATGCTAAATCCAAGATAAAGAGTAAGGTGAGGTGGTGGGATCTCATGCAATGTAATCTACCCTAAATGCAACTACCTGAATCATGCAATTCTAATTGTTATTCACTTGTATATAAAACTTACATGTAGTTAAATTAATTCACATTCTCAAGGAATCATATATGCATAGCCAAACCCTAGATAATGTTAAAGCACTTTTACAATTGAGATGGGTAAAAATATTTTTCAAACTTGCAAGACAATTAACAATTTAAGCATAGATATACGGTGATGAGCTATTGAACCCTCACTGGATTTTGTGTTTACTCTAGTCACTCAATGTTTATTGGGTTAATCACTCTATTCTTCTTTTTATCCTTACTTTCTATAACTTTGTTCTTCATCTAACCAATTAACAATTATAGAATATAGGCATACAAAAATCATGAGGTCTTTTTCAAGGTTGTAATGGGGCCAAGGTAAAGGTAAAGGTATATATATAAGGCTAAGTGAGCTAATAAGTGAATCCTTGATTAGTCTAAGATCTCATCTAACATACATATTTTGTAATTCAAAGTTTCTTAACATATTTGCCCAACTTTTCTCACTTTGTATTGCAAGCTCGTGCATTAACTTTAATTTTATCCCATGTGCATTGATTCTTTTTATTTTGCATTTGGGGAATTTTTGTATCCCCTTAATTAAATACCGAAAATAATTTTTTTTAATGCACATGGTAATTCAATTGTTTTTATTTCACATGAGCATGCTTCCCAAATTTTTATTTTAAAACATCTTTATTCTTTTTAACTTTTCACCTTTGTTTCTATCATCCATGTTCCCATAAAGTTCCCCACACTTAAACAATACACAATTTCTATCTTAAGGTAACCAAGGATTTAACTTGGGATTTTTATTTTGTTTTTCTGTTTAAGGCTAGTAATGTGGTTTATAGAACAAGAGGGGGTTAAAAAGCTCAAGGGGGCTAACAAGGGTGATGTAAAAGGTAGGCTAATTTGGGATAAGTGAGGAAAAATTCAAATGATGGCCTCAATCATCTCTTAGTATGTATCTATACTCTATAATTGGACATATAGATTAAAACAAAGTAAAGAACACTAGAATGAAAAAGAAAGGCAAAATATACAGGAATAAAAATTATGGTTTGAATGTGACCATACAATTAAGCTCAAAACTCACAGGCTGTGTGTTCTCTAGCTCAAAAATCATATATCAGTTATACATGTCATGCAAGTAAAAATTAAGAGTTCCCATTATTCTCAATGTAAAATTTTTTGGGTGGCTTTAAAGTTTTAGTGTTTCTCCTTGAAGAAATGTTGTTAACTAACTAACATGTAATGCTATATATACAAGGTGTGTGGATTGTTTTGATTATGTTAAAGTCTCTAGTTTAATTCCTTTTTATTTTCAATTTAAACCAAACTATCATATGCTAAAAGGGTAAACTATACTAATTAATCCACATATTCTATAACTAATAAGTTTAGAATTACAAACTAAACTAAATGGCTAAAATATAAACTAAAGTGCAAAATGCGGAAATAAAGTAAAAATATAGCAAAAGAACAGTGTGGAAGTACTGAAAAATAAAAACAAAGATAAAAATACAGAAAAATAAACAAAATAAGATAAAAAGAGTCTGTAGTGATTCACCAAAAAGATATGCCAGGGATGGCTACCTCTCCACACTTAAAATAAAGCATCGTCCTCGATGCTCACTCAAGCTGGGTGTGAAGGAGTGTCATCACCAGAAGGATGGGCTATTGGAGTCTCTATGGTAGCCTGAGGGTCTGCTGACTGGATGAGGGTAGGAGGATCTGTCTGCTGCAGTGGAGGCTCTAACTGGATAGGAATCTCTGGATCTGCGGCCTGTATCTGGTGTGGCTCCTCCTACTGTGGCGCAGCCTGCTTTGAGCCTATCTGCCCAGCCTCTATCTGTGGATAGGTCTCCTGCTCATGCTCGTCTGCCTCCTCCTCAGATGGCTCTGATGGTGTGTCAGGCTCGGAGGGGAAGTCGCTGCCAGATCGGATCATTATCTTGAGGTGCTCATAGCATCACTTGTTGCGACGCTCAGATCTCTCATATCGCCGCTTGTTGCGGCGCTCCATCTGGTCCAGCTGCTGGAATAAGCGGTGCACGAGGTGGTAAATGGGCTCTGAGGCAGGTGGAGGTGCAGTGGGTGGGGCTGGTGCAGCAATGGAAGAAGAGGGGACAGCTGAAGGCTTGGCCGTCTCATCAGAAGAAGTAAGGAATGGAGGTCTGTAGCCTAAAGCCAGAAACTTCCTGCTGTGAGGAATGATCTTCTTGCAGTCTGCAACAGTCGGCTTCGCATCAGCCAGCTCCAAAGGCATGTCTGCTCGATGGCCGAGCTGGGTAATCAGATATGGGAAGGGGAGAGTTCCTCTGACATGGACCCTGGCCATAAAGTGCCAGATGAATCGTGGGAGGTACAGGTCCTTACCCTCCAGCACACACCAGAGAAAGGTGATCATAGTGGCAGGCAGCTCTGTCTCATAAGTGCTCGGCATAACAAAGTTGCTCAGGATCTGGTGCCAGAGTCGAGCCTCATCATTTAGATACATCAGCTTGATTCCCTTAGGCATTGTTGTGTTCTTTCCCATGACCCAAGGGACAGTAGGGTCAAGGGCTATCCTTTGCTTGACAGCATTCCAGTCAAATCTCAGAAAGCGCATGTCCTCTTCAGCCTTTTGGTAACCGTCAGGCTGATCTGACTTAGGCTGAAGCTGCAAAATATCCTCAATGGCCTCTTCAGTGACCAGTATCTGTTTCCCTCTGAGGTGCACTGCATCCAGGAAAGTCTTGAAATAGTTGTTGTAAAACTCTCTTACCCAGGAAGCATTGACCTCTGTCAAGTTTCTCTCCGAGAAGAACCGCCTCGCTGCTTGATCTGATCGGAGGTGTACTGCTGTAGTTCTTCTAGAATTTTCAGAGTTCACTCCAGGTACAGGTTTCTGGAGGTGGCAAACACGGGATACTTCAGCTCACAGTATCTGTTTGTAAATTTAATGGGATCATTGGCAGGGAGGAGCTAGTCAGCCTTCTCTTGCGGGGTAAAGTGCTTTTCCCGCCAAGAGTCATCATACATAATGTCCAGGATAGACATAGAGGATTCACCTCTTTTCCGTTTGCCAGTTGTGGCTTTGCCTTTTCCTTTTCTTTGAGGGTCAGACAACCTGAAAAGCAGAAATTTCAGGATATATAGGAAGAACAGAGCAGAAAAGTTAGGCAAATAGCAATATAAGCACATAGTGATAAAAGAGTAGTAGAATTATGAAATGATTTGATTAACTGTGCATTTTGGATTGTTTCGGAGTTAAAAAGCTGAGATGAGAAATCACAATCCAAAATATATTATAAATAGAACACCTGTTAATTAGGAGAAACAATAATCATGCTATGATTTAAAAAGTTGAAGGAGTTATTAAAAAGGGCAAAGGGAGAAGTTAGAAAGTTAAAAGTGAAAAAGTGGAAAGCAGTGAGTTAGGAAAAAGAAAGTTAAAGTAAGTGGCATTGAGAATTGTTTCCTAAGTAACAAGAATTTCATAAATTTAAAGACTAGTCAACTCATATTCAAAAATATCAGGTTATTGATGATGATATAAAAATAGCAAAAATTAAAATCGAATCATCAAAAGTACAATTTATTAACCAGGAAATCGAAAGGAATAAGAATGCTGGCCCGTGCATTCATGAAGTGGTTTGGGAAAAGATAAGGAATGCCAAATTCAAATTCCCAAAACCAAAACATGAATGAAAATCAAAATAATTTACAGAAAATTGGGCAGCATACCGGCTAAAATTGGATGTTCTCGGGTAATAAACAGCAAGCAGAATAGTTCATATAAATTAAAATAATGCTGCAATTACATATACAGAATATGAACATGAAAAAGCAGTGTAAAAAGCAGCATGAAGCAGTAAAGAACAGCATATGAACAGTATTAACATCACAACAACATCAGAATTATGAAATTGATAAAACAAGAAGCACAAATAGCGCAATTATCATGCCTAAATCCACTAACCATATCCTAGCTACCTAACCACCTAGAATCCACTACAAACATGCATCTTTAACTAGCCTAATTTTAAACATAAACTGAAAAATATGCAACTAACTACGAATGAAAGAAAAGTGGCATTCGGCGAAACCTGGTGGTTAGAGGCACAAGTATGGAACTAAGAGAGATGGTGGGAGTGGGGTTGTATTGGCGGCAATACGGCGGTGGCGTAGGGCGGCGCGGCGGCGAACCGTGGTTGGCGCGGCAGTGGGTGGCTATTCGGTGGTAGGGGTTTCGGGTTGGGGTAATGGTGGAGAGGGGGTTAAGGAGGAAGGAAGGGAGGGGGTGAGGGTGATGGTGGTGAGAGTCGCGGCGGTGATGGCGCGGTGGCGGTGGCTGGCCGCGGTGGTGGAAAGGAGAGAAGGGAGGGGAGAAGAAAAATGAGGGGAGAAAGAAGAAGGAGGGAGAAGGAGGGGGGTGGGCGTCGCGGTAGGTCTGGGTGGTTGGCGGTGGTGATGGGTGCAGAGGAAGGAGGGAGAGAGAGCAGAGGGGTTGGGGAAGGAGAATGGGGACGCGGGAGGGGGGAGAATAGGGTTTCATGTCACTGGGGTTAGTGAATTTGAATCCACGCGAACGCGTGCGGCACGCAATCGCGTGGCTAGGGTGGAATGGGGTTGACGCGATCGCGTGAGTGACGCGATCGCATGGAATGGGTAAAAGGAAGAATGACGCGGTCGCGTGAGGCATGCGACCGCATCGCTGGAAATTGTGCTAAACGCACAATTCCAGCGTCGTTTCAGTGCAACTCTCTGTCTCCATTGGGGTGCCATAATATCCACGTGATGCGAATGCGTCGCTCACGCTTTCGCGTGGGATGGGTGATGCGGGCAGAAATTAGTGAATTAAAAATTGTTAAAATATATACGTTGCAAGTATAGTTCTTAACTCGCCAAAAATCCACCTTATCAATTTAGAAGGGTGTCACAAAATAAAATTAAAATACTGGGAGTATGAGTCCCAGGTCATCTCCCAACGAGTTGCAGGAAAGGGTGCTATTTTATTAATCAGAATGTTTTCAAAAATGTTTGATTGAATGGCAGAAAATTAAATTGGAGAATTTATATAAATTTAAATAAAAAACCTTGACTGGGAGTTGATTACATGGAAGCCCTATTCTTGATGGAATACTCTCAAGATTAATTGACAATTGAGAATTATTACGTTTAGTTATCCTTTACTAAGTAAGGGAGGGTCAAACAAGTTGGAATGTTGTTCTATCCACAATTTCCAATCCACTCTTGGGAGGATTGGTGTTAGGAACTAGAGAGCAAGCCAACAATAAACTCAATTATAACCTTTCTCTTGAACATTCCGCTCAAGGGTTCCTTTCAATCAACTCCCCATCAAGTTAGGGAACTACTCACTCATTGTAAATGTAAAATTCATAACATCAACGTAGGAATTAAAGAAAGACATGATAAGTAATGATGAAAAGATTAATTAAAAGCAAAATTGATTCTTATATTAATAAAAGCTAAAATAATCCAATAGTGAAATCAAGTAAAATTAAGGAATATGGAAGAGTAAGAGACAAGTGAAGAGAACGAACTAGAATGTCGAAGTCTTGATGAGGCAAATAACTCTTCTCAATATCCCAATGCAAAAACAATGAAATTAACCTATCCTAAAACTATGAATGTGTAGAGAGAAAACCTAGAGGAGGAGTAAAACTAGATCTAAAAACTAAAACTATGCGGAATAAATGTCGTTCCTGGTTTCTGCATGTTCTCTGGCTCTAGTCTGCTGTTCTGGGCCGAAAACTGGGTCAAAATAGGGCCCAAAATCGCCCCAAGCGAATTCTGTAGATTATGCAGATCGCGCACGTCACGCGATCGCGTCGCTCATGCGGACGCGTCATTCACGTTTCTACTTTGCCATGCGGACGCGTTGTCCATGCGGCCGCGTCGCTGCAAATTACTCTCTTCCGCGCGGTCGCATCATCCATGCGGCTGCGTCGCTTCTCGCTGGTCATCTCCTCAATTTCTTGTGTTCCTTCCATTTTTGCAGGCTTCCCTTCCAAACTCCAACTCATTCATGCCCTATAAAGCCTGAAACACTTAACGCACAGATCACGGCATCGAATGGAATAAGGGAGAAATAAAATACATAATTAAAAGTCTCTAGGAAGCAAGTTTTCAACCATAAAACATCTTTAGGAAGGAAATATAAATACATGCTTATTTAATGAATAAGTGGGCAAAGATCATGATAAAACCACACAAATAAGACACAATATAAACCATGAAATAGTGGTTTATCAATGGGTGTTTTGCAAGTGACGCGTTCGCGTCAGGGACGCGAACGCGTGGGCCGTTTTGTGCTAAACGCACACCAGCCGCACGATTTCAGCCTAGATTTCTGGGCATTGGATTTTTACGCCAATTTCCAGATCACGCGTTTGCGTGATTGACGCGGACGCGTGGGAGGTGGTTTTCGCATCTGACTCGAACGTGTTAGCAGTGCGGTTGCGTCGCACGCCTCTCTTTTTTTTTATATATGCAGGTATGCAATTATGCAGTATGAAATGCTAATGCAAATGCTATGAATAACATCCAGGTTCGATAAAAATAATATAACATAAAATCAAACAGTACGAAATAAAAATTGAAAAAGAAACAACCATACCATGGTGGGTTGTCTCCCACCTAGCACTTTTAGTTAAAGTCCTTAAGTTGGACATTGGATGAGCTTCCTGTTATGGTGGCTTATGCTTAAATTCATCCAGAAATCTCCACCAATGTTTGGAATGCCAACAGCCTCCGGGGTCCCAAACTAGGCATGTGAAGCCTTTGAGCAGCTTCAAACAGCTTCTCAAGTTTCTGGGGTGACGAATGTCAAAATAGATTCTAGGATCCCAAACTTTGCTTTTAAATCCGCCTTTGTCTTGATCTATATGCTTCCATCCAGGCGGTTTAGAAATTGTATTCTCACCAAGATGACCAAACGTCTTCCGTGACCCATTCAATTGAACTTGATACCAATCCTTGCACTTCGAATTGAAACGTTGAACCTTATTGAATCTTGTATACCAGCTCTGAGTATGAGCCATTTCCCTCTTACTCTTAAAGCCGCAGAGAGCTCTAAGCTGGCCATCTATTTCAAGAAAACCATATTCAAGTGGAAAAGTAAAGATAAAGGTTAAGGATTGTACCCACTTGAAGCTTGTATTAGGTGGTAATGGCCTTGGGATAGGTGTTTCCAGTGGTTCTGTAAGTTCTACTCCCTTGTAATCTTCTACGAATTCCTCCACTTCTTTGCAAACTTCTTCAAATGCAACCACGTCTTGATCAAAGTCTTTGATATCTTCCGCATCACTCAAGTCATAAGTTGGAGGTTGAGAAAAATCTACCTCAACATCATCTTCGTATTCACTTGGATAAGGTTCTTCAATCTCAGAGAATTCACGTGCGGATGCGAGTTCATTACTAGGAGAACTTGACTTGAGACTATAATCATCAAGGAAACTTGCGTATTGGGTTATTCCGTCTAGTTCTTCATGAAATACCTGCTTTGGGGGTTGTGCACTATCCTCCTTAGCATCAATTGTAACGTCCTTGATGGAATTTTTCACAACTCTGGATTCCCATGGAGGTTCAGCATCTCCTAAACCTTCAATCAGTACTTCTTCTTTTTGGATAATTTGAGCTTCCTCCAATTGTTCCAGAACAAAGTTATGCTCATTATTGCTCACTAGGGTTTCTAGTGTCTCCTTCATGCTACGTTTGTCCTTAAATTCTCCACATAAAGCTATTGGAGTTCTTTGAGTGTCTAAACGTCTGGAAGATAATTGATGTATTTCTTGCTCCAGCTGATGAAGGGTTGTATGAAGTTGATCTACTTTTTCCTTGAGGCGAGCCTGTGATTCTTGAGGTGATGGATATGGACATGGGACATAGGGAAGTGGTAGTGTTAGGGAGTGATTGGATTGAAATTGGGGTAAATAATGATCATACGGTGGTGAGTGGTGAAAAGAAACTTGTGAGTGTGGTGGTTCAAAGCTACGTTGAGAGGATGGTATATAGGCATAGGGTGTGGCTTGTTGGTGATTACAAGGGGGTCCACCATATCTATCAGCTTGGTATGCATTGTAGAGTGGTCCTTGCCCATGATATCTTGGAGGGTGTTGTTGCCTAAAGGGTTGATCAGATCCTCTTGGCTCTATCCATCTTTGATTGCTCTGACCTTGATGCATGTTCCTGCTATAACTTCCGTTCCCTTCAACAATATTAGAACCAAACTCAAAGTGAGAGGGGTGAGAATTCATAGTAGCTAATGGAAATAAAAGGAGAAAACAAAAACAAATAAACAAGTAAAAGAAAAGTATTTACAATAACCAATAATAGGGCACACGTTTGCAATTTTCCGGCAACAGCGCCATTTTGAAGAGAGAACTTTTGCGTAGTTTAGAAATTCGCAGATAAATCCTCGTAGCAGGTATAGCTTCTAAACCAACAAAAGTCCTTTCTTACAAAAGTTTTGGTTGTCACAAGTAACAAACCCCTTTAAAATTGATAACCGAAGTATTTAAACCTCGGGTCGTCTTCTCAAGGAACTGTAGGGAGGTGTTCTTATTATTGGTTATGAGTTTTGTAAATTGGGGGTTTTGAAAGTAAGAAACAAGTAATTTAAATGAAAAATAAAATAAATAAATAACTGTAAAATAAACTCTTGGCAAGGTATGAAAATTCGGAAGTCCTATCCTAGTTACTCCTATGAGAATGGAAGTTAATCCCACTTTGTTAACCCTTATGAAAGCAAGGGAAAGTCAACTGAACTAATTAGTTAGATTCCCAAGTCCTAGCCAACTCCTAAGGAAAGACTAGAGTTAGTGGAATACCAGTCAATTTAGCCGACATAACAACCAATCACAGATAGTTGATAACTCAAGAGCTTCCAGTTAATCAATTAAAGCCAATAACATAAAAAGCTAAATAAGAATCAACGATCTGAAATACCTCAATTGCCTTAATAAGAGAAAATTAATTTAAACATAAAGAGTTCATAAGCCAATCTGGCAACATAAGTAATTAAAGGATAGCATTAAAATATTTGAAAGTAAAAGAGAAATATAAGGTAAAAGGAATATTGAACCTGATGAAGAGTTGAAATTCTAAATCTTTTAAGAGGAATCCCAATCCTAAAAACCTAAGAGAGAGGAGAGAACCTCTCTATCTAAAAACTACATCTAAACTATGAAAAGTGAATAATTGAAGACATCCTAATGAATGGATGCATTCCCCCACTTTATAACCTCTAATCTGTGCCTTCTAGACTTGGATCTGGGCCAAAAAGGGTTTCAGAAGTTGCTGGGAGCGTTTTTTGTAATTTCTGGTGTGTGGCGTCTGTCACGCGTCCGCTTGGGTCACGCGGTCGCGTCATCTGGAGTTTTCCTTGTCACGCGTTCGCTTCGGTCACGCGTACGCGTCATTTGTGTTCTGCTCATGGCGCGCGTTCACATCAGTCACGCGTTGGCGTCGCTGCCTTTTCGCGCTGGGCATGCGACCGTGTCGTCCATGCGTTCGCGTCGCCGCCAGTTCCTTCAAAAACTCCATTTTGTGCTTTCCTTCAATTTTTGTATGTTTCCTTTCCATCCTTTAAGTCATTCCTACCTTAGAAGATCTGAAACTTCTCAACACACAAATCACGGCATCGAATGGTAATAAAGGGTAATTAAAAATAGATAATTTCAAAGCATAGGAAACATGTATTTCACATATATCACATAATAAGGAAGGGAAAGTGAAACCATGCAATTTACATGAATAACTGGGTGAAGGGTTGAATAAATCACTTAAATTGAGCACAATATTTATCATAAAATATGGGTTTATCAGTCTTCTCTGAGGTTAAACCACAGATTTTAACTCTTCTTCCAATAAAATTTTGTGCATACAGATAGCAGGGCTGATGCCTTTGATATCCTCAATTGTCCAATCCAAGGCTATTTTGTGACCCTTTAATACTTCAATCAACTTTGTTTCCTCTTCCATGTTCAAGGAGGAGTTTATGATTACTGGCAAGGCTTCTGCTTCCCCAAGAAATACATATTTGAGGTGAGGAGGGAGAGGCTTCAACTCCTGTTTTGGCTTATCCTCTTCCTTGTCTTCAATGGATAATTCTACCACTTCCTCTTCTTGCTCCTCCTGGTGCTCTTTATAGTTGTCCTCAAACATTTCTTCTACCAAGCTTTCTATCACATCCACCTTCATGTAACTTTCTTGCTCAGAGGGATGTTGCATTGATTTGAAGACGTTGATGACCATTTGCTCATTATGCACCCTGAAGGTCATTTCTCCCTTCTCTACATCAATAGTGGTTCTTGCTGTAGCTAGAAATGGTCTTTCCAAGATGATTGAGTTGTTTCCCTCCCCTTCTGTGTCCAGGATCACAAAGTCTGCAGGAAAGATAAACTCTCCAACCTTCACTAGTAAATTTTTCACAATTCCATTGGGTGTCTTGATTGATCTATCAGCCATCACTAGTGACATCTTAGTAGGTTTGATTTCTTCTATAGCAAGCTTTCTCATTATTGAGAGGGGCATCAAGTTTATACTGGCACCTAAATCGCATAGAGCATTTTCCAATGTTATCTTGCCTATGGTGCATGAAACCACAAAACTCCCTGGATCTTTGAGCTTTGGTGGGATACCCCTTTGGATCACAGCACTACATTCTTCAATGAGCATAATGGTCTCCTTCTCTTGCCAGCTTCTCTTCTTGTTGATGAGCTCTTTTAATAACTTTACATATAGGGGCATTTGCTCTAGTGCCTCAGCAAGTGGAATGTTTATCTCCAATTTCTTGAAGACTTCAAGAAATTTAGGGAAGTGTTAGTCCTTAGTCTCCTTGTTGAACCTTTGGGGATATGGCAATGGAGGTGTGAAGTTTATTCCATACCTTTGTTCATTGGTTGGTTCCTCAATTGCTTCCTTCCCTTTTCTTGAAATTTGTGGCTGGTCTTCCTTTTCTTGAGCCTGCTTTGAAGTTTGCTTGCTTGCTGTTACATCCTTATCATTGTCTTCCTCTTTTTCAACTTGCTTCTTGTCATTTTCCTGTGGCTTCTTGGTTGCTCCTTCATCTTTCACCAAGATCTTCCCACTCCTCAGCTGTATGGCTTTGCATTCCTCTTTTGGATTAGGAATGGTGTCGCTTGGCAATGAGCTTGATGGTCTCTCAATGGCAATTTGCTTGGAAAGCTGCCCAATCTGCCTCTCCATATTCTTCATGGAAGCTTCCTGATTTTTAGTTGTCATCTCTTGGTGCTTCATCATTTTCTCTATTAAGATCTCCAAGTTGGTGATCCTCTGAGAGTCTTGTGAAATTGGTGGGTTGTGAGATGTTGAGGGTTGATGGTAGTTGTTTTGATTGGTGGCTTGGTTATTGGATGGATGATGGTTAGAGTTGGGGTAAGTGTTTTGTGGTTTTCTGTATGTGTTTTGGTTGTTATTCTGCTGTTTGTTGTGGTTTGTGTTTTTCCAACTGTTTTGGTTTGAGTTCCTTTGCCATGGCTGTTGAGTCTGAGTGTGATTGTCTCCCCATCTGAGGTTGGGATGGTTCTTCCAGGAGGGGTTGTAAGTGTCACCATAAACCTCATTGTGTCCAGAGCCATGATTGTGCATGTAATTCACTTGTTCCTGTTGTTGGTCTTCACAAGCTTCTTCACCTTGCCCCCATGTGGTTGATGGCTGGCTTGTGTTGACTGCTGCAACTTGGAGGCTATCAATCCTTTTGGCCATTTGCTCAAATTGTTGTTGAATTTGCTACTGCATCATTTTGTTTTGAGCTAGGATTGAGTCCACTCCTTCCAACTCCATCACTCCTTTCCTTTGTGATGGTTGGCGTTGCCTTTGGTGAGCAAAGAAATACTGGTTGTTAGCCACCATATCAATGAGATTTTGGGCCTCCTCTGCAGTCTTCATCAATTGTAAAGAGCCCCCTACTGAGTAAGCCAAAGCTTCTTGAGATTTCAATGTTAAGCCTTCATAAAAATTATGCAATATGTCCTATTCATTGAACATTTCAGGAGGACACTTCCTGATTAGAGCCTTGTATCTCTCCCATGCCTCATAGATGGGTTTAGTATCCATTTGTGTGAATGTTTGTACTTCAGTCTTCAACCTGATAATCCTTTGAGGCGGGTAAAATTTGGTTAAGAATTTGCTCACTAGATCTTTCCAATTGTTGATGCTGTCTCTTGGGAAGGATTCCAACCATTGAGTAGCTTTGTCTCTGAGGGAAAATGGAAATAATAGCAGCTTGTAGCTGTCAGGATGCACACCATTGGTTTTGACAGTGTCACAAATCCTGAGGAAAGTAGTTAAGTGTTGGTTTGGATCTTCAAGTGGTCCTCCTCCATAGGAGCAGTTGTTTTGAACCAAGGTGATAAGTTGTGGCTTCAGTTCAAAGTTGTTTGCATTAACATTTGGGGTAAGAATGCTACTTCCACAATGTCTAGGATTTGCAAATGTATAGGAAGCCAAAACTCTTCTCTGTGGTGGATTGTTGTTGTTGGCTGCTCCTCCTGGTGGATTTGTTGGGTTTGTTGAGTGTTCCTCCATATCTTGGAATTCTTCTTCTGAATCCTCTTCTCCAACAATGCCTTTCCCTCTTTCTGCTCTTCTTAATCTCCTGAGGGTTCTTTCATCTTGTTCACAAAAGGTGGGTACAGCTCCCCTTATTCCTGACATACAACTAAAACAAAGAAAATTACACAAAACCAGAAAAACAGTAACACTTCAATCCATTGCTAGAGTGAAGTTTTGGTTAGCTTAGGCAAAATTTCGAACACTTAATGTGTTTGGAAAAAATAAAGAAAAATTGCTTAATCTAGATCACCTCCTCATTTAATCATTGTCAATCTAATCAATCCCCGGTAATAGTGCCAAAAATTTGATGTGTGGAAAACGATCCAACACAAAACTCACCGGCAAGTGTACCAGGTCGCATCAAGTAATAATAACTCACATGAGTGAGGTCGATCCCACAGGGATTGAAGGATTGAGCAATTTTAGTTAGGTGGTTGATTTAGTCAAGCGAACAAGTGTTGATTTGAGTGATTTGTATCCAACAGAAGCTAAATTGCATGAAATTTAAAGGGAGAGGGATAATTGACAAGAATTTAAAGTGCAGAAGAATTAAAAGAGCTTAATCTTAAGGTGCAAGTAATATAAATTGCCGAAACTTAGATTGCAAGAAATGTAAATAACTGAAACTTAAAGTGCAAGAAATGTAAATGGCTTGAATCATAAAAGGACTTGGGCACTGGGATTGCAGAAGTTAAACAAGCAAAAGTAAATAACAATTAATAAAGCAGTAGAAGGTGAATTTAGATGCAGTAGATCTAAACAAGAAAGGAAGAATTGCTTAAGAAACCAAACAGAAAGCAAAATACAGCTAAATTGTAATAGCAAAAGGGAAATTTAAGATCTCAGGGGTGGAGGAGACTAGAAAACAAGTCTAGATCTCAAGTCCTTCCTTGATCCAACAAGAAAATAATTGCAGAAAAATAAAAGACAGCTTGCAGAAGAAGTAAAGATGAAAACAGTAGGGAAACTTAGATCCAAATCACAATTCCTTCAATTATGCAGTAAAATAAACAGAAAGAGATCTCAAGGTGAGATTGAAACAGAATTTCTTCAATTCTTCACCCAAGACTCCAAACAAAGAGTAGAAAATGCAGAAGCAAGAACAAAGAAGAAGAGAGATCAATTCTCCTTCCCAATTCCCAAACTCCCAAAGCTAGAAAATTGGAAATTCCAAAGTAAGCAAAAAGATTAGTTAAAAAAATTAAAAGAAGGTCCTCTCTAACTCAAACTAGCTTCTATTTATACACTTCCTATTTTTGGATTTTAGAATTTAGAGTGGGCTTTTTAATTTTGTGAAGAATTGGATTTTATTTCATTTTTGGACTCAAAATTGAGTCATGGTGCACTCCCAGGCACGGCTCAGTTGGAAAACCAAACTGAGTGCCCAAACTTGTCTTTTGCTCGCCCAATTTGTGCGCGTCCAGCCTTGTTAATGTTGCACTTCAATAGAGCTCAGTTAGAAAATTGAACTGAGCTCTATGTCTTGCCTTGGGTGTGTCCAGCGCACGTTCTAGCCCCCTTGGCTTGCAATTTTATTGCGCATGATAAGCTCCTTGCTGTGCTTCCTAGCATGCCAATGTGTGGGGAGTGGGGGAGAGTAGCGCTTAGTTGGGAAAGCAAACTGAGCTCCCATTGTAGCGCCTGGTTGCGGGCTTCATGCTTCCAAGTTCGATCCTTGGTCGAAGCAAATTAGTGATGATTTCTTTGGAATAGTGGAGTGCTCCTTCCTTACCTTTCATGAGGCTCCCTAGTTCGAACCTTGGGGGAGCCATTTTGGCTCACTTTCTTTGCACAAAGAGTAGTGCTCCTCCCTTGTTCTCCATGGAGCTCCCAGGTTTGAATCCTTGCCAAATCATTTTGGCTTATTTTCCTTGCAAGCTTGGTAGCGTGAGGTTCCTTGTTCGAACCTTGGGGAAGGCTTTTTGGCCAATTTTTCTTGTTTTCCTTGCAAGGAGCGTTCCTTACTTCCCTTGGGTCATGAGTTCGAAACTTGGTGGCTTCATTCCTTGGAATTTTTCTTTGAATTTATTCTTGAAGGAACCCGATAAAGCTCACTTAGTGAACTGAGCTTTATGTCCTTGCCTTGCTTTCTTTGATGCTCAGTTCATTAAGTTAACTGAGCTTTGTGCCTTGCTTCCTCCTTTTGTTCTTTGTGAAGCTCGGTTCACTCACCCAACCTAGCTTTCCTTCTTTCTCAATGATGCCATGCTTTCTCTTCTCCTTTGGCTACGCTTCTTGTTTCCTTTGGGGCACGCTCCTTAGGCCACGCTTTTCTTATTTTTTTCTTTTCTTCACCTACAAGTAATCAAAACAACCAATCAAAGTATCACCAAATTCACAAGGTTTAAAGTTCATTCATAATTCAATTAATTTTAGCTTAAACCTCATGATTTTGTATCAATTAAAGTGTGGTTGATTGATTTAACAAAACCATGCAATTCCACTCCAAATTACTTACTTACAATGTAAGAAAGTGCATAAAACCTAATGAAACAAGTGAAAATTGCTTGAAAAGCTAGCATAAGATGACTTATCATCACCATAATTCACAAAATATATCATATCACTCCACCCAACAAATGCACAACAACCACCACCAAGACACATCAACCTCAACCATGTAACCATGTGAAATCAGGAGAAATTTTGAAAGAGTGGAGACTGCAATAGCACAGATGTCATCACAGCTGACAGGGGCTATTTCCAATGTTTTGGAGAGACAAATACAGGCTGAAAGGAAGACGGATGCCAACCAAGAAGAGTGCAGATCAAACATAAGGAATCAGGGCGTAGCAATTTAAAAGTTGGAAGCACAATTAGCGAGCTTATCTAAGCAAATTGTAATGCCCACATATACATTTCTCAGTGATACCATGGCCAACCCAAGAGGGGAATGCAAAGCCATCACACTTAGAAGTAGAAAAGTTGTAGAAGAAGCATCCCCAAATCAGAGCAATCAAGAAAAAGAAGCTACAAAGGAACCTGAAAACACGAAAGAAGAAGAGACCCCTGCACCATCCTCATCAAAGCCAGTCCTAAAGCCTTATGTGCCACAAGCACCCTATCCATAAAGGCTAAGAAAGGATGGAAAAGACAACCAGTTCTCCAGGTTCCTAGAAATCTTCAAGAAGCTCTAGATTAACATACCCTTTGCTGAGGCATTAGAGCAAATGCCCCTCTATGCCAAATTTTTAAAAAAGCTCATGACAAGAAAGAGGAACTTGGGAGAGAAAGAAACCATAATACTAACTGAGGAGTGCAGTGCTATTGGTGCACGAAATCGTGATCATCAACAATGGCGCCAAAGGACTTGGAGCTCTCAAATGTGAATCACACTTTGTCACAATTCCGCACAACTAACCAGCAAGTGCACTGGGTCGTCCAAGTAATACCTTACATGAGTAAGGGTCGATCCCACGGAGACTGTCGGCTTGAAGCAAGCTATAGTCACCTTGTAAATCTCAGTCAGGCGAATTCAAATGGTGATGGAGAATTGATAATTAAAAGATAAATAAAACATAAAATAAGGATAGAGATACTTATGTAATTCTTTGGTTGGAATTTTCAGATAAGCGTATGAAGATGCTTTGTTCCTCCTAAACCTCTGCTTTCCTATTGCCTTCTTCCAATCATTCATACTCCTTTCCATGGCAAGCTTTATGTTGGGCATCACTGTTGTCAATGGCTATTTCCCGTCCTCTCAGTGAAAATGTTCTACGCACACTGTCACCGCAGGGCTAATCATCTGTCGGTTCTCGATCATGTTGGAATAGGATCCATTGATCCTTTTGCGTCTGTCACACGCCCAACAATCGCGAGTTTGAAGCTCGTCACAGTCATCCCTTCCTAGATCCTACTCAGAATACCACAGACAAGGTTTAGACGTTCCGGATCTCGGGAATGGCCGCCAATAATTCTAGCCTATACCACGAAGGTTCTAATCTTAGATTAAAAACCCAAGAGATACACATTCAAGCTTGTTTGCATGTAGAACAGAAGTGGTTGTCAGTCACGCGTTCATAGGTGAGAATGGTGATGAGTGTCACATAATCATCACATTCATCATGTTCTTGGGTGCGAATGAATATCTTGGAGA
This sequence comes from Arachis ipaensis, assembly GCF_059453495.1. NCBI lineage: Eukaryota > Viridiplantae > Streptophyta > Magnoliopsida > Fabales > Fabaceae > Arachis > Arachis ipaensis. The sequence continues at coordinate 82,920,236 of NC_142444.1, forward strand.
AGAAATAGACTTGAGTTGAATAGAAAAACAGTAGTACTTTGTATTAATTCATGAAGGACAGCAGAGCTCCACACCTTAATCTACGGTGTGTAGAAACTCCACCGTTGAAAATACAAAAGTGATAATGGTGTAAGCATGGCCGAATGGCCAGCCTCCAAGGTCTAGGGACTAAATGTCCAAAGATGTGTCCAGAGATGAAAATACAATATCAAAAGGTCCTATTTATAGAGAACTAGTAGCCTAAGGTTACAGAAATGAGTAATTAATGCATAAATCTTCTTCCGGGCCCACCTGGTTTGTGCTTGGGCTGAGCATTGAAGCTTCCATGTGTAGAGACTTTTCTTGGAGTTAAACGCCAGCTTTTGTGCCAGTTTGGGCGTTTAACTCCAGCTTTTGTGCCAGTTTTGGAGTTAAACGCCAGAATTGTTGAGCTGACTTGGAATGCCTGTTTGGGCCATCAAATCTTGGGCAAAGTATGGACTATTATATATTTGTGGAAATCCCAGGATGTCTAATTTCCAACGCAATTGAGAGCGCGCCAATTGGGCTTCTGTAGTTCCAGAAAATCTACTTTGAGTGCAGGGAGGTCAGAATCCAACAGCATCTACAGTCCTTTTTCAGCCTCTGAATCAGATTTTTGCTCAGGTCCCTCAATTTCAGCTAGAAAATACCTGAAATCACAGTAAAACACACAAACTCATAGTAAAGTCTAGAAGAGTGATTTTTATTTAAAAACTAATAAAAACATAATAAAAACTAACTAAAATATACTAAAAACATACTAAAAATAATGGCAAAAAGCGTATAAATTATCCGCTCATCACAACACCAAACTTAAATTGTTGCCTGTCCCCAAGCAACTGAAGATCATATAGGATAAAAAGAATAGAATGTACAATGAATTCCAAAAACATCTATGAAGATCAGTATTAATTAGATGAGCGGGGCTTTTAGCTTTTTGCTTCTGAACAGTTTTGGCATCTCACTTTATCCCTTGAAGTTTAGAAGGATTGGCTTCTATAGGAACTCAGAATCCAGATAGTGTTATTGATTCTCCTAGTTAAGTATGTTGATTCTTGAACACAGCTACTTTATGAGTCTTGGCCGTGACCCTAAGCATTTTGTTTTCCAGTATTACCACCGGATACATAAATGCCACATACACATAACTGGGTGAACATTTTCAGATTGTGACTCAGCTTTGCTAGAGTCCCCAATTAGAGGTGTCCAGAGCTCTTAAGCACACTCTTTTTGCTTTTGGACCACGACTTTAACCCTCTGTCTCAAGTTTTCACTTGACACCTTCACGCCACATGCACATGGTTAGGGACAGCTTGGTTTAGCCGCTTAGGCCAAGATTTTATTCCTGTGGGCCCTCCTATCCACTGATGCTCAAAGCCTTGGATCCTTTTTATCACCCTTGCCTTTTGGTTTAAAGGGGTATTGGCTTTTTCTGCTTGCTTTTCTTTTTCTTTCTTTTTCTTTTCTCTCTTTTTTTTTTCTACAAGCTTTTCATTGCTTTTTCTTGCTTCAAGAATCAATTTTATGATTTTTCAGATCATCAGATAACATTTTTCCTTTTCCCATCATTCTTTCAAGAGCCAACAATTTTAACATTCTTTAAACAACAAATTCAAAAATATGCACTGTTCAAGCATTTATTCAGAAAAACAATAGTATTGCCACCACATCAAAATAATTAAACTGTTTTAAAATTTGAAATTCATGCACTTCTTTTTCTTTTTCAATTAAAAACATTTTTCACTTAAGAAAGGTGATGGATTCATTTTCATAGCTTTAAGGCATAGACACTAAGACACTAATGATTATGTAATAAAGTCACAAACATAAATAAACATAAAGCACAATTTTCAAAAAATAGAAAATAAAGAACAAGGAAATTAAAGAACGGGTCCACCTTAGTGATGGCGGCTTGTTCTTCCTCTTGAAGATCTTATGGAGTGCTTGAGCTCCTCAATGTCTCTTCCTTGCCTTTGTTGTTCCTCTCTCATGCTTCTTTGGTCTTCTCTAATTTTATGGAGGAGGATGGAATGCTCTTGGTGCTCCACCCTTAGTTGTCCCATGTTGGAACTTAATTCTCCTAGGGAGGTGTTGATTTGCTCCCAATAGTTTTGTGGAGGAAAATGCATCCCTTGAGGCATCTCAGGGATTTCATGATGAGGAGTTTCCTCATGCTCTTGGTGAGGTTCTCTCACTTGCTCCATCCTTTTCTTAGTTATGGGCTTGTCCTCATCAATGAGGATGTCTTCCTCTTTGTCAATTCCAGCTGAATTGCAGAGGTGACAAATGAGGTGAGGGAAGGCTAACCTTGCCATAGTAGAGGACTTGTCCGCCACCTTGTAGAGTTCTTGGGATATAACCTCATGAACTTCTACTTCCTCTCTAATCATGATGCTATGAATCATGATAGCCCGGTCTATAGTAACTTCATATCAGTTGCTAGTAGGAATGATTGAGCGTTGGATGAACTCCAACCATCCCCTAGCCACGGGCTTGAGGTCATGCCTTCTTAGTTGAACCGGCTTCCCTCCTGAATCTCTCTCCCATTGAGCGCCTTCTTCACATATGTCCATGAGGAATTGGTCCAGTCTTTGATCAAAGTTGACCCTTCTAGTGTATGGGTGTGCATCTCCTTGCATCATGGGCAAGTTGAATGCCACACTTACATTTTTCGGACTAAAATCTAAGTATTTCCCCCGGACCATTGTAAGCCAATTCTTAAGATCCAGGTTCACACTTTGATCATGGTTCTTGGTGATCTATGCATTGGCATAGAACTCTTGAACCATTAAGATTCCGACTTGTTGAATGGGGTTGGTGAGAACTTTCCAACCTCTTCTTCGGATCTCATGTCGGATCTCCGGATATTCGCCCTTTTTGAGCTTAAAAGGGACCTCGGGGATCATCTTCTTCTTGGCCACAACTTCATAGAAGTGGTCTTGATGCACCCTTGAGAGGAATCTCTCCATCTCCCATGACTCGGAGGTGGAAGCTTTTGCCTTCTCTTTCCTCTTTCTAGAGTTTTCTCCGGCCTTTGGTGCCATTAATGATTATGAAAAAACAAAAAAGCTTTAGCTTTTACCACACCAAACTTAGAAGGTTGCTCGTCCTCGAGGAAAAGAAGAAAGAAGTGGGTAGAAGAAGAAGAAATAGAGGAGATGGAGGGGGCGTTGTGTTTCGGCCAAGGGGGAGAAGTAGTGTTTAGGTTGTGTGAAAATGAAGGAGTGAAGATGGGTTTATATAGGAGTGGAGAAGGGGGTATAGTTCGGCCATATAGGGTGGGTTTGGGAGGGAAAGTGGTTTGAATTTGAATGGGGAGGTAGGTGAGGTTTTATGAAGGATGGATGTGGATTGGTGAAGGGTTTATGGAGAAGAGGGTGGGATTTGATAGGTGAAGGGTTTTTGGGGAAGTGGTATTGAGGTGATTGGTGAATGGGTGAAGAAGAAAGAGAGAGGTGGGGTAGGTGGGGATCATGTTGGGTCTATAGATCCTGAGGTGTCAAGGATATCTCATCCCTGCACCAAGTGGCGTGCAAAAATGCCCCTTTCTGCCAATCCTGGCGTTAAACGCCAGGCTGCTGCCCATTTCTAGCGTTTAACACCAGCTTCTTGCCCATTCCTGGCGTTAAACGCCCAGAATGGTGCCAGACAGGGCGTTTAACGCCCATTCTGCTACCCTTACTGGCGTTTAAACGCTAGTAAGTTTCTCCTCTAGCGTGTTCTATTTTTCATTCTGTTTTTCCTTTTGTTTTTGCTTTTTCAATTATTTTTGTGACTTCACATGATCATCAACCTATAGAAAACATAAAATAACAAAAGAAAATAGAAATTTAACATAGATAATTAAAGATTGGGTTGCCTCCCAACAAGCGCTTCTTTAATGTCAATAGCTTGACAGTGGGCTCTCATGGAGCCTCACAGATGTTTAGAGCAATGTTGGAACCTCCCAACACCAAACTTAGAGTTTGAATGTGGGGGTTAAACACCAAACTTAAAGTTTGGTTGTGGCCTCCCAACACCAAACTTAGAGTTTGACTGTGGGGGCTCTGTTTGACTCTGTATTGAGAGAAGCTCTTCATGCTTCCTCTCCATGGTTACAGAGGGATATCCTTGAGCTTTAAACACAAGGGAGTCTTCATTCACTTGAATGATCAATTCTCCTCTGTCAACATCAATCACAGCTTTTGCTGTGGCTAGGAAGGGTCTGCCAAGGATGATGGATTCATCCATACACTTCCCAGTCTCTAAGATTATGAAATCAGCAGGGATGTAATGGTCTTCAACCTTTACCAAGACATCCTCTACAAGTCCATAAGCTTGTTTCTTTGAATTGTCTGCCATCTTCAGTGAGATTCTTGCAGCTTGTACCTCAATGATCCCTAGCTTCTCCATTACAGAGAGAGGCATAAAGTTTATACTTGATCCCAGGTCACACAGAGACTTCTCAAAGGTCATGGTGCCTATGGTACAAGGTATTGAGAACTTTCCAGGGTCTTGTCTCTTTAGAGGTAATCTCTGTCTAGTAAAGTCATCCAGTTCTTTGATGAGCAATGGAGGTTCATCCTCCCAAGTCTCATTACCAAATAACCTGGCATTTAGCTTCATGATTGCTCCAAGGTACTTAGCAACTTGCTCTTCAGTAACATCTTCATCCTCTTCAGAGGAAGAATACTCATCAGAGCTCATGAATGGCAAAAGTAAATTTAATGGAATCTCTATGGTCTCAGTCTGAGCCTCAGATTCCCATGGTTCCTCATTAGGGAACTCCATGGAGGTTAGTGGACGTCCATTAAGGTCTTCCTTAGTGGAGATCACTGCCTCTTCCTCCTCTCCAGGTTCGATCATGTGAGACGTGTTTATGGCCTTGCATTCTCTCTTTGGATTCTCTTCTGTATTGCTTGGGAGAGTACTAGGAGGGAGTTCAGTAATTTTTTTACTCAGCTGACCCACTTGTGCCTCCAAATTTCTAATGGAGGACCTTGTTTCAGTCATGAAACTTTGAGTGGTTTTGATTAGATCAGAGACAATGGCTGCTAAGTTAGAGTGGCTCTGCTTAGAATTCTCTGTCTGGTGCTGAGAAGATGATGGAAAAGGCTTGCTATTATTAAACCTGTTTCTTCCACCATTATTATTGTTGAAACCTTGTTGAGGTCTCTGTTGATCCTTCCATGAGAGATTTGGATGATTTCTCCATGAAAGATTATAGGTGTTTCCATAGGGTTCTCCCATGTAATTCACCTCTTCCATTACTGGGTTCTCAGGATCATAAGCTTCTTCTTCAGAGGAAGCTCCCTTAGTACTGCCTGTTGCTGTTTGCATTCCAGACAGACTCTGAGAAATCATATTGACTTGTTGGGTCAATATTTTATTCTGAGCCAATATGGCATTCAGAGTATCAATCTCAAGAACTCCCTTCTTCTGAGTTGTCCCATTATTCATGGGATTCCTTTCAGAAGTGTACATGAATTGGTTATTTGCAACCATTTCAATGAGTTCCTGAGCTTCTACAGGCGTCTTCTTCAGATGAAGAGATCCTCTAGCAGAGCTATCCAATGACATCTTAGATAGTTCAAATAGACCATCATAGAAAATACCTATGATGCTCCATTCTGAAAGCATGTCAGAAGGGCACCTTCTGATCAATTGCTTGTATCTTTCCCAAGCTTCATAGAGGGATTCACCTTCCTTCTGTCTAAAGGTTTGGACTTCCACTGTAAGCTTGCTCAATTTTTGAGGTGGAAAGAACTTTGCCAATAAGGCATTGACTAGCTTTTCCCAAGAGTTCAGGCTTTCTTTAGGTTGTGAATCCAACCATGTTCTAGCTCTGTCTCTTACAGCAAAAGGAAAAAGCATGAGTCTGTAGACTTCAGGGTCAACCCCATTGGTCTTGACAGTGTCACAGATTTACAAGAATTCAGCTAAGAACTGATGAGGATCTTCCAATGGAAGTCCATGGAACTTGCAATTCTGTTGCATTAGAGAAACTAATTGAGGCTTAAGCTCAAAGTTGTTTGCTCCAATGGCATGGATTGAGATGCTTCTCCCATAGAAGTCGGGAGCAGGTGCAGTAAAGTCACCAAGCACCTTTCTTGTATTGTTGGCATTGTTGTTTTCGGCTGCTATGGTTTCTTCTTCTTTGAAAAGTTCTGTTAGGCCCTCTAGAGAGAATTGTGCTTTAGCTTCTCTTAGCTTTCTCTTCAAGGTCCTTTCAGGTTCAGGATCAGCTTGAACAAGTATGCCTTTATCTTTGTTCCTGCTCATATGAAAGAGAAGAGAACAAGAAAGTAGGGAATCCTCTATGTCACAGTATAGAGATTCCTTGAGGTGTCAGAGGAAAAGAAGAATAGAAGGAGGAGGTAGATAGAAGGGAATTCAAACATATAAAGAAGGATAGAGTTCGAATTGCACCTTGAGGAGGAGTGTTAGTCCCTTAAATAGAAGGATGTGAGAAGAGGGGAAGAATTTTTGAAAATAAATTAAAAAGATTTTGAAATAATAAAAAGAAATTTGAAAATTTGATTGAGATTTTCGAAAATTAAGATTGGGAAAGAAATTAAGTGATTTTTGAAAAAGATTTTAAAATTAGAAATTAAAAAGATATGATTGAAAATTAATTTTGAAAAAGATGTGATTGAAAAGATATGATTGAGAAGATATGATTGAAAATCAAATTAAAAAGAGAAAGTTTTAAAATTAAAGTTGATTACTTGACTAACAAGAAATTAGAAGATATGATTCTAGAATTTAAAATTTGATCCTTTCTTAATAAGCAAGTAACAACTTGAAAATTTTGAATTAAATCACTAATTGTTGCAAGGATTTTCGAAAATAGTAATAAATAAAAAAATTGAAAAGAAATTAATTTTGAAAAGATATGATTGAAAAGATATGATTTGAAAAAGATTTGATTTTGAAAAATTATGAAAATTTGGAAAAAAATTTGAATTAAAAACAAAATCTTCCCTCTAGTGTCATCCTGGCGTTAAACGCCCAGAATGGTATCCATTCTGGCGTTTAAGGCCCAAAATCCTACCTTTTTGGGCATTAAACGCCCAGCCAGGTGCCTTGGCTGGCGTTTAAACGCCAGTTTTCCTTCTTTACTGGGCGTTTTGAACGCCTAGCTTTTTCTGTTTGATTCCTCTGCTGAATGTTCTGAATCTTCAATTCTCTGTATTATTGACTTGAAAAGACATAGTTTTGAAAATTTTTTTGAATTTTTCAATGATGAGAAACAATCAAAATACAATTAATCTTAAGAAACTCAAATCAAACAAACAATGCATGCAGGACACCAAACATAAAAATTTTCATATAAGAGACACTAACAAATTGAGAATGCATATGAGAAACAACTAAACACACAAAACAAGGGAATTTAAAGATCAGAGCAATGAAATCATCAAGAACAACTTGAAGATTAATGAAGAACATATTGCATATTTTTCGAAAATTAGAGGCATGCAATTGACACCAAACTTAAAAATTGACACTAGACTCAAACAAGAAACATAAAATATTTTTGATTTTTATGATTTTATAATTTTTTTTTTGTGATTTTTGAAACTTATATGGAAAAGAAAATAAAGGGATTCAAAACTTTTAATAAGAATTCCAGGAATCATGAAATGTTAGTCTAAAGCTTCAGTCTAGAAAGGTTAGACATGGTTGGCCAAGCTTCAGCAGGACATTACATTCAGCAGCTAAATTGATGAGAATCAATCAGCTTTTGTGATGATAAGAACATCACCTTGAAACTCTAGAATTCATTCTTAAAAATTCTGAAAAATAAAAAGAAAAGTACCTAATCTAAGCAACAAGATGAACCGTCAATTGTCCAAACTCGAACAATCCCCGGCAACGGCGCCAAAAACTTGGTGCACGAAATTGTGATCATCAACAATGGCGCCAAAGGACTTTGAGCTCTCAAACGTGAATCATACTTTGTCATAATTCCGCACAACTAACCAGCAAGTGCACTGGGTCGTCCAAGTAATACCTTACGTGAGTAAGGGTCGATCCCACGGAGACTATCGGCTTGAAGTAAGCTATGGTCACCTTGTAAATCTCAGTCAGGCAAATTCAGATGGTGATGGAGAATTGATAATTAAAAGATAAATAAAACATAAAATAAGGATAGAGATACTTATCTAATTCTTTGGTTGGAATTTCAGATAAGCGTATGAAGATGCTTTGTTCCTCCTGAACCTCTGCTTTCCTATTGCCTTCTTCCAATCATTCATACTCCTTTCCATGGCAAGCTTTATGTTGGGCATCACCGTTGTCAATGGCTACTTCCCGTCCTCTCAGTGAAAATGTTCTACGCACGCTGTCACCACACGGCTAATCATCTGTCGGTTCTCGATCATGTTGGAATAGGATCCATTGATCCTTTTGCGTCTGTCACACGCCCAACAATCGCGAGTTTGAAGCTCGTCACAGTCATCCCTTCCCAGATCCTACTAAGAATACCACAGACAAGGTTTAGACGTTCCGGATCTCGGGAATGGCCGCCAATAATTCTAGCCTATACCACGAAGGTTCTAATCTTAGATTAAAAACCCAAGAGATACACATTCAAGCTTGTTTGCATGTAGAACGGAAGTGGTTGTCAGTCACGCGTTCATAGGTGAGAATGGTGATGAGTGTCACATAATCATCACATTCATCATATTCTTGGGTGCGAATGAATATCTTGGAGAAGAAATAGACTTGAGTTGAATAGAAAAACAATAGTACTTTGTATTAATTCATGAAGGACAGTAGAGCTCCACACCTTAATCTATGGTGTGTAGAAACTCCACCGTTGAAAATACAAAAGTGATAAAGGTGTAAGCATGGCCGAATGGCCAGCTTCCAAGGTCTAGGGACTAAACGTCCAAAGATGTGTCCAAAGATGAAAATACAATATCAAAAGGTCCTATTTATAGAGAACTAGTAGCCTAGAGTTACAGAAATGAGTAATTAAGGCATAAATCTTCTTCTGGGCCCACTTGGTGTGTGCTTGGGCTGAGCATTGAAGCTTCCATGTGTAGAGACTTTTCTTGGAGTTAAACGCCAGCTTTTGTGCCAGTTTGGGCGTTTAACTCCAGCTTTTGTGCCAGTTTTGGAGTTAAACGCCAGAATTCTTGAGTTGACTTGGAACGCCTGTTTGGGCCATCAAATCTTGAGCAAAGTATTGACTATTATATATTGCTGGAAAGCCCAGGATGTCTTCTTTCCAACGCAATTGAGAGAGCGCTAATTGGGCTTCTGTAGCTCCAAAAAATCCACTTTGAGTGCAGGGAGGTCAGAATCCAACAGCATCTGCAGTCCTTTCTCAGCCTCTGAATCAGAATTTTGCTCAGGTCCCTCAATTTCAGCCAGAAAATACCTGAAATCACAGAAAAACACACAAACTCATAGTAAAGTCCAGAAGAGTGATTTTTATTTAAAAACTAATAAAAACCTAATAAAAACTAACTAAAATATACTAAAAACATACTAAAAACAATGCCAAAAAGCGTATAAATTATCCGCTCATCAGCTATCAAACAAAAGAAGCTTCCTCAGAAGATGAAAGACCTTGGGAGTTTCTGAATTGCATGCATCACAGGTGATATCACCATTGAAAAAGCATTGTGTGACTTGGGGGCTAGCATCAATCTCACGTCCTTGACCATGATGAGAAGGATGAAGATTGAGGAAGCCAAACCAATAAAGATGGCACTCCAATTGGCCGATAGAACATTCAAATTCCTTCATGGGGTAGTGGAGGATTTGTTAGTGAAAGTGGGAGAGTTTATTTTCCCAGCTAACTTTTTTGTGCTGGATATGGAAAAAAAAGCCAACACATCAATCATCCTAGGAATGCCATTCCTAGCTACTGCTGGAGCCGTTATTCATATTCAAAAAGGGGAACTAGTCTTGAGTTAAATAAAGAGAAGATGGTCTTCAATGTCTTCAAAGCAATGAGTTACCCCAAGGAATCCATAGGAGAGTGCATGATGGTAGACACCATAGAAAAGATAGTTCAATGGGTTTTGGAGGAAGAACAATGTGCAGAGATTATGGAGTTGGAGCAACAAGCATCAGGTAAAGAAATGCCACAAGAAACCATGGAGAAGTCGATCATGCTGAACTACACGGACAACAAGGAAGTGGAGGCACCAAAATTAGAGCTGAAGACCCTACCCCCAAGCTTGAAGTATGCATATTTAGGTGACAACAACACTTACCCAGTGATCATTAATGCAAGCTTGAGTGAAGAGCAAGAAGAGGAGCTTATCCATGTGCTGAAGCAACATAAGGATGCTATAGGATGGACACTTACAGACTTGAAGGGATTTAGTCCTTCAATGTGCATGCACAAAATCTTGCTTGAGGAAGGTGCCAAGCCCTCAAGACAGCAACAAAGAAGGCTGAACCAAACCATGAATGAAGTAGTCCAAAAAGAGGTGTTGAAATTGTGGCATGCTGGGGTGATTTACCCTATCTCAGACAGCCCTTGGGAAAGCCCAGTGCAAGTAGTCCCGAAGAAAGGAGGGATCACTGTTGTAAAAAATGAGAAGAATGAGCTGATACTTACAAGAACAGTGACCGACTGGTGCATGTGCATTGATTATAGGAAGCTTAATGAAGCCACCAGGAAGGATCACTGAGGAGAGGAAGATTGACGGTCTGGAATTCAGAATAAATTCTCGTTGTAAGTATAGTTTCTAAACCAAGCAATCAACCTTTCTTACAAAATTTTTGGTTGTCACAAGTAACAAACCCCTAAATAAATTGATAACCGAAGTATTTAAACCTCGGGTCGTCTTCTCAAGGAACTGCAGGGAAGTATGTTCTTATTATTGGTTATGAGTTTTGCAAATTGGGGTTTTGAAAGTAAGGAACAAGTAATTTAAATGACAATTAAAATAAATAAACAACTGTAAAATAAACTTTTAGCAAGGTATGAGAATTTTGGAAGTCCTATCCTAGTTATTCTTATCAATGGTGATGAGAATTGAATTTTAATCCCACTTAGTTAGCCTTTACTAAAGCAAAGGAAGGTCAAGTGGACCAATTAGTTTGATCCTCAGGTCCTAGTCGATTCCTAAGAAAAGACTAAAGTTATTGGAGTTTAATTCAATTGGTAAAAATAACAATTATCAATCACGATGAGTTTGACAACTCAAGAGTTACCAATTAATCAACCAAGCCAAAAGGAAGAAAATGTAAATTATTAATGTAAATAAAGGAAAGCAATCATAATTTTGAAATACCTCAAATTATATTAAATTGAAAATCAAATCTAAACATGAATGGTTCATAAGTCAATTTGGCAACAAAAGTAATTAAAGGAAAGCATTAAAATATCTGAAAGCAAAAGGGAAATATAAAGTAAAGGAATATTGAACCTGATAAGGAGTTGGAATACTAAATTGAAATAATAAGAAATCCTAATCCTAAAACCTAAGAGAGAGGAGAGAACCTCAACCTCTAAAAACTACATCTAAACTATGAAAAGTGAATAATTGGAGCTCTCCCTCAATGAATGCATTCCCCCACTTCATAACCTCTAATTTGTGCCTTCTGGACTTGGATCTGGGCCAAAAAGGGCTTCAAAAATCGCTGGGAGTGTTTTCTGTAATTTCTGGTGCGTGGCGTCTGTCACGCGTCCGCGTGGGTCAAGCTGTCGCGTCATCTGGAGTTTTCCTTGTCACGCGTTTGCTTAGGCCATGTGTCTGCGTCATCTGTGTTCTGCTCATAGCGCGCATCCGCGTCATTCACGCGTTCGCGTCGCTATCTTTTCGCACTAGGCATGCGGCCGCGTTGTCCATGCGTTCACGTTGCTGCCAGTTTCTTCAAAAACTCCATTTTGTGCTTTTCTTCCATTTTTGTATGTTTTCTTTCCATCCTTTAAGTTATTCCTGCCTTTACAATATCTGAAACTACTTAACACACAAATCACGACATCGAATGGTAATAAAGGGTAATTAAAATAATTAATTTTAAAGCATAGGAAACATGTATTTCACATATATCACATAATAAGGAAGGAAAAGTAAAACCATGCAATTTACATGAATAAGTAAATGAAGGATTGAATAAATCTCTTGAATTGAGCACAATATATATCATAAAATATGGGTTTATCAACCTCCCCACACTTAAACAATAGCATGTCCTCATGCTAAGTCCAAGATAAAGAATAAGGTAAGGTTAAAGTGGTGGAATCTCATGCAATGCAATCTATCTAAATGCAACTACCTAAATGAGCCATCTAATTCTAATTTTTATTCACTTGTATATAAAACTTACATGTAGTTAAATTAATTCACATTCTCAAGGAATCATATATGCATAGCCAACCATAGATAATGTTAAAGCACTTTAACAATTGAGATGAGTAAAAATATTCTTCAAACTTGCAAGACAATTAACAATTTAAGCAGAGATATATGGTGATGAGCTATTGAACCCTCACTAGATTTGTGTTTACTCTCTAGTCACTCAGTGTTTATTGGGTTAATCACTCTATTCTTCTTTTTATCCTTACTTTCTATAACGTTGTTCTTCATCTAACCAATCAACAATTATAGAATACAGTTATACAAAAATCATGAGGTCTTTTTCAAGGTTGTAATGGGGCCAAGGTAAAGGTAAGGGTATATGTATAAGGCTAAGTGAGCTCATAAGTGAATCCTTGACTAGTCTAAGATCTCACCTAACATACATATTTTGTAATTCAAAGCTTCTTAACCTATTTGCCCAGATTTTTCTCACTTTGTATTGCAAGCTCATTAACTTAAATTTTATCCCATGTGCATTGATTCTTTTTATTTTGCAATTGGGAAATTTTTGTATCCCTTTTATTTAAATAAAATTTTTTTTTATTACACATGGTAATTCAATTGATTTCACATGAGCATGCTTCCCAAATTTTTTATTTTGAGATATCTTTATTCTTTTTAACTTTCTACCTTTGTTTCTATCATTCATGTTCCCAAAAAGTTCCCCACACTTAAACAATACACAATTTCTATCTTAAGCTAACCGAAGATTCAACTTGGGATTTTTATTTTGTTTTTCTGCTTAAGGCTAGTAATGTGGTTTATATAACAAGAGAGGTTTAAAAGCTCAAGGGGGCTAACAAGGATGATGTAAAAGGTAGGCTTATTTGGGATAAGTGAGCTTAAACAAGTAATAGCCTCAATCATCTCTTAGTATGTATCTATACTCTATAATTGGACATATAGATTAAAACAAAGCAAAGAACATCAGATTAAAAAGAAGGGCGAAACACATAGGAATAAAAATTATGGTTTGAATGTAACCATACAATTAAGCTCAAAACTCACAGGCTGTGTGTTCTATAGCTCAAAAAATCATATATCAGTTATATATGTCATGCAAGTGGAAATTAAGAGTTCCCATTATTCTCAATGTAAAATTTTTGTTTTTTAGGTGGCTTTAAAGTTTTAGTGTTCCTCCTTGATGAAATGTTGTTAACTAACTAACATGTTATGTTCTATATACAAGGTGTGTGGATTGCTTTTATTCTGTTAAAGTCTCTAGTTTACTTCCTTTTTATTTTCAATTTAAACTAACTATCACATGCTAAAGGGTAAACTATACTAATTAATCCACATATTCTATAACTAATAAGTTGGAATTGCAACTAAACTAACTGGCTAATGGTATAAACTAAAGTGCAAAATGCAGAAAGTAGATTAAAAACACATGAAAAGAACAATGTATAAGTACTGAAAGATAAAAATAAAAATAAAGATAAAAATAAAGATAAAAATAAAGAAAAATAACCAAAATAAAATAAAAGAGTCTGTAGTGGTTCACCAAAAAATACGGCAGAGATGGCGACCTCCCCACACTTAAAATAAAGCATCGTCCTCGATGCTCACTCAAGCTGGGTGTGAACAGGTGTCATCACTGGAAGGATGGGCTGCTGGAGTCTCGGTGGTGGCCTGAGGATCTGCAGGCTAGATGAGGGTAGGAGGATCTGTCTGCTATACAGGAGGCTCTAACTGGATAGGAATCTCTGGATCTGCGGCCTGAATCTGCTGTGGCTCCTCCCGCTGTGGCGCAGCCTGCTCCGGTCCTACCTGTGAAGCCTGGGTGGGGGTCTCCTCCTCGTAAGCGTCCTCCTCCACCTCAGATGTATCAGAAGGGGTGTCAGGCTCAGAGGGGATGTCGCCTCCAGAACGGATCATCAACTTGACGTGCTCATAGCGTCGCTTGTTGTGACGCTCCATACGGTCCAAGCGGGCGAAGAGGCGATGCACCAAATGGTAAATAGGCTCAGGAGCAGCCGGAGATGCAGTGGGTGGGACAGGTGCAGCAGTGGAAGAAGAGGGGGCAGCTGAAGGTGTGGCTGTCTCATCAGAAGCAGGAAGGAATGAAGGTCTGTAGCCTAAAGCCAGGAAGTTCTTGCTGTGAGGAATGATCTTCTTGTAGTCCGCAGCAGGTGGCTTCTCATCAGCATTCTCCCAAGGCACGTCAACTCGACGGCCTAGCTGGGTGACCAGGTAAGGGAAAGGGAGGGTGCCTCTGACATGGACCCTAGCCATATAGTGCCAGATGAAACGTGGCAGATACAGGTCCTTACCCTCCATCACACACCAGAGGAGGGTAATCATAGTAGCAGGCAGCTCCGTCTCATGAGTGCTCGGCATAATAAAGTTACTCAGGATCTGGTGCCAGAGCCGAGCCTCATCATTCAAGTAGATCCGCTTGATTCCTTTAGGCATGGTGGTGTTCTTACCCATGACCCATGGGACAGTAGGGTCAAGGGCTATCCTCTCTTTGACAGCGTCCCAGTCAAATCTCAGAAAGCGCATGTCCTCTTCAGCCTTCTGGTAACCATCAGGCTATTCTGACTTAGGCTGAAGGCGCAGAATATCCTCAATGGCCTCTTCAATGACCAGTATCTGTTTCCCTCTGAGGTGCACTGCATCCAGGGAAGTCTTGAAATAATTGCAGTAAAACTCTCTTACCCAGGAAGCATTGACCTCAGTCAAATTTCTCTCCAAGAAGAATCAGCCTCTTTGTTTGATCTGATCGGAGGTGTACTACTGTAGTTCTTCTGGAATTTTCAAAGTTCTCTCCAGGTACAGATTTCTGGAGGCAGCAAACACTGGATACTTCAGCTCAGAGTATCGGTTTGCAAACTTAATTAGATCAGTGGCAGGGAGGAGCTGGTCATCCTTCTCCTGCGGGGTAAAATGCTTTTCCCGCCAGGAGTCATCATGCATAAGCTCTAGGAGAGACATAGAGGATTCACCTCTTTTTCGTTTGCGAGTTGTTGCCTTTCCTTTTCCCTTTCTTTGAGGGTCAGACATCTTGAAAAATAGAAATCTAGGATATAATAAAAGCAGGAAAACAAGTAGGCAATTAACAAGATAAGCACATAGTGGAAAAGGAGTAGTAGAATAATGAAATGAGTTGAATAATTATGCATTTTGGAGTGTTTTGGAGTTAAAAAGCTGAGATGAGAAATTACAATCCAAAATATGATATAAGTAAAATACCGATTTAACTAGGAAAAATAATAATCATGCTATGAAGTAAAAAGTTAAAGGAGTTAGTTAAAAGGCAAAGAGGTAAGTTTAGAAAGTTAAAAGTGGTTAAAGTTGAAAAAGAGGTTAGAAAGCGGAAATTAGTGAGTTAGTAAAAAGAAAGTCAGAGTAAGTGGCTTGATGATTGGTTTCTAAGCAACAAGAATTTTACAATTTTAAGCAACAGACAACTCATATTCAAGCAAGGAAATTAAGTTGTTGATGATTCATATAGATATAGAAATAGCGAAAAAGTGAAATCTAATCAACAATAATTGGATTTATTAACCCGAAAAATAGATGAATAGGAATGTTGGCCCGTTCATTCATGAATTGGTTTGGTAAAAGCTGAGGAATGCCAAATTCAAATAGCCAAAACTAAAACATGAATGAATATCAAAACAATTTAGAGAAAATTGGGCAGTATTCCGGCTAAAATTGGATGTTTCCGGGTAATAAACAGCAATCAGAATAGTTCATACAAATTAAAGTAAAGCTGCAATTACATATACAGAAAATGAATCAGGGAAAAGTAGTGTAAAAAGCAGCATGAAATAGGAAAGAACATCATATGAAGAATACTTAGATCACAGCAACAGCAGAATTATGAAAATGATAAAACAAGTAACAAGAACATTGCAATTAAACAGGTCTAAATCCACTAACCACATCCTAGCTACCTAACCACCTAGAATCCACTACAAACATGCAACTCTAACTATCCTAAATCGAAACATAAACTTAAAAAAATATGAAAATGACTAGGAATGAAAGAAAGGTGGCGTTCGGCGGAACCTGGTAGGCGTATGAACTAAGCTAAGGAACTGAGAGTTGGTGGGGGTGTGGTTAGGGTGGTGCTGCGGCGGTGTAGGGTGGCGCGGTGGCAAACCTTGGTGGCGGCAGGGATGGTTTTGTGGTGTTGGTTAGGGCTGGGGTGCAGGGAAGGGTGGTTAAGGGGGAAGGAAGGGAGGGGGTGGGTGTTGGTGGGAGGTGCGGCAGTGAGGGTGCGGTGGTGGTGGCTGGCTGTGGTGGTGGCAACGGTGGTGGAGGGAAGAAGAGAAGAGAAAGAGAAGAAAGAGAGGGAAGGAAGAAGGGGGGTGGTGGCATCGCGGTCGTGGCTGGGTGGTCGACGGTGGTACAGTCGGTGGGGTGGCTGGGGTGGTGGTGATGGGCGCAAGGGAGGGTTACAGAGAAGAAAGGGAGAAGAAGGGGAATGGGGGGCGCGACGGGGTAGGGTTTTGCATGACTGGGGGTTAATGAATTTGAATCCACGCGAACGCGTGGGGCACGCGGTTGCATAGCTAGGGTGGAAAAGGGTTGACGCGATCGCGTGAGTGACGCGATCGCATGGAATGGGTAGAAGGCTGAATGACGCAGTCGCATGAGGCATGCGACCGCGTTGCTGGAAATTGTGCTAAACGCACAATTCCAGCGTCATTTTAGTGCAACTCTCTGTCTCCTTTTGAGGTGTTGTGTAATCCACGCGATGCGAATGCGTCGCTCACGCGAAGATGGGTGATGCATTCGCGTGGTGGACGCGAACGCGTGGGCCGTTTTGTGCTAAACGCACAACAACCGCACGATTCCAACCCAGATTTCTTGGCGTTAGATTTTTACGCCGATTTCCAGATGACGCGGCTGCGTGAATAACGCGGACGCGTGGGGGGTGTTTTTCGCAACTGACGCGAACGCTTTAGCGAGGCGATCGTGTCGCACGCCTTTTTTTTTTTTAATATGCGATTATGTAGTTATGCAGTATGTAATGCTAATGCAAATGCTTACGAATACTATGCAGGTTCAATGAAAATAAAACAATATAAAAATAAACAAAACGAAATAAAATGGAAACAGGAACGATCATACCATGGTGGGTTGTCTCCCACCTAGCACTTTTAGTTAAAGTCCTTAAGTTGGACATTAGATGAGCTTCCTGTTATGGTGGCTTGTGCTTAAATTTATCTAGAAATCTCCACCAATGTTTGGAATGCCAACAGCCTCCGGGGTCCCAAACTAGGCATGTGAATTTTCTGAGCAGCTTCAAACAAATTCTCAGGCTCTTGGGGTGACAAATGTCAGAATAGATTCCAAGATCCCAAACTTTGCTTTTAAATCCGCCTTCGTCTTGATCTATATTTTTCCATTCGGGCAGTTCAGAAATTAGATTCTCACCAAGATGACCAAACGTTTTCCGAGATCCATTCCATTGAACATGATGCCAATCCGTGCACTTCGAGTTGAAGCGTGGAACCTTATTGAACCTTGTGCACTAGCTCTGAGTATGAGCCATTTCCCTCTTACTCTTAAAGCCGCAGAGAGCTCTAAGCTGGCCATCTGTTTCAACCACACCATATTCAAGTGGAAAAGTAAAGTTAAAGGTTAAGGATTGTACCCACTTGAAGCTTGTATTGGGTGGTAATGGCCTTGGGATAAGTGTTTCCAGTGGTTCTGTAAGTTCTACTCCCTTGTAATCTTCTGTGAATTTATCCACTTCTTTGCAAAATTCTTCAAATGCAATACCGTCCTGATCAAAGTCTTCTATGTCTTCCTCATCACTCAAGTCATAAGCTGGAGGTTGAGAGAAATCTACCTCTGCATCATCTTCGTATTCACTTGGGGAAGATTCTTCAATCTCAGAGAATTCACTTGCGGATGCAAGTTCATTACTAGGAGAACTTGACTGGAGGCTACCATCATCAAGGAAACTTGTGTCTTGGGTTATTCCGTCTAGTTCTTCATAAAATACCTGCTTTGGGGGCCGTGCACTATCCTCCTTAGTATCAATTGTAACGTCCTTGACGGAATTCTTCACAACTCTGGATTCCAATGGAGGTTCAGCATCTCCTAAATCTTCAATCAGTATTTCTTCTTCTTGGATAATTTGAGCTTCCTCCAATTGTTCCAGAATAAAGTTATGCTCATTACTGCCCTCTGGGGTTTCTAGTGTCTCCTTCATGCTACGTTTGTCATTAGATTCTCCACATAAAGCTATTGGAGTTCCTTGAGGGTCCGAACGTCTGAAAGATAATTGATGTATTGCTTGCTCCAGCTGATGAAGGGTTGTATGAAGTTGATCTACTGTTTTCTTGAGGCGAGACTGCGATTCTTTAGGTGATGGATATGGACATGGCACATAGGGAAGTGATGGTGTTTGGGAGTAATTGGATTGGAATCAGGGTAAATAAGGATCGTATGGTGGTGAATGGTGAAAAGGAGCTTGTGAGTGTGGTGGTTCAAAGTTATGTTGTGAGGATGGTCTATAGGCACAGGGTGGGGCTTGTTGGTAGTTACAAGGTTGTCCACCATATCTATTAGCTTGGTTTGCATTGTATAATGGTCTTTGTCCATGATATCTTGGAAGGTGTTGTTGCTTAAAGGGTTGATCAAATCCTCTTGGCTCCATCCATCTTTGATTTCTCTGACCTTGATGCATGTTCTTGCTATAACTTCCGTTTCCTTCAACAATATTAGAACCAAACTCAAAGCGAGAGGGGTGAGAATTCATAGTAGCTAAAAGAAGTAAAAAGGGAAAAACAAAAACAATTAAACAAATAAAAGAAACATATTTACAATAACCAATAATAAGGCACACGATTGCAGTTCCCCGGCAACGGCGCCATTTTGAGGAGAGGAAGATTGACGGTTTAGAATTTAGAATAAATTCTTGTTGTAAGTATAGTTTCTAAACGAAGCAATCAACCTTTCTTACAAAAGTTTTGGTTGTCAAAAGTAACAAACCCCTAAATAAATTGATAACAGAAGTATTTAAACCTCGGGTCGTCTTCTTAAGGAACTGCAGGGAAGTATGTTCTTATTCTTGGTTATGAGTTTTGCAAATTGGGGTTTTGAAAGTAAGGAACAAGTAATTTAAATGACAATTAAAATAAATAAATAACTCTAAAATAAACTCTTAGCAAGGTATAAGAATTTTGGAAGTCCTATCCTAGTTATCCTTATCAATGGTGATGAGAATTGAATTTTAATCCCACTTAGTTAGCCTTTAATAAAGCAAAGGAAGGTCAAGTGGACCAATTAGTTTGATCCTCAGGTCCTAGTCGATTCCTAAGAAAAGACTAGAGTTATTGGAGTTTAATTCAATTGGTAAAAATAACAATTATCAATCACGATGAGTTTGACAACTCAAGAGTTACCAATTAATCAACCAAGCCAAAAGGAAGAAAATGTAAATTATTAATGTAAATAAAGGAAAGCAATCATAATTCTGAAATACCTCAAATCATATTAAATAGAAAATAAAATCTAAACATGAATGGTTCATAAGCCAATTTGGCAACAAAAGTAATTAAAGGAAAGCATTAAAATATCTTAAAGCAAAAGGGAAATATAAACTAAAGGAATATTGAACCTGATAAGGAGTTGGAATACTAAATTGAAATAATAAGAAATCCTAATCCTAAAACCTAAGAGAGAGGAGAGAACCTCTCCCTCCAAAAACTACATCTAAACTATGAAAAGTAAATAATTGGATCTCTTCCTCAATGAATGCATTCCCCCACTTCATAACCTCTAATCTGTGCCTTCTGGACTTGGATCTAGGCCAAAAAGGGCTTCAGAAATCGCTAGAAGCATTTTCTGTAATTTCTGGTGCGTGGCGTCTGTCACGCGTCCGCGTGGGTCACGCGGTCGCGTCATCTGGAGTTTTCCTTGTCACCCGTTCGCTTAGGCCATGCATCCGCGTCATCTGTGTTCTGCTCATAGCGCGCGTCTGCGTCAGTCACGCATTTGCGTCGCTGTCTTTTTGCGCTAGGCATGCGGCCGCGTCGTCCATGCGTTCGCGTCGCTGCCAGTTTCTTCAAAAACTCCATTTTGTTCTTTCCTTCTATTTTTGTATGTTTCCTTTCCATCCTTTAAGTTATTCCTGCCTTTAGAATATCTGAAACTACTTAACACACAAATCACGGCATCGAATGGTAATAAAGGGTAATTAAAATAATTAATTTTAAAACATAGGAAATATGTATTTCACATATATCACATAATAAGGAAGGGAAAGTAAAACCATGCAATTTACATGAATAAGTGAGTGAAGGATTGAATAAATCTCTTGAATTGAGCACAATATATATCATAAAATATGGGTTTATCAATCAGATGCTGGAAAGACTTACGGGACATGAATATTATTGCTTCTTGGACGGTTACTCTGGTTACAACCAAATAGTTGTAGACCCTAAGGACCAAGAAAATACCTTATTTACCTGTCCCTATGGAGTTTTTACTTATAGGAGAATGCCCTTTGGATTGTGCAATGCACCTGCAACATTCCAAAGGTGCATGCTCTCCATATTTTCAGACATGATTGAAAGATTTATTGAAGTGTTTATAGATGACTTCTCTGTGTTTGGTGATTCATATTCTAACTGCTTGCACCACTTAGCCATGGTGCTAAAGAGATGCCAAGAAACCAACCTTATGGTTCTTGGCCACTTTATGGTTACAGAGGGGGGTTCTTAGCCACAAGATCTCAAAAAGAGGCATAGATGTGGACAAGGCTAAGGTGGAGGTGATTGAAAAGTTACCCTCACCTTGCAATCAAAGCAGTTAGAAGTTTTATAGGACATGCAGGCTTCTATAGGCGGTTCATTAGAGATTTCTCAAAGGTTGCCAAACCTTTGAGCAACCTACTTGTCTCTAATGTACCTTTTGTTTTTGATAAAGAGTGCATGCTAGCCTTTGAAGAACTTAAGATCAAACTCTCCTCTGCACCTATCATGGCACCACCCTACTGGGATCTCCCCTTTGAGCTGATGTGTGATGCATCTGACTTTGCTGTTGGTGCTGTTTTAGGACAGAGGAGAGACAAGTTGGTGCATGTTATTTATTATGCCAGCAAAGTCCTCAATGAGAATCAAAGGAACTCTACCACTACAGAGAAGGAATTACTTGCCATTGTCTTTGCTTTTGATAAGTTTAGATCATATCTTATTGGCTCTAAAGTAATTGTATTCACTGATCATGCAGCACTCAAATATTTGCTTACCAAACAAGAGTCCAAGTCAAGACTAATAAGGTGGATCCTGCTACTCCAAGAGTTCGACATTGAAATTAAATATAGGAGTAGAGCAGAAAACAAAGTGGCTGACCACATTTCAAGGATTCCACAAAAAGAAGATGATGCACATCAATTTGCAGTGAATGGAAGCTTCCTTAATGAGTAGTTGATGATGATATAAGAAGCCCCTTGGTTTGTAGACATAGCCAATTTCAAGGCTATTGGGGAACTACCAACTAACATCAACAGACACATGAGGAGAAATCTAATCAAAGATGATAAACACTACACTTGGGATGAGCCATATTTGTTCAAAAAGTGTGCTGATGGTATCTTGAGAAGGTGTATTTCACAAGATGAAGGGCAGGAAGTGCTTTGGCAGTGCCATGGATATGTATATGGAGGCCATTTCAGTGGGGAAAGAACTGCAGCCAAGGTGCTACAATGTGGGTTCTATTGGCCAACCATGTTCAAGGATGCAAAGGAATTGGTATCAAGGTGTGATGAATGCCAAATGGCTGGTAATCTACCTAAGAAAAATGAAATGCCACAGAGGTTTATACTGGAATTAGAATAGTTTGATGTGTGGGGAATTAATTTTATGGGACCTTTCCCATCTTCCTACTCAAACAATTATATATTGGTGGCTGTAGATTATGTGTCTAAGTGGGTAGAAGCCATAGCCACAGCAACAAATGACAACAAGGTTGTGATGAACTTCTTGAGAAAGAATATCTTTAGCCGATTTGGAGTTCCTAGAGCCCTCATTAGTGATGGAGGAACACACTTCTGCAACAAGCAACTTGAAGCACTCCTCTCTAAATATGGAGTGAAGCACAAAGTGGCAACTCCATACCGTCCACAGACCAACGGGCAAGCTGAGATTTCAAACAGGGAGCTCAAAAGAATTCTTGAAAAAATTGTTGAAAGTTCAAGAAAGGATTGGTCTAAAAAGCTGGATGATGCCTTATGGGCCTATAGGATAGCCTTCAAAACACCCATTGGGATGTCTCCATACCAATTGGTGTTTGGTAACGCTTGTCACTTACCAGTTGAGCTTGAACATAAAACATTCTGGGCTCTAAAAATGCTGAATTTTGATGATCAAGCTGCTGGAGAAAGGAGGCTAATGCAACTCAATAAGTTGGAAGAGTTTAGGAATCAAGCATATGAGAATGCAAAGATTTACAAGGAAAACACAAAGAGGTGACATGATCAAAGGATAGCAAGAAGAAAGTTCATAGAAGGTCAGAGAGTGCTGCAGTATAATTCAAGACTCAAGTTCTTCCTAGGGAAGCTTAAGTCTCGATGGTCTGGACCCTTCACCATCCTCAAGGTATCACCTTATGGTCATGTAGAGCTCATGGAGGACAAAACACAAAGAACTTTCACTGTGAATGGCCATAGACTCAAGCATTACTTGGGAGACTCACTGGATGAGAAGAGAGTGAGCTACAACCTCAGCTAAGGAAGGAAGAACGTCAAGCTAGTGACGATAAAGAAGCGCTAGTTGAGAGGCACCCCAACACTTTATATCCTTTTGATTTACTGCTTTCTTAGAAATAGCTTAAAATTGTCAACTTAGGTTGTTTAAGTTTCAGTTTAATATTATTGTTTCATTGCTTCCTAAAGGTAGATTGAAGGTAGTAGATTATGAAGTTTAAATATCAGTTTTGGTAGTTAGGAAATCTTCAATTTATTTTCTTTTTCTCTGAAAGTGCAATTTGATGAATAGATTCACTGATGATGAGTAATTGGGCTAAGAACTAGCTAAAAAGCTAAGTTTGGTGTGGCCACCAATCCACTTAATCTAGGCTTACAACCATTTGAACAAATTAAAGTTGAAAGTAAGCCCAGAGTTTAAGTTTGATGTGGCCACCACCATATGAAGATCACCTAGCAAGCCCAATACCATTCAAGTTGAAAGCATTTAATAAATTGGTAAATGCATGAAATTTGGTTCTAAATGAGTTCAGAAGGGGTTAGAAGCAAAAGAATGTGAAAGGATTAAAGTTAATTCATCCTTATGAACACATTAAAAACCCAATGATGAACACAATTTATTAGATGCAATGGAATTAAAGTTTGGTGTCTCAAGGGACACTCATCAGTTGCAATTTTATTAACACTACAAGGAATGTGAAGGATTCTTTTGTCATTACTGATGGGGTTTCGGTTTTATTTTCAAGAGAGAGAATCGGGCCCACATGATTGATAGCTCATAAAGCAAGAAGTCAAAGTGTACTTGCACTTTAGAACTCAACACATGCAGGAAGCAAAGAAGGATAAGGATTGGCGCCTCTTCCCACGCTAGGCGCCACTCCCTAAGTGGGAAAACATTGAATTGCTTTCACTTCCCACCATTCAGACCACACTCTCCACCCTTATAAAAACCCCCTACTTTCCCACCTCTCCTCACACTTCAAACCCCAACTTCACACACGAAAAGAACCCACACAATTCCTTCTTTCTTCTTATCTCCTTCCTCTTTTCCTTACCTTTCCTCTTCTACTTGATTAGGGAAAATCATGTCCTAAGTTTGGTGATGGACCAAAACTGTATTTTGCTTGTTCTCTTGCAACTTTCTTCAACTCTCTTTAGCCTTTCAAACACCCATTCTTCATCCCAATGGCACCATCAAGAGCCTCATCATCAAAGAAAAGAAAGACCAAGGAACCAACCTCAGGATCCTCAAGCTACGATGAACACAAGTTCCTCTCTTCATTCAACCAAAACTAATTTTATGGTTGGGTGAGTGAGAGAAAAATTATTCCAGAGGTTGGCTTCCAATTGGGAAGGAATGAACACCCTGAGATCAATAGAAAAATCAACAACAGAGGGTGGGCACTCTTGTGTAACCCACCTAGGACAGTGGTGGAAAGCTTGGTTAGAGAATTCTACGCCAATGTTGTGCCTCAGCTAGGGCAATATCTTTGCTATGTTAAGGGGAAAACCATTGACTACAGCCCCTCTAACATAGACAAGATGCTCATGGTGAAGAAAACAAGCTCCACTCGGAGCTCTGAAGAAAGAATGAAGTAAGAAGACCCAGGATTTGATGAAATCCTCAATGAGATTTGTGTGTTGAATGTGCAATGGATAAATGACAAAGATGGGAGACCCAACCAGCTGAGAAGAAGGGATTTGAGCCCCAAGCTAGGGGGTGGCTGGATTTGTGAGAAGATCTCTCAATCCTACTTCCAACACTTCTGAGGTGACAGTGGAAAGGACTGTGCTCATATACCGCATCATGAAAGGGGAAAATATGAATGTTGGGGAGATGATTGCCAACAACATCAACATGGTGCTGAAAAGCACTAAGGATAGCACAAGGTTGGCCTTCCCCAGCATTATCCAAAGGCTATGTGATGAACCAGGGGTTGAGAAGATTATTGATGAGGTGCTGGTAGAACAAGACAAGCTCATAACTGCCAAGAAGATGGCCAAAGTGGTGGCTGTCAACCCACTTGAGAGAAGAAGGGAGTATAGAGCTCATGCTCATGTGCCACAAGGGCAACCACAACAAGAAGAGCAACCACACTACCTAGAACTTCAACCACCACTATACCAACAATACCAACAATTTCTTGAAGGTCTCAACTGGGAGCAATTGAAGCGAGATATACACCAAATGAAGGGAGATATACACCATTTGAGAGAGGATGTCAACCAACTTAAGGATCAACAAAAGAAATGGGACCAAGTGAATGAGAACATACAACAACTCCAAGGGAGTTTGGGGCACATGAGGAAGGTGCAGCAAGAACAGTTCGACTGGGGAGAGATGCAAAGCGTACTCAACAAGATAGTGGAGCAAAATAAATGGCAGCAGAGGAACCTTGCTGAGTTCAGGAATCTTTATGATGCCAGAACTATTTCAAGGAGGCAATATGATATCTACACAAAAGCGAAGCTGAATCACTTGTGTAATGCTGTGGCTGCCTTAAACCTTGGATACCCAACATTCATGCAAGGAATGGAGGAGTTGAGTGCAAGACAAAAGGAAATTCTGGCCAAGCACAAGGAAGATGAAAGAAATTACATGAGGAGGCTAGGATTTTGGAAGCCCAAGAATAAAAAGGCACAAGAAGAATTCTCCAAGAAGGATGGTGATGACTCCTCCCCTTCCAAAAAGAAAGACAAAGGAAAAGGGCCAATGAACTAAAGCTGCTCAAGGTTGTTGAGTTCCATGGTTGACACTCTCAAATTACTGAATTTCTGTTTAGTTTCTTTATGTTTTAATTTCTGCTTAATAATAAGTTACAGTGTTAGGATAGTTTATGTTTTAATGCTTAGTCTTATGTCCTGAAGTCTTTTATGAGTCCTTTGAATTACAAGAAAGAAACTGCAATGTTAGTTCAAGTTTCATCAACATCAATAAAAGCATAGTTTGTTTCTATAAGAGTTGTTGTGAGTTGTTACAAAAACGAGAGCAAAAGAGACTAAGACCAAGTGAGACTGTTCAAAAACTAAGAGATAAGAAACTAAGTGTAGAACATTGAATGAACTGAATCAACTAGGCTTGAAAGGTATGACAAGTAGAGGCAAAAGGGTGCTTCTTGACTATCCATAGAACCAAGAAGTAGTAAGCAATAAAGACCCAAGGCTCTGAGCATCAACTACTAGGATGGAAAGAAACACGAAATAGCTCAAAAGAGTTAGAAAACCTAGTATATGCTTGTGGTGAAGATGTGTCAAGAAGAGACCTAGGTAAGTAAATTCTTAGGGGTGTTTCAACACCTAGTACCCTAAAGCCAACTGGTTTGGGAGTGCTAATTGAAAGCCTACCGAAAGGGTTGTCTTGAGACAAAACATTTAAAGTCGTGGTCAATGAAAAAGAAAAAGTGAAAAGGAAAGAACAACCAAAAGAGAATGAAATAACTCTTGCTACTTCAAGGTGACAATCAATAAAAAGGGCCCCTGAAGCTTATACATGGAAGAACCTTCAAGGATCTAGAAGTTCCTTGTGACATTGAAACAAAATATTCATGTGTTAAACACTTAACCTCATCCATAGTAATGTTTTGCATCCATTCAAGGTCAAGTCTTAATTTATTTAAGAACTACTCACATTGATTTGCTTGGGTCAAGCAACGCTTAAGTTTGGTGTTGTGATGACTTGCATCATTTATCCTTTTTTCTTGCATAAAAAGGACCATAAAAGAGCATAATCTCATTTAATCATTGCAATTCATGAGTTAAATGATGAATATTATGGTACATTGCTTTGAAATGGGGTTATGCTGAATTTCAAGTGGAAAAGAGAAACAAAATGGGAAGAAAACAATAAAACAAGCTGGGCGTGTGAAACTGGCGTGCCACGTGGAACAAATGCCACAAAAATGAATGGGTGTGGCACACCAGGAGCTGGGCGTGGCATGCCAGTATTGAATTCCAGAAAGGATCCTCAAGTCCTCTATATGGGCATGGCACGCCAGAAACTGGGCGTGGCACGCCAGTTATGATTTCCAGAGAAGCATGTTTGAAAATTTTTCATGGGCGTGGCACACCAGCATAGTTTTTCAAAAGAGGACACCCAAAGCCTTTACATGGGCGTGGCACGCCAAGAGCTGGGCATGGCACGCCAGTGTAAGTTTCCAGAGAGCAAGGTTGAAGGCCACAAAAGGGGCGTGGCACGCCAAGCTGGGCATGGCACGCCAAAGTGATAAACCCCTATTTTATGATTCATCTTGTGCTCAATTGAGTGTTTTTATCAATTCTTCAACCACTTATTCATATGAATTGCATGGTTTTACTATTTCTTCCTTATTTTATGATATATGTCGAAACATGTTTCCTATGCTTTAAAAATATTAATTTTAATTATCCTTTATTACCATTTGATGCCGTGATTTGTGAGTTAAGTATTTTCAGGCTTCATAGGGCAGGAATAGCTTAGAGGACAGAAAGAAAACATACAAAAATGGAAGGAAAGCACAAAAATGGAGTTTTGAAGAAAAAGGCAGCGACGCGTACATGTGGAAGACGCGGATACGTGCGTAGCGCGAAATGGCAGTGACGCGTACGCGTGGACGACGCGGACACGTGCCTAGCGCGAAATGGCAGTGACGCGTACGTGATAACAAGTCATCTTAGCCTAGTTTCACTAGCCTTTTTCTTTTGTTTTCAATTGAATTATGCACTTTCTTGAGCCATAAGCAAGCCAATTGGGTAGATTTTCATGTTTCCTTTGATTTAATCAACCATGTGTGAATTAATGCAATTTCATGAGGTTTTATGCTATAATTGTCACGTATTATGAAAGAATGAATATCTCAAGATTTTGAGCATAGCTTTGATGTGTTTGGTTGATTAATGATAGGTGAAGAAAGCTTGGAGAAAGGTTGAAGCAAGAAGGAATGGTTAGGAGGAAGAGAGGACAAAAAGTTTGAGCAAAAGTTTGCCTCAAACTTTAGCTCAAACTTTTGGATTAATTGAAAATGAACCAGGAAGCAAAAAGCTGGACCAAAAGTTAGACTCAAACTTTTTGGCTAAATTTTGGGCAAAAGTTGGAGCAAAAGTTAGCCTCAAACTTTTTGGCTAACTTTTGGCATCACAAAACACACCCTGGAGAGCAAAAGTTTGCGCCAACGTTAGCCCCTAACTTTTTGGCTAACGTTGGCGCCATGAGTATGCAAGGGGGGGCCAACGTTGGAGCAAAAGTTAGACCCCTAACTTTTGCCCCAACGTTGGTATCAGCAAAGAAGGGTGCTGATGTGAAAAGTTGGAGTAAAAGTTAGCCTCCAACTTTTACTCCAACTTTTACTCAAGCTTTCATGATTTCAAACCCGGTTCAATTCGGTTCTTCTCCAAACTCCAAGAGTAATCAACCAAGGCCTCCATCAACCCAATTCCATCAAGAGCAAGGGCCCAATTGAAGGCTTGAAGACCATTTGAAGAAAGTGTATAAATAGATTAGAATTTAAGTTTTCAGAGAGCTTTTCCTTTTAGTTTTCATAGAGAGTTTTCGGAGAGCTTTTGGTGTGGAGTAAATTTTAATTTCTAAGTCTCGGGGAAGGAGAATTGAATTCCATTCCTCTTAGTTTTCTTGCTTTCAATTTCAGTTACAATCGTCTTGGATCTTGGGTTGGAGAATTGAAGGAATTCTGTTTCATTCTCATCCTAAGATCTCTCTATTTCATTTTACTACACAATTGAATTTCCATTTCTATTAATTGCTTCTGTTTCTACTCTTTCTGCACTTTACACTTCTTTAATTTCTTTGCAATTGTTCTTGTTGGATCTAGGAAGGCATTGAGATCTAGACTTGGTTTTCTAGTCTCTTGGGTCCTGAGATCTAAATTCCAATTTTACATCCTCTGTTTACTGCTTTTCATGCTCATTTACTTTTCTGTTTAAGATCCGGTTCGATTCAAGACATCCTTTGCTTCTCTGTTTGTTGCAATTTAATTTTCCTTGTTTAATTTCTGCAAATCCAACTCCCAATTCCCTTTACAATTCAAGCCATTTACATTTCTTGCACTTTAAGATTCTGCAATTTACATTTCTTGCGTTCTAAGTTTCTGCCATTTAATTTCTTGCTCTTTAAGATTCAGCATTTTAAATTCCAGTTCTCTTTAATTTCATGCAATTCACCCATTTCCTTTACTTTCTATGCAATTTAAATTCTGCAAATCACAAATCTCTCAACCAAATCTTGATTCGCTTGACTAAATCAACCACTAAACTAAAATTGCTCAATCCTTCAATCCCTGTGGGATCGACCTCACTCCCGTGAGTTATTATTACTTGATGCGACCCGGTGCACTTGCCGGTTAGTTTTGTGTTGGATCGTTTTCCACACATCAAGTTTTTGGCGCCGTTGCCGGAGATTGAATAGATTGACAATGATTAAGTGAGGTGGTGATCTAGATCTAGCATTTTTATTTTCTGTTCCTTTAATTTTCAATTAACCCACTAACTGTTTGAATTTTTGCTTAAGCTAACTAAAACTTCATTCTAGCAGTAGATTGAAGAGTCACTGGTTTGTGTGTTTCTTATGTTCTGCTTGTATGTCAGGTACAAGAAGAAATACACCCATCTTTCATGAACAAGACGAAAGAACTCTTAGAAGGTTAAGAAGAGCTGAAAGAGGGAAAAATATTGTTGGAGAAGAGGAATCGGAAGAAGAATTCTAAGATATGGAGGAACATTCAACCTATCCACCAGGTGGAGCAGACAACAACAATAACAATCCACCCCAGAGGAGAGTTTTAGCTTCCTATACTTTTGCAAATCCTAGACATTGTGGAAGTAGCATCTTAACTCCAAATGTCAATGCAAACAATTTTGAACTAAAGCCACAACTCATCACTTTGGTTCAAAACAATTGCTCTTTTGGTGGAGGACCACTTGAAGATCCGAACCAACACTTATCCACCTTCTTGAGGATTTGTAACACTGTTAAAACTAATGGTGTGCCTCCTGACAGCTACAAGCTATTGCTATTCCCATTTTCTCTCAGAGACAAGGCCACTCAATGGTTGGAATCCTTTCCAAGAGACAGCATCAACAATTGGGATGATTTGGTAACCAAGTTCCTTGCCAAATTTTACCCACCTCAAAGGATCATAAGGTTGAAGACTGAGGTACAAACATTTACACAAATGGAGGCTGAACCCATCCATGAGGCATGGGAGAGATACAAGGCTCTAATCAGGAAATGTCCTCCTGAAATGTTCACTGAGTGGGATAAGCTGCAGAATTTCTATGAGGGCTTAACATTGAAATCTCAAGAAGCTTTGGATCATTCAGCTAGAGGTTCCTTGCAACTCATGAAAACTGTAGAGGAAGCTCAAAATCTCATTGATATGGTGGCTAACAACTAATATTTCTTTGCTCATCAAAGAAACCGCCAACCATCACAAAGAAGAGGAGTAATGGAGCTAGAAGGAGTGGACTCAATCTTGGCTCAAAACAAGATGATGCAGCAGCAAATTCAATAACAATTTGAACAAATGGCCAAGAGGATTGATAGTCTCCAAGTTGCAGCAGTTAACACTAGCCAACCATCAACCACATGAGGACAGAATGAGGAAACTCAAGAAGAACAACAACAAGAGCAAGTACAGTATATGCACAACCAAGGACCAAATGAAGTGTATGGTGATACATACAATCCATCCTGGAAGAACCACCCAAACCTCAAATGGGGAGATAATCATACTCAAAACCAACAACCATGGCAGAGGAACTCAAACCAAAACAACCCAAGAAGCAACCAAAACCACAACCAGCAGCAAACTAACCAAAACCCCTACAGAAAACCTCAAAACAACTACCCCAACCCCAACCAGTACCAAAATAATAACCAACCCACCAACCAAAATGCCTACCATCCACCACCCACATCTCATAACCCACCTCAAGTATCACCTGAAGCCCAAAGAATCACTAACTTGGAGGCCGTGATAGACAAAATGTTGAAACACCAGGAAATAACAACCAAGAATCATGAAGCATCCCTGAAGAGCCTAGAGAGACAGATGGGGCAAATCTCCAAGCAGATTTCTCTTGAGAGACCCTCAAGCTCTCTGCCGAGTGACACAATTCCAAATCCTAAGGAAGAATGCAAGGCGATACAATTAAGGAGTGGGAGAACATTGATGAGCAATAATGACACTACAAAGAAGCAAGCAGAGAGCAGCAAAAGTGCAATAGAAGATGAGGAGCAAACAAAGGCAGATAAAGCCAAGGATCCAGTTGTGATGCCAAACAAGAGAATTGAGAAACTCAAAGAAAAAGACAACCAGACACACGGTTCAACAGAAGTGACTCAGGGACAGTAGCAAATAGGAAAAAGCATCACACCTCCACTGCCATATCCCCAGAGGTTCAACAAAGAAACCAAGGACCAGCATTTTCACAAGTTCCTTGAGACTTTCAAAAAGCTGGAAATCAATATTCCTTTTGCTGAAGCACTTGAGCAAATGCCTCTGTATGCCAAGTTTTTGAAGGAGCTTATCAACAAGAAAAGAAGTTGGGATGAGAAAGGAACTATACTGCTTACTGAGGAATGCAGAGCCTTGATTCAAAAAGGACTTCCTCCTAAGCTTGAGGACCCAGGGAGCTTTTTGCTACCTTGCACCATTGGGGAATTAACCATCACTAAAGCAATGTGCGATCTAGGAGCAAGTATCAAGTTAATACCATCATCCTTGGTAAAAAAGTTGCATATAGAAGAAGTTAAACCAGTACAGATATCTCTAGAGCTAGTAGATAAGTCAACAGTATACCCCAGGGGTATGATTGAAAACCTTCTGGTCAAGGTGGACAATTTCATATACCCTGCAGATTTTGTGGTTCTGGATTTAGATGGGGATGATGGTGACTCTATTATTCTGGGAAGGCCATTCTTGGCCATTGCTAGAGCTATCATAGACATAGAGGAAGGAGAATTAACTCTCAGAATGCATGATAAGAGTGTCACTCTGAAGGTGTTACCAGAAGCACATTTTGGTAATGAGAAGAAAAACTATATGGAACTTGACAAGGAAGAATCACAGTTAAAGGAAGAAAGCAACAAGGCGATTCACAACAACATCCCAAGACAAAAGATTGTGCAAACTGATGAAGAAGTCCAAGAGAATATTGGAGTATTAGCCACTGAAAGAATGAAAGATCCCCAAGGTAAGCCTACGGCCAGAAAAGAAAGGTCAACAAAAGAAAGGATGAAACGCAGAAACAAAACAAAAAGGGGTTGGAAGAACAGGAAGATTCCAACAGAGGGGCTTTCCAAAGGTGACAAAGTGCAATTGATATACCAACAACTGGGAGCAAGCCGACAGACTGATGACTATTACAATGTTAGCAACATACTCTCGTTGGAACATGATGAAATTGAACACCAGAGAACAAAGAGGAGGATCACAGTCAGGGGAGACAAGTTGAGGCACTACAATCCTCAACCACCATAAAGAAAGCCCCAATGTCAAGCTAGTGACAATAAAAGAGCGCTCCATGGGAGGCAACCCATGATTTAAGATTTATGTCATTCTAAATTCAATAAGCTATGATCATCTGAGCATGAAGTTTGTTTTCATGGACGAACTCAATGAATGCATGCAAATTTTTTTTTTCATATGCTAAGACTTCTAAAGTTTGGTGTGCCTTCAAGCACACCAAACCAGTGTTACAAACATTTTCACATATTATGCCTAGCATATGACCAAACACTAAGTTTGGTGTTTCTCTTCTCATGAAGATAAAAAAATCATGCATCAATGATCATACATTATCTCTTACTGAGACTTTTCAATTAAAAAGAAATCATATTCTGTGATGAAGGTATCAATTGTGATTTACTACTAGCATCTCACATTTACCCCTTAAGCAAGATACAAGTTTGATGTTCACCAAACTTTGATGCACGGATTTAAGGACACAATTGATCCTTCACAAAAAAAAAAAAAAGAGAGAGAAAAAGAAAAATTATGATGAAAACATTTCTTATAAACATTTGACCAAGAATGACATTGGGATTTCAATTTCACTAGTTGGAGGAAGAAACACATATTTTCAACTATATGACCAAACATTAAGTTTGGTGTCCTCCAAGAAAAGTCACGGTTCAAATGGATATAAGGAATGGTGATTCATACAGTGTTAATGAAAAAAAAAAAGAGAAAAGCACCATTGCCACGGTTTGATATAGCTAATGTGTGTTGTCTTGTTGTGATGACTAGGTGGTCAAAGAACACTTTATGAAAGAGACAAGACAGAGGAAAGCATAGCATGAGGACAAAATCTCATCACATGCCTCAAAAAGAGAATCTGTCACTCCTTGAAATGATCACGGCAGAGACAATTGAAGAAGGAAGCTTTGTCTTCATTCATCCTTACATGCACACCTTTGATTCACATAGTATCTAATTGCATCCTAGCCCTTCATTGTTCATTTAAATAACATACCACCTCCAAGCCATGCATGTGACCGAACCCTTGCACTCCAACCATTTAAACTTCTCTTCATTATTTCTCATCATAACAAGCTCGGCCTCAAATTTCATCTTTCTCCAAACATACATCAAAATCTCTAACATTCTTCACAATCCCTTTAACCTCAAGAGTCTCAAACAACCAAGTGATCATGGCCTCTTCCTCAAGAACCAAACGAAGAAGAGGGAAAGATTCCATGGTGGAGGAGAGCACCCCTGAATATGACCAATGGATATTCAAATCTCAGTACCATCAGATGCAAATCGAATGGATGAATCAGAAGAAGATATATCCAGAAATTCCACTCTTGCTGCCGGATGATGGATGCCAAGAAATAAAGGACAAAATTCGAAAGAGGAGGTGGGAGGAACTCATATCACCAATCACCCGAATCAATGCTAATATCATAAGAGAGTTCTATGCCAATGTCTCAAGGCTTTACATTAGTGAGGCCCCAACATACAAGAGCTATGTGCGGGGAGTGGAAGTATATTTTAGCTCGGATGCAATCAAGAAAGTCTTGGGACTAAAATCAATTTGCTTTAGTGAACCGGGATACCACCAAAGGGTAAATGGTGATCCGGATTATGATGGGATTGCTAGAGATATTTGTATGGAGAACTCAGAGTGGGAAGGAGATGACAAGAATAAATACAAGTATTTGAAGAGAGTTAACCTTACCCCGGAAGCAAAGGGATGGTATGAGTTGTTGAAAAGATCAATTCTGGGCACAGTAAACACCTCAGAAGTTAACAAGAATAGAGCTATTATGTTGCATTGCATAATTGTGGGAGGAGAGGTAAAAGTTCATGAAATTCTGGCAAAGGACATTCAAAAGCTTGCTGAGAAGAATTTGGCCGGGTCTTGGTTGTACTATCCAAGTACCATTTGGAGGTTGTGTGCAAAGGCTAAAGTGCCAATGGAAGAGGAGAATCCAATGTGGTTAAGCCAAGGCATGCCTATAACCATTGAAAGAATGATGATGGCTCCTGAAGCACATCAAGGCCGAAGACCACATGGAAGAAGGGAAAGAGAGGAACCAATGGAGGGAGAAGAATTACAAGAGAAAGAAGAGCCACAAGAGGAGGATGAACAACAGCACATTCCTCTACATAACAATCTGGACATGACTCAAATGCAGGAAGCAATTGGAAGATTATCACAACAGTACATGAGAATTCAAGAAAGGCAAGAGGAATACCATTCACTATACATGAAAAACCAACAAGCACAAGAAGAACGGGAGCTAAGAATGATGAACAAACAAAGTGAATTCGAGTCAAGATTCCTTGTGATGCAAGAAGAACATGCTTTTCAATCTCATGAATCATTTGGAAAGTTGGAACAAATGCAAGCTGAAAATTTGAGGGCTCTCAAAGAGTTCACAACACTCCAAGATGCAAGATATGAAGTCCAAGCCGACTACAACATAAATAGTCAAATCAAGCTGAACTATATTGGAGAGCATCTGCACAACATGGATCCAGCTTTTCCAACTTTTGATGAATTCTTCAAAAGGAGAAGTGAGATAGAAGTAAGCAATGCAATGAAGCTTGAAGATAGAGTAGAGGAAGCAATGAATAGAGCTGGTTTCTGGCGGGATCAACAGACAACAGACATGGACACAGGGAACACCAGCAACCAGGTGTATGAAAGAAGAAAGAAAAAGCATGACAAATAAAAGGTGGACTTGCTCCTTGTTCATCACTAAGAAAGCATGCATTGTGTCTGTTTTAAGTGGTCCTTGCATCTTTAAGTAGTTATCATAATTAATAGTCTTTGCATCATGTTTGTTTCTCTTAGAATAAGTAAGCTAGTCTATGTGTATGCTTGTGTGTTTACTTTCACTGAACAAAACGCATGCTTTGTCCCCTGCATTTTCAATTCAATAAAAGAAATGTTTAAATGTGAAGTGAGATAATTCTCTGTTAGATAGAAGCACAATAAAAGTAAGTGGTGGTGTGTGTGTGATTGTATAATAGCTCACTTTAGTGAATAAAAGAACTAGGATGTCTCCTTCTAAGTATAAAGTGGCCTACTATCTATGAATCTCAATCAAATAAAAATCCTTGGTTAGAAAGAAAACACAAAAAGAAAGAAAAAAAAGGGGAGAAAAAGAAATAGCCAAAAAGTGGCAGAACAAAAGAAAAACAAAAAGAAACAAAGCTGTACACCAATAGCTTGAACCTTAGAATATATGCATGTGGTGTCTTTGTATTAGGATCTGCTTGGATTATTAAGCTCTTTGGAGTGCATCAACACTTGATGACTTGGGTTAACTAACCCGGGATCATCAGCTGAAAGTCCACTATCAAGAGCAACCTAACTACAAGGCATTTAGTAGCCCAAAGAGGTGTTGGGCATCAATGTTCTAAGAAGGAATGTAAGCCAAGTGTCTATAGTGAATAATGTGTCAAGTATAAAGAAAAGGAAATAAACTTGCTACACATGACACTCAAATAAAGCTTATGAACAAAACAATAGCCAAGGATAGAGAAATAATGAGAGGTCATAGCAGTATGTCACTTGAAGCTTGAAGGAGGCTTTCTAGGCTTAAGAATCAATAAGAGGTGAGTGTTTACATATCCACATAAAACCCCATGAACTACCAATAACACTCTACTAGCATGAACATCCTCCTCCATTTCATTCTTTCTTCTTAATAAATCATTTCTTGCTTGGGGACAAGCAAGCTTTAAGTTTGGTGTTGTGATGACAAGTCATCTTAGCCTAGTTTCACTAGCCTTTTTCTTTTGTTTCCAATTGAATTATGCACTTTCTTGAGCCATAAGCAAGCCAATTGGGTAGATTTTCATGTTTCCTTTGATTTAATCAACCATGTGTGAATTAATGCAATTTCATGAGGTTTTATGCTATAATTGTCACATATTATGAAAGAATGAATATCTCATGATTTTGAGCATAGCTTTGATGTGTTTGGTTGATTAATGATAGGTGAAGAAAGCTTAGAGAAAGGTTGAAGCAAGAAGGAATGGTTAGGAGGAAGAGAGGACAAAAAGATTGAGCAAAAGTTTGCCTCAAACTTTAGCTCAAACTTTTGGATTAATTGAAAATGAACGAGGAAGCAAAAAGCTGGACCAAAAGTTAGCCTCAAACTTTTTGGCTAACTTTTAGGCAAAAGCTGGAGCAAAAGTTAGCCTCAAACTTTTTGGCTAACTTTTGGCATCACAAAACACACCCTGGAGAGCAAAAGTTTGCGCCAACGTTAGCCCCTAACTTTTTGGCTAACGTTGGCGCATGAAAAACACACCCTGGAGAGCAAAAGTTTGCGCCAACGTTAGCCCCTAACTTTTTGGCTAACGTTGGCGCCATGAGTATGCAAGGGGAGGCCAACGTTGGAGCAAAAGTTAGACCCCTAACTTTTGCCCCAACGTTGGTATCAGCAAAGAAGGGTGCTGATGTGAAAAGTTGGAGTAAAAGTTAGCCTCCAACTTTTACTCCAACTTTTACTCAAGCTTTCATGATTTCAAACCCAGTTCAATTCGGTTCTTCTCCAAACTCCAAGAGTAATCAATCAAGGCCTCCATCAACCCAATTCCATCAAGAGCAACGGCCCAATTGAAGGCTTGAAGACCGTTTGAAGAAAGTGTATAAATAGATTAGAATTTAAGTTTTCAGAGAGCTTTTCCTTTTAGTTTTCATAGAGAGTTTTCGAAGAGCTTTTGGTGTGGAGTAAATTTTAATTTCTAAGTCTCGGGGAAGGAGAATTGAATTCCCTTCCTCTTAGTTTTCTTGCTTTCAATTTCAGTTACAATCGTCTTGGATCTTGGGTTGGAGAATTGAAGGAATTCTGTTTAATTCTCATCCTAAGATCTCTCTATTTCATTTTACTGCACAATTGAATTTCCATTTCTATTAATTGCTTCTGTTTCTACTCTTTCTGCACTTTACACTTCTTTAATTTCTTTGCAATTGTTCTTGTTGGATCTAGGAAGGCATTGAGATCTAGACATGGTTTTCTAGTCTCTTGGGTCCTGAGATCTAAATTCCAATTTTACATCCTCTGTTTACTGCTTTTCATGCTCATTTACTTTTCTGTTTAAGATCCGGTTCAATTCAAGACATCCTTTGCTTCTCTGTTTGTTGCAATTTAATTTTCCTTGTTTAATTTCTGCAAATCCAACTCCCAATTCCCTTTACAATTCAAGCCATTTACATTTCTTGCACTTTAAGAATCTGCAATTTACATTTCTTGCGTTCTAAGTTTCTGCCATTTAATTTCTTGCTCTTTAAGATTCAGCATTTTAAATTCCAGTTCTCTTTAATTTCATGCAATTCACCCATTTCCTTTACTTTCTATGCAATTTAAATTCTGCAAATCACAAATCTCTCAACCAAATCTTGATTCGCTTGACTAAATCAACCACTAAACTAAAATTGCTCAATCCTTCAATCCCTGTGGGATCGACCTCACTCCCGTGAGTTATTATTACTTGATGCGACCCGGTGCACTTGCCGGTTAGTTTTGTGTTGGATCGTTTTCCACACATCAGTACGCGTGGACGACGCGGACACGTGCCTAGCGCGAAATCGCAGTGACGCGTACGCGCGGACGACGCGGACGCGTGCCTAGAGAAAAACGCAAGCGATGCGTACGTGTGACTGACGCGTACGCGTGACAAGGAAAAACTCCAAATGACGCGAACGTATGACCCTCGTGCACGCGTGACGGACGCCACGTGCAGAAAATTGCAGAAGTTGCCCCCAGCGATTTCTGGACCCTTTTTTGGCCCAAATCCAAGTCCAGAAACACAGAATAGAAGCCAGAGAATGGAGGAATCAATAACAACAATTCATACAACATTCAGAATAGACAGTTATTAGGTTTTAGATGTAGTTTTAGAGAGAGAGAGAGCCTCTCTCCTCTCTCATAGGTTTTATGATTAGGATTTCTTTTACTTTAAGGTTATTACTCCATTCCAGGTTCAATGTTTCCAACTTTAATTTTATGTTTCTTTTCTACTTTTAGTTACTCTAATGCTTTTACTTGTTAATTACTTATGTTGCCAAATTGGCTTATGATTCTTTTCATGTTAGATTTGAATATTCTATTTAATATAATTTGCGATATTTCAGATTTATGATTGTTTTATTCTATTTATGATGCTTTCAATATAATTTATATTTTTCTCCTTTTGGCTCTGGTTAAGTAATTGGTGACATTTGAGTTATCAAAATTAGCAGTTGATTGAAAATTGGAATTTTCGCTGATTGATTTGGATCGCTCTAAAGCTAGTCTTTCCACAGGAATTGACTAGGACTTAAGGATCA
This sequence comes from Arachis ipaensis, assembly GCF_059453495.1. NCBI lineage: Eukaryota > Viridiplantae > Streptophyta > Magnoliopsida > Fabales > Fabaceae > Arachis > Arachis ipaensis. The sequence continues at coordinate 82,959,032 of NC_142444.1, forward strand.
AATTGATTGGTCCACTTGACTTTCCTTTATTTAGTAAGGGTTAACTAAGTGGGAGTGATAAGCAATTCTCATCACACCTGATAAGGATAACTAGGATGGAATTTCCAGTTCTTATACCTTGCCAAGAGTTTTTATAATTATTAATTTATTTTTCTTGCCATTTAAATTATTTGTTCTTTATTTCAAAAACCAAAAAATACACCTTTTTCCATCACCAATAATAAATCATACTTCCCTGCAATTCCTTGAGAGACGACCCGAGGTTTAAATACTTCGGTTATAAATATGATTGTGTTTGCTTAAGTGACAACCAAACTTTTGTACAAAAGGATTCTCTGTTGGTTTAGAAACTATACTTGCAACGTTATTATATTTTTATGAATTTCTTTACTAGCAAGAATTTAATCGTCAAAAAATGGCGCCGTTGCCGGGGAATTGCAAACGTGTGCCTTAATATTGGTTATTGTAAATATTTTATTTTGCTTGTTTATTTATTTTTATTTTTGTTTTTAATTTTTATTAGTTACTATGAGTTCTCACCCCCATCGCTTTGAGTTTGGTTCTAATATTGTTGTAAGGAATGGGAGCTATAACAGGAACATGCATCAAGGTCGAAACAATCAAAGATGGAAGGAGCCACGAGGATCTGGTCAACCCTTTCGGGAACAACACCTTCCAAGATACTATGGACAACGACCATTCTACAATGCATGCCAAGACAATAGTTACGGTGGACCTTCTCGTGACAACCGACCTCCTCCAGTTTACTATGGTCAAGAGCCATTCCAAGGTGCGTACCAATATGATAGATATGGTGGACCCCCTTGTGGTTACCAACAAGCCCCATCATATGCCTATAACCCACCTCCTCAATATAGCTATGAACCACCACACTCACAAGCCAACCACCACCATTCACATCCATATGACCCTAACCCTTACCCACCCCAATTATAATCCAATTACCCCCAAGAACTACCACTTCCATATGCACCATGTCCATATCCATCAACCTGAGAATCACAGGAACGTCTCAAGGAAACAGTGAATAAATTTCATGCAGTCCTTCACAGTGTCGCAAATTCTCAGGAATTTTGTGAGATGTTGGTTTGGGTCTTCATTAGCACTCCCACCAAATGAACAATGATTCTCCACAAGTGATATTAGCTGTGGTTTGAGCTCAAAATTGTTGGCCTGAATGGGTGGTTTCTGGATGCTGCTACCACAATTCCCAGAGGTTGGGTTTATGTATGAACTAAGAACCCTCCTCTCAGGAATGGCATTGTTTCCATCAGCTCTCTCATGGTGGTGAACTTCTCTATCCATGTTGAGATCTAAAGCTTCCTCAAAATTGTCCTCAGATTCTCCTTCAGATTCCTCTTCTCCCAGTACTCTCTTTCCTCTTGCTTCCCTTCTAAGTCTATGAAGGGTCCTCTCTGGTTCGGTATATGGAGGAGTTGATGTCTCTCCTCTCCTACCTGTCATACAAGAACACAGCACAGGCAACAAACAAGTGAAATACTCTTGGTTAATGGAAGAGTATGGTTAGAGCAGTTGAGGAATTAATTCAAACAGTTAGTGAGTCAGTGAGTTAGTTGCTTGAATTTAAAGGCATAAAGAAAGAAAGCATGTAACAGAGTGCAGAAATTAAAATTCAACAAGTAACTTGTACTGAATTAATCAAAACAAAAAAAATGCTCAATCTAGTTAACTTCCAATTTGAGAATTGTCAATCGAAAACCAATCCCCGGCAACGGCGCCATAAACTTGATGCGCATAAACTTGTTATGCTACGATTTAGGAAATTGCACGATCGGCAAAATTCCTTCCGGCAAGTGCACCGGTTATCGTCAAGTAAAAACTCACAATAGAGTGAGGTCGAATCCCACAAGGATTGGTTGAGTGAGCAATTCGGATTAGAAGTGTGTTCTAGTTGAGCGGAATCAAGATTTAGATGAGAATTGCGGAATGTAAAATTGGCGGGAAACGTAAATGACAAGAAATTTAAATGGCGGAATCTTAAATTGCATGAATTAAAGAGCAGAAGCTAAATTGCTGAAATTAAGCATGAATTGAGTTGCAGAATGTAAAGAGAAAGTGGAAATCAGAAATGGGGAATTCATTGGGTTATAGGAGATATTGAGATCTCCGAATCAAAACATGTTTATCTCTTCCTCAACCAATGCGTTCATTGAATTTTGCTTGGCAATCTTATATGATTGGATCCCAATCCCTTGGCTCACCAATTCTCTCTAAAAACAAACAAATTCCCAATCCCTTGGTTTAAATGTTCATAAGAAGAGATGATGCTCGATCACTGATTTTACCACACAGTTTCATGAACCACAATTTGGTAGGATTACATGTCACAATATCCATCCAAACCCCAATCCAATTCATTGTGAGAAAGCTTCTCTAGCATGAATCCTCCATTCCTTTCCCAAGGTTCCGAAGGATTCCAATTATGGGTAGTTTCTCTCCCAAGACAACTACCCAATGGAATTAGATCGAGAAGCTTTCTAACAAAATTCAAGAGAAAAGATTGAAGAAGAAGATAAACTATTATTGATTCATTGAATTACAATAGAGCTCCCTAACCCAATGAAAAGGGGTTTAGTGAGTCATAGCTCTGAATTCAATTACAAAGATATGAAAACTAGCCAAAATGAAAAGGTAAAAAGTCCTTCCTAACTTAAATTCTATCCTATTTATACACTTTCTATATTGAGCTTCTGTTGTGTTTCTTAGGCTTTGAGGCCTCTCCCTGCTTTCCTTTTGCCTTGGGTTTATGATCCATAATCTTGATGAGGCTGTTGATCCAAATTCTGTAACATTCATTGAGCCAACTTAGTGATAATCAAATAATGACACATGACTCAATAAATTGAAATTTCAGACTCATCAATCCTTCAGGCCCAATCCCATAAACCATGATATTCAATTGGGTTTCATACCAAAGTTTAAGTTAATGTTTGTGCTCAAATACTAACTTAAACCGCAATATTTTTGGCCCAGAAACCTTTTCCAAGAGTGGCGTTTAAGTTGCAGTTTAAGCTTAAACTGCAGCTTAAACGCCAGACACTTCCAGTGATGCCTTTTGTGGAAGCACGTTTAAGCTTCAGTTTAAAGTTAAACTGAAGCTTAAACGTGGAAATGGAAGAAGGCAGCCCTGGAGGGTAACTTAGTCGAACACGTTTAAGCTTCAGTTTAAGGTTAAACTGAAGCTTAAACGTGGAGATAGAAAAGGCAGCCCTGGAGGTCGAACACGTTTAAGCTCCAGTTTAAGGTTAAACTGGAGCTTAAACGTGGAAATAGAGAAAGCCATCCTGGAGGTCGAACACGTTTAAGCTCCAGTTTAAGGTTAAACTGGAGCTTAAACGTGGAAGCTGAGAAAGGTAGCCCTGGAGGTGTCGAACACGTTTAAGCTCCAGTTTAAGGTTAAACTGGAGCTTAAACGTGGAAATGGAGAAAGCAACTCTGGAGGGAGAAAACTTGGTCGAACACGTTTAAGCTCCAGTTTAAGGTTAAACTGGAGCTTAAACGTGGAAATAGCTCCCTGGTGCATTTCCCATTTCTGGCGTTTAACCTCCAGTTTAAGGTTAAACTGGAGGTTAAACGTGGAAATGCTTCCTGAGTGGCATTCTCATTCTGGCGTTTAACCTCCAGTTTAAGGTTAAACTGGAGGTTAAACGTGGAAATGCTTCTTTGGTGAGACTTTCATTCTGGCGTTTAACCTCCAGTTTAAGGTTAAACTGGAGGTTAAACTTCAGTTTCAGCATTTCTTAGCCTTCATGATTCTGGCGTTTAAGCTCCAGTTTAGGCTTAAACTGGAACTTAAACTCCACATGTGATATTCAAGCTTCCTTTATTGATTTTGTTGCTTCCTTGCCTAGCCTCTTCTTCCCTGAAATCATCCAAACAATTGCATCAAAGTCTTCAAAATTTCATGAGAAATCTTCCATTCATAGCATTCAAGTAATATAACTAAAACTCATGGAATTTGCATCAAAATCATACTGTTTGGATGGTTCATTGCTTTGTTATTCTTTTAACCATTCTTGGTTACTTTAAGCTCAAGAAAATGCATAAAACAACTAAAACTAACAAAAAAAATGCTAGTGAAACTAGCCTAAGATGCCTTGGCATCACAACACCAAACTTAATACTTGCTTGTCCCTAAGCAAGTCCTGAGTTATTTGAGAAGAAAGTATGAAACAGAAAGCAATTACATTGGCTATATTAGCAAGCATTTGAAGTTCATCAGAAGGGTTTTAAGCAGAAAGTTGCAGCATCACTTTTTCATTCTTATCAGGTAAGATTATCACTTTTTCATTGCATCCATCAAACACTGCTATGGCCTCTTGTTATTCTTATGTCCTTGGCACTTTTCTCTTCTTTGTTTTTCTTTTCTTTTTCTTAGAGCTCATTTGCTCCTTGTTTGCTTGGTGTCATGTGTTGCACAAGCCTTTGGCATTTTCTTTTTCTTATCAGTGCACTACACATATCCACTTCAGGCATTTTAGTTCACATTTCTTCTTGAGACATTGGTGCCCAACACCTCTTTGTGTGACTAAATGTTTTGTATTTAGGTTGCTCTTGATAATGGACTTTTGGTTGATAATCCCGGGTTAGTTAACCCAAGTTACCAAGTGTTGAAACACTCCTCAGAACCTATTCATCCAAGCATATCCTTAATACATAAACACCACAGGCATTTGTCTCAGAAGTTCAAACCATTGGTGCCTAGCTTATTTTCTCAATTTTTTTTTTTTTGCTTTTTGGTTGCCCTTTTTCAGTGGCTTTTTCTTCTTCTTTTTCTTTCTTTTTCATGGCAAAAGACATTTATTCATCAAGATCCATAGACAGTTTTCAATTTCTACACAAAAAATGATAATTCTACACTCTATTTCCAGTGATCTGACTAAACAATCAAGCATGCATACCACCACTTAATTCTACTTGATTTGTCACTAATTGAGCCAAGTTACTTTTGTTCAAACTTTTCTTTTATTTTTGGAAACAGAACAAGCATGGCAAGCACTTGTTTAAGAAGGTGAAGTTATATCCAAACATCTAGGCATTCACTTTATTCAAAGCAATAAACAGACAAATATACTAAAAACTTCACATTCCAGAAAGATTCAACATTTACAGTTTAAACCAGAACAAGCATGCTTTTGTTTGCCCTTTTTAAAGAATTATCAAGGAACAATACCACCTTGTGAAATTCCTTGTTTTCTCTTTGTTGCCAGGAAACAATTTGATTTCTCCTTCTTCTCCTAATTGTTGCTTCATGCTTTAAGATCCTTGTTTCCTTTCCTGCAAAGAGTGATGAAGTTGCTTGCTTCTCAAGCACTTGAGTGGTTAGCTCAACTATGTGTGGGTAAGTATCTGAGTCTTAAGTTGGTGTGTGAACACCAAACTTAGTCTCCCACTTACTTCTCTGTTCTTTGAATCCTTGAGTTCTCTTTGGAATGAAGTTGCTGCTAAGGGTTTTAAGCATTTCTGTGACTGCTTAGAATGGTTGTTCCTTTCATATAATTCAAAGGTTGTTGTGTTCAGTTGATCTTTATGGTGGAACACCAAACTTAGAGTCACACATTCCCCTTTGAATTATTGATCCACGAATTCATTGTTTGGTGTGAAACACCAAACTTAATTCTTTGCAATACACAGAAACTACTTCACCCTTTTTATTGAAACAAATAAAAGAAACAGCAAAAGGGTATTACCTCAGGTTGGGTTGCCTCCCAACAAGCGCTTCTTTAACGTCATTAGCTTGACGGTCAGCTTCCTCAGTTGAGGTGATATTTAACCTTGTCCTTCTCCTCCACATCTCCCAAGTAATGTTTGAGTCTTTGATCGTTCACAATGAAGGTTCGTTGTGACTTTTCTTCCATGATTTCTACTTGTCCATATTTGGAGACCTTGGTGACAAGGAATGGTCCAGACCACCTTGATTTTAGCTTCCCTGGAAATAGCTTCAGCCTAGAATTGTAGAGCAATACTTTTTGTCCTTCTTCAAATTTCCTTGGGGCGATGTTGCTGTCATGCTTCTTCTTTGCTCTTTCTTTGTAAATTTTGGCATTCTCATAAGCTTCAGCTCTGAATTCTTCCAACTCTTGAATTTGCAACATCCTTCTTTCTCCAGCAGCTTTGCTGTCCAAGTTCAAAAGTTTCAAGGCCCAGTATGCCTTGTGCTCCAACTCCAGTGGCAAATGGCAAGCTTTTCCGTATACTAGTTGGTAAGGAGACATTCCAATTGGTGTTTTGAAAGCTGTCCTATATGCCCAAAGAGCATCATCTAGCTTAATCGACCAGTCCTTCCTTGAAGTTCCCACAGTCTTTTCCAGGATCCTTTTGAGTTCTCTGTTAGATATTTCGGCTTGCCCGCTTGTTTGTGGATGGTATGGTGTGGCTACCTTGTGTTTGACTTCATATTTTAGAAGCAATGCCTCTAATGGTTTGTTGCAGAAGTGGCTTCCTCCATCACTGATGATTGCTCTTGGAACCCCAAAACGGCAAAAAATGTGTTTTCTGAGGAAGTTCATGACTACCTTATTATCATTGGTTGGAGTTGCTATTGCTTCAACCCATTTGGAGACATAGTCTACTGCCACAAGAATGTAATTATTTGAGTATGAGGAGGGAAAGGGTCCCATGAAATCTATCCCCCATACATCAAACAATTCAAGTTCCAGAATGAATTGTTGTGGCATTTCATTTCTTCTTGGCAGGTTCCCCGCTTTCTGGCATTCATGGCAGTGCTTCACTAGTTCCTTTGCATCTTTGAAGATAGTGGGCCAATAAAAACCACACTGCAACACCTTAGCTGCTATTCTTTCTCCTGCAAAATATCCTCCATAAGTGGAGCCATGGCAGTCCCATAAGACTTCCCTTCCTTCTTCCTCTGATATGCATCTTCTGAGTATGCCATCGGAACATTTTTTGAACAAGTATGGTTCATCCCAGATGAAGTATTTGGCATCATTTACCAATTTCTTCCTTTGATGCTTGTTAAATTCCAACGGCAAACTCCCAGTGGCCTTGAAGTTTGCTATGTCTGCAAACCAGGGTGCTTTGTGAATTACCATGAGTTGTTCATCAGGAAAGCACTCATTTATATGTGTGCTTTGTGCGCTTCCTTCTTCACATGGTATCCTTGATAAATGGTCTGCCACCTTGTTCTCTACACCCTTCTTGTCTTTGATTTCAATGTCAAATTCCTGCAACAAAAGAACCCATCTAATAAGTCTTGGTTTGGATTCTTGTTTAGCAAGTAAGTATTTTAAAGCTGAATGATCAGTGAAGACAATGACTTTAGATCCAATGAGATAGGATCTAAATTTGTCAAATGCAAAGACTATTGCCAAGAGTTCTTTTTCAGTGGTTGTGTAATTCCTTTGGTTATCATTCAAGACTTTACTGGCATAATAAATCACATGTACCAAATTGTCTTTCCTTTGTCCTAACACTGCCCCAATAGCAAGGTCTGATGCATCACACATCAGTTCAAAAGGTAAGTTCCAATCAGGTGGGGCAATGATAGGTGCAGAGGAAAGTTTTTGCTTCAAACGTTCATAGGCTAGCATGCAATTTTTATCAAATACAAAGGGTGTATCAGAGACAAGCAAGTTACTCAAAGGTTTGGCTATTTTAGAAAAGTCTCTAATAAACCTTCTGTAAAAACCAGCGTGTCCCAAAAAACTCCTAACTGCCTTGACATTACTTGGTGGAGGTAGTTTTTCAATGAGTTCCACCTTAGCTCTGTCCACCTCAATGCCTCTATTAGAGATTTTGTGGCCAAGGACTATTCCTTCTGTGACCATGAAATGACATTTTTCCCAGTTTAATACTAGGTTAGTCTCTTGGCACCTCTTAAGCACCAAGGCAAGGTGGTGTAGGCAGCTAGGAAAAGAATCTCCAAACACAGAAAAATCATCCATGAAGACCTCAATAAATTTTTCAATCATGTCCGAAAAGATGGACAGCATGCATCTTTGGAAAGTGGCAGGTGCATTGCACAATCCAAAGGGCATGCGTCTATAAGCAAAAACTCCATATGGACAAACAAATGATGTTTTCTCTTGATCTCTAGGATCAACTACTATCTGATTATAGCCTGAGTATCCATCCAAAAAGCAATAGTAAGCATGTCCTGCAAGCCTTTCAAGCATCTGATCCATGAATGGGAGTGGGAAATGATCTTTTCTGGTGGCTTCATTGAGCTTCCTGTAGTCTATGCACATCCTCCACCCAGTGACAGTTCTTGTGGGTATGAGTTCGTTCCTCTCATTTGGCACCACAGTTATGCCACCTTTCTTGGGAACTACATGGATGGGACTAACCCATGGGCTATCAGAAATGGGGTAGATTACCCCTGCCTGCCATAACTTCATGACCTCCTTTTGTACCACTTCTTTCATGACGGGATTCAATCTTCTCTGAGCTTGGATGGAGGGTCTAGCATCCTCTTCTAACAAGATTTTATGCATGCATATGGATGAACTTATCCCCTTCAAATCAGCTAGGGTCCATCCAATGGCATCTTGATGAGTTTGTAGCACCTTGATCAATTCTTCTTCCTGTTCTTGACTCAGGGCAGAGCTAATGATAACAGGATGACTCTCATCACTACCCAAGTATGCATACTTGAGATTAGGGGGAAATGCTTTGAGCTCAGGTTTTGGTGCTTCCTTCTCTTCTTTCACTATCTCTGGCATGTTTGGCATGGTTGTTTCAGCAGCCTTGATGTCACTAACTTCTATGTCCTTGGTGAACTCCTCCTCTGCCACTTCCTTTGTTGTTTCCTCAAAGGTTTCTTGTACTGCAATGTCCACTACATCCACCCTCATGCATTCCCTTGGTGATTCTGATGGATAGCTCATTGCCTTGAATACGTTAAACACCAATTTCTCATCATGTAGTCTAAGAGTGAGTTCACCCTTTTGTACATCTATGATGGCTACAGCAGTAGCCAGGAAGGGTCTTCCCAGAATTATTGAAGCTTTGGCTTCTTCCTCCATATCTAACACCACAAAATCAGCAGGAAATATAAAATCTCCCACCTTCACCAACAAATCCTCAACTATCCCATGAGGGAATTTAAAAGTTCGATCTGCCAATTGGAGGGCCATTCTTGTTGGTTTGGCTTCCTCAATCTTCATTCTTCTCATCATTGTTAGAGACATCAAATTGATACTGGCCCCTAAGTCACACAAGGCCTTCTCCACCATGACTTCTCCTATGATGCAGGGGATTTGGAAACTGCCTGGATCCTTCAATTTCTGAGGCAATTTGTGCTGGATGATGGCACTGCATTCTTCAGTTAACAACACAGTTTCCTCGTTTCTCCAGCTTCTTTTCTTGGTCATTAATTCCTTTAAGAATTTTGCATAGAGTGGCATTTGCTCTATTGCCTCAGCAAACGGAATGTTGATTTGAAGCTTCTTGAAAATCTCCAAGAACCTGGAGAATTGGCCATCCTTTTCACTTTTCATCAAACGTTGAGGATATGGTGCTTTAGGTGTATAAGGCTTCAGGACCTCTTTTTCTTTTTCTTTTGTTGCAGACGATGTAAAAGATTGTCCTTGTTCCTTATCTCTCACATTTTCCTTTGCTTCATCCTCTGTGGTTTCCTTTGAGATCTCCTTTAGATTCTTTCCGCTTCTGAGGGTTATGGCCTTACATTCTTCCCTTGCAATAGCCTTGGCAGCATGAGAAACGCTTGTCCCAGGGGTTTGCTTAGACAAATACGCAATTTGATTTTCTAGCTTCTGGATGGCAGCTCCTTGGTTTTGCAGGTTAGAATTTACTTCTTCCTTAAAAGCTTTCAATTCGGTTATGTCTTGACTCATGGTTGCAAGCATTCTTTCTATCCTGTTTAATTGATCTTGAAATTGTTGGTTCGGATTAGGTTGAGCAGGTTGATTATTTTGGCTATGATATGGTGGTTGAGAGTAAGTGTTTTGTGTGGCTTGGTATGATCTTTGGTTGGAGTTTTGGTATGTGGACTTGTTATGTTGGTTTTGCTGGTTTCCCCACCCAAAGTTTGGGTGGTTTTTCCAGCCTGGGTTGTAAGTGTTGGAATGTGGATCATATGGTTGTCTTTGTTGATTTCCTACATAATTGGCCTCTTCCCAATCACCTCCTTCAGTACTTTCTTCCTCTTGATCTTGTGTGTGTATTGCAGCCACTTGTTTTGTTTCTAATTTCCTAGTGAGCTCTGCTAGTTGCTTGGCAAACACCTTGTTTTGGGCTAGAATTGTATCAACATGGTTCAGCTCCATGACTCCCTTAGTGTTGTGTCTCTCTGATGCATAGTAGTACTCATTCTCAGCCACTGTCTCAATCACTTCAATGGCTTCTTCCACAGTCTTTTTCCTATTCAATGAACCTCCTGATGAATGGTCTACAGCCTTCCTTGATTCATAAGACAGTCCATCATAGAAAATATGCAATTGCACCCAGTCATGGAACATGTCTGGTGGGCATTTCCTTGTCAAATCCTTGAATCTCTCCCATGCCTCGTAGAGAGTTTCACCATCTTGTTGTCTAAAAGTCTGAACCTCAGATCGAAGCCTATTGACCTTTTGTGGGGGGTAGAAACGTGCCAGAAATTTGCTTTCCACCTCGTCCCATGTTGTTAGGCTCCCCCTTGGGAATGATTCCAGCCACTTAGCTGCCTTGTCCCTAAGTGAAAATGGGAACAAAAGCAGTTTATAGGCATCTTCCTGGACTCCATTGGACTTCACAGTGTCGCAAATTCTCAGGAATTTTGTGAGATGTTGGTTTGGGTCTTCATTAGCACTCCCACCAAATGAACAATGATTCTCCACAAGTGATATTAGCTGTGGTTTGAGCTCAAAATTGTTGGCCTGAATGGGTGGTTTCTGGATGCTGCTACCACAATTCCCAGAGGTTGGGTTTATGTATGAACTAAGAACCCTCCTCTCAGGAATGGCATTGTTTCCATCAGCTCTCTCATGGTGGTGAACTTCTCTATCCATGTTGAGATCTAAAGCTTCCTCAAAATTGTCCTCAGATTCTCCTTCAGATTCCTCTTCTCCCAGTACTCTCTTCCCTCTTGCTTCCCTTCTAAGTCTATGAAGGGTCCTCTCTGGTTCGGTATATGGAGGAGTTGATGTCTCTCCTCTCCTACCTGTCATACAAGAACACAGCACAGTCAACAAACAAGTGAAATACTCTTGGTTAATGGAAGAGTATGGTTAGAGCAGTTGAGGAATTAATTCAAACAGTTAGTGAGTCAGTGAGTTAGTTGCTTGAATTTAAAGGCATAAAGAAAGAAAGCATGTAACAGAGTGCAGAAATTAAAATTCAACAAGTAACTTGTACTGAATTAATCAAAACAAAAAAATGCTCAATCTAGTTAACTTCCAATTTGAGAATTGTCAATCGAAAACCAATCCCCGGCAACGGCGCCATAAACTTGATGCGCATAAACTTGTTATGCTACGATTTAGGAAATTGCACGATCGGCAAAATTCCTTCCGGCAAGTGCACCGGTTATCGTCAAGTAAAAACTCACAATAGAGTGAGGTCGAATCCCACAAGGATTGGTTGAGTGAGCAATTCGGATTAGAAGTGTGTTCTAGTTGAGCGGAATCAAGATTTAGATGAGAATTGCGGAATGTAAAATTGGCGGGAAACGTAAATGACAAGAAATTTAAATGGCGGAATCTTAAATTGCATGAATTAAAGAGCAGAAGCTAAATTGCTGAAATTAAGCATGAATTGAGTTGCAGAATGTAAAGAGAAAGTGGAAATCAGAAATGGGGAATTCATTGGGTTATAGGAGATATTGAGATCTCCGAATCAAAACATGTTTATCTCTTCCTCAACCAATGCGTTCATTGAATTTTGCTTGGCAATCTTATATGATTGGATCCCAATCCCTTGGCTCACCAATTCTCTCTAAAAACAAACAAATTCCCAATCCCTTGGTTTAAATGTTCATAAGAAGAGATGATGCTCGATCACTGATTTTACCACACAGTTTCATGAACCACAATTTGGTAGGATTACATGTCACAATATCCATCCAAACCCCAATCCAATTCAATGTGAGAAAGCTTCTCTAGCATGAATCCTCCATTCCGTTCCCAAGGTTCCGAAGGATTCCAATTATGGGTAGTTTCTCTCCCAAGACAACTACCCAATGGAATTAGATCGAGAAGCTTTCTAACAAAATTCAAGAGAAAAGATTGAAGAAGAAGATAAACTATTATTGATTCATTGAATTACAATAGAGCTCCCTAACCCAATGAAAAGGGGTTTAGTGAGTCATAGCTCTGAATTCAATTACAAAGATATGAAAACTAGCCAAAATGAAAAGGTAAAAAGTCCTTCCTAACTTAAATTCTATCCTATTTATACACTTTCTATATTGAGCTTCTGTTGTGTTTCTTGGGCTTTGACGCCTCTCCCTGCTTTCCTTTTGCCTTGGGTTTATGATCCATAATCTTGATGAGGCTGTTGATCCAAATTCTGTAACATTCATTGAGCCAACTTAGTGATAATCAAATAATGACACATGACTCAATAAATTGAAATTTCAGACTCATCAATCCTTCAGGCCCAATCCCATAAACCATGATATTCAATTGGGTTTCATACCAAAGTTTAAGTTAATGTTTGTGCTCAAATACTAACTTAAACCGCAATATTTTTGGCCCAGAAACCTTTTCCAAGAGTGGCGTTTAAGTTGCAGTTTAAGCTTAAACTGCAGCTTAAACGCCAGACACTTCCAGTGATGCCTTTTGTGGAAGCACGTTTAAGCTTCAGTTTAAGGTTAAACTGAAGCTTAAACGTGGAAATGGAAGAAGGCAGCCCTGGAGGGTAACTTAGTCGAACACGTTTAAGCTTCAGTTTAAGGTTAAACTGAAGCTTAAACGTGGAGATAGAAAAGGCAGCCCTGGAGGTCGAACACGTTTAAGCTCCAGTTTAAGGTTAAACTGGAGCTTAAACGTGGAAATAGAGAAAGCCATCCTGGAGGTCGAACACGTTTAAGCTCCAGTTTAAGGTTAAACTGGAGCTTAAACGTGGAAGCTGAGAAAGGTAGCCCTGGAGGTGTCGAACACGTTTAAGCTCCAGTTTAAGGTTAAACTGGAGCTTAAACGTGGAAATGGAGAAAGCAACCCTGGAGGGAGAAAACTTGGTCGAACACGTTTAAGCTCCAGTTTAAGGTTAAACTGGAGCTTAAACGTGGAAATAGCTCCCTGGTGCATTTCCCATTTCTGGGGTTTAACCTCCAGTTTAAGGTTAAACTGGAGGTTAAACGTGGAAATGCTTCCTGAGTGGCATTCTCATTCTGGCGTTTAACCTCCAGTTTAAGGTTAAACTGGAGGTTAAACGTGGAAATGCTTCTTTGGTGAGACTTTCATTCTGGCGTTTAACCTCCAGTTTAAGGTTAAACTGGAGGTTAAACTTCAGTTTCAGCATTTCTTAGCCTTCATGATTCTGGCGTTTAAGCTCCAGTTTAGGCTTAAACTGGAACTTAAACTCCACATGTGATATTCAAGCTTCCTTTATTGATTTTGTTGCTTCCTTGCCTAGCCTCTTCTTCCCTGAAATCATCCAAACAATTGCATCAAAGTCTTGCAAAATTTCATGAGAAATCTTCCATTCATAGCATTCAAGTAATATAACTAAAACTCATGGAATTTGCATCAAAATCATACTGTTTGGATGGTTCATTGCTTTGTTATTCTTTTAAGCATTCTTGGTTACTTTAAGCTCAAGAAAATGCATAAAACAACTAAAACTAACAAAAAAAATGCTAGTGAAACTAGCCTAAGATGCCTTGGCATCACAACACCAAACTTAATACTTGCTTGTCCCTAAGCAAGTCCTGAGTTATTTGAGAAGAAAGTATGAAACAGAAAGCAATTACATTGGCTATATTAGCAAGCATTTGAAGTTCATCAGAAGGGTTTTATGCAGAAAGTTGCAGCATCACTTTTTCATTCTTATCAGGTAAGATTATCACTTTTTCATTGCATCCATCAAACACTGCTATGGCCTCTTGTTATTCTTATGTCCTTGGCACTTTTCTCTTCTTTGTTTTTCTTTTCTTTTTCTTAGAGCTCCTTTGCTCCTTGTTTGCTTGGTGTCATGTGTTGCACAAGCCTTTGGCATTTTCTTTTTCTTATCAGTGCACTACACATATCCACTTCAGGCATTTTAGTTCACATTTCTTCTTGAGACATTGGTGCCCAGCACCTCTTTGTGTGACTAAATGTTTTGTATTTAGGTTGCTCTTGATAATGGAATTTTGGTTGATAATCCCGGGTTAGTTAACCCAAGTTACCAAGTGTTGAAACACTCCTCAGAACCTATTCATCCAAGCATATCCTTAATACATAAACACCACAGGCATTTGTCTCAGAAGTTCAAACCATTGGTGCCTAGCTTATTTTCTCAATTTTTTTTTTTGCTTTTTGGTTGCCCTTTTTCAGTGGCTTTTTCTTCTTCTTTTTCTTTCTTTTTCATGGCCAAAGACATTTATTCATCAAGATCCATAGACAGTTTTCAATTTCTACACAAAAAATGATAATTCTACACTCTATTTCCAGTGATCTGACTAAACAATCAAGCATGCATACCACCACTTAATTCTACTTGATTTGTCACTAATTGAGCCAAGTTACTTTTGTTCAAACTTTTCTTTTATTTTTGGAAACAGAACAAGCATGGCAAGCACTTGTTTAAGAAGGTGAAGTTATATCCAAACATCTAGGCATTCACTTTATTCAAAGCAATAAACAGACAAATATACTAAAAACTTCACATTCCAGAAAGATTCAACATTTACAGTTTAAACCAGAACAAGCATGCTTTTGTTTGCCCTTTTTAAAGAATTATCAAGGAACAATACCACCTTGTGAAATTCCTTGTTTTCTCTTTGTTGCCAGGAAACAATTTGATTTCTCCTTCTTCTCCTAATTGTTGCTTCATGCTTTAAGATCCTTGTTTCCTTTCCTGCAAAGAGTGATGAAGTTGCTTGCTTCTCAAGCACTTGAGTGGTTAGCTCAACTATGTGTGGGTAAGTATCTGAGTCTTAAGTTGGTGTGTGAACACCAAACTTAGTCTCCCACTTACTTCTCTGTTCTTTGAATCCTTGAGTTCTCTTTGGAATGAAGTTGCTGCTAAGGGTTTTAAGCATTTCTGTGACTGCTTAGAATGGTTGTTCCTTTCATATAATTCAAAGGTTGTTGTGTTCAGTTGATCTTTATGGTGGAACACCAAACTTAGAGTCACACATTCCCCTTTGAATTATTGATCCACGAATTCATTGTTTGGTGTGAAACACCAAACTTAATTCTTTGCAATGCACAGAAACTACTTCACCCTTTTTATTGAAACAAATAAAAGAAACAGCAAAAGGGTATTACCTCAGGTTGGGTTGCCTCCCAACAAGCGCTTCTTTAACGTCATTAGCTTGACGGTCAGCTTCCTCAGTTGAGGTGATATTTAACCTTGTCCTTCTCCTCCACATCTCCCAAGTAATGTTTGAGTCTTTGACCGTTCACAATGAAGGTTCGTTGTGACTTTTCTTCCATGATTTCTACTTGTCCATATTTGGAGATCTTGGTGACAAGGAATGGTCCAGACCACCTTGATTTTAGCTTCCCTGGAAATAGCTTCAGCCTAGAATTGTAGAGCAATACTTTTTGTCCTTCTTCAAATTTCCTTGGGGCGATGTTGCTGTCATGCTTCTTCTTTGCTCTTTCTTTGTAAATTTTGGCATTCTCATAAGCTTCAGCTCTGAATTCTTCCAACTCTTGAATTTGCAACATCCTTCTTTCTCTAGCAGCTTTGCTGTCCAAGTTCAAAAGTTTCAAGGCCCAGTATGCCTTGTGCTCCAACTCCAGTGGCAAATGGCAAGCTTTTCCGTATACTAGTTGGTAAGGAGACATTCCAATTGGTGTTTTGAAAGCTGTCCTATATGCCCAAAGAGCATCATCTAGCTTAATCGACCAGTCCTTCCTTGAAGTTCCCACAGTCTTTTCCAGGATCCTTTTGAGTTCTCTGTTAGATATTTCGGCTTGCCCACTTGTTTGTGGATGGTATGGTGTGGCTACCTTGTGTTTGACTCCATATTTTAGAAGCAATGCCTCTAATGGTTTGTTGCAGAAGTGGCTTCCTCCATCACTGATGATTGCTCTTGGAACCCCAAAACGGCAAAAAATGTGTTTTCTGAGGAAGTTCATGACTACCTTATTATCATTGGTTGGAGTTGCTATTGCTTCAACCCATTTGGAGACATAGTCTACTGCCACAAGAATGTAATTATTTGAGTATGAGGAGGGAAAGGGTCCCATGAAATCTATCCCCCATACATCAAACAATTCAAGTTCCAGAATGAATTGTTGTGGCATTTCATTTCTTCTTGGCAGGTTCCCCGCTTTCTGGCATTCATGGCAGTGCTTCACTAGTTCCTTTGCATCTTTGAAGATAGTGGGCCAATAAAAACCACACTGCAACACCTTAGCTGCTGTTCTTTCTCCTGCAAAATGTCCTCCATAAGTGGAGCCATGGCAGTCCTATAAGACTTCCCTTCCTTCTTCCTCTGATATGCATCTTCTGAGTATGCCATCGGAACATTTTTTGAACAAGTATGGTTCGTCCCAGATGAAGTATTTGGCATCATTTACCAATTTCTTCCTTTGATGCTTGTTAAATTCCAACGGCAAACTCCCAGTGGCCTTGAAGTTTGCTATGTCTGCAAACCAGGGTGCTTTGTGAATTACCATGAGTTGTTCATCAGCAAAGCACTCATTTATATGTGTGCTTTGTGCGCTTCCTTCTTCACATGGTATCCTTGATAAATGGTCTGCCACCTTGTTCTCTACACCCTTCTTGTCTTTGATTTCAATGTCAAATTCCTGCAACAAAAGAACCCATCTAATAAGTCTTGGTTTGGATTCTTGTTTAGCAAGTAAGTATTTTAAAGCTGAATGATCAGTGAAGACAATGACTTTAGATCCAATGAGATAGGATCTAAATTTGTCAAATGCAAAGACTATTGCCAAGAGTTCTTTTTCAGTGGTTGTGTAATTCCTTTGGTTATCATTCAAGACTTTACTGGCATAATAAATCACATGTACCAAATTGTCTTTCCTTTGTCCTAACACTGCCCCAATAGCAAGGTCTGATGCATCACACATCAGTTCAAAAGGTAAGTTCCAATCAGGTGGGGCAATGATAGGTGCAGAGGAAAGTTTTTGCTTCAAAAGTTCATAGGCTAGCATGCAATTTTTATCAAATACAAAGGGTGTATCAGAGACAAGCAAGTTACTCAAAGGTTTGGCTATTTTAGAAAAGTCTCTAATAAACCTTCTGTAAAAACCAGCGTGTCCCAAAAAACTCCTAACTGCCTTGACATTACTTGGTGGAGGTAGTTTTTCAATGAGTTCCACCTTAGCTCTGTCCACCTCAATGCCTCTATTAGAGATTTTGTGGCCAAGGACTATTCCTTCTGTGACCATGAAATGACATTTTTCCCAGTTTAATACTAGGTTAGTCTCTTGGCACCTCTTAAGCACCAAGGCAAGGTGGTGTAGGCAGCTAGGAAAAGAATCTCCAAACACAGAAAAATCATCCATGAAGACCTCAATAAATTTTTCAATCATGTCCGAAAAGATGGACAGCATGC
Source organism: Arachis ipaensis (assembly GCF_059453495.1). Classification (NCBI taxonomy): domain Eukaryota; kingdom Viridiplantae; phylum Streptophyta; class Magnoliopsida; order Fabales; family Fabaceae; genus Arachis; species Arachis ipaensis. Next base: position 82,976,709 of record NC_142444.1, read on the forward strand.
ATCTTTGGAAAGTGGCAGGTGCATTGCACAATCCAAAGGGCATGCGTCTATAAGCAAAAACTCCATATGGACAAACAAATGATGTTTTCTCTTGATCTCTAGGATCAACTACTATCTGATTATAGCCTGAGTATCCATCCAAAAAGCAATAGTAAGCATGTCCTGCAAGCCTTTCAAGCATCTGATCCATGAATGGGAGTGGGAAATGATCTTTTCTGGTGGCTTCATTGAGCTTCCTGTAGTCTATGCACATCCTCCACCCAGTGACAGTTCTTGTGGGTATGAGTTCGTTCCTCTCATTTGGCACCACAGTTATGCCACCTTTCTTGGGAACTACATGGATGGGACTAACCCATGGGCTATCAGAAATGGGGTAGATTACCCCTGCCTGCCATAACTTCATGACCTCCTTTTGTACCACTTCTTTCATGACGGGATTCAATCTTCTCTGAGCTTGGATGGAGGGTCTAGCATCCTCTTCTAACAAGATTTTATGCATGCATATGGATGAACTTATCCCCTTCAAATCAGCTAGGGTCCATCCAATGGCATCTTGATGAGTTTGTAGCACCTTGATCAATTCTTCTTCCTGTTCTTGACTCAGGGCAGAGCTAATGATAACAGGATGACTCTCATCACTACCCAAGTATGCATACTTGAGATTAGGGGGAAATGCTTTGAGCTCAGGTTTTGGTGCTTCCTTCTCTTCTTTCACTATCTCTGGCATGTTTGGCATGGTTGTTTCAGCAGCCTTGATGTCACTAACTTCTATGTCCTTGGTGAACTCCTCCTCTGCCACTTCCTTTGTTGTTTCCTCAAAGGTTTCTTGTACTGCAATGTCCACTACATCCACCCTCATGCATTCCCTTGGTGATTCTGATGGATAGCTCATTGCCTTGAATACGTTAAACACCAATTTCTCATCATGTAGTCTAAGAGTGAGTTCACCCTTTTGTACATCTATGATGGCTCCAGCAGTAGCCAGGAAGGGTCTTCCCAGAATTATTGAAGCTTTGGCTTCTTCCTCCATATCTAACACCACAAAATCAGCAGGAAATATAAAATCTCCCACCTTCACCAACAAATCCTCAACTATCCCATGAGGGAATTTAAAAGTTCGATCTGCCAATTGGAGGGCCATTCTTGTTGGTTTGGCTTCCTCAATCTTCATTCTTCTCATCATTGTTAGAGACATCAAATTGATACTGGCCCCTAAGTCACACAAGGCCTTCTCCACCATGACTTCTCTTATGATGCAGGGGATTTGGAAACTGCCTGGATCCTTCAATTTCTGAGGCAATTTGTGCTGGATGATGGCACTGCATTCTTCAGTTAACAACACAGTTTCCTCGTTTCTCCAGCTTCTTTTCTTGGTCATTAATTCCTTTAAGAATTTTGCATAGAGTGGCATTTGCTCTATTGCCTCAGCAAACGGAATGTTGATTTGAAGCTTCTTGAAAATCTCCAAGAACCTGGAGAATTGGCCATCCTTTTCACTTTTCATCAAACGTTGAGGATATGGTGCTTTAGGTGTATAAGGCTTCAGGACCTCTTTTTCTTTTTCTTTTGTTGCAGACGATGTAAAAGATTGTCCTTGTTCCTTATCTCTCACATTTTCCTTTGCTTCATCCTCTGTGGTTTCCTTTGAGATCTCCTTTAGATTCTTTCCGCTTCTGAGGGTTATGGCCTTACATTCTTCCTTGCAATAGCCTTGGCAGCATGAGAAACGCTTGTCCCAGGGGTTTGCTTAGACAAATACGCAATTTGATTTTCTAGCTTCTGGATGGCAGCTCCTTGGTTTTGCAGGTTAGAATTTACTTCTTCCTTAAAAGCTTTCAATTCGGTTATGTCTTGACTCATGGTTGCAAGCATTCCTTCTATCCTGTTTAATTGATCTTGAAATTGTTGGTTCGGATTAGGTTGAGCAGGTTGATTATTTTGGCTATGATATGGTGGTTGAGAGTAAGTGTTTTGTGTGGCTTGGTATGATCTTTGGTTGGAGTTTTGGTATGTGGACTTGTTATGTTGGTTTTGCTGGTTTCCCCACCCAAAGTTTGGGTGGTTTTTCCAGCCTGGGTTGTAAGTGTTGGAATGTGGATCATATGGTTGCCTTTGTTGATTTCCTACATAATTGGCCTCTTCCCAATCACCTCCTTCAGTACTTTCTTCCTCTTGATCTTGTGTGTGTATTGCAGCCACTTGTTTTGTTTCTAATTTCCTAGTGAGCTCTGCTAGTTGCTTGGCAAACACCTTGTTTTGGGCTAGAATTGTATCAACATGGTTCAGCTCCATGACTCCCTTAGTGTTGTGTCTCTCTGATGCATAGTAGTACTCATTCTCAGCCACTGTCTCAATCACTTCAATGGCTTCTTCCACAGTCTTTTTCCTGTTCAATGAACCTCCTGATGAATGGTCTACAGCCTTCCTTGATTCATAAGACAGTCCATCATAGAAAATATGCAATTGCACCCAGTCATGGAACATGTCTGGTGGGCATTTCCTTGACAAATCCTTGAATCTCTCCCATGCCTCGTAGAGAGTTTCACCATCTTGTTGTCTAAAAGTCTGAACCTCAGATCGAAGCCTATTGACCTTTTGTGGGGGGTAGAAATGTGCCAGAAATTTGCTTTCCACCTCGTCCCATGTTGTTAGGCTCCCCCTTGGGAATGATTCCAACCACTTAGCTGCCTTGTCCCTAAGTGAAAATGGGAACAAAAGCAGTTTATAGGCATCTTCCTGAACTCCATTGGACTTCACAGTGTCGCAAATTCTCAGGAATTTTGTGAGATGTTGGTTTGGGTCTTCATTAGCACTCCCACCAAATGAACAATGATTCTCCACAAGTGATATTAGCTGTGGTTTGAGCTCAAAATTGTTGGCCTGAATGGGTGGTTTCTGGATGCTGCTACCACAATTCCCAGAGGTTGGGTTTATGTATGAACTAAGAACCCTCCTCTCAGGAATGGCATTGTTTCCATCAGCTCTCTCATGGTGGTGAACTTCTCTATCCATGTTGAGATCTAAAGCTTCCTCAAAATTGTCCTCAGATTCTCCTTCAGATTCCTCTTCTCCCAGTACTCTCTTCCCTCTTGCTTCCCTTCTAAGTCTATGAAGGGTCCTCTCTGGTTCGGTATATGGAGGAGTTGATGTCTCTCCTCTCCTACCTGTCATACAAGAACACAGCACAGGCAACAAACAAGTGAAATACTCTTGGTTAATGGAAGAGTATGGTTAGAGCAGTTGAGGAATTAATTCAAACAGTTAGTGAGTCAGTGAGTTAGTTGCTTGAATTTAAAGGCATAAAGAAAGAAAGCATGTAACAGAGTGCAGAAATTAAAATTCAACAAGTAACTTGTACTGAATTAATCAAAACAAAAAAAATGCTCAATCTAGTTAACTTCCAATTTGAGAATTGTCAATCGAAAACCAATCCCCGGCAACGGCGCCATAAACTTGATGCGCATAAACTTGTTATGCTACGATTTAGGAAATTGCACGATCGGCAAAATTCCTTCCGGCAAGTGCACCGGTTATCGTCAAGTAAAAACTCACAATAGAGTGAGGTCGAATCCCACAAGGATTGGTTGAGTGAGCAATTCGGATTAGAAGTGTGTTCTAGTTGAGCGGAATCAAGATTTAGATGAGAATTGCGGAATGTAAAATTGGCGGGAAACGTAAATGACAAGAAATTTAAATGGCGGAATCTTAAATTGCATGAATTAAAGAGCAGAAACTAAATTGCTGAAATTAAGCATGAATTGAGTTGCAGAATGTAAAGAGAAAGTGGAAATCAGAAATGGGGAATTCATTGGGTTATAGGAGATATTGAGATCTCCGAATCAAAACATGTTTATCTCTTCCTCAACCAATGCGTTCATTGAATTTTGCTTGGCAATCTTATATGATTGGATCCCAATCCCTTGGCTCACCAATTCTCTCTAAAAACAAATAAATTCCCAATCCCTTGGTTTAAATGTTCATAAGAAGAGATGATGCTCGATCACTGATTTTACCACACAGTTTCATGAACCACAATTTGGTAGGATTACATGTCACAATATCCATCCAAACCCCAATCCAATTCACTGTGAGAAAGCTTCTCTAGCATGAATCCTCCATTCCTTTCCCAAGGTTCCGAAGGATTCCAATTATGGGTAGTTTCTCTCCCAAGACAACTACCCAATGGAATTAGATCGAGAAGCTTTCTAACAAAATTCAAGAGAAAAGATTGAAGAAGAAGATAAACTATTATTGATTCATTGAATTACAATAGAGCTCCCTAACCCAATGAAAAGGGGTTTAGTGAGTCATAGCTCTGAATTCAATTACAAAGATATGAAAACTAGCCAAAATGAAAAGGTAAAAAGTCCTTCCTAACTTAAATTCTATCCTATTTATACACTTTCTATATTGAGCTTCTGTTGTGTTTCTTGGGCTTTGAGGCCTCTCCCTGCTTTCCTTTTGCCTTGGGTTTATGATCCATAATCTTGATGAGGCTGTTGATCCAAATTCTGTAACATTCATTGAGCCAACTTAGTGATAATCAAATAATGACACATGACTCAATAAATTGAAATTTCAGACTCATCAATCCTTCAGGCCCAATCCCATAAACCATGATATTCAATTGGGTTTCATACCAAAGTTTAAGTTAATGTTTGTGCTCAAATACTAACTTAAACCGCAATATTTTTGGCCCAGAAACCTTTTCCAAGAGTGGCGTTTAAGTTGCAGTTTAAGCTTAAACTGCAGCTTAAACGCCAGACACTTCCAGTGATGCCTTTTGTGGAAGCACGTTTAAGCTTCAGTTTAAGGTTAAACTGAAGCTTAAACGTGGAAATGGAAGAAGGCAGCCCTGGAGGGTAACTTAGTCGAACACGTTTAAGCTTCAGTTTAAGGTTAAACTGAAGCTTAAACGTGGAGATAGAAAAGGCAGCCCTGGAGGTCGAACACGTTTAAGCTCCAGTTTAAGGTTAAACTGGAGCTTAAACGTGGAAATAGAGAAAGCCATCCTGGAGGTCGAACACGTTTAAGCTCCAGTTTAAGGTTAAACTGGAGCTTAAACGTGGAAGCTGAGAAAGGTAGCCCTGGAGGTGTCGAACACGTTTAAGCTCCAGTTTAAGGTTAAACTGGAGCTTAAACGTGGAAATGGAGAAAGCAACCCTGGAGGGAGAAAACTTGGTCGAACACGTTTAAGCTCCAGTTTAAGGTTAAACTGGAGCTTAAACGTGGAAATAGCTCCCTGGTGCATTTCCCATTTCTGGCGTTTAACCTCCAGTTTAAGGTTAAACTGGAGGTTAAACGTGGAAATGCTTCCTGAGTGACATTCTCATTCTGGCGTTTAACCTCCAGTTTAAGGTTAAACTGGAGGTTAAACGTGGAAATGCTTCTTTGGTGAGACTTTCATTCTGGCGTTTAACCTCCAGTTTAAGGTTAAACTGGAGGTTAAACTTCAGTTTCAGCATTTCTTAGCCTTCATGATTCTGGCGTTTAAGCTCCAGTTTAGGCTTAAACTGGAACTTAAACTCCACATGTGATATTCAAGCTTCCTTTATTGATTTTGTTGCTTCCTTGCCTAGCCTCTTCTTCCCTGAAATCATCCAAACAATTGCATCAAAGTCTTGCAAAATTTCATGAGAAATCTTCCATTCATAGCATTCAAGTAATATAACTAAAACTCATGGAATTTGCATCAAAATCATACTGTTTGGATGGTTCATTGCTTTGTTATTCTTTTAACCATTCTTGGTTACTTTAAGCTCAAGAAAATGCATAAAACAACTAAAACTAACAAAAAAAATGCTAGTGAAACTAGCCTAAGATGCCTTGGCATCAGTATCTTATGAAGAACTAGATGGAAAAGGTCAAGAAGCAAGTTCCCTTGGTAATGATCATCATGAATTAAGCTCTCCTAGTAATGAACTTGCATCCGTAAGTGAATTCTTTGAGATTGAAGAATCTTCCCCAAGTGAATACGAAGAGGATACAAAGTCAAAGAAGTTTGTAAAGAAGTGGAAGAATTCAAAGAAGAATACAAGGGAGTAGAGCTTGCAAAACCACTGGAAACACCTATCCCAAGGCCATTACCACCCAATACAAACTTTAAGTGGGTAAAATCCTTAGCTTTTATCTTTATCTTTCCACTTGAATATGGTTTGCTTGAAACAGATAACTATTGTCTAATTATGTATTTTAGTGCTTTAATTGGTGTCAACTTAAATTTAAATGATGACAGAATTGTGTGGCATGGTTTTCTAATTCAGCACACGGGTTTGTTGTTCAGTTTGTAGCATTTTTTTTTAAAATTGAATATGATATTTTAGGGGGTTTTAAACCGATACCAAAAAAGATTCTAAAAGTTTTATAAAATCGCCAAAAATAAGTTTGTCACATTTCAAATTTTGGAGATTTGTAAAATTCCCAAAAATCTTTTCATTGGATTTTAAATTGCAACAAAATAGAAAAAAAACAGGTCACAAAGTAGCGAAAATCTTGTACTACTATAGTCTCCTATTTCTTTTTCTTTTAACCCCTTCAATTTTTCTATAGTATTATATATGTACATGTAATCCGTTCTCCTTATAATTTATCAAGAGAGTTTTAAGAAATTTTGATGTCTTGTAATTTTTATAATTTATAAAAAATATTATATGATGATTAATTAATTAGGTAATCAAAATTTATAATCATAATAATTATAATAAGCCAAATACTTGTATCCAAAATTTATATGTAATAATATATTTAAGAGTAAAGTATCGTTTTTGTCCCCAACATTTGGGGTAAGTCTTATTTGTGTCCCTAACGTTTAAATCGTCCTATTTGTATCCTTAACGTTTATAAAAGTGATTCAATGTTATCCTACTATCAATTATACTAACAAATCAGATCATATTTTTCAATTATTCTCATTTGGATGTAATCATTCTCAATTAGGTCTCACTTGGATGTGGTCGATTTTAATATTATACCCACTATTTGTGTTTAGATTCAATTATGTCCCTAGAAAAGTGAATTATGTAAATATTGTAGGAATTAGTTTCAACATTTAATGAGCTATTTTTTCGGAGTAGATCATCGATTCTATGCCAGACATTTGTATTCTAACTTCAAGAAGAGATTTTTAAAACTCAAACTAAAGCACTCATGATGTGTAATTGACGGCAGGATAACATTGAATCACTTTTACAAATGTTAGGGATACAAATAAGACGATTTAAATGTTAGAGACACAAATAGGATTTACCCCAAACGTTGGGGACAAAAACGATACTTTACTCTTAAATATATTATTACATATAAATCATTAATAATTTATCAGTAATTAGGATTAGATCACAATAAAATTATATTATAATAATCTTCTAACAATCGAATCTATACATACATTGTCATTAATTTCTAAATGATTCATGTTTTAGATAACGGAAATGTTTGGTAACCAAAGAAAATCAGCCAAAAACAGCTATAACTTACCTTATTTAGCATTCATTAATTGTTGCAACAATTAATTAATGCTAAATAAAGTAAATTCTGGCTGTTTTTTTGTTTACCTAGCATTACTGGAAGATAAAAAATGTACGTCGCCTAATAATAATAGTAATAATAATAATAATAATAATAATAATAATATATATATATATTAACAATTTGTTCTAGCTATTGAAGATGATATGATAAAGTAACATTAAGTTGTCACTTACCACATTATAAGAGATGTCCATTGTCAATTTGATTATTTCTATGTTGCAGTTTCTTTTGCCTTTTGCCCTTTTATATCATCTTGTGGGCATGGTGATGATCAATACTACCTATAGCTAGTTTACTTTAATATATAAGGTTAGAATCGTTCACACTTAACATACACATATTCCAAAAGGCAAATTAAAAATTATAAACTAAAGATTACTAGCATGCTTGTATTTTTAATTTGCTTTGTGTTTTTGGCTATAAATAGAAGCAGCACGTGAGCACAACGTAACATTTTCAACTCAAAGCACATAAAACAAGAACAAAATTTCAAAATAGGGCACATCAAAGAATGGATCGAAAAATTACGAAAAGGCACTTGATTTTTGCATTGTTGTGGTGCGCGATGGCAGCAATGGTGGTGCGCGGACAAAGTGCGCGCAACGTAATGGCAACCTACCATATGTACCACCCTCATCTTATTGGTTGGGACTTGCCGGCTGCAAAGGGCTACTGCTCTACTTGGTACGCCAACATGCCCCTCACATGGCGCAGTAAATACGGCTGGGCCGCCTTCTGCGGACCTGTTGGCACTCATGGCAAACCTTCTTGTGGCAAATGTCTTTGTGTATGTTTTCAATATATATATCCAACTTAAACAATTTCATATCTTTTTTTAATATAATTATGATATCGAAATCTGCTATTCGTATAAAATACGTATTATAATATAAAATATACATTAACTCAGATAAATTATATTGATTTCTTCAAAAATTAAGAGTCATTAGCTTCACATAAGTTTTCTAAATCCACATCAATTTTCTTTTAATATTTGTTTTTAAGCAGTACTCTTATCTTTCTAAACTGAATATTTTAAATAAAAATATGGAAACCCATTTTTCGGGAAAAAACAGAAAATATTATATAAAAAAAATGAAGGCAAATAACATTTTTTTAATATTAATAACCAAGACGTATTTAACTACCTGAAATTGAAGTATAACATTATTCCTCTATGTATTTGCATGTACGGAGAAAATACCAACTTTCAAATTTACATATATATTATGCCATCCATTTAAATTTCCACGCACTCACACATACTCGTATACTAGAATATAATAATTGCTAACAACATTGTTATGCAGGTAACAAACACTGCAACAGGAGATACAAAAACAGTGAGAATAGTGGATAAGTGCGGCCATGGAGGCATCAACTTGGACGTAAATGTGTTTAGAGAGATCGACACCGATGGGGTTGGATACAAGAAGGGTCACCTTAACGTTGACTACCACTTTGTCGATTGTCGAGATCACTACTATTAAGGACAACCTTTTCCCGGAGAAATTATTATTCTGCAATAAAACATTGAGTGAATACTCCACCCGATCCCTGACAATTATCTCAAAAGGACAACAAGGATCCCATGAAAAAAAACATCCAATTCGGCTCCTGATCTTTTTTCTTTTTGGGACTGATTAGCCCTTGTGCCAAAAAAAATATTAACTTTTTTTGGTACAGGGACCTCGTTGTCCTTTCGAAGTAATTGTCAGAGGTTGTTTTGAGTTTTTCTCTAAAAGGATTTAAACAGATTGTGTTCAATAACAGTGATGAGGTTTAATATAAGTGGTATAGTTGCTAGGTTCTTTAAGCATCATGTCCTGCATTTGATCAGCACGAGATTCATACTAATTAAACGGTAAACTCCGACAGGATTAAAGACTAGCCTTAAATTTCAACCAATGAATATCCAAGGATTTACGATGATTGGATCTAAAAAATAGACTTTATATTCTATGAAATACTTTTATTTGTCTCAAAATATACGCTTTTGATTCGGGTAAAGTTTTATGAAAAGAAATTATGTAAAAAAAATTAAGAGAATAGATTAAAGATGGATAAATTTTTAAAAAAATTATTTTTATTATTGGCAATTAAATAACACAAGAACTAAAAATATGAGATGATGGTACAGTGAAGTACAAAGTATTGAGACCTTCACTAATATCACAAGTGAATAAAAATGAGATTTTTTTAAATGGATAAAATTTAGGTAAATTGTTATATTCTTACTATCAGAGTGTTACGCTTTTGGCTGCATCACTCTGATCATAACGAAGATATTATGATGACTTCTATATACTTAATAATAAAATATGAACCTTTAACTCGAAACGGTATCGCTGTTTTCAAACTTTGATCTGTGGCCTTATCCTTCATAGAATCTTTTTCTTGAATTGGCTCATGCAAGGTTTTAAAAACATGGAATGCTAGGTGCTCATCATGCACTCTTAGCAATAATTCCCCTTTCTCAACATCTATCAATGCTCTGCCCGTAGCCAGGAAAGGCCTCCCCAGAATGATGGGAGTGTTAGGGTCCTCCTCCATATCCAGGATGACAAAATCAGCTGGAAGAAGGAATTTTCCCACTTTTACCAGTACATTCTCTACAACTCCAACTGCTTGCTGGATGGATTTGTCAGCCATTTGAAGGAGTATTCGTGTGGATTTCAGCTCACAAATTCGAAGTTTTCTCATTAGAGACAAAGGCATCAAGTTTATGCTTGCACCAAGGTCACAGAATGACTTTTCAATTGTTATGTCTCCTATGGTGCAAGGTATATAAAAACTCCCAGGATCATCTTTCTTCTCTGGTAGCTCTCTTTGGAGAATAGCACTACATTCCATTGTCATCTCAACAATTTGTCCTTCTTTTAGGGACTTTTTCTTTGTCAGCACTTCCTTCATAAATTTGGCATACACTGGCATCTGTTCAAGTGCTTCTAAGAAAGGAATATTGATGCTGAGGGTCTTGAATATGTCCAGGAACTTTGAGTATTGCTTATCCTCATTCTCTTTTTTGAACCTCTGAGGGTATGGAAGTTTGGGGATATGTGGCTTCACCCTTTTCTTCTTCTCTTGTAGTTGTGTTTCAAGGATGTCCTTATCTCTCTTTGAGCTTTTTGCATTCTTGATTTTCTGATCCTCTTCACTTCTCTCTTCTGTCTCTTCTTGTGGAACTTCTCTGTTGTGTTCTTCCTGATTGATGGCTTTCTTCTCACTTTCCACTATGATTGCTTTGCACTCCTCCCACTTTGTAGCTTTTCCTTTGTCCCTTGGGTGGTCTTGAGTGGCACTAGGGGATGCATCTGTAATTCGTTTAGCCATTTGTTCCATATGCCTCTCGAGATTTCTGATTGAAGCTTCTTGGCTTTTGCTTGTTGTGGCTTGATCTTTTCTTGCTGCTTCTTGATCTTGTCTTGCCATCTCTTAATTTTTCATGAGTTTCTCCATCATTGTCTCTTGGTGCTTCATCATCTTTTCCATCAATATCTCCAAGTTGGAGATCCTTTGAGTGTCTTGTGATGTTTGTGGCTGGTTGTGGGGTGTTGAAGGCTGATGGTAGGTGTTTTGGTTAGTGGTTTGGTTATTGGGTGGACAGTAGCTAGAATTTGGGTGGTTATTTTGGGGTTTTTGATGCGCATAAACGTGTTATGCTACGATTTAGGAAATTGCACGATCGGCAAAATTCCTTCCGGCAAGTGCACCGGTTATCGTCGTCAAGTAAAAACTCACAATAGAGTGAGGTCGAATCCCACAAGGATTGGTTGAGTGAGCAATTCGGATTAGAAGTGTGTTCTAGTTGAGCGGAATCAAGATTTGAGATGAGAATTGCGGAATGTAAAATTGGCGGGAAAAGTAAATGACAAGAAAATTAAATGGCTGAATCTTAAATTGCATGAATTAAAAAGCAGAATGTAAATTGCTGAAATTAAAAGGGAATGGGGATGATTGCAAGAATTGAATTGCAGAATGTAAAGAGAAAGTGGAAATCAGAAATGGGGAATTCATTGGGTTTAGGAGATATTGAAATCTCCGAATCAAAACATGTATATCTCTTCCTCAACCAATGCATTCATTGAATTTTGCTTGGCAATCTTATATGATTGGATCCCAATTCCTTGGCTCACCAATGCTCTCTAAAAACAAACAAATTCCCAATCCCTTGGTTTAAATGTTCATAAGAAGAGATGATGCTTGATCACTGATTATACCACACAATTTCATGAACCACAATTTGGTAGGATTACATGTCACAATATCCATCCAAACCCCAATCCAATCCACTGTGAGAAAGCTTCTCTAGCATGAATCCTCCATTCCTTTCCCAAGGCTCCGAAGGATTCCAAGTATGAGTAGTTTCTTTCCCAAGACAACTACTCAATGGAATTAGATCGAGAAGCTTTCTAACAAAATTCAAGAGAAAAGATTGAAGAAGAAGATAAACTATTATTGATTCATTGAATTACAATAGAGCTCCCTAACCCAATGGAAGGGGGTTTAGTGAGTCATAGCTCTGAATTCAATTACAAAGAAAAGGAAAACTAGCTAAAAGTGAAAGTAAAAGTCTAAGGTCCCCATCAGGGGCTGGATTCCCCTTCAATCCCCCCTCTCTCAAATGCAGAACTAAGGCCTTTAAATAGGCTCCCTAAATTACAAAATGAAAATGAAATTCAAAGCAAATTACAATCAAATGAAAATAAACTATTCTAGATGATTCTTGTGGCCTTGATTTGGTGTTGTTGATGGGCCTTGCTTGCTTGAAGGGCTGAGTGACATAATTGATCCAAAAAGGATAATGATCCATTAAACTACACTCAAATGTTGCACCCCCTTTCTTGAGTCGTCACTTTGTTCTCTTGTCAACCTTGCCAATTTGATGCCAAATATAGACTATTATACCTCGTTGGAAAGCTATGGATGTCAGCTTTCTAACGCAACTGGAAGCACCTCAATTGGATCTCTACAACCCGAGTTATACTCCATGGAAGGTGAAGAGGTCAGCTGGCCTGATTGCATGTTGGTACTATGCTCTTCTATGCACATTACGGGGCTGTTTTCTCCCTCAATTTTTAGTATCCACCATGCATGCCATATATGCTTGGAAAGCTCTAGATGTCTTCTTTCCAATGCATTTTGAATCACCTCATTTGGAGTTTTGTAGCTCAAGTTATTTATGTTTGAAGAAGGCATGGTCAAGCTGTTCCATATAACACGTTTAAGCTTCAGTTTAAGGTTAAACTGAAGCTTAAACGTGGAAATGGAAAAGGTAGCCCTGGAGGTCGAACACGTTTAACCTCCAGTTTGAGGTCAAACTGGAGGTTAAACGTGGAAGCTTAGAATGGTAGCCCTGGAGGTGTCGAACACGTTTAACCTCCAGTTTGAGGTCAAACTGGAGGTTAAACGTGGAAATGGAGAGAGCAACCCTGGAGTAGAAAAGCTGTCGAACACGTTTAAGCTCCAGTTTGAGGTCAAACTGGAGCTTAAACGTGGAATGGCTCCCTGGTACTCTTCCTGGTTCTGGCGTTTAACCTCCAGTTTGAGGTCAAACTGGAGGTTAAACGTGGAACTCCTCCCTGGGTGGCATACTCATTCTGGCGTTTAACCTCCAGTTTGAGGTCAAACTGGAGGTTAAACGTGGAATGCTTCTTTAGTGAGACCTTCCATTCTGGCGTTTAACCTCCAGTTTGAGGTCGAACTGGAGGTTAAACTTCATTTCCAGCATTTCTTATCCTTCATGATTTTTGGCGTTTAAGCTCCAGTTTAGGCTTAAACTGGAACTTAAACTCCACATGTGATATTCAAGCTTCCTTTATTGATTTTGTTGCTTCCTTGCCTAGCCTCTTCTTCCCTGAAATCATCCAAACAGTTGCATCAAAGTCTTGCTAAAATTCATGAGAATTCTTCCATTCATAGCATTCAAGGAATATAACTAAAAACTCATGGAATTTGCATAAAAATCTTCATGTTTGAATGATTTAAGACAAGCATGACTATTTGGCCCAAAATGATTACTTAAGGCTCAAGAAAATGCATAAAACAACTAAAAATAAAAGAAAAAGGCTAGTGAAACTAGCCTAAGATGCCTTGGCATCACAACACCAAACTTAATCCTTGCTTGTCCCCAAGCAAGTTCTGAATTATTGAGAAGAAAGAATGAAACAGAAAGTAAATTCATTAGCCATATCAGTAAGTAATTGACATTGATTAATGGGGTGTTCATGCAGAAAGTTGTTGCAGCATCACTTTATTGTTTCTTAGGTAAGAATGTCACTTTTTATGTTTCCACTAAAACACTGCTTATGGCCTCTTGTTATTCACATATCCTTGGCAAGTTTCTTTTCTTTGTTTTTCTTTTTCTTTGAGCTTATTTGCTCCTTGTTGCTCAGTGTCATGTGTTGCTCAAGCCTTTGGCATTCTCTTTTTCTTATTAGTGCGCTACACATATCCACTACAGGCATTTTAGTTCACATTTCTTCTTGAGACATTGGTGCCCAGCACCTCTTTGTGTGACTAAATGTTTTGTATTTAGGTTGCTCTTGATAATGGACTTTTGGTTGATAATCCCGGGTTAGTTAACCCAAGTTACCAAGTGTTGAAACACTCCTCAGAACCTATTCATCCAAGCATATCCTTAATACATAAACACCACAGGCATTTGTCTCAGAAGTTCAAACCATTGGTGCCTAGCTTATTTTCTCAATTTTTTTGCTTTTTGGTTGCCCTTTTTCAGTGGCTTTTTCTTCTTCTTTTTCTTTCTTTTTCATGGCCAAAGACATTTATTCATCAAGATCCATAGACAGCATCCTAATTTCCACTAAAAGTGACAATTCTAACTTTATTTCTTAGTGAGCTGACTATTCAATCAAACATGCATACCACCACTTAATCTTATTTGATTTCTTACCAAATGGAATTGAGTTACTTTTGTTCAAACATTTCTTTTATTTTATGGAAACAGAACAAGCATGGCAAGCATACATTTAAGCAAGTGAAGTTTATCCAGACACTTAGACTATCACTTATTTGGAAATTAAACAAACAGACAAACAAAAACTGCAATGACTCAAACTTAAAGCAGGGGTGCATGCAAACTTCCAATATCAGCAATTCAAAGTACAAGCAATTAAGTGACAATACAACCTTTTAGCATCTTCTTTGTTGTTCATCATCCTTCCTAGCCTTGGTGTTCTCTTTGATGATGATGTATATTCCTTCCATGAGATTGATTGTCTTCCTGCGAAGCTATTAGAAGTTGCTTGTTCCCCAAGCACTTTGAGAATTGGTTAGCATGCATGTATGTTTGTAGGCCTCTGAACTTAGATTGGTGTGTGAACACCAAACTTAGTTCCTTGCCATATGCAGCAATTTGGATCATATGCAGAAAACCTCATGTGCTTTTATTAAGAAAATAACTATGAACTAGAAAAAGAAACTATGAACTAGAAATTAAACTATTGTTTAAGTAGTTTCCCTGATTGGTTGGAGCTAGTGACTAGTCATGCTGAGGTAGAAATGTGCTTTTAATGAAGTTTTTGGTGGAACACCAAACTTAGAATCTCACATTTACCCTTGAATTGTTTTGGTGTGCAACACCAAACTTAGCTCCTTGCAATACAGATAAATCTACTTAACTCTTTTATTAAAATAACTAGAAAAGAAAAACTACCTTTAGTTGGGTTGCCTCCCAACAAGCGCTTCTTTAACGTCATTAGCTTGACATGTTGTTCCTGACTTTCTTCCTCTTCCTCCAGTTTGTTAAGAGGAATGACTTCAAGTGGATAAAGGAGCTAGTTAGTGCC
The DNA here is from genome assembly GCF_059453495.1 of Arachis ipaensis. NCBI lineage: Eukaryota > Viridiplantae > Streptophyta > Magnoliopsida > Fabales > Fabaceae > Arachis > Arachis ipaensis. Next base: position 82,992,047 of record NC_142444.1, read on the forward strand.
CCTTGTTGTGAATGCTTCTTTCCAGCAAGCTTTCCCTTGTGATTGGCTTGAGTGAACTTGCTTGTTGGCTCAGGAGTTGGATTGTTCTTCGACCTTCTCTTCTTCATGGATATGGTCCTTTGTTTCTCGGTCACAATCCTCATTTTGGTGCTTGTTTCTACTGCCTTCACATCCTTGATCTCAGAACTTGGTTGTTGTTGGACAGTTGGAGTATCCTGTTCATCAAAATCTTCCTGAATTTGTGGTTCAATGAACCCTTCCTCTTTGCAACTCTCTGTTTCATTGGAGTGTGATCTCCCTTGATTAACCTTCTCCATTTCTTGTTCTTCTGATTCCTCCCTTGGGTTTGCCATGGTATCACTAGAAGAATTGTGGGTAGGGATTTGCTTTGATAGATATCCAATTTGTGCTTCTAGCTTTTGAATGGCAGCACCCTGATTTTGTAAGTTGGATATCAATTCTTCCTTAAAGCCTTTCAAATCGGTTATGTCTTGACTCATGGTTGCAAGCATTCCTTCTATCCTGTTTAATTGATCTTGAAATTGTTGGTTCGGATTAGGTTGATGAGGTTGATTATCTTGGCTGTGATATGGTGGCTGGGAGTATGTGTTTTGTGTGGGCTGATAGAGTCTTTGGTTGGCGTGTTGGTAGTGGTATGACTCTTGTGTGTAGTGGAATGAGTCTTGTGGATAGTGAAATGAATTGTATGAATTTGAGAAGGAATTTTGTGCTGAGAAATGCTCAAGTGATGAAGAATTTGGATATGTAAAACTAGGAGGTGAGGTTGGATAATTCAGAGGTGATGGCTCTTGATGAATGGGGTGTGAATAAGTGAAATCTCCTTGGTTTTGATCTTCCCAGCCACAACTTGAGTAGTGATCACATTTACCAAAACATGGACCATTTTGTGGCTCTGGGAAGTACCCCGTTTCCTGTTCCTGATACTCCCACCCACCATGAGCATAATAACATGAATCATTCTGTGGTGGTGGAGAGTTTCTCATGGATTTTGATTGACCAAAAGATGATGGATACTCCTTTCTTTTTTGCAATGTGCCCAGTCTCAAACAATACTCATCCAAAGATAGTGGAAATCCCATAGTGAGGCAATATCACAAACAGCTAGTGGTTAGTATGCTAACAAGTGAATAAGCAAAGAAAACAAATTAAAATCTGCAGAAATTAGCAGTAATAAACTGAAACAAAAACTATTAACAAAAGAAAAGAAAAATTGCTCAATCTAGTTAACTTCCAATTTGAGAATTGTCAATCGAAAACCAATCCCCGGCAACGGCGCCATAAACTTGATGCGCATAAACGTGTTATGCTACGATTTAGGAAATTGCACGATCGGCAAAATTCCTTCCGGCAAGTGCACCGGTTATCGTCGTCAAGTAAAAACTCACAATAGAGTGAGGTCGAATCCCACAAGGATTGGTTGAGTGAGCAATTCGGATTAGAAGTGTGTTCTAGTTGAGCGGAATCAAGATTTGAGATGAGAATTGCGGAATGTAAAATTGGCGGGAAAAGTAAATGACAAGAAAATTAAATGGCTGAATCTTAAATTGCATGAATTAAAGAGCAGAATGTAAATTGCTGAAATTAAAAGGGAATGGGGATGATTGCAAGAATTGAATTGCAGAATGTAAAGAGAAAGTGGAAATCAGAAATGGGGAATTCATTGGGTTTAGGAGATATTGAAATCTCCGAATCAAAACATGTATATCTCTTCCTCAACCAATGCATTCATTGAATTTTGCTTGGCAATCTTATATGATTGGATCCCAATTCCTTGGCTCACCAATGCTCTCTAAAAACAAACAAATTCCCAATCCCTTGGTTTAAATGTTCATAAGAAGAGATGATGCTTGATCACTGATTATACCACACAATTTCATGAACCACAATTTGGTAGGATTACATGTCACAATATCCATCCAAACCCCAATCCAATCCACTGTGAGAAAGCTTCTCTAGCATGAATCCTCCATTCCTTTCCCAAGGCTCCGAAGGATTCCAAGTATGAGTAGTTTCTTTCCCAAGACAACTACTCAATGGAATTAGATCGAGAAGCTTTCTAACAAAATTCAAGAGAAAAGATTGAAGAAGAAGATAAACTATTATTGATTCATTGAATTACAATAGAGCTCCCTAACCCAATGGAAGGGGGTTTAGTGAGTCATAGCTCTGAATTCAATTACAAAGAAAAGGAAAACTAGCTAAAAGTGAAAGTAAAAGTCTAAGGTCCCCATCAGGGGCTGGATTCCCCTTCAATCCCCCCTCTCTCAAATGCAGAACTAAGGCCTTTAAATAGGCTCCCTAAATTACAAAATGAAAATGAAATTCAAAGCAAATTACAATCAAATGAAAATAAACTATTCTAGATGATTCTTGTGGCCTTGATTTGGTGTTGTTGATGGGCCTTGCTTGCTTGAAGGGCTGAGTGACATAATTGATCCAAAAAGGATAATGATCCATTAAACTACACTCAAATGTTGCACCCCCTTTCTTGAGTCGTCACTTTGTTCTCTTGTCAACCTTGCCAATTTGATGCCAAATATAGACTATTATACCTCGTTGGAAAGCTATGGATGTCAGCTTTCTAACGCAACTGGAAGCACCTCAATTGGATCTCTACAACTCGAGTTATACTCCATGGAAGGTGAAGAGGTCAGCTGGCCTGATTGCATGTTGGTACTATGCTCTTCTATGCACATTACGGGGCTGTTTTCTCCCTCAATTTTTAGTATCCACCATGCATTCCATATATGCTTGGAAAGCTCTAGATGTCTTCTTTCCAATGCATTTTGAATCACCTCATTTGGAGTTTTGTAGCTCAAGTTATTTATGTTTGAAGAAGGCATGGTCAAGCTGTTCCATATAACACGTTTAAGCTTCAGTTTAAGGTTAAACTGAAGCTTAAACGTGGAAATGGAAAAGGTAGCCCTGGAGGTCGAACACGTTTAACCTCCAGTTTGAGGTCAAACTGGAGGTTAAACGTGGAAGCTTAGAATGGTAGCCCTGGAGGTGTCGAACACGTTTAACCTCCAGTTTGAGGTCAAACTGGAGGTTAAACGTGGAAATGGAGAGAGCAACCCTGGAGTAGAAAAGCTGTCGAACACGTTTAAGCTCCAGTTTGAGGTCAAACTGGAGCTTAAACGTGGAATGGCTCCCTGGTACTCTTCCTGGTTCTGGCGTTTAACCTCCAGTTTGAGGTCAAACTGGAGGTTAAACGTGGAACTCCTCCCTGGGTGGCATACTCATTCTGGCGTTTAACCTCCAGTTTGAGGTCAAACTGGAGGTTAAACGTGGAATGCTTCTTTAGTGAGACCTTCCATTCTGGCGTTTAACCTCCAGTTTGAGGTCGAACTGGAGGTTAAACTTCATTTCCAGCATTTCTTATCCTTCATGATTTTTGGCGTTTAAGCTCCAGTTTAGGCTTAAACTGGAACTTAAACTCCACATGTGATATTCAAGCTTCCTTTATTGATTTTGTTGCTTCCTTGCCTAGCCTCTTCTTCCCTGAAATCATCCAAACAGTTGCATCAAAGTCTTGCTAAAATTCATGAGAATTCTTCCATTCATAGCATTCAAGGAATATAACTAAAAACTCATGGAATTTGCATAAAAATCTTCATGTTTGAATGATTTAAGACAAGCATGACTATTTGGCCCAAAATGATTACTTAAGGCTCAAGAAAATGCATAAAACAACTAAAAATAAAAGAAAAAGGCTAGTGAAACTAGCCTAAGATGCCTTGGCATCAGTTTTCTATATGGATTGGGGTTAGTGTTTTGCTGGTTGTGGTTTTGGTTGTTTCTTGAGTTGTTTTGGTTTGAATTTTGTTGCCATGGTTGCTGGTTTTGAGTGTGGTTATCTCCCCATCTTATGTTTGGATGGTTCTTCCAGGATGGATTGTAGGTGTCACCATAGACTTCATTTTGGCCGGAGCTTTGGTTATGCACATATTGAGGTTGTTCCTGCTGCTGATCTTCTTGGTTTTCTTCATTTTGCCCCCATTTGGTTGATGGTTGGCTTGTATTCACTGCTGCAACTTGCAAGCTATCAATCTTTTTAGCCATCTGCTCAAATTGTTATTGAATCTGCTCCTGCATTATCTTCTTTTGAGCTAGGAGGGTGTCAACCCCTTCCATTTCTAACACTCCTTTCCTTTGTGATGGCTGGCGTTGTCTCTAATGAGCAAAGAAATATTGATTGTTTGCCACCATATCAATGAGGTTTTGGGCCTCTTCAGCTGTCTTCATGAGTTGCATTGAGCCTCCTGCTGAATAGTCAAGTGCCTCTTGAGCTTTCATTGTCAGTCCTTCATAGAAATTTTGGAGTTTATCCCATTCATTAAACATCTCTGGTGAACACTTCCTGAGTAAAGCTTTGTATCTCTCCCATGCTTCATACAATGACTCTCCATCCATTTGAGTAAATGTTTGAACCTCTGTTTTGAGCCTGATGATCCTTTGAGGAGGATAAAACTTTGCTAAGAACTTGCTCACTAGATCCTCCCAATTGTTGATGCTTTCTCTTGGAAATGACTCCAACCATTGAGTAGCTTTGTCCCTCAGGGAAAATGGAAACAACAACAATTTGTAACTGTCAGGATGTACACCATTGGTCTTCACTGTGTTACATATCCTCAGGAAGGTGGATAGGTGCTGGTTTGGATCTTCCAAGGGGCCTCCTCCATAAGAACAGTTGTTCTGCACCAAGGTGATGAGTTGGGGCTTCAATTCAAAGTTATTTGCATCGACATTTGGGGTAAGGATGCTACTCCCACAATGCCTTGGATTAGCAAATGTATATGAAGCCAAGACTCTCCTCTGGGGTTGACCATTGTTGTTGGCCATTCTCACTGGTGGATTTGTTGGATTTGTTGAGTGTTCCTCCAATTTATGATATTCTTCATCTGATTCTTCCTCTCCAGCAACATTTTTTCTCTTGCTTCTCTTCTTAGCCTTCGGAGGATTCTTTCGTCAGTTTCATGAAAGGTAGGGATCTCTCTTCTTGCATCTGACATACAAGCAAAACACAAGAATCACACAATACCAGAAAAGCAATAACACTTCAATCCATGGCTGAAGTGAAATATTAGTTAGCTTAGACAAAAATTCAAACAGTTAGCGTGTTAGTCAAAAGTTAAAGAAACAGAAAAGAAAAAGTGCTTGATCTAGATCTCCACTTCACTTAATCATTGTCAATCTATTTCAATCCACGGCAACGGCACCAAAAACTTGATGTGTATTTTCGGAAAACGAATTCCAAACACACAAAACTAACCGGCAAGTGCACCGGGTCGTATCAAGTAATAATAACTCACGTGAGTGAGGTCGATCCCACAGAGATTGAAGGATTGAGCAATTTCAGTTTAGTGGTTGATTTAGTCAAGCGAATCAAGATTTGGTTGAGTGATTTGTAATTAACAGAATTTAAATTGCATGGAAAGTAAAGGGAATGGGTAAATTGCATGAAATTAAAGAGAACAGGAAATAAAGTGCTGAATCTTAAAGAACAAGAAATTAAATGGCAGAAACTTAGAACGCAAGAAATGTAAATTGCAGAATCTTAAAGTGAAAGAAATGTAAATGGCTTGAATTGTAAAGGGAATTGGGAATTGGATTTGCAGAAATTAAACAAAGAAAAGAAAAATTCAACAAACAGGAATGTAAAAGATGGATTCAATTAAACCGGATCTTAAATGAAAATGAGAATAAGCTTGGTGTGACAACGAAACAGGGAAATTGAAATTGAAAGCTATAGATCTCAGGACTCAAGAGACTAGATAGCCAAGTCTAGATCTCACTGCCTTCCTAGATCCAGCAAGAACAATTGCAAAGGAAATAAAGAAATGTAAATTGCAGAAGAGTAGAAGCCGAAGCAGTTAACTGAAATGGAAATTCAATTATGCAAAAATTTAAACGAGATCTCAAGGTGAGATTGAAACAGAAGTTCTTCAATTCTCCACCCAAGATCCGAAACAAGAAAAGTAAAAAGTGCTCAAACAAGAACAAGGAAGAAGAGAGATCAATTCTCCTCCCTAATTCTCTTGAATTCTAAAAACAACAATGCAAAAATGTCAAGGTGCTCTCCACTGTAAGTGTTCTCCAAATTCTCTCCGAAAAAGCTCTCTTTAAAACTTAAATCCTAAGCTATTTATACACTTTCTTCAAATGGTCTTCAAGTCTTGAATTGGGCCTTTGCTCTTGATGGAATTGGGTTGATAAGAGTCTCTGTTGATTGCTCTTAGAGTTGGAGAGAAACCCATTGTGAACCGGGTCAAGAATCATAAAAGTTTGAGTAAAAGTTTGAGGCAAATTTTTACTCAAACTTTTTATACCAGATGGCTTTACTTGCTGCTACCAACGTTTGGGCTAAAGTTTGAGGTCAAACTTTTGCTCAAACGTTGGTCCCCTTGTGTATATGTGTGACGCCAACGTTTGCCAAAAAGCTTGAGGCAAACGTTGGCGCAAGCTTTTCTCCTCCAGGGTGTGCAAGTGTGGCGCCAACGTTTGCCAAAAAGTTTGAGGCAAACGTTGGCACAAGCTTTTCTCCTCCAGGGTGTAGGTTTTGTGATGCCAACGTTTGCCAAAAAGTTTGAGGCAAACGTTGGCTCAAGCTTTTTTCCCAAAAGTTTGAGCTAAAGTTTGAGGCAAACTTTGGCTCAAGCTTTTTTCCTCTGGGGTGTTTTCAATTCTTCCAAAAGTTTGAGCTAAAGTTTGAGGCAAACTTTGGCTCAAGCTTTTTGTTCTCTCTTGCTCCTAGCCATTCCTTTTTTCTTCAACCTTCTTCAAAACTCTTTTCACCTATCATCAATCAACCAAACACATCAAAGCTATGTTCAAAATCATGAGTTTGTTATTCTTTCATAATATATGACAATTATAGCATAAAATCTCATGAAATTGCATTAATTCATCCATGGTTGATTGAATCAAAGGAAATATGAAATTTCACCCAATTGGCTTACTTATGGCTTAAGAAAGTGCATAAAATCAATTGAAAACAAGTAAAAAAGACTAGTGAAACTAGGCTAAGATGACTTGTCATCACCTCCAAGGCTATCTCATTTCTTCATTTTGGCCAAAAATTACACGAGAGAAAAGAGAGAAACTTTCATGACAGTTAAATCTTCAAAGCTTGATTTCTACTGAACTAAAACTAAAATCAAAACTCTGATTTCACCAAATTGATCCTCTCTTCTTCCTCTACATAACCATGTAACTTATCAAGGCTATAAATAAGGTTAGATGGCTGTCCCTTTCCCCTTTGAATTTTGTTTTCAAGGAAGTATGCTTAAAACATGTGTTTTCTTGATGTTCTTCCTTAGATCTCTTGCTTAGCTTGACTTGTGAGCCAAGAATCTTTAATTCCCAGCACGTTTAAGGTGAGGAATCCCTTTCTAACATGTTGATTAAGGTTTGGTCAGTCGAGGTTTTATGGATTCAAAGTTGTTCTTGATGTGTTTTAGGAGGAAAAAGTACTTTAAGAACACTTCAAAGAGTAACCGGATTTGAGGCAGCAAATCAAGGTAGGGTTTGGTAAAATTAATCTTGATTAATTATGTTTGAGTTGTGTGATTATGATATGGTTTGGTTATGCTTGAAATTTATTGTTTATATGAGTGATTCTTGTTGAAATTTTGGTGAAAATTTGATGAAATTTGATGACATTCAAGCTATGAATGCATGTTCTTGTAGCTGCTAGAGTTTCGAACCCTAGGACTCAAATTGGGGTTGAATTGGTGTTGAAGTCTAGTAGGAAATAAGGGGCTTTGTTGGCTGCAATTTTAGTTTGAATTATGGTAAAAATTGGTTGCTGAAAAGATTGAAAAACGGGTAAAAACAGAGAAAGAATCTGAAAAATTTATGAAGAACACGAAGAACACTTTGAGTGTGATGAAGAACATTGAACACCTTTTAGATCTTAAAAGGGCAAGTTGTAATTATTTTGGTGTTTGAGGGGTTATTTTGGTAATTTCCAAAAGTTAGGATGGTTAAAGTAGAAATATTAAAAGTTACGGGTGGTAAAAAGTAAATTTTAAAGGTGAAAAGTTAAAAATGGGTAATTTTAAAATATTTAATGATAAAATAATAAAATTATACAGAAAAGACAATTTTTCATAAAAACTTTAGAAAGACAACTTTAAGCTCAGAATCTCATGATTACCTTCTTAAAAAAGGGAGTGGTAATAACATATTAGCAAGGCAAAGACAAAGGAAAGATAAAAAGTTAAATAAGAAATGAAAATCGAATAAAAAGTCTGTAAAGTTTTTATGACAGAAACAAACAGAGATTAGTGAATGAACTAGGAGCAACATAGTGAGTTCTTGAGTTGCGCCTAGGGTCAGGTATAATATGAAAAGTTAAACTATTTTAGTATAGACTTAATGAACATATACTTGGGACAGGCTAACTATTCATACTGAAATTTACATAAGCTATAAATACATATGTTAAACAGAGAAACCAGAGAAGGGTAAAAAGATAAAAAATAGAAAAGAGTAATCAGAGCAGTGTAAAGATTGAAAGAGAACAAAGTAATATGATAAAGAGATTAGAGAACAAGTAGAGGGCCTGTTGAAAGGTCATTCGTTGCATTAAAACAACTCCAGGGATATTTGTGTGCTCATCTGCTGTATTGAGGTAGTCAAATAGACGGTGGTATGACCACTGAGAATGCTTTCTTGGGATACCTTGCTATAATACTTTGCTGTAAGACAAAGGGTGCTTACAGTGAGTGTTCTGTACTCATGTAAGACAGAGGTTGCTTACAGTGAGTGTGTTGTACTCCTGTAAGACAAAGGTTGCTTATAGTGAGTATGTTGGGCATATAAAGGCTAAAAAATGCCACCCTGCAACAAAAAGGGTGCTTGTAATGGTACCCCGCAAGAGAAAAGGTGCTTGCAATGGATATTGCCAACAGAAAAGCCTTATCCAGATAAAAGTTGCTGGGTAATGTCGGGAGCGGGTTATAACCGGCAAATGAGCTCATTACCTGCACTAGGGCTAGACATGTCTCACTCTTGGTTGTGCATTTCCTCTGTTATGACTGTTGTATGAATGTATGTTTTCTTTGTTTTTTATTCTATTCTTTATATTTGTGTTTTATTTTCTTGTATTCTTTTGTTTGTGTTATGCTTTCTATTTTCTCTATTTTCTCTATTTATCTGTATCTTCTATTTACTACTTCACTGTATTCTGCTATTCATCTGTGAAACAACACATAATTAATGAACTTAACTAATAACCCCGGCCCTACTAAGAACTCCTCAGTTCTTACCCCTTCTCTCCCCCTTCCCCCTCCTGATGGAAGCAAGAGTATCCTTCTGTAGACCATTGATGATCGTTCTGCAAAAGGGTTCTGCTCTGGGTAGTCTTCTGAGTCTAGAGCGAGATTCATTTTTTGTTTATATGTATATACTGTGAGACCAGCCAACGTTTGCTCCCCATTTGTATGCAAACTTTAACCTAAATCCTGTGTACTAGACTCCTGTTATGTGGCTACTTGATGAGGTACCAGAAAGACGTCATATGGTAATGTCTAATCGTGCAGAGGAGTAGTAGATGATGTTCCACCTTTTAATGATGTTTGATAAACCACTATTTCATGGTTTATCTTGTGCTTAATTGAGTGGTTTTTATCATCAACTCTTTACCCACTTATTCATACTATTCGCATGTTTTACGTTTTCCTTCCTGATTTTGTGCTATGATTGAAAACATGCTTCTTTGGCCTTTAAATTACTTATTATTAATCCTCTCTTATTACCATTCGATGCCTTGATATGTGTGTTAAGTTTTTTCAGAGATTATAGGGCAGGAACGGCTTAGAGGATGGAAAGGAAGCATGCAAAAGTGGAAGGAATACAAGAAGTTGAAGGAATTGCAAAGCTGTCCAGCCTGACCTCCTTGCATTCAAATGGTCATAACTTGAGCTACAGAGGTCCAAATGATGCGGTTCTAGTTGCGTTGGAAAGCTAACGTCCGGGGCTTCGATTTGATATATAATTTACTATAGTGGCCGTACATATAGGCGACGCGAACGCGTGCTCCACGCGGACACGTCACAGTGACGAAAAACCAGCGTGGCAGATTTCTTCTCCAGCGATTTTTGGGCTGTTTCTGGCCCCGTTTTCGGCCCAAAAAATACAGATTAGAGGCTATAAAGTGGGAGAATGCATCCATTCATTGATACAACATTCATAATTCATAATTTTAGGTTTTAGATGTAGTTTTAGAGAGATGTTCTCTCCTCTCTCTTAGGATTAGGATTTAGGATTTTTATTATGTTTAAGCTATGATCTCTTCAGTCACAGGTTCAATATTCCTTTAATTTATTTTCTACTTTTTTTTATTCCACTACTTTAATTGTCATTTAACTTTTCAATTTGGCTTATGAACCATTCCTGTTATGATTTTCTTAATTAATATATTTTGAGGTATTTCATATTTTGTTTTGCTTTAATTTATTTATGAATGATTTCAATTCAAATTAGATTTATTTTCCCCTTTTGGCCTTGGTTAAGTAATTTATAACACTTGAGTTATCAACTCAGCTATTGAATAAAATTGGAATTCTTTACTGGTTAATTTGCACTCCAATAACTCTAGTCTCTCCATAGGAGTTGACTAGGACCTGAGGATCAAATTAATTTGTCCACTTGACTTTCCTTTATTTAGTAAGGGTTAATTAAAAGTGGGAGCAAAATCCAATTTTCTTCACACCTGATAAAGATAACTAGGATAGGACTTCAAATTCTTATACCTTGCCAAGAGATTTTATTATTATTAATTTATTTTTCTTGTCATTTAAATTACTTGTTCCTTATTTTAAAAAACCCAAAAACATATCATTTTTGCATAACCAATAATAAATCATACCTCCCTGCAATTCCTTGAGAAGACCGACCCGAGGTTTAAATACTTTGGTTATTATTTTTATTGGGTTTTGTTACTTGTGACAACCAAACTTTTGTAAGAAAGGAATTCTTGTCGATTTAGAAGCTATACTTACAACAGGAATTTATTTGTGAAAATTCTAGATCGCGCGAGAGTTTCGTTCTTCAAAATGGCGCCGTTGCCGGGGAATTGCAAACGTGTGCCTTATTATTGGTTATTGTAAATATTTACTTCTAAATTGATTTTTTCGAAAAAAAAAATTCAGATTTTTATTTTAAAATTTTTTATCTTATCTTATCTTAGTTTTAAATTTCAAAATTCAAATCTTTTTCAAAAATCATATCTTTTTCAAAATCTTATCTTATCTTATTTTAAAAATCAAATTTCAAATTTCAATATTTAAATTCCAAAATTCAAAATTCAAAATTCAAAATTTAAATTTTAAATTTTAAAAATCAAACATTTTCAAAATTTAAATCTTTTTCAAATCTTTATCTTATATTGTTGACTTTTTCAAAAATTCGAATTTCAAAAGTTAAAATTCAAAATTTAATTTTCAAATTCAAAAATTTAAATTTCAAAACCTTTTAATTTAAAAACTTATCTTCTTTTACCTAACTTATCTTATCTTTTCTAATCTTAAAATCAAATCTTTTTCAAACATTTTCTCTTATTTTATTTTATTTTATTTTATTTTCTTTTCCTTGTTTATTTGTTTTTGTTTTTAATTTTTATTAATTACTATGAGTTCTCACCCCCGTCGCTTTGAGTTTGGTTCTAATGTTGTTGTAAGGAATGGAAACTATAATGAAAATAGGCATCAATGTTGGAAGAATCAAAGATGGGAGGAGCCACAAGGATTTGATCAACCTTCTTGGCAACAACCCCCTCCAATGAGCTACAACCAACAACCATTCTGTGATGCATACCAAGATAATAGTTATGGTGGACCCCTTACCAACAAGCCCTGCCTTATGCTTATGAACCGCCTCCCCAACATACCTTTGAACCACCATACTCACAAGCACCTTACCACCAAACACCCCACGTGACCCTAACCCACATCAACCACACCAACCACCATATGAACCACACCCAAAACCACCACCTCAATATTCACCATCTCCATTGGATAACAACACACTCATCTCTAATATCATTGGTCTCACCTCTACACTCCAAAATCTTATATCCCGCATGGATCAACCCTCTACCTCCAATATTCAACCCTCAAGCTTCGGTGCGCTTCCTTTTCAACCACATAATAATCTTCCCATCCCATCACCACCCTCCATGGAAGAGCACCCACATCCATCAATCCAAGAGCAAGATGATCCCAGTTATGCTAGTGATATGGAACAAGAAAGACGGAATCATCTTCGCGAATCCATACTTCATAAGAAGCTAGAGGAGGCCATACAGATGAAGGTAGTAGAAACCCTTGAAGTCGAAGGAGTGGTTGAAGAATTAGTGAAGGAAAACAACAAGGAGGAGCCTGATCTTGTCTTAGAGCAAGAGGAGGACCAAAGGGTGAAGGTAAGAGAGACCCTTGAAGATGAAGGAATAGTTGAAAGGAGCTGTCATGGAAAGGAAATCATCAAGGATGAGTATGATTTTATACTAAAACAACTGGACAAAGCAGCAATTATTAAAGAGGAAGAAGTGGTTGAAGACTTGGAAGAGGTTGATCAAGAGATGGAGATTAAAGAAGAAGAAGCACAACCTCCCATGCCCTTGGTGAGCAATAAAGAAGAGATTGAATTGGAGGAAAGCTACCAAGAGGACGAGGTTAAAACTGAAGAAGCTTGCAAAGAGGTAGAAGTTATCAAAGAAGAGCACAATGGAGTGGAGCTTGAAATCAGCTTGCCAAAGGTGTTGGAGACCTCTCCGCCTAAGTCACCATCATCCTTAACAACATTCAAGTGGGTAAAATTCATATCCCTAAGGATCAAGAAAATACCTCATTTACCTGTCCCTATGGTGTTTTTGCTTATAGGAGAATGTCCTTTGGATTGTGCAATGCACCTGTAACATTCCAAAGGTGCATGCTCTCCATATTTTCATACATAATTGAAAGATTTATTGAAGTGTTTATAGATGACTTCTCTGTGTTTGGTGATTCATATTCTAACTGCGTGCACCACTTAGCCATGGTGCTAAAGAGATGCCAAGAAACCAACCTTATGGTTCTTGGCCACTTTATGGTTACAGAGGGGGGGTTCTTAGCCACAAGATCTCAAAAAGAGGCATAGAGGTGGATAAGGCTAAGGTGGAGGTGATTGAAAAGTTACCCTCACCTTGCAATCAAAGCAGTTAGAAGTTTTGTAGGACATGCTGGCTTCTATAGGCGGTTCATTAGAGATTTCTCAAAGGTTGCCAAACCTTTGAGCAACCTGCTTGTCTCTAATGTACCTTTTGTTTTTGATAAAGAGTGCATTCTAGCCTTTGAAGAACTTAAAAACAAACTCTCCTCTGCACCTATCATGGCACCACCCTACTGGGATCTCCCCTTTGAGCTGATGTGTGATGCATCTGACTTTGCTGTTGGTGCTGTTTTAGGATAGAGGAGAGACAAGTTGGTGCATGTTATTTATTATGCCAGCAAAGTCCTCAATGAGAATCAAAGGAACTCTACCACTACAGAGAAGGAATTACTTGCCATTGTCTTTGCTTTTGATAAGTTTAGATCATATCTTATTGGCTCTAAAGTAATTGTATTCACTAATCATGCAGCACTCAAATATTTGCTTACCAAACAAGTGTCCAAGTCAAGACTAATAAGGTGGATCCTGCTACTCCAAGAGTTCGACATTGAAATTAAATATAGGAGTAGAGCAGAAAAGAAAGTGGCTGACCACATTTCAAGGATTCCACAAAAAGAAGATGATGCACATCAATTTGCAGTGAATGGAAGCTTCCTTAATGAGCAGTTGATGATGATACAAGAAGCCCCTTGGTTTGTAGACATAGCCAATTTCAAGGCTATTGGGGAACTACCAACTAACATCAACAGACACATGAGGAGAAATCTAATCAAAGATGATAAACACTATACTTGGGATGAGCCCTATTTGTTTAAAAAGTATGCTGATGGTATCTTGAGAAGGTATATTTCACAAGATGAAGGGCAGGAAGTGCTTTAGCAGTGCCATGGATCTGCATATGGAGGCCATTTTAATGGGGAAAGAACTGCAGCCAAGGTGCTACAATGTGGGTTCTATTGGCCAACCATGTTCAAGGATGCAAAGGAATTAGTATCAAGGTGTGATGAATGCCAAGTGGCTGGCAATCTACCCAAGAAAAATGAGATGCCACAGAGGTTTATACTGGAATTAGAATTGTTTGATGTGTGGGGAATTGATTTTATGGGACCTTTCCTATCTTCCTACTCAAACAATTATATATTGGTGGCTGTAGATTATGTGTCTAAGTGGGTAGAAGCCATAGCCACAGCAACAAATGACAACAAGGTTGTGATGAACTTCTTGAGAAAGAATATCTTTAGCCGATTTGGAGTTCCTAGAGCCCTCATTAGTGATGGAGGAACACACTTCTGCAACAAGCAACTTGAAGCACTCCTCTCTAAATATGGAGTGAAGCACAAAGTGGCAACTCCACACCGTCCACAGACCAACGGGCAAGCTGAGATTTCAAACAGGGAGCTCAAAAGAATTCTTGAAAAAATTGTTGAAAGTTCAAGAAAGGATTGGTCTAAAAAGCTGGATGATGCCTTATGGGCCTATAGGATAGCCTTCAAAACACCCATTGGGATGTCTCCATACCAATTGGTGTTTGGTAAGGCTTGTCACTTACCAGTTGAGCTTGAACATAAAACATTCTGGGCTCTAAAAATGCTGAATTTTGATGATCAAGCTGCTGGAGAAAGGAGGCTAATGCAACTCAATAAGTTGGAAGAGTTTAGGAATCAAGCATATGAGAATGCAAAGATTTACAAGGAAAACACAAAGAGGTGGCATGATCAAAGGATAGCAAGGAGAAAGTTCATAGAAGGTTAGAGAGTGCTGCAGTATAATTCAAGACTCATGTTCTTTCCAGGGAAGCTTAAGTCTCAATGGTCTGGACCCTTCACCATCCTCAAGGTATCACCTTATGGTCATATAGAGCTCATGGAGGACAAAACACAAAGAACTTTCACTGTGAATGGCCATAGACTCAAGCATTACTTGGGAGACTCACTGGATGAGAAGAGAGTGAGCTACAACCTCAGCTAAGGAAGGAAGAACGTCAAGCTAGTGACGATAAAGAAGCGCTAGTTGGGAGGCACCCCAACACTTTATGTCCTTTTGATTTATTGCTTTCTTAGAAATAGCTTAAAATTGTCAACTTAGGTAGTTTAAGTTTCAGTTTAATATTATTGTTTCATTGCTTCCTAAAGGTAGATTGAAGGTGGTAGATTATGAAGTTTAAATATCAGTTTTGGTAGTTAGGAAATCTTCAATTTATTTTCTTTTTCTCTAAAAGTGCAATTTTATGAATAGATTCACTGATGATGAGTAATCGGGCTAAGAACTAGCTAAAAAGCTAAGTTTGGTGTGGCCACCAATCCACTTAATCTAGGCTTACAACCATTTGAACAAATTAAAGTTGAAAGTAAGCCCAGAGATTAAGTTTGATGTGGCCACCACCATACGAAGATCACCTAGCAAGCCTAATACCATTCAAGTTGAAAGCATTTAATAAATTGGTAAATGCATGAAATTTGGTTCTAAATGAGTTCGGAAGGGGTTAGAAGCAAAAGAATGTGAAAGGATTAAAGTTAATTCATCCTTATGAACACATTAAAAACCCAATGATGAACACAATTTATTAGATGCAATGGAATTAAAGTTTGGTGTCTCAAGGGACACTCATCAGTTGCAATTTCATTAACACTACAAGGAATGTGAGGGGTTCTTTTGTCATTACTGATGGGGTTTCGGTTTTATTTTCAAGAGAGAGAATCGGGCCCACATGATTGATAGCTCATAAAGCAAGAAGTCAAAGTGTACTTGCACTTTAGAACTCAACACATGTAGGAAGCAAAGAAGGATAAGGATTGGCGCCTCTTCCCACGCTAGGCGCCACTCCCTAAGTGGGAAAACATTGAATTGCTTTCACTTCCCACCATTCAGACCACACTCTCCACCCCTATAAAAACCCCCTACTTTCCCACCTCTCCTCACACTTCAAACCCCAACTTCACACATGAAAAGAACCCACACAATTCCTTCTTTCTTCTCATCTCCTTCCTTTTTTCCTTACCTTTCCTCTTCTACTTGATTAGGGAAAATCATGTCCTAAGTTTGGTGATGGACCAAAACTGTATTTTGCTTGTTCTCTTGCAACTTTCTTCAACTCTCTTTAACCTTTCAAACACTCATTCTTCATCCCAATGGCACCACCAAGAGCCTCATCATCAAAGAAAAAAAAGACCAAGGAACCAACCTCAGGATCCTCAAGCTACGATGAACACAAGTTCCTCTCTTCATTCAACCAAAACTAATTTTATGGTTAAGTAAGTGAGAGGCAAATTATTCCAGAGGTTGGCTTCCAATTGGGAAGGAATGAACACCCTGAGATCAATAGAAAAATCAACAACAGAGGGTGGGCACTCTTGTGCAACCCACCTAGGACAGTGGTGGAAAGCTTGGTTAGAGAATTCTACGCCAATGCTGTGCCTCAGCTAGGGCAATATCTTAGCTATGTTAGGGGGAGAACCATTGACTACAGCCCCTCTAACATAGACAGGATGCTCATGGTGAAGAAAACAAGCTCCACTTGGAGCTATGAAGAAAGAATGAAGTAAGAAGACCCAAGATTTGATGAAATCCTCAATGAGATTTGTGTGTTAAATGTGCAATGGATAAATGACAAAGATGGGAGACCCAACCAGCTGAGAAGAAGGGATTTGAGCCCCCAAGCTAGAGGGTGGCTGGATTTATGAGAAGATCTCTCAATCCTACTTCCAACACTTCTGAGGTGACAGTGGAAAGGACTGTGCTCATATACCGCATCATGAAAGGGGAAAATATGAATGTTGGGGAGATGATTGCCAACAACATCAATAGGGTGCTAAAAAGCACTAAGGATAGCACAAGGTTGGCCTTCCCCAGCATTATCCAAAGGCTATGTGATGAAGCAGGGGTTAAGAAGATTATTGATGAGGTGCTGGTAGAACAAGACAAGCTCATAACTGCCAAGAAGATGGCCAAAGTGGTGGCTGTCAACCCACTTGAGAGAAGAAGGGAGTATAGAGCTCATTCTCATGTGCCACAAGGGCAACCACAACAAGAAGAGCAACCACACTACCTAGAACTTCAACCACCACTATACCAATAATACCAACAATTTCTTGAAGGTCTCAACTGGGAGCAATTGCAGCAAGATATACACCAAATGAAAGGAGACATACACCATTTGAGAGAGGATGTCAACCAACTTAAGGATCAACAAAAGAAATGGGACCAAGTGAATGAGAACATACAACAACTCCAAAGGAGTTTGGGGCACATGAGGAAGGTGCAGCAAGAACAGTTCGACTGGAGAGAGATGCAAAGCGTACTCAACAAGATAGTGGAGAAAAATAAATGGCAGCAGAGGAACCTTACTGAGTTCAGGAATCTTTATGATGCCAGAACTATTTCAAGGAGGCAATATGATATCAACACAAAAGCGAAGCTGAATCACTTGTGTAATGCTGTGGCTGCCTTAAACCTTGGATACCCAACATTCATGCAAGGAACGGAGGAGTTGAGTGCAAGACAAGAGGAAATTCTGGCCAAGCACAAGGAAGATGAAAGAAATTACATGAGGAGGCTAGGATTTTGGAAGCCCAAGGATAAAAAGGCACAAGAAGAATCCTCCAAGAAGGATGGTGATGACTCCTCCCCTTCCAAAAAAAAAGACAAAGGAAAAGGGCCAATGAACTATAGCTGCTCAAGGTTGTTGAGTTCCATGGTTGACACTCTCAAATTACTGAATTTCTGTTTAGTTTCTTTATTTTTTAATTTCTGCTTAATAATAAGTTACAGTGTTAGGATAGTTTATGTTTTAATGCTTAGTCTTATGTCCTGAAGTCTTTTATGAGTCCTTTGAATTACAAGAAAGAAACTGCAATGTTAGTTCAAGTTTCATCAACATCAATAAAAGCATAGTTTGTTTCTATAAGAGTTGTTGTGAGTTGTTACAAAAACGAGAACAAAAGAGACTAAGACTAAGTGGGACTGTTCAAAAACTAAGAGATAAGAAACTAAGTGTAGAACGTTGAATGAACTGAATCAACTAGGCTTGAAAGGTATGACAAGTAGAGGCAAAAGGGTGCTTCTTGACTATCCATAGAACCAAGAAGTAGTAAGCAATAAAGACCCAAGGCTCTGAGCATCAACTACTAGGATGGAAAGAAACACGAAATAGCTCAAAAGAGTTAGAAAACCTAGTATATGCTTATGGTGAAGATGTGTCAAGAAGAGACCTAGGTAAGTAAATTCTTAGGGGTGTTTCAACACTTAGTACCCTAAAGCCAACTGGTTTGGGAGTGCTAATTGAAAGCCTACCTAAAGGGTTGTCTTGAGACAAAACATTTAAAGTCGTGGTCAATGAAAAAGAAAAAGTGAAAAGGAAAGAACAACCAAAAGAGAATGAAATAACTCTTGCTACTTCAAGGTGACAATCAATAAAAAGGGCCCCTGAAGCTTATACATGGAAGAACCTTCAAGGATCTAGAAGTTCCTTGTGACATTGAAACAAAAATATTCATGTGTTAAACACTTAACCTCATCCTTAGTAATGTTTTGCATCCATTCAAGGTCAAGTCTCAATTTATCTAAGAACTACTCACATTGATTTGCTTGGGACAAGCAAAGCTTAAGTTTGGTGTTGTGATGACTTGCATCATTTATCCATTTTTCTTGCATAAAAAGGACCATAAAAGAGCATAATCTCATTTGATCATTTCAATTCATGAGTTAAATGATGAATATTATGGTACATTGCTTTGAAATGGGGTTGTGCTGAATTTCAAGTGGAAAAGAGCAACAAAAAGGGAAGAAAACAATAAAACAAGCTGGGCGTGAGAAACTGGCGTGCCACGTGGAACAAATGCCACAAAAATGAATGGGCGTGGCACACCAGGAGCTGGGCGTGGCATGCCAGTATTGAATTCCAGAAAGGATCCTCAAGTCCTCTATATGGGCGTGGCACGCCAGAAACTGGGCATGGCACGACAGTTATGATTTCCAGAGAAGCATGTTTGAAAATTTTACATGGGCGTGGCACGCCAGCATAGTTTTTCAAAAGAGGACACCCAAAGCCTTTACATAGGCGTGGCACGCCAAGAGCTGGGCATGGCACGCCAAAGTGATAAACCCTTATTTTATGATTCATCTTATGCTCAATTGAGTGTTTTTATCAATTCTTCAACCACTTATTCATATGAATTGCATGGTTTTACTATTTCTTCCTTATTTTATGATATATGTCGAAACATGTTTCCTATGCTTTAAAAATATTAATTTTAATTATCCTTTATTACCATTCGATGCCATGATTTGTGAGTTAAGTATTTTCAGGCTTCAAAGGGCAGGAATAGCTTAGAGGACAGAAAGGAAACGTACAAAAATGGAAGGAAAGCACAAAAATGGAGTTTTGAAGAAAAAGGCAGCGACGCGTACACGTGGAAGACGCGGACGCGTGCCTAGCGCGAAATGGCAGTGACGCGTATGCGTGGACGACGCGGACGCGTGCCTAGAGAAAAACGCAAGCGATGTGTACGCATGACTGACGCGTACGCGTGACAAGGAAAAACTCCAAATGACGCGAACGCATGACCCTCGCGCACGCGTGACGGACGCCACGTGCAGAAAATTGCAGAAGTTGCCCCCAGCGATTTCTGGACCCTTTTTCGGCCCAAATCCAAGTCCAGAAACACAGAATAGAAGCCAGAGAATGGGGGAATCAATAACAACAATTCATACAACATTCAGAATAGACAATTATTAGGTTTTAGATGTAGTTTTAGAGAGAGAGAGAGCCTCTCTCCTCTCTCATAGGATTTAGGATTAGGATTTCTTTTACTTTAAGGTTATTACTCCATTCTAGGTTCAATGTTTCCAACTTTAATTTTATGTTTCTTTTCTACTTTTAGTTACTCTAATGCTTTTACTTGTTAATTACTTATGTTGCCAAATTGGCTTATGATTCTTTTCATGTTAGATTTGAATATTCTATTTAATATAATTTGAGGTATTTCAGATTTATGATTGTTTTATTCTATTTATGATGCTTTCAAAATAATTTATATTTTTCTCCTTTTGGCTCTGGTTAAGT
Source organism: Arachis ipaensis (assembly GCF_059453495.1). NCBI lineage: Eukaryota > Viridiplantae > Streptophyta > Magnoliopsida > Fabales > Fabaceae > Arachis > Arachis ipaensis. Next base: position 83,012,283 of record NC_142444.1, read on the forward strand.
AATTGGTGACACTTGAGTTATCAAACTCAGCAATTGATTGAAAATTGGAATTTTCGCTGATTGATTTGGATCGCTCTAAAGCTAGTCTTTCCACAGGAATTGACTAGGACTTGAGGATCAAATTGATTGGTCCACTTGACTTTCCTTTATTTAGTAAGGGTTAACTAAGTGGGAGTGATAAACAATTCTCATCACACCTGATAAGGATAACTAGGATGGGATTTCCAGTTCTTATACCTTGCCAAGAGTTTTTATAATTATTAATTTATTTTTCTTGCCATTTAAATTATTTGTTCCTTATTTCAAAAACCCAAAAATACACCTTTTTCCATAACCAATAATAAATCATACTTCCCTGCAATTCCTTGAGAGACGACCCGAGGTTTAAATACTTCGGTTATAAATATGATTGTGTTCGCTTAAGTGACAACCAAACTTTTGTACGAAAGGATTCTCTGTTGGTTTAGAAACTATACTTGCAACGTGATTATATTTTTATGAATTTCTTTACTAGCAAGAATCTAATCGTCAAAAAATGGCGCCGTTGCCGGGGAATTGCAAACGTGTGCCTTAATATTGGTTATTGTAAATATTTTATTTTGCTTGTTTATTTCTTTTTATTTTTGTTTTTAATTTTTATTAGTTACTATGAGTTCTCACCCCCGTCGCTTTGAGTTTGGTTCTAATATTGTTGCAAGAAATGGGAGCTATAACAGGAACATGCATCAAGGTCGAAACAATCAAAGATGGAAGGAGCCCCGAGGATCTGATCAACCCTTTCGGGAACAACACCTTCCAAGATACTATGGACAACGACCATTCTACAATGCATGCCAAGACAATAGTTACGGTGGACCTTCTCGTGACAACCGACCTCCACCAGTTTACTATGGTCAAGAGCCATTCCAAGGTGCGTACCAATATGATAGATATGGTAGACCCCCTTGGGGTTACCAACAAGCCCCATCATATGCCTATAACCCACCTCCTCAACATAGCTATGAACCACCACACTCACAAGCCAACCACCACCATTCACATCCATATGACCCTAACCCTTACCCACTCCAATTATAATCCAATTACCCCCAAGAACCACCACTTCCATATACACCATGTCCATATCCATCAACCTGAGAATCACAGGAACGTCTCAAGGAAACAGTGAATAAATTTCATGCAATCCTTCACCAATTGGATCAAGCGATCAATCGATTAGCTTTTCGATGTTCGGACACTCAAGGAACTCCCATGGCTTCATGTGGAGAATTTAATGAAGAACGTAGCATGAAGGAGACACTAGAAACTCCGGTGGACAGTGAGGAGCATGACATTGTATTGGAACAATTGGAGGAAGCCGTAATTATCGAAGAAGAAGAATTGGTTTAAGATTTAGGAGATGCTGAACCTCCATGGGAACTAAGAATTGTGGAAAATTCTGCCAAGCAGCTTTCAGTTGATGCTAAGGAGGATAGTGCGCAACCCCCGAAGCATATATCTTATGAAGAACTAGACGGAAAAGGTCAAGAAGCAAGTTCCCTTGGTAATGATCATCATGAATTAAGCTCTCCTAGTAATGAACTTGCATCCGCAAGTGAATTCTTTGAGATTGAAGAATCTTCCCCAAGTGAATACGAAGAGGATACAAAGTCAAAGAAGTTTGTAAAGAAGTGGAAGAATTCAAAGAAGAATACAAGGGAGTAGAGCTTGCAAAACCACTGGAAACACCTATCCCAAGGCCATTACCACCCAATACAAACTTCAAGTGGGTAAAATCCTTAGCTTTTATCTTTATCTTTCCACTTGAATATGGTTTGCTTGAAACAGATAACTATTGTCTAATTATGTATTTTAGTGCTTTAATTGGTGTCAACTTAAATTTAAATGATGATAGAATTGTGTGGCATGGTTTTCTAATTCAGCACACGGGTTTGTTGTTCAGTTTGTAGCATTTTTTTTTAAAATTGAATATGATATTTTAGGGGGTTTTAAACCGATACCAAAAAAGATTCTAAAAGTTTTATAAAATCGCCAAAAATAAGTTTGTCACATTTCAAATTTTGGAGATTTGTAAAATTCCCAAAAATATTTTCATTGGATTTTAAATTGCAACAAAATAGAAAAAAAAATGTCACAAAGTAGCGAAAATCTTGTACTACTATAGTCTCCTATTTCTTTTTCTTTTAACCCCTTCAATTTTTCTATAGTATTATATATGTACATGTAATCCGTTCTCCTTATAATTTATCAAGAGAGTTTTAAGAAATTTTGATGTCTTGTAATTTTTATAATTTATAAAAAATATTATATGATGATTAATTAATTAGGTAATCAAAATTTATAATCATAATAATTATAATAAGCCAAATACTTGTATCCAAAATTTATATGTAATAATATATTTAAGAGTAAAGTATCATTTTTATCCCCAACATTTGGGGTAAGTCTTATTTGTGTCCCTAACATTTAAATCGTCCTATTTGTATCCTTAACGTTTATAAAAGTGATTCAATGTTATCCTACTATCAATTATACTAACAAATCAGATCATATTTTTCAATTATTCTCATTTGGATGTAATCATTCTCAATTAGGTCTCACTTGAATGTGGTCGATTTTAATATTATACCCACTATTTGTGTTTAGATTCAATTATGTCCCTAGAAAAGTGAATTATGTAAATATTGTAGGAATTAGTTTCAACATTTGATGAGCTATTTTTCGGAGTAGATCATCGATTCTATGCCAAACATTTGTATTCTAACTTCAAGAAGAGATTTTTAAAACTCAAACTAAAGCACTCATGATGTGTAATTGATGGCAGGATAACATTGAATCACTTTTACAAACGTTAGGGATACAAATAAGACGATTTAAACGTTAGAGACACAAATAGGATTTACCCCAAACGTTGGGGACAAAAACGATACTTTACTATTAAATATATTATTACATACAAATCATTAATAATTTATCAGTAATTAGGATTAGATCACAATAAAATTATATTATAATAATCTTCTAACAATCGAATCTATACATACATTGTCATTAATTTCTAAATGATTCATGTTTTAGATAACGGAAATGTTTGGTAACCAAAGAAAATCAGCCAAAAACAGCCATAACTTACCTTATTTAGCATTCATTAATTGTTGCGATAATTAATTAATGCTAAATAAAGTAAATTCTCGCTGTTTTTTTTTTGTTTACCTAGCATTACCGGAAGATAAAAAGTGTACGTCGCCTAATAATAATAATAATAATAATAATAATAATAATAATAATAATAATAATAATAATAATAATAATAATAATAATAATGTATGTGAAATTGAAGATATATATATATATATATATATATATATATATATATATATATATAAACACTAACAATTTGTTCTAGCTATTGAAGATGATATGATAAAGTAACATTAAGTTATCACTTACCACATTATAAGAGATGTCCATTGTCAATTTGATTATTTCTATATTGCAGTTTCTTTTGCCTTTTGCGCTTTTATATCACCTTGTGGGCATGGTGATGATCAATACTACCTATAGCTAGTTTACTTTAATATATAAGGTTAGAATCGTTCACACTTAACATACACATATTCCAAGAGGCAAATTAAAAATTATAAACTAAAGTTTACTAGCATACTTGTATTTTTAATTTGCTTTGTGTTTTTGGCTATAAATAGAAGCAGCACGTGAGCACAACGTAACATTTTCAACTCAAAGCACATAAAACAAGAACAAAATTTCAAAATAGGGCACATCAAAGAATGGATCAAAAAATTATGGAAAGGCACTTGATTTTTGCATTGTTGTGGTGCGCGGTGGCAGTAATGGTGGTGCGCGGACAAAGTACGCGCAACGTAATGGCAACCTACCATATGTACCACCCTCATCTTATTGGTTGGGACTTGCCGGCTGCAAAGGGCTACTGCTCTACTTGGTACGCCAACATGCCCCTCACATGGCGCAGTAAATACGGCTGGGCCACCTTCTGCGGACCTGTTGGCACTCATGGCAAACCTTCTTGTGGCAAATGTCTTTGTGTATGTTTTCAATATATATATCCAACTTAAACAATTTCATATCTTTTTTTAATATAATTATGATATCGAAATCCGCTATTCGTATAAAATACGTATTATAATATAAAATATACATTAACTTAGACAAATTATATTGATTTCTTCAAAAATTAAGAGTCATTAGCTTCACATAAGTTTTCTAAATCCACATCAATTTTCTTTTAATATTTGTTTTTAAGCAGTACTCTTATCTTTCTAAACTGAATATTTTAAATAAAAATATGGAAACCCATTTTTCGGGAAAAAACAGAAAATATTATATAAAAAAATGAAGGCAAATAACATTTTTTTTAATATTAATAACCAAGACGTATTTAACTACCTGAAATTGAAGTATAACATTATTCCTCTATGTATTTGCATGTACGGAGAAAATACCAACTTTCAAATTTACATATATATTATGCCATCCATTTAAATTTCCACGCACTCACACATACTCGTATACTAGAATATAATAATTGCTAATAACATTGTTATGCAGGTAACAAACACTGCAACAGGAGATACAAAAACAGTGAGAATAGTGGATAAGTGCGGCCATGGAGGCATCAACTTGGACGTAAATGTGTTTAGAGAGATCGACACCGATGGGGTTGGATACAAGAAGGGTCACCTTAACGTTGACTACCACTTTGTCGATTGTCGAGATCACTACTATTAAGGACAACCTTTTCCCGGAGAAATTATTATTCTGCAATAAAACATTGAGTGAATACTCCACCCGATCTCTGACAATTATCTCGAAAGGACAACAAGGATCCCAAGAAAAAAAAAAACATCCAATTTGGCTCCTGATCTTTTTTCTTTTTGGGACTGATTAGCCCTTGTGCCAAAAAAAAATATTAACTTTTTTTGGTACAGGGACCTCATTGTCCTTTCGAAGTAATTGTCAGAGGTTGTTTTGAGTTTTTCTCTAAAAGGATTTAAACAGATTTTGTTCAATAACAGTGATGAGGTATAATATAAGTGGTATAGTTGCTAGGTTCTTTAAGCATCATGTCCTGCATTTGATCAGCACGAGATTCATACTAATTAAACGGTAAACTCTGAAAGGATTAAAGACTAGCCTTAAATTTCAACCAATGAATATCCAACGATTTACAACGATTGGATCTAAAAAATAGACTTTATATTCTATAAAATACTTTTATTTGTCTCAAAATATACGCTTTTGATTCGGGTAAAGTTTTATGAAAAGAAATTCTGTAAAAAAAATTAAGAGAATAGATTAAAGATGGATAAATTTTTAAAAAAAATATTTTTATTATTAGCAATTAAATAACACAAGAACTAAAAATATGAGATGATGGTACAGTGAAGTACAAAGTATTGAGACCTTCACTAATATCACAAGTGAATAAAAATGAGATTTTTTTAAATGGATAAAATTTAGGTAAATTGTTATATTCTTACTATCAGAATGTTACGCTTTTGGTTGCATCACTCTGATCATAACGAAGATATTACGATGACTTCTATATACTTAATAATAAAATATGAACCTTTAACTCGAAACGGTATCGTTGTTTTCTTTAAAAAACGAAAGTTCTTTTTCACTTTACAAACATATATATATATATAACTTCTTACACAAGCAACTTACAAATATTATATACATACATTTCATTACAACTCCTATCCCTCTTACAAATCATAATGACAAAAGCGAGGGAAAAACGATGACTAATATATCTGTAAAATCCGTAAAATTAGTAAATAATTATTTAATAAATTAATTATTAATCAAAGAAATTAGAAAATAGAATTTCATAGTTTAATGAGATAGAGTTAATTAAAATAAGAATTTTGTCACTAACTTTAAAGAATTTGGCCCAAAATTAGGTCGAACCGGCCGAACCAAGCGAATCGGACCTGTATTGGACCCAAAGCCCAACCAAATCAACATATAAGTGAAGAGCACAGCTCTTCTTCCTTCCCAAATCAGGGAAAACACGTTGAACAGAAAGAGGAGGAGAAGAAGAAGCTTCAAACTCTAACCTCCTATTCAAACTCACATAACTTTCGATCCGGAGCTCCGATTGACGAGCCGTCAGCGGCCATGCATTTGTCTCAAAATTCTCCACAAAATTCACCCAACAATTTAGTAAGAAAATTCTGATTTCGTGTCCAGTCCTCCACTTTTTAGTTTCGTGATTTGAGTTTTAGAATTTGAGAGATTTTGTGATTTTAATGGTTTAGGAGTACTCTAGTGATAGATAATCACTGGGTTTTGCCCATGTCATCTGTGAGTAAGGTAAGAAACTCATATCCCTTGTGAATACTTTGATTTTGTAATGTTTAGTTATTGATTTGTGGTTATGAATGGAATTGTATGTATTAGATTAAAATTGTGTACGTTAAATTGGAGATTGGATTGTTGAAATTGAATGCTTGGGAGTGAACCTTGGAAGCTGAATTTTCATTTGAGAGGTTTGGAGCCTTGGATTTTGTGGAACGGTGGTCAATTGCGATGTTTCGGGATTAACAGAGAATCGGCCAATGTATGGTTTCGGTTTCTTGTAACTAAAATATAATATGTCGTGAGAACTTAGGTTAGTTGACCGTAGGATAAGCATTGAATTATTGTGTTATTGATGATTGTGATGGATTGATATGCATAAGGATTAGTGAGTTTGAGGTTATTGTTGTGCCATATTGGCTATGGTGTTGATGTTGTGTTTGATAGAGATGATTGATGATGTATATGATAATGATAATGATGATTGATTTGGACTGAATGAATGTATGTTTGAGATCCTGGGCAGTAGCAAGGATTGTGGTTCGTCCCGCTTGCTCCAGGTCAGTGATTGTGACGCCTGGGTAGTTGCAGCAGTAGTGGTTATTCCGCTTGCTCTAGGTTGAGCTTTTAAACACCCGTCTGGTGATGCCTAGGCATCTTAGGCTAGTTTCACAAGCCTTTTTCATTAGTTTTTACTTGCTTTCATACACTTTCTTAGGCAATAAGTAAGCATTTGGATGAGAAATGTATGCATGTCTTTATTCAATTAAACATTGTTATTTATGAGCATTTTCATAAGATTAATGCAAGATTTACTTGATGCTATGAATGATGCAATATCTTGTGATTATGGCAAGGTTTTGATGCATTTGCTTGGTTGATGATAGGTGAGGAGAAGCAAAGGAATGGTAGAGAAGAAGCAGAGGCCATAGCGTTAGTTGCCAAAGTTAGTGCACTAACGCTATAGCTAACGTTGCAAAGAAGGAGGAGGCAATGTTGGTGGCCAAAGTAGGCTAACCAATGTTGCCCATCAATGTTAGCAGAGAAAGAGAAGGCAAAGTTGGTGGCCAAAGTTGGCTCACCAACGTTGCCCATCAACGTTGGCACTAGGAAGGGGAAGCAACGTTGGTGGCCAAAGATGGCTCACCAACGTTGCCTATCAACATTGTTAAGGAAGATAGTGAGCAACGTTAGTGGCCTAAGTTGGCTCACTAACGTTGCCCACTAACGTGCCAAGCATAAGAAGCAACATTGGTTGCCAAAGATGGCTCACCAATGTTGCCTATCAACGTTGCTAAGGAAGAGAGTGAGCAATGTTAGTGGCCTAAGTTGGCTCACTAACATTGCCCACTAACGTGCCAAGCATAAGAAGCAACGTTGGTGGCCCAAAGATGGCTTACCCACGTTACTAGCAATATATGGTGCCAACGTTACTAGCAAGATATGATGCCAATGTTAGTGTGCTAACGTTACTTAAAGTTAGCACAGTAATGTCTTCGACAAATCTTCAAGTTGGAGCTGAAAAAATTGCTAGTGTGCGTACGCATGAGGCATTGTGCACACGCACAAAGGGAAAATTTGCAAGTGTGCGCACGCACATGGCATGATGCGTACGCACAAGGAAGAACGTTGGTGCACCAACATTGGTGACCAACACCAGTGGCAATGCCCAAAGGGGCTTATGCATGCAATGTTAGTGCCACCGTTAGTGCACTAACGTTCGTGACTAATGCCAATGCCAATTCCAATTCCAATTCCAGTTTCAATGGCACCCATGCAAACTTATGAACGTTAGTGAGCTAACGCCTATGTCAACGTCAGAAAGAGCCACTCCTAACTTGCTTCAACTAAGGCCAAAGCCCACATCTGAAGACTTGAAGATTGATTTGGAAAGTGTATAAATAGGATAGATTTTGAAGTTAGAAAGAAGGCTGGGAAGCAGGGACCCTAATTGGGAAACCCTGAATCATTTTCTTTGTACTTTCTTTTACTTTCATGTACTTTTCTTTTCCTTTTGATTTTGTTGAGCAATGATGAACTAAACCCCACATCATTAGGGGGAGGAGCTCTATTGTAATTCACATGATTAAATGAAATTCTTCTTCTTCTCAATCCGCTTATTGTAGCTAAGAGATAACGTCTATTTTCATTTTGATCGATTCACACCCGAAGGGGGTTTTAGATCCCTGAATTTCTATGTGAGCCTCAGAAGGAGAATCATGAAAATTAGATTGAAGCTCTATCTCTGACAACTCTCTTGATCATCACTATTCGAGAGGAATTGAGATCTTGAGAGTTTGTGTGGCTCATGGATAAGAGATATGCACTTAACCTCTTCTCATGACAATTAGATCAAGGAATTAGCAAATTGATTGTGATTAGAGAAATTGAGTTGCAAGGAATTGGGACTCAATTAATTTCAATCCGCCATAGATCTACTTCATATGATTGAGAATGAAGTTGAGACCCATTGATTCATGATGGATTATGATATCTCCAATCCCTAATGAATCTTTCTCTTTGTTATTCTTCACTTTGATTTGCTTGAGGTTCATTTAATTGCCTTGAATTTATTGCTTCCTTTAATTCCCAGCACCCAAAGCCCTTTACATTTCATGCAATTTACTTTCCGTTGTCATTTACATTCCTGCTTTTAATTTCTTCTCTCTAAATTCCAGTTCCTTACATTTCATGCCATTTAAGTTTCTGTCCTTTACTTTTCAGCATTTACATTTCTAGTACCCTACATTTTGTTGTTCTATTTTCATTGTGGATTTACTTTCTGCTCGTTAAATTTCACCAAAACCTTTCAATATTCGCTTGACTAGGCAAATCACCTCACTGAAGTTGCTCAATCCATCAACCCTTGTGGCATTATGTCATTTTTAAGCTAGAACCTCTTTTGGGGCAAGTTCGACAACACAGTCGCGAAGAACCTAGCTTTTGAACCGTATCGGTTAGGAATTTTGATACTAGTTTTCGTAAATAGTATCTGTTTGACAAACCGGACACGATTCATGAGAGAAGAGAGATAATAGTATAATACTATCATTATATTAGTATTAGAAGATGCTTGAATGATATTATAAGGTTACCTGGTCTGTTTTAGTTAAAAATAGGAAATCGATTTAACCAGGTTCAAACTTTACTGGTGCAGCTTAGCACCAGCACTCTTTGATGACTTTAGCAATGCTAATGCTTCATCATACATGTTATATTCTGATATTAAATATGTTACTAGTGTCATTTATTCTAGTAGCTCAGGAAAGAATTTTTTGAGATATTTTTACAAGTGTTCCGATACATCTAGTTTTAGTAGTTATACACCTGAGATATTTTAATATTACTTAAATCCACCTCCAAGACAACCAATCACAACTCCCCTTACAACCCCAAGACCTCCAAGGCTATCTCATTTCTTCATTTTGGCCAAAAATTACACGAGAGAAAAGAGAGAAACTTTCATGACAGTTAAATCTTCAAAGCTTGATTTCTTCTGAACTAAAACTAAAATCAAAACTCTGATTTCACCAAATTGATCCTCTCTTCTTCCTCTACATAACCATGTAACTTATCAAGGCTATAAATAAGGTTAGATGGCTGTCCCTTTCCCCTTTGAATTTTGTTTTCAAGGAAGTATGCTGAAAACATGTGTTTTCTTGATGTTCTTCCTTAGATCTCTTGCTTAGCTTGACTTGTGAGCCAAGAATCTTTAATTCCCAGCACGTTTAAAGTGAGGAATCCCTTCCTAACATGTTGATTAAGGTTTGGTTAGTTGAGGTTTTATGGATTCAAAGTTGTTCTTGATGTGTTTTAGGAGGAAAAAGTACTTTAAGAACACTTCAAAGAGTAACCGGATTTGAGGCAGCAAATCAAGGTAGGGTTTGGTAAAATTAATCTTGATTAATTATGTTTGAGTTGTGTGATTATGATATGGTTTGGTTATGCTTGAAATTTATTGTTTATATGAGTGATTCTTGTTGAAATTTTGGTGAAAATTTGATGAAATTTGATGACATTCAAGCTATGAATGCATGTTCTTGTAGCTGCTAGAGTTTCGAACCCTAGGACTCAAATTGGGGTTGAATTGGTGTTGAAGTCCAGTCGGAAATAAGGGGCTTTGTTGGCTGCAATTTTATTTTGAATTATGGTAAAAATTGGTTGCTGAAAAGATTGAAAAACGGGTAAAAATAGAGAAAGAATCTGAAAAATTTATGAAGAACACGAAGAACACTTTGAGTGTGATGAAGAACATTGAACACCTTTTAGATCTTAAAAAGGGCAAGTTGTAATTATTTTGGTGTTTGAGGGGTTATTTTGGTAATTTCCAAAAGTTAGGGTGGTTAAAGTAGAAATATTAAAAGTTACGGGTGGTAAAAAGTAAATTTTAAAGGTGAAAAGTTAAAAATGGGTAATTTTAAAATATTTAATATACCAATGCAAACATCATGAGGTCTTCTCAAAGTTGTAATGGGGCCAAGGTAATGGTAAGGATACATATATGGCTAACTGAGCTTATAAACTGAATCTTTAATTAACCCAAGCTTTAACATAACCTATATATATTCTATATAACTTTAGAATTTATACCTAGCTACCCAGAATTTCCCATTTACATTCCATACTCGTGTATCAACTTTTTATTTTAATTTTATCATACATGCATTGATCTTTGAATTCTTAACTTAGCATTGGGGTAATTTTGTCCCCTTATTTATTTATTGAATATTTTTGGTTTTTTTTTAACATAAACATAAAATTAAACATAGCTTATCAATGCACATAGATTTTTAATTCTTATAGTTTCACATGAGTAGGTGTCCAAATTCCCATTATATTATCATGACACATTCCCTTATTATCTTTTGTTCCCACAATTTCCCATACTTAATTAGCATACACAATTCTATCTTAAGCTAACCAAAGATTCAGTTTGGGATATATAATTGTTTTTTTGCTTAAGGCTAGTAATGTGGTAAAATATAGAACAAATGGGATTTAAAGGCTCAAAGTGGCTAATAAAGGTAATTGAAAGGGTAGGTTTAATTTGGATAAGTGAGTTTAAACAAATAATGACCTCAATCATATGCAAGCATACAAATATAATAAACATTGGACATATAGGATGGAACAAAATATAGATTACAATCATAGAGAAGTAAACACACAAGAATAAAATAATTATGGTTAAATAGTGTAACCATGCATAAAGGCTCAAATCTCACAGGTTGTGTGTTCTTTAGCTCAAAAATCATGTTCCAAATACAACTTCAAGCAAATTTAACATAAAAGTTTTAATTAAAATTAGTAAAATTTTGTTCCAAAAATAGAGTCTTAGAAGAAACTTATTGTCTTTTCAATCAAGTAGAACATGCATTCAACTAATCTATTACTATGCAATTTATCCTATTCTACAAAAGAAAAACTAACTAAATATCCTAATTTATTGGTGTTTAGGGAAGAAAAATTACCTCCGAAAGTAAGTTACTGACTGACCTCCCCACACTTAAGGCTTTGCACCGTCCTCGGTGCCATCTGTCAAAAACAAAGGTGGGCTGGTAGCAGTATCTCCACAGTCGGGGCCATCATGGCTTCTTGTGCTGGTAAAGGAAGTGGAATCCGGGGTGTCTGAGTCCTTGAATTTTCCCATAATCAACTCCTTGAGGTATGTGAATCGGCGCTTGTTACGGCGCTCTCTCATCTTAGCTTTGTGTTCCTGCCGATCCAACCTTTCGAGTATCTGATGGAGCAGTTGGTCTGTTGTAGGTGCTTGTGGTGTTGAAGAAGGAATATCTTCAACCGGTTCAGTAGGATGGCTTGTGGCGGCTGGTGGAGGTCTGATGTATTTCCCGTTAGGGACATACTGATCATCCCGTGGGAGCATGGCTTTGGTGTCCCCAGCTCTGTAGGAGACTCCGGCTGCGGAGACAAGATCTGAGACCAAGGCGGGAAAAGGTAAGTTGCCCGCAATTTGTACGTGTCCTATGGAATTCCGGATGTGTCTTGGTAGGTTCAGAGGTTGGTCTGTAAGGATGCACCATAGTAGAACGGCCATGTCCGCAGTGAAGGAGGACTCGTGAGTGCTCGGAAAGACGTAATGGGACATGATCTGTGCCCATACGTGAGCCTCCAAGGTAAGTACTGAAGCCAATATTCCCTTAGGACGGGTACGATGGTATCCGTAGATCCAACGGCTGCCAGGTAGTACGATAACTCTGAGAACGGCATCCCAGTCAAATTGGTACATCTGGCGCTTAAGTGCGGCTTCTTGAAAGGCGTCCAATCCTTCTGGAATAGGGGGAAGACCTAGAGCTCTTTGAATGGCCTCTTCTGTAATGGGGACTTGCTTCTGACGGACAAAGACAGACTGCAGGGTTGGCAGGTGAAAGTTGGAGTAGAACTCGATTACCCAAGAAAGATTGACCTGCCTCGGCTGTCTCTGTAGGAAACCCCATTGTCTTTGTGCAATTTGCGGCTCAACAAAGGTAGCAATATGGTTTGGGAGGAGAAGAAGGTATTCGTTGTTGTAACTCCTTTCTGCAGGATGGAGAACATCTGCTCACAGTAGCGATTGGGAAATCGCGCAGTGTCCTTTGTTGGGAAGGCTATTTATTTATCATCAACCTTTATAATCCTATTAGTTCTTTTTGTTGAGGGTTTAACCGCAGTTGAAGAGGGCTCTGCCACTAATGCTCTTTTTGTTCCTCTTCTTACTGGTGGTTTGGGAGTAGCTTTCTCTTTTCCTTTCTTGGTGGCCATCCTGAAAGGGAGAAAAGAGGAAGTATGTCAAATTGTCAAGGGATAAAGCAATGAATATGATGGTATGGGTGGCAATCAATGCACATTAAAGATGAATGAAGTAAACACATGGTCATGACTACATGTGAAAAGTTCATCAAAGGGAATAAAGCAAGTGCATGTTTGGGTAATTAGATGCAAGATGTTTCTTGGCATGCTGGCAAAGGCATGAGTAGCATAGGTCAAGCATCACTTGTAACAAACCATCACATTTGTATTGACAATTATTTTCAATGAATAAAATATAAAAGGGGTTTTGTGAAAAACAACCATTTAATAGTAGAATAAAATAATGTAGAAAAATGCATAATGCTATATTGGCCTTTTCACAAACACATAGCACGCATGGTAAATAAGGTATAGAAAGTATTAAAGTAAACATGCAAGCAACCCTTTAAAAAGGTAATATATAATTGCCAAACAATTTTACAACGATCCACAAGCATATAATGAGAAATAATGACTCAATTAAATTTCCAACACCAAGTAAAAAGGAAAAAGAAAGAAAAAAGAAAATATGGATAATGAAAGTAAAAAGAAAAGAAAAGAAGGTGACATCTGAAAATAAGAAGAATAATAGAAAAGTAAGGGGGAGAAAGAAGAAAAGAAAACCTTGTTAATGGGAATGAGAGAGGGAGAGAGAGTAGAAAGGGAGAAAGAAGGAAGAAGGGAGAAAGAAGAAATAAGGAGGGAAAAGAGAAAATAGGATTTGGGGAAAAAAAAGATAAGATAATTGGCAAATCAGAGAAGCTGTGCGGCGCAGGGGACGCGGCCGCGTAGGGCACACGGTCGCGTAAATTGCGCTTATAATAATTGACGCAGTAGCGTCGGTCACGCGGTCGCGTGACCCGTTTCATGCTACTGGCGCGATGGCAGCCTCGCGCTCGCACAACTCTCAGTTCGAAATTTTATTTTTGCCAAATCTGGGGTGACGCGTTCACGTGGGGCATGCGATCACGTGAGTGGCCATTAGAAGGATATGACGCGGTCGCGTCGGTCACGTGGCCGCGTGGGAAGAATTGTGCATTCAGCACCAATCCAGCACCACTCTAGCACAACTTTCGGTTGTGCACCATTTTTACGTTGAATTCCAAGGCACGCGGCCGCGTGAGTGAAGCGGTCGCGTGGGAGGCCAATGTTCCCATTTGACGCAGACGCGTCGGCGACGCGGTCACGTGGGGCGATTTGTGCTACTGGCACGCCTCCAGCCACGCTCTTGCGGGACTCTCTGTTCGTTTTATTATTTTCTTCCATCTCCTGCGATGCGGACGCGTCAATGAGGCGGTCGCGTCGCGTGAAAATTTTTATTTTTTTTAAATAAAATATGTAAATACAGATGCACAAAATGCACTAATAAAGAGAAGAGTTATTGAATAGGGAAAACTAAGAATAAAGAAAAGAACGATCATACCATGGTGGGTTGTCTCCCACCTAGCACTTTGCTTTAACATCCGTAAGTTGGACGCTCCACTAGCTCAGGCTTCGGCTAGTGGGGATCTTCCAAGAGGAAGATCTCGAGCTTCTTGTTTTTCTTCAGCTTCTCGCCATGGTACAGCTTTAAACGATGTCCATTAACTTTGATAAGCTCAGAGCTTGAAGGATGGCTTAGGTGATAAACTCCGTATGGTTCGGCCTTCTCTACTCTGTATGGACCATCCCAACTTGTCTCAAGTTGCTTGGCATGAGCCTCAGTCGAGATTTGTAAAGGAGGACTAAATCCCCAGGTTGGAACTCTTTTCTCTTGATGTGCTAATCATGTACAGCCTTCATCTTCTCCTTGTATAGTCTTGAGTTCTCAAAAGCTTCTAGGCGAAGGCTTTCCAGTTCTTGCAGTTGCAACTTCCTTTCAGCTCCGGCTTTTTCAATTCCCATGTTGCACTCCTTTACTGCCCAAAAGGCTTTGTGCTCTACTTCAACAGGGAGATGACAAGCTTTTCCATAAAGTAACTGGAAAGGACTCATCCCAATGGGTGTTTTGTATGCTGTTCTGTATGCCCAGAGTGCATCTTGTAGCCTGGTGCTCCAGTCTCTTCTATGAGGTTTGATTATCTTCTACAAGATACGCTTTATCTCTCTGTTTGACACCTCGGCTTGTCCATTAGTTTGAGGATAGTAGGCTGTTGCAACCTTATGAATTATCCCATTCTTCTTCATTAATCCTGTTAGTCTCCTGTTACAAAAATGGGTGCCTTGATCGCTCACGATTGCTCATGGTGATCCAAAGCGACAAATAATGTGGTTTCTCACAAAGAAAACAATAGTGTTAGCATCATCAGTGTGGGTAGGAATTGCTTCCGCCCATTTGGAAACGTAATCCACAGCTAACAATATATAAAAATAACCATTAGAATTTGGGAATGGACCCATGAAGTCTATGCCCCAAACATAAAAAATTTTACAGAAAAGCACAATTTGTTGAGGCATTGGTGCACGAAATTGTGATTCACACTTTTCACAACTCCGCACAACTAACCAGCAAGTGCACTGGGTCGTCCATGTAATACCTTACGTGAGTAAGAGTCGAATCCCACGGAGATTGTTGGCTTGAAGCAATCTATGGTTATCTTGTAATTCTTAGTCAGGATATCAATTATGATTATCAGTTTGAATTGCAAAAAATAAAAGACCATGAAATAAATACTTGTTATGTAGTAATGGAGAATATGTTGGAGTTTTGGAGATGCTTGGTCTTATGAATGTCTGCTTTCCTCCTGTCTTCTTCTTCACGCACGCAAGGTTCCTCCTATGGCAAGCAGTGTGTTGGTGGATCACCGTTGTCAATGGCTATCATTCGTCCTCTCAGTGAAAATGGTCCAGGTGCGCTGTCACCGCACGGCTAATCATCTGTCGGTTCTCACTCATGCTGGAATAGGATCCATTGATCCTTTTGCGTCTGTCACTACGCCCAACCCTTGTGAGTTTGAAGCTCATCACAGTCATTCAATCCCTGAATCCTACTCAGAATACCACAGACAAGGTTTAGACTTTCTGGATTCTCA
The DNA here is from genome assembly GCF_059453495.1 of Arachis ipaensis. Taxonomy (NCBI): domain Eukaryota; kingdom Viridiplantae; phylum Streptophyta; class Magnoliopsida; order Fabales; family Fabaceae; genus Arachis; species Arachis ipaensis. The sequence goes on from NC_142444.1 coordinate 83,028,425, forward strand.
AGAGTGCTGCTAATGGATTCTAGCTTATACCACAAAGATTCTGATTAAGGAATCCAAGAGATACTCATTCAATCGAAGGTAGAACGGGAGTGGTTGTCAGGCATGCGTTCATGGATTGAGAATGGTGATGAGTGTCACAGATCATCACATTCATCATATTGAAGTGCGAATGAACATCTTAGATAGAAACAAGCGTGTTTGATAGAAAACAGAAATAATTGCATTAATTCATCGAGACATAGCAGAGCTCCTCATCCCCAACAATGGAGTTTAGAGACTCAAGCCGTCAAAGAGTACAAAGTTCAGATCAAAAAATGTCATGAGGTGCAAAATAAATCTCTAAAAGTTGTTTAAATACTAAACTAGTAACCTAGGTTTACAGAAAATGAGTAAACTAAGATAAATAGTGCAGAAATCCACTTCTGGGGCCCACTTCTGAGACTTGAGCTTTACACGTGCCTAGGCTGTTTCTAGAGTTAAACGCCAGGTTGTAACCTGTTTCTGGCGTTTAACTCCAACTTGTAACCTGTTTCTGGCGTTTAACGCCAGAATGCAACATGGAACTAGCGTTGAACGCCAGTTTACATCGTCTATCCTTGAGTAAAGTATGAACTATTATATATTGCTGGAAAGCCCTAGATGTCTACTTTCCAACGCAATTGAGAGCGCGACAATTGGAATTCTGTAGCTCCAAAAAATCCATTCCGAGTGCAGGAAGGTCAGAATCCAACAGCATCAGCAGTCCTTTTTCAGCCTGAATCAAATTTTTGCTCAACTCCCTCAATTTCAGCTAGAAATTACCTGAAATCACAGAAAAACACACAAACTCATAGTAAAGTCTAGAAATGTGATTTTTATTTAAAAACTAATAAAAATATAATAAAAAGTGACTAAAACATATTAAAAACTACCTAAAAACAATGCCAAAAAACGTATAAATTATCCACTCATCAGGTATCTCATCCCTCTTGGATATATTACCAAATTTTTGGCATGGAAAACAAGATCTACAAATTTATAAGCGTCTCTAAAAAGTGTAGGCCACCAAAATCCACAGTCTAAGAATTTTGTAGCTGTTCTTTGAGGGCCAAAATATCCTCCACTCTCAGATGAGTGACAGGCCTCTAAGATGGACTGGAATTCTGATTGAGGCACACACCATCTAATTACCTGGTCAGGGCCACATCTCCATAAATATGGGTCATCCCATATATAATATTTAGACTCGCTTTTCATCTTGTCTCTTTGATGCTTAGAAAAGTTTGGAGGAAAGGTGCGGCTAACTAGATAATTAGCTACAGGTGTATACCAAGGGACTACCTCAGATACTGCTTGCAGGTTATCAAATGGGAAATTATCAGCTATAGGAGTGGGGTCATCTGTAATGTGCTCAAGGTGACTCAAATGGTCTGCCACTAAATTCTGGTTACCACTCCTATCCTTAATTTCTAAATCAAATTCTTGTAATAGCAGTATCCAACGTATAAGCCTTGGTTTGGACTCCTTTTTAGCTAATAGATACTTTAGAGCTGCGTGGTCTGAGTACACTACTACCTTCGTACCAAGTAAATAGGTTCGAAATTTATCCAGAGCAAAAATAATAGCAAGAAGCTCTTTCTCAGTAGTAGTGTAATTGGACTGAGCGGCATCTAAAGTTTTAGACGCATAAGCAATAACAAAGGGGTCCTTACCTTCACGCTGAGCCAGTGCTGCTCCTACTGCATGGTTAGAGGCGTCGCACATTATTTCAAATAGCTGGCTCCAATCTGCTCCTCTCACAATTGGAGCTTGAGTCAGGGCGGTCTTCAGCTTATCAAACGTTTGTTTGCAATCCTCACTGAACTCGAACTCAATATCCTTTTGCAGTAGTCTGGATAAGGGAAGTGCTACCTTACTGAAGTCCTTAATGAATCTCCTGTAAAAACCTGCATGGCCAAGGAACGAACGGACTTCCCTCACAAAAGAGGGGTAAGGCAAACTAGAAATAACATCCACCTTTGCTGGATCTACAGAAATGCCAGTATTAGACACAACATGTCCTAGTACAATACCTTGTTTTACCATAAAGTGACATTTTTTAAAAATTTAATACAAGGTTTGTACTGACACATCTATCTAATACTCTAGATAATCCATCTAAGCAAAGGCTAAAGGAATCGCCATATACACTAAAATCATCCATAAAAACTTCCATACAGTCCTCAATAAGATCAGAGAAAAGACTCATCATGCACCTTTGGAAGGTAGCTAGTGCATTGCACAAGCCAAAGGGCATTCTCTTGCAAGCATAAGTCCCAAAAGGACATGTAAAAGTGGTCTTTTCCTGATCCTCAAGAGCTATATGAATCTGGAAATAACCTGTGTAACCATCTAAAAAACAATAATGTGATTTACCTGACAGGTGATCCAGCATTTGATCAATGAATGGAAGAGGATAGTGATCCTTACGAGTGGCCTGGTTGAGGCGTCTGTAGTCAATGCAAACCCTCCAGTCATTTTGAACTCTGGTTACAATGAGATCTCCATGCTCATTCTTCACTGTAGTGACTCCAGACTTCTTGGGCACCACTTGTACTGGGCTTACCCATTCACTGTCTGAAATGGGGTAGATGATATCTGCTTCCAGTAGTCTGGTCACTTCCTTTTTGACAACCTCTAAGATAATGGGGTTTAGTCTTCTCTGGGGTTGATGGACAGGTCTTGCTCCCTCTTCTAAAAATATTCGATGCTAACAGACTTGAGGGTTGATGCCTACTATGTCTGCCAAACTCCAACCAATTGCCTTTTTGTGCCTCCTCAGCACACTAAGTAACTTCTCTTCCTGTTGAGAAGTGAGTTCCCTTGCAATGATAATTGGAAACTTCTGCTCGTCCTCAAGGTAAGCATATTTGAGGTGTGGAGGAAGGGGTTTTAATTCTAACTTCTGATCATGGTCAGGCTCTGGGTTGTCTAGAGCTGGTAACAATGGTAAAGCACTGTCATTGTCCTCTGAGAATGTCCCCACACTTGGACCTTGTCCTATGTACTTCTCTTCAAATTCCTCCTGGTGAACTTCAGCCACAGTTTCATCTATGATGTCACACTGGAGGAAAGAATGATCCTCCGGAGGATGCTTCATAACTCTATTCAGATTGAAGATTACTACTCGGCCATCTATTTCAAAAGAGTATGTTCCTGAAAAAGCATCTTATTTGAACTTCGAGGTCTTCAGGAATTGTCTTCCGAGTAGGATTGATGATGGCTTCTCTGAGTCATTTGGGGCATCTCCAGGATATAAAAATCAATGGGAAATGTGAGTCCCTTAATGCCCACTAATACATCTTCAGCAACTCCAGCCACTGTAATAATACTTTTATCTGCTAACACAAAACGAGCTACCAACTTTTTTAAGGGAGGGAGCCTCAAAATATCATATATAGACAAAGGCATTATACTCACACGTGCTCCTAAATCACATATGCAGTCAGAAAATACTACACCACCAATAGTACAATTAACCATACATGGACCTGGGTCACTACACTTTTCAGGTAAACCTCCCATTAAAGCAGATATGGAACTACCTAAAGGAATAGTTTCTAATTCATTAATTTTGTCTTTATGTATACATAAATCCTTTAGAAACTTTGCATATTTAGGTACCTGTTGAATAACATCAAAAAGAGGAACAGTTACCTCAACCTTTTTGAATATTTCTACCATTTTGGGGTCAGGTTCCAGCTGCTTCCTGGGCTTCCATGCAAGTTGTGGAAATGGAATGGGAGTGGTGTCTTCTGCAGTGTCTGCGCCCTATGGTGCTTCCTCCTGTGGTTGAACTTCTTCATTTTCATCTATATGCTGTATGTCCTCTTCCTCTTCAACATCTTCTATTTCCACTACCTCTTCAGCTGAAGCGTGTTCTGGTGGGCTTGGCTCCTCCTGATTCCTTTCCTGCAGTGTGGTTCCGGACATTAGGGTGATGGCATTAATGCCACCCTTTGGATTGAGTAATGGTTGAGAGGGAATTCCACTGAAGCTCAAAGGCTGGTTATTGGAGTTATTCATTGATCCAATCTGTGAGACAAGAGCTTGCAAAGTAGAGTTCAGACCATTTAGCGTAGCATAAAGGTTATTTTCCATGGTCTGTTGTCTCCGATCAATAGATTGTAGTAAGTCGTCATTAGAAGATAAAGAAGGATAAGTAATTTGAGAGGTATGCTGTTGGGTATTCTGTGGTCCTTCAGATTGCCTCAGGTGAGGTGCTCCGTAAGGCTGATTCTGGTTCTGCTGCCTGTTGTTGTTGTTATTACACCTCTGATTTTTCTGATTGTCTCTGCCTCCTCTGTTGTTGTTGTTCCTCCAATTCTGGTTAGAATTGTCCTGCCATCCATGGCTGTAATTGCCACCTTGATTGTACCATTGGTTAGGGCGGTCATAGAAGTTATGAGTGGCTGCCACGGTGTTGTCTTCCTGCTGGAGCTGCGGACCTTCGTCAGTATAATGGCTATAGTCAGCACAGATTCCACAAACTCTCTGTGGGACTAACTGTTGGCTTTGCTGTGGTGGAGAAGGTTGAGCTTGCTGAACTTGTTGTTGATTCAATTGCATCTGCTTCAGCAAGTTGGTCATTTCACAGATACTCTGAGTTAGAGCAATAGTCTCTCTGCTAGAGGATACTTCTGCAACGGCTTTTGAACGGCCTTGTTTCTGCCTGTGATTCCGAGTAGATTCAGCTAAGTTGCTGATCAATTGCCATGCCTCATCAGTGGTCTTGTACTTTTTCATAGACCCTTTGCTAGCACTATCCAATGTGGTCTTATCTTGGGGCCTCATGCCCTGTGTGACGTAACCAAGTAACACTATCTTGTCAATCATATGGTGGGGGCAAGCTTCCAGAAGATTATTGAAGCACTCCCAGTATTCATAGAGAGTCTCGGATTCGTCCTGAACAATCATGGAAATGTCTTTCCTCAGTTTATTAGTAACTTCAGCTGGAAAGAATTTTTCCAAGAATTCTCTTCTAAGTGTATCCCAGTTGGATACAGTTGCTGCGGGTTGAGTGTAGTACCACTCTCTTGCCTTTCCCTCAAGAGAAAACGGAAAAGCTTTCAACAAAATTGAAGTTTCATCTGCACCATCACGCCTGATAGTAGAATAGGCTGCTTGAAAATCTCTCAGGTTCTTGATAGGCTCTTGAGCAGGTAAGCCATGAAACTTGGGCATCAAATTGAGCAGTGCAGTCTTTATTTCAAAGTCTATAGCCACCGCTGGGTGATGCGCTTGAAACGGTTGCATTGTAAAATCAGGGGCTCCAGCCTCCTGGATAGTAACTCTCCTAGGTTCTGCCATGTCACCTACACGTAAATCAACCGAATCAGTAGAACGGGGGCTGGTTTCTTCCTCAAATGACGTTTCAGATCCGCCCTCAGAGAGGACTAACTGACGCCGAGCTTGCCTTATTCGTGAAATAGTTCTTTCAATCTCAGGATCGAATACTGGCAAGCTTGGATAAGGAAGTGAACGCGTCATCTAATGAAAGAAACAAGCAGCTCATAGTAGAAAAATAAAATAAAATGCAAAAAAATAAATTCCAATTAATAACTTTAGCACTCTATTGCAACTCTTCGGCAACGGCGCCAAAAATTGACATGGCGAAAATTGGCGAATTAAGAATTGTTGTGAGATATGCGTTGCAATTATAGTTCTTAACCAACCCGAAATCCACTTATCAATTTAGAAGGATTGTCACAAAAATCAAAATTAAAATACTGGTTTATCATGATTTTTACCCACTTATTCATATGATTAGCATGCATTTATATTTCCTTCCTAAAATTACTACATGATTAAAAACTTGCTTCCTAGAGACTTTTAATTACGCATTTTAATTCTCCTTTATTCCATTCAATGCCGTGATCTGTGTGTTAAGTGTTTCAGGCTTTATAGGGCATGAATGAGTTGGAGATTGGAAAGGAAACTTGCAAAAATGGAAGGAACACAAGAAATTGAGGAGATGACCAGCGAGAAGTGACGCGATAGCATGGCATGCGACCGCGCGGATTGGAATAACACAAGTGATGCGGAGGCGTGGACGATGCGCCCGCGTGGCAAAGCAAAGCACAGAATGACGCGTCCACATGAATGACGCGATCGCGTGACATGCGCAATCTGTATAATCTGCAGAATTCGCTGGGGGCGATTTTGGGCCCTGTTTTGACCCAGTTTTCGGCCCAGAAAAGCAGACTAGAGCTAGAGAACATGCAGAAACGAAAACAACATTCACTCTACACAATTTTTTGTTTTTAGATCTAGTTTTACTCCTCCTCTAGGTTTTCTCTCTACACATTCATAGTTCTTAGGATTTTTATTTTCTATTGCTCTTTGCATTGGGATATTGAGAAGAGTTATTACCTCATCAAGACTTCGTCATTCTAGTTCATTTTCTTTACTTGGCTTTACTCTTCCATGTCCTTTAATTTACTCAATTTCAGTATTGGATTATTTTAGAATTTATTAAAACAATTGATTCCTTTGAGTTTTATTTATCATGTCTTTCTTTAATTCCCTTTCCTATGTTATGAGTTCTACATTCACAATGAGCGAGTAGTTCCCTAACTTGATGGGGAGTTGATTGAAAGGAACCCTTGAGTTGGAATGCTCAAAAGAGAAATTGTAATTGGGTTTATTATTGGATTGCTCTCTGGTCACTAACGCCAGTCCTTCCAAGTAAGCGGATTGGGACTTGTGAATAGAAACAGCATTCCAACTTGTTTGACTTTCCCTTACCTAGTAAGGGATAACTAAACAGAACAACCTTCAGTTATCAATTAATCTTGAGAGTGCTGCAACAAGAATAGGGCTTCCAACTAATCTACTCCCAGTCAAGGCTTTTATTTAAATTACTTAATTTCTCCAATTTAATTTCCTGTTTATTCAATGCAAACTCTTTTTGAAAACCTCTGATTAATAAATTAGCACACCTTTTTGCAACTCGTTGGGAGACGACATGGGATTCATACTCCCAGTATTTTAATTTCAATTTTTGTGACAACCCTTCTAAATTGATAAGCGGATTTCTGGTTGGTTAAGAACTATACTTGCAACGCACAACTTATATCAATTCTTAATTAGCAAATTTCCGCCACGTCAGCTGCCTCCCATGGAGCGCTCTTTTCATTGTCACTAGCTTGACAATTGTTCTCTATTAGGGAGGTTGAGGATCATAGTGCCTCAGTTTGTCTCCTATCACTGTCAACTTCCTTCCAGTGTCTTGTCTGACGATTTCTATGTGCTCCAATGAGAGGATCTTGCTGACAGTGCAGTATGCAGAAGGGTGTGGAGGCATTTCCAACTGTTGATAAATCAACTTCTGTTGGAATCTTCTTGTACTTCCACCCGGTAGGCACCTTTTTCTTACTCTTCTTTCCTTTTCTTGATGACTCTCCCTTCTTGGTGATTTCAATGTCAGGAGCTTTCTTCTTCACTGTCCCCTGTAATGTCTTTTCTTATAGCTCCTTTTAAGCTTTTCTGTCCTCTTGATCCTTCTGCTTCTCTTCAATCTCAGTCTTCTCCACCAAGGGTGAGTTTATGAGTGATTCCTTGGGCTTCTCCTTCGAGTTTAAGTCATCATCCTCAATCTTGATACAATTTTCCTTTACAGCAGGAAGTTGAATTTCTTTGAAGACATTAAGAGTTATTTGTTCATCGTGTGCCCTCAAAATCATCTCTCCTTTTTCTACATAAAATATGGCTCTTGTTGTGGCTAGAAAGGGTCTTCTCAGTACAATTGAATCACTTCCTTCATCATCTAAATCTAGAATAACAAAATCTGCAGGAAAGATGAACTTGCCAACTTTGACTCGAACCACTCCATTGTGTATTATAAGGGATCTATCAGCTAACTGCAGTGACATTCTGGTGGGCTTCACCTCTTCTATTGACAGCTTTCTCAATATAGAAAGTGGCATCAAATTGATGCTTGAACCCAAATCACACAAAGCTTTGTCAATTGGTATGTTTCCAATGGTGCATGGTATGAAGAAACTCCCTGGGTCTTTGAGTTTTGGTGGTAAGCCTTTCTGAATCACAGCACTGTATTCCCGAGTTAGGATCACGGTTTCTTTTTCTTTCTAACTTCTTTTCTTATTGATGAGTTCCTTGAGGAACTTTGCATAGAGTGGCATTTGTTCTAAGGCCTCAGCAAGTGGAAGGTTGATCTCCAACTTCTTGAAAATCTCCAAGAATTTAGGGAATTTTTGGTCCTTGATTCTTTGTACAACCTCTGAGGGTATGGTAGAGGAGGAACATATGGCTTCATCTCCTCTTTCTACTCTTGTGGTTGTGCCTCTGAGACTTGCTTGCTCTTCTTTGAGGCTTGTGGTTCCTCACCTTTTTGGGATCCTCCTTATCATACTCTTCAACCTTTGCTTCTTTCTTGCTGTCAACCATGTTGTTATTCTCCAATGTCTTACCACTCCTAAGTTGTATGGCTTTGCATTTTTCCTTGGGATTAGGAATGGTGTCACTTGAGAATGTATTGCTTGGTCTCTCAACAGGCTGCTTAGACAGTTGCCCCATTTGCCTTTCCAGGTTCCTCATAGACGCTTCATAATTCTTGTTGGCCATTACTTGATTCTTCATGAGTTTCTCCATCATCATATCTAAGTTAGAGATTCCTTGGGATTCTTGATGTGTGATGAGCGGATACATTATATGCTTTTTGACATCATTTTCATATAGTTTTAGTGTGTTTTATTTAGTTTTTATTGAGTTTTTATAGGTTTTAGTGTTAAAATCATATTTTAGGATTCTACTATGAGTTTTTATGTTCTTGGACAATTTCAGGTATTTTCGGGCTGAAATTGAGGAGCTGGAGTAAAAGTCTAATTCAGAGACAGAGAAAGCACTGCAAATGCTGTCCAGATCTGACCTGCCTGCATTCGGAAGAGCTTTTTTGGAGTTACAGATGTTTAAATGGAGCGCTTTCAATGGCTATGGAAAAATAACTTCCAGAGATTTCCAGAAATATATAATAATCCATACTTTTCTTCAGATTAAAAGGTCAAAACCTGGCGTTCAATGCCAGCTTCCTGCCCCCTTCCAGGCTTCCAGTGCCCAAAGAGCAGAGACCAATGTACAAATGCCCAAAGAGGACCCCCTAGCTGGCGTTCCATGCCCCAGAGACCTCATAGCACGTCGATCTCATCAAAGCTCAGCCCAAACACTCATCAAGTGGGCCCCATAAGTGGATTTTAGCACTAAACAGACTGTTTTACCCTTACTAGTCATTTGTTTTGTATTTAAGGGATTTTATTTATGTAATTCAGACCATCTTCGATTCCTTTGAGGATCATACACATTTATTCCATTGTATTTTCTTATCAATATGAGTTTCTAAACCTCCTAGGTTGAGGGGAGGAGCCCTGCTGAGTCCTATGAATTAATAAAAGTACTATTGTTTCTCTTTGAGCCGTATTTGATTAATTCTAAGATGTATATCTAATATTCATTGTGGTGAATAGGATGATCTAACAAATTAGCTCTGTTCATCACATTAAGATGAACGTGCCTGACAAACACCCACGTCTACTTGGGTTCAGAATGCGTCTTTCACCGGACAAGGACGAACCAACAGCTATGTTTATACATCTATCAGACGATTAATCCACGACTTCATTGGAGAATTCTCGAGACATCAGTTCAACCAATTTTTTGGGAGATTAGGGTCTCTGTGGTAGAGGCTAGAACCAAAGGCGCAGCATTCCTCCGATCCAGAAGATTCGACCTTGTCTGTGGCGTTTTGAGTATGATCATTAAGGAGAATGAACTATACGAGTTTCATCCTCAATTAGAATGGATCCGCACTAAACCTGGGGTTCAGATCTGGAGGAGTATTGGCAGCTACTCAAACCAGTGTCAATCACATACAGCCTGCCGTTGAAGAAATCACTCACAAGCAAAGAAAGCAGTAATACCAGAGTTAATTCAGAAAGATAAAGCAACTCTAATCCTCAACTCTATTTCCATTATTGATTCTATTTATTTTCTTATCCCTATTTATTTTTCAATATAACAAGTATTTATACAAAGTTTCAACAACTCCTTCTGATCTGCCTGACTAAGACCTGCAAGATAACCATAGCTTGCTTCAAACCACAATCCTCGTGGGATCGACCCTGAATCGCTCAGGTATTACTTGGACGACCCAGTGCACTTGCTGGTACTACTGTACGGAAGTGTGGGGATTCGTACGCACCAATGTGGCTATGGTTGAGTGTGGGATGTTGATGGTTGATGGAAGTTGGCGGGGGTGTTTGAAGGGTTGTTTTATGGGTAGTATGTGGATGTGGGGTTATTGTTTTGGGGTTTTCTGTATGGATTGTTGTTAGTGGGATGGTGGTTTTGATTGTTTGTGTTACGGAAGCTGTTTGGGTTAGAGTTCATCTGCCATTGATTCTGGTTTTCTCCCCATCTCAGGTTGGGATGGTTCTTCCATGAGGAGTTGTATGTGTCCACATGGAAGTCATTTTGGCCAGAACTTGGGTTGTGCATGTATTGGACTTGCTCAGGCTGCGCATCATTGTTGTATCCTTCATAGTTCTCTTCATGTTGTCCCCAAACAGTTGGAGGTTGGCTTGTTGTGCTCACTACAACCAATTACAATCCATCCATCCTTTTTGACATCATCTCCATCTGATGTTAAAGTTGCTGGTGCATTAGCTTGTTATGGGTTAAGATGGCATCCACACCTCCAAGCTTATAGACACCTCTCTTTGGGGCTGCTTGTCTCTCCGAGGAGTAGAAATACTGGTTGTTGGCCACCATATCTATGAGATCATGTGCCTCTTGTGAAGTTTTTATCATTTGGAGTGACCCTCCTAAAGAGTAATCCAAAGTTTTTCTTTCTTTCATAGAGAGGCCCTCATAGAAGTTTTGGAGCTTCACCCATTCAGTAAACATGTCTAGAGGACATCTTCTTATTGGTGATTTATACCTCTCCCAAGCTTCATATAGTAACTCTTCCTCCGATTGTCTGAAAGTTTGCACATCAGTTTTGAGCTTGATGATTCTCTGAGGGGGTAAAACTTGGCTAAGAACTTGCTAACCAAGTCATCCCAGTTGGTGATGCTTTCCTTTGGGAAGGTTTCTAACCATTGAGTAACCTTGTCCCTTAGAGAGAAGGGAAATAGCAGCAGCTTGTAGATTTTTGGATGCACCCCATTGGTCTTGACAGTGTCACATATCCTCAAGAAAATAGAGAGATGTTGATTTGGGTCCTCTGAAGCATTTCCTCCATATTGGCAATTGTTCTGAACCAAGGTGATAAGCTGAGGTTTAAGCTCAAAGTTGTTGGCATTCACATTTGGAGTAAGAATGCTACTCCCACAGTTTCTAGGATCAGGGATAGTATAGAAGGCTAGCACTCTCCTGGCAGGTTGACCATGGTTGTTGGCAACCTCCTTAGGTAGATTGTGCATGTTATCCTCCATGACTTGATCAAGATCCTCCTCTGAGTCTTCTTCTTCAATTACACCCTTCCCTCTTGCTTCTCTTTAAAGTCTCAGGAAGGTTCTTTCAGGTTCAAAATCAAAGAAAGTAGAGGCACCTCCTCTTCCCCCTGGCATACACAACACAAAATAAACAAAAATGACAAGTGAACACTCTATTGCTAGAGTGAATGTTAGAGTTTGTGATGAGGGAAAAACAATTCCAGACAAACTCACCGGCAAGTGTACCGGGTCGCATCAAGTAGTAATTACTCACAAGAGTGAGGTCGATCCCACAGAGATTGATGGATTAAGCAATTTTAGTTAGGTGATGAAATTAGTTAAGCAAATATTTGATGATTTGAGTGATTTTGATTAACAGAAGCTAAATTACAAGAAAATAAAAGGTGCAGAAAGTAAATTGACTGAATCTAAAGGTGCTAAAGAAGTAAATTGTAGAAACTTAAAGAGCAAGAAAGTAAAAGAGCTTAAACTTAAATTGCAAGAAAAGTAAATTACAGAAACTTAAAGTGCAAGAAATATAAATTGATGAATCTAGATTGCTAAGAAATGTAAATTTGCTTGAAGAGTAAAAGGGATTTGGGTACTGGGATTCAGAATTGAACAAGAAAAATGCAAGCTAAAGTGAATCAGAGAGCTCTGAGATGAAGAGATTCAGCTCAGCAGCCAAACAGAAATGTAAAATTACTTGAAGAAATAAACAGCAAGAAAACTTAGCTCAATTATGAAATTCTAAAAGAGAACTTGAAGATCGAAGAAGAGCAATGAGATCAGAAATCAGATCTAGATCTCATTTACTCCCTTGACCAAATAGAAAAGAAATTGCAGAAGAAATGAAAATGAAAACAGCAAAAGAAGCTTAGATCCAATTCTCCAATTCCCAAAACTATATGAAAGAAAAGCAAAGATGATTCTCAGATCAGGAATCAATGGAGCTCTTCAATCTCAATTCAAAAACCCAAAAATAGAAAGTAGAGTTGCAGAAGAAAGAAAATGAAAACAGAAAGCAAATCAGATCCAATCCCAATTCCCAAATTCAAAACAAATGAAAATTAAAAGTGAGAAAACTAAAAATGAGCTAAAGGTCCCCTACAAATCAAATTAACTCCTATTTATACACTTTCTATTTTGGTCCTCAAAGCTTGGAGTGGGCCTTTTTATTTTTGGATTTGAAGAAAGATGGGTCCGGTTGGATTTGGTTCAAGTGGTATGGGTCATGGTATATGTGGTTAGCTCCCAGGGGAGCGTTCAGTTGGGTTTTGTGAATGCTACGTTCACTCTTGTGGCTACCCTCGTGCCAAGCCTCCATGCCTAGCGTTCACTCTTTGAACGCTACGTTCAAATTGTGAACGCTACACTTGATTGCTTGCTTTCCTTGTCTTCCTCTTCGAGCGCTACGTTGCAATTCTTGAGCGCTACTCCTTTGTTTTGATGCTGTGCCTTGCTTCCCTTGGTTGAGAGGCACGTAAAAGGTGAAGAAAGGGAGCGCTACGTTGCCTTTTCCAAATGTTGGGCTTTGCTCCCATGTCCCTAAGCCTTGAGTCGCGAGAAAGTTCACTAAAGTGAACGCTACGCTTGAATTTTTGAGCGCTACCTAGGTTAATTGCTTTGAGCCCAGCTTTGCTTCTTCGATAAAGGTGGAACTTGTGAACGTAGCGTTCACTTCTTTGAACGCACATGCCTTGGCTTGGTTAGTTCCCTTGTGAATGCCACGCTTTAATGTCATGGGCCACGCTTTTAAAAGAAGCGTGGCCTAAGGTCCAAAACGTGCTCAAACTTCAAAGTGTGCCAAAAATTCTTCTTTCCCCTTTTTTATCATTTCTTCACCTACAAGCAACCAAACAACTAATCAAAGTCCCACCAAAATCACTAGATCCTTGCATCATTTATAAAATCAATCAATTTTAGCATAAAACCTATGATTTTGTGTAAAATAGATGATATTTGATTGATTCAAGAAAATCATGAAAATCCACTCCAATCACTTACTTATTGTGCAAGAAAGTGCATAAAACCTAATGAAACTAATGAAAAATGCTTGTAACACTGGCATAAGATGACTTGTCATCACAACACCAAACTTAAACTTTGCTTGTCCCCAAGCAAGCACTAAACATGAGAAGAAATGAAGTGAAACAGAGAAGTATATAGGTCCTTATTTAGCAGATAATAGAATTTGAACCATGGGGTTTTATGCAGACAAAAATGCAGCTCACTTATTCTTTGCTGATAGATAAGAAATGCCTTTTTGATGATTCACTAGAGTTGCTATCATAATGCCTTGCTTTTTGATTGATCCCTTTTAGTTTTTCCTTTTTTATTTTGCTTAGAAAGCTTATTTCTTAATGACAACTCAGTGTCAAGTGTTGCAGCAACCTTTTGGCTCAATTTTGCTCAACACTTCTTCACCACAGACACTTGGCTCACAAATCCTCTTAGGAACATTGATGTCCAGCATCTCTTTGGATCACTAAATGGTTTGTAGCTAGGTTGCTCTTGATGATGGACTTTTCGTTGGTAATCCCGGATTAGTTAATCCAAGTTACCAAGTTTTAAAAGACTCCTCAAAACCTAATTATCCAAGCATATCCTAGTACAAAAAGCACCATAGACATATGTCCTAAGGTCCAAGCTATTGGTGTCTAGCCTTATTGTTTGTTTCTTTGCCAATTCTTGGCTTTTCTTTTCTTTTTCTTTCTTACTTTGCTTTATTTCCAGGGATGTTCATTAATAAAAGGTTTTATGACAGCAACCAAGTTCACATTACAAAAAACACTCTATTATGCAGCTTTTATGATTGAGCTTATCATCTTAATCAAGCAATTACCACCACAAATTTCATTCTAATTCCTTCCACATTGAACAATCACTTTATTTTTCAAACATTTTCTCTTATTGATGCATAAGGGAAAACAAGACAGAATTTAAGATAGATGAGTGATAACAAGCATAATGCAAATCCTAACAAGAAAATTACACAAGATATGAAAGTGCAGAATATAAAATATTTGGAGGCATATCATGTTTCAGATATGCATCATCCTTATTTAATTAAAACTATAAAACGAACTCCACCACCTCTAGTTGTCGTGCTCTTTCCCTTTGCTGCATTCTCCCTTCCACTTTGACTTCTTCTTTCTTTCTTGGGGTTCTTCAACAGGGCACCTATGATCCCAAATTTGGTCTACCTGACCCCAGAGCCCAGCATCTTTCAATCCTTGTTGCATGTGTGCTGTCTGTTTATTGGCTAATGCTCTCTGATGGTCTATCAACTCTTGGCATTGCTCAAATGGCTTGATCTGTTGGTTCAATGCTGGCATGCTATGGACTACATAGTCCAATTTTGCCTGAGTTGCTATATCATACTCCATTCTGTCCACGTTCCTATGCTCTCCAATTGTATGATATATGTTCTTCCATTGGTAGAGATTTTGGGTGTACTCCCTATACTTGGACTGTCGTAGGCACAATCTATTGAATGATTCTTGAAAGTTTGCTGATTGTTCCCCTTGCCCCTCAAGAATTTTTGCCTGAAACTTTCTCTGTTGTTCCAACATTTGGAGATGGAAACTTTTTTGCTTCTCCATCATTTATTACTACCAATGCTGTTGCTGCTCACGATCCTTCAAATACTTCTCTTGTTCCCTCAAGTATCGCTCCTGTTGTTGCTCTTGTGCTCTCATGTATTGTTGAGACATTTGTTTAATGGCTCTTTGCATTTGCCTCAGATCCATTGCACCAGGAGCTTGTTCCCCCTCCACTTGTGGTCTTCTCCTTCTTCCTTGAGGTCTTCTCTCTTGTTGATTGTCAGTGTCATCAGTGACACCTTCTATGCTTTGCTTAGTTACCCCTATGCTTCCTTTTACCTTCTCAATATTTTCATCCTCAAAGAGTACTGATGAGCGGATAATTTATATGCTTTTTGGCATTGTTTTTAGTATGTTTTTAGTAGAATCTAGTTACTTTTAGGGATGTTTTCATTAGTTTTTATGTTAAATTCACATTTCTGGACTTTACTATAAGTTTGTGTGTTTTTCTGTGATTTCAGGTATTTTTCTGCTAAAATTGAGGGACTTGAGCAAAAATCAGATTCAGAAGTTGAAGAAGGACTGCTGATGTTGTTGGATTCTGACCTCCTTGCACTCAAAGTGGATTTTCTAGAGCTACAGAACTAAAAATGGCGCGCTTCCAATTGCGTTGGAAAGTAGACATCCAGGGCTTTCTAGCAATATATAATAGTCCATACTTTGGCCGAGTTTAGATGATGTAAAAGGGCGTTGAACGCCAGTTCTACGCTGCTATCTGGAGTTAAACGCCAGAAACACGTCACAAGCCAGAGTTGAACACCAAAAATACGTTACAAACTAGCATTCAACTCCAAGATTGACCTCTACACGTGTAACATTCAAGCTCAGCCCAAGCACACACCAAGTGGGCCCCGAAAGTGGATTTATGCATCAATTACTTACTTCTGTAAACCCTAGTAACTAGTTTAGTATAAATAGGACTTTTTACTATTGTATTAGACATCATCTTTGATCAGTTTTATGCTATCTTAGACTTTCATGGAGGCTGGCCATTCGGCCATGCCTGGACCATTATCACTTATGTATTTTCATACGGTAGAGTTTCTGCACTCCATAGATTAAGGTGTGGAGCTCTGCTGTTCCTCAAAGATTAATGTAAAGTACTACTATTTTTCTATTCAATTCAACTTATTCCGCTTCTAAGATATTCATTCGCACTTCAACCTGAATGTGATGAATGTGACAATCATCATCATTCCCCTATGAACGCGTGCCTGACAACCACTTCCGTTCTACCTTAGATTGAATGAGTATCTCTTGGATCTCTTAATCAGAATCTTCGTGGTGTAAGCTAGATTGATGGCGGCATTCATGAGAATCTGGAAAGTCTAAACCTTGTCTGTGGTATTCCGAGTAGGATTCTGGGATTGAATGACTGTGACGAACTTCAAACTCGCGAGTGCTGGGCATAGTGACAGACGCAAAAGGAGGGTGAATCCTATTCCAGTATGATCGATAACCTCAGATGATTAGCCGTGCAGTGACAGCGCATCGGACAATTTTCCAGAGAGGATAAAAAGTAGCCATTGACAACGGTGATATCCTTACATAAAGCCAGCCATGGAAAGAAGTAAGATTGATTGGATGAAGACAGCAGAAAAGCAGAGGTTCAGAGGAACGAATGCATCTCTATACGCTTATCTGAAATTCTAACCAATGAATTACAAAAGTGTTTCTATCCTTATTTTATGTTTACTTATTATTTAATTTCGATAACTCCATAACCTTTTGATATCCACCTGACTGAGATTTACAAGGTGACCATAGCTTGCTTCATACCAACAATCTCCATGGGATCGACCCTTACTCACGTAAGGTTTATTACTTGGATGACCCAGTGCACTTGCTGGTTAGTTGTATCGAAGTTGTGAATGAAAAACGATTTACTAAGACGTGCGTACAGAGTTTCTGGCGCCGTTTCCTGAGATCACAATTTTGTGCACCAAGTACTCCTACTCTTTTGCACAGCCTCAAAATAGTGCTTGGGTGACCAAGTCTACTTGATTTACCAGTATCCTCAGCTATCTCTTGAATGCTATCTGCTATGAGCTGAGGTACGTTGACTTCTCCTCCCCTAAGTATGCAATATGTCAGGATTGCTCTCTTGATTGTGACCTCAGATGTATTTGTAGTAGGGAGGATGGATCTTTGATGAAAGAAAATTGTCGTGTTAGTATAGAATTTCACACAAAATGAATTCTCGTTGCAAGTATAGTTCTACACCAACAAACAATCCTCCCAATCAAAAATTTGAGTTGTCACAAGTACAAACCCCTAAATTTTATAAACCGAAGTATTTAAACCTCGGGTCGTTCTCCCTAGGAATTGCAATAAAGTGCCTTGTTATTGGTTATGGAGTATGTTTTGGGGTTTTTGAGGTGATGGACAAGAAATATAAATGGCAAAGGAAATAAACTAACAAAAAGGTCTTGGCAAGATTAGGTGGTCAAGGATCTCTATCCTAATCACTAACCACATGAGAATTGGCAAGGATCAATCCCACTAAGTTAACCCTTAACTAATAGTAGAGGAAAGTCAAATGAGCTATATCAATCCAAGTCCATAAGTCCTAGTTCTACACCTAATCAATTGGTGAGATCTAGCATTAATGGCTCCCAATCGTTAATCACTTGGACATTAGTGACTCAAGAGTTCCTAAGTTACCTTTCCAAGCCAAGAGCACAAAATTCTACTCTAAGATCCAACAAAGTATTTTATCAAACACTTGGAAGGCATAAAAGGAAAGCATAGTAAAATTGCAAGGAATATAAATCTACACTACTCAATTGCAAGGAATTAAACAACAATAAAGCAAATCAATGATAAAATAACATGAATCATAAATTGCATTAAAAGAAAATAGAAGAAGGAAGAGTGCATCAACAACAAAGTAAGCAATTACAAGAATGAAATACAAAATTAGAGAGAGGAAGAGTAGAGGAACAAAAAATTGTAAAGGAAAAGTAAATCAAAGCATGAATTAAACCTAGATCTAAGAAATTCTAATCCTAATTCTAGAGAGAAGATGGAGCTTCTCTCTCTAGAAACTAAACTACATGATGCTATGTTACAAACAATTGCTCCCTCTTTGCTTGGATTTCAATTCTGCATGAAATACACTCAGAAACAAGTTGGATTTGGCCTGGGCAGCTCAGA
Source organism: Arachis ipaensis (assembly GCF_059453495.1). Lineage (NCBI taxonomy): Eukaryota > Viridiplantae > Streptophyta > Magnoliopsida > Fabales > Fabaceae > Arachis > Arachis ipaensis. The sequence goes on from NC_142444.1 coordinate 83,046,654, forward strand.
AATTGCCCCCAGTGTTTGCCTTTAAGTGGGCCTTATAAGAATACCGGCGCGTGCGCGCCATGTGCGTGTGCGCGTCGATTGGTAAATTCTCCATCCGCGCGGAAGCGGCATGTACGCGTGCGCATCTGTGGGTGAGACCACTTTTGCGCGTGCGTGCCTTGTGCGCGTGCGCGTCCTTTGATTCATTCCCAATCTTTATTTCTTCATGCATTTTCCCTCTTTGTATGCTTTTCTACTCATTTCTTCCATCCAATACTTGCCTTATAAACCTGAACCTTTCACTTATGTATTTTTCAACGGTAGAGTTTCTACACACCATAGATTAAGGTGTGGAGCTCTGCTGTTCCTCAAAGATTAATCCAAAGTACTACTGTTTTTCTATTCATTTTAACTTATTCCGCTTCTAAGATATTCATTCGTACTTCAATATGATGGATATGATGATCGTGACAGTCATCATCATTCGTAACTTATGAACGCGTGCCTGACAACCACTTCTGTTCTACCTTAGATTGAATGGATATCTCTTGGATATCTAATACAGGGGACCGAGTCCGAGTTATTAGTGTGTTCGTGGTATAAGTTAGAACCCATGGATGACCATTCTTGAGATCCGGAAAGTCTAAACCTTGTCTATGGTATTCCGAGTAGGATCTGGGAAGGGATGGCTGTGACGAGCTTAAAACTCGCGAGTGCTGGGCGTAGTGACAGACGCAAAAGGATCAATGGATCCTATTCCAGTATGATCGAGAACCGACAGATGAATAGCCATGCCGTGACAGAGCATCTTGGACCATTTTCATTGAGAGGATGGGAAGTAGCCATTAACAACGGTGATGCCCAACATATAGCTTGCCATGGAAAGGAGTAGGATTGATTGGATGAAGACAGCAGGAAAGCAGAGATTAGAGGAACGAAAGCATCTCTATACGCTTATCTAAAATTCTACCAATGAATTACATAAGTACCACTATCATATTTTATATTTTATTTAATTTTCATCCACTATAATTTCTTAATACAATTTAATCCGCCTGACTGAGATTTACAAGGTGACCATAGCTTGCTTCAAGCCGACAATCTCCGTGGGATCGACCCTTACTCACATAAGGTTTATTACTTGGACGACCCAGTGCACTTGCTGGTTAGTTGTACGAAGTTGTGAAACAGATATAAGATCATGAACGTGCGTTACCAAGGAATGGAATGATCACGATTTCGCACACCACGGATCCAAATTGTTATAGCGAATTGATAATTAAAACGTAATTAAAATATAAACTAGGATAGAGATACTTATGTAATTCATTGGTGAGAGTTTCAGATAAGCGTATAGAGATGCTTTCGTTCGTCCTGAACCTCTGATTTCCTGCTGTCTTCATCCAATCATTCATACTCCTTTCCATGGCAAGCTGTATGTTGGGCATCACCGTTGTCAATGGCTACATCCTGTCCTCTCGGTGAAAATGGTCCAATGCGCTGTCACTGCATGGCTAATCATCTGTCGGTTCTTGATCATACTGGAATAGGATTTACTATCCTTTTACGTCTGTCACTACGCCCAGCACTCGTGAGTTTGAAGCTCGTCACAGCCATCCCTTCCCAGATCCTACTTGGAATACCACAGACAAGGTTTAGACTTTTCGGACTCAGGAATGGCCATCCATGGGTTCTAACTTATACCACAAAGACTCTAATATCTCGGACTCGGTCCCCTGTATTAGATATCTAAGAGATACTCATTCTGTCTCGTCTTCATGTAGAATAGAAATGGTTGTCAGGCACGCGTTCATAGGTGAGAATCGTGATGAGCGTCACATAATCATCACATTCATCATGTTCTTGGGTGCGAATGAATATCTTAGAATAGGAGTAAGCTTGAATTGAATAGAAAAATAATAGTACTTTGCATTAATACTCAAGGAACAGCAGAGCTCCACACCTTAATCTATGGTGTGTAGAAACTCTACCATTGAAAATACATAAGAACAAGTCTAGGCATGGCCGAATGGCCAGCCCCCAAAACGTGATCAAAGGATCAAAAGACAATCCAAAGATGTAAATACAATAGTAAAAATTCCTATTTATACTAAACTAGTTACAAGGGTTTACAGAAATAAGTAAATGATGCAGAAATCCACTTCCGGGGCCCACTTGGTGTGTGCTTGGGCTGAGCATTAAAGCTTTCATGTGGAGAGGTCTTTCTTGGAGTTGAACGCCAGTTTGTAACCTATTTCTGGCGTTTAACTCCACTTTGCAACCTGTTTCTGGCATTTGACTCCAGAATAGGACAGGAAGCTGGTGTTCAACGCCAGTTTGCATCGTCTAAACTCGAGCAAAGTATGGACTATTATATATTGCTGGAAAGCCCTAGATGTCTATTTTCCAACGCAATTAAGAGCGTGCCATTTAGAGTTGGGTAGCTCCAGAAAATCCACTTTGAGTGCAGGGAGGTCAGAATCCAACAACATCTGCAGTCCTTCTTCAGCCTCTGAATATGATTTTTGTCAAGTCCCTCAATTTCAGCCAGAAAGTACCTGAAATCATAGAAAAACACACAAACTCATAGTAAAGTCCAGAAATGTGATTTTTATTTAAAACTAATAAAAATATACTAAAAACTAACTAAATCATGCTAAAAACTATGTAAAAACAATGCCAAAAAGCATATAAATTATCCGCTCATCACAACACCAAACTTAAATTGTTGCTTGTCCCCAAGCAACTAAAAATCAAATAGGATAAAAAGAAGAGAATATACTATAAATTCCAAAATATCAATGAAACTTAGCTCCAATCAGGTGAGTGGGGCTAGTAGCTTTTTGCCTCTTGAATAGTTTTGGCATCTCACTTTATCCATTGAAGTTCAGAATGATTGGCATCTATAGGAACTTAGAATTTAGATAGTGTTATTGATTCTCCTAGTTCAGTATGTTGATTCTTGAACACAGCTACTTTATGAGTCTTGGTCGTGGCCCTAAGCACTTTGTTTTCCAGTATTACCACCGGATACATAAATGCGATAGACACATAACTAGGTGAACCTTTTTAGATTGTGACTTAGCTTTGCTAAAGTCCCCAATTAGAGATGTCCAGGGTTCTTAAGCACACTCTGTTTTTTCTTTGGACCTTAACTTTAACCGCTCAGTCTCAAGTTTTCACTTAACACCTTCACGCCACAAGCACATGGTTAGGGACAGCTTGGTTTAGCCGCTTAGGCCAGGATTTTATTCCTTTAGGCCCTCCTATCCACTGATGCTCAAAGCCTTGGATCCTTTTTATTACCCTTGCCTTTTGGTTTTAAGGGCTATTGGCTTTTTGCTCTTGCCTTTTGGTTTAAAGAGCTTTTGGCTTTTTTTGCTTGCTTTTTCTTTCTTTTTTTTTTCGCCATTTTTCTTTTCTTTTTTTTTTTCGCAAGCTTTTGTATTCACTGCTTTTTCTTGCTTCAAGAATCAATTTTATAATTTTTCAGATTATCAATAACATTTCTCCTTTTTCCTTATTCTTCAAGAGCCAACATATTTAACATTCATAAACCACAATATCAAAAGACATATGCACTGTTCAAGCATTCATTCAAAAAACAAAAAGTATTGTCACCACATCAAAATAATTAAACTAGTTTCAAGGATGAATTCGAAATCATGTACTTCTTGTTCTTTTGTAATTAAAACATTTTTCATTTAAGAAAGGTGATGGATTCATAGGACATTCACAACTTTAAGGCATAGACACTTAGACACTAGTGATCATGTAGTAAAGACACAAACATAAATAAAACATAAAGCTAAAAAAATTGAAAAAACAGTAAAATAAATAGACAAGGAGATTAAGGAATGAGTCCACCTTAGTGAGGGTGGCGTCTTCCTCTTCTTGAAGAACCAATGGTGCTTTTGAGCTCCTCTATGTCTCTTCCTTGCCTTTGTTGCTCCTCCCTCATAGCTCTTTGATCTTCTCTAATCTCATGGAGGATGATGGAGTGCTCTTGGTGCTCCATCCTTAGTTGTCCCATGTTGGAACTTAATTTTCCTAACGAGGTGTTGATTTGCTCCCAATAGTTTTGTGGAGGAAGGTGCATCCCCTGAGGCATCTCAGGGATTTCATAGTGAGAAATTTCCTCATGCTCTTGTTGAGATCCATGCTCTCTTGTTTGCTCCATTCTTTTCTTAGTGATGGGCTTGTCCTCTTCAATGAGGATGTCTACCTCTATGTCAATTCCAGCCGAATTACAAAGGTGGCAAATGAGGTGAGGAAAGGCTAACCTTGCCAAAGTAGAGGACTTGTCAGCCACCTTGTAGAGTTCTTGAGGTATGATCTCATGAACTTCCACTTCTTCCCCAATCATGATACTATGGATCATGATGGCCCGATCTATAGTAACTTCAGACCGGTTGCTAGTAGGAATGATTGAGCGTTGAATGAACTCCAACCATCCTCTAGCTACAGGCTTAAGGTCCAATCTTCTTAATTGAACCGGCTTGCCTCTTGATTCAACCTTCCATTGAGCTCCTTCTACACATATGTCCATGAGGACTTGGTCCAACCTTTGATCAAAGTTGACCCTTCTAGTGTAGGGGCATGCGTTTTCTTCCATCATTGGCAAGTTGAACGACAGCCTTACATTTTCCGGACTGAAATCTAAGTATTTCCCCCGAACCATGGTAAGCCAATGCTTTGGATTCGGGTTCACACTTTGATCATGGTTCCTAGTGATCCATGCGTTTGCATAGAACTCTTGAACCATTAAGATCCCGACTTGTTGAATGGGGTTGGTGAGAACTTCCCAACCTCTTCTTTGGATCTCAAGTCGGATCTCCGGATACTTATTCTTTTTGAGTTTGAAAGGAACCTAAGGGATCACTTTCTTCTTGGCCACAACTTCATTGAAGTGGTCTTGATGGACCTTTGAGATGAATCTCTCCATCTCCCATAACTCAGAGGTGGAAGCAATTGCCTTCCCTTTCCTCTTTCTTGAGGATTCTCTGGCCTTAGGTGCCATTGATGGTTATGGAAAAACAAAAAGCAATGCTTTTTACCACACCAAACTTAAAATGTTTGCTCGTCACTGAGCAAAAGAAGAAACAAAGAAGAAGAAGAAGAAGAAAAAGAATGGAGGAGAAGGAGAGGGGTGTGTATTCAGCCAAGGGAAGAAGAAAGGGTGGTGTTGTGTGTAAATGAAGAAGGAATGAGGGGTTTATATAGGGGTGGGGTGGGGTTTAGGGTTCGGCCATTAGGGTTGGGTTTGGGAGGGAAAAGAGTTTGAGTTTTTGAGGTAGGTGGGGTTTATGGGGAAGAGGGGATAGATGTGAGTGGTGAAAAGATGATGGAGAAGAGTGAGTGAGGTGATTGGTGAAGGGTATATGGGGAAGAGAGTTATGAAAAGGTGTGAAGAGGAGAGAAGGAGGTAGGTGGGGATCCTGTGGGGTCCACAGATCCAGTGGGGCCAAGGACTTAACATACCTGCTCCAATTGGGCGTTTAAAACGCCCTTGCTGTGCAATCCTGGCGTTTAACGCCAGACTGCTGCCTGTTTCTGGCGTTAAACACCCAAATGTAGCCTGTTTCTGGCGTTTAACGCCAGGTAGATGCTTGTTTCTGGCGTTAAACGCCAGCTTGGTGCTTGATTCTAGCGTTAAACACCAGACAGATGCTTGTTTCTGGCGTTTAAACGCCAGAATGCTCCTCCTCCAGGATGTGCTATTTTTAATGCTGTTTTTCATTCTGTTTTTGATTTTTTAGTAATTTTTGTGACTCCACATGATCATCAACCTAATAAAACACGAAATAAAAATAAAAATAAAATAGATATAATTAAATAACATTGGGTTGCTTCCCAACAAGTGCTTCTTTAATGTCAGTAGCTTGACAGTGAGCTCTCATGGAGCCTCACAGATAATCAGAGCAAGGTTGGAACCTCCCAAGACCAAACTTAGAATTTGAAAGTGGGGGTTCAACACCAAACTTAGAGTTTGGTTGTGGCCTCCCAACACCAAACTTAAAGTTTGACTGTGGGGGCTTTGGTTGACTCTGCAGTGAGAGAAGCTTTTCATGCTTCCTCTCCATGGTTACAGAAGGAGATCCTTGAGTCTTAAACACAAGGTTGTCCTCATTCAGTTGAAGGACCAACTCTCCTCTATCCACATCAATCACAGCTCTTGCTGTGGCTAGGATGGGTCTTTTAAGGATGATAGATTCATCCTCTTCCTTCCCAGTGTCTAGGATTATGAAATCAGCAAGGATGTAAAGGCCTTCAACCTTTACTAGCACGTCCTCTACTAGTCCATAAGCCTGTTTTCTTGAGTTATCTGCCATCTCTAACGAGATTCTGGCAGCTTGCACCTCAAAGATCCCCAGTTTCTCCATTACAGAGAGTTGCATTAAGTTTATTCCTGATCCCAGGTCACACAAAGCCTTCTCAAAGGTCATGGTGCCTATGTTACAGGGAATTAGGAATTTACCAGGATCCTATTTCTTTTGAGGTAATTTCTGCCTATCCAATGCATTTAGTTCATTGGTGAGCAAGGGGGGTTCATCTTCCCAAGTCTTATTACCAAATAATTTAGCATTCAGCTTCATGATTGCACCAAGATACTTAGCAACCTGCTCTTTAGTGATGTCTTCATTCTCTTAAGAAGAGGAATACTCATTAGAGCTCATGAAGGGCAGAAGGAGGTTCAATGGGATCTCTATGGTCTCTAGATGAGCCTCAGATTCCTTTGGTTCCTCAAAGGGAAACTCCTTATTAGTCACTAAACGACCCAGGAGGTCTTCCTCACTAGGATTCACGTCCTTCTCCTCCCTTGCAGGTTTGGCCATGATGGTCAAATCAATGGCCTTGCACTCTCTCTTTGGATTTTCTTCTGTATTGCTTGGGAGAGTACTAGGGGGAGTTTTAGTGACCCTTTTACTCAGCTGGCCCACTTGTGCCTCCAAATTTCTAATGGAGGACCTTGTTTCATTCATGAAACTGAAACTGGCCTTAGATAGATCAGAGACTATATTTGCTAGCTAGATGGATTCTGCTCAGAATTCTCTGTCTGTTGCTGAGTGGATGATGGAAAAGGCTTGCTATTGCTAAACCTGTTTCTTCCACCATTATTAAAGCCTTGTTGAGGCTTTTGTTGATCCTTCCATGAGAAATTTGGATGATTTCTGCATGAAGGATTATAGGTATTCCCATAGGGTTCACCCATGTAATTCACCTCTGCTATTGTACGGTTCTCAAGATCATAAGCTTCTTCTTCAGAAAATGCCTCTATAGTACTGTTGGATGATTCCTTCAATCCATTCAGACTCTGAGAGATCATATTGACTTGCTGAGTCAATATTTTATTCTGATCCAATATGGCATTCAGAGTATCAATTTCAAGAACTCTCTTCCTCAGAGGCGTCCCATTACTCACAAGATTCCTTTCAGAAGTGTACATGAACTGGTTATTTGCAACCATGTCAATGAGTTCCTGAGCTTCTGCAGGCGTTTTCTTTAGGTAAATGGATCCACTTGCAGAATGGTCCAATGACATCTTTAATAACTCAGACAGACCATCATAGAATATATCTAGGATGGTCCATTCTGAAAGCATGTCAGAAGGACACTTTTTGGTCAGTTGCTTATATCTCTCCCAAGCTTCATAGAGGGATTCACCTTCTTTTTGTCTGAAGGTTTGAACATCCACTCTAAGCTTACTAAGCTTTTGAGGAGGAAATAACTTGGCTAAGAAAGCCGTGACCAGCTTATCCCAAGAGTTCAGGCTGTCTTTTAGAGCAAACAGGAAAAGCATAAGCCTGTAAACCTCGGAGTCAACCCCATTGGTCTTAACAGTATCATAGATCTGCAAGAATTCAGTTTAGAACTAAAAAGGATCTTCTGATGGAAGTCCATGAAACTTGCAGTTCTGTTGCATCAGAGAAACTAATTGAGGCTTTAGCTCAAAATTGTTTGCTCCAATGGTAGGGATTGAGATGCTTCTTCCATGTAAATTAGAATTTGGTGCAGTAAAGTCACCAAACATCTTCCTTGCATTGTTATTATTTTCGGCCATGTCTCCTTCTTTTTCGAAAATTTCAGTCAGATTTTCTCCAGAGAGTTGTGCTTTAGCTTCCGTTAGCTTTCTCTTCAGAGTCCTTTCAGGTTCAGGATTAGCTTCAACAAGAATGTTCTTATCCTTGTTCCTGCTCATATGAAAAAGAAGAAAACAGGAAACAAAATATAGAATCCTCTATGTCACAGTATAGAGATTCCTTTATGTGAGTAGAAGAAGAAAGGAATAGGAGAAGAGAAATTCGAACACCAAGAGGAAGAGAGGGTTCGAATTTTAAGATGAAGAGAAGTGTTAGTAAATAAATAAAATAATTAGAAAGAGATGAGGGGGAGAGAATTCGAAAATTAAATAAAATAAAATAAAAATATTTTTGTTTTTAATTTAAAAATTAAAGTTAAAATTCGAAAAAGAAAAATAAAATTAAATTAAATTTAAAACAATTAATTAATTAAAAAGAAATTTTGAAAAAGAGGGAAGGATTTTCAAAAATTAGAGAGAGAGAGTTAGTTAGGTAGTTTTGAAAAAGATAAGAATCAAACAAAAAGTTAAGTGGTTAATTTGAAAAAGATTTGAAAATCAAATTTTGAAAAGATAAGAAGTTAGAAAAGAAGTTAGAAAAGATTTTGAAATTGATTTTGAAAAAGATGTGATTGAAACTTATTTAGAAAAAGATTTGAAAAAGAAATTTAAAAAGATTTGATTTTGAGATTTTAAAGTTAATTACTTGACTAACAAGAAACAAAAAGATAGGATTTAAAATTTAACCTTTCTTAATAGGCAAGTAACAAACTTTAGGATTTTTAAATCAATCACATTAATTGTTAGTAAAGATTTTGAAATTATGAAATAAAATAAGAAAAAGATTTTAAAAATAAATTTGAAATTTTCGAAAATTATGAAAGAAAAATGAAAAAAATTTGATTTTTGAAAAAGATTTGAAAAAGATAGGATTTTTAAATTGAAAATTTGATTTGACTCATAAGAAACAATTAAATTTAAAAACTTTTTGACTAAATCAAATCAAATTTTCGAAAATTATGAGTGAAATAAGGGAAAGATTTTTTTTTTTGAATTTTTAATAATGAAAGAGAAAAACATGAAAAAGACTCAATGCATGAAAAATTTGGATCAAAACACACAATGCATGCAAGAACATTATGAATGTCAAGATGAACACCAAGAACACTTTGAAGATCAAGATGAACATCAAGACTTATTTTTGAAATTTTTTTTAAGAAAAGAAAAACATGCAAGACACCAAACTTAAAAATTTTCAAACTTTAGACACTAACAAATTGAAGATGCATATGAAAAACAAGAAAAGACACAAAACAAGAAAATATGAAGATCAAACAAGAAGACTTACCAAGAACAACTTGAAGATCATGAAGAATGCAATACATGAATTTTCGAAAAATGCAAGAAAGAGGTAAACATGCAATTGACACCAAACTTAAAAACTGACACAAGACTTGAACAAGAAATATCAAATTATTTTTTATTTTATGATTTTATTAATTTTTTTCGGTATTTTTTTGAAAATTATTTGGAAAAATCAAAATAAGGATTTCAAAATTTTTAATGGGAATTCTAGGAATCTTGCAATGTTAGTCTAAAGCTCCGGTCCAAGAATTAGACATGGCTCACTAGTCAGCCAAGCTTTCAGTGAAAGCTCCGGTCCAAAATACTAGACATGGCCAATAGCCAGCCAAGCTTCAGTAGATATTGCCTACCTCCCATGTATACAACAACTATGTGTGTAACTGCCAAATGGGTGAAGATCAACAAGCTCTTGTGATGATAAGTTGAAACCTCGGTCCAAAAGATTAGACATGGCTTTCAGCCAGTCAGGATTCAACAAATCATCATGAAACACTAGAATTCATTCTTAAAAATTCTGAAGAAAAATATATTTTTTAAAATATGTATTTTTTTTGTATTATTTTCGAAAATAAGAAATAAAAAAAGCTTAAAAGAAAAATAAAATTACCAAATCTGAACAACAAGATGAACCGTCAGTTGTCCAAACTCGAACAATCCCCGGCAACGGTGCCAAAAACTTGGTGCGCAGAAATTGTGATCATCAACAATGGCGCCAAAGACTTGGTGCTCTCAATCGTGAATCACACTTTGTCACAACTTCGCACAACTAACCAGCAAGTGCACTGCGTCGTCCAAGTAAAAACCTTATGTGAGTAAGGGTCGATCCCATGGAGATTGTCGGCTTCAAGCAAGCTATGGTCACCTTGTAAATCTCAGTCAGGCGGATCCAAATGGTTATAGAGAATTGATAATTAAAACGTAATTAAAATATAAACTAGGATAGAGATACTTATGCAATTCATTGGTGAGAATTTCAGAGATGCTTTCGTTCCTCCTGAACCTCTGCTTTCCTACTGTCTTCATCCAATCATTCATACTCCTTTCCATGCCAAGCTGTATGTTGGGCATCACCATTGTCAATGGCTACATCTCGTCCTCTCTGTGAAAATGGTCCAATGCGCTGTCACTTCATGGCTAATCATCTGTCGGTTCTCGATCATACTGGAATAGGATTTACTATCCTTTTGCATCGGTCACTATGCCCAGCACTTGCGAGTTTGAAGCTCGTCATACCCATCCCTTCCCAGATCCTACTCGGAATACCATGGATAAGGTTTAGACTTTCCGGATCTCAGGAATGGCCATCCATGGGTTCTAACTTATACCACGAAGACTCTAATATCTCGAACATGGTCCCCTGTATTAGATATCTAAGAGATACTCATTCTGTCTCGTCTTCAGGTAGAACGGAAGTGGTTGTCAGGCACGCATTTATAGGTGAGAATGATGATGAGCGTCACATAATCATCACATTCATCATGTTCTTGGGTGTGAATGAATATCTTAGAATAGGAATAAGCTTGAATTGAATAGAAAAACAATAGTACTTTGCATTAATACTCAAGGAACAGCAGAGCTCCACACCTTAATCTATGGTGTGTAGAAACTCTACCGTTGAAAATACATAAGAACAAAGTCTAGGCATGGCCGAATGGCCAGCCCCCAAAACATGATCAAAGGATCAAAAGACAATCCAAAGCTGTAAATACAATAGTAAAAAGTCCTATTTATACTAAACTAGTTACTAGGGTTTACAGAAATAAGTAAATGATGCAGAAATCCACTTCTGGGGCCCACTTCCTGGAGTTGAACACCAGTTTGTAACCTGTTTCTGGCGTTTAACTCCACTTTGCAACCTGTTTCTGGTGTTTGACTCTAGAATAGGGCAAGAAGCTGGCATTGAACGCCAGTTTGCTTCATCTAAACTCAGACAAAATATGGACTATTATATATTGCTGGAAAGCCCTGGATGTCTACTTTCCATCGCAATTGAGAGCGCACCATTTGGAGTTCTGTAGCTCCAGAAAATCCACTTCGATTTCAGGGAGGTCAGAATCCAACAGCATCTGCAGTGCTTCTTTAGCCTCTGAATCTGATTTTTGCTCAAGTCCCTCAATTTCAGCCAGAAAGTACCTGAAATCATAGAAAAACACACAAACTCATAGTAAAGTCCAGAAATGTGATTTTTATTTAAAAGCTAATAAAAATATACTAAAAACTAACTAAATCATGCTAAAAACTATGTAAAAACAATGCCAAAAAGTGTATAAATTATCTGCTCATCAGGTTTACACATGATTAATACATGAGTATGTACCCAATTCTCATGATTTTTCAACAAAAATGTAAACACACTTTTATCTCTACCCAATGTTCCCAACTCTCCCAAAATCAAATGATGAACACTTTCACTAGCCTAAGCTAATCAAAGATCCAAACAAGGCACATTTATTGTTTTTCACTTAGGCTTGTAATGTGTTACAATTAAGAACAAATGGGTTAAGCATAGGCTCAAATTGGTTATCAATGGAAGATAAAAGGATATGCTATTTGGGTAAGTGAGCTAATTGAACAATGGCCTCAATCATATAAATGCATGTATACACAAAGTAATGGACATAAAGAATCAAACAAATCAAAGATTACAATCATAGGAAGAGAATAATACACACAAGAATGAAAGTAAGTGGTTATGTATGATGTAACCACACAATTAGGCTCAAATCTCACATGCTTGTGTTCTTAGCTCAAAAATCATGTTCCACAAAGTATATAATTCAAGCAAGTTCTAAAATTTTTTTTTCAATTGGGGTGCCATAGATAAAATTCTTGGAAAATATCATGATTTTGACTAAGCTTAATATATACATATGCAATGCAGCCAAAAATCCTAAAAGACCTAAAAATGAAATGCAAAAGTGTTGGGATTAGAAACTTGTCACCCAAAAATGCCGAGCGGTCGGACGACCTCCCCATACTTAAAATTTTGCACCGTCCTCGGTGCATCCAAAGATGAGTAAGGGGGTACGGCGACTTTCCTAGTTGCTACCTTCAGTTGGTAGGTCAACTGATGCTGCGTGTTCTTCTCCAACTTCCATTTTTGCTTATGATGATTCAACCTGGACATAGAAAATAGGAGATAATAAGACAAGTAAATGCACAAGCAAGGAAGCATGGATTGTTGGAATGAGGTAAATCACTAGAATTGAGTGAATGAATTGGTGTGACAATAATGAAAAATAAGTGTGTGGGTCCTAACTTGCATGCGGTTTAGAACTCACACCTAGTATTTAAAAATCATGTCACAATTATACAAAAGAAAATATGCACTTCACTCATTCTAGTGTGCTTGAGATACTTTAAAAGACTTGTAGGCTAAAACAACCCAACGAGTAGTGAAGAAGCATAAAAGCATTCAAGCAAAAATCAAGCAATTGTGAAATTGGATAATGTATGGACATTGATTGATGTGCAAGTAAATTTGATGAACAAAATGGTATAGAGAGCTCACACATCAAACAATGACACATATTGAAGTTGTTGCAACACCTAAGTGACATAGAGGTGAAACACATGGATCCTATGGAACTTAGGAAAAAGAAGATAGAAGTGGAAATCAATCACATAGCAAGCATGGCCCACAAACTTTTTACAAAGCTCAAAAATATGTCACTATGTAAGCTTTCGATCTAATTTCACACCCACACTCTCAATGCATGAAATAGGTGATATGAACAAAGGGTCAATCATAAACAAGTATCACCTAAAAAAATGCAATGATAATATACAATTGCCTAACAATAGATGATGAATGCATGGTGGCCAAAACATGCAATTCAAAGAGTTAAGATGCATGAAGGCAATGTAGCATGTACTTGGTATTCATAAATGTTCAACATGAAAACTTAAAACCAAGTAATAAATTGTAACTTCAACAAAGGAACCCAACAATGACAATAACAACAATGATGTTAAACTAACATCCTATTATTAATAAGCAGCAGTAAACAGTAAACAAGATTAGTAATCCAACACTTATAATGGAAAACAAAAATAAATTAACTAACTAACTAAAAGAAATGGTGTTACATGATGCTTGGTAGTGTTGGATGATGTTTTAAGAGTGGAAGGAAAAGAAGAGAAAAGAGAAGAAGGAAAGAAATGGAAAGAAGAGAAGAAAGGAAGTGTATTGAAAGAAGGGTATCTGCACGTACGCATGCATGGCGCGCGCACGTGGATGGTGGCGCAATGGAAGTGGTGCGTACGTGTACATGGCGCGTCCGCGTCGACGGCTTATTTTGAGAGGAGCGCATACGCGCAGGGTACGCGTGCGCGTGCCTTGGGCACAAAATTTGCACGCTTCAGGCACAACTCTCGGGTGAACATATGGAGGGGGGAAAACTCAATCCACGCGTCCGCGCACATGGCGCGTGCGCGTGGATGGCCGAAATTGCTTGATTCACGCCTACGCGTGAAGTGCACGTGCGCGTGGATGGTGCTCTGTTTTTCAAATTTTTTCTATGTTTTTGCACCAAACCAAGCATTCCAAACCTCCAAACAGCTACCAAAACATCATAAAACCTTATTTAACCTACTAGACTCCCAATTAAATTCAACTAACTAAACAAAACATGAAATTAAACCTAAATTACCAATATTTTCAAAGGAGAAAATGAAAAGATGTTACCATGTTGGGGTGTCTCCCACCTAGCACTTTTAGTTTAAGTCCTTAAGTTGGACATTGGGAGGCTTCTTGTCAAGGTGGCTTATGCTTGTATCCATCCTTGAACCTCCAAGAGTGCTTGTCCTTCAATCGGTTGTCAAAAGTTCCAACCTTCTTCACTAAGCTTGAGTGAGGTTCTCTCCAAGACATGGGCTCCCAAAATTGACTCTCATAGGGTAATCCTGTAACAACCCTGATTTTCAAGTACATGAGATCTTTTCTGAAAGTACGGATTTCTCCGGAAAATCAGTAAAGGAAACACCTCTGTTATATCATCAAGCATCTAAATCCTCATTATCATTATGTCATCCTTAAGCTATAACCTCCTCTGAGGCAAGCTCGATAATGCAATCCCGAAGAACCTAGTTTTTGAACCGTATCGGTTGGCAGTTTTGATTCTGATTTTCGTAAATAGTCTCTGTTTGACGAACCGGACTCGATTCATGAGAGGAGAGATATAATAGTATAATATTATCATTATATTAGTATTAGAAAATTCTTGAATGACATTATAAGGTTACCTGGTCTGTTTTTGTTAAAAACAGAAAATCGGTTTAACCGGGTTTACGGTTTACTGGTGCAGCTTAGCACCAGCACTCTCTGATGAATTTAGCAATGCTAAGGCCTCATTATACATGTTCTATTCTCATAATAAATATGTTTCTAGTGTCATTTATGCTAGTAGCTTAGAAAATAATTTATAGAGATGTTTTTAGGAGTGTTCCGATACACCTAGTTTTAGTAGTTGTACACCAGAGATATTTTAATATTATTTTAATCCACCTCCAAACCAACCAATCACAACTCACCTTACACCCCCAAGACCTCCAAGGCTGTCTCATTTCATCATTTTGGCCGAAAATAACAAGAGAGAAAAGAGAGAAACTTTCATGAACACTTAATCTTCAAAGCTTGATTTCTTCTAAACTAAAACTCAAATCAAAACTCCGATATCACCAAAATGATCCTCTCTTCTTCCTCTACATAACCATGTAACTTATCAAGGATGGAAATAAGGTGAGATGGCTGTCTCCCTCCCATTTCAATTCGGTTTTCAAGGAAAACCATGCAAAACATGTGTTTTCTTGATGTTCTTCCTTAGGAATCATGCTTAACTTGACTTGAGGGCCAAGAAACGTGAATTTCCAGCAAGTCTAAGGTGAGATATCTCTTCCTAACATACTGAGTGAGATTTGGTCAGTTGAGAGTTTTTGGATTTAAAGTTGTTCTTGATGTGATTTAGGAGGAAAAAGTGCTTAAGGACCACCTGAAAGTTTAACCGAATTAGGAGCAGCAAAACCAGGTAGGGATTGACGAATTGAATCTTGATTGATTGTGTTTGAGTTGTGTGATTATGATATGGTTTGGCTGTGCTTGAAATTGATTGTTTGTATGAGTAATTCTTTTTGAAATTTTGGTGAAAATTTGATGAAATTTGATAAAATTCAAGCTATGAATGTGTGTTCTTGTGGCTGCTGGAAAATGAAACCCTAGAGCTTAAATTTATGTTCAATTTGTGTTAAAATCATGTAGAAAAGATGGGGTTTTAGTGGCTGGAAATTTATTTTGAATTTCGGTAAAAATCGGTTGCTGAAAAGACTGAAAAACGGGTAAAAACAGAGAAAGAATTTGAAGAATATACGAAGAACACGAAGAACACTTTGAGTGTGGTGAAGAACATTGAAGAACACCTTTTAGATCTTAGAAAGGGCAAGGAAGTAAAATTTTTGGTGTTTAAGGGGTTATATGGTAATTTCTGGAAGTTAGGGTGGTAAAAAGTGAATTTTAAAGGTTAAAAGTAAAAGGTAAGTTAATTTTCGAAAATTTAGTATTAAAATAATAAATAATAATAAAATATTAAATAATAATATTTAATTGAAAATAATATTTTAATAAAAATAATAAAATAATGCGGAAAATGCAGTTTTCTTTAAAAGCTTTAGAAAGACAACTTTAAGTGCAGAATCTCATAATTACCTTCATAAAACACTTAGGGAGTGGTAATAACATGATAGTGAGGCAAAGATAAAGAAAAGATAAAAAGTTAAAGAAAAGATAAAAACTAAAGAAAAAGTCTGTAAAATTTTAATGACAAAAAAACAGACAGAGACTAGCAAACGAACTAGGGCAACTTAGTTAGTACTTGAGTTGCGACTAGGGTTAGGTGTTATATGAAAAGTTAAACTGTTTCAGTACAGACTTAATGAACCTATACCTGGGACAGGCTAACTATTCATACCGAAATTTACATAAGCTTTAAATACACTTGTTAAACAGAGAAATCATAGCAGAATAAAGTAACACAAAGCACAGAGTAACCAAAGTAAAGTAAAGAGATACAAAGAGAAAAGAATAATATGATAAAGAGAAATGGTTTGAGCCAGGATATTGTAAAAGTGAAAGATGTAAAGTTTGTACAGTATGATTGAACAGAGAAAGAAAGAGGTACTGCATAAGAATGTGAAAATGATGATGAATAATGAGAATGATGATGAATGATGATAATGAGAATGATTATGTAACGATCTGCTGCATAAAGGCAGTCAGCTAGATAGTGGTATGACCACAGAACATTTTCCAGTGTTACACAGCTATTGAGAGCTGTACCTGCAATTGATAACCTGGGATCACTTGCAGAGAATATTAATTCATACACGGCTAGAATGCCGCACCTGTAAGGCAAGGATTGCTTACAGAGAATATGATTTCATACACGGCTGGAATGCCGCCACCTGTAAGGCAGAGTTTGCTTACAGAGGATATGACGCATACGTCGGTTAGTGAGAACTGTACCTATGCTGACTGGAAAACCATACCCGTTTCAGTTGCTTCGGGTTACGTCGAGAGCGGGTAGAAACTGACAAATGAGCTCATTACCTGCGCTAGGGCTAGACATGCATCATACTTGGTTGCGCATTTCCTTTGTTATGATTGTGGTATGAATGTATGATTTCCTTGTTTGTATTCCATTCTCTGCGCTTGTGTTATTTTCTTGTATTCTTCTGTTTGTGTTCTGCTATCTCTTTTCTCTATCTTCTCTACTTATCTGTGTTTTCTAATTACTGCTTCTTTGTATTCTGCTAATAGTCTGCTAAACAACATAGAATGAATGAACGTAACTAATAACCCCGACCCTACTAAGAACTCCCCAGTTCTTACCCCTTCTCTCTCCCTTCCCCCTTCAGATGGAAGTAAGAGTACCTTACCATAGTTTGCTGATGACCGTTCGCAAGAAGAGGATTCTGCTCTAGATAGTCTTCTGAGTCTAGGGTGAATATCGTTCTCTGATTATATGTATATACTATGAGACCAGCCAATGTCTGCACCCCGTTCGTATGCGCACTTTAACCTAAATCCTATG
This sequence comes from Arachis ipaensis, assembly GCF_059453495.1. NCBI lineage: Eukaryota > Viridiplantae > Streptophyta > Magnoliopsida > Fabales > Fabaceae > Arachis > Arachis ipaensis. Next base: position 83,064,162 of record NC_142444.1, read on the forward strand.
TACGAGATTCCTATTGTGTGGCTACTTCATGAGGTAGCAGAGAGACGTCCTATGGAAAAGTCTGATCGTGCAGAGGAGTAACAGATGATGTTCTATCTTTTGATGACGTTCCACCTGACTTGAGTTTTGAAGACCTAGAACGTACTTTCCCTCGCTTTAGTAGTTTAGAGGGACTAGGTGAGTATAGAGTCTAGGCTAGCCTAGGTGCCAGCTTAGGGACCTCTTGAACAGTTCAGGACCTGGGATGTTGTATGTATATACATGTATATAGATATTATTTAGCTATATCTAGGGGTGTTCTAACTAACAGTCTATATTCTAATAAAGGCTGAATCACTGAATGTTGTCAACTACTTGTGATGTATTTATGTGTGGTTATTTATAACTGTTTTATCTATTATTATTTGTGAATTGATTATAAATGATTCTGTCTATTAATCCAAACGTTTTCAAAAAAAAAATACACCTCGCAAATTAACTACGCTTTTAACAACGAATCAGGCTCATATGATAAATAATAGATAATAATTAGGAAGACAAATTGGTAGCGCTCAGTTTCCGGTATGATCTAGACATATTGAAAATTGGGTCGTTACAATTTGGTATCAGAGCAGTTCGTTCCCAGTAGAACCTGGGGAGTGGGCTGACTATGCTTCATTGCATACTCTGTTGTGTGTCTCATGCGTATAGGATATCCCAGTGATATATGTTGCATGATTGTTTCTGTGTTTTCATTTTGGGAATGTTCACACTTGACTTGAAATGTTAAGACTGATCACCTTAACAATGATTGTTTGGTGTGAACAGGACTACAATGGGTTCACGGAGACGAGGCGTACGGGAAGGAATTCCTAATGTTAACTACGAGAGGGAACAGAAAACGTTTATGGCTACCATGAACAACGCGGATGAAGTAGTGCGTGAAGCTGCGCTAACAGCGGCTAGGGCTGTTGAACGTCTTAGAGTGAGAAATGGGAATGATGAGAATAACTTAGGGCATCCTGAAAGACCTATGACCCTTGCGACCTTTCTGAAGGTTAATCCGCCTAAGTTCAAGGGTACACTCGTTGCGACTGACGCTGATAACTGGTTTCGAGGTATTGAACGATCACTGAGAGCGCAGTATGTTCCGGAAGGATAACACGTGGAGTTTGCTACTTATATGCTCGAGGGAGAAGCTGAGTACTGGTGGCAGGGGATACAGCGACTGCTACAACGTAATGAAGGTGACATTCCTTTGGATACTTTTAAAGATGAATTCTACAAGAAATATTTCCTAAGAGCAGTGCGTGATGCTAAAGAGATAGAGCTTATGCAGCCGAGGCAATGGGATATGACTGTTGCTGAGTATGCTCGTAATTTTGATGACTTATGTCGTTTCTCTAAGATCTGTCAAGGGAATCCTGCTGACTTTGAAGAATGGAAGTGCTTGAAGTTTGAAGGAGGCCTTCTTGATGATCTGATGAGTTCAATAGTTCCGTTGGAGATACGTAATTTTGCTGAATTAGTCAACAAGAGCAAGCTAGTTGAAGAATGTATTAAGAAAGTGACTGTGGCCAAGGTGAGTCGCCAAGGATTTCCACCAAGGCGTCTTAGCAATCATCAGGAAGCTGGGAGAAGGGTGCATTTTAAAGCGCGTGGCAAGCATAAGAACCTACAAGTTGGTAACATTACTGCTCGCCGTACTGGTAAGAATGGAGGTAAAGTAAGGCAAGGCAATGGTAAACGAGCCCATCAGGCTTACATAAACACTGCATGTAAGCAATGCGAAAAAGAGCATGATAACAGGTCTTGCCAGTTTGGATCACCTAACTGCTATGCTTGTGGAGAACTTGGACATATTGCCAAGGATTGTCCGAAGGGATTTACTCAAAATTCAGTTAGAACCCAGCAACAAGGACGAGTGTTTGCTATCACTATTGACGATGTTGTGCAATCGAACGCCCTCATTCAAGGTCAGTGTTATGTCAAGAATCGATTTCTAACTGTACTGTATGATTCGGGTGCATCGCATTCTTTATTTCTCTAACTATTGCTTACGAGTTAGGATTATATTTCTTTAAATTGAATTTTTACTTGATTGTCCATACACCTGCATCCCAAAATGCTTTGACCAGTTTAGTGTGCTTGCAAGTACCATTCGCTATTAGGAACAGGACTTTTATACAGGATCTAATCTGTTTACCTCTATGTGGTTTAGAAGTTATTTTAGGATTAGATTGGTTATCTAAGTATCATGCTTTCCTTGATTATTTTAAAAGAACTGCTGTTATTCCATCTGATAGTCCATGTACTAAACCATTTCTGTCCCACACCTTATATCTGAATTCTGTAAGAGTTACCTTAGACGGGAGGGAGTGGTAATAACATGATAGTGAGGCAAAGATAAAGAAAAGAAAAAAAGTTAAAGAAAAGATAAAAACCAAAGAAAAAGTCTGTAAAATTTCGATGACAGAAAAACAGACAGAGACTAGTGAACGAACTAGGGCAACTTAGTTAGTACCTGAGTTACGACTAGGGTTAGGTGTTATATGAAAAGTTAAACTGTTTCAGTATAGACTTAATGAACCTATACCTGGGACAGGCTAACTATTCATACCGAAATTTACATAAGCTTTAAATACACATGTTAAACAGAGAAATCAGAGCAGAATAAAGTAACACAGAGCACAGAATAACCAGAGTAAAGTAAAGAGATAAAAAGAGAAAAGAATAATATGAGAAAGAGAAATGGTTTGAGCCAGGATATTGTAAAAGTGAAAGATGTAAAGTTTGTACAGTATGATTGAACAGAGAAAGAAAGAGGTACTGCATAATAATGTGAAAATGATGATGAATAATGAGAATGATGATGAAAGATGATAATGAGAATGATTATGTAATGATCTGCTGCATGAAGGCAGTCAGATAGATATTGGTATGACCACAGAACGTTTTCCAATGTTACACAGCTGTTGAGAGCTGTACCTGCAACTGATAACCTGGGATCACTTGCAGAGGATATTAATTCATACACGGCTAGAATGCCGCACCTGTAAGGCAAGGATTGCTTACAGAGAATATGATTTCATACACGGCTGGAATGCCGCCACTTGTAAGGCAGAGTTTGCTTACAGAGGATATGATGCATACGTTGGTTAGTGAGAACTGTACCTATGCTGACTGGAAAACCATACGCATTTCAGTTGCTTCGGGTTACTTCGAGAGCGGGTAGAAACCGACAAATGAGCTCATTACCTGTGCTAGGGCTAGACATGCATCATACTTGGTTGCGCATTTCCTTTGTTATGATTGTGGTATGAATGTATGCTTTCCTTGTTTGTATTCCATTCTCTTCGCTTGTGTTATTTTCTTGTATTCTTCTGTTTGTATTCTGCTATCTATTTTCTCTATCTTCTCTACTTATCTGTGTTTTCTAATTACTGCTTCTTTGTATTCTGCTAATAGTCTGCTAAACATCATAGAATTAATGAACGTAACTAATAACCCCGACCCTACTAAGAATTCCCCAGTTCTTACCCCTTCTCTCTCCCTTCCCCCTACAGATGGAAGTAAGAGTACCTAACCATAGTTCGCTGATGACCGTTCGCAAGAAGAGGATTCTGCTCTAGATAGTCTTCTGAGTCTAGGGTGAATATCGTTCTCTGATTATATGTATATACCGTGAGACCAGCCAACGTCTGCACCCCGTTCGTATGCGCACTTTAACCTAAATCCTATGTACAAGATTCCTATTGTGTGGCTACTTCATGAGGTACCAAAGAGACGTTGATAAACCCATATTTTATGATATATTTCGTCCTTAATCTGAGTGATTTATTCAATCCTTCACCCACTTATTCATATTAACTGCATGGTTTTACTTTCCCTTCCTTATTATGTGATGTATGTGAAAAACATGTTTCCTATGCTTTAAAATTAATTATTTTAATTACCTTTATTTCCATTCGATGCCGTGATTAGTGTGTTGAGTAGTTTTCGATCTTCTAGGGCAGGAATGACTCAAAGGATGGAAAGGAAACATACAAAAATGGAAGGAAAGCATAAAACGGAGTTTGTGAAGAAACTGGCAACCACGCGATCGCATGGACGACGCGGCCGCATGCCAGTGCGAAGAGAGCGCGACGCAAACGCGTGACTGACTCTATCGCGCGCCTCGAGAAAAACACATATGACGCGGTCGCATGACTGACGCGACCGCGTGCCAAGGAAAACTCCGAATGACGCGACCGCGTGACCCACGCGGACGCGTGACAGAGCCTACGCACCAGAAATTGCAGAAAACGCTCCCAGCGAATTCTGAAGCCCTTTTTGGCCCAAATCCAAGTCCAGAAGGCATAGACCAGAGGTTATGAAGTGAGGGAATGCATCCATTCAGGGAGAGTCTCCACTTTAGTTAGTTTTCATGATTTAGATTTAGTTTAGAGAGAGGTTCTCTCCTCTCTCTTCTCTCTTTAGGATTAGGATTTAGAATTAGGATTTTATTTGCTTTTAGAATTATCTCCTTATCAGGTTCAATATCCCCTTTTATTTACTTTTGCAATTTGATTTATAAATTCTTCCATGTTACAGATTACTCTTTTGAATTAATGTTATTTGAGGTATTTCAGTTTAATATTGCTTTATTTTATTTATGTTGCTATTGTTCCCAATCTGAAGACATTTTTATTCCAGTAGATTTACTTTTCTCCTTTTGGTCTTGGTTAAGAAATTAGTAACTCAGGAGTTATCAAACTCAAACATGATTGATAATTGTTATCTTTGCTAATTAAATTGAACTTTAATAATCCTAATCTTTTCCTAGGAAATAAATAGGATTCAAAGATCAAACCAATTAATCCCTTGACCTTCCTTTATCTTAGTAAAGGTTAACAAAGTGGAATTAAGATTCAATTCTCATCATCATTGATAAGGATAACTAGGATAGGACCTCCAATTTCTCATACCTTGCCAAAAGTTTATTTACAGTCATTTATTTATTTTACTTTCCATTTAAATTGCTTGTTCATCATTTACTTTATTTGCTAATTAAACTCTTCACTCCTCATTCTCAAAACCCCAATTTACAGTCTCCATAACCAATAATAAGAACATACTTCCCTGCAGTTCCTTGAGAAGACGACCCGAGGTTTGAATACTTCGGTTATCAATTTATTTAGGGGTTTGTTACTTGTGACAACCAAAACGTTTGTGAGAAAGGTTGATTGCTTGGTTTAGTAACTATACTTGCAACGAGAGTTTACTATAACTTCTAAACCATCAATCTTCAAGTTCTTTCAAAATGGTGCCATTGTCGGGGAACTGCAATCGTGTGCCTTATTATTGGTTATTGTAAATATTTTTCTTTTACTTGTTTATTTGTCTTTATTTTCCCCTTTTTATTTCTATTAGCTACTATGAATTCTCACCCCTTTCACTTTGAGTTTGGTTCTAATGTTATTGAAAGGAATGGAAGTTATAAGAGGAACATGCATCAAGGTCAGAACAATCAAAGATGGATGGAGCCAAGAGGATCTGATCAACCCTTTAGGCAACAACACCCTCCAAGATATCATGGACAAGGACCATTCTACAATGCATACCAAGCCAATAGACATGGTGGACAGCCTTGTAATCACCAATAAGCCCCACCATGTGCTTATAGACCATCCTCTCAACACAAATTCGAACTACCACACTCACAAGCTCCTTTTCACCATTCACCACCGTATGATCCTCATCTACCCCGATTCCAGTCCAATTACTCCCAAACATCACCACTTCCCCATGTACCATATCCAAATCTATCACCCCGAGAATCAGAGGTTCGCCTCAAGGAAACAGTAGATCAACTTCAAACAACCCTTCATCAACTGGAGCAAGCAGTAAGTCTATTATCTTCTAGACGTTCGAACATTCAAGGACCTCCCACAGCCTCATGTGGACAATCTAACAAAGAGCGTAGCATGAAGGAGATACTAGAAACTCCAGTGGACAAGATAGAGCATGGCTTCGTACTGGAACAAGTAGAGGAAGCTGTCATTATTAAAGAAGAAGAGTTGGTTGAAGACTTAGGAGACGCTGAACCTCCATGGGAATCCAAAGTTGTGGAGCATTCTGTCAAGGATGTTACAATTGATGCTAAGGAGAATTGTGCGCAATCCCCAGAGCAAGTCTTTCATAAAGAACTAGACAGAATAACCCAAGAAGCAAGTCTCCTTGATAATGACAATCTCAAGTCAAGTTCTTCTAGTAATGAGTTTGCATCCGCAAGTGAATTCTCTGAGATCAAAGAATCTTCCCCGAGTGAATACGAAGATGATACGGAGGTAGATTTCTCTCAACCTCCAGTCTATGACTTAAGTGATGAGGAAGACATAGATGGCTTTGATCAGGACATGGATATGTTTGAAGAATCTTGCAAAGAAGTGGAGAAATTCATAGAAGAGGACAAGGGAGTAGAACTCACAGAACCACTGGAACCACCTATCCCAAGGCCATTACCACCCAATACAAGCTTCAAGTGGGTACAATCCTTAACCTTTAACTGTATTTTTTCACTTGAATATGGTTTGCTTGAAACAGATGGCCAGCTTAGAGCTCTCTGCGGCTTTAAGAGTAAGTGGGACATGGCTCGTACTCAGAGCTGGTGCACAAGGTTCAATAAGGTTCCACTCTTCAACTCGAAGTGTAAGGATTGGTTTCATATTCAATCAAATGGATCTCGGAAAGCTTTTGGTCATCTTGGTGGGAATCCAATTTTTAAACCGCCCAGATGGAAAAGTATAGATAAAGACGAAGGTAGATTTAAAAGCAAAGTTTGGGATCCTGGAATCTATTCTGACATTCGTCACCCCGGGAGCCTGACAATCTGTTTGAAGCTGCTCAGAAGCTTCACATGCCTAGTTTGGGACCCCGGAGGCTATTGGCATTCCAAGCATTGGTGGAGATTTCTCGATGAATTTAAGCGTAAGCCGCCATAACAGGAAGCTCATCCAATATCCAACTTAAGTACTTTAACTAAAAGTGCTAGGTGGGAGACAACCCACCATGGTATGATCGTTCCTTTTTCAATTTCTTTCTATTTAGTTTTATTTGTTTTCAAGTCTTATTTCATTTTATTATATTGAACCTGGAGTTTTGCATCGCATTCATATTAATCATTGCATTTTGCATACTGCATAAAAAAAAGGGTGCGCGACGCGACCGCATCATTTATGCGATCGCGTCAAGTTGCGAAAAATACTTCCTACGCGACCGCGTCATTCACGCGGCCGGGTGACCTGGAGATCGGCGTAAACATCCAACGTCCAGAAAGTTAGGCCGGAATCGTGCGGCCATTGTGCGTTTTGCACAAAATGCCCACGCGATCGCGTGAGCGACACGATCGCCTCGCATGGATTGCACAACACCCCAAAAGGAGACAGAGAGTTGCCCTGAAACGATGCTAGATTCGTGCGTTTAGCACAATTTCTAGCGACACGATCGCATGCCCCAAGCGATCGCGTCATTCACTCTTTAGCTATTCCATGCGATCGCGCCACTCATGCGATCACGTCAACCACCATTTCAGCCCAACCACGCGATCGCGTGGATTCAAATTTATAACCCCCTAGTCACGCAAACCCTAACATTCGCCCCCCCAAACCCCTCTCCTCCCTCTCTTCTTCTCCGATCACACCACCACCTCCCAGCCACCATCACCGAACGACCGCCACCCCGTCGACCACCCAGACACCGCCGCCACCCACCCCCTTCCTTCCCCCCCCCCCTCTTTCTTCTTCTTCCTTCTTCTTCCTCCCTCCACCGCCACTGCCCTCCTCCGCGATCACCACCACCGCGCCGCCGTCACCACTGCATAGCGCCAACCACAGCCCCCCTTCCTTCCCCTATTACCCCCTACCCCCATTCTCCTCCCTTTTCCCTCCCTTCCTCCGAACAGCAGCCACCGCCGCCGCGCACCCTCCTCCGCCGCGCTGGACACCATCACCGCCGTCCCCAGCCACCTTTCTGCCCCACTCTCCTTATTTGGCCTACCAGGTTCCGACGAACGCCACCCTTCTTTCAATTCGTAGTTAATTCATATTTTTCTGTTTCTGTTCATCTTTAGGCTAGTTAGATATGCATGTTGTAGTAGATTCTAGGTTGTTAGGTATCCTAGGATGTGGTTAGTGGATTTAGGTCTATTTAATTGCGCTGTTCGTGTTTCTTGTTTCATTATTTTCGCAATTCTGCTGTTGCTGTAATGTTAGTTTTGTTCATATGCTGTAATTTCTTGTTTCATGCTACCCAAATTTCTATAAAATGTTTCCATTCATGTCTTGGTTTTGGCATTTTTAACTGTGCTTTCCTTCGATTTCACCAAACCAATTCATGAATGCCAGGGCACGCATTCTTATTCTCTTTGATTTCCTGGTTCATAAATTGCATTTTTGATGTTTGATTCCAATTTTTGCTATTTCTATATCTATCTGAATCATTGATAAACCCATATTTTATGATATATTTTGTGCTTAAATTGAGTGATTTATTCAATCCTTCACCCACTTATTCATATTAATTGCATGATTTTACTTCTCCTTCCTTATTATGTGATGTATGTGAAAAACATATTTCCTATGCTTAAAAAATTAATTATTTTAATTACCCTTATTATCATTCGATGCCATGATTAGTGTGTTGAGTATTTTCAGATCTTCTAAGGCAGGAATGACTCAAATGATGGAAAGGAAACATACAAAAAATGGAAGGAAAGCACAAAATGGAGTTTTTGGAGAAACTAGCATCCACGCGATCGCATGGGCGACGCAGACGCATGCCAAGCGCGAATCAACAACGACGCGGCCGCATGACTGACGCGACCGCGTGACAAGAAAAGCTCCGAATGATGCGACCGCGTGACCCACGACGACGCGTGACAGAGGCCACGCACCAGAAATTGCAAAAAACGCCCCCAGCAATTTCTGAAGCCCTTTTTGGCCCAAATCCAAGTTCAGAAGGCATAGACCAGAGGTTATGAAGTGAGAGAATGCATCCATTCAAGGGGAGCTCGGCAATTTAGTTACTTCTCATGATTTAGATTTAGTTTGGATAGAGGTTCTCTCCTCTCTCTCTTAGGATTTAGGATTTCTCTTAGTTTTAGGAGTGACTCTCGATCCCATGTTTAATGTTCCTTTACTTTAAACTTCCCTTTCACTTTTATTCATTCCATTACTTTAGTTGATTATTTACTTTTGCCGTTTAATTTATGAATTCTTCTATGTTCCAGATTATTTGAATTAATGTTATTTGAGGTATTTCAGTTTATTATTGCTTTCTTTTATTTATGTCACCATTGCTTTCAATCTAAAGACATTTTTATTCCAGCAAATTTACTTTTTTCCTTTTTGGTCTTGGTTAAGAAATCAGTAACTCAGGAGTTATCTTAGCTCAATATAATTGATAACTGTTATCTTTGCTAATTGAATTGACTTTCAATAATCCCAATCTTTTCTTAGGAAATAAATAGGATTCGAAGGTCAAACTAATTAATCCCTTGACTTTCCTTTGCTTTAGCAAAGGTTAACTACGTGGAATTAAGATTCAAACTTCTTTATTATTTAGAAGGATAACTAATTTGGACTTCCAATTTCTCATCCCTTACCAAAAGTTTGCTTTACAATATTTATTTATTTTAATTTCCATTTAAATTATTTGTCATATTTGTTCCTCATTCTTTAAACCCCGAATTTACAATCTCCATAACCAATAATAAGAACATACTTCCCTGCAGTTCCTTGAGAAGACGACCCGAGGTTCGAATACTTCAGTTAATAATTTATTTAGGGATTTGTTACTTGTGAAAACCAAAACGTTTGTATGAAAGGACTTTTGAAGGTTTAGAAACTATACTTGGAACGAGGATTTATCCGCAAATTTCTAGACCACGCAAAGTTTCTCTCGTCAAAAATGGCGCCGTTGCCGGGGAACTGCTAACGTGTGCCTTATTATTGGTTATTGTAAATATTTTTCTTTTACTTGTTTATTTATTTCTGTTTTTCCTTTTTAATTTTATTTGCTACTATGAACTCTCACCCTTCTCACTTTGAGTTTGGTTCTAACTTTGTTGAAGGAAATAGAAGTTATAGCAGGAATATGCATCAAGGTCAGACCAATCAAGGATGGATGGAGCCAAGAGGATCTAATCAACCCTTTAGGCAACAACACCCTCCAAGATATCATGGACAACGACCATTCTACAATGCATACCTAGCTGTTAGATATGGTGGACAACCTTGTAACTACCAACAAGCCCCACCCCGTGCCTATATACCATCCTCTCAACATAACCTCGAACCACCACACTCACATGCTTCTCTTCACCATTCGCCACCACATGATCCCTATTTACCCCAGTTCCAATCCAATCACTCCCAAGCACCACCACTTTCCTTTGTATCATGTTCAAATCCATCACCCCGAGAATCAGAGGTTCGCCTCAAGGAAACAGTAAATAAACTTCAAACAACCATTCGACAACTGGAGCAAGCAGTAATTCAATTAGCTTCTAGACGTTCAAACATTCAAGGACCAACCACAGCCCCATGTGGACAATCTAACGAAGATCCTAGCATGAAGGAAATACTATAAACCCCAGAGGACAAGACAGAGAATGAATTCGTACTAGAACAAGTAGAAGAAGCTGTTATTATGCAAGAAGAAGAGTTGGTTGAAGATCTAGGAGACGCTGAACCTCTATGGGAATCCAGAGCTGAGGAGAACTCCGTCAAGGACGTTACAGTTGATGCTAAGGAGGACAGTGCACAATCCCCAAGGCAAGTCATTTATGAAGAACTAGACGGAATAACCCAGGACAGAAATTCCCTTGATGATGATAGTCACAAGTCAAGTTCTCTTAGTAATGAACTTGCATCCGCAAGTGAATTCTCTGAGATCGAAGAATCTTCCCCAAATGAATACGAAGATGATGCAGAGGTAGATTTCTCTCAACCTCCAATCTATGACTCGAGTGATGAGGAAGACATAGAAGACTTTGACCAAGACAAAGATGCATTTGAAGAACCTTGCAAAGAAGTGGAGGAATTCACAGAAGAGCACAAGGGAGTAGAACTTGCAGAACCATCGGAAACACCTACCCCAAGGCCATTACCACCCAATACAAGCTTTAAGTGGGTACAATCCTTAACCTTTAACTTTACTTTTTCACTTGAATACGGTTTGCTTGAAACAGATGGCCAGCTTAGAGCTCTCTGTGGCTTTAAGTGTAAGAGGGAAATGGCTCTTGCTCAGAGCTGGTGCACAAGGTTCAATAAGGTTCCACGCTTCAACTTGAAGTGCACGGATTGGTATCATATTCAATCGAATGGTTCTCGGAAAACGTTTGGTCACCATGGTGAGAATCTACTTTCTAAACCGCCTGGATGGAAAAATATAGATCAAGACAGAGGCGGATTTAAAAGCAAAGTTTGGGATCCTGGAATCTATTCCAACATTCGTCATTCCGGGAGCCTAAAAATTTGTTTGAAGCTGCTGAGGAGCTTTACATGCCTAGTTTGGGACCCCGGAGGCTATTGGCATTCCAAACATTGGTGGAGATTTTTGGATGAATTTAAACATAAGCCGCCATAACAGGAAGCCCCTCCAATGTCCAACTTAAGGACTTTAACTAAAAGTGCTACGTGGGAGACAACCCACCATGGTATGATCGTTCATTTTTCAATTTTTATTTCGTTTTGTTTGTTTTCAAGTTTTATTTTATTTTATAATATTGAACTTAGAATTTTGCATCGCATTCATATTAATCATTGCATTCTGCATACTGCATGAAAAAAAAGATGCACGACGCAACCGCATCACTCATGCGATCTTGTCATATTGCGAAAAACACTACCCACGCGACCGTGTCATCCATGCGGCCGCGTGATATGGAAATCGGCGTAAAGATCCAACGTCCAGAAAGTTAGGCTAGAATCGTGCGGCCATTGTGCGTTTTGCACAAGATGCCCACGCGATCGCGTGCCCCATGCGATTGCGTCCCTTGCACACAACCAATCCCACGCGACTGCGTGAGTGACGCGATCACGTCGCATGGATTGCACAACACCCCAAAAGGAGATAGAGTGTTGCGCTAAAACGACGCTGGAATCGTACATTTAGCACAACTTCCAGCGACGCGATCGCATGCCCCAGGCGATCGCATCATTCCCTCTTTTTACCCCTTCCATGCGATCGCGCGACCCACGCGATCGCATCACACCCTTTTTTCGCTCCAGTCACGCGACCGCGCCCCCCACGCGGCCGCGTGGATTCAAATATACTAACCCCCTCAGCCACGCGAACCCTATCCATCGCGCCCCCCAAACCCTTCTCCTCCCACTCTTCTCTCCAACATCTGCAGCCCCCACCACCAACCACCGCCAGCCACCGTCCCGCCGCCGACCACCCAGAAGCCACCACCACGCCACCCCCTTCCTTCTTCTCCTCTTTCTTCTTCTTCTTTCCTCTTCTCTCTCCACCCCCACTGTCCCACCTCCGCGCCCACCACTCGCCGTCAACCGCCGTGCCCCCACCACCACCCACAACCCCCAACCCTTCCCCTCCTACCCCCATTCCCCATTCCCCTTCCCAAACTCCCCTGCCTCTGAACAGCCGCCATCACCGCCGCGCCAACAACCTCCGCCGCGCCAGCCGCCACTGCCACCACCCTCCAGACACCTCTCTGCCCCAATCTCCTTCATTAGCCTTCCAGGTTTCGCAAAACGTCACCCTTCTATCCATTCGTAGTTAGTTCATATTTTTCTGTTTATGTTCATATTTAGGCTAGTTAGATATACATGCTGTAGTAGATCTTAGGATGTTAGGTAGCCTAGGATGTGGTTATTAGATTTAGGTCTGTTTAATTGCGCTGTTCATGTTTCTTGTTTCATTATTTTCGTAATTCTGCTGTTGCTGTGATGATTATAATGTTCATATCCTGTACTTTCTTGTTTCTTGCTGCTCTTTACACTGAATTTTCATGTTTATGTTCCTTCTATGTAATTGCAGCCTTATTTTTGCTTCATATGAACTATTTGACTGCTGTTTATTTTCTGGGACAATCCAATTTAAGCCAGAATGCTGCCCAAATTTCTGTAAAATGTTTTCGTTCATGTTTTGGTTTTGGCATTTTGAAATCTGCTTTCCTCTGCTTTACCCAAACCCATTCTTGAATGCCAGGAACGCATTCTTATTCTCTTTGATTTCCTGGTTCATATATTGCATTTTTAATGTTTGATTCCAATTTTTGCTATTTCTATATCTATTTGAATCATCATCAACCTGTTTTTCTTGTTTGGTTATGAGTTACCTATCGCTTCTAATTATGAATGCTTGTTACTTAGAAACTTATCCTTATGCCACTTACCTTAACCCATTTTTCATTAACTCACTAATTCTAATTTCCTGAACTCTTTTTTTTTAATTCTAACCAAACTAACCTTTTAAAATCTTTTTTCTGGTTTTTCCCTTTCTTTTAACCCTCTAACCATGGCATACTGATAATTTTTCCTACTTAACATGCCTTCTATTACATTTTGGATTGTGAATTTTTCCTTTCGAACTTTTAACTCCTATACAATCCTTAATGCACATTTGCTTAACTCATTTACCTCATTCTAATTCTCCTTTGCCACTTTGTGTTTCTTTTGACTATTTGCCTATTTGTTTTCCTATTTTTATTATATCCTACATTTCTATTTTTCAGGATGTCAGATTCCCAGAGAAAGGGAAAAGGAAAGGCTACCACTGGCAAACGTAAAAGAGATGAATCCTCTATGTCTATCATAGATCTCATGCATGATGCCTCCTGGCGGAAAAAAAACTTCACCCCGCAGGAGAAGGCCGACCAGCTGCTCCCTGCTAATGACCCAGTGAAGTTTGCAAACCGATACTATGAGCTGAAGTATCCAGTGTTTGCAAACTCCAGGAACCTATACCTGGAGAAGACTCTGAAGATCCCAGGAGAACTCCAGCAATACACCTCTGATCAGATCAAACAAAGAGGCTGGTTCTTTTTGGAGAGAAACCTGTCTGAGGTCAATGCATCTTGGGTAAGGGAATTCTACTGTAATTACTTCAAGACTTCCCTAGATGCAATGAACCTTAGGGGGAAGCAGATTCTGGTCACTGAAGAGGCAATTGAAGATGTTTTGAAGCTTCTACCTAAATCTGATCAGCCGGATGGTTATCAGAAAGCTGAGGAAGACATGCGCTTTATGAAGTTTGATTGGGATGCAGTCAAGGCGAGGATTGCCCTTGACCCGACCGTTCCTTGGATCATGGGTCAGAACACCACGATGCCCAAGAGAATCAAGCGGGCGTACTTGAATGATGAGGCTCGGCTATGGCATCAGATACTTAGCAACTTCATTATGCCGAGTACTCATGAGATGGATATACCAGCCGCTATGATCACCCTCCTCTGGTGTGTGATGGAGGGTAAGGACCTGTACCTGCCACGCTTTATCCGGTTCTACATGGCCAGGGTCCACGTCCGAGGCACTCTTTCCTTTCCCTATTTGGTTACACAGCTGGCCAGGGTCCACGTCCGAGGCTCCTTGATGAGTATTTTTTGTGGAAAAACGAATTTCTCCAAAACACCCAAAACTAACCGGCAAGTGCACCGGGTCGCATCAAGTAATAATAACTCACGGGAGTGAGGTCGATCCCACAGGGATTGAAGGATTGAGCAATTTTAGTTTAGTGGTTGATTTAGTCAAGCGAATCAAGATTTGGTTGAGAGATTTGTGATTAACAAAATTTAAATTGCATGGAAAGTAAGGGGAATGTGTAAATTGCATGAAAGTAAAGAGGACTGAAATTTAAAGTGCTGAATCTTAAAGAACAAGAAATTAAATGGCAGAAACTTAGAACGCAAGAAATGTAAATTGCAGAATCTTAAAGTGCAAGAAATGTAAATGGCTTGAATTGTAAAGGGAATTGGGGATTGGATTTGCAGAAATTAAACAAGGAAAAGTAAAATTGCAACAAACAGAGAAATAGAAGAAGACTTGGATTGAATCGGATCTTAAAACAGAATTGTAAATGAGCATGAAAAGCGTTAAACAAAGAAAGTAAAATGAGAATTCAGATCTCAGGACTCAAGAGACTAGATAACCAAGTCTAGATCTCAATGCCTTCCTAGATCCAACAAGACTAATTGCAAAGGAAATGTAAATTGCAGAGAAAGTAGATGAGAGAGCAAGTAACAGAAACTGAAATTCAATTAAGCAGAAAATTAAACAAGATCCCAAGGTGAGATTGAAACAGAAGTTCTTCAATTCTCCACCCAAGATCCGAAGCAAGAAAATTAAAGAGTGCTGGGCAAGAACAAGGAAGAAGAGAGATCGATTCTCCTCCCCAATTCTCTTGAATTAAAACAACAATGCTAGAATGTAAAAGTGAGCTCTCTACAAAACTCCCCAATCAAACCCGAAAAGAAAGCTCTATGAAAACTAAAAGGGAAGCACCTCGAAAAACTTAAATCCTATGCTATTTATACACTTTCTTCAAATGGTCTTCAATCCTTCAATTGGGCCTTTGCTCTTGATGGAATTGGGTTGATAGAGGCCTTGGTTGATTGCTCTTGGAGTTTGGATAAGAACCGAATTGAACCGGGTTTGGAATCATGAAAGCTTGAGTAAAAGTTTGAGTAAAAGTTTGAGGCAAACTTTTACTCCAATTTTTCACATCAGCCACCCTCTTTTGCTGATACCAACATTGGGGCAAAAGTTTGGGGTCAAACTTTTGCTCCAACGTTGGCCTCTCCTTGCACACTCATGGCGCCAACGTTAGCCAAAAAGTTAGAGGCTAACGTTGGCGCAAACTTTTGCTCTCCAGGGTGTGTTGTTCATGCGCCAACGTTTGCCAAAAAGTTTGAGGCTAACGTTGGCGCAAACTTTTGCTCTCCAGGGTATTGATTTGTGATGCCAAAAGTTTGCCAAAAAGATTGAGGCAAACTTTTGCTCCAGCTTTTTGCCCAAAAGTTTGCACAAAAGTTTGAGGTAAACTTTTGGTCCAGCTTTTTGCTCCCTGGTTCATTTTCACTTATTCCAAAAGTGTGAGCTAAAGTTTGAGGCAAACTTTTGCTCAAACCTTTTGTCCTCTCTTCCTCCTAGCCATTCCTTCTTTCTTCAACCTTTCTCCAAGCTTTCTTCACCTATCATTAGTCAACCAAACACATCAAAGCTTTGCTCAAAATCATGAGATATTCATTCTTTCATAATATGTGACAATTACAGCATAAAACCTCATGAAATTGCATTAATTCATCTATGGTTGATTAAATCAAAGGAAGCATGAAAATCTACCCAATTGGCTTGCTTATGGCTCAAGAAAGTGCATAATTCAATTGAAAACAAAAGAAAAAGGTTAGTGAAACTAGGCTAAGATGACTTGTCATCACAACACCAAACTTAAAGCTTGCTTGTCCCCAAGCAAGAAATGAATTTTGCTCAAAGGTTCTTTCAATTAAGACGGATTGAAGAATAAATTGTAAGGTCCTGTGAGTGAAGTGATTAAGTGTCAGTGGGGTGAACTCTAAATCATATGCTCATGCAAGGGCTTCAGTGCTCACTAGTCCTCACATATTGGGAGTCTTAGGTCTTAGGATTTTCATCCAAATGGTATCATGGAGATCTCTTTATAAGTAGTCACCTTGAAGCAGCTTATAGTTTCTTTGCTTTGGCCTTGACTCTAAGTGTCATGTCTCAAAGCGGCTCTTTAAATAAGCTTTCAATCAATACTCCTAAACCAGTTGGTTTTAAGGTATTATGTGTTAAAGCACCCCTAAGGATTTACTTGCTCAAGCCTCTTTCTTTGAGACAACTCAACCACAAGCATTTACTAGGCTAACAACTCTTTGAGTCATTGTTTCTTCTTTCTTTTCTGCCTAGTAATTGATGCTCAGAGCCTTGGGCCATGTTCTTTTTTGCTTTTGTATTTTCTTTATTTTCTTTTGTTTTGTTTGCTGCTTCTTGGATCAATAAATTTTTGAGAATCTCCACAATACTTCTTTGAACTTCATGTCCTGCCTATGAGCTCCCATGCAAGTTTTCATAAGCATGCAACCTCAATACATAATCATACAACTAGAACCGCCACTTCTCCTAATCTTTTGCTTGCCTCAAAATTGTTTAATTCCTCAATTCTTCTTTTCAAAGAACTTTCATGTGATGCATTTTTTTTAATATTGAATGCAAACAAGTTTTGAAGAGACAAATGTTGTGAATGATCAAGCACCTTGCTTATTGAATTGCAGAAAAACTATACTAGACAGAAGGACAGATAAGGGTATGATATTACTTTCAATCATAGCAGTGTTTGATGTAAAACAATCACTTATCAATACAACCTTTTGGAGTTCACTTGCTTTCCTTTTTCTCATCATCATCATTGCTGGCCTTCCCGTTCATCTTTCATCTCTTTGGTTGATGATGCTTAATCTCTCCAAAAGCTTGTATGGTATTCTGTAGTGATATTAAAATTGCTTGTTCCCCAAGCACTTGGGAACAATGGTTAGTCTGCATGATTTATTTGTGGGCTTTTGAACTTACTTTGGTGTGGGAACACCAAACTTAGTACCTTGCCAATGGTTCTCATGCATCAAATTTAACCATGTGTGAGATTCTTTTTTTCTTTTTCAAAAGCAATAAAACTAAAGACTAGAAAACAGCAGAATAATTAACTAGTTTGTCTAGATGCTTGAAGCTAGCATCATGGTAGTGAGAATGTGTTTTATGATGGGATTTTGGTGGAACACCAAACTTAGAATCCTTCATTCTCCTTTATATTGTTTTGGTGTGCAACACCAAACTTAGCTTCTAGCAATATAGGTGAAGCTAATTAACCTTTTTATTGAAATAGATATGAAAAGATGGTTACCTCGGTTTGGTTGCCTCCCAACAAGTGCTCTTTTATTGTCACTAGCTTGACATCTTGCTCTTTGATTATGGAGGCTGAAAATCATAATGCCTCAGTTTTTCTCCTCTTGCTGTAGGATTCCTTTCCTCCATGACCTGCACAATCACAAACAATCCAAATGAAGATAGAGTATATTCATGCCAGGATATGATTAAAGGATTAGTTGACACAATGTGTCAAACAGTTGGTAAATGATGCGCATAAACTTGTTATGCTACGATTTAGGAAATTGCACGATCGGCAAAATTCCTTCCGGCAAGTGCACCGGTTATCGTCAAGTAAAAACTCACAATAGAGTGAGGTCGAATCCCACAAGGATTGGTTGAGTGAGCAATTCGGATTAGAAGTGTGTTCTAGTTGAGCGGAATCAAGATTTAGATGAGAATTGCGGAATGTAAAATTGGCGGGAAACGTAAATGACAAGAAATTTAAATGGCGGAATCTTAAATTGCATGAATTAAAGAGCAGAAGCTAAATTGCTGAAATTAAAAGGGAATGGGGGTGATTGCATGAATTGAGTTGCAGAATGTAAAGAGAAAGTGGAAATCAGAAATGGGGAATTCATTGGGTTATAGGAGATATTGAGATCTCTGAATCAAAACATGCTTATCTCTTCCTCAACCAATGCGTTCATTGAATTTTGCTTGGCAGTCTTATATGATTGGATCCCAATCCCTTGGCTCACCAATTCTCTCTAAAAACAAACAAATTCCCAATCCCTTGGTTTAAATGTTCATAAGAAGAGATGATGCTCGATCACTGATTTTACCACACAGTTTCATGAACCACAATTTGGTAGGATTACATGTCACAATATCCATCCAAACCCCAATCCAATTCACTGTGAGAAAGCTTCTCTAGCATGAATCCTCCATTCCTTTCCCAAGGTTCCGAAGGATTCCAATTATGGGTAGTTTCTCTCCCAAGACAACTACCCAATGGAATTAGATCGAGAAGCTTTCTAACAAAATTCAAGAGAAAAGATTGAAGAAGAAGATAAACTATTATTGATTCATTGAATTACAATAGAGCTCCCTAACCCAATGAAAAGGGGTTTAGTGAGTCATAGCTCTGAATTCAATTACAAAGATATGAAAACTAGCCAAAATGAAAAGGTAAAAAGTCCTTCCTAACTTAAATTCTATCCTATTTATACACTTTCTATATTGAGCTTCTGTTGTGTTTCTTGGGCTTTGAGGCCTCTCCCTGCTTTCCTTTTGCCTTGGGTTTATGATCCATAATCTTGATGAGGCTGTTGATCCAAATTCTGTAACATTCATTGAGCCAACTTAGTGATAATCAAATAATGACACATGACTCAATAAATTGAAATTTCAGACTCATCAATCCTTCAGGCCCAATCCCATAAACCATGATATTCAATTGGGTTTCATACCATAGTTTAAGTTAATGTTTGTGCTCAAATACTAACTTAAACCGCAATATTTTTGGCCCAGAAACCTTTTCCAAGAGTGGCGTTTAAGTTGCAGTTTAAGCTTAAACTGCAGCTTAAATGCCAGACACTTCCAGTGATGCCTTTTGTGGAAGCACGTTTAAGCTTCAGTTTAAGGTTAAACTGAAGCTTAAACGTGGAAATGGAAGAAGGCAGCCCTGGAGGGTAACTTAGTCGAACACGTTTAAGCTTCAGTTTAAGGTTAAACTGAAGCTTAAACGTGGAGATAGAAAAGGCAGCCCTGGAGGTCGAACACGTTTAAGCTCCAGTTTAAGGTTAAACTGGAGCTTAAACGTGGAAATAGAGAAAGCCATCCTGGAGGTCGAACACGTTTAAGCTCCAGTTTAAGGTTAAACTGGAGCTTAAACGTGGAAGCTGAGAAAGGTAGCCCTGGAGGTGTCGAACACGTTTAAGCTCCAGTTTAAGGTTAAACTGGAGCTTAAATGTGGAAATGGAGAAAGCAACCCTGGAGGGAGAAAACTTGGTCGAACACGTTTAAGCTCCAGTTTAAGGTTAAACTGGAGCTTAAACATGGAAATGGCTCCCTGGTGCATTTCCCATTTCTGGCGTTTAACCTCCAGTTTAAGGTTAAACTGGAGGTTAAACGTGGAAATGCTTCCTGAGTGGCATTCTCATTCTGGCGTTTAACCTCCAGTTTAAGGTTAAACTGGAGGTTAAACGTGGAAATGCTTCTTTGGTGAGACTTTCATTCTGGCGTTTAACCTCCAGTTTAAGGTTAAACTGGAGGTTAAACTTCAGTTTCAGCATTTCTTAGCCTTCATGATTCTGGCGTTTAAGCTCCAGTTTAGGCTTAAACTGGAACTTAAACTCCACATGTGATATTCAAGCTTCCTTTATTGATTTTGTTGCTTCCTTGCCTAGCCTCTTCTTCCCTGAAATCATCCAAACAATTGCATCAAAGTCTTGCAAAATTTCATGAGAAATCTTCCATTCATAGCATTCAAGTAATATAACTAAAACTCATGGAATTTGCATCAAAATCATACTGTTTGGATGGTTCATTGCTTTGTTATTCTTTTAACCATTCTTGGTTACTTTAAGCTCAAAAAAATGCATAAAACAACTAAAACTAACAAAAAAAATGCTAGTGAAACTAGCCTAAGATGCCTTGGCATCACAACACCAAACTTAATACTTTCTTGTCCCTAAGCAAGTCCTGAGTTATTTGAGAAGAAAGTATGAAACAGAAAGCAATTACATTGGCTATATTAGCAAGCATTTGAAGTTCATCAGAAGGGTTTTATGCAGAAAGTTGCAGCATCACTTTTTCATTCTTATCAGGTAAGATTATCACTTTTTCATTGCATCCATCAAACACTGCTATGGCCTCTTGTTATTCTTATGTCCTTGGCACTTTTCTCTTCTTTGTTTTTCTTTTCTTTTTCTTAGAGCTCCTTTGCTCCTTGTTTGCTTGGTGTCATGTGTTGCACAAGCCTTTGGCATTTTCTTTTTCTTATCAGTGCACTACACATATCCACTTCAGGCATTTTAGTTCACATTTCTTCTTGAGACATTGGTGCCCAGCACCTCTTTGTGTGACTAAATGTTTTGTATTTAGGTTGCTCTTGATAATGGACTTTTGGTTGATAATCCCGGGTTAGTTAACCCAAGTTACCAAGTGTTGAAACACTCCTCAGAACCTATTCATCCAAGCATATCCTTAATACATAAACACCACAGGCATTTGTCTCAGAAGTTCAAACCATTGGTGCCTAGCTTATTTTCTCAATTTTTTTGCTTTTTGGTTGCCCTTTTTCAGTGGCTTTTTCTTCTTCTTCTTCTTTCTTTTTCATGGCCAAAGACATTTATTCATCAAGATCCATAGACAGCATCCTAATTTCCACTAAAAGTGACAATTCTAACTTTATTTCTTAGTGAGCTGACTATTCAATCAAACATGCATACCACCACTTAATCTTATTTGATTTCTTACTAAATGGAATTCAGTTACTTTTGTTCAAACTTTTCTTTTATTTTTGGAAACAGAACAAGCATGGCAAGCATACATTTAAGCAAGTGAAGTTTATCCAGACACTTAGACTATCACTTATTTGGAAATTAAACAAACAGACAAACAAAAACTGCAATGACTCAAACTTAAAGCAGGGGTGCATGCAAACTTCCAATGTCAGCAATTCAAAGTACAAGCAATTAAGTGACAATACAACCTTTTAGCATCTTCTTTGTTGTTCATCATCCTTCCTAGCCTTGGTGTTCTCTTTGATGATGATGTATATTCCTTCCATGAGATTGATTGTCTTCCTGCAAAGCTATTAGAAGTTGCTTGTTCCTCAAGCACTTTGAGAATTGGTTAGCATGCATCTATGTTTGTAGGCCTCTGAACTTAGATTGGTGTGTGAACACCAAACTTAGTTCCTTGCCATATGCAGCAATTTGGATCATATGCAGAAAACCTCATGTGCTTTTATTAAGAAAATAACTATGAACTAGAAAAAGAAACTATGAACTAGAAATTAAACTATTGTTTAAGTAGTTTCCCTGATTGGTTGGAGCTAGTGACTAGTCATGCTGAGGTAGAAATGTGCTTTTAATGAAGTTTTTGGTGGAACACCAAACTTAGAATCTCACATTCACCCTTGAATTGTTTTGGTGTGCAACACCAAACTTAGCTCCTTGCAATACAGATAAATCTACTTAACTCTTTTATTGAAATAACTAGAAAAGAAAAACTACCTTTGGTTGGGTTGCCTCCCAACAAGCGCTTCTTTAACGTCATTAGCTTGACATGCTGTTCCTGACTTTCTTCCTCTTCTTCCAGTTTGTTAAGAGGAATGACTTCAAGTGGATAAAGGAGCTAGTTAGTGCCCCTTGTTGTGAATGCTTCTTTCCAGCAAGCTTTCCCTTGTGATTGGCTTGAGTGAACTTGCTTGTTAGCTCAGGAGTTGGATTGTTCTTCGACCTTCTCTTCTTCATGGATATGATCCTTTGTTTCTCGGTCACAATCCTCATTTTGGTGCTTGTTTCTACTGCCTTCACATCCTTGATCTCAGAACTTGGTTGTTGTTGGACAGTTGGAGTATCCTGTTCATCAAAAGCTTCCTGAATTTGTGGTTTAATGAACCCTTCCTCTTTGCAACTCTCTGTGTCATTGGAGTGTGATCTCCCTTGATTGACTTTCTCCCTTTCTTGTTCTTCTGATTCCTCCCTTGGGTTTGCCATGGTATCACTAGAAGAATTGTGGGTAGGGATTTGCTTTGATAGATATCCAATTTGTGCTTCTAGCTTTTGAATGGCAGCACCATGATTTTGTAAGTTGGATATCACTTCTTCCTTAAAGCTTTTCAAATCGGCCACATCTCTGCCCATAGTTGCAATCATTCCTTCTATCCTGTTTAATTGATCTTGAAATTGTTGGTTCGGATTGGGTTGATGAGGTTGATTATCTTGGCTGTGATATGGTGGCTGGGAGTATGTGTTTTGTGTGGGCTGATAGAGTCTTTGGTTGGAGTGTTGGTAGTGGTATGACTCTTGTGTGTAGTGGAATGAGTCTTGTGGATAGTGAAATGAATTGTATGAATTTGAGAAGGAATTTTGTGCTGAGAAATGCTCAAGTGATGAAGAATTTGGATATGTAAAACTAGGAGGTGAGGTTGGATAATTCAGAGGTGATGGCTCTTGATGAATGGGGTGTGAATAAGTGAAATCTCTTTGGTTTTGATCTTCCCAGCCACAACTTGAGTAGTGATCAAATTCACCAAAACATGGACCATTTTGTGGCTCTGGGAAGTACCCCGTTTCCTGTTCCTGATACTCCCACCCACCATGAGCATAATAACATGAATCATTCTGTGGTGGTGGAGAGTTTCTCATGAATTTTGATTGACCAAAAGATGATGGATACTCCTTTCTTTTTTGCAATGTGCTCAGTCTCAAACAATACTCATCCAAAGATAGTGGAAATTCCATAGTGAGGCAATATCACAAACAGCTAGTGGTTAGTATGCTAACAAGTGAATAAGCAATGAAAACAAATTAAAATTTGCAGAAATTAGCAGTAATAAACTGAAACAAAAACTATTAACAAAAGAAAAGAAAAATTGCTCAATCTAGTTAACTTCCAATTTGAGAATTGTCAATCGAAAACCAATCCCCGACAACGGTGCCATAAACTTGATGCGCATAAACTTGTTATGCTACGATTTAGGAAATTGCACGATCGGCAAAATTCCTTCCGGCAAGTGCACCGGTTATCGTCAAGTAAAAACTCACAATAGAGTGAGGTCGAATCCCACAAGGATTAGTTGAGTGAGCAATTCGGATTAGAAGTGTGTTCTAGTTGAGCGGAATCAAGATTTAGATGAGAATTGCGGAATGTAAAATTGGCAGGAAACGTAAATGACAAGAAATTTAAATGGCGGAATCTTAAATTGCATGAATTAAAGAGCAGAAGCTAAATTGCTGAAATTAAAAGGGAATGGGGGTGATTGCATGAATTGAGTTGCAGAATGTAAAGAGAAAGTGGAAATCAGAAATGGGGAATTCATTGGGTTATAGGAGATATTGAGACCTCCGAATCAAAACATGTTTATCTCTTCCTCAACCAATGCGTTCATTGAATTTTGCTTGGCAATCTTATATGATTGGATCCCAATCCCTTGGCTCACCAATTCTCTCTAAAAACAAACAAATTCCCAATCCCTTGGTTTAAATGTTCATAAGAAGAGATGATGCTCGATCACTGATTTTACCACACAGTTTCATGAACCACAATTTGGTAGGATTACATGTCACAATATCCATCCAAACCCCAATCCAATTCACTGTGAGAAAGCTTCTCTAGCATGAATCCTCCATTCCTTTCCCAAGGTTCCGAAGGATTCCAATTATGGGTAGTTTCTCTCCCAAGACAACTACCCAATGGAATTAGATCGAGAAGCTTTCTAACAAAATTCAAGAGAAAAGATTGAAGAAGAAGATAAACTATTATTGATTCATTGAATTACAATAGAGCTCCCTAACCCAATGAAAAGGGGTTTAGTGAGTCATAGCTCTGAATTCAATTACAAAGATATGAAAACTAGCCAAAATGAAAAGGTAAAAGTCCTTCCTAACTTAAATTCTATCCTATTTATACACTTTCTATATTGAGCTTCTGTTGTGTTTCTTGGGCTTTGAGGCCTCTCCCTGCTTTCCTTTTGCCTTGGGTTTTTGATCCATAATCTTGATGAGGCTGTTGATCCAAATTCTGTAACATTCATTGAGCCAACTTAGTGATAATCAAATAATGACACATGACTCAATAAATTGAAATTTCAGACTCATCAATCCTTCAGGCCCAATCCCATAAACCATGATATTCAATTGGGTTTCATACCAAAGTTTAAGTTAATGTTTGTGCTCAAATACTAACTTAAACCGCAATATTTTTGGCCCAGAAACCTTTTCCAAGAGTGGCGTTTAAGTTGCAGTTTAAGCTTAAACTGCAGTTTAAACGCCAGACACTTCCAGTGATGCCTTTTGTGGAAGCACGTTTAAGCTTCAGTTTAAGGTTAAACTGAAGCTTAAACGTGGAAATGGAAGAAGGCAGCCCTGGAGGGTAACTTAGTCGAACACGTTTAAGCTTCAGTTTAAGGTTAAACTGAAGCTTAAACGTGGAGATAGAAAAGGCAGCCCTGGAGGTCGAACACGTTTAAGCTCCAGTTTAAGGTTAAACTGGAGCTTAAACATGGAAATAGAGAAAGCCATCCTGGAGGTCGAACACGTTTAAGCTCCAGTTTAAGGTTAAACTGGAGCTTAAACGTGGAAGCTGAGAAAGGTAGCCCTGGAGGTGTCGAACACGTTTAAGCTCCAGTTTAAGGTTAAACTGGAGCTTAAACGTGGAAATGGAGAAAGCAACCCTGGAGGGAGAAAACTTGGTCGAACACGTTTAAGCTCCAGTTTAAGGTTAAACTGGAGCTTAAACGTGGAAATGGCTCCCTGGTGCATTTCCCATTTCTGGCGTTTAACCTCCAGTTTAAGGTTAAACTGGAGGTTAAACGTGGAAATGCTTCCTGAGTGGCATTCTCATTCTGGCGTTTAACCTCCAGTTTAAGGTTAAACTGGAGGTTAAACGTGGAAATGCTTCTTTGGTGAGACTTTCATTCTGGCGTTTAACCTCCAGTTTAAGGTTAAACTGGAGGTTAAACTTCAGTTTCAGCATTTCTTAGCCTTCATGATTCTGGCGTTTAAGCTCCAGTTTAGGCTTAAACTGGAACTTAAACTCCACATGTGATATTCAAGCTTCCTTTATTGATTTTGTTGCTTCCTTGCCTAGCCTCTTCTTCCCTGAAATCATCCAAACAATTGCATCAAAGTCTTGCAAAATTTCATGAGAAATCTTCCATTCATAGCATTCAAGTAATATAACTAAAGCTCATGGAATTTGCATCAAAATCATACTGTTTGGATGGTTCATTGCTTTGTTATTCTTTTAACCATTCTTGGTTACTTTAAGCTCAAGAAAATGCATAAAACAACTAAAACTAACAAAAAAAATGCTAGTGAAACTAGCCTAAGATGCCTTGGCATCAGTAAACTTGAGAGATTAATGAACGAAAATCACTTCTCTCGTTTATTTATCAAGCTATGAGAATCATATTCAGCAAGTTAAACCAAGAAAACTTCACTCTATTGCTAAAGTGAGGTTTCAATTAGCTCAGGCAAAAATTCAAACAGTTAGTGTGTCAGTCAAAAATTAGAGAAACAGAAAAGAAAAAGTGCTTGATCTAGATCTCCACTTCACTTAATCATTGTCAATCTAATCAATCCCCGGCAACGGCACCAAAAACTTGATGAGTATTTTTTGTGGAAAAACGAATTTCTCCAAAACACCCATAACTAACCGGCAAGTGCACCGGGTCGCATCAAGTAATAATAACTCACGGGAGTGAGGTCGATCCCACAGGGATTGAAGGATTGAGCAATTTTAGTTTAGTGGTTGATTTAGTCAAGCGAATCAAGATTTGGTTGAGAGATTTGTGATTAACAAAATTTAAATTGCATGGAAAGTAAGGGGAATGGGTAAATTGCATGAAAGTAAAGAGGACTGAAATTTAAAGTGCTGAATCTTAAAGAACAAGAAATTAAATGGCAGAAACTTAGAACGCAAGAAATGTAAATTGCAGAATCTTAAAGTGCAAGAAATGTAAATGGCTTGAATTGTAAAGGGAATTGGGGATTGGATTTGCAGAAATTAAACAAGGAAAAGTAAAATTGCAACAAACAGAGAAATAGAAGAAGACTTGGATTGAATCGGATCTTAAAACAGAATTGTAAATGAGCATGAAAAGCGTTAAACAGAGAAAGTAAAATGAGAATTCAGATCTCAGGACTCAAGAGACTAGATAACCAAGTCTAGATCTCAATGCCTTCCTAGATCCAACAAGACTAATTGCAAAGGAAATGTAAATTGCAGAGAAAGTAGATGAGAGAGCAAGTAACAGAAACTGAAATTCAATTAAGCAGAAAATTAAACAAGATCCCAAGGTGAGATTGAAACAGAAGTTCTTCAATTCTCCACCCAAGATCCGAAGCAAGAAATTTAAAGAGTGCTGGGCAAGAACAAGGAAGAAGAGAGATCAATTCTCCTCCCCAATTCTCTTGAATTAAAACAACAATGCTAGAATGTAAAAGTGAGCTCTCTACAAAACTCCCCAATCAAACCCGAAAAGAAAGCTCTATGAAAACTAAAAGGGAAGCACCCCGAAAAACTTAAATCCTATGCTATTTATACACTTTCTTCAAATGGTCTTCAATCCTTCAATTGGGCCTTTGCTCTTGATGGAATTGGGTTGATAGAGGCCTTGGTTGATTGCTCTTGGAGTTTGGAGAAGAACCGAATTGAACCGGGTTTGGAATCATGAAAGCTTGAGTAAAAGTTTGAGTAAAAGTTTGAGGCAAACTTTTACTCCAATTTTTCACATCAGCCACCCTCTTTTGCTGATACCAACATTGGGGCAAAAGTTTGGGGTCAAACTTTTGCTCCAACGTTGGCCTCCCCTTGCACACTCATGGCGCCAACGTTAGCCAAAAAGTTAGAGGCTAACGTTGGCGCAAACTTTTGCTCTCCAAGGTGTGTTGTTCATGCGCCAACGTTTGCCAAAAAGTTTGAGGCTAACATTGGCGCAAACTTTTGCTCTCCAGGGTGTTGATTTGTGATGCCAAAAGTTTGCCAAAAAGTTTGAGGCAAACTTTTGCTCCAGCTTTTTGCCCAAAAGTTTGCACAAAAGTTTGAGGCAAACTTTTGGTCCAGCTTTTTGCTCCCTGGTTCATTTTCACTTATTCCAAAAGTTTGAGCTAAAGTTTGAGGCAAACTTTTGCTCAAACTTTTTGTCCTCTCTTCCTCCTAGCCATTCCTTCTTGCTTCAACCTTTCTCCAAGCTTTCTTCACCTATCATTAATCAACCAAACACATCAAAGCTATGCTCAAAATCATGAGATATTCATTCTTTCATAATATGTGACAATTATAGCATAAAACCTCATGAAATTGCATTAATTCATCTATGGTTGATTAAATCAAAGGAAGCATGAAAATCTACCCAATTGGCTTGCTTATGGCTCAAGAAAGTGCATAATTCAATTGAAAACAAAAGAAAAAGGCTAGTGAAACTAGGCTAAGATGACTTGTCATCACCCCTCTTCCTCCACAGCTACACCTACCACCACCACTGCACCTCCACCTGCCCCAGAGCCCATCTATCATCCAGTGCACCGCCTGTTTCGACGGCTTGACCAGATGAAGCGTCACAACAAGCGACGCTATGAGCACCTGAAGCTGATGATACGATCTGGCGACATCCCCTCCGAGCCTGACACACCATCCGAGGCATCTGAGAAGGAGGCGGATGCGCCCGAGGCTGCACCTCATCCACAGCAGGAGGCACGCAGGCAGGCACCCAGCAGGCAGCACATCAGTAGGAGATCCCATATCAGATCCAGGCTGCAGACTCCGAGACCCCTATCCAGTCAGCACCTCCTCTACAGCAGCCAGATGCTCAGACCGCCACCACAGAGACTCTGGCCACACATCCTTCTGGTGATGACACCCCTTCACACCCTGCTTGAGTGAGCATCAGGGACGATGCTTCATTTTAAGTGTGGGGAGGTCGCCATCTCTGGCGTATCATTTTGGTGAACCACTACAAACCCTTTTTCCTTTATTTTGACTATTTTCTTGTATTTTTTCTCTTTATTTTTCAGTACTTATACATTGCTATTTTCATGTATTTATACTCTATTTCTGTATTTTGCATTTTTAGTTCATATTTTAGCCACTTAGTTTAGTTGCAATTCTAACTTACTAGTTATAGAAATTGTGGATTGATTAGTATAGTTTACCCTTTTTAGCATAAGATAACTCGGAATAGATTGAAAAGAAAAAGGAAGTAAACTAGAGACTTTAACAAAATCAAAACAATCCACACACCTTGTATATATAGCATTACATGTTAGTTAGTTAACAACATTTCATCAAGGAGAAACACTAGAACTTTAAAGCCATTCAATATAAGTTTTACATTGAGAATAATGGAAATTTTTAACTAAACCTGCATGACATACATAACTGATAAATGATTTTTGAGATAGAGAACACACAGCCTGTGAGTTTAGAGCTTAATTGTATGGTTACATTCAAACCATAATTTTTCCTGTGTGTTCCGCCCTTCTTGTTTATTCTGGTGTTCTTTACTTTGTTTTAATCTATATGTCCAATTATAGAATAGAAATACATACCAAGAGAGTGATTGAGGCCATTATTTGATTTTAGCTCACTTATCCCAAAATAGCCTACCCTTTACATCACCCTTGTTAGCCCCTTGAGCCTATAAATCCCCTTTTATTCTATCAGCCATATTACTAGCCTTAAGCAGAAAGACAAAATAAAAATCCCAAGTTGAATCCTTGGTTAGCTTAAGATAGGAAGTATGTATGGTTTAAATGTGGGAAAACCTATTGGGAACATGGATGATAAAAACAAAAGGTAGAAAAGTTGAAAAGAATAAAATAACTCAAATAAAAAGTTTTGGGAAGCATGCTCATGTAAAATCAAAATAATTGAATTACCATGTGTATTAAAAAAAAGTGTTATGAATAAAGGGGACACAAAAAAAATTCCCCAATTATAAAATAAAGCAATGCACATGGGATAAAAATAAATATTGAGATATGAGCATGTAACATCAAAAGTGAGAAAATATGGAAAATAGGTAAAAAAGCTTTGATTTAGAAAGTATGTATGTTAGGGGAGATCTTAGTCTAATTAAGGATTCACTTATTAGCTCACTTAGCCTTATACATATACCCTTACCTTTACCTTGGCCCCATTACAACCTTACTTAAGACCTCATGATGTTTGGTATGACTATATTCTATGATTGTTGATTGGTTAGACGAAGAACAAAGTTATGGAAAGTAAGAATAAAAAGAAGAATAGAGTGATTAACCCAATAAACACTGAGTGATTAGAGAGTAAACAAAAAATCCAGTGAGGGTTCAATAGCTCATTAACATATATCTCTGCTTAAATTATTAATTGTCTTGCAAGTTTTTTTTAAAAATGTTTTTCTCTCCCATCTCAATTGTAAAGGCACTTTATCACTATCTAAGGCTTGGCTATATATATATATACATGACTCCTTGAGAATGTGAATTAATTTAACTACATGCAAGCTTTATATTCAAGTGGATAAAAAAAATTAGAATTGCATGATGCATCATTCATCTAGGTAGTTGCATTCAGATTAGATTGCATTGCATGACATTCCACCACTTTAACCTTAGTTTTTACCTTGGATTTAGCATGAGCACATGCTATTGTTTAAGTGTGGGGAGGTTGATAAACCCATATTTTATGATATATTTTGTGCTTAAATTGAGTGATTTATTCAATCCTTCACCCACTTATTCATATTAATTGCATGATTTTACTTCTCCTTCCTTATTATGTGATGTATAAAAACATGTTTCCTATACTTAAAAATTTAATTATTTTAATTACCCTTATTATCATTCGATGCCGTGATTAGGTTGTTGAGTAGTTTCAGATCTTCTAAGGCAGGAATGACTCAAAGGATGGAAAGGAAACATACAAAAAATGGAAGGAAAGCACAAAACGGAGTTTTTGGAGAAACTGGCATCCACGCGATCGCATGGGCGACGCAGACGCATGCCAAGCGCGAATCAACAGCGACGCGGCCGCATGACTGACGCGACCGCGCACCTTAAGCAAAACACATATGATGTGGCCGCATGACTGACGCGACCGTGTGACAAGAAAAGCTCCGAATGACGCGACCGCGTGACCCACGCGGACGCCTGACAGAGGCCACGCACCAAAAATTGCAGAAAACGCTCCCTGCGATTTCTGAAGCCCTTTTTGGCACAAATCCAAGTCCAGAAGGCATAGACCAGAGGTTATGAAGTGAGGGAATGCATCCATTCAAGGGGAGCTCGCCAATTTAGTTACTTCTCATGATTTAGATTTAGTTTGGAGAGAGGTTCTCTCATCTCTCTCTTAGGATTTAGGATTTCTCTTAGTTTTAGGAGTGACTCTCGATCCCAGGTTTAATGTTCCTTTACTTTAAGCTTCCCTTTCACTTTTATTCATTCCATTACTTTAGTTGATTATTTACTTTTTCCATTTAATTTATAAATTCTTCAATGTTCCAGATTATTTGAATTAATGTTATTTGAGGTATTTCAGTTTATTATTGCTTTCTTTTATTTATGTCACCATTGCTTTCAATCTGAAGACATTTTTATTCCAGCAAATTTACTTTTTCCCTTTTTGGTCTTGGTTAAGAAATCAGTAACTCAGGAGTTATCTTAGCTCAATATAATTGATAACAATTATCTTTGCTAATTGAATTGACTTTCAATAATCCCAATCTTTTCTTAGGAAATAAATAGGATTCGAAGGTCAAACTAATTAATCCCTTGACTTTCCTTTGCTTTAGCAAAGGTTAACTAAGTGGAATTAAGATTCAATCTTCTTTATTATTGAGAAGGATAACTAATTTGGACTTCCAATTTCTCATCCCTTACCAAAAGTTTGCTTTACAGTATTTATTTATTTTAATTTCCATTTAAATTATTTGTCATATTTTTTCCTCATTCTTGAAACCCCGAATTTACAATCTCCATAACCAATAATAAGAACATACTTTCCTGCAGTTCCTTGAGAAGACGACCCGAGGTTTGAATACTTCGGTTAATAATTTATTTAGGGGTTTATTACTTGTGACAACCAAAACGTTTGTATGAAAGGACTTTTGAAGGTTTAGAAACTATACTTGCAACAAGGATTTATCCGCAAATTTCTAGACCACGCAAAAGTTTCTCTCGTCAATCATCATCGACCTGTTTTCCTTGTTTGGTTATGAGTTACCTGTAGCTTCTTATCCTTATGCACTAACTCACTAATTTTAACTTCCTAAACTATTGTTCAATTCTAACCAAACTAACCTTTCAAAACATCTCTTCTGGTTTTTCACTTTCTTTTAACCTTCTAACCATGGCATACTGATAATTTTTTCCTAATTAACATGCCTTCTATTACATTTTGGATTGTGAATTCTTCCTTTCGAACTTTTAACTCCTATACAATCCTTAATGCACATTTACTTAACTCATTTTCCTTATCCTATTGCTCCTTTGCCACTTTGTGTTTCTTTTGACTATTTGCCTATTTATTTTCCTATTTTTATTATATCCTGGTTTTCTGTTTTTCAGGATGTCTGCCTCCCAGAGAAAGGGAAAAAGCAAAGGCAACGACTGGCAAACGTAAAAGAGGAGAATCCTCCATGTCCATCATGGACATCATGCACGATGACTCCTGGCGGGAGAAAAATTTTACCCCGCAGGAGAAGGCTGACCAACTACTCCCTGCATATGATCCAGTAAAGTTTGCAAACCGATACTGTGAGCTGAAGTATCCGGTGTTTTCAACCTCCAGGAACCTATACCTGGAGAGGACTTTGAAGATCCCAGAAGAACTCCAGCAATACACCTCTGATCAGATCAAACAAAGAGGCTGGTTCTTTCTGGAGAGAAACCTAACTGAGATCAATGCATCTTGGGTTAGGGAATTCTACTGCAATTACTTCAAAACTTCCCCAGATTCAGTGAACCTTAGAGGGAATGAGGATGCTACATGGCTTTGACAGCGTTCAACTTAAAATCATCATCATTGACTCTCAGGGTTATTTCCCCCTGTTGGACGTCAATGAGGGATCATCCAGTTGCTAGGAAGGGTCTTCCTAGAATGAGAGTAGCACTCTTGTGCTCCTCCATTTCCAACACAACAAAGTCAGTGGGAAAGGCGAATGGCCCAACTCTGACAATCATGTCTTCAATCACGCCTGATGGGTATTTAGTGGAGCCATCAGCAAGTTGGAGACATATCCTGGTTGGTTTAACTTCTTCAGTTAAGCCAAGCCTTCTGATAGTGGATGCAGGTATTAGGTTGATGCTCCCCACTTTTTTGATTTCTCTTTATAAAGCTTGGCATTTTCGAAAGCTGTGAATCTGAATTCCTCTAGCTCATTTAGCTGGAGCAATCATTTTTCTCCTGCTAATTTGGCATCAAAGTTTAGGAATCTGGTTGCCCAGTAGGCCTTATGTTCCAGTTCTACGGGCAGGTGACATGCCTTACCATACACGACTTGGTATGGAGAGGTCCCTATAGGGGTCTTGAATGCTGTTCTGTAAGCCCACAGAGCATCATCCAAGCTCCGTGCCCAATCCTTTCTACGGGTATTTACTGTCCGTTCCAGGATTCTCTTTAATTCTCTGTTAGAGACTTCAGCTTGCCCATTAGTTTGTGGATGATATGGAGTAGCCACCTTGTGGCGAATCCCATACCGAACCATGGCAGAGTAAAGCTGTTTATTGCAGAAGTGAGTGCCCCCATCACTGATTAGTACTCTAGGGACACCGAACCTGCTAAAGATATGTTTCTGGAGGAACTTCAGCACCGTTTTAGTATCATTGGTGGGTGTGGCAATGGCCTCAACCCATTTTGATACATAATCAACTGCCACCAGAATATAAGTGTTTGAGTATGATGGTGGGAAAGGTCCCATGAAGTCAATTCCCCATACGTCAAACAACTCAATTTCCAAGATTCCTTGTTGAGGCATGGCGTAACCATGAGGCAGATTACCAGCTCTTTGGCAACTGTCACAGTTACGTACAAACTCTCGGGAATCTTTATAGAGTGTGGGCCAATAGAAGCCACATTGGAGGACCTTGGTGGCTGTTCGCTCACCTCCGAAATGGCCTCCATATTGTGATCAATGGCAATGCCATAGGATCCTCTGTGCTTCTTCTCTAGGCACACACCTACGGATTATTCCGTCTGCACATCTCTTAAAGAGATAGGGTTCATCCCACAAGTAGTACTTTGCATCAGTAATTAATTTCTTCTTTTGTATCCTGTTGCACTCCTTGAGTATGAACCTTGGAGCTTTATAGTTTGCAATATCGGCAAACTATGGTGTTTCCTGAATGGCAAATAAATGCTCATCCGGAAAAGTCTCAGAGATCTCAAGAGAGGGGAGGGGCGTCCCTTCTACTGGCTCTATCCGGGACAGATGATCAGCCACTTGGTTCTCTGTCCCTTTTCTGTCTCTTATTTCTATTTCAAACTCTTGCAGAAGCAACACCCATCTGATGAGCCTGGGTTTTGAATCCTGCTTTGTGAATAGATATTTAAGAGCAGCATGATCAGTATACATAATCACTTTTGATCCTACTAAGTATGATCTGAACTTGTCAATGGCGTAAACCACTGCAAGTAATTTTTTTTCTGTGGTTGTGTAATTTTTTTGGGCATCATTTAAAACGCGACTAGTATAATAAATGACATGCAGAAGCTTGTCATGCCTCTGTCCCAATACTGCACCAATGGCGTGATCACTGGCATCACACATTAGCTCAAATGGTAACGTCCAGTCTGGTGCAGAAATGACTGGTGATGTGACCAGCTTAGCTTTCAGCGTTTCAAATGCCTGCAGGCACTCTGTGTCAAACACAAATGGCGTGTCAGCAGCTAGCAGATTGCTTAGAGGTTTTGCGATTTTTGAAAAATCCTTTATAAAGCTCCTATAGAATCCTGCATGCCCCAGAAAGCTTCTGATTGCCTTAACATTGGCAGGTGGTGGTAATTTTTCAATTACCTCTATTTTTGCTTGATCTACCTCTATTCCCTTGTTTGAGATTTTATGCCCAAGGACAATCCCCTCAGTCACCATGAAGTGACATTTTTCCCAGTTTAAAACTTGGTTGGTCTCTTGGCATCTTTTCAGAACAAGTTTCAGGTGATCAAGACAGGAGCTGAATGAGTCTCCATATACTGAGAAGTCATCCATGAAGACTTCCAGAAATTTTTCCACCATATCAGAGAAAATAGAGAGCATGCATCTCTGGAAGGTTGTAGGCGCATTACATAGCCCAAATGGCATCCTTCTATAAGCAAACACTCCAGATGGACATGTGAATGCTGTTTTCTCTTGATCCTGGGGATCTACTGCAATCTGGTTATAGCCTGAGTAGCCATCCAAAAAGCAGTAATAGTCATCACTTGCTAGTCTTTCTAGCATCTGGTCTATGAATGGTAAAGGAAAATGATCCTTTCTGGTGGCTGTATTGAGCCTTCTGTAGTCAACATACATGCGCCACCTTGTAACTGTTCTTGTAGGAACCAGTTCATTTTTTTCATTATGAATTACTGTCATGCCTCCCTTTTTTGGGACGACTTGGACAGGGCTCACCCAGGGGCTATCAGAAATAGGATAAATAATCCCAGCCTCTAGTAATTTGGTGACCTCTTTCTGCACCACTTCTTTCATGGCTGGATTTAGCCTCCTCTGTGGTTGAACCACTGGTTTGGCATTATCCTCCAATAAGATTTTGTGCATGCATCTAGCTGGGCTTATGCCCTTAAGGTCACCTATGGACCACCCAAGAGCTGTCTTGTGTGTCCTTAGCACTTGAATAAGTGCCTCCTCTTCCTGTGAATTTAAAGCAGAGCTTATAATCACTGGAAAAGTGTCACCTTCTCCCAGAAACGCATATTTTTAGGATGGTGGTAATGGCTTGAGCTGGGGTTTAGGAGGTTTTTCCTCTTCCAGAAGAAATTTCAGAGGCTCTTTCATGTCCTCTGAATCCTCTAAATCAGGCTGAACATCTTTAAAGATGTTTTCCAACTCTGATTCAAGACTCTCAGCAATGTTGATCTCTTCTACCAAAGAGTCAATAAGATCAACTTTCATGCAGTCTTTTGATGTGTCAGGATGCTGCATGGCTTTGACAGCGTTCAACTTAAACTCATCATCATTGATTCTCAGGGTTATTTCCCCCTGTTGGACGTCAATGAGGGATCGTCCAGTTGCTAGGAAGGGTCTTCCTAGAATGAGAGTAGCACTCTTGTGCTCCTCCATTTCCAACACAACAAAGTTAGTGGGAAAGGCGAATGGCCCAACTCTGACAATCATGTCTTCAATCACGCCTGATGGGTATTTAGTGGAGCCATCAGCAAGTTGGAGACATATCCTGGTTGGTTTAACTTATTCAGTTAAGCCAAGCTTTCTGATAGTGGATGCAGGTATTAGGTTGATGCTTGCCCCAAGATCGCATAAAGCTGTCTTGGTGCATTGACCTTCTAATATGCATGGTATCAGAAAACTCCCAGGGTCTTTGAGCTTCTCAGGAAAGCTTTTCAGAATGACTGCACTGCATTCTTCAGTGAGGAGAACTCTTTCTGTTTCTCTCCAATCCTTTTTATGACTCAAGATCTCTTTCATGAACTTGGCATAAGAAGGTATTTGCTCAAGTACTTTTGCAAATGGAATCTTTATTTCAAGAGTCCTGAGGTAATCTACAAAGCGAGCAAATTGCTTATCCTGCTCCTCTTTCCGGAGTTTTTGAGGATAAGGTATCTTGGCTTTATATTCTTCAACCTTAGTTGCTGTAGGTTTATTGCCTACAGAAGTGGTTGAAGAAGCCTTTTTAGAGGGGTTGTCATCAGCACGTGTGTGTGTCTGATCCCTCACTGGCAATTGAGTGCCAGAGTTAGAAACTAGAGTGACGTGAAATGCCAACTCATTGTCTGTTCCTGGCGTCTGAACGCCAGAACTGTACCCATTTTGGGCGTTCAGCGCTAGGTCTTGCCCATTTTAGGCATTCAACGCCAGATCCTTGCCTATTTCTGGCGTTGAACGCCAGTCCTGCCTTGTTTCTGGCGTTGAACGCCAGTCCTGAGCATGGTCTGGGTGTTCAGCGCCAGCTTTCCACCAAATTCCTAGCATTTTAATTCCAGAATTACTTTTCCCTGGGCTCTTACTATCCTCAGGTGAATTTTGAGTGGTTTGCTCATTTCTTAGCTTTTTGCTACCTTGAGGTGGGGTATTTAATGTTTTCCCACTTCTTAGTTGAACTGCTTGGCATTCTTCTGTTATTTGCCTTGACAGCTGCTGCTTTGTTTGCTTAAGCTGTTCGTCCATATGTATATTAGCCATCCTTTTCTCTTGTAGTCTATCTTTGAATTCGGCTAACTGCTTTGTTAGAAAGTCCAATTGCTGATTGAATTCAGCAGCTTGTTTTACAGGACTGAGTTCAGCAGTTGCTGTTTTAACCTCTTCTTTCATGGAAGGGTCACTGCTTAGATACAGATGCTGATTCCTAGAAACTGTATCAATGAGCTCTCGAGCCTCTTCAATTGTCTTTCTCATGTGGATAGATCCACCAGCTGAGTAGTCCAAAGACATCTGAGCTCCTTCTGAAAGCCCATAATAGAAGATGTCTAAGTGAACCCACTCTGAAAACATTTCAGAGGGGCATTTTCGTAGCATCTCTCTGTATCTCTCCCAGGCATCATAAAGAGATTCATTATCTCCTTGTTTGAAGCCTTGGATGTCCAGCCTTAGCTGTGTCATCCGTTTTGGGGGAAAGTATTGATTCAGGAATTTTTCTGTTAGCTGCTTCCATGTCCTTATGCTGGCCTTAGGTTGGTTATTCAACCACCTCTTAGCTTGATCTTTTACAGCAAATGGAAATAGTAACAGTCTGTAGACATCCTGATCTATTTCTTTATCATGTACTGTGTCAACAATCTGTAGAAACTGTGCCAGAAACTCTGTAGGTTCTTCCTGTGGAAGACCGGAATACTGGCAACTTTGCTGCACCATGATAATGAGCTGAGGATTCTACTCAAAGCTACTGACTCCAATGGAGGGTATGCAGATACTACTCCCATATGAAGCAGTAGAGGGGTTAGAATATGACCCCAGAGTCCTCCTGGACTGTTCATTTCCGCTTATGTCCATGATGGAGAAAGGGAGATGATGTAAAATAGAGAAAATATTTTTATTTATTTATTTATTTATTTATTTCAAAAATGAAATAAATTAAAATTAAATAAATAAAAAAATTGAGTGAAGAATTTCGAAAAACTGAGGAGAGAGAAAGTGGTTAGGAAGTTTTGAAAAGGATATGATGATTTTTTGAAAAAGGTTTTAAATTTTGAAATAAAAATATGAATTTTAGAAATAGATTTCGAAAATTTGCTTTTAAAACAGAGAGAAAAGATATTTTTGAATTTAAAGAGGAGAGAGAAAACAATAAGATAGCACAAGATTTAAAATTTTTAGATCTGATGCTCCTTGTTTTCGAAAATTTTTAAGGGAAAAACACTAAGGAACACCAAACTTAAAAATTTTAAGATCAAGACACAAGGAAAACTCAAGAACACTTTGAAGATTCACGAGAACACAAGAACACGAAGGAAGAACACCAAACTTAAAATTTTTAGAAAACCAAACTAAAATTTTCGAAAAACACAGAGAAATCAACAAGAAAATACCAAACTTAAAATTTGGCACAGGATTTAATAGAAAAATTATTTTTGAAAAATATTTTAAAAAGAAAATAAGGATTCTAAAATTTTAACACGACAATAATAAGAGACTCTGAACAAAAAAAAAGAAATTTTTTCCTAATCTAAGCAACAAAATAAACCGTTAGTTGTCCAAACACGAACAATCCCCGGCAACGGCGCCAAAAACTTGGTGCACGAATTGTGAATCACACTTTTCACAACGCGTACCACTAACCAGCAAGTGCACTGGGTCGTCCAAGTAATACCTTACGTGAGTAAGGGTCGAATCCCACGGAGATTGTTGGTTTGAAGCAATCTATGGTTATCTTGTAATTCTTAGTCAGGAAGTCAATTATATTTATCAGTTGAATTGCGAATAAACAAGAGAGCATGGATTAAAGGTTACCTATTGTGCAGTAATGGAGAATATGTTGGAGTTTTGGAGATGCTTTGTGTTCTGAATCTCTGCTTTCCTCTGTCTTCTGATTCATGCATGCACGTCCTCCTATGGCAAGCTGTGTGTTGGTGGATCACCGTTGTCAATGGCTACCATCCATCCTTCCAGTGAAAATGGTCCGGGTGTGCTGTCACCGCACGGCTAATCATCTGCAGGTTCTCAATCGTACCGGAATAGGATTTACTATCCTTTTGCGTCTGTCACTACGCCCAGCACTCACGAGTTTGAAGCATGTCACAGTCATTCAATCCCAGAGTCCTACTCGGAATACCACAGACAAGGTTTAGATTTTCCGGATTCTCATGAATGCCGCCATCAATCTAGCTTATACCACGAAGATTCTGGTTAAGAGATCTAAGAGATACTCATTCAATCTAAAGTAGAACGGAAGTGGTTGTCAGGCACGTGTTCATAGGGAATGATGATGATTGTCACGTTCATCATATTCAGGTTGAAGTGCGAATGAATATCTTAGATAGGAACACGCATGTTGAATAGAAAACAGAAATACTTGCATTAATTCATCGAGACACAGCAGAGCTCCTCACCCCCAACAATGGAGTTTAGAGACTCATGCCGTCAAAGGGTACAAAGTTTAGATCTAAAATGTCATGAGATACAAAATAAATCTCTAAAAGTTGTTTAAATACTAAACTAGTAGCCTAGGTTTACAGAAAATGAGTAAACCATAACAGATGGTATAGAGATCCACTTCTGGGGCCCACTTGGTGTGTGCTGGGGCTGAGACTTAAGCAATTCACGTGCATAAGACCATTTTGGGCGTTCAACGCCAGGTTTGGATCCATTTCTGGCGTTGAACTCCAACTTTTAATCCTTTTCTGGCGCTAGACGCCAGAATTGGGCAGAGAACTGGCATTGAACGCCAGTTTACGTCATCTATCCTTGAGCAAAGTATGGACTATTATATATTTCTGGAAAGCCCTGGATGTCTACTTTCCAACGCAATTAGAAGCACGCCATTTTGAGTTCTGTAGCTCCAGAAAATCCATTTTCAGTGCAGGGAGGTCAGAATCCAACAGCATCAGCAGTCCTTTTTCAGCCTGAATCAGATTTTTGCTCAGCTCCCTCAATTTCAGCCAGAAAAATACCTGAAATTACAGAAAAACACACAACTCATAGTAAAGTCCAGAAATATGAATTTTTCCTAAAAAATAATGAAAATAAACTAAAAACTAACTAAAACATACTAAAAGCTATATGAAATTAACCCCAAAAAGCGTATAGAATATCCGCTCATCACAACACCAAACTTAAACTGTTGCTTGTCCTCAAGCAACTAGACAAATAAAATAGAAGACTAATAGGTTGAGAAGCAATAATATCTCAGAGTTTTTGAGTGAAGCTCAGATTCTAATTAGATGAGCGGGACTAGTAGCTTTTTGCGTCCGAACAGTTTTGGCATCTCA
Organism: Arachis ipaensis; assembly: GCF_059453495.1. NCBI lineage: Eukaryota > Viridiplantae > Streptophyta > Magnoliopsida > Fabales > Fabaceae > Arachis > Arachis ipaensis. Next base: position 83,104,334 of record NC_142444.1, read on the forward strand.
CTTTATCCATTGAAGCTCAGAGTGATTGGCATCTATAAGAACTTAGAATTCAGATAGTGTTATTGATTCTCCTATTTCAGTATGATGATTCTTGAACACAACTATTTCATGAGTCTTGGCCGTGGCCCTAAGCACTTTGTTTTCCAGTATGACCACTGGATACATAAATGCCACAGACACATAATTGGGTGAACCCTTTGGATTGTGACTCAGCTTTGCTAAAGTCCCCAATTAGAGGTGTCCAGAGTTCTTAAGCACACTCTTCTTTCTGCTTTGGACCTTGACTTTAACCACTCAGTCTCAAGTTTTCTCTTGACACCTTCACGCCACAAGCACATGGTTAGGGACAGCTCGGTTTAGCCGCTTAGGCCAGGATTTTATTCCCTTAGGCCCTCCTATCCACTGATGCTCAAAGCCTTGGGATCCTTTTTATTACCCTTGCCTTTTGATTTTAAGGGCTATTGGATTTTTTTTTTTTGCTGCTTTTTCTTGCTTCAATTATCATTTTTATGATTTTTCAGATTATCAATAACATGTCTCATGTTCACCATTCTTTCAAGAGCCAACATATTTAACAGTCTTAAACAACAAATTCAAAAGACATATGCACTGTTCAAGCATTCATTCAGAAGACATAAAGCATTGCCACCACATTTAACTAATTAGGATTTCTCTTATTAAAACTCGAAGTTTTATTGCCTCTTATTCAAAAGATCTACTACTTTATTCATGTTTGCTGATGATGAGAAAAATAAACTATAGCTTAATTGGAGAAAAAATCAAAATAGACACTAATTACTACTATATGACTCCTAAGGTAAACTTCTATAAGGACACTATCACAGAGTTAAGGCAGAAATTGGAAATTAACAACCTTTATTCTGGGAGAATGGGGGTTTCTCTGATCTTTGGGGTGCTTGGTCCTGCAAGAGATAACTTCTGGCGCTTCAAGTCCCTTAAGTCACGCCCTTGCTCTTCTTGTTCTTTAAACATATAGGTAAGAATTTGATTGTGTTCCTTTTGTTCTTTTATGATTTGTTCCATAGCTTCCCGTATCTTGGTAACAGACGTCTCAAGATACTCCCAATATTCAGATTGAGGGATTTCTGGGAGAAATTCCTGCATTTTCTTCTTGATGGGATCATCCTGTACTTGTTGTTTTTCCATTGATGCCTTGGTGATTGGCTTCTCAACTGAGATGTACTCAGTTATTCCCATTCTTACTCCGGCGTCCTTGCAGAGCAGAGAAATCACGCTTGGATAAGCCAACTTGGCCTCTTTAGAATTTTTGTTAGCAATTTTGTAGAATTCAGCTGAGATCAACTGATGAACCTCCACTTCCTTTCCCATCATGATGCAATGGATCATCACTGCTCTTTTAACTGTGACTTCAGAACGGTTGCTAGTAGGCAACAGAGAATGCCCAATGAAGTCCAGCCATCCTCTGGCGACTGGTTTGAGATCCTCTCTCTTGAGTTGATTTGGGACACCCTTTGTGTTGGTGGTCCACCTGGCTCCAGGGATACATATGTCCTCTAGAATCTTATCCAGGCCCTTGTCTGTTCTCATCATTCTCCTGTTGAAGGAGTCTGGATCGTCTTTCAGCTGAGGTAGCTTTAAGATCTCTCTGATCTTATCAGGGATGGTATAAACAATCTTTCCTCTAACCATGGTCCGATATTCATAGAAAGCAGTTCCAGATAGTTTTTGCTTGTCAGTTTGCCACATATTAGCATAGAACTCCTGGACCATATTCCTTCCCACTTTCGTTTCAGGATTAGCTAGGACTTCCCAGTTCCTGATTCGAATTTGCTCCTGGATCTCCGGATATTCATATTCTTTCAGATCGAATCTAACTTCCGGGATCACTGATCTCAGACCCATTATTTTGTTATAATGGTCCGAATGTTCTTTAGATAAGAACTTCCCTTGATTCCAAAGTGGTTTTGGAATGCTCTCTTTCTTGCCTCTTGGAGTGGGTTGTTTTCCTTTGGGAGCCATGATCTTAGTGATCGCGGATAAACACACCAAACTTAGAGGTTTGCTTGTCCTCAAGCAAAAGAAAAGAAAGGAGAGGGATAGAAGGAGAGCTAGGTGCAATTGTTGATAGGAGGGGAGGGAGGCCGAACTCAAATTTATAGGAGGGAGGGTGGGTTTTCGAAAAAAAAGAGATAAAGATATGATAAAAAGATTTATTTGGAAAAGATAAGATAGAAGATATGATAAGAGAAGATATAGTTTAAAATTGAGAGGATATGAAAGATTTTTGAAAAAGATAGATTTAGATTTTGAAAAAGATAAAGTGGAGGTTTTGAAAAAGATATTGATGAGTTGAAAAGATAGATTTGTAAAAAAAAAGTTTTGAAAAGAGTTGGATTGAATTTGCAAAGAGGCCTGGTGCTTATGGATTAAAATACATTTGATATTTTTAGGGTAGGGTTTTTAGAAATTATGGAATTTAGAAATCAAGGTTCTTAACATGTTTATGCAAGAAATCATGTATTGAAGTATGAAAATCAAGATTTAAAATGGAAAATTTTGAATAAAAATGAGTTTTGTCTCCTCCCTGCCATCCTGGCGTTTGAACGCCCAAACACTGCCTGTTTTGGGCGTTCAACGCCCAAATGCTGCTCTCCTGGGCGTTCAACGCCCAGCTGCTGCCATTACTGGCGTTCAATGCCCAGTGGGTGCCCATTTCTGGCGTTGAACGCCCAGATTGCTACCATTACTGGCGTTTTCTTGCCAGTGAGCTCTTTTTCTCTGTTTGTGTTCTGAGTCCTTCTGTAACTCTGTGGACTTATACAATTGATTCCTCACCTTAGTGTCAGTGGACTTTATATAAACAAATAAAAATAAAAATAGGGCAAAATGCTTAGAGGATTGTTGCCCCATGGCTGGGTTGCCTCCCAGCAAGTGCTTCTTTATTGTCTTTAGCTGGACCTTGCTGAGCTTTTAATCTAGCTTCAGCCTTGAGCATTCTTGCTCAATGTTGCCTTCAAGATAGTGCTTGATTCTCTGTCCATTGACAATGAACTTCTTATCAGAATCAATATCTTGAAGCTCCACATAACCATATGGTGATACGCTTGTAATCATGTATGGTCCCCTCCACCGGGATTTCAGTTTCCCGGGGAATAGCCTGAGTCTAGAGTTAAACAATAGAACCTTCTGTCCTGGTTCAAAGATTCTAGATGATAGCTTTCTGTCATGCCACTTTTTTTATTTCTCTTTATAAAGCTTGGCATTTTCGAAAGCTGTGAATCTGAATTCCTCTAGCTCATTTAGCTGGAGCAATCGTTTTTCTCCTGCTAATTTGGCATCAAAGTTTAGGAATCTGGTTGCCCAGTAGGCCTTATGTTCCAGTTCCACGGGCAGGTGACATGCCTTACCATACACGAGTTGGTATGGAGAGGTCCCTATAGGGGTCTTGAATGCTGTTCTGTAAGCCCACAGAGCATCATCCAAGCTCCGTGCCCAATCCTTTCTACGGGTATTTACTGTCCGTTCCAGGATTCTCTTTAATTCTCTGTTAGAGACTTCAGCTTACCCATTAGTTTGTGGATGATATGGAGTAGCCACCTTGTGGCGAATCCCATACCGAACCATGGCAGAGTAAAGCTGTTTATTGCAGAAGTGAGTGCCCCCATCACTGATTAGTACTCTAGGGACACCAAACCTGCTAAAGATATGTTTCTGGAGGAACTTCAGCACCGTTTTAGTATCATTGGTGGGTGTGGTAATGGCCTCAACCCATTTTGATACATAATCAACTGCCACCAGAATATAAGTGTTTGAGTATGATGGTGGGAAAGGTCCCATGAAGTCAATTCCCCATACGTCAAACAACTCAATTTCCAAGATTCCTTATTGAGGCATGGCGTAACCATGAGGCAGATTACCGGCTCTTTGGCAACTGTCACAGTTACGTACAAACTCTCGGGAATCTTTATAGAGTGTGGGTCAATAGAAGCCACATTGGAGGACCTTGGTGGTTGTTCGCTCACCTCCGAAATGGCCTCCATATTGTGATCCATGGCAATGCCATAGGATCCTCTGTGCTTCTTCTCTAGGCACACACCTACGAATTATTCCGTCTGCACATCTCTTAAAGAGATAGGGTTCATCCCACAAGTAGTATTTTGCATCAGTAATTAATTTCTTCTTTTGTATCCTGTTGTACTCCTTGGGTATGAACCTTGTAGCTTTATAGTTTGCAATATCGGCAAACCATGGTGTTTCCTGAATGGCAAATAAATGCTCATCCGGAAAAGTCTCAGAGATCTCAAGAGAAGGGAGGGGCGTCCCTTCTACTGGCTCTATCTGGGACAGATGATCAGCCACTTGGTTCTCTGTCCCTTTTCTGTCTCTTATTTCTATATCAAACTCTTGCAGAAGCAACACCCATCTGATGAGCCTGGGTTTTGAATCCTGCTTTGTGAATAGATATTTAAGAGCAGCATGATCAGTATACACAATCACTTTTGATCCTACTAAGTATGATCTGAACTTGTCAATGGCGTAAACCACTGCAAGTAATTCTTTATCTGTGGTTGTGTAATTTTTTTGGGCATCATTTAAAACGCGACTAGCATAATAAATGACATGCAGAAGCTTGTCATGCCTCTGTCCCAATACTGCACCAATGGCGTGATCACTGGCATCACACATTAGCTCAAATGATAACGTCCAGTCTGGTGCAGAAATGACTGGTGATGTGACCAGCTTAGCTTTCAGCGTTTCAAACGCCTGCAGGCACTCTGTGTCAAACACAAATGGCGTGTCAACAGCTAGCAGATTGCTTAGAGGTTTTGCGATTTTTGAAAAATCCTTTATAAATCTCCTATAGAGTCCTGCATGCCCCAGAAAGCTTCTGATTGCCTTAACATTGGCAGGTGGTGGTAATTTTTTAATTACCTCTATTTTTGCTTGATCTACCTCTATTCCCTTATTTGAGATTTTATGCCCAAGGACAATCCCCTCAGTCACCATGAAGTGACATTTTTCCCAGTTTAAAACTAGGTTGGTCTCTTGGCATCTTTTCAGAACAAGTTTCAGGTGATCAAGACAGGAGCTGAATGAGTCTCCATATACTGAGAAGTCATCCATGAAGACTTCCAGAAATTTTTTCACCATATCAGAGAAAATAGAGAGCATGCATCTCTGAAAGGTTGTAAGCGCATTACATAGCCCAAATGGCATCCTTCTATAAGCAAACACTCCAGATGGACATGTGAATGCTGTTTTCTCTTGATCTTGGGGATCTACTGCAATCTGGTTATAGCCTGAGTAGCCATCCAAAAAGCAGTAATAATCATGACCTACTAGTCTTTCTAGCATCTGGTCTATGAATGGTAAAGGAAAATGATCCTTTCTGGTGGCTGTATTGAGCCTTTTGTAGTCAATACACATGCGCCACCATGTAACTGTTCTTGTAGGAACCAGTTCATTTTTTTCATTATGAATTACTGTCATGCCTCCCTTTTTTGGGATGACTTGGACAGGGCTCAACCAGGGGCTATCAGAAATAGGATAAATAATCCCAGCCTCTAGTAATTTGGTGACCTCTTTCTGCACCACTTCTTTCATGGCTGGATTTAGCCGCCTCTGTGGTTGAACCACTGGTTTGGCATTATCCTCCAATAAGATTTTGTGCATGCATCTAGCTGGGCTTATGCCCTTAAGGTCACCTATGGACCACCCAAGAGCTGTCTTGTGTGTCCTTAGCACTTGAATAAGTGCCTCCTCTTCCTGTGAATTTAAAGCAGAGCTTATAATCACTGGAAAAGTGTCACCTTCTCCCAGAAACGCATATTTCAAGGATGGTGGTAATGGCTTGAGCTCGGGTTTAGGAGGTTTTTCCTCTTCCAGAAGAAATTTCAGAGGCTCTTTCATGTCCTCTGAATCCTCTAAATCAGGCTGAACATCTTTAAAGATGTTTTCCAACTCTGATTCAAGACTCTCAGCAATGTTGATCTCTTCTACCAAAGAGTCAATAAGATCAACTTTCATGCAGTCTTTTGATGTGTCAGGATGCTGCATGGCTTTGACAGCGTTCAACTTAAACTCATCATCATTGACTCTCAGGGTTATTTCCCCCTGTTGGACGTCAATGAGGGATCGTCCAGTTGCTAGGAAGGGTCTTCCTAGAATGAGAGTAGCACTCTTGTGCTCCTCCATTTCCAACACAACAAAGTCAGTGGGAAAGGCGAATGGCCCAACTCTGACAATCATGTCTTCAATCACACCTGATGGGTATTTAGTGGAGCCATCAGCAAGTTGGAGACATATCCTGGTTGGTTTAACTTCTTCAGTTAAGCCAAGCTTTCTGATAGTGGATGCAGGTATTAGGTTGATGCTTGCCCCAAGATCGCATAAAGCTGTCTTGGTGCATTGACCTTCTAATATGCATGGTATCAGAAAACTCCCAGGGTCTTTGAGCTTCTCAGGAAAGCTTTTCAGAATGACTGCACTGCATTCTTCAGTGAGGAGAACTCTTTCTGTTTCTCTCCAATCCTTTTTATGACTCAAGATCTCTTTCATGAACTTGGCATAAGAAGGTATTTGCTCAAGTGCTTCTGCAAATGGAATCTTTATTTCAAGAGTCCTGAGGTAATCTGCAAAGCGAGCAAATTGCTTATCCTGCTCCTCTTTCCGGAGTTTTTGAGGATAAGGTATCTTGGCTTTATATTCTTCAACCTTAGTTGCTGTAGGTTTATTGCCTACAGAAGTGGTTGAAGAAGCCTTTTTAGAGGGGTTGTCATCAGCACGTGTGTGTGTCTGATCCCTCACTAGCAATTGAGTGCCAGAGTTAGAAGCTGGAGTGACGTGAAATGCCAACTCATTGTCTGTTCCTGGCGTCTGAACGCCAGAACTGTGCCCATTTTGGGCGTTCAGCGCCAGGTCTTGCCCATTTTGGGCGTTCAATGCCAGATCCTTGCCTATTTCTGGCGTTGAACGCCAGTCCTGCCTTGTTTCAACGCCAGTCCTGAGCATGGTCTGGGCGTTCAGCGCCAGCTTTCCACCAAATTTCTGGCGTTTTAATTCCAGAATTACTTTTCCCTGGGCTCTTACTGTCCTCAGGTGAATTTTGAGTGGTTTTCTCATTTCTTAGCTTTTTGCTACCTTGAGGTGGGGTATTTAATGTTTTCCCACTTCTTAGTTGAACTGCTTGGCATTCTTCTGTTATTTGCCTTGACAGCTGCTGATTTGTTTGCTTAAACTGTTCGTCCATATGTATATTAGCCATCCTTGTCTCTTGTAGTCTATCTTTGAATTCGGCTAACTGCTTTGTTAGAAAGTCCAATTGCTGATTGAATTCAGCAGCTTGTTTTACAGGACTGAGTTCAGTAGTTGCTGTTTTAACCTCTTCTTTCATGGAAGGGTCACTGCTTAGATACAGATGCTGATTCCTGGCAACTGTATCAATGAGCTCTTGAGCCTCTTCAATTGTCTTTCTCATGTGGATAGATCCACCAGCTGAGTAGTCCAAAGACATCTGAGCTCCTTCTGAAAGCCCATAATAGAAGATGTCTAACTGAACTCACTCTGAAAACATTTCAGAGGGGCATTTTCGTAGCATCTCTCTGTATCTCTCCCAGGCATCATAAAGAGATTCATTATCTCCTTGTTTGAAGCCTTGGATGTCCAGCCTTAGCTGTGTCATCCATTTTGGGGGAAAGTATTGATTCAGGAATTTTTCGGTTAGCTGCTTCCATGTCCTTATGCTGGCCTTAGGTTGGTTATTCAACCACCTCTTAGCTTGATCTTTTACAGCAAATGGAAATAGTAACAGTCTGTAGACATCCTGATCTATTTCTTTATCATGTACTGTGTCAGCAATCTGTAGAAACTGTGCTAGAAACTTTGTAGGTTCTTCCTGTGGAAGACCGGAATACTGACAACTTTGCTGCACCATGATAATGAGCTGAGGATTCAACTCAAAGCTACTGACTCCAATGGAGGGTATGCAGATACTACTCCCATATGAAGCAGTAGAGGGGTTAGAATATGACCCCAGAGTCCTCCTGGACTATTCATTTCCGCTTATGTCCATGATGGAGAAAGGGAGATGATGTAAAATAGAGAAAATATTTTTATTTATTTATTTATTTATTTATTTCAAAAATGAAATAAATTAAAATAAAATAAATAAAAAAATTGAGTGAAGAATTTCGAAAAACTGAGGAGAGAGAAAGTGGTTAGGAAGTTTTGAAAAGGATATGATGATTTTTTGAAAAAGGTTTTAAATTTTGAAATAAAAATCTGAATTTTAGAAATAGATTTCGAAAATTTGCTTTTAAAACAGAGAGAAAAGATATTTTTGAATTTAAAGAGGAGAGAGAAAATAATAAGATAGCACAAGATTTAAAATTTTTAGATCTGATGCTCCTTGTTTTCGAAAATTTTTAAGGGAAAAACACTAAGGAACACCAAACTTAAAAATTTTAAGATCAAGACACAAGGAAAACTCAAGAACACTTTGAAGATTCATGAGAACACAAGAACACGAAGGAAGAACACCAAACTTAAAATTTTTAGAAAACCAAACTAAAATTTTCGAAAAACACAGAGAAATCAACAAGAAAACACCAAACTTAAAATTTGGCACAGGATTTAATAGAAAAATTATTTTTGAAAAATATTTTAAAAAGAAAATAAGGATTCTAAAATTTTAACACAACAATAATAAGAGACTCTAAACAAAAAAAAAGAAATTTTTTCCTAATCTAAGCAACAAAATAAACAGTTAGTTGTCCAAACACGAACAATCCCCGACAACGGCGCCAAAAACTTGGTGCACGAATTGTGAATCACACTTTTCACAACGCGTACCACTAACCAGCAAGTGCACTCTGGTCGTCCAAGTAATACCTTACGTGAGTAAAGGTCGAATCCCACGGAGATTGTTGGTTTGATGCAATCTATGGTTATCTTGTAATTCTTAGTCAGGAAGTCAATTATATTTATCAGTTGAATTGCAAATAAACAAGAGAGCATGGATTAAAGGTTACCTGTTGTGCAGTAATGGAGAATATGTTGGAGTTTTGGAGATGCTTTGTGTTCTGAATCTCTGCTTTCCTCTGTCTTCTGATTCATGCATGCACGTCCTCCTATGAAAAGCTGTGTGTTGGTGGATCACCGTTGTCAATGGCTACCATCCATCCTTCCAGTGAAAATGGTCCGGGTGTGCTGTCACCGCACGGCTAATCATCTGCAGGTTCTCAATCGTACCGGAATAGGATTTACTATCCTTTTGCGTCTGTCACTACGCCCAGCACTCACGAGTTTGAAGCATGTCACAGTCATTCAATCCCAGAGTCCTACTCAGAATACCACAGACAAGGTTTAGATTTTCCAGACTCTCATGAATGCCGCCATCAATCTAGCTTATACCACGAAGATTCTGGTTAAGAGATCTAAGAGATACTCATTCAATCTAAAGTAGAACGGAAGTGGTTGTCAGGCACGCGTTCATAGGGAATGATGATGATTGTCACGTTCATCATATTCAGGTTGAAGTGCGAATGAATATCTTAGATAGGAACACGCATGTTGAATAGAAAACAGAAATACTTGCATTAATTCATCGAGACACAGCAGAGCTCCTCACCCCCAACAATGGAGTTTAGAGACTCATGCCGTCAAATGGTACAAAGTTTAGATCTAAAATGTCATGAGATACAAAATAAATCTCTAAAAGTTGTTTAAATACTAAACTAGTAGCCTAGGTTTACAGAAAATGAGTAAACCATAACAGATGGTATAGAGATCCACTTCTAGGGCCCACTTGGTGTGTGCTGGTGCTGAGACTTAAGCAATTCACGTGCATAAGGCCATTTTGGGCGTTCAACGCCAGGTTTGGATCCATTTCTGGCGTTGAACTCCAACTTTTAATCCTTTTCTGGCGCTGGACGCCAGAATTGGGCAGAGAACTGGCGTTGAACTCCAGTTTACGTCGTCTATCCTTGAGCAAAATATGGACTATTATATATTGATGGAAAGCCCTGGATGGCTACTTTTCAACTCAATTGGAAGCACGCCATTTCGAGTTCTGTAGCTCCAGAAAATCCATTTTGAGTGCAGGAAGGTCAGAATCCAACAGCATCAGCAGTCCTTTTTCAGCCTGAATCAGATTTTTGCTCAGCTCCCTCAATTTTAGCCAGAAAAATACCTGAAATTACAGAAAAATACACAACTCATAGTAAAGTCCAGAAATATGAATTTTTCCTAAAAACTAATGAAAATAAACTAAAAACTAACTAAAACATACTAAAAGCTATATGAAATTAACCCCAAAAAGCGTATAGAATATCCGCTCATCATGAACCAACAAATAGTGAGCTTAAACTTTAAACTTCATACGGTGGTGATGTGATATATATATATATAGAAAGAAAATGTTGCTATGTGTTCCTTATTTGTGAATAACTAACCATGCCCCTTAGAATTTGAACAAAATTTTTGGTGAACACCAAACTTGTTTTCTTTTAAGTGGTCTATATAAAATCTAATGTATCTATCATAATTAGTATATTCATTATAAGGAACACTTTATTTGCTCCCATGCTACCATAAACTTATAAAATGATGCAATGTATGGTTCATCTATTCATGAATTTGAGCTTTTGAGTAAAAGTGAATTTCTTAAAATTTATAGCATATACAAATACCAAACTTAATGTTTGGCTATATACTTAAATAGAAAGAATGAGTGTATATCCTAGAATGGTTCTATGATCAATCATGCTTGAAAAACTATTTTTTTCTAAGTGCCTTTAGGCACACCAAACTTAGGAGTCAAACATATGCTTCAAAATGATGTGTGCAATTATCAAATCCACTCATGAGAGCTCAAATTTATGCTAGAATAACCATTACTTATTGAAATTAAAATAACAACAAGAATATTAAATCATGGGTTGCCTCCCATAGAACACTCTTTTATTGTCACTAGCTTGACATCGGTCCCTTGTTAGGGTTGTTGATGATTGTGGTGCCTCAGTTTGTCTCCACTCACTGTGAGCCTTCTTCCTGTGCGCTTGATGTGAGGGCAGAAGTCGGCCAATTAAGAAATCAATATAGAGAATGCGTTGAGAGTATAGTTCTTAACCAGCTAAGATCTGCCTTGTCAATTTAGAAAAGTTGTCACAAAATTTAGAAATAAAAATACTGGGAGTATGAGTTCTAGGTCGTCTCCCAACGAGTTGCAGGAAAGGGTGCCAATTTATTAATTAGGAATTTTCTAAGAGTTTGTGTTTGGATAATTAAGAATGATTATTAATATTTTAATAAAAAGTCTTGACTGGGGGAATGATTAATTGGAAGTTCTATCCTTGTTGGGATCTCTTAAGTGTAGTACCAAAAAGGTTGTTGTTTTCACTTAGTTAACCCTTACTAAATAAAGGAAAGTCAAGTGATTGAGCTAATCCTTATTCGCAAATCCTAGTCCTGTTCCTTGGGAAGGTCTAGCATTAGTAAATACAGAACTAGCCAACAACTTCCAGTTTAATCAGCACTTAAGCCTTCCAACTCAGGTGTCTCCTTTTAATCAACCCCCATGTCAAGTATGGAGTCTACTCCATTGACATGAATATAATACTCAGAAAAATATAAGAAGACATAATAAATTAATTAAAATAAAATAGAGACTGAAAATTAATTAAAAGTAAAAGTAATCATCTTTATCAACAATCCATGAAAATAATACAATTAGAACTCTAAATAAAGTAAACAAGGATATGGAAGAGTAAGAGACAAAGTAAAAAAACTAGAATAATATCTTCAACGGAAGTGATGACTCTTCAATATCCAAAAGCAAAAGCAATAACTAGGAATGTAAAGAGATACTAAAGGAAGAGTAATTCTCTCTCTAGATTCAGATCTAAAACTAAAAGTAATCCCAATATGAATGAATGTGTATCTACGTCTATGTGTGTGTGTATTAAGTCTCTGCATGTTCCCTGGCCTTATTCTATGTTTCTGGGCCGAAAATAGGGTTAAAACGCGGCCCAAAATTGCAGCCAGCATTTTCTATTAATTCTGCAGATCGCGCAGGTCACGCGTACGCATCGTCCACGCGTTCGCGTCATTCAGCGATTTTCCTTGTCACGCGTATGCATCGTCCACGCGTTTGCGTCATTCGTGCAGACTCCAATCCACACGTACGCGTCAGGCACACGCTCGCGTCGCTGCGATTTTCTTCATTCTGCGCGATTGCGTGAGCCATGCGTGCACGTCAGTGTTCGCTGGTCATCTCCTTAGTTTCTTGTGTTTCTTCTATTTTTGCAAGCTTCCTCTCTATTTTCTAAGCCATTCCAGCCCTATGAAGCCTGAAACACTTAACACACGAATCATGGCATCGAATGGTATAAAGGAGAATTAAAATATACTAATTAAAGATCTCTAGGAAGCAAGTTTTCAATCATAAAACAATATTAGGAAGGGGTTATAAAATCATCCAATTAGTATGAATAAGTGGGTGAAGACTTAATGAAACCGTTCAATTAGACACAAGATAAACCATAAAATAGTGGTTTATCAACCTCCCCACACTTAAACATTAGCATGTCCGCATGCTTAGCTTATGGAGATAAAATAAATGAGTAGGGAAAAGTAAGACTCATGCAATGCAATGCAACCTATGTATATGAATGCAACTATATGATTCTGTCTATTTGGTTAAAATAAATAAGTTCTTCAAGACAAAAATAACTCAACCTTCACTAATTCAAACTATACAGTAAAGACAAGTAAACTTGTAAGAAGACAGCTCATGAAAGCAAGAAACATAAAATTAAGTATTGAACCCTCACTGGTGGTGTATATGCACTCTAGTCTCTCTAGTGTATAGGGTAATCATTCTACTCTTTTCTAATCATGCTTTCTAAACCTTGTTCTTCACCTAACCAATCAACAAATATTTAATGCACCAATGCAAACATCATGAGGTCTTTTCAAGGTTGTAATAGGGCCAAGGTAAAGGTGAGGGTATATATATGGCTAAGTGAGCTATAAATTGAATTCTTGATTAACCTAAGCTCTTACCTATATACACATTCTTTATACTTTAAATTCATGCCTAGCTACCCAAAATTCTCACTTTTGTATTACATACTCATGCATCAACTTTTCCTTTAATTTTTATCACATATGCATTAATCTTTTCATTAACTTAACTAAACATTAGGGTAATTTTGTCCCCTTATTTAATTACTTAATTACTTCAATATTTTTGGATTTTTTTTTTGAAGCATAAAAATAAACATAACATTGACAATGCACATGGATTTTTAACTTTTCTAGTTCCACATGAGTAGGTACCCAAATTCCCATTATTTTATCATGACACATTCCCTTATTAACCCATGTTCCCACAATCTTCCCATACTTAATTGACACACAATTTCTATCTTAAGCTAACCAAAAATTCAATTGGGATATTTAATTGTTTTTCCGCTTAAGGCTAGTAATGTGGTAAAATATAGAACAAATGGGATTTAAAAGACTCAAAGTGGCTAACAAAGGTAATTGGAAGGGTAGGCTATTTTGGGATAAGTGAGCTTAAAACAAATAATGGCCTCAATCATACGCATGCATATAACACATTAAACATTGGACATATAGGATGGAACAAAATAAAGATTACAATCATAGAGAAGCAAACACACAAGAATAATATTTATGGTTAAATAATGTAACCATGTTATTAGGCTCAAGTCTCACAGGTTGTGTGTTCTTAGCTTTTAACTATGTTCCAAATACAATTTCCAAACAAGTTTAACACAAAAATTTTGGTTTAAATTAGTGAAATATTTTTTTTTAAAATAGGGTCTTAAAAAGAAAATTATTATTTTCTAACCAAATAGAACATTGGTGCATAAAATTGTGATCATCAATGGCGCCAACAACTTGGTACGCACAATTGTAATCTCAACTATTTGTCACAACTCCGCACAACTAACCAGCAAGTGCACTGGGTCGTCCAAGTAATAAAACTTACGCGAGTAAGGGTCGATCCCACGGAGACTGTCGGCTTGAAGCAAGCTATGGTCATCTTGTAAATCTCAGTCAGACGGATTCAAATGGTTAATGAGGATTGATAATTAAAAGATTAATAAAATATAAAATAAGATAGAGATACTTATATAATTCATTGGTAGGCATTTCAGATAAGCGTATAGAGATGCTTTGTTCCTTCTGAACCTCTGCTTTCCTATTGCCTTCATTCAATCATTCATACTCCTTTCCATGGCAAGCTTTATGTTGGGCATCACCGTTGTCAATGGCTACTTTCCGTCCTCTCAGTGAAAATGGTCCAAATGCGCTGTCACCACACGGCTAATCATCTGTCAGTTCTTGATCATGTTGGAATAGGATCCATTGATCCTTTTGCGACTGTCACTACGCCCAACACTCGCGAGTTTGAAGCTCGTCACAGTCATCCCTTCCCAGATCCTACTCGGAATACCACAGACAAGGTTTAGACTTTCCAAATCTCAAGAATGGCCGCCAATAATTCTAGACTATACCACGAAGGTTCTAATCTTAGATTAGAAACCCAAGAGATACACATTCAAGCTTGATTGCATGTAGAACGGAAGTGGTTATCACGCACACGTTCATAGGTAAGAATGATGATGAGTGTCACGGATCATCATATTCTTAAGGTTGAAGAACGAGTGTATATCTTAGAGAAGAAATAGGCGTGATTTGAATAGAAAAACAACAGTACTTTGCATTAATTCATGAGGAACAACAGAGCTCCACACCTTAATCTATGGTGTGTAGAAACTCTATCGTTGAAAATACATAAGAACAAAAGGGTCTAGGCATGGCCATGAGGCCAGCCTCAAACGTGAACAGGTCTATCAAAGTATGATCAAGTGTGTAAAAAGTATATGAAAGTCTGAAAATACAATAGCAAAAGGTCCTATTTATAGAAAACTAGTAGCCTAGGGTTACAGAAATAGGTAAATGATGCAGAATCCATTTCCGGGCCCACTTGGTGTGTGCTTGGACTGAGCATTGAAGATTTCACGTGTAGAGGCTTTTCTTGGAGTTAAACGCCAGCTTTTGTGCCAGTTCTGGCGTTTTAATGCCAGAATTTCTATGCTGACTTGGAATGCCAGTTTGGGCCATCAAATCTTGGGCAAAGTATGGACTATTATATATTGCTGAAAAGCCCAGGATGTTTGCTTTCAAATGCAATTGAGAGCGAACCAATTGGATATCTGTAGCTCCAGAAACACCACTTCGAGTGCAGGGAGGTCAGAATCCAACAGCATTTGCAGTCCTTTTTCAGCCTCTAAATCAGATTTTTGCTCAGGTCCCTCAATTTCAGCCAGAAAATACCTGAAATCACAGAAAAATACACAAACTCATAGTAAAGTTCAGAAATGTGATTTTTATTTAAAAACTAATAAAAATATAATAAAAATTAACTAAAATATACTAAAAACATACTAAAAATAATGCCAAAAAGCGTATAAATTATCCGCTCATCACAACACCAAACTTAAATTATTGCTTGTCCCCAAGCAACTAAAAATCAAATAGGATAAAAAGAATAGAATATACAATGAATTCCAAAAATATCTATGAAGATCAGTCTTAATTAGATGAGCGGGGCTATTAGCTTTTTGCTTCTGAACAGTTTTGGCATCTCACTTTATCCCTTGAAGTTCAGAATGATTGGCTTCTATAGGAACTCAGAATTCAGATAGTGTTATTGATTCTCCTAGTTCAGTATGTTGATTCTTGAACACAGTTACCTTATGAGTCTTGTCCGTGACCCTAAACATTTTGTTTTCCAGTATTACCACCGGATACATAAATGCCACAGACACATAACTGGGTGAACCTTTTCAGATTGTGACTCAGCTTTGCTAGAGTCCCCAATTAAAGGTTTCCAGAGCTCTTATGCACACTCTTTTTGCTTTGGACCACGACTTTAACCGCTCAGTCTCAAGTTTTCACTTGACACCTTCACGCCACAAGCACATGGTTAGGGACAGCTTGGTTTAGCCGCTTAGGCCAGGATTTTATTCCTGTGGGCCCTCCTATCCACTGATGCTCAAAGCCTTGGATCCTTTTTATTTTGCCCTTGCCTTTTGGTTTAAAGAGCTATTGGCTTTTTCTGCTTGCTTTTTCTTTTTCTTTTTCTCTTTTCTCTTTTTTTTTATTTTTTATTTTTTTTTGCAAGCTTTTCACTGCTTTTTCTTGCTTCAAGAATCATTTCTATGATTTTTCAGATTATCAATAACATTTCTCCTTTTCCATCATTCTTTTAAGAGCCAACAATTTTAAATTTTAACATTCATAAAGAACAATATCAAAAATATGCACTGTTCAAGCATTCATTCAGAAAAATAAAAGTATTGCCACCACATCAAAATAATTAAACTATTTTAAAATTTGAAATTCATGCACTTCTTTTTCTTTTTCAATTAAAAACATTTTTCATTTAAGAAAGGTGATGGATTCATTTTCATAGCTTTAAGGCATAGATACTTAGACACTAGTGATCATGTAATAACACACAAACATAAATAAACATAAAGCATAAAAATTTGAAAAACAGAAAATAAAGAACAAGGGAATTAAAGAACAGGTCCACCTGAGTGATGGCGGCTTGTTCTTCCTCTTGAAGATCTTATGGAGTGCTTGAGTTCCTCAATGTCTCTTCCTTTCCTTTGTTGCTCCACCCTCATGACTCTTTGGTCTTCTCTAATTTCATGGAGGAGGATGGAATGCTCTTGGTGCTCCACCCTTAGTTGTCCCATATCAGAACTTAATTCTTCTAGGGAGGTGTTGATTTGCTCCCAATAATTTTGTGGAGGAAAATGCATCCCTTGAGGCATCTCAGGGATTTCATGATGAGGAATTTCCTCATGCTCTTGTCCATGAGTAGGATCTCTTGTTTGCTCCGTCCTTTTCTTAGTGATGGGCTTGTCCTCATCAATGAGGATGTATTCCTCTATGTCAATTCCAGCTGAATTGCAAAGGTGACAAATAAGATGAGGGAAGGCTAACCTTGACAAAGTAGAGGACTTGTCCGCCACCTTGTAGAGTTCTAGGGATATAACCTCATGAACTTCTACTTCCTCTCCAATCATAATGCTATGGATCATGATAGCCCGGTCTATAGTAACTTCAGACCGGTTGCTAGTGGGAATGATTGAGCATTGGATAAACTCCAACCATTCCCTAGACACAGGCTTGAGGTCATGCCTTCTTAGTTGAACCGGCTTCCCTCTTGAATCATTCTTCCATTGAGCGCCCTCTTCACAAATGTCTATGAGGACTTGGTCCAACCTTTGATCAAAGTTGACCGTTCTAGTGTAGGGGCGTGCATCTCCTTGCATCATGGGCAAGTTGAATGCCAACCTTACATTTTTCGGATTGAAATCTAAGTATTTCCTCCGAACCATTGTAAGCCAATTCTTTGGGTCCAGGTTCACACTTTGATCATGGTTCTTGGTGATCCATGCATTGGCATAGAACTCTTGAACCATTAAGATTCTGACTTGTTGAATGGGGTTGGTGAGAACTTCCCAACCTCTTTTTTGGATCTCATGTCGGATCTCCGGATATTCACCCTTTTTGAGCTTGAAAGGGACCTCGGGGATCACTTTCTTCTTGGCCACAACTTCATAGAAGTGGTCTTAATGGACCTTTGAGTTAAATCTCTCTATCTCCCATGACTCGGAAGTGGAAGCTTTTGCCTTCCCTTTCCTCTTTCTTGAGGTTTCTCCGGCCTTTGGTGCCATAAATGGTTATGGAAAAACAAAAAGCAACGCCTTTACCACACCAAACTTAGAAGGTTGCTCGCCCTCGAGCAAAAGAAGAAAGAAGAGAGTAGAAGAAGAAGAAAATAGAGGAGATAGAGGGGGATTAGTGTTTTGGCCAAGGGGAAGAAGTAGTGTTTAAGATGTGTGAAGATGAAGGGGTGAAGATGGGTTTATATAGGAGTGGAGAGGGGGGCTTTGGTTCGGCCATGTATGGGTGGGTTTGGGAGGGAAAGTGGTTTGAATTTGAATGGTGAGGTAGGTGGGGTTTATGATGGATGGATGTGGATTGGGGAAGGGTTTATGGAGAAGAGGGTAGGATGTGATAGGTGAGGGTTTTTATGGGGAAGAGGTATTGAGGTGATTGGTGAAGGGTATTTGGGGAAGAGTATTAGGAAAAGGTGTGAAGAAGAGAGAGAGTGAGTTGAGGTTGGTGGAGATCCTGTGGGGTCCACAGATCCTGAGGTGTCAAGGATTTCTCATCCCTGCACCAATTAGGCGTGCAAAATGCCCTTTGCTGCCAATCCTGGTGTTGAACGCCAAGTTGCTGCCCATTTCTGGTGTTTAACGCCAGCTTCTTACCCTTTTCTGGCGTTAAACGCCAGTCTGGTGCCCATTTCTGGCGTTAAACGCCCAGAATGGTGCCAGACTGGGCGTTTAACGCCCATTCTATTGCCCTTACTGGTGTTTAAATGCCAGTAGGCTTCTCCTCCAGGGTGTGCTATTTTTCATTTTGTTTTTCAGTTTGTTTTTACTTTTTCAATTGTTTTTGTGACTTCACATGATCATCAACCTACAAAAAACATAAAATAACAATGGAAAATAGAAATTTATCATAGATAAGTAAAATTGGGTTGCCCCCTAACAAGCGCTTCTTTAATGTCAATAGCTTGACAGTGGGCTCTCATGGAGCCTCACAGATATTCAGAGCATGATGATGGCCTCTTAACACCAAACTTAGAGTTTGGGTGTGGCCTCCCAACACCAAACTTAGAGTTTGAGTGTGGGGATTTTGTTTGACTCTGCATTGAGAAAAGCATTTCATGCTTCCTCTCCATGGTTACAGAGGGAGATCCTTGAGCTTTAAACACAAGGGAGTCTTCATTCACTTGAAGGACCAATTCTCCTCTGGCAACATCAATCACAGCCTTTGCTGTGGCTAGGAAGGGTCTGCCAAGGATGATGGATTCATCCATACACTTCCCAGTGTCTAGGATTATGAAATTAGTAGGGATGTAGTGGTTTTCAACCTTTACCAAGACATCCTCTAGAAGTCCATAAGCCTGTTTTCTTGAATTGTCTGCCATCTCTAGTGAGATTCTTGCAGCTTGTACCTCAAGGATTCCTAGCTTCTCCATTACAGAGAGAGGCATGAGGTTTATGCTTGACCCTAGGTCACACAGAGCCTTCTCAAAGGTCATGGTGCCTATGGTACAAGGTATTGAGAACTTTCCAGGATCTTGTCTATTTAGAGGTAATTTCTGCCTAGTCAAGTCATCCAGTTCTTTAGGGAGCAAGGGGGTTCATCTTCCCAAGTCTCATTACCAAATAGCTTGGCATTAGCTTCATGATTGCTCCAAGGTACTTAGCAACTTGTTCTTCAGTAACATCTTCATCCTCTTCAGAGGAAGAATACTCATCAGAGCTCATGAATGGTAAAAGTAAATTCAATGGAATTTCTATGGTCTCAGTGTGAGCCTCAGATTCCCATGGTTCCTCATTAGGGAACTCCTTGGAGGCCAGTGGATGTCCATTGAAGTCTTCCTCAGTGGAGATCACTGCCTCTTCCTCCTCTCCAGGTTCAGCCGTGTGGATCATGTTGATGGCCTTACACTCTCCTTTTGGATTCTCTTCTGTCTTGCTTGGAAGAGTGCTAGGAGGGAGTTTAGTAACTTTCTTACTCAGCTGACCCACCTGTGCCTCCAAATTTCTAATGGAGGACCTTGTTTCAGTCATGAAACTTTGAGTAGTTTTAATTAAATTAGAGACTACGGTTGTTAAGTCAGAGTGGCTCTGCTTAGAATTCTCTGTTTGTTGCTGAGAAGATGATTGAAAAGGTTTTCCATTGCTAAACCTATTTCTTTCACCATTATTGTTGTTGAAGTCTTGTTGAGGCCTCTGTTGATCCTTCCATGAGAGGTTTGGATGATTTCTCCATGAAGGGTTATAGGTGTTTTTATAGGGTTCTCCTATGTAATTCACCTCTTCCATTGCTGGATTCTCAGGATCATAAGCTTCTTATTCAGATGAAGTTTCTTTGGTACTGCCTGTTGCTGCTTGCATTCCAGACAGACTTTGAGAAATCATATTAACTTGCTGAGTTAATATTTTGTTCTGAGCCAATATGGCATTCAGAGTATCAATCTCAAGAACTACTTTCTTCTGATTTGTCCCATTATTCACAGGATTCCTTTCAGAAGTGTACATGAATTGGTTATTTGCAACCATTTCAATGAGTTCCTGAGTTTCTACAGGCGTCTTCTTCAGATGAAGAGATCTTCCAGTAGAGCTGTCCAATGACATCTTGGACAGTTTAGACAGACCATCATAGAAGATACCTATGATGCTCCATTCTGAAAGCATGTCAGAAAGACACCTTCTGATCAATTGCTTGTATCTTTCCCAAGCTTCATAGAGGGATTCACCTTTCTTCTGTCTGAAGGTTTGGACTTCCACTCTAAGTTTGCTCAATTTTTGAGGTGGAAAGAACTTTGCCAAGAAGGCATTGACTAGCTTTTCCCAAGAGTTCAGGCTTTCTTTAGGTTGTGAATCCAACCATGTTCTAGCTCTGTCTCTTACAGCAAAGGGAAAGAGCATAAGCTTGTAGACCTCGGGATCAACCCCATTGGTCTTGACAGTGTCACAAATTTGCAAGAATTCAGCTAAGAACTGATGAGGATCTTCCAATGGAAGTCCATGAAACTTGCAATTCTGTTGCATTAGAGAAACTAATTGAGGCTTAAGCTCAAAGTTGTTTTTTTCAATGGCAGGGATTGAGATTCTTCTCCCATAGAAGTCAGGAGTAGGTGCAGTAAAGTCACCAAGCACCTTCCTTGCATTGTTGGCATTGTTGTTGTTTTCGGCTGCCATGGCTTTTTCTTGTTTGAAAAGCTTTGTTAGGTCCTCTACAGAGAGTTGTACTTTAGCTTCTCTTAGCTTTCTCTTCAAGGTCCTTTTAGGTTCAGGATCAGCCTCAACAAGAATGTCTTTGTCCTTGCTCCTGCTCATATGAAAAGGGAGGAGAAGAAAATATAGAATCCTCTATGTCACAGTATAGAGATTCCTTAAGGTGCCAGAGGAAAATAAAAATAGAAGGATGAGGTAGAGAAGTGAGAATTCGAACTTATCAAGAGGAATAGAGTTTGAATTGTACATTGAGGAGGAGTGTTGGTCCATAAATAGAAGGATGTGAGAAGAGGAGAAGAATATTCGAAATTAAAGTAAAAAGATTTTTAAAAAAATTAAAAGAAATTTTGAAAATTTGGTAAATGATTTTTGAAAACTAAGATTGGGAAAGAAATTAAGTGATTTTTGAAAAAGATTTTGGAATTAGAAATCAAAAAGATATGATTGAAAATTAATTTTGAAAAAGATGTGATTGAAAAGACATGATTGTTTAGATATGATTGATAATCATATTAAAAGAAGAAAGTTTTTAAAATTAAAGTTGATTACTTGACCAACAAGAAATTAAAAGATATGATTCTAGAATTAAAACTTTTGATCCTTTCTTAATAGGCAAGTAACAACTTGAAAATTTTGAATTAAATCACTAATTGTAGCAAGGATTTTCGAAAATAGTAATAAATAAAAAAATTGAAAAGAAATTGATTTTGAAAAGATATGATTAAAAAGATATGATTTGAAAAAAAATTTGATTTTGGAAAATCATGAAAATTTGCAAAAGATTTGAATTAAAAACAAAATCATCCCTCTAGTGTCCTCCTGGCGTTAAACGCCCAGAATGGCATCCATTCTGGCATTTAATGCCCAAAATGCTACCTTTTTGGGTGTTTAACTTTCCTTCTTTACTGGGTGTTTTGAACGCCCATCTTTTTCTGTGTAATTCCTTTACTAAATGTTCTGAATCTTCAATTCTCTGTGTCATTGACTTGAAAAGACACAATTTTGAAAAAAATTTTGAATTTTTAATGATGAGAAACAATAAAAAATGCAACTAAGATCAAACAAACAAGGCATGCAAGACACCAAACTCAGAAGTTTGTATACTAAGGACTATAACAATTTAAAAATGCATGTAAGAAACAACAAAAGACACAAAATAAGAGAAATTAAAGATCAGAGCAATGGAATCATCAAGAACAACTTGAAGATCAATGAAGAACATATTACATATATTCGAAAATGCAAGAAGAATAAAGACATGCAATTGACACCAAACTTAAAAATTGACACTAGACTCAAACAAGAAACATAAAATATTTTTTTATTTTTATGATTTTATAAAATTTTTTTGGTGATTTTTTTTGAAAAGTATATGGAAAATAAAATAAAGAGATTCAAAATTTTTAATAAGAATTCCAGGAATCATTGCAATGTTAGTCTAAAACTCCGGTCCAGGAATTAGACATGGCTTACTAGCCAACCAAGCTTTCAGTGAAAGCTTCGGTCCAAAACACTAGACATGGCCAATGACCAGCCAAGCTTTAGCAGATCATTACTCTCAACAGCAAAATTGATAGAAATCAATAAGCTCTCATGATGATAAGTTGAAACCTCGGTCCAAAAGTTTAGACATGGTTTCACAACCAGCCATACTTCAGCAAATCATTATGAAACTCTAGAATTCATTCCTAAAAACTCTGAAGAACAGAATAGTAAATTTTTTGTATTTTTGAAAAAAAAAATTTCGAAAATAAAAAGTAAAAAGCTTGAACATAAAATAAAATTACCTAATCTAAGAAACAAGATGAACCGTCAGTTGTCCAAACTCGAACAATCCCCGGCAACGGCGCCAAAAACTTGGTTGCGCGGGGATTGTTTGTTCCCCGGCAATGGCGCCAAAAACTTGGTGCACGAAATTGTGATCATCAATGGCGCCAACAACTTGGTACGCACAATTGTAATCTCAACTCTTTGTCACAACTCCGCACAACTAACCAGCAAGTGTACTGGGTCGTCCAAGTAATAAACCTTACGCGAGTAAGGGTCGATCCCACGGAGACTGTCGGCTTGAAGCAAGCTATGGTCATCTTGTAAATCTTAGTCAGGCGGATTCAAATGGTTAATGAGGATTGATAATTAAAAGATGAATAAAATATAAAATAAGATAGAGATACTTATGTAATTCATTGGTAGAATTTCAGATAAGCGTATAGAGATGCTTTGTTCCTTTTGAACCTCTGCTTTCCTATTGCGTTCATCCAAGCATTCATACTCCTTTCCATGGCAAGCTTTATGTTGGGCATCACCGTTTTCAATGGCAACTTCCCGTCCTCTCAGTGAAAATGGTCCAAATGCACTGTCACCGCACGGCTAATCATCTGTCGGTTCTCGATCATGTTGGAATAGGATCCATTGATCCTTTTTCATCTATCACTATGCCCAACACTCGCAAGTTTGAAGCTCGTCACAGTCATCCCTTCCCAGATCCTACTCGGAATACCACAGACAAGGTTTAGACTTTCCAGATCTCAGGAATGGCCGCCAATAATTCTAGCCTATACCACGAAGGTTCTAATCTTAGATTAGAAACCCAAGAGATACACATTCAAGCTTGATTGCATGTAGAACGAAAGTGGTTGTTAGGCACGCGTTCATAGGTAAGAATGATGATGAGTGTCACGGATCATCATATTCTTAAGGTTGAAGAACGAGTGTATATCTTAGAGAAGAAATAGGCATGAATTGAATAGAAAAACAACAGTACTTTGCATTAATTCATGAGGAACAGCAGAGCTCCACACCTTAATCTATGGTGTGTAGAAACTCGACCGTTGAAAATACATAAGAACAAAAGGGTCTAGGCATGGCCGTGAGGCCAGCCTCAAACATGAATAGTTCTATCAAAGTATGATCAAGTTTGTAAAAAGTATATGAAAGTCTGAAAATACAATAGCAAAAGGTCCTATTTATAGAAAACTAGTAGCCTAGGGTTATAGAAATAGGTAAATGATGCCGAATCCACTTTCGGGCCCACTTGGTGTGTGCTTGGGCTGAGCATTGAAGCTTTCATGTGTAGAGGCTTTTCTTGGAGTTAAACGCCAGCTTTTGTGCCAGTTTGGGCGTTTAACTCCAGCTTTTATGCCAGTTCTGGCGTTTTGACGCCAGAATTTCTATGCTGACTTGGAACGCCAGTTTGGACCATTAAATCTTGAGCAAAGTATAGCCTATTATATATTGCTGGAAAGCCCAGGATGTCTACTTTCCAATGCAATTGAGAGCGTGCCAATTGGGTATCTGTAGCTCCAGAAAATCCACTTCGAGTGTAGGGAGGTCAGAATCCAACAACATCTACAGTGCTTTTTCAGCCTCTGAATCAGATTTTTGCTCAAGTCCCTCAATTTCAGCCAAAAAATACCTGAAATCACAGAAAAACACACAAACTCATAGTAAAGTCCAAAAATGTGATTTTTATTCAAAAACTAATAAAAACATAATACAAACTAACTAAAACGTACTAGAAACATACTAAAAACAATGCCAAAAAGCGTATAAATTATCCACTCATCAAACATGCATGCAAATAACCTATTACTATGCTAGCTATCCTATTCTAATAAAATAAATAAATATCCTATTTTATTGGTGTTAGAAAAGAGAAATTACCTCCGGAAGTCAGGTACTGACCGACCTCCCCACACTTAAAGCTTTGCACCGTCCTCGGTGCCATCTGTCAGGAACAAAGGGGGGCTGGTAGCAGCATCTCCACCATCGGGACTGTCATGGCTCCCTGTGCTGGTAAATGAAGTGGAGTCTGGAGTGTCTGGGTTTTCTTCAGGTGGGTGGTGACCAATAATTAACTCCTTTAGGTATGTAAATCGGCGCTTGTTACGGCGCTCTCTTTGCTTTCCTTTCTGCCCTAGCCGGTCTAACTTTTGAATTATCTGTAGGAGTAGCTGATTTGTTGAAGGTGCTTGTGATGTGGAAGGAGAAGGAATATCTTCGGCCGATTCTGCAGGCCGGCTAGCAGTAGCTCCTGGAGGTCTGATATACTTCCCGTTAGGGACGACTTGATCATCTCGTGGAATCATGGCCTTGGTGTCCCCAGCTCTGTAAGAGACTCCGGCTGCTGAGACTAGATCTGAAACCAAGGCAGGAAAAGGTAAGTTACCCGCAATCTGTACGTGTCCCACAGCATGCCGAATGTGTCTTGGTAAATTGAGGTGCTGGTCTATAAGGATACACCAGAGTAGAATAGCCATATCTGTAGTGAAGGAGGACTCATGAGTGCTCGAAAAGACGTAATGGGACATGATCTGTGCCCATACTCGAGCCTCCAAGGGGAGTGCTGAAGCCAATATGCCCTTAGGTCGGGACCGATGGTATCCGTAGATCCATATGCTGCCAGGTTGTACTATAACTCTGAGAACGGCGTCCCAGTCAAATTGGTATGTCTGGCGCTTGAGTGAGGCTTCTTGGAATGCGTCCAATCCTTCTGGAGCAGGGGGAAGATTTAAAGCTCTCTAAATGGCCTCTTCAGTTATGGGGACTTACTTCTGACGGACATAGACAGACTGCATGGTTGGCATGTGAAAATTGGAGTAGAATTCAACTACCCATGATAGATCAACCTGCCGTGGCTATCTTCGTAGGAATCCCATTGTCTTCGCTCAATGTGGGGCTCAACAAATTCTGCAATATTATTTGGGAGGATAAGAAGGTACTCATTGTTATAATTTCTCTCAGCCAGGATGGGAACATCTGCTCACAGTAGCGGTTAGTGAACTGCGCAGTGTCCTTTACTGGAAAAGCTTTTTCTTTTTCATCGACCTTGATGATCCTCTTGATTCGTTTTGTTGAGGGTTTCACTACTGTTGAAGATGGCTCTGCCATTAATGCTCTTTTTGTTCTTTTCTTTGCTGGTGGTTTGGGAGTAGCTTTTCTTTACCCTTTTTTGTGGCCATCCTGAAAGGGAAAAGGTAAGTACTTTTAAATTTTCAAGGGTTAGAGCAAGGGATAGAACAGGATACGTGATAATCAATGCACGGTAAAAAAGGATGTCGTTAACACATGGTCATGACTACATGTGAAAAGTTCATCAATGGAAATATAGCAAGTGCAGGTGATGACAATTGAATGCAAGATGTTTATTGGCATGCTAGCAAAGGCATGAGTAGCATAGATCAAGCATTAAATATCCAAGTTAGATTATCAACTCTTCCAAACTAACAACCTGTTTGTATTGACAAATATATTTAATCAATAAAATATAAAAAGGATTTTGTGAAAAATAAGCATTAGAGTAGTAGTGACATAAAAATAATGCACCATGCCATATGGACTTTTTCACAAATACTTAGCATGCATGGTAAATATGTTATTGAAAATATTAAATTGAACATTCAAGCAACCCTTTAAGAAGTAATATTAATTATCAAACAATTCCACAATATATTCACAAGCAAAATATAAAAGAAAACAATCACCCAAATAAATTTCTAACACCAATTAAAGGAATAAAAAGAAAAGAAAAGAAAGAAAAAGAAAATATAGATAATGAAAGTGAAAAGAAAAAGAAAACATAAATAAAAATAAATAAAAATAATAAAGGAAAAGTAAAAAGTAAAGAAAAAAATGAACCTTGGTAATGGATGTGAAAAATAGGGGAGGAGAAAGTAAAAAAAATGAGAAAGAATAAAGAAGGAAGAAGGGAGAAGAAAGAAATAAGAAGGGAAAAGAAAAGATTTGGATTTGGGGAAGAAAAGATAAGATATTTGGTTGATCTGGATAAGTTGTGCGTCGCTTGTGACGCAGACGCGTGGGTCACATGATCGCGTGGTGTGTGATAATTTTCAGGTGGCGCAGACGCGTGGGTCACGCAGTCGCGTGGCCTGATTTGTACTATTGGTGCGAGTGTAGCCGCGCGTACTCACAACTCTCTGTTTTATACGCATTTTGCCAAAAATCTGGGTGACGCGTTTGCATGGTTGACGCAGTCGCGTGAATGGCCATATTTTGAAAAATGATGCGGACACGTGGGGCACGCATTCGCGTGATTGGGCTGGTGCTTCTAGCACCATTCCAGTCCAGCTCCATCATAACTCTCTGCCATACACCTCTTTACGTCGATTTTGCAGGGCCACGCGTTCGCATGGGTGACGCGGTCGCGTGGGAGGCTATTTTTTAGAATGGCACAGTCGCATGGGTGACGTGGTCGCGTGGGCATGCTTGTGCTTAAGGCATGCCTCCAGCCACGCTCTTGTGTGACTCTCTGCTTCCTTTCTTCTCGTGTCCAAGGCACATATGACGCGGACGTGTCAGCGACGCTTACGCGTCACTTGCATTTTTTTTTATATGCAGTATGCAAATGCAAATGCAGGCTATATGCAGCTATATGAAGAGATTATAAGAAGAGTCATTAACAAAAATAAAAATAGAATAAAGTGAAATAAAACTAATACTGAAAGTGAACAATCATACCATGGTGGGTTATCTCCCACCTAGCACTTTGCTTTTACATCCTTAAGTTGGACGCTCTTTAGACTCATTCTGCTTCTGTTGGTGGGTCTTCCAAGAAGAAAACCTCTAGTTCTTTGTGATCCTTAATCTTTTATCCATGGTAAAGCTTTAGGCGATGTCCATTGACCTTTAAGAATTTGGATCTAGAAGGATGACGCAGGTGAAAAACTCCATATGGCTCTGCCTTTTCTACTCTGTAGGGACCTTCCCATCTTGATCTCAGTTTACCTAGCATGAGTCTCAGCCTGGAGTTATATAGAAGAACTAACTCTCTTGGTCTGAATTCTCTAATTTTTATGTGCTTGTCATGGACAGCCTTCATCTTCTCTTTATATCGCCTGGAATTATCATATGCTTCTAGGCAAAGATTCTCCAATTCTGCTAGTTGCAGCTTCCTTTCAGCACCAGATTCTTCAAAATTCATATTGCACTCCTTCACATCCCAGAAAGCCTTGTGTTCCACCTTCACTGGAAGGTGGCAAGCCTTTCCGTATACTAAGCGGAAGGGGCTCATCCCAATGGGTGTCTTGTACACTGTTCTATATGCCCAGAGTGCATCTTGTAGCCTGACACTCCAATCCTTCCTATGAGGTTTTACTATCTTCCCCAGAATGTGTTTAATCTCTCTGTTAGACACTTCTGCTTTTCCATTGGTTTGGGGATGATAAGCTGTTGCTACTTTGTGAACTATCCCATGCTTTTTCAGTAGTCCTGTTAGTCTCCTATTACAAAAGTGAGTGCCTTGATCGCTCACGATTGCTCGTGGTGATCCAAAGCGACAAATAATATGGTTTCTAACAAAGGAAACAATAGTGTTAGCATCATCAGTACGGGTAGAAATTGCTTCCACACATTTAAAAACGCAATCTATAGCTAACAATATATAAAGGTAACCATTAGAGTTTGGAAATGGGCCCATGAAGTCAATGCCCCAAACATAAAAAATTTCACAGAAAAGCATAATCTGCTGAGGCATCTCATCCCTCTTGGATATATTACCAAACCTTTGGCATGGGAAACAAGATTTACAAAATTCAGCAGCATCTTTAAAAAGAGTAGGCCACCAGAATCCACAGTCTAAGATTTTTCTAGCTGTTCTTTGAGGGCCAAAATGTTCTCCACTCTCAGAAGAGTGGCAGGCCTCTAAAATGGACTGGAATTCTGATTGTGGTACACATCTTCTAATTACCTGGTCAGTACCATACCTCCACAAATATGGATCATCCCATATAAAATATTTAGACTCGCTTTTCAGCTTGTCCCTTTGATGCTTAGTAAAATTGGGAGGGAAAGTATGGCTATCTAGATAATTAGCTACAGGTGCATACCAAGGAACTACTTCAGATATTGCTTGCAAACTATCAAATGAGAAAGTATCATTGATAGGGATGGAGTCATGCTTAATGTGCTCAAGGCGACTCAAGTGGTCTGCCACTAAATTCTGATTATCACTCCTATCCTTGATTTCTAAATCAAATTCTTGCAGCAACAGTATCCAACGTATTAGCCTTGGTTTGGACTCTTTTTTAGCTAATAAATATTTTAAAGCTGCATAGTCTGAGTATACTACTACCTTAGTACCAAGTAAATAGGCTCAAAATTTATCCAGAGTAAAAACAATTACAAAAAGCTCTTTTTCAGTAGTAGTGTAATTAGACTGAGTAGTGTCTAAAGTCTTAGACGCATAAGCAATTACAAAAGGGTCCTTACCTTCGCGCTGAGTCAGCACCGCTTCTACTGCATGGTTGGAGGCATTACACATAATTTCAAATGGCTGGCTCCAGTCTAGTCCTCTCACAATCGGAGCTTGAGTCAGGGTGATCTTCAGCTTATCAAACACTTTCATGCAATCTTCATTGAACTCGAACTCAATATCTTTCTGCAGCAATCTGGATAAAGGCAATGCTACCTTACTGAAGTCCTTAATGAATCTCCTGTAAAAACCTACGTGGCCAAGGAACGAACAGACTTCTCTCACAGAGGAGGGGTAAGGTAAACTAGAAATGACATCTACCTTTGCTGGATATACAGAAATACCAGCATTAGACACAACATGTCCTAGTATAATTCCTTGTTTTACCATAAAATGACATTTTTCAAAATTCAATACAAGGTTTGTACTAACACACCTGTCTAATACTCTAGATAAACTATCCAAGCAAAGGCTAAATGAATCACCATATACGCTAAAATCATCCATAAAAACCTCCATACAGTTCTCTATAAGATCTGAAAAGATGCTCATCATGCATCTTTGGAAAGTAGCAGGTGCATTACATAAGACAAAATGCATTCTTTTATAAGCATACGTTCCAAAGGGACATGTAAAAGTGGTCTTCTCCTGATCTTCAGGAGCTATATGAATTTGAAAGTACCCTGTATAACCATCTAAAAAGCAATAATGTGATTTACCTGACAGGCGATCGAGCATCTGATCAATGAATGGCAAGGGGTAATGATCCTTGCGAGTGGCTTGGTTGAGACGCCTATAGTCAATGCAAACCCTCCATGAATTCTGCACTCTAGTTGTCATGAGTTCTCCATGTGCATTCTTGACTGTTGTGACTCCAGACTTCTTGGGCACCACTTTACTGGACTGACCCATTCACTGTCTGAGATGGGGTAAATGATATCTGCTTCAAGTAGCCTGGTCACTTCTTTCTTGACAACTTCTAAGATGGTTGGATTCAATCTTCTTTGAGGTTGACGGACAAGCTTTGCTTCCTCTTCTAAGAATATTCTGTGTTCACAAACTTGAGGGCTGATACCTACTATATCCGCCAAGCTCCATCCAATTGCTTTCTTATGTTTTCTCAGCACACTGAGCAGTTGCTCTTCTTGTTGAGAAGTGAGTTCCCTTGCAATGATAACTGGCAACTTCTGATTATCCTCAAGGTAAGCATACTTGAGGTGTGGAGGAAGGGGCTTTAATTCCAATTTCTGCTAATGGCTAGGCTCTGGATCATCTTGACCTAATGATAATGGTAAAGGGTCCTCATTGTGTTCAGAGGGTGTCCCCACACATGGACTTTGCTCCATGTGTTTCTATTCTATTTCTTCTTGGTGAACTTCAGCTACAGTTTCATCAATGATGTCGCACTGGAAGATAGAATGATCTTCCGGAGGGTGCTTGATGAGCGGATAATTTATACGTTTTTTGGCATTGTTTTTAGTATATTTTTAGTACATTTTAGTTAGTTTTTATTATGTTTTTATTAGTTTTTATTCAAAAATCACATTTCTGGACTTCACTAAGAGTTTGTGTGTTTTTCTATGATTCCAGGTATTTTCTGGCTGAAATTGAGGGACCTGAGCAAAAATCTGATTCAGAGGCTGAAAAAGGACTGCAGATGCTGTTGGATTCTGACCTCCCTGCACTCTAAGTAGATTTTCTGGAGCTACAGAAACCCAATTGGTGCCCTTTTAATTGCGTTAGAAAGTAGACATTCTGGGCTTTCCAGCTATATATAATAGTCTATACTTTGCCCAAGATTTGATGGCCCAAACCAGCGTTCCAAGTCAGCATAAAAATTCTGGCGTCAAAACGCCAGAACTGGCATAAAAGCTGGAGTTAAACGCCCAAACTGGCACAAAACCCGGCGTTTAACTCCAAGAAAAGTCTCTACATGTGAAAGCTTCAATGCTCAGCCCAAGCACACACCAAGTGGGCCCAGAAGTGGATTCTGCATCATTTACTCATTTTTGTAAACCCTAGGCTACTAGTTTTCTATAAATAGGACCTTTTTCTATTGTATTTACACACCTCATGACACTTTACATGTTTCATATTGTATTTCTGACGGCATGAGTCTCTAAACCCCATGGTTGGGGATGAGGAGCTTTGCTGTGTCTCGATGAATTAATGCAATTACTACTGTTTTCCATTCTATCACGCTTGTTTCTATTCTAAGATATTCACTCGCACTTCAACCTGATGAATGTGATGATCCGTGACACTCATCATTATTCTCACCTATGAACGTGTGCCTGACAACCACCTCCGTTCTAACTGCAATAGCTTGAGTGCATATCTCTTGGGTTTCTAATCTAAGATTAGAACCTTCGTGGTATAGGCTAGAATTATTGGCAGCCATTCTTGAGATCCGGAAAGTCTAAACCTTGTCTGTGGTATTCCGAGTAGGATCTGGGAAGGGATGACTGTGACGAGCTTCAAACTCATGAGTGCTGGGCGTAGTGATAGACGCAAAAGGATCAATGGATCCTATTCCAACATGAGTGAGAACCGACAAATGATTAGTCGTGCGGTGACAGCACATTTGGACCATTTTCACTGAGAGGACGGATGGTAGCCATTGACAACGGTGATCCACCAACATACATCTTGCCATGGAAGGAGCCTTGCGTGCATGAAGAAGAAGACAGTAGGAAAGCAGAGATTCAAAAGATAGAGCATCTCCAAAACCTCAACCTGTTCTCCATTACTTCAAAACTAGTATTTATTTCATGTTCTTTTACTTTTTACAATTAAATCTGAGAATTATTGATATCCTGACTAAGAGTTACAAGATAACCATAGCTTGCTTGAAGCTGACAATCTCCGTGGGATCGACCCTTACTCACGTAAGGTATTACTTGGACGACCCAGTGCACTCGCTGGTTAGTTGTGTGGAATTGCAAAAGTGTGATTGTGATTTCGTGCACCAAGTTTTTGGCGCCGTTGCCAGGGATTGTTCGAGTTTGGACAACTGACGGTTTATCTTGTTGCTTAGATTAGGAATAATTTATTTTTGTTGGTTTAGAGTCACTAAATTTGAGTCTTTTGTTTGAGTTTAGTTTCATATTTTAAGTTTGGTGTCAATTGCATGCTTTTATTTTCTTTCAATTTTTGGAATTTGCATGTTCTTAGTTCTTTCTTGAATCTTTAAAAATTCTAAGTTTGGTGTTTTCTTTGTGTTTTCCTTTAAATTTTCGAAAATTTGTGTTGATTTTCTAAAAATTTTAAGTTTGGTGTCCCTTGTGCTTTTATTTACTTAAAAAATTTTCAAAAATTTGTTCTTGGTGTTCATCTTGATCTTCAAAGTGTTCTTGGTGTTCATCTTGACATTCAAAGTTTTCTTATTTTTTCTCTTTGTTTTGATCTAAAATTTCTAAGTTTAGTGTCATTTATTGTTTTTCTCTTTCCTCATTAAAATTCAAAAATTAAAAAAATATCTTTTCCTTATTTTACACATAAATTTCAAAATTTTGCATTAAATTAGTCAAAGATTTTCAAAATCATATCTTTTTTTTAGTCAAGTCAAAATTCTAATTTCAAAAATTGATTTTTTCAAATCTTTTTTAAAAATCAAACCTTTTTAATTTCTTCAATCATATCTTTTCAATCATATTTTTTTTTTATAAATTGCAATCATATCTTCTCAATCATATCTTTTTCAAAATAATTTTCAATCATATCTTTTTGATTGCTAATTTCAAAATCTTTTTCAAGAAAATCACCTAACTACTTTTCTCTTTCATATTTCAAAATTAACTAAGCATTATTTTTCCAAAATCTTTTTAATTAATTAATTAATTTAGTTTTCAATTTGCTTTTATTTCATTTTCTTCTAATTTTCGAAAATCATATCCAGAATTTTTCAAATCTTTTTAATTAATTAGCCATTTTAGCATTCGAATTATTTATTAATCTTTCTACTTTCTCTCTTAATTTTTGAAACTTTTATTTTATTTTTCATTTATTTTGTTTTATTTTATTCGGTTAATTTTAATTAAAATAAAATAAAAACAAAAATATATTTTATTTGCAATCCACATCATCTCCCTTTCTCTATCATGGACCTAAGTGGAAATGAGCAGTCCAGAAGGACTCTGGGGTCATATGCTAACCCCATTACAGCTGCATATGGGAGTAGCATCTGTATACCTCCCATCAAAGCAAGTAGTTTTGAGCTAAATCCTCAGCTCATTATCATGGTGCAGTAAAATTGCCAGTATTTCGGTCTTCCACAAGAAGAACCTACTGAGTTTCTGGCATAGTTCTTACAAATTGCTGACACAATACGTGATAAAGAAGTGGATCAGGATGTCTACAGATTATTACTATTTCCATTTGCTGTAAAACATCAAGCTAAGAGGTGGCTAAATAACTAACCCACAGCAAGCATAAAAATATGGAAACAGTTATCAGACAAATTCCTGAATCAATTTTACCCTCCAAAAAGGATGACACAGCTAAGGCTGGACATCCAAGGCTTTAGACAAGAGGATAATGAATCCCTTTATAATGCCTGGGAGAGGTATAGAGGGATGCTGAGAAAATGCCCCTCTGAAATGTTTTCAGAGTGGGTACAGTTAGACATCTTCTACTATGGGCTTAGAGAAAAAGCTCAGATGTCTCTAGACCACTCAGCTGGTGGATCTATACACATGAGAAAGACGATTGAAGAGGCTCAAGAACTCATAGATACGGTTGCTAGAAATTAACATTTGTACTCTAGCAGTGAGTCCTCCATAAAAGAAGAGCCTAGGGCAGTTACTACTGATCCAAATCCTCAAAAACAGATTGTTGAACTTAATCAGCAATTACTCCTTATGACAAAACAATTAGCAGAATTTAAAGAGATGCTCCAAGACACTAAAAATGCTAACAAGAATATGGAAGCACAATTGAATCAGACAAGGCAGCAGCTATCTAAACAGATAACAGAAGAATGCCAAGCTGTTCAGCTAAGGAGCGGGAAGACATTGAATAATTCAGCTCAAAGTAGCAGAAATCCAAGAAAGGAACAACTGACAGAGGATGACCAAACCACTGCCCAAAACCCCTCTGAGGACAGCAAGAGCCCAGAGAGGAATAATTCTGGCATTTAAACGCCAGAA
Source organism: Arachis ipaensis (assembly GCF_059453495.1). Taxonomy (NCBI): domain Eukaryota; kingdom Viridiplantae; phylum Streptophyta; class Magnoliopsida; order Fabales; family Fabaceae; genus Arachis; species Arachis ipaensis. Next base: position 83,138,602 of record NC_142444.1, read on the forward strand.
AAGGGTGAAAGACTGGCATCAAACGCCCAGTGGATGCCCACTTATGGTGTTCAAACGCCAGAAAAGGGAGAAAAGTTGGCGTTAAATGCCCATTCCTTGCCCAATTCTGGCGTTCAAAGGCCAATGAGGAATCAGACACCTGCAAGTGCTGATAGTAACCCCTCTAAGAAGGCTTCTCCAACTACCTCTGTAGGGAATAAACCTGCAGCAACTAAGGATGAAGAATATAAAGCCAAGATGCCTTATCCTCAGAAACTCCGCCAAGCGGAACAGGACAAACAATTTGCCCGCTTTGCAAACTATCTCAGGACTATTGAGATAAAGATCCCGTTTGCAGAGGCACTTGAGCAAATACCCTCTTATGCTAAGTTCATGAAAGAGATCTTAAGTCATAAGAAGGATTGGAGAGAAACTGAAAAGGTGTTTCTCACTGAAGAATGCAGTGCAGTCATTCTGAAAAGCTTACCAGAGAAGCTTAAGGATCCAGGAAGCTTTTTGATACCATGCACATTAGAGGGTGCTTGTACCAAGAAAGCTCTATGTGACCTTGGAGAAAGTATCAACCTAATACCTGCATCCACTATCAGAAAGCTTGGCTTGACTGAAGAAGTCAAACCAACCCGGATATGTCTTCAACTAGCTGATGGCTCCATTAAATATCCATCAGGCATAATTAAGGACATGATTGTCAAGGTTGGGCCATTTCCCTTTCCCATTGACTTTGTAGTGCTGGAGATGGAGGAGCACAAGAGTGCAACTCTCATTCTAGGAAGACCTTTCCTAGCAACTGGACGAACTCTTATTGATGTACAAAAAGGGGAAGTGACCCTGAGAGTCAATGAGGATGAGTTCAAGTTAAATGCTGTCAAAGCTATGCAGCATCCAGACACATCAAATAACTGCATGAGCACTGATATTATTGACTCCTTGGTGGAAGAGATCAATATGACTGAAAGTCTCGAATCAGAGCTAGAGGACATCTTTAAAGATGTTCAGCCTGGTCTGGAGGAATCAGAGGAAATAAAAGAACCTCTGAAAATTCCTCAGGAAGAGGAGAAACCTCCTAAACTCGAGCTCAAACCACTACCACCATCCCTGAAATATGTATTTCTGGGAGAGGGTGACACTTTTCCAGTGAACATAAGCTCTGCTTTAAATCCACAGGAAGAGAAAGCACTAATCCAAGTGCTAAGGACACACAAGACAGCTCTTGGGTGGTCCATAAGTGATCTTAATGGCATTAGCCCAGCAAGATGCATGCACAAGATCCTATTGGAGGATGATGCTAAGCCAGTGGTTCAACCACAGAGGCGACTAAATCCAGCCATGAAGAAGGTGGTCCAGAAAGAGGTCACTAAGTTACTAGAGGCTGGGATTATTTATCCTATTTCTGATAGCCCCTGGGTAAGCCCTGTCGAAGTTGTACCCAAAAAGGGAGGCATGACAGTGGTTCACAATGAAAAGAATGAACTGGTTCCTACAAAAACAGTTACAGGGTGGCGTATGTGTATTAACTACAGAAGGCTCAATACAGCCACACGAAAGGATCATTTTCCTTTACCATTCATAGACCAGATGCTAGAGAGACTAGCAGGTCATGACTATTACTGCTTTTTGGATGGCTATTCAGGTTACAACCAAATTGCAGTAGACCCTCACAAAAACAGTAAAGAATGTCATAAAAACAGTCGCATTGTAGATATAGTCTCTAAACCGACAAAAATCCCTTCGCACAAACGTTTTGGGTGTCACAAGTAACAAACCCCTTTAGAAATTGTTAACCGAGTATTCAAACCTCGGGTCGTCTTCTCAAGGAACTGCGAGGAAGTATATTCTTATTATTGGCTATAAAGGTTGTAATCGGGGTTTAGAAGATGAGAAGCAAGTAATTTAAATGACAAGTAAAGTAAATGGCAATTAAAATAAATAAATACTGTAAAGCAGACTTTTGGTAAGGTAAAAGAAGTTGGAGGTCCAACGTAGTTATTTCACTCAACTATAATGAATGTTGAATCTAAAATTTTTTTTTGATGCACATGGAAATTGAATCACCTAGATTTTCTCATGAGCATGCTTCCCAAATTTTATTTTTATTCCTTTTAACTTTTCTGCCTTTTTGTTTCTATCATCCATGTTCCCAAAAGGTTTCCCACATTTAACTCTATTTGTAATTTTCTATCTTAAGCTAACCAAGGATTCACTTGGGATTTTCTTTTGTTTTTCTGCTTAAGGCTAGTGATTTGGTTAAATAGAATAAAGGGGTTTTAAAAGGCTCAAGGGGGCTAACAAGGGTGATGTAAAAGGTAGGCTAATTTGGGGTAAGTAAGCTAAAATTAAATGATGGCCTCAATCATTCTCTTGGTATGTATCTATTCTATATTCTATAATTGGACATATAGATTAAAGCAAAGGAAAGAACATCAGAATAAAAAGAAATGTAACACACAGAAATAAAATTATGGTTTGAATGTATCCATACAATTTAAGCTCAAGACTCACAGGTTGTGTGTTCTCTAACTCAAGCATCATATATCATTTATATATTGTATGCCGGTTTAGTTAAAAATTTCCATTATTCTCATAAAAAAATTGTTTAGGGTAGCTTTTTAAAGTTTTAATGTTCCTCCTTGATGAAATGTTGTCAGCTTAACTACATAATGTAATGCTATATATAAGGTTTGTGGATTTAAATCTGAAATGTTCAATTTCCTAGCTTACTTCCTTTTTATATTTTTCTATTTAAACTATACTTTCTTATGCTAAAAAGGGTAAACTATACTAATTAATCCACTAATAAATCAGAATTGCAAACTAAACTAAATAACTAAAATAAACTAAATGGCTAAAATATGAGCTAAAGATGCAAAATGTAGAAAATGGAGTAAAAATACATAAAAGCAATGTATAAGTACTCAGAAAATAACAATAAAAAGAAAAATACAGAAAAATATCCAAAATAAAAGAAAAAGTATGTAGTGGTTCACCAAAATAAACGCCAGAGATGGCGACCTCTCCACACTTAAAAGGAAGCATCGTCCCTGATGCTCAATCAAGCCGGGTGTGAAGGAGTGTCATCACTGGGAGGGATGGTAGCTGGAGTCTCAGTGGTGGTGGTGGGCTGAGGGTCTGGCTGCTGTGGAGGAGGGGCTGACTGGATCGGGATCTCAAGATCCGCAGCCTCAATCTGATGTGGGACCACTGCCTGTGGTGCGGCTGCTGCTGCCTCCTGGGGATGGGTCTCTGCCTCAGGCGCATCCGCCTCCTCCTCAGATGCCTCGGATGGTGTGTCGGACTCGGAGGGGATGTCACCGGATCGTATCATCAGCTTTAGGTGCTCATAGCACCGCTTGTTGCGACGCTCCATCTGGTCAAGTCGTCGGAACAAGCGGTACACCAGATGATAGACAGGCTCTGTGGCAGGTGGAGGTGCAGTGGTAGGTGGTACAACAGTAGAGGAAGAGGGTCCAGCAGACGGTGGGGCTGACTCATCAGTAGCAGTGAATGGCGGTGGTCTGTGGCCCAAGGCTAAGAAGTTCCGGATGTGCGGAATGATCTTCCTGCAATCCGCCGCTGGTGGTCTCTCATCGGCATCCTCCCATGTCACGTCAGCTCGACGGCCAAGCTGTGTAACCAGATATGGAAAAGGGAGGGTGCCTCGGATGTGGACCCTGGCCATATAGTGCCGAATGAAGCATGGCAGATAAATGTCCTTACCCTCCAGCACACACCAAAGGAGGGTGATCATAGCAGCCGGGATCTCCGTCTCGTGAGTACTTGGCATCACATAATTACTCAAGATCTGATGCCATAACCGAGCCTCATCATTTAAGTATGCTCTCTTGATCCCTCTAGGCATGGTAGTGTCCTGACCCATCTCCCAACGAACTGTCGGGTCGAGAGCTATCCGTGCCTTCACGGCATCCCAATCAAACTGCATCTGACGCATGTCCTCCTCGGCCTTTGAATAACCATCAGGCTTATCGGACTTGGCTGGGAGCCGAAGAATGTCCTCTAAGGCCTCTTCAGTGACCAGAATTTGTTTTCCTCTCAGGTGCACTGCATCTAGGGTAGTGAGATAGTAGTTGCAGTAGAATTCCCGTACCCAAGAGGAATTGACCTCTATCAGTGTTCTTTCCAGAAAGAACCAGCCCCTTTGCTTGATTTGCTCAGTGGTGTACTGCTGAAGGGCTTCTGGAATCTTCAGAGTTCGTTCCAAGTATAGATTTCTGGAGTTTGCAAAAGCTGGGTACTTCAGTTTATAGTACCGGTTTGCAAATTTGATAGGGTCATTTGCAGGGAGCAGCTGGTCAGCTTTCTCCTGCTGTGTGAAGTTCTTCTCCCACCATGAAGAATCGTGAATTAGAGCAATGATGGACTGGGAGGAATCTCCTCTCTTCCGCTTGCCAGTAGCTTTGCCTTTGCCTTTCCTCTGTGAGACAGACATCCTGAAAAACAGAAAACCAGGATATGATAAAAATAGTAATGCAAATAGGCAATTAAACAAAGGAAACTCAAAGCGGCAAAGGAGAAATAAAATAAGGAAAATGAGTATAAGAAATATGATGAATGTATGTTAATTGGAAAAAAATAATCAATATGCCATGGTTAGAAAGTTAGAGGAAAGTGAAAATAATCAGAAAAGAGATCAAAAGGGTTAGTATGGTTAGAATTTGAAAAAGAAGTTAGGAAATTAAAGTTAGTGAGTTAGGAAAGTGCGGGTTAAAGTAAGTGGCATAGAGAAGAAAAAAAATCCATATAACAAGGATTCACAGGTAAGAATAGAAGTACTCATAATCAAACAAGGAAAACAGGGTGATGCTGATTCGAATAGAAATAGAGAAAGCAAAAATTGGAATCAGTGAATCACAAATGCAGTTTATGAACCAGGAAATCAAAGAGGGTAAGAAAGTTTGCCATAGCATTCATGAAACAGTTTAAAGCAGAGTAAAACAGAGTGCAAAAATGCCAAACCAAAACATGAATGAAAATAATTTATAAAAAATTTGGGCAGCATTCCGGATAAAATTGGATTGTCCCGGAAAATAAACAGGAATCATAGCAGTTCATATGAATTAAAAACATGCTACAGTTACCAGTAACGAATAGAAACAAGAAAATTTAGAGTAACAAGCAGCAATTGCAAGAAATCATAGCATATGAATGAGGTCACAGGAACAGCAGAATTGCAGTTATAATAAAACATAAACAGGAACAGTGCAAGTAAACAGACCTAAATCCACTAACCACAGCCTAAGCTACCTAACAACCTAAAAATCCACTACAGCATGCATATCTATCTATCCTAATGATCAACAGAAACGGAAAAAATTACAAAAAACAACGAACGGATAAAAGGGGGTTGCGTTTTGCGGAACCTGGTAGGCGGGAGGGGTGGAACGGGGAAGAAGGTGGCTGCGGCGACGTCCGGCGCGGTGGCGGGGCACGGCGTCGCGGTGGCGGCTGAGGGGGCAGTGGCGGAGAGGTTTTAGGGTGAGTGATAGAAGAAGGGGGGCGGTTGGGTGACGGAGAAGGGGGGCGCGGCTGATGGTCGGTGGTGGTTGGTGGTGGGCAGTGGTGGAAAGGGGAGGGGAGAGGAAGAAGGAAGAAGAAGGGAGGGGAGGGGGTTGCGGCGGCGGCGTCTGGACGGCGGTGGCGTCCAGGGGGTGGCGTTGGTGGCAGCTGGGTGATGCTGGAGGAGGAAGGAGGAAGGAGGAGCAGAGAGGGGGAAGAGGGTTGGGGGTGGGGGGCTGCGCGACTGATAGGGTTCGCGGGCTGGGGGGTTATATTTTCAAATCCACGCGGCTGCGTGGGGCACGCAGTCGCGTGGTTGGGATGAAATTGGGAGTGACGCGATCGCGTGAGGCGCGTGATCGCATGTGAGGGGGGAAAGAAGGGTGACGCGATTGCGTGGGTCGCGCGATCGCGTCGCTGGAATTCGTGGTAAATGCACGATTCCAGCGCCGTTTAAGCGCAACTCTCTGTCTCCTTTTGGGGTGATGTGCAATCCATGCGACACGATCGCGTCGCTCACGCGGTCGCGTGGGATTGGTATTGTGTAAGTGACGCGATCGCATGGGCATGCAATCGCGTGGGCCAATTTGTGCAAAACGCACAAGGGCCGCACGATTCCAGCCTAACTTTCTGTTCGTTGGATCCTTACGCCGATATATATATCACGCGGCCGCGTGGGTCACGCGGTCGCGCGGGTGGTGTTTTTCGCAATATGACGCGATCGCATGGGGCATGTGGTCGCGTCGTGCACCCCTTTTTTTTTATGCATGAAAAATGCAGAATGCAATGGTTGACATGAATGCTATGCATGATTCCAGGTTTAATAAATTGAAATTGAAAAGGAAAAATGAAAGCAATCAACAAGAAATAAATTGAAAAAGAAGCGACCATACCGTGGTGGGTTGTCTCCCACCTAGCACTTTTAGTTAAAGTCCTTAAGTTGGACATTGGAGGAGTATCCTGTTATGGTGGTTTATGTTTAAATTTGTCCAAAAATCTCCACCAGTGCTTGGAATGCCAATAGCCTTCGGGGTCCCAAACTAGGCATGTGAAGCTTCTGAGCAGCTTCAAACAGATTGTTAGGCTCCCGGGGTGACAAATGTCAGAATAAACTCCAGGATTCCAAGCCTTGCTTTTAAATCCTTCTCCGTCTTGATCTACATGTCTCCATTCAGGCGGGTTAAAGAGTAGAATCTCACTTTGGTGACCAAACGTTTTCCGTGATCCATGCAATTGAGCATGATACCAATCCGTATACTTCGAAGTGAAGCGTGGAACCTTATTGAGCCTTGTGCACCAGCTCTGAGTACGAGCCATTTCCCTCTTACTCTTAAAGCCGCAGAGAGCTCTAAGCTGGCCATCTGTTTCAACCAAACCATATTCAAGTGAATAAGTAAAATTATAAGTTAAGGATTGTACCCACTTGAAGCTTGTATTAGGTGGTAATGGCCTTGGGGTAGGTGTTTTTGGTGGTTCTGCAAGTTCCGTTTCTTTGTGCTCTTCTGTGAATTCCTCCACTTCTTTGCAAAGATCTTCAATTGTATCTGTGTTCTGGTCATGGTCTTCTATGTCTTCCTCATCACTTGAGTCATAGATTGGAGGTTGAGAGAAATCTACCTCTACATCATCTTCATATTCACTTGGGGAAGATTCTTCGATCTCAGAGAATTCACTTGCGGATGCAAGTTCATCACTAAGAGAGTTAGACTTGTGACTATCATCATTAAGGGAATTTGCTTCTTGGGTTATTCCGTCTGATTCCTCATAAACGACTTGCCTTGGAGATTGTACAGCATCTTCCTTAGCATCAACTGTAGCATCCTGGACGGAGTTTTCCTCAATTCTGGATTCCCATGGAAGTTCAGCATCTCTTAGGTCTTCAACCAACTCTTCTTCTTGAACAAAGACAGCTTCCTCTAATTGTTCTAGTACAAATTCATGCTCTGTCTTGTCCACTGGAGTTTCTGGTATCTCCTTCATGCTACACTCTTCATTGGGCTGTCCACATGGAGCTGTGGCTGATCCTTGTGTATTTAAGCGCCTAGAAGCCCATTGAATTATCACTTGCTCCAGTTGTTGAATGGTTGTGTGAAATTTTCTTACTGTTTCCCTTAGGCGATCCTCTGCTTCTCGGGTTGCTGGACTTGGACATGATACAAAGGAAAGTGGTGGTGATTGGGAACGATTGAATTGTTATTGGGGTAAGGAAGGATCATATGGTGGCGAATGGTGAAGAGAAGCTCGTGAGTGTGGTAGTTCGAGGTTATGTTGAAAGGATGGTTTATATGCACGGGGTGGGGCTTGTTGGTAGTTACAAGGTTGTCCACCATGTCTTTCAGCTGGGTATGCATTGTAGAATGGTCTTTGTCCAGGATATCTCGGAGGGTGTTGCTGCCAAAAGGGTTGATTAGATCCTCTTGGTTCCATCCATCCTTGATTGGTCTGACCTTGATGCACATTCCTGCTGTAACTTCTATTTCCTTTAACAATATTAGAACCAAACTCAAAGCGAGAGGGGTGAGAGTTCATAGTAGCAAATAAAGATAAAAAGGAAAAACAACAATAAATAAACCAGCAAAAGAAAAATATTTACAATAACCAATAATAAGGCACACGTTAGTAGTTCCCTGGCAACGGCACCATTTTAACGTTAAGATTTTTGCCAGTAAAGAATGTCATAAAAACAGTCGCGTTGTAGATATAGTCTCTAAACCGACAAAAATCCCTTCGCACAAACGTTTTGGGTGTCACAAGTAACAAACCCCTTTAGAAATTGTTAACCGAGTATTCAAACCTCGGGTCGTCTTCTCAAGGAACTTCGAGGAAGTATGTTCTTATTATTGGCTATAAAGGTTGTAATCGGGGTTTAGAAGATGAGAAGCAAGTAATTTAAATGACAAGTAAAGTAAATGGCAATTAAAATAAATAAATACTGTAAAGCAGACTTTTGGTAAGGTAAAAGAAGTTGGAGGTCTAACGTAGTTATTTCACTCAACTATAATGAAAGCTAAATCTAAACTCCACTTGGTCAACCTTTACTAAAGCAAAGGAGATTCATGGGACTAATTAATCTGGCCTTTGAATCCTATTTATTTCCTAAGAAAAGGGTGGGATTATTTAAGTTCAGCTTAATTAGCAAGATAACGATTATCAATTATGTTGAGTTTAATAACTGTTGAGTTACTAAATTCTTAACGAGAACCAAAAGGAAAAAAAGTAAAATTGCTGGAATGATAAAAATATCCTTAGATAGGAAGCAATGGTAACTTAAATCAAAGAGAACAATCATAAACTGAAAATACCTCAATTATCATTAATTCAAAGAACAATCTGTGACATGGAATAATTCATAAATCAAATTATAATAATCAATTCAAATGTTGGAATAAACAAATAAAAGTAAAACTAAAATAAAAGAACATTAAACCTGGGATCCAGAGTTACTCTTAAAACAAGAAGAAATCATAAATCCTAAAAGAGAGAGAGAAGATCTCCCTCTCAACTAAATCTAAATAATTGAAAAGTAAAATATGCGAGCTCCCTTTGAATGGGTGCATTCCCACACTTTATAACCTCTAGTCTATGCTGTCTGTACTTGGATCTGGGCCAAAAAGGGCTACAGAATTCGCTGGGGGCGTATTCTGTAATTTCTGGTGCGTGGCCTCTGTCACGCGTCCGCGTGGGTCACGCGATCGCGTCATTTGAAGCTTTTCCTTACCACGCGGTCGCGTCAGTCATGCGATCGCGTCATGTGCGTTCTGCTTAAGGCGCGCGGTCGCGTCAGTCATGCGGCCGTGTCGCTGCTGATTCGTGCTTAGCACGCGATCGCATCGTCCATGCGATCGCGTGAATATCAGTTTCCTTAAAAGCTCCGTTTTGCTTTCTCCTTCCATTTTAGTATGTTTCCTTTTCCATCCTTTAAGTCATTCTGCCTTAGAAAATCTGAAACTACTCAACACACTAATCACGGCATCGAATGAAAATAAAGGTAATTAAATTAATTAATTTTAAAGCTTAGGAAACATGTTTTTCATTTACATCACATAATAAGGAAGGGAAAGTAAAACCATGCAATTAATGTGAATAAGCAGGTGAAGGATTGTATAAATCACTCAAATTAAGCACAAAAGAACTCATGAAATATGGGTTTATCAACCAACCTAGTTTTAAACTGGGAAAAATGTCACTTCATGGTGACTGAAGGAATTGTCCTTGGGCATAAAATTTCAAACAAGGGAATAGAGGTAGATCAAGCTAAAGTGGAAGTAATTGAAAAATTACCACCACCTGCCAATGTTAAGGCAATCAGAAGCTTTCTGGGGCATGCAGGATTCTATAGGAGGTTTATAAAGGATTTTTCGAAAATTGCAAAACCTCTGAGCAACCTACTAGCTGCTGACATGCCATTTGTCTTTGACACAAAGTGTCTGCAGGCGTTTGAAATCCTGAAACCTAAGCTGGTCACAACAACAGTCATCTCTGCACCAGACTGGACATTACCATTCGAACTAATGTGTGATGCCAGTGACCATGCCATTGGTGCAGTACTAGGACAGAGGCATAACAAACTTCTGCACGTCATTTACTATGCTAGCCGTGTTCTAAATGACGCACAGAAAAACTACACAACCACAGAAAAAGAGTTGCTTGCAGTGGTTTATGCCATTGACAAGTTTAGATCTTATTTAGTAGGTTCAAAGGTTATTGCGTATACTGACCATGCTGCTCTTAAATACCTACTCACAAAGCAAGATTCAAAACCCAGGTTCATCAGATGGGCATTGCTTCTGCAAGAGTCTGATATAGAAATAAGAGACAGAAAAGGGACAGAGAACCAAGTAGCTGATCACCTGTCCCGGATAGAACCAGTAGCAGGGGCATCCCTCCCCCCTACTGAGATCTCTGAGACCTTTCTAGATGAACAACTCTTCTCCACTCATGAAGCACCATGGTTTGAAGACATTGCAAATTATAAAGCTGTGAGGTTCATACCCAAAGAGTACAGCAGGGTGCAAACGAAAAAACTAATTTCTGATGCAAAGTACTACTTATGGGATGAACCATATCTCTTTAAGAGATGTGCAGACGGAATGATCCGCAGATGCGTACCTAGAGAGGAGGCACAGAAGATCCTATGGCATTGCCATGGATCACAGTATAGAGGACATTTCGGAGGTGAGCGAACAAACACTAAGGTCCTCCAATGTGGCTTCTACTGGCCTACTCTCTATAGAGATGCCAGAGAGTTTGTGCGTAACTGTGACAGTTTCCAAAGAGCTGGCATCTTGCCCTATGGTTATGCCATGCCTCAACAAGGGATCTTAGAGATTGAGTTGTTTGATGTATGGGGTATTGACTTCTTGGGTCCTTTCTCACCATCATACACAAACACTTACATTCTGGTGGCAGTAGACTACGTATCTAAATGGGTAGAAGCAATTGCCACACCCACTAATGATATTAAGGTCGTGCTGAAGTTCCTCCAGAAACATATCTTCAGCAGATTTGGTGTTCCCAGAGTACTAATCAGTAACGGGGGCACTCATTTCTGCAATAAACAGTTGTACTCTGCTATGGTCTGATATGGAATTAGCCACAAAGTAGTAACTCCATATCATCCACAGAAAAATGGACAGGCTGAAGTCTCTAATAGAGAACTAAAAAGAATCCTGGAACGGACTATAATTGCCCGTAGAAAGGATTAGGCTAAAAGCTTGGATGATGCTCTGTGGGCATACAGAACAGCATTCAAGACTCCTATAGGAACCTCTCCATACCAGCTTGTGTATGGCAAGACCTGTCATCTGCCCGTGGAACTGGAACATAAGGCCTACTGGGCAACCAGATTCTTAAACCTGGATGCTAAGTTAGCTGGAGAGAAAAGATTGCTTCAGCTGAATAAGCTAGAGGAATTCAGACTCAATGCTTTTGAAAATGCAAAAATTTATTAGGAGAAAGCAAAAAGGTGGCATAACAAGAAACTGTCATCTAGAGTCTTTGAACCAGGACAGAAGGTTCTGCTGTTTAACTCTAAGCTCAGATTATTCCACAGGAAATTGAAATCTCGGTGGAGGGGACCATATGTGATTACAAGTGTGTCACCATATGGATATGTTGAGCTTCAGGATATTGATTCTGACAAAAAGTTCATTGTTAATGGACAGAGAATCAAACATTATCTTGAAAGCAATTTTGAGCAAGAATGCTCAAAACTGAGACTAGAATAAAGCTTAGTCAGAGTCCAGCTAAAGACAATAAAGAAGCGCTTATTGGGAGATGGTGCACGAAATTGTGATCCTTAACAACGGCGCCAAAAACTTGGTGCTCGGAACGTAATTCACACACTTTGTCACAACTTCGCACAACTAACCAGCAAGTGCACTAGGTCGTCCAAGTAATAAACCTTACGTGAGTAAGGGTCGATTCGACGGAGATTGTCGGCTTGAAGCAAGCTATGGTCACCTTGAAAATCTCAGTCAGGCAGATTCAAATGGTTATGGAATTTTAATAATTAAAAGATAAATAACACGTAAAATAAAGATAGAGATACTTATGTAATTCATTGGTGAGAATTTCAGATAAGCGTATAGAGATGCTTTCGTTCCTCCTGAACCTCTGCTTTCCTGCTGTCTTCATCCAATCATTCCCACTCATTTCTATGGCAAGCTTTGTGTAGGGCATCACCGTTGTCAATGGCTACTTCCCATCCTCTCAGTAAAAATGGTCCAAGATACGCTGTCACCGCATGGCTATTCATCTGTCGGTTCTCGATCATACTAGAATAGGATTTAGTAATCCTTTTGCGTCTGTCACTACGCGCAGCACTTGCGAGTTTGAAGCTCGTCATAGCCATCCCTTCCCGGATCCTACTCGGAATACCACAGACAAGGTTTAGACTTTCCGGACCTCAAGAATGGCCACCAATAGTTCTAGCCTATACCACGAAGACTCTGATCTCACGATCAGAAAGCTAAGAGATATACATTCAAGCTTGTTTGCATGTAGAACGGAAGTGTTTGTCAGGCACGCATTCATAGGTGAGAATGATGATCATCATCACATAATCATCATATTCATCATGTTCTTGTATGCGAATGGATATCATAGAGAAGAAATAGGCTTGAATTGAATAGAAAAACAGTAGTACTTTGCATTAATTCATGAGGAACAGCAGAGCTCCACACCTTAATCTATGGTGTATAGAAACTCTATCATTGAAAATACATAAGAACAAGGTCCAGGCCTGGCCGAATGGCCAGCCTCTCCAAATAGCATATGAATTCAAAAAAATAGGGAAAAAGACCCCTAATACAATAGTAAAGAGTTCTATTTATCCTAAACTAGTTACTAGGGTTATAGAATTGAGTAAATGATGCAGAAAATCACTTCCGGGCCCACTTGGTGTGTGCTTGGGCTGAGCATTGAAGCTTCCACGTGCAGAGGTCTTCCTTGGAGTTAAACGCCAGTTTGTAACCTGTTTCTCGCGTTTAACTCTGCTTTGCAACCTGTTTCTGGCGTTTAACTCCAGAATAGGGCAGAGAGCTAGCGTTGAACGCCAGTTTGCATCATCTAAACGCGAACAAAGTATGGACTATTATATATTTCTGGAAAGCCCTGGATGTCTAATTTCCAACGCAATTGAGAGCGCGCCATTTGGACTCTTGTAGCTCCAGAAAATCCACTTTGAGTGCAGGGAGGTCAGAATCCAACAGCATCTGCAGTCCTTCTTCAACCTCTGAATCTGATTTTTGCTCAAGTCCCTCAATTTCAGTCAGAAATTACCTGAAATCACAGAAAAACACACAAACTCATAGTAAAGTCCACAAGTGTGATTTTCATTTAAAAACTAATAAAAATATACTAAAAACTAACCAAATCATACTAAAAACTATGTAAAAACAATGCCAAAAAGCGTATAAATTATCCGCTCATCACAACGCCAAACTTAAATTGTTGCTTGTCCCCAAGCAACTGAAAATCAAATAGGATAAAAAGAAGAGAATATACTATAAATTCCAAAATATCAATGAAACTTAGCTCCAATCATATGAGCGGGACTAGTAGCTTTTTGCCTCTTGAATAGTTTTGGCATCTCACTTTATCCCTTGAAGTTCAGAATGATTGGCATCTTTAGGGACTTAGAATTCAGATAGTGTTATTGATTCTCCTAGTTTAGTATGTTGATTCTTGAACACAGCTACTTTATGAGTCTTGGCCGTGGCCCTAAGCACTTTGTTTTCCAGTATTACCACCAGATACATAAATGCCACAGACACATAAATGGGTGAACCTTTTCAGATTGTGACTCAGCTTTGCTAAAGTTCCCAATTAGAGGTGTCCAGAGTTCTTAAGCACACTCTTCTTTTGCTTTGGACCTCGACTTTAACCGCTCAGTCTCAAGTTTTCACTTGACACCTTCACGCCACAAGCACATGGTTAGGGACAGCTTGGTTTAGCCGCTTAGGCCAGGATTTTATTCCTTTAGGCCCTCCTATCCACTGATGCTCAAAGCCTTGGATCCTTTTTATTACCCTTGCCTTTTGGTTTTAAGGGCTATTGGCTTTTTGCTCTTGCCTTTTGGTTTAAAGAGCTTTTGGCTTTTTCTGCTTGCTTTTTCTTTTTCTTTCTTTTTTTCGCCATTTTTCTTTTCTCTTTTTTTTCGCAATCTCTTCTCTATTCACTGCTTTTTCTTGCTTGAAGAATCAATTTTATGATTTTTCAGATTATCAAATAACATGTCTCCTTTTTCACCATTCTTCAAGAGCTAACATATTTAACATTCATAAACAACAATTTCAAAAGGCATATGCACTGTTCAAGCATTCATTCAGAAAACAAAAAGTATTGTCACCACATCAAAATAATTAAACTAGTTTCAAGGATGAATTCGAAACGATGTACTTCTTGTTCTTTTGTTTTTAGAACATTTTTCATTTAAGAGAGGTGATGGATTCATAGGACATTCATAACTTTAAGGCATAGACACTTAAATACTAATGATCATGTAATAAGACACAAACATAAACATAAAGCATAGTAAACGAAAAACAGGAAAATAAGAATAAGGAGATTAAGGAACGGGTCCACCTTAGTGAGGGTGACACCTTCCTCTTCTTGAAGAACCAATGGTGCTCTTGAGCTCCTTTATGTCTCTTCCTTGTCTTTGTTGCTCCTCCCTCATAGCTCTTTGATCTTCTCTAATCTCATGGAGGATGATGGAGTGCTCTTGGTGCTCCATCCTTAGTTGTCCCATGTTGGAGCTTAATTCTCCTAGGGAGGTATTGATTTGCTCCCAATAGTTTTGTGGAGGGAAGTGCATCCCCTGAGGCATCTCAGGGATTTCATGGTGAGGAATTTCCTCATGCTCTTGTTGAGGTCCATGATCTCTTATTTTGCAGTCAAATGCTCTACCACTGAGCTATGGACCCTTGAGATGAATCTCTCCATCTCCCATGACTCGGAGGTGGAAGCTTTTGTCTTTCCTTTCCTCTTTCTAGAGGTTTCTCCGGCCTTAGGTGCCATAAATGGTTATGGAAAAACAAAAAGCAATGCTTTTACCACACCAAACTTAAAAGGTTTGCTCGTCCTCGAGCAAAAGAAGAAAAAAGTTAGTAGAAGAAGAAGAAAATGGAGGAGATGGAGGTGTGTGAATGGTTTGAATTTGAGTGGGTGGGTGTAGGTTGGTTGTATGATGGTTTTGGAGGATTAATAGAGGTGATTGGTGGAGGTTATTTTGGGGAAGAGTGTTATGAAAAGGTGTGAAGAGGAGAGAAGAAGAGTAGGTGGGGATCCTGTGGGGTCCACAGATCCAGTGAGGTCAAGGACTTAACATCCCTGCTCCAATTAGGCGTGTAAAACGCCCTTAGTATGCATGTCTGGCGTTAAACGCCAGCTTGCTGCTTGTTTCTGGTGTTTAATGCCAGCTTGATGCTTCTTTCTGGCGTTAAACGCCAGTTTGATGCTTCTTACTGGCGTTTAAACGCCAATAAGTTCTTCCTCCAGGGTGAGTTATTTTTAAAGCTGTTTTTCATTTTGTTTTTGATTTTTCAGTAGTTTTTGTGACTCCACATGATCATCAACCTAAAAAAAACATAAAATAAAAATAAAATAGATATAATTAAATAACATTGGGTTACCTCCCAACAAGCACTTCTTTAATGTCAATAGCTTGACAGTGAGCTCTCATGGAGCCTCACAGATGTTCAGAGCATTGTTGGAACCTCCTAACACCAAACCTAGAGTTTGAATGTGGGGGTTCAACACCTAACTTAGAGTTTAGTTATGGCCTCCCAACACCAAACTTAAAGTTTGACTGTGGGGGCTTTGGTTGACTCTGCAGTGAGAGAAGATTTTCATGCTTACTCTCCATGGTTACAGAAGGAGATCCTTGAGTTTTAAACACAAGGTTGTCCTCATTCAGTTGAAGGACCAACTCTCCTCTGTCCACATCAAGCACAGCTTTTGCTGTGGCTAGGAAGGGTCTTCCAAGGATGATGGATTCATCCTCATCCTTCCCAGTGTCTAGGATTATAGAATCAGCAGGGATGTAAAGGCCTTCAACCTTTACTAACACGTCCTCTACTTGTCCATAAGCCTGTTTTCTTGAGTTGTCTGCCATCTCTAATGAGATTCTGGCAGCTTACACCTCAAAGATCCCAAGTTTCTCCATTACAGAGAGTGATATTAAGTTTATTCCTGACCCCAGGTCACACAGAGCCTTCTCAAAGGTCATGGTGCCTATGTTATAGGGAATTAGGAATTTACCAGGATCCTATTTCTTTTGAGGTAGAGTTTGCTGAACCAAGGTATTTAGTTCCTTGATAAGCAATGGAGGTTCATCCTCCCAAGTCTCATTACCAAATAAGTTGGCATTCAGCTTCATGATTGCTCAGCAATGTCTTCATCTTCTTTAGAAGATGAATAGTCATCAGAGCTCATAAATGGTAAAAGGAGGTTGAATGGAATCTCTATGGTCTCTATATGAGCCTCAGATTCCTTTGGTTCCTCAAAGGGAAACTCCTTATTGGTCACTGAACGTCCCAGGAGGTCTTCCTCACTAGGATTCACATCCTCCTCCTCCTCTCTGGGTTCGGCCACACCAAGTAAGGTAATAGCCTTGCACTCTCTTTTTGGATTCTCTTCTGTATTGCTTGGGAGAGTACTAGGAGGAGTTTCAGTGACCCTTTTACTCAGCTGGCCCACTTGTGCCTCCAAATTTCTGATGGAAGACCTTGTTTCATTCATGAAACTTAGAGTGGCCTTAGATAGATCAGAGACTATATTTGCTAAGCTAGAAGGATTCTGCTCAGAATTCTCTGTCTGTTGCTGAGTGGATGATGAAAAAGGCTTGCTATTGCTAAACCTATTTCTTCCACCATTATTAAAGCCTTGTTGAGGCTTTTGTTGATCCTTCCATGAGAAATTTGGATGATTTCTCCATGAGGGATTATAGGTGTTTCCAAAGGGTTCACCCATGTAATTCACCTCTGCTATTGCAGGGTTCTCAGGATCATAAGCTTCTTCTTCAGAAGATGCCTCTATAGTACTGTTGGATGCAGCTTGCAATCCATTCAGACTCTGAGAAATCATATTGACTTGCTGAGTCAATATTTTATTCTAAGTCAATATGGCATTCAGAGTATCAATTTCAAGAACTCCCTTCCTCTGAGGCGTCCCATTACTCACATGATTCCTTTCAGAAGTGTACATGAACTGGTTATTTGCAACCATATCAATGAGTTCCTGAGCTTCTGCAGGCATTTTCTTTAGGTAAATGGATCCACCTGCAGAATGGTCCAATGACATCTTTGATAATTCAGACAGACCATCATAGAATATATCCAGGATGGTCCATTCTGAAAGCATGTCAGAAGGACACTTTTTGGTCAATTGCTTATATCTCTCCCAAGCTTCATAGAGGGATTCACCTTCTTTCTGTTTGAAGGTTTAAACATCCACTCTAAGCTTGCTAAGCTTTTGAGGAGGAAAGAACTTGGCTAAGAAAGCCGTGACCAGCTTATCCCAAGAGTTCAGGCTATCTTTAGGTTGAGAGTCCAACCATATTCTAGCTCTGTCTCTTACAGCAAATGGGAAAAGCATAAGCATGTAGACCTCGGAGTCAACCCCATTGGTCTTAACAGTATCACAGATCTGCAAGAATTAAGTTAAGAACTGAAAAGGATCTTCTGATGAAAGTCCATGAAACTTACAGTTCTGTTGCATCAGAGAAACTAATTGAGGCTTTAGCTCAAAATTGTTTGCTCCAATGCCAGGGATTGAGATGCTTCTTCCATGTAAATTGGAATTTGGTACAGTAAAGTCACCAAGCATCTTCCTTGCATTGTTATTATTTTCGGCCATGTCTCCTTCTTTTTTGAAAATTTTTGTTAGATTTTCTCCAGAGAGTTATACTTTAGCTTCTCTTAGCTTCCTCTTCAGAGTCCTTTCAGGTTCAGGATCAGCTTCAACAAGAATGTTCTTATCCTTGTTCCTGCTCATATGAAAAAGAAGAAAATAGAAAAGAAAATATAGAATCCTCTATGTTATAGTATAGAGATTCCTTTATATGAGTAGAAGAAGAAAAGAAATTCGAACACAGAAAGAGGGAGAGGGTTCAAATTTTTTGATGAAGAGAAGTGTTAGTAAATAAATAAAATAATTAGAAAGAGATGAGGGGGAGAGAATTTCAAAAATTAAATAAATTAAAAAAAAAGTATTTTTGTTTTTAATTTAAAATTAAAGTTAAAATTTGAAAATAAGAAAAGAAATAAAATTAAAATTAAAATTTAAAATAATTAGTTAATTAAAAAGGAATTTTGAAAAAGAGGAAGGTGATTTTCGAAAATTAGAGAGAGAAAATTAGTTAGGTAGTTTTGAAAAAGATAAGAATCAAACAAGATAAGATTAATTGAAAAAAAGATTTGAAAATCAATTTTGAAAAGATAAGAAGTTAGAAAAGATTTTGAAATTGATTTTGAAAAAGATGTGATTGAAAAGATATGATTGAAAATCATTTTGAAAAAGATTTGAAAAGGAAATTAAAAAGATTTGATTTTTGAAATCAAAGTTGATTACTTGACTCACAAGAAACTTGAAGATATGATTTTAAAATTTAAAGATTGAACCTTGATAAACCCCGATTTTGTGATTTATCTTGTGATTATTTTGGGGGATTTTATCACCTTTTCCCACATTTATTCAATGAAATAGCATGGTTTTGTAATTCTCCCTTGATTTGTGCTTAAATGTGAAAACATGCTTTTTAGGCCTTAATTTTGCCAATTTTAACTCACTTTAATTCCATTCAATGCCTTGATGTATTTGTTGAGTGATTTTAGGTTCATAAGGCAAGTATTGGATGGAAGAAGTGAGAAGAAAAGCATGCAAGTGGGAGAACTCAAGAAGAAATGAAGGAGCCGTAAAGCTGTCAAGCCTGACCTCTTCGCACTCAAATGACCATAACTTGAGCTACAGAGGTCCAAATGAGGCGGTTCTAGTTGCGTTGGAAAGCTAACATTCGTGGCTTCGAAATGATATAAAATTTACTATATGTTGCGTCACGTTCAGGGGCGCGCACGCGCACTTTGTGCACGCGCACCGATGCTGTCTGTGGCCCACTTTAATGAAATCGCTCCCAGCGATTTTGCAGCTCATTTTGGGCCCAATCCAACCCATTTCTGATGCTATTAAATCCAAGGATTGAAGGGGGAATGAAGCAAGTAGTCATAGTTTAGTTTTCATCATGTTTTAGGTAGAATTCTAGAGAGAGAAGCTCTTTCTTCTCTCTAGAATTTAGGGTAGTTTAGGTTAATTCTTCTTGGATCCAAGTTATAATTCTTGTTTTGATTTAGTTCTTCCTTTTAATTTCTTGTTATTACATCTCTATTCTTCTAGTTTTACTTGTCATTTCCTTTATTTTGCCATTTTTATGTTTATGAACCATTGTTGAATCTTAATTTTCTTTAATGCAATTTTAAGTTTCCATGTTCTTTTATTGTTGATTTGAGTTGTGATCTTGTGTCCTTGCAATTTGTAGTTGGTAAATTTATATTTCTTGCACATTTTACTATGCTTTCCATGTATGCCTTCCAAGTGTTTGATAAAATGCTTGGAAGGATGTTAGAGTAAATTTGAGCATTCTTGGCTTGGAAAGAGTAATTGGGCAATCTTGAGTCATGAAAACCCAACTCATGTTGGTGATCTAGAGTTGTTAGCTAATATTGTTTCCATTGACGCTAATCTTTTGCTAATTAAATTAGTGAGTTGATTAGGACTTTTGGAATATTATTTCCATTGACGCTAATCTTTTGCTATTTTAATTAGTAAGTCGATTAGGACTTTTGGATTGAGATTAGCTAGTCTCATTAGACTTTCTTCCAATGTTGGAGATGACGTAATGAGATAAATTCTTGTTATTATTGTGGTGTGATTAATTAGTCTTGTTTGACATTCTCCCTATTTGTTGGAGTTAACTAAATAAGATGAATTAATCATTGCATGACTAGGATAGAAAGCCTATGATCTCAATCTTTGCCATGAATGTCTCTCTTTATTACTTGCTTCCTTTAATTGCTCTCTTTATTTTTCTTGTCATTTATTTTATTGCCCTCTCACCAATCAAAACCCCCTTTACCCCACTTCATAGCCAATAATCATACAATTCATTGCAACTCTTCGTGAGACGACCCGGAGCCCAAATACTCCGGTTATAAATTCATTTGGGGTTTGTTACTAGTGACAACTCAAATTTTTGCATGAAAGGATTATTGATTGGTTTAGAAACTATACTTCACAATGAGACTCCACTAGATAAATTCTAAACCGTCAAGAATTCGTTCATCAAAATGGCGCCGTTGCCGGAGAGTTGCAATGGTGTTGTTTTATTGGTTATTGTATATATGTGAATAGTGTGAATATCTTGCTTTTTTCTTTATTTGCTAGTTTTTGTTAGTTTTATTTTGCTTTTCCGCTATGAATTCTCACCTTGGCTATGAGTTTGGTTCTAATCGTGTTGTAGGAAATGTGAACTTCAATGATGACACTCATTATGGATGAAACCAACAAAGATGGGAGGAGCCTCAAGGAATTGATCACTCCTATTGGCAACAACCTCCGGATACTTATAGGTATAATTACCATCCTAATACATGTTAATTCAATGGCTATGATGACTCCTTTTGTGATAATCAAGCACCACCACCATATGCTTATGATTCTTATCCTTAACATGAACCTCAACCCTACTCACAAGCCCCTTTTCACCAAACACCTCCATATGATCCCAACCCATATCCACCATACCAACCACCTTGTGAACCATATGAACCATATGAAGAACCACCCCAATTCTACCACCAATACCCTCAAGAACCACCACCTCCATACTATTACCAAGATGAATCACCTCCCATGTATGATAACTTTCAACCACATAATAAATTTCCCTTTCCACCACAACCCTCCAAGGAAAAACACCCACATCCATCCATCCAAGAGTCAATGGATCGTCTCAAAGAAGAAATGGATCGGCTTCAAGCAATAATCCATCAAAAGGAGCAAGAAGAAGCCCAAAGGAAGAATTATGAAGCTATTGAGGCTAACCTTGCCAAAATTAAAGCCAACTTGGACTCATGGGACTCATGCAACAAGCAAAGCATCTCCACGGATGAATGTGAGAAATCAACCGAAGGAAGGAGCATGAAGGAGATTTTAGAATCTCAACATGAGGACAAGGAGATGGGGTATGTCTTGCAACAAGTGGAGAGTGAAGAGATTGTTAAAGAAGAAGAAGTGGTTGAAGAGTTAGAGGAAGTTGAACAAGAGGTGGATTCCAAGTTTGAGAACACTTCCACACCAAGTAACATTATTGAGGATTTTGTGGAAGTTGTTGAAACCTCTTCCATTGAGCTTGAAGGCGATATTAAGGAGGGTGCGCAACCTCCTAAGCATATAATGAATAATGAAGAATTGGAAGAAGGTGAGCAAGCAACAAATCTTCCTCTTAAAGATGAGCCCACACCAACACATGATCCTTTGGTATTTGAAGAATCTTCTCCTCTTGAAATTGAGGTGGATGTTGAGACAAGTTCCACATTACCTCCAAGTTGTGATATGAAGAATGGAGAAGAACTAGAAGAGGTTGGTGAGGAAGTAATTGGACATGAAGAGCCTTGTCAAGAGGTGAAAGTTGAAAAAGCTTGCCAAGAGGTGGAGGTAGTCAAGGAAGAGCACAAGGGAATGGAACTTACAAGACCATTGGAGACGTCCCTTCCTAAGTCACCATCCAACACAACATTCAAGTGGGTAAAACTCTTATCCTTAAGCTTTAATTTCTCACTTGAATATGGTTTGCTTGAGACGGATGGGCAACTTAGAGCTCTTTGTGGAGTTAAGAGTAAGAGAGAGTTGTGTAGTGGTTGGAAACATCATTCTAGGTTCATTATGGTTACTTGCTCAAAGTTTGATTGCAAGGTTTGTTGTGGAGCTAAATTGTATGGGTCTAGGAAGTTGTTTGGAGGCTTCTTTGAGAATTCCAAGGCTAAACCACCCAATTGGAGCTATGATGATCAACTTGAAGATGGGTGCAAAAACAAGATTTGGGATCCGGGAATATATGAGGATCAATTTTGGGAGCTCATATCTTGGGAAGAATCTCACCCAAGCTTGGTGGAAATGGTTGGAAATTCTGACAACCAATTGAGGAGAAAGCATTCTTGGAGGATCAAGGATGAGTACAAGCACAAGCCACCATAACAAGGAGCTTCCCAAATGTCCAACTTAAGGACTTAAACTAAAAGTGCTAGGTGGGAGACACCCCACCATGGTAAACTCTTTCCACTCTCTTTTAGATTTGGTTAATAAGTGATTGGAGTTGCCATTATAGGTAGTTCTTCTTATTTTCTATACTCCTATACATTTTGCTTTTATTGATAGGCTGTTTGTTGCATTCATGCTTTGATTAGAATAGTTGTTGTTGAATTGCATTTTGCTTATAGTATAAGTTTTATTTTTAGTATGTTTGAAAATTTTTCAAAAACCAAAAAGATTTGTTGTTAAATTTGATTTTTGATTGTTTTAGAATGCTTATAGATTAGGAGAATGCCCTGTTTTTCAAAAAAAAAAAAATCGAGAATCGGCGCCCAAGCGCGCAGTGCGCGTGCGTGCCGGTGTGGTTTCACAACTCCTAGTACTAAAACCCGAGAGTTGTGCCCACTTTATGCCTACTTTGTGTCAGGCGATCTGTGCGTAAGCACGCATGGCGCGCGCGCGCCGATTGTCCCTATCACATCCGCGCCCAAGCACGCATGGCGCGCGCGTGCGGATTGTACCTGCTGCATCTGTGCCTAAGCACGCATGGCGCATATGCATGGATTTGCCCTCTGTTTTTCTCCTTTATCCTTTCTCCTTCTTTCCTCTTTTCTTCTTCTTTCTTTCTACTTTTTTTTTTCTTTCTCTTCTTCCTCTCTTGAAAAAAAAAATTTTTTTCTCTCTTTTATTAAAAAAAAAAAATAAACTTTTTTTTCTTCCATCCTCTTTTATTGCATTTGCTTATTTTCATTCATTGCATTTTAATTTTGTTTTTATAGTTTGTTCTTATTTTCTTTTCTAAGTTTCTCATTTTAATAATGGTGTTTTATTCTCTTACTCAATTGTTGAGAAGTCCTTGGATTAATCTTGGTGCTTTGTGACTTGTTTGGTATTAATTGTAATATTTTCTCTACACACAAGATTGATGCTTTAGTCCTTCCTGACTCATGATCCCTTGTTTTTATACTTCATCATCATTGAGTTAGGATGGGACCAAATGCTCTCATGCTTATCACTAATCTTGTTTGTGTCAATTGTTGATTAAGCTTGATGCAACATGCTCTTCATATCATGTACCCATGCTTTAACTTGTTCTTGCATCAAGTATTAGTTAATATGCCTTTGTTTGAATTGCTTTCTCACTCACATGTTGTAGCTACCATGTATTTGAGAACCTTACTCTTATTTGGCATTAGCCCCCGCCTATGTTTTATTTGCTCTAATATCTTTGTTGTGGGCTTAATTCTTTTCTTTCTCTTTCCTTTTAGGTTGGCAACCAAGAAGGAAAAGGAGGGAAAATTTCTAATGGGGCAACAAACAAGTCATCCGCACAACCTTTTGAAGAAGCTCAACAAGTTGTAGCAACCCGTCCACCTTGCTCTCCTTTGCATGCACCGAGGACGGTGCTAATTTCTAAGTGTGGGGAGGTCATCTGATCGATCTCCATGGGTAACAATCTCTTTTTTTTCAACACCAATTCTTAATTTTTGTCCTTGTTAGTTAGTTGTTGCATTGCATGATAGGTTGCATGTTAGTTAGAATTTGTACATATTTTTACCACTTCCTTTTTATGTTAGGACTACTTGGTTAGGGTGATGATTTCTTTTCCAAGAAAAATTGTTTTTTAGGGAACCCTACCAATTTGAAAAAATTTTTTGTGACAAACTTGCTTGAAGAATTTATTTTGGAACATGGTTTTTGAGCTAAGAACACAAGCATGTGAGTTTTGAGCCTAATTGTGTGGTTACATCATATAACCACTTATTTCCATTCTTGTGTGCATTGTTCTCTTTCTATGATTGTAATCTTTGATTTGTTTGATTCTTTATATCCATTATTCCATGTATACATGCATTTATATGATTGAGGCCATTGTTCAAATAGCTCACTTACCCAAATAAGCCTACCTTTTATCTTCCATTGTTAGCCAATTTTGAGCCTATGCTTAACCCATTTGTTCTTAATTGTAGCACATTACAAGCCAAAGTGAAAAACAATAAATGTCCTTAATTTGGATCTTTGATTAGCTTAGACTAGTGAGAGTGTTCATTATTTGATTTTGGGAGAGTTCGGAACATTGGGAGGGAATAAAAGGGTATTTTTGTATTTGTGTTGAACATTTTGGGAATTGGGTACATACTCATGTATTAATCATGTGTAAACCATATGCATTGATGTTCTTGTATATATTTTAGTTGAAAAGAAAAAAAATAATAAAAACAAAAAAAATGAGAAAAATAAAAAGAAAAAAAAAATATATATATATATATATATAAAAAGAATTACAATAAAAAGAGGACAAAAATGCCCCAAAGTTCAAAGTTCAATAAAAGTCAATGCATATGGGTGGTGATCAAAAAGAGAATGCATGAGTGTGTGAAAAAGTGAATCATGGGTAGCTAGGTATTGTATTAGAATTGTATAGGTTGTTATATGTGTTTGGTGAGAGCTTAGGTTAATCAAAGATTCAAATTTTAAGCTCACTTGACCATATTCACCCTACCTTGATCCTAACCCCATTACAACCTATGAACAAGTCCTCATGATGAATGTATGCATGCATTGAATAATTGTTGATTGTTAGATGAAAAACAAATCACGGAAAGCATGAGTAGAAGAGAATTGAGTGAATCAACCATATACACTTGAGCGACTAGAGCGGATACACATCCGGTGAGGGTTCGATGCTCAATTTCTTGTTCCCGGCTTTCATGAACTTTTCTTCTTGCAAGTCTATTTGTACTTCATTTTGATATTTGAATTGGTAGGATTCATGAGTCATCATACTACTTAGCCCTACATGAGCATATGTGGTCTTGGGGATTAATTTACTTTTAACCAAGTAGATAGAAGTATTTTACATTTAGTTACATGCATGTAGATATGTTTATATAGTTTATTTGCATTGAATAAATGTTTATATCCCTTTTTCTTGTCCTTCTTTATTCTTAGCATGAGAACATGCTTGGTTTAAGTGTGGGGAGATTTGATAAACCCCGATTTTGTGGTTTATCTTGTGATTATTTTGGGGGATTTTATCACCTTTTCCCACATTTATTCAATGAAATAGCATGGTTTTGTAATTCTCCCTTGATTTATGCTTAAATGTGAAAACATGCTTTTTAGGCCTTAATTTTGCCAATTTTAACTCACTTTGATTCCATTCAATGCCTTGATGTGTTTGTTGAGTGATTTTAGGTTCATAAGGCAAGTATTGGATGGAAGAAGTGAGAAGAAAAGCATGCAAGTGGGAGAACTCAAGAAGAAATGAAGGAACCGTAAAGCTGTCAAGCCTGACCTCTTTGCACTCAAACGACCATAACTTGAGCTACAGAAGTCCAAATGAGGCGGCTCTAGTTGCATTGGAAAGCTAACATCCGGGGCTTCGAAATGATATAAAATTTGCTATATGTTGCGTCACGTTCAGGGGCGCGTACGCGCACTTTGCGCGCGCGCGCTGATGCTGTCTGTGGCCCACTTTAATGAAATCGCCCCCAGCGATTTTGCAGCTCATTTTGGGCCCAATCCAACCCATTTCTAATGCTATTGAACCCAGGGATTGAAGGGGGAATGAAGCAAGTAGTCATAGTTTAGTTTTCATCATGTTTTAGGTAGAATTCTAGAGAGAGAAGCTCTCTCTTCTCTCTAGAATTTAGGGTAGTTTAGGTTAATTCTTCTTGGATCCAAGTTATAATTCTTGTTTTGATTTAGTTCTTCCTTTTAATTTCTTGTTATTACATCTCTATTCTTCTAGTTTTACTTGTCATTTTCTTTATTTTGCCATTTTTATGTTTATGAACCATTGTTGAATCTTAATTTTCTTTAATGCAATTTTAAGTTTCCATGTTCTTTTATTGTTGATTTGAGTTGTGATCTTGTGTCCTTGCAATTTGTAGTTGGTAGATTTATATTTCTTGCACATTTTACTATGCTTTCCATGTATGCCTTCCAAGTGTTTGATAAAATGCTTAGATGGATGTTAGAGTAGATTTGAGCATTCTTGGCTTGGAAAGAGTAATTGGGCAATCTTGAGTCATGAAAACCCAACTCATGTTGGTGATCTAGAATTGTTAGCTAATATTATTTCCATTGACGCTAATCTTTTGCTAATTAAATTAGTGAGTTGATTAGGACTTATGGAATATTGTTTCCATTGATGCTAATCTTTTGCTATTTTAATTAGTAAGTCGATTAGGACTTTTGGATTGAGATTAGCTAGTCTCATTAGACTTTCTTCCAATGTTGGAGATGACGTAATGAGATAAATTCTTGTTATTATTGTGGTGTGATTAATTAGTCTTGTTTGACATTCTCCCTATTTGTTGGAGTTAACTAAATAAGATGAATTAATCATTGCATGACTAGGATAGAAAGCCTGTGATCTTAATCTTTGCCATGAATGTCTCTCTTTATTACTTGCTTCCTTTAATTGCTCTCTTTATTTTTCTTGTCATTTATTTTATTGCCCACTCACCAATCAAAACCCCCTTTACCCACTTCATAGCCAATAATCATACAATTCATTGCAACTCTTCGTGAGACGATCCGGAGTCCAAATACTTCGGTTATAAATTCATTTGGGGTTTGTTACTAGTGACAACTCAAATTTTTGCATGAAAGGATTATTGATTGGTTTGGAAACTATACTTCACAACAAGACTCCATTATATAAATTCTAAACCATCAAGAATTCGTTCATCAAACCTTTCTTAATAGGCAAGTAACAAACTTAAAAATTTTTGAATCAATCACATTAATTGTTAGTAAAGATTTTGAAATTATGAGCAAGATAAGAAAAAGATTTTTGAAAATCAATTTGAAATTTTCGAAAATATGAAAGAAAAAATGAAAAAGATTTGATTGTTGAAAAAGATTTGAAAAAGATAGAATTTTTTAATTGAAAATTTGATTTGACTCATAAGAAACAACTAAATTTAAAAATTTTTGAAGAAGTCAACTCAAATTTTCGAAAATTTATGAGAGAAAAAGGGAAAGATATTTTTTTTATTTTTGAATTTTTAATGAAGAAAGAGAAAAACACAAAAAAGACACAAGACATAAAAATTATGAATCAAAACATACAATGCATGCAAGAACACTTTGAATGTCAAGATGAACACCAAGAACACTTTGAATGTCAAGATGAACACCAAGAACTTATTTTTGAAAATTTTTAAGAAAAGAAAAACATGCAAGACACCAAAATTAAAAATTTTTCATGTATAGACACTAACAAATTGAAAATGCATATGGAAAACAAGAAAAGACACAAAACAAGAAATTTTAAAGATCAAACAAGAAGACTTACAAAGAACAACTTGAAGATCATGAAGAATGCAATGCATGAATTTTCGAAAAATGCAAGAAAGAGATAAACATGCAATTGACACCAAACTTATAAATTGACAATAGACTCAAACAAGAAACACAAAATTATTTTTGATTTTATGATTTTAGAAAAATTTTTTGGATTTTTCGAAAATTATTTTGAAAAGGAAAATAAGGATTTCAAAATTTTTAATAGGAATTCCAGGAATCTTGCAATGTTAGTCTAAAACTCCGGTCCAGGAATTAGACATGGCTTACT
Organism: Arachis ipaensis; assembly: GCF_059453495.1. Taxonomy (NCBI): domain Eukaryota; kingdom Viridiplantae; phylum Streptophyta; class Magnoliopsida; order Fabales; family Fabaceae; genus Arachis; species Arachis ipaensis. Next base: position 83,166,506 of record NC_142444.1, read on the forward strand.
AGGCAGCTAAGCTTTCAGTGAAAGCTCCGGTCCAAAACACTAGACATGGCCAATGGCCAGCCAAGCTTTAGCATATACAAATCAGACATACAATAGCTGATACTTCATTAAACTTGCTTCTGTGCTGATGAGTGGAAGCCTCGGTCCAAAAGAGTTAGACATGGCTTTACAGCCAGCCAGGCTTCAACATGCTTCATGAAACTCTAGAATTCCTTCTTAAAAATTCTGAAGCCATAGAATAATTTATTTTCAATTTTTTTTTTAAATTTTTTCGAAAATAAATAAAAATAAAGAGTTAAAATTAAAATAAAATTATCTAATCTGAGCAACAAGATGAACCGTCAGTTGTCCAAACTCGAACAATCACCGTTGTCAATGGCTACTTTCCATCCTCTCAGTGAAAATGGTCCAAGATGTGCTGTCACCGCACAGCTATTCATCTGTCGGTTCTCGATCATATTGGAATAGGATTCAGTAATCCTTTTGCGTCTGTCACTACGCCCAGCACTTGCGAGTTTGAAGCTCGTCACAGCCATCACTTCCCGGATCCTACTCGGAATACCACAGACAAGGTTTAGAATTTTTGGACCTCAAGAATGGCCGCCAATAGTTCTAGCCTATACCACGAAGACTCTGATCTCACGATCAGAAGGCTAAGAGATATACATTCAAGCTTGTTTGCATGTAGAATGGAAGTGTTTGTCAGGCACACGTTCATAGGTGAGAATGATGATGAGCGTCACATAATCATCACATTCATCATGTTTTTGTGTGCGAATGGATATCTTAGAGAAGAAATAGGCTTGAATTGAATAGAAAAACAGTAGTACTTTGCATTAATTCATGAGGAACAGCAGAGCTCCACACCTTAATCTATGTTGTGTAGAAACTCTACCGTTGAAAATACATAACAAGGGTTCTATTTATCCTAAACTAGGGAAAAATAGGGAAAAATAGGGAAAAAGACCCCTAGTACAATAGTAAAGAGTTCTATTTATCCTAAACTAGTTACTAGGGTTACAGAATTGAGTAAATAATGCAGAAAATTACTTCCGGGCCCACTTGGTGTGTTCTTGGGCTGAGCATTGAAGCTTCCACGTGCAGAGGTTTTCCTTGGAGTTAAACGCCAGTTTGTAACCTGTTTCTGGCGTTTAACTCTGCTTTGCAACCTGTTTCTGGCATTTAACTCCAGAATAGGGCAGAGAGCTGGCGTTGAACGCCAGTTTGCATCGTCTAAACTCAAGCAAAGTATAGACTATTATATATTGCTGGAAAGCCCTGGATGTCTAATTTCCAACGCAATTAAGAACGTGCCATTTGGACTCCTGTAGCTCCAGAAAATCCACTTTGAGTGAAGAGAGGTCAGAATCCAACAGCATTTGCAGTCCTTCTTCAACCTCTGAATCTGATTTTTGCTCAAGTCCCTCAATTTCAGCCAGAAATTATCTGAAATCACAGAAAAATACACAAATTCATAATAAAGTCCAGAAATGTGATTTTTATTTAAAAACTAATAAAAATATACTAAAAACTAACTAAATCATACTGAAAACTATGTAAAAACAATACCAAAAAGCCTATAAATTATCCGCTCATCAGGAGGCAACCCAATGTTCTTTAATTATATATATTTATTTTTCATTGTTATTTTATATTTTCTTTAGGTTGATGATCATGTGGAGTCACAAAAACAACTGAAAAAGCAAAAACAGAATGAAAAATAGCATTAAAAACAGCACACCCTGGAGGAGGAGCTTACTGGCGTTCAAACGCCAGTAAGGGTAGCAGAATGGGCGTTAAACGCCCAGTCTGGCACCATTCTGGGCATTTAACGCCAGAAAAGGGCACCAGACTAGTGTTTAATGACAGAAAAGGGCACAAAGCTGGTGTTTAAACGCCAGAAAGGGAAGAAAAGCTGGCGTTGAACGCCAGAAATGGGCAGCAACCTGGCGTTTAATGCCAGGATTGGCACTACAAGGGGCGTTTACACACCAACATGGTGCAGGGATGAAAAATCCTTGACACCTCAAGTTCTGTGGACCCCACAGGATCCCCATCTTGACACCTCAACTCTATCTCTCTCTTCTTCACACCTTCCCATAACACCCTTCCCCAAATACCCCTCACCAATCACCTCCACCCACTCTTCCCAAAAAACCCCACCCACCTCACAATTCAAATTCAAACCATTTCCCTCCTAAACCCATTCCATCTCCTCCATTTTCTTCTTCTTCTAATCCCTTTTTCTTCTTTTGCTTGAGGACGAGCAAACCTTCTAAGTTTGGTGTGGTAAAAGCATTGCTTTTTGTAACCATTTATGGCACCTAAGGCCGGAGAAACCTCTAGGAAGAGGAAAGGGAAGGCAGTTGCTTCCAACTCCGAGTCATGAGAGATGGAGAGATTCATCTCAAAAGCCCATCACTAGAAAAAGGATGGAGCAAACAAGAGAGCCCACTCATGGACCTCAACAAAAGCAACCCATTATCCTCCATGAAATCAGAGAGGAGCAACAAAGGCAAGGAAGAGACATTGAGGAGCTCAAGCACTCCATAGGATCTTCAAGAAGGAGAACTAGCTGCCATCACTAAGGTGGACGCGTTCTTTAATTTCCTAGTTCTTATTTTTCTGTTTTTCGATTTCTACGCTTGATGTTCTATCTATGTTTGTGTCTTTACTACATGATCATTAGTATCTTAGTGTCTATGCCTTAAAGCTATGAATGTCCTATGAATCCATCACCTTTCTTAAATGAAAAAATGTTTTTAATCACAAAAGAACAAGAAGTACATGATTTCAAATTCATCCTTGAAATTAGTTTAATTATTTTAATGTGGTGACAATACTTTTTGTTTTCTGAATGAATGCTTGAACAGTGCATATGTCTTTTGAATTTGTTGTTTATGAATGTTAAATTTGTTGGCTCTTAAAAGAATGATGTAAAAGAGAAATGTTATTGATAATCTGAAAAATCATAAAAATTGATTCTTGAAGTAAGAAAAAGCAGTGAAAAAAAAGAAGCTTGTCAAAAAAAATTTGCAAAATAAAAAAGAAAAAGCCAATAGCCCTTTAAACCAAAAGGCAAGGGTAATAAAAAGGATCCAAGGCTTTGAGCATTAGCGAATAGGAGGGCCTACAGGAATAAAATCCTGGCCTAAGCGGCTAAACCAAGCTGTCCCTATCCATGTGCTTGTGGCGTGAAGGTGTCAAGTGAAAACTTGAGACTGAGCGGTTAAAGTCATGGTCCAAAGTAAAAAGAGTGTGCTTAAGAACCCTGGACATCTCTAATTGGGGACTCTAGCAAAGCTGAGTTATAATCTGAAAAGGTTCACCCAGTTATGTGTCTGTGGCATTTATGTATCCAGGGGTAATACTGGAAGACAAAGTGCTTAGGGCCACGGCCAAGACTCATAAAGTAATTGTGTTCAAGAATCAACAATATTGAACTAGGAGAATCAATAACACTATCTAAATTTTGAGTTCCTAAAGATGCCAATCATTCTAAACTTCAAGGGATAAAGTGAGATGCCAAAACTGTTCAGAGGCAAAAAGCTACGAGTCCCGCTCATCTAATTGGAGCTAAGTTTCATTGATAATTTGGAATTTATAGTATATTCTCTTCTTTTTATCCTATTTTATTTTCACTTGCTTGGGGACAAGCAACAATTTAAGTCTGGTGTTGTGATGAACGGATAATTTATACGCTTTTTGGCATTGTTTTTAGTATGTTTTTAGTATATTTTAGTTAGTTTTTATTTTGTTTTTACTAGTTTTTATTCAAAAATCACATTTCTAGACTTCACTATGAGTTTGCGTGTTTTTCTGTGATTTCAGGTATTTTCTGGCTGAAATTGAGGGACCTGAGCAAAAATCTGATTCAAAGGCTGAAAAAGGACTGCAGATGCTGTTGGATTCTGACCTCCCTGTACTTGAAGTGGATTTTTTGGAGCTACAAAAGCCCAATTGGCACGCTCTTAATTGCGTTGAAAAGTAGATGTCCTGGGCTTTCCAGAAATATATAATAGTCCATACTTTGCTCAAGATTTGATGGCCCAAATCGGCATTCCAAGTCTGCATAAAAATTCTGGCGTCAAAACGCCAGAACTGGCATAAAAGCTGGAGTTAAACGCCCAAACTGGCACAAAAGCTGGCGTTTAACTCCAAGAAAAGCCTCTACATGTGAAAGCTTTAATGCTCAGCCCAAGCACACACCAAGTGACAGTGTATTTGGACCATTTTAACTGAGAGGACGGGAAGTAGCCATTGACAACGGTGATGCCCAACATAGAACTTGCCATGGAAAGGAGTATGAATGATTGGAAGAAGGCAATAGGAAAGTAGAAGTTCAGGAGGAACAAAACATCTTCATACGCTTATCTAAAATTCTCACCAATGAATTACATAAGTATCTCTATCCTATTTTATATTTTATTCATCTTTTAATTATCAATCCTCCATAACCATTTGAATCCGCCTGACTGAGATTTACAAGATGACCATAGCTTGTTTCAAGCCAACAGTCTCCGTGGGATCGACCCTTACTCGCGTAAGGTTTATTACTTGGATGACCCAGTGCACTTGCTGGTTAGCTGTGCGGAGTTGTGAAAAAGAGTTGAGATTACAATTGTGCGTACCACGTTGTTGGCGCCATTGATGATCACAATTTCGTCCACCAATATGCACTCAAGCTATTGCAGTTAGAATGGAGGTGGTTATCAGGCACACGTTCATAGGTGAGAATAATGATGAGCGTCACGGATCATCACATTCATCAGGTTGAAGTGCGAGTGAATATCTTAGAATAGAAATAAGCGTGATAGAATGGAAAACAGTAGTAATTGCATTAATTCATCGAGACACAGCAGAGCTCCTCACCCCCAACCATGGGATTTAGAGACTCATGCTGTCAGAAATACAATATGAAACGTGTAATGTTTCATGAGGTGTGTAAATACAATAGCAAAAGGTCCTATTTATAGAAAACCAGTAGCCTAGGGTTTACAGAAATGAGTAAATGATGCAGAATCCACTTCCGGGCCCACTTTGTGTGTGCTTTGGCTGAGCATTGAGGCTTTCACGTGTAGAGGCTTTTCTTGGAGTTAAACGCCAGCTTTTGTGCCAGTTTGGGCGTTTAACTCCAGCTTTTATGCCAGTTCTGGCGTTTTGACGCCAGAATTTCTATGCTGACTTGGAACGCCGGTTTGGGACATCAAATCTTGAGCAAAGTATGGACTATTATATATTTCTGGAAAGCCCTAGATGTCTACTTTCCAACGCAATTGAGAGTGGGCCAATTAGGCTTCTGTAGCTCCAGAAAATTTACTTCACGTGCAGGGAGGTCAGAATCCAACAACATCTGCAGTCCTTTTTAATCCTCTGAATCAGATTTTTGCTCAGGTCCTTCAATTTCAGCCAGAAAATACCTGAAATCACAGAAAAATACGCAAACTCATAGTAAAGTCTAGAAATGTGATTTTAATTTAAAAACTAATAAAAACATAATAAAAACTAACTAAAATATACTAAAAACATACTAAAAACAATGCCAAAAAGCGTATAAATTATCCGCTCATCACAACACCAAACTTAAATTGTTGCTTGTCCCCAAGCAACTGAAAATCAAATATGATAAAAAGAAGAGAATATACAATGAATTCCAAAAACATCTATGAAGATCAGTCTTAATTAGATGAGCGGGGCTATTAGCTTTTTGCTTCTGAACATTTTTGGTATCTCACTTTATCTTTTGAAGTTTAGAATGATTGGCTTCTATAGGAACTCAGAATTCAGATAGTGTTATTGATTCTCCTAGTTCAGTATGTTGATTCTTGAACACAGTTACTTTATGAGTCTTGGCTGTGACCCTAAACATTTTGTTTTCCAGTATTACCACCGGATACATAAATGCCACAGACACATAACTGGGTGAACCTTTTCAGATTGTGACTCAGCTTTGCTAGAGTCTCCAATTAGAGGTGTCCAGAGCTCTTAAGCACACTCTTTTTGCTTTGGACCACGACTTTAACCGCTCAGTCTCAAGTTTTTACTTGACACTTTCACGCCACAAGCACATGGTTAGGGACAGCTTGGTTTAGCCGCTTAGGCCAGGATTTTATTCTTGTGGGCCCTCCTATCCACTGATGCTCAAAGCCTTGGATCCTTTTTATTTTACCCTTGCCTTTTGGTTTAAAGGGCTATTGGCTTTTTCTGCTTGCTTTTTCTTTTTCTCTTCTCTTTCTTTTTTTCCGCCAATTATTTTTTATTATTTTTTTCGCAAGCTTTTCACTGCTTTTTCTTGCTTCAAGAATCATTTCTATGATTTTTCAGATTATCAAATAACATTTCTCCTTTTCCATCATTCTTTCAAAAGCCAACAATTTTAACATTCATAAACAACAATTTCAAAAATATGCACTGTTCAAGCATTCATTCAGAAAAACAAAAGTATTGCCACCTACATCAAAATAATTAAACTGTTTTAAAATTCGAAATTCATGCACTTCTTTTTCTTTTTCAATTAAAAATATTTTTCATTTAAGAAAGGTGATGGATTCATTTTCATAGCTTTAAGGCATAGACACTTAGACACTAGTGATCATGTAATAAGACACAAACATAAATAAACATAAAGCATAAAAATTCGAAAAATAGAAAATAAAGAACAAGGGAATTAAAGAACGGGTCCACCTTAGTGATGGCGGCTTGTTCTTCCTCTTGAAGATCTTATGGAGTGCTTGAGCTCCTCAATGTCTCTTCCTTGCCTTTGTTGCTCCTCCCTCATGACTTTTTGGTCTTCTCTAATTTCATGGAGGAGGATGGAATGCTCTTGGTGCTCCACCCTTAGTTGTCCCATATTAGAACTTAATTCTCCTAGGGAGGTGTTGATTTGCTCCCAATAATTTTGTGGAGAAAAATGCATCCCTTGAGGCATCTCAGGGATTTCATGATGAGGAATTTCCTCATGCTCTTGTCCATGAGTAGGATCTCTTGTTTGCTCCATCCTTTTCTTAGTGATGGGCTTGTCCTCATCAATGAGGATGTCTTCCTCTATGTCAATTCCAGCTGAATTGCAAAGGAGACAAATGAGATGAGGGAAGGCTAACCTTGACAAAATAGAGGACTTGTCCACCACCTTGTAGAGTTCTAGGGATATAACCTCATGAACTTCTACTTCCTCTCCAATCACGATGCTATGGATCATGATAGCCCGATCTACAGTAACTTCAGACCGGTTGCTAGTGGGAATAATTGAGCGTTGGATGAACTCCAACCATCCCCTAGCCACAGGCTTGAGGTCATGCCTTCTTAGTTGAACCGGCTTCGGCCACAACTTCATAGAAGTGGTCTTGATGGGCCTTTGAGATGAATCTCTCCATCTCCCATGACTCAGAGGTGGAAGCTTTTGCCTTCCCTTTCCTCTTTCTAGAGGTTTCTTCGGCCTTAGGTGCCATAAATGGTTATGGAAAAACAAAAAGCAATGCTTTTACCACACCAAACTTAAGGTTTGTTCGCCCTTGGGCAAAAGAAGAAAGAAGAGAGTAGAAGAAGAAGAAACAGAGGAGATGGGGGGGTTAGTGTTTCGGCCAAGGGGGAAAAGTAGTGTTTAAGATGTGTGAAGATGAAGGGGTGAAGATGGGTTTATATAGGAGTGGAGAGGGGGGCTTTGGTTCGGCCATGTATGGGTGGGTTTGGGAGGGAAAGTGGTTTAAATTTGAATGGTGAGGTAGGTGGGGTTTATGATTTATAGAATATTATATATTGCTGGAAAGCCCAAGATGTCTACTTTCCAACGCAATTGAAAGCGCGCCAATTGGGCTTCTGTAGCTCCAAAAAATCCACTTCGAGTGCAGGGAGGTCAGAATCCAACAGCATCTGCAGTCCTTTTTCAACCTCTGAATCAGATTTTTGCTCAGATCCCTCAATTTCAGCCAGAAAATACCTGAAATCACAGAAAAACACACAAACTCATAGTAAAGTCCAGAAATGTGATTTTTATTTAAAAACTAATAAAAATATAATAAAAACTAACAAAAATATACTAAAAACATACTAAAAATAATGCCAAAAAGCGTATAAATTATTCGCTCATCACATATCTCTTGGGTTTCTAATCTAAGATTAGAACCTTCGTGGTATAGGCTAGAATTATTGGTGGCCATTCCTGAGATCCGGAAAGTCTAAACCTTGTTTGTGGTATTCCGAGTAGGATCTGGGAAGGGATGACTGTGACGAGCTTCAAAATCACGAGTGCTGGGCGTAGTGACAGACGCAAAAGGATCAATGGATCCTATTCCAACATGAGTGAGAACTGACAGATGATTAGCCATGCGGTGACAGCGTATTTGGACCATTTTCACTGAGAGGACGGATGGTGCCATTGACAATGGTGATCCACCAACATACAGCTTGCCATGGAAGGAGGCTTGCATGCATGAAGAAGAAGATAGTAGGAAAGCAGAGATTCAGAAGATAGAGCATCTGCAAAACCTCAACCTGTTCTCCATTACTACAAAACAAGTATTTATTTCATGTTCTTTTACTTTTTACAATTAAATCTGAGAATTATTGATATCCTGACCAAGAGTTACAAGATAACCATAGCTTGTTTCAAGCCGACAATCTCCGTGGGATCGACCCTTACTCACATAAGGTATTACTTGGACGACCCAGTGCACTTGCTGGTTAGTTGTGCGGAATTGCAAAAGTGTGATTGTGATTTCGTGCACCAGTGCTTCATATCTTCATTTAAACTGAAACTCACTGCTCTGCCATCTATCTCAAAGGAGTAAGTTCCTGAGAATGCATCTAGCTTGAACTTTGAAGTCTTCAGGAATGGTCTTCCAAGCAGGATCAATGATGGTCTGCCTGAGTCATTATGGGGTATTTCCAAGATATAGAAGTCAATAGGAAATGTGAGCCCCTTAATGCTCACTAATACATCTACAGCAATTCCAACTACTATAATAATGCTCTTATCTGCTAACACAAAATGAGCTGCCGATATTTTTAAGGGAGGGAGCCTCAAAGTATCATATATAGACAATGGCATTATACTAACACACGCTCCTAAGTCACACATACAGTCAGAAAGTATTACACCTCCAATGGTACAGTTTACCATGCAGGGACCTGGATCACTACATTTTTTAGGTATACCTCCCATTAAAGCAGATATAGAACTACCTAAAGGAATAGTTTCTAACTCATTAATTTTATCTTTATGAATGCATAAATCCTTTAGAAATTTTGCGTATTTAGGCACCTGCTGAATAACATAAAAAAAGGGAACAGTTACCTTAACCTTTTTGAATATTTCTACCATTTTAGGATCAAGTTCCATCTGCTTTCTGGATTTCTTTGCCAGGTGTGGAAAGGGAATAGGAATAGCGTCTTGTACAGCTTCTGTATCCTTTGGTGGTCCATTCCTTTGCGAAGCTACTTCCTCTTCAACCTTGTCCTGTACCTTATCTTCTTCTTCAGCATCTTCCATTTCAGCATCTTCTACTTCTATCACATCCTCAGCTGGGGCGTGTACTATTGGGCTTGGCTCCTTATGGTTCCTCTCTGGCAGTGTGGTTCCGGAACTCAAGGTGATGGCATTGATGCCACCCTTGGGGTTAGGTAGGGGTTGAGAAGGAATTACACTAGAGCTTAAAGGTTGGTTAGTGGAATTAGGTAATGAATCTATCCTGGAGGCGAGAGCTTGTAAAGTGGCATTCAGACCATTTAAAGTAGAGTTTAGCTGCATCTGCATGTCTTGTTGTCCTTGTGCAAGAGAACGAAGCATCTCATCATTTGATGAGGAATTAGGATAGGTTATCTGAGGAACTTGTTATTGGTTATCCTGGGATCCTTGAGATTGTCTTAGGTGAGGTGCTCTATAAGGCTGGTTCTGATTCTGCTGTCTGTTGTTGTTATTCCGCCTCTGGTTTCCATTGTTATCTCTACCTCCTCTATTATAGTTGTCCCTCTAGCCATGGTTGGAATTATCTCTCCAACCCTGGTTGGAGTTGTCCTGCCATCCTTGGTTATAGTTTCCACCTTGGTTGTAATTGCCGCCTTGTTGATTATATCCTTGATTCGGGCGGTCATAGAAGTTATGAGTAGCTGCCACAGTGTTATCTTCTTGTTAGAGCTGTGGACATTCATCAGTATAATGACTATAATCAGCACAAATTTTGCATACTCTCTGTAGGACTAACTGTTGGCTCTGTTGTGGGGGGTGAGGTTGAGCTTGTTGTTGTTGGTTCAACTGCATTTGCTTTAGTAGGTTGGTCATTTCACATATACTCTATGTAAGAGCAGAAGTTTCAATGCTAGAGAAAACCTCTGCAACAGCTTTTGAGTGGTTGTGCCTGTGCCTGTGATTCCTAGTGGACTCAGCTAAGTCGCTGATCAGTTGCCATGCTTCATCTGCGGTTTTGTACATTTTCATAGAACCATTACTAGCACCATCCAGTGTAGTTTTATCCTGAGACTATATGCCTTGTGTTAAGTAGCTGATCAACACCAGTCTGTCGATCATGTGATGAGGGCATGCGTCTAGAAGGTTCTTAAAGCGCTCCCAGTACTCATAAAGAGTCTCTGATTCTCCTTGAACAATGCAAGAGATCTCTTTCCTCAGTCTATCTGTGACTTCAGCTGGAAAGTATTTTTCCAAAAATTCTCTCCTGAGCGTATCCTAGTTGGTAACAGTCGCTTCAGGTTGGGAGTAGTACCACTCCCTCGCCTTTCCCTCAAGAGAAAATGGGAAGGCGGTTAACAGATAGAAGTTTTATCTGCACCATTACGCCTAACAGTAGAACAAGCTGTCTGGAAATCCCTTAGGTGCTTGATAGGCTCTTGAGCAGGTAAGCCATGAAACTTGGGCATCAAGTTAATTAGTGCAGTTTTCAGTTCAAAATCTGCAGCCAGAGTTAGATGATGCACTTGATACGGCTGCAGTGTAAAATCTAGGGCTCCAGCCTCCTGGAGAGTAATCCTCCTAGGTGCTGCCATTCTATCTGCACGTGAATTAACTGAATCAGTAGTAACGGAGCTTGTTTTACTCTCAGATGGCGGTTCAGATTCGCCCTCAGATGAAACTGGTGAATCGATAACAATCACTTTACCACCCTCAGAGGCTATCCTGCATCGAGCTCGCTTAATACGTGAAAGAGTTCTTTCAATTTCAGGATCAAACGCGGCTAAGCTCGAATCAGGCAGTGAACGCATCATTCAATGAAAGAAACATATAGCTCATTGTAAAAAAATAAAAATAAAATATGCAAATAAAATAAAATATGTACACTAATTAATAATTTAGCACACAATTGCAACTCCCCGGCAACAGCGCCAAAAACTGACATGAGGGCAGAAGTCGGCCAATTCAGAAATCAATATAGAGAATGCGTTGAGAGTATAGTTCTTAACCAGCTAAGATCTGCCTTGTCAATTTAGAAAAGTTGTCACGAAATTTAGAAATAAAAATATTGGGAGTATGAGTCCCAGGTCGTCTCCCAATGAGTTGCAGGAAAGGGTGCCAATTTTTTAATTAGGAATTTTCCGAGAGAGTTTGTGTTTGTATAATGAGCAATAAATTAAAGCAATAAAACTAAGAATGATTATTAATATTTTAATAAAGAGTCTTGACTGAGGAAATGATTAATTGGAAGTTCTATCCTTGTTGGGATCTCTTAAGTGTAGTATCAAAAAGGTTGTTGTTTTCACTTAGTTAACCCTTACTAAATAAAGGAAAGTCAAGTGATTGAGCTAATCCTTATTCGCAAATCCTAGTCCTCTCCCGTAGGAAGGTCTAGCGTTAGTAAATACAGAACTAGCCAACAACTTCCAGTTTAATCAACACTTAAGCCTTCCAACTCAAGTGTCTCCTTTTAATCAACCCCATGTCAAGTATGGAGTCTACTCCATTGACATGAATATAATACTCAGAAAAAATATAAGAAGACATAATAAATTAATTAAAATAAAATAGAGACTGAAAATTAATTAAAAGTAAAAGTAATCCTCTTTATCAACAATCCATGAAAATAATCCAATTAGAAATCTAAATAAAGTAAATAAGGATATGGAAGAGTAAGGGACAAAGTAAACAAACTAGAATAATATCTTCAACAGAAGTGATGACTCTTCAATATCCAAAAGCAAAAGCAATAACTAGGAATGTAAAGAGAAACTAGAGGAAGAGTAATTCTCTCTCTAGATTCAGATCTAAAACTAAAATTAATCCTAATGTGAATGAATGTGTATCTCCGTCTATGTGTGTGTGTTGAGTTTCTGCATGTTTTCTGGTCTTATTCTGTGTTTCTGGGCCGAAAATAGGGTTAAAACGCGGCCCAAAATCGCCCCCAGCATTTTCTATTAATTCTGCAGATCGCACAGGTCACGCGTACGTGTCGTCCACACGTTCGCGTCATTCAGCGATTTTCCTTGTCACGCGTACGCGTCATCCACGTGTTCGCGTCATTCGTGCAGACTCCAATCCACGCGTACGCGTCAGGCATGCGCTCGCGTAGCTGCGATTTTCTTCATTCCGCGCGATCGCGTGAGCCATGCGCGCACGTCAGTGTTTGCTAGTCATCTCCTTAGTTTATTGTGTTCCTTCCATTTTTACAAGCTTCCTCTCCATTTTCTAAGCCATTCCTGCCCTATGAAGCTTGAAACACTTAACACACGGATCACGGCATCGAATGGTATCAAGGAGAATTAAAATATACTAATTAAAGATCTCTAGGAAGCAAGTTTTAAATTATAAAACAATATTAGGAAGGGATTATAAAATCATGCAATTAGTATGAATAAGTGGGTGAAGACTTGATGAAACCATTCAATTAAACACAAGATAAACCATAAAATAGTGGTTTATCAGTGTTGATGGTCAATCTCCACATGCTCCAGTGAGAGTATCTTGTTGATTGTGTAGTAATCATCAGTTTGTTGATTTATCTCCAACTGCTGGTATATCAATCTCACTCTATCCCCTTTTGAGAATCCTTCAGTTCGTATCTTCTTGTTCTTCCACCTTTTTGGAGCTCTTTTCTTGTTCTTCTTTCCTTTCTTTGGTGGCTCTTCTTTCTTTACATCAGATTTAATGTCAGGAACTTCCTCTCCATAGATCACATCTTTAATCTCTTCCTGCTTTCTCTTTTTAGCCTTCTCATGTTCCTTACCCTCTTTTCCTTCTCCACTGTCCATCTCTTGCTTCACAAGTGAGCTGAGGAGTGTCTCTTTGGCTTTTTCTTCCCCATGTATATCTTCTTCTTCAACCTTCATGCATCTTTTCTCTTCAGCAGTATGCTGTACTTCTTGGAAGACATTTAAGGTGATTTTCTCATCATTTACTCTCAAGGTCATTTCTCCTTGTTCCACATCAATGATGGCCCTTGCTGTGGCCAGGAAAGGTCTTCCCAGTATAATAGAGTCACTCCCTTCTTCTTCTAAGTCCAGAATTACAAAGTCTGCTAGAAATTTGAATTTCCCTACTCTGACCAAGAGATTTTTAATCACCCCCTTGGCAATTACCAGAGATCTATCCACTAGCTCCAATGACATCTGTGTAGGCTTCACTTTTTCTATAGATATCCTTCTCATCATGGACAGAGGCATGAGGTTAATACTGGATCCCAAATCACACAGTGCCTTGTCAATGACTGTATTACCAATGGTACAAGGCAATTAGAAGCTTCCAGGGTCTTTGAGTTTTGGTGGAATGCCTTCTTGGATCACTGCACTGAACTCCTGGGTTAGGATCACTATCTCTTTCTTATTCCAGCTCCTTTTCTTGTTGATGAGCTCTTTGAGGAATTTCGCATATAGAGGCATTTGTTCTAGAGCCTCAGCAAGTGGGATATTGATCTCTAGCTTCATAAACACTTCTAGGAACTTGGGAAACTGTTGATCTTTAAGCTCTCTGTTAAACCTTTGAGGATATGGAATGGAGGGAGTGTATGGTTTCTCCTCCTTCCTCTGCTCTTGTGATTGTTCCTCAATATCTTGCTTTCCTTTCTTTGAAACTTGAGGTTCCTCCTTCTCCTTGAGCTTCTCTTGGTCTTGCTTTCCTTTTTCTCCTTCTTGCTTTTTGTTGCCAACATCATTCTCCACAGGCTTCTTGTTAGTTTCTTTCTCAGCTGGCCTCTTGTCGTTTACCAAAGTTCTTCCACTCCTTAATTGGATGGCTTTGCACTCTTCTTTGGGGTTGGGAATGGTGTAACTTGCTAGTGCATTATGTGCTCTTTCAGCCACTGTTTGCTTGGATAATAATCCAATTTGCCTTTCCAAGTTCCTCAGTGAATCTTCATTGCTCTTGTTGGCTAGCTCTTGATGTTTCATCATTTTCTCCATCAATATCTCCAAGTTGGAGATCCTTTGAGATTCCTGGGGTAGTTGTGGTTGATTATGGAATATTGAGGGTGGATGATAGTTATTTTGGTTAGTGGATGAGTTGTTGGGTAGATAGTAGTTGGATTGGGGTTGATTATTTTGTGGTTTTCTGTATTGGTTTTGGTTAGTGTTTGGCTGGTTTTGATGGTTTGTGTTTCTGAAGTTGTTTTGGTTTGAATTTCTTTGCCAAGGTTGCTGGTTTTGGTTTTCTCCCCATTTCAGATTGGGGTGGTTTCTCCAGGATGAGTTGTAAGTGTCTCCATGGAAGTCATTTGATCCAGAACCTTGGTTGTGCATGTACTGCACTTGCTCTTGCTGCTGCTCTTCATAATTTTCCTTTTGCTGTCCCCACACCACTGGTGGTTGGTTGGTTGGTTGTGCTCACTGCTGCAAGTTGCAATCCATCAATTCTCTTTGACATTATTTCAATTTGTTGTTGGAGCTGCTGGTGCATGAGTTTGTTCTGAGCTAATATAGTATCAACTCCTTCAAGCTCCAATACACCCTTCTTTGGAGCTGCTTGCCTTTCAGACGAGTAAAAATACTCATTGTTGGCCACCATGTCTATGAGATCATGTGCCTCTTGAGTAGTTTTCATCATTTGCAAAGATCCTCCTGAGGAATAATCCAAAGCTTTCCTTGAAGGTAAGGACAAGCCTTCATAGAAATTCTGCAACTCCACCCATTCAATGACTCTCCTTCTTGCTGTCTGAAGGTTTGCACATCAGTTTTTAGCTTAATAACTCTTTGGGGTGGATAGAATTTGGCTAGAAATTTTCTAACCAATTCATCCCAGCTGGTAATACTCTCCTTAGGGAAGGTTTCTAACCAATGTGTGGCTTTGTCTCTCAGTGAAAATGGGAATAAAAGAAGCTTATAGATGTCAGGGTTGACTCCATTGGTTTTTCCAGTGTCACAGATTCTCAAAATCACAGAGAGGTGTTAGTTTGAATCCTCAACATCACTACCTCCGTATTGACAATTGTTTTGAACCAGGGTAATCAATTGAGGCTTGAGTTCAAAGTTATTGGCATTGACATTGGGGGTTAGGATGCTACTCCCACAATTCTTTGGGTTGGGGATAGTGTAGGAGGCTAAGACTCTTTTCTAAGGCTAGCCATTGTTGTTGGCCATACCATCAGTTGGATCTGGAATGTTATCATCCATTACTTGATCTTCCTCCTCTAATTCCTCTTCACCAATAACTCTTTTCCCTCTTGCTTCTCTTCTCAATCTTCGGAGGGTTCTCTCGTCAAGGTTAAAAGATGTGGATTCACTTCTTCCTCCTCCTGACATAAAACACAAAACCAAAAACTAAAATGAAATACTCTACTGCTAGACTGAGGTTAGTGTTAGCTTAAGCAAAAATTCAAACAGTTAGTGTGCTTACTAAAAACAAAAAGAAAATGCTTAATCTAGATTATCACCCTACTTAATTATTGTCAATCCAAATCAATCCCCGGCAACGGCGCCAAAAACTTGATGAGGAAAAAATGATTCCACACAAACTCACCGGCAAGTGTACCGAGTCGCATCAAGTAGTAATTACTCACAAGAGTGAGGTCAATCCTACAGATTGATGGATTGAGCAATTTATTTATGTGATGAATTTAGTTAAGCGAATATTTGATGATTTGAGTGATTTTGATTAACAGAAGCTAAATTGCAAGAAAATAAAAGGTGTAGAAGGTAAATTGACTGAATCTAAAGGTGCTGAAGAAGTAAATTGCAGAAACTTAAAGAGCACGAAAGTAAAAGAGGTGAAACTTAAATTGCAAGAAAAGTAAATTGCAGAAACTTAAAGTGCAATAAATGTAAATTACTGAATCTAAATTGCTGAGAAATGTAAATTTGCTTGAAGAGTAAAAGGGATTTAGGTACTGGGATTCAGAATTGAACAAGAAAATGCAAGCTAAAGTGAATCAGAGAGCTCTGAGATGAAGAGATTCAGCTCAGTAGCCAAATAAAAATGTAAAATTGCTTGAAGAAATAAATAGCAAGAAAACTTAGCTCAATTATGAAATTCTAAAAGAGAACATGAAGATCGAAGAAGAGCAATGAGATCATAAATCAGATCTAGATCTCATTTACTTCCTTGACCAAGCAGAAAAGAAATTGCAGAAGAAATAAAAATAAAAACAGCAAAAGAAGCTTAGATCCAATTCTCTAATTCCCAAAACTATATGAAAGAAAAGCAAAGATGATTCTCATATTAGGAATCAATGGAGCTCTTCAATCTCAATTCAAAAACCCAAAAACAGAAAGTAGAGTTGCAAAAGAAAGAAAATGAAAACAGAAAGCAAATCAGATCCAATCCCAATTCCCAAATTCAACAAATGAAAATTAAAAGTGAGAAAACTAAAAATGAGCTAAAGGTCCCCTACAAATCAAATTAACTCCTATTTATACACTTTCTATTTTGGTCTTCAAAGCTTGGAGTGGGCCTTTTTATTTTGGATTTGAAGAAAGATGGGTCCGGTTGGATTTTGTTCAAGTGGTATGGGTCATGGTATATGTGGTTAGCTCCCAGGGTAGCATTCAGTTGGGTTTTGTGAACGCTATGTTCACTCTTGTGGCTACCCTCATGCCAAGCCTCCATGCCTAGCGTTCACTCTTTGAACGCTACGTTCAAATTGTGAACGCTACACTTGATTGCTTGCTTTCCTTGGCTTCCTCTTCGAGCACTATGTTGCAATTCTTGAGCGCTACTCCTTTGTTTTGATGCTGTGCCTTGCTTCCCTTGGTTGAGAGGCACGAAAAATGTGAAGAAAGGGAGTGCTACGTTGCCTTTTCCAAACGCTGGGCTTTGCTCCCTTGTCCCCAAGCCTTGAGTCGCGAGAAAGTTCACTAAAGTGAACGCTGCGCTTGAAATTTTGAGTGCTACCTAGTTTGATTGCTTCGAGCCCAGCTTTGCTTCTTCGATAAAGGTGGAACTTATGAACGTAACGTTCACTTCTTTGAACGCACATGCCTTGGCTTGGTTAGTTCCCTTGTGAATGCCACGCTTTAATGTCATAGGCCACGCTTTTAAAAGAATGGCCTAAGGTCCAAAACGTGCTCAAACTTCAAAGTGTGCCAAAAATTCTTCTTTCCCCTTTTTCATCATTTCTTCACCTACAAGCAACCAAACAACTAATCAAAGTCTCACCAAAATCACTTGATCCTTGCATCATTTATAAAATCAATCAATTTTAGCATAAAACCTATGATTTTGTGTAAAATAGATAATGTTTGATTGATTCAAGAAAATCATGAAAATCCACTCCAATCACTTACTTATTGTGCAAGAAAGTGCATAAAACCTAATGAAACTAATGAAAAATGCTTGTAACACTAGCATAAGATGACTTGTCATCAGTTAGTAGACACAATTGTGTCAAATAGTTAATATGCTTGAAAGAAAACAAAAGAAAAATGCCTAATCTAGACTATCACACACTTAGTCATTGTCAATCTAAATCAATCACTGGCAACGGCGCCAAAAACTTGATGACGCAGTGACATGGCGGAAATTGGCTGATTAAGAATTGATAGAGAAAACAGTGTTGCAAGTACAGTTCTCAACCGACTAAAATCTGCTTATCAATTTAGAAAAGAATTGTCACAAAATTAAGAACGGAATACTGGGAGTAAAAATTCCAGGTCGTCTCCCAATGAGTTGACAAGAGAGTGCAGCTTATTGGTCAGAGGTTTTCCAAGAAATTTTTGAGTTTGAGAAACAGAAAAATAAATAATTGTAAATTGAAGCAATGGAAATTAATGAGAGGATTTATATAATTTCAAATAAAAGCTTTGACCGGGAGAAGATTAATTAGAAGTTCTATCCTTGTTGAATTTTTCCAAGTGTAATAATAAAAGGTTGTTGTTCTACTTGGTCATCCCTTACTTAATAAGGGAAAGTCAAGTAACTAACTAACTAACTCTATCACCCAAGTCCTAATCCTCTCCTAGGGGAGGATTAGATTCAGAGACCAGAGAGTCAGCCAACAACTTCCAGTTAAGATTAACACTTGAGTATTCCAACACAAGGTTCTCCTCTTAATCAACTCCCAATCAAGTTAGGGAATTACTCCATTAACATGAATACCATCTTCGTTGATATGAAAAAGGAATAGAAAAGAGACATGATAATTGAAATAAAATTGGAAGCAATTAAATAAATAATAAAATTAAATGAAAAAGTTTTCCTTGCATTAATAAATTCTAAAAACAATCCAATTGTAATTCTGAACAAAAATTAAGGATATGGAAGAGTAAGGGAAAAAGAAAGCAAACTAGAATAATAATGACTTCAACGGAGGTAATGACTCTTTTCAATATCCCAAGCAAAAGCAATAAACTCTAAAACTATGAATGTAAAGAACCCTAGAGGAAGGAGTAGAATCCTCTCTAAGATTCAAAACTAAACTAAAACTATGCGTAATGTGAATGTGTGTTGAGTCTCTGCTGTCCCCTGGCTCTAGTCTGTATTTCTGGGCTGGAAACTGGGTACAAATTCGGCCCAAAATTGCCCCCAGTATTTTTTGCAACTTCTGCAGATCGCGCATGTCACGCGTACGCGTCAGTCACGCGTACACGTCGCTGGTCATCTTCGCGTATCACGCGTACGCGTCAATCACACGCACGCGTCTCCGTGCAAACTCCAATCCATGCGTATGTGTCAGGTACGCGCACGAGTCGCTGTAAATTTCTCCAAATCGCACGCACGCGTGAGCCATGCGTGCGCGTCGATGCTCGCTGGTTATCTCCTTAGCTTCTTGTGCTCCTTCCATTTTTGCAAGCTTCCTCTCCATCCTCTAAGCCATTCCTGCCCTATAAAGCCAGAAATACTTTATACATGGATCACGACATCGAATGGTATAAAGGGGAATTAAAATACACAAATTAAAGGCTTAGGAAGCAAGTTTTCAATCATAGAACAAAACTAGGAAGGAATTGTAAAATCATGCAAATAGTATGATTAAGTGTGTAAAGATTTGATAAGAGCCACTCAAATCAGCACAAGATAAACCATAAAATAGTGGTTTATCAAACTCGCCACACTTAAACATTAGCATGTCCTCATGCTAAGCTCAAGGAGATAAAATAAATGAATGGGGAAAGTAAGACTCATGAGATGCAACCTATATATGAATGCAACTATATGCTAAGATGGTTCTGCATACTTGGTTAAAAGTAAATAAGTTCTTCAAGACAAACTTAAATCAGATATCACTAATTCAAATTATACAGTAAATACGAGTAAACTTGTAAGAAGACAGCTCATGAAAGCAGGAAACATAGAATCAAGTATTGAACCCTCACTGGTAGTGTATGTGCACTCTAATCACTCAAGTGTATGGGGTAATTCACTCTAGTCTCCTCTAGTCATGCTTTCTAAACTTTGTTCTTCACCTAACCAATCAACAAATATTTAATGTACCAATGCAAACATGATGAGGTCTTTTCAAGGTTGTAATGGGGCTAAGGTAAGGGTGAGGATATATGTATGGCTAAGTGAGCTATAACTTGAATCTTTGGCTAACCTAAGTTCTCACCTATACACACACTCTATATACTTCTAAAATCATGCCTAGCTACCCAAAATTCCCACTTTTGTATTACATACTCATGCATCAACTCTTCTTTAATTGTATCACATATGCATTGATTTTTCATTAGCTTAACATTGGGGTAATTTTGTCCCCTTATTTATTTATTTATTTATTTAATTGAATATTTTTTGATTTTTTTTAATTAAAAATATAAAAGTAAACATAACATATTAATGCACATGGATTTTTTTTTCTGGTCTCACATGAGTAGGTACCCAAATTCCTAATATTTTATCATAACACATTCCCTATTAACCCATGTTCCCACAGTTTCCCCACACTTAGTTGATACACAATCTCTATCTTAAGCTAACCAAAGATTCAATTGGGGTAATTAATTGTTTTTTGCTTAAGGCTAGTGATGTGGTAAAATATAGAATAAATGGGGATTAAAAGGCTCAAGGTGGCTAACAAAGGTAATTGAAAGGGTAGGCCATTTGGGATAAGTGAGTTAATAACAAATGATGGCCTCGATCATATGCATGCATATAAATACGTTAAACATTGGACATATAGAGTGGAATAAACTATAGATTACAATCATAGAAAAGAAAACACACAAGAATAAAATATTATGGTTAAGTAGTGTAACCATGTAATTAAGCTCAAATCTCACAGGTTGTGTGTTCTTAGCTATAATTCATGTTCCAATTTATAGTCTTCAAACAAGTTTAACACACATTTTTCAATTTAAATTAGTGAAATATTATAAAATAGAGTCTTGAAAAGAAGTTTATTACTTTAACCAAGCAAACATACATGCAAACAATTATTATCATGCAATCTATTCTATTTAACAAAAGAAAAACTAAAATGTTGGTGTTAAGAGAGAGAGCTTACCTTTGGAAGTTAGGTACTGACCGACCTCCCCACACTTAAAGCTTGGCACCATCCTCAGTGCCATCATTTAGGAACAAAGGGGGCTGGTAACAACATCTCCACAGTCGGGGTTGTCATGGCTCCCGGTGCTGGTAGGTGAAGTGGAGTCCCGAGTGTCTGGTTCTTCTTCAGGTGGGTGGTTGCCAACAATCAGCTCCTTGAGGTATGTAAATTGGCGCTTGTTACAGCCCTCCATTCTCTTTGCCTGTCGGTCAAGCCGGTCTAATCTCTGAAGTATCTGAAGGAGCAGTTGATTTGTTGAAGGTTCTTGTGATGTGGAAGGAGAAGGAATATCTCTGGCCGGGTCTCCAGTCCGGCTGGTAGTGGCTGCTGGAGGTCTGATGTACTTTTCATTGGGGACATACTGATCGTACCACGGAATTATGGTCTTGGTGTCCCCAACTCTGTAGGAGACTCCGGCTGCCGAGACTAGATCTAAAACTAAGGCGGGAAAGGGTAGGTTGCCCGCAATCTGTACGTGTCCCATAGCGTGCCGGAGGTGTCTTGGTAAGTTGAGAGGCTGGTCTGTAAGGATACACCAAAGGAGAACAGCCATGTCTGCTGTGAAAGAGGACTCGTGAGTGCTCAGAAAGACGTAGTGGGACATAATCTGTGCCCATACTCGAGCCTCCAAGGTAAGTGCTGAAGGCAATATACCCTTAGGTCGGGATCGATGGTATCCATATATCCATCTGCTGCCAGGTTGTGCTATAACTCTGAGGATGGCATCCCAGTCAAATTGGTATGTCTGGCACTTTAAAGAGGCTTCTTGGTATGCGTCCAATCCTTCTGGGGTAGGGGGAGATCTAAAGCGTGCTGAATGGCCCCTTCAGTTATGGGGACTTGCTTCTGACGGACATAGACAGACTGCAAGGCTGGCATGTGAAAATTGGAGTAGAATTCAACTACCCATGAGAGGTTAACCTGTCATGGCTGCCTCCGTAAGAATTCCCATTGTCTACGCTCAATGCGGGGCTCAACAAACTCAACAATGTGGGTAGGAAGGATGAGTAGGTGCTCATTATTGTAGTTTTGCTCAGCTTGGATGGGGAACATCTACTCACAGTAGTGGTTAGTGAACCACGCAGTGTCCCTTGCTGGAGAGGCTTTCTCAGTTTCATCGACCTTGATGATCCTCTTGACCCGCTTTGTTGATGGCTTGACTGATGTTGAGGATGGTTCCGCAGCTGGTGCTTTTTTCATTCCTGTCCTCGCGGGTGGCTTATTAGAGGCTTTCTCTTTACCTTTCCTGGTGGCCATCCTGAAAAGGGATAAAAGAAAGGGACATGAAATCAAGTAGCTAGAACCGGGAGGAGGAAAATACAAGTGATAATCAATGCCAAGGTAAAGAAGAATGTCATAAATACATGGTCGCGACTCCATGTAATCAGGACATCAATGGAAATATAGCATGATAAATTAAGACAATTAGATGGAAGATATTTATTAGCATGCCGGAAAAGGCATGAGTAGCATAGATTAAGCATTAATTGCTCAATTTGATTATCAAATGTAACAAACTAACAATCACGTTTGTATTGACAATTATTTTTAATTAATAAAAGGTTGCAAGGGTTTTGTGAAAAACAGACAGTAGAGTAGAATAATAGAATAATTAAGAATTCACAATGCCATATAGACTTTTCACAAAAACTTGGTAGGCATGTAAAATATTTTAGGAAAAGGATGAAATCCAACATGCATGCAACCCAAAAATTAGTATTAATTGTCAAATCACACCCTAATATATCCACAAGCAAAATATATAGAAGAAAACAATCACCCATTTAAATTTCTAACACCAACATAAAAAATGCATGCAAGAAGAAAGAAAAAAAAACCATAGATAATGAAATTAAAAGAAAAATAAAGAAGAAGGAAACATAAATTAAAGTAATAATGAAAGAGTAAAAGGGGAAGAAGAAAAAACCTTGATGAAGAAGATGAAGAAGGAGAGAAGAAAGTAATAGAAAGTAAGAAAGAATAAGGAAGAAAAAATAAAGAAAAGAGAAATAATTAAGATTGAAAAGAATTAGGACTGGGGGAGAGGAGATTTGAAATCAAGCGCTGAAGTGGATAAACTATGCTTCGCATGCAACGCGTACGCGAGCATCACACGTACGCGTGGATCGTGTTATTTTCAAGCAACGCGTACGCGTCCCTGACGCGTACGCGTGACATGGGTTGTGCAGTTGGCGCGAAGGTAGCCCCGCGCACGCACAACTCTCTGTCCAATACGCACATTTGCCAAATTTTAAACGAGGCGTTCGTGTCAGAGACGCGCACGCGTGGGTGGTCTGGATGGGAAAACGACGCGTACGTGTCAGGGACGCGTACGTGTGATAGGATTTGTGCTTCTAGCACAGTTCCAGCCCCACACCATCATAACTCTCTGGCCATACATCCATTTACGCCGATTTGTAGGGTCACGCGTACGCGTGAGTGACGCGTACGCATGAAGGGCGGAACTTGCAAGCGACGCGTACGTGTCAGGGACGCGTACGCGTGGGTGCTTTAGGCTGACGCGCACGCGTGGGTGCGTTTGTGCCTAAAGCACGCCTCCAGCCCTACTCCCACACAACTCTCTGTTCAATTCTTCTTTGTCTCGCACGCACATATGACGCGTACGCGTCAGTGACGCTTGCGCGTCGTGTGTTTTTTTTTCATGCAATATGCAGAATGCAGATGAATGTGCAGAAATTATGAATGACTACTGTGGAAAGCAAAAGAAAATAAAACTAAGAATGAAAAGGGACGATCATACCATGGTGGGTTATCTCCCACCTAGCACTTTGCTTTTACGTCCTTAAGTTGGACGGTTTAGTAGCGCAGTCTTCTGCTGTTGGTGGATCTTCCAAAAGGAAGATCTCCAGCTCCTTGTTTTTCTCATCTTCTCACCATGATACAGCTTTAAGCGATATTCATTGACCTTGATAAAATTGGATCTTGAAAGATGACTCAGGTGAAAGACTCCGTATGGCTCTGCCTTCTCTACTCTGTAGGACCTTCCCTTCTTGATCTCAGCTTGCCTGGCATGAGCCTCAGCCTTGAGTTGTAAAGGAGAACTAGCTCCCCAGGTCTAAACTCTCTTCTCTTGATATGCTTGTCATGCATAGCCTTCACCTTCTCCTTATACAGCCTGGAGTTGTCATATGCTTCCAGTCAAAGGGTCTCCAGTTCTGCTAGTTGCAGTTTTCTTTCAGCACCGGCCTTCTCAAATCCCATGTTGCATTCCCTTACCGCCCAGAAAGCCTTGTGTTCCACCTCCACTGGGAGGTGACAAGCCTTTCCGTATACTAGGCGAAAGGGACTCATATCAATGGGTGTCTTGTATGCTGTCCGATAAGCCCAAAGCGCATCAACAAGTCTGGTGCTCCAGTCCTTCCTATGAGGCTTGACTATCTTCTGCAGAATGCACTTGATCTCTTTGTTAGACACCTCTGCTTGCCCATTAGTCTGGGGATGATAAGCTGCAGCTACCTTGTGAATGATGCCATGTCTCTTTAGTAGGCATGTCAATCTCCTATTATAAAAGTGAGTGCCTTGATCGCTCACGATTGCTCGTGGTGATCCAAAGCGACAGATAATATGGTTTCTAACAAAAGAGACAACAGTGTTAGCATCATCAGTATGGGTAGGAATTGCTTCCACCCATTTAGAAACATAATCTACAGCTAACAGTATATAAAGGTAACCACTAAAGTTTTGAAATGGACCCATGAAGTCAATGCCCCAAACGTCAAAAATCTTACAGAATAGCATAATCTGCTGAGACATCTCACCCCTCTTGGATATATTCCCAAAACCTTTGGCATGGGGGACAAGATTTACAGAAGCCAGTAGCATCTTTAAAAAGAGTAGGCCACCAGAATCCACAGTCTAAAATTTTTTTAGCTGTTCTTTGAGGGCCAAAATGTCCTCCACTCTCCGAAGAGTGGCAGGCCTCTAAAATGGACTGGAATTCTAATTGAGGCACACACCTTCTAATTATCTGGTCAGCACCATACCTCCATAAATATGGGTCATCCTATATATAATATTTGGACTCGCTTTTCAGCTTGTCCTTCTGATGCTTAGTAAAATTGGGAGGGAAGGTATGACTAACTAGATAATCAGCTACAGGTGCATACCAAGGAACTACTTCAGATACTGCATGTAAGCTATCAAATGGAAAAGCATCATTGATAGGAGTGGAGTCATCCTTAATGTGCTCAAGGCGACTCAAGTGGTCCGCCACTAAATTCTGAGAACCACTCATATCCTTAATTTCTAAATCAAATTCTTGCAGCAGCAGTATCCAACGTATTAGCCTTGGTTTGGACTCTTTTTTAGCTAATAAATATTTTAGAGTTGCATGGTCTGAGTACACTACCACCTTAGTACCAAGTAAGTAGGCTCGAAATTTATCCAAAGCAAAAACAATAGCCAGAAGCTCTTTTTCAGTGGTAGTGTAATTAGACTGAGCAATGTCTAAGGTCTTTAAAGCATATGCAATTACAAAAGGATCCTTACCTGCGCACTGGGCCAGCGCTGCTCCTACAGCATGGTTGGAGGCATCACACATAATCTCAAAGGGCTGGCTCCAGTCTGGTCCTCTCACAATTGGAGCTTGAGTCAAGGCGATCTTCAGCTTATCAAACGCTTCCATACAGTCCTCACTCAGCTCGAACTCAACATCCTTCTGTAACAGTCTGGATAAAGGTAATGGTACCTTACTGAAGTCATTGATGAATCTCTGGTAGAAACCTGCATGGCCAAGGAACGAACAGACTTCCTTTACGGAGGAGGGATAAGGTAAACTAGAAATGACATCTACCTTTGCTGGATCTACAGAAATACCAGTATTAGAGACAACATGTCCTAGAAAAATACCTTGTTTGACCATAAAATGACACTTTTCAAAATTCAAAACAAGGTTTGAACTAACACACCTGTCTAATACTCTAGATAAACTATCCAAGCAAAGGCTAAAGGGATCACCGTATATGCTAAAATCATCCATGAAAACTTCCATATAGCTCTCAATAAGATCAGAGAAAAGACTCATCATGCAACTTTGGAAAGTAGCTGGTGCATTGCATAAGCCAAAAGGCATCCTCTTATAAGCATATGTTCCAAAGGGACATGTAAAAGTAGTCTTTTCCTGATCTTCAGGAGCTATATGAATCTGAAAATAGCCTGTGTAACCATCTAAAAAGCAGTAATGCGATTTACCTGGCAGGTGATCCAGCATTTGATCAATGAATGGCAGGGGGTAGTGATCCTTACGAGTGGCCTGGTTGAGGCGCCTGTAATCAATGCACACCCTCTAGGAATTCTGCACTCTATTTTCTATGAGCTCTCCATGCTCATTCTTCATGGTAGTGACTCCAGACTTCTTGGGCACCACTTGTACTGGGCTGACCCATTCACTGTCTGAGATGGGGTAGATGATATCTGCCTCAAGTAATCTGGTCACTTCCTTCTTGACAACTTCCAAGATGGTGGAGTTCAGCCGCCTTTGAGGTTGACGGACAGGCCTTGCTCCCTCTTCTAAAAATATCTTGTGCTCATAAACTTGAGGGCTTATGCCTACTATATCTCCCAAGCTCCACCCAATTACTTTTTTATGTCTTCTCAGCATAGTAAGCAACTACTCCTCTTGTTGGGATGTCAGGTCCTTTGCAATGATAACTGGGAGCTTCTGATTATTCTCAAGGTAAGCACACTTGAGGTGGGATGGAAGGGGCTTTAACTCTAATTTCTACTCATGGTTAGGTACTTGATCTTCTGGAGCTAGTGATGGTGGCAAAGTGTCCTCATTGTGTTCAGAGGGTTTCCCTACACTTGGATCTTGCTCCATGTGCATCTCTTCTACTTCTTCTTGGTGAACTACAGCTACAGTCTCATCAATGATGTCGCACTGGAAGATGGAATGGTCTTCCGGAGGGTGCTTCATAGCTTCATCCAAATTGAAGCTCACTGCTCGGCCTTCTATCTCAAAAGAATAAGTTCCTGAGAAGGCATCCATCTTGAACTTTGAAGTCTTTAGGAATGTTCGTCCAAGCAAGATGGATGACGGTCTACCTGAGTCATTAGGGGGCATTTCCAAGATGTAGAAGTCAATGGGAAATGTGAACCCCTTAATGCTTACCAGCACGTCCTCAGCAATTCCAACCACTGTAATAATGCTTTTATCTGCTAACACAAAACAAGCAGCCGACCTTTTTAAGGGAGGGAGCCTCAAAGCATCATATATAGACAAAGGCATAATACTCACGCACACTCCTATACCACACATGCAGTCAGAAAATATGACACCTCCAATGGTACAGTTAACCATGCATGGCCCTAGGTCACTACATTTTTCAGGTTTATCCCCCATTAAAGCAGATATGGAACTACCTAAAGGAATAGTTTCTAACTAATTAATCTTATCCTTATGCATGCACAAATCCTTTAGAAACTTCGCATATTTAGGTACTTGCTGAATAACATCAAAAAGGGGAATAGTTACCTCAA
Organism: Arachis ipaensis; assembly: GCF_059453495.1. Taxonomy (NCBI): domain Eukaryota; kingdom Viridiplantae; phylum Streptophyta; class Magnoliopsida; order Fabales; family Fabaceae; genus Arachis; species Arachis ipaensis. Next base: position 83,193,856 of record NC_142444.1, read on the forward strand.
CCTTTTTGAATATTTCTACCATTTTTGGGTCAAGTTCCATCTGCTTTCTGGACTTCCTTGCAAGGTGCGGAAATGGGATGGGGATGGCATCTCTGGTAGTTTTTGCTTCTTCTGGTGCACCAGTCCCTGGTTGAGCTGCTGCTTCTTCAGCCATGTCTTGCACTTCATCTTCCTCTTCAACATCCTCCACTTCAACCATGTCCTCAACTGGGGCATGTTCTTGTGGGCTTGGCTCCTCATGATTCCTCTCTTGAAGTGTGGTTCCGAACCTCAAAGTGATGGCATTAATGCCACCTTTGGGGTTGGGTAAGGGTTGAGAAAGAATTCCACTGGAGCTTAAAGGTTAATTGGTGGAAGTGTTCATTGATCTAATCTGTGAGACAAGAGCTTGTACAGCAGAGGTGAGACCATTTAAGGTGGAGCTAAGTGTGTTCTCCATGGCTTTTTGTCTTTGCTCAATAGACTGAAGCAATTCGTCATTAGAAGAAGAAGGGTGATAAGTAATCTGAGGGGTCTGCTGTTGGTTGTTCTGAGACGCTTGGGACTGCCTTAGGTGAGATGCTCTGTGAGGCTGGTTCTGGTTCTGCTGATACTGGTTATTTTGATTGTTGTTATTATTCCACCTCTGATTTCCCTAGTTATCCCTACCTCCTCTGTTATGGTTGTCCCTCCAGCCTTGGTTGGAATTATCTCTCCACCCTGGTTGGAGTTATCTTGCCAGCCTTGGTTATAGTTCCTACATTGGTTATAGTTGCTGCCTTGTTGATAGTATCCTTGATTCGGGCGGTCATAAAAATTGTGAGTAGCTGCCAAGGTATTGTCCTCTTGTTAGAGCTGTGGACACTCATCAATGTAATGACTATAATCAGCACATATTTCGCATACTCTCTGAGGAACCAGTTGTTGACTATGTTGTGGTGAGGGGGTTGAGATTGTTGTTGGCTCAGATATATCTGCTTCAGTAGGTTGGTCATCTCACACAGAGACTGTGTAAGAGCAGTAGTCTCAATGCTAGAGGAAACCTCTGCAACAGCCATGGAATGGTTGTTCCTGTGCCTAGAATTCCGAGTGGACTCAGCTAGATCAGTGATCAGTTGCCACGCTTCATCCGCGGTCTTGTACTTTTCAGAGAACCATTACTCGCACCATCCAATGTAGTCTTATCCTGAGGCTTCATGCCTTGTGTGAAGTAGCTAATCAACACCAACTTGTCAATCATGTGGTGGGGGAATACATCCAGAAGATTCTTGAAGCGCTCCCAGTACTCATAAAGAGTTTTTGATTCACTTTGAATAATGCAGGAGATCTCCTTCCTCAGTCTGTCTGTAACTTCAGCCAGAAAGTATTTTTCCAAGAATTCTCTCTTGAGCGTGTCCCAGTTGGTAACAACTACCTCGGGTTGAGTGTAGTACCACTCCCTTGCCATTCCCTCAAGAGAAAATGAGAAGGCGATTAGCAGAATAGAAGTTTTATCTGTACCATGACGACTAATAGTAGAACAGGCTGTCTGAAAATCCCTGAGGTGCTTTATAAGCTCCTGAGCAGGTAAGCCATGAAACTTAGGCATCAATTTGATTAGCGACGTCTTCAGTTCAAAATCTGCAGCCAGATTTGGGTGACGCGCTTGATACGGTTGCAGTGTAAAGTCTGGGCTCCAGCTTCCTGGAGAGTAATCCTCCTGGTCTCCGCCATATTACCTATGCGTAAATCAACTGAATCAGTAGTAGATGAGCTTGTTTCTTCCTCAAATTCTGCTTCAGATTCGCTCTCAGATAAGACTGGTGAATTGGCAATAACCACTTCACCACCCTCAGAGGCTAATCGACGCCGAGCTCGCCTAATACGTGAAAGAGTTCTTTCAATTTTAGGATCAAATGTGGCTAAGCTCGGATCAGGCAGTGAACGCATCATTCAATGAAAGAAACATACAGCTCATGGTAATGAAATAAAAGAAAATAAAATGCAAATAAATAAATTCTAACCAATAAATTACCACACTGTTGCAACTCCCCAGCAACGGCGCCAAAAATTGACGTGGCAAAAATTGGCCAATTAAGAATTTAGAGAGAAAACAGCGTTGCAAGTACAGTTCTCAACTAACTAAAATTTGCTTATCAATTTAGAAAAGAATTGTCACAAAATTAAGAACAGAATACTGGGAGTAAAAATCCCAGGTCGTCTCCCAACGAGTTGACAAGAGAGTGCAGCTTATTGTTCAGAGGTTTTCCAAGAAATTTTTGAGTTTGAGAAACAGAAAAATAAATAATTGTAAATTGAAGCAATGGAAATTAACGAGAGAATTTATATAATTTCAAATAAAAGCTTTGACCAGGAGAAGATTAATTGAAAGTTCTATCCTTGTTGAATTTTTCCAAGTGTAATAATAAAAGGTTGTTGTTCTACTTGGTCATCCCTTACTTAATAAGGGAAAGTCAAGTAACTAACTAACCAACTCTATCACCCAAGTCCTAATCCTCTCCTAGGGGAGTATTAGAGTCAGAGACCAGAGAGTCAGCCAACAACTTCCAGTTAAGATTAACACTTGAGTATTCCAACTCAAGGTTCTCCTCTTAATCAACTCCCAATCAAGTTAGGAAATTACTCCATTAACATGAATACCATCTTCATTGATATGAAAAAGGAATAGAAAAGAGACATGATAATTGAAATAAAATTGGAAGCAATTAAATAAATAATAAAATTAAATGAAAAAATATTTCTTGCATTAATAAATTCTAAAAACAATCCAATTGTAATTCTGAACAAAAATTAAGGATATGGAAGAGTAAGGGAAAAAGAAAGCAAACTAGAATAATAATGACTTCAACGGAGGTAATGACTCTTCTCAATATCCCAAGCAAAAGCAATAAACTCTAAAACTATGAATGTAAAGAATCCTAGACAAAGGAGTAGAATCCTCTCTAAGATTCAAAACTAAACTAAAACTATGTGTAATGTGAATGTGTGTTGAGTCTTTGCTGTCCCCTAGCTCTAGTCTCTGTTTCTGGGCTGGAAACTGGGTCCAAACTCGGCCCAAAATTACCCCAACGTTTTCTACAACTTCTGCAGATCACGCATGTCACGCGTACGCATCACTGGTCATCTTCGCGTGTCACGCTTACGCATCAGTCACGCGCATGCGTCTCCATGCAAACTCCAATCCATGCGTACGCGTCAGGTACACGCACGCGTCGCTGTAAATTTCTCCAAATCGCGCGCACACGTGAGCCATGCGTGCGAGTCGATGCTCGCTGGTTATCTCCTTAGTTTCTTGTGTTCCTTCCATTTTTGCAAGCTTGATCTCCATCCTCTAAGCCATTCCTGCCCTATAAAGCCTGAAACACTTAACACACGGATCACGGCATTGAATGGTATAAAGGGAAATTAAAATACAAAAATTAAAGGCTTAGGAAGCAAGTTTTCAATCATAAAACAAAACTAGGAGGAAATTGTAAAATCATGCAAATAGTATGATTAAGTGTGTAAAAATTTGATAAGAGCCACTCAAATCAGCACAAGATAAACCATAAAATAGTGGTTTATCACACAGGAATTTGCACAGCACAAATCCCCTTCGGCAAGTGTACTGAATCATCAAGTAATAACTCACAAGAGTGAGGTCGATCCCACAGGGATCGATGGATTGAGCAACTTTAGTGAGGTGATTTGTCTAGTCAAGCGAATATTGAAAGGTTTTGGTGAAAATTTATGAACAGAATATAAATTCACAAGAAAAATGGAACAACAAAATGTAAAGTACTAGAAATTTAAATGCTGGAAGGTAAAGGACAGAAACTTAAGTGGCATAAAATGTAGAGTACTAGGAATTTAAATGCTGAAAAGTAAAGGACAAAAACTTAAATGGCATGAAATGTAAAGAGCTGAAACTTAAAGAGCAAGAAACTTAATTGAACTAAAGCTTAAATGACAAGAAAGTAAAAGCAAGAATGTAAATAACAATGGAAAATAGATTGCATGAAATATAAAGGGCTTTGGGTGCTGGGAATTAAAAGGAAGCAATAAATTCAAGGCAATTAAAGTGAACTCAAGGAAATCAAAGTGAAGAATAATAAAGAGAAAGATTCATTAGGGATTGGAGATATCATAATACATCATGAATCAATGGGTCTCAACTTCATTCTCAATCATATGAAGTAGATCTATAGCAGATTGTAATTAATTGAGTCTCAATTCCTTGGCAACCCAATTTCTCTAAACACAATCAATTTGCCAATTCCTTGATCTAATTGTCATGAGAAGAGGTTAAGTGCATTTTTCTTATCCATAAGCCACATAAGCTCTCAACATCTCAATTCCTCCTGAATGGTGTTGATCAAGAGAGTTAAGAGAGATAGAGCTTTAATCTAATTTCCATGATTTCCCTTCCAAGGCTCACATGGAAATTCAATGGATCTAAACCCCTTTCCGGAATGAATGGATCAAACTAAACATAGAAGTTATCTCTTAGCTACAACAAGCAGATTGAGAAGAAGAAGAATTTCATTCAATCATGTGAATTACAATAAAGCTCCTCCCCCTTAATGATGTGGGGTTTAGTTCATCATTGCTCAGCAAAATCAAAAAGAAAAGAAAAGTACATGAAAGTAAAAGAAAGTACAAAGAAAATGATTCAGGGTTTCCCAATTAGGGTCCCTGCTTCCCAGCCTTTCTTCTATCTTCAAAAACTATCATACTTATACACTTTCCAGATCAATCTTCAAGTCTTTGGATGTGGGCTTTGGCCTTAGTTGAAGCAAGTTAGGAGTGGCTCTCTCTGAAGTTAGCCAAGGGGTTAACTCACTAACGTTCTCATACTTGCATGGGAGCCATTGAGACTGAGATCAGCATTGGCCAAAGTTAATGCATTAACGGTGGCTAACGTTGTCTTTAAAATCCTTTAGGAACGTTGCCACTGGTGTTAGTTCAATAACATTCCCACTAACGTTCTTTCAGTCACGCGTACGCATCACCCATGCGTACAAGTCGCTGACCAATTTTCCATGCATTCCTCTTGAATTTGTCGAAGACGTTAGTGTGCTAATTTTAGGTAACGTTAGCACACTAACATTGGCACTTCTCCTTTTCTAGCAACATTGGTGAGCTTAACTTTGGGCCATCAACTTTGCTTGTCAACTTGGCAACGTTAGTGGGCAAAGTTAGTGAACTAACTTAGGCCACTAACTTTGCTTCCTCTTTGAGCCAACGTTAATGAGCAAAGTTAGTGAGCAAAGTTACTGAGCCTAACTTAGGCCACTAACTTTGCTTCCTCTTTAAGCCAACGTTGATGAGCAAAGTTAGTGAGCCTAACTTAGGCCACTAACTTTGCTTCCTCTTTGAGCCAACGTTAATGAGCAAAGTTAATGAGCAAAGTTAGTGAGAAAAATTAGTGAGCCTAACTTAGGCCACTAACTTTGCTTCCTCTTTGAGCCAACGTTGATAAGCAAAGTTAATGAGCAAAGTTAACGAGCAAAGTTACTGAGTAAAGTTAGTGAGCCTAACTTAGGCCATTAACTTTGCTTCCTCTTTGAGCCAACGTTAATGAGCAACGTTAGTGAGCCAACTTAGGCAACTAACGTTGCCTCTTCCTTCCTTGGCAACGTTAGCCATAGCGTTAGTGCACTAACTTTGGCCACTAATGCTATGGCCTCTGCTTCTTCTCTGCCCTTCCTTTGCTTCTTCTTACCTATCATCAATTAAACAAATGCATCAAAGCCTTGCCATAATCACAAGATAATGCATCATTCATTGCATAAAGTAATTCTTGCATAAATATCATGAAAATGCTCATAATTAACAATGTTTGATTGAATCAAAGAATGCATACATTACTCATCCAAATGCTTACTTATTGCCTAAGAAAGTGCATAAAACCAAGTGAAAACTAATGAACAAGGCTTGTGAAACTAGCATAAGATTCCTAGGCATCAAGGGGTTGTCTAGCTCCTCTATCGCCGTGTCCCAAGCCAGGTGTTGTATCTTGATCTTCTCATAGCGTCGTTCAATGTAGTGCTCCAAACGAGCTATGTCCTCAACAAGCCGGTGGATCAGACGATAGAGTGGCTGTGATGATGATGATGGTGTTGGTGCTGAAGGGGTTGCTGAAGCTGAGGGTGATGCCAGGGCATCTTAGGCTAGTTTCACTAGCCTTTTTCTTTGTTTTTAATAGGTTTTATGTACTTTCTTGAGTTATAAGCAAGCAATTGGGGTAGAAATTCATGCATACCTAGATTCATCTAAATATGGTTAATTTGATGTAATTTTATGAGAATTATGTTATAATTAGTTGTGTGCTAAGAATGATGAGAATTCTTTAGCAACGCTTTGATGCATGTAATGGTTGATGATAGGTGAAGGAAAACATGGGAGGAAGTTGAAGAAGGAGCATGGAGAAGATAAAGGAGTAGCAACGTTGGTGGCAAAGTTGGACCACCAACGTTGTCTCAAACGTTGGAAGGGAGGCAGAGCAATTCTCTGCATAATGTGCTGGTGCTCACGTTTGAGGTAACGTTGATAAAATGTTCAATTCTGGAGCTAAAGAATTTTTGAGCGACACGTATGCGTCCAGGACGCGTACGCGTGAAAGAAGAAAATTTCTATATCCACATGCAAGCGTGAGACACGCGCACGCGTGGAATGGCAAAATTGACCATCCACGCGTACGCGCGGGTCACGCGTACGTGTCACCAAGCGAATGTTGGAGGTCCAACGTTGCCTCAAATGTTGCCTCCAACGTCCGCGATAAGGAGCCCAGAATTTGGAGGGACCGTTGCCAGTCCAACGCTGAGGCGAATGCTCTTCTACATGTTTTTAAAACCAAAAAATGGAATTTTTGCATCCACGCATATGCATACAGCACGCGCACGCATGGATGAGCTTTCTGACCCATGGGCGCAAACGCGCAAGGCACGCGTACGCATGGGTAGCAAAACGTTGGCCCTCCAACGTTGAGTCAAACACCAATAACAACAGATTTATCTGGTTTTTAAGAAGGGTGTTTGAGTCAACGTTGGCCATCAAACGTTGACTCCAACTTGAAGCATCAGAACTAGCAATTCAAACAGATCTCTTCTCAACAACAAAGGAAACCAATTGGAGCCATGTCAACCCAATTCCATCAAGGCCAAAAGCCCAATTCAGAGATTGAAGATCAATGGAAGAAAGTGTATAAATAGCTTAGAATTTAAGTTAGAAAGGACCATTATTTTACTGCACTTTCACTTTTGGTTCATTTTAATTTCCCGTAATGTATTTTTCAATTCCAATTTCCATTTTGAGAGCTATGAACAACTAAACCCATTTCATTGGGTTAGGGAGCTCTATTGTAATTCAATGGATCAATAGTAGTTTTCATCTTCTTCTTCTTTCTTTTCTCTTGATTTTACTAGAAAGCTTTCGTTCTTCATCAAATTGGGTAGTTATCTTGGGAAATAAGCTATTCATAATTGGATCTCCTCTGAACCTTAGAAGAGGAATGAGGAGATCATGCTAGAAATGCTTTCTCACATTGGAGTAGATTGGGGTTTGGATGGATATAGTGACATGTAATCCTACCAATACTTTGATCTATGAATTTGTGTGGTATAATCAGTGACCAAACTTTATCTCTTCCCATGAGCACTTAAATCAAGGAATTGGGCAATTGTTCATGCTTAGAGGGATTAGATTGCCAAGGAATTGTGATCTAATCACCTAAGATTGCCAAGGAGATCAATGAATGCATTGATTGAGGAAGAAATAAAAATGATTTGATCCGGAGAATTCAATATCTCCTAAAGCCTAATGAATCCTCATCTCTGATCTACCCATTCTATTTACTTTCTGCTCTTTAATTTCATGCTTAATTCCCCATTCCCATTTAATTTCTTGCAATTTAAGATTCTGCCATTTATTTTATCGCCATCTAATTTCTGTTAGTTAATTTCTTGCAATTTAAGTTTTCCGCCTATTTACATTCTGCAATTCTCAACCAAATCTGATTTCGCTCAACTAGCACAATTCTCCAATTAACATTGATCAACCAACCAATCCCTGTGGGATTCGACTTCACTCTACAGTGAGTTTTTACTTGACGACAATCCAGTGCACTTGCTGGTAGGAAATTGTTGAGAGACAGTTTTCGGGTGAATTAAGTTTATGGCGCCATTGCTAGGGATTGGTTTTGTATTGACAATTACTCAATTGGAGGATAACTAGATTGAGCACTTTTCTTTTCTTTTGATTATTTGAGTTTTAATTTCAGCTGTTTATTTTCGTTTTCTGCAATTTTAGTTGTTTCTCTTTATTTTTCTTTATTTACTTACTTTCCAGCAAGCTAACCCACTAACCATTTGATAAATTGCTCTAACCAAGCTAACTATACTCTATTTTAGTCAACTCTGCATTTGCTGTTCTTGTATTTGTTCCTTGTATGACAGGTAGGAGAAAGAAAACTTCAACCTCGTTTGATAGTGAACCGAAAAGAACCTTCCTGAGATTAAGGAGGGAAGCAAGAGGAAAGAGGGCTGTTGGTGCAGAAGAAGAGGAGGAAGACGTGGATATAACCATGGAGGATGATAGGGAAAACCATCATGAAGGAGAGGTGAACAATCATGTGAGAAGAGGTGCGGCTAACCCTGCTGGACAAGAGAGGAGAGTTCTTGGATCCTACTTCAATCCAAACCCAGAAAACTGTGGTAGCAGCATTCAAAAGCCAACTATCCATGCTAATAATTTCGAATTGAAGCCTTAGCTCATAACTCTTGTGTAAAACAACTGTTCTTTTGGAAGGAGTGCCCAAGAGGACCCTAATGAGCATCTCACTAAATTTCAAAGGATATGTGACAAAGTTAAATCTAATGGTGCTCATCCTGACACCTATAGGTTGCTATTGTTTTCATTTTCTTTGAGGGACAAAGCATCAAAATGGCTAGAATCGTTCCCCAAGGAAAGCTTGACAACTTGGGAGGATGTAGTGAATAGATTCTTAACATGATTCTACCCTCCACAAAAAGTAAACAGGCTGAGAACTGAAGTACAGACATTCAGACAACAGGATGGTGAGACTATTTATGAAGCATGGGAGAGGTTCAAGGATTTGACAAGGAAGTGCCCCCTGATATGTTTAATGAGTGGGTGCAACTTCACATATTTTATGAAAGGCTGAATTGTGAGTCAAAGAAAGCTGTAGACTACTCATCTGGAGGTTCTCTTAACAAGAAGAAGACCATTGAAGAAGCCATTGATGTTATAGAGATAGCAGCTGACAATGAGTATTTTTATGCCTCAGACAGAAGCAACAACAGGGGAGTTATGGAGTTAAACCATATGGATGCAATCTTGGCCCAGAATAAGATGATCACCAAGCAACTGGTTGAATTGACCAAGCAAATGGAGAAGAATCAGGCTACAGCTATCCACACTCAATCATCACCACAAGGAGAGTTGGACACAGAAGAAGGAGTTAACTGGGAGGAGGTTAATTACCTTGGAAATTCATCTAGGTAAGCTCATGATCCATATTCTAAAACCTATAACTCTGGTTGGAGAAACCATCCAAAATTTGGGTGGGAAAACCAATAAAACCAAGGCCAAGACCACAGACCCTATAATCCAAACCAGTATAACAACTCCACTCACCAAAACCCCAACCAAAAACCATACCAGATCACATAAAACACTTACTCACAGCCACCTTATCAAAACCACAACAACCATTCTCAACACCCCAATTCAACCAACCATCACAACAAGATGATGATAGAATGGCCAAAATGGAAGCTATGCTTGCAAACCTTTGCAAGGAGTTTGACGACATAAAAAAAATTCAAGGAAGAAGTGAGAGGGAGTATAAAAATCCGAGGGGAGGTTATTAAGAATCTCGAATCTCAAGTAGGACATCTTTTACAGCAGGTTTCGAAATCCACTGATAGTTTTCCAAGTGACACTGAGAAAAATTCAAGAAGGGAAATGAAGAAGGTCAAATTGGAAGAGTGTAAGGCAGTTACTCTTGTAAATGAAAAAATCCTAAAAGAAGATACCAGTAAGTCAACAGAGCATAGCCAAGGAAGTTCCCAAAGCAACTTGGAGAAAAAGGAACAAGGAACTGGATCTGTACAAAGGAAGGAATCAACAAGGAAGGAAATTCCAAAACCTTATGTGCCAAAGGTACCATTTCCTCAGAGACTTACAGGAGGTGAGAAAGAAAAGTCATATTCAAGATTTCTAGATATGTTTGCATCTCTCAGTGTCAACATTTCCTTTATCAAAACTCTCCAACAGATGCCTACATACATCAAGTGCATGAAAGAGCTGCTGGCCAAGAAAGGAACCTTAAAAAGGGGACAAACAGTGACAATGAACAAAGAATGTAGTGCCCTCATCAAGAAGGACATACTCATGAAGAAAAAAGATCCAGAGAGCTTTTATATTCCATGTGCCATAGTAGAGACAAAAATTGACAGAGGATTTTATGATCTAGGAGCTAGCATAAATGTGATGCCTCTATCTCTTATGAAGAAGTTGCAAATCAATGAGCTGAGATCCACGGATGTAATCATTCAATTGGCAGATAAAACTCAGAAGCAGGCCGAAAGTGTAGTCGAAAATGTATTGGTGAAAGTAGGAAACTACTTCCTCCCCCACTGATTTTGTTGTTCTGGACATGGAGGAAAGTTACCTCCATCCCATTATTCTGGGGAGACCATTTCTAGTCACTGCTAGAGCACTGATAGATGTGGAACAAGGAGAATTAATCCTGAGAATACATAATGAACATCTCACTTTCCATGTCTTCAAGCCCACATATGAGTCTGAGCAAGAGAGCAAGGAATTAAAGAAAGAGTACATTGAGAGCTCTTTGAAGGAGAACAGCAATGAACCACCAGCCAAGTCTTTGGAGCTTTCATGGGTGGATAAACAAAAAGCTCAAGAGAAGAAGCAACCAAAGATACTAGAGGAAGAGCTAAAACAACAAGAACCAAGGGAATTAATCAATAAAGATCACTCCAACACAAGAACTTCTGAAGCACTACTTAAAGAAGAGAGGAAAATGGGAAAGAAAGTACCAAGGGGATGGAGAAACAAGAAGGTTCCTACATAAGGTTTCTCTCCTGGAGACAATGTGATGTCAATCCACCATCCATAAATTCTACCACATCTTCCAAGCATTCCATCTTAGTCACCCCAAGTGTTCACAATCAAAAAGGTCCTTTCATTGGAACATGTAGAAATCATCAAGGAGTCAAGTGGAGAAAGCTTCACTATGAGGGGAGAAGATTTGAGGCATTACAATCCACCCTAACAGTAAACCAACCGTCAAGCTAATGACGATAAAGAAGTGCTCCATGGGAGGCAGCCCATGATTTAGTTTTCTTGTTTTTATTGCTTTAGTATAAATAATAATTGTTTCTCTAATATGAATTCAAGCTCTCATAGACAGTTTTGACAACTATCTATGATATTGTGAAGCATATGATCCAACTCTAAGTTTGGTGTGCCTACAGGCACACTAAGATACCTTTCAAAAATGATGATCATATTGCCATTTTGGCATGTGTTTCTTGGAATATATAGCCAAACATTAAGTTTGGTGTTCTATATATTGCAAGAACAAGGCATGAGAGTCAAAGTTCTTTTGAGTTTTGAAAGTCATGAAAGTGCAACCATGTTTATAATTTTTAGTTCATGTGGAGAAATAGAAAAATAAAGTGTTTCTCAGGATAGTTTAACCAAAAGTGACACTAACCCCGTTGAGATCTCAATGACAATACTTGGAGGAAGTAACACTTTGAACCATATAGCCAAACACTAAGTTTGGTGTCTTCCAAGACTATATATAAGAGCACAAAAGGAGTCACGGTTGGTTAAACAAGCATAAGGAATGCTAATCTAATTTTTAGCTTTAAATATTAATGGTTCTCTTGCCGCCACTTGTTATTACTTACTTCTTTTGTCTTGTTATAATGGTTAGGTGAGCAGAAGAACTATTTAATGAAAAGGACTATGATCAATGGAAGTTCAGATCATGGTATCACCAAATGTAACTTGGGTGGATGAATGACAAAAAGATATATCCAGAAATCCCTTTCCAGCTACCTGAGGATGGATGCCCAGAAATAAAAGCCAAGATCAGAAAGAGAAAATGGGAAGCGCTCACCTCACCAATCACCAGGATTAATGTCAATATCATAAGGGAGTTCTTTTGAGTTTTGAACAGGGTGTGGAAGTAGATTTTAGTCCGAAGATCATTATGAAGGTCTTAGGACTAAGGCCAACACATTTTGATGAGCCGGAGTACCAAGAAATAGTGAATGGGAACCCAGATTATGATGAAATCTCTAGAGATATTTGTGTGTTTAATGCTGAGTGGGAGAGGGACAATCAAGGAGGGCACAAATTCTTGAAAAGAGAAGATCTCATCCCTGAAGCAAAAGGTTGGTATGAGCTGATAAAGAGATCAATTTTGGGCACAGTGAACACCTCGAAAGTTAACAAGAAAAGGGCTGTCATGCTACATTGTATAATGGTGGGAGGAGAGATAAAAGTTCACGAGATCATTGTAAATGATATTCAAAAGGTTGCAGAGAAAAATTCTGCTGAAGCTTGGCTCCATTACCCAAGCACCCATTATGAGATTTTGCATGAAGGCCAGAGTGCCAATGGAGGATGCAAATCCAACATGGCTGCATCCAGGCATGCCTATGACCCTCGAAAGGATGATGAATATCATAGAGGCACAACAAAGTCGAAGACCACAAAGAAAGCGAAGGAGAGAGGAACCACGGGAGGAAGAAGAACAAGATGCAGAACAAGAAGAAGAGCAACAATTCCAACCACAAACCAACATGGACATGGGGCGGATGCAAGAAGAAATTGAAAGGATATCCAAACAGTACATGAGAGTTCAAGAGAAACAAGAAAAATTCTATTCACAATACATGAGAGCTCAAGAGAGACAAGAAGAACTTCAGTTGAGAATGATGAGCCAGCAGAGAGATTTTGAGTCAAGATCTCTAGTTATGCAAAGAGAACAAGCTTTACAATTTCAAGGATCTCTCAACCAGCTGGCCCAACTTCAAGTTGATAATATAAGAGCTTTCAAGGAGTTCACGACTCTTCAGGATGCAAGATATGGAGTTCAATCCGATTATAACATAAATAGTCAAATCAAGCTCAACTACATTGCGGAATATCTACATAGTATGGACCCAACATTTTCAATTTATGATCAATACTTCAAGGAAAGGAGTGACATAGAAGTAGACAAAGCAATACGCCTCAAAAACAGAGTGGAAGAGACAATGAAAAAAGTTGGATTCTGGACAAAGTTAAAGGGAAAAGGCAAGGGAGAAACTAGTAAGCAAGCAAGCGAAAAGAAGAAGAAAGACAAACAAGATAAAAAATGAAAGGTGGACTTGCTCCTTGGTTATGCCATTCAATAAAGAAAGAACATGTCTGTTTTATTTGATAGTTACTTCTAGTTTGAGTCATTTACATTTCGTTATGTTTAATTTTGCAATAAGTATGCTAGCCTAGGTGTGTGTGTTTCACTTTCACTAGTTTAAATGCTTGTTTTGCTCCCTGAGTGTTTTTAATATGAATAAAGGAAATGTTTGAACAAGAGTGGAATAGTTCCTTTTTGGCAAGGAAGTGAAATAACAGTAACTGGTGGTATATATATTGGATTGTGTAGTAGCTCACTTATAATGAATAAAAGGATAGACTATCTACCTTTTTAGTATAAACTAGCATGCTATCTATGAATCTTAGCAAATAAAAGTCCTTGGATAAAAAAAAAACAAACAGAAAGAAAGAAAAAGAAAAGCCAAAGTGGCAACAAAAACAGAAGAAAGCAAAGAATAAGGCTAGACACCAATAGCTTGGACCTTAGGACATATGCCTGTGGTGTCTTTGTACCAGGATCTACTTGGATGATTAGGTTCTATGGAGTGCTTTAACACTTGGTAACTTGGGTTAACTAACCCGGGATTATCAACCGAAAGTCCATTATCAAGAGCAACCTAGTTATAAGGCATTTAGTAACCCAAAGAGGTGCTGGGCACCAATGTCTTAAGAAGAATTGTGAGCCAAGGGTCTGTAGTGAATATGTGTTGAGTACAAGTAAGCTAAGAAGCTGCTACAACACATGACACTAAGCTGCTAAAATCAAAGAATAAGTTTACAAAGAAAATAAAGAAAAGCAATTACCAAGGATGGGTGAATCATAAGAGTTCATAGTAGTGTGTTAATTGATGCTTAAAAGAGACAGTCTATGCCTAAAGATCAATAAGAAGTGAGTTACTGCATTGTCTGCATAAAACCCCATGAACTACTAATAATGACTTGCTGATATGAACATCACCTTCTGTTTCATTCTTTCTTCTCAATAATTCAGTGCTTGCTTAGGGACAAGCAAGATTTAAGTTTGGTGTTGTGATGTCAGGGCATCTTAGACTAGTTTTACTAGCCTTTTTCTTGGTTTTTAATAGCTTTTATGCACTTTCTTGAGTTATAAGCAAGCAATTGGGGTAGAAATTCATGCATACCTAGATTCATCTAACTATGGTTAATTTGATGCAATTTCATGAGAATTATGCTATAATTACTTGTGCGCTAAGAATGATGAGAATTCTCATTACTTTAGCAAGGCTTTGATGCATGTAATGGTTGATGATAGGTGAAGGAAAGCATGGGAGGAAGTAGAAGAAGGAGCATGGAGAAGATAAAGGAGTAGCAATGTTGGTGACAAAGTTGGACCACCAACGTTGTCTCAAACGTTGGAAGGGAGGCAGAGCAATTCTCTGCATAATGTGCTGGTGCTCACGTTTGAGGTAAAGTTGGCAAGCCAACGTTACTCCCAACGTTGTAATAAAATGTTCAATTCTGGAGCTAAAGAATTTTTGAGCGACGCGTACGCGTCTATGACGCGTACGCGTGAAAGAAGAAAATTTCTATATCCACGCGCACGCGTGGAATGGCAAAATTGACCATATACGTATACGCATGGGTCATGCGTACGCGTCACCGAGCGAACGTTGGAGGTCCAACGTTGCCTCAAATGTTGTCTCCAATGTCCGCGATAAGGAGCCCAGAATTTGGAATTGAGAAACTTGAATCGACGCCCACGCGTCAGTGACGCATACACATCGATAGGAAAAATGGAAATTCACGCGTAAGCGTGAATCACGCGTGGATTGGCTAACGTTAGAGGGAACGTTGCTAGTCCAACGCTGAGGCCAATGCTCTTCTACATGTTTTTAAAACTGGAAAATGGGATTTTTGCATCCACGCGTACGCGTACAGCACGCGCACGCGTGGGTAGCAGAACGTTGGCCCTCCAACGTTGAGCCAAACGCCAATGACAACAAATTTATCTAGTTTTTAAGAAGGGCGTTTGAGTCAACGTTAGCCATCAAACATTGACTCCAACTTGAAACATCAAAACTTGCAATTCAAACAGATCTCTTCTCAACAACAAAGGAAACCAATTGGAGCCATGTCAACCCAATTTCATCAAGGCCAAAAGCCCAATTCAGAGATTGAAGATCAATGGAAGAAAGTGTATAAATAACTTAGAATTTAAGTTAGAAAGGACCATTATTTTACTGCACTTTCACTTTCGGTTCATTTTAATTTCCAGCAATGTATTTTTCAATTCCAATTTTCATTTTGAGAGCTATGAACAACTAAACCCCTTTCATTGGGTTAGGGGGCTCTATTGTAATTTAATGGATCAATAGTAGTTTTCATCTTCTTTTTCTTTCTTTTCTCTTGATTTTACTAGAAAGCTTTCGTTCTTCATCAAATTGGGTAGTTATCTTAGGAAAGAAACTATTCATAATTGGATCTCCTCTGAACCTTGAAAGAGGAATAAGGAGCTCATGCTAGAAATGCTTTCTCACATTGGAGTAGATTGGGGTTTGGATGGATATAGTGACATATAATCCTACCAATACTTTGATCTATGAATTTGTGTGGTATAATCAGTTACCAAACTTTATCTCTTCCCATGAACACTTAAATCAAGGAATTGGGCAATTGTTCATGCTTAGAGAGATTAGATTGCCAAGGAATTAAGATCTAATCACCTAAGATTGCCAATGAGATCAATGAATGCATTGATTGAGGAAGAGATAAAAATGATTTAATCCGGAGAATTCAATATCTCCTAAAGCCCAATGAATCCCCATCTTTGATCTACCCATTCTATTTACTTTCTGCTCTTTAATTTCATGCTTAATTCCCCATTCCCATTTAATTTCTTGCAATTTAAGATTCTGCCATTTATTTTATCGCCATCTAATTTTTGTTAGTTAATTCCTTGCAATTTAAGTTTCCTGCCTATTTACATTCTGCAATTCTCAACCAAATCTGATTTCGCTCAACTAGCACAATTCTCCAATTAACATTGACCAACCAACCAATCCCTGTGGGATTCGACCTTACTCTACAGTGAGTTTTTACTTGACGACAATCTAGTGCACTTGCCGGTATAAAATTGTTGAGAGACAGTTTTCGGGTGAATCAGAGGGCCCTACCTTTAAAGGAGATGCTGCCTGACGTCTGCCTCGGTGTCTAGAGATCGGCTAAGGTCCGAACCAGTTGCCATGCAGAATTACCTTCTTGCTGCTTGCAATAGTCAACTTCTCATCAGTGATCAGACAGATAACCTCCGCCTCTGTAGCTAGCTCAGTGATCATACATGGAAAGGCCAGGTTGCCAATATGGTGAGCCCGCCCCATGTTCTTTCTGATGAGCTGTGGAAGGTACAACTGTTTACTTTCCAGGACACACCAGATCAAGATCGCCATGTCATCTATGATGTAGGTCTCGTGGGTGCTTGGCATCACATAATTGGCCAATATCTGCTGCCAAATCTGAGCTTCAACAGTCAGAGCGTGGACCGAGACAGCGTTGGAAGTCATCTTGTCTGCTCCATAAATCCATGAACTCCCAGGCTTGGCAATCACAGCCAATACCTTATCCTAGTCGAATGTCATCAACTTCCTTTCACTTTCTGCCTCTTCAAAAGCGTCCTTCCTACTAGGCCTAGGCAGAAAGTGAAAGGCACGCTCAATGACCTCCTCAGTAACCAGAATCTTCTTGCCTTGTAGGTGAATTGCGTCGAGGGACCCTGTGCAGTAGTTGGCATAGAATTCCCGGACCTACGACACGTTCACGGCCGTAAATTTCCTATCCAGGAAACTCCATCCCCACTGAGCAACCCGATCCTCAGTAAACTTTTGCATATTAGCGGGTATTTAGAGCTTTCTCTCAACATGGAGGCTCCTTTACTGAAGGAAATAAGGGAACTTAAGCTCCAAATAAAAGCTGCTGAACTTGTACGGATCAATGGAAGGTGTATTTTGATCAACTCTATCTCTTTCACTGATCTGTCTCTCATAGAATGCCACATCTGCTGTTTTAGCGGTCTGTGAAGTTTGCTTCCTTTTACTGGACCCTGTGGCCTTCCCCTTTCCTTTCTTGTCAAATATCCTGAAAAGAAAAGAGGAAACAGGCATATGAAATGTATTCTAAAGATACACAAAGCAAAATGAGGTGACAATTAGGCAAAAAGTAGAAAACTGAGGTAAATAATAGCATATATGTGAAGTGAACGGGTAATGTAAAATTGATTGGAAGCATACGTGAAATTCAAAGTAAAATCAAACAGAAATACTTTCCAATCAATCAAGTTAATCAAAGTTAGTTAACTTGCTGGTTCATCAAAAATAAAGAGAGGAAAGAAGCATTGTTGCTATGCATGAAGAAAAAAGAAAATAGTTAGTTGATAAAGAAAAGAAAAGTTCATGGTTGTGGGCATAGTAAAAATGGTCCTTAATCCTGAAAGGTTTCAAAAAGCTCAAAACAAGCTCACATTCACTTCACAATAATGCAATATGCCAAAATGAGTGATGCAACTGTATGTGTAGAGCACATAATCAAATGAATAATGGTCAGAAGGCACTTGGTATAAGCTTATGCAATTGGTGTCGAAAAAGCTAAAGCATTGATTAAAAAAAAGCAATCAAGGAAATTCAAACACCAAGAATGCATTCAAGCACTAAATTCACAAGTTTCAAATAGGAAATGGAAAATTCATGCCCTATGTAACTTAAAGCTGTTTAAGTATGGTGAAAGCGGATAAAAATAGTCACATAGGTTAAGAATCCTTAATCTTGTGAATTCATGCAAAAGAAGCTCTACTCACAAAAGAATCCAAATTTTGGTCAATTTTAAAATCAATTCCAGCCATTCAATGCATATGAATATATTAGAATGAAAACAAGCAAAGAATTACAAGGTATGACCAAAATTTGCAATAAAGCTTCTTTGAGGCAACTTTTCAAAACTATTTGGTAAGCAAGGTTCTATTGACACATAAAACCGTTAAATAAAACCTTGTTGCACCAAATCACAGAATGCAGCTTAATGAAATATAATAACAGGAAATCTCAGCTTTTAGTAACAAAACAGTAAAACAAACAGTTGGATGATTGACTAATTGAGCTTAGCAACATTTCAAAGGATAAGTAGCATAATGCCAAACTCAAGTAATCAACCGTACCAAGAACGAACATTGAAAACTAATTCAAACCATTTCTGGCATCAATTTAGCAGCAAACCATCAATGTCATACATCCACTCAATAAAATAAGTTTCCCTATAAATGCAACAACAACAGACAGAATTCACATATCAATTCATAGGAATTAGGTAAATAAACATAATTGAGTGAAGCAGCAATTCACAAATCAATCCATGGAACAAGAAAATCATCATCATGCAACAAACAAACTCATGAGAATTTAATCCAAACACAGCAGCAGAATTAAACAGACCTAGAATCCACTACATACTATGTTCAAACCTACCTAACCACCTAAAAATCTAATAAAATATACAATTCTAACTAATTTTAATCTAACCAAAATTAACTAATTAACAAAATAAACTAAACAGAAGCAAAATCAAAGAGATGAATGTAACCTGGTAACAGAGGAATAAGAACAAAGAAGGAAGGGGAAGGTTGCAGGCCTTCAGCCACGATGGTAGTGGCCAGCCAAGGGAGGCGGCGCTGGCAACAGTAAAGTGACGACGGCCACTGATGGTGTCGCCGGTGTGAAGCAGGGCAGGCAGAGATAAAGGTTTTCCCTGTTCGTGTAGAAGAGGGAAGAAGAAGAAATAGAAAAGGGGAAGGAAAGGTGTTGATGTTGACGGCTGTGGGTGGCCACAATGGTGGCCACCAGTGGCAGAATAACGACGATGGAGGAATGGAGAATAGGAGGGAAGGAGGATAGAGGAAGTAGAACAAGAAGTAGTGGAAAGGAAGGAGGAGAGGCATTTGACAGCGGCGATTAGGGTCGTCGGCGGTGGTCGGTGGTGGTAGGATGATGGTGAACAATGGAGGTGAAAGTGGGAGAAGGGACGAGGAAGAAGAAAGAAACATTAGGGGGAGAAGTGGTGGGTTGTGCGAACGCTGTTAGGGCTTCGCATAAGAGGGGTTGTGTTTTGAATTTGTGTGTATGCATCATTTTTGCATCCGCACGATCTGGCAATTGGGGGTGCATACACACAAGCTCATGCATACGCCGAGAGTTTGAAATGGGGTTGTCTGCGCACAAATGTGTGCGTACGCATAATGAATTTTTTTTTTTCAAATGCGTCAAGAGTGCGTGCGCCTCATTGGATGCTTACGCGCGCGACAGAGAGATTAAAAGGGCATTGTGTACGCACATTTGTATGCGTATGCATAAGCCAAGAAAATTGAGAAATGCATGCATACGCACGCGTCAGAAGACTCAAAATTCTGTATGCGTACGCACAGCAGCGTGCTCACGCATAGAATTGTGTTTTTGTTTTCAGCCAAAGATAATGAATTGACTTCGAGTTCACACTGATGAAGGGTCTAGTAAGTTTCGAGCTTCTTTAACAAGAAAAAAAAAAGACTTCACTCTCCGTAGGGGGACGCAGAGTTCTTTTCCGGATAAGAATGAGGATTTGAGTTTTTTTTTTTTTTTTGCAAAATTTTGGGACTCTAGAGTCACCAACATGATATCCAACATGGTTTTCAACTAATTAAGTTGTTGTGCATGCTACTAGCTAGGGTGAGTGAGTTGATGTATATCTATGATTTGTTAAGAGTTTGGTATTTGTTAAGAGTTTGGTATTTGGGCTAAGTTTTAGCCCAACAAGTAGTGTTTTTTTTTTTAATATTTATTTTACTCTTTTTGAAACAAAAAATTATATCTATTTCTAAGATTTTAATGTAATATATTAAAAATTAAAAGATATAAAATATACTTTTTAAATAAAAAAATTAAAATTAAGATATAATTAAATTGATAAATATTTTTATATTTTTTATCATTTTATAATATATAATATCATGAATTATATACCTATGTAAATTTTGATATGTGATATTTAGCCCTTTTTTTGTGTTTGACTCATGTATTATATTTACTCGGAATTATATGATTTTAATTGGTGTTCTATTTTGAATTTGTGTTTTCTAAGATTTAAATTAGAATATATTTATATTTTTGTACATTTATATATAATATCATATATTATTTTTGTTACGATGGGTAATCGAAGATGGTGGGCTGGACTCGCTAGGTTGGCCCAATCGTCTGAAGAAGGAAGCCTTCGAGCGGGTCTGCACCTTGGGGCCTCCGTCCGACTTGCGAGTATGAACGAGTGGGGGGTGGTACCTGCAAAGACACTCCGATGCCTAAGTCAGCAAGGGTGTGAGCAGGTCTAGAGAGTATTGGGACTTAGAGATACCTGAGAGGTGTCAGTATATTTATAGTGGTGAACCAATAACCACCGTTGAAGTAGTGCCACTTTTTTAGGGTGATAACCGTCCCTTTATCTTAGGGAGGTTGAGATATGGCTCCTAGAAGTGGTTAGAGAGATTCTAGGGGCAGTTACTCATTTAAACGAGTGATTATCTGCCAGCTAACCCTCGTCCCCGACTTCTTTAGGGTAAGTCATGATAAGAACCGACTTCGCAGGAGGAAGGTCGGTGCTAGGTGAGGCTCAACCCTTCGGATTGGGCCTTTTATTTGTACCTGGGCCTTATCATTGGGCCAGGGTATGAACAGTGCCCCTACTCGAGCCCAATTTCTTTTAAGATTTGGGTTCGAGTATTCTACTCGGGAATGTAGCCGACTTGGGAGGGAACCGACGTGACTTTCGTGACTTTTGATTTTTCACAGTTACGTCTAATCAAACGTCGCGTCTGTTAGAGGTTTGCGTAGGTATTAATTACCTTGGTAACGGTGCACCCATTAATGACTGCCCCGTTTTTACCATTATGCCCCTAACGTGTTTATAAATACTTTCTCTCTCTTTCATTGTTTCGTTTCTGCGATTTTTCAAATTTCCTCTTCACCTGTTCGTGCAGCATTCTTGCGTTTGAAGGCTTTCATTTCCTCCAACCTTTTTCAGATAAAGGTTAGATTTTTCTTCTTCTCCTTTTGCAACATGCTTTCGGTTTGCATGCTTTTATTTTTCGGATGGATAGGTTGATTCATAGGTTTCTGTTTGATTCCGTACTTCCCCCTTAGAGACCATGTTTTTTGATTTTCTTTTCTTTTTCCTTTGTAGGTTTTACCAACCCCTTTTTTAAAAGAAAGAAAATGTCTTCTGTTGAAAGTCTTGCTCAGTGGGTTGATGTTACGGTCCTGGGGGAGGAACCTTTGGTTAACACCGAATTTATCACCAACCTTCGCACTCATCACCGAATTTGTACTTCCGAGGAGGATGAGCCGAAGTATGAGTTGGTGGTTCCGGGTCCAGAAGACCGGGTTTGCTTCGGGAGGGCCACTGAGGCGGCCCCTCATTTCTTCTTTATGTATGAGAGCATGGTTACCCGTTTGGGTGTCTTTCTTCCATTTTCTGATTTTGAGATGTCGGTGTTGCGTCAATGCCGAGTTGCTCTTACTCAACTTCACCCCAATTCTTGGGGTTTTTTGAAAATCTACCAGTTTATCAGCCATGCTTTAGACTTTCCGACTTCTTTGAGAATTTTCTTTCATCTCTTCCATATGACCAAGCCCTTCGGTGGGCAAAATAATAAGCAACAATGGGTGTCTTTCCGGGCTATACAAGGTCGGAGAGTTTTCACCCTTTTTGACGAATCCTTTCATGACTTCAAAAATTATTTTTTCAAAGTCCAAGGCGTAGAGGGTCACCACCCCTTTTTCTTGGATGAGAATTCTTCCCCTCGCTTTCCCTTATACTTGTTAGAGGCTTCCCCCTGTGAGAAATATGGTTTGGAAGATCTGGATGAGGTGGAGGTAGCCATTGTGGGGTTCCTCCGAGAAGTATGGGGGAGGGCCCCATATCTGGATACCAAAAAATTTCTCCAAGGGTCGTCGTCTTTTGTCCAGACATAACTAGGTAGCTTTTATCTACTTTGTTTCTGACTTGTTTCTACCGACTTGAAGTTTACCGACTTGTTTTACTAATTATTTTCTTTTACAGAGATGGCGAGGAAGAATTCCAATGAGTCTTACCAGAGAGTCCAGGAGGCCAAGGTGAGGTCTCGCGCCAGAACCGGTGGTGCCAGGGTAACTAGCTCTCCTCTTCCTCTTCCTCCCCCTTCTTCCCGAAATTTGGGGACTCCTTCTCAACCCATTGTTATTCCTGCTTCGGCTTCTTCTCAGCCGTCCCCTCTTCCCCGACCTTCTCCTGAGCCAGAGAAGAAGAAGTGCAAGGCTTTAAAGTCTGGCTCTTCTTTTGAAGGTGAGGCTAAGGTGGATGCTCCTGCATTTATCCGAAAGTTCATCTATCCCTATACCCGTATAGGTATGGATGATGTTTCTATTCGGAACCACCTCACTATTCTGGCTGAGGAGAGCATCAGGGCGGCGGAGATTTGTGCCAAGTTCCTTGATATTTTTGAGAAAACTCCTCTTAGCTCTCTGGGTTCAACCTCTAAGGTTGAAGAGTTGGAGGGAAGGCTTCTCATATATCAGGAACATGAGAAGGAGTTGAAGAAGGAGGTCACCAAATTGAAGGAGGAGAGGGATGGCCTCCGAGAGAAGGAGAGCAAGTTACAAGCCCTATGTAACATGGAGGAGGGCTTGAGAAAGAAGGCGCAGGAGAGTTATCAGAGTTTATTTGAGGACCTTGTGGCTGTAAGGAGGGATTTGTTGAACTCTCGGACTGCCTATGCCGAGTTGGAGGACTCTATTGCTGAGGGGGCGGAGGAGGCCTGGAGGATTTTTAAGGAGCAGGTCGGAGTCCTTGCTCCCGACCTGGATCTCTCTCCTTTGGATCCTGACAAAGTCATTATTGATGGTGCCATAGTTTATCCCCCTGCTCCCGAGGTGGTCACCGAGTCAGATTTGAAGACTCGGGGGCAGAGAATCATTGAGTCCCCTCCTCGTCAAAAGGATGTTCCGAGTTCCTCCCGACCTCTCGGCACCTCTTCTCCGACTCCTATGGACACTTCTCTCCCTGGTCCTGATGGCGCTCTGACTTCTCTTCCCGACTCTGGTGGTGATGCTCTTTAAAAATTTGTTGGCTATATGGGGGCCCGGCCTGTGGGTCTCCCCTTTTTTAAACTCTTTATATTTGTGGTGGTGGTATGTTGACATTTGCCTTGGCCTTTTATGGCCGTAAACAAAAATATTTATAATTGCCCTTTTTTGGATAAGGGTTTTATTTAACAAAAATACCCTTTTTGGTATAAGGGTTTCAGCTACCTTTTTGTGTGCATGCTTTCTGATTTTGATTTTTCGAAGTCCCTTTAATCTTTTCTGAAAACCTTTTGCTTGTCCGTCCTTCTAAGCCTTTTCGCTTTAAGGACCTTAGGGCATTCTTTAAGGATTTTCCTAGGTTTTTCGATCTCTTTCTTGTTATTCCTTATACTCAACTTTGTTTTATTGAGTTCTATGACTTAGGTTATTTTTGCGATGCGTTTTCTTTTCTACTCGGTTTTTCATTTCGACTTATGAGTCGGAATGTCTCCGAGTTTCTCACGATCAACTTTTATAACCTCTTTACACCGACTTGTACCTCATCGTTTTATCCTGACGACCATCTAGGTCGGTTCATGGGATTTTCACGTTTTGTCGAGCTTAAGTCGGCGCGTTTCGTAGGAAGAAAAATAAACGAGAAGGAATTTATAAGAGATATTGTAAAAGATCTTTATTAATTTGGGAAGGTACTTTACTGCTACTAAGGGTTTTTAATAATCTTTTCCCCCTTAGCCTCTACTATGATGCCTCATTAAAAACCCTTCTTCAGAAAAAACTCTTTAATGTTTGGGAAAAAATTGTGAAGTTGGGAAAAGAGTACATCAGGGAGTAGAGTTCTCTTTTAACTATAATACCTTTTCATATTACAAGCATGCCATGATCTTGGTAACTCGGCGCCGCTTAGGTCGGTCACCTTATAATAACCTTTTCCTAAGACCTCGCTAACTTTGTAGGGTCCTTTCCAATTGGCAGCGAGTTTTCCTTCCCCCGATTTGTTGACTCCTATGTCCTTTCTGATTAAGACCAGATCGCTTAGTGCGAAACTTCTTTGAATGACTTTCTTGTTGTATCTGGTAGCCATCCTTTGCTTCAGCGCTGCTTCTCTTATCTGGGCTTGTTCTCGGACTTCGGGGAGCAACTCTAGCTCCTCTTTGTGCCCCTGTATGTTTCCGATTTCATCATGGAGAATCACTCTTGGGCTTTGCTCACTGATTTCTACTAGTATCATAGATTCTACCCCATAGACAAGTCGGAAGGGTGTTTCTCCAGTAGCAGATTGTGGCGTCGTCCGATAAGCCCACAACACTTGTGGGAGCTCTTCTGTCCAGGCTCCCTTTGCTTCTTGTAGTCTTTTCTTTAGCCCTGCCAGAATGACTTTGTTGGCTGCCTCGGCTTGTCCATTGGCTTGTGGATGTTCCACCGAGGTGAACTGGTATTTGATTTTCATACTGGCCACCAGGCTTCTGAAGGTAGAGTCGGTGAACTGGATTCTATTATCTGTAGTGATGGAATAAGGTATTCCATATCTTGTGATGATATTTTTGTAGAGGAACCTTCGACTTCTTTGAGCTGTGATGGTAGCCAGTGGTTCTGCTTTTATCCACTTTTGTGAAGTAGTCTATCCCCATGATCAAATATTTGACTTGTCCTGGCGCTTGGGGAAAAGGACCTAGCAAATCCATTCCCCATTTTGCGAAGGGCCATGGAGAAGTTATACTGATGAGTTCTTCGGGGGGAGCTACGTGGAAATTCGCATGCATCTGGCATGGCTGGCACTTTTTCACAAACTCGGTGGCATCTTTTTGCAAGGTCGGCCAGTAGAATCCAGCTCGGATGACCTTCCTGGCTAGTGACCTTGCTCCGAGATGATTTCTGCAAATCCCATTGTGAACCTCCTCTAGCACTTCAGTGGTCCTTGAGGTCGGTACACACTTCAACAATAGTGTCGATATTCCCCTTTTATAAAGGATATTTTTCACCAAAGTGTAATGTTGTGCTTCCCTCCGGATTTTCTTGGCCTCTTTTTCCTCCTTAGGGAGGACGTCAAATTTTAGATATTCGACCAGAGGATTCATCCATCCGAGGTTTAGCCCGGATACCTCAAGGACATCTTGTTTGCCCTCTGCTTTCACTACCGAGGGTTCTTGGAGAGTTTCCTGGATCAGGCTTCTATTGTTCCCTCCTGGTTTGGTACTTGCTAACTTGGAGAGGGCGTCTGCTCTGCTATTGAGATCCCGAGTTATGTGTTTGACCTCGGTTTCCGTAAAGCGCCTGAGGTACTCCAAAGTTTTTTCCAAGTATCTCTTCATATTTGGATCTTTTGCCTGATACTCTCCATTTATCTAGGAGGTCACCACTTGGGATTCGTTGTATATCATCACTTTTGTTGCACCGACTTCTTCTGCCAGCTTTAATCCATCGATCAGGGCTTCATATTCTGCCTGATTATTTGAAGCTGGGAATTCAAATTTGAGGGAAACCTCTATTTGGGTTCTCCTTTCGTCAACCAATATTATGCCTGCGCCGCTTCCTGTCTTGTTTGAGGATCCGTCTACATAGAGTTCCCATGTGGTTGGCTTTTCCTCTTGGTCTCCTGCGTATTCCGCTATGAAGTTGGTAATGCATTGGACTTTGATTGCCGTCTAAGTTTCATATCTTACGTCGAACTCGGAGAGCTCTATTGCCCATTGAATCATTCTCCCAGCAACATCCGTCTTTTGGAGGATTTGCTTCATGGGTTGGTTCGTGCAGACTCTTATTGTATGAGCTTGAAAGTAAGGTCGTAGCCTTCGTGAGGCTATTACTAAGGAGTACGCAAACTTCTCTAGTTTGTGATACCTTAGCTCGGGGCCCTGTAGAACTTTGCTGATGAAGTAAACTGGATGCTGCCCGGCCTCGTCCTCCCTTATCAGGGCTGATGCAACAGCTTTGTCTGCTACGGACAAATAAAGGACGAGACCTTCCCCACTAGAGGTCGGGTTAGGATTGGTGGTTGACCCAAGAACCTTTTGAACTCCTGGAATGCTCCTTCGCATTCTGGAGTCCATTCAAACTGGCATCCCTTTTTAATAAAGAAAATAGTAGAAGGGATTTGAGTGCTGATCCTGCCAAGAACCTGGAGAGGGCTGCGAGTCTGCCATTCAATTGTTGAACCTCTCTTAAGCAAGTCGGGCTCTTCATTTCTAGGATAGCTTTACACTTATCGGGATTTGCTTCAATCCCTCTCTGTGTCAGCATAAAACCCAGGAATTTTCCAGCTTCTACTGCGAAGGCACATTTTGCGGGATTTAGTCTCATCCCGTGTAACCTTATGGTGTCGAAGACTTGCGAGAGGTCTGACAAGAGATCGACTTCTTCCTTGGTTTTTACCAGCATGTCGTCGATGTAGACTTCCATTTGGCTCCCAAGGTGAGAAGCGAACACCTTGTTCATCAGCCTCTGATATGTGGCCCCTGTATTTTTCAATCCAAATGGCATGACCACGTAACAGAAATTAGCTCTGGGCGTGATGAATGATGTTTTCTCCTGGTCCGGCTCATACATCGGGATTTGGTTATACCCCGAGTAGGCATCCATGAACGACAAGTATTGATATCCCGAGCTAGAGTCTACTAGGGTATCAATACTTGGTAGTGGATAAGGGTCCTTGGGACATGCCTTATTTAAGTCGGTGTAGTCGACACACATTCTCCATTTGCCATTTTGCTTTTTGACTAGCACTATATTGGCTAGCCATGTTGGATATTTGACTTCTCTGATGAAGCCGGCTTCTAAGAGTGCCTGTACTTGTTCTTCTACTATTAGGGCTCGTTCCGGGCCAAGCTTGCGTCTTCTTTGTTGTACAGATCGGGACCCTGGGTATACCGAGAGCTTGTGGGACATGAGCTCGGGATCTATCCCGGGCATGTCGGAGGCTTTCCAGACAAAGAGGTCGGAATTGCCTCTTAGGAGTTTAGTCAACCCTTGTTTTAGGGTTTCTCCTAGGTTGGCTTCTATGTTGGTATTTTTTCCTTCTTCTTGGCCGACCTGTATTTCTTCGGTTTTTCCTCCCGGCTGTGGTCGCATCTCTTCTCTGGCCCTTGCACCGCCGAGCTCTATGGTGTGAACTTCTTTGCTTTTCCCCCTTAGGTTCAAGCTTTCATTGTAGCATTTCCTTGCCAATTTCTGATCTCCCCTCACCGTTGCTATTCCCGCCGAGGTCGGGAATTTCATGCAAAGGTGGGGAGTGGACACCATTGCTCCGAGTCGATTAAGGATAGCTCTGCCAATTAAAGCATTATATGCTGTCCCTACGTCGATGACTATGAAGTCTATACTCAGAGTTTTGGATTTTTCCCCTTTTCCAAAAGTGGTGTGAAGGGGTAGAAATCCCAGTCGTCTTATTGGCGTGTCGCCTAATCCGTACAAGGTGTCGGGGTAGGCTCTTAATTCTTTCTCATCTAACCCTAGTTTGTCAAAAGTGGGCTTGAAAAGGATGTCTGCTGAGCTTCCTTGATCTACTAGGGTTCTGTGGAGATGGGCATTTGCTAGGATCATGGTTATTACCACTGGATTGTCGTGTCCAGGGATTACTCCTTGCCCATCCTACTTTGTGAATGATATGGTTAGAAGGTCGGGTGACTCGCTCCCGACTTGGTAGACTCGCTTGAGATGCCTTTTGCGAGAGGACTTGGTGAGTCCCCCTCCCGCAAACCCTCCTGAGATCATATGGATATGTCTCTCCGGAGTCTGCGGTGGTGGGTCTCTTCTATCCTTATCGTCTCGCTTTCTCTTCCCATGGCTGTCTGACCTTTCTATGAGATATCTGTCAAGCCGGCCTTCTCTAGCCAGCTTTTCTATCACATTTTTAAGGTCGTAACAGTCATTTGTTGAGTGACCATATATTTTATGGTACTCACAGTAGTTGCTACGACTCCCCCCTTTTTTTTTAATAGGCCTGGGAGGTGGCAGCCTTTCAGTATTGCAAATCTCTCTGTATACATCCACTATAGAAACCTTTAGAGGAGTATAAGAGTGATATTTCCTTGGTCTATCGAGACCGAGTTCTTTCTTCTTCTTGGGCTCCCTATCCCTCTCTTTTGTCGAGGGAAGATGCCCGGGTCGCCAACTCGAATCTCTCAGTCTGGCATTCTCCTCCATGTTGATGTACTTTTCAGCTCTTTTCTGTACATCACTTAAGGAGGCGGGGTGCCTTTTTGATATGGACTGTGAGAAAGAACCTTCTCTAAGCCCATTGACTATCCCCATAATAACTGCCTCGGTGGGCAGGTCTTGGATTTCTAAACATGCTTTGTTGAACCTTTCCATATAGGCTCATAAGGATTCTCCGACCTCCTGCTTTATTCCCAGGAGGCTTGGCGCATGTTTTACTTTGTCCTTCTGGATAGAGAACCTCATCAAGAATTTCCTTGAGAGGTCTTCGAAACTAGTGATTGACCTCGGGGGGAGGCTGTCGAACCACTTCATCGCTGCTTTCGACAGGGTGATCGGGAAGGCTTTGCATCGCGTAGCGTCAGAAGCGTCAGCCAGATACATCCAACTTTTGAAATTTCTTAAGTGATGCTTCGGATCCGTGGTTCCGTCGTAGAGGTCCATATCGAGGCTTTTGAAGTTCTTCGGAACTTTTGCCCTCATTATGTCCTTGCTAAAGGGGTCCTCCCCTCCTGGGGGCGACTCTTCTCGGTCGTCGCGGGAGTTCCGACTTTTGAGGGAGGATTCCAACTTCAAGAGTTTTCTTTCTAACTCTTTTCGTCGTTCCATCTCCTCTTTTAGATTCTTTTCTGTTTCCCTTTGTCGCTCCCGTTCCTGTTTCAGTTGTTCCAGGCGGCTTTGATGGACATGGACTAATCCCATAAGTTCAGTTGCATGGGGTGGTCCATCCTTTTCTGATTCGCGCCCTTCTGAGGAATTTACCTTCGGATTTTTGACTCCGGAAGTACCCTCTCTATGCTGATCGTTAGTTCCTTGGTGGAGGGTTAAGTTTGCGTCATTGTCTCCAGTGTCCAGATTCTCTTGTTCGGAATCTGACTCCACATGACCCTCCTCGGGGATCTGTCCGTCATCACTGGTTGATCTCTCGGTCCCCGGCAACGGCGCCAATGTTACGATGGGTAACCGGAGATGGTGGGCTGGACTCGCTAGTTTGGCCCAATCGTCTAAGGAAGGAAGCCTTCGAGCGGGTCTGCGCCTTGGGGGCCTCTGTCCGACTTGCGAGTATGAACGAGTGGGGGGTGGTACCTGCAAAGACACTCCGATACCTAAGTCAACAAGGGTGTGAGCAGGTCTAGAGAGTATTGGGACTTAGAGATACCTGAGAGGTGTCAGTGTATTTATAGTGGTGAACCAATAACCACCGTTGAAGTAGTGCCACTTTTTTAGGGTGATAACCGTCCCTTTATCTTAGGGAGGTTGAGATATGGCTCCTGGAAGTGGTTAGAGAGATTCTAGGAGCAGTTACTCATTTAAACGAGTGATTATCTGCTAGCTAACCCTCGTCCTCGACTTCTTTAGGGTAAGTCGTGATAAGAACCGACTTCGCAGGAGGAAGGTCGGTGCTAAGTGAGGCTCAACCCTTCGGATTGGGCCTTTTATTTGTACATGAGCCTTATCATTGGGCCAGGATATGAACAATTTTATTATAATTTAGTTATTTTGCTTGAATTACAATTAAACTGATTAAATCTCTAAACTTATGAACTAATAATTAGAACGATTCGACGAACAATTCGATTTTTAAAACTTTAGTATTAATAAAAAAGCATATATATTCAAGTAAAGTTTTATAAGTGCCATGTAATTTTTCAGTTAACCCATTGCCTATGAATATTGTTGAAAGCAATAATGTTATGGACTAAAGCTACTTATAAGTTTTTTTGGTAGTCTACCGTATCCCCTAATTTAACATGTCAATGATTAATTTATTACAAATTTGAGCTTTATTTAAGAGTTTGTCGCTGGCCAATAATTTAATATATGCATAACATAAAATTTGAACTAACCTCCAATACTTATTTAAACGAAAAAGTGAGTTGACGACGAAATCAAATTGGTTAACTACTTATGAGCTTTGGCCATTACTTTCTGATATCCCTTTCACTGTAACTAATTAGTTCATTAAACTAAAGATTAAGTTCTGACTAAGAAAATTCCTTTTATGTGAATCCTGAATTTAGTATTCATTTGAGATTGAATCATAGATCTAGACTAAGAGTACTAAAATATATACTATTACTAACCATATCCATTTTCATTTATCTAGTTAGATTGTTCTTTTTTCTATTCTAGCATACTAGAACAAAAAAGATAAAACTAAACTAAAAGAAGATTAAATCGTTCTCAAGAAGTTAACGTGTGATGAAGCCATGATTATGAGTAGTCACTAGTCACAATGTCCATTATTCAAATGCACATCACGATGTTAACAATTATGATAAGAAGAAGAACAAGAATTCTATAATATTTAAGAAATTTGTATTTAGTTTACTTAAAAGATGAAATTGAAAAGATGAATTTTATTTTAAAAATATTATTTATTTGTATATTAAAATCAGTTACCAATGTATTTATGTATAAATATATGTGTGATTTAATTTATTTTTAATGTATATTTATATTTTAACATGTATTTTATTTTAGTGTCCGCTTTTGGTGGCTGAGTTTAGTATACACATAGTATAGTCGATTCTATTTTTATATTTGTGATAGATAATTAAAAAGTTAGATATGATAAAAGAGACTAAATCAATTTGAATTTATCTAGTGATTTATTCACTAATCCATTTAAGTAAGTGTCAAGAGTTTGAATCTCGCCTCTTACATACAACAATCTATTGACCAACAATAAATCTTTAAATGTAGCTCAAATTTACGATAGATTAATACGTGGCTACTAAACTAAAGAATACCATACAAAAAAACAAATATGAATCTTAGAATATCAATAACAATTAACAAAGCAACATATGTCAGAAATTATTTTTTTGTGAAAACATTGTTGGTGTATTGGCCGAATATGGGTGAAGCAGGTGTTTTGCGGGAGGGTGGTGCTAGGAACAACATGCCGGGGGCGTGGTGCCTGAGCGAGTTCAGCGACGTGGCAGCTCCCGCACAACACGCGGGGGGCGTGATGATCTGGCGACAAGACACTGCACAGACAATACGGGGGCGTGAAGCTATGTAATCCGTGAAGTTTGCTGGGTTCCAAGTGTAGCAGCATCAGGCGGGGGGCGTGTTGCAGGCCTACTGCATGCAGGGAACACCCCCCGCCCCGGTAACCAGCGCCCAGCCCCTTATAAATTCAGCTTCTTCAACCCCCTTCCTCTATTGAAGCAAACAGAGAGTGTGGCATATGGTTTTCAAGCAAGAAAGCCAAAAAAAAAAAAAGCAGTGTGTTTGAGTGTGAGTGTTAAAAAAGAGTGTGGCACAGTAGCTTGAGTAATAGTAGTGGAAGTGTAGGTGTAACTAGTTTGAGTGTTTGTAGGGAAAAAAGATAAAAAAAAATTTGTAGAAATTTAAAAAAATGGAACGTACTTATTATGCGGCACCTGAAAAACATATTATCAACTATTTAGAGCATCCAATTTATGTAAGTTGATAAATTTTAATTTTTTAAATATTGTCGTTGTTAGTATTTTACAAATATATAGAAGAAGCCTCATTTCTTTTTGTATTTTACGACTGTGTTAGAATAAAATTTTAATTTGTAAAATATAATTATATCTTTTTTGTATATAATATTTTTTAGTATCATATATCTTATTTTTTTTTGAATATATAAATTTTGTTATGATTAATGAAAGTAATGAATAAATAAATATTTGATTTTTTAAGACTAAATAATTTCCGGTATTTATAAAATATTAATAATAATAAATAGATAAATGTATATGAAATATATATCGTTGTTAAGTATTGAAAAAATAAATATTTTAAAAAAATGTGTGACAATAGCTAAAGAAAATATGTAATTCAGTAAATATATTTTAAAATATTTATTTATTTATTTATTTTAATTCAGTAAATTTTTTTTACAATAGATAAAGAAATAAATAAATGTTAATATACAATTTTTTTTAATTACTTTTCTTAGAATGGATTTATTTATTCGTGTGGTTAGCAAACAATTTGAATATTAATAAATAATTTAATAAATATTAATAACAAATTTTTTTGTAATAAATATAATCTATTTAAGCTAACAATTTTTATTTTGCTACAGCCTAACAAGAATTTGTTGGTGCGTAAACTGGATTCGTCACAGACGTGGAATCTGATGGTGGAAAACTACCTACGCGCCAGGGGATTCTACCACGCATGTCGCGTGAGTCCATCTCATTCAAGTACCGGGTCAATTTGGGGTGACCTTTCGACGTTCGCCTCAAGGCGGGATTAGCGACCAATGTGGGTCCCTCATATGTAGGCCATGTCTCGGGATCACCTAACGGTGTGAACTTAAATCTATATACCTTACGAACCTCTGTCATCTTGTACATGTCATGCACATACAGCTGCCAATCGAGACGCTGGTTAGCACAACAAGTAATAACATGGCGACAAGGTAGTCGTTCCACCTGAAAGTGTCCACAGTCACCCGTCCGTCGCGCAAGGTCAACGACTGACACCTTGCCGCTAGTCATTTCGCATACCTCAAACACCTCATTTCGTCTGTCAAACCGGTGCACTACTATATTCCCAGCCTATTACATATTTGCCTCTATCCGCTATTGTGCAAATACGGAGTAAGTAAATCCAGCACGCTTGCGTTCGTGAGCCTCGGCACTCTTCCGTGTAAAAAGTTCATTTAACCGATAATATGTTGCTTGGACCAGCGCCAACACAGGTAGATTATGGGCACCCTTCAATACTGAGTTAATGCACTCGACAAGGTTCATCGTCATATGGGCCCATCGATATCCCTCGTCGAATGTCAACACCCAATGTCAGAGTCCAATGGCATCGCACCACCTGGCATATGCCTCGCCTCGCTCTTCCAACCTCTTATAGTTGATGTTGTACTCCTCCACCGTTCTTGAATACCCAATGTTGACAACAAGCTTCTGCGAGGGACTTTGAATGCTCTTAGGAAGTTGCTGCCGATGTGCCTTATACAAAACATCCACCATGCTCTTGGAGGTTGCCAGTCACCTTCGGAATGATTTACTACTGCCCGAATTGACTCATGCTGATCTGAGATCATACCCACACCGTAACAACATGCATTCACAGATTCCTGAGAAAGAAGTGCCACGCATCAGCTGTCTCCCCTTCCACTAGCGCAAAAGCTATAGGCACAATGTTCTACTTCCCATCTTGTGCAACAGCGACCATAAGTATTCTTTTGTATTTTCCGTATAGGTGTGTGCCGTCAACCTAAACTAGAGGCTTGCAATGCCTGAATGCCCTAACGCATGGATTGAAATTCCAAAATACGCGATGAAGTATTTTTACACCTTGTGCCTCCTCATTCCCGTTGTACAGTGGGCATGTTTCTATTTGCACAACTGACCCAGGCATCTTCTGAACCATAACCGAGAGCCACCAAAGCAAGGTTTAGTAAGAATCCTCCCAACCACCGAAAACTTTCGCTATGGACTTCTGCTTTGCCAACCAAGCCTTTCGGAAACTGATGGTATAGTTGAACCTTGACTGGACTTCCGCTATTATAGATTTCACCTTAATTGACGGGTCAGTCTCGACCAACGGTATTATACTCTCAGCAACGGTATCCGAGTCCAACTTGGAATGATCCTGTGAAATCATTCCCATTGTGCATGTGTGCCTTTCATTGTATCTGCGTATCTCCCAACAACCTTTTTCCCGTATCAAGCTGGCTCGGATAAGCCAGTCGCACCCATGCCCATACATTTTGCATTTTGCATAGAAGGTCTGTGGCTCAGACTCATACACATCGTAGTCAACTCCTCTAGCAATAATGTATCTTCTAATTGCTGCCACGACTGACTTTCTGGAACTGTATTCCATTCCAATCCGGAACTCTCCGTCCTCAGAATCAGCAACACCTACAGAAAGCGAAAAATCAACGTTCATTAATCAATCCAAAGTATCAATTAACAAAAACGTATTATTCAGTCATCATCACGTACCTATGTTTGCATATTCCGGAAATTCCGGTGCATGCATGTTTCGTTGAGATCCAACTCACGCATAAAAGGTGGCACGTTCATCAGTTGACTACTCGAGGGACGAACTACTATATTCTCCGTTGCTGTCTCAACTCCCACATCACCATCCTCGTCTTCGTCGCCGGCTTCATAAGTGGCTTTGAAGTCCTCTTCGCTGTCACTATTCATTCCCTTGTACATTGCAGCTTTATCATCCTCTATATCTAAAACATTTTGAATCCCTTCTGCCTCTACGCTTTCAAACTCAACATACAGCTCAATCTGTGGCTATCGCATCTGAGTCTGCCAGTAAATTTGAAACATATTCTACATACTCCCTTCGTCAGTGATTGGCATGGTATCAAATTGTATTAGACCACCAAAAACTACAACTGGATTCCGGTACAAAATTCTGCTCACTCTCATTAATGTACCGTTCTCCATGCTTTGACAGAGACCGTTCTAAAACTCCATTAACGTCATGGTGCATGGAACCACAAACGAAAACAAATTCTGGCAGACAAACCTCACTCTCTCATGAGTATTACGTATTATCTCACCGTTGCGATACACCACCAAATTCGCGGTACCCTCCATTGCACTACCAACACTCACAGAACACTCAAAGGACACTCACACACTCTTACTCAAAATGAAAATGCAGTTGAGCTCTGCCTGTATATAGAGGAGAGCACTCACCACACCCCCCACGTGCTGCCTGCCTCAGCCAATCAAGCTTTGCCACATGTTAGCACGCCCACCACGTGCTATAGCCATGTCATCACATCCCCCGTGCTGACTCATCACATCCCCACGTGCTACCTGAGTCCTCCAGTCACGCTCTGCCACGTAATCTCGCCCTCCTGTGCTGAGTCAACACGCCCCCGGCGTGATTCCAGCTCCAACTAATAACGTCGCGCCACGTTTTTTCACGCCTCCAACGTATAGTAGATAACACGCCTCCTGCGTGTTGACCTTGCATCATTGACATCCACCATAAGATAATACACATAATTCTCCATTTCTGGCCAAATCACCACCGTCTTTTCCATATTCAAATTCTTGAGCCACATATGTCATGCAACTATTAATTTCTTCCTCTCAAAATTTCTCGGCCATATTCTCCAACGGCTATAACAATATGATACATAGCAAAACCAAATATTTTGAATCCGCACAAGTCATTTAGAATAAATATAGATTGCTCTATTAGTCTCACCTTATTTAAATTATCATCTCAAAATATTTTCTTTTAGGAACAGAATTTTGACACATGCATATTTCTATTAAATTTAAGATGTATCCAACCATATTATTAAAATTTCATTGAAAAAATATATTGGAATAAAATTTGGTCCTCTGAGTTATATGTATACTTTATACTATTGTCTGAAATTTTAAATGGTATAAATTTTAGTTTTAAAATTATAATATATTTCATGATATATAACATAACGTTGGTTGATGACATGACATATCACGTTAACGTATTATTACAAATATAAACATAATTGACAGGTGCATCATATTAACAAAATAATAATGAATATAATTATATTAGGTATACATTAAAATTAATTATTAAAATCAGATATTAATATAAGATACATATTAAAATATAAAATATTTATTAAAAATAAGTTAAATTATATATGTATTTATATATACGATAATTCTAAATAACTAAACTTTTTATATAATCAAATTCAACCAAATTATGATACATATATATGCTTTTTTTTGGTGTCATTAGTTATTTTATTCTCTTTTTTTTTCTTTGTCTTTCTCATTCTTTTTTCTTTTTTTATTAGATTCTTTCTCTTCTTTATTTTTCCTTCTACTCATTCTTTATCATCATCATCCTCGTCTTTGTTATCAATCCTATTTTCTTCTTTTTTTGATATTTTTTTTTGTTCTTATTTATCTTCTTATTTTGTTTATGTATTTTAAAAATTTATGAAGGAAAAAAATAAAAAAATAAAATACAAAAAATAATGATGATGATGAATGATATCAAAATTTTTTATATAAAACACAAATGATATAATAGAAATAACACCAAATGTGTTATACAAAATACATAAATTTTACCACAATAAATACAAAATTTAAATTTATTTTTACATCATATTGTAAGATAATTTGTTATTTAGGACTTAGAATTATACAATTCAACTTTAAAACAAATTTCTTTAGATAAAATTTTTAATTTTTAAAATAAAAAACATAAGAAAATACAGAAAAATTATACAATAATCAAACATAAAAAAGAAGAAGAAAAATATGTTGGAAGAAAGAAAAAAAAGATAAAATATGAAGGAAAAAAGTAGAAGAAGATATATTGGAAAAGGATAAAAAATTATGTGATTTACGCACATTTTATGAGGATAATTTTTGTTAGATTTGAGCCAATTTAATTAAATTTAGTTGACAAAAATATTTAGATATATAATAAAAATCAATAACATAAATATATGTTAATTAATTTAATAATTAATTTTTAATATGTATATAATATTTTTATAATAATTAATATGTTATAAATCAAAATAACCAGTCGAATATAATATTAGAAATAATTAAATAGACAAACCTATAATATTAGGTGAATAACTTTTTTATACAAGTGTTATACGATCAAGACCTTAAAAAAACTTTTATATTTATACTAGGCATCTAAAAATATATTATTTATAAAGTAAACATGAAAAAAAAATTATATTTTAATTATACAATAGTTATATAAGAGATAAAAATTTATGTGCGATTGTCTTCACATAAAATTTATAAATAAAAATTATTAAATAATAATTTAATTAAATATATTAAATTATTTGACAATTTTTATATATCAACTTTATATAAAAAATAATTACATTTAAATTTTTACTTATATAATAAAATGCTTGTGCATCTAGTAGGAAATTGATTTTTTCTATTTTTTTTAACATTTGAGAGAATAAAGTGTGATTCACCTTTAATTTTATAAATGGGATCCAAATTAAATAGGAGAGAGTACAATAAAATATGAGATTCTACACTGAACACTATCCAATTTTTTTTTTCACTGAACAAGGATCCACTCCCTCTAGTATTATTAAAAAATAAAAACTGAGATGCATTTGTAATATGAGGACCAAGCTAAGCATGGCTAAAAAAATTAACGTTTTGATTGTGAAGTGCAGCGTACTCCTTGATCAATATATGTGCATGGCAGCATGACTCAGCTAGTAAAGTCAAATGTCAACACAAGAAGAAGAAGACGACGCACGCGTACAAAGAGGGGTTAGTACATCCATCCATCTATCTAAACTAACATCTCGCCTTGTGTTGCGTTGTGTTGTGTTTGTGTTAAGCCTTAAACTTGTCTGGCTTCTCTTTAATTTTTTATTTTTTTCTCTTCTCTTCACTTCGCTTCATGCTGCCTCTCTCTATCTCTTTTTTGTCTTGGTTCTAAATTCTAAAACCAACACCTGAACCTGAACGGTGCCGCCTTCACCTCTCCAAACCCAACGTTAATTCTGTTCTCCAGATCCACCACCCTCTCTCTGCCTCTTCTTCGTTGTTGTACGTCCACTCGGAAAACTCACAACCGCACACACATTCTTCTGCTGCGTGGCGTTGTGCTGTGTTACGAACTTACTATTGTTATTATTATTACTATCCTGTTATTATTGTTGGTGTATATGTTTGATTGCGTTTGGGAGAAGCTATAATTAACGACATGGTGACGAACACCAACAAGGTCGTGAAAGTGAAGAGAGACACGCTAAGAGCATGCATGACATGCCCTCTTTGCAATAACCTCCTCAAAGATGCCACCACTATCTCTCTCTGCCTGCACACATGTATGTAATTTCATTCTCTATTCTTATTATTATTTATCCCCCTTTTCCTATTACTTCCTTCTCTCGCTTACTTCACTTCTTCTTCTTGATCCGTCTTATCTTCAATTCGATTCGATGCGTTTTCGCGATTTGGGTTTCCGCTTCTTTCAATGTACTTACCTTCTGATTCCTGATTTTCATGATCTGGGTTCCTTCACAGCATAGTATCTTCTTGTCAAAAAATTAATTACTATATGCTTTTAATTATATATATACACATCATGGTTTATATTACTGATTTGCGACTATTTGTTTGCTGTTATTATTATTATGACATGACACGATGAGAACGTTAAATTAACTCATGTTTTGTTGCAGTGATGGCAGCAGATACCTTACGCTACCAAGAGATAGAAATCTAACACATAATTTCCTTCTTTGTGCTCTATTGATTATTTGGATTTCTATGATTTTATACGGATATTAATTTAATCAATTCTCTTGCTTCAGTTTTGGTCCTTTTTAATTTCTTTTGCTTGCTCTTGTATTGTATCAAGTGTTTCTACAGCAAGTGTAGATGCAGTGGAATTTCATAATATATTATGTTCACTATACACTTGAACAGTTCCTGAACTGCGTTATATTATTATTCTGACAATACTTATTATATACATGTCTTGTTGTGTATCTGTTAGATTATTTTTTTGATGATTTCAAGAGTGTTTACAATGCATTAAACAATGAACCTTGCAACAGTTTGTAGGAAGTGTATATATGAGAAGCTCTCGGATGAGGAGGTGGATTGCTGTCCTGTGTGCAACATTGATCTAGGCTGCCTTCCGGTGGAAAAACTCAGGTTACTTGTTGTCTCCGACTGCTAACTTTCTTTCGCAATTTGTATGGTTTATTACTTCTTTGTATAGAATCCAAGAGAACAAAGATAAGGCTCTAATGTCCGGCGGCATATTTATATTTGTTTGTTTGTTTTTTTGTTTTGGTTATTCTGCTTCGTCTTCCTCCCCACCTCCTCTTTCTCATCTCTAAAACAAGAAACATGCAGCTACATATATATTATTACTATATTTTCCCTACTTTCAGAAATGTTGTTCATAACATTTTCTTTTTGGCATCTACCTTAAGCTTTATTACCGATAATTATTTGAATTTTGGCAAAGAATATTGTTTAGTGAAAGTAGTATCACCTGCTATTGCATTGCATCGAGATTCTGTAAATAGTGCCAAGAGCTTAGATTTTGCATTGAGATTGTGTACATATTGCCAATAGCTAAGAATTTGCATCAAGATTGCTTGCATCTTATATGTTGATTTATTCTGGACTCTGCAGCTTTGATCCTTGCTGAAACCTGATGTTTATATAAGGACAATGTCTTCCTTGTCTCAAATCATATTAGCTTAGGATAATTTATTCTTATAAGGGATAAGGGATTGTATGCATAATATGTTTTATAGGACTTAGAAATTCCATGTCTTGTATTCACAGGTTCCTGTTAATTGTATGCAGGGCAGACCATAATTTACAAGACATAAGGGCTAAAATATTTCCTTATAAGAAAAGGAAGACCAAGATCAAGGAACCAGAAGTTTTGCCTTCAGTATCCCCACCTGCAAAGAGGAAGGAAAGATCACTTTCATCGTTGGTAGCTCCGAAAGTTTCGGCACAAACAGGCCTTACAGGAAAGAGGACAAAAACTGTGTCAAGAAAGGCTGCTGCATTACGTGGGTGCAGTTTTATTCTTGAAGAATCCATAAAAAAGGAAGAAACAAATGGTGGAGATAACATGGTAAGTCTTACTTGATTCATCGAATTTTGCTTCACAAGATGAGTTAGATGTGCATTGTTGCGGCACTTGGACTAATGAATCCAACAATTAATTCATTGTTGTAGGATTTGTCAACGCCCGAGCCTTCTAAGAAGAACAAGTCCAGCGAAAGCACGGAGAACAGTGTAGAACTTACAGAAGGTAAGGCTGATCTCTGGACACCGTTAAACTGCCTTGTCGAAGCCGCCAACAGAACAAAGTCCTCCAGGTCAAATTCACAAGCAGTTCCCCCTGCCAAATCGGACTCTCCAACTACTGCACATGATGCACGAGATATGTCTGAAATCACAAACAAAGCCGAGCTACCTGCTTCAGGTCAGAATGAAATAAGCATTCCAAAATCTAAGAGTAAGGATAATGGACACAAAGCAAAATTTGGTGATGGCAAGGATGGCAACAGCGTGCCTTCGGGACCAGTGAAGCGAAGAAGGTTGCGGCCTTCTGGTCAGAAAAAGGTTGCGCCGACTGAGGGGTCTACCTCAGCCCAAGTCATGCTAGATGCAACAAGGGGATACTGCAACAGAAAGAACACCCCTATTTGGTTTTCATTAGTTGCTTCAGAGGACCAGTAAGTTTAATTTTTCTGCATAAGAAATTCATGGTAGTCATCTATTGTTGATCTTTGGGTGCAGCCCTTACTTAGACTTTGCGTTAATGCGGAGTGCTTGTGCATCAGATTGCCCATCTATTATTAATGTTTCTTTTGAACTCAATAAAATTTTTGTCATTTTTCAGGAAAGGAGATGTTCCGTTGCCACAGGTCTCAGCATGTTACTTAAGAATAAAGTAACTATTCTGACACTTAAACTTTCTGCTTATCTGATTTTTATTTTTGCTTTTCTCCTTTTTAAATGAAGTATGTTCCTAGTTGTAAATGAGTAAGTACAACTTTGGCCTGCATATTGAGAATACTATAATTTCATATGTTGTTGTGTTCAAATTAGGCAAACTGTAAATAAAATATTAAATATTGAAAACTGGTCTATATTTGATATTTTTTTGCATGATTTCATAATCTGCAGAAGATTCAAGTACAGAAGAGAAGGGAAAAGAATTCCACTTCATTTTTTTCAGGAAAATTTCAGTATGATGCATAATAGGATTATGTGGTGTTCAGGCAGAAAATAGTGAAAATTAATCTCCCAATTCTGGAAATTAGTTTTGGATCAGTTCCAAGAGCAACCATATTTCTGAAAACAGCACATTGATGATCATTGTTTGGTTCTGCCAAGTTAATACTTGACGGTAGATGCAAAGTGTCTGAGTCACATTTTTTAACATAGGAGAAATTGACCTCCATATTGAATCATTTGATTTGTGTTGAGTTTTGTGCATCCTTCTATTGCTACTTGCTCTTTTTCCTCTTTCCTTTCTCATGTAATTTTCTTTTCTATATTTTTTTTTATATAATAAGGATAAGTTGGTCATAACTGCATGCTTCTTTTTGTTGCTGACCTCATCACAGGGATGGCACTGTGCCTGTTTCGTTTATTCAAAAGTACCTTGTGAAGAAACTTAATCTTGCCAGTGAAGCAGAGGTTAGTTGTTCATTATATATCACTAAGAACTAACACTGGCCAGCATAATCTCTATCTCTCTAATGTTTTCTGTTTCTTTCTCTCACTAAAGTTGTTACTCAATGAGTAATTCCTATTTTGATAATGACACTCCGGCTTTTACATTCATGCAAAAGTGCTATCGAAAACGTTATCTATGGAGTGACATTATAAAAAGTAGGAGTGGCAATATCCTCTCCCCATTAATTGTATGCTATATTAGATGTATGATACTTCACAAGACATGAGTGCAACTATTAAATACTAAAACATCTGGCAGCCAATTTCTAACTGTATTAAAATTAGTATTTTCCAAATAGCAAACTGTAAGAATACACAATTACTGTGTCCTCCCCCCCCCCCCCCCCCCTTCTCTTTTCTTTCTAAAATTTGAAGTTACTCAATGAGTCCTTATCAGCTGAAAACACGGCTCAAGTTTCCATGTATTGGTCTACAATTTGAATTATTTTTGTTTGCTGATGAGTCTCTCGGATTTTGTGATGTTAAGGTTCCCTATTATCGCCAATGTTCTATGTGAACTTCAATTGCCTTATCATTTGCTGGTGTTTCAATTTGAAAATTGTGTTACATTATATAATAAACAAATTTGGTTTAGTTTTTATTAACGAGAAAAACTCAAGCGCCAGCAAAATATATTGCTTTTGGTCAGCACTTTTAGTCGTCATCCCAATTTTTTTAATCTAACAATTCAATAACATATTTTTAGCCCACATTTTTAAACATTGCTGGGTAACTGCTGGCCAAAAACATATTCTGCTGGCCCTCTAGTATTTCTCTTTATTAACTATCAAGTACTCTTACGTCATATTTAACTAACTGGTTCCACGCAGATTAAAATGGTCTTTTTTGGTTATTGGGTTTGAAAATTAATTGTTTTTGTATAAGTAGCATCACTTGATTGGATGTAGTGTAAAGCCTTACTGATACTCTAATATTACATAAAAATTTATCTCTAAGGAGTTTTCATTCCCCCCAAAAAAAAATTGTGAATCTATTCAAGTTGAAATAAGCAAGAAATGGTAGGTGCATTATTAGTGCTAATTCTTTTCACGTACTGCTACTATTTACAGGTAGAAATAATGTGCCGGGGTCAACCAGTGCTGCCATCTCTGCAACTACACAACCTTGTAGATTTGTGGTTCAGAACAGCATCAACGTCAAAAAAGATACCAGCATCTGTAGGATCATCAGCCAAGGATTTTGTTATGGTTTTATCATATTGTCGAAAGGCCTTGCCACCTTGAAACAAGTCCATCCCCTATTCTGTTTTTATGTAATTTTGTCTCCACCAATTTACATGCAAACTCAACCTTTTTGTTATGGCATTCTCACTGATATTTCCGCCAAGGTATTTGTTCCATTGATTAAAATACCATGCGATGTATCTGTTTGATTTTGGTTTTCATCGTGACCTGAAAATGTGTACCCTCCAAGTTCATGTTGTCTATTATATTGTATTATAAGGATCATGAGAGATATTATAAGGATTGAGACAAATTCACGATTTCTTGCTTCTTATTGACCTATTGATGTCTTTCTCCTCATAGACATTAACACGAGATTCGTTATTAAGAAAGAAAGAAAGAAGATATAGGTGTAACGGGGAAATTTGATTTATACGACACATTTAACAATGCCAAGTTTTAGGGATGCTTCTTTAAATGGCATTTGGCCACAACACCCCAAAAAAAAAAAAAAAATCATAGTACATACACAGAACAAATCAGCCATCACTAGTATAAAAAAACGGGGGTGACTTTACACTTCTTAAACATAAAAAAAATTTATTCAAGACTCGCTGAAGTGTGCCTATAAGTACTATTTTATTTCTTCTTTTCTTCTCAAAAGACTATTAATAACGTATTTTTTTAGAATAAAATGATAAATAAGCTCCTGAAAATTTACACTTTTGATAAATTAAACTCAAGAAAAAAATCAATAAAGCTATTTACGATAATTGACTGATACGAATTTTTATCAAAGAATAAAGAACATAAGAGAAATCCTTAGAATTAGGGTAGAGAAAAAAAAGTAGAGTTTCTATTACATCATGCATATCTCACATTATTATATCATATTCTTATTTATAGTACCATTCTTTAATTGGATTATAGGTCCAATACTAATCCTATCATTATCCTATCCTTCAAAACAACCTTGTCCTCAAGGTTGTGGAAAAATATAACTCCTAATTAAATTTGTAAACGTGTATTACAATTAATAATAAAAATTAATTAATTCTAAAATAATATTTTCTATCTTATTCCTATTCTATTGCAAAAAAAAAAAAACCACCAAGATCCTATTGAAAAAATCTTTGTTCAATCCAAAACCAAAAAAATATAATTGTTGGAGAAATTTGAAAATAGACCAAAAGAACTGAAATTCTTAAAATTGGGCTTGAAGTCATTGTGTCATCCATCACCTTCTGATGTTGGGCTTCAGAAGTTAAAATTTGGCCCAATGCAATATCAAACCAAATTGCCCAAATTCCTTCTCCTTCCATACTTTCCCTACATCTCCATCAACTCCCCCTCCTCACATGGAAAAAAACCGTCGTCGCAGCTCCAACCAGCGTACCGCCAGCCGTCGCGAGCTCGCATGGAGTGTAACACCCTAATATTCAAATCCTTATACTCGAGTCATAAGTAAACGATAATAAGGTGGTACGACTCTCAAGGTGGATTTTTAATACATAGTTTATAAGTATATTAAAAGGAATATTAATCGAGAAGCCTAAAAACGAGTAAAAATAAAATCGCGAAATCGTAGCGCTCACGTATCGACAAAAAGAAGGTAAAGTGTGAACTGAAACGATATAAAGATAATTTTGTCAAGAAGAATAAGATAAAACAAAATATAGATATATAACATAAATAATTAGCCACTAGTCGTGACCCGCGAAGTTTAGACCGGTTAGGGTACAATATAAAAGCAATTTGACAACGTTAGGTCCTATTTCTACAAAATATACATAAAGCCTCTATAGGCAAGTTCCAAAAGAGGTTAATACATAATATAAGTTTTTCAAT
The DNA here is from genome assembly GCF_059453495.1 of Arachis ipaensis. Classification (NCBI taxonomy): domain Eukaryota; kingdom Viridiplantae; phylum Streptophyta; class Magnoliopsida; order Fabales; family Fabaceae; genus Arachis; species Arachis ipaensis. Next base: position 83,238,724 of record NC_142444.1, read on the forward strand.
ATAAAGATGGAGAGATCCTAAACAAAATATAAAGCAGAAAAATACAAGGTCTTCGCTGTTTTTCAGACAAACCGTAACTCACTGTTGAGCACCTGGACCTGCATCTGAAAAACAAGAGATGTATACGAAATGAGAACCCCCGACTGATGCCAGGGCATTTTGGCCAATTTCACTAACCTTTTTTTTACTATTTTTAGGGTAGTTTCATGCATTTCCTTAGAAAATAAGCTAGTTTTGGGTAGATATTCACTTACATCTTGATTCAAGCATACATTGTGCACTTTACATGATTTCATGAGGATTTTGCATGAATTTAATGACAAATTGGATGTTGTATTTCCCATGACTTGGACTAGAACTTTGATGCACTCTAGTGCTTGATTTCAGGACAAAGGAAGCAAGGAAGAACCACATTAGCAGCCACGTTAATCTAATTAACGTAACTCCTAACGTGGAATGGGAGTAACTTGCAAAGTTAATGAGAAAAGTAATTGCCAATAACGCTCTCGAAGCCATCATTGCCCACGTTAAGAGTCACGTTAACTAAGTTAACGTGAACTCTAACGTGGAGGAAAGGAAATGGAGCCAACGTTAGTGACACTTACCTTTGTCACTAACGTTAGACCAAGCTCATAAGTGGCCATGTTAAGAGCCACGTTAACTTAGTTAACGTGGCCTCTAACGTTAAGAAGTAAAGGGGAAGCCAACGTTAGTGACATTCAACTTTGTCACTAACGTTGGCCAAGTCACAATAAGCCACGTTAACTTCCACGTTAACCTAGTTAACGTGGAAGCTAACGTGAAGAAAGTAGGTGATCGACAACGTTAGTGACACCAAACATTGTCACTAACGTTGGGATTAACCCACACAAGCCCCAATAAGCCACGTTAACTCCCACGTTAACCTAGTTAACGTGGAAGCTAACGTGAAGAAGGAAGGTGATCGCCAACGTTAGTGACACCTAACATTGTCACTAACGTTGGAAGGAGCCCACACAAGCCACAATGAGCCACGTTAACTTAGTTAACGTGGAAGCTAACGTGAGGAGGAGAGATGATGAGCCAACGTTAGTGACATTCACCTTTGTCACTAACGTTGGAGATGGCTAGCACAGCCACGTTAAAGGCCACGTTAACCTAGTTAATGTGGACTCTAACGTGGGAGCTAGGGGCACATTGGAACGTTAGTGACAAAGGTAAGTGTCACTAACGTTCTCGAAGGTTGGCAAGCCTACGTTAAGGAGCCACGTTAACTAAGTTAACGTGGACTCTAACGTAGGGAAGGTGGAGGCTTCTCAATGTTATTGGGAAAGGTAAGTCCCAATAACGTGTGCGAAGGACAAAGAGGCAACGTTTGTGCCACTAACGTTGAGGTTAACGTGGCTCTTACTTGGGTGAGGAACGTTAGTGAAAAAGGTGATTGTCACTAACATTCTCGAATCCATATTTTCACTGAACGTTAATACCACTAACGTTCTGAGCTAAAGTCTCTGCCCACTTCACACTTTCTCTATGCAAGTAAAGCCAAGCCCAATGAAGAAGATAACTTCTTCAAACTCAAGATCCAAAGGCCCATACCCAAGACTTGAAGAGCTAACTAGAAGATCAGAAGAGTAGTATATATAGGAGTAGCTTTGAATTAAAAAGGGAGTTGGAAAATATAGGGAGCCTCTTGGCATAGAACTACTCTCGCTATTTTACTTTCTCTGCACTTCTAGTTTCATCATGTATTCTCCATCTTTATTTTCATTTTCCAGAGCTATGAACAACTAAACCCCTTTCATTGGGTTAGGGAGCTCTGTTGTAATTTGATGGATCAATACTAGTTTTCATTATTCTTCTTCTATCTTTTCTCTTGATTTTACTTGAAAGCTTTCGATCTTCATCCAATTGGGTAGTTATCTTGGAAAATAAGCTATTCAAACTTGGATCTCTTCTGAACCTTGAAAGAGGAATGAAGAGATCATGCTAGAAATACTTTCTCATGCTGGAGCAAATTGTGACTATAATCCTCTCAACACTTGATTTGGAAAATGCATGTGGTATAATCAGTGACCATACTTTATCTCTTCTCATGAGCAATTGACCAAGGATTTGGCTATTGATCAAGATTTGAGAGATTGAATTACAAGGAATCGTAATTCGATCACTTAAGATTGCCAATGAGATTAATGAGTGCATTGATTGAGGAAGAGATGAAAATGAAATTGATCCGGAGAATGCAACACCTCCTGAGCCCAATGAACTCCCCATTTCTGATCTTACCCATTCTCTTTAATTTATGTCATTTACTTTTATAAGAAATTACCCCATTCCCATTTAAGATTCTGCAATTTACTTTCCGTCATCTACATTCAGCTCTTTATTTCTAGCATTTACTTTTCTGTTATTTACTTTCCCGCCATTTAATTTTCTGCAATTCTCAACCCAAATTCTGATTCGCTCAACTAGAACATTCCTCTAATTAAAGTTGCTTGATCAATCAATCCCTGTGGGATTCGACCTCACTCTATTGTGAGTTTTTACTTGACGACAAATTCGGTACACTTGCCGAAGGAAATTTGTTATGAGACAAGTTTTCCGTGCATCAAGTTTATGGCGCCGTTGCCGGTGATTGATTGTGCATCAACAATGATTAAATTGGAAGATAACTAGATTGAGCATTTTTGTTTTGTTTGATTTAATTTTCTATTTGAGTAATTTACTTTCAGTTTTAGTTAATTTCTTCCCTTCCCCCTACTTTTTCGTTTTTAGTTATTTACCATTCATTTCACTAACCCACTAACTGTTTGATATATTGCATCACTCACACTAACAGTCATTCTGATAGAAATACTTTCTGCATCTATTTTCCTTGCTTGTACTTGTTGGTTGTATGACAGGGAGAAGAAGCGGGGCTTCAACTTCCTTTGATTCTGAACCTGAGAGGACCTTCTTTAGATTAAGGAGGGAAGCAAGAGGAAAAAGAGTAGTTGGTGCCGAGGAAGAGGAGGAATACTTTGAACCAAACATGGAAGACAACATGGAAAACCATCATGAAGAAGAGGCTCACAACCATGGCGGAGGAGGTCGAGCAAATCATGCTGGGGAGGATAGAAGAGTTTTAGGCTCTTACATCAATCCAAACCCAGGAAACTGTGGAAGTAGCATTCAAAAGCCAACCATCCATGCCAACAATTTTGAACTAAAACCACAGCTCATCACCCTTGTTCAGAACAACTGTTCGTTCGGAGGAAGTGTCCAAGAAGACCCCAATCAACATCTAACCACCTTCCTGAGAATATGTGACACAGTGAAGTCTAATGGTGTTCATCCTGACGCCTATAGACTGCTCTTATTTCCATTCTCACTCAAGGATAAGGCAGCCAAGTGGCTGGAGTCTTTCTCGAAGGAGAGCTTGACAACCTGGGAAGATGTGGTTAACAAATTCTTAGCAAGATTTTACCCTCCTCAACGAATCAATAGGCTGAGAGCTGAGGTCCAAACTTTCAGGCAACAAGATGGTGAGACTCTGATGCCAGGGCATCTTGGTCAGTTTCACTGACCTTTTCTTTACTATTTTTAGGGTAGTTTCATGCATTTCTTTAGGAAATAAGCTAGTTTTGGGTAGATATTCACCTACACCTTGATTCAAGCATACATTGTGCATTTTACATTATTTCATGAGGATTTTGCATGAATTTAGTGACAAATTGTATGCTGCATTACCCATGACTTGGACTAGAACTTTGATGCACTCTGTTGCTTGATTTCAGGACCAAAGGAAGCAAGGAAAGGGAGGTAACTTGCAAGGTTAATGAGAAAAGTGATTGCCAATAACACTCTCAAAGCCATCATTGCCCACGTTAAGAGTCACGTTAACTAAGTTAACGTGCACTCTAACGTGGAGAAGGGAAGTTGAGCCAACGTTAGTGACACTTAACGTTGTCACTAACGTTGGCAAACACTCATGAGTGGCCACGTTAGAGCCCACGTTAACCTAGTTAACGTGGCCTCTAACGTTAAAGGGGGAAGAAAAGCCAACGTTAGTGACATTCAACATTGTCACTAACGTTGGCCTAAGGATGCAACACACCACGTTAACTCCCACGTTAACTTGGTTAACGTGGGAGCTAACATGAGAAGTGAGAGTTGTCGACAACGTTAGTGACTCTCAACATTGTCACTAACGTTGGAAGCAACCACACAACCCCCCAAGGAGCCACGTTAACTTCCACGTTAACTTAGTTAACGTGGAAGCTAACGATGAGGAATGAATGATGAGCCAACGTTAGTGACACTCAACATTGTCACTAACGTTGGGATGGCTAAGAATGGCCACGTTAGAAGCCACGTTAACCTATTTAACGTGGACTCTAACATGAGATCTAGGGGCACATTGGAACGTTAGTGACAATGTTGAGTGTCACTAATGTTCTCGAAGTTTGGCAAGGCCACGTTAGAAGCCACGTTAACCTAGTTAACGTGGGCTTTTACGTGAAGCAAATAGGGGCACACTGGAACGTTAGTGACAATGTTGAGTGTCACTAACGTTCTCGAAGTTTGGCAAGGCCACGTTAGAAGCCACGTTAACCTAGTTAACGTGGGCTCTAACGTGAGGCATAGGGGTACATTGGAACGTTAGTGAAAATGTTAAGTGTCACTAACGTTCTCGAACTTATACTTTCACTAAATGTTAACACCCCTAACGCCCTGAGCTAAAGTCTCTGCCCACTTAGCACTTTCTCTCTGCAAGTAAAGCCAAGCCCAAATGAAGAAAAGAACTGCTTCAAACTCAAGATCCAAAGGCCCAAGACTTGAAGAGCAAACTAGAAGCTGAGATGAGTAGTATATATAAGAGTACATTTGAATTGTAAAAGGGAGTTCGGAAAGTTGGAAAAAGAGAATTACTCTCTGTATTTTACTTTCTCTGCAATTTCTAGTTCTATGATGTATTCTCCATCTTTATTTTCATTTTCAAGAGCTATGAACAACTAAACCCCTTTCATTGGGTTAGGGAGCTCTGTTGTAATTTGATGGATCAATACTAATTTTCATTATTCTTCTTCTATCTTTTCTCTTGATTTTACTTGAAAGCTTTCGATCTTCATCCCATTGTGTAGTTATCTTGGAAGAGAAGCTATTCAAACTTGGATCTCTTTTGAACCTTGAAAGAGGAATGAAGAGATCAAGCTAGAAATGCTTTCTCATGCTGGACCAAATTGGGTTTGGATGGGTATGTGACTATAACCCTCTCAATACTTGATTTGGGAAATGCATGTGGTATAATCAGTGACCATACTTCATCTCTTCTCATGAGCAATTGACCAAGGAATTGGCTATTGATCAAGATTTGAGAGATTGAATTGCAAGAAATTGTAATTCAATCACTTAAGATTGCCAAGGAGATCAATGAGTGCATTGATTGAGGAAGAGATAAAAATGAACTTGATCCGGACAATTGCAACATCTCCTAAGCCCAATGAACTCCCCATCTCTGATCTTACCCATTCTCTTTAATTTCTGCCATTTACTTTTATGAGCAAATCCCCCATTCCCATTTACAATTCTGCAATTTATATTCAGTCATTTACTTCCAGTCCTTTAATTCTAGCATTTACTTTTCTGTTATTTACATTTCCGCCATTTTATTTTCTGTAACTATCAACCCAAATTCTGGATTTACTCAACTGGAACATTCTTCTAATTAAAGTTGCTTGATCAATCAATCCCTGTGGGATTCGACCTCACTCTATTGTGAGTTTTTACTTGACGACAAATTTGGTACAGTTGCCGAAAGGAGATTTGTTGAGAGACAAGTTTTCCGTGCATCAAGTTTATGGCGCCGCTGCCGGGGATTGATTGTGCATTAACAATGATTAAATTGGAAGATCACTAGATTGAGCATTTTTATTTTTGTGAATTTCATTTTCTGTTTGAGTGATTTACTTTTTGTTTTCGTTAAACTTCTTCCCTTCCGCCTCTACTCTTTTGTTTTACTTTGTTATTTTCAATTCTGTTTGCCAACCCAGTAACTGTTTGATATATTGCATCACCCACAACTAACAGTAATTCTGACACAAATACTTTCTGCACCTATCTTTTCTTGCTTGCACTTGATGGTTGTATGACAGGGAGAAGAAGCGGGGCTTCAACTTCCTTCGATTCTGAACCTGAGAGGACCTTCCTTAGATTAAGGAGGGAGGCAAGAGGAAAGAAAGTGGTTGGTGCTGAGGAAGAAGAGGAATTCTTTGAAACAAACATGGAAGACAACATGGAAAACCATCATGAAGAAGAGGATCACAACCATGGAGGAGGAGGTAGAGCAAATCATGCTGGGGAGGATAGAAGAGTTTTGGGCTCTTACATCAATCCAAACCCAGGCAATTGTGGAAGTAGCATCCAAAAGCCAACAATCCATGCCAACAGCTTTGAACTTAAACCACAGCTCATCACCCTTGTTCAGAACAACTGCTCGTTTGGAGGAGGTGTTCAAGAAGACCCCAATCAACATTTGACCACCTTCCTGAGAATATGTGACACAGTGAAGTCTAATGGTGTTCACCCTGATGCCTATACACTGCTCCTATTTCCATTCTCACTTAGGGACAAAGTAGCCAAGTGGCTGGAATCCTTCCCAAGGGAAAGCTTGACAACTTGGGAAGACGTGGTGAACAAACTTTTAGCAAGATTTTACCCTCCTCAACGAATCAATAGGCTGAGAGCTGAGGTCCAAACTTTCAGGCAACAAGATGGTGAGACTCTATATGAAGCATGGGAGAGGTTCAAGGACTTAACAAGGAGGTGTCCACCTGACATGTTCAACGAATGGGTGCAGCTGCACATTTTCTATGAAGGACTCTCTTATGAGTCAAAGAAGGCCGTAGACCATTCATCCGGAGGATCTTTGAACAAGAAGAAGACTATTGAGGAAGCCATAGATGTTATTGAAACAGTAGCAGAGAACGACTACTTCTATGCTTCCGAAAGAGGGAACACAAGAGGAGTAATGGAGCTAAATAATGTAGATGCTCTGTTGGCCCAAAACAAGCTCATTACCCAGCAGCTGGCTGACCTCACCAAGAAGATGGAGATGAACCAAGTAGCAGCAATCTCCACTTCAACAACAACCCAAGAAGGAGTGAATGAAGAAGCAGAGGGGAGTCAGGAGCAAGCCAACTACATTGGGAATTCACCAAGGAAAAACTATGATCCATACTCCAAGACCTATAACCCTGGATGGAGAAAGTGAGCAAGATCAAAACCAAGACCAGAGACGTTACAACTCCAACAACAATGCAGCTCACCAGCAATTCACACAGAGGACATCTCAACACCCCCACAACAACACTTCTCCACACACCTATCAAAACCAAAATAGCACATCTGCTCCGAATCACTCATCAATTGATGACAAGCTCTCTAAGATTGAAGCCCTACTTGAAGGAATATGCCAAGAGATTCAAGAAAATAAAGTGTTCAAAGAGGAGGTGCGAGCCAATATTAAGAACCAGGGAGAGACCATCAGGAAGCTGGAATTTCAGGTGGGATATTTAGCTGAGAAGATTCCCAAACCTACTGATAGCTTCCCAAGTGACACGGAGAAAAACCCCAAAAGAGAAGCAAAGAAAGTAAGATGGGAAGATTGCAAAATGGTCACTGCGAGTGATCAAGAGACTGAAGACAGGCAAGGCAAACTTTGCAAACAACCTGAAGACAACTCAACAAAGGAGGAGGATAGAGATCGCCAAGAACCAGAAATCTCACAACAAGAGCTGCTGAAGCTCTATGCACCCTTCCCTCAACTGCTCAATGGTGCTGTGGGAAAAAGAATATACTCAAGGTTCCTAGACTTGTTTGCATCTCTGCATGTGAACATACCATTCATCAAGGCAATTCAACAAATGCCTGCATTCATCAAGTATATGAAGGAACTTCTTCCCTGGAAAAGCTCACTCAAAGAAGGCCAGACTATAGTGATGAACAAGGAATGTAGTGCCCTTATTCAACATGAGTTGCCTACAAAAGGAAGAGATCCAGGGAGTTTTCACATCCCTTGTGCCATAGGTGAAACTATGTTCGATAGAGCACTATGTGATTTAGGGGCCAGCATCAACTTACTACCCTTATCCCTGGCAAAGAGGCTGCAGATCAATGAGATAATACCCACAGATGTAATCATCAGACTGGCTGACAAAACTCAAAAGCAAGCAATAGGAGTGGTGGAAAATGTGTTGCTAAAAGTTGGGAAATACTTTCTCCCAACAGACTTTGTCATCCTGGACATGGAAGAGAGTCACACTCATCCAATCATATTGGGAAGACCATTCCTAGCTACGGCCAGAGCACTTATCGATGTAGAGAAAGGGGAGCTAATATTGAGAATCCATGATGAATGACTCAGCTTCAATGTTTTCAAACTCTCACAAGAAACAGATCAAGAGGACAAGGAACTAAGCACAAATGATAATGAGACACTGAAGGAGGAAACAAGCACTGAAGCACAACCAGTTCATTCTGAGATCCCCTTAATAGATAAACAAGGAAAACAGCAATTGCCACAGCTCAAGGAAAAGTTGGAGGAACCTAAACCTCTAGAGGCAGGTGAAGACAGCACCATAACTCCTTTAGAAAAAGAGGTCACCAAGGGGAAGGCAACATCAAAAGAAACAAAGAAGAAGGTACCAAGGAGGTGGAGGAACAAGAAAATCCCTACAGAAGATTTCTCTCTAGGGGATAGAGTTGTCTCAGCTTACTTCCCAGATATTCCCCCTAATCTCCCCACTGTACCATCTCAGTTACCCAAGGTCTTCACTATCAACAGAGTTCTTTCCCTGGAACATGTGGAGATCATTGATCCAACCAATGGATATAAGTCCACATCAAGAGGGGAGGACTTTAAGCACTACCAACCACTCTGATGAAGGAAAAACGTCAAGCTAGTGACGCTAAAGAAGCGCTTCATAGGAGGCAACCCATGTTTTATATGTTTTTAAAATAATGAATAAATCAATGTTTATGAATTTCAACCCAAACTTGATAAACACTTGGTGAAACCTTTATCATGTAGTATATAGTGAAGAACAAGTTTGGTGTTCAAAGCAAACCAAGATGCATGCTAGTCTTGGGAGCTTTGAACAAAATTTTTCATCACATTGCTTCAAACTAAGTTTGGTGTCACCCCATGGTGCCACCAAGATGCATATAAGGACCCACCAATAGTTAGTTAGTTAGTTGGAATTCATAAATAAAAAAATCAAATCCTTTCTTCCCTTTTATTAATATTAGCCGTAAAGTTCATATGGTCATTTTAATATCTTTTCTTACTTTTCTTAGTTTGTCTTTATAGGAAAAGAAAAGGAGCATAAAAAGGGATAGATTGGACAACCAAACAAAGAAGGTTCGGACACCACAAAAGGAGGGGCTACACACTTGTTCTAAAAAGGGAATACATCGGAAAATGTTGCCATGCAACATTGAAAAAATGGCACCCCTAGAAGACCGAGCAATCCCCATCATAAAGTGATGATCCTTGTCTTCTAGCCATGCATAACCCCAACCGTCCATCAAGTGACCACTTCATCAATCTACACCCTCCATTCTCTCACAACTTCTCTATATAAACGACCCTTGTCCGTACCACCCTTCATTGTCATCACACACCCTTCACCACTCTTCCTTTTGGTACAAGACACCCTCTATCCGATTACAAACATTCCTCCCTTCACTCTCTTCATTGCCATAAAACCCTAAACAACCAAAAGTTTCCACAACCTTACCACCTTCACATATTAACTATCATTCATGGCGTCTTCGGGTTCTAAAAGAAGGAAGGGAAAGGAACCCATGGAAGAACACCCATATGATGAAAGGAGATTTAGAAGCTTGCATCATGCATTGCAATACGGGTGGATGGTTGATAAGGAAATCATTTATGAGCTGGAATTTCAAGTTACAAAGACTGAGTGCCCCAAAATTACAGAGAAGATAGAAAGGAGAAGATGGGAACTCCTCACTGACCCGGTCATTAAGGTGAATGCAAATCTCATAAGAGAATTTTATGCAAATGCGGTTCGATATGATAAGAAGGATGAGTCTTACACAAGCTTTGTGAGAGGAAAGATGGTGGACTTTGGTCCCATGAGTGTCATGAGGGCATTGAAGCTACGGTCTATACAATTTGAAGAAGAAAGCTATCACTCAAGATTGGACAACCCCAATTATGACCAGATTCTGCAAGATATTTGTGTACCAGGAGCTGACTGGGAAAGAGGTGCGGGAAATAACCCAAAGTTCATCAAGAGAACATATCTCACTCCTGAAGCCAAGGGGTGGTTTGAGCTAGTGAGAAGGTCTATTCTCCCAGCTGCAAACAACTCAGAGATGAATGTCAAGAGAGCCACAATGGTGCACTGTATACTGAAGGGAGGAGAAATCAAGGTTCATGAACTCATAGCTGAAGGTATTAGAAAGATGGTAGAGAAAAGCGACTCAAGAGGAACGTTAGGTCACCCCCAGCACTATTTACCAAATATGCAAGAAAGCTGGGATAGTTTTTGAAGATGAGAACCCCATGTGGATAAAGGAAGGCATCCCAATAACTGTACGAAGGATGAAAGCTGCAGCATCCCCTCTGCCTCAGCGGAAGCAAAGGAAGAAAACAGCCCCTCAAGTAGTGGAAGGACAAGTCTTAGAGGGTCAAGCACAACAGACCTTGGACATGCACCAATTGCAGGAGGCCATTGATGGCTTGTCTAGATAATATTTGGAAAGCCAAGGAGCACAGAAAGAGCTTCAACTACAGATTTTGGGGCAGCAAGAGGAAACACTTTCAAGATGGATGACTCAGCAAGGTGAGTGGCAAAGGCAAATGATGGAACAACAACTAAGTCAAGGACAACAATGGGGAAAAACATTCAACAGGATGGAACAAAGGCAAAATGAGCAACAAGAATCCACCCAGAGGCTAATCAACATCTAAGCACATCAAGGGGCGCACATACATGAGATGCATCGAAGCAAATAGAACAGGCAGAACTATTGGACGAGCAAAGGGCATTCGCAGAAGGAGTTTACATGAGCGAAACAGGACATCATATAAACACTCAAGCCAGGCTCGGTTACTTAGTGGGACAGCTGCCAATATTGCATCCAGGAATAGCCAAGTATGACGAAATGAAGGATGAATTAGCACGAAAGGAAAGACAAAGGGTGGAAGAGAGTCATGAGTCAGTGAGGAAGGCACTTGAGGATTGGAAGCAAGCAAGATTGGCAAGGATGCGAGGAAATGCAAGAAGAAACAAGGAGGACAAGCAAGGAAAAGAGCATGGACATCCACAATAGTAAAAGGTGGTGGAGTTCCTTCTTTGTTCCATCTTTCTCTATGTTTTAAATAAGGAAGATCTTGTATGAAATAGAACTTGCTTCCATGTTATGTTTAAACCTTTTTCAATTATGTCTTTTAAGTTTTTGGTATTGAAGAAAGTCTATGTGCACTAGTCTTTATGTCACTGCATCCTTACTTTACTTTCTTCTAAGCTTGTCCCTTTGAATCAAATGAAGAAGAGAATGTTTATGTTTTTAAAGGACCAGAGTAGAGTTCATAATGTGGAAGTGCATTCATGAATCTTTGGGGTAGTCATAAGTTAGCTAAGTTGGTTCAACCACAAGGCTAGGAGGACAACTATCTATCCTGAATACTTGACTTTGGATATACCCATGAGACTAAGTTAATAACAAGATCCTAATAAGAGAAAAGGGAAAGAACAATGGAAGTGAAAAAAACAAAAGAAAAAGAGTAAGCAATAAGGCTAGGCACCAATGGTTTGGACCTTGAGACAAGTGTCTGTGGTGCTCCTGTGTGAGGGATCTACTTGGATGAATAAGCTCTCAGGGGTGCTTTATCACTTGGTAACTTGGGTTAACTAACCCGAGATTATCAGCTGAAAATCCATTATCAAGAGTAACCCTCACTACAGAACATTTAGTAACCCAAAGAGGTACTGGACACCAAGGTCTCAAGAAAAGAAAATAAATGAACTATATGCCTGTGGTGTGTATGTATGGGGGAGAGACTTGAGGGAGTAAGTCCTTAGGGGTGCTTCAACACCTAGCACCTTGAACCAACTGGTTCGGGAGTGTTGGCTGAAAGCTTATCTTAAAGAGTTGCCCCCTTACAGAGCACTTAGCCTAAATAACACAAATAAACCTTGAAATAACAATAAAAGGATCAATGAATAAAAGTCTCATGGGATGTAAACAAAGTAAGTGTTTAGGGACATGATAAAAGTCTGAAAGCCAGTAATGGAATGAACCTAAGTTGCTATGTATGAAACCACCATAAAATCAGTAACATGACTTCCACAAGAATGACTCATTCCTCTAGATATTCCATTCATCATTCTCCTGTTCCAGTACTTGCTTAGGGACAAGCAAGCTTTAAGTTTGGTGTTGTGATGCCAGGGCATCTTGGCCAGTTTCACTGACCTTTTCTTTACTATTTTTAGGGTAGTTTCATGCATTTCTTTAGGAAATAAGCTAGTTTTGGGTAGATATTCACCTACACCTTGATTCAAGCATACATTGTGCATTTTACATTATTTCATGAGGATTTTGCATGAATTTAGTGACAAATTGTATGCTGCATTACCCATGACTTGGACTAGAACTTTGACGCACTCTGTTGCTTGATTTCAGGACCAAAGGAAGCAAGGAAAGGGAGGTAACTTGCAAGGTTAATGAGAAAAGTGATTGCCAATAACACTCTCAAAGCCATCATTGGCCACGTTAAGAGTCATGTTAACTAAGTTAACGTGCACTCTAACGTGGAGAAGGGAAGTTGAGCCAACGTTAGTGACACTTAACATTGTCACCAATGTTGGCAAACACTCATGAGTGGCCACGTTAGAGCCCACGTTAACCTAGTTAACGTGGCCTCTAACGTTAAAGGGGGAAGAGAAGCCAACGTTAGGGACATTCAACATTGTCACTAACGTTGGCCTAAGGATGCAACACCACATTAACTCCCACATTAACTTGGTTAACGTGGGAGCTAACGTGAGAAGTGAGAGTTGTCGACAACGTTAGTGACACTCAACATTGTCACTAACGTTGGAAGCAACCACACAACCCCCCAGGGAGCCACGTTAAATTCCACGTTAACTTAGTTGACGTAGAAGCTAACGATGAGGAATGAATGATGAGCCAACTTTAGTGACACTCAACATTGTCACTAACGTTGGGATGGCTAAGAATGGCCACGTTAACCTAGTTAACGTGGACTCTAACGTGAGATCTAGGGGCACATTGGAACGTTAGTGACAATGTTGAGTGTCACTAATGTTCTCGAAGTTTGGCAAGGCCACGTTAGAAGCCACGTTAACCTAGTTAACGTGGGCTTTAACGTGAAACAAATAGGGGCATACTGGAACGTTAGTGACAATGTTGAGTGTCACTAACGTTCTCGAAGTTTGGCAAGGCCACGTTAGAAGCCACGTTAACCTAGTTAACGTGGGCTCTAACGTGAGGCAAAGGGGTACATTGGAACGTTAGTGAAAATGTTAAGTGTCACTAACGTTCTCGAACTTATACTTTCACTAAATGTTAACACCCCTAACGCCCTGAGCTAAAGTCTCTGCCCACTTAGCACTTTCTCTCTGCAAGTAAAGCCAAGCCCAAATGAAGAAAAGAACTGCTTCAAACTCAAGATCCAAAGGCCCAAGACTTGAAGAGCAAACTAGAAGCTGAGAAGAGTAGTATATATAGGAGTAGCTTTGAATTGTAAAAGGGAGTTCGGAAAGTTGGAAAAAGAGAATTACTCTCTGTATTTTACTTTCTCTTCAATTTCTAGTTCTATGATGTATTCTCCATCTTTATTTTCATTTTCAAGAGCTATGAACAACTAAACCCCTTTCATTGGGTTAGGGAGCTCTGTTGTAATTTAATGGATCAATACTAATTTTCATTATTCTTCTTCTATCTTTTCTCTTGATTTTACTTGAAAGCTTTCGATCTTCATCCCATTGAGTAGTTATCTTGGAAGAGAAGCTATTCAAACTTGGATCTCTTTTGAACCTTGAAAGAGGAATGAAGAGATCAAGCTAGAAATGCTTTCTCATGCTGGACCAAATTGGGTTTGGATGGGTATGTGACTATAACCCTCTCAATACTTGATTTGGGAAATGCATGTGGTATAATAAGTGACCATACTTCATCTCTTCTCATGAGCAATTGACCAAGGAATTGGCTATTGATCAAGATTTGAGAGATTGAATTGCAAGAAATTGTAATTCAATCACTTAAGATTGCCAAGTAGATCAATGAGTGCATTGATTGAGGAAGAGATGAAAATGAACTTGATCCGGAGAATTGCAACATCTCCTAAGCCCAATGAACTCCCCATCTCTGATCTTACCCATTCTCTTTAATTTCTGCCATTTACTTTTATGAGCAAATCCCCCATTCCCATTTACAATTTTGCAATTTATTTTCAGTCATTTACTTTCAGTCCTTTAATTCTAGCATTTACTTTTCTGTTATTTACATTCCCGCCATTTTATTTTCTATAACTCTCAACCCAAATTCTGGATTCGCTCAACTAGAACATTCTTCTAATTAAAGTTGCTTGATCAATCAATCCCTGTGGGATTCGACCTCACTCTATTGTGAGTTTTTACTTGACGACAAATTCGGAACACTTGCCGAAAGGAGATTTGTTGAGAGACAAGTTTTCCGTGCATCAGACTCTTTATGAAGCATGGGAGAGGTTTAAGGACCTAACAAGGAGGTGCCCACCAGATATGTGCAACGAATGGGTGCAGCTGCACATTTTCTATGAAGGCCTGTCATATGAATCAAAGAAGGCAGTAGACCATTCATCCGGAGGATCTTTGAACAAGAAGAAGACCATTAAGGAAGCCATAGATGTCATTGAAACAGTAGCAGAGAATGATTATTTCTATGCTTCTGAAAGAGGCAACACTAGGGGAGTAATGGAGCTAAACAATGTAGATGCTCTGCTGGCCCAAAACAAGTTCATTACCCAGCAGCTGGCTGACCTCACTAAGAAGATGGAGAAGAACCAAGTAGCAGCAATCACTACTTCATCAACAACCCAAGAAGGAGTGAATGAAGAAGCAGAGGGTAGTCAGGAGCAAGCCAACTACATTGGGAATTCACCTAGGCAAAACCATGATCCATACTCTAAGACCTATAACCCTGGATGGAGGAATCACCCAAACTTTGGGTGGGGAAATCAACAAGACCAAGGCCTAGATCAAAGACGTTCAAATCCCAACAACAATGCAGCCCACCAACATTTCGCATCTAGACCATATCAGCACCCACATAACCAACCCTCTCAAAACCTTTACCAAGGCCAAAATAACCCACCTCATCCTTCCACCTATAATCCCAATTTACCATCATTTGATGACAAACTCTCAAGGATTGAGAATCTACTTGAAGGCATAGGCAAAGAGATTCAAGACAGTAAAGCATTCTGAGAAGAAGTGATGTCCAATATGCAGAACCAGGATGCTGCCATCAAGAAACTTAAGACACAAATTGGCTATTTATTTAAGCAAATCCCCAGCCACAACCTTCACAGTAATACTAACTCAACCAAAAGGGAGAAGTGTCAGGCTATCACCCTTCGGAGTGGGAAGGAACTGAAGGAAATCCCCCAAAAACCACAAGAAGAGG
The DNA here is from genome assembly GCF_059453495.1 of Arachis ipaensis. Taxonomy (NCBI): domain Eukaryota; kingdom Viridiplantae; phylum Streptophyta; class Magnoliopsida; order Fabales; family Fabaceae; genus Arachis; species Arachis ipaensis. The sequence continues at coordinate 83,254,405 of NC_142444.1, forward strand.
ACTCAAATAAAGAGGAAGAAGAGCAAGACGAAGCTTGAGTTCCCACTTTGAGTTCACAAAAAGGGGAAGAAGTGCTGAAGTCAGACGTCCCAAGAGTCCCATACCCTCAGCAATTAAAGAAGAAGGGAGATGACAATCAGTTTTCGAGATTTTTGGAAATCTTCAAGAAACTGCAAATCAACATACCCTTTGCTGAAGCAATAGAACAAATGCCACTCTACGCCAAGTTCTTGAAGGAGCTCATGACTAAGAAGAGAAGCTGGAAGAACAACGAGACTGTAGTGCTATCATTCAGCACAAACTGCCCCAGAAATTGAAGGATCCTGGGAGTTTTCAGATCCCTTGTATTATAGGGGAAATCGCAGTGGAGAAAGCTCTTTGTGACTTAGGAGCCAGCATCAATTTGATGTCAGTAGCTATGATGAGGAAGATGAAGATAGAGGAGGCTAAACCAACAAAAATGGCCTTACAGTTGGCAGACAGATCGTTCAAGTTCCCTCATGGCGTAGTAGAGGATTTGCTGGTGAAAGTGGGAGACTTCATATTCCCGGCAGACTTCGTAGTGCTGGACATGCAGGAGGAAGCCAGGACCTCCATTATCCTGGGAAGGCCGTTCTTGGCCACTGCTGGAGCTGTCATTGATGTCTAAAAAGGTGATCTCACCCTGAGATTACACAATGAAAAGATGACAATCAATGTGTTCAAGGCTATGAGTTACCCACAAGAACAACTGGGGGAATGTATGAGGTTGGACTCACTTGAAGAGGAAGTGCAGGAGAGTTTTGAAGAAGAAGAGTCTGAAGAGCCCGAAAGAATAATAGAGGAAGAGTGTACATCAAGTGAAGAGGCTGCAACAACAGAAATTGGCATACCAGGTGCACCAAAGGAAGAGAACGAAAAGTCAGAAGCACCTAAACTTGAACTCAAAGCACTGCCACCCACTCTCAAATATGCATACTTAGGAGAAAATGAAAATTACCCAGTGATCATAAGCTCATGCCTCATCAAAGATCAAGAGGATGAACTGATCAAAGTACTGCGACAGCACAAGGATGCCATTGGTTGGACACTTGCTGACCTGAAAGGGATAAGTTCGGCCATATGCATGCAAAAGATACTGCTGGAAGATGATGCCAAACCATCTATTCAATCCCAAAGGAGGTTGAACCCAATCATGAAGGAAGTGGTACAGAAGGAAGTTATGAAGTTATGGCAAGGGGGGAGGGTAATCTACCCAATCTCAGACAGCCCCTGGGTTAGCCCCGTGCATGTCGTCCCAAAAAAGGGAGGAATTACCGTGGTTCCCAATGAGAAGAACGAACTAATTCCTACAAGGACAGTCACAGGATGGCGGATGTGCATAGACTACAGGAAGCTCAATGAGGCTACACGAAAAGATCATTTCCCCCTTCCATTCATGGATCAGATGTTGGAAAAACTTGCAGGGCACGCATATTATTATTTTCTCGACGGTTATTCAGGATATAACCAAATAGTGGTTGATCCCAGGGATCAAGAGAAAACCTCATTCACTTGCCCATATGGAGTGTTTGCCTACAGGCGCATGCCATTTGGGCTATGTAATGCACCTGCGACTTTCCAACGCTGCATGCTTTCTATCTTTTCAGATATGATAGAAAAATTCATTGAAGTTTTTATGGATGATTTCTCGGTATTTGGAGATTCCTTCCCTAGTTGCCTACATCACCTCGCCTTGGTATTGAAAAGATGCCAAGAGACCAATCTGGTCTTGAACTGGGAGAAATGTCACTTTATGGTGACAGGAGGAATAGTCTTTGGTCACAAAGTTTCTAACCAAGGCATTGAGGTTGACAGAGCTAAAGTAGAACTTATTGAAAAACTGCCTCCACCCAGTGATGTAAGGGCAATTAGGAGCTTTTTGGGGGCATGCTGGTTTTTACAGAAGGTTTATTAAAGATTTTTCAAAGATAGCCAAGCCCTTAAGCAATCTCCTTGTATCTGATACACCATTTATCTTTGATGAAACATACATGTTAGCCTTTGAAAATTTGAAAATGAGGTTGTCCTCTGCTCCTATCATTTCCCCACCTGATTGGAATTTACCATTTGAATTGATGTGTGATGCATCTGATTTTACAGTTGGGGCAGTGTTAGGACAAAGGAAAGACAACTTAGTCCATGTGATATACTATGCTAGCAAAGTCCTTAATGATACTCAAATAAATTATACCACTACTGAAAAGGAGTTACTAGCAATAATTTTTGCATTTGACAAGTTTAGATCATACCTCATTGGTGCTAAAGTGATTGTTTTTACAGATCACACAACACTTAAATATTTGTTTGCCAAGGAAGAATCAAAACCAAGACTAATAAGATGGATCTTATTGCTGCAGGAATTCAATATTGAAATCAGAGACAAGAAAGGAGTGGAGAACAAGGTAGCAGATCACCGTATCCAGGATTCCTCATGATAAAGGTGGAGCACATGATACAAGTGTGAACGAGCTCTTCCCTGATGAGCAGTTGATGACAGTTCACAAAGCACTATGGTTCGCAGACATTGCCAACTTCAAGGCAACTGGGGCCTTACCTCCAGAGATCAATAAACATCAAAAAAGGAAGCTCATGAATGATGCAAAATACTTTGTCTGGGATGAGCCATATCTCTTCAAGAAGTGTTCAGATGGAATCCTTAGGAGATGTATTTCGGAAGAAGAAGGACGAGAGGTCCTATGGAATTGCCACGGCTCATGCTATGGAGGCCACTTTGGAGGGGACAGAACTGCAGCAAAGGTGTTACAAAGCGGATTCTTTTGGCCCACCCTTTTCAAGGATGCCAAAGAACTAGTAAAGAGATGCAATGAATGCCAAAGATCTGGAAACTTGCCTAAAAGAAATGAGATGCCACAAAATTTCATCTTGGAACTGGAATTGTTTGATGTGTGGGGAATCGATTTCTTGGGACCATTCCCAACCTCATATGCAAACAAGTACATCTTGGTAGCAGTGGATTACGTTTCCAAGTGGGTAGAGGCTATTGCAACCCCAACGAATGATAACAGGGTGGTCATGAACTTCCTCAGGAAGAATATCTTTAGCCGGTTTGGAGTCCCATGAGCACTCATCAGTGATGGAGGGAGCCATTTTTGTAACAGACCACTAGAAGCTCTTCTCCTACGATATGGGGGTAAAACACAAGGTAGCCATGCCTTACCATCCCCAAACAAGTGGACAAACTGAGATATCCAACAGAGAGCTAAAGAGGATTCTGGAAAAGACTGTGGGTGCATCAAGAAAGGATTGGTCGAAGAAGCTGGATGATGCTCTTTGGGCATACAAAACAGCATTCAAAACATCACTTGGAATGTCCCCATATCAACTAGTGTATGGGAAAGCTTGTCATTTACCACTGGAGCTGGAACACAAAGCTCTCTGGGCTATCAAGATACTAAATTTTGACAGCATTGCTGCTGGTGCAAAGAGGATCTTGCAGCTGCAAGAGATGGAGGAATTCAGGTCACAAGCCTATGAAAATACCAAGATGTATAAAGAGAAGGCAAAGAGAAGACATGACCTGCATCTTGCACCCAGGAGTTTCGAAAAGGGGCAGCGAGTACTTCTTTACAATTCCAAATTGAGACTGTTCCCAGGAAAACTCAAATCAAGGTGGTCCGGCCCTTTTCTTGTCACAAAAGTTTCGCCATATGGACACATCGAAATCACGGATGAAGGTTCAGAGAGGACTTTTATAGTGAACGGACAAAGACTCAAGCATTATCTGGGCAACATGGGGGAAAACCCCGGAGTACAGTATCATCTCAGGTAAAGGAGGAATCGTCGAGCTAGCGACGGTAAAAGAGCGCTCTGTTGGGAGGCAATCCAACCTCAGGTAGTTTTCTTTTCAGCTTTATTTCAATAAAGGTCACAAGCTGTTTCCCCTGTATTGCGAGGAGCTAAGTTTGGTGTTCCACACCAACACAATCCAAGAGTGAAAGTGTAATTCTAAGTTTGGTGTTCCACCAAAGGATATTAGTTAGAATCACACCCCACTCCCAAAGAACATTGCCAGCTCCAACCAATCAAGGGAAACCACTTAGATGTAGTTAGACTTTAGGTAATCATTGTTTTGTTAATAACAAGATATGAGGTTCTCTGCATATATGCAATGTTTTTCATTGGGCAAGGAACTAAGTTTGGTGTTCACACACCAAATTAAAGTCAGAAGTCACAAGCATACATGCAAGCTAACTATTTCTCAAGTGCTTTGGGAACAAGCAACTTCCAATAACTTTGCAGGAATCTTATGAGGAAATGGTGCACCTTCACCCAAGGAAGTGAGGTAGCAAGGACTAAGATGATGACAAAAAAAAGTGGGCAACTAGAAATCATCACCCGAAGGTTGTATTGTTACTTAATTCCATTGTACTTAGAATGTTGAAAATTGGAAGTCCGAATGCACTTTTGATCAATAGTGACTCGTTAATTGGAACCTTTTTCAATTCTGTCTTTTAAGTTTTGTGTTGAAGAGGTCCAGGCTTGCTAGTGTTTATGTCACTGCATCATCACTAGGCTTACTTGTATGCTTCTTCCTTTAAATCAAATAAAAAGAGAATGAGTGTTTACAAAAGACCAGAGTGGAATTCATACTATGGAGTAAGTTCATGAGTTTATGGTGTGATCATAAGTTAGCTAAGTTGGTTCAACCACAAGGTGGGAAGACAACTATCTGTCATGAATACTATGCTTTGAATACACCCCATGAGACTAGATAAATAAGAAGATCCTAATAAGAAAAAGGGAAAGAACAAATAAAGGTTGAAAAATAAAAGAAAAAAGAGTAAGCAATAAGGCTAGGCACCAATGGTTTTAATCTTGAGGCATGTGTCTGTGGTGCTCCTGTGTGAGGGATCTACTTGGATGAATAAGCTCTTAGGGGTGCCTTATCACTTGGTAACTTGGGTTAACTAACTCGGGATTATCAGCTGAAAGTCCACTATTAAGAGTAACCTTCACTACAGAGCATTTAGTAACCCAAAGAGGTGCTGGACACCAAGGTCTCAAGAAAAGAAAATAAATAAACTATATGCCTGTGGTGTATATGTATGGGGGAAAGAGACTTGAGGGAGTAAGTCCGTAGGGGTGTCTTAACACCTAGCACCTTGAACCAACTGGTTCGGGAGTGTTGGCTGAAAGCTTATCGTAAAGAGTCGCCCCCTTACAGAGCACTTAGCCTAAGAACACAAATAAGCCCTGAAATAACAATAAAAGGATCAATGAATAAAAGTCTCATGGGATGCAATCACAGTGAGTATTCTAGGACATGATAAAGGTCTGAAAGCTAGTAAAGGAATGAATCTAAGTTGCTATGCATGAAACCACCATAAAACCAGAGACATGACCTCCACAAGAATGACTCATTTCTCTTGGCATTCCATTCATCATTCTCTTGTTCCAGTACTTGCTTAGGGACAAGCAAGCTTTAAGTTTGGTGTTGTGATGCCAGGGCATTTTGGCCAGTTTCACTGACCTTTTTTTTACTGTTTTTAGGGTAGTTTCATTCATTTCCTTAGAAAATAAGCTAGTTTTGGGTAGATATTCACTTACATCTTGATTCAAGCATACATTGTGCACTTTACATGATTTCATGAGGATTTTGCATGAATTTAATGACAAATTTGATGCACTCTAGTGCTTGATTTCAGGACAAAGGAAGCAAGGAAGAACCACGTTAGCAGCCACGTTAATCTAATTAACGTAACCCCTAACGTGGAATGGGAGTAACTTGCAAAGTTAATGAGAAAAGTAATTGCCAATAACGCTCTCGAAGCCATCATTGCCCACGTTAAGAGTCACGTTAACTAAGTTAACGTGAACTCTAACGTGGAGGAAAGGAAATGGAGCCAACGTTAGTGATACTTACCTTTGTCACTAACGTTGGACCAAGCTCATAAGTGGCCACGTTAAGAGCCACGTTAACTTAGTTAACGTGGCCTTTAACGTTAAGAAGTAAAGGGGAAGCCAATGTTAGTGACATTCAACTTTGTCACTAACGTTGGCCAAGTCACAATAAGCCACGTTAACTTCCACGTTAACCTAGTTAACGTGAAGAAAGTAGGTGATCGACAACGTTAGTGATACCAAACATTGTCACTAACGTTGGGATTAACCCACACAAGCCCCAATAAGCCACGTTAACTCCCACGTTAACCTAGTTAACGTGGAAGCTAATGTGAAGAAGGAAGGTGATCGCCAACGTTAGTGACACCTAACATTGTCACTAACATTGGAAGGAGCCCACACAAGCCACAATGAGCCACGTTAACTCCCACGTTAACTTAGTTAACGTGGAAGCTAACGTGAGGAGGAGAGATGACGAGCCAACGTTAGTGACATTCACCTTTGTCACTAACGTTAGAGATGGCTAGCACAGCCACGTTAAAGGCCACGTTAACCTAGTTAACGTGGACTCTAACGTGGGAGCTAGGGGCACATTGGAACGTTAGTGACAAAGGTAAGTGTCACTAACGTTCTCGAAGGTTGGCAAGCCTACGTTAAGGAGCCACGTTAACTAAGTTAACGTTGACTCTAACGTAGGGAAGGAGGAAGCTTCTCAATGTTATTGGGAAAGGTAAGTCCCAATAACGTGTGTGAAGGACAAAGAGGTAACGTTAGTGGCAGCGTTTGTGCCACTAACGTTGAGGTTAACGTGGCTCTTACTTGGGTGAGGAACGTTAGTGAAAAAGGTGATTGTCACTAACGTTCTCGAACCCATATTTTCACTGAACGTTAACACCACTAACGTCCTGAGCTAAAGTCTCTGCCCACTTCACACTTTCTCTCTGCAAGTAAAGCCAAGCCCAATGAAGAAGATAACTGCTTCAAACTCAAGATCTAAAGGCCCATACCCAAGACTTGAAGAGCCAACTAGAAGATCAGAAGAGTAGTATATATAGGAGTAGCTTTGAATTAAAAAGGGAGTTGGAAAATATAGGGAGCCTCTTGGCATAGAACTACTCTCGGTATTTTACTTTCTCTGCACTTCTAGTTTCATCATGTATTCTCCATCTTTGTTTTTATTTTCCAGAGCTATGAACAACTAAACCCCTTTCATTGGGTTAGGGAGCTCTGTTGTAATTTGATGGATCAATACTAGTTTTCATTATTCTTCTTCTATCTTTTCTCTTGATTTTACTTGAAAGGTTTCGATCTTCATCCAATTGGGTAGTTATCTTGGAAAAGAATCTATTCAAACTTGGATCTCTTCTGAACCTTGAAAGAGGAATGAAGAGATCATGCTAGAAATGCTTTCTCATGCTGGACCAAATTGGGTTTGGATGGATATGTGACTATAATCCTCTCAACACTTGATTTGGGAAATGCATGTGGTATAATCAGTGACCATACTTCATCTCTTCTCATGAGCAATTGACCAAGGAATTGTCTATTGATCAAGATTTGAGAGATTGAATTACAAGGAATTGTAATTCGATCACTTAAGATTGCCAAGGAGATCAATGAGTGCATTGATTGAGGAAGAGATGAAAATGAAATTGATCCAGAGAATGCAACACCTCCTGAGCCCAATGAACTCCCCATTTCTGATCTTACCCATTCTCTTTAATTTCTGTCATTTACTTTTATGAGCAATTACCCCATTCCCATTTAAGATTCTGCAATTTACTTTCCGTCATCTACATTCAGCTCTTTATTTCTAGCATTTACTTTTCTGTTATTTACTTTCCCGCCATTTAATTTTCTGCAATTCTCAACCTAAATTCTGATTCGCTCAACTAGAACATTCCTCTAATTAAAGTTGCTTGATCAATCAATCCCTGTGGGATTCGACCTCACTCTATTGTGAGTTTTTACTTGAAGACAAATTCGGTACACTTGCCAAAGGAAATTTGTTATGAGACAAGTTTTCCGTGCATCACCGACCCATGGGTTCCCAGTACAGTAAAAGTGCCAAATAAATACAATGCATTGTAATAAAAATTCACTAAGCAACTTAAACTTCCTTTCACCAAATATTCATCCTATGTTCTCGCTAATCCATAAACAGGAAACTGTCACAAGGGAATGCTAAATCTAATTCATCTTCCTCATGCTTCCTAACTTTCTAACTCTCCAACGAATAAGAATCAGAATCATAAACAAAACCATCACCAGCTATTCTGTCTCAGTAATCCTATATCAATACCTCATATCCTCACCTGGAGCAAGTGAAATCACTTCACTGCGTCTACCCAGGGAGCTCAAGTTGTCTCATTTTCAACCTGGAGCAAGTGAAATCACTTCACTGCGTCTAGCTAGGGAACTCAAATTACCTCATTCAATAATCATCATTTTAAATTAATCATATCATTATTCCATTTCACTAAAAACAGCCCTCAGCGTCAACCGACAAGCAATACAGACAGGTAATACACAATTATGGTACAAGTAAAGCAAGAAGCATTTAATCAGGTAGCATAGTATATACGTACAATTCAGCAATCCAAAACAAATAGGCAAACCCAAACAAGTCAAACATATGCAAATGATGAATGCCTGCACTATGACTGATGATATCATCTGTTGGTTACAAAGCCAACCCGACATGTCCAGGTAGCTAACCATTAGACAGTCCCTGCGAGCGCGCATCCCCAAGCTCAAAAATAAAAAATATCATTGGGGGAGAGCTCATCTGGAAAGGTATAAGTGTTTGGCCACACCTTACGATGCAGGGTCAACAGAATCTCAGATCTCAACCTGGAGCAAGTAGAGCCGACCCACTGCATCTACCCAAGAAAATCCGAAAGTCAGATAATTTCACAAATCTCAAATCAACCTCGACTGGGAGAAAGTGGGGGCTAACCACTGCATCTACCCCAAGAGTTGCAAACCAAACCCGAAGCAAGTGGAATCAATGCTACTGCATCTACCCAGGCAGGTATTGACGATTGGACTTTTGTATGGTCTAGAATTTTATAAAAATAATCGCGTTGTAAGTATAGTTTCTAAACCAACAGAGAATCTTTACGTATAAAAGTTTGGTTGTCACAAGTAACAAAACCCAATAAAATTTATAACCGAAGTATTTAAACCTCGGGTCGTCTCTCAAGAAATTGCAGGGAAGTATGATTTATTATTGATTATGGAAAAATGTATATTTTTGGGTTTTTGAAATAAGGAACAAGTAATTTAAATGGCGAGAAAAATAAATTAATAATTATAAAAACTCTTGGTAAGGTATGAGAACTTGAAATTCCATCCTAGTTATCCTTATCAGGTGTGATGAGAATTGTTATTGCTCCCACTTAGTTAACCCTTACTAAATAAAGGAAAGTCAAGTGGACTAATCAACTTGATTCCTCAAATCCTAGTCAAATCCTATGGAAAGACTAGCTTTAGAAGGATCCAAATCAATCAGCAATTTCCAATTTTCAATCAACCGCTGAGTTTGACAACTCAAGTGTCACCAATTACTTAACCAAAGCCAAAAGGGAAAAAAACTACTCGAATAAAAATGCCTTAAATTGGAAGCATCAATAACATAAATAAAAGAAAGCAATCTTAAATTTGAAATACCTCAAATTGCATTTAAACATAAATTCAAATCTAACATGAAAATGTTCATAAGCCAATTTGGCAACATAAGTAATTAATAAGTAAAAGCATTAGAGTAAATAAAAGTAGAAGAGAAATATAAATTTAAAGTAAACATTGAACTTGGAATTTGAAGAAATAACCATAAAGTAAAAGAAATCCTAATACTAAACCTAAGAGAGAGGAGAGAACCTCTCTCTCTAGAAAAACTACATCTAAAACCTAAAATTATGAATAATGATTGTTGTATGAATTATGTCTATTGATTCCGCCACTTTATAGCCTCTAATATGTGTTTTCTGGGCCAAAAATTGGGTCAAAAATAGCCCAGAAATCGCCCCCAGTGATTTCTGGTACGTATAGGTCACTGCAAAGTCACGCGGGAGCGTCGTCAACGCGTTCGCGCGGATTGCATTTTTTCCAGGTCACGTGTCCGCGTGATCCACGCGTGCGCATCACCTATCTTCAGAGCAGCTATGGAAAATTATATATCGTTGTGAAGCCCCGGATGTTAGCTTTTCAACGCAACTAGAACCGCATCATTTGGATCTTTGTAGCTCAAGTTATGATCGATTTAGTATCAAGAGGTCAGGCTGGACAGCTTTAGCAGTTCCTTCAGTTTCTTGTATTCCTTCCACTTTTGCTTGCTTCCTTTCCATCCTCTAAACCATTCCTACCCTATAAACCCTGAAATCACTTAACATACATATCAAGGTATCGAATGGTATAAAGAGAGAATTAATATTTGGTAATTTAAAGGTCTAGGTAACATGTTTTCAATCATAGTACAAAATCAAGAAGGAAATTGTAAAACCATGCATTTTATATGGATAAGTGTATGAAATATTGATAAAATCCACTCAATTGAGCACAAGATAAACCGTAAAATAGTGGTTTATCAGGTATATCTCACCACATCCCAGAGCAAGTGGATCAAAGCCACTGCATCTACCCAGGCAAGTGTATCACAATCAGTATTATATTTAATATCAATCTCTTAATCATTATTATTCCGAGGGCTACCTGAAACTGTAGGTCGATCTCGGGCGAGATTTGCGGTGGTGGCCAGAGCAGACGTGTCCGACTTGTTGAACTTGGTGGTGCTGTTGATCCTTGATCACCGGAGGGTGGTGGTACCTGCAAGAGACTCCGATGCTTAAGTTAGCATGGGCTTTAAGCAGGTTTTTAGTAGAATCAGAGTATAAGTTATACCTGGGTGCTCTAGTATATTTATAGTAGTGTAGGCTGACTTTTCTAGATAAGATAGGCTAGTTATCTTATCTTATCTTTGAGTGAAGTCATCTTATATTTAAGGAAAACTGCCCTTATCTTTTTAGGCTTTGGCTGCCTTTAGATTGGGCTATGTTCCTTTATTTAGGCCCGCTTGGGCTCCTTGTAGTGTTCTGGCTGAGCTCCTTGAGAGGAGGTCGGGTAATCCTAACCTAAAGAGATTGGTCGACTTGTTTTCAATCAGCCCGAGTCCTATAGCTCGACCCAGGGCATGAACAGTGCCCCTGCTTGAGCTCGATCTTTCTTTTTGAGGTCGTGTTTTTGCTAGACTTTGACCCCTTTTGGAAAAGTCGAGCTCGAGCATTTGTCGATCTCATCGTAGAACTTCCATTTAGTATCTTGAATGCGGAGCATTTTTTCTTACTCCTTTTTAATTGGAACGCACGTTTTTGTGTTTTCCTTGGGAACGTACGAAGGTTTAAGTACTCATTAACTCTTTGTCGTTTCCTTTTACTTCCCTCTTCGTATCTTCATTTGAATTTCAAAGCTTTTCTTCAGTTTTCTCTTTTCACTTCTCTTTCTTTGACTGCTTGCACTTCGTTCTTTTGTTCGAAAGGTGATTGCTTGGTGTGGCTTCGTTGTTGCTTCAGTCTCTAAGCGTTTATCATCTCCTTCCTACTGCAGGTTGGTCTTATTCCTCTCTCTTTTCTTTTTTACTTTCCACATCGTTCTTTTCATGTTCGATTTTGAGAAAGTTTTGATCTTGCTTGTAAAAAGTTTGAATCTTTCTGCATTTGCTATGTCTGATCATTTGCTGTGCTGTGTTAAGGTTACTTCGGTTTACCTTCTTTCTGCCCCCTTTTACTTTGAATGTGTAGATCTTTTCTGTTTGAGGTTTGGAGTAATGGACTGTAAAAAAGGTTGCATCTTTTGATGATTTTTGCATAGTATACTTGATGTCGATGGTTTGCTGTTGTGTATGACATGGATGATTTCCTTTAGATGTGATGAAATCCCTTTGCTGATAAACTGTGAAAAGGTCGTGACTTTTTGATGTCTTGTTTCTGGAATGCGACTCTCTTTGCTGTCAAAAGATGATTTTTTTTGGTTCGAGAGATGTCGGGTCGTAGACTTGTAGATTTTTTCTGAGTCCTTACTCTATTACTGCCTCCAAAGGATGCCCCTGGACCTTGGTGTGAGTCCTGGGGTTTCCTTTCGTTGCTGTATCTGACTTCTAACATTTGTATGCTTTAGTCTGAATTATCTCCGTATTTGTCCGAGATGTTTGATCAGTAACCCATTTTTCCTTTTTTCTCACTGTAGGACTAGTTGGCCTATGTCTCTGCAAAAACATTGTCGATATGTCTTCCAAAGTCCTTGAGGGCATGTCTGACTGGCTGGACTCCCTTGTTTTGATGTGTGTTTCTGTGGTGAATTCTGAATATTGCGTGCAACTTAGGAGGCATTACCGACTTTGTAGTAATAGAGATCAGGAGAAGAATTATGAGGTGGTAGCGCCTGATCCGGATGAGAGAGTTTGTTTTCCTTCTCTGACTCAGGGGGAACGCCCATTTTTTTATGCTTATGATTACTTTTTTAGCCAAATGAACATCACCATCCCTTTTACTTCCTTTGAGACCGACTTGTTGTGGTCCTGTAATGTAGCCCCGTCCCAACTCCATTCGAACTCGTGGGGTTTCATAAAGATCTTTCAATTGTTATGCCAGGAACTAGATGTCCGACCTTCTCAAACTCTCTTTCTTTATCTTTTTTTGTTGACAAAACCTGGGATGGCTAAGAAGAAGGCTTCCTGGGTTTCTTTCCGAGCTGCCCAGGGGAAGAAAGTTTTTTCCATGTATGATGAGTCTTTTAGGAATTTCAAGAATTATTACTTCAAGGTCTGAGCTGTTGAAGGAGCTCGGCCTTTTTTCTTGGAATAGAATAATGAACTTGCCTTCCCCTTATGCTGGCAAAAGAATGTGGTAGTGTCTAGGTATTCTTGGGAGATGTTAGATGAGGTCGAGCAGGCCTTTGTACATGTGTTGGAGGAAAATTGGGGGGAGCCTCCCCATCTTGATACGAAGAGGTTCTTGGGGAATCCCTCCCTCCTTCGAGCTGAATTGGGTAGCTGCCGATTTCTTCTTAGCCTTGTCTTCATTTTGTTTGTTTTGTCAATACATCCCTTCCTCATTTGTAACTCTGGCCTTCGCTTTGTTTTCTTTTTTAAGAGACGGTGAAGACTACTGATGGTATGAAGGCTTTTAAGAGGCCAAGGAAGGCTACCGTGGCTCAGAACATTTCGGCCAAAGGTTCTGGGGAGGAATCTTCAAAGGGTGCCCAAGGGAGGTCGACCTCGGATACTTCTGGACCAAGGAAGATTATCCTTACTCCCCAAGTTCGCCTGGCCTTTTCTGATCCTTCCCAACCGACCTTTGGTGCAGCCTCTCCTTCTGCTACTGGTCCTCCCCCCAAGAAGCAGAAGACTGTTGAACCTTATAATCTGGATGCCCCTGGCTTTGATGCTTGATGATTGGATTTTTGAAGGTTTAGAATTCACAAATGAAATCTCATTGTAAGTATAGTTTCTAAACTAACAAATAACCATTTCATACAAAAGATTATTTGTCACAAGTTACAAACCCCTAAATTTATAAACTAAAGTATTGGAACCTCGGGTCGTTCTCCCTAGGAATTGCAATAAAGTGTCTTGTTATTGGTTATGAGGTATGTTTTGGGGTTTGTGAGATAAGAGACATGAAACGTAAATGGCAATGAAAATAAACTAATGGCTAAAAAGGTCTTGGCAAGGGTTGGTGGTCAAGGATCTCTATCCCTATCACTAACCACAACATGAGAATTGGCAAGGATCAATCCCACTAAGTCATCCTCTAACTAGTAGTAAAGGAAAGTCAAGTGAGCTATATCAATCCAAGTCCATACGTCCTAGCTCTCCACCAAATCAATTAGTGAGACCTAGAGTTAATGGCTCCCAATCATCAATCACTTGGACATTAGTAACTCAAGAGTTCCTAAGTTACCTTCCCAAGCCAAGAGCATAAAATTCTACTCTAAAATCCAACCAAGTATTTTATCAAACACTTGGAAGGCACAAAAGGAAAGCATAGTAAAATTGCAAAGAATGTAAATGTACACTACTCAATTGCAAGGAATTAAACAACAACAAATCAAATGAACAATAAAGGAACATGAATCATAAATTGCATTAAAGAGAAATAGAAGAAACAAAAGTGCATCAACATAAAAGTAGAAAATTATAAGAACTAAATGCGAAACTAGAAAGAGAAGAGGTGGAAGAAGAAGAAATTGCAAAGGAAAAGTAAATCTAAGCATGAAATTAACCTAGGTCTAAGAATTCCTAATCTAGATCTAACCTACTCCTAATTCTAGAGAGAAGAGAGAGATTCTCTCTCTAGAAACTAACTTTCCCTCCAAAACTAATCTAAACTAAACTAATAATGACTAGGTGTATCTTGATTCCTCTTCATTCCTTGGGTTAAATAGCATCAGAAGTGAGTTGGAATTGGGCCTGGGAAGCCCAGAAATCGCCCCAGCGGATTCACTTTAAGTGGGTCACGTGCGGACATCGACGCGTACGCGTACAGTGCGCGTGCGCGTCGCTTGACAATTTTCCATCCACGCGTACGCGTCACCTTGCGACATCACCATTTCACGCGTGCGCGTCTGCTGCGTGCGCGCGTGGAGTGAATTTCTCCCAATCCTTGATTTTCCATGATTTCTCCATTTTGCATGCTTTTCTCTCCATTCCTTTGATCCATTCCTAGCCTTTTCAACCTGAAATCACTTAACAAACACATCAAGGCATCTAGTGGAATCAAAAGGTGAATCAAGATTAAACAATTAAGAGCCTAAAATGCACGTCTTCACATTTAAGCAGAAATAAGGAGACAATCATGAAACCATGCTATTTCATTGAATAAATGTGGGTAAAAGGTCATAAAATCTCCTAAATCAAGCACAAGATAAACCCTAAGCTAATCAAAGATCCAAATAAGGACTTTTATTGTTTTCCGCTTTGAGGCTTGTAATGTGCTAAATTAAGAACAAAGTGGGTTAATCGTAGGCTCAAATTGGCTAACAATGGAAGATAAAAGGTAAGGCTATTTGGGTAAGTGAGCTAATGAAATAATGTCCTCAATCATATAAATGCATGAATACACAAAATAATGGACATAAAGAATCAAACAAATCAAAGACCACAATCATAGAAAGAGAACGATGCACACAAGAAGGGAAAATAAGTGGTTATAAGATGTAACCACGCAATTAGGCTCAAACTTCACTAGGTTGTGTGTTCTTAGCTCAAAACATGTTCCACAATATATATATGATTCAAGCAAGTTCAATGAAAAGTTTTCACTCAAATCAATTGGTGCCTATGGATAGAAATCTAGAAAAATTTCACTATTTTGACTAAGCTTATTATGTATATATATGCAAAAATTAAGAAAATAAAACTAAAAATTCCTAAAAGACCTAAAATGAAATGCAAAAGTGTTAGGGTTAGAAATTTGTCACCCAAAATCGCCGATTCGATCGGACGACCTCCCCACACTTAAAAGTTTGCACCGTCCTCGGTGCACTCAAAGATGAGCAAGGGGGTACGGCGACTCTCTGGATTGCTACCTTCAGCTGGTAGATCAACCGGTTGCTGTGTGTTCTTTCTTCCGCTTCCATGTTTGCTTGTGGTGGGTTGTTCATGAAAAACAAAAAATAACACCGTAAGATGGGAAAATACAAAAGCAAGGAAGCATACATTGTTGGAGTGAGGTGGTAATCACTAGAATTGAGTGAGTGAAGTAGTGTGACATTTATGAAAATAGGGATGTGAATTCTAAATTGTGTGTGGTTTAGAACACACTAGCATAAAAAGCGATGTCACTTTACACATTCTAGGGTGCTTGAGATGCTTTAAGTAAACTTGTAAGGTAAAACAAGCATTAAAGAAACATGAAAGCATTCAAGCCAAAAACATGTGGATGCATATATTCAAGAAGCACAATGTATTAAGATAAATGCACAACATCCATCAAGAAATTGCCACATCTAGGAAAGGGATTCAAATTACATGGTGGCCGAATCATGCAATTCAAGAAGAGTTACAAGCTCGAAGGCGATTCTCATCACTTGGTATTCTCAAAAGGTAAGCATGAAGATCTTAAAACCAAGTAGCAAAATATAACCTCAACAATAGAATCCAACAATGATTATAAACATAATGATGTTGAGATAACATCCCGTTTAGTACACAGCAACAATTAATGGTAAACAAGATTAACAATCCAACATTTTTAATGAAAAAAAAGAGAAAATAAAATGAAAACACTAAACTAAAACCAACTAAGCAACTAACTAACTAAGTAATTAACAAACTAAAATAAATGGTTATCAATGGTGTTTGGAAGTGTTGGATGAGGGGTAGGAGAAGGGAAAAAGAAAGGGAAAGGAAAGAAATGGAAAGTGGAGAAGAAAAGAATAAAGGCGTCCATGCGTCGCGTGCATGGCGCGCGCGCGCGGATGATGGTGTAATGGACGCGACGCGGACGCGTACATGGCACATGCATGTCGATGGCTTGTTTCGAGAGTGACGCATACGCGTCATGTACACGTACGCGTGAATTGATTTGTGCCTCAGGCACAATGTGCGAATAGCGTTCACAAAACTCTCGGGTTTTTGGCTTGGGGGTGGAATTTCTCAATCCACGCGTACGCGTGCATGGCGCGTGCGCGTGGGTAGGCGAAAATGCTTGATGCACGCGTACGCGTGCACTGCGCGTACGCGTGGAGGGTGCTCTGTTTTTCAAAATTTTCTATGTTTTTGCACCAATCCAAGCATTCCAAACCTCCAATCAGCTACCAAAACGGCATATGTACAAAAGGGAAAAATAAAAAGAATTTACCATGGTGCGGTGTCTTCCACCTAGCACTTTTGTTTATTGTCCTTAAGTTGGACTTATGGGGAGCTCCTCTCAAGGTGGCTTGTGCTTAAGGCTATCCTTGAACATCCACCAATGCTTGAATCTCCAATAAGCTCCATTCTTCAGTTTTAGTATCTTCAAGCTTTGATGGAGTTCTTCACAAACCATGAGCTCCCAAATTTGATTTCCTTTGTGCGATCCGGGATCCCACACTTTGTTTTGACACCCGTCCTTAAATTGGTCATCATTATTCCATCCGGGTGGCATAACCTTAGAATTATCAAAGAAGCTTCCAAACAACTCCCTAGACCCATGCAATTTGGTTCTCCACCAATCACTACTATACAACTTTGAGCATGCAACCATCATGAACTTAGAGTGATGTTTCCAACCACTACACAACTTTATTCTACTTTTAATTCCACAAAGAGCTCTAAGTTGACAATCATTTTCAATCAAACCATATTCAGGTGAGAAAGTAAAGCTTAGGGATAAGAATTTTACTCACTTGAATGTTGTGTAGGATGGTGACTTAGAAAGGGGTGGTCCCAACGATCTTGAAAGCTCCACTCCTTTGTGCTCTTCCTTGACTATCTCCACCTCTTCGCAAGCTTCTTCAATTTTAACCTTTTCCTCTTTATTACTTTGCTTGGAGTCTTTAAGAACTTCAATTTCTTGCCCAATGGGAGATGATTCAATTTTGGATAGGAATTCATTGATGAATGAATCTGTCTCTTGATTAACCTCTTCATATTCTTCAATTTTGATATACACCATGCCAACTTTTTTCTCTTGGTAGCTCTCTTCCGATTCCCTTGCATCTTCATTACTCACCAAGGGTATGGGAGGTTGTGCACATTCTTCAAAAATTTCAACTTCATGTCCAATTGGAGAAGATTCAATTGTAGATAGAAATTCCTCCATGATTGAATCCATCTCTTGATAAACCTCTTCCAAGTCTCCAACGATGATATGCCTTGGAGGTTGCGCACCCTCCTCAACATCAATATCAAGCTTCTTGGAAGAGTGCTCCATGATGCTACATTCCCATGGACTTTTAACATCTCCTAAATCTTCAACCACCTCTTCCTTTTCTTCAACAATCATGGGCTCCTCCAATTGCTCTAATACAAAATAATATCCCTTATTTCCCACCGGAGTTTTCAATCTCTCATTTATGCTATGCTCTTCAATTGATTCTCCACATGTGGCTATAGAAGCACCTTGAGTATTCAAGCATTGGTAGGCTAAGGTATGCACTACCTTGGTCATGTTAGTCACAAACTCTAGGGTGTTCCTTTGCATATCCACTTGTCCTCGAAGTAGCAAGGTGAGAGAATAATCTATTGGGGCTTGGGATGGGTAAGAGGGTTCATCATTTTGGAGAAAGGGTTCATAGTAGGAAGGTGGTTCTTCTTGATAAGGTTGTAGTGGTTCTAAAGGTTCTTGCTCATAATGGTCATAAGAGTATGGTATGGGTGCTTGGTCATATGATGGATATGGGTCATAGGAAGATGCTTGGTATGGAAAGGCTTGTGAGTATGGTTGAGGTTCATATTGAGGATAAGAGTCATAGGCATATGATGGTGGTAATTGATTGTCATAAAAAGTTTCACCATAGCCATTGAATTGACATGCATTAGGATGGTGATTATACCTATGAGTATACAGAGGTTGTTGCCAATAGGAGTGATCAATTCCTTGAGGCTCCTCCCATCTTTGATGATTCCATCCTTGATGCATGTTGTCATTGAAGTTCACATTTCCTACAACACAATTAGAACCAAACTCATAGCCAAAGTGAGAATTCATGATGAAAAGAGAAAATAAGAAACAAAATCTAATGGAAAACAAGAGAAACAAAATTCTATGACTAGCAAATAAAGCAAAAGCAAGGTATTCACACTATTCACATATATACAATAACCAATAACATAACACCATTGCAATTCCCCGGCAACGGCGCCATTTTGATGATTGGATTTTTGACGGTTTAGAATTCACAAATGAATTCCCGTTGCAAGTATAGTTTCTAAACCAACAAATAATCCTTTCATACAAAAGATTGTTTGTCACAAGTAACAAACCCCTAAATTTATAAATCGAAGTATTGGAACCTTGGGTCGTTCTCCCTAAGAATTGCAATAAAGTGTCTTGTTATTGGTTATGAGGTATGTTTTGGGGTTTTTGAGATAAGAGACATGAAATGTAAATGTCAATGAAAATAAACTAATGGCTAAAATGGTCTTGGCAAGGGTTGGTGGTCAAGGATCTCTATCCCTATCACTAACCACAACATGAGAATTGGCAAGGATCAATCCCACTAAGTCATCCTCAAACTAGTAGTAAAAGAAAGTCAAGTGAGCTATATCAATCCAAGTCCATATGTCCTAGCTCTCCACCAAATCAATTAGTGAGACCTAGAGTTAATGGCTCCCAATCATCAATCACATGGACATTAGTAACTTAAGAGTTCCTAAGTTACCTTCCCAAGCCAAGAGCATAAAATTCTACTCTAAAATCCAACCAAGCATTTTATCAAACACTTAGAAGGCACAAAAGGAAAGCATAGTAAAATTGCAAGGAATGTAAATGTACACTACTCAATTGCAAGGAATTAAACAACAACAAATCAAATGAACAATAAAGAAACATGAATCGTAAATTGCATTAAAGAGAAATAGAAGAAACAAAAGTGTATCAACATAAAAGTAGAGAATTACAAGAACTAAATACTAAACTAGAAAGAGAAGAGGTAGAAGAAGAAGAAATTGCAAAGGAAAAGTAAATCTAAGCATGAAATTAACCTAGATATAAGAATTCCTAATCTAGATCTAGCCTACTCCTAATTTTAGAGAGAAGAGAGAGCTTCTCTCTCTAGAAACTAACTTTCTCTCCAAAACTAATCTAAACTAAACTAATGATGACTAGGTGTATCTTGATTCCTCTTCATTCCTTAGGTTAAATAGCATCAGAAGTGAGTTGGAATTGGGCCTGGGAAGCCCAGAAATCGCCCCAGCGGATTCACTTTAAGTGGGTCACGTGCGGACATCGACGCATACGCGTACAGTGCGCGTGCGCGTCGCTTGAAAATTTTCTATCCACGCGTACACATCATGTACACGTACGTGTCACCTTGCGACATCACCATTTCACGCGTGCGCGTCTGCTCCGCGCGTGCGTGGAGTGAATTTCTCCGAATCCTTGATTTTCCATGATTTCTCCATTTTGCATGCTTTTCTCTCCATACCTTTGATCCATTCCTAGCCTTTTCGACCTAAAATCACTTAACAAACACATCAAGGCATCTAGTGGAATCAAAGGTGAATCAAGATTAAACAATTAAGGGCCTAAAAAGCACGTCTTCACATTTAAGCACAAATTAGGAGACAATCATGAAACCATGCTATTTCATTCAATAAATGTAGGTAATAGGTCATAAAATTCCCTAAATCAAGCACAAGATAAACCCTAAAAATGGGGTTTATCAATGCTGTGGGGTTTGTTGACAACCAGATTGCCCCTTATGGCCAACTTTCTATGGACGACGTGTCCATCCTGCACCACCTGGATTTTATCACCAGTAGTAGTGTTCGGATGGCGCATGATAAACCACTATTTTATAGTTTATAATGTGTTTAATTGTGTGGTTTTATCATGATCTTTACCCACTTATTCATATGATTAGCATGCATTTATATTTCCTTCCTAAAATTATTACATGATTGAAAACTTGCTTTTTAGACACTTTTAATTACGTATTTTAATTCTCCTTTATTCCATTCGATGCCGTGATCTGTGTGTTAAGTGTTTCAGGATTTATAGGGCATGAATAAGTTGGAGATTGGAAAGGAAGCTTGCAAAATTGGAAGGAACACAAGAAATTGAGGAGATGACCAGCGAGAAGTGACGCGGTCGCATGGCTCACGCGACCACGCGAAAGAGAGGAAATCGCAGTGACGCGGCCGCATGGCTCACACGACCGTGCGGATTGGAATAGCACAAGTGACGCGGAGGCATGGACGACGCGCTTGCGTAGCAGGACAAAACGCCGAATGACGCGGCCACATGAATGACGCGATTGCGTGACGTGCGCGATCTGTATAATCTTAAGAATTCGCTGGGGGCGATTTTGGGCCCTGCTTTGACCCAGTTCTCAGCCCGGAAAAGCAGACTAGAGCCAGAGAACATGCAGAAACCAAAAAACAACATTCATTCTACACAATTTTAGTTTTTAAATCTAGTTTTACTCCTTTTCTAGGTTTTCACCCTACACATTCATAGTTCTTAGGATTTTATTTCTATTGCTTTTTGCATTGGGATATTGAGAAGAGTTATTACCTCATCAAGACTTCGTCATTCTAGTTCATTTTCTTTACTTGGCTTTACTCTTCCATGTCCTTTAATTTACTCAATTTTACTATTGGATTATTTTAGAACTTATTAATACAAGAATTAATTTTATTTTTAATTGATTCCTTTGAGTTTTATTTATCATGTCTTTCTTTAATTCCCTTTCCTATGTTATGAGTTCTACATTCACAATGAGCGAGTAGTTCTCTAACTTGATGGGGAGTTGATTGAAAGGAACCCTTGAGTTGGGATGCTTAAAAGAAAAATTATAATTAGGTTTATTGTTGGGATGCTCTCTAGTCACTGACACTAATCCTTTTGATGCACGGAAACTTGTCTCTCAACAATTTCCCTCGGCAAGTATACCGAATTGTCGTCAAGTAAAAACTCACAGTAGAGTGAGGTCGAATCCCACAGGGATTGATTGGTCAATCAACTTTAATTAGAGGAATGTTCTAATTGAGCTAAGTAGAATTTGATGTGAGAGTTGCAGGAAGTTAAATGGCAAAAAGTAAATAGCAGAAAATGTAAATGCTAGGAATAAAGAGCTGAATATAAATGACGAAAAGTAAATTGCAGAATCTTAAATGGGGAATGGGGAATTTAGCATGAAAGTAAATTGCAGAAATTAAAGAGAATGGGTAAGATCAGAAATGGGGGATTCATTGGGCTTAGGAGATGTTGCATTCTCCGGATCAAGTTCATTTTCATCTCTTCCTCAATCAATGCATTCATTGATCTCCTTGGCAATCTTAAGTGATTGAACTCCAATTCCTTGGTAATTCAAACTCTCAAGTCTTGATCAATAGCCAATTCCTTGGTCCAATTGCTCATGAGAAGAGATGAAGTATGGTCACTGATTATACCACATGTATTTCCAAATCAAAGTGTTGGTAGGATTATATTTCACTATATCCATCCAAACCCCAATTTGGTCCAACATGAGAAAGCATTTCTAGCATGATCTCTTCATTCCTCTTCCAAGGTTCTGAAGAGATCCAAGTATGAATAGCTTCTTTTCCAAGACAACTACCCAATTGGATGAAGATTGAAAGCTTTCTAGTAAAATCAAGAGAAAAGAAAGAAGAAGAATAATGAAAACTATTGTTGATCCATCAAATTACAACAGAGCTCCCTAACACAATGAAAGGGGTTTAGTTGTTCATGGCTCTGGGAATGGAAAACAAAGATGGAGAATGCATTCTGAAAGTAAAACTAAAAGTTGCAGAGAAAGTAAAATTATACAGAGAGTAGTTCTCTCAATCCAAAAGCTTCTCTCTAGTTCAAAACTACTCCTATTTATACTACTCTTCTGATCTTCTAGTTGGCTTTTCAAGTCTTGGATATGGGGCCTTTGGATCTTGAGTTGAAGCAGTTATCATCTTTAGTGGGCTCA
Source organism: Arachis ipaensis (assembly GCF_059453495.1). Lineage (NCBI taxonomy): Eukaryota > Viridiplantae > Streptophyta > Magnoliopsida > Fabales > Fabaceae > Arachis > Arachis ipaensis. The sequence continues at coordinate 83,276,914 of NC_142444.1, forward strand.
GCTTCACTTGCAGAGAAAGTGTGCAGTAGGCATGGACTTTAGCTTAGGGCGTTAGTGGTGTTAACGTTAAGTGAAAGTATGGGGTCGAGAACGTTAGTGACAATCACCTTTTTCACTAACGTTTCTAACCCAAAATGGTCCACGTTAACTTCAACGTTAGTGGCACTAACGTGACCACTAACGTTGCCTCTTGGCCCTTCGCAAACGTTATTGGGGTTTACCTTTCCCAATAACGTTGAGAGTACCCCTTTCTCCCTACGTTAGAGTTCACGTTAGTATAGTTAACGTGACCTTTAACGTAGGCTTGCCAAATCTTCAAGAGCGTTAGTGACACCTACCTTTTTCACTAACGCTCCAAAATGCCCCGTTTCCACGTTAGTGCCTCACGTTAATTACATTAACGTGACCACTAACGTGGTGTTGATTGCCATCTCCAACGTTAGTGACAAAGGTGAGTGTCACTAACGTTGGTCATCATCCCTTTCCTCCACGTTAGCTTCCACGTTAATGTAATTAACGTGGTAACTAACGTGGCTCATAGTGGCTTGGTCCAACGTTAGTGAGAAAGGTGAGTGTCACTAACGTTGGCGATTCCATGCTCCTTCCACGTTAGAGTTCACGTTAACTAAGTTAACGCGGCTCTTAACGTAGCCAATATGGGCTTAGTCCAACTTTAGTGACAAAGGTGAGTGTCACTAATGTTGGCATTATCTTCCTCTTCCACGTTAGAGTTCACGTTAACTGAGTTAACGTGACTCTTAACGTGGCCAATTGCCCTTTTGGAGCATTAGTGGTACTCACTTTTACCACTAACACTTGGAGCTTCCTTTTCCTCCACGTTAACTACCACGTTAATGTAGTTAACGTGGTAATTAACGTGGGCTATGATGGCTTCGAAGACGTTATTGGCAATCACTTTTCTCATTAACGTTGCAAGCTAGCTCCCATTCCACGTTAGTGGTCACGTTAGTTAGACTAACGTGGCTACTAACGTGACTTTTCCTTGCTTCCTTTGTCCTGAAATCAAGCAAATAAAGTGTATCAAAGCTCTAATCCAAGTTATGAGTCATACATCATCCAATTTGTCATTAAATTCATGCATAATTCTCATGAAATCATATAAAATTCACAATGTTTGCTTAAATCAAGTTGTAAGTGAAATTCTACCCAAAATTTGCTTATTTCCTAAGAAAATGCATGAAACTACCCTAAAACAGTAAAGAAAAGGTCAGTGAAACTGGCCAAAATGCCCTGGCATCACCTTTTCAATTGAGCGGATTGGAACTTGTGAATAGAAATAGGATTCCAACTTGTTTGACTTTCCCTTACATAGTAAGGGATAACTAAACAGAACAACCTTCAATTATCAATTAATCTTGAGAGTACTTCAACAAGAATAGGGCTTCCAACTAATCTACTCCCAGTTAAGGCTTTTATTTAAATTATTTAATTTCTCTAATTTAATTTCCTGTTTATTCAACTCAAACCATTTTAAAAACATCTGATTAATAAAATAGCACACCTTTCTGCAACTCGTTGGGAGATGACCTGGGATTCATACTCCCAGTATTTTAATTTTAATTTTTGTGACAACCTTCTAAATTGATAAGCGGAATTCTGGTTGGTTAAGAACTATACTTGCAACGCATATCTTATAACAATTCTTGACTCAACAATTTCTGCCACGTCAATTTTTGGCGCCGTTGCCGGGGAGTTGCAATAGAGTGCTAAATTTATTAATTGGAATTTATTTATTTGCATTTTATTTTATCTTGCTACTATGAACTGCTTGTTTCTTTCGCTAGATGACGCATTCACTTCCTGATCCAAGCTTGCCAGTATTCGATCCTAAGATTGAAAGAACTATTTCACGAATAAGGTAAGCTCGGCGTCGGTTAGTCCTCTCTGAGGGCGGATCTGAAACGTCACTTGAGGAAGAAACCAGCCCCCGTTCTACTGATTCGGTTGATTTACGTGTAGGTGACATGGCAGCACCTAGGAGAGTTACTATCCAGGAGGCTGGAGCCCCTGATTTTACAATGCAACCATTTTAAGCGCATCACCCAATGGTGGCTACAGACTTTGAAATAAAGACTGCACTGCTCAATTTGATGCCCAAGTTTCATGGCTTACCTACTCAAGAGCCATTTCAAGCACCTGAGAGATTTTCAAGCAGCCTGTTCTACTGTCAAGCGTGATGGTGCAGATGAAACTTCAATTTTGTTGAAAGCTTTCCCGTTTTCTCTTGAGGGAAAGGCAAGAGAGTGGTACTACATTCAACCCACAGCAACTGTATCCAACTGGGATACACTTAGAAGAGAATTCTTGGAAAAATTCTTTCCAGCTGAAGTTACTGATAAACTGAGGAAAGACATTTCCATGATTGTTCAGGATGAATCTGAGACTCTCTATGAATACTGGGAGAGCTTCAGTAATCTTCTAGAAGTTTTCCCCCACCATATGATTGACAAGATAGTGTTACTCGGTTACGTCACATAGGGCATGAGGCCCCAAGATAAGACCATATTGGAAAGTGCTAGCAATGGGTCTATGAAAAAGTACAAGACCACTGATGAGGCATGGCAATTGATCAGCGACTTAGCTGAATCCACTCGGAATCACAGGCAGAAACAAGGCCGTTCAAAAGCCATTGCAGAAATATCCTCTAGCAGAGAGACTGCTACTCTAACTCAGAGTATCTGTGAAATGACCAACTTGCTGAAGCAGATGCAATTGAATCAACAACAAGTTCAGCAAGCTCAACTTTCTCCACCACAACAAAGCCAACAGTTAGTCCCACAGAGAGTTTGCGGAATCTGTGCTGATTATAGCCATTATACTGACGAATGTCCGCAGCTCCAGCAGGAAGACAACACCATGGCAGCCACTCATAACTTCTATGACTGCCCCAACCAAGGGTACAATCAAGGTGGCAATTACAGCCATGGATGGTAGGACAATTCTAACCAGAATTGGAGGGACAACAACAACAGAGGAGGCAGAGACAATCAGGGAAATCAGAGGTGGAATAACAACAACAACAGGCAGCAGAACCAGAACCAGCCTTACAGAGTACCTCACCTGAGGCAATCCCAAGGACCACAGAATACCCAACAGCAGACCTATCAAATTACTTATCCTTCTTCATCTTCTAATGACGACTTACTACAATCTATTGATCGGAGACAACAGACCATGGAAAATAACCTTTATGCTACGCTAAATGGTCTGAACTCTACTTTGCAAGCTCTTGTCTCACAGATTGGATCAATGAATAACTCCAATAACCAGCCTTTGAGCTCCAGTGGAATTCCCTCTCAACCATTACCCAATCCAAAGGGTGGCATTAATGCCATCACCCTAAGGTCCGGAACCACACTGCAGGAGAGGAATCAGGAGGAGCCAAGCCCACCAGAACACGCCTCAGCTGAAGAGGTAGTGGAAATAGAAGATGTTGAAGAGGAAGAGGACATACAGTACATAGATGAAAAAGAAGAAGTTCAACCACAGGAGGAAGCACCACTGGGCGCAGACACTGCAGAAGACACCACTCCCATTCCATTTCCACAACTTGCAAGGAAGCCCAGGAAGCAGCTGGAACCTGACCCCAAAATGGTAGAAATATTCAAAAAGGTTGAGGTAACTGTTCCTCTTTTTGATGTTATTCAACATGTGCCTAAATATGCAAAGTTTCTAAAGTATTTATGTATACATAAAGAAAAAATTAATGAATTAGAAACTATTCCTTTAGGTAGTTCCATATCTTCTTTAATGGGAGGTTTACCTGAAAAGTGTAGTGACCCAGGTCCATGTATGGTTAATTGTACTATTGGTGGTGTAGTATTTTTTGACTGCATGTGTAATTTAGGAGCATGTGTGAGTATAATGCCTTTGTCTATATATGATATTTTGAGGCTCTCTCCCTTAAAAAGGTCGGCAGCTCGTTTTGTGTTAGCAGATAAAAGCATTATTACAGTGGCTGGAGTTGCTGAAGATGTATTAGTGGGCATTAAGGGGCTCACATTTCCCATTGATTTTTATATCCTGGAGATGCCCCAAAATGACTCAGAGAAGCCATCATCAATCTTACTCGGAAGACCATTCCTGAAGACCTCGAAGTTCAAATTAGATGCTTTTTCAGGAACATACTCTTTTGAAATAGATGGCCGAGTAGTAATCTTCAATCTGAATGGAGTTATGAAGCATCCTCTGGAGGATCATTCTATCCTCCAGTGTGACATCATAGATGAAACCGTGGCTGAAGTTCACCAGGAGGAATTTGAAGAGAAGTACATAGGACAAGGTCCAAGTGTGGGGACATTCTCAGAGGACAATGACAGTGATTTACCATTGTCACCAGCTCCAGACAACCCAGAGCCTAACCATGATCAGAAGTTAGAATTAAAACCCCTTCCTCCACACCTCAAATATGCTTACCTTGAGGACGGGCAGAAGTTTCCAATTATCATTGCAAGGGAACTCACTTCTCAACAGGAAGAGCAGTTACTTAGTGTGCTGAGGAGGCACAAAAAGGCAATTGGTTGGAGTTTGGCAGACATAGTAGGCATCAACCCTCAAGTCTGTGAGCATCGGATATTTTTAGAAGAGGGAGCAAGACCTGTCCGTCAACCCCAGAGAAGACTAAACTCCACTATCTTAGAGGTTGTCAAGAAGGAAGTGACCAGACTACTGGAGGCAGATATTATCTATCCCATTTCAGACAGTGAATGGGTAAGCCCAGTACAAGTGGTGCCCAAGAAGTCTGGAGTCACTACAGTGAAGAATGAGCATGGAGATCTCATTGCAACCAGAGTTCAGAACGCCTGGAGGGTCTGCATTGACTACAGACGCCTCAACCAGGCCACTCGTAAGGATCACTATCCTCTTCCATTCATTAATCAAATGCTGAATCGCCTGTCAGGTAAATCACATTATTGTTTTTTAGATGGTTACACAGGTTATTTCTAGATTCATATAGGTCCTGAGGATCAGGAAAAGACCACTTTTACATGTCCTTTTGGGACTTATGCTTACAAGAGAATGCTCTCTGGCTTGTGCAATGCACCAGCTACCTTCCAAAGGTGCATGATGAGTCTTTTCTCTGATCTTATTGAGGACTATATGGAAGTTTTTATGGATGATTTTAGTGTATATGGCAATTCCTTTAGCCTTTGCTTAGATGGATTATCTAGAGTATTAGATAGATGTGTCAGTACAAACCTTGTATTAAATTTTGAAAAATGTCACTTTATGGTAAAACAAGGTATTGTACTAGGACATGTTGTGTCTAATACTGGAATTTCTGTAGATCCAGCAAAGGTGGATGTTATTTCTAGTTTACCTTATCCCTCTTCTGTGAGGGAAGTTCGTTCGTTCCTTGGCCATGCAGGTTTTTACAGGAGATTCATTAAGGACTTCAGTAAGGTAGCACTTCCCTTATCCAAACTACTGCAGAAGGATATTGAGTTCGAGTTCAGTGAGGATTGCAAACAAGTGTTTGATAAGCTGAAGACCGCCCTGACTCAAGCTCCAATTGTGCGAGGACCAGACTGGAGCCAGCCATTTGAAATAATGTGCGACGCCTCCAACCATGCAGTAGGAGCAGCACTGGCTCAGCGTGAAGGTAAGGACCCCTTTGTTATTGCTTATGCGTCTAAAACTTTAGATGCCGCTCAGTCTAATTACACTACTACTGAGAAAGAGCTTCTTGCTATTATTTTTGCTCTGGATAAATTCTGAGCCTATTTACTTGGTGTGAAGGTAGTAGCGTACTCGGACCACGCAGCTCTAAAGTATCTATTAGCTATAAAGAAGTCCAAACCAAGGCTTATACGTTGGATACTGCTATTACAAGAATTTGATTTAGAAATTAAGGATAGAAGTGGTAACCAGAATTTAGTGGCAAACCATTTGAGTCTTCTTGAGCACATTACAGATGACCCCACTCCTATAGCTGATAATTTCCCATTTGATAACCTACAAGCAGTATCTAAGGTAGTCCCTTGGTATGCACCTGTAGCTAATTATCTAGTTAGCCGCACCTTCCCTCCAAACTTTTCTAATCATCAAAGAGACAAGCTGAAAAGTGAGTTTAAATATTATATATGGGATGACCCATATTTATGGAGATGTGGCGCTGACCAGGTAATTAGACGGTGTGTGCCTCAATCAGAATTCCAGTCCATCTTAGAGGCCTGTCACTCATCTGAGAGTGGAGGACATTTTGGCCCTCAAAAAACAGCTAGAAAAATCCAAGACTGTGGATTCTGGTGGCCTATACTTTTTAGAGACGCTGCTGAATTTTGTAGATCTTGTTTCCCATGACAAAAATTTGGTAATATTTCCAAGAGGGATGCGATGCCTCAACAAATTATGCTTTTCTGTAAAATTTTTGATGTTTGGGGCATTGACTTCATGGGTCCATTTCCAAATTCTAATGGTTATCTTTATATATTGTTAGCTGTGGATTACGTTTCCAAATGGGTGGAAGCAATTCCTACCCGCACTGATGATGCTAACACTATTGTTTCCTTTGTGAGAAACCACATTATTTGTCGCTTTGGATCACCATGAGCAATCGTGAGCGATCAAGGCACCCATTTTTGTAACAGGAGACTAACAGGATTAATGAAGAAGCATGGGATAATTCATAAGGTTGCAACAGCCTACCATCCTCAAACTAATGGGTAAGCCGAGGTGTCAAACAGAGAGATAAAGCGTATCTTGCAGAAGATAGTCAAACCTCATAGAAGAGATTGGAGCACCAGGCTACAAGATGCACTCTGGGCATACAGAACAGCATACAAAACACCCATTGGGATGAGTCCTTTTCGCTTAGTGTATGGAAAAGCTTGTCATCTCCCTGTTGAAATAGAGCACAAAGCCTTTCGGGCAGTAAAGGAGTGCAACATGGGAATTGAGAAAGCCGGAGCTGAAAGGATGTTGCAACGGCAAGAATTGGAAAGCCTTCGCCTAGAAGCTTATGAGAACTCAAGGCTTTACAAGGAGAAGATGAAGGCTGTACATTATCAGCACATCAAGAGAAAAGAGTTCCAACCTGGGGATTTAGTCCTCCTTTACAAATCTCGACTGAGGCTCATGCCAGGGAAGTTGAGATCAAGATGGGAAGGTCCATACAGAGTCGGGAAGGCCGAACTATACGGAGTTTATCACCTAAGCCATCCTTCGAGCTCTGACCTTATCAAAGTCAATGGACATCGTTTAAAGCTGTACCATGGCAAGAAGATGAAGAAAAACAAGGAGCTAGAGATCTTCCTCTTGGAAGATCCCCACATAGCCGAAGTCTGAGCTAGTGGAGCGTCCAACTTACGGATGTTAAAGCAAAGTGCTAGGTGGGAGACAACCCACCATGGTATGATCGTTCTTTTCTTTATTCTTAGTTTTCTTATTCAATAACTCTTCTCTTTATCAGTACATTTCGTGCATCTGCATTTACATACTTTTATTTAAAAAAAAAATAATAAAATATTTCACGCGACGTGACCGCCTTATTGATGCGTCCGCGTCGCAGGAGATGGAAGGAAATAATAAAACGAACAGAGAGTCCCGCAAGAGCGTGGCTAGAGGTGTGCCAGTGGCACAAATCGCCCCACGCGACCGCGTCGCCGACGTGTTCGCGTCAAATGGAAACATTGGCCTCCCACGCGACCACGTCACTCACGCGGCCGCGTGCCCTGGAATTCGACGTGAAAAGGGTGCACGACCGAAAGGTGTGCTAGAGTGGTGCTGGATTGGTACTGAACGCACAATTCTTCCCACGCGGCCGCGTGACCGACGCGACCGCGTCATATCCTTCTAATGGCCACTCACGCGATCGCAAGCCCCACGCGATTGCGTCACCCGAGATTTGGTAAAAATAGACTTTCAAACAGAGAGTTGTGCGAGTGCGAGGCTACCCTCGCGCCAGTAGCATGAAATGGATCACGTGACCGTGTGACCGACGCGACTGCGTCAATCAGTATAAGCGCAAGTCGCGCGACCGCGTGCCCCACGCGACCACGTCGCTTGCGCCGCACAGCTTCCTTGATTTGCCAATTATCTTATCTTTCTTTTCCCCAAATTCTATTTTCTCTTTTCCCTCCTTATTTCTTCCTTCTTCCTTCTTCCTTCTTTCTCACTTTCTACTCTCTCTCTCTCTCTCACCCCCATTAACAAGGTTTTCTTTTCCTCTTTCCCCCCTAATTTTTTCAATTATTCTTCTTATTTTTATATGTTATCTTCTTTTTCTTTTCTTTTTACTTTCATTATTGATACGCGGAAAACTTGTCTCGCAACAAATTTCCTTCGGCAAGTGTACCGAATTCGTCGTCAAGTAAAAACTCACAATAGAGTGAGGTCGAATCCCACAGAGATTGATTGATCAAGCAACTTTAATTAAAGGAATGTTCTAGTTGAGCGAACCAGAATTTGAGTTGGGAATTGCAGAAAATTAAATGGCGGGAAAGTAAATAGTGGAAACAGTAAATGCTGGAAATAAAGAGCTGAATATAAATGGCGGAAAGTAAATTGCAAAATCTTAAATGGGGATGGGGCAATTGCTTATAAAAGTAAATGGCAGAAATTAAAGAGAATGGGTAAGATCAGAAATGGGGAGTTCATTGGGCTCAGGAGATGTTGCATTCTCCGGATCAAGTTCATTTTCATCTCTTCCTCAATCAATGCAATCATTGATCTCCTTGGCAATCTTAAGTGATCGAATTACAATTCCTTGTAATTCAATCTCTCAAATCTTGATCAATAGCCAATTCCTTGGTCAATTGCTCATGAGAAGAGATGAAGTATGTCACTGATTATACCACATGCATTTCCCAAATCAAGCGTTGGAAGGATTATAGTCACATATCCATCCACACCCAATTTGGTCCAGCATGAGAAAGCATTTCTAGCATGATCCCTTCATTCCTCTTTCAAGGTTCAGAAGAGATCCAAGTATGAATAGCTTCTTTTCCAAGATAACTACCCAATTCGATGAAGATCGAAAGCCTTCTAGTAAAATCAAGAGAAAAGATAGAAGAAGGAGAATGAAAACTAAAATTGATCCATCAAATTACAACAGAGCTCCCTAACCCAATGAAAGGGGTTTAGTTGTTCATAGCTCTGGAAAATGAAAACAAAGATGTAGAATACATGCTGAAAGTAAACTAGAAGTGCAGAGAAAGTAAAATACAGAGAGTAATTCTAGGCCAAAGCCTCCCTAAAGTTTCCAGCCCCCTCTCAACTAATTCAAAGCTACTCCTATATATACTACTCTTCTGATCTTCTAGTTGGCTCTTCAAGTCTTGGGTATGGGCCTTTGGATCCTGAGTTTGAAGCAGTTATCTTCATCATTGGGCGTAGCTTTGCTTGCAGAGAGAAAGTGTGAAGTAGGCAGGGACTTTTAGCTCAGGACGTTAGTGGTGATAACGTTAAATGAAAGTGTGGGTTCGAGAACGTTAGTGACAATCACCTTTTTGACTAACGTTGCTCACCCAAGTATGAGCCATGTTAACCTCAACGTTAGTGGCACAAACGTTGCCACTAACGTTGCCTCTTGGTCCTTCGCACACGTTATTGGGACTTAGCTTTCCCAATAACGTTGTTAAGCCTCCTTCTTTCCTACGTTAGATTCCACGTTAACTTAGTTAACGTGGCTCTTAACGTAAGCTTGCCAATCCTTCGAGAATGTTAGTGACATTTACCTTTGTCACTAACGTTCCAATGTGCCCCTCTTTCTCACGTTAGAGTCCACGTTAACTAAGTTAACGTGGCTTCTAACGTAGTCATGCAAGCCATCTCCAACGTTAGTGACAAAGGTGAGTGTCACTAACGTTGGCTCATTACCTCTTTATCCACGTTAGCTTCCACGTTAACTAAGTTAACGTGGGAGTTAACGTTGCTCATGGTGGCACTTGGTGGTTCACTCCAACGTTAGTGACAAAGGTAAGTGTCACTAACGTTGGCGACCAACTGCTCTCTCCACGTTAGCTTCCACGTTAACTAAGTTAACGTGGGAGTTAACGTGGCTTATGGAAGCTTGGCCAACGTTAGTGACAAAGGTGAATGTCACTAACGTTGGCTTCCCTTTTGCTTCTTAACATTAGAAGCCACGTTAACTAAGTTAAAGTGGCAACTAACGTGGCCAATTATGAGCTTGGTCCAACGTTAGTGACAAAGGGGAGTGTCACTAACGTTGGCCTTATTGTCTTCTTCCACGTTAGAGTTCACGTTAACTAAGTTAACGTGACTCTTAACGTGGGCTATGATGGCTTCGAGGGCGTTATTGGCGATTACTTTTCTCATTAACTTTGCAAGTTAGCTCCCATTCCACGTTAGACGTCACGTTAGTTAGATTAACGTGGCTACTAACGTGGTTCTTCCTTGCTTCTTTTATCCTGAAATCAAGCAATAAAGTGCATCAAAGTTCTAATCCAAGTCATGGGAAATGCAACATCCAATTTGTCATTAAATTCATGCAAAATCCTCATGAAATCATGTAAAGTGCACAATGTATGCTTGAATTAAGATGTAAGTGAATATCTACCCAAAAAGAGCTTATTTTCTAAGAAAATGCATGAAACTACCCTAAAAACAGTAAAGAAAAGGTCAGTGAAACTGGCCAAAATGCCCTGGCATCACAACACCAAACTTAAAGTTTGCTTGTCCCTAAGCAAGTACTGGAACAAGAGAATGATGAATGGAATGCCAAGAGAAATGAGTCATTCTTGTGGAAGTCATGTTTCTGGTTTTATGGTGGTTTCGTGCATAGCAACTTAGGTTCATTCCTTCACTGGCTTTCAGACCTTTATCATGTCCTAGAATACTCACTGTGATTGCATCCCATGAGACTTTTATTACTTGATCCTTTTGTTGTCATTTCAGGGCTTATTTGTGTTCTTAGGCTAAGTGCTCTGTAAGGGGGCAACTCTTTAAAATAAGCTTTCAGCCAACACTCCCGAACCAGTTAGTTCAAGGTGCTAGGTGTTGAAGAACCCCTAAGGACTTACTTCCTCAAGTCTCTCCCCCATACATACACACCACAGGCACATGGTTTGTTTATTTTCTTTCCTTGAGGTCTTGGTGTCCAGCACCTCCTTGGGTTACTAAATGTTCTGTAGCAAAGATTGCTCTTGATAGTGGACTTTCAGCTGATAATCCCGGGTTAGTTAACCCAAGTTACCAAGTGATAAAGCACCCCTGAGAGCTTAGTAATCCAAGCAGATCCTTGGTACAGGAACACCACAAACACATCCCTCAAGACTCAAACCCTTGGTGCCTAGCCTCTTTTCTTGCTATTTTTCTTTTATTCTTCAACTTTGATTGTTCTTTCCCTTTTTCTTATTAGGATCTTGTTATTTAGCTAGTCTCATGGGTATGTTCAAAGTATAGTATTCATGACAGATAGTTGTCTTCCCACCTTGTGGTTGAACCAACTTAGCTAACTTATGACCACACCACAAACTCAGGAACTTACTCTATAGTATGAACTCCACTCTGGTCTTTTATAAAACACTCATTCTCTTTTCATTTAATTCAAAAGGACAAGCATACAAATAAGTAAGGTGAAGATGCAGCAGATATCGTGGACAGCACACATATGACAAAAGCAATAAAAACAAACATTAAATTCTAATGATTTAAACTAATGAGTAACTATTAATCAAGGGCACCTTGGGACTTCCAATTTTTTAGCATTTCAAGTATATGGAATTAAGTAACAATACGACCTTCGGGTGATGGTTTCTAGCTGTCCCCTTGTTGTCATCATCCATAGTTTTTGCTCTTTCACTTCCTTGGATGATGGTGCACCATTTCCTCAGAAGGCTCCTGCAAAGTTATTGGAAGTTGCTTGTTCCCAAAGCACTTGAGAAATAGTTAGCTTGCATGTATGCTTGTGAATTTCTGAACTTAATTTGGTGTGTGAACACCAAACTTAGTTCCTTGCCTAGTACAATAGATTGCATACTTGCAGAGAGCCTTATACGTTGTTATTAACTAAGCAACTATTAACTAAAGACTAAACTACTGCTAAGTGGTTCCCCTGATTAGTTGGAGCTAGCATTTTACCATTGGAGTGTAGTGTGATTCTAACTAATATCTTCGGTGGAACACCAAACTTAGAATTACACTTTCACTCTTGGATTGTTTTGGTGTGAAATACCAAACTTAGCTCCTCGCAATACATGGGAAACAACTTGTGACCTTTATTGAAATAAAGATGAAAAGGAAACTACCTGAGGTTGGGTTGCCTCCCAACAGAGCGCTCTTTTATCGTCGCTAGCTCGACGATTCCTCAATTAATTGAGATGATACTTTACTCTGGGGTTTTCCCCCATGTTGCCCATAATATGTTTGAGTCTTTGTCCGTTCACAGTGAACGTCCTCTCTGAACCTTCTTCCATGATTTCTATGTGCCCGTATGGGGAGACCTTTGTGACAAGGAAGGGTCCTGACCACCTTGACTTGAGTTTGCCAGGGAACAGTCTCAATTTGGAGTTGTAAAAGAGTACTTGTTGCCCCTTTTCAAAACTCCTTGGTGCTAGATGCAGGTCATGTCTTCTCTTCACCTTTTCTTTATAAATCTTGGCATTTTCATAGGCTTGAGATCTAAATTCCTCCATCTCTTGCAGTTGCAGGATCCTCTTTGCACCAGCAGCAATGCTGTCAAAATTTAGTATCTTAAGAGCCCAGAGAGCTTTGTGTTCCAGCTCTAGTGGTAAATGACAAGCTTTCCCATACACCAGTTGATATGGGGACATTCCAAGTGGAGTTTTGAATGCTGTTCTATATGCCCAAAGAGCATCATCCAGCTTCTTTGACCAATCTTTTCTTGATGCACCCACAGTCTTTTCCAGAATCCTCTTTAGCTCTCTGTTGGATATCTCCGTTTGCCCACTTGTTCGGGGATGGTAAGGCATGGCCACCTTGTGTTTTACCCCATATCGTAGGAGAAGAGCTTCTAGTGGTCTGTTACAAAAATGGCTCCTTCCATCACTGATGAGTGCTCGTGGGACTCCAAACCGGCTAAAGATATTCTTTCTGAGGAAGTTCATGACCACCTTGTTATCATTTGTTGGGGTTGCACTAGCCTCTACCCACTTGGAAATGTAATCCACTGCTACCAAGATGTACTTGTTTGAATATGAGGTTGGGAATGGTCCCATAAAATCGATTCCCCACACATAAAACAGTTCCAATTCCAAGATGAAATTTTGTGGCATCTCATTTCTTTTGGGCAAGTTTCCAGATCTTTGGCATTCATTACAGCTCTTTACTAGTTCTTTGGCATCCTTGAAAAGGGTGGGCCAAAAGAATCTGCTTTGTAATACCTTTGCTGCAGTTCTGTCCACTCCAAAGTGTCCTCCATAGCATGAGCCGTGGCAATTCCATAGGACCTCTCGTCCATCTTCTTCCGAAACACATCTTCTAAGGATTCCATCTGAACACTTCTTGAAGAGATATGGCTCATTCTAGACAAAGTATTTTGCATCATTCATGAGCTTCTTTTTTTGATGTTTATTGACCTCTGGAGGTAAGGTCCTAGTTGCCTTGAAGTTGGCAATGTCTGCGAACCATGGTGCTTTGTGAACTGTCATCAGCTGCTCATCAGGGAAGAGCGCGTTCACACTTGTATCATGTGTTCTACTTTCCTCATGTGGGATTCTGGATAGGTGATCTGCTACCTTGTTCTCTACTCCTTTCTTGTCTCTGATTTCAATATTGAATTCCTGCAATAATAAGATCCATCTTATTAGTCTTGGTTTTGATTCTTGCTTGGCAAATAAGTATTTAAGTGCTGTGTGATCTGTGAAAACAATCACTTTAGCACCAATGAGGTATGATCTGAACTTGTCAAATGCAAAAACTATGGCTAGCAACTCCTTTTCAGTAGTGGTATAATTTCTTTGAGCATCATTGAAGACTTTGCTAGCATAGTATATCACATGGACTAAGTTATCTTTCCTCTGCCCTAACACTGCCCCAACTGCAAAATCAGATGCATCACACATCAATTCAAAGGGTAAGTTCCAATCAGGTGGAGAAATGATAGGGGCAGATGACAATCTTTCTTTCAAATGCTCGAATGCTAACATACATGTTTCATCGAAGATAAATGGTGTATCTGATATAAGGAGATTGCTCAAGGGCTTAGCTATTTTTGAAAAATCTTTAATAAACCTTCTATAAAAGCCAGTATGCCCTAAAAAACTTCTAATTGCCTTGACATCACTGGGTGGAGGTAGTTTTTCAATAAGTTCCACTTTAGCCCTGTCCACTTCAATGCCTTGGTTAGAAACCTTATGGCCAAGGACTATTCCTCCTGTCACCATAAAGTGACATTTCTCCCAGTTCAAGACCAGATTGGTCTCTTGGTACCTTTTCAATACTAAGGCAAGGTGACTCAGGCAGCTAGTAAAGGAATCTCTGAATACCGAGAAATCATCCATAAAAACTTCAATGAATTTCTCTATCATATCTGAGAAGATAGAAAGCATGCAGCGTTGGAAAGTCGCAGGTGCATTGCATAGCGCAAATGGCATGCGCCTGTAGGCAAACACTCCATATGGACAAGTAAATGAAGTTTTCTCTTGGTCTCTGGGATCAACCACTATTTGGTTATATCCTGAATATCCATCAAGAAAACAGTAATATGTGTGTCCTGCGAGTCTTTCCAACATCTGATCCATAAATGGGAGGGGAAATGGTCCTTTCGTGTAGCCTCATTGAGTTTCCGATAGTCTATGCACATCCGCCATCCTATGACGGTCCTCGTAGGAATTAGTTCGTTCTTCTCATTGGGAACTACAGTGATTCCTCCCTTTTTGGGCACGACATGCACGGGGCTGACCCAGGGGCTGTCTGAGATCGGGTAGATTACACCTCCCTGCCATAACTTCATAACTTCTTTCTGTACCACTTCCTTCATGATTAGGTTTAGCCTCCTTTGGGATTGAATGGATGGTTTGGCATCATCTTCCAGTAGTATCTTATGCATGCATATGGCTGAACTTATTCCTTTCAGGTCAGCAAGAGTCCATCCAATGGCATCCTTGTGCTTTCGTAATACTTTGAGTAGTTCATCCTCTTAATCTTGGCTGAGGCACGAGCTTATGATCACTGGGTAACTTTCGTTTTCTCCTAAGTATGCATATTTGAGAGTGGGTGGCAGTGCTTTGAACTCAAGTTTAGGTGCCTCTATCTTTTCATCCTCTTCCTTTGGTGCACCTTGTATGCCAATCTCTGTTGTTGCAACCTTTTCACTTGATGTATGCAGGCATTTGTTGGATGGTCTTGATGAATGGTATGTTTACATGCAGAGATGCAAACAAGTCAAGAAATCTTGAGTATATTCTCTTCTCCACAGCACCATTGAGTAGTTGACGAAAGGGTGCATAGAGTCTCAGCAGCTCCTGTTGTGAGATTTTTGGTTCTTGGTGATCTTTTTCCTTCTCCTCTGCTGAGGTATCTCCAGGTTGTTCTGACAGCTTGTTTGGCTTGTCCTCAGTCTCCTTATCACTTATAGTGACCATCTTGCAATCTTCCCATCTTAGTTTCTTTGTTTCTCCTCTCGGATTTTTCTCTGTGTCACTTGGGAATCCATCTGTAGGTTTGGGAATCTGCTCAGAGAGATACCCTACTTGAGATTCCAACCTCTTGATGGTGTCTCCCTGGTTCTTAAAATTTGCTCGCACTTCCTCATTGAACGCCTTGTTGTCTTGAATCTCTTTGCCTATGCCTTCAAGTAGATTCTCAATCCTTGAGAGTCTGTCATCAAATGATGGTGGATTGGGATTAGAGGTGGAGGGATGAGAAGTGTTATTTTGGTTTTGATATGGATGTGGAGAGGTGTTGTTATGGTGGTGTGGATATGTTCTCTGTGTGAATTGTTGGTGAGCTGCATTGTTGTTGGGGTTGTGACGTCTCTGATCTTGGCCTTGATCTTGTTGATTCCCCCACCCAAAGTTTGGGTGATTCCTCCAACCAGGGTTGTAGGTCTTGGAGTATGGATCATGGTTTTGGCTAGGTGAATTCCCAATGTAGTTGGCTTGCTCCTGACTACCCTCTGCTTCTTCATTCACTCCTTCTTGGGTTGCTGATGAAGTGGTGATTGCTGCTACTTGGTTCCTCTCCATCTTCTTGGTGAGGTCAGCCAGCTGCTTGGTAATGAGCTTATTTTGGGCCAGTAGAGCATCTACATTGTTTAGCTCCATCACTCCTCTAGTGTTCCCTCTTTCAGAAGCATAGAAATAGTCATTTTCTACTACAGTTTCAATGACATCTATGGCCTCCTCAATGGTCTTCTTCTTGTTCAGAGATCCCCCGGATGAGTGGTCTACTGCTTTCTTTGATTCATAAGAAAGGCCTTCATAGAAAATGTGTAGCTGCACCCATTCATTGAACATATCTGGTGGACACCTCCTTGTCAGGTCCTTAAACCTCTCCCATGCTTCATATAGAGTCTCACCATCTCGTTGCCTGAAAGTTTGGACCTCAGCTCTCAGCCTGTTGATTCTTTGGAGAGGATAGAATCTGGCTAAAAATTTATTCACCACATCTTTCCAAGTTGTCAAACTCTCCTTCGGAAAAGACTCCAGCCACTTAGCTGCCTTATCCTTGAGTGAGAATGGAAATAAGAGCAGTCTATAGGTGTCAGGATGAACACCATTAGACTTCACCGTGTCACATATCCTCAGGAAGGTGGTTAGATGTTGATTGGGGTCTTCTTGGACTCCTCCTCCGAACGAACAGTTGTTCTGAACAAGGGTGATGAGCTGCGGTTTTAGTTCAAATTTATTGGCATGGATGGTCGGCTTTTGAATGCTACTTCCACAGTTTCCTGGGTTTGGATTGATGTAAGAGCCTAAAACTCTTCTCTCCTCCCTAGCATGATTTGCTCGACCTTCTCTGCCATGGTTGTGAGCCTCTTCTTCATGATGGTTTTCCATGTTTTCTTCCATGTTTGGTTCAAAGTATTCCTCCTCTTCCTCGGCACCCACTACTCGTTTTTCTCTTGCTTCCCTCCTTAATCTAAGAAAGGTCCTCTCAGGTTCTGAATTAAGGGAAGTTGAAGCCCCGCTTCTTCTCTCTGTCATACAACCAACAAAGCACAAGCAAGGAAAATAGATGCAGGAAGTATTTCTGTTAGAATTACTGTTAGTGTGAGTGATGCAATATATCAAACAGTTAGTGGGTCAGTGAACTGAATTGTAAATAACTAAAAAAAAACGAAATTAACTAAAACTGAAAGTAAATTACTCAAACAGAAAATTAAATCAAACAAACTAAAAATGCTCAATCTAGTTATCCTCCAATTTAATCATTGTTGATTCAAAATCAATCCTCGGCAACGGCGCCATAAACTTCATACGCGGAAAACCTGTCTCGCAACAAATTTCCTTCGGCAAGTGTACCGAATTCGTCGTCAAGTAAAAACTCACAATAGAGTGAGGTCGAATCCCACAGAGATTGATTGATCAAGCAACTTTAATTAAAGGAATGTTCTAGTTGAGCGAACCAGAATTTGAGTTGGGAATTGCAAAAAATTAAATGACGGGAAAGTAAATAGTGGAAACAGTAAATGCTGGAAATAAAGAGCTGAATGTAAATGGCAGAAAGTAAATTGCAGAATCTTAAATGGGGATGGGGCAATTGCTCATAAAAGTAAATGGCAGAAATTAAAGAGAATGGGTAAGATCAGAAATGGGGAGTTCATTGGGCTCAGGAGATGTTGCATTCTCCGGATCAAGTTCATTTTCATCTCTTCCTCAATCAATGCATTCATTGATCTCCTTGGCAATCTTAAGTGATCGAATTACAATTCCTTGTAATTCAATCTCTCAAATCTTGATCAATAGCCAATTCCTTGGTCAATTGCTCATGAGAAGAGATGAAGTATGTCACTGATTATACCACATGTATTTCCCAAATCAAGTGTTGGAAGGATTATAGTCACATATCCATCCACACCCAATTTGGTCCAGCATGAGAAAGCATTTCTAGCATGATCTCTTCATTCCTCTTTCAAGGTTCAGAAGAGATCCAAGTATGAATAGCTTCTTTTCCAAGATAACTACCCAATTCGATGAAGATCGAAAGCCTTCTAGTAAAATCAAGAGAAAAGATAGAAGAAGGAGAATGAAAACTAAAATTGATCCATCAAATTACAACAGAGCTCCCTAACCCAATGAAAGGGATTTAGTTGTTCATAGCTCTGGAAAATGAAAACAAAGATGGAGAATACATGCTAAAAGTAAACTAGAAGTGCAGAGAAAGTAAAATACAGAGAGTAATTCTAGGCCAAAGGCTCCCTAAAGTTTCCAGCCCCCTCTCAACTAATTCAAAGCTACTCCTATATATACTACTCTTCTGATCTTCTAGTTGGCCCTTCAAGTCTTGGGTATGGGCCTTTGGATCCTGAGTTTGAAGCAGTTATCTTCATCATTGGGCTTAGCTTTGCTTGCAGAGAGAAAGTGTGAAGTAGGTAGGGACTTTTAGCTCAGGACGTTAGTGGTGTTAACGTTAAGTGAAAGTGTAGGTTCGAGAACGTTAGTGACAATCACCTCTTTCATTAACGTTGCTCACCCAAGTATGAGCCACGTTAACCTCAACGTTAGTGGCACAAACATTGCCACTAACGTTGCCTCTTGGTCCTTCGCACACGTTATTGGGACTTACCTTTCCCAATAACGTTGATAAGCCTCCTTCTTTCCTACGTTAGAGTCCACGTTAACTTAGTTAACTTGGCTCTTAACGCAAGCTTGCCAATCCTTTAAGAACATTAGTGACACTTACCTTTGTCACTAACGTTCTAATGTGCCCCTCTTTCTCACGTTAGAGTCCACGTTAACTAAGTTAACGTGGCTTCTAACGTAGTCATGCTAGCCATCTCCAACGTTAGTGACAAAGGTGAGTGTCACTAACGTTGGCTCGTTACCTCTTTATCCACGTTAGCTTCCACGTTAACTAAGTTAACGTGGGAGTTAACGTTGCTCATGGTGGCTCTTGGTTGTTCACCCCAACGTTAGTGACAAAGGTAAGTGTCACTAACGTTGGCGACCAACTGCTCTCTCCACGTTAGCTTCCACGTTGACTAAGTTAACGTGGGAGTTAACGTGGCTTATGGAAGCTTGGCCAACGTTAGTGACAAAGGTGAATGTCACTAACGTTGGCTTCCCTTTTGCTTCTTAACGTTAGAAGCCACGTTAACTAAGTTAAAGTGGCAACTAACGTGACCAATTATGAGCTTGGTCCAATGTTAGTGACAAAGGGGAGTGTCACTAACGTTGGCCTTATTGTCTTCTTCCACGTTAGAGTTCACGTTAACTAAGTTAACGTGACTCTTAACGTGGGCTATGATGGCTTCGAGGGCGTTATTGGCGATTACTTTTCTCATTAACTTTGCAAGTTAGCTCCCATTCCACGTTAGAGGTCACGTTAGTTAGATTAACGTGGCTACTAACATGGTTCTTCCTTGCTTCTTTTGTCTTAAAATCAAGCAATAAAGTGCATCAAAGTTCTAATCCAAGTCATGGGAAATGCAACATCCAATTTGTCATTAAATTCATGCAAAATCCTCATGAAATCATGTAAAGTGCACAATGTATGCTTGAATCAAGATGTAAGTGAATATCTACCCAAAAAGAGCTTATTTTCTAAGAAAATGCATGAAACTACCCTAAAAACAGTAAAGAAAAGGTCAGTGAAACTGGCCAAAATGCCCTTGCATCAATTATCCATATTTTCTTTTTTTCTTTCTTTTTCCTTTTTACTTGGTGTTGGAAATTTAATTGAGTCATTATTTCTCATTATATGCTTGTGGATCGTTGTAAAATTGTTTGGAAATTATATATTACCTTTTTAAAGGGTTGCTTGCATGTTCACTTTAATACTTTCTATACCTTATTTACCATGCATGCTATGTGTTTGTGAAAAGGCCAATATAGCATTATGCATTTTTCTACGTTATTCTATTCTACTATTAAATGCTTGTTTTTCACAAAATCCCTTTCATATTTTATTCGTTGAAAATAATTGTCAATACAAACGTGATGGCTAGTTTGTTAGGAGTGATAACGAATTTGACTAATTAAATGCTTGATCTATGCTACTCATGCTTTTGCATGCATGCCAATAAACCCCTTGCATTTAATTGTCCTCAACTGCACTTGTTATTTTTCCATTGTTGAACTTTTCACATGTAGTCATGACCATGTGTTAATGACATACTCTTTGCCGTGCATTGATTATCATTCATACAATCCTCTTCCTTGCTCTATCTCTTTAAATTTAATTTACTCTTTCTTCCCTTTTTTCAGGATGGCCACCAAGAAAGACAAAGAGAAAGCTACTCCCAAATCAACAGCGAGGAGAGGAACAAAAAGAGCATTAGTGGCAAAACCCTCTTCAACTGCGGTTAAACCCTCAACAAAAAGAACTAAGAGGATTATAAAGGTTGATGATAAAGAAAAAGCCTTCCCAACAAAGGACACTGCGCGATTTCCCAATCGCTACTGTGAGCAGATGTTCCCCATCCTGGCAGAAAGGAGCTACAAGAACGAATACCTTCTTCTCCTCCCAAACCATATTGCTACCTTTGTTGAGCCGCAAATTGCACAAAGACAATGGGGTTTCCTACAGAGACAGCCGAGGCAGGTCAATCATTCTTGGATTGTCGAGTTCTACTCCAATTTTTACCTGCCAACCCTGCAGTCTGTCTTTGTCCGTCAGAAGCAAGTCCCCATTACAGAAGAGGCCATTCAAAGAGCTCTAGGTCTTCCCCCTGTTCCAGAAGGATTGGACGCCTTTCAAGAAGCCGCACTCAAGCGCCAGATGTACCAATTTGACTGGGACGCCGTTTTCAGAGTTATCGCACTACTTGGCAGCCGTTGGATCTACGGATACCATCGTACCCGCCCTAAGGGAATATCGGCTTCAACACTTACCTTGGAGGCTCGCGTATGGGCACAGATCATGTCCCATTATGTCTTTCCGAGCACTCACGAGTCCTCCTTCACTGCGGACATGGCCGTCCTACTATGGTGCATCCTTACAGACCAACCTCTGAATCTACCGAGACACATCCGGAATGCCATGGGACACGTACAAATTGCGGGAAACTTACCTTTTCCCGCCTTGGTCTCAGATCTTGTCTCAGCAACCGGAGTCTCCTACAGAGCTGGGGACACCAAAGCCATGCTTCCACGGGATGATCAGTATGTCCCTAACGGGAAATACATTAGACCTCCACCAGCCGCCACAAGCCATCCTACTAAATCGGTTGAAGATATTCCTTCTTCAACACCATAAGCACCTACAACAGACCAACTGCTCCATCAGATACTCGAAAGGTTGGATCGGCAGGAACACAAAGCTAAGATGAGAGAGCACCGTAACAAGCGCCGATTCACATACCTCAAGGAGCTAACTATGGGAAAATTCAAGGACTCAGACACCCCGGATTCCACTTCCTTTACCAGCACAGGAAGCCATGATGGCCCCGACTGTGGAGATACTGCTACCAGCCCACCTTTGTTTTTGACAGATGGCACCGAGGACGGTGCAAAGCCTTAAGTGTGGGGAGGTCGGTCAGTACCTGACTTCCGGAGGTAATTTCTCTTCCCTAAACACCAATAAATTAGGATATTTAGTTAGTTTTTCTTTTGTAGAATAGGATAAATTGCATAGTAATAGATTAGTTGCATGCATGTTCTACTTGATTGAAAAGACAATAAGTTTCTTCTAAGACCCTATTTTTGGAACAAAATTTCACTAATTTTAATTAAAACTTTTATGTTAACTTTGCTTGAAGTTGTATTTGGAATATGATTTTTGAGCTAAAGAACACACAACCTGTGAGATTTGAACCTTTATGCATGGTTACATTATTTAACCATAATTATTTTATTCTTGTGTGTTTACTTCTCTATGATTGTAATCTATATTTTGTTTCATCCTATATGTCCAATGTTTATTATATTTGTATGCTTGCATATGTTGAGGCCATTATTTGTTTAAACTCACTTATCCAAATTAAACCTACCCTTTCAATTACCTTTGTTAGCCACTTTGAGCCTTTAAATCTCATTTGTTCTATATTTTAGCACATTACTAGCCTTAAGCGGAAAAACAATTATATATCCCAAACTGAATTTTTGGTTAGATTAAGATAGAATTGTGTATGCTAATTAAGTATGGGAAATTGTGGGAACAAAAGATAATAAGAGAATGTATCATGATAATATAATGAGAATTTGGACACCTACTCATGTGAAACTATAAGAATCGAAAATCTATGTGCATTGATAAGCTATGTTTATTTTTATGTTTATGTTGAAAAAAAAAAAATAAAAAATATTCAACAAATAAATAAGGGGACAAAATTACCCCAATGTTAAGTTAAGAATTCAAAGATCAATGCATGTATGATAAAATTAAGATAAAAAGTGGATACATGAGTATGGAATGTGAAAGAGAAATTCTGGGTAGCTAGGTATGAATTATAAAGTTATATAGAATATATATATGTTATGTTAAAGCTTGGGTTAATTAAAGATTCAGTTTACAAGCTTACTTAGCCATATATGTATCCTTACCATTACCTTGGCCCCATTACAACCTTGAAAAGAGCTCATGATGTTTGCATTGGTATATTAAATGTTGTTGATTGATTAGGAGAAGAACAAAAATTAGAGAGCATGATTAGAGAAGGAGAGAGTGATTGCCCTATACACTAGAGAGATTAGAGCGTACATACATTATTAGTGAGGGTTGAATGCTTAAAATTCTATGTTCCCTGCTTTCATGAGCTACCTTCTTGCATTTTTATCTGTTCTTACTGTATGAGAATTGAATTAGTGGAATTTGATTTGTAATTGTTTTGAAGAGCTTATTTACTATTGATCAAGTAGACAAGAATCATATAGTTGCATTCACATATATAGGTTGCATTGCATTGCATAAGTTTTACATGTTCCTACTCATTTATTTTATCTCCTTCAACTAAGCATGAGGACATGCTAATGTTTAAGTGTGGGGAAGTTGATAAACCACTATTTTCTGATTTATAATGTGTTTAATTGTGTGGTTTTATCATGATCTTTACCCACTTATTCATATGATTAGCATGTATTTATATTTCCTTCCTAAAATTATTACATGATTGAAAACTTGCTTTTTAGAGACTTTTAATTACGTATTTTAATTCTCCTTTATTCCATTCGATGCCGTGATCTGTGTGTTAAGTGTTTCAGGCTTTATAGGGCATGAATGAGTTGGAGATTGGAAAGGAATCTTGCAAAATTGGAAGGAACACAAGAAATTGAGGAGATGACCAGCGAGAAGTGACGCGGTTGCATGGCTCACGCGACCGCGCGAAAGAGAGGAAATCGCAGTGACGCGGCTGCATGGCTCACACGACCACGCGGATTGGAATAGCACAAGTGACGTGGAGGCGTGGACAACGCGCTCACGTAGCAGGACAAAACGTCGAATGACGCGGCCGCATGAATGACGCGATCGCGTGACGTGCGCGATCTGCATAATCTGCAGAATTCGCTGGGGGCAATTTTGGGCCCTACTTTGACCCAGTTCTCGGCCCGGAAAAGCAGACTAGAGCCAGAGAACATGCAGAAACCAAAAAACAACATTCATTCTGCACAATTTTAGTTTTTAGATCTAGTTTTACTCCTCTTCTAGGTTTTCTCTCTACACATTCATAGTTCATAGGATTTTATTTCTATTGCTTTTTGCATTGGGATATTGAGAAGAGTTATTACCTCATCAAGACTTCGTCATTCTAGTTCGTTTTCTTTACTTGGCTTTACTCTTCCATGTCCTTTAATTTACTCAATTTTACTATTGGATTATTTTAGAATTTATTAATACAAGAATTACTTTTATTTTTAATTGATTCCTTTGAGTTTTATTTATCATGTCTTTCTTTAATTCCCTTTTCTATGTTATGAGTTCTACATTCACAATGAGCGAGTAGTTCCCTAACTTGATGGGGAGTTGATTGAAAGGAACCCTTGAGTTGGGATGCTTAAAAGAAAAATTGTAATTAGGTTTATTGTTGGGATGCTCTCTAGTCACTGACACTAATCCTTTTCAATTGAGCGGATTGGAACTTGTGAATAGAAACAGCATTCCAACTTGTTTGACTTTCCCTTACCTAGTAAGGGATAACTAAACAGAACAACCTTCAATTATCAATTAATATTGAGAGTACTTCAACAAGAATAGGGCTTCCAACTAATCTACTCCCAGTCAAGGCTTTTATTTAAATTATTTAATTTCTCTAATTTAATTTCCTGTTTATTCAACTCAAACCATTTTGAAAATATCTGATTAATAAAATAGCACACCTTTCTGCAACTCGTTGGGAGACGACCTGGGATTCATACTCCCAGTATTTTAATTTTAATTTTTGTGACAGCCTTCTAAATTGATAAGCGGAATTCTGGTTGGTTAAGAACTATACTTGCAACGCATATCTTACAACAATTCTTGACTCGCCAATTTCTGCCACGTCACTTTTTGCGGTTGATAAACCACTATTTTATGGTTTATCTTATGCTTAATTGAGTGGTTTTTATCATGATCTTTACCCACTTATTCATATGATTAGCATGCATTTATATTTCCTTCCTAAAATTATTACATGATTGAAAACTTGCTTCTTAGAGACTTTTAATTACGTATTTTAATTCTCCTTTATTCCATTCGATGCCGTGATCTGTGTGTTAAGTGTTTCAGGCTTTATAGGGCATGAATGAGTTGGAGATTGGAAAGGAAGCTTGCAAAACTGGAAGGAACACAAGAAATTGAGGAGATGACCAGCGAGAAGTGACGCGGTCGCATGGCTCACGCGACCGGGCGAAAGAGAGAAAATCGCACGCGACGCGTCCGCATCACCAGTGTGTTGGGAAGAACACAAGATTGAACAGAGAGTCACGCAAAAGCGTGGCTAGAGGCGTGCCTTTGGCACAAATTGATCCACGCGACTGCGTCGCTGTCGCGTCCGCGTCATGTGGAAAAATGCCTCCCACGTGTCTGCGTCACCCACGCGAACACGTGGCCCTGTAAAATCGACGTAAACGGGTGTTTGGCAGCAAGTTAGGCTGGAATGGGGCTGGAACGATGCTAGAAGCACAAGCCTTACCACGCGAACGCGTGCCCCACGCGAACACGTCATTTTGCAAATATGGCCATTCACCCGACCGCGTCACCCACGCGAACGCGTCACCTCAGATATTTGGCAATATGAGCTCCAAACAGAGAGTTGCACGACCGCGAGGCTGCCCTCGCGCTAATGGCACAGATCGATCCACGCGACCGTGTGGATGACGCGTCCGCGTCATTTCATAGAAGCGCTATCCGCGCGAACGCGTGACCCACGCGTCCGTGTCAAAAGCGACGCACAACTTATCCAGATCAGCGCCAATTATCTCATCTTTTCTTTTCTAATTTCTTCTATCTTTTCTTCTTTCTCTCTCCTTTTTTACTTTCTTTTTCTTCATCTTTTTAACTTCTCATCCCTTTTCACTTTCATTTTATTTAATTTATTTGCATACATTCATTCATTGCATTATTTTCATTGGTGTTCGAAATTTATTTGGGTCATTATTTTCTATATTTTTGTGGATTATTAAAATGGTTTGACAATTATATATTACTTTTTAAAGGGTTGCTTGCATGTTCAATTTAATACTTTCAATAGCTTATTTACCATGCTTGCTATGTGTTTGTGAAAAAGCCCATATGGCATTGTGCACTATTTTTAGATTTCTTTTATTCTACTACTCTAAATGCTTGCTTTTCACAAAACCCTTTTTTATATTTTATTAATTAAATATAATTATTATTACAAACATGTTGTTAGTGTGAAAGACTTGGTAATCTAACTTAGACATTGAATGCTTGATCTATGCTACTCATGCCTTTGCCAACATGCCAATAAATATCTTGCATTTAATTGTCATTACATGCACTTGCTATATTTCCATTAATGAACTTTTCACATGTAGTCATGACCATGTGTTAACGTCATTCTTCTTTATTGTGCATTGATTACCACCTTTCCCGCTCTCTTCTTTGCTCTAACCCTTAGCTTTAAAAATTCCTTTCTTTTTTCCCTTTTCAGGATGGCCACCAAGAAAGGTAAAGAGAAAGCTACTCCCAAACCACCGGCAAGGAAAGGAACAAAAAGAGCCCCAGCTGAGGAACCACAACCCCCGTCCACTTGAACATCTTAGTATGCACCGAGGACGGTGCAACCTTTAAGTGTGGGGAGGTCGATATCGATCTCCATGGGTTAGTTACTCTTTTATTTCAACACCAATGGTTTATTTTCCTTGTTAGTTGTTGCATTTGCATGTTTGATTGCATGATTATTTGATTTTGTGCATATTTTACCACTTGGTTGAAGTAATATTTTCTTTTTCAAGAAACCTTTTAAGAGCATTTCACTAATTTGAATAAAATTTAATCTTACACTTGTTTGAAGAAATATTATACTGGAACATGGTTTAGAGCTCAAACACACAAAACCTGTGAGATTTTTGAGCCTATTTGAATTGGTTGCATTTTACCAACCAATATTTTATTTTTGGTGTGTGTTTTTCTCTCTAAAATTGTGATCTTTTTCTTGCTTAATTCTATATTTCCATAGTTTAATGTATGCATACACTTACATGATTGAGGCCTTTGTTTCACTGAGCTTACATACCCATATGGCCTTACCCTTTTCATTAATCTTTGCAAACCAATTTTGAGCCTATTTTACCCCTTTGTTCTTTACTTTAGCACATCATTAACTCTAAGCAGAAAACAATAATGTCCTTAATTTGAATCCTTGGTTAGCTTAGACTAGTGAGAGTGCTTATGGTTTAAGTGTGGGAAAAGTGGGTTTGGAAACGTTTGGTTTAAGAATTGGGCATTGTATATCTTTATGAAAATATGAAAGAAATGTTTAGGACATATTCATACATTCAATAATTTAATCATATGCATTGAAAAAAAAAATAATAATAAACAAAAAAAAAAGAGAAAAAGAAAAAGAAAAAGAGCAAATAAATAAAAAGGGGATAAAATGCCCCAAAGTAAATGGTGAAAGCAATGCATATGTACTGTACTTGAAATTAGAATGCATGAATATGTGGAAAACATGCTTAATGGATAGTTAGAGGTGGTATTATGATTACATGGATTGTCTAAAGTTAGGTGGAAAGTTTAAGTTAATTAAGGATTCAGATTTTAGTCCACTTGGCCAAATACAATCCTACCTTGACCCTAACCCCATTACAACCCTTAAAAGTCCTCTTGATATGTGTATTTGTGCATCAAATTTTTGTTGATTGGTAGAAGAAAAGCAAGCCTTAGAAAGCAAGGTTAGTAGAGAAATGAGAGATCGAAACTTAAACACCTGAGTGATTAGAGTGTATACATTACCAGTGAGGGTTCGATGCTTAATTCCTTGTTCCCAGCTTTCATGAGCTATTTTCTCTTGCAAGTTTATTTGTACTTCATTTTTTTTATGATTTAAATTAGTGAAATCCAGTTCATGTATGTTCTTGAAAGATTTATTTACTTTTCACCAAGTAGGTAGAAACATTCTGCATATAGTTGCATTCATACAGATAGGTTGCATTTCATACATCCTACCATTCCTCTTCACTTTTATAGCTTCTCTTGAGCTTAGCATGAGGACATGCTAATGTTTAAGTGTGGGGAGGTTGATAAACCACTATTTTAAGGTTTATCTTATGCTTAATTGAGTGATTTTTATCAACTCTTTACCCATTTATTCATACTAATCGCATGTTTTATATTTTCCTTCCTGATTTTGTGCTATGATTGAAAACATGCTTCTCTGGCTTTAAATTACCAATTATTAATCCTTTCTTATTACCATTAGATGCCTTGATATGTGTGTTAAGTATTTTCAGAGATTACAGGGTAGGAATGGCTTGGAGGATGGAAAAGAAGCATGCAAAAGTGGAAGGAATACAAGAAAATGAAGGAACTGCTAAAGCTGTACAGCCTGACCTCTTGGTACTAAATCGATCATAACTTGAGCTATAGAGATCCAAATGAGATGATTCTAGTTGCGTTAGAAAGCTAACGTCTGGGGCTTCGCAACGATATATAATTTACCATAGCTGCCCTGAATTTAGGTGACGCGCCCGCGTCGCATATGTGAATTGCAATCCGCGTGAACGCGTGGATGACGCCTCCGCCTCACTTTTCCGCGACCAGTACATACCAGAAAATGCAAGGGGCAATTTCTGGGCTGTTTTTGACCCAGTTTTCAGCCCAAAACACACAGATTAGAGGCTATAAAGTGGGGGAATGCATCCATTCATAAATAAGCTTTCAAATTCACAATTTTAGGATTAGATGTAGTTTTTAGAGAGAGGTTCTCTCCTCTCTCTTAGGATTTAGAATTAGGATTCTTTTCAGTTTATGATTATTTCATCTTTTGCGATCACAGGTTCAATGTTTCTTTTATTTATTTTTCTAATTTAATTTATGAACTTCCATGTTAGATTTGATTTCTTTTATTAATGCAATTTGAGGTATTTCAGATTTATGATTTTTGTTTAGCTTTTTATATTCTTGGTTTTAATTGATGAATTGATAAATTGGAGACACTTGAGTTATCAAACTCCTTGTTGATTGAAAATTGGAATTCTTCAAGAATTAATTCGAGATCTAATAACTGTAGCCTTTCCCCAAGGAAAGACTAGGACTTGAGGATTCAAAAATTAATTCATCCGCTTAACTTACCTTCATAGTTAGAGGTTAACAATGTGGGAGAAAAATCCAATTCTCATCACAATTGATAAGGATAACTAGGATAGGACTTCCAATCCTCATAACTTGCCAAGAGTTTATTTTATAGTTATTTATTTATTTTATTCTTCTTATCATTTAACATACTGCTCCCTTACTTTCAAAACCCCCAATTTACAAGACTCATAACCAATAATAAGAACATACTTCCCTGCAATTCCTTGAGAAGACGACCCGAGGTTTAAATACTTCGGTTATCAATTTTAAAGGAGTTTGTTACTTGTGACAACCAAAACGTTTGTAAGAAAGGTTGATTGCTTGGTTTAGTAACTATACTTGCAACGAGAGTTTACTATAACTTCTAAACCATCAATCTTCAGTTCTTCGGCGCACGTGGGTGTGGCTTTGTTTCGCTCAATTCAAGACTCTCCCGTCCATGCGACGAAGGCGTTTATGCTGGAAGCCAAGTCGGAGTATGACAGGATTAAGGGGTTGAAGGACGAGTTGGATGCCAGAGTTATTAAGCTGGAGCTGGATTTAGAGAAGGAAAAGTCTCGGGCTACCAAGGCTGAGGCAGCTGCGAATTTGGCCGAGGAGATGGCCAAGAGGTCGAAGGAGAGTTACACTACCACTTACGGCAAGTTGCTGGAGGTCAGGGAGAGACTTGAGTTGGCCTATGCTGATTATGCTGAGCTTCAGAGCCATCTTGTGGGTAGTGTGACTGACGCATATGAGAACCTAAAATCTCAGGTCCGGGTTCTTGCTCCCGAGCTCGACTTGAGTCTTTTTAGTTTGGATAATGTTGTTGAGAATGGTAAGATTGTGCCAGCCCCGGATGAGGATGAGGAGGATGGTCCTCGCCCTGAGCCGTCAGCTAAAGCTATTGCTGTGCCGGCTTCTTCGGCTGCTGCTGAGGTCGGCCATCCTGAGTCTGACCCTGATGTCCAAATTCTGAATCGAGAGGAAGAAACTGTAGATGCGATTCCTATAAAGACTGTTCCTCCTTCAACCACTCAGAGTGCTGCTCCTGAGGAGAACTTGGAATCCTTGTGACTTTCTTGATATATTTTGTACAGCCCGGTCTGTGGGCTTTTTTAAGCTCTACTTTATTATAATTGAGCCCTTAGTGTGGCCTTGACATTGTAGTTGCTTTTCTTAGCAACTTTATTTAGGAGAAACAAATGCTTTTGAACTTCTGAGGTTGACCTTCTGGTGGCCTTCTGATTTTTTATTGTAGTAACTTTTTGGTATGTTTGTTTGCAACCTTTGCTGCTTCCACGAATCTTTACAGTGTTGGATTTTACTGTCCGACTTCTTTTGATGGCCTTTTTTGTTTGCTTCCTGCTTTTCGAGGCTAGCTGATGACTTGCTATTGTTCTCATGGAACCCTTTTAGAATAATTCTTGATAACTTCTGCGAGGTCATGGCATTCTGGGACGAGCTGTGTCCTTTCTAATGCACGCCTTTTGTTGCTTTGGGGATTGGTCCAGCTTCGTCATGCCGGTCCTTCCCGAGTTATTTTTAGTAATCCCTTTTTTAGTTGGATCTCGCCGGGTTTCTTTTTATGGGTTTACTTTTTATAACTCTGTCGCTTTAATCGGCTTGGGCCGACTTCTTCGTGTCGATCCTTTCTAAGTTATTTTTAATAATCCATTTTTGATAAGGGCTGGCCAGGCCTCTTTCTGTGGATTACTTTTTATAACTTTGTTGCTTTGATCAGTCTGGTCCAACTTTTTCATGTCGGTCCATTCCGAGTTTTTTCTAGCAATCCATTTTTTCTCAGACCTCGTCAGGCCTCTTTGTATGGATTATTTTTTATAACTTTGTCGTTTTGGGGGGATTGGTCCGGCTTCTTCATGCGGGTCCTTCCCAAGTTATTTTTAGTAATCTATTTTTTCTCAGACCTCATCGGGTCTCTTTGTATGGATTACTTTTTATAACTTTTTCGTTTTGGGGGGATTGGTCCGGCTTCTTCATGCCGGTGCTTCCCAAGTTATTTTTAGCAATCTATTTTTTCTCAAACCTCATCGGGCCTTTTTCTATGGATTACTTTTTATAACTTTTTGTTGCTTTGGGATTGGTCCGGCTTCGTCATGCCGGTCCTTCCCAAGTTATTTTTAGCAATCTATTTTTCTCAGACCCCGTCGAGCCTTTTTCTATGAATTACTTTTTATAATTTTTTGTATTAATCTATTTTTATTGCTTTTTTATCTTGCCGATTTTGGCGAAGTCGGACGATGAGTTTGGTTCTCACTTTGCCGACCTTTGTAGAAATTCCGACAATGAATTCGATTTTCATCGTGGTTGGGCAGTGAATTTGGTTTTCACCTTGCCGACCTGTAGCTTTGTAATCAGGCGATGAATTTTTGCGTTCAGATTAATACACCTTGGTAGAAAAACTTTGTAGAGAATCTGAAAAGTTTTATTCTAATAGAAAGTAGACATATAGGCAAATAAAATATATACATGTGGGTGTTTTCCCTTTTAAGTCAGGCAATTTTTCAGATCTTGGCTTGGTACCTCATTAAAAAACCTTTTCAGGAAAAAGAGTGCACCTTGACCTAAGATTTTTATTACCTCCTAACTATAGTACCTTCTTAGGTTGCAGGCATGCCACGACCTCGGTAGCTCTCGCACTTCGAGTTCGAACACCCTGTAGTAACCTTTTCCTAGTACCTCTGTAACTCGGTAGGGTCTTTTCCAGTTAGCTGCTAGCTTCCCCTCTCCTGGTCAACTTGTTCCGATATAATTTCGGATTAAGATGAGTTCGTTGTTGTCAAAGCTTCACTGTACTACCTTTCACTGTACTACTTGTGAATCGCTGAAGATAATAAGCCTTTGAGCTCCAAACTCCTTAGCCAGCTTCAAACCAGCCAATAGTGCCTCATACTCGGCCTGGTTATTGGAAGCAGGAAACTCGAATTTCAAGGAGAGTTCGATTTGGGTTCCTTGATCGCTTTCTATTATCACACCTGGCCCACTCCTGGTTTTGTTTGAAGAGCCGTCTACATAGAGATTTCATTTTATAGGAGTTCCCGGGGTGTCAGTGTATTCAGCGATGAAATCGGCCAAATATTGAGTCTTGATGGCCATTCGAGCTTCATACTGAAGATCAAACTCAGATAGTTCGACTGCCCACTGTAGAATTCTTCCAACTAAGTCTGTCTTCTGAAGAATGCCTTTTATGGGCTGATTAGTCTAAACCTTGATGGTGTGAGCTTGAAAATATGAGCAAAGTCATCGAGAAGTTAGTATGAGAGCATAGGCAAACTTCTCTATCTTTTGACAATTCAGTTCGGCCCCTTGTAGGGCTTTGCTGATGAAGTAGATGGGTTGTTGCCCATTCTCGTCTTCTCTGACCAGTGCTGAGGCTATTGCCCGACTTCCCACTACGAGGTATAATATGAGTGCTTCTCTTTCCCATGGCCAAGTAAGAATGGGTGGTTGTCCCAGGAATTTTTTGAAATCCTGGAAGGCTTGCTCGCACTCTGTGGTCCATTGAAACTTCTTTTCCTTCCTTAATGTGGCGTAAAAGGGAAGAGATCTTATGGCCGATCTGACTAAAAATCTGGACAAGGCTGCCAGTCTTCCGTTGAGTTGTTGCACTTCTTTAACACAAGTCATACTTTTCATGTCGAGTATAGCTCGGCATTTATCCGGGTTCGCCTCAATTCCTTGTTGTGTTGGCATGAACCCCAGGAATTTGCCGGCTTCTACTGCAAAGGTACATTTTGCGGGATTAAGTCGCATGCCATACTTTCTGATTGTGTCGAACACTTTGGTCTCAGTCAGATAGCAATGATTCCTCACTACGTGTTTTTATCAACATGTCGTCTATATATACCTCCATGAGTTTCCCGATATGATCTGCGAAGATTTTATTCATTAATATTTGGTAGGTAGCTCCTACATTTTTGAGACCGAATGGCATGACGACATAACAGTAATTTGCTTTTGGTGTTAGGAATGAGGTCTTTTCTTGATCAGGTGGGTACATCGGGATTTGATTATATCCTGAATAAGCATCCATGAAGGAAATGTATTTATATCCAGAGGAGGCATCCACTAGAGTGTCTATGCTTGGAAGTGGATAGGGATCTTTTGGATATGCTTTATTGAGGTCGGTGTAATCAGTACACATTCGCCATTTCCCATTTGATTTTTTCACCAATACAGCGGTGGCCAGCCATAGTGGGTACTTGACTTCTCTTATGAATCCTGCCTCTAGTAGCGCTTGTACCTGTTCTTCCACAGCTTGGGATCTCTCTGGTCCGAGCTTCCGACGCTTCTGTTGTACTGGCCGAGATCCTGGATATACTGCCAGTTTATGGCGCATTAGTTTGGGATTTATGCCCGGCATGTCTGCGGCCTTCCATGCAAAGAGGTCGACATTATCTCTTAGGAACTGTATCAGAGATTCCTTCATGTCTCCTTTCAAAGTCGCCCCAATATTTGTTGTCTTATCTGGAATGTTCCCGATCTGGACTTCCTCGATCTTGCCCTCTGGTTGTGGACGAAGCTCTTCCCGACCTCGAACTCCCCCGAGTTCGATAGTGTTGATTTCTTCTCCTTTGCCTCTAAGGTTCAGACTTTCGTTGTAACACCGTTGTGCGGTTTTCTGGTCTCCTTTTATCGTGGCGATCCCTTCTGAAGTTGGAAATTTCATGCATAGATGTGGAGTTAAAACTACCGCAGCGAGCTGATTTAGCATTGTCCGACCTATCAAGGCGTTGTAGGCTGAGCCGACGTCGACTACGATGTAGTCTATGTTGAGTGTCCTCGATCGGATTCCTTTTCCGAAAGATGTGTGTAGTGAGATGTATCCCAGTGGTTGGATTGGAGTGTCTCCTAGTCCAAACAAGCTGTTTGGATATGCTCTGAGCTCTTTTTACTGTAGGCCGAGTTTGCCGAAGGCGGATTTAAACAAGATATCTGCCGAGCTTCCTTGGTCCACCAGTGTGCGGTGGAGATTAGCGTTGGCCAATATGACAGTGTTGACCATGGGATCGTCATGTCCCGGGATGATGCCCGCCACGTCCTCTTTGGTGAAAGTAACAGTAGAGAGGTCGGGTGCTCCTTCCCCTCCCTCGACATGATATATCTCCTTAAGGTGTCTCTTGCGAGATGATTTGGAGATTCCCCCCTGTAAATCCTCCATTTATCATGTGGACATGTCTCTGCAGGGTGAGAGATAGTCGTTCAGTTCGTCCGACCTCTTCATCCCTTCTTCGTTTACTGGGCTCATCCGTCTTGCTAGCTAAGTACTGATCTAGTCTCCCATCTCTTACCAATTTTTCTATGATATTTTTTAAGTCGAAGCACTCGTTGGTGGGATGTCTGTAGATTCGATGATATTCACAATATTATGTTCGATTTCCACCTCCTCTTTTGCTTTTGATTGATCGAGGCGGTGGAATCTTCTCAGTGTGGCATACTTCTCGGTAAACTTCCACGAGAGACACCCGAAGAGGGGTGTAATTGTGGTATTTTTTAATCTTCTCTCCATGTTGATCTTCTGTTTTCTTAGACTCTTTATCCTTGTCCCGAGAGGGGTAGGAAAATCCAAATTTTGAGGTCTCTCCTAGACGAGAGTTTTCCTCCATGTTGATACACTTCTCTGCTCATTCATGTACTTCATTCAGAGACGTAGGATGTTTCTTTGATATGGAGTGACTAAAAGGTCCTTCATGCAGGCCATTGATGAGACCCATGATGGCGGCTTCTGTTGGCAAATCCTGTATGTCCAGACACACTTTGCTGAATCTTTCCATGTAATTGCGATGATTCTCCCGATCTCCTTGCTTGATCCCTAATAAGCTTGGGGCGTGTTTGGCTTTGTCTTTTTGGATGAAAAATCTGGCAAGAAATTTCTTGGCTAAGTCATCAAAACTTGTGATGGATCTAGGGGGCAGATTGTCAAACCACTTAATTACTGTCTTTGTTAAAGTAGTCGGGAAGGCTTTGCATTGAGTAGCATCTGAGGCGTCAGTGAGATACATTCTACTTCTGAAATTGCTAAGATGATGGCTGGGATCAGAGGTACCATCGTATGGGGGTCATGTCGGGAGCTTTAAAATCCTTTGGAACCATAGCTTTCATGATTTCCTTGATGAAGGGGTCTTGATCCTTGTGGGAGGTGTTATCGCGACCGGCTTGGATGGTTTTGGTTTTCAGCTCGGCTTCGAGTTTTAGGAGTTTGTCCTCTAACTCTCGGCATCGCCTAGTTTCTCTCTAGAGGTTTCTTTTGGCTTTTCGTTGATGTTCGGCCTCTTTTTCGAGCTGTTTGAGGTGATCTTGTTGAGCTTGTAGGGCCTCCATGATTTCCGTGTTTGGCGAATTCTTGTCTTTGTTTGGTTGAGGTGTATCCTTTGGTGTGGTGTCCGCGTTCTTATGCGGAGTTTTCTCCTCCAATCCGGAGTCGTGGTCGTTGTCAAGGTTGTCTGCCATGGTGATGGGATGACTTCCAGGTTCCCCAGCAACGGCGCTAATATTCCGAGGGCTACATGAAAATGTAGGTCGATCTCGGGTGAGATCTGTGGTGGTGGCCGGAGCAGACATGTCCGACTTGTTGAACCTGGTGGTGCTGCTGATTCTTGATCACCGGAGGGTGGTGGTACCTGCAAGATACTCCGATGCTTAAGTTAGTATGGGCTTTAAGCAGGTTTTTAGTGGAATCATAGTATGAGTTATACATGGGTGCTCCAGTGTATTTATAGTAGTGTAGGCTGACCTTTCTAGATAAGATATGTTAGTTATCTTATCTTTAAGGAAAATCACCCTTGTCTTTTTAGGCTTTGGCTGCCTTTAGATTGGGCTATGTTCCTTTATTTAGGCCCGCTTGGGCTCCTTATAGCATTCTGGTCGAGCTCCTTGAGAGGAGGTCGGGTAATCCTGACCTAAAGAAGTCGGTCGACTTGTCTTCGATCAGCCCGGGTCCTACAGCTCGACCTAGGGCATGAACAATTATCATTCTCATTAACAATCTCATAATCATCATCATCCTCTTTATCATCTCATAACCATCATCATTCTTATTAACAATCTTTTCATCATCATCGCTCTCGCTAACTGGTACGCGGAATCGTGATTACACTTTAATTATGTAAAATTCATTGCTCTTTCTTTCCTTGGAAATGGCGCCAAAAACATGATGCCAAGACCATGGTTCACAACTCCGTGTAACTAACTAGCAAGTGCACTGGGTCGTCCAAGTAATACCTTACGTGAGTAAGGGTCGAATCCCACGGAGATTGTTGGTATGAAGCAAGCTATGGTCACCTTGCAAATCTCAGTCAGGCAGATATAAATTGATAATGGTATTTTCGAATAATAATTAATAGAATAGGGATAGAGGTACTTATGTAAATCATTGGTAGGAGTTTCAGATAAGCGAATGGAGATGCTTTTCGTTCCTCTGAACCTCTGCTTTCCTACTATCTTCATCCAATCAGTCTTACTCCTTTCCATGGCTGGCTTTATGCAAGGGCATCACCGTTGTCAGTGGCTACATCCCCTCCTCTCAGTGAAAAATATGCTCACATGCTTTGTCATAGCACGGCTAATCATCTGTCGGTTCTCGATCATGCTGGAATAGGATTCACCCTACTTTTGCGTCTGTCACTAACGCCCAACAATCGCGAGTTTGAAGCTCGTCACAGTCATTCAATCATTGAATCCTACTCGGAATACCACAGACAAGGTTTAGACTTTTCGGATTCTCTTGAATGCTGCCATCATTCTAGCTTACGCCACAAAGATTCTGATTAAGAGATCTAAGAGATACTCATTCAGTCGAAGGTAGAACGGAAGTGGTTGTCAGGCACGCGTTCATAGGGAATGATGATGATTGTCACGTTCATCACATTCAGGTTGAAGTGCGAATGAATATCTTAGAAGCGAAACAAGATGAATTGAATAGAAAACAGTAGTACTTTGCATTAATCTTTGAGGAACAGCAGAGCTCCACACCTTAATCTATGGAGTGTAGAAACTCTACCGTTAAAAATACATAAGTGAAAGGTCTAGGCATGGTCAAATGGCCAGCCCCTCTGATCTAAGAACCAGGCATCCAAAGATGTCTAATACAATAGTAGGAGGTCCTATTTATAATAAACTAGCTACTAGGGTTTACAGAAGTAAGTAATTGATGCATAAATCCATTTCCGGGGCCCACTTGGTGTGTGCTTGGGCTGAGCTTTAACTTTCCACGTGCAGAGGCCATTTGTGGAGTTGAACGCCAGGTTTTGATCCATTTCTGGCGTTCAACTCTGGTTTTGGATCCTTTTCTGGCGTTGGACGCCAGAATTGGGCAGAGAGCTGGCGTTGAACGCCAGTTTGCGTCGTCTATTCTTGGCCAAAGTATGGACTATTATATATTTCTGGAAAGCCCTGGATGTCTACTTTCCAACGCAATTGGAAGTGTGCCATTTCGAGTTCTGTAGCTCCAGAAAATTTACTTTGAGTGCAGGGAGGTCAGAATCCAACAGCATCAGCAGTCCTTCTTCAACCTCTGAATCTAATTTTTGCTCAAGTCCCTCAATTTCAGCCAGAAAATACCTGAAATCACAGAAAAACACACAAACTCATAGTAAAGTCCATAAATGTGAATTTAACATAAAATCTATTAAAAACATCCCTAAAAGTAACTAGATTCTACTAAAAATATACTAAAAACAATGTCAAAAAGCGTATAAATTATCCGCTCATCACAACACCAAACTCAAATTGTTGCTTGTCCACAAGCAACTGAAAATCAAAATAGGATAAAAAGAATGGAATATACTATAAATTCCAAACTATCAATGAAACATAGCTCCAATCAGATGAGCGGGACTTGTAGCTTTTTGCCTCTTGAATAGTTTTGGCATCTCACTTTATCCATTGAGGTTCAGAATGATTGGCATCTATAGGAACTCAGAGTTCAGATAGTGTTATTGATTCTCGTAGTTCAGTATGATGATTCTTGAACACAGCTTCTTTATGAGTCTTGGCCGTGGCCCTAAGCACTTTTTTTTTCCAGTATTACCACCGGATACATAAATGCCACAGACACATATTTGGGTGAACCTTTTCAGATTGTGACTCAGCTTTGCTAAAGTCCCCAATTAGAGGTGTCCAGGGTTCTTAAGCACACTCTTTTTTTTTGCTTTGGTCCTTGACTTTAACCGCTCAGTCTCAAGTTTTCACTTGACACCTACACGCCACAAGCACATGGTTAGGGACAGCTTGGTTTAGCCGCTTAGACCAGGATTTTATTCCTTTAGGCCCTCCTATCCACTGATGCTCAAAGCCTTCGGGATCCTTTTTATTTCCTTTGCCTTTTGGTTTTAAGGGTTATTGGCTTTTTGCTCTTGCCTCTTGGTTTTAAGAGCTTTGGCTTTTTCTGCTTGCTTTTTCTTTTTCTTTCTATTTTTTTTTCGCCTTTTTTTTTCTGCAAGCTTTGTTCTTTGCTGCTTTTTCTTGCTTCAAGAATCATTTTTATGATTTTTCAGATTATCAAATAACATGTCTCCTAGTCATCATTCTTTCAAGAGCCAACATATTTAACATTCTTAAACAACAACTTCAAAAGACATATGCACTGTTCAAGCATTCATTCAGAAAACAAGAAGCATTGTCACCACATCAATATAATTAAACTAAGTTCAAGGATAAATTCAAAACTCATGTACTTCTTGTTCTTTTGAATTAAAACAGTTTTTATTTAAGAGAGGTGATGGATTCATAGGACATTCATAACTTTAAGACATAGTTACTACTACTAATGATCATGTAATGAAGACATAAACACAGATAAGCACATAATATAGAAACGAAAAAATAGAAGAAATAAGAACAAGGAATGAATCCACCTTAGTGATGGTGGCGTTTCCTTCTTGAGGAACAAATGATGTCCTTGAGCTCTTCTATGTCTCTTCCTTGCCTTTGTTGCTCCTCCTTCATTGCTTTTAGATCTTCTCTGATTTCATGAAGGATGATGGAGTGCTCTTGATGTTCCACCCTTAGTTGCTTCCAATAATTGTGTGGAAGAAAATGTATCCCCTGAGGTATCTCAGGGATCTCTTGATTTGCAGTCAAATGTTCTACCACTGAGCTATAGACCCTTGATGGAAGCTTTTGTCTTCCCTTTCCTCTTTCTAGAGGTTTCTCTGGCCTTAGGTGCCATCAATGGTTATGGAAAAAACAAAAAAGCTATGCTTTTACCACACCAAACTTAGAATGTTGCTCGCCCTCGAGCAAAAGAAGAAAGAATAGAAGAAGAAGAAGATATGGAGGAGATGGATGGATGTGTGTATTCGGCCATATGGGTGGGATTGGGTGGGAGAGAGATGTTGAATTTTGAAGGTAGTGGGTGTATGGATGTGAGTGGTAAATGGAAAACAGAAGGGATGATCATGAATGGAAAGAGAGATGATGAGGTAGGTGGGGATCCTGTGGGGTCCACAGATCCTGAGATGATCCTGTGGGGTCCACAGATCCTGAGGTGTCAAGGCATTTACATCCCTGCACCAATTTAGGCATGTAAAATGCCCTTGCACACAACTCTGGGCGTTCAGCGCCAGGTTGGTGGCCATTTTGGGCGTTCAACGCCCATTTGTGTGCCATTTCTGGCGTTGAACGCCAGAACCATGCCTGTTCTGGCGTTCAGCGCCCAGAAGCTGCCCATTTTGGGCGTTCAGCGCCAGAACCATGCTCTGTTCTGGCGTTGAATGCCAGGCAGATGCTCCTCCAGGGTGTGATTTTCTTCTGCTGTTTTTGATTCCGTTTTCAATTTTTATATTTATTTTGTGACTCCACATGATCATGAACCTAAGAAAACATGAAAAACAAGAATAATAGAGTTAGATAAATAAACATTGGGTTGCCTCCCAACAAGCGCTTCTTTAATGTCAATAGCTTGACAGTGGGCTCTCATGGAGCCTCACAGATGTTCAGAGCATTGTTGAGACTCTCCAACACCAAACTTAGAGTTTGGATATGGGAGTTCAACACCAAACTTAGAGTTTGGTTGTGGCCTCCCAACACTAAACTTAGAGTTTGACTGTGGGGGCTTGGGTTGACTCTGCTTTGAGAGAAGCTTTTCGTGCTTCCTCTCCATGGTTGCAGAGGGAGATCCTTGAGTTTTAAACACGAGTCCTCATTCCATTGAAGGACTATTTCACCTCTGTCAACATCAATCACAGCTCTTGCTGTGGCTAGGAAAGGTCTTCCTAGGATGATGGATTCATCCTCTTCCTTTCTAGTATCCAGGACTATGAAATCAGCAGGGATGTAAAGGCCTTCAACCTTTACTAACACGTCCTCTACTTGTCCATAAGCCTGTTTTCTTGAACTGTCTGCCATCTCTAATGAGATTTTAGCAGCTTGCACCCCATAGATTCCCAGTTTCTCTATTACAGAGAGGGGCATGAGGTTTATTCCTGAACCAAGGTCACATAGAGCCTTAAAGATCATGGTGCCTATGGTACAGGGTATTATGAACTTTCCAGGATCCTGTCTCTTCTGAGGCAATGTCAGTTGATCCAGATCACTTAGTTCATTGATGAACAAGGGAGGTTCAACTTCCCAAGTATCAATGCCAAATAATTTGGCATTTAGCTTCATGATTGCACCAAGAAACTTGGTAGTTTGCTCTTCAGTAACATCCTCATTCTCTTCAGAAGAGGAATACTCATCAGAGCTCATGAAGGGCATAAGGAGGTTCAATGGAATCTCTATGGTCTCTAGATGAGTCTCAGATTCCTTTGGTTCCTCAGAGGGAAGCTCCTTATTGGTCACTGGACGTCCCAGGAGGTCTTCCTCCTTGGGATTCACGTCCTCCTCTCCCTCATTGGGTTCGGCCATTTTGCTTATGTCAATGGCCTTGCACTCTCCTTTTGGATTCTCTTCTGTATTGCTTGGGAGAGTACTGGGAGGGATTTCAGTGATCCTTTTACTCAGCTGGCCCACTTGTGCTTCTAAATTTCTAATGGAAGACCTTGTTTCATTCATGAAACTCACAGTGGCCTTGGACAGATCAGAGACTAAGTTTGTTAAATTAGAAGTATTTTGTTCAGAGTTCTCGGTCTGTTGCTGAGTGGATGATGGATAAGGTTTATTATTGTTGAACCTGTTTCTTCTACCATTATTAAAGCCTTGTTGAGGCTTTTGATCCTTCCATGAGAAATTTGGATGATTTCTCCATGATGAGTTATAGGTGTTTCCATAAGGTTCACCTAAGTAATTCACCTCTGCTATTGCAGGGTTCTCAGGATCATAAGCTTCTTCTTCGTAAGAAGCCTCTTGAGTACTGTTGGATGTAGCTTGCATTCCATGCAGACTTTGAGAGATCATATTGACTTGCTGAGTCAATATTTTATTCTGAGCCAATATGGCATTCAGAGTATCAACTTCAAGAACTCCCTTCTTCATAGGCGTCCCATTACTCACAGGATTCCTTTCAGAAGTGTACATGAACTGGTTATTAGCAACCATGTCAATGAGTTCTTGAGCTTCTGCAGGCATTTTCTTTAGGTGAATGGATCCACCTGCAGAAGTGTCCAGTGACATTTTTGATAGCTCAGATAAACCATCATAGAATATATCCAGGATGGTCCATTCTGAAAGCATGTCAGAAGGACACTTTTTGGTCAACTGTTTGTATCTTTCCCAAGCTTCATAGAGGGATTCACCTTCTTTCTGTCTGAAGGTTTGAACATCAGCTCTAAGCTTGCTCAGCTTTTGAGGAGGAAAGTACTTGGCTAAGAAAGCCGTGACCAGCTTATCCCAAGAGTTCAGGCTGTCTTTGGGTTGAGAATCCAACCATAATCTAGCTCTGTCTCTTACAACAAAAGGGAAAAGCATGAGCTTGTAGACTTCAGGATCTACTCCATTAGTCTTAACAGTATCACATATCTGCA
The DNA here is from genome assembly GCF_059453495.1 of Arachis ipaensis. Lineage (NCBI taxonomy): Eukaryota > Viridiplantae > Streptophyta > Magnoliopsida > Fabales > Fabaceae > Arachis > Arachis ipaensis. The sequence continues at coordinate 83,318,601 of NC_142444.1, forward strand.
AGAATTCAGTTAAGAACTGAAAAGGATCTTCAGATGGAAGTCCATGAAACTTGCAGTTCTGCTGCATCAGAGAAACTAATTGAGGTTTCAGCTCAAAGTTGTTTGCTCCAATGGCAGGAATGGAGATGCTTCTTCCATGTAAATTGGAATTAGGTGCAGTAAAGTCACCAAGCATCTTCCTTATATTATTATTATTTTCGGCTGCCATCTCCTGTTCCTGTTCGAAAATTTCTGAAAGGTTATCTCTGGATTGTTGTAATTTAACTTCTCTTAATTTTTTCTTCAGAGTCCTCTCAGGTTCTGGATCTGCTTCAACAAGAATATTCTTGTCCTTGCTCCTGCTCATATGACAAAGAAGAGGGCACAGAAAAAATAATAATAATAATATGGATCCTTTATACCACAGTATAGGGATTCCTTTGTGAGTGAAAGAAAAGTGGGAGATAAAGAATGTAATGGAATGGAAGAAACACAACTGTGAGGAGGGTAGAGATGTGAGATGAGATGTTAGTAGATGAATAAATAAATTGAATGAGATGAGAGAGGGAGAATTTTCGAAAAATATTTTTGAAAAAGAGTTAGTGATTTTCGAAAATGGTTTTTGAAAATTGTTAGTATTTTTCGAAAATTTTTAAAATCAAAAATAAAAATAAGAATAATTAGTTAATTAAAAAGAAATTTTTGAAAAAGAGGGAATATATTTTTGAAAATTAGAGAGAGAGAGTTAGTTAGGTAGTTTTGAAAAAGTTAAGAAACAAACAAAAATTTAGTTAGTTAATTGAAACAAATTTTTGAAAAGATAAGAAGTTAGGAGGTTAGAAAAGATATTTTGAAACCAACTTTTTGAAAAAGGTAAGATAAGAAGATATTTTAGAAATTAGTTTTGAAAAAGATTTGATTTTTTAAAATCTCAATTAATGACTTGATTCATAAGAAATCACAAGATATGATTCTAGAACTTAAAGTTTGAATCTTTCTTAACAAGCAAGTAACAAACTTCAAATTTTTGAATCAAAACATTAATTGATTATGTTATTTTCGAAAATTTGATATAAAAATAAGAAAAAAGATTTTTGAAAAATATTTTTGAAATTTTCGAAAATAACTAAGAAATTTGAAAAAGATTTGATTTTTGAAAAAGATTTTGAAAAAGATAAGATTTTCAAATTGAAAATTTGATTTGACTCATGAGAAACAATTTGATTTTAAAAATTTTTGAAAAAGTCAATCCAAATTTTCGAATTTGATGAGAGAAAAAGGGAAAGATATTTTTTTTGATTTTTTGAAATTTTTATGATGAGAGAGAAAAACACTAAAGAGATGCAATGCATGAAATTTTTAGATCAAAACATGTGATGCATGCAAGAATGCTATGAATGTCAAGATGAACACCAAGAACACTATGAATGTCAAGATGAACATCATAGACACAATTTTGAAAAATTTTTAATGCAAAGAAAACATGCAAGACACCAAACTTAGAATTCTTTAATGCTTAGACACTAAGAATTCAAGAATGCATATGAAAAATAAGAAAAGACACAAAACATGCAAATGCAAAGATCAAGCAAGAAGACTTACCAAGAACAACTTGAAGATCATGAAGAACACTATGAATGCATGAATTTTCGAAAAATGCAAGATGCACATGCAATTGACACCAAACATATGACATGACTCATGACTCAAACAAGAAACACAAAAAATGTTTTTGATTTTTTTATGATTTTCTAATTTTTTTGGATTTTTTTTTTCGAAAATTATTTAGAAAAGAGAAAAATAAGGATTCAAAAATTTTTAATATGAATTCCAGGAATCTTATGCTCTAAAGCTCCAATCAAAGGGTCAGGCATGGCTGAATAGCCAGCCAAGCTTTAGTATGTAACTCAGACATGACACGCCCAACATACTCATTCCCAAAGGAATTAGACATGGCTTTGCAGCCAGCCAGGCTTCAACATGCTTCATGAAACACTAGAATTCATTCTTAAAAATTCTGAAGACAAATACATTTTTGAAAACATTTTTATTTTTATTTTTATTTTTATTTTTTTCGAAAACAAAGGAGAAAATTTTGAAATATTTTTGAAAAATTTTTTGAAAAGAAAACAAAAAGAAAATTACCTAATCTGAGCAACAAGATGAACCGTCAGTTGTCCATACTCGAACAATCCCCGGCAACGGCGCCAAAAACTTGGTACGCGGAATCGTGATTACACTTTAATTATGTAAAATTCATTGCTCTTTCTTTCCCTGGAAATGGCGCCAAAAACATGATGCCAAGACCATGGTTCACAACTCCGTGTAACTAACCAGCAAGTGCACTGGGTCGTCCAAGTAATACCTTACGTGAGTAAGGGTCCAATCCCACGGAGATTATTGGTATGAAGCAAGCTATGGTCACCTTGCAAATCTCAGTCAGGCAGATATAAATTGATAATGGTGTTTTCGAATAATAATTAATAGAATAGGGATAGAGGTACTTATGTAAATCATTGGTAGGAATTTCAGATAAGCGAATGGAGATGCTTTTCGTTCCTCTGAACCTCTGCTTTCCTGCTATCTTCATCCAATCAGTCTTACTCCTTTCCATGGCTGGCTTTATGCAAGGGCATCACCGTTGTCAGTGGCTACATCCCCTCCTCTCAGTGAAAAATATGCTCACATGCTCTGTCACAGCACGGCTAATCATCTGTCGGTTCTCGATCATGCTGGAATATGATTCACCCTCCTTTTGCGTCCGTCACTAACGCCCAACAATCGCGAGTTTGAAGCTCGTCACAGTCATTCAATCATTGAATCCTACTCGGAATACCACAGACAAGGTTTAGACTTTCTGGATTCTCTTGAATGCTGCCATCATTCTAGCTTACGCCACGAAGATTCTGATTAAGAGATCTAAGAGATACTCATTCAGTCGAAGGTAGAACGGAAGTGGTTGTCAGGCACGCGTTCATAGGGAATGATGATGATTGTCACGTTCATCACATTCAGGTTGAACTGCGAATGAATATCTTAGAAGCGAAACAAGATGAATTGAATAGAAAACAGTAGTACTTTGCATTAATCTTTGAGGAACAGCAGAGCTCCACACCTTAATCTAGGGAGTGTAGAAACTCTACCGTTAAAAATACATAAGTGAAAGGTCCAGGCATGGTCAAATGGCCAGCCTCTCTGATCTAAGAACCAGGCGTCCAAAGATGTCTAATACAATAGTAGGAGGTCCTATTTATAATAAACTAGCTACTAGGGTTTACAGAAGTAAGTAATTGATGCATAAATCCACTTCCGGGGCCCACTTGGTGTGTGCTTGGGCTGAGCTTTAACTTTCCACGTGTAGAGGCCATTTGTGGAGTTGAACGCCAGGTTTTGATCCATTTCTGGCGTTCAACTCTGGTTTTGGATCCTTTTCTGGCGCTGGACGCCAGAATTGGGTAGAGAGCTGGCGTTGAACGCCAGTTTGCGTCATCTATTCTTGGCCAAAGTATGGACTATTATATATTTATGGAAAGCCCTGGATGTCTACTTTCCACCGCAATTGGAAGCGCGCCATTTCGAGTTTCGTAGCTCCAGAAAATCCACTTTGAGTGCAGGGAGGTCAGAATCCAACAGCATCAGCAGTCCTTCTTCAACCTCTGAATCTAATTTTTGCTCAAGTCCCTCAATTTCAGCCAGAAAATACCTGAAATCATAGAAAAACACACAAACTCATAGTAAAGTCCAGAAATGTGAATTTAACATAAAATCTATTAAAAACATCCCTAAAAGTAACTAGATTCTACTAAAAATATACTAAAAACAATGTCAAAAAGCGTATAAATTATCCGCTCATCACTAACAATCTCATAATCATCATTAATTCTCTTCTTATCTCGTCCACAGAACTTACCAAGCTTAAGTCACGGTCTTCTAATCTCATAATCAAAATTATCCCTTTTATTCCCTTACTATTCTCTCTATTGATTCAACACTCTAAAACTGGTAAAAAGGTTTTAAGTGTTACGGAAAGTTGCAAGCTTGTCGAGAAGGTAAAACAGTTAAAAACAAGGTTTTCTTTGAAAATCAGGGCAGTGTGTGTACGCACGCCCGGAAGAATTTTCAGAAAGTGTGCGTGTGCACAAGGCTGTTCTTACACATAGAAAGTAAAATTTTCATTGTTGAGTGTACGCACAGAACGTGTGAATGCCCCCAACAGAATGCACTTCCTAGCGTGTGCGGGCGCACAGGGCTGTGCGTGCATACAGCTTGCAAAACTTTATTAGTTGTGTATGTGCACAGGGCGTGCTAGCGCTCCCAACAACATCCATATCCCCGTGTGTGCGTGCACACATAAACCAGAAATCATAAAATTCTGCAACATCACAGAATTCAGATTTTGACACCAAATTTTAAACGGTCATAACTTCCTGTACAAAAATCCATTTTCTACAAAATTTATATCAATTTAAAGCCCTCAAAGCCATCTTTAATTTAAAACAAGTTTCATTCAATTTTAAGCTTTGAGGCTCAAGTTATGATCTGTCAAAGTTGACTTAAAACTCATTTTTACCAAAAGTTTGACAAACCTAAATTTTCAAAACATACTCTTTTCAAACCTTTTCTAATCCAACCAAAAGTTTACCAATTCAACCTGAACCACATTCCAACTTCCCTATTCAATCCACCACACTTCAATTCTCTATTTTCATCAATCTTAGCTCAATAATTCAATTCAAGCAACCTCCAAGCTTTCGAGTTCAATAATCAACAAAACCTCCTACACAAACACTTATATATCACTATCATTCATTCAATCACCAATCATCAACCATATACTTACCGTCCTTACCTTTTCTGGCCTCCGGCCCAAAATCCACGACCTCTGGCCTAAATTCAAATTCAATACATAATCCACAAACCGTTAATCGTTATCCGATTTTATCAAATTTCTCAACACACCAAACATGCAATTTCACACAATTCTCAACTCAATCATTAATTTACATAGCACATCAACTATGCATATTAATACCAACCATTTACATAATCCAAACCTAATCCTAGGGATATCTAGCCTAGGAATTCTCATCGCACCACACGGTACTTAAATGAAACTTAAACCGTACCTCTTGTAGCCAAAATAATTGAACTTCTTCTTGGAAGTCTCTACCAACCCTTAGCTCTAAGCCTCACCAAAGCCCCACAAGCAATATCAATCTTCCAATTGTACACTAAAATCACCCAAGACTCTAACATAATCAATTTTCACACTTATAATCAACCTAGGGTTCATGAAATTGATAAATTACAAGTGTTAGAGGGTTCCTTACCTTAACCCACAAAATTGGTTGATGGAACTCACCAATGGCTCATACTAGAGCACTCCTAAATAACCAAAATCATAAAATCACTCAACACCCATAACCAAATTCAAATTTAAGGAGAAAAATGAAAAATGGGCAGAGTTCATTGAAAAACTCACCATATAACCCAGATAGAATTGAAGAGCTCATCGAGGGCGACGTGTGGCTGTAGACGGCTCGTCAATCGGAGCACCGGAGAGAAAGTTATGGTAGTTTGAAGTTTCAATGAGGGTTGGGGTTTTCTCTCTTCTTCCCTCTCTTTGCTTCGACGTGATTCACACAAGAATGGGGGGAGGGGGGATGTGGCTGCTGAATGGCCTTAATTAGGCCATATTTATGTTGGGTTTTGGGCCCACTTAGGCCCACTTCATTCGGTTTAACCCGTTGGCCCAACTTTGGGCCAAAACCTTTAAGATTAGAGTTTTAAATTGTATTTTAAATATTTCTAGGTTCCCAAATTATAATTTCTCATTTCCTAACCTTATTCACTTATAATTAATTTATTCAGCTGTAGTACCAGACAAATCTCAGCCGATACTACTGGTCAAATTCCCAGTGCATATTTTTACGCAGAAAACTATGTTCTCCGACTCAGAAAAATCCACTGAGTCCAAATATCATTTTTAAATCCTCAAAATCCTATTACTAAATTTTCTAACCATATTTGATCATATTTAATTTATATTTAATTAAACACGGTTTTACCGGGTTTTACATCCTACCCACCTAACAAAAATTTTTGTCCTTGAAAATTCGATATCAACTCTTCATATAAGCTCTCTCAATAACTAATCAGATGTTATGTTCATCTCACCCTTCATAAAACCTTCCTTAAAACGAAACTCATCACCTTTCACCGTTTCCCTCAAATTAACCTCAATACAACCTCAATATTTCAATTTACTGTCTTCCAAATCCATCATCCAAGATCCAATAATTTATCCATCAAAATTTAAGCACGAATCTAATCACACCTCTAGTTATTTATACAGCTATTTTAGAATCAATCGAATCTCATAGCCACAATTAAACTTAACTACCTGCGAAGCACTATTGGCATTAACTCGTTAAACCTTCCAAGTATTCAAACCTAAAGTATTTCTAATCATCCTCTACAGCTCCCATTTGCAACTATTCTATTTTAATACTTCCGCTGCGTCACTCTGATTTTCATCCACTAAGAGTCCAATCGTAGCTTAGGTCCTTTGGCATCTCTATGTTTAAATCAAAATTTTCCTCAAAATGCTCAATTTTCATGAAGACATTACTGATGAATCCATATTTGATGATGATTTTTTGTTAGAATTGAATGGATTTTTGTCACATAAACTCACACTTATTCCCTTGAATAGCATGCTTTTGATCTCTCCTCCCAATTTGTGCTTGATCATAAAAATGTGCACTTTTATACTTAATTGAATCTATTTTATTCTAGTTGCCTTCCATTTGATGCCTTGATATTTTTGGTGAGTGCTTTCAGGTATATAAGGTAGGAATGGATTGGAGAAAATGGAAGAAGAGCATGCAAAGTGGAGGAAGCAAGAGAAATCAAAGGAGTGAGCTCAGAGACGTGTGGGTGCGCACAGCTACCTGTGCGTACGCACAGCTACCCAAGCAGAGCACGTGGATTGCATCGAGCGCATCGCGCGTCCAGCCAAGCATCGCGTAGTGTGTGTGCACACAGCTTCTTGTGCGTACGCACAGGCCTGGATTTCTCGCGAAGTGTGCGGACGTACGCGTCTGTGCGTCCGCACAGGTGTCCATACATGACTTCATTAAAATAGCACGTGCCTCACGATTTGGGGGCTTTGGAGGCCCATTTCTGAAGTCTCTTAGCTCATATTGGAGGGGAAAATGGAGACATAGGATAGCATATCATTTAGTATAGTTTAGGAGTAGTATAGGAGGTTTTTAGTTTTAGTTTTCTCTAAGTTTTTCATCAACTCTACTAGGGTTTACATTAGTGTTTTATATTCAAGTTCCATTTCCATTTTTGATCTTGGATTTTCCTAGCTTTCATTGTAAGTATTCTCTTGTCATTACTCTTTATAGTTACATTGTCATTACTCTTTCTTCAAATTCAAGTTATAGTTCAATTTAGCTTCTCTCTTGCAATTTAATGTTCTTGTTGATGAAATTTATGTTTGATTTTTATTACATGCTTTCTTGTGTTATTCTTGTTGATTGAGATCAATTGTTGCTTTTAGTTTCAAGCCTTTACTCATCTTCCTCATATTTAAGCTTTTTGCCCACCAAGTGTTTGACAAAATGTCAAACATGGTTTTAGGCTAAATTTTTGGTTCTTGGCTTGGGTAAAGTGAGCAATTGGGTTTCTAGAGTTGGAATGTCCAACATTTAGTTTCAATTCTTGGGTTATTAATTGTTCTTGTTCCCACTAACGCTAAGTTGTTGCTAAGGCAATTAGCAAGCAACTTAGTATTTGTGGGTTAAGGACACTTATGCTCATTTAACTTACCTTCCGATGTGAGGGTTGATCAAGTGAGACTAATCCATCATAATTGTCATAGTTGTGGTTCCAACAACGAAAGGACCCTTAGCTCACTCCAAGCCGAGACTCTTTTTGATGCTTTCAATCTCTTATACCTTTATATGTGGATTTCTTTTATACTTTACTTGTTTATATTACATAGTCAGTTCTTTAATTTCTTAATTAGTTCAATCATTACAATTTTGTATGTTATTTTATTGCTTTATATGTTCATTTCTTCATTCACAACTCGTTGATCACTACAACCGGAATTGCACACTCGTTGCTCTAAAGTGCTCCTAGGTAGACGACTCGGGAGTCTAATACTCTAGATTTTAATTTGGTTTTGCTTGTGACATATCTTGTGAAATTCTAATTTGATTTGAGGCCCCAATTGTCGGGTTAGGACTATACTTACAACGCTAATTCCACTTTTGGATAACCGAGTTCCTAATCCATATGCAATTTGGGGTTCACCATCACTCAATATCAATTACCTAGGACCTCAATTAGCAAATTTCAAAATCTCTCATTCCACTTATTCTTCCTTAAGTGTAACGACACAGCCTTACATACTAAGTATCCAATGAATCCCATTTATCATAACTATAATCACATGCTAACCAATGTCAAACTCAGCCAAGTCCAAGCCTAATTCATACTCTACCTACCTCAACACTTAACAATTCACCATCTACATAATGTTATCCCAATTCACATTCTAATCATTCAAAACCTATAATATCAGTTGCCTAACAACTAGTGATTCTCAGATTTCTACACAAGTGTTCAATTTCATAAACTTGCATCCCAATTCAAATCCAACTATACCAATGTCAATTACAAGCTCATCTACTCTAAATCGTCAGGTCACAATCAATTCAAGCCTAATTAAACAAATCATCCAATCAACTATTCGCCTCCAAGTATTTCACTCAACAATCCAACACCATTGCACTAATCTCATGTATATCACTACCAAGATTTCCATTCCCGGCATCCCCTCATCAATTCTAGGGAATTCCTCTCCAAGAACCTCGCTCATGTCCATGAGACGCCATTCGAGTCCTGTCCACACTAAACAAGCGATATCGAGGTGATCAGACTCAATATCTCAAGTCAAGTGCTTCAAATTACCAAAGGGACACTCATGAACTTCATGCTAGATGTATCGATTCGATACCCTAACTAGCACAGGTATAGACTCAGAGTATGCATTGAAGCATAAGCAGTTCCATCCCTCAGGCTTACGAGGACAAACTACTCTAATACCATAATGTAACACCCTAATATTCAAATCCTTATGCTCAAGTTATAAGTCAAGGATAATAAGGTGGTACGACTCTCAAGGTGGATTTTTAATACATAGTTTATAAGTATAATTGAAAGGAGTATTAATCGAGAAGCCTGAAAAGGAGTAAAAATAAAATCGCGAAATCGTAGCGCTCATGTATCGACAAAAAGAAGGTAGAGCGTGAACTGAGACGACATAAAGATAATTTCGTCGAGAAGAATAAGATAAAACAAAATATAGATATATAACATAAATAATTAGCCACTAGCCATGACTTGCAAAGTTTAGGCCGGCTAGGGTACAATATAAAAGTAGTTTGACAATGTTAGGTCCTATCTCTCCCAAAATATACATAAAGCCTCTATAGGCAAGTTCCGAAAGAGGTTAATACATAATATAAGTTTTTCAATATAAAGATGGAGAGATCCTAAACAAAATATAAAGCAGAAAAATACAAGGTCTTCGCTATTTTTCAGACAAACCGTAACTCACTATTGAGCACCTGGACCTGCATCTGAAAAATAAGAGATATATACGGAATGAGAACCCCTGACCCATGTGTTCCCAGTACGGTAAAAGTGCCAAATAAATACAATTCATTGTAATAAAAACTTACTAAGCATCCTAAACTTCCTTTCACCAAATATTCATCCTATATTCTCACTAATCTATAAACAGGCAACTGTCATAAGGGAATGCTAAATCTAATTCATCTTCCTCATGCTTCCCAACTTTCTAACTCTCCAATGAATCAAAATCAGAATCATAAACAAAACCATCACCAGCTATTCTGTCTCAGCAATCCTATATCAATACCTCATATCCTCACTTGAAGCAAGTAAAACCACTTCACTGCGTCTACCCAGGGAGCTCAAATTATCTCATTTTCAACCTGGAGCAAGTGAAATCACTTCACTGCGTCTACCCAGGGAACTCAAATTACCTCATTCAATAATCATCATTTTAAATTAATCACATCATTTTTCCATTTCAACAAAAATAGCCCTCAGCGTCAACCGACACCAGCATGAGGGACCTCTTAGTTATACAATCACAAGCAATACAGACAAGTAATACACAATTAAGTACAAGTAAAGCAAGTAGCATTTAATCAGGTAGCATAGAATATATGTACAATTTAGCAATCCAAAACAAATAGGCAAACCCAAACAAGTCAAACATGTGTAAATGATGAATGCCTGCCCTATGGATGATTATATCATCTGTCGGTTACAAAGACAACCCGACATGTCCTGGCAGCTAACCATTGGACAGTCCCTGCGAGCGCGCATCCCCAAGCTCAAAAATCAAAATAAAATATCCATAGGAGAGAGCTCATCCAAAAAAGTATAAGTGTACGGTCACATCTTACAACGCAAGATCAACAGAATCTCGGATCTCAACCTGGAGCAGGTGGAGCCGACCCACTGCATCTACCCAAGGAAATCTGAAATTAAGATAATTTTACAAATGTCAAATCAACCTCGACTGGGAGCATGTGGGGGCTAACTACTTCATCTACCCCAGGAGTTGCAAACCAAACCCGGAGCAAGTAGAATCAATGCCACTGCATTTACCCAAGCATGTATATCTCACCACATCCCGGAGCAAGTGGATCAATGCCACTACATCTACCCAGGTATGTGTATCACAATCAGTATCATATTTAATATTAATCTCTTAATCGTTATCATTCTCATTAACAATCTTATAATCATCATCATCCTCTTTATCAGTCTTATAACCATCATTATTCTCATTAACAATCTCCTCATCACCATCGCTCTCGCTAACAATCTCATAATCATCATTAGTTCTCCTCTTATCTCATCCACAGAACTTACCAAGCTTAAGTCACGGTCTTCTAATATCATAATCAAAATTACCCCTTTTATTCCCTTAATATTCTCTCTCTTGATTCAATACTCTAAAACTAGTAAAAAGGTTTTAAGTAAGTGTTACGAAAAGTTGCAAGCTTGTCGGGATGGTAAAATAGTTAAAAACAAGGTTTTCTTTGAAAAACAGGGCAGTGTGCGTACGCATAGGGTTGTGCGTACGCAAGCCCAGAAGAATTTTTAGAAAGTGTGCATGTGCACAAGGCTGTGCGTACACATAAAAAGTAAAATTTTCATTGTTGAGTGTACGCACAGAACGTGCGAACGCCCCTAACAAAACACACTTCCCAGCGTGTGCGGGTGCACAGCACTGTGCATGCGCACAGCTTGCAAAACTTTATTGGTTGTGTGTGCGAACATGGCGTACTAGCGCTCCCAACAGGAACCATATCACCGTGTGTGCATGCGCACAGGGCTGTGTGTCCGCACACAAAGCAGAAATCATAAAATCCTGGAACATCACAGAATTCAGATTTTGACACCAAATTTTAAACGGTCATAACTTCCTCTACAAAAATCTCTTTTCTACAAACTTTATATCAATTTAAAGCCCTCAAAGCCATCTTTAATTTAAAACAAGTTTCATTCAATTTTAAGCTTTGAGGCTCAAGTTATCATCCATCAAAGTTTGCCTAAAACTCATTTTTAGCAAAACTTTGACAAACCTAAATTTTCAAAACATACTCTTTTCAAACCTCTTCTAATCCAACCAAAACTTCACCAATTCAACTTGAACCACTGGTGTGCGAAATTGTGATCATTCCATTCCTTGATAACGGCACTAAAAAGTCAATACGCACGTTCATGATCTTATATCTGTTTCACAACTTCGTACAACTAACCAGCAAGTGCACTGGGTCGTCCAAGTAATAAACCTTACGTGAGTAAGGGTCGATCCCACGGAGATTGTCGGCTTGAAGCAAGCTATGGTCACCTTGTAAATCTCAGTCAGGCAGATTAAATTTTATTAAGAAATTATAGTGGATGAAAATAAATAAAATATAAAATAGGATAGTGGTACTTATGTAATTCATTGGTGAGAATTTCAGATAAGCGTATAGAGATGCTTTCGTTCCTCTGATCTCTGCTTTCCTACTGTCTTCATCCAATCAATCCTACTCCTTTCCATGGCAAGCTGTATGTTGGGCATCACCGTTGTCAATGGCTACTTCCCATCCTCTCAGTGAAAATGGTCCAAGATGCTCCGTCACGGCACGACTATTCATCTGTCGGTTATCGATCATACTGGAATAGGATCCATTGATCCTTTTGCGTCTGTCACTACGCCCAGCACTCGCGAGTTTTAAGGTCATCACAGCCATCCCTTCCCAGATCCTACTCGGAATATCACAGACAAGGTTTAGACTTTCTGGATCTCAGGAATGGCCATCCATGGATTCTAACTTATACCACGAAGACACTAATAACTCGGACTCGGTCCCCTGTATTAGATATCCAAGAGATATCCATTCAATCTAAGGTAGAACGGAAGTGGATGTCAGGCACGCGTTCATAAGTTACGAATGATGATGACTGTCACGATCATCACATCCATCATATTGAAGTATGAATGAATATCTTAGAAGCGGAATAAGTTGAATTGAATAGAAAAATAGTAGTACTGTGCATTAATCTTTGAGGAACAGCAGAGCTCCACACCTTACTCTATGGTGTGTAGAAACTCTACCGTTGAAAAATACATAAGTGAAATGTTCAGGCATGGCTGAGAGACCAGCCCCCAAAACATGATCAAAGGATCAAAAGATAATCCAAAGATATAAATACAATAGTAAAAAGTTCTATTTATACTAAACTAGTTACAAGGGTTTACAAAAATAAGTAAATGATGCAGAAATCCACTTCCGGGGCCCACTTGGTGTGTGCTTGGGCTGAGCTTAAAGTTTACACGTGGAGAGGTCATTCTTGGAGTTGAACGCCAGTTTGTAACGTGTTTCTGGCGTTGAACTCCACTTTGCAACCTGTTTTTGGCGTTTGACTCCAGAATGCAGCATGGAATTGGCGTTGAACGCCAGTTTATGTCGTCTAAACTCGGGCAAAGTATGGACTATTATATATTGCTGGAAAGCCCTGGATGTCTACTTTCCAACGCAATTAGAAGCGCACCATTTGGAGTTTTGTGGCTCCAGAAAATCCACTTTGAGTGCAGGGAGGTCAGAATCCAACAACATCTGCAGTCCTTCTTCAACCACTGAATCTGATTTTTGCTCAGGTCCCTCAATTTCAGCCAGAAAATACCTGAAATCATAGAAAAACACACAAACTCATAGTAAAGTCTAGAAATATGATTTTTAATTAAAAACTAATAAAAATATACTAAAAACTAACAAAATCATACTGAAAACTATGTAAAAACAATCCCAAAAAGCGTATAAATTATCCGCTCATCACAACACCAAACTTAAATTGTTGCTTGTCCCCAACCAACTGAAAATCAAATAGGATAAAAAGAAGAGAATATACTATAAATTCTAAAATATCAATGAAACATAGCTCCAATCAGATGAGCGGGACTTGTAGCTTTTTGCCTCTTGAATAGTTTTGGCATCTCGCTTTATCCATTGAAGTTCAGAATGATTGGTGATGACAAGTCATCCTAGCCTAGTTTCACTAGCCTTTTTCTTTGTTTTTATTAGGTTTTATGCACTTTCTTGCATTCTAAGTAAGTAATTTGGAATGAAAATGCATGACTTCTTTGAATCAATCAACCACCATGTAATTGATGATAAATCATGAGGTTTAAGCTCAATTTAGTTGAATTTTAATGATTTATAATCCTTGTGAATTTGGTGATACTTTGATTGGTTGATTTGATTGATTGTAGGAGAAGAAAGAAGAAAATAAGAAAAGCGCGGCCCAAGGGACGTTCCAAAGGAAGCAAAAGCGTTCCAACATTGAGGAAGAAGGAAGGCTAAGTTAGAAAAATGAACCGAGCTTCACAAGGAATGAAAGGAGAAGGCAAGGTACAAAGCTAAGTTCAAATAGTTAACTGAGCACTAAAGAAAGCAAGGAAATGGTACAAAGCTCAGTTAACTAAGTGAGCTTTATCGGGGACCTCTCCAAATTAATTCAAGATGAAATCCCATGAGTGAAGCCACCAAGTTTCGAACTCATGAGCTAAAGGAAGCAAGGAACGCTCCTTGCAATGAAAATGAGAAGAAAATAGCCAAAATACCTCCTCCATGGTTCGAACTTGGAACCACTCACCACCAAGCTTGCAAGGAAAATAACACAAGATGCATTGGCTAAGGTTTGAACCTGGGAACTCCTTGAAACATAAGGAAGGAGCGCTACTCACCTTGCAAGGAAAATCAAGAAGAAATAGCTAAAATGCTTGGGCCAAGTTTCGAACTTGGGAGCTCTTGGAAACACAAGGGAGGAGCACCCACTCATCCAAGGAAATTAGCTCCAAGACTTCCTCTACCAGGATTTGAACTGGAGACCTTGAAGTCCCAAACAAGGCGTTGCACAAGGGGGAGCTCAGTTGGTTTTTCCAACTGAGCACTACCTCCCCATTCTCCCCACAAATTGACACGGACCCAAGGCACCAAGGAACTATGATGCGCACAACTTTGCACACCAAGGGGGCTGTGACAAGCAATTTGGCGCAACAAGAAGCAAGCCCAGCGCACCATGACACGGCCTAGAGCCCAGTTCAAAATTCCAACTGAGCTCTAGTGCAATTGACATCAACCAAGGGGCTAGGCTCACCAAATTGACACGGATGGCAACACTTGAGTGCTCAGTTGGGTTTTCCAACTGAGCTTACCCCTGGGAGGTGCATTTGGGCTAAAAATTGAATTAAAAATCCAATTTAATTCATTTCTTCACCAAATCAAAAGCCCATCCAAATTCCAAAATCCAAGAATAGAAAGTGTATAAATAGGAGTTAGTTTGATGTAATTAGAACCTTTTGACACCTCTAGATTTTACTTTGAATTTTTCCTTTTAATTGTCATTTTCATTTTTGATCTTTTTACTTTTGAATTTGGATCTTAGAGAATTTGGAAGGAGAATTGATCTCTCTTCTTCCTTGTTCTTGCTTGAGCACTCTTTTATTTTCTTGCTTTTGATCTTGGGTGAAGAATTGAAGAACTTCTGTTTCAATCTCACCTTGAGATCTTGTTTACTCTTCTGCATAATTGAATTTCAATTTCTGTTAAATGCATCTTCTTTTATTCTTCTTCTACACTTTCTGCAATTCAACTTTTCTTTATTTCCTTTTACAATTGTTCTTGTTCGATCAAGGAAGGATTTGAGATCTAGACTTGTTATCTAGTCTCTTCCACTCCTGAGATCTTTAACTTCTTTTAAATTGCTGCAAATTAAGCATTGCTCATTCTCTGTTTTTAAATTCTCAAAGCATTTTTTATTTTCTGTTGAGATTTAGTTTGATTCAATCAATTCTCTACTCTTCTGTTTAATTGCAATTTACTTCTGTCTTGTTTAAATTCTGCAATCCCAATTCCCAACTCCTTTTATAATTCAAGCAATTTACATTTCTTGCACTTTAAGATTCAGTCATTTACATTTCTTGCAATCTAAGTTTCAGCAATTTACTTTACTTGTTCATTAAGATTCTGCTTCTTTACTTTCCTGTTCTTTAATTTACTGCATTTTACCCTTCTCCCTTTACATTTCAAGAAATTTAGTTTCTGTCAATTTCAAACCACTCAACCAATACTTGATTCGCTTGACTAAATCAACCACTAAACTAAAATTGCTCAATCCTTCAATCCCTGTGGGATCGACCTCACTCATGTGAGTTATTATTACTTGATGCGACCCGGTACACTTGCCGGTGAGTTTTGTGTTAGATCGTTTTCCACACCATCAATTGGCATCTATAGGAACTTAGAATTCAGATAGTGTTTATACCCTAGGTCGAACTGTCCGACCCGGGATGATTGGTGGCAAAACGACTGACCTCTTCAGGTCTGACTATCCGACCTTTTCTTAAAGAGATCGGCCAAATCGACAGGAGAGCCCAGTAAAGGGCCCAAATGGAGGAACACGACCCAAATCCAAAGGTAGTTCAAGCCTACAGAGATAAAGGCGGTTCCCTTAAAGATAAGCGGACTTCACTCAAGATAAAGATAAGATAAGATAAGATAACTAACTTATCTTATCAGAAAGGTCAGCCCACACTACTATAAATACACTGGAGCACCCAGGTATAACTCATACTCTGATTCGACATAAAAACCTGCTTAATACCCGTGCTAACTTAAGCATCGGAGTCTCTTGCAGGTACCCCCACCTTCCGGTGGCCAAGGATCAGCAGAGCAGCAAGTCCAATAAGTCGGACACAACAGCTCCGGCCGCCACCAGCTAGCCGGACACGTCATCTCCGATCAGTACGGAAGATCTCATCTGAGATCGACCTCCAGTTTCAGGTAACCCTCGGAACATTGGCACCGTTGCCAGGGAACCTGAAAGTCATCCCAAAACCATGGCGGACGGACCACGACTCAGAACAGAACACCGCACAAGAACGCGGACACTACGCTAAAGGATACTCCGAAATCCATCGGGGACAAAAACTCACCAAATCCGGGAGCCATGGAAGCACTTCAAGATCGCTTAAAGCAACTTGAGAAGGAAACCCAGCAACAACGGGAGATCGGAAAGGATCTTCAAAGAGAGGTACGGCGATGTCGAGAACTAGAAGAAAAACTACAGCAATTAGAGGCCGACCTCAAATCAAAAGCTCCCCGGACCACTCCTGAGGAAAATTCACACAAAGAACAGGATCCATTCACCAGGGAAATCATGAAGACCAAAATCCCAAAAGATTTCAAGCTCCCGGATATGGTTTTGTATGATGGCACTACAGATCCCAACCATCATCTCAGCAATTTCAGAAGCAGAATGTACCTTACCGATGCCTCAGACGCCGTTCGCTGCAAAGCTTTTCCAACAACTCTCACGAAAACGGTGATCAGATGGTTCGACAACTTACCTCCGAAGTCCATCTCAAACTTTGACGACCTGGCCAAAAAGTTCCTGGCCAGATTCTCCATCAAGAAAGATAAGGCCAAGCACGCACCCAGCTTACTAGGGATCAAGCAAGGAGATCGGGAGAGCGTCCGCAACTACATGGAAAGATTCAACAAAACATGCATGGACATACAAAGTTTACCAACAGAGGCCGCCATCATGGGGCTTATCAATGGCTTACGAGAGGGACCTTTTAGCCAATCTATATCAAAAAAGTATCCTACCTCCTTAGACGAAGTCCAGGAGCGAGCAGAAAAATACATCAACATGGAAGAGAACGCTCGGCTGGGAGAAATCTCAAAATCTGGGGCCTCCTACCGAGACAAAGACAAGGACTCCAAAAGAAAAGAAGATTGATAGGGTGAGAAAATCAAAAAATACCACAACTACACTCCTCTCAAAGCATCCCTGGTCGACGTGTACAAAGAAGTTTGCCATACAGAAAAAATCCCCCCAGCACGGCCACTCAAAGGAAAAAGGGGAGGAGGAAATCGGAAGGAATATTGTGAATAACATCGAATTCGAGGGCACTCTACCAACGAGTGCTTCGACTTGAAAAATATCATAGAAAAATTGGTAAGAAAAGGAAAATTAGATCGATTTCTGGCCACCCGGGATGATGATCAAAGAAAAAGACGGAGAGACGAAGATGATGGACGAGCTGAACGGTCACCTCGGACACCAGAAAGACACGTCCACATGATACACGGCGGATTCGCAGGAGGTGGGATCTCCAAATCATCCCAAAAGAGATATCTCAAAGAAGTATATCATGTTGAGGGAAAGGAGGAAGCACCCGACATCCCGGCGATAACATTTACTAAAGAGGACGCATCCGGCATTATCTCGGGACACGATGATCCCATGGTCATCACTATTATACTGGCAAACACCAATCTACACCGCACACTAGTAGACCAAGGGAGTTCTGCCGATATCTTATTCAAAACAGCCTTCGACAAGCTCGGTTTAGACGAAAAGGAACTTAGAGCATACCCGAACAATCTGTTTGGACTAGGAGACACTCCGATACAACCGCTGGGATACGTATCGCTACACACTACTTTTGGAAAAGGGAACCAATCTAGGACCCTCAAAATAGACTACATTGTGGTCGACGTAAGTTCAGCCTACAATGCTCTCATAGGTCGGACAACACTCAATCAACTCGGCGCAATAGTCTCAACTCCGCATCTATGCATGAAATTCCCAACTGCAGAGGGGATAGCCACGATAAAAGCAGATCAAAAGATGGCACGTCGCTGTTATAACGAGAGCTTAAACCTCAAAAGCAGAGGAGAAGAGTTTCATACAATTGAGCTTGGCGGAGCTCAGCATCGAGAAGAACTCCGTCCGCACCCAGAAGGGGAGGTAGAGAAGGTTCAGATTGGAGACACCTCGGACAAAACGACTAATATCGGCACGGTCCTAAGAGGAGACTCAAAAGCATTACTGATACAATTCTTACGAGATAATGTCGACCTCTTCGCATGGAAAGCCACAGACATGCCAGGCATAGACCCTAAGCTAATGTGCCACAAGTTGGCGGTCTATCCAGGATCTCGGCCGGTGCAGCAGAAGCGAAGAAAACTCAGACCAGAACGATCCCAAGCTGTGGAAGAACAAGTACAAACATTACTGGAGGCAGGATTCATAAGAGAAGTCAAGTACCCACTATGGCTAGCCAACGTTGTCTTGGTGAAAAAATCAAACGGGAAGTGGTGCATGTGTACCGATTACACCGATCTCAACAAAGCCTGCCCAAAAGATCCATACCCACTCCCAAGTATTGACGCTCTGGTAGATGCTTCCTCCGGATATAGATACCTCTTGTTTATGGATGCCTATTCGGGGTACAACCAAATCTCCATGTATCTACCAGATCAAGAAAAGACCCCGTTCTTAACACCAAAGGCGAACTACTGCTACATCGTGATCCCTTTCGGTCTCAAGAACGCGGGAGCTACTTATCAAAGGCTAATGAATAAAGTCTTCTCAGATCACATCGGAAAAATCATGGAAGTCTATGTGGACGACATGTTGATAAAAACACAAAGCGAAGATACATTATTGTCCAACCTGGCTCAAGTGTTTGACACTATAAGGAAGCATATCATGCGACTCAACCCCGCAAAATGCACATTCGCAGTTGAAACAGGAAAATTCTTGGGTTTCATGCTCACACAAAGGGGAATTGAAGCAAATCCAGACAAATGTCAAGCTATACTCAACATGAAGAGCCCAACCTGTGTCAAAGAAGTACAACAACTCAACGGGAGATTGGCCGCCCTATCGCGATTTTTAGCAGGAGCTGCGATAAGATCTCTCCCCTTCTATGCTACTTTAAGAAAGGGAAAACAGTTCGAATGGACGACAGAATGTGAGCAAGCTTTCCGAGACTTAAAGGAGTTCTTAGGACGGCCGCCTATCCTATCTTGACCACGAGAAGGAGAACTACTCATATTATATCTCGCAGTAGGAAGCTGGGCGATAGCCTCAGCACTAGTCAGAGAAGACGAAAATGGGCAACAACCCATCTACTTCATTAGCAAAGCACTACAGGGATCCGAGCTGAACTACCAGAAAATTGAAAAATTTGCCTATACTCTCATCCTAACATCTCGACGACTCCGCCCGTACTTCCAGGCTCACACCATTAAGGTTAGAACTAACCAGCCCATAAAAGGAATATTGCAGAAAACAGATTTAGCAGGCAGAATTCTACAATGGGCAGTCGAGTTGTCAGAATTCGACCTCTAATATGAAGCTCGAACGGCCATCAAATCACAGTATCTGGCCGACTTCATCGCAGAATTCACAGATACCCTGGAAACTCCCACAAAATGGAATCTCTACGTGGACGGTTCCTCAAATAAAACGGGAAGCGGCGCAGGCGTGATAATAGAAAGCAACCAAGGAACCCACGTTGAGCTCTCCCTCAAGTTCGGGTTCCCGGCCTCCAATAACCAAGCGGAATATGAAGCATTATTAGCTGGTTTGAAGCTGGCTAAAGAGGTCAGAGCTCAAAAACTCAATATTTACAGCAATTCACAAGTGGTCACATCACAAATAACAGGGAGCTACCAAGCCAAAGACCCCACCATGAAAAAATATTTGGATAAAACTAAGGAACTACTCGGACAAATTGGGGAATATAAGATCTGCCACAAACCCCGCGAACAAAATGCCCGAGCTGATGCACTCTCAAAACTAGCCAGCACCAAACCAGGGGGCAACAATAGAAGCCTTATCCAGGAAATGTTGCAAAACCCGTCAATCTCGGAAGAGGAAAAAGTCCTGGCCATAATAAGTCAGGACCAAGGATGGATGACCCCCATAATCAACTACCTCAAAGAAGGAACACTCCCCGCAGAAGAAAAGGAGGCAAAGAAGTTAAAAAGGGAGGCACAGTACTACACCATCATAAACAACATCCTGTACAAAAGAGGAATCTCAATACCTTTACTAAAATGCATGCCGACCTCCAACACAAGGGAAGTGCTAAAAGAAATACACGGCGGCATTTGTGGCAATCATCTCGGAGCACGAGCTCTCACCAAAAAAGTACTCCGGGCGGGATTTTATTGGCCAACTCTACAGAAAGAAGCCACAGAATTTGTAAAGGCATGTACACCATGTCAAAAACATGCCAACTTTCACATCGCCCCGCCAGAAGAGCTCATCAGCGTGACTTCGCCTTGGCCGTTTGCAAAATGGGGACTCGATCTTCTCGGCCCCTTCCCATAGGGATCAGGATAAGTTAAATTTCTCATAGTGGGAGTAGATTACTTTACAAAGTGGATTGAGGCAGAGCCCCTAGCCAATGCCACCGCTCAAAGAAGCCGGAAATTCTTATATCGAAACATTGTCACAAGATTCGGGGTTTCATAGTCAATAACCACAGACAATGGCACCCAATTCACAGATGCAGGTTTCAGAAAACTAGTAGCCGACTTGAATATAAAGCACCAGTACACCTCCGTCGAACATCCACAAGCCAATGGGCAGGCCGAAGCTGCTAACAAAGTCATATTGGCCGGATTAAAGTGGAGATTACAAGATGCAAAGGGAGCCTGAGCAGAAGAGCTCCCACAGGTCCTGTGGGCATATCGAACAACACCACATTCCACCACGAAGGAATCCCCCCTCCGATTAGCATACGGAACAGAGGCAATGATTCCAATAGAGATTGAGGAAGGGTCGCCCAGAATAGTTCACTACAATGAGGAAGCAAACTTCCAACTTCAGAGAGAAGAGCTCGACTTGTTACCCGAAATCCAAGAAAGAGCTTGGATCAGGGAAGAAGCTCTAAAATGCTGAATGGCTTTCAGATATAATCAAAAGGTAGTGCTGAGAAGTTTCATAGAAAATGATCTCATCCTAATCCGAAATGATATCGGAACAACTCGACCAGGAGAGGGAAAGCTGGCAGCAAACTGGAAAGGACCCTACCGAGTTGTAGAAGTACTTGGAAAGGGCTACTACAGACTGTCTGAACTCGATGGACGAGAGCTTCCCAGGTCATGGCACGCCTGCAACCTTAGAAGGTACTACAGTTATAAAAGATAAAAGATCTCATCATTGGATGCACTTTTTTTCCTGAAAAGGTTTTTTAACGAGGCACCAAGTTGAGACTCAGACAATCCCATATGTATATATTTGCACTTTTCCTTTAAATAAAATATATTTTAGATACTCTACAAATATTTCAAGACGCATTAATCTGAAGCATTCATTGTCCGATTATAAAGCAACAGATCGGCAGAAAGTGAAAAACAATTTCACTGCACGATCACGATAAAGACAACCGTCCGATAAAGGTGAAAACGCGATTCACCCAAAGGACGATCTAGAGATGACAACCACTTTCTAAAAATCGGCAAAGATGAACACAGAATAATGTAAGAAGTTATCGAAAGTGATCTAAAAAAGAACCTAACGAGGTCTTACGGATTGCTAAAATAATAACTTAAAGACTGACCAACGTTGAGAAGTCGGACCAAGTCAACCCAAGTTATAAGTAAACTCTGGAAAGAGGTCTGGCCAACCCTATTAAAGAGGATTACTTTAACTTAGAGGGGCTCGACATGACAAAGTCAGCCCAAAATGAAAAGTTATCAAAGTAGTCCCTGAAAGAGATCTGACAAGGATCCAAGAAAGAGGACTACAAATAACTTAAAGGAGACCGATATAATGAAGTCGGACTCCTACTACTAAAAAGTTATCAAAGTAGTCCCTGAAAGAGATCTGACAAGGATCCAAGAAAGAGGACTACAAATAACTTAAAGGAGACCGATATAATGAAGTCGGACTCCTACTACTAAAAAGTTATAAAAGTAATCCCTGAAAGAGATCTGACAAAGATCCAAGAAAGAGGATTACAAAAATAACTTAAAAGAGACCGATATAACCAAGTCGGACTCCTACTACTGAAAGTAATCCCTGAAAGAGACCTGACAAAGGTCCAAGAAAGAGGATTACAAAAAATAACTTAAAGGAGACCGATACAACCAAGTCGGACTCCTACTACTGAAAGTAATCCCTGAAAGAGACCTAACAAAGGTCCAAGAAAGAGGATTACAAAAATAACCTGGAAAAGGTCGACCTAACGAAGTCGATCTCCTACAAACGAGAAGATCGTAAAAAGTAATCCCCGAAAGAGACCTGACAAAGGTCCAAGAGTTTAGCAGGGGACCAGCACAAAGAAATCGGTTACAGAGCGCTAAAGAACACACACAAAGCGAGAAAACCAAACAAGTCGGACCCCTACAACTACGGAGATTCAAGCTACAAAACAAAAACCCAAGGAGGTCGGGCTGCAAGATGTCAGCATTGGCAGAAGGAAGCCTAGCCAAAAAACCTGTTCTTTACAGAGTCATAAGGCCTCGAAAGGCCACCAACACTTACTATCCAAAAGACGGCAAGCTAATTGTTTGTTTTTCAAAAATAAAAAGTTGCTAGAAAAGCAACTAAGAAATGTCAGCAATCAAATAAAAAGTTTCCAAACGCCCACAAGCCGGGCCAACTACTTTAAAGAAAAAGATCAACAAGCATCAGAAGCCTTCTCGGCAGCATCAGGAGCCTTCTTGACAGCATCAGAACAAGGAGAGGGGGGCGAGTCTGAATCGGCACCGCATCTACAGTACCATCCTCCCAGTTCAGGATCTGGCAATCCAACTCAGGACCAACTGGAGGAGCGGAAGAAGTCGGCACCTTGGTAGAAAACACAGGGGGAGGAACCACCTCGTCGTCATCACCCTTATCATCAGGGACAATCTTGCCATCCTTGACAACATTATCCAAGCTAAAGAGGGTAAGATCGGCCTCGGGAGCAATGATTCGAACTTGTTCTCTCAAGTTCTCATAAGCAGCAGTCACGCTGCCAACGAGATGACCTTGGAGCTCAACATAGTCTTCCCGGGCATTGTCAAGCTCCTCTCTCAGGCGCCTCCCCTCCTTATAGGATGTAACATAGCTATCCTTATGCATCAAGGCTGCATCTTCAGCCAACCTCAAAGAAGCAGCCAGTGCTTCAGAACTCGCCTTCTCGTTCTCCAAGTCTTTTTTCAGCTTAGCCACCTTCACCTCAAGCTCCTCCTTCAGTCCCTTCATCCGGTCGAATTCTTGTTTCGCCTCTTCCATAAATGCCTTGGTAGCATGGAGAGGGAGATTCTGAGCAGTTCGATATATGGCAGCCGACATGTACGCCATCTTAACATGATTTCGAGCCATAAAATCCAAGTGATGAAGGATGGACACATCGTCCATGGAAAGAGCACCGTAGGGGCCGATTTGCTGATCCACGAATTCAATAGCATTAAAATCAGGAGCATCGAGGTCAAAAGGCTCAGCAGTCTTTTGTTTTTTATTGGGAGGAGCAACAGAAGGGGCAGCAGAGGTGACGTGAGGATCTGCCAAACGAACTCGGGGAGTAGGGATCACCTTCTTCACCCCGGCAGAACTCTGCACCGATGGCTTCCCGCGCACCTGATAAGATCCCTCCCCAGCCGCCTGGGCAGCAGCATTTCTGGCAGCAGTCGCCCTCTGCACCCTCGTATAAGCTTTTATGGATTCATTATTCTTCATTGCCTCTGCAAAACAAAACAGAAAACTCAGCTATAAGTCGGACAAATCGGAAAAGACAGCTACAAGCAACATAAACAAAATCATAAAAGAAACACAAGATACCCAGTTCAGATTGAAGAAGAGAAGGATTGGTTAGGAATTTCTTTGTGTCAAGATGGGGAGGTTGACCCCAGCGTTCTTCCAAGATAGTCACAAAGGCCCGCTCAACCTCATCCAACATCTCCCACGAATACCGGGAGACCCTCACATCTTTTGGCCATTCCAAGGGAAAGGCTGGTTCGTCATTTTCATCCAGAAAAAAGGGCCGAGCTCCTTCAACAGCTCAGACCTTGAAAAAGTAGTTCTTAAAGTCAGGGAACGACTCGTCAAACATGGAAAAAACTTTCTTTTCTTGGGTGGAACGAAAGAAGACCCAAGCTGACTTCTTTTTTA
Source organism: Arachis ipaensis (assembly GCF_059453495.1). Lineage (NCBI taxonomy): Eukaryota > Viridiplantae > Streptophyta > Magnoliopsida > Fabales > Fabaceae > Arachis > Arachis ipaensis. The sequence goes on from NC_142444.1 coordinate 83,343,156, forward strand.
CCACACCGGGCTTAGTCAAAACAAACAAATAGAAAAAGAGAGATTAGGAAACAGGAATACCAAAACTGTCGCACAGCAACTGGAAAATTTTTATAAAACCCCAGGAGTTGGGGTGAAGTTGAGAAGGGGCAACATTACAAGACCATAACAAGTCGGTTTCAAATGGAGTAAAAGGAAGAGTAATACCCAGGTGACCAAAGAAAAAATCGTAAGCATAAAAGAAGGGGCGATTGTCAACAACTCGAGTCGAAAAACAGACTCTCTCGTCAGAATAGGGAGGGACAAGTTCATAATTCTTCTCATCACCAGAATTACTACAGACACTGTGAAACTGCCTAAGCTGAGTACAAAATTCGGAATCAACCAGCGAGACACACATAAGAACTATGGAGTCCACCCAATCAGCCATACCCGCGGGAACCTGGGAAGGCATTTCTGTTACGTTATTTCGGGAAGACATGAGGTCAACTAAATCCTACAAAAAGAAAGGAAGAATGGATTACACAAAAACATCTCGGACAGAGGGCAAACATCTCGACGGGCGGATAAACAAAAAGGGAAAACCCCAAAGACTCAAGACAAAGGTCTTGGGGCATCCCTTGGAGGCAGTAAACAAGCAAGGTTTTCAAGTTATTTCTACGGCTTACATCCCAGCACTTGTCAAAACAAAATCCAGAAAGAAAACAAAGGAAGCAAAAATGCAAAGGACCACACTTCTACAGTTTACCAGCAAAAAACACTACTTCCACAGTATATCAGAAATGTCAAAAAAGACCAAGCAGCAAAGGAGCAAACTTTCTTTTGAAATCAAGCAAAAAATCATCAGCCAAGAAAAAGATTCAAAGCAACAAGAAAAAGATTCGCACCGAAAAACAAAGAAATTCCAGAGCATGCAACAAGTCAAGCATGATAAAAAACGGAAAGATCCAAACTTTCTCCAAAAAGAAGATCCCATTGCAAAGAAAAAAACAAAATACGAAATGGGACTAACCTGGAGACGGAAGAAGCTGCGAGGAAGAGTGGAAGCGCAGAGACAAAGGCTGCCCAGAAAAAACGCCAAGCGACGAAAGCAGAAGCGCAAGCGAAAGACAGAAAGCGAGAGAATGAAAGAAGAAATGTGAAGAAGTTACGAAAAGGGCGAAGGAGAGAAACCGTTTTTCTAAATGCGGATATTAAACCCGCTTGCATTCCCAAAACAGTGCCGATATAAAAGCGCGCGCTTTTAGAGGAAAAACGTTCTACATTTAAAAGCTTCTACAAAGGAATCGACAAAATGCTTGAGTTCGGCTTCATTAGATAAGGACCGAAGTCAAGAACTCGACCTCAAAAAGAAGACCGAGCTCAAGCAGGGGCACTGTTCATACCCTGGGTCGAACTGTCTGACCCGGGATGATTGGTGGCAAAACGACTAACCTCTTCAGGTCCGACTATCCGACCTCTTCTTAAAGAGATCGGCCAAATCGACAGGAGAGCCCAGTAAAGGGCCCAAATGGAGGAACACGACCCAAATCCAAAGGTAGTTCAAGCCTACAGAGATAAAGGCGGTTCCCTTAAAGATAAGCGGACTTCACTCAAGATAAATATAAGATAAGATAAGATAACTAACTTATCTTATCAGAAAGGTCAGCCCACACTACTATAAATACACTAGAGCACCCAGGTATAACTCATACTCTGATTCGACATAAAAACCTGCTTAATACCCGTGCTAACTTAAGCATCGGAGTCTCTTGCAAGTACCCCCCACCTTTCGGTGGCCAAGGATTAGCAGAGCAGCAAGTCCAATAAGTCGGACACAACAGCTCCGGCCACCACCAGCCAGCCGGACACGTCATCTCCGATCAGTACGGAAGATCTCATCCGAGATTGACCTCTAGTTTTAGGTAACCCTCGGAACAGATAGTGTTATTGATTCTCCTAGTTTAGTATGTTGATTCTTGAATACAGCTACTTTATGAGTCTTGGCCGTGGCCCTAAGCACTTTGTTTTCCAGTATTACCACCGGATACATAAATGCCACAGACACATAACTGGGTGAACCTTTTCAGATTGTGACTTAGCTTTGCTAAAGTCCCCAATTAGAGGTGTCCAGGGTTCTTAAGCACACTCTTCTTTTGCTTTGGACCTTGACTTTAACCGCTCAGTCTCAAGTTTTCCCTTGACACATTCACGCCACAAGCACATGGTTAGGGACAGCTTAGTTTAGCCGCTTAGGCCAGGATTTTATTCCTTTAGGCCCTCCTATCCACTGATGCTCAAAGCCTTGGATCCTTTTTATTACCCTTGCCTTTTGGTTTTAAGGGCTATTGGCTTTTTGCTCTTGCCTTTTGGTTTAAAGAGCTTTTGGCTTTTTCTGCTTGCTTTTTCTTTTTCTATTTTTTTCGCCATTTTTTTCTGCAAGCTTTCGTATTCACTGCTTTTTCTTACTTCAAGAATCATTTTTACGATTTTTCATATTATCAAATAACATTTCTCCTGTTCATCATTCTTTCAAGAGCCAACATATTTAACATTCTTAAACAACAACTTCAAAAGACATATGCACTGTTCAAGCATTCATTCAGAAAACAAAAAGTATTGTCACCACATCAAAATAATTAAACTAGTTTCAAGGATGAATTCGAAACCATGTACTTCTTGTTCTTTTGTAATTAAAACATTTTTCATTCAAGAGAGGTGATGGATTCATAGGACATTCATAACTTTAAGGCATAGACAATTAAATACTAGTGATCATGAAGACAAAAACATAAACAAACATAAAGCATAAAAATCAAAAAATAGGAAAATAAATAAACAAGGAGATTAAGGGATGAGTCCACCTTAGTGAGGGTGGCGTCTTCCTCTTCTTGAAGAACCAACGGTGCTTTTGACCTCCTCTATGTCTCTTCCTTGTCTTTCTTGCTCCTCCCTTATAGCTCTTTGATCTTCTCTAATTTCATGAAGGATGATGGAGTGCTCTTGATATTCCACCCTTAATTGTCCCATGTTGGAACTTAATTTACCTAGGGAAGTGTTGATTTGTTCCCAATAGTTTTGTGGAGGAAAGTGCATCCCTTGAGGCATCTCAGGTATTTCATGGTGAGGAATTTCCTCATGCTCATGTTGAGGTCCATGCTCTCTTGTTTGCTCTATCTTTTTCTTAGTGATGGGCTTATTGATGAGCGGATAATTTATACGCTTTTTGGCATTGTTTTTAGTAGAATCTGGTTACTTTTAGGGATGTTTTCATTAGTTTTTATGTTAAATTCACGTTTCTGGACTTTACTATGAGTTTGTGTGATTTTCTGTGATTTCAGGTATTTTCTGGCTGAAATTGAGGGACTTGAGTAAAAATCAGATTCAGAGGTTGAAGAAGGACTGTTGATGCTGTTGGATTCTGACCTCCCTGCACTTAAAGTGGATTTTCTGGAGCTACAGACTCAACATGGCGCGCTTCTAATTCGTTGGAAAGTAGACATCCAGGGCTTTCCAGCAATATATAATAGTCCATACTTTGGCCGAGTTTAGACGACGTAAAAGGGTGTTGAACGCCAGTTTTACGCTGTTGTCTGGAGTTAAACGCCAGAAACACGTCACAAGCCAGAGTTGAACGCCAGAAATACGTTACAAACTGGCGTTCAACTCCAAGATTGACCTCTACACGTGTAACATTCAAGCTCAGCCCAAGCACACACCAAGTGGGCCCCGGAAGTAGATTTATGCATCAATTACTTACTTCTGTAAACCCTAGTGACTAGTTTAGTATAAATAGGACTTTTTACTATTGTATTAGACATCTTTGATCAGTTTTATGCTATCTTAGACTTTCATGGGGGCTGGCCATTCGGCCATGCCTGAACCATTATCACTTATGTATTTTCATACGGTAGAGTTTCTGCACTCCATAGATTAAGGTGTGGAGCTCTGCTGTTCCTCAAAGATTAATGCAAAGTACTACTGTTTTTCTATTCAATTTAATTTATTTCGCTTCTAAGATATTAATTCGCACTTCAACCTGAATGTGATGAACGTGACAATCATCATCATTCCCCCCACGAACGCGTGCCTGACAACCACTTTCGTTCCACCTTAGATTGAATGAGTATCTCTTGGATCTCTTAATCAGAATCTTCGTGGTATAAGCTAGATTGATGGCGGCATTCATGAGAGTCTGGAAAGTCTAAACCTTGTCTGTGGTATTCCGGGTAGGACTCTGGGATTGAATGACTGTGACGAACTTCAAACTCGCGAGTGCTGGGGGTAGTGACAGACACAAAAGGAGGGTGAATCCTATTCCAGTATGATCGAGAACCTCAGATGATTAGCCGTGCTGTGACAGAGCATGTGGACCATTTTCACAAGAGGATGGGATGCAGCCATTGACAAGGGTGATGCCTCCAGACGATTAGCCATGCAGTGACAGCGCATCGGACCATTTTCCAGAGAGGATAAAAAGTAGCCATTGACAACGGTGATGTCCTTACATAAAGCCAGCCATGGAAAGGAGTAAGACTGATTGGATGAAGACAGCAGGAAAGCAGAGGTTCAGAGGAACGAAAGCATCTCTATACACTTATCTGAAATTCTCACCAATGATATACATAAGTGTTTCTATCCTTATTTTCTATCTATTTATTATTTATGTTCGAAAACTCCATAACTATTTTATATCTGCCTGACTGAGATTTACAAGGTGACCATAGCTTGCTTCATACCAACAATCTCCATGGGATCGACCCTTACTCATGTAAGGTTTATTACTTGGACGACCCAGTGCACTTGCTGGTTAGTTGTATCGAAGTTGTGAATGAAAAACAATTTATTAAGACGTGCGTACAGAGTTTTTGGCCCCGTTGCCTGAGATCACAATTTCGTGCACCAAGTTTTTGGCGCCGTTGCCGGGGATTGTTTGAGTTTGAACAACTGACGGTTCATCTTGTTGCTCAGATTAGGTAATTTTCTTTTTATTTTATTTTCAAAAATTTTTCAAAGACCTTTCAAAAATTTCTCATCTGTTTTCGAAAAAAAAATAAATAAATAAATAAATCTTTTCAAAAATATATTTTTCTTCAGAATTTTTAAGAATGAATTCTAGAGTTTCATGAAGCATGTTGAAGCCTGGCTGGCTGTAAAGCCATGTCTAATTCTTTTGGATAAGGGCTTCCAACCATCAGCATAGAGGCAAGTTAATTGGAATGTCAGCCGTGGCATGTCTGAGTTACATACTAAAGCTTGGCTGGCTATTAAGCCATGCCTAACCCTCGGATTGGAGCTTTAGACTAAGAATACAAGATTCCTAGAATTCATATTAAAAAATTTTGAAATCCTTATTTTCTTTTTCCTATATGTTTTTTCGAAAAAAATATACAAAAATCCAAAAAAATAAAAAAATTATAAAAATAAAAAATATTTCATGTTTCTTGTTTGAGTCTTGAGTCAAGTTGAAAGTTTGGTGTCAATTGCATATTCATCTTGCATTTTTCGAAAAATTCATGCATTCATAGTGTTCTTCATGATCTTCAAGTTGTTCTTGGTAAGTCTTCTTGTTTGATCTTGATGTTTTCATGTTTTGTGTCTTTTCTTGTTTTTCATATGCATTCTTGCATTCATAGTGTCTATACATGAAAAATTTTTAAGTTTGGTGTCTTGCATGTTTTCTTTGCATTAAAAATTTTTCAAAAATAAGTTCTTGATGTTCATCTTGACATTCAAAGTGTTCTTGGTGTTCATCTTGACATTCATAGCATTCTTGCATGCATTCATTGTTTTGATCCAAAATTTTCATGCATTGAGTCTTTTTCATGTTTTTCCCTCTCATCATAAAAAATTCAAAAATAAAAAAAATATCTTTCCCTTTTTCACTTATAAATTTCGAAAATTTGAGTTGACTTTTTCAAAACTTTTTAAAATCTAGTTGTTTTATGAGTCAAATCAAATTTTCAATTTAAAAATCTTATCTTTTTCAAAATCTTTTTCAAAAATAAAATCTTTTTCACTTTTCTTATTTATTTTCGAAAATTTTAAAAATATCTTTCAAAAAATATTTTTCTTATCTTTATCTCCTAATTTTCGAAAATAACATCATCAATTAATGTTTTGATTCAAAAATTTCAAGTTTGTTACTTGCTTGTTAAGAAAGATTCAAACTTTGAGTTCTAGAATCATATCTTGTGATTTCTTGTGAATCAAGTCATTAATTGTGATTTTAAAAATCAAATCTTTTTCAAAACTAATTTCAATCATATCTTTTCAAAAATATCTCTTTATCTTATCTTTTTCAAAATTTGATTTTAAAATACCCTTTCTAACTTCTTATCTTCTTATCTTTTCAAAATTGATTTTCAAATTTGTTTCAACTAACTAACTAACTTTTTGTTTGTTTCTTATCTTTTTCAAAACTACCTAACTAACTCTCTCTCTCTAATTTTCGAAAATATCTTCCCTCTTTTTCAAAATTTCTTTTTAATTAACTAATTATTTTAATTTTTGATTTTAATTTTCGAAAAATTACTAACCTTTTTCAAAAACTATTTTCGAAAATCACTAACTCTTTTTCAAAAATAATTTTCGAAAATTCTCCTTCTCTCTCATCTCCTTCTATTTATTTATTCATCTACTAACACCTCTCTTCATTCCACATCTCTGCTCTCCTTACCTTTGTGTTTCTTTCTTTACATTCCCCTATTATTATTTTTCTGTCCTTCTTTTTCATATGAGCAGGAGCAAAGACAAGAACATTCTTGTTGAAGCAGATCCAGAACCTGAAAGGACTCTGAAGAGGAAACTAAGAGAAGCTAAATTACAACAATCCAGCAAGCACCTTTCAGAAATTTTCGTACAAGAAGAGGAGATGGCAGCCGAAAATAATAATAATGCAAGGAGGATGCTTGGTGACTTTACTGCACCTAATTCTAATTTACATGGAAGAAGCATCTCCATTCCTGCCATTGGAGCAAACAATTTTGAGCTTAAACCTCAATTAGTTTCTCTGATGCAGCAGAACTGCAAGTTTCATGGACTTCCATCTGAAGATCCTTTTCAGTTCTTAGCTGAATTCTTGCAGATATATGATACTGTTAAGACTAATGGAGTAGATCCTGAAGTCTACAGACTCATACTTTTCCCTTTTGCTGTGAGAGACAGAGCTAGAATATGGTTGGACTCTCCACCTAAGGATAGCCTGAACTCTTGGGATAAGCTGGTCAAGGCTTTCTTAGCCAAGTTCTTTCCTCCTCAAAAGCTGAGTAAGCTTAGAGTGGATGTGCAGACCTTCAGACAGAAAGAAGGTGAATCCCTCTATGAAGCTTGGGAGAGATACAAAGAACTGACAAAAAAGTGTCTTTCTGACATGCTTTCAGAATGGACCATCCTGGACATATTCTATGATGGTCTGTCTGAATTAGCTAAAATGTCATTGGATACCTCTACAAGTGGATCCATTCACTTAAAGAAAACGCCTGCAGAAGCTCAAGAACTCATTGACATGGTTGCTAATAACCAGTTCATGTACACTTCTGAGAGGAATCCTGTGAGTAATGGGACGCCTATGAAGAAGGGAGTTCTTGAAATTGATACTCTGAATGCCATATTGGCTCAGAATAAAATATTGACTCAGCAAGTCAATATGATTTCTCAGAGTCTGAATGGAATGCAAGCTGCATCCAATAGTATTCAAGAGGCATCTTCTGAAGAAGAAGCTTATGATCCTGAAAACCCTGCAATAGCAGAGGTGAATTACATGGGTGAACCTTATGGAAACACCTATAACCCCTCATGGAGAAATCACCCAAATCTCTCATGGAAGGATCAACAAAAGCCTCAACAAGGCTTTAATAATGGTGGAAGAAATAGGTTTAACAATAGTAAACCTTTTCCATCATCCACTCAGCAACAGACAGAGAACTTTGAACAAAATACCTCTAATTTAGCAAACTTAGTCTCTAATCTATCTAAGGCCACTGTAAGTTTCATGAATGAAACAAGGTCTTCCATTAGAAATTTGGAGGCACAAGTGGGCCAGCTGAGTAAAAGGATCACTGAAATCCCTCCTAGTACTCTCCCAAGCAATACAGAAGAAAATCCAAAAGGAGAGTGCAAGGCCATTGACATAGTTAACACGGCCGAACCTGGAGAGGAAGGGGAGGACGTAAATTCCAGTGAGGAAGACCTCCTGGGACGTCCAGTGATCAATAAGGAGTTTTCCTTTGAGGAACCAAAGGAATCTGAGACTCATCTAGAAGCCATAGAGATTCCATTGAACCTCCTTATGCCCTTCATGAGCTCTGACAAGTATTCATCTTCTGAAGAGAATGAGGATGTTACTGAAGAGCAAGTTACCAAGTACCTTGGTACAATCATGAAGCTGAATGCCAAATTATTTGGTATTGAGACTTGGGAGGATGAACCTCCTTTGTTCACCAATGAACTAAGTGATCTGGATCAACTGACATTGCCTCAGAAGAAACAGGATCCTGGAAAGTTCGTAATACCTTGTACCATAGGCAACATGATCTTTGAAAAGGCTCTATGTGACCTTGGTTCAGGGATAAACCTCATGCCCCTCTCTGTAATAGAGAAACTGGGAATCTTTGGGGTGCAAGCTACTAAAATCTCATTAGAGATGGCAGACAATTCAAGAAAATAGGCTTATAGACAAGTAGAGGACGTGTTAGTAAAGGTTGAAGGCCTTTACATCCTTGCTGATTTCATAATCCTTGATACTGGGAAGGATGAGGATGAATCCATCATCCTTGGAAGACCTTTCCTAGCCACAGCAAGAGCTGTGATTGATGTTGACAGAGGTGAATTAGTCCTTCAATTGAATGAGGACTCCCTTGTGTTTACAACTCAAGGTTACCCTTCTGTAAACATGGAAAAGAGGCACAGTAAGCTTCTCTCAAAACAGAGTCAACCAGAGCCCCCACAGTCAAACTCTAAGTTTGGTGTTGGGAGGCCACAACCAAACTCTAAGTTTGGTGTTGAACTCCCATATCCAAACTCTAGGTTTGGTGTTGGGAAGTCTCAACAAAGCTCTGAACATCTGTGAGGCTCCATGAGAGCCCACTGTCAAGCTATTAACATTAAAGAAGCGCTTGTTGGGAGGCAACCCAATTTTTATTTATCTAATTTATTTTTCTTGTTCTTTCATGTTTCATTAGGTTCATGATCATGTGGAGTCACAAAATAAATATAAAAATTGAAAACGAAATAAAAAACAGCAGAAGAAAAATCACACCCTGGAGGAAGACCTTACTGGCATTTAAACGCCAGTAAAAAGCATCTAGCTGGCGTTCAACGCCAGAACAGAGCATGGTTCTGGCGCTGAACGCCCAAAATGGGCAGCATCTGGGCGTTTGAACGCCAGAATTGCACCCTAGAGAAGAGCTGGCACTGAACACCCAGAACAAGCATGGTTCTGGTGTTCAACGCCAGAAATGGGCAACAAATGGGCGTTCAACGCCCAGAATAAGCACCAATCTGGTGCTGAACGCCCAGAGTTGTGTGCAAGGGCATTTTGCATGCCTAATTTGGTGCAAGGTTGTAAATCCTTGAACACCTCAGGATCTGTGGACCCCACAGGATCACCTCAGGATCTGTGGACCCCACATGATCCCCACCTACCTCCACTCACGTCTTCTCACCCTCTTTCACACAATCCCATAAACACTCTTCCCCAAAACTCTTCACCAATCACCTCAATCTCTCTTCCCTATAACCACTTCACCACTCACATCCATCCACTCTTCCCCATAAACCTACCTCATAAACCCCACCTACCTTCAAAATTCAAAATCAATTTCCCACCCAAAACCCACCCTTATGGCCGAACCTTACCCCCCCTCCCTTCCCTATATAAAGCCCTCCATTCTTCTTCATTTTCACACAACACAACCCTCTCTTCCCCTTCTTGGCCGAATACACCCCTCCCCCCTCTCCTCCATATTTTCTTCTTCTTCTTCATCTATTTTTTCTTCTCTTGCTCGAGGGCGAGCAATATTCTAAGTTTGGTGTGGTAAAAGCATAAGCTTTTTGTTTTTCCATTACCATTGATGGCACCTAAGACCGGAGAATCCTCTAAAAAAGGGAAAGGGAAGATAAAAGCTTCCACCTCCGAGTCATGGGAGATGGAAAAATTCATCTCCAAAGCCCATCAAGACCACTTCTATGATGTTGTGGCCAAGAAGAAGGTGATCCCCGAGGTCCCTTTCAAGCTCAAGAGAAATGAGTATCCGGAGATCCGACATGAAATCCAAAGAAGAGGTTGGGAAGTTCTAACAAACCCCATCCAACAAGTCGGCATCCTAATGGTTCAAGAGTTCTATACCAATGCATGGATCACTAGGAACCATGATCAAAGTAAGAACCCAAACCCAAAGAATTATATTACAATGGTTCGGGGGAAATACTTAGATTTTTGTCCGGAAAATGTGAGGTTGGCGTTCAACTTGCCAAATATGGAAGAGAACGCACGCCCCTACACAAGGAGAGTCAACTTTGATCAAAGGTTGGACCAAGTCCGCATGGACATATGTGTAGAAGGAGCTCAATGGAAGATTGACTCAAAAGGCAAACCGGTTCAACTAAGAAGACTGGACCTTAAGCCTGTAGCTAGAGGATGGTTGGAGTTCATTCAATGCTCAATCATTCCCACTAGCAACCGGTCTGAAGTTACTATAGACTGGGCCATCATGATCCATAGCATCATGATTGGAGAAGAGGTGGAAGTTCATGAGATTATACCTCAAGAACTCTACAAAGTGGCTGACAAGTCCTCCATTATGGCAAGGTTAGCCTTTCCTCACCTCATTTTCCACCTATGCAATTCGGCTGGGATTGACATAGAGGGAGATATCCTCATTAAAGAGGACAAGCCCATCACTAAAAAAAAGATGGAGCAAGCAAGAGAGCCCATTCATGGAGCTCAAGAGGCGCATGAAGCTCATCACCATGAGATCCCAGAGATGCCTCAAATGCATTTTTCTCCACAAAACTATTGGGAGCAAATCAACACCTCCCTAGGAGAACTAGGCTCCAACATGGGACAACTAAGGGTGGAACATCAAGAGCACTCCATCATCCTTCATGAAATAAGAGAAGATCAAAAAGCAATGAGGGAGGAGCAACAAAGACAAGGAAGAGACATAGAAGAGCTCAAGGACATCATTGGTTCCTCAAGAAGGAAATGCCACCATCACTAAGGTGGACTCATTCCTTGTTCTTACATTCTCTGTTTTTCATTTTCTATGTTAAGTGCCTATCTATGTTTGTGTCTTCATTACATGATCATTAGTAGTTAGTAACTTTGTCTTAAAGTTATGAATGTCCTATGAATCCATCACCTCTCTTAAATGAAAACTGTTTTAATTCAAAAGAACAAGAAGTACATGAGTTTCGAATTTATCCTTGAACTTAGCTTAATTATATTGATGTGGTGATAATGCTTCTTGTTTTCTGAATGTATGCTTGAACAGTGCATATGTCTTTTGAAGTTGTTGTTTAAGAATGTTAAATATGTTGGCTCTTGAAAGAATGATGACTAGGAAACATGTTATTTGATAATCTGAAAAATCATAAAAATGATTCTTGAAGCAAGAAAAAGCAGCAAAGAACAAAGCTTGCAGAAAAAAAAAATTAGGCAAAAAAAAATATATATATATATATAGAAAGAAAAAGAAAAAGCAAGCAGAAAAAGCCAAAAGCTCTTAAAACCAAGAGGCAAGAGCAAAAAGCCAATAACCCTTAAAACCAAAAGGCAAGGGCAAATAAAAAGGATCCCAAGGCTTTGAGCATCAGTGGATAGGAGGGCCTAAAGGAATAAAATCCTGGTCTAAGCGGCTAAACCAAGCTGTCCCTAACCATGTGCTTGTGGCGTGTAGGTGTCAAGTAAAAACTTGAGACTGAGTGGTTAAAGTCAAGGTCCAAAACAAAAAAAGAGTGTGCTTAAGAACCCTGGACACCTCTAATTGGGGACTTTAGCAAAGCTGAGTCACAATCTGAAAAGGTTCACCCAATTATGTGTCTGTGGCATTTATGTATCTGGTAGTAATACTGGAAAACAAAGTGCTTAGGGTCACGGCCAAGACTCATGAAATAGCTGTGTTCAAGAATCATCATACTGAACTAGGAGAATCAATAACACTATCTAAACTCTGAGTTCCTATAGATGCCAATCATTCTGAACCTCAATGGATAAACTGAGATGCCAAAACTATTCAAGAGGCAAAAAGCTATAAGTCCCGCTCATATGATTGGAGCTATGTTTCATTGATAGTTTGGAATTTATAGTATATTCTCTTCTTTTTATCCTATTTGATTTTCAGTTGCTTGGGGACAAGCAACAATTTATGTTTGGTGTTGTGATGAGCGGATAATTTATACGCTTTTTGACATTGTTTTCAGTATGTTTTTAGTAGGATCTAGTTACTTTTAGGGATGTTTTCATTATTTTTATGTTAAATTCACATTTCTGGACTTTACTATGAGTTTGTGTGTTTTTCTATGATTTCAGGTATTTTCTGGCTGAAATTGAGGGACTTGAGCAAAAATCAGATTCAGAGGTTGAAGAAGGACTGCTGATGCTGTTGGATTCTGACCTCCCTGCACTCAAAGTGGATTTTCTAGAGCTACAAAACTCGAAATGGCGCGCTTCTAATTGCGTTGGAAAGTAGACATCCAGGGCTTTCCAGAAATATATAATAGTTCATACTTTGGCCAATAATAGACGACGTAAACTGGCGTTCAACGCCAGCTTTCTGCCCAAATTTGGCATCCAGCGCCAGAAAAGGAGCCAAAATCAGAGTTGAACGCCCAAACTGGCACAAAAGCTGGCGTTCAACTCCAAGAAGGACCTCTACATGTGCAACACTCAAGCTCAGTCCAAGCACACACCAAGTGGGCCCCGGAAGTGGATTTATGCATCAATTACTTACTCATGTAAACCCTAGTAGCTAGTTTATTATAAATAGGACTTTTTACTATTGTATTAGACAATCTTTGAATCTTGAGAATCTTTGGACGCCTGGTTCTTAGATCAGAGGGGCTGGCCATTCGGCCATGCTTGGACCTTTCACTTATGTATTTTCAACGGTAGAGTTTCTGCACTCCATAGATTAAGGTGTGGAGCTCTGCTGTTCCTCAAAGATTAATGCAAAATACTACTGTTTTCTATTCAATTCATCTTATTTCGCTTCTAAGATATTCATTCGTACTTCAATCTGAATGTGATGAATGTGACAATCATCATCATTCCCTATGAACGCGTGCCTGACAACCACTTCCGTTCTACCTTCGACTGAATGAGTATCTCTTAGATCTCCTAATCAGAATCTTCGTGGCGTAAGCTAGAATGATGGCGGCATTCAAGAGAATCCGGAAAGTCTAAACCTTGTCTGTGGTATTCCGAGTAGGATTCAATGAATAAATGACTGTGATGAGCTCCAAACTCGCGATTGCAGGGCGTTAGTGACAGACGCAAAAGGATAGTAAATCCTACTCCAGCATGATCGAGAACTGACAGATGAATAGCCGTGCCGTGACAGGGTGCGTTGACCATTTTCACTGAGAGGATAAGATGAAGCCATTGACAAGGGTGATGCCTCCAGACGATTAGCCGTGCCGTGACAGGGCATTGGATCATTTTCCCGAGAGATGACCGAAAGTAGCCATTGATAGTGGTGATGTATCACATAAAGCCAGCCATGGAAAGAAGTAAGACTGATTGGATGAAGATAGCAGGAAAGCAGAGGTTCAGAGGAACGAAAGCATCTCCATTCGCTTATCTGAAATTCCTACCAATGAATTACATAAGTATTTCTATCCCTATTTTATTATATTAAATTCGAAAACACCATTATCAATTTATATCCGCCTAACTGAGATTTGCAAGGTGACCATAGCTTGCTTCATACCAACAATCTCCGTGGGATTCGACCCTTACTCACGTAAAGTATTACTTGGACGACCCAGTGCACTTGCTGGTCAGTTACACGGAGTTGTGAACCGTGGTTTTGGCATCATGTTTTTGGCGCCATTTCCAGGGAAAGAAAGAGCAATGAACTTTACATAATTAAAGTGTAATCACGATTCCGCGTACCAAGCCCTATTTTTGTTGAAGTACTCTCAAGATTAATTGATAATTGAGGGTTGTTCTGTTTAGTTATCCCTTACTAGGTAAGGGAAAGTCAAGCAAGTTAGAAAGCTGTTTCTATTCACAAGTTCCAATCCGCTCAATTGAAAAGGATTGGTGTCAGTGACTAGAGGGCAATCCAACAATAAAACCAATTACAATTTTTCTTTTAAGCATTCCAACTCAAGGTCTTCCCTTCAATCAACTCCCATCCAAGTTATGGAACTACTCGCTCATTGTAAATGTAGAATTCATAACATAGGAAAGGAAAATATAGAAAGACATGATAAGTAATAATCAAAGGGATCAATTAAAAATAACAATAGTTCTTGTATTAATAAATTCTAAAAATAATCCAATAATATTTCTGAGTAAACAAAGGACATGGAAGAGTAAGAGACAGGTAAAGAAAACAAACGAGAATGACGAAGTCTTGACGGAGGTAATAACTCTTCTCAATATCCCAATGCGAAAAGTAATAAAAATAAATCCTAAGAACTATGAATGTGCAGAGAGAAAACCTAGAGGAGGAGTAAAACTAGATCTAAAATTGAGAATTGTCTGTAATGAATTGTTGTCCTTCGTTTCTCCATGTTCCTTGGCTCTAGTATACTTTTCTGGGCCGAAAATTGGGTCAAAACAGGGCCCAAAATCGCCCCCAGCAAATTCTGCAGATTCTGCATATCGTGCATGTCACACGATCGCGTCATTCATGCGGACGCGTCATTCGGCGTTTTGCTTTGCCACGCGTGCGCGTCGTCCACGCCTCCGCGTCACTTGTGCAGTTCCAATCCGCGCGGTCGCGTGAGCCAAGCGTCCGCATCACTGTAATTTCCTCTATGTTGCGCGGTCGCGTGAGCTATGCGTCCGCGTCACTTCTCGCTGGTCATCTCCTCAATTTCTTGTGTTCCTTCTATTTTTGCAAGCTTCCTTTCCAATCTCCAAGTCATTCATGCCCTATAAAGCCTGAAACACTTAACACACAGATCACGGCATCTAATAGAATGAAGGAGAATTAAAATACATAATTAAAAGTCTTTAGGAAGCAAATATTCAATCATGTAATAATTTTAGGAAGGAAATATAAATGCATGCCAATCATATGAATAAGTGGGTAAAGAATTGATAAAACCATACAATTAAGCACAATATAAACCATAAAATAGTGGTTTATCAGACATGAAGAGAGAAATTTTACCATATTTTCTTAGATAGAAATGTAGAGCTTGACAGGAGCTTCGCGTGACCATAAACGGCTCGTCAATTGGAGCTCCGGATCAAAAGTTATGGCTCCCAGAAGGTGGAGGTGAAAAGTGTCATCCCTCTTCTCCTCTCCCCTCTCAAAACCGTGGCCCCCTCCCCTTTAGGGCTGGAAAATGAGCTCAAAGCTCATTAAATGAGCTTATATAAGTTGGGCATTGGACCCGGTTTGGGCCCAGTCCAACCCGTTAGTGTTTTTGGTCCGTTTGGCTCACTTTGGGTCAAAACCTTTAAGATTAGTGTCCGGTTTTCGATTCTAAATTATTTTTCTCCTTTCAAAACAATAAATCAACTTTCAAAATATTTATTTTCCAAAATACGTGGTACTGTACAGTCTAGGGCCGGTACTGCCAGCTTAATCGTCAGTACGCATTTTTACAAAAACTATCTGAAAGAAATACATTTTCCAACTCAGAAAAATTCACTGAAACCAAATTTTTCATTCATATTTTCAAATTAAAACTTCTAAATTTTGAATTTATTACGGACACTAAAATTATTATATTAAAACGGTTTTACGTGAAAACACAGGTTCTTACACTTTTAGTTTAGCTATGTTTTATAAGTTTAATGCATATGTCGGAAGTTCTAGGATCGCCTTCGGCTTTCCCAGGGCATTATATGTTAGAGATGTGGGCACTGTTACCATGCTAAGAACCTCTAGTTCTCACTAGATACATATTTTGTGATTTTCAGATGCAGGAAGTGAGGCACCTCGTTGAAGTATTCTGGGATATTCTTACAACGAAGATCTTTTGCATTTTGGACTTTACTTTTGGTTATCTTGTTCATATGTAGATACTTTTATCTCCACTACTTATGTATATGATGTATTATTCCTCTTAGAGGTTATTTGGAGAAACAGGTTCTATAAACTTTTATTTTGGGCGTCTTTTGGGTTCTCTTCTATATATGTATATATACCTATATGCTCTGGCCGGTTTGTCTTCGCGAGCTAAGTCATGAGCTTTGCTATCTGTATTCTTGTAACTCTCTAGTATATATCCATGTACAGTTTACTCTTACTTTGGTTCGTTTACGTTATCACTTCATGAGTGTTGTGCTTTTCACTTTAACGCTTTTGTTTTAACTTTTCGCTTTAACGCTTCTGTGTGGTAGGGTGTTACAAAATGGAATCATCAGTGAATAACAAGTGATTTATAGTTGGGCATCTTTTGTTTATCTGAATTCCCCGAATGAGACTGTTTTGCTCTGTTTTGTGTAGCAAGAAGGAAAGTCTTTCTGCACATAATAAGAAAAGAAAAGGGGATAGAGGGTCACCTTGACGGATGTCTCTATTTGGTTTAAAAAAATTATAGGTTGACTTTTCATAACAACAGAGTACGAAACGATTGTCAACAATTCACGAATCCAGTCAATGAATCTCGATTCAAAGCCCAACTTCTGCATAACAAGTCATAGAAAATGCCACTCTACCCTGTCGTAGGCTTTACTCATATCAAGCTTGAGTACCATTTCGTATTCCAAGCCTCGTTTCTTTTGTTTAAAGTAGTGCATACATTCATGTACTATAAGAATATTATAAAAAATAAGTCTACTTTTTAAGAATGCACTTTGAGTAAAGTTAATTACCTTGTTCATACACCCTTGGAGTCTGTGGACCAGTGCTTTTGAAATGATTTTGTATACAACAAAGAACAAACTGATGGGCCTTATCTGAGTCATATCGCTCGCATCTGAGACCTTTGGCGCTAGACATGGTGTGGTTAAAACTTTTCAAAATTATATCTCCAGCAAAGAAACTCCTCACAGTCTGGAACACGCCTTCTCCCACTATATCCCAGTAGAATTAGAAGAATTTAGCCGTTATATCGTCCTCTCCTAGTTCACTTTGAGGGTAGATACTAAAAATAGCTCTTTTTACCTCCTCCATAGAAACAGGTCTTCTGAGCCTACGGTTCATGTTAGCTGTAACCTTAGGCTTGAAGTCTGTGAAAAAGGCTCAAGATTTGCCTGATTATAAGATGTGAAAATACTCTTAAAATAGTCCTTAGCCACCTTAGCAATATCATCATTGGTTGTTGCCATATCCCCGTTATCCCTCCGCAGATTCCATATCTTATTTCTTCTGGTTCTAGATTTAAATTTTTGATGGAGAAGTTTGTATTTTGGTCTCCTTCCTTTAGCCATTTAATTCTAGATTTGTCTTTCTAATAAAGTTCCTCATCCAAATATGCTTTTTCAAGCCGTTGTTCAAGCTCAAGTAATTTAGTGTCTTCCATGATACCTAATGCTACTTTTCGTTCTAGAAGAGTAGTAACTTCTATAGTCTCCTTTTTTGAATTAGTAAAGTTGTTCTTTTGCCAGAGAATCAATCGGTGTCTAACTAATTTAAGCTTCTGAAATAATCTAAACATTGCTGAACCTTCTATATCTGAGTTTCAAACCTCGCTGATGAAGTTATGAATTTATTCTTCACCACACCAGTGGGATTGAAACTTGAATCTCCTCTCTGATAGTCTAAAAGACCGTGGGATGAGAGTATAACTGGGAACAAGATTCATCAACAAGCACTCTATCAAGCCTTTCCTGAATTAGTTCACCTTCCCTGCATCTGTTACTCTAAGTAAATGGTCTACCCACCATTCCAAAATCAATCAATGAGTTATCTCCAATAAAGTAATTAAAGGCGGCGATAGAAGAATGATATTTAGGATTACCACCAAGTTTCTCACCTTGATCAATAATGGAATTGAAATCACCAAAAATAATTGATTTACCTTGGAGTTAGGAGAGAACCAAAAAGATTTCTTGGAACTAGGATAGCCGAATATTCTCATTGCAATTTAAATAAATGCCTACAAAGTTCTATTCAATGTTGAGAGGGACATCTTTTATCAAGTCAGTAATATAGAACTTAGAACAACTGAAAATTTGAACAACAAAATCATCCTTCCATACCAATGCAAGTCTACCGCTCTACCAGAAGGATCAACAATTTTCCAATTTAAGTAGCCACAAGCCCTGAATTTTCTTTCCACAAGTCGAGATTGGTTTTTAGTTTCACAAATAAAAACCAACTCGGGGGAGTGGGATTGAACAATCCCTTTAAGGTTGTGAACTGTCAGGAGTCTCCCCAAATCCTGACAATTCCACGATAACATTCTCATGGGTCTTGGGGTGCCATTGACCGACTGGGATCCTCCACCCTCTAATAAGTAATTAGCTCTTCTTCAACACACATATTCTTGGCCACAAGCTTTATACATGCCTCCAATCCCTTAGAAAAGTCTTCCTCTGTCACAAACACCAATTCCTCCTCTTCTTCCATGCTCCTTGGATTCGGATGTGGATTTACTCCTATTTTGGGTTCATGATACAAATGATGATGTGATGATAGAATGAGAGAAAGATAAGAAGAATAAAAAGAGTGGAAGAATGAAAGCAAGTTGTAAGAAATTGATTCAGATGAAAAAAGGATTTGGAAGAATAAAAAGAGAATTAAAAAAATTAAGGTTGAAAAGAAACAAAGAAAAAAGAAAAATCCATGGCGGTATAGCAAAAATCTTAGCAAAGTAATTTGAAAGAGTACATACTCCTCGTACTTCCAATAAGCTACAGAGGGGCATGAATTTAAAAAAAGAAAATCCTCTCGCCTAAAAATGACGCCGTTTCAATTTTTTTGGGGGAAAAAATAGCGAAAAGGTCCCCTCTCATTGTCTCACCCATCTCCCACTCCTACATCAGAGAAGAGACACTTTACCTAACCTAAACCCTAGCAGCTGCTCACCTCTACCTTCTCCATCTCCGAGTTACTACTGTCGGCCAGAGGGTGCCGTTGCTGCCGGACTAGCCTCAACCGAGCCTCCCACTTCTCAGGTCGGCATCGCTGACGTGTGATAAACCACTATTTTATGGTTTATCTTGTGCTAATTTGAGTGGTTTTTATCAAGTCTTTGCACACTTATTCATATGATTTGCATGATTTTACAATTCCTTCCTAATTCTATTCTATGATTGAAAACTTGCTTCCTAAGCCTTTAAATTGTATATTTTTAATTCCCCTTTATACCATTCGATGCCGTGATCTATGTGTTCAGTATTTTCAGGCTTTATAGGGCAGGAATGGCTTAGAGGATGGAGAGGAAACTTGCATAAATGGAAGGAACACAAGAAATAAAGGAGACAACCAGCGAGCATCAACACGCACGCATGGCTCACGCGTGCACGTGAATTGGGGTTTTGCAAAGCGACGCGTACGCGTGCATGACGCGTACGCGTGACAAGGAAGTTCGCCAAACGACGCGCACGCGTGACTGACGCGTACGCATGACATGCGCGACCTGTAGAAATCGCAGAAAATGCTGGGGGCAATTTTGGGCTGAATTTGGACCCAGTTTTCGGCCCAGAAACACAGACCAGAGCCAGGGGACAAGGAGAGACTCAAGAGACATTCTCATTCGCATAGTTTTAGTTTTAGTTTGAATCTTAGAGAGAAAAATTACTACTTCCTGTAGGTTTCCTTTACATTGATAGATTTCTAGTTTTCATGCTATTTATGCTTTTGCTTTGGATATTGAGAAGAGTCATTACCTCCATTGAAGTTTCCACTATTCTAGTTTGTTCCCTTATTCCTTTACTTTTTATTTCCCATTAACCTTGTTTGGATAAGTATGTTTATGATTTTGGGATTTATTAATGCAAAGTGCTATTTTTATTTTTAATTAATTTTCAGTTATTGTTTATCATGTCTTCCTTTTATTCCCTTTATATTCCTGTGAACGTTATATTCATGTCAATGGAGTAGTTTCCTAACTTGATTGGGAGTTGATTAAGAGGAGAATCTTTAGTTGGAATACTCAAGTGTTAATTTTAATTGGAAGTTGTTGGCTGGCTCTCTAGTCTCTAACTCTAATCCTTCCTTGTGAGAGGATTAGGACTTGAGATATAGTTGGTAGGTTATTTACTTGACTTTTCTTTATTCAGTAAGGGATGACTAAGTAGAACAACAACCTTTTAATATTACACTTGGGAAAATCCAACAAGGATACAACTTCCAATTAATCTTCTCCCGGTCAAGGCTTTTATTTGATTATATAAATTCTCTCGTTAATTTTCATCGCCTTAAATTACAATCATTTAATTTCCTATTCTCCAACTCTTAAAAATTCTCGGAAAACTCGTGACTAATAAAATAGCACTCTTTTGTCAACTCGTTGGGAGACGATCTGGGATTCATACTCCCAGTATTTTATTCTAAAATTTGTGACAACCCTTTCTAAATTGATAAGTGGATTTTTACTAGTTAGGAACTGTACTTACAACGTATTTCTTATATTAATTTCTTAATCGGCTAATTTTCGCCACGTCAATTTTTGGCACCATTGCCGGGGAGTTGCAATAGCGTGCTAAATTGTTAGTTAGTGTAAATATTTTTAATTTTATTTATTTGCATATTTTATTTTATTTTATTTTATTACCATGAGCTGTATGTTTCTTTCGTTGAATGACACGTTCACTGCCTGATCCAAGCTTAGCCACATTTGATCCTGAAATTGAAAGAACTCTTTCGCGTATTAGGCGAGCTCGGTGTCGGTTAGCCTCTGAGAGTGGTGAAGTGGTTACTACCAATTCACCAGTCTTATCTGAGAGGGAATCTAAAGCGGCATTTGAGGAAGAAACAAGCTCCTCTACTACTGATTCAGTTGGTTTACGTGGAGGTAATATGGCGGAGCCCAGGAGGATTACTCTCCAGGAAGCTGGAGCTCCAGACTTTACACTACAACCGTATCAAATGCGTCACCCAAATCTGGCTGCAGATTTTGAACTGAAGACTGCGCTAATCAACTTAATACCTAAGTTTCATGGCTTACCTACTCAGGAGCCTATCAAGCACCTCAGGGATTTTCAGACAGCCTGTTCTACTGTTAGGCATCATGGTGCAAATGAAACTTCTATTCTGCTGACCGCCTTCCCGTTTTCTCTTGAGGGAAAGGCGAGGGAAAAGTACTACACTCAACCTAAAGGAGTTGTTACCAACTGGGACATGCTCAGGAGAAAATTCTTGGAAAAATATTTTCCGGCTGAGTTACAGATAGACTGAGGAAGGAGATTTCCTGCATTATCCAAGGTGAATCAGAAACTCTTTATGAGCACTGGGAACATTTCAGGAATCTTCTGGACGCATGCCCCCACCACATGATTGACAAGTTGGTATTGATCAGCTACTTCACACAAGGCATGAAGCCTCAGGATAAGACTACATTGGATGGTGCTAGTAATGGCTCTCTGAAAAAGTACAAGACCGCAGATGAAGCATGGCAGCTGATCGCCGATTTAGCTGAGTCTACCCAGAATGCTAGGCATAGGACCAACCATCCCAAGGCTATTACAAAGGTTTCCTCTAGCGGTGAGACTGCTGCTCTCACACAGACTCTGGGTGAGATGACAAACATACTAAAGTAGCTACAACTGAATCAACAACAATCTCAACCTCCTTCACCACAACATAGTCAACAACTGGTTCCTCAGAGAGTGTGCGAAATATGTGCATGCTATAGTCATTATACTGATGAGTGTCCACAGCTCTAACAAGAAGACAACACCTTGGTAGCTACTCACAACTTCTATGACCGGCCGAATCAAGGATACTATCAACAAGGCAGAAACTATAACCAAGGTGGGAACCATAACCAAGGTTGGCAAGACAACTCCAACCAGGGGTGGAGAGATAATTTCAACCAAGGCTGGTGGGACAACTATATCAGAGGAGGCAGAGACAACTAGGGAAATCAGAGGTGGAACATAATAACAATCAGCAAAATCGGTATCAGCAGAACCAGAATCAGCCTTACAGAGCACCTCACCTAAGGCAGTCCCAAGGACCTCAGAACAACCAACAGTAGATCCCTCAGATCACTTATCCCCCTTCCTCTTCTAATGACCAGATACTTTGTTCTCTTGCACAAGGACAACAAGACATTTAGACTACACTGAACTCTACTATAAATGGTCTGAATGCCACTTTACAAGCTCTCGTCTCCCGGATGGATTCATTGTCTACTCCCAACAACCAGCCTTCAAGTCTAGTGGGATTCCTTCTCAACCTTTATCCAACCCCAAAGGTGGAATTAATGCCATCACTTGAGGTCCGGAACCACACTGCAAGAGAGGAATCATGAGGAGCCAAGCTCAAAGGAAGACACCCAAGTTGAGAACGTGGTTGAAGGGGAGGATATTGAAGAGGAAGATGAAGTACAAGACATGGTTGAAGAAGAGACAGCTCAACCACGGAATGGAGAACCAAGGGAAGCTGAAGCTATAAGAGACACCATCCCTATCCCATTTCCACACCTTGCAAGGAAGCCCCGAAAGCAGATGGAGCTCGACCCCAAAATGGTAGAAATCTTCAAAAAGGTTGAGGTAACAATTCCCCTTTTTTATGTCATTCACCAGGTACCTAAATATGTGAAATTTCTAAAAGATCTGTGCATGCATAAGGACAAGATTAATGAGCTAGAAACTATTCCTTTAGGTAGTTCTATATCTACTTTAATGGGGGATATACCTGAAAAAAGTAGTGATCCAGGTCCATGCATGGTTAATTGTACCATTGGGGGTGTAATTTTTTCTGACTGCATGTGTGATTTAGGAGCGTGCGTGAGTATTATGTAACAACCCCGATTTTCGAGTACGCGAGATCTTTTCTGAAAGTACGAATTTCTCCGGAAGATCAGTAAGGGGAAAACCTTTGATATATCATCAAGAATCTCAATCTTCATTGTCATTATGTCATCTTTAGGTTAGAACCTTTCCCGAGGCAAGCTCGATGATGCAGTCACGAAGAACCTAGTTTTTGAACCGTATCGGTTAGGAGTTTTAATTCGGTTTTTCGTAAATAGTCTCAGTTTGACAAACCGGACTCGATTTATGAGAGAAGAGAGATAATAGTATAATATTATCATTATATTAGTATTATAAAATACTTGAATGATATTATAAGGTTACCTGGTCTGTTTTAGTTTAAAACAGAAAATCGGTTTAACCGGGTTCACAATTTATTGGTGCAGCTTAGCACCAGCACTCTCTGATGACTTTAGCAATGCTAAGGCCTCATTATACATATTTTATTCTCATAATAAATAGGTTACTAGTGTCATTTATGCTAGTAGCTCAGAAAATAATTTTTAGAGATGTTTTCACAAGTGTTCCGATACACCTAGTTTTAGTAGTTATACATCTGAGATATTTTAATATTATTTTAATCCACCTCCAGGCCAACCAATCACAACTCACCCTACACCCCCAAAACCCCCAAGGCTGGCTCATTTTCACTTTGTGGCCGAAAATAGGTAGAGAGAAAAAGAGAAAAAAGTTCTTAGTTCCAAATCTTCAAAGCTTGATTTCTGCTGAACTAAAACTCAAATCAAAATTCCAATCCGACCAAAATGATCCTCTCTTCTTTCTCTACATGATTATATGACTTATCAAGGCTGGGATCAAGATGAGTTGGCTGCACCATCTCTCTTTTGATTCAGTTTCAAGGAAACATGCTTAAATATGTGTTTTCTTGATGTGATTTACGAGGAAAAAGTGCTTAAGGGCCACCTGAAAATCTAACTGAATTAGGGGCAGCAAAATCAGGTAGGGTGCCACGAAATTAATCTTGATTATTTGTGTTTGAGATGTGTGAATGTTGTATAATTTGGCTGTGCTAAAAATTGGTTGCATATATGATTGATTCTTGGTGAAAATTTGGTGAAATTTTGATGAAATTTGATGAAATTCAAGCTTTAAAGTTCATGTTCTTGGGCAGCTGGAAAAATGAAACCCTAAGCTTAAATTGAGGTTAAATTTGTGTTGAACTCATGTAGAAAAGATGGGGTTTTAGTGGCTGCTAATTTATTATGAATTATAGTAAAAATCGGTTGCTGAAAAGACTGAAAAACAGGTAAAAACAAAGAAAGAATCTGAAGAATTTATGAAGAACATGAAGAACACTTTGAGTGTGGTGAAGAATAATGAAGAACACCTTTTTTGATTCACAAAAGGGCAAGGAAGTAATTATTTTGGTGTTTGAGGGGTTATTTGGTAATTACTGAAAGTTAGGGTGGTAAAAGTAGAAATATTAAAAGTTACGGGTGGTAAAAAGTGAATTTTAAAGGTTAAAATTAAAAGTAAGTTAATTTTCGAAAATTTAATGATAAAATAATAAATAATAATAAAATATTAAATAATAATATTTAATTAAAAATAATATTTTAATAAAAATAATAAAATAATGCGGAAAAGGCAGTTTTCTGTAAAAGCTTTAGAAAGACAACTTTAAGTGCAGAATCTCATAATTACCTTCATAAAACACTTAGGGAGTGGTAAGAACATATTAGTGAGGCAAAGATAAATAAAAGATAAAAGTTTAAGAAAAGATAAAAATCGAAGAAAAAGTCTGTAAGATTTTAATGACAGAAAAACAGACAGAGACTAGCAAACAAACTAGGGCAACATAGTTAGTTTTTGAGTTGCGACTAGGGTTAGGTATTATATGAAAAGTTAAATTGTTTCAGTATAGACTTAATGAACCTATACTTGGGACATGCTAACTATTCATACCGAAATTTACATAAGCTTTAAATACACAGATTAAACAGAGAAATCAGAGCAGGGTAAAGAGACTAAGAGCAGAAGGCTTATTGAAAGGTTAATTGTTGCTTGAGGCAACCCAAGAGATATTGTTTGCTTATTCGTTGCTGAATGCAACCTAAGAGATAATATTTATTATCTGTTGCTTTAAGCAACCCAAGAGTTTCTGTAGGGAAACTTGGATACCTACAGCAATTTTCCGTTTCCAAGAGTATATTTCCTGCGAGTAGAAAGCAGAGGCTGTCTCAATAGAGCTGCTAATAATTATATGCGCATTTATTTGAACGGAGGATCGTATCCGGGAAATCGTGACTCGTGACCGGATAAATGTCGGGAATGCAGGTGCTAACCGACACATGAGCTCATGGCCTGTACTAGGGCTAGACATGCATCATTCTTGTCTGCGCATCATTCTCTGTTGCTTTCCTTCTTGTGAGTGAACTATTTCTTTATGTTTGTCTGCTTGATTGTTATGTCTGTGCTTTATTTCCTTGTGTTCTTCTGTTTGTGTTCTGTTTTCTGTTTTCCTATCTATTTTAACTACTGTTTACTACTTTATTGTATTCTAATATCTATCTGCTAATCGGAATCAAATAAATGAACGTAACTAATAACCCCGACCCTACTAAGAACTCCCCAGTTCTTACCCCTTCTCTCCCTTCCTCCCCCCTCAGATGGAGACGGGCGTGATCTTCTATGAGTTCGAGGACCCTTACGTCTACGAGGATCCGGTACATCACAGTTACTTCATTATGGGTTTGGAGCCTCGTATTAGACGATATGCGTTACCTAATCGAGCTTTTCAACATCCTCTGTCTAGCCCGCATTTTGACTCCGATGCTCCTTACGACTTTCCCTTATCCTGGTTACATCCTGACGCACCTGGACATCCTTTTCCTGATAATCCCAGGCACCCTATACCAGCTCAACCTTTAAATGAGGCGGTACCTGAGCCTATCATTCCTGATGAGCCTGAGTTAGCTGATGACTACGTACCTGTGATACTACCAGAGTGGGATTTTCCCCCTGAGCCGATCCCCGACTTTCCACAGCCTGATGAGCCGGCACTACCAAACGGTGGGGTAGCTCCTATACACGCGAACGGACCTGTGCTCGCAAATGGTTTTGTACATAGTGACAGCAGTGTTTCTGGTGGATCTGAGGGTATAGCTGTAGCTGCGGATGATGAGGAGGAGGAGGATCCTGAGATAGAGATAGAGCAGGATGAGGAGATGGACGAGCCTCACGGTGATTCTCCGAACAGTCACGTGTAGATATAGCTTGACTGTGGAAGGGGCATTCTTTTGATGACACTCTAGTCTGACATTATCTGTTAGTTAGTCTCTCACTTGTGTTAGTACACCCGAGAGCTAGGAGCTATATAGTGGTTAGGCTAGCCTGGGTGCCAGTTTAGTGGCTTTTTGTATGGGCCAGGCCCTGGGAGTGTCGTGTATATATTAGCTACGTAGGATGACGAGGATGTAAACTGACTTGATCTTGTGTAAACGCTGCATGTTTTGTTATAGTGTACATGATGTATATTATCAGTTGTGTTTCTATGTTTCTTTATGCCGCTTTTCTATTACTCTCAATGTATGCTTGTTTATTTTACCTTGTTATCCGCAACGATACGATGTAAAAAAAATTACCCGTAAAATTGGCATCGCTCTAACAAGGAACAGGCTCATATAGTAAATAATAGTTAATAATTAAGAAGGATAAGTTAGTAACACTTAGCTTCTTGTATGACCATGGCATACTGGGAGTTGGGTCGTTACAAGTTGGTATCAGAGCAGTTCGTTCCCAATAGAGCCTGGGGAGTGGACTGACTATGCTTCATTGCATACTCTGTTGTGTGTCTCATGCTTATAGGATATCTATGTGATATGTGTTGCATGATTGTCTCTGTGTTTTCATTCTGGGAGTGTTCACACTTGACTTGAAGTGTTAAGACTGATCACCTTAATAATGATTGTTTGGTGTGAACAGGACCACAATGGGCTCACGGAGACGAGGCGTACAGGAATGAATTCCTAATGTTAACTACGAGAGGGAGTAGGAGACGTTTATGACTACCATGAATGCTGTGGCTGAAGCAGTGCGTGAGGCTGCAGTAGCAGCGGCTAGGGCTGTTGATCATCTTGGAGTGAGAAACGGGAATGAGAATGAGCATGGGGAAGATAGTGGAAATGATGAGAATAACTTGGGGCATCTCGAAAGACCTATGACCCTTGCGACTTTTCTGAAGGTTAAACCGCCTAAGTTTAAAGGTACACTCGTTGCGACTGATGCTAACAACTGGTTTCGAGCTATCGAACGATCACTGCGAGCGCAGCATGTTCCGGAAGGCCAGCACGTGGAGTTTGCTACTTATATGCTGGAAGGAGAAGCTGAGCATTGGTGGCAGGGGATACAGCGACTGTTGCAACAAGGTGAAGGCAATATTCCTTGGAATATTTTTAAGGATGAATTTTATAAGAAGTATTTTCCGAGGGCAGCTCGTGATGCTAAGGAGATGGAACTTATGCAGCTGAAACAGGGTAACACAACTGTTGCAGAATATGCCCGTAAGTTTGATGACTTGTGCCATTTCTCCAAGATCTGTCAAGGGATTCCTGCTGACTTTGAAGAATGGAAGTGTTTGAAGTTCGAAGGGGGCCTTCGTGAGGATCTGATGAGTTCAGTAGTTCCATTGGAGATACGAGATTTTGCTGAGCTGGTTAATAAGTGCAAGTTAGTAGAAGAATGTGCTAAGAAGGTAATTGCCTCTAAAGCAAGTCGTCAAGGATTTCCACCAAGGAACTACAATAATTATAATTGGCAACCACGAAGGACAAACTTCAAGACACCTGGTGTGCCACAGCGAAGAAACCCACAGGCTGGTAACATTCCTGCTTGCCCTACGGGTGGAAACGGAGGTAGACCAAGGTAGGATAATGGTAAACGACCCCAACAAGCACAGGTGAATACTGCATGTAGGCAGTGTGGGAAAGATCATGGTAATAGACCCTGCTTGTTTGGGACATCCAAGTGTTATATTTGTAATGAACCAGGACATATGGCTAAGAATTGCCCGAAGAGGTTTACTCGGAATCCAGTGCAAACCCAGCAACAAGGTCGAGTGTTTGCCATGACTGCTAATGATGCTATGCAATCAGACGCCCTGATCCAAGGTCAGTGTTACGTCAAGAATCGATTTCTAACTGTACTGTATGATTCGGGTGTATCTCATTCCTTTATTTCTTTAACTGTTGCTCGTGAGTTGGGACTAGATTTCTCTGAGTTGAACTTTGATCTAATTGTCCATACACCTGCATCCCAAAATGCTTTGACTAGTTTAGTGTGCCTACAAGTACCATTCACTATTAGGAACAGAACTTTTATACATGATCTAATCTGTTTGCCTCTATGTGGTTTAGAAGTTATTCTAGGGTTAGATTGGTTATCTAAGTATCATGTTTTCCTTGATTGCTATGAAAGAACTGCTATTATTCCATCTGATAGTTTAGATATTAAACCATTTCTATCTCATACTTTATATCTAAATTCTGTAAGAGTTACATTAGACGGGAGTGATTGTGAGGGGTACGTTCTGTTAGCGGCTAGCTCGAATGATAGTGAACTAAGCTTAGAACGAATCCGAGTGGTGAAGGAATTTCCTGATGTTTTCCCGGACGACATACCTGAGTTTCCTCCTCAGCGAGAGATAGAATTCAGCATTGAACTAGTACCTGGAACCGGACCGATTTCCATAGCACCGTACCGGATGTCACCATTGGAACTTGCAGAGTTGAAGAAGCAGTTGGATGAGCTACTTGGAAAGAAATTTATTCGTCCCAGTGCATCACCTTGGGGAGCTCCAGTATTGCTAGTAAAGAAGAAGGATGGTGGAATGCGACTTTGCGTGGATTACCGGCAGTTAAATAAAGTCACCATCAAGAACAAGTATCCACTTCCACGGATAGATGATTTAATGCACCATTTGAAAGGTGCAACTGTGTTCTCGAAGATTGATTTGCGATCGGGCTATCACCAGATTCGAGTGAAAGAGTCGGATATACCGAAGACTGCATTTAGAACTCGATATGGTCACTATGAGTATACGGTTATGTCATTTGGACTAACTAATGCTCCTGCGATTTTCATGGATTACATGAATCGTATTTTTCGTCCGTACCTTGATCAGTTCGTAGTAGTTTTCATAGACGATATTCTCATCTATTCGAAGACAGAAAGAGAGCATGAAGAGCATCTAAGAACTGTATTGCAGATACTAAGGACTCAGAAGTTATATGCTAAACTATCAAAGTGCGAGTTCTGGACAGAGAAGGTGGCATTTTTGGGACACGTTATATCACAGAGAGGAATTGCAGTGGATCCTTCAAAAATTGAAGCAGTAGTGCAATGGGAACCACCTACGACCGTTACAGAAGTTCGGAGTTTTCTCGGACTAGCTGGATATTACCGGAGGTTTATTAAAGGGTTTTCTCAGATAGACTTACCTCTGACTAGCCTTACACGAAAGGAAGTTCCGTTCGTTTGGACGGCTAAGTGTGATAGAAGTTTCAAGATGCTTAAGGAAAAGTTAACAACTACACCTGTATTAGTACTACCCGACCCACAGAAACCTTTTGAAGTATACTGTGACGCTTTTCATAAAGGACTTGGATGTGTGCTGATGCAAGACAAAAATGTGGTGGCTTATGCTTCCCGGCAGCTGAGACCTCATGAACGAAATTATCCGACGCATGACTTGGAGTTGGCTGCAGTAGTGTTTGCTCTGAAGATCTGGAGGCACTATTTGTATGGCGCTCAACTAGAAGTTTTCTCTGACCACAAAAGTTTAAAGTATATCCTTGACCAGAAGGATCTAAATATGCGACAGCGAAGGTGGATGGAGTTCCTGAAGGACTATGATTTTAAGTTAAGTTATCACCCAGGAAAAGCGAACGTGGTGGCAGACGCCTTGAGCAGGAAGAATTTGAGTATCTCTTGGATGATGATAAAGGAAGAGAAGCTACTTGCGGAATTTGAGGACCTTAAGTTGGCTATGACTGAGACGTCAAGTGGAGTCCGTTTGGCCCAATTGCATATAACACCAGATTTTAAGATTAGGATTCAGCAAGCACAAGCACAGGATTCAGAAATGATGACGATGCTGAGACGGATGAAAGTAGAGGAACCAGAAGCTGTAAGACTAGATCGTAGCAGTCTCTGGAGATACAATAACAGAATTTGTGTGCCTAGCTCTGGAGATTTGCGGCAAAGGATTCTTGCAAAAGCCCATCAAAGTAGATTCTCTATGCATCCTGGAGTAACAAAGATGTATCAAAATTTGAAACAAATATTCTGGTGGCCGGGCTTGAAGAAAGAGGTAGCTGATTATGTCTCAAAATGTTTAACCTGCCAGAAGGTGAAGGTGGAACACCAGAAACCATCAGGAACCCTGCAACCCTTAGAAATACCACAATGGAAATGGGAGCAGATCACTATGGATTTTGTCACGGGATTGCCAAGGACCTTAACTGGACACAATGCCATTTGGGTAATTGTGGACAGGTTGACGAAGTCAGCGCACTTCCTTCCGATTCGAGTTGACTATACATTAGAAAGGCTGGCACGGATATATATTCAAGAAATCGTACGATTACACGGAATACCTTCGTCAATTGTTTCAGATCGAGATCCGAGGTTTACTTCCAGATTCTGGGGAGCTTTCCAGAGAGCGTTGGGAACAGAATTGCATATGAGTACAGCATACCATCCTCAGACAGACGGACAATCAGAGCGGACAATCCAGACATTGGAAGACATGCTAAGATCTTGTGTGATGGATAACCAAGGCAGTTGGGATAGGTATTTGCCATTGGTCGAGTTCGTCTACAACAACAGTTACCAACAAAGTATCGGGATGGCACCATATGAAGCTCTCTACGGAAGAAGGTATCAGACACCATTGTGTTGGAATGACGACGGAGAAGCTAGTGTCTTAGGTCCAGACTTAGTGCAAGAAACTACTGAAAAGATAAAGGGGATTCGCCAGAAGATCCAGACAGCACAGAGCCGTCAAAAGAGCTATGCCGATAATAGACGTAGACCCTTAGAGTTTAGTGAGGGAGACCATGTCTTTCATAAAGTAACCCTGACTACTAGAATAGGTAGAGCCCTTAATACTAAAAAGCTTAACCCTCGATACATAGGACCTTTCCAAATACTTAAAAAAGTCGGACTAGTAGCTTATCAAGTAGCCCTTCCTCCATATCTGTCAAACCTTCATGATATTTTTCATGTCTCGCAACTTAAGAAATATATTCCCGACGAGAGTCACATTTTACAACCAGAGACAGTACAGTTACGAAACGATTTGACATATCAAGCATCACCAGTTCAGATCGTAGAAAGAGGTGATAAGCAGCTAAAAGGCAAAACTGTTCACTTAGTCAAAGTAGCTTGGGGACAAAGAGGAGAAGAAGAGCACACTTGGGAACTGGAAGATAAGATGAAAGCCGATTACCCGCATTTATTCTCAGGTAACTGAAATTTTGAGGGCAAAATTTTCTGTTAGGAGGGTAGAATGTAACAACCCCGATTTTCGAGTACGCGAGATCTTTTCTGAAAGTACGAATTTCTCCAGAAGATCAGTAAGGGGAAAACCTTTGATATATCATCAAGAATCTCAATCCTCATTGTCATTATGTCATCTTTAAGTTAGAACCTTTCCCGAGGCAATCTCGATGATGCAGTCGCGAATAACCTAGTTTTTGAACCGTATCGGTTAGGAGTTTTAATTCGGGTTTTCGTAAATAGTCTCAGTTTGACAAACCGGACTCGATTTATGAGAGAAGAGAGATAATAGTATAATATTATCATTATATTAGTATTAGAAAATGCTTGAATGATATTATAAGGTTACCTGTCTGTTTTAGTTAAAAACAGAAAATCGGTTTAACCGGGTTCACAATTTACTGGTGCAGCTTAGCACCAGCACTCTCTGATGACTTTAGCAATGCTAAGGCCTCATTATACATGTTTTATTCTCATAATAAATATGTTACTAGTGTCATTTATGCTAGTAGCTCAGAAAATAATTTTTAGAGATGTTTTCACAAGTGTTCCGATACACCTAGTTTTAGTAGTTATACATCTGAGATATTTTAATATTATTTTAATCCACCTCCAAGCCAACCAATAACAACTCACCCTACACCCCCAAAACCCCCAAGGCTGGCTCATTTTCACTTTGTGGCCGAAAATAGGTAGAGAGAAAAAGAGAGAAAAGTTCTTAGTTCCAAATCTTCAAAGCTTGATTTCTGCTGAACTAAAACTCAAATCAAAATTCCAATCCGACCAAAATGATCCTCTCTTCTTTCTCTACATGATTATATGACTTATCAAGGCTAGGATCAAGGTGAGTTGGCTGCACCATCTCTCTTTTGATTCAGTTTCAAGGAAACATGCTTAAATATGTGTTTTCTTGATGTGATTTAGGAGGAAAAAGTGCTTAAGGACCACCTGAAAATCTAACTGAATTAGGGGCAGCAAAATCAGGTAGGGTGCCATGAAATTAATCTTGATTATTTGTGTTTGAGTTGTGTGAATGTTGTATAATTTGGCTGTGCTAAAAATTGGTTGCATATATGATTGATTCTTGGTGAAAATTTGGTGAAATTTTGATGAAATTTGATGAAATTCAAGCTTTAAAGTTCATGTTCTTGGGCAGCTGGAAAAATGAAACCCTAAGCTTAAATTGAGGTTCAATTTGTGTTGAACTCATGTAGAAAAGATGGGGTTTTAGTGGCTGCTAATTTATTATGAATTATAGTAAAAATCGGTTGCTGAAAAGACTGAAAAACGAGTAAAAACAGAGAAAGAATCTGAAAAATTTATGAAGAACATGAAGAACACTTTGAGTGTGGTGAAGAACAATGAAGAACACCTTTTTGATTCATAAAAGGGCAAGGAAGTAATTATTTTGGTGTTTGAGGGGTTATTTGGTAATTACTGAAAGTTAGGGTGGTAAAAGTAGAAATATTAAAAGTTACGTGTGGTAAAAAGTGAATTTTAAAGGTTAAAAGTAAAAGTAAGTTAATTTTCGAAAATTTAATGATAAAATAATAAATAATAATAAAATATTAAATAATAATATTTAATTAAAAATAATATTTTAATAAAAATAATAAAATAATGCGAAAAAGGCAGTTTTCTGTAAAAGCTTTAGAAAGACAACTTTAAGTGCAGAATCTCATAATTACCTTCATAAAACACTTAGGGAGTGGTAAGAACATATTAGTGAGGCAAAGATAAATAAAAGATAAAAGTTTAAGAAAAGATAAAAATCGAAGAAAAAGTCTGTAAGATTTTAATGACAGAAAAACAGACAGAGACTAGCAAACAAACTAGGGCACATAGTTAGTCTTTGAGTTGCGACTAGGGTTAGGTATTATATGAAAAGTTAAATTGTTTCAGTATAGACTTAATGAACCTATACTTGGGACATGCTAACTATTCATACTGAAATTTACATAAGCTTTAAATACACAGATTAAACAGAGAAATCAGAGCAGGGTAAAGAGACTAAGAGCAGAAGGCTTATTGAAAGGTTAATTGTTGCTTGAGGCAACCCAAGAGATATTGTTTGCTTATTCGTTGCTGGATGCAACCTAAGAGATAATATTTATTATCTGTTGCTTTAAGCAACCCAAGAGTTTCTGTAGGGAAACTTGGATACCTACAGCAATTTTCTGTTCCCAATAGTATATTTCCTGCGAGTAGAAAGTAGAGGCTGTCTCAATAGAGCTGCTAATAATTATATGTGCATTTATTTGAACGGAAGATTGTATCCGGGAAATCATGAACTCGTGACCGGATAAATGTTGGGAATGCAGGTGCTAACCGACACATGAGCTCATGGCCTGTACTAGGGCTAGACATGCATCATTCTTGTCTGCGCATCATTCTCTGTTTCTTTCCTTCTTGTGAGTGAACTATTTCTTTATGTTTGTCTGCTTGAGTGTTATGTCTGTGCTTTATTTCCTTGTGTTCTTCTATTTGTGTTCTGTTTTCTGTTTTCCTATCTATTTTAACTACTGTTTACTACTTTATTGTATTCTAATATCTATCTGCTAATCGGAATCAAATAAATGAATGTAACTAATAACCCCGACCCTACTAAGAACTCCCCAGTTCTTACCCCTTCTCTCCCTTCCTCCCCCCTCAGATGGAGACGGGCGTGATCTTCTATGAGTTCGAGGACCCTTACGTCTACGAGGATCCGGTACATCACAGTTACTTCATTATGGGTTTGGAGCCTCGTATTAAACGATATGTGTTACCTAATCGAGCTTTTCAACATCCTCTGTCTAGCCCGCATTTTGACCCCGATGCTCCTTACGACTTTCCCTTATCCTGGTTACATCCTGACGCATCTGGACATCTTTTTCCTGATAATCCCGGGCACCCTATACCAGCTCAACCTTTGAATGAGGCGGTACCTGAGCCTATCATTCCTGATGAGCCTGAGTTAGCTGATGACTACGTACCTGTGATACCACCAGAGTGGGATTTTCCCCCTGAGCCGATCCCTGACTTTCCACAGCCTGATGAGCCGGCACTACCAGACGGTGGGGTAGCTCCTATACACGCGAACGGACCTGTGCTCGCGAATGGTTTTATACATAGTGACAGCAGTGTTTCTGGTGGATCTGAGGGTATAGCTGTAGCTGCAGATGATGAGGAGTAGGAGGATCCTGAGATAGAGATAGAGCAGGATGAGGAGATGGACGAGCATCGCGGCGATTCTCCGAACGGTCACGTGTAGATATAGCTTGACTGCGGAAGGGGCATTCTTTTGATGACACTCTAGTCTGACATTATCTGTTAGTTAGTCTCTCACTTGTGTTAGTACACCCGAGAGCTAGGAGCTATATAGTGGTTAGGCTAGCCTGGGTGCCAGTTTAGTGGCTTTTTGTATGGGCCAGGCCCTGGGAGTGTCGTGTATATATTAGCTACGTAGGATGACGAGGATGTAAACTGACGTGATCTTGTGTAAACGCTGCATGTTTTGTTATAGTGTACATGATGTATATTATCAGTTGTGTTTCTATGTTTCTTTATGCCGCTTTTCTATTACTCTCAATGTATGCTTGTTTATTTTACCTTGTTATCTGCAACGATACGATATAAAAAAAAATTACCCGTAAAATTGGCATCGCTCTAACAAGGAACAGGCTCATATAGTAAATAATAGTTAATAATTAAGAAGGATAAGTTAGTAACACTTAGCTTCTTGTATGACCATGGCACACTGGGAGTTGGGTCGTTACATATTATGCCTTTGTCTATATATCATGCTTTGAGGCTCCCTCCCTTAAAAAGGTCGGTAGATCATTTTGTTTTGGCAGATAAAAGCATCATCACAGTGGTTGGAATTGCTGAAGACGTGCTGGTGAGCATTAAGGGGCTCACATTTCTCATTGACTTCTATATCTTGGAAATGCCCCCTAATGACTCAGGAAGACCGTCATCCATCCTGCTTGGAAGGCCATTCCTGAAGACTTCAAAGTTCAAGTTGGATGCCTTCTCAAGAACTTATTCTTTTGATATAGACGGCCGAGCCGTGAGCTTCAATCTGGAAGAAGCTATGAAGCACCCTCCGGAAGATCATTCTATCTTCCAGTGCGACATCATTGATGAGACTGTAGCTGCAGTTCAACAAGAAGAAATAGAAGAGATGCACATGGAGCAAGGTCCAAGTGTGGGGAGACCCTCTGAACACAATAAAGACACTTCGCCACCATCACTAGCTCTAGAAGCTCAAGTGTCTAGCCATGAGCAGAAATTGGAATTGAAGCCCCTTCCACCCCACCTCAAGTATGCTTACCCTGAGGATAATCAGAAGCTCCCAGTTATCATTGCAAGGGAACTCACTTCCCAACAGGAGGAGCAGTTGCTTAGTGTGCTAAGAAGACACAAGAAGGCAATTGGGTGGAGCTTGGCAGATATAGTAGGCATCAGCCCTCAAGTCTGTGAGCATAGAATATTTTTAGAAGAGGGAGCAAGGCCTGTCCATCAAACCCAAAGTAGACTGAATCCCACCATCTTGGAGGTTGTCAAGAAGGAAGTGACTAGACTGCTGGAAGCTGATATCATCTATTCAATCTCAGATAGCGAATGGGTCAGCCTAGTACAAGTGGCGCCCAAGAAGTTTGGAGTTACTACAGTGAAGAATGAGCAAGGAGAGCTTATAGCAACTAGAGTACAGAATTCCTGGAGAGTATGCATTGATTACAGGTGCCTCAACCAGGCTACTCACAAGGATCACTACCCCCTGCCATTTATTGATCAGATGCTTGATCGTTTGTCAGGTAAATCACACTACTGCTTCTTAGATGGTTATACAAGTTATTTTCAAATTCATATAGCTCCTGAAGATTAGGAGAAAACTAATTTTACATGTCCCTTTGGAACGTATGCATACAAAAGGAGATTAGCAATCGTACTGATGATGCTAACACTGTTGTCTCTTTTGTTAGAAACCATATTATATGTCGCTTTGGATCACCACAAGCAATCGTGAGTGATCAAGGCACTCACTTTTGTAACAGGAGATTAGCTGGACTACTGAAGAAGCATGGCATTGTGCACAAGGTAGCAACAGCTTACCATCCCCAGACTACTGGACAAGCAGAGGTGTCTAACAGAGAAATAAAGCACATTCTGGAGAAGATAGTAAAGCCCCATAGAAAATACTGGAGCACCAGGCTACAAGATGCGCTTTGGGCATATCGGACAGCATACAAGACACCAATCAGGATGAGCCCCTTCCGCCTAGTTTATGGAAAAGCCTGTCACCTCCCAGTAGAGGTAGAGCACAAAGCATTTTGGGCGGTAAGAGAGATCAACATGGGATTTGAGAAGGCTAGAGCTGAAACGAAGCTGCAACTACAAGAATTAGAGAACCTCTGCCTAGAAGCATATGATAACTCCAGGATATACAAAGAGAAGATGAAGGCTGCGCATGACAAGCACACAAAGAGGAGAGAGTTCAGACTTGGGGAGTAAGCTCTCCTTTACAACTCCAGACTGAGGCTCATGCCAGGCAAGTGAGATCCAGATGGGAAGGTCCCAAATAGAGTAGAGAAGGCAGAGCCATACAGAGTCTTTCACATGAGTCATCCTTCAAGCTCCAAATTCATAAAGGTCAATGGACATCGCTTAAAGCTGTATTGTGGTGAGAAGATGAAGAACACCAAGGAGCTTGAGATCTTCCTCTTGGAAGATCCACCAACAGCAGAATACTGAGCTTGTGGACCGTCCAACTTAAGGACGTTAAAGAAAAGTGCTAGGTGGGAGACAACCCACCATGATACGATCTTTCATTTTTCTTAGTTTTATTTTAGTTTATCAGTGTTCACTCATAAATCCTGCATATTCATCTGCATGCTGCATTTTGCATTCTGCATAATGAAAAAAAAAAGGGGCACGCAATGCACGAGCGTCCACGATGCGTACGCGTCATATGTGCATGGGAGTAAGGCTGGAAGCGTGCTTTAGGCACAAACAAGCCCACGCGTACCCGTCCCTGACGCGTATGCATCGCTTGCGAATTCACCAGTCTACGCGTACGCGTACCTCACGCGTACGCGTGACTTTGCAAATCAGCGTAAATGGGTGTATGGCCAGAGAGTTATGATGTTGTGGGGCTGGAACTATGCTAGAAGCACAAGTCCTATCACGCGTACGGGTCCCTGACGCGTACGGGTCCCTGACGCGTACGCGTCGTTTTTCCATCCAGGCCATCCACGCGTGCGCGCCACTGACGCGCACGCATCGTTTAAAATTTTTGAACATGTGCGTTTTGGACAGAAAGTTATGTGTGCGCGAGGCTGCCTTCACACCAATCGCACAACCCATGTCACGTGTACGCGTCCCTGGCGCATACTCGTCACTTGAAAATAGCGCGATCCACGCGTACGCGTGTTGCACGCATACGCGTCGCCTATGACGCACCACTAAAACACTTTAGCGCCTGATTTCAAATCCTCCTGATCGACCGGAATTTACTCCCCATATAAAATGAATCCGTTCTTTGGAAAGCGCACCAAATATCGTCAACTAATAACCCACTAGGAGTGGGTCGAATCCCACAGAGATTAACGGACTAAAGCAAACAATAGTTAATTGATTATCCTAGTTAGACTATTCATATTGGAGTGATAATCAACAAAGAAATGTAAATGACATGAAAATAAAGGAAAGCAAGAAAGTGCAAGAAAGTAAATGGCAAGGAAAGTAAAGTACAAGTAAAGTACTGGAAATGTAAAGTCCAGAAAATGTAAATAACCATAAAGTAAATAAAAGAAAAAAAGATAAAATAAACATTGGGATCAAGAGATATTGTATTCTCCGGATTAATTGATTCCATCTCATCTTCAATCATGCAACTCATTGACCTCTTGGCAATCATGATTGATTGAGCCCCAATTCCTTGGTGACTCAATCTCTCAACTCTTGATCAATAGCCAATTCTTTGGTCTAATTGCCCATGAGAAGATTTGAAGAATGGTCCATGATTATACCACACACTTTCCTAAGTCCAAGTAGAGGGAGGATTATATGTCACCATATCCAAACACCAAAACCCAAATTTATTCAAGTGTGAGAAAGAATTTCAAGCATGGTTTTATGTTTTCTCTTCCAAGGTTCCCATAAAACCCAATTACATTCAATCTCTTTTCCAAGATAATTGAATGATAGAATAAAGAATAAAATTCTTTCTAGTAAATCAAAGAGAAATGAATAGAAGAAGAATAAAAACAATCAATCCATTGAAAAATAATAGAGCTCTCTTTCCCAATGGAAAGAGTTAGTAATTCATAACTAAAATATTTACAAGTAAGAAAGAAAAGAAAGGAAGCTGATGGTGAACAGAGAGGGTCCAAAGACTCTCCCAATCCAGCATGAGTAATTCTATGAAACTAAGGCCTTTATATAGGCTCTCCTAAATTACAAACTTAAATGAAATTAAAAGCAAATTACAAAGAAATGAAAACAAACTATTCTAGATGCTTCTTGTGGCCTTGATTGGTTGACAATTGTGGCTTGAATAAGAGTTGGAGTGGGCTTGGTTGAAGGTTGATGGCTGCAGGGAGAAGTTGGCGTGTGGTTTCAAGTGCCACTCCCACTTGATTTTTCACTTTGGATTATGACCTACTTTGAATGCTAAATAGATGGAGTTCTTTGGGCCTCAATTTAAATGTCCACTATGAAGTATTATATATTTTTGGAAAGCCCTGGATGTTAGCTTTCCAACGCTTTAGGAATCAACTCATTTGGACTTTTGTAGCTCAAGTTATGCCCAATTGAAGATGCCTAGGTCAGTCTGTCAAATAGCCCGGCGTGCCACACCCACTTCTTGCGTGCCACGCCCCATATGTTGTGAAGCTGGCGTGCCACGCTCAAAACTGGCATGCCACACCTTCAATGATGCACCAAAATCTCCTCTCTGGCCATTAGAACTGGCGTGCCATGCCCAGAATTCCAAGTGGCACGCCCATTATGAAAATAGAGCTGGCGTGCCACGCCTTCGATATCAAGTGGCACGCCCAGGTTTTGCAACACTAAATTAATGGCCTGTTTCACCTTGTGTTTAACGTCCACCATAAAGTGTTATATATCGTTGTAAAGCTCTTGATGTCAGCGTTCTAACGCCACCAAAATCAGATCATTTAGATCTCTACAACGCAAGTTATGTTCCTTTGAAGATGAAGAGGTCAGGCTGGTAACTCTACAATAACGTGTTTTTCTCCTTGTGTTTTCAGGGTCAATATCTTCCTCAATTACAGTTTTCATTATAAAGTGTTATATATGGTTGGAAATTCCTAGATGTCTACTTTATAATGGTACTAGAATCACCTCATTTGGAGTTGTGTGGCTCAAGATATCGTCATTTAAATGAGAAGCGGTCAGGCTGGCATATGCCCCGGCGTGCCACTCCCAATGCTTGGCGTGCCACGCCCATAGTGGGGCTCAAAATCACTCCTCTGGTACTTAAGCCTGACATTCCATGTCCAAAACACTAAGTGGCACACCCTCTTTGAGATCTTGGCCTCACAAACCTGGCGTGCCATGCCCAAAGCACCAAGTGGCACGCCCATGTTGGAGCTTCATTCTTTCAAGCTTGGCATGCCACGCCTAGAACCCAAGTGGCACGTCCATGTTGGTCTTCATTCTTTCAAGCTTGGTGTGCCACGCCTAACACCCATGTGGCACGCCCATTGATGAGAATAGGCTTCAGAAGCTTGGCGTGCCACGCCCAGAGCTTCAAATAGCACGCCCATATAAAATTCTTCAACCTTTTTTGCTGGAATGTTGGCCTGGCATGCCACGCCCAGAGCTTCAAGTGGCATGCCCATTGTTGAGAGTTGGTTTAAAAGCTTGGCGTGCCACGCCCAGAGCTTCAAGTGGCACGCCCAGAGCTTCAAGTGGCACCCCCAGCTTCACACGCCCAGTTTTATATGTTATTTTCTTCCCCTTTTGTTGCTCTTTTCACCTAAAATTCAGCACAAACCCATTTCAAAGCAATGTACCATAATATATATCATTTGGTTCATGAAATTGAATTGATAAATGAGATTATGCTCTTTTTATAGTCCTTTTAGATAAGAAAAAGGGTACATGATGCACAGTCATCACTTCCACCCCTCCAATCCTAATTCTTTTCAATCCTAATTATTTCTTCTTTCTTTTTTCTTTTTTCTTCCTTATTCTTTCTTCATATCTATTACTTTCTTCATCCATTCTTCATCTTCTTCATCAAGGTTCTTTTCTTCTTCCCCTTTTACTCTTTCATTATTACTTTAATTTATGTTTCCTTCTTCTTCTTTTTTCTTTTAATTTCATTATCTATGGATTCTTTTTCTTTCTTCTTTCTTACATTTTTATGTTGGTGTTGGAATTTTATTTGGTTATTACTTTCTTACAATGATGCTTGTGGATACTATAAGGAGCGATTTGACAATTGATATTTTCATGTGGCTCTCATATACATTTGGATTATATTATTTTCATTCCTACTTTAACTTGCCTACCAAGTGTTTTTGAAAAAGCCTATGGCATCTTGAACTCTATTTTGTTTTACTTCTCTTTTACTTGAATGCCTCTTTTTCCAAATGCTTGCATTACACATGTAATTGGGATTATCATTCACAATTGTCATCATTACAACTGCTCTTTTAGTTGGCACATTTATTACTTGATGCTTGAGCTATCCTTCTCATGCCTGTTACTTGCATGTTTTTACCCTCTTGCATCTGATTATTTTGAATTGCCTACCTACTCTTAATTGATGTCTTACCTACATGTTGTAGCTACCATGTAGTTAGGCTATCATCTTTTCGTTGGCATTCATTATCACTTAGAATTTTCTCCCTTCCGGTCTTAGTTATCTATATTTCAC
Organism: Arachis ipaensis; assembly: GCF_059453495.1. Taxonomy (NCBI): domain Eukaryota; kingdom Viridiplantae; phylum Streptophyta; class Magnoliopsida; order Fabales; family Fabaceae; genus Arachis; species Arachis ipaensis. Next base: position 83,384,579 of record NC_142444.1, read on the forward strand.
ACTCTTCCTTTTTCTTCTTCCTTAGGCATGGGTACCAAGAAAGAAAAAGAGAAGGCCACTGACCAGACACCAGCAAGGAGAGGAACCAAGAGAACACTGGCAAAAGTACTTCCATCTACCAGTGTAAAGCCACCAACAAAGCGAGTGAAGAGGATCATTGAGGTTGATGAATCAGAGAAAGCCTTTCCCACCCGAGACTCCTCACGGTTTGCTAACCGTTATTGCGAATAGATGTTCTCCATCCTAGCTGAGAGGAACCACAACAATGAGTATTTTCTCATTGGTCCAACACACCTTGTTGATTTTATGGAGCCCCGCATAGAGAGGAGACAGTGGAGATTTTTGAGGAGACAGCCGTGAGAGGCCAACTTATCATGGGTCGTTGAGTTCTACTCAAATTTCTACTTGCCTACTCTGCAGACTGTCTTCGTCTGTCAGCAGTAGGTCCCTGTCTTCGAGAGTGCCATACAGAGAGCATTGGACCTTTCACCTAGTCCAGAGGGATGGGACGCCTATCAAGAGGCTTTTTTCAAGCGTCAGCCATACCAGTTCGACTGGAATAGCATCCTTGGTGTCATAGCACAACTTGGCAGCAAGTGGATCTACAGACAGCATAGGACTTGACCTAAGAGCATCTCAGCCCAGTCACTCACCCTGGCACAAATTATGTCCTACTATGTCTTTCCGAGCACTCACGAGTCAACCTTCACAACAGACATGGCTGTCCTCATCTGGTGCATCCTGACAGAGCAACCCCTCAACTTGCCTGACACATCCAGGCTGCCATGGGACACGTACAGATAGTGGGTAACCTGCCTTTCCCCGCCTTGGTTTCAGATTTGGTCTCTGCAGCAGGTGTGTCCTCTCTGGTAGGCGACACGAAGGTCATGATCCCTAGAGCCAACCAGTATGTCTCGAACGGGAAGTACATTAGGTTGCCAGTCCCCTCTGTAAGCCAGCCTGCAGGTCCATCTTTGGATACTCCTTCTTCTTCCACTCCACCATCATCTACACCACAAGCACCATCCATCAACCAGATGTTCCTTCAGATCCTTGAGCAGTTCGACCGGCAAGACTGGCAGATGGAGCAAATGGAGCGCCATAACAAGCACCGATACAACTATTTGAAGGACCTCATAGTTGGTACACACCCACCTCCAGAACCAAAGGACATCCCAGACTCCCCTTCATTCAGTAGCACAGGAAGCCAAGGCAAACCAGACACTAAAGGCGACACTTCCAGCCCTCCCTTGCTCCTTACTAATGGCACGGAGGACCGTGCCAAGCTTTAAGTATGGGGAGGTCAGTCCTTGACTTCCGGAGGTAACTTCTCTCTCTTAACACCAACATTTTTAGTTTTTCTTTTGTTAGATAGGATAGATTGCATGGTAATAATTGTTTGCATGTATGTTTTGCTTAGTTAAAATAATGAGTTTCTTTTCAAGACCCTTTTTTATAGCATTTCACTAATTTAAATTAAAAATTTTTGTTAAACTTGTTTGAGGATTGTAATTTGGAACATGAATTATAGCTAAGAACACACAATCCATGAGTTTTGAGCTTATTTATATGGTTACGTTATATAACCATAATATTTTATTCTTGTGTATTCTCTTTTCTGTGACTGCAATCTAAATTTTGTTCCATTCTATACGTCCATTGTTTAGTGTATTTACATGCTTGCATATGATTGAGGCCATCATTTGTTATTAGCTCACTTATCCCAAATAGCCTACCCTTTCAATCACCTTTATTTTCCACTTTGAGCCTTTTAATCCCCATTGTTCTACATTTTACCACATCACTAGCCTTAAGCAGAAAAACAAGTAATTACCTGATTTGAATCTTTGGTTAGCTTAAGATAGAGATTGTGTGTCAATTAAGTGTGGGGAACTGTGGGGACTTGGGTTGATGAAAGTGTACAGTGTTTCATTGACAAAATATTGGAAATTTGGGTACCTACTCATATGAGACCAGAAAAATTAAAAATCCATGTGCATTGATATGTTATGTTTACTTTTATATTTAAAAAAAAGAAGAAAAAAAATTATATATATATATATATATATATATATATATATATAATATAAATAAATATGGGATAAAATTACCCCCCAATGCTAAGTTTAATAAAAGATCATTGCATATGTGGTGAATTAAAAGAAAATTTGGTACATGAGTATGTGAATTATACAAAAGTGGGAATTTTGGGTAGCTAAGCATGATTTTAGAATTACATAGAGTGTGTGTGTGTTAGGTGAGAGCTTAGGTTAGTCAAAGATTCATATTATAGCTCACTTAGCCATACATATATCCTCACCCTTACCTTAGCCCCATTACAACCTTGAAAAGACCTCATGATGTTTGCATTGGTATACTAAATATTTGTTGATTGGTTAGATGAAGAACAAAGTTTAGAAAGCATGACTAGAGAAGAGTAGAGCGATTAACCCTAGACACTTGAGAGTTAGAGTGATATACACTACCAGTGAGGGTTCAGTGCTTGATTCTATGTTCCCTGCTTTCATGAGCTACCTTCTTACAAGTTTCCTTGTCTTTATTATATGATTTGAATTAGTGGAATCTGATTTATATTTGTCTTGGAGAACTTGTTTATTTTCAACTAAGTATGCAGAACCATCTTAGCATATAGTTGCATTCATATATAGGTTGCATTTCAGGAGTCTTACTTTCCCCTATTCATTCCCTTTGTCTCCTTGAGCTTAGCATGAGGACATGCTAATGTTTAAGAGTGGGGAGTTTGATAAACCACTATTTTTTGGTTTATCTTGTGCTAATTTGAGTAGTTTTTATCAAGTCTTTGCACACTTATTCATATGATTTACATGATTTTATAATTCTTTCCTAATTCTGTTCTATGATTGAAAACTTGCTTCCTAAGCCTTTAAATTGTATATTTTTAATTCCCCTTTATACCATTCGATACTGTGATATGTGTGTTCAGTGTTTTCAGGCTTTATAGGGCAGGAATGACTTAGAGAATGGAGAGAAAGCTTGCATAAATGGAAGGAACACAAGAAATAAAGGAGACAACCAGCGAGCATCGACGCGCATGCATGGCTCACACGTGCACGTGAATTGAGGTTTTGCACAGCGACGCGTACGCGTGCCTGACGCGTACGCGTGACATGCGTGACCTGTAAAAATCGAAGAAAACGCTGGGGACGATTTTGGGCTGAATTTGGACCCAGTTTCTGGCCCAGAAACACATACTAGAGCCAGGGGACAAGAAGAGACTCAAGAGACATTCTCATTCGCATAGTTTTAGTTTTAGTTTAAATCTTAGAGAGAAAAATTACTACTTCCTCTAGGTTTCTTTTACATTGATAGATTTCTAGTTTTCATGCTTTTTATGCTTTTGCTTTGGATATTGAGAAGAGTCATTACCTCCATTGAAGTTGCCACTATTCTAGTTTGTTTCCTTATTCCTTTACTTTTATTGCCCATTAACCCTGTTTGGATAAGTATGTTTATGATTTTGGGATTTATTAATGCAAAGTATTGTTTATCATGTCTTCCTTTTATTCCCTTTATATGCCTATGAACGTTATATTCATGTCAATGGAGTAGTTTCCTAACTTAATTGGGAGTTGATTAAGAGAAGAACCTTGAGTTGGAATACTCAAGTGTTAATTTTAATTGGAAGTTGTTGGCTGGCTCTCTAGTCTCTGACTCTAATCCTTCCTTGTGAGAGGATTAGAACTTGAGACATAATTAGTTAGTTAGTTACTTGACTTTCCTTTATTCAGTAAGGGATGACTAAGTAGAACAACAACTTTTTAATATTACACTTGGAAAAATCCAACAAGGATAAAACTTTCAATTAATCTTCTCCCGGTCAAGGCTTTTATTTGATTATATAAATTCTCTCGTTAATTTTCATCGCCTTAAATTACAAATATTTAATTTCCTGCTCTCTAACTCTTAAAAATCCTCGGAAAACTCCCGACTAATAAAATAGCACTCTTTTGTCAACTCGTTGGGAGACGACCTGGGATTCATACTCCCAATATTTTATTCTAAAATTTGTGACAACCCTTTCTAAATTGATAAGCGAATTTTGCTGGTTAGGAACTGTACTTGCAACATATTTCTTTTATTAATTTCTTAATCGGCTAATTTTCGCCACGTGAACGTGCAAAAAACCCACAGGCACGTTCCTTTTCTCGTCAGCGCTCTTTATTTCTCCACCGTCGTCTTCCTCTTCTCGGTGTTGCAGTGGTTCGTTCTTTTCTTATATCTCTCCCTCTATAAGCTCACTCTCTTCACCACTTGTTCACTGCTTCTTTGAATCATTTTTCTTATTTTAATATTTTCTCATTTTTTTTATGTTTGAGTTAATTTTGTCTTTGTTGATTGTTAATTTTTTTGAGTTAATAGAGTTGTTTGTTATTAATTTTCTGAATTAGCAAGGGTTTGATTTTGCTCTGAGTTAACAGGATCTATTTTTGTTTTGAGTTAAAGGGGTTTATTTTTTTTTAAAGTTAAAGAGTTGATTATTGTTAATTTTCTGACTATTCTTTTGTCTTCTCCAACTCATGGTATATTTGTTTCAACTCTATCCTAAGATCCGTTATAACATCCTCCGCCTCATTCAATTACGCTTCAAGCTCTTTGATTTTTCTTTTCTGATTAATTGACGCTCTCTTTACTTCGGCTGTCTGCATACAAAGAAAACATCGTTTATGGTACTTTGTCTCTCTAAAACAAAAAACAAATGCAATATTTCAAAACAAATACTCAAAACTGATTCCTAAAGAACATTCACGTTTATAACTCGAGCCATTTAGGTAAACAATTCTTCTTTCGATTATAGTTATTATCCCCCTAATTCATTAAACTTTTAGGATTTTGGTTAGTAGGTACAATCAGTTTGCTCAAACTTCATAATAGGTATTATCTAAATTTGAAGTATTTTTTTGTCTTAAATTTGTTTCAAATTTGAAGTATTTGAAATTATATATTAAATTTTTAATAATTTTATTTTATATTTAATTAAACCAGTTCAATTATAGTTCGATGCTAGCCAGACTATTGAATCATTGAACCAGTCACTTAACAGGTTTAATAACCAGTTTTGTTCTCACAACTATGTTTTTATAGAATGTATATATTATCGATCTAATTATTGAATCACAATAATATACCATGAATATCATTTATATTTTATACTAAATTTTTCCCAAGTTTAATCAAAATGTAACCATTAGTATATATATTTTTGAGTAAAGGACATTTTCGTCCCTGACCTTTTTTTTGCAGACATTTACATTAAAGCCCCTGACCGCTGAAAAACGTGGACATTTATGTCCTTCCGTTGAATTCAGCCGTTTGCACTGGACGCAAAAGGCTGAGTGATAAACTCCAATTTTGTAGTTTATATTGTGCTTAATTTAGGAGATTTTATCAACTTTTCTCACATTAATTCAATGAAATAGCATGGTTTTGTAATTCTCCCTGAATTTGTGCTTAAGTGTAAAAACATACTTTTTAGGTCTAAAAATAGCTAAATTTAATTCACTTTTATTTCATTCGATACCTTGATATGTTTGTTAAATGATTTCAGGTTTAGAAGGCAAAGATTAGATTGAAGGAATGAAGGAAAAGCATACAAAGTGGGAGAACTCATTAAGAAATGAAGGAATCGCAAAGCTATCAAGCCTGACCTCTTCCTACTCAATCGATCATAACTTGAGCTACAGAGGTCCAAATGAGGCGGTTCCAGTTGTGTTGGAAAGCTAACATCTGGGACTTCAAAATGATTTAAAATTTTCCATAGTTTCATGGCGTTTAAGGACGCATACGTGTGCATCACGTGCACGTGTCGGTGGATCAGCGTGGGTCATTTTGAAGAAAATGTGGCCAGCGATTTCTAGCTCATTTTGGGCCCAATCCAACTCATTTCTGATGCTATTGAACCCAAGGATTGAGAGAGGAATGAACCAAGTAGTCATAGTGAAGTTTTTGCATCATGTGGTAGGTTAGTATTCTAGAGAGAGAAGCTCTCCTTTCTCTCTAGAATTTAAGGTAGTTTAGGTTTAATTTTCTCAAATCCAATTTTCAATTCTTATTTTGATTTAGTCTTCCCTTTTAATTTCTTGTTATTACATCTTTGTTCTTCTAGTTTTACTTGTCATTTCTTATTTTGCTCTCTTTTATGTTGATGAACAATTGTTGGATCTTGATTTCTTCTAATGCAAATTTATGTTTCTATGTTTCTTTTATGTTGTTCTTGCTTGCTATTATTGATTTCTTGCTTATGATAGTTATGAGTTTCCTTTAATTCTTGCATTTTACGATGTTTATTTTTCTTGCATACTAGGTGTTTGATAAAATGTTTTCTCTAGTTTTTGAGTAGTTTTCTTGACTCTTAGTCTAGGCTAAGGGAATTGAGTGACCTTGAGTCATTGAGTCTCATTGAATTGATGATTTGAGAACCCTATGTGGTCAATTTGATACCATTGACACTGGCCTACTACTAAGTCAATTAGTAGCTAGGTTAGGATTTATGCATTGATGTTGATCAAGCCATTTGACATACTTCAAGCATAGAAGTACATTTAATGAGCTTGGTTCCTCATAATTGTCAATACATATTTTGTAGACAAGGATGGTGATCTCAATTACCTATGTCTAACCAAGAGTTCTTTTCTTTATTTTATTAGCTCTTATCATTTACTTTCTTGTCATTTATATTTTCTTGTCCCTATATAAATCAAACCCCCTTGCATCTTCATAGCCAATAATTAAACACTTCATTGTAATTCCTTGTGAGACAACCCGATGTTTAAATACTTCGGTTAATTTTTATTGGGGTTTGTACTTGTGACAACCAATATTTTTGCCTGTGAAGATTCTTTGTTGGTTTAGAACTATACTTGCAACGAGATTTCATTCGTGAAATTCTAAACTGTACAAGAATCTGAACATCAAAATGGCACCGTTGCCGGGGAATTGCAATGGTGTTATATTATTGGCTATTGTGAATATTTTGAATATGTTTGCCTTTTGCTTATTTGTTAGTTTTTGTTAGCTTTAGAACTTTGTTGCTTATTTTTGTTAGCTTTTTTTTTATTTGCTATTATAAATTCTCACCACATTGGCTATGAGTTTGGCTCAAATTATGTTGTAGGGAATTGAAGTTACAATGATAACATGCATCAAGGATGGAACAATCAAAGGTGGAGGGAGCCTCAAAGGATTGATCACCCTTCTTGGCAACAACCTCCTCCGGTCTCTTATAGGTATAATTCCACTCCTAATGTATATCAATCTAATGGATGCAGTGACCCTCATTGTGGTTGTCAATGACCACCACCACATGCCTATGAACTACCCCCTCAACATGGTTTTGAACCATCATACTCACAAGCCCCATACCACCAATCACCTCCATATAACCCTAATCCTTATCTACCATACCAACCACCTTATGAGCCATGCGAACCATACAAAGAACCACAACAATTCCAAAACAACTACTTTAAAGAATCACCTCCATATACACCATCTCCATACCCTTACCAACATGAACCACCTTCCAACTACAATGCCTTTCTCCCAAATAATGAACCCTCTCTTCCACCACCGCCCCCCGATGAAGCCCTCATGCTAGAATTAAGAGATCTTGACTCTCATATCCAAAGGCAACAAGAGGGGACGAAAAAGGAGTTTAAGGAGCTAGAAGCCAAGATGGCTATCATGGCGGAAGCCATTAGCAACATATACTCATCCTGCCTAAGCTTATGCGAACAAAGCACTCCCATTGTTGAATGTGGAGAAGCAATCAAAGAGCATAATGAGGAAGTGAGTTTGGAGCTTCATGGTGAAGAAGAGGAACTAAAGCATAATTTGCAACAAGGGAAGGAAGTTGGGACAATTGAGCCGGAAGAAGTGGTTGAAAACATAGGAGATGTTGGAAGTCCATGAGAATATAGCATTAGAGAGCCCTCTTTTAAGGAGCTTGATATTGATGTTGAGGAGGGTGTACAACCTCCAAGGTATATCATGGTGGAAAACTTTGAAGAGGTTGATCAAGAGATGGATTCAATCATTGATGAATTCTTATGTACAATTGAATCCTCCCCCATTGGGCTTGACATGGAGATTAAGGAAGAAGATACCTCACCTCCCATACCCTTAGTAAGCAATGAAAAAAGATTGAATTGGAAGGAAGCTACCAAGAGGAAGAGGTTGAGAAAGAAGCAAGCTCCATCATTGAAGATGATTCCACACCAACCAATGAGTCTTTTGGAATTAATGAATCTCCCTCATTGTGCTATGAAATTGATGACAAGGAGGACCGTGCACAACCTCCGACACATGGTTTGAGCAATGAAGGGTGTATAGAAGAAGTTGGTGAGCAAGGAATTGAATTTAAAGAAGCTTGCAAAGAGGTGAAAGTTGCAAAGGAAGACCACAAGGGAATGGATCTCGCATTGGCTAAGTGTGGGGAGGTCCCCCTTCCTAAGTCACCATCATCCAACACAACATTCAAGTGGGTAAAATTCCTATCTCTAAGCTTTGCTTTCTCACTTGAATATGATTTGCTTGAAAATGATGGTCAACTTAGAGCCCTTTATGGAGTTAAGAGTAAGAGAGAGTTGTGTAGTGGTTAGAGACATCCCTCTAAGTTCATGATGGTTGCAGGGTCGAAGTTGAATAGCAATGGGTGGTGTAGAACCAAATTTCATGGGTCTAAGAGAATGTTTGGATGCTTGTTTGAGAATTCACAAGTCTTGTCACCTAGATTCAACTATGGTAGTCAACGAGAAGATGGGTGCAAGAATAAGGTTTGGGACCCTGGAATTCATTTCAACAATCAAAACTCTTGGGACCTTGTCATCTACCTAAGCTTATTTGAAGGCCTTGTGCTCCTAATTTGGGATCCCGGTAGACATTGGAGATGCAAACAATGGTGGAGATTCAAGGATGAATTCAAGCATAAACCACACTAGCAAGGCCCCCCACCAAATCTCCAACTTAAGGACTTAAACTAAAAGTGCTAGGTGGGAGACACCCCACCATGGTAAACTCTTTCCACTCTCTTTTAGATTTGGTTAATAAGTGATTTGAGTTGCCATTATAGGTAGTTTTCTTCTTTTCTATACTCTTATACATTTTGTTTCGATTAATAGGTTGTAGTAGTGTGTTTTGATTAGTTTAGATTGTTGTTAAAGTAGGTTGCTTGAAGTGTAAGTTTTGTTTGTAGTATATTTGAAAATTTTTCAAAAACTTAAAGATTTTTGTTAAGTTTGAATTTTAGTTGCTTTAGAATGTTTATAGATTAGGAGAGTCTTCAATGCTGTTTTAGGCTTCTCTAAAAAAAATTCAATCCACACTTAAGCACGCATGACGCTTATGCGTGGATTGCGCATTTGCAACTCTTGGTACCCTTTCCCGAGAGTTGCGCGAACATTGCGCGAGCACTGTGAGAAAAGCACAATCCACGCGTAAGCACGCATGACGCTTATGCGTGGATTGTCCCTGCTTCATCCACGCGTAAGCACGCATGACGCTTACGCATGGATTGTCCCCGCTGCATCCACGCGTAAGCACGCATGACGCTTACGCATGGATTGTCCCTGCTGCATCCATGCATAAGCACGCATGACGCTTATGCATGGATTCGCACCCTGTTTTTCTCCTTTCTCTTTTCTCCTTCTTTCTTCTTTTCTTCTTCTTTCTTTCTACCTTTCTTCTTCTTCCTCTCTTGAAAAAAAATAAAAAAATAAAAAAATAATAATAAAAAAATTCTTTTTCTTTTATTCCATATTCTTTTATTACATTTGCTTATTTCATTCATTGCATTTTAATTTTGTTTTCATAGCTTGTTCTTATTTCCCTTTCTAAGTTTCTCATTTTAATAATGGTGTTGAATTCTTTTACTCAATTGTTGAGAATTTCTTAGTTAATCTTGGTGCTTTATGACTTGTTTGGCATTAATTGTAGTATTTGCTCTACACACAAGATTGTGCTTTAGTCCTTCCTGACTCATGATCCTTTGTTTTTGCACCTCATCATCAATGAGTTAGGATGAGACCAAATGCTCTCATGCATATCACTAATCTTGTTTATGTCAATTGTTGATTAAGCTTGATGCAACATGCTCTTCATGTCATGTACCTATGCTTTGACTTTACTCTTGCATCAAGTATTAGTTGATATGTCCTTTGCCTATATTGCTCTCTCACTTACATGCGTAGCTAACACATAGTGAGAACCTTACCCTTATTTAGCATTAGCCCTGCCTATGTTCTATTTGCTTTGATATCTCTGTTATAGGCTTAATTATCCTTCATTCTCTTTCCTTTTAGATTGGCCACCAAGAAGGAAAGGAATGGAAAAGCTTCTAATGGGGCAACAAACAAGTTCACCCGCACAACCTTCTGAAGGAGCTCATCAATTGTAGCTACCCATCCACCTTGCTCTTCTTTGCATGCACCGAGGACGGTGCAAATTTTTAAGTGTGGGGAGGTCGTCTGATCGATCTCCATGGGTAACAATTTCTTTCTTTCAACACCAATTTTTTATTTCCTTTGTTTGTTAGTTGTTGTATTCCATGACAGGTTGCATGCTAGTTAGAATTTGTACATATTTTACCACTTCTTTTTATGTTAGGACTACTTGGTTAGGGTGATGATTTCTTTTCCAACAAACTATTTTTAGGGCACCCTACCAATTTGAAAAAAAAAATTTGTTGAACTTGCTTGAAGAATTTATTTTGGAACATGATTTTTGAGCTAAGAACACAAGCATGTGAGTTTTGAGCCTAATCGTGTGGTTACATCTTATAACCACTTATTTTCATTCTTGTGTGCATTATTCTCTTTCTATGATTGTAATCTTTGATTTGTTTGATTCTTTATGTCCATTATTCCATGTATACATGCATTTATATGATTGAGGCCATCATTTCATTTAGCTCACTTACTCAAATAGCCTACCTTTCATCAACCATTGTTAGCCAATTTTGAGCCTATTTAATCCCTTTTGTTCTTAATTTTAGGACATCACTACCCTAAGAGAAAAATAATAAATGTCCTTAATTTGGATCTTTGATTAGCTTAGGCTAGTGAGAGTATGTATCATTTGGGTATGGGAAACTTGGGACATTGGTTGAGATAAAAGTGTATTTTGTATTTTGTTGAAGATTTTTGGGAATTGGGTACATGCTTATGCATTAATTATGTTTAAACCATATGCATTGATACTCTTGTATATGCTTTATTACAAAAAGAAAAAAAAATTAAATTACAAAATAAAGAAAAAATATAAAAAATAGAAAAGAAAATATATATATATATAATGCAATAAAAAGGGGACAAAAATGTCCCAAGGTAAAGTAACAATAACAAGGCATATGGAATGTGAATTAAAGAGAATGCATGAGTATGTGAAAAAAATGGGAATTGAATTAAAGAGAATGCATGAGTATGTGGAAAAAGTGGGAATCATGGGTAGCTAGGTATTGTATTAGAATTGTATAGGTTGTCATATGTGTTTGGTGAGAGCTTAGGTTAATCAAAGATTCAAATTTTAAGCTCACTTGACCATATACATCCCTACCTTTACCCCAGCCCCATTACAACCTATGAATAAGTCCTCATGATGAATGTATGCATGCATTGAATAATTGTTGATTGTTAGATGAAAAAGAAATCATGGAAAGCATGATTAGAAGAGAATCGAGTGATCGACCCTATACACTTGAGCAACCAGAGCGGATACACTTCCGATGAGGGTTTGATGCTCAATTTCTTGTTCTTGGCTTTCACGAGCTTTTCTTCTTGCAAGTCTACTTGTACTTTATTTTGATATTCAAATTGGTAGGATTCATGAATCATCACACTACTTGGCCCTACATGTGCATATGTGTTCTTGGGAATTGATTTACTTTTAACCAAGTAGGTAGAATCATCTTGCATTTAGTGCATTCATATAGATAGGTGCATATAGTTTGTTTGCATTGAATAAATGTTCATACCCCTTTTCTTGTCCTTCTTTATTCTTATCATGAGGACATGCTTGGTTTAAGTGTGGGGAGGTTTGATAAACACCAATTTTATGGTTTATCTTATGCTTAATTTAGGGGATTTTATTAACTTTTCTCACATTTATTCAATGAAATAGCATGGTTTTGTAATTCTCCCTGAATTTGTGCTTAAGTGTGAAAACATGCTTTTTAGGTCTAAAAATAGCTAAATTTAATTTACTTTAATTCTATTCGATGCCTTGATATGTTTGTTAAGTGATTTCAGATTTAGAAGGCAAAGATTGGATTGAAGGAATGAAGGAAAAGCATGCAAAGTGGGAGAACCCATGAAAAAATGAAGGAATCGCAAAGCTGTCAAGCCTAACCTCTTCCTACTCAATCGATCATAACTTGAGCTACAAAGATCCAAATGAGGCGGTTTTAGTTGCGTTGGAAAGCTAACATCTGGGGCTTCAAAATGATATAAAATGTTTCATAGTTGCCTGGCGTTTAAGGATGCATATGCGTGAAACACCCGCATGCCTCGGTAGATCAGCGTGGGTCATTTTGGAGAAAACGTGGCCAGCGATTTCTAGCTCATTTTGGGCCCAATCCAACGCATTTTTGATGCTATTAAACCCAAGGATTGAGAGGGAAATGAACCAAGTAGACATAGTAGAGTTTTTGCATCATGTGGTAGGTTAGAATTCTAGAGAGAGAAGCTCTCTCTTCTCTCTAGAATTTAGGGTAGTTTAGGTTTAATTTTCTCAAATCCAATTTTCAATTCTTATTTTGATTTAGTCTTCCCTTTTAATTTCTTGTTATTACATCTTTGTTCTTCTAGTTTTACTTGTCATTTCTTATTTTCATCTCTTTTATGTTGATGAACAATTGTTGGATCTTGATTTCTTCTAATGCAAATTTATGTTTCTATGTTTCTTTTATGTTGTTCTTGCTTGCTATTATTGATTTCTTGCTTATGATAGTTATGAGTTTCCTTTAATTCTTGCATTTTATGATGTTTATTTTTCTTGTATACTAGGTGTTTGATAAAATCTTTCCTCTAGTTTTTGAGTAGTTTTCTTGACTCTTGGCCTAGGCTAAGGGAATTGAGTGACTTTGAGTCATTGGGTCTCATTGAATTGGTGATTTGAGAACTCTATGTGGTCAATTTGATAACCATTGACACTAGCCTACTACTAAGACAATTAGTAGCTAGGTTAGGATTTATGGATTGATTTTGATCAAGCCATTTGACATACTTCAAGCATAGAAGTACACTTAATGAGCTTGGTTCCTCATAATTGTTAATATATATTTTGTAGACAAGGATGGTGATCTCAATTACCTATGTCTAGCCAAGAGTTCTTTCCTTTATTTTATTAGCTCTTATCATTTACTTTCTTGTCATTTATATTTTCTTGTCCCTATATAAATCAAACCCTGATGCCAGGGCATTTTGGCCAGTTTCACTAACCTTTTCTTTACTGTTTTTAGGTTAGTTTCATGCATTTCTTTAGGAAATAAGCTAGTTTTGGGTAAATATTCACTTATGCCTTCACTCAAGCATACATTGTGCATTTTACATGATTTCATGAGGATTTTGCATAAGTTTAGTGACAAATATTATGTTGCATTACTCATGACTTGGACTAGAGCTTTGATGCACTTTGTTGCTTGATTTCAGGACCAAAAAGGAGCAAGAAAAGGGGAGGTAACTTGCAAAGATTAATGAGAAAAGTGATTGCCAATAACACTCTCAAAAAGCCATCAATGCCCACGTTAGAGAGTCACGTTAACCAAGTTAACGTGAACTCTAACGTGGAGAAAAGAAGTTGAGCCAACGTTAGTGACACTCAACATTGTCACTAACATTGGCAATCACTCATAAGTGGCCACGTTAGAAGCCACGTTAACCTAGTTAACGTGGCCTCTAACGTTAAGGGGGAGGGAGAGAAGCCAACGTTAGTGACACTCAACATTGTCACTAACGTTGGCCTATGGTGCTAAGTACCACGTTAACTCCCACGTTAACTTGGTTAACGTGGGAACTAACGTAGAGAATGAAGAGTTGTCGACAACGTTAGTGACGCTCAACATTGTCACTAACGTTGAAGCAACCACACAACCCCCATGAGTCACGTTAACTTCCACGTTAACTTGGTTAACGTGGAAGCTAACGATGAGACATGAAAGATGAGCCAACGTTAGTGACACTCAACATTGTCACTAACGTTGGGATGGCTAAAAGATGGCCACGTTAGAAGCCACGTTAACCTAGTTAACGTGGACTCTAACGTGAGACCTAGGGGCACATTGGAACATTAGTGACAATGTTGAATGTCACTAACGTTCTCGAAGGATGGCAAAGGCCACGTTAGAAGCCACGTTAACCTAGTTAACGTGAGCTTTAACGTGAAGCAAGAAGGGGCACACTGGAACGTTAGTGACAATGTTGAGTGTCACTAACATTCTCGAAGATTGACAAGGCAACGTTAAAAGCCACGTTAACCTAGTTAACGTGGGTTTTAACGTAAGGCAAAAGGGGTGCATTGGAACGTTAGTGACAATGTTAAGTGTCACTAACGTTCCCGAACTTGGACTTTCACTAAATGATTAACACTCCTTACGCCCTGAGCTTAAGTCTCTGCCCACTCCGCACTTTCTCTATGCAAGTAAAGCCAAGCCCAAATAAAGAAAGGAACTGCTTCAAACTCAAGATCCAAAGGCCCAAGACTTGAAGAGTGAACTAGAAGCTGAGAAGAGTAGTATATATAGGAGTAGCTTTGAATTGTAAAATAGTTCTGGAGGCTGAAGAACCACTCTCTGTATTTTACTTTCTTTGCAATTTCTAGTTTATGATGTATTCTCCATCTTTGTTTTCATTTTCAAGAGCTATGAACAACTGAACCCCTTTCATTGGGTTAGGGAGCTCTGTTGTAATTTGATGGATCAATACTAATTTTTATTGTTCTTCTTCTATCTTTCCTCTTGATTTTACTTGAAAGCTTTCGATCTTCATCCAATTGAGTAGTTATCTTGGAAGAGAAGCTATTCAAACTTGGATCTCTTTTGAACCTTGGAAGAGGAATGAAGAGATCAAGCTAGAAATGCTTTCTCATGCTGGACCAAATTGGTTTTGGATGGGTATGTGACTGTAACCCTCTCAATACTTGGTTTGGAAAATGCATGTGGTATAATCAGTGACCATACTTCATCTCTTCTCATGAGCAATTGACCAAGGAATTGGCTATTGATCAAGATTTGAGAGATTGAATTGCAAGGAATTGTAATTCAATCACTTAAGATTGCCAAGGAGATCAATGAGTGCATTGATTGAGGAAGAGATGAAAATGAACTTGATCCGGAGAATTGCAACATCTCCTAAGCCCAATGAACTCCCCATCTCTAATCTCACCCATTCTCTTTAATTTCTGCGATTTACTATTATAAGCAAATCCCCCATTCCCATTTACAATTCTGCAATTTATTTTCAGTCATTTACTTCCAGTCCTTTAGTTCTAGCATTTACTTTTCTGTTATTTACATTCCCGCCATTTTATTTTCTGCAACTTTCAACCCAAATTCTGGATTCGCTCAACTAGAACATTCTTCTAATTAAAGTTGCTTGATCAATCAATCCCTGTGGGATTCGACCTCACTCTATTGTGAGTTTTTACTTGACGACAACTTCGGTACACTTGCCGAAGGGAGATTTGTTGAGAGACAAGTTTTCCGTGCATCAAGTTTATGGCGCCGTTGCCGGGGATTGATTGTGCATCAACAATGATTAGATTGGAAGATCACTAGATTGAGCATTTTATTTTGTGAATTTCATTTTTCTGTTTGAGTGACTTACTTTTTGTTTTAGTTGAACTTCTTCCCTTCTCCATCTACTCTTTTGTTTTTCTTTGTTATTTTCAATTCTGTTTGCTAACCCACTAACTGTTTGATATATTGCATCACCCACAACTAACATCAATTCTGACATAAATACTGTCTGCACCTATATTCTCTGCTTGTACTTGTTGGTTGTATGACAGGGAGAAGAAGCGGGGCTTCAACTTCCTTTGATTCTGAACCAGAGAGAACCTTCCTTAGACTAAGGAGGGAGGCAAAAGAAAAACGAGTAGTTGGTGCTGAAGAAGAAGAGGAACAGTTTGAGGAATACTTTGAACCAAACATGGAAGAAAACATGGAAAATCATCATGAAAAAGAGATTCACAACCATGGCAAAGGAGGTGGAGCAAATCATGCTGGGGAGGATAGAAGAGTTTTGGGCTCTTACATTAATCCAAACCCAGGCAATTGTGGAAGTAGCATCCAAAAACCAACAATCCATGCCAACAACTTTGAACTTAAACCACAGCTCATCACCCTTGTTCAGAACAACTGTTCGTTCGGAGGAGGTGTTCAAGAAGTTCCCAACCAACATTTGACCACCTTCCTGAGAATATGTGACACAGTGAAATCTAATGGTGTTCATCCTGACGCCTATAGATTGCTCTTATTTCCCTTCTCACTCAGAGACAAGGCAGCCAAGTGGCTGGAATCCTTCCCAAGGGAGAGCTTGACAACTTGGGAGGATGTGGTGAACAAATTCTTAGCAAGATTCTACCCTCCTCAACGAATCAATAGGCTGAGAGCTGAGGTTCAAACCTTCAGGCAACAGGATGGTGAGACTCTATATGAAGCATGGGAGAGGTTCAAAGACTTAACAAGGAGGTGTCCACCTGAAATGTTCAACGAATGGGTCCAGCTGCACATTTTCTATGAAAGGCTCTCTTATGAGTCAAAGAAGGCAGTAGACCATTCATCTGGAGGGTCCTTGAACAAGAAGAAGTCCATTGAGGAAGCCATAGATGTTATTGAAACAATAGCAGAAAACGACTACTTCTATGCTTCCGAAAGAGGGAATACAAGAGGAGTGATGGAGCTAAACAATGTGGATGCTCTGTTGGCCCAAAACAAGCTCATTACCCAGCAGCTGGCTGACCTCACCAAGAAGATGGAGATGAACCAAGTAGCAGCAATCTCCACTTCATCAACAACACAAGAAGTGGTAAACCAAGAAGCAGAAGGGAGTCAGGAGCAAGCCAACTACATTGGGAATTCACCAAGGAAAAACTATGATCCATACTCCAAGACTTACAACCCTGGATGGAGAAATCACCCGAACTTTGGGTGGGGAAGTGAGCAAGATCAAAACCAAGACCAGAGACGTTACAACTCCAACAACAATGCAGCTCACCAACAATTCACCCAGAGGACATCTCAACACCCCTACAACAACACTTCTCCACATACTTATCAAAATCAAAACAGCACATCTGCTCCAAACCACTCATCAATTGATGACAGGCTCTCTAAGATTGAAGCCCTACTTGAAGGAATAAGCCAAGAGATTCAAGAAAATAAGGCGTTCAAAGAGGAGGTGCGAGCCAATATTAAGAACCAGGGAGAAACCATTAGGAAGCTGGAATTCCAGGTGGGATATTTGTCTGAGAAGATTCCCAAACCTACTGATAGCTTCCCAAGTGACACGGAGAAAAACCCCAAGGGAGAAGCAAAGAAAGTAAGATGGGAAGATTGCAAAATGGTCACTACAAGTGATCAAGAGACTGAAGACAAGCAAGGCAAAATATACAAACAACCTGAAGACAACTCAACAAAGGAGGAGGATAGAGATCACAAAGAACCAGAAATCTCACAACAAGAGCTGCTGAAGCTCTATGCACCATTCCCTCAACTGCTCAATGGTGCTGTGGGAAAAAGAATATACTCAAGGTTCCTAGACTTGTTTGCATCTCTGCATGTGAACATACCATTCATCAAGGCAATTCAACAAATGCCTGCATTCATCAAGTATATGAAGGAACTTCTTCCCAGGAAAAGCTCACTCAAGGGAGGGCAGACTATAGTGATGAACAAGGAATGTAGTGCCCTTATTCAACCTGAGTTGCCTACAAAAAGAAGAGACCCAGGAAGTTTTCATATCCCTTGTGCCATAGGTGAAAATATGTTCGACAGAGCACTATGCGATTTAGGGGCCAGCATCAACTTACTGCCCTTATCCCTGGTGAAGAGGCTGCAGATCAATGAGATAATGCCCACAGATGTCATTATCAGACTGGCTGACAAAACTCAAAAGCAAGCAATAGGAGTGGTGGAAAATGTGTTGCTAAAGGTTGGAAAGTACTTTCTCCCAACAGACTTTGTCATTCTGGACATGGAAGAAAGTCACACTCACCCAATCATATTGGGAAGACCATTTCTAGCTACGGCCAGAGCACTTATCGATGTAGAGAAAGGGGAGCTAATATTGAGAATCCATGATGAACAACTCAGCTTCAATATTTTCAAACTCTCACAAGAAACAGATCAAGAGGACAAAGAACTAAGCACAAATGATAATGAGACACTGAAGGAGGAAACAAGCACTGAAGCACAGCCAGTTCGTTCTGAGACCCCCTTAACTGACAAACAAGGAAAACAGCAATTGCCACAGCTCAAGGAAAAGTTGGAGGAACCCAAACCTCTAGAGGCAGGTGAAGACAGCATCACAACTCCTTAGAGAAAAGAGGTCACCAAGGGGAAGGCAACCTCAAAAGAAACAAAGAAGAAGGTACCAAAGAGATGGAGGAACAAGAAGATCCCTACGGAAGACTTCTCTCCAGGGGATAGAGTTGTCTCAGCCTACTTCCCAGATATTCCCCCTAATCTCCCTACTGTGCCATGTCAATTACCCAAGGTCTTCACTATCAACAGAGTTCTTTCCCTGGAACATGCGGAAATCATTGATCCAACCAATGGATACAAGTCCACAGCAAGAGGGAAGGACTTTAAGCACTACCAACCACCGTGATGAAAGAAAAACGTCAAGCTAGTGACGCTAAAGAAGCGCTTCATGGGAGGCAACCCATGTTTTATATGCTTTCAGATGATAATGAATAAGTCAATCTTTATGAGCTTCAATCCAAACTTAACAAACAATTGGTGAAAATCTTCGTATGCAGAATATAGTGAGGAACAAGTTTGGTGTTCAAAGCAAACCAAGTTGCATGCTAGCCTTGGGAACTTTGAACACAAAACTTTCATCACAGTGCTTCAAACTAAGTTTGGTGTCACCCCATGGTGCCACCAAAATACATATAAGGAACCACCAATAGTTAGTTAGTTAGTTGAAATTCATAAACAAACAATCAAATCCTTTCTTTCAATTTATTCTAGCCGTAGAGTTTTAATTTTCTTATATATTAATTCCCTTATTTCAAATCTTTATAGGAAAGGAAAAGAAGCATGAAAAGGGATTGATTGGATTATTATATGGGGGAGATTTTGCCACTTAATGAAGAGCACTACCCACATGTCTCAAGAGGGAACGCATGGGGAAACGCTGCCATGCAACATTGGAGAAAGAAGACCCTTGAAGACCGAACCAATCACTCTCATTAAAGTGATGATCCTTGTCTTCCCTTCATACACAACCCCATCCGTTCATCTAGTAAACATTCATGCAATCCACACCCTTCATCCACTCATGATTTTCTTATATAAGTGAACCGTAGTGCATGCTCACTCCTCACATTCAAATCCCCACTCTCCACACTTCTATTGGCACACTAAACCCTTCATCACAAATTGCTTTAACCAACCCTCTCTTCATCTATCCGAAGCCTCGAACCCCCTCAAACAACAATTCAACCCATGGCATCATCAAGCTCAAAGAGGCAAAAGAGGAAAGGGCCTATTGAGAGTGCTCCTTTTGATGACAAGAGATTCAAGACTGCCTTTCATGAGCATGAATTTGAGCGGATAAGTGCCAGAAGGATATTGCCAGAATTAATCTTCCAAATCCATGCCAATGAATCACCACAGATTTGGAGAAAAATCGAACAGAGGGGGTGGCAATTGCTCACCAGTCCAGAGGGGAAAATCAATGGAAACCTCATCAAAGAATTCTATGCAAATGCAGTTAGAGAGGATAAGACCAAAGCCCCAACCTTCAAAAGCTATGTGAGAGGAAGGGAGGTGGACTTCAGCCCAAGTGCCATAACAAGAGCTCTTCAATTAAAATCACCTCATTTTAATGAGGAGAGTTATCAGGCAAGGATAAGTAGAAGCCCCGATAAGGATGAGCTCTCAGAGATAGCATCAGATATTTGTGTCATAGCCGCTGACTGGGAGAGGTACTCAGATGGGAGACTAAAATTCATAAAAAGGGGGGACCTTCATCCTGAAGCTAAGGGGTGGTTCGAGCTAGTGAGGAGGTCTATTCTCCCAGCTGCAAACAACTCGGAGGTGAATCTCGAGAGAGCAACAATGTTGCATTGTATACTCAAGGGAGGAGAAATCAAAGTTCATGAGATCATAGCTCAAGGAATTAGAAAGATGGCAGAGAAAAGCGACTCAAGAGGAACATTAGGTTACCCCAGCACTATTTACCGAATATGCAAGAAAGCTAGGGTGGTTTTTGAAGATGAGGACCCCGTTTGGATAAAGGAAGGCATTCCAATAACGGTCCAAAGGATGAATGCTGTAGCACTTCCCCTGCCTCAACGGAAGCAAAGAAAGAGGATAGCCCCTCTAGTAGTTGAAAGACAGGTCTTAGAGGGACAAGCACCACAGACCTTGGACATGTACCAATTACAGGAAGCCATTGATGGCTTATCTAGACAATATTTGGAAAGCCAAGGAGCACAGAAAGAGCTTCAACTACAGATGATGGGGCAGCAAGATGAGTGGCAAAGGAAAATGATGGAACAGCAACTAAGCCAAGGACAACAATGGGGAGAAGCATTCAGCAGGATGGCTCAAAGGCAAAACGAGCAACAAGAATCCACCCAGAGGCTAATCAACATCCAAGCACATCAAGGGGCACACATACATGAGATGCATCGAAGACAGATAGAACAGGCAGAACTATTGGACGAGCAAAGGCATTCGCAGAAGGAGTTTACATGAGTCAAACAGGACATCAGATAAATACTCAAGCCAGGTTCAGCTACTTAGTGGGATAGCTGCCAATATTACATCCAGGAATAGCCAAGTATGATGAAATGAAGGATGAATTAGCACGAAAGGAAAGACAAAGGGTGGAAGAGAGTCATGAGTCAGTGAGGAAGGCACTCGAGGATTGAAAGCAAGCAAGATTGGCACGGATGCGAGGAAATGCAAGAGGAAACAAGGAGGACAAGCAAGGAAAAGAGCGTGGACACCCACAACAGTAAAAGGTGGTGGAGTTCCTTCTTTGTTCCATCTTTCTCTGTGTTTTAAATAAGGAAGATCTTGTATGAAATAGAACTTGCTTCCATGTTATGTTTAAACCTTTTTCAAATCATGTTATTTTTAGTTTTTGGTATTGAATAGGTCCATGATTACTGGTCTTTATGTCACTGCATCATTACTTCCCTTTCTTGTAAGCTTGTCCCTTTTTAAATCAAATGAAGAAGAGAATGCTTATGTTTTTAAAAGACCAGAGTAGAGTTCATATTGTGGAAGTACATTCATGAATCTTTAGGGTAGTCATAAGTTAGCTAAGTTGGTTCAACCACAAGGCTAGGAAGACAACTATCTATCCTGAATACTTTGCTTTGGAATACACTCATGAGACTAAGCTAATAACAAGATCCTAAGAAGAGAAAAGGGAAAGAACAATGGAAGTGAAAAACAAAAGAAAAAGAGTAAGCAATAAGGCAAGGCATCAATGGTTTTAAGCTTGAGGCAAGTGTCTGTGGTGCTCCTGTGTGAGGGATCTACTTGGATGAATAAGCTCTTAGGGGTGCCTTATCACTTGGTAACTTGGGTTAACTAACTCGGGATTATCAGCTGAAAGTCCACTATCAAGAGTAACCTTCACTACAGAACACTTAGTAACCCAAAGAGGTGCTGGACACCAAAGTCTCAAGAAAAGAAAATAAATAAACTAAATGCCTGTAGTGTGTATGTATGGGGGATAGGCTTGAGGGAGTAAGTCCTTAGGGGTGTCTCAACACCTAGCACCTTGAACCAACTGGTTCGGGAGTGTTGGCTGAAAGCTTATCTTAAAGAGTTACCCCCTTACAGAGCACCTAGCCTAAATAACACAAACAACCCTTGTAATAACAATAAAAGGATCAATGAATAAAAGTCTCATGGGATATGAACAAAGTGGGTGTTTTAGGACAGAATAAAGGTCTGAAAGCCAGTAATGGAATGAACCTAAGTTGCTATGCATGAAACCACCATAAAATCAGTAATATGACTTCCACAAGAATGACTCATTCCTCTGGATATTCCATTCATCATTTTCTTGTTCCAGTACTTGCTTAGAGACAAGCAAGCTTTAAGTTTGGTGTTGTGATGCCAGGGCATTTTGGCCAGTTTCACTGACCTTTTCTTTACTGTTTTTAGATTAGTTTCATGCATTTCTTTAGGAAATAAGCTAGTTTTGGGTAAATATTCACTTATGCCTTCACTCAAGCATACATTGTGCATTTTACATGATTTCATGAGGATTTTGCATAAGTTTAGTGACAAATATGATGTTGCATTACTCATGACTTGGACTAGAGCTTTGATGCACTTTGTTGCTTGATTTCAGGACCAAAAAGGAGCAAGAAAAGGGGAGGTAACTTGCAAAGATTAATGAGAAAAGTGATTGCCAATAACACTCTCAAAAAGCCATCAATGCCCACGTTAGAGAGTCACGTTAACCAAGTTAACGTGAACTCTAACGTGGAGAAAAGAAGTTGATCCAACGTTAGTGACACTCAACATTGTCACTAACGTTGGCAATCACTCATAAGTGGCCACATTAGAAGCCACGTTAACCTAGTTAACGTGGCCTCTAACGTTAAGGGGGAGGGAGAGAAGCCAACGTTAGTGACACTCAACATTGTCACTAACGTTGGCCTATGGTGCTAAGTACCACGTTAACTCCCACGTTAACTTGGTTAACGTGGGAACTAACGTAGAGAATGAAGAGTTGTCGACAACGTTAGTGACGCTCAACATTGTCACTAACGTTGAAGCAACCACACAACCCCCAAGAGTCACGTTAACTTCCACGTTAACTTGGTTAACGTGGAAGCTAACGATGAGAAATGAAAGATGAGCCAACGTTAGTGACACTCAACATTGTCACTAACGTTGGGATGGCTAAAAGATAGCCACGTTAGAAGCCACGTTAACCTAGTTAACGTGGACTCTAACGTGAGACCTAGGGGCACATTGGAACGTTAGTGACAATGTTGAATGTCACTAACGTTCTCGAAGGATGGCAAAGGCCACGTTAGAAGCCACGTTAACCTAGTTAACGTGAGCTTTAACGTGAAGCAAGAAGGGGCACACTGGAACGTTAGTGACAATGTTGAGTGTCACTAACGTTCTCGAAGATTGACAAGGCAACGTTAAAAGCCACGTTAACCTAGTTAACGTGGGTTTTAACGTAAGGCAAAAGGGGTGCATTGGAACGTTAGTGACAATGTTAAGTGTCACTAACGTTCCCGAACTTGGACTTTCACTAAATGATTAACACTCCTTACGCCCTGAGCTTAAGTCTCTGCCCACTCCGCACTTTCTCTCTGCAAGTAAAGCCAAGCCCAAATAAAGAAAGGAACTGCTTCAAACTCAAGATCCAAAGGCCCAAGACTTGAAGAGTGAACTAGAAGCTGAGAAGAGTAGTATATATAGGAGTAGCTTTGAATTGTAAAATAGTTCTGGAGGCTGAAGAACCACTCTCTGTATTTTACTTTCTTTGCAATTTCTAGTTTATGATGTATTCTCCATCTTTGTTTTCATTTTCAAGAGCTATGAACAACTGAACCCCTTTCATTGGGTTAGGGAGCTCTGTTGTAATTTGATGGATCAATACTAATTTTCATTGTTCTTCTTCTATCTTTCCTCTTGATTTTACTTGAAAGCTTTCGATCTTCATCCAATTGAGTAGTTATCTTGGAAGAGAAGCTATTCAAACTTGGATCTCTTTTGAACCTTGGAAGAGGAATGAAGAGATCAAGCTAGAAATGCTTTCTCATGCTGGACCAAATTGGGTTTGGATGGGTATGTGACTGTAACCCTCTCAATACTTGGTTTGGGAAATGCATGTGGTATAATCAGTGACCATACTTCATCTCTTCTCATGAGCAATTGACCAAGGAATTGGCTATTGATCAAGATTTGAGAGATTGAATTGCAAGGAATTGTAATTCAATCACTTAAGATTGCCAAGGAGATCAATGAGTGCATTGATTGAGGAAGAGATGAAAATGAACTTGATCCGGAGAATTGCAACATCTCCTAAGCCCAATGAACTCCCTATCTCTAATCTCACCCATTCTCTTTAATTTCTACGATTTACTTTTATGAGCAAATCCCCCATTCCCATTTACAATTCTGCAATTTATTTTCAGTCATTTACTTCCAGTCCTTTAGTTCTAGCATTTACTTTTCTGTTATTTACATTTCCACCATTTTATTTTCTGCAACTTTCAACCCAAATTCTGGATTCGCTCAACTAGAACATTCTTCTAATTAAAGTTGCTTGATCAATCAATCCCTGTGGGATTCGACCTCACTCTATTGTGAGTTTTTACTTGACGACAACTTCGGTACACTTGCCGAAGGGAGATTTGTTGAGAGACAAGTTTTCCGTGCATCAAACCCCCTTGCATCTTCATAGCCAATAATTAAACACTTCATTGCAATTCCTTATGAGACGACCCGAGGTTTAAATATTCGGTTAATTTTCATTGGGGTTTGTACTTGTGACAACCAATAATTTTGCATGTGAGGATTCTTTGTTGGTTTAGAACTATACTTGCAACGAGATTTTATTTGTGAAATTCTAAACCGTACAAGAATTCGAACATCACTGAGCTGGCAGAGGTGGCGCTGAGGTGGCACGTAACCGAGGCCAGGTGGCATGGAGCATTCCGTAAGAGGACATATAAGTCCCTAGAGACAAAAATGACGCCGTTTCGTCTCCTCCTCCAATCTTTCAAATTCGTGTTCCCTAATCCCTCGTCTGCACAGAAACGGCGAAGTGGGTGTTGTGGGGAGTGGGGGTAGAAAGGAAATTCTTCCTTCCATGGAATCTGAAGGGGTATCATCAAGCTGGCGAAGAGGTGGAGGTCAGGTCGGCTCGAGCTCGCGTCCTAACGAGAAGGACGGCAAACATGGCGTCTCACCAAAGTGCTTCTGTGGAGAAAACGCAGTCCTTTTCATGTCGAAGACGCGAAGCAATCCCGATAGATTGTTTCTGGGCTGTCCCTTTTACAAGGTATGGTAACAAAATGTGATGCACGTGTGGTTGAAGATGTGTTAGGGTTACTAGTTTTTAGGTCTTGAATTATGTGGGTTGATTTGCTGTAGGCAAGACAACCCTATTGCAAATTTTTTTTATGGCTTGATGAGCACATTGCTGGACTTGGATTGATAGAAACAAAGTATATGGGAGAGAAGGAATTTGTGGATGTAGAAGATTATCACAGGCAGCAGGACATGGAAATGAGGATCAGTTGCTTGGAGAAAAGGATATTAGCTCTAGAGATGAAAAGAAAGCCAATAAGATGGTGTATCTGTGTCATTGTCATTGTGTTGATTTTTGCTGTTCTAAGTTGTAAGATTTGATAAAGGAATGAAAAAGTGTGTTGTATTGTTGCAGCAATTATCAAAATTTTGTGTCATTTATATGAATGATTGTATTGCCCTGTACGTGTCGTGTAAGATGTGGACGAAATTAAAGTTGGTTCCCTAATAGATAACATACCATTGCATTAGTGATCAAAAAACTGGTTTAGTTAACATCCATGTTCATCTGACCCACAAAGGGTGTTCAAAAAGTATGGGACAAAAAGCTAAATTGTATGTACTACTTGTCAACAACCATTACATAGACAAAAAGTTATCACAAAAAGCACTTAATGACAGTAGTCTTCATTATTTCAAGTCCTTTATTTTTGGAGAAGTTGGCAAATTCG
Organism: Arachis ipaensis; assembly: GCF_059453495.1. Lineage (NCBI taxonomy): Eukaryota > Viridiplantae > Streptophyta > Magnoliopsida > Fabales > Fabaceae > Arachis > Arachis ipaensis. The sequence goes on from NC_142444.1 coordinate 83,410,535, forward strand.
GGAGTGGAGCTTCTTGATTCGGAGCTGCATATGGGATGGTAGATGGAGTTGGCTACTGGATGCATCCTGGAAATATGCATGTAAGATGTGAACAGAATAGTATTATTAAGACAGATTAGTCCCTAAGCATAATAGTACTAATACAGAATAGTCCCTAGTCATAGCAGTAATAAGCGATAGTAGTCCTTAATTATTTCCATACTAAGACAGATTAACCCCTAACCAAAATAGTATTAATACAAAATAGTCCCTATAATACAAGATTCCACTGTAGGGTTCTTACCTCTGAACCTGGAGCAGATTGTGACAGTGGAAGCACAATCAGTGACTGGGAGGAGGGAGCTACTTTCTTCCTAGGGCGCTGGTGCACGGAATTGTGATCACACTTTTCACAACTACGATACAACAAACCAGCAAGTGCACTGGGTCGTCCAAGTAATACCTTACGTGAGTAAGGGTCGATCCCACGGAGATTGCCGGCTTGAAGCAAGCTATGGTTATCTTGTAAATCTTAGTCAGGAGATTCATGATAAAAATGATTTTGTTTATGAAAAGTAAATAACATGAAATGAATGATACTTGTTATTCAGTAATGAGGAACAGGTTGAGGTTTCGGAGATGCTTTGTCATCTGAATCTCTACTTTTCTACTGTCTTCTTCTCCAAACACACATGGCTTCCTTCCATGGCAAGCTGTATGTTGGTGGATCACCGTTGTCAATGGCTACCATCCATCCTCTCAGTGAAAATGGTCTAGGTACGGTTTCTGTATGGCTAATCAACTGTCGAATCTCTCGTCTCGGATGAAAAATACCAGGCACAGCTACTGCACGGCTAATCATCTGTCGGTTCTCACTTGTGTCGGAATAGGATCTCTCTATCCTTTTGCACACTGTCACTGCACCCAACATTCGTGAGTTTGAAGCTCGTCACAGTCATCCCATCCCAGATCCTACTCAAAATACCACAGACAAGGTTTAGACTTTCTGGATCTCAGGAATGCTGCCAATTGGTTCTAGCTTCTACTACGAAGGTTCTAATCTCAAGGATTTGAATGCTCTGTTGTCAGGAGAGTCAAGTCAAATCCGTGGATCAGAGACCCAAGAGATACACACTCAAGCTATCGCCCAATGACTACGTTGAGCTCAGATAGAATGGGAGTGGTTGTCAAGCACGCGTTCATAAAGTTGAGAATGATGATTAGTGTCACGGATCATCATATCCTTTATATTGAAGTACGAGTGAGTATCTTAGAAAAGAATCAAGCGTGATCGAAAAAAAACAGTAGTAATTACATTAATCCATTGAAACACAGCAGAGCTCCTCACCCCTACCTATGGGGTTTAGAGACTCATGCCATAGAAGATACAATACGAGATGTAAAAGGTCATAAGTTTCCAAATGAATCTCTAAAAGTAGTTTTTATACTAAACTAGTAACTTAGATTTACAGAAAATGAGTAACTAAGTGCAGATAGTGCAGAAATCCACTTCCGGGGCCCACTTGGTGAGTGTTTGGGCTGAGCTTTGAAGCTTTCACGTGCATAGGCCATTTCTAGAGTTAAATGCCAGCTTGGATGCCAGTTCGGGCGTTTAACTCCAGTTCTGGCATTTTACGCCAGAAAAGGGTCTCTAGCTGAAGTTGAACGCTAGTTTGGGCCATCAAATCTCAGGCAAAGTATGGACTATTATATATTACTCGAAAGCCCAAGATGTCTACTTTCCAACACAATTGAGAGCGCGCCAATTGGGCTTCTGCAGCTCCAGAAAATCCACTTCGAGTGCAGGACGGTCAGAATCCTACAGCATCTGGAGTCCTTTCTCAGCCTCTGAATCAGACTTTTGCTCAGGTCTCTCAATTTCAGTCAGAAAATACCTGAAATTACAGAAAAATACACAAACTCATAGTAAAGTCTAGAAATGTGATTTTTGCATAAAAACTAATTAAAATATAATAAAAAGTAACTAAAACATACTAAAAACTACCTAAAAATAATGCCAAAAAGCGTATAAATTATCCGCTCATCACAACACCAAACTTAAATTGTTGCTTGTCCCCAAGCAACTAAAAACAAAATAGGATATAAAAAAGAGAAAATACAATAAATTTCAAAATATCAATGAAGCTTAGTTTCAATTAGATGAGCGGGACTAGTAGCATTTTGCTTGTGAATAGTTTTGGCATCTCACTTTATCCTTTGAAGTTCAAAATGATTGGCATCCATAGGAACTCAGAATTCAGATAGTGTTATTGATTCTCCTAGTTTAGTATGTTGATTCTTGAACACAGCTACTTTATGAGTCTTGGGCGTGGCCCTAAGCATCTTGTTTTCCAGTATTACCACCGGATACATAAATGCCACAGACACATAACTGGGTGAACCTTTTCAGATTGTGACTCAGCTTTGCTAGAGTCCCCAGTTAGAGGTGCCCAGAGTTCTTAAGCACACTCTTTTTGCTTTGGATCATGACTTTAACCACTCAGTCTCAAGTTTTTCACTTGGATCTTCATGACACAAGCACATGGTTAAGGACAGCTTGATTTAGCCGCTTAGGCCAGGATTTTATTCCTTTGGGCCCTCCTATCCATTAATGCTCAAAGGCGTAGATCCTTTTTTACCCTTGCCTTTTAGTTTAAAGGGTTATTGGCTTTTTCTGCTTGCTTTTTTTTCTTTTTTCTTTTTTTTTTTTTCGCAAGCTTTGTGTTTTTCACTGCTTTTTCTTGCTTCAAGAATCAATTTTATGATTTTTCATATTATCAATAACATTTCTCTTTTTTCATTATTCTTTCAAGAGCCAACAATTTTAACATTCATAAAATCCACTATAAAAAATATGCACTGTTCAAGCATTCATTCAGAAAACAAAAAGTATTGCCACTACATGAAAATAATTAAACTATTTTCAAGATAGAATTCAAAATTCATGTACTTCTTTTTCTTTTTCAGAAAATAGTTTTTATTTAAGAATGGTGAAAGATTCATGGAACATTTATAGCTTTAAGACATAGACACTAAACACTAATGATCATGTAATGAAGACACAAACATAGTCAAAATATAAAGTATAAAAACCAAAAATAGAAAAGAAAAAAAATAAGGAGATTAAAGAACGGGTCCACCTTAGTGATGGTGGCTTCTTCTTCCTCTTGAAGAACCAATGGAGTTCTTGAGCTCCTCTATGTCTCTTCTTTGCCTTTGTTGCTCCTCTCTCATGGCCTTTTGGTCCTCTCTGATTTCATGGAGGATGATAGAGTGCTCTTGGTGCTCCATTCTTAGTTGCTCCATGTTGGAACTCAATTCTCCTAAAGAGGTGTTGAGTTGCTCCCAATAATTATGTGGAGGGAAATGCATCCCTTGAGGAATCTCAGGGATTTCTTGATGAGGGACTTCCTCATGCTCTTGTTGAGGTCCATGAGTGGGTTCTCTTGTTTGCTCCATCCTCCTTTTAGTGATGGGCTTGTCCTCTTCAATGAGGATGTCTTCCTCTATGACAATTCTGGCTGAATTGCATAGGTAACAGATGAGATGAGGAAAGGTTAACCTTGCCAAAGTGGAGGGCTTATCAGCCACCTTGTATAGTTCTAGAGGTATGATCTCATGAACTTCCACTTCCTCTCCAATCATGATACTATGGATCTTGATAGCCCGATCCACAGTTACTTCGGACCGGTTGCTAGTAGGAATGATAGAGCATTGGATTAACTCCAACCATCCTCTAGCCACGGGTTTGAGGTCAGGCCTTCTCAATTGAACTGGCTTACCTTTTGAGTCTCTCTTCCATTGTGCTCCTTCCACACAAATGTCTGTGAGGACTTGGTCCAACCTTTGATCAAAGTTGACCCTTCTAGTGAAAGGATGAGGATCTCCTTGTATCTTTGGCAAGTTGAATGCCAACCTCACGGTTTCTGAATTGAAATCCAAGTATTTCCCTCGAACCATTGTGAGCCAATTCTTTGGGTTCGGGTTCATACTTTGATTATGGTTCTTAGTGATCCAAGCATTAGCATAGAACTCTTGAACCATTAAGATTCCAACTTGTTGGATGGGGTTGGTGAGAGCTTCCCAACCTCTTCTCTGAACCTCACATCGGATCTCCGGATATTCACTCTTTTTAAGCATGAAGGGGACCTCGGGGATCACCCTTTTCTTGGCCATAACTTCATAGAAGTGGTATTGATGGACCTTTGAGATGAATCTCTCCATCTCCCATGACTCGGAGGTGGAAGCAACTGCCTTCCCTTTCCTCTTTCTAGAGGTCTCTCCGGCCTTAGGTGCCATTAATGGTTATGGAAAAGCAAAAAGCATAGCTTTTTCCCACACCAAACTTAAAAGGTTTGCTCATTTTTTACTGAGCTTTTATTTTAGTCTCAGTTTTTAACACTCTTACTCAACATTCCCTTCAAGATAATATTTGACTCTCTATCCATTAACAATGAACTTTTTGTCAGAGTCAATATATCCTGAAGCTCTACATATCCATATGGTGACACACTTGTAATCACATATGGTCCCTTCCACCGCGATTTCAATTTCCCAGGGAACAATCTGAGCCTAGAGTTAAACAGCAGAACCTTCTGTTCAGGCTCAAACACTCTAGATGATAGCTTTGTGTCATGCCACCTTTTTACTTTTTCCTTGTAAATTTTAGCATTTTTTAAAGCATTGAGTCTGAACTCCTCCAGCTCATTCAACTGGAGTAATCTTTTCTCTGCAGCTACCTTAGCATCAAGGTTTAGGAACCTGGTGGCCGAGTAGACCTTGTGTTCCAGTTCCACTGGTAGATGACAGGCTTTTCCATACACAAGCTGGTTTGGAGAGGTCCCTATAGGAGTCTTGAATGCGGTTCTGTATGCCCACAGAGCATCATCCAGACTTCTTGCCTAATCCCTTCTACGAGTACTTACAGTCCGTTCCAGGATTCATTTTAGTTCTCTATTTGAGACTTCAGCCTGCCCATTTATTTGTGGATGATATGGAGTTGCCACTTTGTGGTTAATTCCATATCGGATCAGAGCTGAGTCAAGCTGTTTATTACAGAAATGAGTGCCTCCATCACTGATCAGTAGTCAGTACCCTAGGGACACCGAACCTACTGAAGATATGCTTCTAGAGGAACTTCATCACTGTCTTAGTATCATTAGTGGGTGTTGCTATTGCCTCTACCCATTTAGATACATAGTCTACTACCACCAGAATATAAGTGTTTGAATATGATGGTGGGAAAGGCCCCATGAAGTCAATACCCCATACATCAAACAAACTCAATCTCTAAGATCCACTGCTGAGGTATGCATAACCGTGATTCAGAGTACCAGCTCTCTGGCAACTGTCACAGTTACGTACAAACTCTCGGGAGTCTCTATAGAGAGTAGGCTAGTAGAAGCCACATTGGAGAACCTTTGTGACTGTTCGCTCACCTCCGAAATGTCCTCCATATTGTGATCTATGGCAATGCCATAGGATCTTCTGTGCCTCTTCTCTAGGCACACATCTACGGATTATTCCGTCTGCACATCTCTTAAAGAGATATGGTTCATCCCACAAGTAGTACTTTGCATCAGAAACTAATTTTTTTGTTTGCTGCTTACTATACTCTTTGGGTATGAATCTCACAGCTTTATAGTTTGCAATGTCTGCAAACCATGGTACTTTCTGAATGGCAAAGAGTTGCTCATCTGGAAAGGTTTCAAAGATCTCAGTAGGAGAGAGGGACGCTCCTGCTACTGGTTCTATCCAGGACAGGTGATCAGCTACTTGGTTCTCTGTCCCTTTTCTGTCTCTTATTTCTATATCAAACTCTTGCAGAAGCAATACCCATCTTATGAGTCTGGGTTTTGAATCCTGCTTTATGCGGAAATATTTTAGAGCAGCATGGTCAGTGTACACAATCACTTTTGATCCTACTAAATAAGATCTGAACTTGTCAATGGCATAAACCACTGCGAGGAACTCCTTTTCTGTGGTTGTATAATTCTTCTGCGCGTCATTTAAAACATGGCTACCATAATAAATGACATGCAGAAGCTTGTCATGCCTCTGTCCCAATACTGCACCAATGGCATGGTCACTGGCATCACACATTAGTTTGAACGGTAATGTCCAGTCTGGTATAGAAATTACTGGTGCTGTGACCATCTTAGCTTTCAGAGTCTCAAAGGCCTGCAAACACTCTATGTCAAAGATAAATGGTGTATCAGTGGCTAGCAGATTGCTCAAAGGTTTTGCAATTTTTGAGAAATCCTTTATAAACCTCCTATAGAATCCTGCATGCCCCATAAAGCTTCTGATTGCCTTAACATTGGCAGGTGGTGGTAATTTTTCAATTACCTCTACCTTAGCTTGATCTACCTCTATTCCCTTGTTCGAAATTTTGTGCCCAAGGATAATTCCTTCATCACCGTAAAGTGATATTTCTCCCAGTTTAAAACCAGGTTAGTCTCTTGGCACATTTTCAGAACAAGTGCTAGATGGTCAAGACAGGAGCTGAAAGAGTCTCCAAATACTAAGAAGTCATCCATGAAGACTTCCAGAAATTTCTCTACCATATCAGAGAAGCTAGAGAGCATTCACCTCTGAAAGGTTTCAGGTGCATTGCACAGACCAAATGGCATCCTTCTGTAGGCAAATACTCTAGATGGACATGTGAATGTTGTTTTCTCTTGGTCCTGAGGATCTACTGCAATTTGGTTGTAACCTAAATAGCCATTGATGACTGCGCATCATGTACCCTTTTTCTTATCTAAAAGGGCCATAAAAAGAGCATAATCTCATTAAATCAATGCAATTTCATGAACAAAATGATATATATTATGGTATATTGCTTTGAAATGGGTTTGTGCTAAATTTCAGGTGAAAAGAGCAACAAAAGGAGAAGGAAAACAACAAATAAGGATGGGCGTGTGAAGCTGGGCGTGCCACTTAAAGCTCTGGCCGTGGCACGCCAAGCCAACATTCCAGCAAGGGAGATTGAGGAGTTCAACAATGGGCGTGCCACTTGAAGCTCTGGGTGTGGCACGCCAAGCCAACATTCCAGCAAAGAAGGTTGAAGAATTTTACATGGGCGTGCCACTTGGAGCTCTGGGCATGGCACGCCAAGTTTGTGAAACCAAGATCTCAAAGAGGGCGTGGCAGTTGGTGTTTTGGGTGTGGCACGCCAGGCTTAAGTTCCAGAGGAGTGATTTTGAGCCCCACTATGGGTGTGGCACGCCAAGAAGTGGGCGTGGCTCGCCAGGGCATATGCCAGCCTGACCTCCTCTCATTCAAATGAAAGTATATTCCCATGCCATTAGAAAGTAGACATCCAAGGATTTCAAACCATATATAACACTTTATTATGGACACTGGAATTGAGGAAGATATTGACCCTGAAAACACAGGGAGCAAAACATGTCACTGCAGAGTTACTAGCCTGACCTCTTCATATTCAAAGGAAGATAACTTGAGTTGTAGAGGTCCAAATGATGTGATCTTGGTGGCATTGGAAAGCTGACATCAAGAGGTCCAACGATATATAACACTCTAGGGTGGACGTAAAAACTGGAGGTGAATGATGTGTATTTTCGGAAAACAAATTCCAAACACACAAATCTAACCGGCAAGTGTACCGGGTCGCATCAAGTAATAAAACTCACGGGAGTGAGGTCGATCCCACAGGGATTGATGGATCAAGCAACTTTAGTGGGTGATTAGTTTAGTCAAGCTAACATTGATGTGAATTTTGTGAAATTGTAACCAACAGGAAGTAAAGGACAATGAATTTAAAGTTGCAGAATGTAAATTGGCAAGTAACTTAAAGAGCAAGAAATGTAAATTGCAAGAATCTTAAATTTCAAGAAATTTAAATTGCACGAAATTAAAGGGGAGTGGGTGCTGAAAATTAAAGAAAGCAATAAAGCAAGCAATCAAAGAGATCTTGAGAATAAGTGACAGGAAATTTAAAGTGCAAGAAAATTAAATTCAGATCACAGTAGCTCAAATGTAAAATACAGAGGAACAAAAGTGCAGGAAATTCAAACAGAAGTAGAGAGTCACTTGAAGGATCAAAACAGAAAGTAGCTTATCTCAATTGTGAAATTTAAAAAGACAAGTAAAGATCTCAGAAAATCAATGAGACTAGAAAACAAGTCTAGATCTCAATTCCTTCCTTGATCCAACAGTGAACAATTTGCAGAAGAAATAGAGATGAAAGCAGTAAAGAGAGTTTTGATTCAAATCACAATTCACTGAAATTTTGTAGAAGAAGAACAAAGAGAATTCTCAAGGTGAGATTGAAACAGAATTTCTTCAATTCTCAACCCAAGATTCAAAACAAAAATGAAAACTAAGAGAGAGCTCTCAAATCCTAGTGCTCCCTCGTGGAGCCAGCCTCTCAATGCTCTCTATCCGAGCCCCCTTTCTAAAATGAGAATGATGCCTTATATAGGCTTTTTACAAAATGAAAATAAAAATGAAAGTGAAATTAAAGACAAATTACAATTAAATGAAATTCCTATTTTATCTATCTCTTGTGCCTTTGAGTGATGATAATGGGCTTTGCGTGCTTTGGATTTGGGTTGAAGATGGCCTCTGTTGATTGCACTTGGAGTTGGAGAGAAACCCATTGTGAATTGGGACATAAAGCACAAAAGCTTGAGTCAAAGTTTGAGACAAACTTTTGCTCAAGCTTTTTATATCAGCCACCCCCTTTTGCTAATATCCATGTTTGAGCTAAAGTTTGAGGTCAAACTTTTAGCCAAACGTGGATCACCTTGTATGCATGTGTGGGGTGCTACTTTGTCCTCTTGTCAACGTTGCCAATTTCATGCCAACTATAGACTATTATATATGGTTGGAAAGCCCTAAATGTCAGCTTTCTAACCCAATTGGAATCACCTCAATTGGACATCTACAACTCAAGTTATGCTCCTTTGAAGAGGACAGGGTTGCTGGCTTTGGTGTGCAGCGTTTGAGGTAAAGTTTGCCTCAAATGTGGTCAAAAACGCCAGTTCTGGAGGCTCAAACGTATTGTTTACCCCATACTATTATATATTGTTGGAAAGCCCTGAATGTCTACTTTCCAATGCCGTTGGAAGCGCATCATTTGGAGCTCTACAGCTCGAGTTATACTCCGTCGAAGGTGCAGAGGTCAGTTGGTCTCACTGCAGGTTGCCACCATGTTCGTTTATGCTCATTGCGGGGCAGTTTTCTCCCTCAATTTTAGTGTCCACCATGCAGTGCCACATATGCTTGGAAAGCTCTCGATTCCTACTTTCCATTGCTTTTTGAATCACCTCATTTGGAGCTCTGTAGCTCAAGTTATTCTTGTTGGAAGTATACCCCTTGTATGCCTTGTGGCGCCAACGTTTGCCAAAAAGCTTGAGGCAAACGTTGGCGCAAGCTTTTTTCTCCCCTGGGTATGTTGGTGTGGCGCCAACGTTTGCCAAAAAGTTTGAGGCAAACGTTGGCTCAAGCTTTTCTCCCAAAAGTTTGAGCTAAAGTTTGAGGCAAACTTTGGCTCAAGCTTTTTTCTCTAGGGTGTTTTCAACTCTTCCAAAAGTTTGAGCTAAAGTTTGAGGCAAACTTTGGCTCAAACTTTTTGTTCTCTCTTGCTCCTAGCCATTCCTTCTTCCTTCAACCTTCTTCAAAACTCTTTTCACCTATCATCAATCAACCAAACACATCAAAGCTATGCTCAAAATCATGAGTTTGTTATTCTTTCATAATATATGACAATTATAGCATAAAATCTCATGAAATTGCATTAATTCATCCATGGTTGATTGAATCAAAGGAAACATGGAAATCTACCCAATTGGCTTGCTTATGGCTCAAGAAAGTGCATAAAACCTATTGAAAACAAAGGAAAAAGCATAGAAAAACATGACATGGTGACATGTCATCACAACACCAAACTTAAACCTTGCTTGTCCCCAAGCAAGAAAAGAATCATGCAATAAAGATTGACAATCCAAGGCAAGAAGAATAGCAACTCAATGTTCATGGTAAGCTAGTTTTCTAAGCATGCTACAATCACAAAAGAAATGTAAATGATTGATGCTTCCATCTAGCTCATTTTATGAAATCTTTCTCTTATATTTCTTCCTTGAAACAAGCTTTTGATTTTCTTATTTAGCTTCTCCTTTTGGGTGCTTTGCCCCATGAGTTGATAACAAAGCTACGACTTCTAAATGCTTTGTTTTCAAGTATTACCACTTGATACATAAGCACCACAAGCATTTGATTAGAGGACTTCATTAATCTCATTTTTCTTTTCTTTTCTTGACTCTCTAATCATTGATGCTCAGAGCCTTGAGCTTTGAGGGAGTGCTTTTGCACTTTGAGCCTAACCTTGACTTCTAAGTGTTTTGTTTTCAAGCATTTGGCTTGATACATAAACACCACAAGTACTTAACAATATAATTGTCATTGGTACTCAGAGCCTTCAGCTTTCTCATTCTTTCCCTTTTTCTTTTCTTGCTTTATTTTGCATTTGCTTCTTCAAGGTTTTCATGATTTTAAAAGATTTCACAAAATGTCCTAGATGAAAACTTCAATTAAATAAAATCCAATGCAATTGAGCAACAATTAATCATACTAGCTTTCCAATACTTGTATGCACATGCTAAACTCTTCTTTAATTCCTTGTTTGTTTATGATCATGATGCTTTACTGCTTTTGAATTCACAAAACTCAAGTTGGTAATCATAATGGCACAGCACCATGTAGCAATTTTAAAAATCAAACTATGCCTTTTCATACACACATGCATACAGAGAAGGTAAAGACAATCATGCAGTTTATAGTGCTTGAAACAAATGAGAGGAAAAGGAACTTTACAACCTTGTAGTTCATCTTCTCTATTGTTGTCATTTTCCTCCCATTCTCCTCCTTCCCATACCAAACTCAGAATGCTTGCTCATCCTCAAGCAACTATTAGAACCGTGGCTATGGGGCTAAGATGGATCATGAATGTCTTACACAAGAAATGTTAGTAGTACATGTGTTTCAAGCAAGCAAAATTAAAGATAATAATCAAGGCACAAGAGACAGAGACATTGTGATTGCAAACTTAAGAAGGTGAGCATAATACTTTGCATAAAGAATAAGTGGCACACCAAACTTAGTGTGACACTTTCACTTGGAATTCATGCAAGTATCTTGTAAGGATTAGAACCAAATTTTGTTGCATAGCAACACCAAACTTAGAATGCAACCATATGTCAATTTATTGAAATTTAAACTAAACAAAGGAAGAAAACAAAGCAGAGAAAAAATGTTACCTACGGTTGGGTTACCTCCCAACAAGTGCTCTTTTAGTGTCATTAGCTTGACATGTTGTTCTTCACTTTCTTCCTCTTCTTCCAGTTTGTTAAGAGGAATGACTCCAAGAGGGGAGAAGTTTCAGTTATTGTCCCCTATCTTGGTCTTCTTTCAACAAGCTTCCTTGTGAAATTGGCTTGATTGATCTTGCTTGCTGGATCAGGGACAGGATTGTTTGCAGTTGACCTTCTCATGAATGTTGTCTTTGGTATCTTGGTCACAATCCTCTTCTTGGTGCTTTTGTCAATTGCCTTCACTTCTTGGATGTCAAGACATGGTTGCTGTGTGATTATTGTAGTGATTTCTTCATTAAGATCCTCTTGTATTGGTGGTTCCATGAGCCCTTCCTTCATGTGATTTTCTGCTTCACTTGAGTGTGAATTCTCTGGAATGACTTCCTCACTTTCATGCTCCTCCACTCCTTTTTTTGCACTCAACATTTGCTTTAATAGCTCTTTCATGGAGGAGGTTTGTTGATTTTCCCAAGCTTTCTTCATCTCCTCTTCATACCTTTTAATCTCAGAGTCAATTGTTGAGACTTTTTGGTCTAGGGGAATTTGAGGAGGTTGTGAGTGTTCAGGTCCCCTTGTCATCTCAAGTGCAGTTTCAGGTTCCAATACTTTCACCACCTCTTCCTTTTTTGCAATTTCACTTGACACAGGGACCTTGTGTTCTTGTTTTTCCATTTCCTCCTTCCTTGCATTCAACAATTTGCCTAACTGCACTTCCATGTTTTTGAGGGAGTTCTCTTGTTCTTTCTGGTATTTCTCTTTCTCCTCCGCAATTCTTTTGAGCATGGACTCAAGCTTTGAGAGTCTTTGGTTCATGGAAGTTTGTGTGGGTGGTGAGTTTTGGCAAGGATTTTGTGTGGAGACAAAGTCCAGTGATGAAGAATTTTCAGATGAAAAACTGGAAGGTGAGGTTGGAAAATTTTGTATAAGTGAATTGATAGTACGTTCGAGTGAAGATGGCTCTTGATAAGTGGAATATGGGCTCTCAAATATTTTTTGGTTTTGCTCCCCCCAGCCATCATTAGAATAACAACTTGCATCATTTTGTGGTGGAGGAAGATATCCCATATGATTTTCTTGCTCATCTTGTGTCTCTGAAGCAAATCTCTATGAATTGGAGTACTCAGAATTAGTATTCTCTTGGTGATATTCCCAGCCACCATTAGAGATTGGTGATGGTGGGTCATATCCCATGAAATTAATTTCATCATAAGATGAGTTGAACTCCATTTGAATTTTGGAAAACACAACACCAAGCAAAATTGAAATTCATATCTCAGAGATGAATTTCTTAGTGAGGCAATAACTCAAACACCTTGGTTTCAGCTTAGAACAGAGAACAAAAGTAAAGAAAATGCTTAATCTAGACTTTTCACCCACTTAATCGTTGTTGATCTAAATCAATCCCCGGCAACGGCGCCAAAAACTTGAGGTGTATTTTCGGAAAACGAATTCCAAACACACAAATCTAACCGGCAAGTGTACCGGGTCGCATCAAGTAATAAAACTCACGGGAGTGAGGTCGATCCCACAGGGATTGATGGATCAAGCAACTTTAGTGGGTGATTAGTTTAGTCAAGCTAACATTGATGTGAATTTTGTGAAATTGTAACCAACAGGAAGTAAAGGACAATGAATTTAAAGTTGCAGAATGTAAATTGGCAAGTAACTTAAAGAGCAAGAAATGTAAATTGCAAGAATCTTAAATTTCAAGAAATTTAAATTGCACAAAATTAAAGGGGAGTGGGTGCTGAAAATTAAAGAAAGCAATAAAGCAAGCAATCAAAGAGATCTTGAGAATAAGTGACAGGAAATTTAAAGTGCAAGAAAATTAAATTCAGATCACAGTAGCTCAAATGTAAAATACAGAGGAACAAAATTGCAGGAAATTCAAACAGAAGTAGAGAGTCACTTGAAGGATCAAAACAGAAAGTAGCTTAGCTCAATTGTGAAATTTAAAAAGACAAGTAAAGATCTCAGGAAATCAATGAGACTAGAAAACAAGTCTAGATCTCAATTCCTTCCTTGATCCAACAGTGAACAATTTGCAGAAGAAATAGAGATGAAAGCAGTAAAGAGAGTTTTGATTCAAATCACAATTCACTGAAATTTTGTAGAAGAAGAACAAAGAGAATTCTCAAGGTGAGATTGAAACAGAATTTCTTCAATTCTCAACCCAAGATTCAAAATAAAAATGAAAACTAAGAGAGAGCTCTCAAATCCTAGTGCTCCCTCGTGGAGCCAGCCTCTCAATGCTCTCTATCCGAGCCCCCTTTCTAAAATGAGAATGATGCCTTATATAGGCTTTTTACAAAATGAAAATAAAAATGAAAGTGAAATTAAAGACAAATTATAATTAAATGAAATTCCTATTTTATCTATCTCTTGTGCCTTTGAGTGATGATAATGGGCTTTGCGTGCTTTGGATTTGGGTTGAAGATGGCCTCTGTTGATTGCACTTGGAGTTGGAGAGAAACCCATTGTGAATTGGGACATAAAGCACAAAAGCTTGAGTCAAAGTTTGAGGCAAACTTTTGCTCAAGATTTTTATATCAGCCACCCCCTTTTGCTGATATCCACGTTTGAGCTAAAGTTTGAGGTCAAACTTTTAGCCAAACGTGGATCACCTTGTATGCATGTGTGGGGTGCTACTTTGTCCTCTTGTCAACGTTGCCAATTTCATTCCAACTATAGACTATTATATATGGTTGGAAAGCTCTAAATGTCAGCTTTCTAACCCAATTGGAATCACCTCAATTGGACATCTACGACTCAAGTTATGCTCCTTTGAAGAGGACAGGGTCGCTGGCTTTGGTGTGCAGCGTTTGAGGTAAAGTTTGCCTCAAACGTGGTCGAAAACGCCAGTTCTGGAGGCTCAAACATGTTGTCCACCCCATACTATTATATATTGTTGGAAAGCCCTGAATGTCTACTTTCCAATGCCATTGGAAGCGCATCATTTGGAGCTCTACAGCTCGAGTTATACTCCGTCGAAGGTGCAGAGGTCAGTTGGCCTCACTGCAGGTTGCCACCATGTTCGTTTATGCTCATTGCGGGGCAGTTTTCTCCCTCAATTTTAGTGTTCACCATGCAGTGCCATATATACTTGGAAAGCTCTCGATTCCTGCTTTCCATTGCTTTTTGAATCACCTCATTTGGAGCTCTGTAGCTCAAGTTATTCTTGTTGGAAGTATACCCCTTGTATGCCTTGTGGCGCCAACGTTTGCCAAAAAGTTTGAGGCAAACGTTGGCGCAAGCTTTTTTCTCCCCTGGGTATGTTAGTGTGGCGCCAACGTTTGCCAAAAAGTTTGAGGCAAATGTTGGCTCAAGCTTTTCTCCCAAAAGTTTGAGCTAAAGTTTGAGGCAAACTTTGGCTCAAGCTTTTTTCTCTAGGGTGTTTTCAACTCTTCCAAAAGTTTGAGCTAAAGTTTGAGGCAAACTTTGGCTCAAACTTTTTGTTCTCTCTTGCTCCTAGCCATTCCTTCTTCCTTCAACCTTCTTCAAAACTCTTTTCACCTATCATCAATCAACCAAACACATCAAAGCTATGCTCAAAATCATGAGTTTGTTATTCTTTCATAATGTATGACAATTATAGCATAAAATCTCATGAAATTGCATTAATTCATCCATGGTTGATTGAATCAAAGGAAACATGGAAATCTACCCAATTGGCTTGCTTATGGCTCAAGAAAGTGCATAAAACCTATTGAAAACAAAGGAAAAAGCATAGAAAAACATGACATGGTGACATGTCATCAGTGAACAATGCCATTATTTCAGTGTTGTAAAATCTGAGCATGCCACTTGACATCGAAGGCGTGGCACGCCAGCTTTATTTTCATAATGGGCGTGCCACTTGGGGTTCTGGGCGTGGCACGCTAGTTCTAATTACTAGAGAGCATCATTGAAGGCGTGGCACTTCAAAGAGTGGGCGTGGCACGCCAGTTTCATAATATATGGACGTGGCACACCAGAGAGTGGGCGTGGCACGCCGGGCTACCTGACAGACTGATCTATTCAACTTCAAATGGGCATAACTTGAGCTACAGAGGTCCAAATGAGTTGATACCAAAGGCGTTGGAAAGCTAACATCCAGGGCTTTCTAACGATATATAATATTTTATAGTAGACATTCAATTTGAGGCCCAAAAAACTCCATAAATTCAGCATTGCAAAGTGGGTCATACTCCAAAGGGCAAAATCAAGTGGGAGTGGCACTTAAAACCACACGCCAACTTCTCCCTGCAGCCTCCAACCTTCAACCAAGCCCACTCCAACTCTCATTCAAGCTACAATTGTCAATCGATCAAGGCCACAAGAAGCATCTAGAATTGTTTGTTTTCATTCTATTGTAATTTGCTTTTAATTTCATTTAAGTTTGTAATTTAGGAGAGCCTATTTAAAGGCCTTAGTTTCATAGAATTAGGTATGGCTGGATTGGGGGAAGTCTTCGGACCCTCTCTATTCATCATCAATTTCTTCTCTTTTCTTTCTTACTTTGTAAATAATTTAGTTATGAATTACTAACTCTTTCCATTGGGAAAGAAAGCTCTATTGTTTTTCAATGGATTGATTATTTTTATTCTTCTTCTTCTCTTCATCTCTTTTTGATTTACTAAAATGAATTTTGTTTTTCATTATAGCATTCAATTATCTTGGAAAAAAGATTGAATTTAATTAGGTTTTATGGAAACCTTGGAAGAGGAAACATAAAACCATGCTTGAAATTCTTTCTCACAATTGAATAGGATTTGGGTTTTGGTGTTTGGATATGGTGACATATAATCCTCCCTCCACTTGAACCTAGGAAAGTGTGTGGTATAATCAGGGAACAAGCTTCATCTCTTCTCATGAGCAATTAGACCAAGGAATTGGCTATTGATCAAGATTTGAGAGATTGAGTCACCAAGGGATTGGGGCTCAATCAATCATGATTGCCAAGAGGTCAATGAGTTGCATGATTGAAGATGCGATGAAATCAATTAATCCAGAGAATGCAATATCTCTTGATCCCAATGCTTATTTTATCTTTCTTTCTTTTATTTACTTTATGGTTATTTACATTTTCTGCACTTTATATTTCCAGCACTTTACTTTCTTGTACTTTACTTTCCTTGCCATTTACTTTCTTGCACTTTATTGCTTTCCTTTACTTTCATGTCATTTACATTTCCTTGTTTGATTATCAATCCAATATGAACCGTCTAACTAGGATAATCAATTAACTATTGTTTGCTTTAATCCGTTAATCTCTGTGGGATTCGACCCCACTCCTAGTGGGTTATTACTTGACGATATTTGGTGCGCTTGCCAAAGAACAGATTCATCACTCATTTTTATATGGGGTGTGAACTCGACTCATCAAGTTTTATGGCGCCGTTACCAGGGATTAATTGTGATTAACAAACTACTGGTTGGTTGATTACCTAGATTAGACACTTTCTTTCTTTCTTTTTGTTTTTGTCATTTAATTTCTTTTTATTTTCTCTTGTTACTAACGTGTTTGTGTTGTTGCCTCACTAAGAATCCTTCATCTGTGACAATGGGGATTTCAATTTCTTTTGGTGATTATTGTTTGACACAGAGCATTTTGCAAGTAAGAATGGAGTCTACCTCATCTTTTGATCAATCATGTCATATGGGATATTGCCCACCACCACAAAATGATTCTATACATTTTCCTAATGGTGGCTGGGAATATCACCAAAGAATGATAGAGTATGAGTAATCAAATGAAATGGAATACCTCCCAGAGCCACAAAATAGTTCATATTGTTATGACAACTACAGAAATTTTGGCTTTGGAAGGAATTTTAATGCTGCATACCCCATTCTTCAAGGACTATCATCTCGTAATTGTCCAACCTATGCACCTCCACAAAATCTTCTAGAATTCTCAATAGAAGAACTCTCCAAGAGATATCTCTTCATTGCCCAACTCAGTGAGTTTTTAAGGCAAAATGTAAAAGAGGTGATTGAAGATATGGAAATCTCAAGGAGAAATCAAGATGAGCAAATGAGACAATTGGCACAACATTTTGTTGCTGAACCAACTAATGTCTTCCCTTGGCCAGGGGAAGAATATCATGCCATCAGTCTAAGGAGTGGAGAAGTGCTTAATGAGGGTGAAAATAAGGAATTGGTGAAGCAAGAAGAATATATCGGTGTACCAAGTGAGCCACCATTTCAAGAAGTTCTTGATAAAGAGGATACTCCAACCATCTCACAATACCCAAGTTCTGAGATCAAAGAAGTGAAGGCAATCAACAAAAGCACCAAAAAGAGAATTGTGACCAAGGAACAAAGAACTATATGCATGAAGAACAAAAGGTCAACTGCAAACAATCCAACCCCTACCCCCAACAAGCAAAGCAAATCAAGAAAACAACAAAAGAAAGCTTGCTGGGAGGCACTCAAAACAGGGGACATCAACTTGCTCTTCTCTCCCCTTAAGGTCATTTTTCTTAACAAACTGGAAGAAGAGGAAGAAAGTTGAGAACAACATGTCAAGCTAATGACATTAAAAGAGCGCTTGTTGGGAGGCAACCCAATCGTAGGAAAAATTTTCGTTCTTTGCTTTTTTTATTTTCAATAATTTAGCATATGATTGCATTCTAAGTTTGGTGTTGCCATGCAACAATTTAATTTTCAATCTTCACTAGATACTTGCATCATGCTAAAATGAAAGTGTCACACTAAGTTTGGTGTTGCCACTTATCTTTCATGCTATGTACCATGCACACCACTTATTAATGCAATCATATTGCCTCTGTTTCTTTCTTGTGCCTTTATTGTGATTCTTAATTTTGCTTGCTTAAACACATGTACTACTAACACTCTATTGTTTAAAACATTCATTAACTATCATAAACCCCATCACCACTATTTTATTTGTTGCTTGAGGACAAGCAATCATTCTAAGTTTGGTGTGGGAAGGGGAAGAATAGGAGGAAAGTGACAACAACAATGAAGATGAACTACAAGGTGGTAACGTTCACTTTTCCTCTTACTTATTTTCAATACATTTAAATTGCATGATTGTCTTCTATTTTCCTTGTATGCATGTGTGATTACTTGTTGTTAATAAGCATAGCTTGATTGTTGAATTGGAACATGTTGCTGTGATATTATGACTACCATCTTGAGCTTTGTGAGTTCAAAAGCAATTTAGTTTCATGATCATAAACAAACAAGGTCATTAAAGAAGAACTTAGCATGGGCATATAAGTATTGGAAGGCTAGCATGATTATTGTTCTTCAATTGCATTAGAATTTGTTTGATTGAAGTTTTCATCTAGGACATTTTATGAAATTTTTGAAATCATGAAAACCTTGAAAAAGCAAATGCAAATAAGGCAAGAAAAAGAAAAGGGAAAGAATGAGAAAGCTAAAGGCTCTGAGTACCAATGACAATTTATTTGTTAAGTACTTGTGGTGTTTATGTATCAAGCAAAAAGCTTGAAAACAAAACACTTAGAGTCAAGGCTAGGCTCAAGTGCAAAAGCACTCCCTCAAAGCTCAAGGCTCTGAGCATCAATGATTAGAGAGTAAAGAAAAGAAACAAATGAGCTTAAAGAGTCCTCAAATTAAATGCTTGTGGTGCTTATGTATCAAGTGAAAATACTTGAAAATAAAGCATTTATAGTCGTAGCTTTCAACACATGGTGCAAAGCACCCAAAAAAGTTAAGCTAAGAAAAGAATGAAAAGCTTGTTTCAAGGAAGGAACATAAAGAAAAAGATTTCATAAAATGAGCTAGATAGAAGCATCAATCACTTGAATGTCTTTTGTGATTGTAGCATGCATAAGAAACTAGCCAACCATGAACATTAAAATTTCTACTCTTCTCACCTTGGTTTGTCAAACTTTATTGCATGATTCTTTGTTTGCTTGAGGACAAGCAAAGTTTAAGTTTGGTGTTGTGAAGACTACGCATCATGTACCCTTTTTCTTATCTAAAAAGGCCATAAAAAGAGCATAATCTCATTGAATCAATGCAATTTCATAAACAAAATGATATATATTATGGTACATTGCTTTGAAATGGGTTTGTGCTAAATTTCAGGTAAAAAAGCAACAAAAGGGGAAGGAAAACAACAAATAAGGATGGGCGTGTGATGCTGGGCGTGCCACTTGAAGCTCTGGGCATGGCACGCCAACCTTTATTCCAACTCTCAACAATGGGCGTGCCACTTGAAGCTCTAGGCGTGGCACACCAAGCCAACATTCCAGCAAGGAAGATTGAGGAGTTCAACAATGGGCGTGCCACTTGAAGCTCTGGGCGTGGCACGCCAAGCCAACATTCCAGCAAAGAAGGTTGAAGAATTTTACATGGGCGTGCCACTTGGAGCTCTGGGCATGGCACGCCAAGTTTGTTAAGCCAAGATCTCAAAGAGGGCATGCCAGTTAGTGTTTTGGGCGTAGCACACCAGGCTTAAGTTCCAGAGGAGTGATTTTGAGCCCCACTAAGGGCGTGGCACGCCAAGAAGTGGGCGTGGCACACCGGGGCATATGCCAGCGTGACCTCCTCTCATTCAAATGAAAGTATCTTGAGCTAACAAACTCCAAATGAGATGATTCTAGTGCCATTAGAAAGTAGACATCCAGGGCTTTCCAACCATATATAACACTTTATTATGGACACTGGAATTGAGGAAGATATTGACCCCAAAAACACAGGGAGCAAAACACGTCACTGCAGAGTTACCAGCCTGACCTCTTCATATTCAAAGGAACATAACCTGAGTTGTAGAAGCCCAAATGATGTGATCTCGGTGGCGTTGGAAAGCTGACATCAAGAGCTTTCCAAAGATATATAACACTCTAGGGTGGACGTTAAAACTGGAGGTGAACAATGCCATTATTTCAGCATTGTAAAATCTAGGCGTGCCACTTGACATCGAAGGCGTGGCACGCCAGCTTTATTTTCATAATGGGCGTGCCACTTGGGGTTATGGGTGTGGCACGCCAATTCTAATGGCCAGAGAGTATCATTGAAGGCGTGGCACACCAAAGAGTGGGCGTGGCATGCCAGTTCATAATATATGGTCGTGGCATGCCAGAGAGTGGACATTCAGGGCTTTCCAACGATATATAATACTTCATAGTGGACATTCAATTTGAGGCCCAAACTACTCCATAAATTCAGCGTTGCAAAGTGGGTCATACTCCAAAGGGCAACAGCGCCAAAAATTTGGTGCACGGAATTATGATCACACTTTTCACAACTCCGGTGCAACTAACCAGCAAGTGCACTGGGTCGTCCAAGTAATACCTTACGTGAGTAAGGGTCGATCCCACGGAGATTGCCGACTTGAAGCAAGCTATGGTTATCTTGTAAATCTTAGTTAGGATATTAGTGATAAAAATGATTTTGTTTATGAAAAGTAAATAACATGAAATGAATGATACTTGTGATTCAGTAATGAGGAACAGGTTGAGGTTCCGGAGATGCTTTGTCGTTTGAATCTCTGCTTTCCTACTGTCTTCTTCTCCAAACACACATGGCTTCCTTCCATGGCAAGCTGTATGTTGGTGGATCACCGTTGTCAATGGCTACCATCCATCCTCTCAGTAAAAATGGTCCAGGTACGGTTTCTATATGGCTAATCAACTGTCGAATCTCTCATCTCGGATGAAAAATACCAGGCACAGCTACCACACGACTAATCATCTGTCGGTTCTCACTTGTGTCGGAATAGGATCTCTCTATCCTTTTGTACACTGTCACTGCGCCCAACATTCGTGAGTTTGAAGCTCGTCTTTGCCTTAGGGTTTTCTGTAATTCTCTCACTCAACTATGGCCCTTCTGGGTATTGTATATGGGGATTCAACTGTGTTTCGAGAGGAGGAGACAAAACGGCGTCGTTTTCGTCTCCAGGGACTCATATGTCCTCTTACGAAATGCTCCATGCCACCTGGCCTCCGTTACTTGCCACCTCAGCGCCACCTCTGCCAGCTCAGCCTTTTCCGTCCAGTGCAAACGGCTGAATTCAATGGAAGGACATAAATGTCTACGTTTTTCAGCGGTCAGGGACTTTAATGTATTTTCCATTGCTTGAGGATGAAAATGTCCGCAAAAAAAGGTTAAGGACGAAAATGTCCTTTACTCTATATTTTTTGAATAAATATAATATATTGATTTTTAAGGTATAACAAATTATTTTAGATTGATATGAAAAATTTTAGAAATGGCCTATAACATATAACCTTTTATCAAATGAACTTCTTCAATATTATGTTTTTCTTTTTTCGTTCTTTTATTAATTTTACTTTTTAGTTTCTCGAGATTTTAAATAAAAACAAGCGAAAAAGAATGATTACATACTAATTTACTCGATTAATTTTGTGTTTATTACGGTTATAAATATTTAATTAATTAAAAAAAGTATCCCATTTTTTAGTTAATGAGAGTTGTCAATAGTAGCTCCGGTACTATCAAATCTACCTCGATTCAGCCGGTTAACCAAAAATTCGATTATCCGATTATCTGGCCAGATCGAATTACTCGTCGAATCGAACAAACATTGGATCCAATAAAAATCGGTTCAACCCGACTGGTTTTCAGTAAAACTAGTGACCCGGACCGTTTATTTAACCCGGTCCGGGTCAGGTTTCTTCTTAAGCCTGAAACCGGCGTTGTTTCAAGGTGGGCCCCCTCCCTCTTCTATTGAATGAAACCCTAATCTAAATGGAAGCTCCCAACCTCCAGCCTCGTCTCTTCTCTCTCAACGGTCCCTCACTCACGGCCTCACCCTCACCTCGTCACTCTTTTGTCTCTCCCCTCACCTCATCAGTCGTCACTCTCAGTCTCTCACGGCCTCACCTCGTCACTCTCTCGGCCGCGCACTCATTTGAGACTGAAGGTTGTCATCGCAGTCTCGTGCCCCTGCGTTTGCTTCGTCGGCGGCAGAAGCAGACAGAACCAGTCAAGCAGCATCTGCTCCCTTAAGTGGTGGTGGTCGTCGTCTTCTTGTTTCATCGCGGTCTCAGAACCAGTCAACCAGGTGAACTCCCTTCGAGTTTTTGACCCTGTTCTTTCAATGGTTCAGTGTCAATTTCGGTGAAATTAGAATTTTTGTGGAAGCTGAGTAAAATTCAATTAGAATTGTTCTTGAATCTGGTAGTTGTTGCTGTTGTATTTGGTTTTTTAGAATTGTTGCTGAATTTGAGAAAAATTTTTTTGTTGCTAGATAACATCATTGAGTTGAATTTTATTGTTGGATAACAGAGTTGAATACTTGGATAGTTAAATTTGTTGTTGAATTTGCTGGATAATAGAGGAAATATACTATGCAGAATCCTTTGGTGGATTCTATTGTAGATGAAATCGTTTTTAGGCCTGAATATAAACAAAACTCTGAATTCTATAGGAGTTCTGTGATTACATTTTGCACTTCATTATGAAACATTGTTTTAGTGTAAAATTTGGAATTAAGCAACATGGGAAAATTGCATTTTGAGCCTGCAACTCAGTTGGATCTAATAAGCATTCTCAAACTTAAATTTAGAAGGATATTTAAAATGATTGTTTCAAGTCCTCTGTTGGTATCCATAGTAAGACCAATTTTTCCTACATTTGATGAGTTGTGTTACTTTAAAAGCATTTGAATATTTCATTTTAAAATGACAAATATACTCAAAATGTTGTATTAGATAAGTTTACTGTTAATTTATGCAAAATGTACATCAACTTGAATATATATACTCTACCAAGAAGCTTTGCTTTGCTTTTATTTTTATAATTTTATATTTTTAGTTAATTATGATCGGATGAACCAGGTGAGTCTAACTCACCGATTGGACCAGTAACCTGGTGAAATGGTCGTATAACCGAGTTAATTATCGGTTCAGTTCTAATAACTATGACTGAAAATGATACTGTGATTGGAATCAGGAAACCCTAAATTGAGTCAATAGCATGCAACAAGTAATAAAAAATCCCCAGCTTCAAATCAATGTTACTTTGAATTGCAATCTTCTTTCTATTATTTTCCCTCCTAGTTTATGATATTCCATTTTTCGTCGTTGAAGGGAGGAGGATCCGACATGGAAGTGACATGGGAGGACCAGCAAAACATCAATAAGTTCGGAAGATTGAACAATCGCTTTCATAAGCTCGAGGATGAGTTCAAAATCGCCAAGGTAACCATATTTTTTTTTTCATTTTTCTTTTGTATTTTTGTTTATTTAGCTCCGATTTGAGTTTAGTTGTTAGTATATGAGTAGAATAAGCACTCAAATGCATCCTTATAGTTTATAACTTGATGGTAGAAATGGACTGAAAGAACAAAAGAAATCATCGAATATGCATTAATTTACTTGTTTAGTTACAAGGTGGGGTTTTAGTCATCACTATAATAAGTTATGAACTAGGACCTCACAGAATAAACCATCATTTTGATCTTTAAAGATTGATTAATTTGCTCACAAAAGTGGTCCCCCAATGA
The DNA here is from genome assembly GCF_059453495.1 of Arachis ipaensis. Taxonomy (NCBI): domain Eukaryota; kingdom Viridiplantae; phylum Streptophyta; class Magnoliopsida; order Fabales; family Fabaceae; genus Arachis; species Arachis ipaensis. The sequence continues at coordinate 83,434,295 of NC_142444.1, forward strand.
CTAATAATTGTATTCCTAAAAGATTCTTCTACTTGATCAATCTGCCCAAAGTAAGAACCAGTATGTCGGTAACCTGATATTTCCTCGGCCAGATAGTTTTTTACTCAACCAAAATGGAACATCTAAGGGTACTGCTAGAGTGTAATTATGGGCAAAACGCAGTTTACTTGCGAGTGTGTTGGTTTTCATTTGGCAAGAATGTTATGAGTGACGTAGTAGATACGAAACCTAGCTGGATTGATCAGTATCAATATGACATTCAATACTATCCTTAGATAATGTACACTCTTGCAAAGAATACATTAGTGATGAGTTTTATGGAGAACTAGGCATCTAATTGAAAAAAGAGAAGAAAGAAAAATGGTTTGACATTTTGCCTACCTCTCAAACTCATTAACAGTGGGCTAACATGCCGGTTTGTCCAATATGCAAAACTGAGAGCAACAGAGTCCAGAGTAATCGATTAGATTACATGAAAAGGTAGAGAGGAAAAATATATTCAATCTTATTACAATATATATCCTCTAAAATTAAGTATGTGGACGACTGGTTGTGATACAATCTTATAAACTCCTCTATTCTGCAAGTCCTGTCCTAGTTTGATTTTTGTAGCCATACAACCTTCTTGCAAAGGCAAGACCCTGGTTGGCATGTTTTTGATGTTGTGATACAAATGCAACGGGATGATTTCTTCTACAGGAAACAAATGATAATTTGGAAGATGCGAGCAATGAGTTGATTCTCACAGATGAAGATGTCGTTCGGTTTCAAATAGGTGAGGTCTTTGCACATGTGCCAAAGCATAAAGTCGAGAATAGGATAGAAAATATAAAAGAGGTGACAAGCCAGAAACTAACAAAGCTTGAAGGAGAGAAACAATTTGTGGTTGCTCAGATGGTTGAACTGATATGAAAATTGACAATTCAATATTCCACCGGCAAGTATACCGGGTCGTAATAAAGTAATAACTCGCTTAGAGTGAGGTCGATCCCACGAGGATTGATTGATTAAGCAACCTTAATCTATTGATTATTCTAGTTGAACAAGCAAGATAATGAGAATTTGGTGAATTATAGCAACAAAAATTTAAGTGACTGAAAATGTAAAGGGGCGGAAGGTAAATGACTGGGAATTGAAAGTGCATGAAAGTAAATTGCTGAAGAATAAATGACAAGGAAATTAAATTGCGGAATTGTAAAGGAAATGTAAAAGAATCACAATCACGAAGGGGAATAGAATGAAGTAAGGAAATGCTAATGGGTGAGGTTCATTTAATGATTAGAGATGCTTGAATCTTCCTGAATTAATGAACTTCTCTCCTCCCTTTTGCATGCAATGTTTAGATCTATGGCGCATCATATGTAATTGAGCTCCAATTCCTTGTTTACTCAATTTCTCATTCATGATCAAATGCTAATTCCTTGATCCAATGCTCATGCAAAGAGATGAAGAACAATCTCTAATCCAAAGCCACACAACTCATAAGATCCTAATTTCAAAGTGATTATATGTCATGTATCAACTTTGGATCAAGACCAAACTCATTGTGAAAAGAGAGTTTTAAAATGAATTGCTATGATTCCTTTTCCAAGGTTCACATAGAATTCTAATAGATCCAATCCCTCTTCCGATTGAATTTTTTTTGTATGGGAAGCTCAAGGATTCGATCAATCTCGAGGAGGATTAGTAGCCTTCTTCTTGTGCCATGTTTTATTCCATTTCATGTTTAGAGTGTTTTCTTGCTTGAACTCTAGTGGAAATGGACCTCCTTTTCTGCATGTCTTTGGTTTCATTATTCTCTTGCATTATCTTCCCTAGTTTATCCTAAAGAAAATCTTTAATGACCTTTGTTAATTATGACTATAAAAAATCTGTCACTTTGGATAAGTAACAGCGATAGCAGCATGTGTTTTAGTTGCATTACTCTTAAATCTTGTTGAGATAGAAGTGGATGTCATTTGAAAAAATAAAATAAAATAAAAAAATTGTGTGTTGAGCATTGACTGGTACGTTTTTCAGACAAATATAAGTTGCCATTTCATTTCAGTAATTCAGTTGATTGATATGTTCAACAATTGGACTTGAACTCTTCCATTAACACGATAACTATCAAAAAATTGGGTTAGTTTTGTCTAATTATTCCAATCTTTGATGGATATATATTTTATATTTTTCATTGTTAGAATTGTTTGCACTAAATTTTTCATGATTAAAAATAGTAACTTACCTTACTTCTATGTACGCCGTTAACAATCAAATTTGAACGTGGGACAGTTGGGACCTTGTACAAAGTACTTAAATCTATTGTTACTAAGGTTGCATTTGGAAAAGAGCTTGAGAGACGGAGACTAAGATTAACTTAAATTTTTGTACTGTGTTTGGTGTAGAATATATAGAATTAAATTATGTCTTATATTGTGCTTGGTGTAAAATGTGCAGGACTGAGATGTCTCACTAACTTGTTGGAAAAGGAAAGATGGTACTAGATTTGGAATTTGAAAAGTTGAATGAGGATAATTTAAAAAATAAATATTATTAAAGTTTAAGTCTTTGTCCCAAAAAATTTTAATTCCTTGCGATTCTACTTTCTAGAGATACTAAAGGAATTAGATTGTGTCTTGAGACTGAAATTTTTATTTCGAGTCTCTAGTTACTAAATATAATTCTAAGTTTTAGTCTTCCAGGATCAGTCCTAGTCTCTATTTTTAGTCTCTACTTCCAAACGCCAGCTAATTCCCTTATTTTTAATAACTTTGCATTAAGACATAATAAACAAGTTATATTTCATGTTCATGTATCTTTATTAGGATCGTAAGTGGAATATTTTTTTTTTAACATCTGGTGAAAATAGCCAATATTGTAATTATCAAGTTAAACTGCTTATATTATACTCTCTCAATGAGCAATTTTTTTTTTAATCTTACGTTAATGCAAGATGCTTATGCACTGGACTGCCTTTTAATCAGATTGCATCATCTCATTCTCTTTTTTTATAATTTATTCAACTAAAATTAAAGACCTTCATAAAACCCAAAACCATGTACGTTCTTGAGGTCGGGAAGATTTAAAAGAGAATATTATCACCTAAAGCCAAGAATAACCCACCAATATTTATATTCTATATTTTTTTATTTTTTATTTTTTGTATAGACATAATATGATTAAGTAATGAAAGTTGTTCTTAATAACAATGCTCCAGGTTGAGAAATTTCAATAGCAAATAAACACATGATACGTGTGCCCAAAAATATGCCCTATCATACGATATTGCGAAGAATTAAATTGGAAAAAAAAGAAAAGCAGTACTCTAAAATGTGATGAAGAGACCTAACAGCCGAAAGGAAAGATCGAAACTGCCAAAATAATAGTTGTCCAAGGACAATAATACCAATATTAACTACCAAGTATCGTTAGTACCTCTAAGATGGACAATGTGACTGGTATAGCAATGAGTTGATGACTTAGTAAGTTCGATATAGGATAGCGGTGAGTCATAAAAATTTTATCCCAAACCAGACACATTCTTGGACATCGGACTTATCCCAATATCTTATAAACTGGCAAAAAATGCATATGCGTTACATTTTTGTTAGTTATGCATCAATTAAACAACCAAACGTAAAGTACATCATTACAATCCGTCCAGGGATAAAAAAAAAAAAGTGTACATAATTAGAGTAACTTTCTCTTTTATCTGAATATAATTTTCATTAGATGAAAAAAATAAATTACATTAGGGTCTGTAAAGACCAAAGCATGCAAGTTGAAGGGATATACCACCAAAATAACAAATACCTGAGTCCAATATGAAGGGACTAAAAAGAAAATAGAGCCATCTCCAATTAAGCTCTTATTTCCCATCTAAATGGTGAAATTTTATTGGACTAAATCTCTATAGTAGTCTTTGAGATTCACGATTTTCACTATTTTAATATCTCAAATTCAAAATTTATTAAATTAATCTCCAAAGTTCAGTTCCTGACATCATATTGGTTCTTGGACCTTTTTTGGCATTGAGTCAATGAACAAAATAATGTGCTAATTTTGACTTCCTATGATAGATACATGGCCAAATGACATTGTTTCGTTTTAGAACATAAATAAGACAAAAACGCTGTCATTTTGGAGAATAATAAGAGATAAAACGATTTGCATATTATATAAACTCCTCTTCGTCTTCTCATTTTTGCCTTATTTAAGTCAAAACGAAATGATGTTGCTCAGCCATGTGTTTAACGTGGCAAGTTAGAGTCGATTCAATACTTCATTTGCCAACTCAGTACTAAAAAAAGTCCAAAGATCAATATGGAGCTCAGAGATAAACTTCGGAGACTAATATAGTAAATTTTGAATTTGAGTAAGTAAATTAGTGAAAACTACGAAGAGTCAAGACATCTCACTAAGGTTCTAAATACCGAACCAATAAAACTAAAAGTTTAAAAATTAAAAAATTCAATCGGTATTAAATCGGATATAATTAAATAATATTTATATATAAAATATATAATTTTTTAGAAAAAATAACTTTTTGTATTTTGTTATTTTAAATCGGTTAATTGATAAAAAAAAGCCAAATCGGTTCAACCGATTAACTAATTGTTTGACCAGTTTACTACGGATAAGTTATTACCATGAATCGAACCAATTTGATGGCAAAATTTAGATTAATATAGTCAAACCGACCAGTTCGGTCCGGTTATTAGAACAGTGCACTCAAGAAAATGATAGATCCTCTTAATCAATCCTGCTAAACATCATCCTAATTTCTAAACAAGAGAATGTTTTCTATATATTGAATGCATTTGAATTCTTACTCTATTTTGGAATTTTGGGGATTGTTGGGCATGCTATTAAAAACCTTCTCACCAATACTCACTCAATACTGGCTCAATACCATTAAATGACTGCACTGGACTTCTCTTGCCTACACACGAGAGAACCAGATGGTAGCAAAGCTCTAATTTCTAATTCTGTTAGACATGTGCTTCTAATCATTTCATCCACAAACACACTATTCCACTTACAATCATCTACCAAACCATGTTTTGGAATTCGCCTTTAGTAAACTTCCTTATAATATTCTGAGAACCTTCTTTTCAAAATTCTCCATTTTCAGATTCCACCCTGTCTATCTCTTCGTCACTTTACCAGCAACTCGCAGCAATGATTAAAATTCACTCTCTTTATAAAAAACCCCAAAAAGAAGTGATAAATAAATGGCTCTACAATAATCACCAATCTGGTTAACAGTGTATAGCATAAGGGAAAAAAAAAATACAATCAGAACTAACACAGAAATACCTACAACTTTCGTCTGAATGAGGTCCATAGTTACATGGAAAGCAATACATCCCAGTACGAGAACAGATATGCAGTATGCCACTAAAAATTTATGTGAAAATATACTTACTGTATTCCAGTAAACAGATGAAATGTAAATTGGTGCACAAATTGGTACACCTAAATGGTAAATTCATGTAACTATGGAATGAACTTCAATGACAAAGTAGATTGAAAAGATAACCCACTAAATCATCGAAACGAGTTTATATCCTGGCTTTCGGGCTCTAATTGAATACAGAAAAAGAACTAGGATCTTGCCGAAAAATTTTAAAAAATAAAATAAAATAAAATTGAACAAGTAAAATAATAGATAAATCATTCATTGAAATTTTCAATGGATCTTTTCTGTTAATCGCTACAGACACCGCCATTAACAACAGCCCTACTTTCCATCCTTATTGAACAAAAGATTCAAGGTGGTAGCATGAAACTACTGTAGTTCAGTTAAAAGTATGTTAAAAACAGTTAATTAACTAAACAACACACAGAATATCTTGAAGTTTCAGAAATTCTCACACTCCAATTTTTTTTCAATTGTAACCTCTCCTCTATTGAAACCAATCATTTTACCTTACAATATTCAGGGAAGAAATAAATAAAAAAAAGGGGGGAAGAAAATCAAACTTTGAGGACTCAATTGCAATCAAATTCTGGTATAATCCGTTCTGAGATGCTGTTGGGTACCAACGACAGAGAGCAACCCGCCTTCTGCCGCATTCTCTTCGTCAAGAAACAAATCCTCAGTAACCCTAAACGCCGCGTGGATCCCAACCACCACAACGCCAACAATGAGCGCCACCAACACGTTGTTCCCAACGTGAGTGGACACAAGCATCACAACCGTCACAAGCGCGAGGGTGCAGAGAACTGTTGTATCGTCAAGAACGGTGCCGAGTACAGAGAGCGGTCTGTCACGAGAGAAGTAGAGGAAGTACCAGGCGACAAGGAGGAGGAGAAGGACGATCATGGAGAATGGGTGCCATAGGAGGCTGAGGAAGAGGACCAGGAGCATCACTGCGGTGTAGTTGACGCGGAAGTAGGAGAGGTTGCGACGAACGCGGAGCATCGCGTCGGAGTAAGAGTAAGGTCGGGAGAGTGCGGAAGGGTCTAGAAGCTCCCGCCATGGGCGCGTCGTTGCGGCGGTGTTGGAGATTGTGGCTGTCGCGGCGGCGGCAGTGGCGAGGGTTGGGTTTATGGTGGTGGCTTCCTTGGCGCGTGAAATGAACGTGAGGTTGGAGGGACTGGGGGAGGGTTGAGTAGGAGTGAGCGTGGTTGTAGCACCGTAACTGGCGGTGGTTTTGAAAGACATTTTTGGGATTGTTTTATAGATCTGAACTCTGAAGGACTGATAATTGGGAATGTCGGATTTTGTGTAACGTAGGGTTCCAACTTTAGAAAGAGGGGATTTTTATGATTTTTTTTTTGGGTAGGAAAAAAAATGTGAGTTAATAGTTTAATTTGGTCCTCAAACTTGCACACGAGTTTAATTTAGTCTATAAAATTTTAATTATCTTTATTTAATTTTTAAATTTTACAAATTTGACCGATGTTAGTAGGACAATTTTTAAACGTTAATATAAACAATAAAATGGCAAAAGATTCGACGGTTTCAGAAAGTTTGGACCATTAAATAGTTCCAGAATAAAATATGTTTTTTAAGTTTTTTAAATAATGGTTAAGTAGTTCTTTTCTAATTTTAATTATAAATTAACCCAATAATTTTTATTTAATTATAAAAACTATTTTTTATTTTATAAATTATTATTTTATCATTAATCTATTATGTTTATTAACAATCAAAAATAAAAAAAGAACGAATTAGATCTTCCATTGATCGTAATAAATTTTTTGACTATTTCAATCGATTAAAAGATTATATTTGATCCGTAACGTTCGTCCAGGGCTGTGAAATCGTGTTTATTTGAAAATCAATCGATTGGATTATCAAAACAATCGATTGAAAATTGCAAGGCAGCATGGTTTTTGCAAAAATCAATCGATTGGTCATATTATCCAATCGATTGAACCATGACGAAAATGTGAGTTTTTAATAATTCAATCGATTGCTTATACTACCCAATCGATTGAATGCTTCAAAACAACCTGAGGTCTCACAATTCAATCGATTGGTTGTGTTACCAATCGATTGAAGTCATCAAAACAATATGGATTTGCCGAATTCAATCGATTGTTTGTGCTACCCAATCGATTGAAAGCTTCAAAGCAACTTGAGGTCTCACAATTCAATCGATTGGTTGTGTTACCCAATCAATTAAAGTTTGTATGTGACTTCCAATTCAATCGATTAGTACGAGAATTCAATCGATTGGGAAGTGATGTAAATGTATTTTTTCCTGCATTCAATCGATTGGTAATGTAATCCAATCGATTGAAATTTGAAGTTGGCTATCTATTAAACCCAAACCATGCGTATTCACTCTCTCCCTGTTTTAAAACATCATAACACCATTTCTGCACCTCTCTCCTCTCTCTAAAATCCAAAAAGCTTCTCTCTTCTTCTTCTTCAATCTCACCAACATTCACTCCAAACTACATGCATATTATTAATCCTCATCCAAATCCTTACAAAACCCACCAAATCAATATCCCCAAAATGGCCAGAACTAAGAACGCCAAAAGAGTTAAGGTTGAGGGAGAAAGCTCTGCTTCCACCAGACTAGTTGCTTCATCACATTACATGGCAAGGTGGCTGCCGTCTCCGAGGGCACTGAACAACTATGTGGAGAAGTTCGAGTCAAGGGCAATTGTTCCTCCCAGGTACATAACAGCCGAGTTCATTCATGATAGACATTATAACTTGGTCTGGAATGTTTTGCAAACACAGCACTTGTCTGATTTTGTACAAACTAAGGATGATTATTACCCACACTTGGTTGAGGCTGTTTATAGTACTTTAAATTATGTTGTTCCTGAACCTGATGAAGAGGGTGAGGAGGTAATGCCGCTGATTGAGTTTGATTTAGGGTCACGACATTATAGAGTTACTTTGGAACAATTAGCTAAACAACAGAATTTAGTTTATCATGGGACAAAATTTATTGCTTCGTGGCTTTTAAAATTTTTCTCTATTTTTATGCACTATAGAGATATTTTAATTTAAAAAACTCATATTTTTATGATGAAGTAATGTCATTTTCATTTATTATTTCAGCAACAATGCCATACAAATATTATGTCTTGTGAATTATATTTTATTTTATATAATTAATTTATGTAAAAAATATTCTAGAACTTTTTATTTGTTTTCATTCTATTTTGTTCTTTTCATTTGTTCAAGATTTGACCTCTCTGTTGAATCTTGACTAGAAAAAAAATACCATGCAATATATATCACGACATTTTAATAATCTGTTCATATATTGCTAAGACATATGTGAAGTATATATGTTACAAATTTTTAATCAATTCTACCTAGAGTAACAATGGAAGCCCCCTTTCCAATCCTCCATTAGAACGATAGGACTTTTAGACTTATCATCTACAAATTTTACAGTTTCCTCAGGAGCCACACGATCCGTTATTTCCTCATTGTAAAGCTCTAAGAATGTTACTTTCACGTTGTGCTCTGCATTCTCAGCCTCCAATATATCGAGGGGCAGCTTCTACTCCACCAGCAGGACGAGGTGCTTAACTAGGCTGACTGGGCCTTGGTGCTTCATCCTTTAAAATGAGAAACAAATACAATCATCAAAAAATCAGTAAATGGTACATAAAAGACATATAAAATTGATTAACCATCACTTACAATTCCTAGGCACAAAAGTCACAAGTCTATTCAAATACGTAGAATATATTATCATTTATCCAAAAGAGAGAATGCATAACCAATTACCCTAAAGACGACTGAAAGTTTGGAGTCCCATTCATTTATGCAGTCAATCACATTCACATGCTCAAGAAGAAAATGTTATAAGAATGCAAAATTGACATCACAGTTCTAAGATCTGAATATAGCTAAAACTAAAGACGGATGGGACGCAATTCTTAGTGGATTAGGATCAGCCTCAATTCTTTCCATTAATATCAAGTTCTAGATATGCAATTGCAAGATCTAGAACTATGATTTGCGTAAATTACAATTTGAAGAAATGAGATTTCTTCAAATGAATATGAAAGAGTAGCACTCCGGTCTCTACAACCGTTCTATGTATGAAAAGAGGAGATTAGTATCAGCCTCAATTCTTTCCATTAATATCAAGTTCCAACTAGTTATCCAAGCACTGCAATACTCTACATTTTCGGAACAAAATGTGTATCAACATAGCTAAAGATAATCCAAAACAATTTGCGCTCAATAGAATCAATAAGTAACAGATCGTGGAAAAGTTAAAAGAATGGAAAAAGAAGCATACTCTATGCCTGGCAAAGCGCTGTGGCGGCTCGTGGTTCCTCCTATCGGTGCAAAAATGCACCCTCAAAAGAAATACAATATTGCATTTTCACGTACAGCTTCGAAAGAGTGTATTCTACAACCAACAAACCATAACAATAGAAATACATAAATTCAAAATAATTTAGCAACAAAAGAACACAAATCTTGATAAACAGAGATAGATAGATTATGTGAAAGAAGAATTACGCTCATAGACACAGGCTTCCTGAACATCACGAACTGCAGCTTGCTCAACAATGTTCCTCACAAGGAACCGCTTGATTGATTTGTCCTGTGAATTTCATTAAAGAAAAAATTAACCTAAGAGGAGTGAGAAACAAATCTGAATGGAGAAAGAAAGAGAGTACCTTAGGGCAGCACTTGCCGCAATTGGAACAGTGGATGAATTTGACATGGCCGCGACCATGCTTGTTTCTTCCGCCATTTCTGTGCTTGAAAGTCTGAAAAAGAAGAACGAAAGGGAGAATGTGAGGGATTAAGCAGAGAAGAAATAGTACACAAACAAAGCATTAACAATCGTAGAAAATATTACTAAACAGCAAGTTTATTTTTAACCTGTTGAATTACCCAAATCGCAGTTCACAGTTCACAGTTCACATTTCACGAAACTTCAAAGTAACCTTCGAACAGGCTTGAACATAACTGAACTAACAATAATTATAAAAAATTATTCAATTAATCATCCTTCAAAAATTAATCAATGCTTCAACAATTATTATTACGAAAATCAAAATTCATACCTAGGGTTAGAAGCTGGAAGTCTGGAAAAATGCAGAGTTGGCGGGGACAGGGACAGTGGTTGGCAAGAGGTGGCTGAAGGGGTGGCAAGGTTGAACAGAGCTGGCGCCGGCGGTACCTAACTCAGTGACGAAAAGTGGCGCTGGTGGTGGCTGCGATTTTCGAGGGCTAACTTGGCGATGGAGCGTGGCTGTGAGACAGTGGTGGTGGCTCCACGGGCAGGGCTGGATGGAAGTTACGCCAGAGGCTCGACGTGGAGACTGGAGACGTCAGAACTGAAAGAGAGGGGTGAGAGTGGACTTTGGAGGCTCGAGATGAGAGGTGCGAGTGGGTCTGTGTGAGACTAGGGTTCATTCCCCTTTCTTCAGCATGCAAAACGCAGTGTAAAGCTAGCCAATTTCGAAAACCGACCGGGTCACGGTTCGGTTTAACCAACCGGCTCCCAGCTGGTTCGGCGGTTCAATTCTAATTTTTAAATTTGTCGGTTTTGCTGTCTGTTCGAATCGTATTTATTAACGATTTATGGTTCGACCGGTCAGTCCGGCTTATTCGAACTGATTTTCATGACATTGCTTTTTTTTCCAGCCCATTAAACGACGCCGTTGGTGGGGTAATTTAAACTGGAAACTCACTAAAAAACCGTCTGGTTTTTTACCGGTTTACCAGTTAAATGCCGGTTCAACTCCGGTTTTTTACCCTTTTTCGCTAACCCATATTTATTTGACAATTATTTCATCTAAAAAGCATAAGCACGACTATTGGAAGAATATATAAAATTTCATTAATATAGTGAGAAAAAATAAATAAATACAAATATGAAACTGGTTCTCTACACAAAAATATTAAGTTTATGGAGGTTGCTAATTATCACTATCTAACTCAGCCGTCGGTTTAGTATACATGTCGCCATCATTCGAACCATTAGCTTCATCTTCTATAACGTTGTTGTCAATGTCCTTTTGCCAAGGACATGTTGTCTTCTTATGTCCTTCCATTTGACAAACACTACAACGTTGCCGCCTCTTCTTAGATGGTTGTCCTGAGCCTATATTGGGTTGATGCACATATGAATTGCTACTTTTAGCTACACCTGACTGAGGTTGATTAGTGCATTCGTTTGCAGCCTTGTAAAATGAGTACAATCCCATAATTATGTCACGTGTCTCTTCATATCTCTCTAGTACTTTAGCAGCAACAGCAGCCAATTGTTTAGAAAATTCCATCAAGGCACTTTAACGACTAATAACAACAGCATCCCTGGAGAACCCACTTGGATCATTGAGTGCTGGTTTCACCTTTTTTGTCCATTTATCCAATAGCAATAACCGAAAAATCTCACAAATGTCTCTGTCAACCAGAACTTTCACAATATGTTCGCAGAGAATTCCAAATGACTCCATTCTTAAACAGGTACACATGAAGATCATTTCTTCTTGACAAAATTCAACAGTCCACAAAAATTCGGGCCTCCCATGATTACACACAATGTACTTTATGCAATCATCGTTATTCTCTATGTTTAGCACCCGCATTGATCCAACTCTAGAGAGAAATGGCCGAAACAATAAAAATATCTCATTTGTGTATAACTCAGCAGCAAATCTCTCTAGCAGCTCTATACAAGTCTGCATGACGGGCACCCCACATGTAGATTCATAATCAGCATTAAATTCTTTAAAGCGCAAGTGTGCAACACACCTTTGAAAATGCTCTACAAAACTTGTCAAATCATACCGCGACCCCACATACCTTACCACAACTGAGTGTAAACCTTCACATCTTGAGGTAGTTCTAAAGCCAGCAAAGAATTTTTCTTTTATATATGCAGTAGCCCACATATGCTTCTCTTCATACATGTTATTCACCCACGACTTATCCTCAACTCCAAATTCTTCAATAAGTTGAACCCACTTATGCTTAAACACAGGAATCTCGTAATCTCCCAACATGATTTTTCTGAATTTAGATATAAACGATGGATTTTCAGCATTGCTAGTTGCATTTCGAATAAGGTGCCAAGCGCATAATCTATGTCTGACTTCGGGAAATACATCTCTTACTGCATTGCTAATCGTCATGGCCCCATCAGTTATTATTGAGGTCGGGGTCTTACCCTTCATTGCAAACATGAGCTGATGCAGGAGCCAAATATATGTATCAGTAGTTTCGTCCACAATTAACGCAGCAGTAAAAACAATTGTTTGCTTGTGGTGGTTAACCCCGTTGAATATGACTAATGGACAACTATACTTGTTCTTCTTGTATATAGCATCAAAAGCAATAACATCCCCGAAGAGTTGGTAGTCTAGTTGGCTAATCCCATCAGACCAGAACAAGTTACGTAACAAACCTCTTGAATCTTGACATGATTTGAAATATAATTGTGGATCCTTCAACCGCATATCCTCCAACTTCTTCAACACACGTGCCGCATCACCAGGAATTTGACGCCTTTGCCGAGTAATCTCATTGTACATATCTCTAGGACTATAGCCAACAAATTCATACCCGCCTGCTTGATTAGCTAGAAGACCAAATATCTGTGAAGTGCTAATCTCGGACTTTAGCATGTTCATCATTTGCATAATATCTGCCTCTGACATTTTTCTGTGGACAGGCAACATAGCACTGAATTGTGTATCCAATAGATCATGGTTGTGTTCGTCAGAGAAATAAAAGATATGCCACCTTCCATTTTCTGGTACAAATTTAACATCCATTCGGGCTTCACACCCAGTTCTTGTTTCCAATCTAGGCTCCTTCTTCCTTTTTTCCATCGTGTAATATTTCTCCTCCCTGAATCCTTGCCTATGACATACAAACTTTTGTTTGTAAATCTCGCCAATACTATTCTTGAAGGTCTTGCTCTTCCTTGCACTAAAGCCCTTCGACTTTAAGTACTTCAGATAAAAATCAAATGCAAGCTGCAAAGTAGAAAAGTGATATTTACAATCTCCTCCTCAAAATTTTCACTAAAATTCAAAGTTGTAATGTCTTGCACGGAGTTAACCGCATAAGCAGCTTCAAGGATATCTTCTGACTGATCAGCTTCAAAAAATACGCTCCCTCAGTAAATTCATCTCCGAAATCTTGTTCGAATTCATTCTGTTCATCCATCATATCTTGGTCACAAACTAGCTCTTCTTGTTGGTTAATGTCATCGTCCTCCTGGTATTGCTCATTCATCTCAGTATCCGTAAATATACCTGACATCTTAAAAATGTCCAATGAAAAAAAAATTCAATACACTCCCTCTTATAACATTACAAAAAATAAATAGATTCTAATATTGCTAGCAGGGACGGATCCAGAGATTTTAATATGGAGGTGCCAATTTTTAAAAAAATTTGTTAATCTATAAAAATAATTAACATATAGTTCTTGGAGTTAGTTTTTTAACAGATTTATTAAGATACATATAATTATAATTTTTTTCCACAATTTTATTTTTAATATGATAATTACATAAAGAAAATATAACAATATCAATAGTACATTATAAATTATAAAATACCAATAATTTATAGCGTGTTTAGCTAAAAATTATCATATATCTTATTAATTAAAATTCATTCTTTCAAAAATTTTAAAAAAGTTAAAAATAAATTATAAATTATTAAATATTTGAAAGACACAGTACCCTTATAGAATACAAGATATAAGATATCTTTATAAAATTTTTCTTTTAACAACGTAAATTTAGAAGAAAAATTAATATTTTTTACAAGAAAATAATATCTAAAGTACATAATGTGATTACCAAAACATAACTACGTAAGTTATTATTAATATAAAAATATGAATGTTAAATATATTAATATAAAAAAACAAATGATTTTTTTAAAAATAAATATAAAAATTATTATATAAAAACTAAATTGAAAGGTACAAAGACTTGAGAGTATGATATTAAATTAGTTAGGTAAAAAATATTAGTGAATTAAACAATTAAGACATAGATCTATTACATAATGAAAAATAATACATATAAAACTATTAAATTACATAATATTTTTTATTTTTAAACACAAATCTTATATATAAGTATAGTTTCTTAAAATTTTGGGGGTCCAAGCCACTACTCGCCCCCTCTAGGTCCGTCCCTGATTGCTAGCTAATTAATAATAAAAAATAATAAAATCTATTTACTTTTTAGTATTTCTCAATGTCTGTGAATTATTAAAAGATAAAAAAATATTTTTCATTACACAATTAATTTCATGAATAAAGTATCGAAACGAAGAATTGCAAAATTAGAGATTCTATTCACTGACCTCGATTTTGTAAACAAAACGATGGATTATTTTCTGAACACTACAATAATAAAATTGATTCGACCTTTGCTGATTGCTGCAACTGTAATTATCAATTAATGATAAAAAAAATAGTGGATATTAAATAGACGGATAAAAAATGAAAAAAATTGGATATTAAGTAGATGGATAAAGAAAAACAACGAAATTTTTTATAATCAAAGAAATTAATACACGATTTCAATGGTGGGATTGAATAATTGGTGTTGGATTATTCACCAATTTATAATGTTAATATTAAAAAAAAAGATAAGATTAAAGTATCTAAATCAAAATAAAACCTTAAAAATTGAAGATAGAATTTTAAAGATAAGATAGATTAATAATAAGATAATAATTTATAAAAACGATAACAAAATTAAAATAGGCGTAGTACACACTTTAATCGATTGGGTAGTACAACCAATCGATTGAATTCGGCAAATCCATATTATTTTGATGAATTCAATCGATTGGGTAACACAACTAATCGATTGAATTGTGAGACCTCAGGTTGTTTTGAAGCATTCAATCGATTGGGTAGTATAAACAATCGATTTGAATTATAAAAAACCCACATTTTAGTCATCATTCAATCGATTGGGTAATATGACCAATCGATTGATTTTTGCGAAAACCATGCTGCCTTGCAATTTTCAATCGATTGTTTTGTGATAACAACCTATAGTCCAATCGATTGAGTTATGGAAAACCTAAAATTCAATCGATTGTTTTGATAATCCAATCGATTGATTTTTAAAGAAACACAATTTCACAGTCCTGGACGAACGTCACGGATCAAATATAATCTTTTAATCGATTGGAATAGCCGAAAAGTTTATTACGATCAATGGAAGATCTAATTCATTATTGTTTTGTTTTTTATTGTTAATAAATATAATAGATTAATGATAAAATAATAATTTATAAAATAAGTTTTTATGATTAAATAAAATATATGGGGTTAATTTGTAACTAAAATTAGAAAAGGACTATTTAGCAGTTATTAAAAAAAATTTTAAAAACATGTTTTGTTCTGGGACCATTTAATAGTCCAAACGTTATAGGACCATCGAATCCGGTGCCCAGTAAGATGTCATGCCAAAACTTGTAAAATGACGCTTTTGGATTTGACACTCAAATAGCAAAAACACGATGCCATATCACTTGCTTTGGGAGGAAAAGTTTTAATAAACACAACTTATGATTGTTTGGTTATTTGAGTGCCAAAATCCAAACGACATCTTTTACAAAGTTAGTATGGCATTCAGAGGTCCACTGGTGCACGAAACTGGCTCCGCACATTAACTTGATGAGGAAAAATTGATTCCACACAAACTAACCGGCAAGTGTACCGGGTCGCATCAAGTAGTAAAACTCACGAAAGTGAGGTCGATCCCACAGGGATTGATGGAATAAGCAACTTTAGTATGGTGATGAATTTAGTTAAGCTAATATTGATGAATTGAGTGGAATATTGATTGACAGAAAGTAATTTGCAAGAATTCTAAAGTGCAGAATGTAAAGAATTTGGAAAGTAAATGGCAGGAAGCTTAAATAGCTGAAACTTAAAGTGTAAGAAATTAAAAGGACTGAATCTTAAATTGCAAGGAATGTAAATAACTGAATCTTAAAGTGCAAGAAAGTAAAACTGCAGAAACTTAAATGGCAAGGAAACTTAAATTGCATGAATTATAAAGGGAATTGGGTGCTGGGATTCAAAACAGAAATGGACAATGTAAATTGCAGTGAAATCAGAGTGATCTAAATTGAAGAAATTCAAAGAAAGTGATTCATAAGAGATTTGAGATATCATAAACCTTCATGAATCAAATGGGTCTCAACTCCTTTCTCAATCATATGGGTAGATCTATGGCAGATTGAATTTGATTGGATCCTAATTCCTTGGTAATCCAATCTCTCTAATCACAATCAATCTTGCCAATTCCTTGATCCAATTGTCATGAGAAGAGGTTAAGTGCATTTTTCTCATCCATAAGCCACACTAAGCCTCAGGATCTCAATTCCTCCCGGATAGTATTGATCAAGAGAGTAGTGAAGGATAGAGCTCCAATTCTAATGTGAGTGATTCCCTTTTTCCGAGGCTCACACCCACATTCAATTGAATTAAACCCCCTTCCGGAGTGAGTAATTCTCAATCAAAATAGAAGGCATCCTATAGCTACACAATTGAATTGAGAAGAAGAAGAAGAATTTCATTGATTCATTGAGATTACAATAGAGCTCCTCCTCCTAATGAAATTGGGGTTTAGTTCATCATTGCTCTATGATGAGCGGATAATTTATACGCTTTTTGCCATTATTTTTAGTATGTTTTTAGTATATTTTAGTTAGTTTTTATTATATTTTTATTAGTTTTTATTTAAAAATCATATTTCTGGACTTTACTATGAGTTTGTGTCTTTTTCTTTGATTTCAGGTATTTTCTGGCTGAAATTGAGGGACCTGAGCAAAAATCTGATTCAGAGGCTGAAAAAGGACTGCAGATGCTGTTGGATTCTGACCTTCCTGCACTCGAAGTGGATTTTCTGGAGTTACAGAAGCCTAATTGGCGTGCTCTTAATTGCTTTGGAAAGTAGACATCCTGGGCTTTTCAGCAATATATAATAGTCCATACTTTGCCCGAGATTTGATGGCCCAAACTGGTATTCCAAGTCAGCATAAAAATTCTGGCGTCAAAACGCCAGAACTGGCATAAAAGCTGGAGTTAAACGCCCAAACTAGCACAAAAGCTGGCGTTTAACTCCAAGAAGGGTCTCTACACGTGAAAGCTTCAATGCTCAGCCCAAGCACACACCAAGTGGGTCCCAGAAGTGGATTTTTACACTAACTATTCTAGCTTACTCATTTTCTGTAACCCTATGTCACTAGTTTATTATAAAAACTACTTTTAGTGATTCATCTTGTTCCTCATGACACTTTACACGTTTTATACTATATTTCTGACGGCATGAGTCTCTAAACCCCATGGTTGGGGGTGAGGAGCTCTGCTGTGTCTCGATGAATTAATGCCATTACTACTATTTTCCATTCTATCACGCTTGTTTCTATTCTAAGATATTCACTCGCACTTCAACCTGATGAATGTAATGATCCGTGACACTCATCATTATTCTCACCTATGAACGCGTGCCTGACAACCACCTCCGTTCTATCTGCAATAGCTTGAGTGCATATCTCTTGGGTTTCTAATATAAGATTAGAACCTTCGTGGTATAGGCTAGAATTATTGGCAGCCATTCCTGAGATCCGGAAAGTCTAAACCTTGTCTGTGGTATTCCGAGTAGGATCTGGGAAGGGATGACTGTGACGAGCTTCAAACTCACGAGTGCTGGGCGTAGTGAGAGACGCACAAGGATCAATGGATCCTAGTCCAACATGAGTGAGAACTGACAGATGATTAGCCGTGCGATGACAGCGCATTTGGACCATTTTCACTGAGAGGACGGATGGTAGCCATTGACAACGGTGATCCACCAATATACAGCTTGCCATGGAAGGAGCCTTGCGTGCATGAAGAAGAAGACAGTAGGAAAGCAGAGATTCAGAAGATAGAGCATCTCCAAAACCTCAACATGTTCTCCATTACTGCAAAATAAGTATTTATTTCATGTTCTTTTACTTTTTACAATTAAATCTGAGAATTATTGATATCCTGACTAAGAGTTACAAGATAACCATAGCTTGCTTCAAGCCGACAATCTCCATGGGATCGCCCCTTACTCACGTAAGGTATTACTTGGACATCCCAGTGCACTTGCTGGTTAGTTGTGCGGAATTGCAAAAGTGTGATTGTGATTTCGTGCACCAAGTTTTTGGCGCCGTTATCGGGGATTGTTCGAGTTTGGACAACTGACGGTTTATCTTGTTGCTTAGATTAGGAATAATTTATTTTTGTTGGTTTAGAGTCACTAAATTTGAGTCTTTTATTTGAGTTTAGTTTCATATTTTAAGTTTGGTGTCAATTGCATGCTTTTATTTTCTTTCAATTTTTCGAATTTGCATGTTCTTAGTTGTTTCTTGATCTTTAAAAATTCTAAGTTTGGTGTCTCTTTCTGTTTTCCTTTAAATTTTTGAAAATTTGTGTTTGATTTTCTAAAAATTTTAAGTTTGGTGTCCCTTGTGCTTTTATTTACTTAAAAATTTTTCAAAAATTTGTTCTTGGTGTTCATCTTGATCTTCAAAGTGTTCTTGGTGTTCATCTTGACATTCAAAGTTTTCTTGTTTGTTCTCTTTGTTTTGATCTAAAATTTCTAAGTTTAGTGTCATTTTGTTGTTTTTCTCTTTCCTCATTAAAATTCAAAAAAAAATCTTTTCCTTATTTTACTCATAAATTTCAAAATTTTGCATTAAATTAGTCAAGGATTTTCAAAATCATATATTTTTTTTAGTCAAGTCAAAATTCTAATTTCAAAAATTGATCTTTTCAAATCTTTTCCAAAAATAAAATCTTTTTGATTTCTTCAATCATATCTTTTCAATCATATCTTTTTTTTTATAAATTGCAATCATATCTTCTCAATCATACCTTTTTCAAAATAATTTTCAATCATATCTTTTTGATTGCTAATTTCAAAATCTTTTTCAAAAAATCACTTAACTACTTTTCTCTTTCATATTTCGAAATTAACTAAGCATTTTTTTCAAAATATTTTTAATTAATTAATTAATTTAGTTTCAATTTGCTTTTATTTTCTTCTAATTTTCAAAAGTTTTATTTTATCTGCCATTTATTTTGTTTTATTTTTTTCGGTTACTTTTAAATAAAATAAAAAAATTTAAAAATATAATTTAATTGCAATCCACATCATCTCCCTTTCTCCATCATGGACCTAAGTGGAAATGAGCAGTCCAGAAGGACTCTGAGGTCATATGCTAACCCCATTACAGCTGCATATGGGAGTAACATCTGTATACCTCCCATCAAAGCAAGCAGTTTTGAGCTAAATCCTCAGCTCATTATCATGGTGCAGCAAAATTGCCAGTATTCCGGTCTTCCACAGGAAGAACCTACTGAGTTTCTGGCACAATTCTTACAAATTGCTGACACAGTACGTGATAAAGAAGTGGATCAGGATGTCTACAGATTATTACTATTTCCATTTGCTGTAAAAGATCAAGCTAAGAGGTGGTTAAATAACCAACCCACAGCAAGCATAAAAACATGGAGACAGTTATCAGACAAATTTCTGAATCAATTTTATCCTCTAAAAAGGATGACACAGCTAAGGATGAACATCCAAGGCTTTAAACAAGAGGATCATGAATCTCTTTATAATGCCTGGGAGAGATACAGAGGGATGCTAAGGAAATGCCCCTCTGAAATGTTTTCAAAGTGGGTACAGTTAGACATCTTCTACTATTGGCTTACAGAAAAAGCTCAGATGTCTCTAGACCACTCAGTTGGTGGATCTATACACATGAGGAAGACGATTGAAGAGGCTCAAGAACTTATAGATTCGGTTGCTAGAAATCAACATTTGTACTCTAGCAGTGAGCCCATTAAAAATCCTCAAGAACAGATTATTGAGCTTAATCAACAATTACTCCTTATGACAGACCAATTAGCAGAATTTAAAGAGATGCTCCAAGACACTAAAAATGCTAACAAGAATATGGAAGCACAATTGACTCAGACAAGATAGCAGCTATCTAAACAGATAACAGAAGAATGCCAAGTTGTTCAACTAAGGAGTGGGAAGACATTAAATAAATCAGCTCAAAGTAGCAAAAAGCCAAGAAAGGAACAACTGACAGAGGATGACCAAACCACTGGCCAAAATCCCTCTGAGGACAGCAAGAGCCCAGAGAGGAATAATTCTGGCGTTCAAACGCCAGAAAAGGGTGAAAAATTGGCGTCAAACGCCCAGTGGATGCCCACTTCTAGCGTTCAAACGCCAGAAAAGGGAGAAAAGTTGGCGTTGAACGCCCATTCCTTGCCCAGTTCTGGCGTTCAAATGCCAGAAAAGGGTGGGAAGCTGGCGTTAAACGCCCATCCAGCACCCAATCCTGGCGTTCAAACGCCAATGAGGGATCAGACACCTGCAAGTGCTGATAGTAACCCCTCTAAGAAGGCTTCTCCAACCACCTCTGTAGGGAATAAACCTGCAGCAACTAAGGTTGAGGAATATAAAGCCAAGATGCCTTATCCTCAGAAACTCCGTTAAGCGGAACAGGATAAACAATTTGCCCGCTTTGCAGACTATCTCAGGACTATTGAGATAAAGATCCCGTTTGCAGAGGCACTTGAGCAAATACCCTCTTATGGTAAGTTCATGAAAGAGATCTTAAGTCATAAGAAGGATTGGAGAGAAACTGAAAAGGTGTTTCTCACTGAAGAATGCAGTGCAGTCATTCTAAAAAGCATACCAGAGAAGCTTCAAGATCCAGGAAGCTTTATGATACCATGCACATTAGAAGGTGCTTGTACCAAAACAGCTCTATGTGACCTTAGGGCAAGTATTAATCTAATACCTGCATCCACTATCAGAAAGCTTGGCTTGACTGAAGAAGTCAAACCAACCCGGATATGTCTTCAACTTGCTGATGGCTCCATTAAATATCCATCAGGCATAATTGAGGACATGATTGTCAAGATTGGGCCATTTGCCTTTTCCACTGACTTTGTAGTGCTGGAAATGGAGGAGCACAAGAGTGCAACTCTTATTCTAGGAAGACCTTTTCTAGCAATTGGACGAACTCTTATTGATGTACAAAAAGGGGAAGTGACCCTGAGAGTCAATGAAGATGATTTCAAGTTAAATGCTGTCAAAGCTATGCAGCATCCAGACACATCAAATGACTGCATAAGCACTAATATTATAGACTCTTTGGTGGAAGAGATCAATATGACTGAAAGTCTTGAATCAAAGCTAGAGGAAATCTTTAAAGATGTTTAGCCTGATCTGGAGGAATTAGAGGAAATAAAAGAACCTCTGAAAATTCCTCAGGAAGAGGAGAATCCTCCTAAACCCGAGCTCAAACCACTACCACCATCCCTGAAATATGCATTTCTAGGAGAGGGTGACACTTTTCCAGTGATCATAAGCTCTGCTTTAAATCCACAGGAAGAGAAAGCACTAATTCAAGTGCTAAGGACACACAAGACAACTCTTGGGTAGTCCATAAGTGATCTTAAGGGCATTAGCCCAGCAAGATGCATGCACAAGATCCTATTGGAGGATGATGCTAAGCCAGTGGTTCAAGGTGGCTAAATCCAGTCATGAAGGAGGTGGTGCAGAAAGAGGTCACTAAGTTACTAGAGGCTGGGATTATTTATCCTATTTCTGATAGTCCCTGGGTAAGCCCTGTCCAAGTTGTACCCAAAAAAGGAGGCATGACAGTGGTTCACAATGAAAAGAATGAACTGGTTCCTACAAGAATAGTTACAGGGTGGCGTATGTGTATTGACTACAGAAGGCTCAATACAGCCACCAGAACGGATCATTTTCCTTTACCATTCATAGACCAGATGCTAGAGAGACTAGCAGGTCATAATTATTACTGCTTTTTGGATGGCTATTCAGGCTACAACCAAATTGCAGTAGATCCTCAAGACCAAGAGAAAACAACATTCACATGTCCAGTTGGAGTATTCGCATACAGAAGGATGCCTTTTGGTCTATGCAATGCACCTGTAACCTTTCAGAGGTGCATGCTCTCTATCTTCTCTGATATGGTAGAAAAATTTCTGGAAGTCTTCATGGATGACTTTTCAGTATTTGGAGACTCATTCAGCTCCTGTCTTGATCATTTAGCACTTGTTCTGAAAAGATGCCAAGAGACCAACCTAGTTTTAAATTGGGAAAAATGTCACTTTATGGTGACTGAAGGAATTGTCTTTGGGCATAAAATTTCAAATAAGGGAATAGAGGTGGATCAAGCTAAAGTGGAAGTAATTGAAAAATTACCACCACCTGCCAATGTTAAGGCAATCAGAAGCTTTCTGGGGCATGCATGATTCTGTAGGAGGTTTATAAAGGATTTTTCAAAAATTGCAAAACCTCTGAGCAATCTGCTAGCTGCTGACACACCATTTGTGTTTGATACAGAGTGTCTGCAGGCGTTTGAAACTCTGAAAGCTAAGCTGGTCACAGCACCAGTCATTTCTGCACCAGACTGGACATTACCATTCGAACTAATGTGTGATGTCAGTGACCATACCATTGGTGCAGTGTTGGGACAGAGGCATAACAAGCTTCTGCACGTCATTTACTATGCTAGCCATGTTTTAAATGATGCACAGAAGAATTACACAACCATAGAAAAAGAGTTGCTTGTAGTGATTTATGCCATTGACAAGTTTAGATCCTATCTAGTAGGTTCAAAAGTGATTGTGTATACTGACCATGCTGCTCTTAAATATCTACTCACAAAGCAGGATTCAAAACCCAGGCTCATAAGATGGGTGTTGCTTCTGCAAGAGTTTGATATAAAAATAAGAGACAGAAAAGGGACAGAGAACCAGGTAGCTGATCACCTGTCCCGGATAGAACCAGTAGCAGGGGCGTCCCTCCCTCCTACTGAGATCTCTGAGACCTTTTCGGATGAGCAACTCTTTGCCATTCAGGAAGCACCATAGTTTGCAGACATTGCAAATTATAAAGCTGTGAGGTTCATACCCAAGGAGTACAGCAGGGTGCAAACAAAAAAACTAATTTCTGATGCAAAGTACTACTTATGGGATGAATCATATCTCTTTAAGAGATGTGCAGACGGAATGATCCACAGATGCGTATCCAGAGAAGAGGCATAGAAGATCCTATGGCACTGCCATGGATCACAGTATGGAGGACATTTCGGAGGTGAGCGAGCAGCCACTAAGGTCCTCCAATGTGGCTTCTACTGGCCTACTCTCTATAGAGATGCCCGAGAGTTTGTGCGTAACTGTGACAGTTGCCAAAGAACTGGCAACTTGCCTCATGGTTATGCTATGCCTCAACAAGGAATCTTAGAGATTGAGCTATTTGATGTATGGGGTATTGACTTCATGGATCCCTTCCTACCATCATACTCAAACACTTACATTCTGGTGGCAGTAGACTATGTATCTAAATGGGTAGAAGCAATTGCCACACCCACTAATGATACTAAGACCGTACTGAAATTCCTCCAAAAACATATCTTCAGCAGATTTGGCGTCCCCAGAGTACTAATCAGTGACGGGGGCACTCATTTCTGTAATAAACAGCTATACTCTGCTATGGTCCGATATGGAATTAGCCACAAAGTAGCAACTCCATATCACCCACAGACAGATGGACTTGCTGAAGTCTCTAATAGAGAACTAAAAAGAATCTTGGAACGGACTGTAATTGCCCGTAGAAAGTATTGGGCAAAAAGCTTGGATGATGCTCTGTGGGCATACAGAACAGCATTCAAGACTCCTATAGGAACCTCTCCATACCAGCTTGTGTATGGCAAGGCCTGTCATCTGCCCGTGGAACTGGAACATAAGGCCTACTGGGCAACCAGATTCCTAAACCTGGATGCTAGGTTAGCTGGAGAGAAAAGATTGCTCCATCTGAATGACCTAGAGGAATTCAGATTCAATGCTTTTGAAAATGCAAAAATTTATAAGGAAAAAGCAAAAAGGTGGCATGATAAGAAGCTGTCATCTAGAGTCTTTGAACTCGGACAGAAGGTTCTGCTCTTTAACTCTAGGCTCAGACTATTCCCCGGGAAATTGAAATCCCAGTGGAGGGGACCATATGTGATTACAAGTGTGTCACCATATGGATATGTTGAGCTTCAGGATATTGACTCTGACAAAAAGTTCATTGTTAATGGACAGAGAATCAAACACTATCTTGAAAGCAATTTTGAGCAAGAATGCTCAAAATTGAGACTAGAATAAAACTCAGTCAAGGTCCAGCTAAAGACAATAAAGAAGCGCTTGTTGGGAGGCAACCCAATTTTATTATATCTATTTATTTTCTTTTGTTATTTTATGTTTTCTGTAGGTTGATGATCATGTGAAGTCACAAAAATAACTGAAAAAGCAAAAACAGAATGAAAAATAGTATCAAAAACAGCACACCCTGGAGGAGAAGCTTACTAGCGTTTAAACGCCAATAAGGGTAGCAGAATGGGCGTTAAACGCCCAGTCTGGCACCATTCTGGGCGTTTAATGCCAGAAAGAGGGAACAAAGCTGGCGTTTAATGCCAGAAAGGGGCACAGAACTGGCGTTTAACGCCAGAAATGGGCACAAAGCTGGCGTTTAAACGCCAGGAAGGGGAGAAAAGCTGGCGTTAAACGCCAGAAATGGGCAGCAACCTGGCGTTTAACGCCAGGATTGGCAAGCAAGAGGCATTTACACGCCAATATAGTGTAGGGATGAGAAATCCTTGACACCTCAGGATCTGTGGACCCCCAGGATCCCCACCTACCTCATCTCTCTCTCTACTTCACACCTTCCCATCACACCCATCCCCAAATACTCTTCCCCATCACCTCTTAACCACTCACACATCTTCATCTCCTCTATTTTCTTCCTCTTCTCCTCCCTTCTTTCTTCTTTTGCTTGAGGACGAGAAAACCTTCTAAGTTTGGTGTGGAAAAAGCATTGCTTTTTGTTTTTCCATAACCATTTATGGCACCTAAGGCCGGAGAAACCTCTTGGAAGAGGAAAGGGAAGGCAGTTGCTTCCAACTCTGAGTCATGAGAGATGGAGAGATTCATCTCAAAAGCCCATCACTAGAAAGAGGATGGAGCAAACAAAAGAGCCCACTCATGGACCTCAACAAAAGCAACCCATTATCCTCCATGAAATCAAAGAGGAGCAACAAAGGCAAGGAAGAGACATTGAGGAGCTCAAGCACTCCATAGGATCATCAAGAAGGAGAACTAGCCGCCATCACTAAGGTGGACCCGTTCTTTAATTTTCTTGTTCTTATCTTTTTGTTTTTCGATTTCTATGCTTGATGTTCTATCTATGTTTGTGTCTTTACTACATGATCATTAGTATATTAGTGTCTATGCCTTAAAGCTATGAATGTCCTATGAATCCATCACCTTTCTTAAATGAAAAATGTTTTTTAATTACAAAAGAAAAATAAGTACATGAATTTCAAATTTTAAAATAGTTTAATTATTTTGATGTGGTGGTAATACTTTTTGTTTTCTGAATGAATGCTTGAACAGTGCATATTTTTGAATTTGTTGTTTATGAATGTTAAAATTGTTGGCTCTTGAAAGAATGATGAAAAAGGAGAAATGTTATTTGATAATCTGAAAAATCATAAAAATGATTCTTGAAGCAAGAAAAAGCAGTGAGTACAAAGCTTGAAAAAAAACAAAGAGAAAAAAAAAAGAAAAAAAAAAGAAAAAGAAAAAGCAAGCAGAAAAAGCCAATAGCTCTTTAAACCAAAAGGCAAGGGTAAAATAAAAGGATCCAAGGCTTTGAGCATCAGTGGATAGGAGGGCCTATAGGAATAAAATCCTGGCCTAAGCGGCTAAACCAAGTTGTCCCTAACCATATGCTTGTGGCGTGAAGGTGTCAAGTGAGAAGCTTGAGACTGAGCGGTTAAAGTCGTGGTCCAAAGCAAAAAGAGTGTGCTTAAGAGCTCTGGACACCTCTAATTGGGGACTCTAGCAAAGCTGAGTCACAATCTGAAAAGGTTCACCCAGTTATGTGTCTGTGGCATTTATGTATCCGGTGGTAATACTAGAAAGCAAAATGCTTAGGGTCACGGCCAAGACTCATAAAGTAGCTGTGTTCAAGAGTCAACATACTGAACTAGGAGAGTCAATAACACTATCTGAATTCTAAGTTCCTATAGATGCCAATCATTCTGAACTTCAAAGGATAAAGTGAGATGCCAAAACTGTTCAGAAGCAAAAAGCTAATAGCCCCGCTCATCTAATTAAGACTGATCTTCATAGATGTTTTTGGAATTCATTGTATATTCTATTCTTTTTATCCTACTTTGTTTTTAGTTGCTTGGGGACAAGCAACAATTTAAGTTTGGTGTTGTGATGAATGGATAATTTATACGCTTTTTGGCATTGTTTTTAGTATATTTTAGTTAGTTTTTATTGTGTTTTTATTAGTTTTTATTCAAAAATCATATTTCTGGACTTTACTATGAGTTTGTGTGTTTTTCTGTGATTTTAGGTATTTTTTGGCTGAAATTGAGGGACCTGAGCAAAAATCTGATTCAGAGGCTGAAAAAGGACTGCAAATGCTGTTGGATTCTGACCTCCCTGCACTCAAAGTGGATTTTCTGGAGCTACAGAAGCCCAATTGGCGCGTTCTCAATTGTGTTGGAAAGTAGACATCCTGGACTTTCCAGCAATATATAATAGTTTATACTTTGCTCGAGATTTGATGGCCCAAACCGGCGTTCCAAGTCAGCATAAAAATTCTGGTGTCAAAACACCAGAACTGGCATAAAAGTTGGAGTTAAACGCCCAAACTGGCACAAAAGCTGGCATTTAACTCCGAGAAGGGTCTCTACACGTGAAAGCTTCAATGCTCAGCCCAAGCACACACCAAGTGGGCCTCATAAGTGGATTTTTACACTAACTATTCTAGCTTACTCATTTTCTGTAACCTTAAGTCACTAGTTTATTATAAAAACTACTTTTAGTGATTCATCTTGTTCCTCATGACACTTTACATGTTTCATACTGTACTTCTGACGGCATGAGTCTCTAAACCCCATGGTTGGGGGTGAGGAGCTCTGCTGTGTCTCGATGAATTAATGCAATTACTACTGTTTTCCATTCTATCACGCTTGTTTCTATTCTAAGATATTCACTCGCACTTCAACCTGATGAATGTGATGATCTGTGACACTCATAATTATTCTCACCTATGAATGCGTGCCTGACAACCACCTCCATTTTATCTGCAATAGCTTGAGTGCATATCTCTTGGGTTTCTAATCTAAGATTAGAACCTTCGTGGTATAGGCTAGAATTATTAGCGGCCATTCCTGTGATCCGGAAAGTCTAAACATTGTCTGTGGTATTCCGAGTAGGATCTGGGAAGGGATGACTGTGACGAGCTTCAAACTCACGAGTGCTGGGCGTAGTGACAGACGCAAAAGGATCAATAGATCCTATTCCAACATGAGTGAGAACCGACAGATGATTAGCCGTACGGTGACAGCGCATTTGGACCATTTTCACTGAGAGGACGGATGGTAGCCATTGACAACGGTGATCCACCAACATACAGCTTGCCATGGAAGGAGCCTTGTGTGCATGAAGAAGAAGACAGTAGAAAAGCAGAGATTCAGAAGATAGGGCATCTCCAAAACCTCAACCTGTTCTCCATTACTGTAAAACAAGTATTTATTTCATGTTCTTTTACTTTTTACAATTAAATCTGAGAATTATTGATATCATGACTAAGAGTTACAAGATAACCATAGCTTGCTTCAAGCCGACAATCTCCATGGGATCGACCCTTACTCACGTAAGGTATTACTTGGACGACCCAGTGCACTTGCTGGTTAGTTGCGCGGAATTGCAAAAGTGTGATTGTGATTTCGTGCACCACTCTAGTATAAAACAGAAAAGAAAAAGTGCAGAAGATGAAGAACAAAAGGAAATTAAAATGAAATGTAAAATGCAGAGTTTCCCGATCTGCTAGCTAACTCTCTTAATGAATCAAATTCTCCTCTATTTATACACTTTCCAATTCAATCTTCAAGTACTTGGATTGGGCTTTTTGGTCGTTGTTGCAGCAAGTCAGAGTCTAGATTGGTGCTTCAATGCAGCTTCAAGAGAATGTAGCGTTCTCAAAGAGAGCGCAATGCTCATTCACCGATGTGTACACATCTCCTGCGCGTGTGCGTCCTTGCTCGCTGAGTACTCATCAAGCGTACGCGTGATAAACACTTCCACGCCCCTTGCGTTTTTTGCACATCGACGCGTACACGTAACATGCGCGTGCACGTCATTGCCATCTCCAGTCTCTATCATGCATACGCGTATCATACATGCGTGCGCGTCCTTTGGTAGCGCTCTTTAAATGAGCGCTATGTTCGCGCCATGAGCGCTCCCCACGCGTGCGCGTCCTCTACGCGTGTGCGTGGATGTCAAATTATCAACTCCCCACTTCTGCGCCATCCACACGAATGCGTGCTTTTTCAAAGATGCTACACCCACGCGTACGCATCCATCACGCGTACGCGTCGATGGCCAAAGTTGAGTTCCAAATTTGAAATTGTCGCAGGCGCTTGTTAAAAGAGAGCGTAGGGTTCTTGGCCTGAGAACGCTGATCACACCCACACGTACGCGTCATGAACGCGTACGCGTGGATCTTCTAGAATGCTTGCCCTACGTATAAGTGTCCTGTACGCGTGCGCGTCGCTAGAGAGCGTAGCGTTCTTTGAAATAGAGCGTGGCACCAATGTTCATGTTTCAGGGGAACATAGCGTTCTCCAAATGACCGCTACGTTCTTCTGCCCTGCCTCTTTCTATGCTTTTTCTTTTCATCTCTTCACCTGCCATCAATCAAACATGGAATCAAAGTCTCCCCAAAATCATAAGGTTTTGCGTCATTTCAAAATAATCAAATAAATCTTGCATAACTTTCATGATAATGCATAAAATTAACAATGTTTGATTGAATCAAGACAACATGAAATTCCAATCCAATTACTTACTTATAGTGCAAGAAAGTGTATGAAACCTAATGAAAACAAGTAAAAATTGCTAGTAAAACTAGCCTAAAATGATTTGTCATCACAACACTAAACTTAAATCTTACTTGTCCTCAAGCAAGCAGTAGAACATGAGAAAAATGAAAGAAAACAGAAAAGTGTATTTATCCTTATTTGAAAGCACTCAGTCTAGGTTCATGTGGTTTCATGCAAACTGTAATTGAAGCTCTACTTTTATTAGTTTTTAGGACTGAAATGTCCCTTTAAGTGCTAACCAAGGTGCTGCTGTGAAACATTTATTAATTGATCCTTGATGTTTGATTTTTTTTTGTTTTTTTCTTCTGCTAAGAAACTTATTCCTCAATTGCAGCTTAGTGTCATGTGTTGCAGTAGCTTTTTAGCTCGTTTTTCAGTCAACACATATTCACCACAGACACTTGGCTCATAATTCTTTTTAAGAACATTGGTGCCCAACACCTCTTTGGGTTACTAAATGCCTTGTAACTAGGTTGCTCTTGATAGTGGACTTTCGGTTGATAATCCTGGATTAATTAACCCATGTTACCAAGTTTTAAAATACTCCTTAGAACCTAATTATCCAAGAAAATCCTAGTACAAAAAGCATCACAGGCATGTGTCTTAAGGTCCAAGCTATTGGTGTCTATCTTTATTCTTTGTTTCTTTCATTTTTGTTGCCAATTTTTGGCTTTTCTTCCTTTCCTTTTTACTCTTTCTTTTTCCAAGGATCTTTATTTACCAAGATTTCACAGACAGTCCTAATTTCATACTTAAAAAGAACACTATACCATTCTTCTTTATTAGTGAGTTTACTTGAACAATCTAGCACATACCACCACTGAACTTTATTTTCATTCCTATCAAATTGGACAATTTCACTTTCTGTTTTAACATTTTCTTTTATTTATGCAAAGGGACAAAACATAAATTCAAGTAGATGTGAATGAAGTAGACATTCCGGCTAGATCACTTAATTGGAGAATGAAAAGGCAGTAAATAAACATAATGCAGACTACTTAAACTGATCAAAACTACTCAGCAGGGGTGCATTTAAACTTCCAACTAAAATAATTCAAAGAATAAACAGTTGAGTAACAATACAAACTTTTGGCATCTTCTTGCTTAGTTCTTCATCATCCTTCTCAGCTTTCGTTCTTTCCTTGATGGTGATGTATAGTACTTCTAAAAAGTTGAATGATTTTCTGCACTGATAGTGGAAGTTGCTTGTCCCCCAAGCACATGAAAAATGGTTAATATGCATGAATGTTTGTAGGCTTTTAAACTTATTTTGGTGTGTGAACACCAAACTTAGTTCCTTGCCAATGTCTCTTATACAGAAGATTAATCACATATATGAAACATTTTGCTTTTATTAAAGAAAACAAATTATGAACTAGAAACTAGATAAGTGCTAAGCAGTTTCTCTGATTGGTTGGTGTTTCGAGGGTTACCTGAAACTAAAGGTCGATCTTCGGATGAGATCTGCTGTGGTGGCCGGGGCTGTCGTGTCCGACTTGTTGGATCTGGTGGCTGGAGCTGTCGTGTCTGACCTATTGGATCTGATGGCCGGAGCTGTCGTTGTAACGACCCAATTTTCAATATGTCTAGATCATACCGGAAACTGAGCGCTACCAATTTGTCTTCCTAATTATTATCTATTATTTATCATATGAGCCTGATTCGTTGTTAAAAGCATAGTTAATTTGCGAGGTGTATTTTTTTTGTTGAAAACGTTTGGATTAATAGACAGAATCATTTATAATCAATTCACAAATAATAACAGATAAAATAGTTATAAACAACCACACATAAATGCATCACAAGTAGTTGACAACATTCGGTGATTCAGCCTTTATTAGAATATAGACTGTTAGTTAGAACACTCCTAGATATAGCTAAATAATATTTATATACATGTATATACATACAACATCCCAGGTCCTGACCTGTTCAAAGGGTCCCTCAGCTGGCACCTAGGCTAGCCTAGACTCTATACTCACCTAGTCCCTCTAAACTACTAAAGCGAGGGAAAGTACGTTCTAGGTCTTCAAAACTCAAGTCAGGTGAAACGTCATCAAAAGATAGAACATCATCTGCTACTCCTCTGCACGATCAGACTTTTCCACAGGACATCTTTCTGGTACCTTATGAAGTAGCCACACAATAGGAATCTCGTACACAGGATTTAGGTTAAAGTGCGCATACGAACAGGGTGCAGACGTTGGCTGGTCTCACAGTATATACATATAATCAGAGAACGATATTCACTCTAGACTCAGAAGACTATCTAGAGCAGAATCCTCTTCTTACGAACGGTCATCAGCGAACTATGGTAAGGTACTCTTACTTCCATCTGAAGGGGGAAGGGAGAGAGAAGGGGTAAGAACTGGGGAGTTCTTAGTAGGGTCGGGGTTATTAGTTACGTTTATTAATTCTATGTTGTTTAGCAGACTATTAGCAGAATACAAAGAAGCAGTAATTAGAAAACACAGATAAGTAGAGAAGAAAGAGAAAACAGATAGCAGAACACAAACAGAAGAATACAAGAAAATAACACAAGCGCAGAGAATAGAATACAAACAAGGAAAGCATACATTTATACCACAATTATAACAAAGGAAATGCGCAACCAAGTATGATGCATGTCTAGCCCTAGCGTAGGTAATGAGCTCATTTGTCGGTTACATACCCGCTCCCGACATTATCCGGAGTCCTCTGACCAGGTAAGGCTTTCCTGTTGGCAATGTCCCTCGCAAGAGTCCTTTGACTTGTGAGGCAAACCGCTGCAAGAGTCCTTTGACTTGCATGGCGGAGCTAGTTAGCTTATATCTGCCCAACACACTCTCTCTAAGAGTCCTTATACTTACAGGAGCATACACACATTCTCACTGTAAGAGTCCTTTGACTTACAGGAGCATACACACACTCTCACTGTAAGAGTCCTTTGACTTACAGGAGTATATGCTAGTCGTATGTTCTCGATACCTCTGTAAGAGTCCTCTGACTTACAGAATAACATTATAGCTAAGTATCCCAGGAAAGCACTCTCAGTGGTCGTACCACCATCTATCTGACTGCCTTCACGCAGCAGATCATCACATAATCATTCTCATTATTATCATTCATTATCATTCTCATTATTCATCATCACTTTCACATTCTTATGCAGTACCTCTTTCTTTCTCTGTTCAATCATGCTATACAAACTTTACAGCTTTTACTTTTACAACATCGTAACTCAAACCATTTCTCTTTATCACATTACTCTTTTCTCTTTGTCTTTTGACTCTGCTCTGATTACTCTTTTCTCTTTATCTCTTTACTTTTCTCTGGTTACTCTGTTCTCTGTGTTTCTTTACTCTGCTTTGATTTCTCTTCATAACATATGTATTTAAAGCTTATGTAAATTTCGATATGAATAGTTAGCCTGTCCTAAGTATAGGTTCATTAAGTCTATACTGAAACAGTTTAACTTTTCATATTATACCTAACCCTGGGTGCAACTCAAGAACTAACTATGTTGCTCCTAGTTCGTTTACTAATCTCTGTCTATTTTTCTGTCATTAAAACTTTACAGACTTTTCTTTGGTGTTTATCTTTTCTTTAACTTTTTGTCTTTCATTTATCTTTGCCTCACTAACATGTTATTACCACTCCCTATGTTTTTTATGAAGGTAATTATGAGATTCTGCGCTTAAAGTTGTCTTTCTAAAGCTTTTACAGAAAACTGCCTTTTCCGCATTATTTTATTATTTTTATTAAAATAATATTTTTAATTAAATATTATTATTTAATATTTTATTATTATTTATTATTTTATCATTAAATTTTCGAAAATTACCCCTTTTTAACTTTTAACCTTTAAAATTCACTTTTTACCACCCGTAACTTTTAATATTTCTACTTTAACCACCCTAACTTTCAGAAATTACAAAATAACCCCTCAAACACCAAAAATTTTACTTCCTTGCCCTTTTCAAGATCTAAGGCCTGTTCTTCCATATTCTTCATCACACTCAAAGTGTTCTTCATGTTCTTCGTATATTCTTCAGATTCTTTCCCTGTTTTTACCCGTTTTTCAGTCTTTTCAGCAACCGATTTTTTACCAAAATTCATAATAAATTCCCAGCCACTAAAACCCCATCTTTTCTACATGATTTTAACACAATCACACATCTCAAACACAATCAATCAAGATTAAATTCGTCACACCCTACCTGGTTTTGCTACTCCTAATTCGGTTAAACTTTCAGGTGGTCCTTAAGCACTTTTTCCTCCTAAATCACATCAAGAACAACTTTAAATCCAAAAACTCTCAACTGACCAAATCTCACTCAGTATGTTAGGAAGAGATTTTTCACCTTAGACTTGCTGGAAATTCATGTTTCTTGGCCCTCAAGTCAAGTTAAGCATGATTCCGAAGGAAGAACATCAAGAAAACACATGTTTTGCATGGTTTTCCTTGAAAACCGAATTGAAATGGGAGGGAGACAGCCATCTCACCTTATTTCCATCCTTGATAAGTTACATGGTTATGTAGAGGAAGAAGAGAGGATCATTTTGGTGAAATCGGAGTTTTGATTTGAGTTTTAGTTCAGAAGAAATCAAGCTTTGAAGATTAAGTGTTCATGAAAGTTTCTCTCTTTTCTCTCTTGTTATTTTCGGCCAAAATGATAAAATGAGACAGCCTTGGAGGTCTTGGGGGGTGTAAGGTGAGTTGTGATTGGTTGGCTTGGAGGTGGATTAAAATAATATTAAAATATCTCTGGTGTACAACTATTAAAACTAGGTGTATCGGAACACTCGTAAAAATATCTCTAAAAATTATTTTCTGAGCTACTAGAATAAATGACACTAGTAAAATATTTATTATGAGAATATAACATGTATAATGAGGCCTTAGCATTGCTAAATTCATCAGAGAGTGCTGGTGCTAAGCTGCACCAGTAAACCGTAAACCCGGTTAAACCGATTTTTTGTTTTTAACAAAAATAGACCAGGTAATCTTATAATGTCATTCAAGCATTTTCTAATACTAATATAATGATAATATTATACTATTATCTCTCTCCTCTCATGAATCGAGTCTGGTTCGTCAAACAGAGACTATTTACGAAAATCAGAATCAAAACTGCCAATCGATACGATTCAAAAACAAGGTTCTTCGCGATTGCATTATCGAGCTTGCCTCAGAGGAGGTTCTAACTTAAGGATGACATAATGATAATGAGGATTGAGATGCTTGATGATATAACAGAGGTGTTTCCTTTACTGATCTTTCGGAGAAGTCCGTACTTTCAGAAAAGATCTCATGTACTCGAAAATCAGGGTTGTTACATTCTACCCTCCTAAAAGAAAATTTTGCCCTCAAAATTTCAGTTACCTAGGAATAGATGCGGGTAATTAGCTTTCATCTTATCTTCCAGTTCCCAAGTGTGCTCTTCTTCTCCTCTTGGTTCCCAAGCTACTTTGACTAAGCGAACAACTTTGCCTCTTAGCTACTTATCACTTCTTTCTACTATCTAAACTGGTGATGCTTGATATGTCAAATCATTTTATAACTGTACTGTTTCTGGTTGTGAAACGTGACTCTCATCGGGAACATATTTCTTAAGTTGCGAGACATAAAAAAAAACATCATGAAGGTTTGATAAATAAGGAGGAAGGGCTATTTGATAAGCTACTAGAACGAATCTTTTAAGTATTTGGAAAGCTTCTATGTATCGTGGGTTAAGCTTTTTAGTCTTAAGGGCTCTACCTATTCCAGTAATCGAAGTTACTTCTAGAAAGACATGGTTTCCCTCACTAAACTCTAAGGGTCTACGTCTATTATTGGCATAGCTCTTTTGACGGCCTTGTGCTGTCTGGATCTTCCGACGAATCTCCTTTATCTTCTCAGTAGTTTCTTACACTAAGTTTGGACCTAAGACACTAGCTTCTCCATCGTCATTCCAACACAATGGTGTCTGACATCTTCTTTCGTAGAAAGCTTCGTATGGTGCCATCCCGATACTTTATCGGCAACTGTTGTTGTAGACAAATTCGACCAACAGCAAATACTTATCCCAGCTGCTTTGGTTGTCTATCATACATGATCGTAACATGTCTTCTAATGTCTGGATTGTCTGCTCTGATTGTTTGTCTATCTGAGGATGGTATGTTATACTCGTGTACAATTTTGTTTCCAACGCTTTCTGAAAAGCTCCCCAAAATCTAGTAGTAAACCTCAAAACTTGATCTGAGACAATTTACAAAGGTATCCTATGTAGTCGTACGTTTTCTTGAATATATATTCGTTCCAGCCTTTCTAAAGTATAGTCAACTCGAATCGGAAGGAAGTGCGCTGACTTTGTTAGCCTGTCCACAATTACCCAGATGGTATCGTGTCCTGTTGAGGTCCTTGGCAATCCCATGACAAAATCTATAGTAATCTACTCCCATTTCCATTGTGGTATTTCTAAGGGTTGCAGGGTTCCTGACAGCTTCTGATGTTCCACCTTCATCTTCTGGCAGGTTAAACATTTTGAGACATAACCAGCTACTTCTTTCTTTAAGCCCGGCCACCAGAACATTTGTTTCAAATCTTGATACATCTTTGTTACTCCAGGATGCATAGAAAATCTACTTTGGTGAGCTTCAGCAAGAATCTTTTGTTGCAATTCTCCAGAGTTAGGCACACAAATTCTTTTCTTGTACCTCTATAGGCCACTACAATCTTGTCTCACAGCTTCTTCAGCTCTGCAAGCAATGGTGACATCCGGTGTGGTGCTATGGAAATCGGTCCGGTTCCAGGTACTAGATCAATGCTGAATTATATCTCTCGCTGAGGAGGAAACTCAGGTATGTCGTCCAAGAAAACATCAGGAAATTTCTTCACCATTCTGATTCATTCTAAGCTTAGTTCACTGTCATTCGAGCTAGCCACTAACAGAACGTACCCCTCATAATCCCTCCCGTCTAAGGTAATTCTTACAGAATTCAGATATAAGGTGTGGGACAAAAATGGTTTAGTACATAGACTATCAGATGGAATAACAGCAGTTCTTTTAAAATAATCAAGGAAAGCATGATACTTAGATAACCAATCTAATCCTAAAATAACTTCTAAACCACATAGAGGTAAACAGATTAGATCGTGTATAAAAGTCATGTTCCTAATAGCGAATGGTACTTGCAGGCACACTAAACTGGTCAAAGTATTTTGGGATGCAGGTGTATGGACAATCAAGTAAAAATTCAATTTAAAGAAATATAATCCTAACTCGTAAGCAATAGTTAGAGAAATAAAGAATGCGATGCACTCGAATTATACAGTACAGTTAGAAATCGATTCTTGACATAACACTGACCTTGAATGAGGGCGTTCGATTGCACAACATCGTCAATAGTGATAGCAAATACTCGTCCTTGTTGCTGGGTTCTAACTGAATTTTGAGTAAATCCCTTCGGACAATCCTTGGCAATATGTCCAAGTTCTCCACAAACATAGCAGTTAGGTGATCCAAATTGGCAAGACCTGTTATGATGCTCATTTTCGCAGTGCTTACATGCAGTGTTTATGTAAGCCTGATGGGCTCGTTTACCATTGCCTTGCCTTAATTTACCTCCATTCTTACCCGTACGGCGAGCAGTAATGTTACCAACTTGTAGGTTCTTATGCTGTCGTATGCCACGCGCTTTAAAATGCACCTTTCTCCCAGCTGCCTGATGATTGCTAAGACGCCTTGGTGGAAATCCTTGGCGACTCACCTTGGCCACAGTCACTTTCTTAATACATTCTTCCACTAACTTGCTCTTGTTGACTAATTCAGCAAAATTACGTATCTCTAGCGGAACTATTGAACTCATCAGATCATCACGAAGGCCTCCTTCAAACTTCAAGCACTTCCATTCTTCAAAGTCAGCAGGATTCCCTTGACAGATCTTAGAGAAATGACACAAGTCATCAAAATTATGAGCATACTCAGCAACAGTCATATCCCCTTGCCTCAGCTGCATAAGCTCTATCTCTTTAGCATCACGCACTACTCTTGGAAAATATTTCTTGTAGAATTTATCTTTAAAAATATCCCAAAGAATGTCACCTTCATCACATTGTAGCAGTCGCTGTATCCCCTGCCACCAGTACTCAGCTTCTCCCTCGAGCATATAAGTAGCAAACTCCACGTGTTGTCCTTCCGGAACATGCTGCGCTCTCAGTGATCGTTCAATACCTCGAAACCAGTTATCAGCGTCAGTCGCAACGAGTGTACCATTGAACTTAGGCGGATTAACCTTCAGAAAGGTCGCAAGGGTCATAGGTCTTTCAGGATGCCCTAAGTTATTCTCATCATTCCCATTTCTCACTCCAAGACGTTCAACAGCCCTAGCCGCTGTTACCGTAGCTTCACGCACTACTTCAGCCGCGTTGTTCATGGTAGCCATAAACGTTTCCTGTTCCCTCTCGTAGTTAACATTAGAAATTCCTTCCCGTATGCCTCGTCTCCGTGAACCCATTGTAGTCCTGTTCACACCAAACAATCATTGTTAAGGTGATCAGTCTTAACACTTCAAGTCAAGTGTGAACATTCCCAAAATGAAAACATAGAAACAATCATGCAACATATATCACTAGGATATTCTATACGCATGAG
Organism: Arachis ipaensis; assembly: GCF_059453495.1. Lineage (NCBI taxonomy): Eukaryota > Viridiplantae > Streptophyta > Magnoliopsida > Fabales > Fabaceae > Arachis > Arachis ipaensis. The sequence goes on from NC_142444.1 coordinate 83,472,370, forward strand.
ACACACAACAGAGTATGCAATGAAGCATATTCAGTCCACTCCCCAGGCTCTATTGGGAACGAACTGCTCTGATACCAAATTGTAACGACCCAATTTTCAATATGTCTAGATCATACTGGAAACTGAGCGCTACTAATTTGTCTTCCTAATTATTATCTATTATTTATCATATGAGCCTGATTCGTTGTTAAAAGCGTAGTTAATTTGCGAGGTGTTTTTTTTTTTTTGAAAAAGTTTGGATTAATAGACAGAATCATTTATAATCAATTCACAAATAATAACAGATAAAACAGTTATAAACAACCACACATAAATACATCACAAGTAGTTGACAACATTCGGTGATTCAGCCTTTATTAGAATATAGACTGTTAGTTAGAACACCCCTAGATATAGCTAAATAATATCTATATATATGTATATACATACAACATCCCAGGTCCTGACCTGTTCAAGAGGTCCCTCAGCTGGCACCTAGGCTAGCCTAGACTCTATACTCACCTAGTCCCTCTAAACTACTAAAGCGAGGGAAAGTACGTTCTAGGTCTTCAAAACTCAAGTCAGGTGAAACGTCATCAAAAGATAGAACATCATCTGCTACTCCTCTGCACGATCAGACTTTTCCATAGGACGTCTCTCTGGTACCTCATGAAGTAGCCACACAATAGGAATCTCGTACACAGGATTTAGGTTAAAGTGCGCATACGAACAGGGTGCAGACGTTGGCTGGTCTCACAGTATATACATATAATCAGAGAACGATATTCACCCTAGACTCAGAAGACTATCTAGAGCAGAATTCTCGTCTTACGAACGGTCATCAGCGAACTATGGTAAGGTACTCTTACTTCCATCTGAAGGGGGAAGGGATAGAGAAGGGGTAAGAACTGGGGAGTTCTTAGTAGGGTCGGGATTATTAGTTACGTTCATTAATTCTATGTTGTTTAGCAGACTATTAGCAGAATACAAAGAAGCAGTAATTAGAAAACATAGATAAGTAGAGAAGATAGAGAAAACAAATAGCAGAACACAAACAGAAGAATACAAGAAAATAACACAAGCCCAGAGAATGGAATACAAACAAGGATAGCATACATTCGTACCACAATCATAAGAAAGAAAATGTGCAACCAAGTATGATGCTTGTCTAGCCCTAGCGCAGGTAATGAGCTCATTTGTCGGTTACATACCCACTCCCGACGTTACCCGGAGTCTTCTGACCAGGTAAGGCTTTCCTGTTGGCAATGTCCCTCGCAAGAGTCCTTTGACTTGTGAGGCAAACCACTGCAAGAGTCCTTTGACTTGCAGGGCGGCACTAGCAACCCACTACAAGAGTCCTTTGACTTGCATGGCAGAGCTAGTTAACTTATATCTGCTCAACACACTCTCTCTAAGAGTCCTTTGACTTACAGGAGCATACACACACTCTCACTGTAAGAGTCCTTTGACTTACAGGAGTATATGCTAGTCGTGTGTTCTCGATACCTCTGTAAGAGTCCTCTGACTTACAGAATAGCATTATAGCTAAGTATCCCAGGAAAGCACTCTCAGTGGTCGTACCACCATCTATCTGACTGCCTTCATGCAGCAGATCATCACATAATCATTCTCATTATCATCATTCATTATCATTCTCATTATTCATCATCACTTTCACATTCTTATGCAGTACCTCTTTCTTTCTCTGTTCAATCATGCTATACAAACTTTACAGCTTTTACTTTTACAACATCGTAACTCAAACCATTTCTCTTTATCACATTACTCTTTTCTCTTTGTCTTTTTACTCTACTCTGATTACTCTTTTCTCTGTATCTCTTTACTTTTCTCTGGTTACTCTGTTCTTTGTGTTTCTTTACTCTGCTTTGATTTTTCTTCATAACATATGTATTTAAAGCTTATGTAAATTTCTATATGAATAGTTAGCCTGTCCCAAGTATAGGTTCATTAAGTCTATACTGAAACAGTTTAACTTTTCATATTATACCTAACCCTGGGTGCAACTCAAGAACTAACTATGTTGCTCCTAGTTCATTTACTAATCTCTATCTGTTTTTCTGTCATTAAAACTTTACAGACTTTTCTTTGGTGTTTATCTTTTCTTTAACTTTTTATCTTTCATTTATCTTTGCCTCACTAACATGTTATTACCACTCCCTAAGTTTTTTATGAAGGTAATTATGAGATTCTGCGCTTAAAGTTGTCTTTCTAAAGCTTTTACAGAAAACTGCCTTTTCCGCATTATTTTATTATTTTTATTAAAATAATATTTTTAATTAAATATTATTATTTAATATTTTATTATTATTTATTATTTTATCATTAAATTTTCGAAAATTATCCCTTTTTAACTTTTAACCTTTAAAATTCACTTTTTACCACCCGTAACTTTTAATATTTCTACTTTAACCACCCGAACTTTCAGAAATTACAAAATAACCCCTCAAACACCAAAAATTTTACTTCCTTGCCCTTTTCAAGATCTAAGGCCTGTTCTTCCATGTTCTTCATCACACTCAAAGTGTTCTTCATGTTCTTCGTATATTCTTCAGATTCTTTCTTTGTTTTTACCCGTTTTTCAGTCTTTTCAGCAACCAATTTTTACCAAAATTCATAATAAATTCCCAGCCACTAAAACCCATCTTTTCTACATGATTTTAACACAAATTGAACCCCAATTTAAGGCCTAGGGTTCGTTTTTCCAGCAGCCCTCAAGAACAACATTCATAGCTTGAATATCATCAAATTTCATCAAAATTTCAACAAACTTTCACCAAGAATAACTCATATAAGCAATCAATTTCAAGAATAACCAAACCATATCATAATCACACATCTCAAACACAGTCAATCAAGATTAAATTTGTCACACCCTACCTGGTTTTGCTGCTCCAAATTCGGTTAAACTTTCAGGTGGTCCTTAAGCACTTTTTCCTCCTAAATCACATCAAGAACAACTTTAAATCCAAAAATTCTCAACTGACCAAATCTCACTCAGTATGTTAGGAAGAGATATCTCACCTTAGACTTTCTGGAAATTCACGTTTCTTGGCCCTCAAGTCAAGTTAAGCATGATTCCTAAGGAAGAACATCAAGAAAACACATGTTTTGTATGGTTTTCCTTGAAAACCGAATTGAAATGGGAGGGGGACAGCCATCTCACCTTATTTCCATCCTTGATAAGTTACATGGTTATGTAGAGGAAGAAGAGAGGATCATTTTGGTGAAATCGGAGTTTTGATTTGAGTTTTAGTTAAGAAGAAATCAAGCTTTGAAGATTAAGTGTTCATGAAAGTTTCTCTCTTTTCTCTCTTGTTATTTTCGGCCAAAATGATAAAATGAGACAGCCTTGGAGGTCTTGGGGGTGTAAGGTGAGTTGTGATTGGTTGGCTTGGAGGTGGATTAAAATAATATTAAAATATCTCTGGTGTACAACTACTAAAACTAGGTGTATCGGAACACTCGTAAAAACATCTCTAAAAATTATTTTCTTTGATACTAGCATAAATGACACTAGTAACATATTTATTATGAGAATAGAACATGTATAATGAGGCCTTAGCATTGCTAAATTCATCAGAGAGTGCTGGTTCTAAGCTGCACCAGTAAACCGTAAACCCGGTTAAACCGATTTTCTGTTTTTAACAAAAACAGACCAGGTAACCTTATAATATCATTCAAGCATTTTCTAATACTAATATAATGATAATATTATACTATTATCTCTCTCCTCTCATGAATCGAGTTCGGTTCGTCAAACAGAGACTATTTACGAAAAACAGAATCAAAACTGCCAACCGATACGGTTCAAAAACAAGGTTCTTCGCGATTGCATTATCGAGCTTGCCTCAGAGGAGGTTCTAACTTAAGGATGACATAATGATAATGAGGATTGAGATGCTTGATGATATAACAGAGGTGTTCCCTTTACTGATCTTTCGGAGAAATCCGTACTTTCAGAAAAGATCTCATGTACTCGAAAATCAGTGTTATTACAGTCGTGTCCGACCTGATGGAACTGGTGGAGCTGGAGATGCTGCTGATCCTTCATCACCGGAGGGTGGTGGTACCTAAAAGAGACTCCGATGCTTAAGTTAGCATGGGCTTTAAGCAGGTTTTTAGTAGAATTAGAGTATGAGTTATACCTGGGTGCTCCAGTGTATTTATAATGGTGTGGAGTGACCTTTCTGGAGATAAGATAGTTATCTTATCTTATCTTATCTTTGAGTGAAGTCATCTTATCTTTAAGGGAACCGTCCTTATCTTTCTAGGCTTTGGCTGCCTTTAGATTTGGGCTGTGTTCTTTCGTTTGGGCTTGTTTGGGCCTCTTATGGCGATTTGGCCGAGTTCTTTGTGAAGAGGTCGGTAATGGGCCAACCTTCTTAGAGGTCGACCAACCCGGTCCTTTATAGCTCGAACCGATGTATGAACAGTGTCCCTGCTTGAGTTCGATCTTTCCGTGAGATCATGCTTTCAGAGCTTCGATCTCTTTGGGGAAGTCGTGCTCAAGCATCTGTTTGGCTTGTTTGTTCATTTCTTTTGCAATCCTTGCAGATTTTCTAGAGGTTTGTTACTTCCCAGTCCGACCTCTTTTGAGTGGTAGTGTGGGTTTTCTACCCTTGCCTTTTGGACTACGCCTTGCTTTTGTGTTGACAACCCTCTGTGTAACACCCTAACTATCAAAATGTCACGCTTCCGGCTGCGCCACTCTGATAGCTCGAGTATTACCACGACTCTTATAATATTTAAGACTAAAATATGAGCCTGTTTAAAACTTAAAACCGCATAACACTTCGATAACTCTTTTCGTGAAAACCTAAGCGTACATGTACATAATATTCAGATACAACCGTAAGATATATATGATACATATACATAACATTAGTTTACAATTATACATATCATAATTTCCTATCCCTCTTACAAACTTAATAAAGATAAAGGCGGGGGAAAAATAATAGCTATGGTAATACAAAAGGACCGAATAAACAGAAAATAAACATAACTCTCCTGAAGCTTCGACTTCCATATCCTGAAAAGGAATAACCGGTAGGGGAGTGAGAACGTCGTCCTCGCTTGTTCTCACTATAGGATTACAGAAAATGCTATAACAAGATACGTAAAGATAAGATCATTCTTAGAGTTCAGTGATCATTGCTCGTCTTATGAGTCTTTCCAAAAAAAGCCATAGGTCCACGTTCGAAATCCAGAAAATTCCTTTTTGAAAACTTGCTAAATTTCTCAAATATTCTAAAACAAAACCTTTTTCCTTTCTTAAAGAAAATGTCTGAAAAGTTTTTCCTAGACCGCAACCATGAAAGTAGTTACCTACGCGGTATAAATGATCATCTCGTTCCAAGCATAGGTTCATTAAGTCTATACTGAACTGATCAGATACTTTATACATAACTAGGACTCAATATACCAATCACGGCCTCAAGCCCATCCAATCCAACACGGCCCCCGGCCCAAACAGCTCAATCAGCAACCAACTCATCACAAACCAATCAATTCAAACCCAATCGCAATTAATGTGGTTCAAGCACAATCAAGAGCAATTACAACAAGTGTAACAGTTAGCAGTTAACATAAGTATTCACATAGGCAAACCAAATACAATATGCACACCCAAACAATATCACATAGATGTAAATGATGAATGCCTATCCTATTGGCTGTGATATCACATTGTCGGTTCAATTGCCAACCCGACACATTCCCATGGGAATGTTGCCTTTCGGTCATGTATAAATGGGAACCCTCTGGGATAACGTGCCCGCCACACGGTCCAGGATGTCAGTGCCTGCACACTCTTGTGGTCCGAAAGGATGTGAGCGGGATACTTTGCCTCCAACCTCACATCTACACGTAAGCGGGATCAACCACCGTCCTTACGCGGGCACCGCAACCTCGACAAGCGGGATTAATCACCGTCCTTGCCAGGCGCAAGCGACTTAACAACAATCTCGTCAATTATCAAATCTTTCAGCATAAGCGGGACGAACCCGGCCCTTACGCCTACCAAACAATAACTCATCAATTTTGATGATATCCACAATCAATCAGGCTCAATATCTTATTTCAAAATCATTCTTGGCCCATTTACTTTTAAATAACAACGTAGTCAAATCACAGCTAGCCAAGAATCACTTTTCAAAACGGAGCCACTTTCCACATCTTTCCAACACTTTCAAAAATCTCAAAACCATGACAAGTTCAAAATCTCTTTGAAAGCCTCAATCATTTATTTCTAAATCAAGATTTGATCGTAAGATTCCTCAGTAGAGTCTCAAGACTTCAGGGGAGAATAACCTAACTCATTTCTTAAATTTCTTGAAAACCTCCGAAACTTTAACTTCTTGAGTTGGATAAATAGAATAGGGTTTGAATCCAAAACCAAATCGTGTTTCCAATCATTCCGAACTAATTTCAAAACCAACCAAACTTAAGCAGAACCAAATCATTTTTAAACCGAAAACCAATTTCAGTTTCATTTTTAAATCTGTTTCTAAGGGCTCGGGAAGTGTTTCAATTTTAATAAATCAAAGTTCCAGAAAATACTTCAAGCTCTTCCTAAATGTCGTAAAGTGAAATAGATTAATTAAAAACCAGGTTTATTTTAGATCCATTAAAACCCCTTCAAAAATCTGTTTATGTAAATCAAATTCCAAAACATAAAAATTTTCATATTTAAATTGATTTTTAAGGCATAATTCCTTTCTTAATAATTACACCAAAAATATAGAGATTTTCCTAATAAGGCAAGTTCAAACATAATTTATTTCTCAAACATTTAAGTCAAAGCATAATTCATTCTTTTCCAAAATAACAATTCTAATCAAAATCTCAGATTTTCTAGAAATTTCGGCAGCATCTCCCCTAAAACTTGGACTTTGCCACCCTTTTTGGGTCCCAACAAAATCCATCATCAACTCTTTCTGACAGATTCAAGACCAAATCAGTTTCCTATAAAACAAAACTCAACTTTCAAATTATCAAAAATCATTCAAATCAACCAATCCAGAAATCTCCAATGTATCAAAATCAGACATTGTTACAATCGAACAGGCACCCATATTCATTCAAGATAAAACCAGACAATTCATAAGACTCACATAATCACCAAAATTACATTTTGCATAGCATATCTATTTATAACAATTTCCACTTTAAAATAAATCAGTTTGTATAAAAAGCCCCTACCTCGATACGTTGAAATCACAATCCAAACTCGTTAACCAACTCCTTTCGTCTCGACCCGAAACCAACAACCAAAATCCTAGCTCCGCTTGTTTTTCTCAATAGCAGAAACAGCCTCAACACCACATATAAGCCCGGATACTAATTCCTAATACATCAATATCGCGAAAAATCTCAAAACTCATAACTGAAAGATAATGGCGAGGGTTCCAAGATAGAGATACTTACTGAAATGAAAGGAACGGCACAGTGGTCACATCAACACTTATGCGACACGCAATCATCAGATCCCGACTGAAACTAAGAAAGAACGGCTGAACCGAAATAGCAGCGGTCTCTGAGCCGGTTCGGTGGCAGCCCGGCAGCCACCTCAAGCAGCAGCGGTGACCGGACTCGAGCGATAGCGACTGAAACCCACATACAAAGACAATAAAGTTTTCCGGAATCTTAAACGAATGAAAACCAAATTCAAAACCCTTACCAGCAGAGTTTTCCGGCGACGGCAGTTCCGACGGAGGCGGCGCCAACGACGAGTTCCAACATCAACGACAGCAGCAGCCACAGATTCCGGCGACGACGACCCCCAGCAGTGGCGGTGGCAGACCAGAGCAGCAGAAACGGAAGGGATTCATCTTGCTGCTCTCTCACCAGCAGTGGCAATAACCGGCGTCTTCAGTGGCGGCTCCCAACGGCAGCAGCAGTAGCGCGAGCACGGTGACGGCGAGGCCAGCAACGTGGCGGTGACCTCCTTCCCGCGGTGGCTTCCTCACGAGTTCTCTCTCTCTCTGCCCGATCTCCCTCTCTCGTCGACGTTGGGTAGCAACGGCGGATCAGGTTCCACGGCGAGGATGACAGCGGCGATTTGGGATGAGGGCGACGGCATTTGGCAATGGGGAGGACGAACGCTGACGATGACGGCTCCTCCTTGCACAACTCTCTCTCTCTCTCTCTTTCCCTCGGTCTGGGTCCTCCTCTTGACGGCGATGAGTGGCGCGGTGACAGCGGCGGTCTGCGATGGTGGCACGAGCTCCTCCTTCCACCGGCACTCTCCTCTCAGATCTCCTCTCTCCTCTGGCAGCAGCGGTGGCGACGACGGCAGTGACGCCCGCCGTGCCACCTCCCTCTTCTCCCTTCTTCCTTTCGGCGGTCCCTTTCCCAGTTTCCCTTTTCTTTCTTTGTTTCTTCTTTCTGCTTTGCAGCTGCTGCGGCTGCATAGGTAGGCTGCATTTGTGTATGCTGGGTGTGGGTATGGAAAATGGGTAACCGGGTAGGGTTTCAGGGTTAGGGTTTTTGAGTAAAATTAGGGTTAGAGGTAATTTGGTAATTTCAAATAAAATTGGGAATAATATAGTAATTGAAACCCAAATTAAATCCAATACTAATTGTATATAGAAAATACTATTTGCTCATCAATTTTACAAATTATTTTCAATAAAATGTCCAAATCAAATAGTTAGAAATAATATAATTAAATCCTTTATTTTCCCAAAACAGCAGTATTAATATATAAAAAATATTAATCATTTAATCCAAATCATATAAAATTATTATTATTTCATAACTACCAACTTTATAATTTAAACATAGAAAATAATTCAATAATGGTAAAATTAAATGAAATTCTGATTTAAATAGCCAAACCTCATTATTTTTGAATTTTTAAAACTTTAAATCATAAATAGAAAAATAATCCAAGAGTATAGAGTTTGGATAAAAACCTTAATTTATTTCAAATTCGATAAATCAAAATTACCTTAAATTATTCTCAATAAAAATGATTTTCCCGAGAATAAAACTGTAAATAAATATATGATTTGAGATTAGTTCAAAGTAGGACTTTTAAAAGTCTTGGGTCTTACACTCTGCTTTGGCGAAGTTATCCTTGCGGCTTGATATCCGGGCTTTTAGTGATTTTGTCCAATGACTTTTTAGTGTTCTTTATATAGAACCTTTTTTTAGTCTCGAATGACATTCGTAGCCTTGTTTGAGATTGTGCCTTTTTTGAGCGGAGTTGTATCCCTTTTAGCTAAGCACATTTGAGCTTTAAGTTGTTTCCCAATTTTTTGGCTTGTTCTTTCTTGATATCGTACTTGCGCCTCTTCTTAGCTGACGTCGACATGTACGACTTTGCCCCTGCTTGAGTTTGGACCTTTCCGTGAGATCGTGCTTTCAGAGCTTCGATCTCTTTGGGGAAGTCGTGCTCAAGCATCCTGACTTTGATCGATCTTGAGTAGTTTCTCCTTGTGCGAGTCTGGTATTGCCCTTTTTATTTTGTTGAGAGGACTTTTCAGACTTCTTTCGACTTGTTTGTCTTCACTGATCGGGCTTTTTAGTCATAATCCAACAACATTTTTAGGTAGTGTTCCGATGGGGAACCTTTTTATAGTTTGTTTGGATGACTTTTTATCGCCGTTCTGATTTGTGCTTTTGCCTTGTAAGTAGTGTCTTTTTTCAAAGCTTCGTACCTTTCAGCAAAGCATTCCTAGCCTTCCTCTGGCTGTTGCGAGATGTCTTTTTCCCCTTTTGTGGATCTTTATAGAGTGTGGGTACTTTGCTGTCCAACCTCTTTTTGATCAGATCTTATTTTGTCTGTCTCCTGTTTGGTTGAGGTGGTCCTTGGGGCTAACTTGTCCGACGACTTTTTAGTGTTCTCGTAGAACACTTTTTAGTCGGTTTGAACAATTTTGATAGCCTTGTCGTGGAGTCGTGGCTTTTTGGGCAGAGCTGTGTCCCTTTTAGCGCACGCTTTTTGTTGGTCTGACTTCTCTTGTCGATCCTTCTTAAGCTTTCGTTGGTCCGACTTCTCTTGTCGGTCCAAGCTGTAGCTTTCGTTGGTCCGACTTCTTCTTGTCGGTCCAAGCTGTAGCTTTCGTTGGTCCGACTTCTTCTTGTCGGTCCCTTCTAAGTTATTTTTAGTAATCCATTTTATTTGGACCTTGTCAGGTCTCTTTTTATGGATTACTTTTTATAACTTTTTGTAGTTTTGTTGGGCCGACTTCATCATGTCGGTCCCTTCTAAGTTATTTCTAGTAATCCATTTTATTTGGACCTTTGTCAGGTCTCTTTTATGGATTACTTTTTATAACTTTTGTAGTTTTTCGGGCCGACTTCATCATCTCGGTCCCTTCTAAGTTATTTCTAGTAATCCTCTTTTTTAGGGCTGGCCAGTCCTCTTTCTAGGGATTACTTTTTATAACTTTTGTTGTTGTAGTCGACTGGTCCGACTTCTTTATGTCGGTCCGTCTTTAAGTTATTTCTAGCAATCCATTTTTATTGAGGCCTCGTCAGGTCTCTTCCTATGGATTACTTTTTGATAACTTCTTGCATTATTTTGTTTTTGCCGCTTTTCATCTTAGCCGACTTTGTTGGAATCGGAGGATGAATTCTGCTTTCACTTTTTTGCCGACCTTGTCGAAATCAGGCGATGAATTCTGCTTTCATCTTTGCCGACTTTTATCGTGATCGGGCGGTGAATTTGGTTTTCACCCCGCCGACCTTGTCGTGATCAGGCAGTGAATTTTTGCGCTCAGATTAATGCGTTTTAGTAGGAAACTTTTTGGAGAATCTGCAAACTTTATTTAAATAATAAAAGTAAGATATGAATAAGAGTGTGTGCACGTTAGTGCTTACTCTTCTAGGTCGGGCAATCTTTTAGATCTCGGCCTGGCGCCCTTCTTAGATTGCAGGCATGCCATGACCTTGGTAGCTCTCGCCCCTCGAGGTCGGACACTTTGTGGTGACCTTTCCCCAGTACTTCTAAACAACTTGGTATGGTCCTTTCCAGTTGGCTGCTAGCTTCCCTTCTCCTGACCGACCTTTTCTGATGTCATTTCGGATTAGGATGAGATTGTTGTTGCTGAAACTTTGCTAGATTACCTTCTAATTGTATCTTGAGGTTATTTGACGCTTTAACGCTTCCTCCCTAATCCGAGCTCTTTCTCGGACTTCTGGAAGTAGGTCAAGTTCTTCCCTTTGAATTTGGGAGTTGACCTCTTCATTGTAGAGGATCATTCTGGGGGATCCTTTTTCGATCTCTACTGAGATTATTGCCTCCATTCCGTAAGCCAATCGGAAGGGTGATTCTCCCGTAGTGAAGTGTGGAGTTGTCCGATATGCCCATAGGACTTGTGGGAGCTCTTCAGCCCAAGCTCCCTTTGCGTCTTGTAGTCTCCGTTTTAACCCAGCTAGTATGACTTTATTGGCAGCTTCTGCTTGTCAATTGGCTTTTGGGTGTCCTATGGATGTGAATTGGTGCTTTATTTTCAAGTTAGCCACCAACTTCTTGAAACATGTGTCCGTGAATTGAGTGCCATTGTCTGTGGTGATGGAGTAAGAAACCCCAAACCTTGTAACAATGTTTCTGTACAAGAATTTCCGACTTCTTTGAGCAGTGGCATTAGCTAGGGGCTCTGCCTCAATTCATTTTGTGAAGTAATCCACCCCTACAATGAGGAACTTGACTTGTCCCGATCCTTGGGAAAATAGTCCGAGGGGGTCGAGTCCTCACTTTGCGAACGGCCAAGGTGATGTTACACTGATGAGCTCCTCTGGAGGGGCAATGTGGAAGTTAGCATGCTTTTGATATAAATCTTTGACTTTGTATTTGGGTTTTTGCTCTGTTGTTTCCTCCAAAGGGTGCCCCTGGACTTTCGTGTGAGTCCTGAGGTTTTCCTTTTACTGCTGTATCTGACATCTGATGTTTTGCTGTTATTGTCCGAGTTATTTCCTTATTTGCCCGAGTTGTTTGGTAGTAACCCCATAGTTGACCTATGCCTTCCTGAAAAAACATTGCTGAGATGTCTACTAAGATCCCGGACGGCATGTTTGATTGGCTGAATTCCATAGTTTTAATGCGTGTTACTGTGGCTGACCCTGAGTACTGTGTGTAACTTAGGAGGTTCCGTAGAATTTGTAGGGATAGGGATGAGGAGAAGAATTAAGAGTTGGTGTCGCCGGACCCTGAGGAGAAGGTTTGTTTTCCTTCCTTGGGGGAACGGCCATTTTTCTATGCTTATGACTACTTTTTCAGTCAGTTGAATATTACCATCCCTTATACCGCCTTCGAGATCGACTTGTTGTGGTCTTGTAATGTAGCCTGAATGAGGCTTCTGTTATTGCCCCCTGGTTTAGTGTTGTCTAGTTTTTGAAAATGCATCAGCTCGGGCATTCTGCTCCCGAGGTATGTGTTGGACTTCATATTCCTTGAATTGTCTGAGCTGTTGGTGCTCGCTGGTTTTGAAAGTGCATCAGCTCGGGCATTCTGCTCTCGAGGTATGTGTCGGACCTCATATCCCTCGAATTGTCCAAGATGTTGGACTTGGTGGTGTATCATCTCGGCCATTTTATTTCCGAGGTATATGTCAGACCTCATATCCCCCGAATTGTCTGAGCTGTTCTCTGATTTTGTCCAGCGTCCCCTGAATTATCCGAGCTGTTCTCTGGTTTTGTCTAGGTATTTTTTCATGTTGGAATCCTTAGCTTGGTAGCTCCCTTCTATTTGTGAGGTGACTACTTGTGAATTACTGAACACGGTAAGCTTTTGAACTCCTACCTCCTTGGCCAGCCTTAAACCAGCCAGTAGTGGCTCGTATTCAGCTTGGTTATTTAGCTTGATTTGGGTTCCCTTATCACTTTCTATAATTACGCCTGCGTCATTCCCGATTTTTTTTAAAGAGTCGTCGACGTAGAGATTCCATTTTGTGGGAGTTCCCGAGGTGTTAGTGTACTCTGCAATAAAGTCGGCCAGATACTGTGATTTGATGGCTGTTCGAGCTTCACATCGAAGATCAAATTTGGATAACTCCACTGCCCACTGTAGGATTCTTCCAGCTAGGTCTATTTTCTGTAGGATGCCTTTTATGGGTTGGTTGGTCCGAACTCTGATAGTTTGAGCTTGAAAGTATGGGTGGAGTTGTCGAGAAGTGAGTATGAGGGCGTAGGCGAACTTTTTCTATCTTTTGATAGTTTAGTTCGGCTCCTTGTAGAGCTTTGATGATGAAGTAGACAGGTTGTTGCCCACTTTCGTCTTCTCTAACTAGTGCTGAGGCTATTGCCCGACTTCCCACTGCGAGGTATAATATGAGTTCTTCACTTTCCCGTGGTCGGGTAAAAATGGGTGGTTGCCCCAAGAATTTTTGAAATCTCGGAAGGCTTGTTCGCACTCTGTTGTCCTATTCAAACCTCTCTCCCTTCCTTAATATACCTCTTTGAGGTGTCTTTTGCAAGATGATTTAGAGATCCCTCCTCCTGCGAATCCTCCATTTATCATATGAACATGTCTCTCAGGGGTGTGTGGTGGACGTTCAACTCGCCCGACCTCTTCGGTGTGAGGTGGATGTTCAACTTATCCGACCATTTTGGTGTGAGGTGGACGTTCAACTCGTCCGACCTCTTCGGTGTGAGGTGGACGTTCAACTCGTCTGACCTCTTCGGTGTGAGGTGGACGTTCAACTCGCCCGACCTCTTCGGTGTGAGGTGGATGTTCAACTCATCCGACCTCTTCGGTGTGAGGTCGATGTTCCACTCGTCCGACCTCTTCGGTGTGAGGTGGATGTTCCATTCGTCCGACCTCTTCGGTGTGAGGTGGACATTCAACTCGCCCGACCTCTTCGGCCCTTCTTCTTTTTCTTGGTTCATCTGCTTTATTGGCTAAGTACCGATCTAATCACCCTTCTCTTGCCAATTCCTCTATGACATTCTTTAGGTCGAAGCACTCGTCGGTAGGATGTCCGTAGATTCAGTGGTACTCGTAGTATTCTGTCTGATTTCCTCCTTCTTTTTGCTTTTGATTGGGCGAGGTGGTGGGATCTTCTCTGTGTGGCATATTTCTCGGTAAACATCCACAAGAGACACCTGAAGAGGGGTGTAATTGTGGTATTTTCTAGGCTTCTCACCGGGTTGATCCTCTTTTTTCTTGGACTCTTTATCCTTGTCCTGTGGTGGGTTAGGAGAATTAAGTTTTTGAGCTCTTTCCTAGTCGAGAGTTCTCCTCCATGTTGATGTATTTCTCTGCCCGTACTTGTACCTTGTTCAGAGATGTTGGGTATTTCTTGGATATTGAGTGGCTAAAAGGTCTTTCTCGTAGGCCATTGATGAGACCCATGATAGCTGCTTCTGTTGGTAGACATTGTATGTCCAGGCATGCTTTGTTGAATCTTTCCATGTAGTTGTGAAGACTTTCTCGATCTCCTTGCTTGATCCCTAGTAAGCTCGGGGAGTGTTTGGTTTTGTCCTTTTGGATGGAGAATCTGGCGAGGAATTTTTTAGCTAAGTCGTCAAAACTTGTGATGGATCTAGGAGGCAAACTGTCGAACCACTTTATTGTTATTTTTGTTAGGGTAGTCGAGAAGACTTTGCATCGAATAGCGTCCGAGGCATCAGTGAGATACATTCTGCTTTTGAAATTGCTAAGATGATGGCTTGGATTCGATGTGCCGTCGTACGAGGTCATGTTTTGGGCCTTAAAATCTTTTGGAACTTTAGCTTTCATGATCTCTTTGGTGAAGGGATCTTGATCCTTGTGGGGGCTGTCATCGTGACCGGTTTGAACGGTTTTGGTTTTTAGGTCAGCTTCGAGTTTTAGGAGCTTGTCCTCTAACTCTCGGCGTCGCCTGGTTTCTCTTCGAAGGTCCCTGTTGATGCTCGGCTTATTTTTTGAGTTGTTGGAGATGGTTTTGTTGAGCTTGTAATGCCTCCATGATTTCTGTACTTGGTGAATTTTTGTCTTTATTTGGTTGAGATGCATCTTTTGGTGTGGTGTCCGTGTTCTTATGCGGCGTCTTGTTCTCTAGATCAGAGTCGTGGTCGTTGTCAAGGTTGTCCGCCATGATGATGGGATGACTTCCAGGTCCCCCGCAACGGCGCCAATATTCCGAGGGTTACCTAAAACTGAAGGTTGATCTTCTGATGAGATCTGCTGTGGTGGCCGGAGCTGTCGTGTCTGACTTGTTGGATCTGGTGGCCGGAGCTGTCGTGTCTGACCTGTTGGATCTGATGGCCGGAGCTGTCGTGTCTGACCTGATGGAACTGGTGGAGCTGGAGATGTTGCTGATCCTTTGTCACCGGAGGGTGGTGGTATCTGCAAGAGACTCCGATGCTTAAGTTAGCATGGGCTTTAAGCAGATTTTTAGTAGAATTAGAGTATGAGTTATACCTGGGTGCTCCAGTGTATTTATAATGGTGTGGAGTGACCTTTCTGGAGATAAGATAACATAGTTATCTTATCTTATCTTATCTTTGAGTGAAGTCATTTTATCTTTAAGGGAACCACCCTTATCTTTCTAGGCTTTGGCTGCCTTTAGATTTGGGCTGTGTTCCTTCGTTTGGGCCTGTTTGGGCCTCTTAAGGTGATTTGGCCGCGCTCTTTGTGAAGAGGTCGGTAATGGGCCAACCTTCCAAGAGGTCGGCCATGGGCCAACCTTCTAAGAGGTCGGACATGGGCCAACCTTCTAAGAGGTTGGCCAACCCGGTCCTTTATAGCTTGAACCGATGTATGAATAGTTGGAGTTACTGATAAATTCTGCAGAGGGTTGTAATATGTTCTTGATGAAATCTGTGGTGGAACACCAAACTTAAAATCATACATTCACCCTTAAATTATTTTGGTGTGCAATATCAAACTTAGCTCCTTGCAATGCAAAGAACTCTACTTCACTCTTTTATTGAAATAGCTAGGAAAAGAAAACTACCTCCGGTTGGGTTGCCTCCTAATAAGCCCTTATTTATCGTCATTAGCTTGACGTCCTTCTTCCTTGTTCATCCCAACTCATGAATGCTCTCTTCTTTGTTCCAGGGTCCTCTTAGATATTGCTTAGCTCTGTGACCATTTACTGTGAATGTGTCCTTTGTAGCTTCATTCATAAGTTCAAGGCTTCCATGTGGAAAAACCTTAGTCACCAAGTAAAGGCCAATCCATTTGGACTTGAGTTTGCCAGGAAAAATCTTGAGCCTGGAATTATACAAGAGCACTTGCTGTCCTGGTTCAAATTTTCTTTTTGAAATTTTCTTGTCATGCCACCTTTTGGCCATCTCCTTGTATATCTTAGCATTCTCATAAGCTTCCAATCTGAATTCATCCAGTTCATTGAGTTGCAACAACCTTCTCTCTCCTACTGCCTGAGAGTCAAGATTCAAGAGCTTAGTGGCCCAGAAAGCTTTTTGTTCAAGCTCCACAGAAAGGTGACAGAATTTGCCATAGATTAGCTGAAAGGGTGACTTTCCAATTGGAGTTTTGAATGCTGTTCTATATGCCCATAGAGCATCATCCAATTTTCTTGCCCAGTCTTTTCTAGTGATTCCAACTGTCTTCTCCAAGATTCTCTTTAGCTCCCTATTTGCCAATTCAGCCTGCCCATTAGTTTGAGGGTGGTATGGTGTGGCCACTTTATAAATTACCCCATATTTATGGAGTAACTTTTCCATGTGTTTATTGCAAAAGTGGTTGCCACCATCACTAATAAGGCCTTTAGGCACCCCATATCTGGTGAAGATGAGTTTCTTAAGAAATTGAAGGACAATTGGTGCATCACAGGTAGTTGTAACTATGGCTTCTACCCACTTGGAGACATATTCCACTGCTACTAGAATGTATTTGAAGGAATAGGATGGAGGAAAGGGCCCCATGAAATCTATGCCCCAAAGATCAAACAGCTTTACTTCCAGAATAAAGTTTTGAGGCATTTCATTCGTCCTTGTTAGTCCTCTAGCTCTTTGGCATTCATTGCATTGGTGCACAAATTATCTAGCATCTTTGAATATGGTTGGCCAATAAAATCCACTTTGAAGCACTTTAGCAGCTGTTCATTCTGGCCCAAAGTGTCCACCATAAGCTGAACTATGACAGTGCCACAGTATGTCTCTCATCTCAGTTTCAGGGATACACCTTTTAATCGTCCCATCTAGACACCTCTTGAACAAGAAGGGCTCGTCCCACAAGAATTTCTTGGCTTCATTAAGCAGCTTCTTCACTTGTTGTCTGGTGAACTCTTAGGGTATCTTCTTTCCAACCTTGTAGTTTGCAATATCAGCAAACCAAGGTGCTTGTTGGACTTGAAGAAGATGTTCATCTGAAAACTTTTTATTCACTGGTTGTGGTGTATCTTGGTTGGCCTCTTGTGGTAATCTTGACAAATGGTCTACCACTTGATTCTCGCTTTCTTTCCTATCTCTGACTTCAATGTCAAATTCTTGTAGCAACAGCACCCACCTGATAAGTCTAGGCTTGGCATCCTATTTAGACATGAGATACTTGAGAGCAGCATGATCAGTATATACTATAACTTTTGAATCAATCAAGTATTGTGTAAATTTGTCAAATGCATATACAATTGCCAATAGCTCTTTCTCTGTGGTGGTATAATTCTTTTGTGCCTCATTCAACACTTTGCTTGCATAGTATATAACATGATGCAACTTGTCTTTATTTTGCCCCAATACAGCACCAATTGCAACATCACTTGCATCACACATAAGTTCAAAAGGAATTCCCCATTCTGGGGGTGTGATGATTGGTGTTGTAGTGAGTTTCTTTTTCAAGGTTTCAAAGGCATGATTACAATTATCATCAAAGATAAAAGGATTATCAACCACTAGCAAATTGCTCAGTGGTTTGGCTATTTTTGAAAAATCCTTGATGAATCTTCTATAAAACCCAGCATGCCTAAGAAAACTTCTCACTGCTTTTACATTGACAGGTATAGGAAGCTTTTCTATGATCTCTATCTTAGCTCTGTCAACTTCTATACCCTTGCTTGAAACCTTATGCCCAAGAACAATATCCTCTGGTACCATAAAATGACATTTTTCCCAATTCAAAACTAAATTTATTTCTTGGCATCTTTTTAAGACAAGGGTTAGATGTTGCAGACAAGTATCAAATGAGTTACCAAAGACAGAGAAATCATCCATAAAGACCTCTAAAAATTTTTCTACCATGTCAGAGAATATGGAGAGCATACACCTTTGAAAGGTAGCAAGGGCATTGCATAGCCCAAAAGGCATCTTTCTGTAGGCAAAGACTCTAAATGGGCAGGTGAATGATGTCTTTTCTTGATCCTTGGGGTCTACCACTATTTGATTGTATCCAGAATATCCATCCAAGAAGCAGTAATAAGCATGGCCAGCCAATCTTTCTAGCATTTGATCAATGAAAGGGAGAGAAAAGTGATCTTTTCTTGTAGCCTCATTCAGTCTTCTGTAAACAATGCACGTCCTACATCCCATCACTGTCCTTGTAGGGATTAACTCATTCTTCTCGTTGAAGATGACAGTCATGCCTTCCTTCTTTGGCACCACTTGGACTAGACTTACCCAAGGGCTATCAAAAATTGGGTATATGATTCCAGCATCCCACAGCTTCATCACCTCTTTTTGAACCACTTCCTTCATGGTTGGGTTGAGCCTTCTTTGAGGTTGCACCACAGGTCTTGAGTCCTCCTCTAGCAAGATTTTATGCATGCAAATGGTAGGGCTTATACCCTTGATGTCATCAATTGTCCATCCTATGGCTGTCTTGTGAGTTTTTAGTACTTCAATCAACTTTTCTTCATCTTTCATGCTTAAGGAGGAATTGATGATTTCTGGCAAGGTCTCTTCTCCTCCAAGGAATGCATATTTGAGATGAGGAGAAAGGGGCTTCAATTCTTGCTTTGGTGCCTCTTCTGTCTTGTCTTCAGAAGAGATTACTGTTACTTGTTCATCCATGACAGCTTCTAGTTCTTCTTCTTGTTCCTCCTGACCACTTGTTCCAAGTGCTTCTTCTACCAAGTCTTCTATCATTTCCACTCTCATGTGCTTTTCTTTCTCAGGGGGGATATTGCATTGCTTTAAAGACATTGATGATCATTTGCTCATCATGTACCTTGAGGATCATTTCACCTTTCTCCACATCAATGATGGCCCCTTCTCTAGCTAAGAAAGGTCGCCCCAAGATAATTGAATTGTGTCCCTCTGCTTCCATGTCCAAGATGACAAAGTCAGCAGGGAAGATGAATTCCCCAACCTTCACCAATAAGTTCTCCACAACCCCATTGGGTATCTTGAGTGATCTATCCACCATTTGAAGTGACATTCTAGTGGGTTTAACTTCCTCTATTGAAAGCTTTTTCATCATTGAGAGAGGCATCAAATTGATGCCAGCACCTAAGTCACAGAGAGCTCTTTCCAAAGTCATGTTGCCTATGGTGCATGATATGATGAAGCTCTCTGGATCTTTGAGTTTTGGTGGAATGCCTCTTTGAATCATTGCACTATATTCTTGGGTCAAGATCACAGTCTCTTTTTCATTCCAGCTTCTCTTCTTGTTAATGAGTTTCTTGAGGAATTTTTCATACAAAGGCATCTGCTCCAATGCTTCAGCAAGGGGGAGGTTGATTCCAAGCTTCTTAAAAACCTTCAGAAACTTTGGAAATTGTTGGTCCTTGAGCTCTCTTTGCAACCTTTGAGGGTATGGCAGAGAGGAAATGTAAGGTTTCACCTCCTTCCTCTGTTCTTGTGGATGTTCTTCCATGACTTGCTTTCCTTTCCTTGGAGCTTGTGGCTCTTCCTCCTTCTTCTTGAGCTTCTCCTGCTCCTTCTCTTCAGTTGCCACTTTACTGTCAACTTTATCATTTTCCAGTGTCCTTCCACTTCTGAGTTGAATTGCTTTGCATTCTTCTTTGGGATTTGGAATGGTATCACTTGGGAGAGTTTTGGTTGGTCTCTCAGCTGGCTGTTTGGACAATTGTCCAATTTGTCTTTCTAGATTTCTCAGTGAGGCTTCATGATTCTTATTAGCCAACTCTTGATGCTTCATCATTTTTTCCATCATCATCTCCAAATTAGAGATTCTTGGGGATTCTTGGGGTGGTTGTAGCTGAGTGTGAGATGCAGATAGTAGATGAAAGTTATTTTGGTTAGTTGATGGGTTATTGGGTGGATAATAGGTGGATGTGGGGTAATTGTTTTGTGGTTTTCTGTAGGGATTTTGGTTAGTTTAATGATGGTTCTGGTGGTTTGTGATGCGGGGGTTGCTTGAGTTGGAATTTCTTTGCCATGAGTTTTGGTTGTCTCTCAACCTTAGATTGGGGTGGTTCCTCCAAGAGGGGTTATAAGTGTCTCCATAAAACTCATTCTGTCCAGCACCTTGGTTGTGCATATAGTGAACTTGTTCTGGCTGCTACTCTTCACAGCTCTCTTCTTGTTGTCCCCACCCAGCTGGTGGTTGGTTTGCAGTGCTCACTGCAGCTAGTTGAAGACCATCTATTCTCTTTGCCATTGATGAGCGGATAATTTATACACTTTTTGGCATTGTTTTTACATAGTTTTTAGTATGTTTTAGTTACTTTTTATTATATTTTTATTAGTTTTTATGCAAAAATCTAGACTTTACTATGAGTTTGTATATTTTTCTATAATTTCAGGTATTTTCTGGTTGAAATTGAGGGATCTGAGCAAAAGTCTAATTCAGAGGCTGAGAAAGGACTGCAGATGCTGTTGGATTCTGACCCTCCTATACTCGAAGTGGATTTTCTAGAGCTACAGAAGCCCAATTGCTACGCTCTCAATTGCGTTAGAACGTAGACATCTTGGGATTTCTAGCAATATATAATAGTGTATACTTTGCCCGAGATTTGATGGCCCAAACTGGCATTTAAACGCCCATCAAAGACCCTTTTCTGGCATAAAACGCCAGAACTGGCACCAGAACTGGAGTTAAACGCCCAAACTGGCATCCAAGTTGGCGTTTAACTATAGAAAAGGTCTATGCACGTGTAAAGCTCAATGCTCAGCCCAAGCACACATCAAGTGGGCCCTGGAAGTGGATTTCTGCACTATCTGCACTTAGTTACTTATTTTCCGTAATCCTTAGTAACTAGTTTAGTATAAATAGCACTTTTTACTATTGTATTCGCATCCATCCATCTTTTATCCATATTTGGAACCTCTTTTCACTTTTATGTTACATTTGGGAGGCTGGCCATTCGGCCATGCCTAGACCTTTTTCTCTTATGTATTTTCTACGGTGGAGTTTCTACACCTCATAGATTAAGGTGCGGAGCTCTGCTGTTCTTCATGAATTAATGCAAGTACTATTGTTTCTCTTTCAATTCACACTTACTTCTTCTCCAAGATATAGTCTCGTACTTAATTCAGTTAAGTCAGAACGAAGGGGTGACCCGTGACAATCACCCACTATCTTCGTTACTCGCTTAGCTAAGATCCACGTGCCTGACAACCATAAGTGGTCTACATGATGTTCAACATAGTCATTGGACGACAGCCAGAGTATATTCTCTTGGGTCTCCAATCCACAGACCGAGTCCATGAGATTAAAACCTTCGTGGTAGAGGCTAGAACCAATTGACAGCATTCCCGAGATCCAAAAAGTCTAAACCTTGTCTGTGGTATTCCGAGTAGGATCTGGGACGGGATGACTGTTACGATCTTTAAACTCACAAATGTTAGGCGCAGTGACAGTGTGCAAAAGGATAGAGAGATCCTATTCCGACACAAGGGAGAACCGACAGATGATTAGCCGTGCGGTAGCTGTACCTGGTATTTTTCATCCGAGACAAGAAATCCAATAGTTAATTAGCCGTGCAGAAATTGTACTTGGACCATTTTCACTGAGAGGGTCATACAGCTTACCATGGAAGGGAGCACGCATGATTGGATGAAGACAATAGGAAAGCAGAGGTTCAGAAGCAACAAAGCATCTCCAAACGCTTATCTGAAATTCCCACCAATGGATTACATAAGTATCTTTATTTTATTTTGTTTTATTTATCTTTCAATTATCAAAACTCATAACCAATTGAATCTGCCTGACTAAGATTTACAAGATAACCATAGCTTGCTTCAAGCCGGCAATCTCCGTGGGATCGACCCTTAC
Organism: Arachis ipaensis; assembly: GCF_059453495.1. Lineage (NCBI taxonomy): Eukaryota > Viridiplantae > Streptophyta > Magnoliopsida > Fabales > Fabaceae > Arachis > Arachis ipaensis. The sequence goes on from NC_142444.1 coordinate 83,494,439, forward strand.
TCGCGTAAGGTATTACTTGGACGACCCAGTGCACTTGCTGGTTAGTTGTACCGGAGTTGTGAAAAGTGTGCTCACAATTCCGTGCACCAAGTTTTTGGCGCCGTTGCCGGAGATTGTTCGAGTTTGAACAACTGACGGTTCATCTTGTTGCTTAGATTGGGTAATTTTATTTTATGTTTAAACTTTTTATTTTTATTTTCGAAATTTTTTTAAGAATGAATTCTAGAGCTTCAGGAGATATGTTGAAGCCTGGCTGGCTGTTAAGCCATGTCTAATCTTTTGGACTGAGGTTTCCACTTTCCATTGTAAAAAGGACATGTCTGTATTTGTTATGCTAAAGCTTGGCTGGCCATTTGGCCATGTCTAATTCTTTTGGACCGAAGCTTTAGAATAACATTGCATGAGCCTTTGGATTCTTAAATCTGATATTGTTATTTATAGTGTTTTGCTAATGCTTGGCTGGCCATTTGGCCATGTCTAATTCTTTTGGACCGAAACTTTAGACTAACATTGCATGTATCCTAGAATTCTTATTAAAAATTTTTCAATTTCTTTATTTTCTTTTTCCAAAATAATTTCGAAAAAAATTACAAAATTTTTTTAATAAAACCATAAATACCAAAAAAATAATATGTTTCTTGTTTGAGTCTTGTGTCAAACTTTAAGTTTGGTGTCAACTGCATGTTTTTAATTTTTCTTAAATTTTTGAAAATTCATCATGTGTTCTTTCTTGATCTTCAAGCTGTTCTTGATGATTTCCTTTGTTTAATCTTGTGATTTTCTTGTTTTGTGTTTTTTGTTGTTTTTCACATGCATTTTCGAATTCATACTGTCTAAACATTAAAAATTTTTAAGTTTGGTTTCTTACATGCCTTTCTTTTCTTAAAATTTTTCAAAAATATGTTCTTGATGTTCATCTTGATCTTAAAAGTGTTCTTGGTGTTCATCTTGACATTCAAAGTGTTTTTGCATATTTTTCTTGTTTTGATCTTAAATTCTTATGTCTTGTGTCATTTTGTTGTTTTTCTCTTTCCTCATTAATCCAAAAAAAAAAATATCTTTTCCTTATTTTACTCATAAATTTCGAAATTTTGGGTTGACTTAGTCAAAGATTTTTAAAATTTAGTTGTATCTTGTTAGTCAAGTCAAAATTTCAATTTAAAAAATTTTATCTTTTCAAATCTTTTTCAAAAATCAAATCTTTTTCATTTTCCTTCTTAATATTTTTGAATTTCTTAAATAAATTTTTCAAAATATTTTTCTTAATTTTATTTCATATTTTCGAAAATCCTTGCTAACAATTAATGTTTTGATTAAAAAATTTCAAGTTTGTTACTTTCTTGTTAAGAAAGTTTCAATCTTTAAATTCTAGAATCATATCTTTTAGTTTCTTGTTAGTCAAGTCATCAACTTTAATTTTAAAAAAATCAAATCTTCTTAATTTCTTTTTCAAATCTTTTTCAAAATAAGTTTCAATCATATCTTTTTAAAATTTTAATTTCAAAATCTTTTTCTGATTTCTTATCTTCTCAAAATTTATTTTCAAATCTTTTTCAACTAATTACTTGTTTGTTTTGTTTTGGTTTTAAAAGCTTACTATTTCTTATCTTTTTCAAAACCACCTAACTACTTTTCCACTTCTCATTTTTCGAAAACAACTAGACACCTTTTCAAAATTCTTTTTAATTAACTGATTATTTTAAATTCTAATTTTATTTTATTTTTTTAATATTTCCGAATACTAACCAATAATTAAAATAAAAACAAAAATATTTTTCTTTTCTTTTAATTAATATTCAAATACTCTCTCTCTCATCTCTTTCTATTTATTTTATTTATTTACTAACACTCCTCTTCTACTCATAATTCGAACCCCCTCTCTCTCTCTCTCTGTGTGTTCGAATTTCTTCTTCCTTCTTCATTCTATTATTCTTTTCCTCTGACACATAAAGGAATATCTATACTGTGACATAGAGGATTCCTCTTCTTTTCTGCTCTCTTCTTTTTCATATGAGCAGGAACAAGGATAAAGACATTCTTGTTGAAGCTGATCCTGAACCTGAAAGGACTCTGAAGAGGAAGCTAAGAGAAGCTAAAGCACAACACTCTGGAGAGGACCTAACAGAAAATTTTGAAAAAGAAGCAGACATGGCAGCCGAACAGAACAACAATGCTAGAGATGCAAGGAAGATGCTTGGTGACTTTACTGCACCAACTTCAAACTTTCATGGAAGAAGCATCTCAATTCCTACAATTAGAGCAAACAACTTTAAGCTTAAGCCTCAATTAGTTTCTCTAATACAGTAGAATTGCAAGTTTCATGGACTTCCATTGGAAGATCCTCATCAGTTCTGAGCTGAATTCTTGCAAATCTGTGACACTGTTAAGACCAATGGGGTTGATCCCGAGGTCTACAGACTTATACTTTTCTCCTTTGCTATAAGAGACAAAGCTAGGATATGGTTGGACTCACAACCTAAAGAAAGCCTGAACTCTTGAGAAAAGTTGGTCAATGCTTTCTTGGCCAAATTCTTTCCACCTCAAAAGATGAGCAAGCTTAGAGTGGAAGTCCAAACCTTCAGACAGAAGGAAAGTGAATCCCTCTATGAAGCTTGGGAAAGATACAAGCAATTGATCAGAAGGTGTCCTTCTGACATGCTTTTAGAATGGAGCATGTTAGGTATATTCTATGATGGTCTGTCTGAATTGTCCAAGATGTCATTGGATCACTCTGCTGGTGGATCTCTTCATCTGAAGAAAACACCTGCAGAAGCCCAGGAACTCATTGAAATGGTTGCAAATAACCTGTTCATGTATACTTCTGAAAGAAATCCTGTGAATACTGGGATGACTCAAAAAAAAGGAGTTCTTGAGATTGATACTCTGAATGCCTTATTGGCTCAGAATAAAATATTGACTCAGCAAGTCAATATGATTTCTCAGAATCTGATTGGATTGCAAGCTGCATCCGGCAGTACTAAAGAAGCCTCCTCTGAAGGAGAAGCTTATGACCTTGAGAATCCTGCAATAGAAGAGGTGAATTACATGGGAGAATCCTATGGAAACACCTATAATCCTTCATGGAGAAATCATCCAAATTTCTCATGGAAGGATCAACAGAAGACTCAACAAGGCTTCAATAATAATAATGGTGGGAAAATTCAGTTTGGCAATAGCAAACCTTTTCTGTCTCATCTTCTCAGCAACAGACAGAGAATTCTAGGCAAAGCCTCTCTGACTTAGCAACCATAGTCTCTGATCTAACTAAGATCACTCTCAGTTTTATAACTGAAACAAAGTCCTCCATCAGAAATTTGGAGGCACAAGTGGGTCAGCTGAGTAAAAGAGTTACTGAAATCCCTGTTAGTACTCTCCCAAGCAATACAGAAGAGAATCCAAAGAGAGAGTGCAAGGCCATCAATATACCCAAAGTGGCCGAACCTATAGAGGAGGAAGAGGCAGTGATTTCCAGTGAGAAAGACCTCAATGGACGTCCACTGACCACTAAGGAGCTCCCTAAAGAGGAACCAAAGGGATCTGAGGCTCATACAAAGACCATAGAGATCCCACGGAACTTAATGCGGCAGTTCATGAGCTCTAATGAAGATTCTTCCTCTGAAGAGGATGAAGATATTGTTGAAGAGCAAGTTGCTCGGTATCTTGGAGCAATCATGAAGCTGAATGCCAAGTTATTTGGTAATGAGACTTGGGAGGATGAACCTCCATTGCTCATCAATGAACTGAATGCCTTGGTTCAGCAAGAATTACCTCAGAAGAAACCGGATCCCAGAAGGTTCTTACTACCCTGTGCCATAGGCACCATGACCTTTGAGAAGGCTCTGTGTGACCTGGGGTCAGGTATAAACCTCATGCCACTCTCTGTAATGGAGAAACTGGGGATCTTTGAGGTACAAATTGCAAGAATCTCACTAGAGATGGCAGACAAATCAATGAAACAGGCTTATGGACTTGTAGAGGATGTCTTAGTGAAGGTTGAATGCCTATACATCCCTGCTAACTTCATAACACTGGCAAGGATAAGGATGAATCCATTATCCTTGGAAGACCCTTCCTAGCCACAGCAAGGGCTGTGATTGATGTGGACAGAGGAGAGTCAATCCTTCAATTGAATGAGGAATACCTTGTGTTTAAGGCTCAAGAATCTCCTTCTGTAACCATGGAGATGAAGCATGAAAAGCTTCTCTCAATACAGAGTCAAACAGAGCCCCCACACTCAACTTCTAAGTTTGGTGTTGGGAGGCCACCATTAAGCTCTGAGTCTCTGTGAAGCTCTCTAAGAGCTCACTGTCAAGCTATTGACATTAAAGAAGCGCTTATTGAGAGGCAACCCAATGTTATTTAATTATATTTATTTTTTATAGACATTTGTTTTTCATTGCAATGTTATGTTTTCTTTAGGTTGATGATCATGTGGAGTCATAAAAATAGTTGCAGAATTAAAGTGGAATAAAAAATAGCATCAAAAATAGCACACCTTGGAGGACAGGCTTACTGGCATTTAAACGCCATTAAGGATAGCAGAATAGGCGTTTAACGCCCATGCAGGCAGTATTCTGGGCGTTAAACGCCAGAAATGGCAGCATTCTGGGCATTCGGAAAAACGCCCAGTAAAGAAGGATTCCTGGCATTTAACGCCAGCCAAGGTATCTGGCTGGGCATTAAACGCCCAAAGAGGCAGTCAAGTGGGCGTTAAACGCCAAAATGGATAGCATTCTGTGCGTTTAACGCCAGGATGACACAAGGGAGGTAATTTTGTTTCCAATTTGATTTTTTTCAATTTTTCATGTTTTAATTCATAATTTTTTGCATCAAACATATTTTAAACTTTCATCTTTCAATTTCTATTTTCAAATATTAATAATCTTTCCAATTCTTTTTAATTCTTTTTTTTTCAATTCCTTCCAAAATATTTTCAAAACTTACATATCTTTTCAAATTCTTTTCAACTCTTTTTAATTTTTCTTATATACAGTAATAAGTTTTCAAAATTAATTGCATCATTCTTCTTCTACTCCTTTCTATCTTATTTTGCTCGAGGACGAGCAAAGCTTTTAAGTTTGGTGTGAAAAAGCTCAGCTTTTTATTTTTCCATAACCATTAATGGCACCTAAGGCCGGAGAAACCTCTAAGAAGAGGAAAGGGAAGGCAGTTGCTTCCAACTCCGAGTCATGGGAGATGGAGAAATTTATCTCAAAAGCCCATCACCAGAAAGAGGATGGAGAAAACAAGAGAGCCCACTCATAGACCTCACCAAGAGCACTCTATCATCCTCCATGAAATCAGAGAGGACCAAAAGGCCATGAGAGAGGAGCAACAAAGGCAAAGAAGAAACATAGAGGAGCTCAAGAACTCCATTGGTTCTTCAAGAGGAAGAAGAAGCCACCATCACTAAGGTGGACCCGTTCTTTAATCTCCTTGTTTATTTTCTTTTCTGTTTTCGATTTTTATGCTTTATGTTTTGACTATGTTTGTGTCTTCATTATATAATCATTAGTATTTAGTGTCTATGTCTTAAAGCTATGAATGTTCCATGAATCTTTCACCTTTCTTAAATGAAAAATGTTTTCTAAAAAAGAAAAAGAAAGTACATGAATTTCGAATCCTATCTTGAAAATAGTTTAATTATTTTGATGTGGTGGCAATACTTTTTGTTTTCTGAATGAATGCTTGAACAGTGCATATTTTTGATAGTGAAGTTTATGAATGTTAAAATTGTTGGCTCTTGAAAGAATAATGAAAAAAGAGAAATGTTATTGATAATCTAAAAAAAATCATAAAATTGATTCTTGAAGCAAGAAAAAGCAGTGAAAAACACAAAGCTTGCAAAAAAAAAAAAGCGAAAAATAAAGAAAAAAAAGAAAAAGAAAAAGCAAGCAGAAAAAGCCAATAGCTCTTAAACCAAAAGGCAAGAGCAAAAAGCCAGTAACCCTTTAAACTAAAAGGCAAGGGTAAAAAGGATCCAAGGCTTTGAGCATTAATGGATAGGAGGGCCCAAAGGAATAAAATCCTAGCCTAAGCGGATAAATCAAGTTGTCGCTAACTATGTGCTTGTGTCATGAAGGTCCAAGTGAAAAGCTTGGGACTGAGTGGTTAAAGTCGTGATCCAAAGCAAAAAGAGTGTGCTTAAGAACTCTGGGCACCTCTAACTGGGCCTCTTGAGCTTTTAGAGTCAAGCCCTCATAGAAATTTTGAAGTCCGTCCCATTCACTAAACATCTCAGGTGGACATTTCCTAATCAAGGCCTTGTATCTCTCCCAAGCCTCATAAAGTGATTCTCCATCCATTTGAGTGAATGTTTGCACTTCTGTCTTCAGTCTAATGATTCTCTGAGGTGGGTAGAACTTGGCTAGGAATTTGCTCACTAGATCATCTTAATTGTTGATTCTTTCTTTGGAAATGTCTCTAGCCATTGAGATGCCTTATCCCTCAAAGAGAATGGAAACAACAGCAGCTTGTAAATATCCGGATGCACACCATTTGTCTTGTCTGATTCACAAATCCTGAGGAAGATAGATAAGTGTTGATTCGGGTCTTCAAGGGGACCTCCTCCATAGGAACAATTGTTCTGCACCAGAGTGATAAGTTGAAGCTTCAACTCAAAGTTATTTGCATGAACATTAGGAGTGAGTATACTGCTCCCACAGTTTCTTGGGTTGGGGAAAGTGTAAGAGGCTAGAACTCTTCTTGGAGGTGGGCCATTGTTGTTGGCCACTTCCTCCGGTAGAATGGGGAGGTTACCCTCCATCTCTTAGTCTTCCTCTTCCTATTCTTCTTCTCCAATCACTCCCTTCTCTTTTGCTTCTCTTCTCAATCTCAAGAATGTTCTCTCTGGCTCAGAATTAAAAGAGGTAGATGCACCCCTTCTTTCTCCTGGCATACAACACAAACAAAACCAGAAACAAAAATAAAGCACTCTGTTGCTAGAGTGAGGTCAAAGTTAGCATAAACAAAATCTCAAACAGTTAGTGTGCTTAACAAAAACAAAGAAAAATTCTTAATCTAGATTATCACCTACTTAATCATTGTCAATCTAAATCAATCCCCGGCAACGACGCCAAAAACTTGATGAGAGAAAATTGATTCCACACAAACTAACCGGCAAGTGTACTGGATCGCATCAAGTAGTAAAACTCACTAAAGTGAGGTCGATCCCACAGGGATTGATGGATTAAGCAACTTTAGTATGGTGATGAATTTAGTTAAGCTAATATTGATGAATTGAGTGGAATATTGATTGAAAGAAAGTAATTTGCAAGAATTCTAAAGTGCAGAATGTAAAATTTTGGAAAGTAAATGGCAGGAAGCTTAAATAGCTGAAACATAAAGTGCAAGAAATTAAAAGGACTGAATCTTAAATTGCAAGGAATGTAAATAACTGAATCTTAAAGTGCAGGAAAGTAAAAGTGTAGAAACTTAAATGGCAAGGAAACTTAAATTGCATGAATTATAAAGGGAATTGGGTGCTGGGATTCAAAACAGAAATGGACAATGTAAATTGCAGTGAAATCGGAGTGATCTAAATTGAAGAAATTCAAAGAAAGTGATTCATCAGGGATGGGAGATATCATAATCCTTCATGAATCAAATGGGTCTCAACTCCTTTCTCAATCATATGGGTAGATCTATGGCAGATTGAATTTGATTGGATCCCAATTCCTTGGTAATCCAATCTCTCTAATCACAATCAATCTTGCCAATTCCTTGATCCAATTGTTATGAGAAGAGGTTAAGTGCATTTCTCTTATCCATAAGCCACACTAATTCTCAGGATCTCAATTCCTCCCGAATAGTATTGATCAAGAGAGTAGTGAAGGATAGAGCTCCAATTCTAACGTGAGTGATTCCCCTTCCGAGGCTCACATCCACATTCAATTGAATTAAACCGCCTTCTGGAGTGAGTAATTCTCAATCAAAACAGAAGATATCCTATAGCTAGACAATTGAATTGAGAAGAAGAAGAATTTCATTGATTCATTGAGATTACAATAGAGCTCTTTTCCCTAATGAAATTGGGGTTTAGTTCATCATTGCTCTAGTACAAAACATAAAAGAAAAAGTGCAGAAGATGAAGAACAGAAGGAAATTAAAATGAAATGTAAAATGCAGAGTTTCCCGATTTGCTAGCTAACTCCCTTAATGAATCAAATTCTCCTCTATTTATACACTTTCCAATTCAGTCTTCAAGTACTTGGATTGGGCTTTTTGGCCTTTGTTGCAGCAAGTCAGAAAAGGTTCGGATTGGTGCTTCAATGTAGCTTCAGGAGAACGTAGGGTTCTCAAAGAGAGCGCAACGCTGATTCACCGACGCGTACGCCTCTCCTGCACGTGCGCATCCTTGCTCGCGACACGCTTCCGCATTCCTTGCATTTTTTACACATCGACGCGTACACGTAACATGCGCGTGCGCGTCATTGCCATCTCCAGCCTCTATCATGCATACGCGTATCATACATGCATGCACGTCCTTTGTTACCGCTCTTTAAATGAGCGCTACGTTTGCGCCATGAGCGCTCCCACGCGTGCGCGTCTTCTACACGTGCACGTGGATGTCAAATTATCAACTCCCCGCTTCTGCGCCATCCACGCGAATGCGTGCTTCTTCAAAGATGCTACACCCATGTGTATACATCTCTTACGTGTATGCGTCGATGGCCTCACGCGTAGCGCTCTTGGCCTGAGAACACTAATCACACCCACGCGTACGCGTCATGCACGCGTACGCGTGGATCTTCCAAAATGCTTGCCCTACGCGTAAGCGTCCTGTACGCGTGCGCGTCGCTAGAGAGCATAGCATTCTTTGAAATAGAGCATGGCACCAGTGTTCATGTTACAAGGGAACGTAGTGTTCTCCAAATGAGCGCTATGTTCTTCTGTCCTGCCTCTTTCTATGCCTTTTCTTTTCATCTCTTCACCTGCCATCAATCAAACATGCAATCAAAGTCTCACCAAAATCATATGGTTTTGCATCATTTCATAATAATCAAATAAGTCTTGCATAACTCTCATGATAATGCATAAAATCAACAATGTTTGATTGAATCAAGACAACATGAAATTCTAATCCAATCTTATAGTGTAAGAAAGTGCATGAAACTTAATGAAAACAAGTAAAAATTGCTAGTAAAACTAGCCTAAAATGACTTGTCATCAACAGATAGACCGGCAAGTATACCAGGTCATCCAAGTAATACCTCAGGTGAGTGAGGGTCGATCCCATGGAGATTGTTAGTTGGAGCAAGCAGTTGTTACCTTGGGTAGCGTTTGTTTTCGAAGACAGGACATAGAGACATGGACAATACAATGTTAAAAACTGTTTGTTGGCAGAGACATGGACATTGAACAAATTGTCTCCGGGGCAATTTTTTATATTTTGGTGTCCACTTTTTCACGGAGGACAATGATGGACACGGCATTTGACAAGATGGACACTGTTTTTTTTATAATTTTTTCTTCCTTTTTTACCCATAAATATTTTTATTATTCCATCATTGCCCTAATTTTACATCTTCAATGCAACGCCGATCTACTCCACGGTATTCTCTTCTCCCTATTCGCTGTCTTCTATCTTCTTCTTCTTTCTCTGGGAGGTTTGTTCTTCATCTTCTTGCTCTCTGTCTTCTCTCTTCTTTTTCTTCTTCCTGCTGATTCTCTATTCTTCTTTCTCTGGCAGGTTCTATCTTCTTCCTGCTCTCTGTAGTCTCCTAGTCTCTGTAGCTAACTTCAAAATTACCTTGTAGCAACTACAACCTCTTCACTTTGCATTTTTAGGTCGGTCTCTCTCTCTCTCTCTCTCTCTCTCTCAAACTCGTTGTTGTAGTTTGATCAATCAAAGAGAGTTGCTATTTAATTAGTTTCTGCACATGCTGAATCTCAAAAACACTCTCTGACTTTCAAGAATCTCAAATGCTTCGATTTTTCTGGGTATTATCTATTTGAATCATTTTCAAATCCGCCATTTATAAAAGCATTGCAAGGTTTTACGCATGCCACCTATTAGCCCAACCTAATGCTGAAAATGAGGATCCTGCAGAGAAACCAAATAATGCTGAGTGAATTGAAAATCTGAAAATTAAATATGAACAAGAAAAATTGTATTTTGTATGACAAAATTGGTGAGTTTTTTAAATATGCTATAAATGAATGAATATACAAAATTATATGTGTGTTTCATTTGAATTGTATGTGTGACAAAATTGGTGATTTTTTTAATGATGCTATGAATGAATGGACAAAGTTCTTTCTATGTTGTTCTTAATAGATGAATGAATAAAAAAAAGTATACTGAACTCTTCTTATTTGTTTGAATTCAAAAATAAAATAATTAGAGGTTATGTTGCTGTTATGCTTATTGCTGGTGATTATTTTTAGTATTTGTAAAATTTTATTATAATTTATTATTTATATTTTTGACCTGTTGATTAGGGAATAATGGAACCATTGGACCGCTCTGAGCAATTTAGACGATTTCTTGTTTTTTATTTTATGATTCAGTCTGAGCTTGAGGCAGTTTTGATATTAGTTTTGATGTTTGTATTTTTCTATTTGAGAAACAGGATAAGAGGGCATTTGTTTGTTAGGAATAGAGAAATTAATACTAATCCCTTAAGACGAAATGTGTTAAACCGCATAATAGGAGGAGACGATAGAAATTGCATTTGGGAATTAAGGATGAGTGTAGACGCATTAGGAAGATTATATGAGTTACTTAAAGTTCAGGGTGGATTAAGTGATAATTGTCGTGTAAGTATACCTGAGCAAATGATTATATTTTTGATAATATTAGCTCATCATAAAAAGAATTGCACATTTCAAGTTAGATTTTATAGGTCAGGAGAAACAATAAGTAGGTATTTCAATAAGGTGTTGTACTCGGTTATACGTGTTCAAAGCTTATTGTTTGCAAAGGTTGTTCCTGTCCCAGATGACTGCATAGATCCCCGATGAAAATGGTTCAAGGTAAATCTAGTGAATAACTACTGGAGTGGTTTTGTTTTATGTATAATTTTGTAGAGTTAGTCTTGACACTTAAATTTCTTTGGTTTAGGGTTGTCTAGGAGCATTAGATGGAACATATATAGATGTGACTGTTTCTGAAGAAGATAAATCAAGATACCGAACAAGAAAGGGTAAAATATCAACCAACGTCCTAGGCATACGCAATCGAGATATGAATTTTGTGTACGTACTTAGTGGTTGGGAAGGATCCGCATCGGATTCAAGAGTCCTTAGAGATGCTATTTCACGTTGTAATAACCTCAAGATACCAATTGGTATGTAATAATTAAGTTTTGGATAACAAAAACACTTCAAAATGTTAGTTCATACAAATTTTTTAATCCTTTTAACGTATATCTTTTAATTTATAGGGAATTATTATTTAGTAGATGCTGATTATACTAATTGCAAGGAATTTCTAGCACCATATAGGAAAACTCGATATCATGTACAAGAAGGGGCCCATAGAAGAAATGCACCTAGAAACTTTCGAGAATATTTTAACAAGAAGCACTCTTTAGCTAGGAACATTATTGAGCATTGTTTTGGTTTACTTAAGAAGAGATGGGCAATTTTGAGGAGTCCTTGTTTCTACAAAATTAAAACACAAAACAGAATAATAATTGCATGTTGTCTACTGCAAAATTTTATTCGGCTTAATATGGACTCCGATCTTGAAGAGGACATCTTACTTGAGAATGACCACATAATTATTGGAGAGGAGCATGGTGGTAATGAAGATGGCGATGATGAGATGATTGACAATGTAGAGAGCAACAATGAATGGACTGCTTGGCGAGACAACTTAGCACATGAAATGTACACTGAGTGGATGCAAAGCCATATAAATTAGCTAGTTTACTTGTTGTATGTGTTTCATTTGAATTATTTTGATAATTTGTTGTCTTGAATATTTATTATAAGACCTCACAGTGAAACTGTAATCAATATTGATGTTGTGTTTTGACTACATATACCACTTGTTTAAAATGATGTCATAATGTGTTTAGGATGCTCACTTGAATTTTGATTGAGTCAATCTAGATAGTAGAGACAAATGGATAGACATGTCTGGACTGATGAAGAGACCGAGACATTTGTCGGTTTTATGGAGGAGCTTGTCAGTGAAGGAAGAATAGCTGATGCAGGTCAGTTTAAACTTGGATCTTTTGAGAAGCTTGCTACAAAAATGAATGAGAGATTTCCAGATGGTGACTTTCAAATAAGTCACTGGAAGAGCAAGGTTAAGAGGCTAAAAGAAAAATATCAATTTGCTGCTGAGATGGCAGCTTGTAGCGGTTTTGGATGGGATGATGTGAAGCAATACGTGGTTGTGGACAACAAAGAGATTCTAGCTGCATATATGAAGGTTAGTTTTCATGTTTGATTTGATTCACTTAATTTTATTCTATTTGACAATTAGTTCTATCCCTCTTTGATAATCTTTTATTTGTTTTCTAGAAACAAGGAGTAAGATTGTATACTCCAGGAAAGCATTTTCCCCTTTATCCACATTTGGAGAAAATATTTTGTAAGGATAGGGAAAATGGAGTTACTGCTATATGCAGCAATGATGCTGAAGAAGAAGTGCAATAGGATGGAGATGAAGAAGCGGATGCAGAATATATGGATATGTTTAACTCAAACCAGGATTTCAATGAATCCCTACTCCAACAATTGAATTCTATGTCTTCATCTTCTGAGAAGAAACAAGGAAAAAAGCCATACGCATCTAAAGGGGCAAAGGATACCAAGATGATGAAGGAGATAACTGACACCCTGAAGTATGTGTTCGACCAACAGGGAAAGCGTTTGGATGCTTTTGCTCAAGATATGGTAAAGACTCGGGAGGAAAAAAAGGTTGGTAACATGCTTAGCGAGCTTGGGTTCACCGATGATGAAATTATTTCTGTTGCACTCAAGTTCTCTATAAATCCTAAGTTGGAAAAAACCTTTTGGTCACTAGGAGATAGTAAAAAAGCTGGATTTGTTAGAGCTATATTGCATACTTAGAGTTAATCTTTTTTTCAAGAAACAAAATTGGAGGTTGGATTTATAGTACATTTAGTTTTTTAGACTTATCAATTTGGCACATGTTAATACATAATAAGTGTTGTTGGCAGAATTTGGAATCTTAGACTTAGAACAACTTGGTATTTTGTGCAGAGTTAGTTTCCAATATGTGTAGAATTGTTCCTTTTGTTAATGTTAATGCAGAATTTTAGTTAAAAATAGTACAGAATTTTGTTTAACATTACTGCAGATAAGTTGTAATTAGTTTTGGATTTTAATTCTATTGTGTGGGAGTTTCTTTTGTATGTTTAAATGCAGAATTTAGTTTGAAAATTAGAGCAAGATTAGTTTTAGATTTTTTTTCAACATGATGAAGTTTCCTTTGTTAAGATAGTGTAAAAATACCAATAAGAAATAGCAAAATAGCAATTCACAGAATGTGAGACACTATATATAGCAAAGGTCACCTAACTGGGTTCTATATTACACTACTCAAATTGCTAGTTGCAGGCATTGCAGATGGTGCTGAAATTAAATGCAATCGGTTCGCTTTGTCCTGCATGCTACTTTAAGAAACAGAGAAGTGGAAGAGAAGAAAAGAGATGATCAATGGTCTTGTCAAGTTCCTACCGCTTATGTGGTTGGTATACAGGGAATGGGTCCCACGCTTCCAACTTTAAGCTTCTCAATCATTACCATTTTTAACTAAGTGGAGAGAACTAGGATTTGATTAACTTCCTAACCACGTTCCATTCCCCGTTTGACAAATCGCCAAAAGTTTGCAACAATCCCTCTTAACCATTTTCTCTTTTGCTATTCACAATTTGTGTTGCATTTGCTTATCAATCGCCAAAAGTTTGCATATATTATTATTAACTAGACAAAAGCAATGCCATCATTATATCGGTATCTAAAGTGTTGATTAATACCTGCATCTGACATTAGCCTAATCAACTTACTTATGTTGAACCAGCTCTCTCTAATTTAATGAACTTCTCCAAAATATTTAGGCTAAAAACATGCTCTAAATTATTTATCTTTTATATCTTTCTTCTCTATCTTACTTCTTTAAGCATGAGGCTCATAGATATCTCAGGAAGAAGGTACGCTTGTTTTTTTCTTAGTCTCATAGTTTAATACCTGTTTAGTTGTGTATTTCTATTATCATTTTGAAGACATTATGGAGATCTCAAAATTTAACTCTTCAAATTGGCCACAGGATTTGGCTAAACACTTACTTAATGAAATGGAAGGTTCAAATTATGTTTTAGGGCAGTTTGAAAAAAGTACACATTTTAAGCATCTTTGTATTTGCTTCTGTTTGTTGTCTCTTTCTCAAAAACAGATTCCTTAATATGCAAGAAACTACTACTCGGTGCGATTCCTGTGTTGATAGTCTTGCTTATGCTTTTGTTTCTGCTGCTTTAAGATGGCCTATGGACCAATTCCAAACTTATTTTTCTCTGAAATTTTTTCAACAAGGGTGTATGGCCTCTTGATGAGTATTTTGGTGAAAAATAAATTTCTCCCAAAACACACAAATCTAACCGGCAAGTGCACCGGATCGCATCAAGTAATAATAACTCATGGGAGTGAGGTCGATCCCACAGGGATTGATGGATCAAGCAATTTTAGTGGGTGATTAGTTTAGTCAAGCTGACATTTAGTGAATTGTGTGAAATTGTAGCCAACAGAAAGTAAATGACAATGAATTTAAAGTTGTAGAATGTAAATTGGCAAGTAACTTAAAGAGTAAGAAATTAAAATTGCAAGAATCTTAAATGACAAGAAATATAAATTGCATTAAATGTAAAGGGAATTGGGAATTGGATTTGCAGAAATTCAACAAGGAAAAGTTAAATTGCAACAAGCAGAGAAGTAAAAGATGGATTTGATTGATTCGGAACCAAAACAGAAATGTAAATAAACATGAAAAGCAATAAACAGAGAATGTAAAATTGGAATTAAGATCTCAGAACCCAAGAGACTAGATAACCAAGTCTAGATCTCAATGCCTTCCTAGATCCAACAAGAACAATTGCAAAGGAAATGTAAATTGCAGAGAAAGTAGATGAAGAGCAATTAACAGAAATTTCGATTCAATTAAGCAGTAAAGAAAGTAGCGAGAAATCTCAGAGGGAGAATGAAACAGAACACCTTCAATTCTCCACCCAAGACTCAAAAACAAAGAAAAGAAAATTTAAAGAGAGCTCTTGAATCCTCATGCTCCCTTATGGAGCCCGCCTCCCCACAAATATGAAAATGATGCCTTATATAGGCTTTACAAAATGGAAATGAAAATAAAATTAAAAACAAATTACAATTAAATGAAATTCCTATTTTATCTATTTCTTGTGCCTTTGAGTGATGATCATTTGGGCCCTTGCTCTTGATGGAATTGGGTTGATAAAGGCGTTGGTTGATTGCTCTTGGAGTTTGAAGAGGAACCGAATTGAACCGGGTTGAGTTTGCAAAAGTTGGTGCAAAAGTTAGAGCAAAAGTTAGGGGTCTAACTTTTGGTCTAACTTTTGATATCAGCCCACAAAATTTGCTGCTATCCACGTTGGGGCAAAAGTTAGGGGTCTAACTTTTGCTCCAACGTTGGCCTCCCTTATGCACATTTATGGCGCCAACTTTGTCCTCTTGTCATGTTGCCAATTTTATGCCCAATATAGACTATCATATATGGTTAGAAAGCTCTAAATGTCAGATTTCTAATTCACTTGGAATCACTTCAATTGCACATCTACAACTCAAGTTATGATCATTTGAAGAGGGCATGGTCGCTGGCTTTGGTGTGCAGCGTTTGAGGTAACGTTTGCCTCAAACGTTGGCGAAAACGCCAGTTCTGGAGGCTCAAACGTATTGTCCACCCCATACTATTATACATTATTGGAAAGCCCTGGATGTCTACTTTCCAATGCCGTTGGGAGCACATTATTTGGAGCTCTACAGCTCGAGTTATACTCCGTTGAAGGTGCAGAGGTCAGTTGGCCTCACTGCAAGTTGCCACCATGTTCGTTTATGCACATTGCGGGGCAGTTTTCTCCCTCAATTTTAGTGTCCACCATGCAGTGCCATATATGCTTAGAAAGCTCTTGATTCCTACTTTCCAATGCTTCTTGAATCACCTCATTTGGAGCTCTGTAGCTCAAGTTATTCTTGTTGGAAGTATACCCCTTGTATGCCTTATGGTGTGTGGCGCCAACGTTAGCCCAAAAGTTAGGGGTCTAACGTTGGCGCAAACTTTTGCTCCTCCCTTTGTATTTTTCATGTGCCAACGTTAGCCCAAAAGTTAGGGGTCTAACGTTGGCGCAAACTTTTGGTGGCCAGGGAGGTTTTTCTCATGCCAACGTTAGCCCAAAAGTTAGGGGTCTAACGTTGGCGCAAACTTTTGGTGCCCAGGGAGTAATTTTCAAGTTCTAACGTTAGCTTCAAAGTTAGGGGTCTAACTTTGAGGCTAACTTTTCACCCAAAAGTTTGTGCAAAAGTTTGAGGTTAACTTTAGGTCCAACTTTTTGCTTCCTGGTTCAATTTCACTTATTCCATTGTCCTCTCTTTACTCCTAGCCATTCCTTCTTGCTTCACCCTTTCTCCAAGCCTTCTTCACCTATCATTAATCAACCAAACACATCAAAGCTATGCTCAAAATTATGAGATATTCATTCTTTCATAATATGTGACAATTTTAGCATAAAACCTCATGAAATAGCATGAATTCATACATGGTTGATTAAATCAAAGGAAGCATGAAAATCTACCCACTTGGCTTGCTTATGGCTCAAGAAAGTGCATAAAACCTATTGAAAACAAAGGAAAAAGCATAGAAAAATATGACATGGTAACATGTCATCACCTCTGCATAGCTATATGCGCTCTAGTGTTATGGATTGGAAGCAAAATTGTCATACACACACTGCCTGTGATGCTCAGCTCAATCGGACTCGATGGTTTCTTTGGCATATATGGTGTTGCTTGTTCCAACTCCTGGATATTTTTTTCCTGATGGTTCCAGAAACAAAGGTTGTGCTTCTGCCAAGATTTTGTGACAAAAGTTTGATCTCATTCTCATGAGTTTAACGTGTATGCATGCATGTCAATTAGTCAGTTAGAGAAGAAAGATATCTTGATTGTAGTTCAATTTCAAATGTATATGTATCCTTCTTAAGGTGGAATGCAAGTTTATGATTACTTGACTAGCTTGATTTATATGCACCTCATCATAAAATGATGTCTCTGTCTTTTCCAAAGCAAGCAAAGCCCATTAAACATGACTCAAAGGCACACAGAGAAGCTAGATTAGGAATTTCATTTGTAATTTGTTTTCAATTTCAATTTTGTTTTCATTTGCCTATATAAAGGGATCAATTTCATTTCATAAGAAAAAGGCTGGCTCTGCTAGAGAGCATTAGGAGTAGGGTAGAATAGAAAGCTTTCTTTGAAACACCTTTAATTTTCTGCACTCTTTACATTTCAAAAATCAATTCAGCTTTATGCAAATTTCATTTCCTGAAATTCTGTTCTTCTGCAGTTTCACAATTTCATTTCCTTTGAGCTTGATTTACTTGTCTAAATTCTGCAACTTTACATTTGAAATTGTTGAGATCCAAATTTACTTTTCTTGCAAATCTGTAATTATGTTCTTTTGCAATTTCACTGAGCTTGATTTACATTTCCTGCACAATTTAATTCCTCTGCAATTGCTCTAAGCTTTGATCTACTGCTTCCTTGACTTTCCAGCACCCAGCCCCCTTTACATTTTGCTGCAATTTACTTTTCTTGCTCTTTAAGCTTCTGTCCAATCTACATCCTGCTGATTTACATTTACTGCAATTTTACATTCCTTGCTTTTTAAGTTTCCTGCCCATTTACATTCTGTCTTTTACAATTCTCAGCAATTTACTTTCTGTTGCTTCACATTTCACTTAATTCACCAATGTTAGCTTGACTAAACTAATCACCCACTAAAGTTGCTTGATCCATCAATCCCTGTGGGATCGACCTCACTCTAAGTGAGTTTTACTACTTGATGCGACCCGGTACACTTGCCGGTGAGTTATTTGGTGTGGAATCTGATTTTCACCCATCAAGTTTTTGGCGCCGTTGTCGGGGATTGATTTAGATCAACAATGATTAAGTGGGTGAGATGTATAGATTAAGCATTTTCTTTGTTTTTGTTCTCTATTTTAAGCTGATAGCAAGGTGTTTGAGTTATTGCCTCACTAAGAAATTCTTCTCTGAGATATGAATTTCAATTTTCATTGGTGTTGTATTTTACAAAATTCAAATAGAGTTCAACTCATCTTATGATCAAACAAATTTTATGGGATATTACCCACCATCACCAATTTCTAATGATGGCTGGGAATATCACCAAAAAAATACAAATTCTGAGCACTCCAATCCATGAAGATTTGCTTCAGAGACACAAGATGAGAAAGAGAATCATATGGGATATTTCCCCCTACCACAAAATGATGCAAGTCATTATTCTAATGGTGGCTGGGAGTATCACCAAGAAATGATAAATGATCAAGCAAATCACATGAGATATTGTCCAGAACCACAAAATGATTTATGTCATTATCCTCATGGTGTCTGTGCATATCAACAGGAGTGTGAACAATTAAGAGAAACGAATTTCCTCCCAGAGCCACAAAGTGACTCATACTGTTATGACACTAACACAAACTATGGCTGGAAAGAGAATTCTAATGCTCCATATGATATTCATCCAGAGATATCATCACTTGACCATTATTCAACAGAAAGCCCCTTTCAAAACTTACCACCCACACAAACTTTCATGAACCAAAGCCTCTCAAATCTTGAGACCATGCTTGAAAAATATAAGGAGGCACAGAGATCCTAAAATGAAAAAGAGAACTCCCTCAAAAATATGGAAGTGCTGGTAGACCAAATGTTAAATGCAAGGGAGAAGATGGAAGAGCAAGAAGAAGAGGCCCCTATGTCAAGCAAATTTTCAGTGAAGAATGAGGTGGTGGAGGTATTTGAACATGAAACCGCACTTGAGATGACAAGAGAACATGAAAACTTACAACCTTCACAAACTTTCCTGAACCAAAAATTCTCAACACTTGAATCTGTGATTGAAAAATATGAAGAGGAGATGAAGAAATCTTGGAAAAAACAACAAACTTCCTCCATGAAAGAGCTATTAAGTCAAATGTTGAGTGCAAAGGAAGGAGTGGAGGAGCAAGAAAGTGAGGAAGACACTCAAGAGAAGTCACACTCAATTGAAGCAGAGAAGTGCATAGAGGAAAGGCTCATGGAACCACCAATTCAAAAGGCTCTGAATGAAGATAAAACTCCAATAATCACACAGCAACCAAGTCTTGAATCCAAAGAAGTGAAGGCAACTAACAAGAGCACCAATCCTGTCCCTAATCCAGCAAGCAAGCACAATCAAGCCATTTACAAAAGGAAGCTTGCTGAGGAGAGGCCAAGACAAAGGACACTAGCTGGTTCATCTCCCCTCTTGAGGTCATTCCTTTTAACAAACTGGAAGAAGAGGAAGAAAGTGAAGAACATGTCAACCGTAGGTAACATTTCTTTACTTAGTTTACTTTCTATGACTGCTTTGTTTAAATTTCAATAAATTGGCATATGATTACATTCTAAGTTTGGTGTTGCCCTGCAACAATCTGTATGGATGATTGCATCAAATTTGAATTGAAAGTGTCACACTAAGATTCTAAGTTTGGTGTGCCACTTATTTTCTATGCAATTTATTCAGCAACACCACTTGTCTGCATAATCATAATGCCCTTTGCAGTGTTATTTTTCTTCTTAGTTGGATAATTTTAGTTTTCTCTTTGTTTTATTCATTTACTTGTTTTTAATGCTTTCTTTTATTAACTGTGTTTGTTAATACATCACCAAGAGAGCCTTATTCATGACAGATTCTTGGCTTGGTGATTGTATTTAACAAATAACAGTCCCCTTTGTTTAGTTTTAGTTCAAATAAATTGACATAGGATTGCATTCTAAGTTTGGTGTTGCTATGCAATAAAATTTGGTTCCAATCCTTACAAGATACTTGCATCAATTCCAAGTGAAAGTGTCACACTAAGTTTGGTGTGCCACTTATCTTTTATCATCCACACCCTCTTATTTTTGCAATCTCAATGTCTCTATCTTTTGTGCCTCAATTGTTATCTTCAATTTTGCTTGCTTAAAATAGATGTACTGCTGACATTTCATTGTGTAAGACATTCATGATCCATCTTAGCCCCATAGCCATTGTTCTAATTGTTGCTTGAGGATGAGCAAGCATTCTGAGTTTGGCAAGGGAAGAGGAAGAATGGGAGGAAAGTGACAACAATAGAGAAGATGAATTACAAGGTTGTAAAGTTCCTTTTCCTCTCATTTGTTTCCAGCACTTTAAATTGCATGATTGTCTTTATCTTCTCTGTATACATGTGTGGTATAAATAAGCATATCCTGAATTTTGATTGTAACATGTTGCTGTGACACTATAACTACCAACTTGAGTTTTGTAAAGTTCAATGCAGTAAAGTATCATGATCATAAACAAACAAGGAATTAAAGAAGAACTTAGCATGTGCATACAAGTATTGGAAGGCTAGTATGATTAATTGTTGCTCAATTGCAATAGATTTTATTTAGTTGAAATTTGCATCTAGAACATTTTGTGAAATCTTTGGAAATTATGAAAACCTTGAAGAAGCAATTGCAAGTTAAGACAAGAAAGAAAAAGGGAAAGAATGAGAAAGCTGAAGGCTCTGAGTACCAATGACAATTAAGTTGTTAAGTACTTGTGGTGTTTATGTATCAAGCAAAAAGCTTGAAAACAAAACACTTAGAAGTCAAGGTTAGGCTCAAAGTGCAAAAAACACTCCCTCAAAGCTCAAGGCTCTGAGCATCAATGATTAGAGAGTCAAGAAAAGAAACAAATGAGCTTAATGAAGTCCTCTAATTAAATGCTTATGGTGCTTATGTATCAAGTGGTAATACCTGAAAATAAAGTATTTAGAGTCGTAGCTTTGTTATCAACTCATGGGGCAAAGCACCCAAAAGGAGAAGCTAATAAGAAAAATCAAAAGCTTGTTTCAAGGAAGAAATATAAGAAAAAAAATTTCATAAATTGAGCTAGATAGAAGCATCAATCATTTACATTTCTTTTGTGATTGTAGCATGCATAGAAAACTAGCTAACCATGAATATTGAGTCGCTATTCTTCATACCTTGGATTGTCAATCTTTATTGCATGATTCTTTTCTTGTTTGGGGACAAGCAAGGTTTAAGTTTGGTATTGTGATGACATGTCATCATGTCATGTTTTTCTATGCTTTTTCATACAAGAAATTGATAATTAGTGCTTAAATATTGCATTCTTTTGTGCTTAAATGGTATATTTCTTTGATCTTTTGATCTGATAAACTTTGTAGGAAATAAGAAGAAAAAGAAGCAAAAAAGCACAAAATAAGCTAAAAAGGAGAAAAAAAAGAGTTTTGGAGCACACTTTGAAGTTGGAGCACACTTTGATGCCTTAGGCCATGTTTTTAAAAGTGTGGCCCATGACCATGAATGAGAAAAAAACAAAGGCTAGCGCTCATTTAAAGGGAGCGCTACGTTAAAATAGTTCACTATTTCGGGCTTTTCTTAAGCCTTGTGACAGCATGACCATGCCTCCTTCAAAGGGCCATAACTTGAGCTACAGATGTCCAATTGATGTGCTTCTAGTTGCGTTGGAAAGCTGACATTCAGAGCTTTCCAACGATATATAACAATCTATATTTGGCATGAAATTAAAGCACAAGTGATAGGCATCTTTAAGGCCCAAAAACTAACCAAGCAAGTGCTCACACCAAGGCTCGAAGAGGGGAACCACGTAGCGCTCAACCAAAGGCCCAAAAAGCATAGCGCTACGTTAACTCTTTTCACTTTATCGTGATTTCAAAGCTTGGGAGCAAGGGACTTGTGCTGTCCACACACAAGGAGTAGCGCTCAATAAGTTAACTGAGCGCTCACTTAGTGAACGCTATACCAAGAAGTTTGGCACGAGGCTTGACACAAGGAACCAGTGAGCGCTACGTTATCTTTCTTAACTGAGCGCTCCACTGGAGCATGGCTCCAACCCATTTTCAAACAAGTGCCTCCTAACCCATGCCACCAACACCATCCGGATTCACTCTCATTTAAGTCCAAAGCAAGCAAAGCCCATTAAACATGACTCAAAGGCACACAGAGAAGCTAGATTAGGAATTTCATTTGTAATTTGTTTTCAATTTCAATTTCATTTTCATTTGCCTATATAAAGGCATCAATTTCATTTCATAAGAAAAAGGATGGCTCTGCTAGAGAGCATTAGGAGTAGGGTAGAATAGAAAGCTTTCTTTGAAAAACTTTTAATTTTCTGCACTCTTTACATTTCAAAAATCAATTCAGCTTTATGCAAATTTCTTTCCTGAAATTATGTTCTTCTGCACTTTCACAATTTCATTTACATTGAGCTTGATTTACTCTTCTACATTCTGTATCTTTACATTTAAAATTGTTGAGATCCAAATTTACTTTTCCTGCAAATCTGTAATTCTGTTCTTTTGCAATTTCACTGAGCTTGATTTACATTTCCTGCACAATTTAATTCCTCTGCAATTGCTCTAAGCTTTGATCTACTGCTTCCTTGACTTTCCAGCACCCAGCCCCCTTTACATTTTGCTGCAATTTACTTTTATTGCTCTTTAAGCTTCTGTCCAATCTACCTCCTGCTGATTTACATTTACTGCAATTTTACATTCCTTGCTCTTTAAGTTTCCTACCCATTTAGATTCTGTCTTTTACAATTCTCAGCAATTTACTTTCTGTTGCTTCACATTTCACTTAATTCACCAATGTTAGCTTGACTAAACTAATCACCCACTAAAGTTGCTTGATCCATCAATCCCTGTGGGATCGACCTCACTTTAAGTGAGTTTTACTACTTGATGCGACCCGGTACACTTGCCGGTGAGTTATTTGGTGTGGAATCTGATTTCCACACATCAGTCTGCAGGTGTTCATGAATTAGGAGCAAAAGTTCCCTGCATAAGAAAAACATAACAGTGACATTAGAAGGGTCAGAAAGGGACATACAAGAGGAAGGAAAGAGGGATAAAGTCATCTTGAAAAATTCTGAATAATCAACTGAAAAAAAAAAAACAATGAATGGTATGTAATGGGGGTAGCAACAGCTATAGCTACTCTTTCTATGCGCCTTAAGATAGGAGTAGCTACATCAGTAGCAGCTAATGTACTCGCACGGCGCACGCCCTAAATTGGTCACAATTAAATTTCAAGGTATATATGGATATATCTTTGTTAAGCATGAGTTTTGAATTCTAATGCCCATAAAACCTAGGATGTCTATTAACCTATTTTTTTCGCCTAAAATGTGTGATATATACTTTGACACAATAAGCTTTCTTAATTTATGGTTTCACAAATTGAAGAACCAAACCGAAGTTTAAAACAAATAAATAAAAAAAATGCACAGGAACACGGCAAAACCAGAAGCTATGAAACCAAAAGAGAAAATAAAATAGAAAAGTAGAAAATTGGAAAGAAAATAGGAGTGTGAATGAGAAAGGAGTAACAAACCAAAAGCTACAATGAAGAGAATTAAAATTTCAACAGAGATAAAAGAAACCTAGTCCCCTAATCCCTTCGCGATTTTTAGAAAAGGAGTTTAGCTAGGAATCTCAGATTTTTAGATTTTAGAAATTGACTGATAAACCACTATTTTATGGTTTATATTTTGTTTAATTGTGTGGTTTTATCATGATCCTTACCCACTTATTCATTAAATTAGCATGAAATTATAATTCCTTCCTGAATTTATAACATGTTTGAAAACTGCTTCCTAGATACTTTAATTATGTAATTTTAATTCTCCTTTATTCCATTCGATGTCGTGATCTGTGTGTTGAATGTTTCAGACTTTATAGGGCATGAATGAGTTAGAGATTGGAAAGGAAGCTAGCAAAAATGGAAGGAACACAAGAATTTAAGGAGATAACCAGCGAGAAGTGACGCGGTCGCATGGCTCACGTGACCGCGTGAAGGAGAGCAAATCGCAGTGACGCGGCCGCATGGCTCACGCGGCCGCGCGGATTGGAAAAGCTCAAGCGACGCGGTAGCGTGGACGACGCAAACGCGTGGCAAGGAAAAGCGCGAATGATGCGTCCGCATGAATGACGCGATCGCGTGACATGTGCAATCTGCATAATCTGCAGAATTCGCTGGGGGCGATTTTGGACCTTATTTCGACCCAGTTTTTGGCCCGGAACAGCAGACTAGAGCCAGAGAATATGCAGAAACAAAAGACAACATTCATTCTACACAGTTTGGAGTTTTAGATCTAGTTTTACTCCTTTAGGTTTCTTTCTCTAGGTTTTAGGAATTTTAATTTTCAATTGGTCTTAGCATTGGAACATTGAGAAGAGTTATTTCCTCAT
Source organism: Arachis ipaensis (assembly GCF_059453495.1). Taxonomy (NCBI): domain Eukaryota; kingdom Viridiplantae; phylum Streptophyta; class Magnoliopsida; order Fabales; family Fabaceae; genus Arachis; species Arachis ipaensis. Next base: position 83,518,948 of record NC_142444.1, read on the forward strand.
CAAGACTTTGTCATTCTAGTTCGTTCTCTTAACTTGGTTTTATTCTTGCATGTTCTTTGCTTTGTCCAATTTTGTCATTTGAATACTTTCATGATTATTTAGTACAAGGATTATTTCTTCCATTTTAATTTATTTTCCATTCCAATAATCATGTCTTCTTTTAATTCCCTTTCATGTGTTATGGGTTTATTATTTACAATGAGTGAGTAGTTTCCTCACTTGATGGGGAGTTGATTGAAAGGAACTCTTCAGTTGGAAGGATTGAAAGAAAATTTGTAATTGGGTTAACTGTTGGATTGTTATCTAATCACTAACACCAATCCCTTTGAACCAAATGGGTTGCAACTCGTGAACAGATTTAGCATTCCAACTTGTTTGACTTTCCTTTACCTAGTAAATGATAACTAAATAGAACAACCATTAATTATAAATTAATCTTGAAATCATCCCATCAACAATAGAGATTCCAACTAATCAACTCCCTGTCAAGGCTTTTATTTCATATTATTTGAATTTTCTCAATTTAATTTCCCACCTACTTAACTCAACTTCTTGGAACATCTGATTAATAAAATGGCACACTTTTCTGCAACTCGTTGGGAGACGACCTGAGACTTAAACTCCCAGTAATTTTTAATTTAAATTCTCTGTGACATATTTCTAAATTGATAGGCAGATTTTCGGTGAGTTAAGAACTATACTTGCAACGTAACTATTTTAATAATTTTTAATTCACCAACTTCTGTGTCTCATCAATTTTTGGCGCCGTTGCCAGAGAGTTGCAATAGAGTGCTAAAGTTATTAATTAGAATTTATTTATTTGCATTTTATTTTATTTTGCTACTATGAGCTGCATGTTTCTTTCGTCAAATGACGCGTTCACTTCCGGATCCGCGCTTGCTAATATTCGATCCTGAAATTGAAAGGACTATTTCACGAATAAGGTGAGAACAGCGTCGGTTAGTCCGCTCTAAGGGCGGATCTGAAAGTGAACTTGAGGAAGAAACCAGCCCCCGTTCTACTGATTCGGTTGTTTTACGTGCAGAAGACATGGCAGCTAGGAGAGTTACCATCCAGGAGGAAGGAGCCCCTGATTTTACAATGCAATCGTTTCAAGCGCATCATCCAGTGGTAGCTACAGATTTTGAAATAAAGACCGCATTGCTAAATTTGATGCCCAAGTTTCATGGCCTACCTGCTCAAGAACCTATCAAGCACTTGAGAGATTTCCAGGCGGCCTATTCTACTGTCAGGCGTGATGGTACTGATGAAACTTCAATTTTGCTGAAAGCTTTCCCATTTTCTCTTGAGGGAAAAGCAAGAGAGTGGTACTACACTCAACCTCTAGCAAATGTATCTAACTGGGATACACTCAGAAAGGAGTTTTTGGAGAAATTCTTTCCATCTGAAGTTACTGATAAACTGAGGAAGGATATTTCCACAATTGTTCAGGATGACAATGAGACTCTCTTTGAATACTGGGAGCGCTTCAATAATCTTCTGGAAGCATGCCTCCACCACATGATTGACAAGATAGTGTTACTTAGCTATATCACACAGGGCATGAGGCCCCAAGATAAGACCACATTGGAAAGTGCTAGCAATAGGTCTATGAAGATGTACAAGACCACTGATGAGGCTTGACAATTGATCAGTGATTTAGCTGAATCTACTAGGAGCCACAGACAAAAGCAAGGCCGTTCAAAAGCCGTTGCAGAAGTATCCTCTAGCAGAGAGACTGCGGCTCTAGCTCAGAGTATATGTGAGATGACCAACTTGCTAAAGCAGATGCAATTGAATCAACAACAAGCTCAGCAAGCTCAACCTCCTCCACCACAGCAAAACTAACAACTGGTCCCGCAAAGAATTTGCGGAATCTGTGCTGATTATAGCCATTACACTGATGAATGCCCGCAGCTCCAACAAGAAGACAACATGGTGGCATCCACTCATAACTTCTATGACCGCCCCAACCAAGGGTACAATCATAGTGAAAATAATAACCGTGGATGGCAGGACAATTCTAACCAGAATTGGAGGGACAACAATAACAGAGGAGGCCGAGATAATCAGGGAAATCAGAGGTGGAATAATAACAACAACAGGCAGCAGAATCAACCTTACAGAGCACCTCACCTGAGGTAAAACCAAGGACCACAGAACAATCAACAGCAGACCTCTCAATTTACTCATTCTTCTTTATCTCCTAATGAAGAGCTACTACAATCTTTTGAGCGAAGACAACAGACCATGGAAAGTAACATCATGAATAGTATTAATGCCAGTCTGAATGGTCTCACCTCTACTTTGCAAGCTCTTATGTCACAGATTGGATTAATGCAAAATTCCAGTAACCAACCTTCGAGCTCCACTGGAATCCCCTCTCAACCATTACCCAATCCAAAGGGAGGCATTAATGCCATCACCCTAAGGTCTGGAACCACACTGCAGGAGAGGAATCAGGAGGAACCAAGTCAACCAGAACACACCTCAGCTGAAGAGGTAGTAGAAATAGAAAATGTTGAAGAGGAAGAGGACATACAAGACATAGCTGAAGAAGAAATAGCTCAACCACAGGAGGAAGCACCAAAAGGCTCAAACACCACAGAAAACGCTACTCCTATTCCATTTCCACAACTTACAAGGAAGCCTAGGAAGCAGCTGGAACCCGACCCCAAAATGGTAGAAATATTCAAAAAGGTTGAGGTAACTGTTCCTCTTTTTGATGTTATTCAGCAGGTACCTAAATATGCAAAGTTTCTAAAAGACTTACGTATCCATAAAGACAAAATTAATGAATTAGAAACTATTCCTTTAGGTAGTTCTATATCTGCTTTAATAGGAGGATTACCTAAAAAATGTAGTGATCCAGGTCCTTGTATAGTTAGCTGTACTATTGGTGGTGTAGTAATTTATGATTGCATGTGTGATTTAGGAGCATGTGTCAGTATAATGCCTTTGTCTATATATGATATTTTGAGGCTCCCTCCCTTAAAAAGGTCGGCAGCTCATTTTGTGTTAGCAGATAAAAGCATTATTACAGTGGCTGGAGTTGCTGAAGATGTTTTGGTGAACATTAAAGGGCTTACATTTCCCACTGATTTTTATATCTTGGAGATGCCCCATAATGATTCAGATAAGCCATCATCAATCATACTTGAAAGACCATTCCTGAAGACATCAAAATTCAAACTGGATGCTTTTTCAGGAACATACTCCTTTGAAATAGATGGCCGCATAGTAATCTTCAACCTGAATGGAATCATTGACAACCCCCCAGAAGATCATTCTATCTTCCAGTGTGATGTCATAGATGAAAGTGTAGCCGAAGTTCACAAGGAAGAGTTTGAAGAGAGGCACACTAGACAAGGTCCAAGTGTGGGGACCCTTTTAACTGACAATGAGGGTACTTTGCCATTTTCACAAGCTCCGGATAATCCAGAGCCTGCCCATGATCAAAAGTTAGAATTGAAACCCCTCCCTCCACATCTCAAATATGCTTATCTTGAAGATGAGCAGAGGTTTCTAGTTATCATTGCAAGGGAACTTACTTCTCAACAACAAGAGCAGTTACTTAATGTGCTGAGAAAGCATAAGAAGGCAATTGGGTGGAGCTTGGCAGACATAGTAGGCATCAACCCTCAAGTATGTGAGCACAGAATATTTTTAGAAGAGGGAGCAAGACCTGTCCGTTAACCCCAAAGAAGATTGAATCCCACCATCTTGGAAGTTGTCAAAAAGGAAGTGATCAGACTATTGGAAGCCGGTATCATATATCTCATTTCAGACAGTGAATGGGTAAGTCCAGTACAAGTGGTGCCCAAGAAGTCTAGAGTCACTACAGTGAAGAATGAGCATGGAGAGCTCATAGCAACTAGAGTTCAGAACGCTTGGAGAGTCTGCATTGATTACAGGCGTCTCAACCAAGCTACCCGTAAGGATCACTACCCACTTCTATTCATTGATCAAATGCTGGATCGCCTATCAGGTAAATCACATTATTGCTTTTTAGATGGTTACACAGGTTATTTCCAGATTCATATAGCTCTTGAGGATCAGGAAAAGACTACTTTTACATGTCCTTTTGGGACTTATGCTTACAAGAGAATGCCCTTTGGCTTGTGCAATGCACCAGCTACTTTCCAAAGGTGCATGATGAGTCTTTTTTCTGATCTTATTGAGGACTGTATGGAAGTTTTTATGGACAATTTTAGCGTTTATGGTGATTCTTTTAGCCTTTGCTTAGATGGATTATCTAGAGTATTAGATAGATATGTTAATACAAACCTTATATTAAATTTCAAAAAATGTCACTTTATGGTAAAACAAGGGATTGTATTAGGACATGTGGTATATAATAATGGCATTTCTGTAAACCCAGCAAAGGTGAATGTTATTTCTAGTTTACCTTACCCCTCTTCTGTGAGGGAAGTCCGTTCGTTCCTTGGCCATGCAGGTTTTTACAGGAGATTTATTAAGGACTTTAGTAAGGTCGCACTTCCCTTATCCAGATTACTGCAGAAGGATATTGAGTTCGAGTTCAGTGAGGATTGCAAACAAGCGTTTGATAAGCTGAAGACTGCTCTGACTCAAGCTCCAATTGTGAGAGGACCAGACTGGAGCCAGCCGTTTGAAATCATGTGCGATGCTTCCAACCATGCAGTAGGAGCAGCGCTGTCTCAGCGCGAAGGTAAGGATCCTTTCGTTATTGCTTATGCGTCTAAGACTTTAGACACTGCCCAGTCCAACTATACTACTACTGAGAAAGAGCTTCTTGCTATTGTTTTTGCTCTGGATAAATTCCGAGCTTATTTACTTGGTACTAGAGTAGTAGTGTATTTGGACCATGCAGCTTTAAAGTATCTATTAGCTAAAAAGGAGTCCAAACCAAGACTTATACGTTGGATACTGCTATTACAAGAATTTGATTTAGAAATAAAGGATAGGAGTGGTAATCAGAATTTAGTGGCAAACCATTTGAGTCGCCTTGAGCATATTAAGGATGATTCTACTCCTATAGATGATAATTTTCCTTTTGATAACCTGCAAGCAGTATCTGAGGTAGTCCCTTGGTATGCACCTGTTGCTAATTATTTAGTTAGCCGCACATTTCCTCCAAATTTTTCTAAGCATCAAAGAGACAAGCTGAAAAGCGAGTCTAAATATTATATATGGGATGACCCATATTTATGGAGATGTGGCGCTGATCAAGTAATTAGACGTTGTGTACCTCAATCAGAATTCCAGTCCATTTTAGAGGCCTGTCACTCATCTGAGAGTGGAGGACATTTTGGTCCTCAAAGAACAGCTAGAAAGATCTTAGACTGTGGATTCTGGTGGCCTACTCTTTTTAGAGACGTTGCTGAGTTTTGCAAATCTTGTCTCCCATGCCAGAAATTTGGTAATATATCCAGGAGGGATGAGATGCCTCAACAAATTATGCTTTTCTGTGAAATTTTTGATGTTTGGGGCATTGACTTCATGGGTCCATTTCCAAACTCTAATGGATATTTTTATATATTGTTAGCTGTGGATTATGTTTCCAAATGGGTGGAAGCAATTTCTACCCGCACTGATGATGCTAACACTGTTGTTTTCTTTGTGAGAAACCATATTATATGTCGCTTCGGATCACCACGAGCAATCGTGAGCGACCAAGGCACCCATTTTTGTAACAGGAGACTAACAGGATTAATGAAGAAGCATGGGATAATTCATAAAATTGCAACAGCTTACCATCCCCAAACTAATGGGCAAGCCGAGGTGTCAAACAGAGAAATTAAGCGTATCTTGCAAAAGATAGTAAAGCCTCATAGAAAAGACTGGAGCACCAGGCTACAAGATGCACTCTGGGCATATAGAACAGCATACAAGTCACCCATTGGGATGAGTCCTTTCCGCTTGGTTTATGGAAAAGCTTGTCATCTCCCAGTTGAAGTAGAACACAGAGCTTTTTGGGCAGTTAAGGAGTGCAACATGGGAATTAAGAAAGCCGGAGCTGAAAGGAAATTGCAACTGCAGGAACTGGAGAGCCTTCGCCTAGAAGCTTATGAAAACTCCAGAATATACAAGGAAAAGATGAAGGCTGTACATGATCAAAACATCAAGAAGAAAGAGTTCCAACCTGGGGATTTAGTCCTCCTTTACAAATCTCGACTAAGGCTCATGCCAGGTAAGTTGAGATCAAGATGGGAAGGTCCATACAGAGTAGAGAAGGCCGAACCGTATGGAGTTTATCACCTAAGCCATCCTTCAAGATCTGAACTTATTAAGGTTAATGGACAACACTTGAAGCTATACCATGGCGAGAAGATACAGAGAAACAAGGAGCTTGAGATCTTCCTCTTGGAAGATCCCCACATAGTAGCAGATTGAGCTAGTGGAGCGTCCAACTTACGGACGTTAAAGCAAAGTGCTTGGTGGGAGACAACCCACCATGGTATGATCGTTGTTTTATTTATTTTTAGTTTTTCCTATTCAATAACTCTTCTCTTTATTAGTACTTTCGTGCATCTGCATTTACATGTTTTTATTTTAAAAAAAAAAATTTTTGCTACGCGACGCGATCGCATCAGCGACGCGTTCGCGTCACAGGGAGAGTAAAGAAAAATAAAAATGAACAGAAAGTTACGCTGGAGTGTGGCTGGAGGCATGCCAATGGCACAAATCAACCCACGCGACCGCGTCGCTGACGCGTTCGCGTCGCATGGGAATCATGCCCTCCCACGCGACCGCGTGCCCTACGCGGCTGCATGCCCTGAGTCTTCGACGTAAAAGGGTGCACAATGAAATATTGTGCGAGAGTGATGCTGGATTGGTGCTGGAAGCACAATCCTTATGACGCGGCCGCGTCGCTGACGCGGCTGCGTCATCCATTTCCTGGCGCACACTCACACAATTGCGTGACCTACGCGATCGCGCCGTCCCAATTTTGGCAAATAAACTAATTTGAACAGAGAGTTGTGCTGGTGCGAGGCTGCACTCGCGCCAGAAGCATAACATGGGTCACGCGACCGCGTGACCGACGCGATCGCGTCACCTTACTAGAAGCACATTCACGCGAACGTGTGTCCCACGCGGCCGCGTCGCATGCGCCGCACAGCTCAACCTGAAATTGCCACATATCTTATCTTTCTCTCCTCCAAATCCTAGTTTTTCTTTTCCCCCTTTTTTCTTCCTTCTCCCTTCTCCCTTCTATCTCACCTTTCACTCTCTATCTCTCTCGCCTCCATTAACAAGGTTTTACTTTCTTCCTCCCTCTTTCTTTTTCTATCATTCTTATTATTTTATATGTATTTTCTTTTCTTTTCTTTTCATTATTCACATTTTCTTTCTTTTTCTTTTCCTTTTTACATGGTGTTAGAAATTTACTTGTTTTTCTTTTTTGAGTCATTATCCCTCATTATATGCTTGTGGATTGTTGCAAATTGTTTGACAGTTAATTTTATTCTATTTAAAGGATTGCTTGCATGTTCACCTTCATATTTTCTATAGCTTATTCACCATGCATGCTATGTGTTTGTGAAAAAGCTCAAATGGCATTGTGCACTTCCTTATGTTGTTATACTATTCAATGCTTGCTTTTCACAACTTTCCTTTACTATTTTATTAATTGAATTTAATTGTCGATACAAACGTGATAGTTTGTTACAAAGTATTCCTTTCCTTTTTCGGCATGCCAATAAACACCTTGCAGTCACTTGTCTTTATATGCATTAGCTATTTTCCATTGTTGGCTTTTCACATGTACTCGCGAGCATGTGATAATGTCAGTGTATCTTAATGTGCATCCATCACCCTCTTTTCCGTTTCCTTCCTTGCTGTATATCTCTTTGAATTTAATTTACTTTCTCTTTCCTTCTTTCAGGATGGCCACCAAGAAAGGAAAAGAGAAAGCTACTTCCAAACCACCAGCAAGAAGAGGAACTAAAAGAGCATTAGTGGCAGAGCCTTCTTCAACCGCAGTCAAGCCCTCAACAAAAAGAGTTAAGTGGATAATAAAGGTTGATGAGAAGGAGAAAGCCTTTCCAGCAAATGACGCTGTGCGATTTCCCAATCGCTACTGTGAGCAGATGTTCCCTATCCTGGCAGAAAGAAACTATAACAATGAATACCTTCTTATCCTCCCGTCCAATATTGCTTCCTTTGTTGAGCCGCAAATTGAACGAAGACAATGGGGTTTCCTATGGAGACAGCCAAGGCAGGTCAATCTTTCTTGGGTAGGTGAGTTCTACTCTAAATTCTACATGCCAACCCTGCAGTCTGTTTATGTCCGACAGAAGCAAGTCCCCATCACAGAAGAGGCCATTCAGCAAGCTCTGAGTCTTCCCCCTATTCCAGAAGGAATGGATGCATTCCAAGAAGCCGCACTCAAGCGCCAGAGGTACCAATTTGACTGGGACTCCGTTCTCGGAGTTATCGCATTACCTGGCAGCCATTGGATCTACGGATACCACCGTACCCGCCCTAAGAAAATCTTGGCTTCAGCACTTACCTTGGAGGCTCGCGTATGGGCACAGGTCATGTCCCATTACATCTTTCCGAGCACTCATGAGTCCTCCTTCACTGCGGACATGGCTGTTCTACTATGGTGCATCCTTACAGACCAACCTTTGCATCTCTCAAGACATATCCGGAATGGTATGGGACACGTACAAATTGCGGACAACTTACCTTTCCCCGCCTTGGTCTCAGATCTTGTCTCAGCAGCCGGAGTCTCCTACAGAGCTAGGGACACCAAAGTCGTGCTTCCGCGGGATGATCAGTATGTCCCTAACGGGAAATACCTCAGACTCCCAGCAGCCACTACAAGGCTTCCTACTACTCCAGTTGAAGATAATCCTTCTTCAACACCACAAGCACCTACAACTGATGAATTGCTCCAGCAGATAATTGAAAGGTTGGATCGGCAAGAACAGAAAGCAAAGATAAGAGAGTGTCGTAACGAGCGCCAATTCAAACACCTCAAGGAGCTACTCAAGGGACACTTCAAGGACTCGGATACCCCGAACTCCACTTCTTTTACTAGCACAGGGAGCTATAATGGTCCCGACTGTGGAGATACTGCCACCAGCCTACCCCTGTTCCTGACAGACGGCACTGAGAACGGTGCAAAGCCTTAAGTGTGGGGAGGTCGGTCAGTACCTGACTTTCGGAGGTAATTTCTCTTCCCTAGCACCAATAATTAGGATATTTTAGTTAGATTTTCTTTCTTTTATAGAATAGAATAAATTGCATAGGTTAGGATAGTTGCATGCATGTTCTACTTGATTGAAAAGACAATAAGTTTCTTTTAAGACTCTATCTTTGGAACAAAATTTCACTAATTTTTCAAAATTTTATGATAAAATTGCTTGAGTTGTATTTGGAACATGATATTTGAGCTAAAGAACACACAACCTGTGAAAGATTTGAGCCTTTATGTATGGTTACATTATTTAACCATAATTATTTCATTCTTGTGTGTTTACTTCTCTATGATTGTAATCTATATTTTGTTTTATCTTATATGTCCAATATTTATTATATTTGCATGCTTGCACATGATTGAGGCCATTATTTATTTAAACTCACTTATCCAAATTAAGCCTACCCTTTTCAATTACCTTTGTTAACCACTTTGAGCCTTTAAATCCCATTTGTTCTATATTTTACCACATTACTAACCTTAAGCTGAAAAACAATTGTATATCCCAAATTGAATCTTTGGTTAGCTTAAGATAGAATTGTGTGTGCTAGTTAAGTATGGAAAATTGTGGGAACAAAAGTTGTTAAGGGAATGTGTCATGAGAATTTAATGGGAATTTGGATACCTACTCATGTGAAACTATAAGAATTAAAAATCTATGTGCATTGATAAGCTATATTTATTTTAATGTCAAAAAAAATTTATATAAATAAATAAGGGGACAAAAATTACCCCAATGTTAAATTCAGAATTCAAATATCAATGCACATATGATAGAATCAAATATAAAGTTGATACATGAGTATGGATAGAAAAAGGGAATTCTGGGTAGCTAGGTATGAACTTTAAGATTACATTAAAAATATATAGGTTGGGTTGAAGCTTGGGTTAATTAAAGATTCAATTTATTATCTCACTTGACCAAATGTATACCCCTGCCTGTACCTTAGCCCCATTACAACCTTGAAAAGACCTCATGATGTTTGCATTGGTATATTAACTGTTGTTGATTAGTTAGGAGAAGAACAAAAGTTAGAAAGCATGATTAGAGAAGGATAGAGTGATTACCCTATACACTAGAGATTAGAGCGTACATACATTATCAGTGAGGGTTCAATGCTTGAATTTTCATGTTCCCTGCTTTCATGAGCTATCTTCTTGCACTTTTATCTGTTTTATTGTATACTAATAGAATTAGTGGAATTTGATTTGTAATTGTTTTGAAGAGCTTATTTACTTTTGATCAAGTGGGCAAGAATCATATAGTTGCATTTATATATATATAGGCTTGCATTGCATTTCATGAATTTCTACATGTTCATACTTATTTCCTTATCTCCTTCAATTAAGTATGAGGACATGCTAATGTTTAAGTGTGGGGAGGTTGATAAACCACTATTTTATGGTTTATATTGTGTTTAATTGTGTGGTTTTATCATGATCCTTACCCACTTATTCATTAAATTAGCATGAAATTATAATTCCTTCCTGAATTTATAACATGTTTGAAAACTGCTTCCTAGAGACTTTAATTATGTAATTTTAATTCTCCTTTATTCCATTCGATGCCGTGATCTGTGTGTTGAATGTATCATACTTTATAGGGCATGAATGAGTTAGAGATTGGAAATGAAGCTAGCAAAAATGGAAGGAACACAAGAATTTGAGGAGATAACCAGCGAGAAGTGACGCGGTCGCATGGCTCACGCGACCGCGCGAAGGAGAGCAAATCGCAGTGACGCGGTCGCATGGCTCATGCGACCGCGCGAAGGAGAGCAAATCGCAGTGACGCGGCCGCATGGCTCACGCGGCCGCGCGGATTGGAAAAGCTCAAGAGACGCGGTATCATGGACGACGCGAACGTGTGGCAAGGAAAAGCGCGAATGACGCGTCCGCCTGAATGACGCGATCGCGTGACATGTGCGATCTGCATTGATGTGTATTTTCGGAAAATGAATTCCAAACACACAAATCTAACTGGCAAGTACACCGGGTCGCATCAAGTAATAAAAACTCACGAGAGTGAGGTCGATCCCACATGGATTGAAGGATTGAGCAATTTTAGTTTAGTGGTTGATTTAGTCAAGCGAATCAAGATTTGGTTGAGTGGTTTGTGATTAACAGAATTTAAATTGCATGGAAAGTAAAGGGAATGGGTAAATTGCATAAAATTAAAGAGAACAGAAAATAAAGTGCTGAATCTTAAAGAACAAGAAATTAAATGGCAGAAACTTAGAACGCAAGAAATGTAAATTGCAGAATCTTAAAGTGCAAGAAATGTAAATGGCTTGAATTGTAAAGGGAATTGGGAAGTGGATTTGCAGAATTTAAACAAGGAAAAGTAAAATTGCAACAAGCAGGGAAGTAAAAGATGGATTTAATTGCAGTAAATCTCAAACAGAAAATGTAAATTGCTTGAAGAAGCGTTCAACAGAGAAATAAAAAGGAAATTTCAGATCTCAGGACCCAAGAGACTAGATAACCAAGTCTAGATCTCAATGCCTTCCTAGATCCAATCCAGAAATCAATTGCAAGAGAATTTAAAGATCAAGCAGTAGAAGAAGCAAAACCAAATTCAATTTCCAAAAGTGCAGTAAAGTGAGACAGAGAGATCTCAAGGTGAGATTGAGACAGAATTTCCTCAACTCTTCAACCCAAGATCCAAGACAAATGTAATTGAAATTGAAAACAAGAAAACTAAGAAGAACAGAATTCAATTCTCCTCTCCGAAACTCAGAAACTTAAAATGATTCCAAAACCAAAAGCCCTCAGCAAAACTAAAACGGAAAGCTCTAAAAGGAAAAAAACTCTCTGAAAACTTAAATCCTAAGCTATTTATACACTTTCTTCAAATGGTCTTCAAGCCTTGAATTGGGCCTTTGTTCTTGATGGAATTGGGTTGATAAAGGCCTTGGTTGATTGCTCTTGGAGTTGGAGAAAGATCCATTGTGAACCGGGTTGAAAAACATAAAAGCTTGAGTAAAAGTTTGAGTAAAAGTTTGAGGCAAACTTTTACTCAAACCTTTTACACCAGATGGCTTCACTTTGCTGCTACCAACGTTTGAGCCAAAGTTTGAGGTCAAACTTTTGCTCAAACGTTGGCCCCCTTGTAAATGTGTGTGGCGCCAACGTTTGCCAAAAAGCTTGAGGCAAACGTTGGCGCAAGTTTTTCTCCTCCAGGGTGTGCAAGAGTGGCGCCAACGTTTGAGCAAAAGTTTGACCTCAAACGTTGGCGCAAGCTTTTTCCTTCAGGGTATTGATTTTGTGATGCCAACGTTTGCCAAAAAGTTTGAGGCAAATGTTGGCTCAAGCTTTTCTCCCAAAAGTTTGAGCTAAAGTTTGAGGTCAAACTTTTGCTCAAGCTTTTTTCCTCTGGAGTGTTTTCAACTCTTTTAAAAGTTTGAGCTAAAGTTTGAGGCAAACTTTTGCTCAAGCTTTTTGTTCTCTCTTGCTCCTAGCCATTCCTTCTTTCTTCAACCTTCTTCAAAACTCTTTTCACCTATCATCAATCAACCAAACACATCAAAGCTTTGCTTCAAATCATGAGTTTGTTATTCTTTCATAATATATGACAATTATAGCATAAAATCTCATGAAATTGCATTAATTCATACATGGTTGATTGAATCAAAGGAAACATGGAAATCTACCCAATTGGCTTGCTTATGGCTCAAAAAAATGCATAAATCAATCGAAAACAAAAGAAAAAGGCTAGTGAAATTAGGCTAAGATGACTTGTCATCACAACACCAAACTTAAAGCTTGCTTGTCCCCAAGCAAGAAAAGAATTATTGAGAAGAAAGAATGAAATGGAAGAGGATGTTCATGCTAGCAGTGTATTATTGGTAGTTCATGGGGTTTTCTGTGGATATGTAAACACTCACTTCTTATTGACTTTTAGGCCTAGAAAGCCCCCTTCAAGCATCAAGCAACACACTGTATGACCTCTCATTATTCTTTTGTCCTTGACTATTATTTTTTTTTTCTAAAAGCTTTAGTTCAGTGTCATGAGTAACAAGTTCTTTTCTTTCTTTATACTTGACACATTATTCACTATAGACACTTGGCTCACACTCCTTCTTAAAACATTGATGCCCAGCACCTCTTTGGGTTACTAAATGCCTTGTAGTTAGGTTGCTCTTGATAGTGGACTTTCAGCTGATGATCCCGGGTTAGTTAACCCAAGTCACCAAGTGTTGATGCACTCCAAAGAACTTAATAATCCAAGCAGATCCCAGTACAAAGACACCACAGGCATATATTCTAAGGTTCAAGCTATTGGTGTCCAGCTTTGTTTCTCTTTTTTTTCTTTTATTCTATTGCCCATTTTTGGCTTTTTCTTTTCTCTGTTTGTTTTTCTTTTTAACTAAGGACTTTTATTTGATTGAGATTCATAGACAGTAGGCCACTTTCTACTTAGAAGGAGACATCCTAGTTCTATTATTCACTAAAAGTGAGCTATCATACAATCACACACATATACCACCACTTACTTTTATTGTACTTCTATCTAACAGAGAACTATCTTACTTCACATTCAAACATTTCTTTTATTAAATTGAAATTGCAGGGGACAAAGCATGCTTTTTGTTAAGTGAAAGTAAACACACAAGCACACACTTAGGCTAGCTTACTTATTTTAAATTGAAACAGAAATGATGCAAAGACTACTAAACTAATAGTTACTGTTAAGATGGGCATACTCACACTTCCAATTTAGAACAATTCAATGCTGATGGAGTTAAGTGACAATACAACCTCTTGGTGGCTTCTTCTTCTTTCTCTCAGCTAATGGTGTGTAGTCCTCCCAAGAGAGTGATTGAATTCCTGCAGTGTTAATGGAAGTTGCTTGTTTCTCAAGCCCTTAGATGACTGGTTAGTGTGCAAGACTTTCTTGTAGGCGTTTGAACTTACTTTGGTGTGTGAACACCAAACTTAGCCCCTTGCCATGTTTCTTATGTATTAAAATAACCATATGTGAAAGCCTAAGTCTTTGCTAAAGGTAATAAAACTAGAAACAGACAATGATTAAATGATTTATCAGATTGCTTGGAGCTAGTAACCCTTCATGCAGAAGGTGAGAATGTGCTTTTAAATGAGATTCTGGTGGAACACCAAACTTAGAATCCTTTATTCTCCCTTAAATTGTTTTGGTGTGAAACACCAAGCTTAGCTCCTTGCAATACATACCAATCATTTAACCTTTTTATTGAAATAGCTATGAAAAGAAAATTACCTCAGGTTGGGTTGCCTCCCAACAAGCGCTTCTTTATTGTCATTAGCTTGACATCCTTCAATTCTTTTCAATGTAGGCTCTGAACCTCTTTTTCCTTATCCCATTGTCCTCCCAAGTACAGCTTTGCTCTGTGACCATTTACTGTGAATTGACACTTTGTTGCTTCATCTAGCAATTCAATACTCCCATAAGGAAGAACCTTTGTCACCAAGTATGGGCCAGTCCACTTAGACTTAAGTTTGCCAGGGAAGATCTTAAGCCTTGAGTTATACAGGAGCACTTGCTGTCCTGGCTTGAACTCCTTCTTTGTGATCTTCTTATCATGCCACCTCTTAGCTCTTTCCTTGTATATCTTAGCACTCTCATAGGCTTCTAGTCTGAATTCATCTAACTCATTTAGTTGTAACAACCTTTTCTCTCCTGCAGCTTGGGAATCAAGGTTGAGGAGTTTAGTGGCCCAAAAGGCTCTGTGTTCAAGCTCTACAAGGAGGTGGCAGGATTTGCCATACAATAGCTGAAAGGATGACTTGCCAATAAGAGTTTTGAAAGCTGTCCTATATGCCCATAATGCATCTTCTAGCTTCCTAGCCCAATCTTTTCTTGTGCTTCCCACTGTTTTCTCTAGGATTTTCTTTAATTCCCTATTTGCTAGTTCAGCCTGGCCATTAGTCTGAGGGTGGTAAGGTGTGGCTACTTTATGGATTACTCCATATTTGTGGAGGAGTTTTGATGACAAGTCATCTTAGCCTAGTTTCACTAGCCTTTTTCTTATCTTTTCAATTGAATTATGCACTTTCTTGAGCCACAAGCAAGCCAATTGGGTAGATTTTCATGCTTCCTTTGATTTAATCAACCATAGATGAATTAATGCAATTTCATGAGCTATTATGCTATAATTGTCACATACTATGAAAGAATGAATATCTCATGATTTTGAACATAGCTTTGATGTGTTTGGTTGATTAATGATAGGTGAAGAAAGCTTGGAGAAAGGTTGAAGCAAGAAGGAATGGCTAGGAGGAAGAGAGAACAAAAAGTTTGAGCAAAAGTTTGCCTCAAACTTTAGCTCAAACTTTTGGAATAAGTGAAAACGAACCAGGGAGCAAAAAGCTTGACCAAAAGTTTGCCTCAAACTTTTGTGCAAACTTTTGGGCAAAAAGCTTGAGCAAAAGTTTGCCTCAAACTTTTTGGCAAACTTTTGGCATCACAAATCAACACCCTGGAGAACAAAAGTTTGCGCCAACGTTTGCCTCAAATTTTTTGGCAAACGTTGGCGCCATGAACAACACACCCTGGAGAGCAAAAGCTTGCGCCAACGTTTCAGCAAAAGTTTGACCCCAAACTTTGGCTCAAACGTTGGTATCAGCAAAGATGGGGTGGCTGATATGAAAAGTTTGAGTAAAAGTTTGCCTCAAACTTTTACTCAAACTTTTACTCAAGCTTTCATGATTCCCAACCCGGTTCACTTCGGTTCTTCTCCAAACTCCAAGAGCAATCAACCAAGGCCTCTATCAACCCAATTCCATCAAGAGCAAAGGCCCAATTGAAGGCTTGAAGACCATTTGAAGAAAGTGTATAAATAGCATAGGATTTAAGTTTTTGGAGAGCTTCCCTTTTAGTTTTCATAGGAGCTTTTCTTTTCGGTTTTGATTAGTACACTTAGTAGAGAGCTCACTTTACATTTCTTGGCATTATTGTTTTAATTCAAGAGAATTTGGGAGGAGAATTTATCTCTCTTCTTCCTTGTTCTTGCCCAGCACTCTTTACTTTCCTTGTCTTGGATCTTGGGTTGGAGAATTGAAGGAAATCTGTTTCAATCTCATCCTGAGATCTCTCTGTTTCACTTTACTGCACAATTGAATTTAAATTTCTGTTAATTGCTTCTTCATCTACTTTCTCTGCAATTTACATTTCCTTTGAAATTGTTCTGGTTGGATCTAGGAAGGCATTGAGATCTAGACTTGGTTATCTAGTCTCTTGGTTCCTGAGTTCTGAATTATCATTTTACATTCTCTGTTTACTGCTTTCAAGCTCATTTACATTTCTGTTTCAAGATCCGATTCAATCCAATTCATCTTCCACTCTTGTGTTTGTTGAATTTTACTTTGCCTTGTTTAATTTCTGCAAATCCAATTCCCAATTCCCTTTACAATTCAAGCCATTTACATTTCTTGCACTTTAAGATTCTGCAATTTACATTTCTTGCGTTCTAAGTTTCTGCCATTTAATTTCTTGTTCTTTAAGATTCAGCACTTTAAATTTCAGTTCTCTTTAATTTCATGCAATTTACCCATTCCCTTTACTTTCTATGCAATTTAAATTCCGCAAATCACAAATCTCTCAACCAAATCTTGATTCACTTGACTAAACCAACCACTAAACTAAAATTGCTCAATCCTTCAATCCCTGTGGGATCGACCTCACTCCCGTGAGTTATTATTACTTGATGCGACCCGGTGCACTTGCCGGTGAGTTTTGTGTCGGATCGTTTTCCGCACATCAAGTTTTTGGCGCCGTTGCCGGGGATTGATTAGATTGACAATGATTAAGTGAGGTGGTGATCTAGATCTAGCATTTTTATTTCCTGTTTCTCTAATTTTTTACTAACACGCTAACTGTTTGAAATTTTGCTTAAACTAAACTTCGTTCTAGCAACAGACTGAAGAGTTACTGGTGGTGTTTCTTTTGTTTTGTTTGTATGTCAGGTACAGGGAGATCCATTCCTGTTTTATCTGAAACTGACCAGAGAACTCTTAGAAGGTTGAGAAGAGCTGAAAGAGGGAAAAATATTGTTGGAGAGGAAGAATCTGAGGAAGAATATCACGAGATGGAAGGAGATCCATCTAATCCAGGAGGAGAGGTTAACAATAACCCACAGCAGAGGAGAGTATTGGCCTCCTATACCTTTGCAAATGCTAGACATTGTGGAAGCAGCATTCTCACCCCTAATGTCAATGCAAATAACTTTGAATTGGAGCCACAACTCATTACATTGGTCCAAAACAACTGCTCGTTTGGGGGAGGACCATTGGAGGATCCAAATCAACATCTATCTACCTTCTTAAGGATTTGTGACACTGTCAAGTCCAACGGCGTGAATCCTGAAACTTACAAGCTTCTGCTATTCCCGTTCTCATTAAGGGACAAGGCCGCACAATGGCTTGAAATTTTTCCTCAAGGAAGCATCACTAGATGAGATGATTTGGTGACTAAATTTCTAGCCAAATTCTATCCACCTCAAAGAGTCATCAGGCTGAAGACTGAGGTGCAAACATTCACGCAATTGGATGTTGAAAATCTATATGAAGCATGGGAGAGATACAAGGCTCTGCTGAGGAAATGTCCACCAGAAATGTTCACTGAGTGGGACAAGCTACAGAACTTCTATGAAGGACTCACTCTAAAGGCTCAAGAATCACTTGACCACTCAGCTGGAGGATCATTGCAACTGATGAAAACAGCAGAAGAAGCTCAAAATCTTATTGACTTGGTGGCCAACAATCAATATTTCTTTGCTCATCAAAGAAATCGCCAACCATCACAAAGGAGAGGAGTAATGGAGCTAGAAGGGGTGGACTCAATCTTGGCTCAAAACAAGATAATGCAGCAGCAAATTCAACAACAATTTGAGCAAATGGCCAAGAGGATTGATAGCCTCCAAGTCGCAGCAGTTAACACAAGCCAACCATCTTCCACATGGGGGCAAAATGAAGAAACTCAAGAAGAAAACAACAAGAGCAAGTACAGTATATGCACAACCAAGGACCAAATGAAGTGTATGGTGATACATACAATCCATCCTGGAAGAACCACCCAAACCTCAGATGGGGAGATAATCACACCCAAAACCAACATCCATGGCAGAGGAACTCAAACCAAAACAACCCAAGAAGCAACCAAAACCACAACCAGCAGCAAACTAACCAGAACCCCTACAGAAAACCTCAAAACAACTACCCCAACCCCAACCAGTACCAATCCAATAACCAACCCACCAACCAAAATGCCTACCATCCACCACTCACATCTCACAACCCACCTCAAGTATCACCTGAATCTCAAAGACTCACTAACTTGGAGACCTTGATAGACAAAATGTTGAAACACCAGGAAATGACAACCAAGAACCATGAAGCCTCCATAAAGAGCCTAGAGAGGCAAATTGGGCAAATCTCTAAACAGATTTCTGTAGAGAGACCTTCAAGCTCACTGCCGAGTGACACAATCCCAAATCCTAAGGAAGAATGCAAGGCAATACAATTAAGGAGTGGGAGAACATTGATGAGCAACAATGACACTACAAAGAAGCAAGCAGAGAGAAGCAAAAGGCCAATAGAAGAGGAGGAGCAAACAAAGGAAGATGAAGCCAAGGATCAAGTTGTGATGCTAAACAAGAGCACTGAGAAACTCAAAGAGAAGGATAACCAGTCACACAATTCAAAAGAAGTGATTCAGGGACAGCAGCAAGTAGGAAAGAGCATCACACCTCCACTGCCATATCCCCAGAAGTTCAACAAAGAGGCTAAGGACCAACATTTTCATAAGTTCCTTGAGACTTTCAAGAAGCTGGAGATCAATATTCCCTTGGCTGAAGCACTTGAGCAAATGCCTCTGTATGCCAAGTTTTTGAAGGAGCTTATCAATAAGAAAAGAAGTTGGGATGAGAAAGAGACCATACTGCTTACTGAGGAATGCAGGGCCTTGATTCAAAAAGGGCTTCCTCCAAAGCTTGAGGACCCAGGGAGCTTCTTGCTGCCTTGCACCATTGGGGAATTAACCATCACTAAAGCAATGTGCGATCTAGGAGCAAGTATCAACTTAATACCATCCTCCTTGGTGAAAAAGTTGCATATAGAGGAAGTTAAACCGGTACAGATATCTCTAGAGCTAGTAGATAAGTCAACGGTATACCCTAGGGGTATGATTGAAAACCTTCTGGTCAAGGTGGACAATTTCATATACCCTGCAGATTTTGTGGTTCTAGATTCAGATAGGGATGATGGTGACTCTAATATACTGGGAAGGCCATTCTTGGCCACTGCTAGAGCTATCATAGACATAGAGCAAGGAGAACTAACTCTCAGGATGCATGATAAGAGTGTCACTCTGAAGGTATTACCAGGAGCCCAGTTTAGTAATGAGAGGAGGGACTACATGGAAATTGACAAGGTGATTCACAACAACATCCCAAGGCAGAAGATTGTGCAGAAGGATGAAAAAGTCCAAGGGGATATTGGAGTATTAGCCACTGAAAAGAGAGATCCCCAAGGTAAGCCTACAGCCAGAAAAGAAAGATCAACAAAAAAAGGGATGAAACGCAGAAACAAAACTAAAAGGGGTTGGAAGAACAGGAAGATTCCAACAGAGGGGCTTTCCAAAGGTGACAAAGTGCAATTGATATATCAACAACTGGGAGCAAGCCAACAGACTGATGACTATTACACTGTCAACAACATACTCTCGTTGGAACATGCTGAAATTGAACACCAGAGAACAAAGAGGAGGATCACAATCAGGGGAGACAAGTTGAGGGACTACAATCCTCAACCACCATAAAAGAAAGCTCTAATGTCAAGCTAATGACAATAAAGAAGCGCTTGTTGGGAGGCAACCCAACCTGAGGTAATTTTCTTTTCATAGCCTTTTCAATAAAAATGTTGAATAATTGGTATGCATTGCAAGGAGCTAAGTTTGTTGTTGCACACCAAAATAATTTAAGGGAGAATGAAGGATTCTAAGTTTGGTGTTCCACCAAAACCTCATTTAAAAGCACATTCTCACCTCCTGCACAATACTAGCTCTAAGCAATCAAATAGGTTATTCACTTACTTAACTGATTTCTAGTTTTAATTCCATAATCTTTAGTAAGGAAACAAGATTTTACATATAGTCAACCTATTGCATCATAGGAAGTGGCAAGAAATTAAGTTTGGTGTTCCCACACCAAATCAAACCCAAAAGCCACACTCAATTCATGCATACTAACCAGTCACCTAAGGGCTTGAGAAGCAAGCAACTTTGGAGAATTATACAGGGAACTAACCACCATTTGAGGACATTATGCATCATAACTCAAAAGGGACACAACAGAAGGAAGGACAAAAGAACTGCAAACCAATAGGTTGTATCTATACTTAACTTCTGCTGTTGAGAAATGCTTTGATTTATGTCTTGCTAAAGTGTTCATCTAGTACGAGTAGAATCATTTTTTTTTTTTGCAATAAGTAAGCTAGCCTATGTGTGTGCTTGTGTGTTTACTTTCACTGAACAAAAAGCATGTTTTGTCCCCTGCATCTTTAATTTAATAAAAGAAATGTTTGAATGTGAAGTGAGATAGTTCTCTGTTAGATAGAAGTACAATAAAAGTAAGTGGTGGTATGAATGTGTGATTGTATGATAGCTCACTTTTAATGAATAAGAGAACTAGGATGTCTCCTCTTACGTAGAAAGCGGCCTACTGTCTATGAATCTCAATCAAATAAAAGTCCTTGGTTAAAAAGAAAAACAAAAAAAAAAGAGAAAAGAAAAAGCCAAAAATGGCAACAAAACAAAAGAAAAACAAAAAGAAACAAAGCTGGACACCAATAGCTTGAACCTTAGAATATATGCCTGTGGTGTCTTTGTATTAGGATCTGCTTGGACTACTAAGCTCTTTGGAGTGCATCAACACTCGGTGACTTGGGTTAACTAACCCGGGATCATCAGCTGAAAGTCCACTATCAAGAGCAACCTAACTACAAGGCATTTAGTAGCCCAAAGAGGTGCTGGGCATCAATGTTTTAAGAAGGAATGTGAGCCAAGTGTCTATAGTGAATAATGTGTCAAGTATAAAGAAAAGAAAATGAACTTGCTACACATGACACTCAAATAAAGCTTATGAACAAAATAATAGCCAAGGATAAAGGAATAATGAGAGGTCATAGCAGTATGTTACTTGAAGCTTGAAGGAGACTTTCTAGGCTTAAGAGTCAATAAGAAGTGAGTGTTTACATATCCACATAAAACCCCATGAACTACCAATAACACTCTACTAGCATGAACATCCTCTTCCATTTCATTCTTTCTTCTCAATAAATCTTTTCTTGCTTGGGGACAAGCAAGCTTTAAGTTTGGTGTTGTGATGACAAGTCATCTTAGCCTAGTTTCACTAGCCTTTTTCTTATGTTTTCAATTGAATTATGCACTTTCTTGAGCCACAAGCAAGCCAATTGGGTAGATTTTCATGCTTCCTTTGATTTAATCAACCATAGATGAATTAATGCAATATCATGAGGTTTTATGCTATAATTGTCACATACTATGAAAGAATGAATATCTCATGATTTTGAGCATAGCTTTGATGTGTTTGGTTGATTAACGATAGGTGAAGAAAGCTTGGAGAAAGGTTGAAGCAAGAAGGAATGGCTAGGAGGAAGAGAGAACCAAAAGTTTGAGCAAAAGTTTGCCTCAAACTTTAGCTCAAACTTTTGGAATAAGTGAAAACGAACCAGGGAGCAAAAAGCTTGACCAAAAGTTTGCCTCAAACTTTTGTGCAAACTTTTGGGCAAAAAGCTTGAGCAAAAGTTTGCCTCAAACTTTTTGGCAAACGTTGGCGCCATGAACAACACACCCTGGAGAGCAAAAGCTTGCGCCAACGTTTGCCTCAAACTTTTTGGCAAACGTTGGCGCCATGAGTGTGCAAGGGGGAGCCAATGTTTGAGCAAAAGTTTGACCCCAAACTTTGGCTCAAACGTTGGTATCAGCAAAGATGGGGTGGCTGATATGAAAATTTTGAGTAAATGTTTGCCTCAAACTTTTACTCAAACTTTTACTCAAGCTTTCATGATTCCAAACCCGGTTCACTTCGGTTCTTCTCCAAACTCCAAGAGCAATCAACCAAGGCCTCTATCAACCCAATTCCATCAAGAGCAAAGGCCCAATTGAAGGCTTGAAGACCATTTGAAGAAAGTGTATAAATAGCATAGGATTTAAGTTTTTGGAGAGCTTCCCTTTTAGTTTTCATAGGAGCTTTTCTTTTCGGTTTTGATTAGTACACTTAGTAGAGAGCTCACTTTACATTTCTTGGCATTGTTGTTTTAATTCAAGAGAATTTGGGAGGAGAATTGATCTCTCTTCTTCCTTGTTCTTGCCCAGCACTCTTTACTTTCCTTGTCTTGGATCTTGGGTTGGAGAATTGAAGGAAATCTGTTTCAATCTCATCCTGAGATCTCTCTGTTTCACTTTACTGCACAATTGAATTTAAATTTCTGTTAATTGCTTCTTCATCTACTTTCTCTACAATTTACATTTCCTTTGAAATTGTTCTTGTTGGATCTAGGAAGGCATTGAGATCTAGACTTGGTTATCTAGTCTCTTGGGTCCTAAGATCTGAATTATCATTTTACATTCTCTGTTTACTGCTTTCAAGCTCATTTACATTTCTGTTTCAAGATCCGATTCAATCCAATTCATCTTCCACTCTTGTGTTTGTTGAATTTTACTTTGCCTTGTTTAATTTCTGCAAATCCAATTCCCAATTCCCTTTACAATTCAAGCCATTTACATTTCTTGCACTTTAAGATTTTGCAATTTACATTTCTTGCATTCTAAGTTTCTGCTATTTAATTTCTTGTTCTTTAAGATTCAACACTTTAAATTTCAGTTCTCTTTAATTTCATGCAATTTACCCATTCCCTTTACTTTCAATGCAATTTAAATTCCGCAAATCACAAATCTCTCAACCAAATCTTGATTCCCTTGACTAAATCAACCACTAAACTAAAATTGCTCAATCCTTCAATCCCTGTGGGATCGACCTCACTCCCGTGAGTTATTATTACTTGATGCGACCCGGTGCACTTGCCGGTGAGTTTTGTGTCGGATCGTTTTCCGCACATCAAGTTTTTGGCGCCGTTGCCGGGGATTGATTAGATTGACAATGATTAAGTGAGGTGGTGATCTAGATCTAGCATTTTTATTTCCTGTTTCTCTAATTTTTGACTAACACGCTAACTGTTTGAAATTTTGCTTAAACTAAACTTCGTTCTAGCAACAGACTGAAGAGTTACTGGTGGTGTTTCTTTTGTTTTGTTTGTATGTCAGGTACAGGGAGATCCATTCCTATTTTATCTGAAACTGACCAGAGAACTCTTAGAAGGTTGAGAAGAGCTGAAAGAGGGAAAAATATTGTTGGAGAGGAAGAATCTGAGGAAGAATATCACGAGATGGAAGGAGATCCATCTAATCCAGGAGGAGAGGTTAACAATAACCCACAGCAGAGGAGAGTATTGGCCTCCTATACCTTTGCAAATGCTAGACATTGTGGAAGCAGCATTCTCACCCCTAATGTCAATGCAAATAACTTTGAATTGGAGCCACAACTCATTACATTAGTCCAAAACAACTGCTCGTTTGGGGGAGGACCATTGGAGGATCCAAATCAACATCTATCTACCTTCTTAAGGATTTGTGACACTGTCAAGTCCAACGGCGTGAATCCTGAAACTTACAAGCTTCTGCTGTTCCCGTTCTCATTAAGGGACAAGGCCGCACAATGGCTTGAAACTTTTCCTCAAGGAAGCATCACTAGCTGGGATGATTTGGTGACTAAATTTCTAGCCAAATTCTATCCACCTCAAAGAGTCATCAGGCTGAAGACTGAGGTGCAAACATTCACGTAATTGGATGCTGAAAATCTATATGAAGCATGGGAGAGATACAAGGCTCTGCTAAGGAAATGTCCACCAGAAATGTTCACTGAGTGGGACAAGCTACAGAACTTCTATGAAGGACTTACTCTAAAGGCTCAAGAATCACTTGACCACTCAGCTGGAGGATCATTGCAACTGATGAAAACAGCAGAAGAAGCTCAAAATCTTATTGACATGGTGGCCAACAATCAATATTTCTTTGCTCATCAAAGAAATCGCCAACCATCACAAAGGAGAGGAGTAATGGAGCTAGAAGGGGTGGACTCAATCTAGGCTCAAAACAAGATAATGCAGCAGCAAATTCAACAACAATTTGAGCAAATGGCCAAGAGGATTGATAGCCTCCAAGTCGCAGCAGTTAACACAAGCCAACCATCTTCCACATGGGGGAAAAATGAAGAAACTCAAGAAGAACAACATCAAGAGCAAGTACAGTATATGCACAACCAAGGACCAAATGAAGTGTATGGTGATACATACAATCCATCCTGGAAGAACCACCCAAACCTCAGATGGGGAGATAATCACACCCAAAACCAACAACCATGGCAGAGGAACTCAAACCAAAACAACCCAAGAAGCAACCAAAACCACAACCAGCAGCAAACTAACCAGAACCCCTACAGAAAACCTCAAAACAACTACCCCAACCCCAACCAGTACCAATCCAATAACCAACCCACCAACCAAAATGCCTACCATCCACCACTCACATCTCACAACCCACCTCAAGTATCACCTGAATCTCAAAGACTCACTAACTTGGAGACCTTGATAGACAAAATGTTGAAACACCAGGAAATGACAACCAATAACCATGAAGCCTCCATAAAGAGCCTAGAGAGGCAAATTGGGCAAATCTCTAAACAGATTTCTGTTGAGAGACCTTCAAGCTCACCGCCGAGTGACACAATCCCAAATCCTAAGGAAGAATGCAAGGCAATACAATTAAGGAGTGGGAGAACATTGATGAGCAACAATGACACTACAAAGAAGCAAGCAGAGAGAAGCAAAAGGCCAATAGAAGAGGAGGAGCAAACAAAGGAAGATGAAGCCAAGGATCAAGTTGTGATGCTAAACAAGAGCACTGAGAAACTCAAAGAGAAGGATAACCAGTCACACAATTCAAAAGAAGTGATTCAGGGACAGCAGCAAGTAGGAAAGAGCATCACACCTCCACTGCCATATCCCCAGAAGTTCAACAAAGAGGCTAAGGACCAACATTTTCATAAGTTCCTTGAGACTTTCAAGAAGCTGGAGATCAATATTCCCTTGGCTGAAGCACTTGAGCAAATGCCTTTGTATGCCAAGTTTTTGAAGGAGCTTATCAATAAGAAAAGAAGTTGGGATGAGAAAGAGACCATACTGCTTACTGAGGAATGCAGGGCCTTGATTCAAAAAGGGCTTCCTCCAAAGCTTGAGGACCCAGGGAGCTTCTTGCTGCCTTGCACCATTGGGGAATTAACCATCACTAAAGCAATGTGCGATCTAGGAGCAAGTATCAACTTAATACCATCCTCCTTGGTGAAAAAGTTGCGTATAGAGGAAGTTAAACCGGTACAGATATCTCTAGAGCTAGTAGATAAGTCAACGGTATACCCCAGAGGTATGATTGAAAACCTTCTGGTCAAGGTGGACAATTTCATATACCCTGCAGATTTTGTGGTTCTAGATTCAGATAGGGATGATGGTGACTCTATTATACTGGGAAGGCCATTCTTGGCCACTGCTAGAGCTATCATAGACATAGAGCAAGGAGAACTAACTCTCAGGATGCATGATAAGAGTGTCACTCTGAAGGTATTACCAGGAGCCCAATTTAGTAATGAGAGGAGGGACTACATGGTAATTGACAAGGTGATTCACAACAACATCCCAAGGCAGAAGATTGTGCAGAAGGATAAAAAAGTCCAAGGGGATATTGGAGTATTAGCCACTGAAAAGAGAGATCCCCAAGGTAAGCCTACAGCCAGAAAAGAAAGATCAACAAAAAAAGGGATGAAACGCAGAAACAAAACAAAAAGGGGTTGGAAGAACAGGAAGATTCCAACAGAGGGGCTTTCCAAAGGTGACAAAGTGCAATTGATATATCAACAACTGGGAGCAAGCCAACAGACTGATGACTATTACACTGTCAGCAACATACTCTCGTTGGAACATGCTGAAATTGAACACCAGAGAACAAAGAGGAGGATCACAGTCAGGGGAGACAAGTTGAGGCACTACAATCCTCAACCACTATAAAAGAAAGCTCTAATGTCAAGCTAATGACAATAAAGAAGCGCTTGTTGGGAGGCAACCCAACCTGAGGTAATTTTCTTTTCATAGCCTTTTCAATAAAAATGTTGAATAATTGGTATACATTGCAAGGAGCTAAGTTTGGTGTTGCACACCAAAACAATTTAAGGGAGAATGAAGGATTCTAAGTTTGGTGTTCCACCAAAACCTCATTTAAAAGCACATTCTCACCTCCTGCACAATACTAGCTCTAAGCAATCAAACAGGTTATTCACTTACTTAACTGATTTCTAGTTTTAATTCCATAACCTTTAGTAAGGAAACAAGATTTTACATATAGTCAACCTATTGCATCAGAGGAAGTGGCAAGAAATTAAGTTTGGTGTTCCCACACCAAATCAAACCCAAAAGCCACACTCAATTCATGCATACTAACCAGTCACCTAAGGGCTTGAGAAGCAAGCAACTTTTGAGAATTATACAGGGAACTAACCACCATTTGAGGACATTATGCATCATAACTCAAAAGGGACACAACAGAAGGAAGGACAAAAGAACTGCAAACCAATAGGTTGTATCTATACTTAACTTCTGCTGTTGAGAAATGCTTTAATTTATGTCTTACTAAAGTGTTCATCTAGTACGAGTAGAATCATTTATTTCTTGCAATAAGTAAGCTAGCCTATGTGTGTGCTTGTGTGTTTACTTTCACTGAACAAAAAGCATGTTTTGTCCCCTGCATCTTTAATTTAATAAAAGAAATGTTTGAATGTGAAGTGAGATAGTTCTCTGTTAGATAGAAGTACAATAAAAGTAAGTGGTGGTATGAATGTGTGATTGTATGATAGCTCACTTTTAATGAATAAGAGAACTAGGATGTCTCCTCTTAAGTAGAAAGTGGCCTACTGTCTATGAATCCCAATCAAATAAAAGTCCTTGGTTAAAAAGAAAAACAAAAAAAAAGAGAAAAGAAAAAGCCAAAAATGGCAACAGAACAAAAGAAAAACAAAAAGAAACAAAGCTGGACACCAATAGCTTGAACCTTAGAATATATGCCTGTGGTGTCTTTGTATTAGGATCTGCTTGGACTACTAAGCTCTTTGGAGTGCATCAACACTCGGTGACTTGGGTTAACTAATCCGGGATCATCAGCTGAAAGTCCACTATCAAGATCAACCTAACTACAAGGCATTTAGTAGCCCAAAGAGGTGCTGGGCATCAATGTTTTAAGAAGGAATGTGAGCCAAGTGTCTATAGTGAATAATGTGTCAAGTATAAAGAAAAGAAAATGAACTTGCTACACATGACACTCAAATAAAGCTTATGAACAAAATAATAGCCAAGGATAAAGGAATAATGAGAGGTCATAGCAGTATGTTACTTGAAGCTTGAAGGAGACTTTCTAGGCTTAAGAGTCAATAAGAAGTGAGTGTTTACATATCCACATAAAACCCCATGAACTACTAATAACACTCTACTAGCATGAACATCCTCTTCCATTTCATTCTTTCTTCTCAATAAATCTTTTCTTGCTTGGGGACAAGCAAGCTTTAAGTTTGGTGTTGTGATGACAAGTCATCTTAGCCTAGTTTCACTAGCCTTTTTCTTATGTTTTCAATTGAATTATGCACTTTCTTGAGCCACAAGCAAGCCAATTGGGTAGATTTTCATGCTTCCTTTGATTTAATCAACCATAGATGAATTAATGCAATTTCATGAGGTTTTATGCTATAATTGTCACATACTATGAAAGAATGAATATCTCATGATTTTGAGCATAGCTTTGATGTGTTTGGTTGATTAATGATAGGTGAAGAAAGCTTGGAGAAAGGTTGAAGCAAGAAGGAATGGCTAGGAGGAAGAGAGAACAAAAAGTTTGAGCAAAAGTTTGCCTCAAACTTTAGCTCAAACTTTTGGAATAAGTGAAAACGAACCAGGGAGCAAAAAGCTTGACCAAAAGTTTGCCTCAAACTTTTGTGCAAACTTTTGGGCAAAAAGCTTGAGCAAAAGTTTGCCTCAAACTTTTTGGCAAACTTTTGGCATCACAAATCAACACCCTGGAGAACAAAAGTTTGCGCCAACGTTTGCCTCAAACTTTTTGGCAAACGTTGGCGCCATGAACAACACACCCTGGAGAGCAAAAGCTTGCGCCAACGTTTGCCTCAAACTTTTTGGCAAACGTTGGCGCCATGAGTGTGCAAGGGGGAGCCTACGTTTGAGCAAAAGTTTGACCCCAAACTTTGGCTCAAACGTTGGTATCAGCAAAGATGGGGTGGCTGATATGAAAAGTTTGAGTAAAAGTTTGCCTCAAACTTTTACTCAAACTTTTACTCAAGCTTTCATGATTCCAAACCCGGTTCACTTCGGTTCTTCTCCAAACTCCAAGAGCAATCAACCAAGGCCTCTATCAACCCAATTCCATCAAGAGCAAAGGCCCAATTGAAGGCTTGAAGACCATTTGAAGAAAGTGTATAAATAGCATAGGATTTAAGTTTTTGGAGAGCTTCCCTTTTAGTTTTCATAGGAGCTTTTCTTTTCGGTTTTGATTAGTACACTTAGTAGAGAGCTCACTTTACATTTCTTGGCATTGTTGTTTTAATTCAAGAGAATTTGGGAGGAGAATTGATCTCTCTTCTTCCTTGTTCTTGCCCAGCACTCTTTACTTTCCTTGTCTTGGATCTTGGGTTGGAGAATTGAAGGAAATCTGTTTCAATCTCATCCTGAGATCTCTCTGTTTCACTTTACTGCACAATTGAATTTAAATTTCTGTTAATTGCTTCTTCATCTACTTTCTCTGCAATTTACATTTCCTTTGAAATTGTTCTTGTTGGATCTAGGAAGGCATTGAGATCTAGACTTGGTTATCTAGTCTCTTGGGTCCTGAGATCTGAATTATCATTTTACATTCTCTGTTTACTGCTTTCAAGCTCATTTACATTTCTGTTTCAAGATCCGATTCAATCCAATTCATCTTCCACTCTTGTGTTTGTTGAATTTTACTTTGCCTTGTTTAATTTCTGCAAATCCAATTCCTAATTCCCTTTACAATTCAAGCCATTTACATTTCTTGCACTTTAAGATTCTGCAATTTACATTTCTTGCGTTCTAAGTTTCTGCCATTTAATTTCTTGTTCTTTAAGATTCAGCACTTTAAATTTCAGTTCTCTTTAATTTCATGCAATTTACCCATTCCCTTTACTTTCTATGTAATTTAAATTCTGCAAATCACAAATCTCTCAACCAAATCTTGATTCGCTTGACTAAATCAACCACTAAACTAAAATTGCTCAATCCTTCAATCCCTGTGGGATCGACCTCACTCCCGTGAGTTATTATTACTTGATGCGACCCGGTGCACTTGCCGGTGAGTTTTGTGTCGGATCGTTTTCCGCACATCAAGTTTTTGGCGCCGTTGCCGGGGATTGATTAGATTGACAATGATTAAGTGAGGTGG
This sequence comes from Arachis ipaensis, assembly GCF_059453495.1. Taxonomy (NCBI): domain Eukaryota; kingdom Viridiplantae; phylum Streptophyta; class Magnoliopsida; order Fabales; family Fabaceae; genus Arachis; species Arachis ipaensis. The sequence continues at coordinate 83,548,752 of NC_142444.1, forward strand.
TGATTTAGATCTAGCATTTTTATTTCCTGTTTCTCTAATTTTTGACTAACACGCTAACTGTTTGAAATTTTGCTTAAACTAAACTTCGTTCTAGCAACAGACTGAAGAGTTACTGGTGGTGTTTCTTTTGTTTTGTTTGTATGTCAGGTACAGGGAGATCCATTCCTGTTTTATCTGAAACTGACCAGAGAACTCTTAGAAGGTTGAGAAGAGCTGAAAGAGGGAAAAATATTGTTGGAGAGGAAGAATCTGAGGAAGAATATCACGAGATGGAAGGAGATCCATCTAATCCAGGAGGAGAGGTTAACAATAACCCACAGTAGAGGAGAGTATTGGCCTCCTATACCTTTGCAAATGCTAGACATTGTGGAAGCAGCATTCTCACCCCTAATGTCAATGCAAATAACTTTGAATTGAAGCCACAACTCATTACATTGGTCCAAAACAACTGCTCGTTTGGGGGAGGACCATTGGAGGATCCAAATCAACATCTATCTACCTTCTTAAGGATTTGTGACACTGTCAAGTCCAACAGCGTGAATCCTGAAACTTACAAGCTTCTGCTGTTCCCGTTCTCATTAAGGGACAAGGCCGCACAATGGCTTGAAACTTTTCCTCAAGGAAGCATCACTAGCTGGGATGATTTGGTGACTAAATTTCTAGCCAAATTCTATCCACCTCAAAGAGTCATCAGGCTGAAGACTGAGGTGCAAACATTCACGTAATTGGATGCTGAAAATCTATATGAAGCATGGGAGAGATACAAGGCTCTGCTGAGGAAATGTCCACCAGAAATGTTCACTGAGTGGGACAAGCTACAGAACTTCTATGAAGGACTTACTCTAAAGGCTCAAGAATCACTTGACCACTCAGCTGGAGGATCATTGCAACTGATGAAAACAGCAGAAGAAGCTCAAAATCTTATTGACATGGTGGCCAACAATCAATATTTCTTTGCTCATCAAAGAAATCGCCAACCATCACAAAGGAGAGGAGTAATGGAGCTAGAAGGGGTGGACTCAATCTTGGCTCAAAACAAGATAATGCAGCAGCAAATTCAACAACAATTTGAGCAAATGGCCAAGAGGATTGATAGCCTCCAAGTCGCAGCAGTTAACACAAGCCAACCATCTTCCACATGGGGGCAAAATGAAGAAACTCAAGAAGAACAACAACAAGAGCAAGTACAGTATATGCACAACCAAGGACCAAATGAAGTGTATGGTGATACATACAATCCATCCTGGAAGAACCACCCAAACCTCAGATGGGGAGATAATCACACCCAAAACCAACAACCATGGCAGAGGAACTCAAACCAAAACAACCCAAGAAGCAACCAAAACCACAACCAGCAGCAAACTAACCAGAACCCCTACAGAAAACCTCAAAACAACTACCCCAACCCCAACCAGTACCAATCCAATAACCAACCCACCAACCAAAATGCCTACCATCCACCACTCACATCTCACAACCCACCTCAAGTATCACCTGAATCTCAAAGACTCACTAACTTGGAGACCTTGATAGACAAAATGTTGAAACACCAGGAAATGACAACCAAGAACCATGAAGCCTCCATAAAGAGCCTAGAGAGGTAAATTGGGCAAATCTCTAAACAGATTTCTGTTGAGAGACCTTCAAGCTCACTGCTGAGTGACACAATCCCAAATCCTAAGGAAGAATGCAAGGCAATACAATTAAGGAGTAGGAGAACATTGATGAGCAACAATGACACTACAAAGAAGCAAGCAGAGAGAAGCAAAAGGCCAATAGAAGAGGAGGAGCACACAAAGGAAGATGAAGCCAAGGATCAAGTTGTGATGCTAAACAAGAGCACTGAGAAACTCAAAGAGAAGGATAACCAGTCACACAATTCAAAAGAAGTGATTCAGGGACAGCAGCAAGTAGGAAAGAGCATCACACCTCCACTGCCATATCCCCAGAAGTTCAACAAAGAGGCTAAGGACCAACATTTTCATAAGTTCCTTGAGACTTTTAAGAAGCTGGAGATCAATATTCCCTTGGCTGAAGCACTTGAGCAAATGCCTCTGTATGCCAAGTTTTTGAAGGAGCTTATCAATAAGAAAAGAAGTTGGGATGAGAAAGAGACCATACTGCTTACTGAGGAATGCAGGGCCTTGATTCAAAAAGGGCTTCCTCCAAAGCTTGAGGACCCAGGGAGCTTCTTGCTGCCTTGCACCATTGGGGAATTAACCATCACTAAAGCAATGTGCGATCTAGGAGCAAGTATCAACTTAATACCATCCTCCTTGGTGAAAAAGTTGCGTATAGAGGAAGTTAAACCGGTACAGATATCTCTAGAGCTAGTAGATAAGTCAACGGTATACCCCAGGGGTATGATTGAAAACCTTCTGGTCAAGGTGGACAATTTCATATACCCTGCAGATTTTGTGGTTCTAGATTCAGATAGGGATGATGGTGACTCTATTATACTGGGAAGGCCATTCTTGGCCACTGCTAGAGCTATCATAGACATAGAGCAAGGAGAACTAACTCTCAGGATGCATGGTAAGAGTGTCACTCTGAAGGTATTACCAGGAGCCCAGTTTAGTAATGAGAGGAGGGACTACATGGAAATTGACAAGGTGATTCACAACAACATCCCAAGGCAGAAGATTGTGCAGAAGGATAAAAAAGTCCAAGGGGATATTGGAGTATTAGCCACTGAAAAGAGAGATCCCCAAGGTAAGCCTACAGCCAGAAAAGAAAGATCAACAAAAAAAGGGATGAAACGCAGAAACAAAACAAAAAGGGGTTGGAAGAACAGGAAGATTCCAACAGAGGGCCTTTCCAAAGGTGACAAAGTGCAATTGATATATCAACAACTGGGAGCAAGCCAACAGACTGATGACTATTACACTGTCAGCAACATACTCTCGTTGGAACATGCTGAAATTGAACACCAGAGAACAAAGAGGAGGATCACAGTCAGGGGAGACAAGTTGAGGCACTACAATCCTTAACCACCATAAAAGAAAGCTCTAATGTCAAGCTAATGACAATAAAGAAGCGCTTGTTGGGAGGCAACCCAACCTGAGGTAATTTTCTTTTCATAGCCTTTTCAATAAAAATGTTGAATAATTGGTATGCATTGCAAGGAGCTAAGTTTGGTGTTGCACACCAAAACAATTTAAGGGAGAATGAAGGATTCTAAGTTTGGTGTTCCACCAAAACCTCATTTAAAAGCACATTCTCACCTCCTGCACAATACTAGCTCTAAGCAATCAAACAGGTTATTCACTTACTTAACTGATTTCTAGTTTTAATTCCATAACCTTTAGTAAGGAAACAAGATTTTACATATAGTCAACCTATTGCATCAGAGGAAGTGGCAAGAAATTAAGTTTGGTGTTCCCACACCAAATCAAACCCAAAAGCCACACTCAATTCATGCATACTAACCAGTCACCTAAGGGCTTGAGAAGCAAGCAACTTTTGAGAATTATACAGGGAACTAACCACCATTTGAGGACATTATGCATCATAACTCAAAAGGGACACAACAGAAGGAAGGACAAAAGAACTGCAAACCAATAGGTTGTATCTATACTTAACTTCTGCTGTTGAGAAATGCTTTGATTTATGTCTTACTAAAGTGTTCATCTAGTACGAGTAGAATCATTTTTTTTTGCAATAAGTAAGCTAGCCTATGTGTGTGCTTGTGTGTTTACTTTCACTGAACAAAAAGCATGTTTTGTCCCCTGCATCTTTAATTTAATAAAAGAAATGTTTGAATGTGAAGTGAGATAGTTCTCTGTTAGATAGAAGTACAATAAAAGTAAGTGGTGGTATGAATGTGTGATTGTATGATAGCTCACTTTTAATGAATAAGAGAACTAGGATGTCTCCTCTTAAGTAGAAAGTGGCCTACTGTCTATGAATCTCAATCAAATAAAAGTCCTTGGTTAAAAAGAAAAACAAAAAAAAAGAGAAAAGAAAAAGCCAAAAATGGCAACAGAACAAAAGAAAAACAAAAAGAAACAAAGCTAGACACCAATAGCTTGAACCTTAGAATATATGCCTGTGGTGTCTTTGTATTAGGATCTGCTTGGACTACTAAGCTCTTTGGAGTACATCAACACTCGGTGACTTGGGTTAACTAATCCGGGATCATCAGCTGAAAGTCCACTATCAAGAGCAACCTAACTACAAGGCATTTAGTAGCCCAAAGAGGTGCTGGGCATCAATGTTTTAAGAAGGAATGTGAGCCAAGTGTCTATAGTGAATAATGTGTCAAGTATAAAGAAAAGAAAATGAACTTGCTACACATGACACTCAAATAAAGCTTATGAACAAAATAATAGCCAAGGATAAAGGAATAATGAGAGGTCATAGCAGTATGTTACTTGAAGCTTGAAGGAGACTTTCTAGGCTTAAGAGTCAATAAGAAGTGAGTGTTTACATATCCACATAAAACCCCATGAACTACCAATAACACTCTACTAGCATGAACATCCTCTTCCATTTCATTCTTTCTTCTCAATAAATCTTTTCTTGCTTGGGGACAAGCAAGCTTTAAGTTTGGTGTTGTGATGACAAGTCATCTTAGCCTAGTTTCACTAGCCTTTTTCTTATGTTTTCAATTGAATTATGCACTTTCTTGAGCCACAAGCAAGCCAATTGGGTAGATTTTCATGCTTCCTTTGATTTAATCAACCATAGATGAATTAATGCAATTTCATGAGGTTTTATGCTATAATTGTCACATACTATGAAAGAATGTATATCTCATGATTTTGAGCATAGCTTTGATGTGTTTGGTTGATTAATGATAGTTGAAGAAAGCTTGGAGAAAGGTTGAAGCAAGAAGGAATGGCTAGGAGGAAGAGAGAACAAAAAGTTTGAGCAAAAGTTTGCCTCAAACTTTAGCTCAAACTTTTGGAATAAGTGAAAACGAACCAGGGAGCAAAAAGCTTGACCAAAAGTTTGCCTCAAACTTTTGTGCAAACTTTTGGGCAAAAAGCTTGAGCAAAAGTTTGCCTCAAACTTTTTGGCAAACTTTTGGCATCACAAATCAACACCCTGGAGAACAAAAGTTTGCGCCAACGTTTGCCTCAAACTTTTTGGCAAACGTTGGCGCCATGAACAACACACCCTGGAGAGCAAAAGCTTGCGCCAACGTTTGCCTCAAACTTTTTGGCAAACGTTGGCGCCATGAGTGTGCAAGGGGGAGCCAACGTTTGAGCAAAAGTTTGACCCCAAACTTTGGCTCAAACGTTGGTATCAGCAAAGATGGGGTGGCTGATATGAAAAGTTTGAGTAAAAGTTTGCCTCAAACTTTTACTCAAACTTTTACTCAAGCTTTCATGATTCCAAACCCGGTTCACTTCGGTTCTTCTCCAAACTCCAAGAGCAATCAACCAAGGCCTCTATCAACCCAATTCCATCAAGAGCAAAGGCCCAATTGAAGGCTTGAAGACCATTTGAAGAAAGTGTATAAATAGTATAGGATTTAAGTTTTTGGAGAGCTTCCCTTTTAGTTTTCATAGGAGCTTTTCTTTTCGGTTTTGATTAGTACACTTAGTAGAGAGCTCACTTTACATTTCTTGGCATTGTTGTTTTAATTCAAGAGAATTTGGGAGGAGAATTGATCTCTCTTCTTCCTTGTTCTTGCCCAGCACTCTTTACTTTCCTTGTCTTGGATCTTGGGTTGGAGAATTGAAGGAAATCTGTTTCAATCTCATCCTGAGATCTCTCTGTTTCACTTTACTGCACAATTGAATTTAAATTTCTGTTAATTGCTTCTTCATCTACTTTCTCTGCAATTTACATTTCCTTTGAAATTGTTCTTGTTGGATCTAGGAAAGCATTGAGATCTAGACTTGGTTATCTAGTCTCTTGGGTCCTGAGATCTGAATTATCATTTTACATTCTCTGTTTACTGCTTTCAAGCTCATTTACATTTCTGTTTCAAGATCTGATTCAATCCAATTCATCTTCCACTCTTGTGTTTGTTGAATTTTACTTTGCCTTGTTTAATTTCTGCAAATCCAATTCCCAATTCCCTTTACAATTCAAGCCATTTACATTTCTTGCACTTTAAGATTATGCAATTTAAATTTCTTGCGTTCTAAGTTTCTGCCATTTAATTTCTTGTTCTTTAAGATTCAGCACTTTAAATTTCAGTTCTCTTTAATTTCATGCAATTTACCCATTCCCTTTACTTTCTATGCAATTTAAATTCTGCAAATCACAAATCTCTCAACCAAATCTTGATTCGCTTGACTAAATCAACCACTAAACTAAAATTGCTCAATCCTTCAATCCCTGTGGGATCGACCTCACTCCCGTGAGTTATTATTACTTGATGTGACCCGGTGCACTTGCCGGTGAGTTTTGTGTCGGATCGTTTTCCGCACATCAAGTTTCTCCATCTGTTTGTTGCAAAAGTGACCACCACCATCACTGACAAGACCCTTGGGCACTCCATATCTTGTGAAAATGTGCTTTTTAAGGAATTGGAGGACAATCTGTGCATCACAGGTGGTTGTGGCTATGGCTTCCACCCACTTTGAGACGTACTCCACTGCTACTAAGATATATCTGAAAGAATAGGAAGGGGAAAGGGTCCCATGAAATCAATTCCCCATAGATCAAATAATTCCAATTCCAAGATGAAGTTTTGAGGCATCTCGTTCCTTTTTGTCAATCCTCCTGCTCTCTGGCATTCATTACATTGGTGAACATACTCTCTGGCATCCTTGAAGATAGTTGGCCAATAGAAGCCACTCTGCAGTATCTTTGCAGCTGTTCTTTCTGGGCCAAAGTGTCCACCATAAGCTGAACCATGGCAATGCCACAAGATATCCCTCATTTAACTCTCAGGAACACACCTTCTAATTACTCCATCAGAACATCTCTTGAACAGGAAGGGTTCATCCCATAAAAATTTCCTTCCCTCATTGATTAACTTCTTCACTTGTTGCTTAGAAAACTCTTGAGGTATCTTCTTTCCCACTTTGTAGTTTGCTATGTCAGCAAACCAAGGTGCTTGCTGGATCTGCAAAAGGTGCTCATCTGGGAAGCTTTCATTCACGGGCTGGGAGGCTTTTTGAATTGTTTCTTGTGGTAGCCTTGATAAATGATCAGCAACCCGGTTCTCAGTGCCCTTCCTGTTCCTTACCTCAATATCAAACTCTTGTAAGAGTAATATCCACCTGATAAGTCTTGGTTTAGCATCCTGCTTTGACATCAAATACTTAAGGGCAGCATGGTCAGTATAAACCACAATTTTAGATCCTATCAAGTATGATCTAAACTTATCAAATGCATAGACTACAGCTAACAATTCCTTTTCTGTTGTGGTGTAATTTTTCTGGGCCTCATTCAACACTTTACTTGCATAATATATGACATGATGCAGGTTTCCCTTCTTTTGTCCAAGTATAGCACCAATTGCAAGGTCACTTGCATCACACATGAGTTCAAAAGGCAGTTCCCAATCTGGGGGTGTGATGATTGGTGCTGTTGTGAGTCTGTTTTTTAAAGTTTCAAAGGCATGCCGGCAGTTTTCATCAAACACAAAAGGATTATCTAGCATTAATAGATTACTCAAAGGCTTGGCTATTTTTGAAAAATCCTTGATAAACCTTCTATAAAATCCTGCATGTCCCAAGAAACTTCTAACAGATTTCACATTAGCTGGTGGAGGGAGTTTTTCTATGATCTCAACCTTTGCCTTGTCAACCTCTATCCCTTTTCTTGAAACCTTATGACCAAGAACAATTTCCCCGGGTACCATGAAATGGCACTTCTCCCAGTTCAAAACTAAATTAGTTTCTTGGCATCATTTCAAGACAAGAGTTAGATGGTTCAGGCAAGTGTTGAAATTATCACCAAAAACAGAAAAGTCGTCCATGAAGACCTCTAAAATTTTTTCAACCATATCAGAGAAAATGGAAAGCATACACCTCTGAAATGTGGCTGGGGCGTTGCACAACCCAAATGGCATCCTCCTGTATGCAAAAACTCCGAATGGACATGTGAAGGTGGTCTTCTCTTGGTCCTTGGGATCTACCACGATTTGATTGTACCCAGAATACCCGTCCAAAAAGCAATAATAGGCATGGCCGGCCAATCTTTCCAGCATCTGATCAATAAATGGGAGAGGGAAATGATCCTTCCTTGTGACATCATTCAATCTTCTATAGTCTATGCACATTCTCCACCCAGTCACTGTTCTAGTAGGGATCAACTCATTCTTTTCATTAGTGATGACCGTCATTCCTCCTTTCTTTGGTACAACTTGAACCGGGCTCACCCATGAGCTGTCAGATATTGGGAAGATTATCCCTGCATTCCATAACTTTATTACTTCTTTCTGGACAACTTCCTTCATTGTGGGATTTAGCCTTCTCTGAGGTTGAACCCCTGGTTTGGAATTGTCCTCCAAGAGGATCTTATGCATACACACTGCAGGGCTGATGCCTTTCAGATCATCAATGGTCCATCCCAAAGCATCTTTGTGAGCTCTGAGTACATCAAGAAGTTCTCCTTCTTCCTTTTTTGTCAGGGATGAATTAATGATCACTGGGAAGCTTTCCGATGTGCCAAGGAAAGCATATTTGAGATGGGTGGGTAATGGCTTCAGTTCTTATTTTTGTACTTCTTCCTTCTTGTCTTGTTTTTCATCTTGCTCAATAGAAGTCTCAGCTACTTGTTCCTCTGTTGTCCCTTGATTTCCTTCTTGCTCTTGAGGATTTTCTTCCAGCATTTCTTCCACCAAACTCTCTATCATATCCACTCTCATGTAATTCTCTTGCTCAGGAATGTGTTGCATTGACTTGAAAACATTTATGACCATTTGTTCATTGTGGGCCCTGAAGATCATTTCTCCTTTTTCTACATCAATGATGGCTTTTGCTGTGGCTAGAAATGACCTTCCCAAAATGATTGAATTGTTTCCTTCCTCTTCAGTATCCAAAATCACAAAATCTGCTGGGAAAATAAACTCCCCAACCTTCACCAACAGATTCTCCACAATTCCATTGGGTGTTTTGATTGATCTGTCAACCATGACCAACGACATCCTGGTGGGTTTAAGTTCTTCTATGGTAAGCTTTCTCATCATTGAGAGAGGCATTAAGTTGATACTGGCACCAAGGTCACAGAGAGCTTTGTTGAGAACTATTCTGCCAATGGTGCATGAGACTACAAAGCTTCCTGGATCCTTGAGTTTTGGTGGAATGCCCCTTTGAATCACAGCACTGCATTCTTCGGTGAGTAACACGGTTTCCTTCTCAAGCCAACTTCTTTTCTTGTTGATAAGCTCCTTCAAAAACTTGGCATACAAAGGCATTTGCTCAAGTGCTTCAGCAAAGGGAATATTGATTTCCAGCTTTTTAAAAGTCTCAAGGAACTTATGAAAATGTTGGTCCTTAGTCTCTTTGCTGAATCTCTGGGGATATGGCAGTGGAGGTGTGATGCTTTTTCCTACTTGCTGTTGTCCCTGAATCACTTCTTTTGAATTGTGTGGCTGGTTGTTCTTTTCTTTGAGTTTCTCAGTGCTCTTGTTTGGCATCACAACTTGATCCTTGGCTTCATCTGCCTTTGTTTGCTTTTCATCTTCTATTGGTCTTTTGCTACTCTCTACTTGCTTCTTTGTAGTGTCATTGTTGCTCATCAATGTTCTCCCACTCCTTAATTGTATTGCCTTGCATTCTTCCTTAGGATTTGGGATTGTGTCACTCGGTAGTGAGTTTGAAGGTCTCTCAACAGAAATCTGTTTGGAGATTTGCCCAATTTGCCTCTCTAGGCTCTTCATGAAGGCTTCATGATTCTTGGTTGTCATTTCTTGGTGTTTCCACATTTTGTCTATCAAGGTTTCCAAGTTGGTGAGTCTTTGAGATTCAGGTGATGCTTGTGGTGGGTTGTGAGATGTGGATGGTGGATGGTAGGCATTTTGGTTGGTGGGTTGGTTATTAGATTGGTAATGGTTGGGGTTGGGGTAGTTGTTTTGAGGTTTTTTGTAGGGGTTTTGGTTAGTTTGTTGCTGGTTGTGGTTTTGGTTGTTTCTTGAAGTGTTTTGGTTTGAGTTCCTCTGCAATGGTTGTTGGTTTTGGGTGTGATTATCTCCCCATCTGAGGTTTGGGTGGTTCTTCCAAGATGAATTGTATGTATCACCATACACTTCATTTGGTCCTTGGTTGTGCATATACTGCACTTGCTCTTATTGTTGTTCTTCTTGGTTCTCCTCATTCTGCCCCCAAGGAGTTGTTGGTTGGCTCGTGTTAACTGCTGCAACTTGGAGGCTATCAATCCTCTTGGCCATCTGCTCAAATTGTTGTTGAATTTGCTGCTGCATCATTTTGTTTTGAGCTAGAATTGAGTCCACTCCTTCCAACTCCATCACTCCCTTCCTCTGTGACGGTTGTCGTTGCCTTGGGTGAGCAAAGAAATATTGGTTGTTGGCCACCATATCAATGAGATTTTGGGCTTCCTCTGCTATTTTCATCAATTGTAAAGAACCTCCTGCTGAATAATCCAAAGCCTCTTGAGATTTTAGTGTCAAGCCCTCATAGAAATTCTGTAATCTATCCCACCCACTGAACATTCCTGGTGGACACTTCCTAATTAGCGCTTTGTATCGTTCCCATGCCTCATACAAGGGTTCAGCATCCATTTGTGTGAATGTTTGCACTTCAGTCTTGATGCCAAGGCATCATAGGCTAGTTTCACTAGCATTTTTCTGTTAGTTTTAGTTGTTTTATGCATTTTCTTGAGCTTAAAGTAACCAAAAATGGTTAAATGAAGAACAAAGTAATGAACCATCCAAACAATATGATTTTGATGCAAATTCCATGAGTTTTAGTTATATTACTTAAATGCTATGAATGGAAGATTTCTCATGAAATTTTGCAAGACTTTGATGCAATTGTTTGGATGATTTCAGGGAAGAAGAGGCTAAGCAAGGAAGCAACAAAATCAATAAAGGAAGCTGGAATATCACATGTGGAGTTTAAGTTCCAGTTTAAGCCTAAACTGGAGCTTAAACGCCAAAATCATGAAGGATAAAGAATGCTGGGATTGAAGTTTAACCTCCAGTTTGACCTCAAACTGGAGGTTAAACGCCAGAATGAAAAGCCTCACTAAAGAAGCATTCCACGTTTAACCTCCAGTTTGACCTCAAACTGGAGGTTAAACGCCAGAATGAGTATGCCACCCAGGGAGGAGTTCCACGTTTAACCTCCAGTTTGACCTCAAACTGGAGGTTAAACGCCAGAACCAGGAAGAGTACCAGGGAGCCATTCCACGTTTAAGCTCCAGTTTGACTCAAACTGGAGCTTAAACGTGTTCGATAGCTTTTCTACTCCAGGGTTGCTCTCTCCATTTCCACGTTTAACCTCCAGTTTGACCTCAAACTGGAGGTTAAACGTGTTCGACACCTCCAGGGCTACCATTCTAAGCTTCCACGTTTAACCTCCAGTTTGACCTCAAACTGGAGGTTAAACGTGTTCGACCTCCAGTATGCCTCCACCCTTTTCCACGTTTAACCTCCAGTTTGACCTCAAACTGGAGGTTAAACGTGTTCGACCTCCAGGGCTGCCCTTCCTATCTCCACGTTTAAGCTTCAGTTTAACCTTAAACTGAAGCTTAAACGTGTTCGACTACATGACTCTCCAGGGCTACCTTCTTCCATTTTCACGTTTAAGCTTCAGTTTAACCTTAAACTGAAGCTTAAACGTGCTTCTACAAAAGGCCTCACTGGAAGTGTCTGGCGTTTAAGCTACAGTTTAAGCTTAAACTACAACTTAAACGCCACTCTTGGAAAAGGTTTCTGGGCCAAAAATATTGTGATTTAAGTTAGTCTTTGAGCACAAATATTAACTTAAACTTACTTTGGTATGAAACCCAATTGAATATCATGGTTTATGGGATTGGGCCTGAAGGATTGATGAGTTTGAAATCTCAATTTATTGAGTCATGTGTCATTATTTGATTATCACTAAGTTGGCTCAATAAATGTTACAGGATTTGGATCAACAACCTCATCAAGATTATGGATCATAAACCCAAGGCAAAAGGAAAGCAAGGAGAGGCCTCAAAGCCCAAGAAGCACAACTGAAGCTCAATATAGAAAGTGTATAAATAGGATAGAAGTTAAGTTAGAGTGGACTTTTACTTTTCACTTTTAGCTAGTTTTCCTTTTCTTTGTAATTGAATTCAGAGCTATGATTCACTAAACCCCCTTTCATTGGGTTAGGGAGCTCTATTGTAATTCAATGAATCAATAATAGTTTATCTTCTTCTTCAATCTTTTCTCTTGAATTTTGTTAGAAAGCTTCTCGATCTAATTCCATTGAGTAGTTGTCTTGGGAAAGAAACTACTCATACTTGGAATCCTTCGGAGCCTTGGGAAAGGAATGGAGGATTCATGCTAGAGAAGCTTTCTCACAGTGGATTGGATTGGGGTTTGGATGGATATTGTGACATGTAATCCTACCAAATTGTGGTTCATGAAATTGTGTGGTATAATCAGTGATCAAGCATCATCTCTTCTTATGAACATTTAAACCAAGGGATTGGGAATTTGTTTGTTTTTAGAGAGCATTGGTGAGCCAAGGAATTGGGATCCAATCATATAAGATTGCCAAGCAAAATTCAATGAACGCATTGGTTGAGGAAGAGATAAACATATTTTGATTCGGAGATCTCAATATCTCCTATAACCCAATGAATTCCCCATTTCTGATTTCCACTTTCTCTTTACATTCTGCAACTCAATTCTTGCAATCACCCCCATTCCCTTTTAATTTCAGCAATTTACATTCTGCTCTTTAATTCATGCAATTTAAGATTCAGCCATTTAATTTTCTTGTCATTTACTTTTCCCGCCAATTTTACATTCCGCAATTCTCATCTCAAATCTTGATTCAGCTCAACTAGAACACACTTCTAATCCGAATTGCTCACTCAACCAATCCTTGTGGGATTCGACCTCACTCTATTGTGAGTTTTTACTTGACGATGATAACCGGTGCACTTGCCGGAAGGAATTTTGCCGATCGTGCAATTTCCTAAATCGTAGCATAACAAGTTTATGTGCATCAAGTTTATGGCACCGTTGCCGGGGATTGGTTTTCGATTGACAATTCTCAAATTGGAAGCTAACTAGATTGAGCAATTTTCTCTTGCTTTGTTAATTCTGTTCAAGATACTTGTTGAATTTTAATTTCTGCACTTGGTTACATGCTTTCCTTCTTTATGCCTTTAAACTCATGCAACTAACTCACTGACTCACTAACTGTTTGAATTAATTCCTCAATTGAGCTAACCATACTCTTCCATTAACCAAGAGTATTTCACTTGTTTGTGTTTGAGCTGTGTTCTTGTATGACAGGTAGGAGAGGAGAGACATCAACTCCTCCATATACCGAACCAGAGAGGACCCTTCATAGACTTAGAAGGGAAGCAAGAGGGAAGAGAGTAGTGGGAGAAGAGGAATCTGAAGGAGAATCTGAGGACAATTTTGAGGAAGCTTTAGATCTCAACATGGATAGAGAAGTTCACAACCATGAGAGAGCTGATGGAAACGATGCCATCCCTGAGAGGAGGGTTCTTAGTTCATACATAAACCCAACCTCTGGGAATTGTGGTAGTAGCATCCAGAAACCACCCATTCAGGCCAACAATTTTGAGCTCAAGCCACAGCTAATATCACTTGTGGAAAATCATTGTTCCTTTGGAGGAAGTGCTAATGAAGACCCAAACCAACATCTCACAAAATTCCTGAGAATTTGTGACACTGTGAAGTCCAATGGAGTCCAGGAAGATGCCTATAAACTGCTTTTGTTCCCATTTTCACTTAGGGACAAAGCAGCTAAGTGGCTGGAATCATTCCCAAGGGGGAGTCTAACAACATGGGATGAGGTGGAAAGCAAGTTTCTGGCACGTTTCTACCCTCCACAAAAGGTCAATAGGCTTCGATCTGAGGTTCAGACTTTTAGACAACAAGATGGTGAAACTCTCTACGAGGCATGGGAGAGATTCAAGGAAATGCCCACCAAACATGTTCCATGATTGGGTGCAACTGCACATCTTCTATGATGGGCTCTCTTATGAATCAAGGAAGGCTGTAGACCATTCATCAGGAGGTTCATTGAACAGGAAAAAGACTGTGGAAGAAGCCATTGAAGTGATCGAGACAGTGGCTGAGAATGAGTACTACTATGCATCAGAAAGGCACAACACTAAGGGAGTCATGGAGCTGAACCATGTTGATACAATTCTAGCCCAAAACAAGGTGTTTGCCAAGCAACTAGCAGAGCTTACCAGGCAATTAGAAACAAAGCAAGTGGCTGCAATACACACACAAGATCAAGAGGAAGTAGGCATTGAAGGAGGTGATTGGGATGAGGCTAACTATGTGGGAAACCAACAAAGGCAATCATATGATCCACATTCCAACACTTACAACCCAGGCTGGAGAAACCACCCAAACTTTGGGTGGGGAAACCAACAAACCCCACCACAAAACCACAAACCTTACAACCACAACCAACATAACAATTCCACATACCAAAACTCCAACCAAAGATCATACCAAGCCACACAAAACACTTACCACCAACCATCATATCATGGCCAAAATAATCAACATACCCAACCTAATCCGAACCAACAATTTCAAGATCAATTAAACCGGATAGAAGGAATGCTTGCAACCATGAGCCAAGACATAATTGAATTGAAAGCTTTTAAGGAAGAAGTAAATTCTAACTTGCAAAACCAAGGAGCTGCCATCCAGAAGCTAGAAAATCAAATTTTGTATTTGACTAAGCAAGCCCCTGGGACAAGCGGTTCTCATGCTGCCAAGGCTATTGCAAGGGAGGAATGTAAGGCCATAACCCTCAGAAGTGGAAAGAATCTAAAGGAGATTTCAAGGGAAACCACAGAGGATGAAGCAAAGGAAAATGTGAAAGACAAAGAACAAGGACAATCTGTTACACCGTTTGCAACAAAAGAAAAAGAAAAAGAGGTCTTGAAGCCTTACACACCTAAAGCACCTTATCCTCAACGTTTGATGAAAAGTGAAAAGGATGGCCAATTCTCCAGGTTCTTGGAGATTTTCAAGAAGCTTCAAATCAACATTCCCTTTGCTGAGGCAATAGAGCAAATGCCACTCTATGCAAAATTCTTAAAAGAATTAATGACCAAGAAGAGAAGCTGGAGAAATGAGGAAACTGTGTTGTTAACTGAAGAATGCAGTGCCATCATTCAGCACAAATTGCCTCAGAAATTGAAGGACCCAGGCAGTTTCCAAATCCCCTGCATTATAGGAGAAGTCATGGTGGAGAAGGCCTTGTGTGACTTAGGGGCCAGCATCAATTTGATGTCGCTAACAATGATGAGAAGAATGAAGATTGAGGAAGCCAAACCAACAAGAATGGCCCTCCAATTGGCAGATCGAACTTTTAAATTCCCTCATGGGATAGTTGAGGATTTGTTGGTGAAAGTGGGAGAATTTATATTTCCTGCTGATTTTGTAGTGTTAGATATGGAGGAAGAAGCCAAAGCTTCAATAATTCTGGGAAGACCCTTCCTAGCTACTGCTGGAGCCATCATAGATGTACAAAAGGGTGAACTCACTCTTAGACTACATGATGAGAAATTGGTGTTTAATGTATTCAAGGCAATGAGCTATCCATCAGAATCACTAAGGGAATGCATGAGGGTTGATGTAGTGGACATTGCAGTACAAGAAACTTTTGAGGAAACAATAAAGGAAGTGGCAGAGGAGGAGTTCACCAAGGATATTGAAGTTAGTGATATCAAGGGTGCTGACACAACCATGCTAAGCATGCCAGAGAAAGTGAAAGAAGAAAAGGAAGCACCAAAACCTGAGCTCAAAGCATTGCCCCCTAATCTCAAGTATGCATACTTGGGTAGTAATGAGAGTCACCCTGTTATCATTAGCTCGGCCTTGAGCCAAGAACAGGAAGAAGAATTGATCAAGGTGCTGCAAACTCATCAAGATGCCATTGGATGGACCCTAGCTGATTTGAAGGGGATAAGTTCATCCATATGCATGCATAAAATCTTGTTAGAAGAGGATGCTAGACCCTCCATTCAAGCTCAGAGAAGATTGAATCCCGTCATGAAAGAAGTGGTACAAAAGGAAGTCAGGAAGTTATGGCAGGCAGGGGTAATCTACCCCATTTCTGATAGCCCATGGGTTAGTCCCATCCATGTAGTTCCCAAGAAAGGTGGCATAACTGTGGTGCCAAATGAGAAGAACGAACTCATACCCACAAGAACCGTTACTGGGTGGAGGATGTGCATAGACTACAGGAAGCTCAATGAAGCCACCAGAAAAGATCGTTTCCCACTCCCATTCATGGATCAGATGCTTGAAAGGCTTGCCGGACATGCTTACTATTGCTTCTTGGATGGATATTCAGGCTACAACCAAATAGTAGTTGATCCTAGTGATCAAGAGAAAACATCATTTGTTTGTCCATATGGAGTTTTTGCTTATAGACGCATGCCCTTTGGATTGTGCAATGCACCTGCCACTTTCCAAAGATGCATGCTGTCCATCTTTTCGGACATGATTGAAAAATTTATTGAGGTCTTCATGGACGATTTTTCTGTGTTTGGGGATTCTTTTCCCAGCTGCCTACACCACCTTGCCTTGGTGCTTAAGAGGTGCCAAGAGACTAACCTAGTATTAAACTGGGAAAAGTGTCATTTCATGGTCACAGAAGGAATAGTCCTTGGCCACAAAATCTCTAATAGAGGCATGGAGGTGGACAGAGCTAAGGTGGAAATCATTGAAAAACTACCTCCACCAAGTAATGTCAAGGCAGTTAGGAGCTTTTTGGGACACGCTGGTTTTTACAGAAGGTTTATTAGAGACTTTTCTAAAATAGCCAAACCTTTGAGTAACTTGCTTGTCTCTGATACACCCTTTGTATTTGATAAAAATTGCATGCTAGCCTATGAACTTTTGAAGCAAAAACTTTCCTCTGCACCTATCATTGCCCCACCTGATTGGAACTTACCTTTTGAACTGATGTGTGATGCATCAGACCTTGCTATTGGGGCAGTGTTAGGACAAAGGAAAGACAATTTGGTACATGTGATTTATTATGCCAGTAAAGTCTTGAATGCTAACCAAAGGAATTACACAACCACTGAAAAAGAACTCTTGGCAATAGTCTTTGCATTTGAAAAATTTAGATCTTATCTCATTGGATCTAAAGTCATTGTCTTCACTGATCATTCAGCTTTAAAATATTTACTTGCTAAACAAGAATCTAAACCGAGACTTATTAGATGGGTTCTTTTGTTGCAGGAATTTGACATTGAAATCAAAGACAAGAAGGGTGTAGAGAACAAGGTGGCAGATCATTTATCAAGGATACCATGTGAAGAAGGAAGCACACAAAGCACACATGTAAATGAGTGCTTTCCTGATGAACAACTCATGATAATTCACAAAGCACCCTGGTTTGCAGACATAGCAAACTTCAAGGCCACTGGGAGTGTACCTTTGGAAATTAACAAACATCAAAGGAAGAAATTGGTAAATGATGCCAAATACTTCATCTGGGACGAACCATACTTGTTCAAAAAATGTTCCGATGGCATACTCAGAAGATGCATATCCGAGGAAGAAGGAAGGGAAGTTTTATGGGACTGCCATGGCTCCACTTATGGAGGGCACTTTGCAGGAGAAAGAACAGCAGCTAAGGTGTTGCAGTGTGGTTTTTATTGGCCTACTATCTTCAAAGATGCAAAAGAATTAGTGAAGCACTGCCATGAATGCCAGAAAGCTGGGAACCTGCCAAGAAGAAATGAAATGCCACAACAATTCATTCTGGAACTTGAATTGTTTGATGTATGGGGGATAGATTTCATGGGACCCTTTCCCTCCTCATACTCAAATAATTACATTCTTGTGGCAGTAGACTATGTCTCTAAATGGGTTGAAGCAATAGCAACTCCAACCAATGATAATAAGGTAGTCATGAACTTCCTCAGAAAACACATTTTTTGCCGTTTTGGGGTTCCAAGAGCAATCATCAGTGATGGAGGAAGCCACTTTTGCAACAAACCATTAGAGGCATTGCTCCTAAAATATGGAGTCAAACACAGGGTAGCCACACCATACCATCCACAGACAAGTGGGCAAGCCGAAATATCTAACAGAGAACTCAAAAGAATCCTGGAAAAAACTGTGGGAACTTCAAGAAAGGACTGGTCGATTAAGCTAGATGATGCTCTTTGGGCATATAGGACAGCTTTCAAAACACCAATTGGAATGTCTCCTTACCAACTAGTATATGGAAAAGCGTGCCATCTGCCACTGGAGTTGGAGCACAAGGCATACTGGGCCTTGAAACTTCTGAACTTGGACAACAAAGCCGCTGGAGAAAGAAGGATGTTGCAAATTCAAGAGTTGGAAGAATTCAGAGCGGAAGCTTATGAGAATGCCAAAATTTACAAAGAAAGAGCAAAGAAGAAGCATGACAGCAACATAGCCCCAAGGAAATTTGAAGAAGGGCAAAAAGTATTGCTCTACAATTCTAAGCTGAAGCTATTTCCAGGGAAGCTAAAATCAAGGTGGTCTGGACCATTCCTTGTCACCAAGGTCTCCAATTATGGACAAGTAGAAATCATGGAAGAAAAGTCACAACGAACCTTCATTGTTAACGGTCAAAGACTCAAACATTACTTGGGAGATGTGGAGGAGAAGGACAAAGTTAAATATCACCTCAACTGAGGAAGCTGACCGTCAAGCTAATGACGTTAAAGAAGCGCTTGTTGGGAGGCAACCCAACCTGAGGTAATACCTTGTTGTTGTTTCTTTTATTTGTTTCAATAAAAAGGGTAAAGTAGTTTCTGTGCATTGCAAAGAATTAAGTTTGGTGTTTCACACCAAACAATGAATTCATGGATCAATAAGTCAAAGGGGAATGTGTGACTCTAAGTTTGGTGTTCCACCATAAAGATCAACTGAACACAACAACCTTTGAATTATATGAAAGGAACAACTATTCTAAGCAGTCACAGAAATGCTTAAAACCCTTAGTAGCAACATCATTCCAAGATAACTCAAGGATTCAAAGAACAGAGAGAAGTAAGTGGGAGACTAAGTTTGGTGTTCACACACCAATCTAAGAATCCGATACTTACCCACACATAGTTGAGCTAACCACTCAAGTGCTTGAGAAGCAAGCAACTTCATTACTCTTTGCAGGAAAGGAAACAAGAACCTTAAAGCATGAAGCAACATTTAGGAAGAAGAAGGAGAAATCAAATTGTTTCCTGACAACAAAGAGAAAACAAGGAATTTCACAAGGTGGTATTGTTCCTTGCTAATTCTTTAAAAAGGGCAAACAAAAGCATGCGTGTTCTGGTTTAAACTGTAAATGTTGAATCTTTCTGGAATGTGTAGTTTTTTTAGTATGTCTGTTTGTTAATTGCTTTGAATAAAGTGAATGCCTAGATGTTTGGATATAACTTCACCTTCTTAAACAAGTGCGTGCCATGCTTGTTCTGTTTCCAAAAATAAAAGAAAAGTTTGAACAAAAGTAACTTGGCTAAATTAGTGACAAATCAAGTAGAATTAAGTGGTGGTATGCAGGCTTGATTGTTTAGTCAGATCACTAAAATTAGAGTGTAGAATTATCATTTTTTATGTAGAAAGTGAACATTGTCTATGGATCTTGATGAATAAATGCCTTTGGCCATGAAAAAGAAAGAAAAAGAAAAAGAAAAAGCCACGGAAAAAGGCAACCAAAAAGCAAAAAAATTGAGAAAATAAGCTAGGTACCAATGGTTTGAACTTCTGAGACAAATGCCTGTGGTGTTTATGTATTAAGGATATGCTTGGATGAATAGGTTCTGAGGAGTGTTTCAACACTTGGTAACTTGGGTTAACTAACCCGGGATTATCAACCAAAAGTCCATTATCAAGAGCAACCTAAATACAAAACATTTAGTCACACAAAGAGGTGCTGGGCACCAATGTCTCAAGAAGAAATGTGAACTAAAATGCCTAAAGTGGATATGTGTAGTGCACTGATAAGAAAAAGAAAATGCCAAAGGCTTGTGCAACACATGACACTAAGCAAACAAGGAGCAAAGGAGCTCTAAGAAAAAGAAAAGGAAACAAAGAAGAGAAAAGTGCCAAAGACATAAGAATAACAAGAGGCCATAGCAATGTTTGATGGATGCAATGAAAAAGTGATAATCCTACCTGATAAGTATGAAAAAGTGATGCTGCAACTTTCTGCATAAAACCCTTCTGATGAACTTCAAATGCTTGCTAATATAGCCAATGTAATTGCTTTATGTTTCATACTTTCTTCTCAAATAACTCAGGACTTGCTTAGGGACAAGCAAGTATTAAGTTTGGTGTTGTGATGCCAAGGCATCATAGGCTAGTTTCACTAGCATTTTTCTGTTAGTTTTAGTTGTTTTATGCATTTTCTTGAGCTTAAAGTAACCAAAAATGGTTAAATGAAGAACAAAGTAATGAACCATCCAAACAATATGATTTTGATGCAAATTCCATGAGTTTTAGTTATATTACTTAAATGCTATGAATGGAAGATTTCTCATGAAATTTTGCAAGACTTTGATGCAATTGTTTGGATGATTTCAGGGAAGAAGAGGCTAAGCAAGGAAGCAACAAAATCAATAAAGGAAGCTGGAATATCACATGTGGAGTTTAAGTTCCAGTTTAAGCCTAAACTGGAGCTTAAACGCCAAAATCATGAAGGATAAAGAATGCTGGGATTGAAGTTTAACCTCCAGTTTGACCTCAAACTGGAGGTTAAACGCCAGAATGAAAAGCCTCACTAAAGAAGCATTCCACGTTTAACCTCCAGTTTGACCTCAAACTGGAGGTTAAACGCCAGAATGAGTATGCCACCCAGGGAGGAGTTCCACGTTTAACCTCCAGTTTGACCTCAAACTGGAGGTTAAACGCCAGAACCAGGAAGAGTACCAGGGAGCCATTCCACGTTTAAGCTCCAGTTTGACTCAAACTGGAGCTTAAACGTGTTCGATAGCTTTTCTACTCCAGGGTTGCTCTCTCCATTTCCACGTTTAACCTCCAGTTTGACCTCAAACTGGAGGTTAAACGTGTTCGACACCTCCAGGGCTACCATTCTAAGCTTCCACGTTTAACCTCCAGTTTGACCTCAAACTGGAGGTTAAACGTGTTCGACCTCCAGGGCTGCCCTTCCTATCTCCACGTTTAAGCTTCAGTTTAACCTTAAACTGAAGCTTAAACGTGTTCGACTACATGACTCTCCAGGGCTACCTTCTTCCATTTCCACGTTTAAGCTTCAGTTTAACCTTAAACTGAAGCTTAAACGTGCTTCTACAAAAGGCCTCACTGGAAGTGTCTGGCGTTTAAGCTGCAGTTTAAGCTTAAACTACAACTTAAACGCCACTCTTGGAAAAGGTTTCTGGGCCAAAAATATTGTGATTTAAGTTAGTCTTTGAGCACAAATATTAACTTAAACTTACTTTGGTATGAAACCCAATTGAATATCATGGTTTATGGGATTGGGCCTGAAGGATTGATGAGTTTGAAATCTCAATTTATTGAGTCATGTGTCATTATTTGATTATCACTAAGTTGGCTCAATAAATGTTACAGGATTTGGATCAACAACCTCATCAAGATTATGGATCATAAACCCAAGGCAAAAGGAAAGCAAGGAGAGGCCTCAAAGCCCAAGAAGCACAACTGAAGCTCAATATAGAAAGTGTATAAATAGGATAGAAGTTAAGTTAGAGTGGACTTTTACTTTTCACTTTTAGCTAGTTTTCCTTTTCTTTGTAATTGAATTCAGAGCTATGATTCACTAAACCCCCTTTCATTGGGTTAGGGAGCTCTATTGTAATTCAATGAATCAATAATAGTTTATCTTCTTCTTCAATCTTTTCTCTTGAATTTTGTTAGAAAGCTTCTCGATCTAATTCCATTGAGTAGTTGTCTTGGGAAAGAAACTACTCATACTTGGAATCCTTCGGAGCCTTGGGAAAGGAATGGAGGATTCATGCTAGAGAAGCTTTCTCACAGTGGATTGGATTGGGGTTTGGATGGATATTGTGACATGTAATCCTACCAAATTGTGGTTCATGAAATTGTGTGGTATAATCAGTGATCAAGCATCATCTCTTCTTATGAACATTTAAACCAAGGGATTGGGAATTTGTTTGTTTTTAGAGAGCATTGGTGAGCCAAGGAATTGGGATCCAATCATATAAGATTGCCAAGCAAAATTCAATGAACGCATTGGTTGAGGAAGAGATAAACATATTTTGATTCGGAGATCTCAATATCTCCTATAACCCAATGAATTCCCCATTTCTGATTTCCACTTTCTCTTTACATTCTGCAACTCAATTCTTGCAATCACCCCCATTCCCTTTTAATTTCAGCAATTTACATTCTGCTCTTTAATTCATGCAATTTAAGATTCAGCCATTTAATTTTCTTGTCATTTACTTTTCCCGCCAATTTTACATTCCGCAATTCTCATCTCAAATCTTGATTCAGCTCAACTAGAACACACTTCTAATCCGAATTGCTCACTCAACCAATCCTTGTGGGATTCGACCTCACTCTATTGTGAGTTTTTACTTGACGACGATAACCGGTGCACTTGCCGGAAGGAATTTTGCCGATCGTGCAATTTCCTAAATCGTAGCATAACAAGTTTATGTGCATCAAGTCTTCAATCTAATAACCCTTTGAGGTGGGTAAAACTTGGCAAGGAACTTGGTTACTAGATCATCCCAATTGTTGATGCTGCCTCTTGGGAAGGATTCCAACCATTGAGTGGCCTTGTCTCTGAGAGAAAATGAAAATAACAGTAGCTTGTAACTGTCAGGGTGCACACCATTGGTTTTGACAGTGTCACAAATCCTCAAGAAGGTGGATAAGTGTTGGTTAGGGTCTTCCAGTGATCCTCCTCCATAGGAACAATTGTTTTGAACCAAGGTGATGAGTTGTGGCTTTAGTTCAAAGTTATTTGCATTAACATTTGGGGTAAGAATGCTACTCCCACAATGTCTAGGATCTGCACTTGTGTAGGAAGCCAAAACTCTTCTCTGTGGTGGATTATTGTTGTTATTGGCTGCTCCTTCAGGATTAGATGGATCTCCTTCCATCTCGTGATATTCTTCCTTAGATTCTTCCTCTCCAACAATATTTTTCCCTCTTTCAGCTCTTCTTAACCTTCTAAGAGTTCTCTGGTCAGTTTCAGATAAAACAGGAATGGTTCTCCCTGTACCTGACATATAAACAAAACAAAAGAAACACCACCAGTAACACTTCGATCTGTTGCCAGAATGAAGTTTAGTTAGCTTAAGCAAAAATTCAAACAGTTAGTGTGTTAGTCAAAAGTTAGAGAAACAGAAAATAAAAATGCTAGATCTAGATCTCCACTTCACTTAATCATTGTCAATCTATTTCAATCCCCGGCAACGGCGCCAAAAACTTGATGTGTATTTTCGGAAAATGAATTCCAAACACACAAATCTAACCGGCAAGTGCACCGGATCGCATCAAGTAATAAAAACTCACGAGAGTGAGGTCGATCCCATAGGGATTGAAGGATTGAGCAATTTTAGTTTAGTGGTTGATTTAGTCAAGCGAATCAAGATTTGGTTGAGTGATTTGTGATTAACAGAATTTAAATTGCATGGAAAGTAAAGGGAATGGGTAAATTGCATGAAATTAAAGAGAACAGAAAATAAAGTGCTAAATCTTAAAGAACAAGAAATTAAATGGCAGAAATTTAGAACGCAAGAAATGTAAATTGCAGAATCTTAAAGTGCAAGAAATGTAAATGGCTTGAATTGTAAAGGGAATTGGGAAGTGGATTTGCAGAATTTAAACAAGGAAAAGTAAAATTGCAACAAGCAGGGAAGTAAAAGATGGATTTAGTTGCAGTAGATCTCAAAAAGAAAATGTAAATTGCTTGAAGAAGCGTTCAACAGAGAAATAAAAAGGAAATTTCAGATCTCAGGACCCAAGAGACTAGATAACCAAGTCTAGATCTTAATGCCTTCCTAGATCCAATCCAGAAATCAATTGCAAGAGAATTTAAAGATCAAGCAGTAGAAGAAGCAAAACCAAATTCAATTTCCAAAAGTGCAGTAAAGTGAGACAGAGAGATCTCAAGGTGAGATTGAGACAGAATTTCCTCAATTCTTCAACCCAAGATCCAAGACAAATGTAATTGAAATTGAAAACAAGAAAACTAAGAAGAAGAGAATTTAATTCTCCTCTCCGAAACTCAGAAACTCAAAATGATTCCAAAACCAAAAGCCCTCAGCAAAACTAAAACGGAAAGCTCTAAAAGGAAAAAAACTCTCTGAAAACTTAAATCCTAAGCTATTTATACACTTTCTTCAAATGGTCTTCAAGCCTTGAATTGGGCCTTTGTTCTTGATGGAATTGAGTTGATAAAGGCCTTGGTTGATTGCTCTTGGAGTTGGAGAAAGATCCATTGTGAACCGGGTTGAAAAACATAAAAGCTTGAGTAAAAGTTTGAGTAAAAGTTTGAGGCAAACTTTTACTCAAACTTTTTACACCAGATGGCTTCACTTTGCTGCTACCAACGTTTGAGCCAAAGTTTGAGGTCAAACTTTTGCTCAAACGTTGGCCCCCTTGTAAATGTGTGTGGCGCCAACGTTTGCCAAAAAGCTTGAGGCAAACGTTGGCGCAAGCTTTTCTCCTCCAGGGTGTGCAAGAGTGGCACCAACGTTTGAGCAAAAGTTTGACCTCAAACGTTGGCACAAGCTTTTTCCTCCAGGGTATTGATTTTGTGATGCCAACGTTTGCCAAAAAGTTTGAGGCAAACGTTGGCTCAAGCTTTTCTCCCAAAAGTTTGAGCTAAAGTTTGAGGTCAAACTTTTGCTCAAGCTTTTTTCCTCTGGAGTGTTTTCAACTCTTTTAAAAGTTTGAGCTAAAGTTTGAGGCAAACTTTTGCTCAAGCTTTTTGTTCTCTCTTGCTCCTAGCCATTCCTTCTTTCTTCAACCTTCTTCAAAACTCTTTTCACCTATCATCAATCAACCAAACACATCAAAGCTTTGCTTCAAATCATGAGTTTGTTATTCTTTCATAATATATGACAATTATAGCATAAAATCTCATGAAATTGCATTAATTCATACATGGTTGATTGAATCAAAGGAAACATGGAAATCTACCTAATTGGCTTGCTTATGGCTCAAGAAAGTGCATAAATCAATCGAAAACAAAAGAAAAAGGCTAGTGAAACTAGGCTAAGATGACTTGTCATCATGCATAATCTGTAGAATTCGCTGGGGGCGATTTTGGACCTTATTTCGACCCAGTTTTTGGCCCGAAATAGCAGACTAGAGCTAGAGAATATGCAGAAACAAAAGACAATATTCATTCTACACAGTTTGGAGTTTTAGATCTAGTTTTACTCCTTTAGGTTTCTTTCTCTAGGTTTTAGGAATTTTAATTTTCAATTGGTCTTAGCATTGGAACATTGAGAAGAGTTATTTCCTCATCAAGACTTCGTCATTCTAGTTCGTTCTCTTAACTTGGTTTTATTCTTTGATGGGATATTTTCGCGGAAAAACAAATTTCTCCAAAACACCCAAACTTAACCGGCAAGTGCACCGGGTCGCATCAAGTAATAATAACTCACGGGAGTGAGGTCGATCCCACAGGGATTGAAGGATTGAGCAATTTTAGTTTAGTGGTTGATTTAGTCAAGCGAATCAATATTTGGTTGAGAGATTTGTGATTTGCAGAATTTAAATTGCATAGAAAGTAAAGGGAATGGGTAATTGGCATGAAATTAAAGAGAACAGGAATTAAAGTGCTGAATCTTAAAGAACAAGAAATTAAATGGCAGAAACTTAGAACGCAAGAAATGTAAATTGCAAAATCTTAAAGTGCAAGAAATGTAAATGGCTTGAATTGTAAAGGGAATGGGGAGTTGGATTTGCAGAAATTAAACAAGGAATTGTAAAATTGCAACAAGCAGAGAAATAGAAGAAGACTTGGATTGAATCGGATCTAAAACAGAAAAGTAAAATGAGCATGAAAGCAGTAAACAGAGGATGTAAAATTGGAATTCAGATCTCAGGACCCAAGAGACTAGAAAACCAAGTCTAGATCTCAATGCCTTCCTAGATCCAACAAGAACAATTGCAAAGGAGATTGTAAATTGCAAAGAAAGTAGATGAAGAAGCAAGTAACCGAAACTGAAATTCAATTAAGCAGAAAATTAAACAAGATCCCAAGGTGAGATTGAAACAGAAGTTCTTCAATTCTCCACCCAAAATCCAAGACAAGAAAAGTAAAGAGTGCTGGGCAAGAACAAGGAAGAAGAGAGATCAATTCTCCTCCCAAATTCTCTTCAATTAAACAACAATGCTAAGAAAAATAAAAGTGAACTCTCAGTAAAACTCAAAAGAAAGCTATTCTGAAAAACTAAAAGGGAAGCTCCCTTAAAAACTTAAATCCTATGCTATTTATACACTTTCTTCAAATGGTCTTCAAGCCTTCAATTGGGCCTTTGCTCTTGATGGAATTGGGTTGATAGAGGCCTTGGTTGATTGCTCTTGGAGTTTGGAGAAGAACCGAATTGAACCGGGTTGGAATCATGAAAGCTTGAGTAAAAGTTGGAGTAAAAGTTAGGGTCTAACTTTTGCTCCAACTTTTCACATCAGCACCCTTCCTTGCTGATACCAACGTTGGGGCAAAAGTTAGGGGTCTAACTTTTGCTCCAACGTTGGCCTTCCCTTGCTTATTCATGGCGCCAACGTTAGCCAAAAAGTTAGGGGCTAACGTTGGCGCAAACTTTTGCTCATCCAGGGAGTGTTTTTCATGCCAAAAGTTAGCCAAAAAGTTAGGGGCTAACTTTTGCTCTAGCTTTTGCCCAAAAGTTAGCCAAAAAGTTAGGGGCTAACTTTTGCTCCAGCTTTTGCCCAAAAGTTAGCCAAAAAGTTTGAGGCTAACTTTTGGTCAAGCTTTTTGCTTCCTGGTTCATTAATCCAAAAGTTTGAGCTAAAGTTTGAGGCAAACTTTTGCTCAAACTTTTTGTTCTCTCTTTCTCCTAGCCATTCCTTCTTGCATCAACCTTTCTCCAAGCTTTCTTCACCTATCATTAATCAACCAAACACATCAAAGCTATGCTCAAAATCATGAGATATTCATTCTTTCATAATATGTGACAATTATAGCATAAAACCTCATGAAATAGCATGAATTCATACATGGTTGATTAAATCAAGGGAAACATGAAAATCTACCCAATTGGCTTGCTTTTGGCTCAAGAAAGTGCATAATTCAATTGAAAACAAAAGAAAAAGGCTAGTGAAACTAGGCTAAGATGACTTGTCATCACAACACCAAACTTAAAGCTTGCTTGTCCCCAAGCAAGAAATGATTTATTGAGAAGAAAGAATGAAATGGAAGAGGATGTTCATGCTAGTAGAGTGTTATTGGTAGTTCATGGGGTTTTATGTGGATATGTACACACTCACCTCTTATTGACTCTTAAGCCTAGAAAGCCTCCTTCAAGCTTCAAGTTCATACTGCTATGACCTCTCATTATTTCTTTATCCTTGGCTATTATTTTGTTCATAAGCTTTATTTGAGTGTCATGTGTAGCAACTTTATTTCCTTTTCCTTATACTTGACACATTATTCACTATAGACACTTGGCTTACATTCCTTCTTAGAACATTGATGCCCAGCACCTCTTTGGGCTACTAAATGCCTTGTAGTTAGGTTGCTCTTGATAGTGGACTTTCAGCTGATGATCCCGGGTTAGTTAACCCAAGTCATCAAGTGTTGATGCACTCCAAAGAGCTTAATAATCCAAGCAGATCCTAATACAAAGACACCACAGGCATATATTCTAAGGTTCAAGCTATTGGTGTCCAGCTTTGTTTCTTTTTGTTTTTCTTTTGTTCTGCCACTTTTTGGCTATTTCTTTTTTTTTTTTTCTTTCTAACCAAGGATTTTTATTCGATTGAGATTCATAGACAGTAGCTACTTTCTACTTAAGAGGAGACATCCTAGTGTTCTTATTCATTAAAGGTGAGCTATTATACAATCACACACATACCACCACTTACTTTTATTTTACTTCTATCTAACAGAGAACTATCTCACTTCACATTCAAACATTTCTTTTATTGAATTGAAAATGCAGGGGACAAAGCATGCTTTTTGTTCATTGAAAGTAAACACACAAGCACACACATAGACTAGCTTACTTATTCTAAGAGTGATTCTACTTGTATTAGATGAACACTTTAACAAAACACAAGTCAAAACATTTTTCAACAGTAAGAGTTAAGTGTAAATACAACCTATTGGTTTGCAGTTCTTTTGTCCTTCCTTCTGTTGTGCCCTTTTGAGTTATGATGCATAGTGTCTTCAAATGGTGGTGAATTCCCTGCATACTTCTCAAAAGTTGCTTGCTTCTCAAGCCCTTAGATGACCAGTTAGTATGCATGAATTGAGTGTGGCTTGTGGATTTAATTTGGTGTGGGGACACCAAACTTAAGTTCTTGCCACTTCTCTGGATACAGCAGGTTAACTCTAGGCAAAATCTTGTGTCCTTGCTAAAGGTTATGAAGTTAAGGCTAAAAAGCAGTTAAGTGGTTGAATAATCTGTTCGATTGCTTGGAGCTAACAATGTGCAGGAGGTTAGAATGTGCTTTTGAATGAGGTTTTGGTGGAACACCAAACTTAGAATCCTCCATTCTTCCTTAAGTTGTTTTTGGTGTGCAACACCAAACTTAGCTCCTTGCAATACATATCAATTATTCAACATTTTTATTGAAAAAGCTATGAAAAGAAAACTACCTCAGGTTGGGTTGCCTCCCAACAAGCGCTCTTTTATTGTCACTAGCTTGACATTGGGGTTTTCTTTTATGGTGGTTGAGGATTGTAGTGCCTCAGCTTGTCTCCCCTGACTGTGATCCTCCTCTTTGTTCTCTGGTGTTCAATTTCAGCGTGCTCTAATGAGAGTATGTTGCTGACAGTGTAATAGTCATCAGTCTGTTGGCTTGCTCCCAGCTGTTGATATGTCAGTTGCACTTTGTCACCTTTGGAAAGCCCCTCTGTTGGAATCTTCCTATTCTTCCAACCCCTTTTTGTTTTGTTTCTGCGTTTCATCCTTTCTTTCGTTGACCTTTCTTTTCTGGCCGTAGGCTTACCTTGGGGATCTTTCATCCTTTCAGTGGCTAATACTCCAATATTCTCTTGGACTTCTTCATCAGTTTGCACAATCTTTTGCCTTGGGGTGTTGTTGTGAATCGCCTTGTTGCTTTCTTCCTTTAACTGTGATTCTTCCTTGTCAAGTTCCATATAGTTTTTCTTCTCATTACCAAACTGTGCTTCTGGTAACACCTTCAGAGTGACACTCTTATCATGTATTCTAAGAGTTAATTCTCCTTCCTCTATGTCTATGATAGCTCTAGCAGTGGCCAAGAATGGCCTTCCCAGAATAATAGAGTCACCATCATCCCCTTCTGAATCTAGAACCACAAAATCTGCAGGGTATATGAAATTGTCCACCTTGACCAGAAGGTTTTCAATCATACCCCTGGGGTATACTGTTGACTTATCTACTAGCTCTAGAGATATCTGTACTGGTTTAACTTCCTCTATATGCAGCTTTTTTACCAAGGAGGATGGTATTAAGTTGATACTTGCTCCTAGATCGCACATTGCTTTAGTGATGGTTAATTCCCCAATGGTGCAAGGTAGCAAAAAGCTCCCTGGATCTTCAAGCTTAGGGGGAAACCCTTTTTGAATCAAAGCCCTGCATTCCTCAGTGAGCAGTATGGTTTCCTTCTCATCCCAACTTCTTTTCTTGTTGATAAGCTCCTTCAAAAATTTGGCATACAGAGGCATTTGCTCAAGTTCTTCAGCAAAAGGAATATTGATTTCCATCTTTTTGAAAGTTTCAAGGAACTTGTGAAAATGCTGGTCCCTGATTTCTTTTTTGAAGCTCTGGGGATATGGCAGTGGAGGTGTGATGCTCTTTCCTATTTGCTGCTGTCCCTGAGTCACTTCTGTTGAACCGTGTGGCTGGTTGTCTTTCTCTTTGAGTTTCTCAATTCTCTTGCTTGGCATCACAACTTGATCCTTGGCTTCATCTGCCTTTGTTTGCTCTTCATCTTCTATTGCACTTTTGCTGCTCTCTGCTTGCTTCTTTATAGTGTCATTATTGCTCATCAATGTTCTCCCACTCCTTAATTGTATCGCCTTGCATTCTTCCTTCGGATTTGGAATCGTGTCACTCGGCAGAGAGCTTGAGGGTCTCTCAAGAGAAATCTGCTTGGAGATTTGCCCCCATCTGTCTCTCTAGGCTCTTCAGGGATGCTTCATGATTCTTGGTTGTCATTTCCTGGTGTTTCAACATTTTGTCTATCACGGCCTCCAAGTTAGTGATTCTTTGGGCTTCAGGTTATACTTGAGGTGGGTTATGAGATGTGGGTGGTGGATGGTAGGCATTTTGGTTGGTGGGTTGATTATTAGATTGGTACTGGTTGGGGTTGGGGTAGTTGTTTTGAGGTTTTCTGTAGGGGTTTTGGTTAGTCTGCTGCTGGTTGTGGTTTTGGTTGCTTCTTGGGTTGTTTTGGTTTGAGTTCCTCTGCCATGGTTGTTGGTTTTGGGTATGATTATCTCCCCATCTGAGATTTGGGTGGTTCTTCCAGGATGGATTGTATGTATCACCATACACTTCATTTGGTCCTTGGTTGTGCATATACTGTACTTGCTCTTGTTGTTGTTCTTCTTGAGTTTCTTCATTTTGTCCCCATGTGGTTGATGGTTGGCTTGTGTTAACTGCTGAAACTTGGAGACTATCAATCCTCTTGGCCATTTGTTCAAATTGTTGTTGAATTTGCTGCTGCATCATCTTGTTTTGAGCCAAGATTGAGTCCACTCCTTCTAGCTCCATTACTCCTCTTCTTTGTGATGGTTGGCGGTTTCTTTGATGAGCAAAGAAATATTGGTTGTTAGCCACCATATCAATGAGATTTTGAGCTTCCTCTGCAGTTTTCATGAGTTGCAAGGAACCTCCAGCTGAATGATCCAAAGCTTCTTGAGATTTCAATGTTAAGCCCTCATAGAAATTCTGCAGCTTATCCCACTCAGTGAACATTTCAGGAGGACATTTCCTGATTAGAGCCTTGTATCTCTCCCATGCCTCATGGATGGGTTCAGCCTCCATTTGTGTAAATGTTTGTACCTCAGTCTTCAACCTTATGATCCTTTGAGGTGGGTAAAATTTGGCAAGGAACTTGGTTACCAGATCATCCCAATTGTTGATGCTGTCTCTTGGAAAGGATTCCAACCATTGAGTGCCCTTGTCTCTGAGAGAAAATGGGAATAGCAATAGCTTGTAGCTGTCAGGAGGCACACCATTAGTTTTAACAGTGTTACAAATCCTCAAGAAGGTGGATAGGTGTTGGTTCGGATCTTCAAGTGGTCCTCCACCAAAAGAGCAATTATTTTGAACCAAAGTGATGAGTTGTGGCTTTAGTTCAAAATTGTTTGTATTGACATTTGGAGTTAAGATGCTACTTCCACAATGTCTAGGATTTGCAAAAGTATAGGAAGCTAAAACTCTCCTCTAGGGTGGATTGTTATTGTTGTTCTCTGCTCCACCCGGTGGATTGGTTGAATGTTCCTCCATATCTTGGAATTCTTCTTCTGATTCCTCTTCTCCAACAATATTTTTCCCTCTTTCCGCTCTTCTTAACCGTCTAAGAGTTCTTTCGTCTTGTTCATGAAAGATGGGTGTATTTCTTCTTGTACCTGACATACAAGCAGAACATAAGAAACACACAAACCAGTGACACTTCAATCTATTGCTAGAATGAAGTTTTAGTTAGCTTAAGCAAATATTCAAACAGTTAGTGGGTTAATTGAAAATTAAAGGACAGAAAAGAAAAAGAGCTTGATCTAGATTACCACCTCACTTAATCATTGTCAATCTAATCAATCCCCGGCAACGGCGCCAAAAACTTGATGGGATATTTTCGCGGAAAAACGAATTTCTCCAAAACACCCAAACTTAACCAGCAAGTGCACCGGGTCGCATCAAGTAATAATAACTCACGGGAGTTAGGTCGATCCCACAGGGATTGAAGGATTGAGCAATTTTAGTTTAGTGGTTGATTTAGTCAAGCGAATCAAGATTTGGTTGAGAGATTTGTGATTTGCAGAATTTAAATTGCATAGAAAGTAAAGAGAATGGGTAATTGGCATGAAATTAAAGAGAACAGGAATTAAACTGCTGAATCTTAAAGAACAAGAAATTAAATGGCAGAAACTTAGAACGCAAGAAATGTAAATTGTAAAATCTTAAAGTGCAAGAAATGTAAATGGCTTGAATTGTAAAGGGAATGGGGAGTTGGGTTTGCAGAAATTAAACAAGGCATTGTAAAATTGCAACAAGCAGAGAAATAGAAGAAGACTTGGATTGAATCAGATCTAAAACAGAAAAGTAAAATGAGCATGAAAGCAGTAAACAGAGGATGTAAAATTGGAATTCAGATCTCAGGACCCAAGAGACTAGAAAACCAAGTCTAGATCTCAATGCCTTCCTAGATCCAACAAGAACAATTGCAAAGGAGATTGTAAATTGCAAAGAAAGTAGATGAAGAAGCAAGTAACCGAAACTGAAATTCAATTAAGCAGAAAATTAAACAAGATCCCAAGGTGAGATTGAAACAGAAGTTCTTCAATTCTCCACCCAAAATCCAAGACAAGAAAAGTAAAGAGTGCTGGGCAAGAACAAGGAAGAAGAGAGATCAATTCTCCTCCTAAATTCTCTTCAATTAAACAACAATGCTAAGAAAAATAAAAGTGAACTCTCAGCAAAACTCAAAAGAAAGCTATTCTGAAAAACTAAAATGGAAGCTCCCTTAAAAACTTAAATCCTATGCTATTTATACACTTTCTTCAAATGGTCTTCAAGCCTTCAATTGGGCCTTTGCTCTTGATGGAATTGGGTTGATAGAGGCCTTGGTTGATTGCTCTTGGAGTTTGGAGAAGAACCGAATTGAACCGGGTTGGAATCATGAAAGCTTGAGTAAAAGTTGGAGTAAAAGTTAGGGTCTAACTTTTGCTCCAACTTTTCACATCAGCACCCTTCCTTGCTGATACCAACGTTGGGGCAAAAGTTAGGGGTCTAACTTTTGCTCCAACGTTGGCCTTCCCTTGCTTATTCATGGCGCCAACGTTAGCCAAAAAGTTATGGGCTAACGTTGGCGCAAACTTTTGCTCATCCAGGGAGTGTTTTTCATGCCAAAAGTTAGCCAAAAAGTTAGGGGCTAACTTTTGCTCTAGCTTTTGCCCAAAAGTTAGCCAAAAAGTTAGGGGCTAACTTTTGCTCCAGCTTTTGCCCAAAAGTTAGCCAAAAAGTTTGAGGCTAACTTTTGGTCCAGCTTTTTGCTTCCTGGTTCATTAATCCAAAAGTTTGAGCTAAAGTTTGAGGCAAACTTTTGCTCAAACTTTTTGTTCTCTCTTCCTCCTAGCCATTCCTTCTTGCATCAACCTTTCTCCAAGCTTTCTTCACCTATCATTAATCAACCAAACACATCAAAGCTATGCTCAAAATCATGAGATATTCATTCTTTCATAATATGTGACAATTATAGCATAAAACTTCATAAAATAGCATGAATTCATACATGGTTGATTAAATCAAAGGAAACATGAAAATCTACCCAATTGGCTTGCTTTTGGCTCAAGAAAGTGCATAATTCAATTGAAAACAAAAGAAAAAGGCTAGTGAAACTAGGCTAAGATGACTTGTCATCATTCTTCCATGTTCTTTGCTTTGTCCAATTTTGTCATTTGAATACTTTCATGATTATTTAGTACAAGGATTATTTCTTCTATTTTAATTTATTTTCCATTCCAATAATCATGTCTTCTTTTAATTCCCTTTCATGTGTTATGGGATTATTATTTACAATGAGTGAGTAGTTCCCTCACTTGATGGGGAGTTGATTGAAAGGAACTCTTGAGTTGGAAGGATTGAAAGAAAATTTGTAATTGGGTTAGCTGTTGGATTGTTATCTAATCACTAACTGTTTAGGGTTTAGGGTTTAGGGTTGCAACTCGTGAACAGATTTAGCATTCCAACTTGTTTGACTTTCCTTTACCTAGTAAAGGATAACTAAATAGAACAACCATTAATTATAAATTAATCTTGAAATCATCCCATCAACAATAGAGATTCCAACTAATCAACTCCCAGTCAAGGCTTTTATTTCATATTATTTGAATTTTCTCAATTTAATTTCCCACCTACTTAACTCAACTTCTTGGAACATCTGATTAATAAAATGACACACTTTTCTGCAACTCGTTGGGAGACGACCTGGGACTTAAACTCCCAGTAATTTTTAATTTAAACTCTCTGTGACATATTTCTAAATTGATAGGCAGATTTTCGGTGAGTTAAGAACTATACTTGCAACGTAAATATTTTAATAATTTTTAATTCACCAACTTCTGTGTCTCATCATTGACGAAGAAGATAAACTGAGTTGGTGTTTGGGGAGGGCTTAGGGCAAGGAGAGAAACATGTCTATTTTGGTCATTTTGCATATTATTTTAGTTTTGTCCATGTTTATCCAAACAAAATACAGGAGATTACATTAGTGTCTTGTCCATCGTATCCAAACACAATACATAAAACAGAAATTTTATTGTCTCCGTTCTATTGTCTCTGCCTTAGTGTCATGTTCTGTCCTGTCTTCGAAAACAAACACTACCTTGTTGATCTTAGTTAGGCGGATAGAAATTATAGTTTGTCACAGAAAATGCCTAAAAATAAATAAATAAATAAAACGTTACTAGATAGATGAGAAATCAATGGTGATAGAATGGTTGAGACTTTGGAGATGCTTTGTCTTTCCAGATTAACTTTTCTTACTATCTACTTCAATAACTTTCTGATTCCTTCAATGGTAGCCGTAAGTGATTAACTCCTGTCCTTTCATCAAGTTAACCTCCTCCACTGCAGCAATCCACCACGTTGAGATGACTCATATCCTCTCATCAAGCCACCTCTAGGTTTCTTATTGTAGCAGAAGATGAAGCTCTAAGTAATCCACTCTCCTTCACGATCCTACTCAAGGTGTCACAGACAAGGCAGATCTTCCGGATTAGAAAGTGCTGCTTCTCTAACTCTAGTCTTAACGCCACAGAGACCTCACTTACCCATGGTCAACGTGATTATATGTCACGTATCCAAAGTTGCCCAAGTACTCTATTAGAATCCGTAATGTAATCTCTAGCTTTAGTTCAACACTATCCAGGTCAAGACTCACACGGAACCCATGTAGAACAAGGATGATTGTCACGGGTCACCCTCAATTCATGAGATGAAGAACGAGAATGCATAAGACAATAGAATCAGACATATTCAACTAGAACAGTAATATTATTAATCCATGAAACTCAGCAGAGCTCATAACCTTAACCTTAGGAGGTTAGTGACTCAGGTTGACAGAAAAATACAATGAAAAATGTAAAAGTGGGCAAGAGTCTTTTAACAAGGGTGAACTCTTGTATATATATACTAATCTGTTAAACAAGAATTACAGAAAAAAGATAAACTAGTCTTGTAGTGCGAAAATTCACTTCTGGGGCCCACTTAGTGAGTGTTTCGGCTGGGTTTGAGTGTCTCCCACGAGCTAGTACCCCTTAGGGGAGTTGAACATTGGCTTGGGACCCCCTTTTGGGAGTTGGATGCTAGCTGCTCTCCTGTGGGCGCTGGACGCCAGGAATGGGGCTGGTGGCTGGCGTTGAACGCCAGTTTTGGGCCTTCATTTCCAAAGCAAAGTATGGACTATTATATATTTTCTGGAAAGCCCTGGATGTTAGTTTTCCATAGCTTTCAAGAGTGCGCCATTTGGACTTCTGTAGCTCCAGAGAAGCTCCTTCGAGTGCACGGAGGTTAGATCCTGACAGCATCTGCCATCCTTTCTCTGTCTCTGAATCAGACTTTTGCTCAAGCTCCTCAATTTCAGCCAAAAAATACCTAAAATCACCATAAAACACACAAACTCAAAAGTAGAATAAAAAATGTGAATTTTGCACTAAATCTATGAAAACATAATAAAACTTAAACAAAACATAAAGAAAATTATATGAAGATGATGACTAAAAGCGTATAAAATATCCGCTCATCAGAACACCAAACTTAAACTGTTGCTTGTCCCCAAGCAACCAAAAACAAAGTAAGATAAAAAGAAAAAGAATGATACAATAAATTTCAGAGTTTCCAATGAAGCTCAGTTTTAATTAGATGAGCAGGACTAGTAGCTTTTTGCTTCTGAATAGTCTTGTCATCTCACTTTCCATTGAAGCTCAGAATAGTTGGCATCTTTAGGAACTTAGAATCTAGATGATATTATTCACTCTCCTAGTTTAGTTCTATTTTATTCTTGAACACAGCTTCTTTAGAGTCTTGGCCGTGACCCTAAGCGCATTGTTTTCCAGTATTACCACCGGATACATAAACGCCACAGACACTTAACTAGGTGAACCCTTTCGGATTGTGATTTAGCTTTGCTAGAATCCCCAGCCAGTGGTGTCTAGAGCTCTTAAGCACACTCTTTGCTTTAGATCACGACTTTAACTGCTCAGTCTCAAGCTTTTCACTTGACACCTTCACACCACAAGCATATTGATGCACGGAAAACTTGTCTCTTAACAAATTTCCTTCGGCAAGTGTACCGAATTTGTCGTCAAGTAAAAACTCACAATAGAGTAAGGTCAAATCCCACAAGGATTGATTGATCAAGCAACTTTAATTAGAGGAATGTTCTAGTTGAGCGAATCCAGAATTTGAGTTTATAATTGCAGAAAATAAAATGGCGGGAAGGTAAATGACAGAAAAAGTAAATGCTAGAATTAAAGAACTGAAAGTAAATTACTGAAGTAAATTACAGAATTGTAAATGGGAATGGGAGAATTGCTCATAAGAGTAAATAACAGAAATTAAAGAGAATGGGTAAGATCAGAAACGGGGAGTTCATTGGGCTTAGGAGATGTTGCATTCTCCGGATCAATTTCATTTTCATCTCTTCCTCAATCAATGCACTCATTGATCTCCTTGGCAATCTTAAGTGATTGAATTACAATTTCTTGTAATTCAATCTCTCAAATCTTGATCAATAGCCAATTTCTTGGTCAATTGCTCATTAGAAGAGATGAAGTATGGTCACTGATTATACCACATGAATTTCCCAAATCAAGTGTTGAGAGGATTATAGTCACATATCCATCCAAACCCAATTTGGTCCAGCATGAGAAAGCATTTCTAGCTTGATCTCTTAATTCCTCTTTCAAGGTTCAGAAGAGATCCAAGTATGAATAGCTTCTTTTCCAATATAACTACCCAATTGGATGAAGATCGAAAGCTTTCAAGTAAAATCAAGAGAAAAGATAGAAGAAGAATAATGAAAACTAGTATTGATCCATCAAATTACAACAGAGCTCCCTAACCCAATGAAAGGGGTTTAGTTGTTCATAGCTCTGGAAAATGAAAACAAAGATGGAGAATACATCATGATACTAGAAGTGCAGAGAAAGTAAATACAGAGAGTAATTCTATGCCCAGAGGCTCCCTATATTTTCCAACTCCCAAAATAATTCAAAGTTACTCCTATATATACTACTCTTCTACTCTTCTAGTTGGTTCTTCAAGTCTTGGGTCTGGGCCTTTGGATCTTGAGTTTGAAGCAGTTATCTTCTTCATTGGGCTTGGCCTTTCTTGCAGAGAGAAATTGTAAAGTGGGCAGAGACTTTGGCTCAGGACGTTAGTGGTGTTAACATTCAGTGAAAATATGGGTTTGAGAACTTTAGTGACATTCAACTTTTTCACTAACGTTCCTTACCCAAGTAAGAGTCACGTTAACCTCAACGTTAGTGGTACAAACGTTGCCACTAACGTTGCCTCTTTGTCCTTCGTGCACGTTATTGGGACTCAACTTTCCCAATAACGTTGAGAAGCCTCCCCCTTCCCAACGTTAGAGTCCACGTTAACTTAGTTAACGTGGCTCTTTTAACGTAGGCTTGCCAACCTTCGAGAACGTTAGTGACACTTAACATTGTCACTAACGTTCCAATGTGCCCCTTAGCTCTCACGTTAGAGTCCACGTTAACTAGGTTAACGTGGCTTCTAACGTGGTTGTGCTAGCCATCTCCAACGTTAGTGACAAAGTTGAGTGTCACTAACGTTGGCTCATCATTCCCTTATCCACGTTAGCTTCCACGTTAACTAAGTTAACGTGGGAGTTAACGTGGCTCATGGTGGCATGTGTGGGCTCCTTCCAACGTTAGTGACAATGTTGGGTGTCACTAACGTTGGCGTCACCTCCCTTCCTCACGTTAGCTTCCACGTTAACTAGGTTAACGTGGGAGTTAACGTGGCCTAGTGTGACTTGGCCAACGTTAGTGACAATGTTGAATGTCACTAATGCTGGCTTCCCCCCATTCTTCTTAACGTTAGAGGCCACGTTAACTAAGTTAACGTGGTGACTAATGTGGCCACTTATGAGCTTGGTCCAACGTTAGTGATAATGTTAAGTGTCACTAACGTTGGCTCCATTTCCTTTCTTCCACGTTAGAGTTCACGTTAACTTAGTTAACGTGACTCTTAACGTGGGCAATGATGGCTTCGAGAGCGTTATTGGCAATCACTTTTCTCATTAACTTTGCAAGTTACTCCCATTCCACGTTAGTGTTAACGTTAGTGTAACTAACGTAGCCACTAATGTGGTTCTTCTTTGCTTCCTTTGTCCTGAAATCAAGCAATAAAGTGCATCAAAGTTCTAGTCTAAGTCATGGGAAATGCAACATCCAATTTGTCCTTAAATTCATGCAAAATCCTCATGAAATCATGTAAAGTGCACAATGTTTGCTTGAATCAAGATGTAAGTGAATATCTACCCAAAACCAGCTTATTTCCTAAGGAAATGCATGAAACTACCCTAAAAACAGTAAAGAAATGGTCAGTGAAACTGGCCAAAATGCCCTGGCATCACATATAGTTAGGGAAGTAGCTCATTTGAACTGTTTAGGCTAAGATATTTCTTTTAGGCCCTCCTAACCATTGATGCTCAAAGCCTTGGATCCTTGCTCTTGCCTTTTGGTTTAAAGAGCTATTGGCTTTCTCTGCTTTTTATTTATTTTTCTGCTTGCTTTTTTTTTCTTTTTTCCACATATTTTTTTCTTTTATTGCTTTTTGCTACTTTTTCTTGCTTCAAGAACCAATCTTTGGATTTTTCAGATCACCAATAATACTTCACTTTTATCCTCATTCTTTCAAGAGCCCACATTTTTTAACTCCAATATCAAATATGCACTGTTTATTCATATATTCAGAAAACAAAAGCAATGCCACCATATCAAATAATTGAACTATTCTTAATATATGACTTAAAATTCATGCATCTTACTTTTCTTTTTCAAATAAAATTTTCTTTTAAGCAAGGTGGAGATGCATGGAATATTTCATAGCTTTAAGACATAAAGATAGATGATCATGTACCAGAAATAGATAATAAAACAAAAAAATAACATAGGCAATAGGGGAGTAAATGGAACGAATCCACCTTAGTGATGGCGGCTACTACTCCTTCTGGAGGATCCAATTGAGTGCTTGATTTTCTCTATGTCACGCCCCTACCTCTGTTGTTCTTCCTTCATGATTCTTTGTTCTTCCCTCATGGCTCTTTGATCTTCTCTTATGTCATGGAGGATGATGGAGTGCTCTTGATATCCCATCCTTAGTTGATCCATGCTGGTGCTCAATTCTCCTAGAGAAGTGTACAATTGGTCCCAATAGCCTTGGAGAGAAAAATGCATCACTTGAGGCATCTCAAGAATTTCTTGTTAAGGCAGCTCTACATGCTCTTGCTGTGGTCCATGTCCTGGCTCTCTAGTTTGCTCCATCCTCCTCTTGGTGATGGGCTTGTCCTCCTCAATAGGAATGTCTCCTTCTATGACAATTCCAACTGAATTGCATAGGTGACAGATAAGGTGGGGGAAGGCTAACCTTGTTAAGGCGGAAGGCTTTTCAGCTTTCTTGTACAACTCTTGAGGTATTACCTCATGTACCTCCACCTCACTTCCAATCGTGATGCAATGAATCATGATGGCTCTGTCAATGGTCACTTCTGACCGATTGCTAGTAGGGATGATAGAGCGTTAGATAAATTTCAACCATCCTCTAGCTACGGGCTTGAGGTCAAGCCTTCTCAGTTGGATAGGCTTGCCTTGAGCATCCCTCTTCCACTGAGCTCCTTTCACACAAATGTCTGAAAGGACTTGGTCCAGGCTCTCGTCAAAATTGACTCTCCTAGTGTAAGGATGTGGGTCTCCTTGCATCATTGGAAAACGGAGCGCCAACCTTACATCCTCTAGGCTGAAATCCAAGAGATGCCCTCGGACCATGGTATGCCAATTTTTGGGACTTGGGTTCACGCTTGTATCATGATTTTTTGTGACCCATGTATTGGCATAGAACTCTTGTACCATCAAAATCCAATTTCTGGGATAGGATTGGTTAGGACTTCCCTATCTCTCCTCCGGATGTCTCTTCGGATCTCCGGGTATTCATTCTTTTTTAGCCTAAAGGGGACTTCAAGAATCACCTTCTTCTTTGCCACTACTTTATAGAAGTGGCTTTGATGAGCTTCGGTGATGAATCTCTCCATCTCCCAAGATTCAGAGGTGGAAGCAACTACTTTCTCTTTCCTCTTTCTAGAGGATTCTCCGACTTTGGGTGCCATAAGTGTGAATGAAAAGCAAAAATCAAGGCTTTTCCAACACCAAACTTAAAAGCTTTGCTCATCCTCAAGAAAAATATAAAGAAAAGAGTAGAACAAGAAGAGAATAGAGGAGATGGAGGGAGAGAGGATAATTTGGCGAAGTGGGGATTTAATGTATGAATGAAGTGTGTATGAAGGGTAGGAAGAAGGGGTTTTTATAGGAGTGGAAAAGGTTGGGTTCGAATGAATAAGTGGGAATTGGGTGGAAAATTTTGAATTTGAAGTGGGTGGAAGTTGGTGGGAGTTATGATGGTTTTGGAAAGTGATATGGATGTGATTGGGTTAGGGTTTATAGGGTAGAGTATGTGGGGAAGAGTGAAAGTAAGAGAGAGAAGAAGGTGGGGTAGGTGGAGATTCTGTGGGACCCACTGATCCTGAGCGGCTAGGAAATTTGAGTTTCCTGCCCCTTGTGGGCGTTGAATGCCCAGCTCTTGCTCCTGGCTAGCGTTCAATGCAAGCTATGTGCTCCTCTTGGGCGTTAAACGCCCTTGAGGGACCTCCTTCCTGGCGTTCAACGCCAGGTCTGTGCCTCTGTTGGGGCGTTGAATGCCCAGGTTTTGCCCCCTTACTGGCATTCAACGCCAGCTTCAGGCTCCTTGGCTGGCGTTCAACACCAGCAGTGTGCTCCCTGGCTAGCATTCAACGCCAGCAAGATTTCTACTCCAGGGTATTCTATTTCCAGCTCCGACTATTTTTTTCTGTTCTAACTGCTACACATGATCATAAACTTAAATAAATATGAAAATTAAACTGATATAACTTAAATAAACTTAATGAAAAACATGAATAACTTTAATTATGGTTGGGTTGATGGTTAGCTCCTTACAGAGATGGATAGGGGCTCAGAATTTCGTCCCTTACAGTGAACTTCTTGCCTGTGGTCTCAGGGATAAGTTTCACATGTTCCAGAGATAGGATCCTGTTTATAGTGTGTAGAAAGACTGGATTGTCAGTGAAGATGACTCTCATGCCAGGTGAGAGAGCTTCAGTGGAGATTTTCTTATCCCTCCAGCCCATGGGCACTTTCTTACTGCCATTCCACTTATAGCTTGATGACGGTTGCCCAAAACCAAACTTAGAGTTGGTGTCTGGGGGCTCTATTAGGCTCTGTACTGAGAGGAGTGGTTGAAGCACTCCATGTTTATAAATGGTGGTTCCTTCAGGTGAGGTAGAATGAGGTTTATGAACCTTGAACACAAGAAAGTCCTCATCTAATTGCAGGACTAGTTCTCCTCTGTCTATATCAATCACAGCCTTGGCTGTAGCTAGGAAGGGTCTTACAAGGATAATGGATTCATCCTCTTCCTCCCTAGTATCTAGGATTATGAAGTCAGCAGGGATGTAAAGGTCTTCAACCTTCACCAAGACATCCTCTACCAAGTGGGCCCCAGAAGTAAATTTTAGCACTAAAAAGACTGTTTTACCCTTACTAGTCATTTGTTTAGTATTTAAGGGATTAGATTTATGTTATTCGAACCTTGGATCAGCTTTTTATAGACTTTACATGTTTTTACCATTGTATTTCCTTTCAGTATGAGTTTCTAAACCTCCTAGGTTGAGGGGAGGAGCCCTGCTGAGTAGTCTGAATTAATAAAAGTATTACTGTTTCTCTTTTATCCGTGTTTGATTAATTCTAAGATGTATATTTGTTCTTCATCAATATGAATGTGTTGAACTGGCATAAGGTTATCACATTCTACATGGGTTCAGAGTGCGTCTTTCATCGGATAATGATGGTCCACCAGCTTGATTATACATCTCTCAGACGGCTAATCCACGACTTCATTGGAAACTTCTCGAGACATCAGTTCAGCCAATTTATGGGAAGATTAGGGTCTCTGTGGCAGAGGCTAGAACCAAAAGCATAACATCCTCCGATCCGGAAGCTTCAACCTTGTCTGTGGCATTTTGTGTAGGATCACCAAGGAGAATGAACTGCAGGAGCTTCACCCTTAATCAGAATGGATCCGCACTAACCCTGGCGTTCAGATCTGGAGGAGTATTGGCAGTTGCTCAAACTAGCGTCAATCACATACAGCCTGTCATTGAAGAAATCATTCACAAGCAAAGGAAACAGTACTACCAGAGTTAATTCAGAAAGACAAAGCAACTACAATCCTCAACTATATTCCTATTACTGATTGCCCTTGAATCAATCCAACCAATAACCTTCTGATTTTGCCTGACTAAGACCTGCAAGATAACCATAGCTTGCTTCAAACCATAATTCTCGTGGGATCCACCCTGAATCGCTCAGGTATTACTTGGATGACCCAGTGCACTTCCTAGTACAGTTGTACAAAAGTGTAGGGATTCGTGCACCAAGTTTTTGGCGCCGTTGTCGGGGATTATTCGAGTTTGGACAAACTGACGGATTGTCTTGCTCCCTAGATCAGGTAATTTATTTTATTTTGTTGAGTCTTTTACTTTTAT
This sequence comes from Arachis ipaensis, assembly GCF_059453495.1. Taxonomy (NCBI): domain Eukaryota; kingdom Viridiplantae; phylum Streptophyta; class Magnoliopsida; order Fabales; family Fabaceae; genus Arachis; species Arachis ipaensis. The sequence goes on from NC_142444.1 coordinate 83,592,052, forward strand.
TTTCTTCTTCTCTATTTTTCAAAAAATTTAAAAAAACCTTTTCAAAAATATTTTTATTTTCTTTGTTTAATCTTTGTTCTTAGTTTGAGTCTTTTGTATTTGTTCTTGGTTAAATTTTCGTTCTCTTGAAGTCTTTCTTTCAAAAATTTTTCAAAAATAATTTCTTTGGTTAAATCTTGTGTCAAATCTTTAAGTTTGGTGTCTTGTTTCTTTTCTTTGATTTTTCGAAAATTTTATGTTTAGTTTCTAAAAATTTTAAGTTTGGTGTCCTTTTATATGTTCTTGTGTTCTTTGAGTTTCCTGAGTCTTGCTCTTAGTGTTTTTTTTTAATCTTCAAAGTGTTCTTGTGTTTTCTTTGTGTTTTGATCTTAAAATTTCTAAGTTTGGTGTCCTATTGTGTTTTTCCTTCAAATTTTCGAAAACGTGGGATGCTAGATCTAAAAGTTTTAAGTTTTGTGTCTTTTACTTGTTTTTCTCTTTCATCATTAAATTCAAAAATAAAAAAATATCTTTTCTATTTTTATTTTAACTTAATTTTTGAAAATCAACATTAAAAATTCAAATTTTAATTTTAAATTTTTATCTTATCTTATCTTAGTCTTCAAGTTTTCAAAAAAATCAAATCTTTTCAATATAAAAAATCTCATCTTTTTCAAAAATCTTATCTTTTTCAAAATTTTATCTTCTCTTTTTCAATTTTCAAAATCAAATATTTTTCAAAATCAAAATTCAAAATCTTATCTTTTCAAATCTTTTTTGTTTCTTATTTTATTTTTTCTAATTTCAACTTTTAAAATCAAATCTTTTTTAATCTTTTTAATTTTTCATCTTATCTTTTTTTTTATTTCAAATTTTTTAAATTCAAATCTTTTCTTATCTTATCTCTTATCTTATTTTAAATTAAAATCTTTTCGTAATTAATCACTTGTTTCTCTCTCTCTTTTTTTCAAAACTTCCTAACTAACTCTTCTCTTTCCTAATTTTCGAACACTCTTCCCTCTTCTCTCTCTTCTATTTTCGAAAATCACTAACTAATTTTCAATTCTTTTTAAATTATTAACCTTATCTTCGAAATTAATAAATAAATAAAATAAAAACAAAAGTATTTTAATTCTTATTTATCTTTTCTATTTCTAATTCTTCTCATCTCGATTTATATTATTCGAATTCTTCTTCTCTCCCATCCTCCATCTTCACTTTTCTATCTTCTTCTTCTTTCTTCACATATCACTGGGAGTCTTCTATACTCAAATCAGACATAGAAGCTTCCTTTCTTTTTTTTTTCTTTTTCTTCTTTTCTTGTTTATGACCAGGAACAGGGATAAAAAACCCCTCTTTGATCTTGATCCTGAACCTGAAAGGACTCTGAAGAAAATCTTGCAACAAGTTAGGGCACAACACTCCAAAAGAAACCTTTCAGAAAATATTGAACAAGAAAAAGGAGACATAGCCGAACCTGAAGGTGATGCCAGAAAGGTTCTTGGTGACTTCACCATGCCTATCTCTAACTTTTATGGCAGGAGTATCTCTGTACCTGCCATTGGAGCTAACAATTTTCAGCTTAAGCCTCAGTTAGTCTCTCTTCTACAACAAAACTGCAAGTTCCATGGACTTCCAATGGAAGATCTACATCAATTCTTGGCTGAATTCTTGTAGATCTGTGATACTGTAAAGACTAATGGAGTAAATTCTGAAGTCTACAAGCTTATGCTCTTTCCCTTTGCTGTAAGAGACAGAGCTATGTTATGGTTGGATTCTTAACATAGAGAGAGTTTTGACTCTTGGGAAAAGCTGGTTAATATTTTTCTGGCTAAATTTTTTCCCCCTCAAAAGATGATCAAAATTAGAGTGGAAGTTCAAACCTTCAGACAAAGAGAAGGTGAATCCCTCTTTGAAGCTTGGGAAAGATACAAGCAATTGATCAGGAGATGTCCTCCTGATATGCTATCAGAATGGTCTATCATAGGCGTGTTCTATGATGGTCTATCTGAGATGTCCAAAATTTCATTGGACAACTCTGCAGGTCGATCACTCTACTTGAAAAAAATACCTGCAAAAGTAAGAGAACTCATTGAGATGGTTGCAAACAACCAATTCATGTACACTTCTGAAAGAAATCCTGTAAACCATGGCACCTCTCAGAAGAAAGAAGTTCTTGAAGTTGATACTCTGAATGCTATATTGGCTCAGAACAAGATCTTGACCCAATAGGTCAATATGATCTCCCAGCATCTGACTGGAATTCAAACTGCAGCTGGCAGTACTCAAAAAGCTTCTTCTGAAACAGAAGCTTATGATCCTGATCAACCCACCATGGAAGAGGTGAATTACATGAGAGAACCCTATGGAAACACCTACAAACCTTGATGGAGGAATCATCATAACCTCTCAGAGAAGGATCAATAGAAACTTCAGCAAGGTTTCAATAACAATCAAGGTGGAAGGAACCAAAATAGGTTCAATAACAAGCCACCATTCCTATCTTCTCAAGGTAATCTGGAAACCTCAAAGCAGAGGCTTTCTGACTTAGTGACTCTGGTTTCTAGCCTCTCTAAGACCACTCATAGTTTCATAAATGAAACAAAGTCCTCCATTAGAAATTTGGAGGTATAGGTTGGTCAACTGAGCCAGAGGATCACTGAGACTCCTCCTAACACTCCTCCTAGTAACACTAGGGTGAATCCAAGAGAAGATTGCAAGGCCATAACCATGGAGGTAAAGGCCAAACCTGGAGAAATTGGGAAGGCATTAGACGCCAGTGAAGAAGGTTTCACTAGGCGTTCAATGCCCAATCTGGCAGCAAGCCTGGCGCTGAACGCCAGTGAGGAACCCTTCACTGGGCGTTCAACACTCATCCTGGTAGCAGAGCTGGCATTGAATGCCAGCCAGGGAGCACTGGCTGGGTATTCAATGCCCAAATAGGCAGCCATTCTGGCATTGAACACCAGTGAGGAACCCCTCGCTGGGCATTCAACGCCCACACACCCAGGTAAGCTGGCGTTGAATGCCAGCAAGGACATCCCTGCTAGGAGTTCAATGCCCAAAACACTAGAGAAATTGGCGTTTAATGCCAGTAAGGGTGTAAAGCAAGGGCGTTCAATGCCCAAAGAGCTCACAGAGCTGGCGTTAAATGCTAATGAAAGCACACCCTTTGAGTGCTTAAGTCCCACTCATGAACCCTCTAACCCAGAACCAAAGGAAGCTAAGGCTTACATAAAGACCATAGAGGTTCTTTTGCATGAACTTCTACAGTGCATGAGTTCTGATGAATACCCATCCTCTGATGAGGATGAAGATACTAGGGAAGAGCAAGTTTCTCGGTACCTAGGAGCTCTAATGAAGCTGAATGTCGAGTTATTTGGTTCAAAGCCTTTGGAGGAAGAACCTCCACTGCTTACTAAAGAACTCCATGCTTTGGTTCAGCAGAAGTTACCTCAGAAGCTTCCAGATCTTGGACGCTTTCTGATTCCTTGCACCATAGGCACTATGACCTTTGACAAGGCTCTGTGTGACCTAGGGTCAGACATTAACCTCATGCCACTCTCTGTAATAGAGAAGCTGGGAATCCTTAAGGTGCAGGATGCAAACATCTCATTAGAGATGGCAAACAAGATAATAAAGAAGACATGTGGCTTAGTAGAGGTTGTTTTAGTAAAAGTTGAGAACCACTACATCCCTGCAAACTTCATAGTCTTGGATATTGGAGAGGATGAGGATGACTCTGTAATCCTTGGAAGACTTTTTTTAGCCACTGCTAATGCTATCATTAATGTGGCTAAGGGAGAACTAACTCTACAACTAGGTGAGGATCACATCTTATTCAAGATGCCTCGTCCCAATTCTCCCTCTAAAAAAGAGATAACTTTGCAACACTTAGTGTTCTAAATCTCTCTTTCTGTACAGAGCTATACAGAGCCCCCGAACATCAATTCTAAGTTTGGTGTTGGGCAGCCATCAACAAGCTCTAAGCACAAAGGTACTAAGAAGAAAGTACCTAAAGGCTGGAGGGACAAGAAAGTCCCAACTGAAGGCCTCTCACCTGGCATGAGAGTTGTCTTCACCAAGAAGCTAGTCTTACCATATACAGTGAGTCGTATCCTGTCTCTAGAGCATGTGGAGCTCATTCATGAGAAGACAGGAAGAAAGTTCACTATAAGGGGCGAAAATCTAAGCCCATACTCACCTCCGTAAGGAGCTAACCATCATGCTAATGACGTTAAAGGAGCGCTTGTTGGGAGGCAACCCAACCTTAATTAATTAATTAATTTTATTTTCTTTCATTTTGTTTTTCTTTGATTTATATTTTAAGTTCATAATCATATGCAGCAGTCAGAACAAAGACAAAATTGTTAAGCAGTTAAAACATAACACTCTGGATGGAGTGTTAAAGTTGAACGCCAGCCAGGGTATCCCTACTGGGCGTCCAACGCCCCAAATAGGCAGCATTGCTGGCGTTGAACGCCAGCCAAGGAGTAGCCCCTGGGCGTTCAAACGCCAGTGCAGAGAAGCAGGGAATCTGAATTCCCTAACCTCTCAGGACCCATAGGTCCCACAGCATCTTTACCTACCCCACTTATTCTTTCTTACTTTCACACTTCCCCATACACACTTCCCTATAAACCCTATCCCAATCACATCCATATCACTTTTCCAAACCATCATAACCCATAACCGAACCCTAACCTACCCCCATTCTATAAATACCCGTCTTCATCACCTTCATACACACACCTCTCATACACTCATACACCCCACTAAGCTGAATTGCCTTCTCCCTCTATCTTCCTCTATTTTCTTTTTCTTCTATTCTATTCTTCTTTTTTCTTTATTTTTGCTCGAGGATGAGAAAAGTTTTAAGTTTGTTGTTGGAAAAGCATAGCTTTTTTATTTCCATTACCATTCATGGCACCCAAGGTTGGAGAACCCTCTAGAAAGAGGAAAGGAAAGGCAATAGCCACCACCTCTGAATCTTAGGAGATGGAGAGATTCATCACCAAAACTTACCAAGACCACTTCTATGAAGTAGTGGCAGAGAAGAAAGTGATCCCTGAGGTCCCTTTCAAGCTCAAAAAGAATGAGTATCCAAAAATCCGAAGAGAGATCCGAAGAAGAGGTTGGGAAGTTGATAAACCCATATTTTATGATGTATTTTGTGCTCAAATTGAGTGTTTCTATCAATTCTTCACCCACTTATTCATGTAAATTGCATGGTTTTATTATTCCTTCCTTATTTTATGATATATATGAAAAACATGTTTCCAATGCTTTAAAAATATTAATTTTAATTACCTTTTATTACCATTCGATGCCGTGATTTGTGTGTTAAGTATTTTCAGGTCTCATAGGACAGGAATGGCTTAGAGGTCAGAAAAGAAACACACAAAAATGGAAGGAAAGCACAAAAATGGAGTTTTGAAGAAAAGGCAGCGACGCGAACGCATGGACGACGCGAACGTGTGCCTAACGCGAAATGGCAGCGATGCGTATGCGTGGACGACACGGACGCGTGCCTTGAGCAGAACTCAAATGACGCATACGCGTGACCAATACGTACGCGTGACAAGGAAAACTTTCAGATCACGCGAACGCGTGACCCACGCGAACGCGTGACAGACGCCACGTACAAGAATCTGCAGAAAACGCCCCCAGCAATTTCTGGACCCTTTTTCGGCCTAAATCCAAGTCAGAAACATGGAATATAAGCCAGAGAATAAAGGAATCAAATAACAACTTAGTGATAGATACAATATTCATAGTTTTAGGTTTCAGATGTAGTTTTTAGAGAGAGAGGTTCTTTCCTCTCTCTTAGGATTTAAGATTAGGATTTCTATCTTGTTTAGGCTACTTCTCTTCATCACAGGTTCAATGTTCCTTTAATTTACTTTCTACTTCTATTTATTTCATTACTTTAATTGGTATTTATCTTTCCGAATTGGCTTATGAACTTTTCCATGTTAGATTTAAATATTTTATTTAATAGTAATTGAGGTATTTCAGATTACTAATTGCTTTATTTTATTTATGAATGCTTTTAATTTAATTTAAGATATTTTCCCTTTTTGGCTTTGGTTAAGTAATTAGTAACTCTTGAGTTATCAAACTCAGCTGTTGATTGAAATTGGAATTCTCTGCTGGTTAATTTGTACTCCAATAACTCTAGTCTTTCCATAGGAGTTGACTAAGACTTGAGGATCAAAATAATTAGCCCACTTGACTTTTCTTTGTTTAGCAAGGGTTAATTAAAGTGGGAGTAGAATCGAATTCTCATCACACTTGATAAGGATAACTAGGATAGGAATTCAATTTCTCATACCTTGCCAAGAGATTTTATTAATTATTAATTTATTTTTCTTGTCATTTAAATTACTTGTTCCTTATTTCGAAAAACCCAAAAACATATCTTTTTACATAACCAATAATAAATCATACTTCCCTGCAATTCCTTGAGAGACGACCCGAGGTTTAAATACTTCGGTTATAAATTTATTTGGGTTTTGTTACTTGTGACAACCAAACTTTTGTACGAAAGGATTCTCTATTGGTTTATAAACTATACTTACAACGTGATTAATTTTATAAAATTTCTTTACCGATAGAAAATCAGTTCATCAAAATGGCACCGTTGCCGGGGAATTGCAACTATGTGCCTTATTATTGGTTATTGTAAATATTTTCTTTTACCTGTTTATTCGTTTTTATTTTCATTTTATTTTAATTTTTAATTGTTACTATGAGTTCTCACCCCCGTTGCTTTGAGTTTGGTTCTAATAATGTTGAAAGGAATGGAAGCTATAACAGGAACATACATCAAGGTCAAAACAATCAGAGATGGATGGAGCCACGAGGATCTGATCAACCCTTTAGGTAACAACACCTTCCAAACTACCATGGACAACGACCATTCAACAATTCATGTCAAGACAATAGTTATGGTGGACCCTTTCGTGACAACCATCACCCACCAAAATACTATAGTCAGAAACCATTCCGAGGTACATACCAAGATGATAGATATGGTGGACCCCCCTGTAATTACCGACAAGTCCCTCCATATGCCTATGAACCACCTCCTCAACACAGCTTTGAACCACCACGCTCACAAGTCAACTACCACCATTCACCTCCATATGACCCTAACCCTTATCTACCCCAATTCCAACCCAATTACTCCCAAGAACCACCACGTCCCTATGCATCATGTCTATATCCATCACCCCAAGAATCAAGGGAGCAACTCAAGGAAACATTTACAAAATTTCATGCCACACTTCACCAATTGAATCAAGCGATAAATCGACTATCTTCCCGACGTTCGGACACTCAAGGAACCCCCATGGCTTCACGTGGGCAATCTAATGAAGAACGCAGCATGAAGAAGATACTAGAAACTCCACTGGACAGTAAGGAGCATGATTTTGTACTAGAACAAGTGGAGGAAGCTGAAATTATCGAAGAAGAAGAATTGGTTGAAGACTTAGGAGATGCTGAACCTCCATGGGAATCCAGAATTGAGGAGAATTCCGTCAAGAATTTTGTAGTTGATGCTAAAGAGGATAGTTCACAAACCCCAAAGCAGGAATCTTATGAAGAGCTAGACGAAACAACTCCAGAAAGCAAGTTTACTTGCTAATGATAATCGAGAGTCGAGTTCTCCTAGTAATGAACTTGCATCCGCAAGTGAATTCTTTGAGATGGAAGAATCTTCCCTAAGTGAATACGAAGATGATGCGGAGGTAGACTTTTCACAACCTCCAACTTATGATTTGAGTGATGAGGAAGATATCGAAGACTTTGATCAAGACGTGGTTGAAATTAAAGAAGTTCTCAAGGAAGTGGAGGAATTCACAGTAGAATACAAGGGAGTAGAGCTTGCAAAACCACTGGAAACACATATCCCAAGGCCATTACCACCCAATACAAAATTCAAGTGGGTAAAATCCTTAGCCTTTATCTTTACTTTTCCACTTGAATATGGTTTGCTTGAAACAGATGGCCAGCTTAGAGCTCTTTGCGACTTTAAGAGTAAAAGGGAAATGGTTCGTACTTAGAGCTGGTATGCAAGCTTCAATAAGGTTCCACGCTTCAATTTGAAGTGCAAGGATTGGTTTCGAGTTCAATTGAATGGGTCTCGGAAAATATTTGGTCATCTTGGTGAGGATACAACTTCCAAACCACCCGGCTAGAAAAATATAGATCGAGACAAAGGCGGATATAAAAGCAAGGTTTGGGATCCTGGAATCTATTCTGACATTCAACACTGTGGGAACTTGAAAACCTATTTGAAATTGCTCAAAGGCTTCACATGCCTAGTCTGGGACCCCGGAGGCTGTTGGCATTCGAAACAGTGGTGGAGATTTTTGGATGAATTCAAGCACAAGCTACCATAACAAAGGACTCCCCAAATGTCCAACTTAAGGACTTTAACTAAAAGTGCTAGGTGGGAGATAACCCACCGTGGTATGATCGTTCCTTTTTCAGTTTTATTTCATTTTGTTTGTTTTTAAGTTTTATTCTATTCTATTTTCATTGAACCTGGAATTATTCATAGCATCCACATTAGCATTGCATATTGCATACTACATAATTGTATATAAAAAAAAATCACCCAACGCGAGCACGCAGGCCACGCGTGGGCGTCGCTCAGCAGTCGGCGTAAAGATCCAACACCCAGAAAGTTGGGCTGGAATCATGCAGCTGGTGTGCCCTTAGCACAAATTGGCCCACGCGTTCGCGTGCCTGACACGAACGCGTCACTTGCACTACGCACATCCCACGCGAAAGCATGAGCGACGCATACGCGTCGCATGGATTTTAGGGAACCTTATGAAAACAAAGAGTTGCGCCAAAACAACGCTTGAATCGTGCGTTTAGCACAATTCTGAACAACGCGTACGCGTGCTTTACGCGTATGCGTCATTTTCATTATCCCACAATCACACGATCGCGTCAATAACGCGTTCGCGTCAACACCCTTTTCGCCCTAATCATGCGATCGCGTCCTCCACGCGTTCGCATGGATTCAAAATCACTAACCCCAACCCACGCGAAACCCTACCCTAATCGCGTCCCAAAACACCCCTCCCCCTCTGCACTCTCCCGTTCCCTATCCCCCAACCACCACCACTCCCAACCAACCAGCTCCAACCACTGCGCCGCCACCCAGACCGCTGCACCACTGATGAGCGGATAATTTATACGCTTTTTGACATGGTTTTTAGTATGTTTTTAGTAGGATCTAGTTACTTTTAGGGATGTTTTCATTAGTTTTTATGTTAAATTCACATTTCTGGACTTTACTATGAGTTTGTGTGTTTTTCTGTGATTTCAGGTATTTTCTGGCTGAAATTGAAGGACTTGAGCAGAAATCAGATTCAGAGGTTGAAGAAGGACTGCTGATGCTGTTGGATTCTGACCTCCCTTCACTCAAAGTGGATTTTCTGGAGCTACAGAACTCAAAATGGCGCTCTTCCAATTGTGTTGGAAAGTAGACATCCAGGGCTTTCCAGCAATTTATAATAGTCCATACTTTGGCCAAGAATAGATGACGTAAACTGGCCTTCAACGCCAGCTTTCTGCCCAAATCTGGCGTCCAGCGCCAGAAAAGGAGCCAAAACCAGAGTTGAACGCCCAAACTGGCACAAAAGCTGGCGTTCAACTCCAAAAAGGACCTCTACACGTGCAACACTCAAAGCTCAGCCCAAGCACACACCAAGTGGGCCCCGGAAGTGGATTTATGCATCAATTACTTACTCATGTAAACCCTAGTAGCTAGTTTATTATAAATAGGACATTTTACAAGTCTTTTTGACCATCTTTGGATCTTTGGACGCCTGGTTCTTAGATCACGTTTTGGGGGCTAGCCATCTCGGCCATGCCTGGACCTTTCACTTATGTATTTTCACGGTAGAGTTTCTACACTCCATAGATTAAGGTGTGGAGCTCTGCTGTTCCTCAAAGATTAATGCAAAGTACTACTGTTTTCTATTCAATTCATCTTATTTCGCTTCTAAGATATTCATTCGTACTTCAATCTGAATGTGATGAACGTGACAATCATCATCATTCCCTATGAATGCGTGCCTGACAACCACTTCCGTTCTACCTTCGACTGAATGAGTATCTCTTAGATCTCTTAATCAGAATCTTCGTGGCGTAAGCTAGAATGATGGCGGCATTCAAGAGAATCCGGAAAGTCTAAACCTTGTCTGTGGTATTCCGCGTAGGATTCAATGAATGAATGACTGTGACGAGCTCCAAACTCGCTATTGCAGGGCGTTAGTGACAGACGCAAAAGGATAGTAAATCCTATTCCAGCATGATCGAGAACCGACAGATGAATAGCCGTGCCGTGACAGGGTGCGTTGACCATTTTCACTGAGAGGATAAGATGAAGCCATTGACAAGGGTGATGCCTCCAGACGATTAGCCGTGCCGTGACAGGGCATTGGATCATTTTCCCGAGAGATGACCGAAAGTAGCCATTGACAGTGGTGATGTATCACATAAAGCCAGCCATGGAAAGGAGTAAGACTGATTGGATGAAGATAGCAGGAAAGCAGAGGTTCAGAGGAACGAAAGCATCTCCATTCGCTTATCTGAAATTCCTACCAATGAATTACATAAGTATTTCTATCCCTATTTTATTATATTAAATTCGAAAACACCATTATCAATTTATATCCGCCTAACTGAGATTTGCAAGGTAACCATAGCTTGCTTCATACCAACAATCTCCGTGGGATTCGACCCTTACTCACGTAAGGTATTACTTGGACGACCCAGTGCACTTGCTGGTCAGTTACACGGAGTTGTGAACCATGGTTTTGGCATCATGTTTTTGGCGCCATTTCCAGGGAAAGAAAGAGCAATGAACTTTACATAATTAAAGTGTAATCACGATTCCGCGTACCAAGTTTTTGGCGCTGTTGCTGGGGATTATTTGAGTTTGGACAACTAACGGTTCATCCTGTTGCTAAGATTAAGTAATTTTCTTTTTGTTTTCTTTTCAAAAAAAAATTTTTCAAAAATATTTCAAAATTTTCTCGCCTGTTTTCGAAAAAAAAATTTTAGATTCAAAATTTTTTAAGAATGAATTCTAGTGTTTCATGAAGCATGTGAAGCCTGGCTGGCTGTAAAGCCATGTCTAAATTCTTTTGGACTGAGGCTTCCAACCATCAGCTGTTATACGACTGTAGGGTATGTCAGGCATGTCATGTCTGAATTACATGCTGAAGCTTGGCTGGCTAGTGAGCCATGTCTAATTCCTGGACTGAAGCTTTAGACTAACATGGCAAGATTCCTGGAATTCATATTAAAAATTTTGGAATCCTTATTCTTCTTTCTTTCTAAATAATTTTCGAAAAATATAAAATAATCCAAAAAAAATTAGAAAATCATAAAAATCAAAAATATTTTTTGTGTTTCTTGTTTGAGCCTTGAGTCATATCATAAGTTTGGTGTCAATTGCATGTGCATCTTGCATTTTTCGAAAATTCATGCATTCATAGTGTTCTTCATGATCTTCAAGTTGTTCTTGGTAAGTCTTCTTGCTTGATCTTTGTATTTGCATGTTTTGTGTCTTTTCTTGTTTTTCATATGCATTCTTGAATTCTTAGTGTCTAAGCATTAAAGAATTCTAAGTTTGGTGTCTTGCATGTTTTCTTTGCATTAAAAATTTTTCAAAATTGTGTCTATGATGTTCATCTTGACATTCATAGTGTTCTTGGTGTTCATCTTGACATTCATAGCATTCTTGCATGCATCACATGTTTTGATCTAAAAATTTCATGCATTGCATCTCTTTAGTGTTTTTCTCCCTCATCATAAAAATTTGATAAAAATAAAAAAAAATATCTTTCCCATTTTCTCTCATCAAATTCGAAAATTTGGATTGACTTTTTCAAAAATTTTTAAAATCAAGTTGTTTCTTATGAGTCAAATCAAATTTTCAATTTGAAAATCCTATCTTTTTCAAAATATTTTTCAAAAATCAAATCTTTTTCAAACTTCTTAGTTATTTTCGAAAATTCAAAAAAATATTTTTCAAAAATCTTTTTCTTAATTTTATATCATAATTTTCGAAAATAACAATAACAATTAATGTTTTGATTCAAAAATTTCAAGTTTGTTACTTACTTGTTAAGAAAGATTCAAACTTTAAGTTCTAGAATCATATCTTGTGATTTCTTATGAATCAAGTCATTAATTGAGATTTTAAAAATCAAATCTTTTTCAAAACTAATTTCTAAAATATCTTCTTATCTTACCTTTTTCAAAAAGTTGGTTTCAAAATATCTTTTCTAACCTCCTAACTTCTTATCTTTTCAAAATTTGTTTCAACTAACTAACTAACTTTTTGTTTGTTTCTTAACTTTTTCAAAACTACCTAACTAACTCTCTCTCTCTAATTTTCGAAAATATCTTCCCTCTTTTTCAAAAATTTCTTTTTAATTAACTAATTATTCTTATTTTTATTTTTGATTTCAAAATTTTTCGAAAATTACTAACCCTTTTCAAAAACTATTTTCGAAAATCACTAACCCTTTTTCAAAAATTATTTTTGAAAATTCTCCCTCTCTCATCTTATTCTATTTATTTATTCATCTACTAACATCTCATCTCACATCTCAACCCTCCTCACAGTTGTGTTTCTTCCATTATATTACATTCTTTGTCTCCCCTTCTTCTTCTACTCACACAGGGATCCCTATACTGTGGTATAAAGGATCCATATTATTATTATTATTTTTTCTGTGCCCTCTTCTTTGTCATATGAGCAGGAGCAAGGACAAGAATATTCTTGTTGAAGCAGATCCAGAACCTGAAAGGACTCTGAAGAGAAAATTAAGTGAAGCTAAATTACAACAATCCAGAGATAACTTTTCAGAAATTTTCGAACAGGAAGAGGAGATGGCAGCCGAAAATAATAATAATGTAAGGAAGATGCTTGGTGACTTTACTGCACCTAATTCCAATTTACATGGAAGAAGCATCTCCATCCCTGCCATTGGAGCAAACAACTTTGAGCTAAAACCTCAATTAGTTTCTCTGATGCAGCAAAACTGCAAGTTTCATGGACTTCCATCTGAAGATCCATTTCAGTTCTTAACTGAATTCTTGCAGATATGTGATACTGTTAAGACTAATGGAGTAGATCCTGAAGTCTACAGGCTCATGCTTTTCCCTTTTGCTGTAAGAGACAGAGCTAGATTATGGTTGGATTCTCAACCCAAAGACAGCCTGAACTCTTGGGATAAGCTGGTCACGACTTTCTTAGCCAAGTACTTTCCTCCTCAAAAGCTGAGCAAGCTTAGAGCTGATGTTCAAACCTTCAAACAGAAAGAAGGTGAATCCCTCTATGAAGCTTGGGAAAGATACAAACAGTTGACCAAAAAGTGTCCTTCTGACATGCTTTCAGAATGGACCATCCTGGATATATTCTATGATGGTTTATCTGAGCTATCAAAGATGTCACTGGACACTTCTGCAGGTGGATCCATTCACCTAAAGAAAACGCCTGCAGAAGCTCAAGAACTCATTGACATGGTTGCTAATAACCAGTTCATGTACACTTCTGAAAGGAATCCTGTGAGTAATGGGACGCCTATGAAGAAGGGAGTTCTTGAAGTTGATACTCTGAATGCCATATTGGCTCAGAATAAAATATTGACTCAGCAAGTCAATATGATCTCTCAGAGTTTGCATGGAATGCAAGCTGCATCCAACAGTACTCAAGAGGCTTCTTATGCAGAAGAAGCTTATGATCCTGAGAACCCTGCAATAGCAGAGGTAAATTACTTAGGTGAACCTTATGGAAACACCTATAACTCATCATGGAGAAATCACCACAATTTCTCATGGAAGGATCAAAAGCCTCAACAAGGCTTTAATAATGGTGGAAGAAACAGGTTTAACAATAATAAACCTTTTGCATCATCCACTCAGCAACAGACAGAGAACTCTGAACAAAATGCTTCTAATTTAGCAAATCTAGTCTCTGATCTATCTAAGGCCACTGTGAGTTTCATGAATGAAACCAGGTCTTCCATTAGAAATTTGGAAGCACAAGTGGGCCAGCTGAGTAAAAGGATCACTGAAATCCCTCCAAGTACTCTCCCAAGCAATACAGAAGAGAATCCAAAAGGAGAGTGCAAGGCCATTGACATAAGCACCATGGCCGAACCCAAAGAGGGAGAGGAAGACGCAAATCCCAAGGAGGAAGACCTCCTGGGACGTCCAGTGATCAATAAGGAGCTTCCCTCTGAGGAACCAAAGGACTCTGAGGCTCATCTAGAGACCATAGAGATTCCATTGAACCTCCTTATGCCCTTCATGAGCTCTGATGAGTATTCCTCTTCTGAAGAGAATGAGGATGTTACTAAAGAGCAAACTGCCAAGTTTCTTGGTGCAATCATGAAGCTGAATGCCAAATTATTTGGCATTGATACTTGGGAAGTTGAACCTCCCTTGTTCATCAATGAACTAAGTGATCTGGATCAACTGACATTGCCTCAGAAGAGACAGGATCCTGGAAAGTTCATAATACCCTGTACCATAGGCACCATGATCTTTAAGGCTCTATGTGACCTTGGTTCAGGAATAAACCTTATGCCCCTCTCTGTAATAGAGAAACTGGGAATCTATGGGGTACAAGCTGCTAAAATCTCATTAGAGATGGCAGACAATTCAAGGAAACAGGCATATGGACAAGTAGAGGACGTGTTAGTGAAGGTTGAAGGCCTTTACATCCCTGCTGATTTCATAGTCCTAGATACTAGAAAGGAAGAGGATGAATCCATCATCCTAGGAAGACCTTTCCTGGCCACAGCAAGAGCTGTGATTGATGTTGACAGAGGTGAAATAGTCCTTCAATGGAATAAGGACTCCCTTGTGTTTAAAACTCAAGGATCTCCCTCTGCAACCATGGAGAGGAAGCAGAAAAAGCTTCTCTCAAAGCAGAGTCAACCAGAGCCCCCACAGTCAAACTCTACGTTTGGTGTTGGGAGGCCACAACCAAACTCTAAGTTTGGTGTTGAACTCCCATATCCAAACTCTAAGTTTGGTGTTGGAGAGTCTCAACAAAGCTCTGCACATCTGTGAGGCTCCATGAGAGCCCACTGTCAAGCTATTGACATTAAAGAAGCGCTTGTTGGGAGGCAACCCAATTTTTATTTATCTAACTATATTTTTCTTAGTTATATGTCTTTGTAGGTTCATGATCATGTGGAGTCACAAAATAAATAGAAAAATTGAAAACAGAATCAAAAATAGCAGAAGAAAAATCACACCCTGGAGGAGCATCTGTCTGGCGTTCAGCGCCAGAACAGAGCATGGTTCTGGCGCTGAACGCCCAAAATGGGCAGCTTCTGGGCGCTGAACGCCAGAACAAGCATGGTTCTGGCGTTCAACGCCAGAAATGCCACACAAATGGGCGTTGAACGCCCAAAATGGCCACCAACCTGGCGCTGAACGCCCAGAGTTGTGTGCAAAGGCATTTTTACATGTCTAATGGGTGCAGGGATGTAAATCCTTGAACACCTCAGGATCTGTGGACCCCACAGGATCCACTCAGGATATGTGGACCCCACAGGATCCACTTAGGATTTGTGGACCCTACAGGATCCACTCAGGATCTGTAGACCCCACAGGATCCCCACCTACCTCCACTCACTTCTTCTCACCACTTTCTTTCACATAACCCCATAAACACTCTTCCCCAAAAACCCTTCACCAATCATCTCAAACTCTCTTCCCCATCACCTCTTCACCACTCACATCCATCCACTCTTCCCCATAAACCTACCTCATAAACTCCACCTACCTTCAAAAATTCAAAACCAATTTCCCACCCAAACCCACCCATATGGCCGAAACCTTTCCCCCCCTCCCTTCCCTATATAAAGCCCTCCATTCTTCATCAAATTCACACAACACACCCCTCTACACCCTTCTTGGCCAAAACACTCCCCACTCTCCCTCTCCTCCATTTCTTCTTCTTCTTCATCTATTCTTTCTTTTATTGCTCGAGGGCGAGCAAAATTCTAAGTTTGGTGTGGTAAAAGCATATGCTTTTTGTTTTTCCATTACCGTTGATGGCACCTAAGACCGGAGAATCCTCTAGAAAGGGGAAAGGGAAGACAAAAGCTTCCACATCCGAGTCATGGGAGATGGAAAGGTTCATCTCCAAAGCCCATCAAGACCACTTCTATGATGTTGTGGCCAAGAAGAAGGTGATCCCCGAGGTCCCTTTCAAACTCAAAGGAAATGAGTATCCGGAGATCCGACATGAAATTCAAAGAAGAGGTTGCGAAGTTCTAACAAATCCCATCCAACAAGTCGGCATCCTAATGGTTCAAGAGTTCTATGCCAATGCATGGATCACCAAGAACCATGATCAAAGTAAGAACCCAGATCCAAAGAACTATGTTACAATGGTTCGGGGGAAATACTTAGATTTTAGTCCGGAGAATGTGAGGTTGGCGTTTAACTTGCCCATGATGCAAAGAGATGAACGCCCCTACACTAGAAGGGTCAACTTTAATCAAAGGTTGGACCAAGTCCTTATGGACATATGTGTAGAAGGAGCTCAATGGAAGATTGACTCCAAAGGCAAGCCGATTCAACTAAGAAGATTGGACCTCAAGCCTGTAGCTAGAGGGTGGTTGGAGTTCATTCAATGCTCAATCATTCCCACTAGCAACCGGTCTGAAGTTACTATAGACCGGGCCATCATGATCCATAGCATCATGATTGGAGAAGAGGTGGAAGTTCATGAGATTATACCTCAAGAACTCTACAAGGTGGCTGACAAGTCCTCCACCATGGCAAGGTTAGCCTTTCCTCACCTCATTTGCCACCTATGCAATTCGGCTGGGATTGACATAGAGGGAGATATCCTCATCAAAGAGGACAAGCCCATCACTAAGAAAAAGATGGAGCAAGCAAGAGAGCCCTCCCATGGAGCTCAAGAGGCGTATGAAGCTCATCACCATGAGATCCCGGAGATGTCTCAAATGTACTTTCCTCCACAAAACTATTGGGAGCAAATTAACACCTCCCTAGGAGAATTGAGTTCCAATATGGGACAACTAAGGGTGGAACATCAAGAGCACTCCATCATGCTTCATGAAATTAGAGAAGATCAAAAAGCAATGAGGGAGGAGCAACAAAGACAAGGAAGAGACATAGAAGAGCTCAAGGACATCATTGGTTCCTCAAGAAGGAAACGCCACCATCACTAAGGTGGATTCATTCCTTGTTCTTATTTCTTCTATTTTTCGTTTTCTATGTTATGTGCTTATCTATGTTTGTGTCTTCATTACATGATCATTAGTAGTTAGTAACTTTGTCTTAAAGTTATAAATGTCCTATGAATCCATCACCTCTCTTAAATGAAAAATGTTTTAATTCAAAAGAACAAGAAGTACATGAGTTTCGAATTTATCCTTGAACTTAGCTTAATTATATTGATGTGGTAACAATGCTTCTTGTTTTCTGAATGAATGCTTGAACAGTGCATATGTCTTTTGAAATTGTTGTTTAAGAATGTTAAATATGTTGTCTCTTGAAAGAATGATGACTAGGAGACATGTTATTTGATAATCTGAAAAATCATAAAAATGATTCTTGAAGCAAGAAAAAGCAGCAAAGAACAAAGCTTGCAGAAAAAAAAATTATAGGCGAAAAAAAAAATATAGAAAGAAAAAAAAAAGAAAAAGCAAGCAGAAAAAGCCAAAGCTCTTAAAACCAAGAGGCAAGAGCAAAAAGCCAATAACCCTTAAAACCAAAAGGCAAGGGCAAATAAAAAGGATCCCAAGGCTTTGAGCATCAGTGGATAGGAGGGCCTAAAGGAATAAAATCCTGGTCTAAGCGGCTAAACCAAGCTGTCCCTATCCATGTGCTTGTGGCGTGTAGGTGTCAAGTGAAAACTTGAGACTGAGCGGTTAAAGTCAAGGTCCAAAGCAAAAAAAAAGAGTGTGCTTAAGAACCCTGGACACCTCTAATTGGGGACTTTAGGAAAGCTGAGTCACAATCTGAAAAGGTTCACCCAATTATGTGTCTGTGGCATTTATGTATCCGGTGGTAATACTGGAAAACAAAGTGCATAGGGCCACGGCCAAGACTCATGAAATAGCTGTGTTCAAGAATCATCATACTGAACTAGGAGAATCAATAACACTATCTGAACTCTGAGTTCCTATAGATGCCAATCATTCTGAACCTCAATGGATAAAGTGAGATGCCAAAACTATTCAAGAGGCAAAAAGCTATAAGTCCCGCTCATTTGATTGAAGCTATGTTTCATTGATAGTTTGGAATTTATAGTATATTCTCTTCTTTTTATCCTATTTGATTTTCAGTTGCTTGGGGACAAGCAACAATTTAAGTTTGGTGTTGTGATGAGCGGATAATTTATACGCTTTTTGACATGGTTTTTAGTATGTTTTTAGTAGGATCTAGTTACTTTTAGGGATATTTTCATTAGTTTTTATGTTAAATTCACATTTCTGGACTTTACTATGAGTTTGTGTGTTTTTCTATGATTTCAGGTATTTTCTGGCTGAAATTGAAGGACTTGAGCAGAAATCAGATTCAGAGGTTGAAGAAGGACTGTTGATGCTGTTGGATTCTGACCTCCCTGCACTCAAAGTAGATTTTCTGGAGCTAAAGAACTCGAAATGGCGCGCTTCTAATTGCGTTAAAAAGTAGACATCCAGGGCTTTCCAGAAATATATAATAGTCCATACTTTGGCCAAGAATAGATGATGTAAACTGGCGTTCAACGCCAGCTTTCTGCCCAAATCTGGCGTCCAGCGCCAGAAAAGGAGCCAAAACCAGAGTTGAACGCCCAAACTGGCACAAAAGCTGGCGTTCAACTCCAAGAAGGACCTCTACACGTGCAACACTCAAAGCTCAGCCCAAGCACACACCAAGTGGGCCCCGGAAGTGGATTTATGCATCAATTACTTACTCATGTAAACCCTAGTAGCTAGTTTATTATAAATAGGACATTTTACAAGTCTTTTTGACCATCTTTGGATCTTTGGACGCCTGGTTCTTAGATCACGTTTTGGGGGCTGGCCATCTCGGCCATGCCTGGACCTTTCACTTATGTATTTTCACGGTAGAGTTTCTACACTCCATAGATTAAGGTGTGGAGCTCTGCTGTTCCTCAAAGATTAATGCAAAGTACTACTGTTTTCTATTCAATTCAACTTATTTCGCTTCTAAGATATTCATTCGTACTTCAATCTGAATGTGATGAACGTGACAATCATCATCATTCCCTATGAATGCGTGCCTGACAACCACTTCCGTTCTACCTTCGACTGAATGAGTATCTCTTAGATCTCTTAATCAGAATCTTCGTGGCGTAAGCTAGAATGATGGCGGCATTCAAGAGAATCCGGAAAGTCTAAACCTTGTCTGTGGTATTCCGCGTAGGATTCAATGAATGAATGACTGTGACGAGCTCCAAACTCGCGATTGCAGGGCGTTAGTGACAGACGCAAAAGGATAGTAAATCCTATTCCAGCATGATCGAGAACCGACAGATGAATAGCCGTGCCGTGACAGGGTGCGTTGACCATTTTCACTGAGAGGATAAGATGAAGCCATTGACAAGGGTGATGCCTCCAGACGATTAGCCGTGCCGTGACAGGGCATTGGATCATTTTCCCGAGAGATGACCGAAAGTAGCCATTGACAGTGGTGATGTATCACATAAAGCCAGCCATGGAAAGGAGTAAGACTGATTGGATGAAGATAGCAGGAAAGCAGAGGTTCAGAGGAACGAAAGCATCTCCATTCGCTTATCTGAAATTCCTACCAATGAATTACATAAGTATTTCTATCCCTATTTTATTATATTAAATTCGAAAACACCATTATCAATTTATATCCGCCTAACTGAGATTTGCAAGGTAACCATAGCTTGCTTCATACCAACAATCTCCGTGGGATTCGACCCTTACTCACGTAAGGTATTACTTGGACGACCCAGTGCACTTGCTGGTCAGTTACACGGAGTTGTGAACCGTGGTTTTGGCATCATGTTTTTGGCGCCATTTCCAGGGAAAGAAAGAGCAATGAACTTTACATAATTAAAGTGTAATCACGATTCCGCGTACCAACCACCCTCACCGGAGCCACCCCCTTCTCTCCTTCTTTCCCTTTCCCTCCTCCCTCCACGACCCCACCCCCACTGCCACCGCCTCATTCCGAGCTGCCCAGCGCTGCCACCACCTCCCAGACCTCTAGCCAACTACCCACCAGCCACCACAACACAACCCTCACCCCCTCACCTCTTCTTCTCCTTCCCTTACACCCACACCCCACCACACAGCTCACTGCCCTGCCACCAAACCACCGCCATGCCGCCACCCATCGCCGCCGTGTCACCAACACTACCACCACACCCCAACCATCTCTCTGATCCATACATTTGTTCCTCTACATACCAGGTTCTGCTGAACACCGATTCTTCTATCAGTTAGTTAGTTAATTGCATATTTTTCAGTTTCTATTCAAATTAGGATAGTTAGAGATGCATGATCATAGTGGATTTTAGGTGGTTAGGTAGCGAGGATGTGGTTAGTGGATTTAGGCCTGATAATTACACAGTTCTTGCTACCTATTTTTATCTGATTCGTAATTCTGAATTTGTTGTGATGATGTGCTGTTCATATGTTATTCTTTCATGTTTGATGCTGCTGTACACTGTTCTCCCATGTTCTTGCTATTTGTTAATCTTTTCAGCACTATTTACTATCATATGAACTTATTTGCTTGCTATTTTTACCCGGAACATCCAATTTTAGCCGAAATGCTGCCCAAATTTTTTCATTGTTTCACTCAACTCCCCTTCATGAACTGGTTTTAGCAACTTCAAGTTTTGCGCTGTTTGGTTTCAAGCTAGCCAATTCATGGATGAATGGGCTTGCATTCTCACTCTTTCTGGTTCCCGAATTACTAAACTGCATTATTGATGATTTCCTTTTCCTCTTGTAAATTTTATAAGTTATCCTCAATAAACTGCAAATTTTTGCTTGAATATGAGTTGATTGTTCTTCAAGTTTGTGAATTTATTGTTAACTAGGAAACCCATTATCATGCCACTCACTTTTTACTTACTAACCGCCTTAACTTTCTAACTTTTCTTTTTACCTAAATATTTTAACTTTCTGACCTTTCTTTTTACCTAACTACTTTAACTTTCTAACTCAAACGCATGATTACTGTTTTTCCTAAACTAACATGAATTCCACTTATCATATATTTTGGATTGTGATTTTTACTTTCAGACTTTTCACTTGCATACAATCCAAAAATTTACCTATATTCAGCTCATATCTTGCTTCTATTGCTCTTTTGCCTTTATGTTTATATTGATAAATCCTATTTGCTTACTTGCTTTCCTACTTTAGTTCTTAAACTGTATCCTGTAATTTCTGCTTTTCAGGATGTCTGATCCTAAAAGTAAGGAAAAAGTCAACGCAACAACAGGCAAAAGAAAAAGAGGAGAAGCCTCTACATCTATTTTGGATATCCTCCACGACGATTCCTGGCGGGAAAAAAATTTTACCCCACAGGAAAAGGCTAATCATTTGGTGCCTGCCACTGACCCAGAAAAATTTGCAAACAAATACTATGAGCTGAAGTACCCAGTTTTTGCCACTTCCAGGAACCTATACCTAGAAAGAACTCAAAATTCCAGAAGAACTCAAACAATACACTTCAGAACAAATTAAACAGCGAGGCTGGTTCTTCTTGGAGAGAAACTTGACTGAGATTAACTCATCCTGGGTCAGGAAATTCTATTGTAACTACTTCAAAACGTCCCTGGATGCAGTTCAGCTTAGAGGCAAGCAGATTCTGGTTACTGAGGAAGCAATCGAAGAAATCCTCCATCTCCTGCCTAAATCAGATCATCCAGATGGTTACCAAAAGGCTGAGGAGGATATGAGATTCATGAGATTTGACTGGGACGCAGTCAAGAAGACTATAGCTCTTGATCCTACTCTTCCCTGGGTCATGGGTAAGTCTACAGTGGCCCCCAAAGGAATTAAAATTATTTATCTGAATGATGAGGCCCGGCTCTGACAGCAGATCCTGAGTAACTATGTGATGCCGAGCACTCATGAGACAGAGGTGCCCACTGCCATGATTATCCTCTTCTGGTGTGTGATGGAGGGAAAAGACTTATATCTGCCCCGATTCATCCGATATTACATGGCCATAGTCCATGTCAGAGGCACCCTCCCATTCCCATACCTGATTACTCAGCTAGGCCGCCGAGCTGAGGTGCCCTGGGAGCCGACAGATGCAAAGCCAACTGCTGCAGACTGCAAGAAGATTATCCCTCACAGCAGGAAGTTTCAGGCTTTAGGGTACAGACCTCCTTTTCTCATTGACTCTGCTGAGGCTGCCACATCTTCTGCTACTCCTTCTGTATCCATTGTCGCACCCGCCACCACTACTGCACCCTCACCTGCTTCACAACCCATCTTCCACCTCATGCATTGCCTATTTGACCGGTTAGACCAGATGGAGCACCGCAACCAGCGGTGATATGAGAGATCTGAGCATCGCAACAAGCGACGCTATGAGCACTTAAAGTTGATGATTCGATCTGGCCACCACGACATCCCCTCCGAGCCTGACACCCCTTCTGAGCCATCTGAGGAGGAGGCGGATGATCATGAGGAGAAGGCACATGCAGAGGCTGAGCAGGCAGGAGCTGAGCAGGCTGCACCACAGCATGAGGAGCCCCACCAGATACAGCCAACTGATCCAGAGATCCCCCTTCAGGCAGAGCCTCCACTACAGCAGGCAGACCCTCCGACACTCATCCAGACTGCAGATCCTCAGCTCACCACAGAGACACCTACTGCACGCCCTTCCGGAGATGCCACTTCTCACACCCAGCTTGACTGAGCATCGAGGACGATGCTATTATTTAAGTGTGGGGAGGTCGCCATCTTTGGCGTACTTTATTTTGGTGAACCACTTTTCAGACTCTCTTTTTATCCTATTTTGTTTATTTTCTGTATTTTATTTTTATTTTTATTTTTATTTTACCTTATCTTATTTATCTTCTAGTACTTGCACATTTTTCTGTATTTTTTTCAGTATTTCTACATCTTGCACTTAGATTTATATATTTATCTTAGATATTTAGTTTAGTCTAGTTTGCACTTTTAGCTTATTAAGTTGTGATATAGAAAATATGGATTATTTAGTTTAGTTTACCCTTTTTAGCACATGATAATTTGGATTAATTGAAAATAAAAAGAGTAAACTAGAAACTTTAGTATAACAGAATCACAACAATCTACATACTGTATATATATATAGCAATAAATGTGAGTTAGTTAACAACATTTCTTCAAGGAAGAACACTAAGATTTTAAGAGCCATCCTAAGATTCACATTGAGCATAATGGGAACTATTGATTTCTACTTGCATGACATACATAACTGATATATGGTTTTTGAGCCAAAGAACACACAGCCTGTGAGTTTTTGAGCTTATTTGTCTGGTTACATTATTTAACCATAATTATTTCATTCTTGTGTGTTCGCCCTTCTTTTTTATTCTGGTAATCTTTACTTTGTTTCAGTCTATATGTCCAATATAGAATGTAGATACATACCAATATATGATTGAGGCCATTATTTAAATTTTTGCTCACTTATCCCAAATAAGCTTACCTTTACATCACCCTTGTTAGCCCCCTTGAGCCTTTTAATCCCTTATTGTTCTATAACCACATCACTAGCCTTAAGCAGAAAAACAAATTAAAAATCCCAAGTTGAATCCTTGGTTAGCTTAAGATAGAGATTGTGTATCAACCAAGTGTGGGGAGAACATGGGAACATGGGTTGATAGGAAAGGATTAAAGTAATAAAATAATCAGGAATTTGGGAGCATGCTCATGTGAAATCAAATTAAACCAAAATACCATGTGCATTGATATATGCTTATGTTTCAAAAAAAAATCCTTTTAGTTAAATAAGTAAATAAGGGGACAAAATTACCCCAATAATACGTGTACGCGTGACTGACGCATACGCGTGATTTGGAGCTTTCCAGGGCGACGCGTGCACTTGACTGACGCGTACGCAGGACAAGCGCCACGTGCAGAAAACGTAGAAAAATACTGGGGGCAATTTCGACTACTGTTTTGACCCAGTTTCCATCCCAGAAAACACAGATTAGAAGCTGCAGAAATGATGAAACAAGTGGTCCCCATCCATCAACTGAAGACTTGCTGATTATCTAATCAATTCTGATTTAAATTCAAATCCTATTTTCAGGAAAAGATATTATTTTAATTTTAGAAATTAGATTTATAAATTTATTAGGATTAGATATAAAAGGAAGAAAATTTTCTTCCCTGAGAGGAGATTCCAGACTACCAAAAATACATTTTATCAGAATCCTTATTTTACTCTCTAAACCATAAGCAACTAATCCTCCATTGTTAAGGTTAGGAGCTCTATCTATTTGTATGGATTGATTCTATTACTTTTTCTATTTTAATTCATGTCTTGATTTATATTTAAGAATTTTTTCATTAATTATCTTATGAATTTGGGTGGAACGGAAGTATGACCCTCTTTCTAATTGAGTTCTTGTATAACTTGGAAAAGCTCTTTACTTGAACAATAGCTTGAAAACAATTTCTCTTAAACTTCTAACTATCTGGACTTAATGGGATACGTGACATATAATCCTTTTATATTTGGGTAATTAGAGTTTTTGTGGCATATAACTAGAATTGAACTTCACCCCCTAATTGGAATTAATTGACCAAGGAATTGGCTATTGATGAATTTTAGAGGAGACTAGAAAGGTCTAAGGAATTAGGGTCTAGTCACATATAGCTGCCATAAATTAAATCCTGCATGATTAAAATAGTTAGTAAGAAAAGTTAATCCAGAAAAATAGATAACTCTGAAACCTTAACTGCCTTCTCCATATTTTATTCCCAACTCATTTACTTTACTATTTTAATTTCTGAACAATTGTTTAATGCTCTTAGAACACTCAAACATTATTTCCTGTTTGCCTGACTAAGCCAATTACCCAATTATTGTTGCTTGATTCATCAATCCTCGTGGGATCGACCCTCACTCACCTGAGGTATTACTTGGTACGACCCAATGCACTTGTCGGCTAGTTTGTGGTTAGAAAATCCGCACCAAGTTTTTGGCGCCGTTGCCGGGGATTGACTGTGATTAACAACTATCAATTATTTGATTGCTTTGATTAGGCGTTTTAGTTTTAATTTTATTTAAATTTTACCTTATTATTTTCGAAATTTTCTTTAATAATAGTAGTAATATTTTTCCTTAATTTCTGAAATTAAGTTTGGTGTTACCTAGTTAAATTTATTTTAATTTTCCTGTTAATTTTCGAAATTTTTTTTTTTATTTTAGTTATTATTTTCTTTTTTTATTTATTTATTTAGTAATTTTATTTTATTATTACATTGGTTACCTCACTGGGAGTTCTCTGCACTCTGACGTAGAGAATCCCATCTTTTCTTGTCTTCTGCCTGTTTATGAGCAGGAACAGGGACAAGGAACCTCTGTTAGACTTTGATCCTGAACCTAAAAGGACTTGTAGGTGACGTTTACAACAAGCAAGACTTTACAAGGGTACAGAGTCCACTGTGGGTAATAATAATACTGTTAACGCCAATGTGGCAAATCCGAATGGGGAGGAGCAATAAAGGAGAGTGCTTGGCTCTTATTTTGCCCCTACTGCAGATCTTTATAGAAAAATCATTGTGGTGCCTCCTATAGCTGCAAACAACTTTGAGTTTAAGCCACGATTGGTCACCCTAGTGCAACAAAACTGCCAATATCATGGACTTCCTCATGAAGATCCAAATCAGTTTATATCTGATTTTCTGAAGATTTGTGATACTGTGAAGACAAATGGAGTGAACCTAGAGGTGTACAGACTCATGCTCTTCCCATTTGCTCTCAGGGATAAAGCAAAGCTTGATGAGCGGATATTTTATAAGCTTTTTGGGGTTAATTTCATGTAGTTTTTAGTATGTTTTAGTTAGTTTTTAGTATATTTTTATTAGTTTCTAGGCAAAATTCATATTTATAGACTTTACTATGAGTTTGTGTATTTTTCTGTAATTTCAGGTATTTTCTGGCTGAAATTGAGGGAGCAGAGCAAAAATCTGATTCAGGCTAAAAAAGGACTACTGATGCTGTTGGATTCTGACTTCTCTACACTCGGAATGGATTCTCTGGAGCTACAGAAGTCCCATTGGCGCGCTCCCAATTATGTTGGAAAGTAGACATCCAGGGCTTTCTAGCAATATATAATAGTCCATACTTTGCTTAAGGATAGATGACGTAAACTGGCGTTCAACGCCAGTTCAATGTTGCAGTCTGGCATTAAACGCCAGAAACAGGTTACAAGTTGGAGTTAAACGCCCAAAACAGGTTACAACCTGGCGTTTAACTCCAGAAACAGCCTAAGCACGTGTAAAGCTTAAGTCTTAGCCCCAGCACACACCAAGTGGGCCCCAGAAGTGGATTTCTGTACTATCTATCATAGTTTACTCATTCTCTGCAAACCTAGATTACTAGCTTACTATTTAAACAACTTTTAGAGGATTATTTTGTATCTCATGACATTTTAGATCTGAACTTTGTACTCTTTGACGGCATGAGTCTCTAAACTCCATTGTTGGGGGTGAGGAGCTCTGCTGTGTCTCGATGAAATAATACAATTACTTCTGTTTTCTATTCAAACACGCTTGTTTCTATCTAAGATATTTATTCGCACTTCAATATGATGAATGTGATGATCCGTGACACTCATCACCATTCTCAACCTATGAACGTGTGCCTGACAACCACCTCTGTTCTACATTAGATTGAATAAGTATCTCTTGGATTCCTTAATCAGAATCTTCGTGGTATAAGCTAGAATCCATTGGCAGCATTCTTGAGAATCCGGAAAGTCTAAACCTTGTCTGTGGTATTCCGAGTAGGATTCAGGGATTGAATGACTGTGACGAGCTTCAAACTCACAAAGGTTGGGCGTAGTGATAGACGCAAAAGGACCAACAGATCCTATTCCAGCATGAGTGAGAACCGTCAGATGATTAGCCGGGCGGTGACAGCGCACCTGGACCATTTTCACTGAGAGAACGGATGGTAGCCATTGACAACGGTGATCCACCAACATACAGCTTGCCATAGGAGGAAACTTGCGTGCGTGAAGAAGATGACAGTAGGAAAGCAAAGATTCAGAAGACAAAGCATCTCCAAAACTGCAACATATTCTCCATTACTGCATAACAAGTATTTATTTCTTGCTCTTTTATTCTTCGTAATTCAACTTGATAATTATAATTGATATCCTGACTAAGAGTTACAAGATAACCATAGATTGCTTCAAGCCAACAATCTCTGTGGAATTCGACCCTTACTCACGTAAGGTATTACTTGGACGACACAGTGCACTTGCTGGTTAGTGGTACGAGTTGTGAAAAGTGTGATTCACAATTTGTGCACCAAAGCTATGGCTTGATTCCCAACCAAAGGAGAGTTTGAATACTTGGGACAGGGTTGTTACTGAGTTTCTTACTAAATTTTTCCCACCAAAGAAGCTGACTAAGCTTAGGTTGGAGGTTCAGACTTTCAGGCAGAAGAAGGGTGAAACTCTTTATGTAGCTTGGGAGAGATACAAGCTACTGACTAGGCAATGCCCTCCAGACATGTTTTCCAAATGGACCCAACTAGATATCTTTTATGAAGGCTTGGGTGAGATGTCCAAAATGAGCTTAGATACTTCTGCAGGCGGTTCATTGCACAAGAAGAAGACACCAGAGGAGACTATTGAGCTTATTGAATTGGTTGCTAGCAACCAATATTTATATTCATCTAACAGGAATCCTGTGAACTCTGAGGCTCCTCAGAAGAAGGGTGTTATGGAAGTAGAAGCTCTTAATGCTCTTCTTACTCAGAACAGGCTTATGTATCAGCAAATAAATCTACTTACTCAATAGATGGGTGACATGCAAGTCTCGGCTATCAACACCCAAAATCCACCTCAAGAGGCCTCCTATGACATGGCAGGTAACTTTGTGTAAAATGATAATTATGAGCATGCTCAATCTTCTTCTGAACAGGTCAATTACATGAGGAGTGGTCTGATAAACTCCATTTTTAGGGTTTATCTTATGCCTCATTTAAGGGATTTTATAACCTTTTACCCACATTTATTCAATGAAATAGCATGGTTTTATAAATTCTCCTTTAATTGTGCTTAAGAGTGAAAACATGCTTTTGAGGTCTTGAAATAGCTAAAATTAATTCACCTTGATTCCATTAGATGCCTTGATATGTTTTTTAAGTGATTTCAGATTTAGGAGGCAAAGATTGGATCAAGGAAATGAAGGAAAAGCATGTAAAAATGGAGAACTCATGAAGAAATGAAGGAATCGCAAAAGCTGTCAAGCCGACCTCTTTGCACTTAATCAACCATAACTTGAGCTACAAAAGTCCAAATGATGCGGTTCCAGTTGCGTTGGAAAGCTAACATCCGGGGCTTCGAAATGATATAATATTTTCCATATTTGGATCACGTTTAGGGGGACACGCACGCGCCGATTTGCACGTGAATTATTAAAAGCAAATTAGT
The DNA here is from genome assembly GCF_059453495.1 of Arachis ipaensis. Taxonomy (NCBI): domain Eukaryota; kingdom Viridiplantae; phylum Streptophyta; class Magnoliopsida; order Fabales; family Fabaceae; genus Arachis; species Arachis ipaensis. Next base: position 83,620,733 of record NC_142444.1, read on the forward strand.
GGCTAGCAAATTCTAAAGCCTTGTGGGCCCAATCCAACTCATTTCTAATGCTATTTAAGCCAAGGATTGAAGGGGAATTAGGGGGACTTTTCACACATCTAGTCATTAGTTTAGTTTTATGAGGCTTTAGTTAGTTTCTAGAGAGAGAAGTTCTCTCTTCTCTCTAGAATTAGGAGTATGTTAGATCTAGATTAGAAATTCTTAGATCTAGGTTAATTTCATGCTTTAATTTACTTTTCCTTTTGCAATTCTTCTTCTTCTACATCTCTTCTCTCTAGTTTAGCATTTAATTCTTATAATTCTTTACTTTTATGTTCATGCACTTTTGTTCTTCCATTTTCTTTCAATGCAATTTATGATTCATGTTCCTTTATTGTTGATTTGATTTGTTATTGTTTAATTCCTTGCAATTGAGTAGTGTAGATTTACTTTCCTTGCAATTTACTATGCTTTCCTTTTATGCCTTCCAAGTGTTTGATAAAATGCTTGGTTGGATTTTAGTGTAGATTTTGTTCCTCTTGGCCTAGGTGGAGTAATTAGTGACGCTTGAGTTATCTAATTCCTTTGTTGATTGATAATTAGAAGTTGCTAATTGATTTGGATACCACTAAAGCTAATCTTTTCCTTGGGAGTTGGCTAGGACTTGTGGAATCAAGTTAATTCATCCACTTGACTTTCCTCCATGGTTAGAGGTTAACTAAGTGGTAGCAATGGATAATTTGTGGTCACAATTGAGGAGGATAACTAGGATAGGACTTCTAGTTCTCATATCTAGCCAAGAGCTTTGTTAGTTGTTAGTTTATTTTCTTTGCCATTTATATTTCTTGTCCAAAATCTTAAAAACCCCAAACATATTTCACAACCAATAACAAGACACTTTGTTGCAATTCCTAGGGAAAACGACCTGAGGTTCAATACTTTGGTTTATAAATTTAGGGTTTTGTACTAGTGACAAACAATCTTTTGTATGAAAGGACTATTGTTGGTTTAGAAACTATACTTACAACGAGATTTCAATTGTGAATTTCTAAACCATCAAAAGTCCAATCATCATGGTCCTAGAAATCCCAACAATGATCCATATTCTAGGACATACAATCAGGGATGGAGAAATCACCCAAATTTTGGGTGGAGAGACCAACCTTAGAGACCTCAGAACTTCAACAATAATTCTCAGGGTGGCTTCCAACAGAACAATTACAATAACCACCAATTTCAGTCTCAGCAGCAACAACCACTTCAGCAGGCAAAATCCAAATCCCAAGAAGATTCTAATTGGGAGATGATGAGGAGTTTTATGCAGGAAACTAGAGCCTCCATTAGAAACTTAGAGGTGAAAATGGGCCAACTGAGCAAGCAGATACCTGAGAGGTCTGCAAGTACATTTCCAGGTGATACAGTGGTGAACCCAAGAGAAGATTGCAAGGCTATCCAATTGAGAAGTGGTAAAGTAGCTGGCTCTAAGACCAAGGCCAATGAAGAGCTAGTTGAAAGGAAGCTCCAGAGGAGAAGAAGGGAGAAGTGGAGCACGCCTCTCCAAAACATGCAGACAACCCGTTCCCTGACTCTCTTGACATTTATCCCACCTTGCCAAAGGCTCCAGAATACAAGCCAAAAATGCCATATCCTCAAAAGAAAAGCAAAGAAAAGCAATTCTCTAAATTTTTAGAAGTCTTCAAGAAGCTGCAAAATAACATTCCTTTTGCAGAGGCTCTTGAGCAAATGCCTCTCTATGCTAAATTTATGAAAGAATTATTGACTAACAAGAGGAATTGGAAGGAGCAAGAAACTGTGGTGTTAACCAAGGAATGCAGTGCTATTATTCAACATAAACTTCCTGAGAAAATGCAAGATCCGGGGAGGTTTGTGATTCCTTGCACCATTGGAGATGTCACCATTCAAAAAGCTTTATGTGATCTTAGAGCTAGCATCAATCTCATGCCACTTTCAGTGATGAAAAAACTTCAAATTGAGGAGGTAGAACCCACTCGTATTTCTCTTCAACTTGCTGACCTTTCTATTAAATTACCTGTGGGTGTGGTTGAAGATTTACTTGTGAAAGTAGGACCATTTATTTTTCCTACTGATTTTGTTATTTTAGACATGGAAGAGGATGCAAAATCCTCTATTATTCTTGGTAGACCCTTTTTAGCTACAGGTAGAGCTCTGATTGATGTGTAAAAGGGTGAATTAACCCTGAGGGTCAATGAAGAACAGGTGGTCCTTAATGTTTTTGAAGCTCTCAAGCACCCTAATGATTCTGAAGGGTGTATGAGGATTGATGTAGTTGAACCACTTGTTCAAGAGGTATTGGAAGCTGAGGTACTTGATGACATCCTAGATCCTATTTCTGAGTATGAATTAATGGAAGTTGATGATTCACCACCCCAGAAGGCTGTGGTTTACATGCCTAAAGCAGAGGAGGAAGCCCCCAAGCTTGAGCTAAAACCTTTACCTTTTTCTCTGAAATATGTGTTCTTGGATGAAAATGATTTCTATCCGGTGATTATCAGCTCTTCTCTGAAATCTGAAGAGGAAGAGGCACTTATTTCAGTGCTCAGGAGCCATAAAACAGCTCTTGGGTGGACCATTAATGACTTGAAGGGGATTAGCCCAACTAAGCGTATGCACAAGATCCTCTTTGAAGATGATGCTAAACCAGTTGTGCAACTACAAAGGAGACTCAATCCAACCATGAAAGAGGTGGTCCAAAAAGAGGTAATAAAATTCTGGGAAGCAGGTATTATTTACCTTATTTCTGACAGTCCTTGGGTAAGTCCTGTGCAGGTAGTTCCCAAGAAAAGAGGGATAACAGTGATCAAGAATGAAAAGAATGAGCTTATTCCTACAAGAATAGTCACAGGATGGAGAATGTGCATAGACTACAGGAGGCTCAGATCATTTCCCCTGCCTTTCATTGACCAGATGCTTGAGAGGTTAGCTGGTCATGCTTTTTACTGTTTTCTAGATGGATATTCTGGATATAATCAGATTGCAGTGGACCCTCAAGATCAAGAGAAGATAGCATTCACATACCCCTTTGGAGTATTTGCCTACAGGAGAATGCCATTTTGACTTTGCAATGCTCCAGCAACTTTTCAGAGGTGTATGCTTTCAATTTTTTCTGACATGGTTGAAAAGTTCATTGAGGTATTTATGGATGATTTTTCTGTTTTTGGTAATTCTTTTGAATCCTGCCTTAAGCATTTATCTCTTGTCTTGAAACTGTGTTAAGAATCAAACCTTGTTTTGAATTGGGAAAAATGCCATTTTATGGTCACAGAAGGCATTGTTCTTGGACACCGGATTTCAAGTAAGGGGATTGAGGTTGACAGAGCAAAGGTGAAGTTAATTGAAAAATTACCACCACCAACTAATGTTAAGGCAGTTAGGAGTTTCTTGGGTCATGCAGGATTTTATAGGAGATTTATAAAGGACTTTTCTAAAATTGCTAAACCATTGAGCACCACTTTCTGGGAGTAACTGAAAAAAAAACGAGCACACGACGTGCAAGCGTCGCTGACACATACGCATCATAGGTGTGTGCGTGAAAAATAAAAGTGAAAGAAGAGTTGAGCCGGAGTGGCGCTGGAACTATGCCTTTTGCACAATCTAGCCCACGCGTACGCGTACCCCACGCGTACGCGTCGTTTGCCATTTTAGCCAGCCACACGTGCGCGTCACTGACGCGGACTCGTGACCTTGAAAATCGGCGTAAATCAGTGTTTGGGTAGAGAGTGGTGCTGGCTTGGGGCTGGAAGTGTGCTAGAAGTACAAAATTTGGTGACGCGTATGCGTCCCTGACGCGTACGCGTCATTTGCACAAATCGCCATCCACGCGTACGCGTGCATTACGCGCACGTGTCGTATGGAATTATTGGTTCCCAGGCCACGCGAACAGAGAGTTGTGCGTGCGCGTGGATGGCTTTGCGCGATTCGCATAAACCAAGGGCACTCAGACGCATGCCTGACGCTCACGCGTCATTAAGGAAATTTTGCGACCCACGCGTACGCGTGCTGTAGCGTACGCGTCACCTGCGCCGCACAGCCACATTAGTTTGTCTTCCAGTTTCTCTTTTCTTTCTCAATCCTAATTCTCTCTTATGCTTTTATCCTTTTATTCTTCTTTCATCCTAATATTTGTTTCTTTAATGTTTTCAGTTCTTCTTTGCTTGAGGACAAGCAAACCTTTAAGTTTGGTGTTGACGCTTCGCTTATGGGTTTTCTGTTTATTTTTATGGCACAAATGGGGAGCGAATCATCTTCACGGAGGAGCACAACCTGAAGAATAAAACGACCGCTAGGATAACTAAGGTGGTTAAGTTTCTTTCATTCTATATTCCTTCTTGCTTTTACTATGTCATGTTCCGATTTTCTGCTATTTTGCCTTGTCTGTTGCATGATCCTTTATTAGTTAGATTCCTAGATTCTAATTTAGTTTTCTGTTAATTTGTTTTAATTCTGAAAGATACCTCATGTATTGCCCACTGAGCTTAAAATCAAAGAGAAAGAAGAAGAGATGTAGTGCATGAGAAATTGAGTTAATTTTAAGAGTAGTCTTATTTACTTAAATGTGGTGGTATTAATTGTAATTCTGAATGCATGATATGAACAGTGCATAGTTGAATTTGAATTAAAAGATATTGATGTATAAGGAATAGGAATTTAGAGAAGTATTATGATTTCTTTGAACTTAATGAAAGTTTAATCCTTGAAGCAAAAGAAACAGCAAAAGAAAAATAAAAGCAAGGTTCAAGGCTCTGAGCATCAATGACTAGGGAGGTTAGACATGATTAAAAGCTCAAAGAGTTGTTTCCCTAGTCACATGCTTGTGGTGTTCTTGTGTCAAGTAATCCTTGAGACAAAACATTTAGAGTCGAGATCAATTGCAGAGTATGCCAAAGGCTTTGAGCACCACTGTCTGGGAGTAACTGAAAAAAATAAAAAAATAAAAAATAAAAAATTTTAATTATATTAGAACTTAAAGAGAGTTCCCCAGTTAAGTGCTTGTGGTGTTTTTGTATCAAGTAAAGCTTGAGACAAAACATTTAAAGTCACATCTAGGCTCAAGGTGAAAAGCACCAAGGAAAAGAAAATCAAAGAGAAATTGCTGTGTTCAAAGGTTAAATTGAGTTACAAAAGATTAGAGAATTCATAATACTATCTGGATTCTAATTCCGAATGACAGTGACATCCTTCTGATTCAAAGGAGAGTGAGATGGCAAACCTATTCAGGAATATAGGTGTAAACCCCACTATAAGAAGAAACATGAGCTTAATCGAAGTCTCATTTTCATGCAAATTCATATCCTAAGCCTATATTAGTTTTGGTTGCTTGAGGACAAGCAACAATTCAAGTTTGGTGTTGTGATGCGTGAGCATCTTTCCTATCTATTCCTAGTGAATTTGAATTTAAATTGTTGAGTTTAATCAAGAATTAATTATATTTTATCCACTATGGATGCTACTTTGAGTCTTGTGCAAATTTTGTTTATTTTAGGTAGCATTCGGCTGGATTTGATGGAGTTTCTGTAGCACAAGAATTAAAGGAGATACCAGCAAGGAGCGATGCATACGCGTGACTGACGCGTACACGTGATTTAGAGCTTTCCAGGGTGACGCGTGCGCTTGACTAACGCGTATGCGTAATTTGAAGATTTGCACGGCGACACGTGCGTGTGACTGACGCGTACACGTGACAAGTGCCACGTGCAAAAAATGCAGAAAAATGATGGGGGCGATTTCGACTGCTATTTTGACCCAGTTTCCAGCACAGAAAACACAGATTAGAAGCTGTAGAAAGGACGAAACAAGTGGTCCCCATCCATCAACTGAAGACTTGCTGATTATCTAATTAATTCTGATTTAAATTCAAATCCTATTTTTAGGAAAAGATATTATTTTAATTTTAGAAATTAGATTTTTAAATTTATTAGGATTAGATATAAAAGGAAGAAACTTTTCTTCCCTGAGAGGAGATTCCAGACTACCAAAAATACATTTTATCAGAATCTTTATTTTTCTCTTTGAACCATGAGCAACTAATCCTCCATTGTTAAGGTTAGGAGCTCTGTCTATTTGTATGGATTGATTCTATTACTTTTTCTATTTTAATTCATGTCTTGATTTATATTTAAGAATTGTTTTCGTTAATTATCTTATGAATTTGGATGGAACGGAAGTATGACCCTCTTTCTAATTGAGTTCTTGTATAACTTGGAAAAGCTCTTTACTTGAACAATAGCTTGAAAACAATTTCTCTTAAACTTATAATTATCTAGACTTAACGGGATACGTGACATATAATCCTTTTATATTTGGGTAATTAGAGTTTTTATGGCATATAACTAGAATTGAACTTCATCCCCTAATTGGAATTAATTGACCAAGGAATTAGTTGTTGATGAATTTTAGAGGAGACTAGAAAGGTCTAAGGAATTAGAGTCTAGTCACATATAGTTGCCATAAATTGAATCCTGCATGATTAAAATAGTTAGTAAGAAAAGTTAATCCGGAAAAATAGATAACTCTGAAACCTTAACTGCCTTCTCCATATTTTATTCCCAACTCATTTACTTTACTATTTTAATTTCTGAACAATTGTTTAATGCTCTTAGAACACTCAAACATTATTTCCTGTTTTCCTGACTAAGCCAATCACCCAATTATTGTTGCTTGATCCATCAATCCTTGAGGGATCGACCCTCACTCACCTGAGGTATTACTTGGTACGATCCGGTGCACTTGCCGGCTAGTTTGTGGTTAGAAAATCCGCACCACCTATAGCTAGAGGATGGTTGGGATTCATCCAGCATTCCATAATCCCCACTAGCAATTGGTCAGAAGTGACTATTGACAGAGCCATCATGATCCATTGCATCATGATTGGAAGTGAGGTGGAAGTACATGAGGTGATTCCTCAAGAATTGTACAAAGTAGCTAAGAAACCTCACACCAATGCAAGGTTGGCATTCCCACACGTCATCTGTCATCTATGCAATTTAGCTGGAATTGTCATAAATGGAGATATCTCCATTAGGGAGGACAAGCCCATCACCAAGAAGAGGATGGAGCAAACTAGAGAGCATGCACAAGAGCCTGTGCATCCGCCTCAGCATGAGACCCCCTGACATACCTCAAAGGATGTATTTTCCTCCTCAAAGCTATTGGGATCAATGGCAGAATTCTCTTGGAGAACTGAGCACTAACATAGAGCAATTGAGGGTGGAGCATCAAGAGCACTCCATCACCCTCAATAAAATAAGAGAATATCAAAGAGCCATTAGAGAAGAACAAAGGGCTATAGGGGAAGAGCAACAAGGAAAAGGAGTGACATAGAAGAAATCTAGCATCACATTGGATCCTCAAGGAGAAGCACTAGTTGCCACCATTAAAGGTGGATTCGTTCTCTTTTACTTCCTTTCCCTTTTATTATTTTTCTGTTTTCTATTATGTTTTGTCTTTTCTCTTGTTCTTGTTGCATGATCATTTACATTGATGTGTTAAAGCTGTAAAATATTCCATATATCTCTCACCTTTCTTAAAAAAAATTATTTGAAAGAATTGAGAGATACATGAATTTCAAGTTTAAAATAACAATAGTTCGATTATTTTTAATGTGGTGGCATTGCTTTTGTTTTCTGAATGCATGAATAAACAGTGCATATTTGAAGTTGGAATTTTAGAATGTTGGCTCTTGAAAGAATAAGGAAAAAAGGAAAAATATATTGGTAATTTGAAAAATCCAAAAAATGATTCTTGAAGCAAGAAAAAGTAGCAAAAAGAAAAAGAAAAAGCTTGCATGCGGAAAAAAAAAAGAAAAAAAAAGTGGCAAAAATAAATAAATAAATAAATAAAATTAAATAAAGAGAAAGCATGTAGAAAAAGCCAAAAGCTCTTTAAACCAAAAGGCAAGAGTAAAAAGTCAGTAACCCTATAAACCAAAAGGCAAGGGTAAAAGGATTTAAGGCTTTGAGCATCAATGGATAGGAAGGCCTAAAGGAATAAAATCCTGGCCTAAGCGGCTCAACCAAGATGTCCCTAACCATGTGCTTGTGGCGTGAAGGTGTCAAGTGAAAAACTTGATATTGAGCGATTAAAGTCGTGATCCAAAGCAAAAGGAGTGTGCTTAAGAACTCTGGACACCTCTATCTGGGGATTCTAGTAAAGCTGAATCACAATCTAAAAGGGTTCACCCAGTTAAAGTGTCTGTGGCATTTATGTATCCGGTGATAATACTGGAAAACAAAGTGCTTAGGGTCACGACCAAGACTCTAAAAGCTATGTTCAAGAATAAAAAAGAATTGAACTATGAGACTCAATAATATCATCTGGATTTTAAGTTCCTAAAGAGACCAGCACTTCTAAGTTTCAATGGATAGTGAGATGCCAAAACTATTCAGAAGCAAAAAGCTACTAAGTCCCGCTCATCTAATTGTAACTGAGCTTCATTTGAAACTCTGAAATTTATTGTATCTTAATGTTCTTTCTATCCTACTGTGTTTTTAGTTGCTTGGGGACAAGCAACAGTTTAAGTTTGGTGTTATGATGAGCGGATATTTTATACGCTTTTTGGCATCATTTTCATATAGTTCTTAGCATGTTTTGTTTAGTTTTTATTAAGTTTTTATCAGTTTTAGTGTTAAATTCACATTTTTCAATTCTACTATGAGTTTTTCAATTTTTGTGCAATTTCAAGTATTTTCTGTCTGAAATTGAGGAGTTGGAACAAAAAGTCTGATTCAGAGACAGAGAAAGCACTGCAGATGCTGTCTGGATCTAACCTCCTTGCACTCGGAAGAGCTATCTTTGAGTTATAGAAGTCCAAATGGCACGTTCTCAACGACCATGGAAAGTTGACTTCGAGAGCTTTCCAGCAATATATAATAGTTTATACTTTGCTTCAGATTAGAGGGCCCAAAACTGGCGTCCAAACGCCAGCTTCCTGCCCCCTTCCAGGTGTCCAGCGCCCACAGAGTAGAGCCCAGCATCCAAACGCCCAGAGAGGACCTCCTAGCCAGCGTTCCATGCCCTAGAGATCTCATAGCACGGGAATCTCATCAAAGCTCAGCCCAAACACTCACCAAGTATGCTCCAGAAGTGGATTTTAGCACTAAAAAGACTGCTTTACCCTTACTAGTCATTTGTTTAGTACTTAAGGGATTAGATTTATGTTATCTAGACCTTTAATCAGCTTTTTACAGACTTTACACGTTTTTACCATTCTATTTCCTTTCAGTATGAGTTTCTAAACCTCCTAGGTTGAGGGGAGGAGCCCTGCTGAGTCCTATGAATTAATAAAAGTATTACTGTTTCTCTTCAATCTGTGTTTGATCAATTCTAAGATGTATATTCGTTCTTCATCAATATGAATGCGTCTTTCATCAGACAATGATGAACCCCCAGCTTGATTATACATCTCTCAGACGGCTAATCTACGACTTCGTTGGGGACTTCTCGAGACATCAGTTTAGCTGATTTACGGGGAGATTAGGGTCTTTGTGGTAGAGGCTAGAACCAAAGGCGCAGCATCCTCCGATCTGGAACATTCAACCTTGTCTGTGGTGTTTTTAGTAGGATCAGCAAGGAGAATAAACTGCAGGAGTTTCACCCTCAATCAGAATGGATCCGCACTAACCTTGGGGTTTAGATCTGGAGGAGTATTGGCGGCAGCTCAAACCAGCGTCAATCACATACAGCCTGCCATTGAAGAAATCATTCACAAGCAAAGAAGACAGTAATACCATAGTTAATTCAGAAAGACAAACCAACTCCAATCCTCAACTATATTCCTATTACTAATTGCCCTTGTATCAATCCAACCAACAACCTTCTGATTCGCCTGACTAAGACCTGCAAGATAACCATAGCTTGCTTTAAACCACAATCCTTGTGAGATCGACCCTGACTCGCTCAGGTATTACTTGGATGACCCAGTGCACTTGCTGGTACAGTTGTACGAAAGTGTGGGGATTCGTGCACCATGTTTTTGGCGCCGTTGCTGGGGATTATTCGAGTTTGGACAAACTGACAGATTATCTTGTTCCCTAGATCAGGTAATTTTTATTTTTGTTTGAGTCTTTTATTTTTATTTTCTTCTTCTATTTTTCAAAAAAATAAAAAAAAAACTTTTTCAAAAATATTTTTCTTTTCTTTGTTTAATTTATGTTCTTGGTTTGAGTCTTTTTGTTTTAGTCCTTGGTAATTTTCGAAAATCTTGAGTCTTTTTCTGAAAATTTTTCAAAATTAGTGTCTTTTTGTTTGAGTCTTGTTCTAATCTTTAAGTTTGGTGTCTTCTTTTTGTTTTTCTTTTAATTTTCAAAATTTTGTGTTTGATTTTCTAAAAATTTTAAGTTTGGTGTCCTTTATATGTTCTTATGTTCTTTGAGTTTCTTGAGTCTTGTTCTTAGTGTTCTTTTTAATCTTCAAAGTGTTCTTGTGTTTTCTTTGTGTTTTGATCTTAAAATTTTTAAGTTTGGTGTCCCATTGTGTTTTTCCTTCAAATTTTCGAAAACTTAGGGTGCTCGATCTAAAAATTTTATGTTTTGTGTCTTTTACTTGTTTTTCTCTTTCATCATTAAATTCAAAAATAAAAAAATATATATTTTATATTTTTATTTTAACTTAATTTTCGAAAATCAACATTAAAAATTCAGATTTCAATTTTAAATTTTTATCCTATCTTATCTTAGCCTTCAAGTTTTCAAAAATCAAATCTTTTCAAAATTAATAATCTTATCTTTTTCAAAAATCTTATCTTTCTCAAAAATCTTATCTTATCTTTTTCAAATTTCAAATTTTAAAATTTAATCTTTTTCAAAATCAAAATTCAAAATCTTATCTTTTTCATATCTTTTTCAAATCTTTTTTGTTTCTTATCTTATCTTTTCTAATTTCAATTTTTAAAATCAAATCTTTTTTAAATCTTTTTAATTTTTCATCTTATCTTTTCTTATCTTTTTTAATTTCAAATTTTTAAATTCAAATCTTTTCTTATCTTATCTCTTATCTTAATTTAAATTCAAATCTTTTCATAATTAATCACTTCTTTCTATCTCTTCTTTTTCAAAACTTCCTAACTAACTCTTCTCTTTCCTAATTTTTGAAAACTCTTTCTTCTTCTCTCTCTTCTATTTTCGAAAATTCACTAACTAATTTTTAATTCTTTTTAATTTATTAACTTAATTTTTGAAAACAAATAAAATAAAAACAAAAATATTTTAATTCTTATTTATCTTTTTTATTTATACTTCTTCTCATATTTACTTTCATTTATTCGAATCCTACTTCTGTCTCTTCTGCTATCTTCACTTTTCTATCTTTCTCTTCTTTCTTCACATCTCACTGGGAGTCTTCTATACTCAAATCAGACATAGAAGCTTTCTTTCTTTCTTTTTTACTCAAATTATGACTAGGAACAGGGATAAAGAACCCCTCTTTGATCTTGATCCTGAGCCTGAAAAGACTCTGAAGAAAAGCTTACAACAAGCTAGAGCACAACACTCTAGAAGAAGCCTTTCAGAAAACTTTGAACAAGAAAAGGGAGCCATGGCCGAACCTGAAGGTGATGGCAGAAAGGTTCTTGGTTACTTCACCATGCCTACTTCAGACTTTTATTGCAGGAGTATCTCTGTACGTCATTGGAGCTAACAATTTTGAGCTTATGCCTCAGTTAGTCTCTCTTCTACAACAGAACTGCAAGTTCTATAGACTTCTACTAGAAGATCCACATCAATTCTTGGCTAAATTACAAATCTGTGATACTGTAAAGACTAATGGAGTAAATCCTGAAGTCTACAAGCTTATGCTCTTTCCCTTTGCTGTAAGAGACAGAACTAAGTTATGGTTGGATTCTCAACCTAAAGAGAGTCATGACTCTTGGAAAAAGATGGTTAATACTTTTCTGGCTAAATTCTTTTCCCCTCAAAGGATGAGCAAGATTAGAGGGAAAGTTCAAACCTTCAGACAAAGAGAAGGTGAATCCCTCTATGAAGCTTGGAAAAGATACAAGCAATCGATCAGGAGATGTCTTCCTGGAATGCTCTCGGAATGGTCTATCATAGGCGTGTTCTATAATGGTCTGTCTGAGATGACCAAAATTTCATTGGACAGCTCTGCAGGTGGATCACTCCACTTGAAGAAAATGCCCGCAAAAGCAAGAGAATTTATTGAGATGGTTGCAAACAACCAATTCATGTACACTTCTGAAAGAAACCTTGTAAACCATGGGACTTCTCAGAAGAAAGGAGTTCTTGAAGTTGATACTCTTAATGCCATATTGGCTCAGAACAAGATCTTGACTCAGCAAGTCAATATGATCTTCCAGCATCTGACTGAAATGCAAACTACATCTGGCAGTATTCAGGAGGCTTCTGCTGAAACAGAAGCTTATGATCCTGATCAACCCACAATGGAGGAGGTGAATTACATGGGATAACCCTATGGAAACACTTGGAATCCTTCATGGAGGAACCATCATAACCTCTCATGGAAGGATCAACAGAAACATCAGCAAGGTTTCAACAACAATCAAGGTGGAAGGAACAAGAATAGGTTCAACAACAGACTACCATTCCCACCTTCTCAAGGGAATATGGATACCTCTAAGTAGAGCCTCTCTAACTTAGCCACTCTAGTCTCTAGCCTCACGAAGACCACTCATAGTTTTATGAATGAAACAAGGTCCTCCATTAGAAACTTGGAGGTACAAGTTGGTCAACTGAGCAAGAGGATCGCCGAGACTCCTCCTAAAACTCTTCCCAGTAATACTGAGGTGAATCCAAGAGAAGTGTGCAAAGCTATAACCATGGAGGTAGAGGCCGAATCCGGAGAGAATGGGGTGGCTTTGAACGCCAGTGAGGAAGCCCTCACTGGGCGTTCAAGGCCCAATTTGGTAGCAAGCCTGGTGCTGAACGCAAGTGAGAAACCCCTCACTGGGTGTTCAACGCCCATCCTGGCAGCGGAGTTGGCGTTGAACGCCAGCCAGGGAGCACTGGCTGCGTATTCAACGCACAAAAAAGTAGGCATTCTGGCACTGAACGCCAGTGAGGAACCCCTCACTGGGCGTTCAACACCCACACACCCAGTGAAGCTGGCATTGAACGCCAGCAAGGACATCCCTGCTGGGCGTTCAACGCCCAAAACACTAGAGGAACTGGCGTTTAACGCCAGTAAGTGTGCAAAGCAAGGGCGTTCAACGCCCAAAGAGCTAACAGAGCTGGCATTGAATGCCAATAAAAGCACACCCTTTGAGTGCTTAAGTCCCACTCAAGAAACCTCTATCCCAGAGTTTCCTTTGTATGAACTTCTGCAGTACATAAGTTCTGATGAATACTCATCCTCTGATAAGGATGAAGACACTAGGGAAGAGCGAGTTGCTCGGTACCTAGGAACCCTCATGAAGCTGAATGCCAAGTTATTTGGTTCAAAGCCTTCGGAAGAAGAACCTCCACCGTTTACCAAAGAACTCCATGTTTTGATTCAGCAGAAGTTACCTCAAAAGCTTCCAGATCCTAGATGCTTCCTGATTCCTTGTACCATAGGCACCATGACCTTTGAAAAGGCCTTATGTGACCTAGGGTCAAGCATTAACCTCATGCCACTCTCTCTAATGGAGAAGCTGGGAATTCTTGAGGTACAAGCTGCAAACATCTCATTAGACATGGCAGACAAGACAATGAAGAACCCATATGGCTTAGTAGAGGATGTCTTAGAAAAAGTTAAAAACCACTACATCCCTGCAAACTTTATAGTCTTGGATATTGGAGAGGATGAGGATGACTCTGTCATCCTTGGAAGACCTTTCCTAGCCACTGCTAATGCTATCATTAATGTGGCTAAGGGAGAACTAACTCTACAACTAAGGTAATACCACATCTTGTTCAAGATGCCTCATCCTAATTCTCCCTCAAATAAAAGAGAGATAACTGTGCAACACCTAGTGTTCCAACCCTCTCTTTTTGTGCAGAGCTTTGTAAAACCCCCTGACATCAATTCTGAGTTTGGTGTTGGGCAGCCATCAACAAGCTCTAAGCACAAAGGTATTAAAAAGAAAGTACCTAAAGGCTAGAAGGACAAGAAGGTCCCAACTGAAGTCCTCTCACCTGCCATGAAAGTTGTCTTCACTAAGAAGCCAGTCTTACCATATACAGTAAGTCGTATCCTATCTTTAGAGCATGTGGAGCTCATTCATGAGAAGATAGGAAGAAAGTTCACTGTGAGCGGTGAAAATCTGAGCCCATACTCACCTCCGTAAGGAGCTAATCATCAAGCTAATGATGTTAAAGAAGCGCTTGTTGGGAGGCAACCCAACCTTAATTAATTAATTTTATTTTCTTTTATTTCATTTTTCTTTGATTTATATTTTAGGTTCATAATCATATGCAGCACTCATAACAGAGACAAAATTATTAAGCAGTGAAAATAGAACATTCTTGATGGAGTGTTAAAGTTGAACGCCAGCCAGGGTATCCCTGCTTGGCCTTCAACGCCCCAAATGGGCAGCACTGCTGGCGTTGAGTGGGTAAGGAAGAAATAAAAAAATTAAATGCATGCAACGCACTATGAAGGAAAGCTTTTGAAGGCATTGCACGCCTTCTTCCTTGGCTAGCATGGCGTTACATGCCCTATCCATGGCATTACATGCCATCTTGGTGCTTCATTTGAAGGCGTTCCATGCCTTCCTTCTTTGCGTGGCATGCCACTTTGATACTAGCTCGAAGGCATTGCATGCCTTCTTGCTTGGTGTGGCACGCCACTCCTTGTAGGACTTGAAGGCATTACACGCTACTTTGCTTGCTCTTCTAAGACGTTGCATGCCAACTTATGCTATTTCTTTCAGATGAAATTAACTAAGAAAAGAAAAAAAAGATATGAAACAGCTAAAAAAACAATTAGACTTAAATAAAAAGATACTATGATTGGGTTACCTCCCAATAAGCACTCTTTTAACGTCATTAGCTTGACTTATAGCACATTCTTTATGATAGAAGTTGAACCAATTTTTGTCAGTCTACTTCTCTGAGATAGTGCTTTATTTGCTGCCCATTGACTGTGAATCTTCTTCTAGTGTCCCCAGGAGGTTTGCCAAGAAGCAACCACCCTTGAAAGAATGAGTAATATCTCATTGATCGAGCACTCTTGTGCCAAAGAATCATGAATGGGGCTAAGCGATCTACCGAAGCTGTGGGATATAAAAATAAATCGATAGGAGAGCATTCCGCCTTAGACGAAAGGACCTGCGCGAGCAGTGGTGGACAAAGTAGAAGCGAGAATGTCGGCCTGAGTAACGCAAACGTTGGTGAGAATCTAATGCCTAAAAAATCTAAGGATTTGATGTGTAAAACCACACAAAATACTAAATAATTAAATGACAACTAATAAATAAGTTAAATGAGAGGAAAAAAGGATTAGAGATTTAATATTTATAATTTGGAGAAATAAAAATATTTAGGGTACAAATTAATACGCTTATCTTAAAGGTTTTGGCCATAAATTGGGCCAACAGACTAAAACAAGTGAACCAGAGGAAGCAACGTTAGTGGCCTAAGTTGGCTCACTAACGTTGCTTAATAACGTTGCAAGAAAGGGGAAGGTAACGTTAGTGGTTAAAGTTGGCTCACTAACGTTACAACAAGGAGGAGAAGGCAACGTTAGTGGCCTAAGTTGGCTCACTAACGTTGCCCACTAACGTTGCCAAGGATGACAAGCAACGTTGGTGGCCCAAAGTAGATCACCAACGTTACTACCAAAGGGAGAGGTGCCAACATTAGTGTGTTAACGTTACCTAAAGTTAGCACACTAACGTCTTCGATAATTTCAAGAGAAATGCATGGAAAATTTGTCAGCAACGCATACGTGTGGACAATGCGTACGCGTGCCTGAAAGAGCGTTAATGGCAACGCTCCAATGAATTATGCATTCAACGTTAGTGGCACCGTTAGTGCACTAACGGTGGTGCTAATGCCAATGTTGATTCTTGTCTCAATGGCACCCATGCAAGTATGTGAATGTTTGTGAGTTAACGCCAGTGTCAACGTCAGAAAGAGCCACTCCTAACTTGCTTCAACTAAGGCCAAAGCCCACATCCAAAGACTTGAAGATTTTTTTAGAAAGTGTGTAAATAGCATAGCTTTTGAAATTAGAAATGGGCTGGGAAGTAGGGGATCCTAATTGGGAAACCCTGAGTCATTTCCTTTTTGTGCTTAGTTACATTCATGTACTTTTCTTTTCTTTAGTGATTTGCTGAGCAATGATGAACAAAACCCCACATCATTAGGGGGAGGAGCTCTATTGGAATTCTAATGAATGAATGGAATTCTTCTTCTTCTCAATCCACTTGTTGTAGCAAAGAGATAACTTCTGTGTTTATTTGATCTACTCACTCCAGAAGGGGCTTTAGATCCATTGAATTTCTATGTGAGCCTCGGAAAGGGAATCAAGGAAATTAGTTTGGAGCCCTATCTCTCACAACTCTGTTGATTAATACATTCGGGATGAATTGAGATCTTGAGAACTTGTGTGGCTAATGGATAAGAGAGATGCACTTAACCTCTTCTCATGACAATTAGATCACGGAATTGGCAAATTGATTGTGTTAAGAAAAATTAGATTGCAAAGGAATTGGGACTCAATTAATTACAATCCGTCATAGATCTACTTCATATGATTAAGAATGAAGTTGAGACCTATTAATCCATGGTGGATTATGATATCTCCAATCCCTAATGAATCTTTCTCTTTGTTATTCTTCAATTTGATTGCCTTGAGTTTACTTTAAATTTCCTTGATTTTACTACTTTCTTTGATTTCCCAGCACCCAAAGCCCTTTTACATTTCATGCAATTTACTTTTCATCATCATTTACATTCTTGCCTTTACTTTCTTGCGGTTTAAGCTTCAGCTCATTTAAGTTTCTTGCTATTTGAGTTTTCGTTGTTTAGTTTCTTGTCATTTAAGTTTCTGCAATTCACATTTTGCTATTTACTTTCAGCACTTTAATTTCTTGCAATTTACATTCTGCTAGTTCAATTTCACCAAAACCATCAACTGTTGGCATGACTAAATATATCACCTCACTAAAATTACTTAATCCATCAATCCCTGTGGGATCGACCTTACTCTCAGTGAGTTATTACTTGACGATTCGGTATACTTGCCGAAGGGGTTTGCGTCGTGCAAATTCCTGCACATCAAGTTTTTGGCGCCGTTGTCGGGGATTGATTTAAATTGACAATGATTAAGTAGGTGATAGTCTCGATTAAGCATTTTTCTTTTGTTTGCTTTAAAGCATACTAACTATTTGACACATTGTGTCTGCTAACTCTAACATTCATTCTAGCAATAAAGTGTTCTGCTTTGCTTTTGGTTTGTTGTTGTGTTGTGTATGCCAGGGAGAAGAAGAGGTGTTTCTACTTCCTTTGGTTTTGAACCCCAAAGAACCTTCCTGAGGCTTAGAATAGAGGCAAGAGGGAAGGGAGTAATTGGAGAAGAAGATTAAGAAGAAGGAGACCAAGTTATGGAGGATAACCTACATAATCCACCTGAGGAGGTCGCCAACAACAATGGCCAACCTGTAAGGAGGGTGCTAGCCTCCTATACTATCCCTAATCCAAGGAATTGTGGGAGTAACATTCTTACTCCTAATGTTCATGCCCACAACTTTAAGCTTAAACCACAGCTCATTACTTTGGTTCAAAACAATTACCAATATGAAGGAAGTGCTTCGGAGGACCCAAATCAACATCTCTCTGTTTTCTTAAGGATATGTGACACTGTCAAGACTAATGGAGTGCACCCAGACATCTACAAGCTACTTTTGTTTCCCTTCTCTTTAAGGGACAAAGCCACTCAATGGTTAGAAACCTTCCCAAAAGAAAGCATCACAAACTGGGATGACTTGGTTAACAAGTTCTTAGCCAAGTTCTACCCCCTCAGAGAATCATCAAGCTTAAAACTGAAGTGTAAACTTTCAGGCAACTAGAAGGAGAGTCCTTATATGAGGCTTGGGAGAGATACAAGGCATTAATCAGAAAGTGCCCTTTTGATATGTTTAGTGAATGGGTGAAGCTCCAAAACTTCTATGAAGGTCTATCCCTAAAAGCAAGAAAGGCTTTGGACTACTCTTCAGAAGGGTCACTGCAAATGATGAAGACTCCAGAGGAGGCCCATGATCTCATAGACATGGTGGCCAACAATCAATACTTTTACTCCTCGGAGAGGCAAGCAACTCCAAAGAGAGGTGTTTATAAGCTTGAGGGTATGGATGCTATCCTAGCCCAGAACAAGCTGATGCATCAACAACTACAGCAGCAGATGGAAATGATGACCATAAGGATAGATGCATTGCAATTGGCTGCAGTTAGCACAACCAGCCAACCCCCAAATGTTAGGGGACAAAATAAAGAGAGCTATGAGGGATATAATACTGAGCAGCAGCCTGAACAAGTCCAGTACATGCACAACCCAAGTTCCCCCCAAAATGACTTCCATGGAGACACATACAACCCCTCATGGAGGAACCATCCCATCCTGAGATAGGGAGAAAACCAGAACCAATAGCAGAGGAACTCTAGCCCCAACAACTTTCACAACTCAAGCAACCAAAACCAACACCCTACTAACAATAATCCATACAGAAAATCACAAAACAATGTTCCTTCACCAATATTTTACCCACAAAACAACCCCATAAATAACCAAAACAACTTCCACCTACACTCAACATCCCACACTCAACCACAGCAACATTAAGAATCTCAAAAAATCTCTAATCTAGAGATGATGATGGAGAAACTCATGAAGAATGAGGAGATGGCAAGTAAGAATTATGAAGCATCATTGAGGAACCTTAAAAGGTAAATTGGGCAACTGTCTAAATAACCTGCTGAGAGGCCAACCAAGGCCTTTCCAAGTGACACCATTCCTAACCCAAAGGAGGAATACAAGGCCATACAACTTAGGAGTGGCAAGACATTGGAAAATGACACCAAGGCTGACACCAAAAAAGAAGCACAGGTTGAAGAGCATGACATGGTGGATCCCAAGAAGGATAATGAACTACAAGCTCCAAGGAAAGGCAAGCAAGCCTCTGAGACAGAAGTACAAGAGCAGAAAGAGGAGGTGAAGCCCTATGTTCCTCCTCTACCATACCCTTAGAGATTGCATAAGGAGATGAAGGACTAACAATTCCCTAAGTTCCTAGAGATTTTCAAGACATTGGAGATCAACCTTCCACTTGCCGAAGCCTTAGAACAAATGCCACTCTATGCAAAATTTCTCAAAGAACACATCACCAAGAAAAAGAGCTAGAAAGAGAAGAAAACTGTGATTCTCACCCAGAAATGCAGTGCTGTAATTCAAAGGGGCATTCCACCAAAACTCAAGGACCCAAGGAGTTTCCTCATATCATGTACCATAGGCAACATGACATTGGAAAGAGCTCTCTGTGACTTGGGTGCAAGCATCAATTTGATGCCATTCTCCATGATGAAAAAGCTGTTAATAGAGGAAGTTAAACCTACCAGAATGTCACTTCAAATGGCTGATAGATCACTCAAGATACCTAATGGAGTTGTGAAAAACTTATTAGTAAAGGTTGGAGAGTTCATCTTCCCTGCTGACTTTGTAATCCTAGACATGGAAGAAGAGGGACACAACTCGATTATCTTGGAGCGACCTTTCTTAGCCACAACAAGAGCCATCATTGATGTAGAAAAAGGTAAAATGATTCCTGGGGTACATAATGAGCAAATAATCATCAATATCTTTAAGGCAATGCAGTACCCCCTGAGAAAGAGAACTATAAAAGGGTGGAGATGATAGAAACCTTAGTAGAAGAAGCACTTGAGACAAGTTATCATGAAGGACAAGAAGAAGAAATTCAAGAAGTTCAAGATGAAGATGCCAGAGAGGAGCAAGCAACCGAAATTTCACTTGAAGGAAAGAAAGAGGAGGCACCAAAGTTAGAACTGAAACATCTGCCACCTCATCTCAAATATGCATTCCTTGGTAGGAAAAAACATTTCCAGGAATCAACAACTCATCCTTGAGTGCACAAGATGAAGCAAAGCTGCTTGAGGTGCTAAAAACTCATAAAACTGTTCTAGGGTGGACAATTGATGACATCAATGGTATAAGCCCTACTATTTGCATGTATAAAATCCTGCTAGAGGAGGACTCAATGCCAGTGGTGCAACCTCAAAGGAGGCTTAATCTAACAATGAAAGAGGTGGTTCAAAAGGAGGTAATGAAGTTATGGAATGCTGGAATCATATACCCCATTTTCGATAGCCCTTGGGTGAGTCCAGTCCAGGTGGTACCAAAGAAGGGAGGCATGACTGTCATCTTTAATGAAAGGAATGAGCTCATCCCTACAAGGACAGTGACTAGGTGGAGAATGTGCATTGACTACAGAAGATTAAATGATGCCACAAGGAAGGATCACTTTCCTCTCCCCTTCATTGATCTGATGCTAGAAAGCTTGGCTGGCCATGCCTACTATTGCTTTTTAGATGGATACTCCAGGTATAATCAGATAGTGGTGGATCCCAAGGACCAAGAGAAGACCTCTTTTACCTGCCCTTTCAGAGTCTTTGCCTACAGAAGGATGCCATTTGGGCTGTGCAACGCTCCAGTAACCTTTCAAAGGTGTATGCTTTCCATATTTTTTGATATGGTAAAAAAATTTTTAGAGGTTTTTATGGATGATTTTTCTGTCTTTGATAACTCTTTTGACACTTGCTTGCATCATCTAACCATTGTCTTGAAAAGATGCCAAGAAACAAACTTAGTCTTGAATTGGGAAAAATGTCATTTCATGGTACTAGAGGGTATTATTCTTGGGCATAAAATTTCAAGTAAGGGTATAGAAGTTGATAAAGAAAAAATAGAGATCATAGAAAAGCTTCCTACACCAATCAATGTGAAAGCAGTACGAAGTTTTCTTGGGCATGCTAGGTTTTATAAGCGATTCATCAAAGATTTCTCAAAGATAGCTAAACCACTAAGCAACTTTCTAGTGGTTGACAATCCTTTTATCTTTGATGATAACTACAAGCATGCTTTCAAAACTTTGAAAACTAAACTCACTACAGCACCAATTATCACACCCCCAGCATGGGGACTTCCCTTTGAACTTATGTCTGATGCAAGTGACTTTGCAATTGGTGTTGTATTGGGACAAAGGAAGGATAAATTGCATCATATCATATACTATGCAAGTAAAGTGTTAAATGAGACACAGAAAAATTACACCACCACAGAAAAAGAACTATTGGCAGTTGTATATGCATTTGATAAATTTAGATAATACTTGATTGGTTCAAAAGTTATAGTGTATATTGACCATGCTGCTCTCAAGTATCTCATGTCTAAACAGGATGCCAAGCCAAGGCTTATTAGGTGGGTGCTGTTGCTACAAGAGTTTGACATTGAAGTAAGGGACAGGAAAGGAAGTGATAATCAAGTTGCAGATCATTTGTCAAGATTACCACCAGAGATAAACCAAGAAGCACCACAACCAGTGAATGAGAAATTCCTAGATGAGCATCTATTCCAACTCCAATAAGCACCTTGGTTTGCTAATATTGCAAACTACAAGGTGGGAAGAAGGATTCCTCAAGATTTCACCAGGCAACAAGTGAAGAAGTTACTCACTGAAGCCAAAAAATTCTTGTGGGATGAACCCTTCTTATTCAAGAGATGCCCAGATGGAATGATTAGAAGGTGTGTGCCAGAAAGCGAGATGAGAGACATCCTATGGCACTGCCACAGTTCAAGCTATGGTGGACATTTTGGGGCAGAAAGAACAGCTGCCAAAGTTCTTCAGAGAGGTTTCTATTGGCAATCTATATTCAAAGATGCTAGGGACTTTGTAAATCAGTGTGATGAATGCCAAAGAGCAGGAGGCCTAACAAAGAGAAATGAAATGCCCCAGAATTTCATCTTGGAAGTAGAATTGTTTGACTTGTGGGGAATAGATTTCTTGGGACCCTTTCCCTCATCACATTCATTCAAGTACATATTGGTAGCAGTGGAATATATCTCCAAATGGGTGAAAGCCATAGCAACAACTACATGTGATGCATAAATTGTTCTCCAATTTCTCAAGAAGCACATTTTTACTAGATATGGAGTGCCTAAAGACCTCATTAGTGATGGTGGTAGTCACTTTTACAACAAGCAGATGAACACCTTGCTCCATAAATATGGAGTAACTCACAAAGTGGCCACACCATACCATCCTCAAATGAATGGCCAGGCTGAATTAGCAAACAGAGAGCTAAAAAGAATCCTAGAAAAGACGGTTGGAGTTACAAGAAAAGACTGCACAAGAAAGTTGGATGATGACCTGTGGGCATATAGAATAGCATTCAAAATCCCAATCGGGAGATCACCATTTTAGCTAATATATGGCAAATTCTACCACCTCCCTGTGTAGCTAGAGCACAAGGCTTTCTGGGCCACTAAACTCCTCAATCTTGATTCTCAAGTAGCAGGAGAGAAAAGGTTGATGCAACTTAATGAATTGGATGAATTTAGACTGGAAGCTTATGAGAGTGCTAAGATATACAAGGAGAGGGCCAAGAGATGGCATGACAAGAAAATTTCAAGAAGAGACTTTGAGCTAGGACAGCAAGTGTATAATTCCAGGCTCAAGATTTTCCCTGACAAACTCAAGTCCAAGTGGACCGGCCCTTATCTGGTGACCAAGGTTTCCCCACATGGAAATCTTGAACTCCTGAATGAAGCTACAAAGGATACATTCACAGTAAATGGTCACATGGTGAAACACTACCTGGGAGGACCATGGAATAAGGAGGAGAGCATTCATGAACTGACCTAAACAAGAATGAAGGATGTCAAGCTAGTGACGATAAAAGAGTGCTTGTTGGGAGGTAACCCAACCAAAGGTAACTTTCTTTTCTTAGTTGTTTCAATAAGAGGGTTGAATAGATTTTCCTGCATTGCAAGGAGTTAAGTTTGGTGTTACACACCAAAGCTAGGTCATGAGTAAACAATTCAAGGGTGAATGTGTGATGCTAAGTTTGGTGTTCCACTACAGATTTCATTGAAACACACTACAACCCTCCAAATGGCATGACTAGTCATCAACTCCAAACAATCAGGGAAACTACTTAACAGTTGTTTACTTTCTAGTTCATAGTTTGCTTTCTTAATAAAAGCACATAATGATTCATGCATGTAATCAATTTACTGCATAGTAGAAGTTGGTAAGGAACTAAGTTTGGTGTTCACACACCAAAGTAAATTCAAAAGCCTACAAATATACATGCATGCTAACCATTTCTCAAGTGCTTGGGGAACAAGCAACTTTCAATATCTTACAGGAAGTTATTCAATCTCCTGGAAGAAACATACACCATCATCTAAGGAGATAAAGAAGGACACAAAATCCAAAGATAGTGATGACAAAGAGGAAACAAGTGGGCACCAAGAGGTTGTATTGTTACTTGACTGTCCCTAGCTTAAATATGTCAATTGAAAGTGCAATTGTACCACTGTTGATTAGTATCCTTTTAGTCATGGTTCCTTTACATTCTGTTTGTCTTTCTTTATTGTCATTTTAGTTTGCTAGTCTAAGTGCTTATGTCATTTCATCTTGCTTGAGTTGTATGCCTTGTTCCCAATGCTTGAATAAAAGAAAATGTTGTGAAATAGAGAAAGAGTAAATGTCCATTTTGGTAGAAGATAGAATAAGGTTATGTGGTGGTGCATGCTTGAAAACTTAGTAAGTTCACTAATAAAGTTGAAGGGTAGAGTGTTCCCTTAAGTATGAGCTTAATGTGCATTATATGAAACCTTGGTAAACAAAATATCCTTGCAAAAAGAAAAGAGAAGAATAAAAGGGAAGCCAACGTTAGTGGCCAAGTTAGGCCACTAACGGCAGCATTAATGTTGGTTAATGAAAAAAGAAAAATTTGAATAAGCTAGGCACCAATAGCTTGACCCTTAGGATATATGCCTGTGGTGCTTTTGTACTTGGATCTGCTTGGATGATTAGGTTCTAAGGAGTGTTTTAACACTTGGTAACCTGGGTGAACTAACCCGGGATTATCAACCAAAAGTCCATTGTCAAGAGCAACCTTACTACAAAGCATTTAGTAACCCAAAGAGGTGTTGGGCATCAATTTCTCAAGGATTAGATTGCAAGCCAAGTGTCTGTGGTATGTATGTGTTGAGGAGAAGCTTGAGTTAGTAAGTCTGAGGGGTGCTTTAACACCCAACACCTTGAGCCAACTGGGTCGGGAGTGTTGATTGAAAGCATACCATAAAGAGCTGCCTTAACACAGAACACTAAGCTTCAATAAAGAATAAGCCTCAAAGAAAAAGAAAAGCAATAAGTTAACACCAAGGATCAAAGAATAAAAAGGGTTCATAGAAGCAATAGAGTTAGTGCTTAAGGGGATGTTGTAACCTAGAAACTAATAAGTTCATGAGCTTCAAAGATATCATGCATGAAACCCCATGAACCAGGATTAAATATCTTCCAATAAGGGCTTGTATCTATCTCTGTTTTCATTCATTTCTCTTATGTTTTACTACTTGCTTGGGGACAAGCAAGATTTAAGTTTGGTGTTGTGATGCCTAGGCATCTTTGGCTAGTTTCACAAGTCATTTTCATTAGTTTTTACTTACTTTCATGCACTTTCTTAGGCAATAAGCAAGAATTAGGATGAGTAATATATGCATAACTTGATTCAATCAAACATTCTTAATTAAAAATATTTTCATGAGATTTATGCAAGAATTACTTGATGCAATGAATGATGTATTATCTTGTGATTATGGCAAAGCTTTGATGCATTTGTTTGATTGATGATAGGAAAGAAGAAGCAAAGGAGAGGAAGAAAGGAAGCAGAAGTCATAGCATTAGTAGCCAAAGTTATCCCACTAACGCTATGGTTAACGTTGGCTCAAGGAGAAAGCAATGTTAGTGGCCTAAATTGGCTCACTAACATTGCCTAATAACGTTGCAATAAAGGGGAAGATAACGTCAGTGGTTAAATTTGGCTCACTAACGTTATAACAAGGAGGAGAAGGCAACGTTAGTGGCCTAAGTTGGCTCACTAATGTTGCCCACTAACGTTGCCAAGGATGACAAGCAACGTTGGTGGCCCAAAGTAGCTCACCAACGTTACTACCAAAGGGGGAGGTGCCAACGTTAGTGTGCTAATGTTACCTAAAGTTAGCATACTAACGTCTTCGATAATTTCAAGAGGAATGCATGAAAAATTTGTCAGCGACGCATACGCCTGACTGAAAGAGAGTTAGTGGCACCGTTGGTGCAATAACACCAGTGGCAACGCTCAATGAATTATGCATGCAACGTTAGTGGCACCCTTAGTGCACTAACGGTGGTGCTAACGCCAGTGTTGGTTCCAGTCTCAATGGCACCCATGCAAGTATGTGAACGTTAGTGAGTTAACGCCAGTGTCAATATCAGAAAGAGCCACTCCTAACTTGCTTCAACTAAGGCCAAAGCCCACATCCAAAGACTTGAAGATTGATCTAGAAAGTGTATAAATAGCATAGCTTTTGAAATTAAAAAGGGGCTAGTAAGCAGGGGATCCTAATTGGGAAACCCTGAGTCATTTTCTTTTTGTGCTTAGTTACATTCATGTACTTTTCTTTTATTTGAAGATTTGTCGAGCAATGATGAACTAAACCCCACATCATTAGGGTAAGGAGCTCTATTGTAATTCTAATGAATGAATGAAATTCTTCGTCTTCTCAATCCGCTTATTATAGCTAAGAGATAACTTCTGTGTTTATTTGATCTACTCACTCTGGAAGGGTTTAGATCCGTTGAATTTCTATGTGAGCCTCGAAAGGGGAATCATGAAAATTAGTTTGGAGCCCTATCTCTCACAACTCTCTTGATCAATACATTCGGGATGAATTGAGATCTTGAGAACTTGTGTGGCTAATGGATAAGAGAGATGCACTTAACCTCTTCTCATGACAATTAGATCAAGGAATTGGCAAATTGATTGTGTTAAGAGAAATTGGGTGATGCCAGGGCATCTTGGCCAGTTTCACTGACCTTTTCTTTACTGTTTTTAGGTTAGTTTCATGCATTTCTGTAGGAAATAAGCTAGTTTTGGGTAGATATTCACTTATGCCTTGATTCAAGCATACATTGTGCATTTTACATAATTTCATGAGGATTTTGCATAAGTTTAGTGACAAATATTGTGTTGCATTACTCATGACTTGGACTAGAGTTTGATGCACTTTATTGCTTGATTTCAGGACCAAAAGGAAGCAAGAAAAGGGGAGGTAACTTGCAAGGTTAATGAGAAAAGTGATTGCCAATAACACTCTCAAAAAGCCATCAATGCCCACGTTAGAGAGTCACGTTAACTAATTTAATGTGAACTCTAACGTGGATAAGAGAAGTTGAGCCAACGTTAGTGACACTTAACATTGTCACTAACGTTGGCAATTACTCATAAGTGGCCACGTTAGAAGCCACGTTAACCTAGTTAACGTGGCCTCTAACGTTAAGGGGGGAAGAGAAGCCAACGTTAGTGACACTCAACATTGTCACTAACGTTGGCCTATGATGCAAAGTACCACGTTAACTCCCACGTTAACTTGGTTAACGTGGGAACTAACGTAAGGGATGAAGAGTTGTCGACAACGTTAGTGACACTTAACATTGTCACTAATGTTGAAGCAACCACACAACCCCCAAGAGTCACGTTAACTTCCACGTTAACTTGGTTAACGTGAAAGCTAACGATGAGGAATGAAGGATGAGCCAACGTTAGTGACACTCAACATTGTCACTAACATTGGGATGGCTAAGGATGGCCACGTTAGAAGCCACGTTAACCTAGTTAACGTGGACTCTAACGTGAGACCTAGGGGCACATTGGAACGTTAGTGACAATGTTGAATGTCACTAACGTTCTCGAAGGATGGCAAAGGCCACGTTAGAAGCCACGTTAACCTAGTTAACGTGGGCTTTAACGCGAAGCAAGAAGGGGCACACTGGCACGTTAGTGATAATGTTGAGTGTCACTAACGTTCTCGAAGGTTAACAAGGCAACGTTAAAAGCCACGTTAACCTAGTTAACGTGGGTTTTAACGTGAGGCAAAGGGGTGCATTGGAACGTTAGTGACAATGCTAAGTGTCACTAACGTTCTCGAACTTATATTCTAACTAAATATTAATACCCCTAACGTCCTGAACTAAAGTCTCCGCCCACTTCGCACTTTCTCTCTGCAAGTAAAGCCAAGCCCAAATAAAGAAAGGAACTGCTTCAAACTCAAGATCCAAAGGCCCAAGACTTGAAGAATCACACTAGAAGCTGAGAAGAGTAGTATATATAGGAGTAGCTTTGAATTGAGAAGAAGTTCTGGAGGTTGGGAAAAAGAGAACTACTCTCTGTATTTTACTTTCTTTGCAATTTCTAGTTTTATGATGTATTCTCCATCTTTGTTTTCATTTTCAAGAGCTATGAACAACTAAACCCCTTTCATTGGGTTAGGGAGCTCTGTTGTAATTTGATGGATCAATACTAATTTTCATTATTCTTCTTCTATCTTTCCTCTTGGTTTTACTTGAAAGCTTTCAATCTTCATCCAATTGAGTAGTTATCTTGAAAGAGAAGCTATTCAAACTTGGATCTCTTTTGAACCTTGAAAGAGGAATGAAGAGATCAAGCTAGAAATGCTTTCTCATGCTGGACCAAATTGGGTTTGGATGGGTATGTGACTATAACCCTCTCAATACTTGATTTGGGAAATGCATGTGGTATAATCAGTGACCATACTTCATCTCTTCTCATGAGCAATTGACCAAGGAATTGGCTATTGATCAAGATTTGAGAGATTGAATTGCAAGAAATTGTAATTCAATTACTTAAGATTGCCAAGGAGATCAATGAGTGCATTGATTGAGGAAGAGATGAAAATGAACTTGATCCGGAGAATTGCAACATCTCCTAAGCCCAATGAACTCCCCATCTCTGATCTTACCCATTCTCTTTAATTTTTGCCATTTACTTTTATGAGCAAATCCCCCATTCCCATTTACAATTCTGCAATTTATTTTCAGTCATTTACTTCCAGTCCTTTAATTCTAGCATTTACTTTTCTGTTATTTACATTCCCGCCATTTTATTTCCTGTAACTCTCAACCCAAATTCTGGATTCGCTCAACTAGAACATTCTTTTAATTAAAGTTGCTTGATCAATCAATCCCTGTGGGATTCGACCTCACTCTATTGTGAGTTTTTACTTGACGACAAATTCGGTACACTTGCCGACGGGAGATTTGTTGAGAGACAAGTTTTCCGTGCATCATTGGGTTACCAAGGAATTGGGACTCAATTAATTACAATCCACCATAGATCTACTTCATATGATTGAGAATGAAGTTGTGACCCATTAATTCATGATGGATTATGATATCTCCAATCCTTAATGAATCTTTCTCTTTGTTATTCTTCACTTTGATTGCCTTGAGTTTACTTTAAATTGCCTTGATTTTACTGCTTTCTTGGATTTCCCAGCACCCAAAGCCCTTTTACATTTCATGCAATTTACTTTTCATCCTCATTTACATTCTTGCCTTTACTTTCTTGCTATTTAAGCTTCAGCTCATTTAAGTTTCTTGCCATTTAAGTTTCCGTTCTTTAGTTTCTTGTCATTTAAGTTTCCGCAATTTACATTTTGCTATTTACTTACAGCACTTTAATTTCTTGCAATTTACATTCTGCTAGTTCAATTTCACCAAAACCATCAACTGTTGTCTTGACTAGATATATCACCTCACTAAAATTGCTTAATCCATCAATCCCTGTGGGATTGACCTCACTCTCAGTGAGTTATTACTTAACGATTTGGTATACTTTCCGAAGGGGTTTGCGTCGTGCAAATTCCCGTGCATCAGTACGCATAAATGTAAAAGCTGCAGTTATGTGTACGCATGAATGCTTGTACGTACGCATGGCTGTAAAATACTCCAAACTTCATTTCTTCATAAATTACTCACTTTTACACACTTTTTCTCACTCCTTCAATCCTACCACTACATTTTAGACGTTTCGTAACATTTATCTCTTAATATTTATTAAAATGTTAGCAATATAGATAAAATTGTATTTTAGATAACATTTACAATAAAACGTTAGTAAATATGCTTAATTTTCTTAAGAAGTTTAAAAAATCGTTACCAATTCCTATTTTTAAACACACTCAATATGCTACTCTCCAAAAAACCCTCTCACGAACCATCGTATGTTGTCTCACTCAGCGCTTCCAATCGGTGCTCACAATCGCTGTTCTCTTTGAAATTGACAATAAAAAAATTATTCTCCATCACAATCTCTTCTTCTCTATTTCCCTGGACTGTGATTTATTCTCCTTCGAACCTTTCTCAATCTTAATCTAATTCTAGGGTTTGGTTATTTTTAATTCTGATTATTTCTTTTCCATTTCATGCTTGTTCCGATTTCCTTTTAATTTTGTTCCAAAAAATTTCTTGCAAAAAAACAGTAGGATTATTCTAATCTGATCATAGTGTGCGTGAGTGAATTAATCAGAACCGTGATGAGAAGGGGAAGATTCAAGAGTAAGCCCACCGTTCGCCATCAATTCTCCATGCCGGAAGATCTTTATAAGCACAAATTTCAAATCCTCTCCTTCTTTTGCATCTGATTCCCGTTATTGCTATTATTTCTGTTTATTCATAAATCATTGAAATCCTTTCATCTGGTTGCAAATTGTAATTTTTAGTTAAGTTTTTGTTCAGTTGATTTATTGATTCAATTGATTTATTAATTCAGTAAAATGGATGTATATGTGTTTGAAAAAGGAGATAGACAACTAGAAAACAAAAATTGAACTCTATATTTGGTTAGTTATAATTATAATTTAACTCTACATAGGTGTTTTAAGTATTTTGACAGAAAAACAGAAGAGTGAAAATGTGTATTAGTAGAAATTGTCAGCTATGTTCTGCTTTTCATGTCACTATTATTATTATTATTATTATTATTATTATTATTATTATTATTATTATTATTATTATTATTCAAAAAGCTTAAAATGATAGATCAAGTTTTTGACCGTAATCTTCATTGCTACTTCAGGAAAGATTATATGACATATCTAGCTTGTCCCAAGATGAAAGTGGTCTTTTCCTTTCAACATCCTGCATGGATAATTGGTAACTTCATCCATTAACACTTTGTATCCATGAAGAATTTCAATAGGGCTAAGAGGACAAGTAAAATATAAAAATATAATAACCTTTTTTATCCAGCATTTATCTCTATAACATCTTTCAACTTGACAAGGGGCCTTTCAGATCTTTTTCTAGCTGTCCCACAAAATCATTTTTTGTCCAGGTAGATTAAACAAAACAAGTATTCACAGATATTTTGCATCCTATTCTCCTAATCTCAAATAGTCAGTGATTCTAGTAATGGAAATGTCTATGTATGGCAGGTAACAATTTCATATGTTTTATGATTTATTTTACTAAGATAGGTTGCAATTGTAATGTGACTTTATTGAAAACTTCCAAAAATTAGGTTAACAAGCCCCAAGTAATGCCTGTTATTTTGAAAAGTCATGATGTGGAGGATACAACAATTGACTGGTAAATAGGAATTCTAGTGTGGTTTAGAATTTTAGTTCTCTTCATTTTAATTTGAACTTTTAACAATAGTTACATTATAGGAAACACTCTGAGATTGGTAAATTAGCAACGACATCAAATGATTGCACAGTAAGAAAATTTATTTATTTATTAATTTTAGTTCATTTTATTTGAGACCAAGTTGGGTTCCAAAACCAAATTATCATTTCCAAATTGCAATGTTAATTTCTTTATTGTCTATAACCTAATAAAATATTCCAAGTTTACTTGTACATGAATCTGTCACTCACTACTCACTTATTTCAATGTTTTAGACGTGTTTATAATAATAAAGAACAAGAAATTCGTTTTGTATAACTAAAATTTTCACACTTATGTGTTTGAAAGGTTTAGGGTCCTAGAGAGAAAGTGGCAATAGCACCTAGTGCTTCACCTACGACAACCCCCCAACTTGCCCAGTGAGTATTACAACTTATGATTATGCCATAATTGCAATTTATATATGGTGTTTTTTTAATGCAGAGCACCAAAAAAATCCAAGAAGTAACAATTAGCATTATATATGATTATTATTGCTAGAAATTTCTCATCACCTTCACTGTAACTTCAAGGTGAGTTCCTTATATTAATAATAATAATAATAACCGCCGACACCGACACTGACACCGACAGCACTATTTCATTCCTCTTCTAACGGTAAGTTAATTTTCCTTTTCAGTTTTCATTTTTCTTACTCAACTTTCTTGAATACCATCTATTTATCTAACTAATACAATACCTACTCAAGAATAATTTCCTTTCTTCCCAATGTTTTTTCCTATAAAAACCACTATTTCCTGTCCTCAGACTTTGAAGCAATTGCAGAAGTTTTGGTTTTGGAAAATGGGTGGATTTCCTTTCCCCAATATGATGTAAATTTCTTGTTGCTCACCATATGTTCGTTAAAATGTGCACATGACTGAAAAGTTACAATATTTTTCTATACACTCCTGACTCCTCCTTAAAGTCAGAGATTAATCAAATAATATGGAATTCTTAAACTTTAAGCTAACAATATTAAGCATAACCTTAGGATGAAGAGTCTTTGTTGTGTTCATTACTTTCTAATCATTTGGTTCATGGCCATGTCACTTGTTCTAATGTGGTTTGTTACTTGCAGGTGTTTTCACTGGCATGGAGTTTATTAGGACTAAGCTATCAGCTTTAAATTGATATTCTCTTGGTCTCAAGGTGTTACATGCTTATAGTTTTTAACTGAGATATTTATGACTTCGTTTTGGTATGGCTTAATTTTCTGATATGTGACCTACAAGCATGTCTGGGAGATTAACAACTTCTCAAAATTAGAATTAGAATGCTGTGACTCTAAAACATTCAATGCTAGAAACTGAGTGGTACAACAATCACCCTGCTTTGTTTCTAATATATGCTTCCAAAATGTCTGAAATTTTGCTTTGCAATTTACTTACATTGGTCATAATGCTATTTATTGTAGGAAGATAAAACTATATTCCAAAGAAAATGGCCCTGGATTTGGTAGTCATCTTTCTTTATACTTAGCCTTATCTAACCCATCAACACTTTCTCCCGTTTCAAAAATATATGCACAGATAACATTACGCATACTTGACCAAAAGCAAGCCAAGCATCACCAGTCAATACTAGGGTATTCTGGTGAAGGATAGTTGCTTGGTGGAAGCTGAAGTCCAAATTCGGGGTGGTTGAAGCATTGTCCTGAGTTTGTCTATAAAGCAGTCACAATAAGCACCAACACTATTTCAATGTAATGGCTTAATTTTCTGATATAAGTTATATTAATTAAGTGCTTAGGCAGCTAGGCTTTAGAATGTGTTATGTGTAGTATATTATGTATTTAATTCTGTAAGAATATTGAAGAATTAGAAAAATTGACTTATTGGACCAATTTTAATGTTTAAATATGTTGAATGGGTTAGGGTTTATAGCGAAGAGTGAAAGTAAGAGAGAGAAGAAGGTGGCGTAGGTGGAGATTCTATGGGACCCACAGGTGCTGAGGGGTTAGGGAATTCAAGTTCCCTGCCCCATTGTGGGCATTGAACGCCAAGCTCTTGCTCCTGGATGGCGTTCAACGCCAGTTTGATGCTTCTCATGGGGCGTTGAACGCCTAGGTTCTACCCCCTTACTGGCGTTCAACACCAGCTTCAGGCTCCCTGGCAGGCGTTTAATGGCAGTAGTGTGCTCCCTGGCTGGTGTTCAACGCCAACAAGGTCTCTGCTCCAGGGTATTCTGTTTCCAGCTCTGACTGTTTCTGTTTCTATTCTAACAACTGCACACGATCAGAAACTTAAACAAATATGAAAATTAAACTGAAATAACTTAAATAAATGATGACATGTCATCATGTCATGTTTTTCTATGCTTTTTCAGACAAGAAATTGATGATTAGTGCTTAAATATTGCATTCTTTTGTGCTTAAATTGTATATTTCCTTGATCTTTTGATTTTATAAATTTTGTAAGAAATGAGTGGAAAAAGAAGCAAAAAAACACAAATTAAGCTCAAAAAGAGAAAAAAAGAATGTTGGGGCACACTTTGAAGTTTGAGCACACTTTGAAACCTTAGGCCACACTTTTAAAAGCGTGACTCATGACCATGAAGCCATGGCATGCATTTATGCCTTATGCATGCATGAATTAAAAACTAAAGCATGCATTTAATGGATGAAATGCATGAGCTTCACGTTAATTGGCATTACAAAGCCAATTAATGCATGCATAAAGCATTAAATCATTTATGCCAAATAAAGGAATGCTACGGCATTACTAAAGGAACCAATGAAAGCATGCATGTAACTTAATTACTAATGCCAATAAATGAATGAATGAAATGCATGCATTATTAATTAAAGCCAATGGAAGAATGCATGTAAATTAAAAAAACGCTAATGCATTGGCTTTATTAATAAAAGTAAAGCATGCATTTAATTAATACCATCATTGGCATTATTTGGAAATAAATAGAATAAAGATGCTTAAAGCAATGAACACTAGAGTTCATTAATGTAACAGAGCGCTCATCCAAGGAAGAAAGGGAGCGCTACGTTAATTTCATTCACTTTTTCGTGACTTTAAGCAAGGCTAAGCAAGGAAGCAAGGATGCTACGTTGAAAGATTCAACTGAGCGCCATTGCTAGCCAAAAAGGAAGTAGCCAAGGTTCGAACTAAGCACATGGAGGAAAACAAGGTGCGCTACACCAAGTAATGAAGGAGCCAAGGTTCGAAAGTGGGAGCCTCAAATCCAAGCAAGGGGCGCTCCGTTTCCTTACCTCACTGAGCGCTACCATACACAAGGAAATTGGCTTGGCATGAGACAAAAATTGGAAGGCACTGATAAACCACTATTTTATGATTTATCTTGTGCTCAATTGAATGGTTTTTATCAACTCTTTACCCACTTATTCATACTAATCGCATGTTTTACGTTTTCCTTCCTGATTTTGTGCTATGATTGAAAACATGTTTCTTTGGCCTTTAAATTACTAACTTTAATCCTCTTTTATTATCATTCAATGCTGTGATATGTGTGTTAAATAATTTTAGAGATTACAGGGCTGGAATGGCTCAGAGGATGGAAAGAAAGCATACAAAAGTGGAAGGAATACAAGAAGTTGAAGAAATTGTTAAGCTGTCCAGCCTGACCTCTTCGCACTCAAACAGTCATAACTTGAGCTACAGAGGTTCAAATGAGATGGTTTCAGTTGCGTTGGAAAGCTAACGTCCGGGGCTTTACAACGATATATAATTTTTCATAGCTGCCCTAAAGCCAGGCGATGCGAACGCGTGGATCACGCGGATGTGTGACCTGGCAGAAACGCAATCCACGCAAACGCGTGGACGACGCTTCCGCGTCATTTTCCCACAACCTGTACGTACCAGAATACGCTGGGGGCAATTTCTGGGCTGTTTTTGACCCAGTTTTCAGCCCAGAAAACACATATTAGAGGCTATAAAGTAGGGAAATGCATCCATTCAGAGGGAGCCTTCAATTAATTACTTTTCATAATTTAGATGTAGTTTTTAGAGAGAGAGGTTCTCTCCTCTCTCTTAGGTTTTAGGATTAGGATTCCTCTTAAGGGATTTAGGATTTCAACTCTTCATCAGGTTCAATGTTTCTTTTACTTTATATTTCTCTTTTACTTTTAGATACTTTAATGCTCTCACTTAATTACTTATGTTGCTAGATTGGCTTATGAACTCTTTATGTTTAGATTGATTTTCTCTTATTAATGCAATTGAAGTATTTCAGATCTAAGATTCTTATTTAGCTTTTTATATCATTGGCTTTAATTAATTAACTGGAAGCTCTTGAGTAATCAACTATCCGTGATTGGTTGTTATGTCGGCTAAATTGATTGGTATTCCACTAACTCTAGTCTTTCCTTAGGAGTTGGCTAGGACTTGGGAATCTAACTAATTAGTTCACTTGACTTTCCCTTGCTTTTATAAAGGTTAACTAAGTGGGATTAACTTCCATTCTCATAGGAGTAACTAGGATAGGACTTCCGAATTTTCATACCTTGCCAAGAGTTTATTTTATAGTTATTTATTTATTTTATTTGTCATTTTAAATTACTTGTTCCTTACCTTCAAAACCCCCAAT
Organism: Arachis ipaensis; assembly: GCF_059453495.1. Lineage (NCBI taxonomy): Eukaryota > Viridiplantae > Streptophyta > Magnoliopsida > Fabales > Fabaceae > Arachis > Arachis ipaensis. Next base: position 83,656,008 of record NC_142444.1, read on the forward strand.
TTACAAAACTCATAACCATTAATAAGAACATACCTCCTTGCAGTTCCTTGAGAAGACAACTCGAGGTTTAAATACTTCAGTTATCAATTTTAAAGGGGTTTGTTACTTGTCACAACCAAAACGTTTGTATGAAAGGATTTTTTTTTGGTTTAGAAGATATACTTACAACGCGATCATATTTTTATATTTCTTTACTGATAGAAAAACCTGATCGTCAAAATGGCGCCGTTGCCGGGGAATTGCAAACGTGTGCCTTATTATTGGTTATTGTAAATATTTGCTTTTTGCCTGTTTATTTGTTTTTATTTTTGTTTTTATTTTTGCTTTTTCATAAATTAAGAGGTTATTGGTTTTTTATTTAGTTATTAAAAATTTTTTCAAAAATTTGTTCTTCGTGTTCATCTTGACCTTCAAGTTGTTCTTAGTTGTTTTCTTAGTTTTGATCTAAAAAATTTTAAGTTTGGTGTCATTTTATTATTTTTCTCTTTCCTCATTAAATTTAAAAATATATTTTCTCTTTATTTTAATTGGATTTTCGAATTTTCCTTTAAAAAAAATTCATATTTTTATTTTAAAATTTTTATCTTATCTTATCTTAGTTTTAAATTTCAAAATTCAAATATTTTTCAAAATTTATATCTGTTTCAAAATCTTATCTTATCTTATTTCAAAATCAAATTTCAAATTTCAATATTTAAATTCCAAAATTCAAATTTCAAAATTTAAATTTGAAATTTTAAAAATCAAACCTTTTCAAAATTTAAATCTTTTTCAAAACTTTTTCTTATATTGTTGACTTTTACAAAATTCAAATTTCAAAATTTAAAATTCAAATTTCAAAATTTAAAATTCAAATTTCAAATTTCAAAATTCAAAATTCAATTTAAAAATTTAAAATTTAATTTTCAAATTCAAAATTTAAATTTCAATAACCTTTTAATTTAAATTTATTTTTATTTTCATTTTTAATTTTTATTTGCTATTATGAGTTCTCACCCCCATCGCTTTGAGTTTGGTCTCAATGTTGTTGCAAGGAATGAAAATTATAACAGGAACATGCATCAAGGTCAAAACAATCAGAGATGGAAGGAGCCACGAGGATCTGATCGACTCTTTCGGCAACATCACCTTCCAAGATACCATGGACAACGACCATCCTACAATGCATGCCAAGACAATAGATATAGTGGATCCCTTTGTCGTTACCAACAAGCCCCGCCATATGCTTGTGAACCATCTCCTCAACACAACTTTGAACCACCATACTCACAAGCCCCTTACCACCAAACACCACCATATGACCCTAACCTATATCCACCACACCAACCACCATATGAACCACACCCAGAACCACCACCTCAATATTCACCATCTCCATATCCTTATCAAGAAGAACCACCTTCCTATTATGAATCCTTTCTCCAAAATAATGAACCCTCATATCCACCCCAATCTCCAATGGATGACAAACTTCGTGGTCTTCTTCAAGGGGAAGCGAAGATGCAAAGGAGTATACTGGAACTCACTACTGCCTTAACCGAAGTAGTAAATATAATAGCTTCCTGACATCTGAGCACTCAAAGTACTCCCATGGCTGCATGTGGAGAATCAAAAGAAGAGCGTAGCATGAAGGAGACACTAGAAACTTCGGTGGACAATGAGGAACATGGCTTTATATTGGAACAAGTGGAGGAAGCCATAATAGTTGCAGAGGAAGAAGTGGTTACAGACTTGGGAGATGCTGAACCTCCATGGGAAAATCAAGACATAGAGCCTCCTTCCAAGACGGTTGCATTTGATGTTAAGGAGGGTGTACAACCTCCAAGGCATATCATAGTTGAAGACTTGGAAGAGGTTGGTCAAGAGATGGAGATTAAAGAAGAAGAAGCACAGCCTCTCATGCCCTTGGTGAGCAATGAAGAAGAGATTGAATTGGAAGAAAGCTACCAAGAGGAAGAGGTTGATATTGAAGAAACTTGCAAAGAGGTGGAAGTTGTCAGAGAAGAGCACAAGGGAGTGGAGCTTGCAAATTCGTTAGAAATACCTCCCCTATGTTGCCATCATCCTTCACAACATTCAAGTGGGTAAAATTCATATCCCTTAGCTTTCTAATTCCACTTGAATATGGGCTACTGGAGACGGATGGTCAACTTAGAGCTCTTTGTGGCATTAAGAGTAAGAGAAAGATGGTTAGTGGTTGGAGTTGTCAATGCAAGGGTTGGTGTAAAGCTCAACTGAATGGGTCTAGGAAGTTGTTTGGTCACTTTAGTGAGAATTCAGATTGCTTGCTACCCGAATGGAATCATAATGATCAACAAGAAGACGGGTGCAAAAGTAAGGTCTGGGACCCCGGAATTCAGTCTAGAAATCAACACTCTTGGGGCCTTGTCACTTGCTTTAACTTGCTTGAAGGCTTTCTGCACCTAGTTTGGGATCCCGGAGGCCATTGGAATTACAAACATTGGTGGGGATTCCTGGATGAGTTCAAGCACAAGCCACCATAACAGGGAGCTCACCAAATGTCCAACTTAAGGACTTTAACTAAAAGTGCTAGGTGGGAGACAACCCACCGTAGTATGATAGTTCCTTTTTCAATTTTAATTTTATTTCGTTTTGTTTGTTTTTGAGTTTATTTTATTTCATTGAACCTGGAATTACTCATAACATCCATATCATTTTTCATTCTGTATAATGCATAAAAAAAATCGCACACGACGCGACAGCATCGCCGACGCGTCCGCGTCACAGGTGCATTAGGAAGAAAAGAAAAGTGAACAGAGAGTCACGTGAAAGCGTGGCTGGAGGCGTGTGACGTTGTGATTTTTGCCAGTAAAGAATTTCATAAAAACAGTTGCGTTATAGATATAGTCTCTAAACCAACAAAAATCCCTTCGTACAAACATTTGGTTGTCACAAGTAACAAACCCCTTTAAAATTGATAACCGAGTATTTAAACCTCGGGTCATCTTCTCAAGGAATTGCAGGGAAGTATGTTCTTATTATTGATTATGCAAAGGTATGTTTTGGGGTTTTTGGATCAAGGTAAAAAGTTAGAAAAGCAATGGCAGAGGGAATAAAATAATAACAATAAACATAAACTCTTGGCAAGGTATTAGAAATTGGAAGTCCAGACCAAGTTATCCTTATCAATGATAATGAAAATTGAATCTTAATTCTACTTAGTCAACCTTTACTAAAGTAAAGGAAAGTCAAGGGATTAATTAGTTTGATCTTCGAATCCTATTTATTTCCTAAGAAAAGATTGGGATTATTGGAGTTCAATTCAATTGGCAAGATAACAATTATCAATTATGCTGTTGAATTGGATAACTCCTGAGTTACTGATTTCTTAACTAAAACCAAGAATGTAAAATGCTAAATATAAATCACAAATCTGAAAATACCTCAATTGCATTAATAAAGAAAATCATAACATGAAAGCCATAAGCCAATTATTCAAAAGATAAATATCAATTAAAGTACTAAGGTGAATAAAAACGGAAACGAAATTAAACAGAAAAGAACATTAAACCTGGGATCGAGAGTCACTCCTAAAACTAAGAGAAGTCCTAAATCATAATCCTAAGAGAGAGGAGAGAACCTCTCTCTCTAAAAACTACATCTAAAACTAAAATTGTGAATTATGAGAGCCTCCTCATGAATGGATGCAATCCCTCACTTTATAGCCTCTAATCTGTGTTTTCTGGGCCGCGAACTGGGTCGAAAACAGCCCGAAAATCGCTGGAGAAGAATTCAAACACGCTAATTTCCGTCACTGCGACGCGGCCGCATGGTCACGCGGTCGCGTCACCTAGCGTTAGAGCAACTATGGCATATTATATATCAAATCGAAGCCCCGGATGTTAGCTTTCCAACGCAATTAAAACCGCGTCGTTTGGATCTCTGTAGCTAAAGTTATAGCCGTTTGAGTACGAAGAGGTCAGGCTCGATAGCTTAGCAACTTCTTCATCTTCTTGTATTCCTTCCACTTTTGCATACTTCCTTTCCATCCTCCAAGTCATTCCTGCCCTATAATATCTGAAAACACTTAACACACATATCAAGACATCTAATGGTGATAAGAGAGTATTAATAATAAGCAAATATAAGATCAAAGAAGCATGTTTTTAGTCAAAGCACATAATTTGGAAGGCAAATGTAAAACCATGCAAATAGTATGAATAAGTGGGTAAAGAGTAGATAAAAACCACTCAATTGAGCACAAGATAAACCATAAAATAGTGGTTTATCAGCGTGCCTTTGGCAGAAATTGATCCACGCGACCGCATCGCTGACGCGTTCGCGTCATTTGCGAAAAATGCCTCCCACGCGTCCGCGTCACCCACGCGAATGCGTGGTTCTGTAAAATCGACGTAAAGGGGTGTATGGCATCAAGTTAGGCTGGAATGGGGATGGACTCGTGCTGGAAGCCCAAGCCCTCCCACGCGAACGCGTTCTCCACGCGGCCGCGTCGTTCTCCAAAAATGGCCATCCACGCAATCGCGTCAACCACGCAACTGCGTCACCCAAAAATTTGGCTAAAAGAGTTTCGAACAGAGAGTTGCGAACGCGGGGCTGCACTCGCGCCAATCGCACAAATCAGGCCACGTCACCTAACCTTATCGCGCACCACGCGACCGCGTCACTCACGCGTCCGCGTCGCCTGCGCCACACAGCTTATCCAGATCAGTGCCAAAAATCTTGTCTTTTCTTCCCTAATCCTAATTTTTTTCTTTTCCCTTCTTATTTCTTTCTTCTTCCTTTCTTACTTTCTTCTTCTTCATCTTTTTAACTTCTCATCCTTTTTCACCTCCATTCTATTTTATTTAATTTATTCGCATACTTTCATTCATTACATTTTAATTTTGTGCATATTTTTATTTTCTTTTCTAAATTCATTATTTTTCCTTTGGTGTTGAATTTTCTTATTTCACTGTTGCATCTTCTCTTGAATTATTTTAGGTGCTTAGAGACTTGTTTTATTCTGGTTAGGTAATATTATTTAAATCAATGCCAATCTTTTATACCTGTATTAATTTTGCATTGACATGAATTTACATTACCTCTCCTTACCCACACTCTCCCTCATTGTTGCAAAATTTTGCACCACTGGTATGCCATGTGCTTCTATTGTTTTCTCACTTGCATGTTGTAGCTACCATGTAATTGAGACCCTCATTATTTGGCATTAACCAACCCATGTTTTATTTGTTTTTTATCTTTGTTTTGGGTTACTTTTCTTCCCTTTTTCTTTTAGGATGGCCACCAGGAAGAGAACCGGAAGACGTTTACATGGGAGAGACAAACAAGTTCCTACGCACATTCCTTGATGAGAAAAGCGTTAGTTGAAGTAACCCGTCCACTTGCACATCTTAGCATGCACCGAAGACGGTGCAATCTTTAAGTGTGGGGAAGTCGATACCGATCTCCATGGGTTAGTTATTTTCTTCTCAACACCAATATTTTATTTTCTTTGTTAATTGCTGTATTTGCATATTTAATTGCATGTTTGTTTGATTTTATGCATTTAGTTACTACTTGGTTGAAGTAATATTTTGTTTTTTAAGAAATTTTTATAGTATTCACTAATTTAAATTGAAAAATTTTTTATGTTAAAACTTGTTTAAAGTTGTATTTGGAACATAGTTTAAATAGCTAAGAACACACAACCTGTGAGATTTTGAGCTTATTTATATGGTTACATTATTTAACCATAAATTTTTATTCTTGTGTGTTTTCTTCTCTATGATTGCAATCCTTGCTTTGTTCCATTCTATATGTCCAATATTTAGTGTATTTACATACTTGCATATGATTAAGGCCATTACTTATTTAGCTCACTTATCCCAAATAAGCCTACCCTTTAAATCATCCTTGTTAGCCACCTGAGCCTTTTTATCCCCATTTATTCTGTTCTATAACCACATTTCTAGCCTTAAGCAGAAAAATAAAATAAAAATCCCAAGTTGAATCCTTGGTTAGCTTAAGATAGATATTGTGTATAATTTAAGTGTGGGGAATTTTATGGATATATGGGATGATAAAAAAAAGGGAATTAAATTGAATAAGTTATTTGAAAATTTGGGAAGCATGCTCATGTGAAATCAAAATAATTAAATTACCATGTGCATTGAAAAAATATTCAAAAAAATTAAGTAATTAAATAAGGGGATACCAAAAAAAAAATATTATTACCCCAAATGCAAAAATAAAAAGAATCAATGCACATGGGACAAAATTCAAAAATAAGTTTGATACATGAGCATGTAATACAAAAGTGGAAAAAATTTGGGTAGCTAGGTAAAGCATTTTTAAATTATATAAAGTATGTATATGTTAGGTGAAATCTTAGACTAATCAAGGATTCACTTTGTTAGCTCACTTAGCCTTATATATATATATATATATATCCTTACCTTTACCTCAGCCCCATTATAACCCTGAAAAGACCTCATGATGTTTGCATTGGTATGTTGAATATTTGTTGATTGGTTAGATGAAGAGCAAGGTTGAGAAAGCATGACTAGGGAAGAGTAGAGTGATTGACCCTATACACTTGAGAGACTAGAGTAATATACACTACCAGTGAGGGTTCAATGCTTAATTCCATGTTCCCTGCTTTCATGAGCTATCTTCTTACAAGTTTACTTGTCTTTTATTATATGATTTGAATTAGTGGAATTTGAATTACTTTTGTCTGGAAGAACTTCTTTACTCTTAACCAAGTAGATAGAAACATCTTAGCATGTAGTTGCATTCATATAGAAAGGTTACATTTCATACATTCTATCATTCCTCTTCACTTTTATAGCTTCTCTTGAGCTTAGCATGAGGACATGCTAATGTTTAAGTGTGGGGAGGTTGATAAACCACTATTTTATGGTTTATCTTCGGCTCAATTGAGTAGTTTTTATCAACTATTTACCCACTTATTCATACTAATTGCATGTTTTACGTTTTCCTTCCTGATTTTGTGCTATGATTGAAAACATGTTTCTTTGGCCTTTAAATTACTAACTTTAATCCTCTCTTATTATCATTCGATGTTGTGATATGTGTGTTAAGTAATTTCAGAGATTACAGGGCAGGAATGGCTCAAAGGATGGAAAGAAAGCATTCAAAAGTGGAAGGAATACAAGAAGTTGAAGAAATTGCTAAGCTGTCCAGCCTGACCTCTTTGCACTCAAACGGTCATAACTTGAGCTACAGAGATCCAAATGAGATGGTTCCAGTTGCGTTGGAAAGCTAACGTCCGGGACTTCACAAAAATATATAATTTGCCATAGCTGCTCTAAAGCCAGATGACGCGAACGTGTGGATCACACGGACGCGTGACCTGACAGAAACACAATCCACGAAACGCGTGGACGACGCTTCCGCGTCACTTTCCCGCGACCTGTACGTACCAGAATACGCCGGGGGCAATTTTTTGGGCTGTTTTTGACCCAGTTTTCAGCCCGAAAAACACAGATTAGAGGCTATAAAGTGGGGAAATGCATCCATTCAGAGGGAGCCTTCAATTAATTACTTTTCATAATTTAGATGTAGTTTTTAGAGAGAGAGGTTCTCTCCTCTCTCTTAGGTTTTAGGATTAGGATTCCTCTTAAGGGATTTAGGATTTCAACTCTTCATCAGGTTCAATATTTCTTTTACTTTATATTTCTCTTTTACTTTCAGATACTTTAATGCTCTCACTTAATTACTTATGTTGCCAGATTGGCTTATGAACTCTTTATGTTTAGATTGTTTTTCTCTTATTAATGCAATTGAGGTATTTCAGATCTAAGATTCTTATTTAGCTTTTTATATCATTGGCTTTAATTGATTAACTGGAAGCTCTTGAGTAATCAACTATCCGTGATTGGTTGTTATGTCGGCTAAATTGATTGGTTTTGCACTAACTCTAGTCTTTCCTTAGGAGTTGGCTAGGACTTGGGAATCTAACTAATTAGTTCACTTGACTTTTCCTTGCTTTCGTAAAGGTTAACTAAGTGGGATTAACTTCCATTCTCATAGGAGTAACTAGGATAGGACTTCCAAATTTTCATACCTTGCCAAGAGTTTATTTTATAGTTATTTATTTATTTTATTTGTCATTTTAAATTACTTGTTCCTTACCTTCAAAACCCCCAATTTACAAAACTCATAACCATTAATAAGAACATACCTCCCTACAGTTCCTTGAGAAGACGACCCGAGGTTTAAATACTTCGATTATCAATTTTAAAGGGGTTTGTTACTTGTGACAACCAAAATGTTTGTACGAAAGGATTTTCTGTTGGTTTAGAAGCTATACTTACAACGTGATCATATTTTTATATTTCTTTACCGATAGAAAAACCCGATCGTCAGGCACACAAAGCCATTGAGCGCTGCGTTCAAATCACCAACGGAGCGCTATGAACAAGGCTTGGTTCGACGAGCCTGGGACAAGGCAAAAGAGCGCTACGCTCTACTGGAGCATGCCTCCAACCAAAATTGAACCAAGCAACCCTGACCCATGCCACTTGAACCAAGCCTTCCGGATCCACTCCTCTTCAAATCCGAAGCAACAAAAGCCCATTATCATCACTCAAAGGCACAAGAGATAGTTAGAATAGGAATTTCATTTAATTGTAATTTGTTTTTAATTTCAATTTCATTTTAATTTTGTAAAAGCCTATAAAAAGGCATCTATTCCATTTTAGAAAGAGGGCTGTGATGCGCATAATCTAGTTATGCTACGATTTAGGAAATTGCACGATCGGCAAAATTCCTTCCGGCAAGTGCACCGGTTATCGTCAAGTAAAAACTCACAATAGAGTGAGGTCGAATCCCACAAGGATTGGTTGAGTGAGCAATTCGGATTAGAAGTGTGTTCTAGTTGAGCGGAATCAAGATTGAGATGAGAATTTGCGGAATGTAAAGTTGGCGGGAAAAGTAAATGACAAGAAATTAAAATGGCGGAATCTTAAATTGCATAAATTAAAGAGTAGAAACTAAATTGCTGAAATTAAAAGGGAATGGGGGTGATTGCATGAATTGAGTTGCAGAATGTAAAGAGAAAGTGGAAATCAGAATTTGGGGGATTCATTGGGTTAAAGGAGATATTGAGATCTCCGAATCAAAACATGTTTATCTCTTCCTCAAGCAATGCATTCATTGAATTTTGCTTGGCAATCTTATATGATTGGATCCCAATCCCTTGGCTCACCAATTCTCTCTAAAAATGAACAAATTCCCAATCCCTTGGTTTAAATGTTCATAAGAAGAGATGATGCTCTATCACTGATTATACCACACAATTTCATGAACCACAATTTGGTAGGATTACATGTCACAATATCCATCCAAACCCCAATCCAATTCATTGTGAGAAAGCTTCTCTAGCATGAATCCTCCATTCCTTTCCCAAGGTTCCGAAGGATTCCAATTATGGGTAGTTTCTTTCCCAAGACAACTACCCAATGGAATTAGATCGAGAAGCTTTCTAACAAAATTCAAGAGAAAAGATTGAAGAAGAAGATAAACTATTATTGATTCATTGAATTACAATAGAGCTCCCTAACCCAATGAAAAGGGGGTTTAGTGAATCATAGCTCTGAATTCAATTACAAAGAAAAGGAAAACTAGCTAAAAGTGAAAGTAAAAGTCCCCTCTAACTTAACTTCTATCCTATTTATACACTTTCTATATTGAGCTTCAGTTGTGCTTCTTGGGCTTTGAGGCCTCTCCTTGCTTTCCTTTTGCCTTGGGTTTATGATCCATAATCTTGATGAGGTTGTTGATCCAAATCCTGTAACATTTATTGAGCCAACTTAGTGATAATCAAATAATGACACATGACTCAATAAATTGAGATTTCAAACTCATCAATCCTTCAGGCCCAATCCCATAAACCATGATATTCAATTGGGTTTCATACCAAAGTAAGTTTAAGTTAATCTTTGTGCTCAAAGACTAACTTAAATCACAATATTTTTGGCCCAGAAACCTTTTCCAAGAGTGGCGTTTAAGTTGTAGTTTAAGCTTAAACTGCAGCTTAAACGCCAGACACTTCCAGTGAGGCCTTTTGTAGAAGCACGTTTAAGCTTCAGTTTAAGGTTAAACTGAAGCTTAAACGTGGAAATGGAAGAAGGTATCCCTGGAGAGTCATGTAGTCGAACACGTTTAAGCTTCAGTTTAAGGTTAAACTGAAGCTTAAACGTGGAGATAGGAAGGGCAGCCCTGGAGGTCGAACACGTTTAACCTCCAGTTTGAGGTCAAACTGGAGGTTAAACGTGGAAAAGGGTGGAGGCATACTGGAGGTCGAACACGTTTAACCTCCAGTTTGAGGTCAAACTGGAGGTTAAACGTGGAAGCTTAGAATGGTAGCCCTGGAGGTGTCGAACACGTTTAACCTCCAGTTTGAGGTCAAACTAGAGGTTAAACGTGGAAATGGAGAGAGCAACCCTGGAGTAGAAAAGCTGTCGAACACGTTTAAGCTCCAGTTTAAGGTCAAACTGGAGCTTAAACGTGGAATGGCTCCCTGGTACTCTTCCTGGTTCTGGCGTTTAACCTCCAGTTTGAGGTCAAACTGGAGGTTAAACGTGGAACTCCTCCCTGGGTGGCATACTCATTCTGGCGTTTAACCTCCAGTTTGAGGTCAAACTGGAGGTTAAACGTGGAATGCTTCTTTAGTGAGGCTTTTCATTCTGGCGTTTAACCTCCAGTTTGAGGTCAAACTGGAGGTTAAACTTCAATTCCAGCATTTCTTATCCTTCATGATTTTTGGCGTTTAAGCTCTAGTTTAGGCTTAAACTGGAACTTAAACTCCACATGTGATATTCAAGCTTCCTTTATTGATTTTGTTGCTTCCTTGCCTAGCCTCTTCTTCCCTGAAATCATCCAAACAATTGCATCAAAGTCTTGCAAAATTTCATGAGAAATCTTCCATTCATAGCATTTAAGTATTATAACTAAAACTCATGGAATATGCATCAAAATCATGTTGTTTGGATGGTTCATTGCTTTGTTCTTCATTTAACCATTTTTGGTTACTTTAAGCTCAAGAAAATGCATAAAACAACTAAAACAAACAGAAAAATGCTAGTGAAACTAGCCTATGATGCCTTGGCATCACAACACCAAACTTAATACTTGCTTGTCCCTAAGCAAGTCCTGAGTTATTTGAGAAGAAAGTATGAAACAGAAAGCAATTACATTGGCTATATTAGCAAGCATTTGAAGTTCATCAGAAGGGTTTTATGCAGAAAGTTGCAGCATCACTTTTTCATACTTATCAGGTAGGATTATCACTTTTTCATTGCATCCATCAAACATTGCTATGGCCTCTTGTTATTCTTATGTCTTTGGCACTTTTCTCTTCTTTGTTTTTTCTTTTCTTTTTCTTAGAGCTTCTTTTGCTCCTTGTTTGCTTAGTGTCATGTGTTGCACAAGCCTTTGGCATTTTCTTTTTCTTATCAGTGCACTACACATATCCACTTTAGGCATTTTAGTTCACATTTCTTCTTGAGACATTGGTGCCCAGCACCTCTTTGTGTGACTAAATGTTTTGTATTTAGGTTGCTCTTGATAATGGACTTTTGGTTGATAATCCCGGGTTAGTTAACCCAAGTTACCAAGTGTTGAAACACTCCTCAGAACCTATTCATCCAAGCATATCCTTAATACATAAACACCACAGGCATTTGTCTCAGAAGTTCAAACCATTGGTACCTAGCTTATTTTCTCAATTTTTTTGCTTTTTGGTTGCCTTTTTCCGTGGCTTTTTCTTTTTCTTTTTCTTTCTTTTTTTTTCATGGCCAAAGACATTTATTCATCAAGATCCATAGACAATTTTCACTTTCTACATAAAAATGATAATTCTACATTCTAATTTTAGTGATCTGACTAAACAATCAAGCATGCATACCACCACTTAATTCTACTTGATTTGTCACTAATTTAGCCAAGTTACTTTTGTTCAAACTTTTCTTTTATTTTTGGAAACAAAACAAGCATGGCACGCACTTGTTTAAGAAGGTGAAGTTATATCCAAACATCTAGGCATTCACTTTATTCAAAGCAATTAACAAACACACATACTAAAAAATGACTCATAAAAAAAAAAGACTCCACATAACACTTAAATGACTTATGATGAAAACACGTTCATAAAGACAATTCACCAATTATCATTTGATTATTAAGGAACGAGACCACCTCTTATTTATTGCTTGGTTCTTCTTAATTCTTGGGATCCTGCTTCTTCTTGCTTCCTGCCTCTTTTTGACCACTTGTGCTTCCTTTGTCTTTTCTTATGAGCTTTTTCCAGAATCCAGCCTTTTTCATCGTTTCTTCCACTCCTTTTTCAAGGATCATTGCCTTGTTTATTTCTCCTTCTTTCCTCCCTTTGAAATACTCATCATAAGCTGGGAATGCTGGGTCCATCTTGTGTAGATGTTCCCCTATGTAGTTAAGCTTGATTTGCGAACTGATGTTGTAATCAGCTTGGACTGAGTATCTTGCATTCTGTAAAGTGGTGGCTTCCTTGATTGCCAAGACATTGGCATCTTGGTGTTGGCATATGTGGCTGAAGGATTCCTGTAAGTGTAAATTTTGTTCCCTTTGCAGATCGAAGAATCTTGATTCAAAGTTCCTTTGCATATCCATCATTTTTAGATGAAAGTCCTCTTGTCTCTCCTGATGACATGAAATCCATATTGGTTGTCCTTAATGAGTGTGCATAATTCTAATAAATCATAGTCACCTTGGCTCTTTGATTCTAAACAAAGTTACTACCCTAAGTAATTGAAACCAAAGTATTAAAACATGTGAATGGTATACTTGTCATGAATTTTGAAATCCAGAGGAACTTCTTGCTTTTCATAAACTGTGTTCAAAAAGAACACCAAACTTAATGTTTGGTTGTGCACCTTGAATGAAAGATGGAATTCAATTTGAGTAAGATTTGGGAGTGCCATCAGGCACACCAAACTTAGAGACCCATTGTAATTTACATGCAAGGTTTAGTGAACTTAATCAATAGTTGTCCTGAGGATTCAAGTTCATGCATAAGAAACCATGCTTTATTAGATGTAAAGCAAAGCACTAAAGATTAAGGATACTAAAAACATGGGTTGCCTCCCATGAAGCGCTTCTTTAACGTCACTAGCTTGACGGTTGTCCCTTGTTAGGGTGGATTGTAGTGCTTGACGTCTTCTCCTCTCACTATGAAAACGTCCCCACTTGATTCATTCATGATCTCTAAATGTTCCATAGAAAGAACTTTCCTGATTGTGAACACTTGAGGGAGCTGGGAAGGAATGGTTTTGAGGCCATGTGGGATTGGCAGATAATGACTTGATATCACGTTATCTCCCTGAGAAAAACCTTCAGTGGGAATTTTCTTATTTCTCCATCCTCTTGGCAATCTCCCTATCACTCTTCCCTTTCTCTTGAGGATTTCTTCATTGACCCTTATGTCAGGAGGATCCTTCTGATCTGTTTCCACTGATTCTTGTGGCTCTAACTCTTGCAACTCTTGGTTGCCTTCCAAGGACTGTTTTAGAGTTTCAGCTGCTGGATTCCTTTCCTCCAAACACAGATAGCTACTATCATCTTTAGGCTTTTCAGGTTCTGGTTCAGGCTCAGATGCAGGTTTGAAAACTTTGAAAATGAGCTGTTCATCATGTATTCTCAGAATTAGCTCTCCTTGTTCTACATCTATGAGCGCTCTAGTAGTGGCTAGAAATGGTCTGCCCAGAATGATAGGGTGTAAGTAGCTTTCCTCCATGTCCATAATGACAAAGTCTGTGGGAAAGTAATAATCCCCCACTTTCACCAGCACATTTTCAACTACCCCTTCAGCTTGCTTCTGAGTTTTGTCAGCCAGTTGTATGATTACATCAGTGGATCTCACCTCATTCAGTTGTAGCCTCTTCATAAGAGTTAGAGGCATCACATTTATGCTAGCTCCTAGATCACAGAATCCTCTGTCAATTTTTGTTTCCCCTATGATGCAAGGGATATGAAAACTTCCTGGGTCCGTTTTCTTAGAGAGTGTGTCCTTCTTGATGAGAGCACTGCATTCTTTGTTCATTGTTACCGTTTGTCCTCCCTTCAAAACTCTTTTCTTGCTTAACAATTCCTTTAAATACTTGATGTGTGTGGGCATTTGATGAAGAATCTCAAGAAAGGGAATATTGACATGAAGAGAGTTAAATGTCTCTAGAAACCTTGAATAGGTTTTCCTTTTTTCACCTCCTCCCAACCTCTCAGGAAATGGTGCTTTTGGTTGGTATATTTCCATCATGCCTTTTTGCAGTTCCTTGGCTTGCTCAGTTCCACCTTCCTGCTTAACTTCTTCCACACCTTCCTTCAAGATTTCTGGTTCCTGCTCTGAGGACCTGATTCCTTCTTCTTCTGAGATTTCCTTCAATATGGTGATGGCCTTGCATTCTTCCCATCTTACTCTCTTTTGTTCCCCTTTAGGATTCTTTTCTGTGTCACTAGGGAACACTGCAGTTGATTTGGGTGCCTGTTGAGATAGCTCTCCTACTTGAGATTCCATCCTCTTGAGTTTTTCACCATGGTTTCTTAAGGTAGTTCTCACATCATCCCTGAAGCTCTTCAGTTCAATGATGTCTTGACTCATGGTTGCCATCATTCCTTCTATCCGGTTTAATTGATCTTGAAATTGTTGGTTCGGATTAGGTTGCGTATGTTGATTATTTTGGCCATGATATGATGGTTGGGGGTAAGTGTTTTGTGTGGCTTGGTATGATCTTTGGTTGGAATTTTGGTATGTGGAATTGTTTTGTTGGTTGTGGTTGTAAGGTTTGTGGTTTTGTGGTTGGGTTTGTTGGTTTCCCCACCCAAAGTTTGGGTGGTTTCTCCAGCCTGGGTTGTAAGTGTTGGAGTGTGGATCATATGATTGCCTTTGTTGGTTTCCCACATAGTTGGCCTCATCCCAATCACCTCCTTCAATGCTTACTTCCTCTTGATCTTGTGTGTGTATTGCAGCCACTTGCTTTGTTTCTAATTGCCTGGTAAGCTCTGCTAGTTGCTTGGCAAACACCTTGTTTTGGGCTAGAATTGTATCAACATGGTTCAGCTCCATGACTCCCTTAGTGTTGTGCCTTTCTGATGCATAGTAGTACTCATTCTCAGCCATTGTCTCGATCACTTCAATGGCTTCTTCCACAGTCTTTTTCCTGTTCAATGAACCTCCTGATGAATGGTCTACAGCCTTCCTTGATTCATAAGAGAGCCCATCATAGAAGATGTGCAGTTGCACCCAATCATGGAACATGTTTGGTGGGCATTTCCTTGTCAAGTCCTTGAATCTCTCCCATGCCTCGTAGAGAGTTTCACCATCTTGTTGTCTAAAAGTCTGAACCTCAGATCGAAGCCTATTGACCTTTTGTGGAGGGTAGAAACGTGCCAGAAACTTGCTTTCCACCTCATCCCATGTTGTTAGACTCCCCCTTGGGAATGATTCCAGCCACTTAGCTGCTTTGTCCCTAAGTGAAAATGGGAACAAAAGCAGTTTATAGGCATCTTCCTGGACTCCATTGGACTTCACAGTGTCACAAATTCTCAGGAATTTTGTGAGATGTTGGTTTGGGTCTTCATTAGCACTTCCTCCAAAGGAACAATGATTCTCCACTAGTGATATTAGCTGTGGCTTGAGCTCAAAATTGTTGGCCTGAATGGGTGGTTTCTGGATGCTACTACCACAATTCCCAGAGGTTGGGTTTATGTATGAACTAAGAACCCTCCTCTCAGGGATGGCATCGTTTCCATCAGCTCTCTCATGGTTGTGAACTTCTCTATCCATGTTGAGATCTAAAGCTTCCTCAAAATTGTCCTCAGATTCTCCTTCAGAGTCCTCTTCTCCCACTACTCTCTTCCCTCTTGCTTCCCTTCTAAGTCTATGAAGGGTCCTCTCTGGTTCGGTATATGGAGGAGTTGATGTCTCTCCTCTCCTACCTGTCATACAAGAACACAGCTCAAACACAAACAAGTGAAATACTCTTGGTTAATGGAAGAGTATGGTTAGCTCAATTGAGGAATTAATTCAAACAGTTAGTGAGTCAGTGAGTTAGTTGCATGAATTTAAAGGCATAAAGAAGGAAAGCATGTAACCAAGTGCAGAAATTAAAATTCAACAAGTATCTTGGACAGAATTAACAAAGCAAGAGAAAATTGCTCAATCTAGTTAGCTTCCAATTTGAGAATTGTCAATCGAAAACCAATCCCCGGCAACGGCGCCATAAACTTGATGCGCATAATCTAGTTATGCTACGATTTAGGAAATTGCACGATTGGCAAAATTCCTTCCGGCAAGTGCACCGGTTATCGTCAAGTAAAAACTCACAATAGAGTGAGGTCGAATCCCACAAGGATTGGTTGAGTGAGCAATTCGGATTAGAAGTGTGTTCTAGTTGAGCGGAATCAAGATTGAGATGAGAATTTGCGGAATGTAAAGTTGGCGGGAAAAGTAAATGACAAGAAATTAAAATGGCGGAATCTTAAATTGCATGAATTAAAGAGTAGAAACTAAATTGCTGAAATTAAAAGGGAATGGGGGTGATTGCATGAATTGAGTTGCAGAATGTAAAGAGAAAGTGGAAATCAGAATTTGGGGGATTCATTGGGTTAAAGGAGATATTGAGATCTCCGAATCAAAACATGTTTATCTCTTCCTCAAGCAATGCATTCATTGAATTTTGCTTGGCAATCTTATATGATTGGATCCCAATCCCTTGGCTCACCAATTCTCTCTAAAAATGAACAAATTCCCAATCCCTTGGTTTAAATGTTCATAAGAAGAGATGATGCTCTATCACTGATTATACCACACAATTTCATGAACCACAATTTGGTAGGATTACATGTCACAATATCCATCCAAACCCCAATCCAATTCATTGTGAGAAAGCTTCTCTAGCATGAATCCTCCATTCCTTTCCCAAGGTTCCGAAGGATTCCAATTATGGGTAGTTTCTTTCCCAAGACAACTACCCAATGGAATTAGATCGAGAAGCTTTCTAACAAAATTCAAGAGAAAAGATTGAAGAAGAAGATAAACTATTATTGATTCATTGAATTACAATAAAGCTCCCTAACCCAATGAAAAGGGGGTTTAGTGAATCATAGCTCTGAATTCAATTACAAAGAAAAGGAAAACTAGCTAAAAGTGAAAGTAAAAGTCCCCTCTAACTTAACTTCTATCCTATTTATACACTTTCTATATTGAGCTTCAGTTGTGCTTCTTGGGCTTTGAGGCCTCTCCTTGCTTTCCTTTTGCCTTGGGTTTATGATCCATAATCTTGATGAGGTTGTTGATCCAAATCCTGTAACATTTATTGAGCCAACTTAGTGATAATCAAATAATGACACATGACTCAATAAATTGAGATTTCAAACTCATCAATCCTTCAGGCCCAATCCCATAAACCATGATATTCAATTGGGTTTCATACCAAAGTAAGTTTAAGTTAATCTTTGTGCTCAAAGACTAACTTAAATCACAATATTTTTGGCCCAGAAACCTTTTCCAAGAGTGGCGTTTAAGTTGTAGTTTAAGCTTAAACTGCAGCTTAAACGCCAGACACTTCCAGTGAGGCCTTTTGTAGAAGCACGTTTAAGCTTTAGTTTAAGGTTAAACTGAAGCTTAAACGTGGAAATGGAAGAAGGTATCCCTGGAGAGTCATGTAGTCGAACACGTTTAAGCTTCAGTTTAAGGTTAAACTGAAGCTTAAACGTGGAGATAGGAAGGGCAGCCCTGGAGGTCGAACACGTTTAACCTCCAGTTTGAGGTCAAACTGGAGGCTAAACGTGGAAAAGGGTGGAGGCATACTGGAGGTCGAACACGTTTAACCTCCAGTTTGAGGTCAAACTGGAGGTTAAACGTGGAAGCTTAGAATGGTAGCCCTGGAGGTCGAACACGTTTAACCTCCAGTTTGAGGTCAAACTGGAGGTTAAACGTGGAAGCTTAGAATGGTAGCCCTGGAGGTGTCGAACACGTTTAACCTCCAGTTTGAGGTCAAACTGGAGGTTAAACGTGGAAATGGAGAGAGCAACCCTGGAGTAGAAAAGCTGTCGAACACGTTTAAGCTCCAGTTTAAGGTCAAACTGGAGCTTAAACGTGGAATGGCTCCCTGGTACTCTTCCTGGTTCTGGCGTTTAACCTCCAGTTTGAGGTCAAACTGGAGGTTAAACGTGGAACTCCTCCCTGGGTGGCATACTCATTCTGGCGTTTAACCTCCAGTTTGAGGTCAAACTGGAGGTTAAACGTGGAATGCTTCTTTAGTGAGGCTTTTCATTCTGGCGTTTAACCTCCAGTTTGAGGTCAAACTGGAGGTTAAACTTCAATTCCAGCATTTCTTATCCTTCATGATTTTTGGCGTTTAAGCTCTAGTTTAGGCTTAAACTGGAACTTAAACTCCACATGTGATATTCAAGCTTCCTTTATTGATTTTGTTGCTTCCTTGCCTAGCCTCTTCTTCCCTGAAATCATCCAAACAATTGCATCAAAGTCTTGCAAAATTTCATGAGAAATCTTCCATTCATAGCATTTAAGTATTATAACTAAAACTCATGGAATATGCATCAAAATCATGTTATTTGGATGGTTCATTGCTTTGTTCTTCATTTAACCATTTTTGGTTACTTTAAGCTCAAGAAAATGCATAAAACAACTAAAACTAACAGAAAAATGCTAGTGAAACTAGCCTATGATGCCTTGGCATCAGGCTGGCTCTGCTAGAGAGCATTAGGAGTAGGGTAGAGATCTCTTTATTTAAATTTTCTTTTTTGAATTTGAGAATTGAAAATCAGATCTGGGCTTTCTTTTCTTTCTGTTTCATTTTTCCTTCCTCTGCAAGTTTCCCTTTCTGCAATTTCACAAATCAATTTACATTGAGCTTTATTTTAATCTTCTGTTCTCATAGCTTTCTTTTCCCATTGCTTCCAATTTACTTTCATGAAATTTAAATCTTCTTGTTTCTCTGTATTTTGCATTTAATGTTTGCTGTTAGCTTGATTTACATTTCCTACAAATTTACATTTTTTGCACTTGCTCTAAGTTACTGATCTATTGCTTTCTTTAAACTTCCAACACCCAGCCCCCTTTACATTTCATGCAATTTACCTTTCTTGTCATTTAAGATTCTGTCAATTTAATTTTCTTTCTCTTTAAGCTTCTGCCAATTTAAGCTTCTGCTCATTTACTTTCTGCAACTTTAAATTCACTGCTATTTACATTCTTTTGGTCACTTTTCACCCAATTCACCAATGTTAGCTTGACTAAACTAATCACCCACTAAAGTTGCTTGATCCATCAATCCCTGTGGGATCGACCTCACTCTAAGTGAGTTTTACTACTTGATGCGACCCGCTACACTTGCCGATGAGTTTTGATGTGGAATCCCATTTCAACCCATCAAGTTTTTGGCGCCATTGCTGGGGATTGATTTAGATCAACAATGATTAAGTGGGTGAGAAGTCTAGATTAAGCATTCTCTTTGTTTTGTTCTCTATTTTAAGTTGAAACCAAGGTGTTTGTGTTTTTGCCTCACTAAGAAATTCTTATCTCTGATTTGAGTAATTTCTGTTTTCACTGGTTGTGTGTTTTACAAAATTCAAATGGAGTTCAACTCATCTTATGATCAAACAAATTTTATAGGATATTACCCACCATCACCAATCTCTAATGGTGGCTAGGAATATCACTAAGAAAATACAAATTCTGAGAACTTCAATCCATAAAGATTTGCTTCAAAAACACAAGAACAGCAAGAAAATCATATTGGATACCAACCACCACCACAAAATGATTCATATCATTATCCTCATGGTGGTTGGGAGTATCACCAAGAATTGAAAGAGTATGAACATCTCCCAGAGCCACAAAGTGACTCATACTGTGATGACAGTTACACAACTGTGGCTGGAAAGGGAATGTCAAAAGTTCATACTCCATTCATCAAGAGACATCTTCCCTAGAGTATACTCTCAATAAAGTCATGCAGAATTGTCCACCCTCACTTCCTAGTTTCTCATTTGAAAGTTCTTCATCACTTGATTATGCCTCAACACAAAGTTTCCTTCAAGATCCATACAACTCATCTCACCAACCACAAAATTCCTTCCACAACTCACAAAATTCACTCCATAACCCTCAAAATAACTTCACTACAACACGTTCATATCCACAAAATTTCTCTCAACCTTCAGAGGATCTCCTTCAAAAGTCCAGAGAATTTTTCGAAAGACAAGAACAATCCTGGAAAAGGCAAGAAACTCTCTACAATAAAATGAATGGATATTTGGAGCAAGCAAGAAGAAACAGAGAATTGCTAAGCAAGGAAGGTGAAGATCAATTGGTGGATAAAAAGGAGGAAGTGGAAGAACAAGAAAGTGAGGAAGTCAGTCAAAAAAATTCACACTCAAGTGAGGCAGAAAAGTACATGAAGAAAGAGCTCATTGAGCCACCAATTCAAAAGACTCTAGATAAAGATAAAATTCCAATAAACACACAGCAACCAAGTCTAGAATTCAAAGGAATGAAGGCAACTAACAAGAGCACCAATCATACCCCTGATCCAGCAAGCAAGCTCAATCAAGCCATGTACAAAAGGAAGCTTGCTGAGAGGAGGCCAAGAAAGGGGACAATAGCTGAAACTTCTTCCCCCTTGAGGTCATTCCTCTTAACAAACTGGAAGAAGAGGAAGAAAGTGAAGAACATGTCAACCGTAGGTAACATTTCTTTTCTTTGCTTTGTTTTCTTTCTTTGCTTTATTTAAATTCAATAAATTGGTATATGATTACATTCTAAGTTTAGTGTTGCCATGCAACAATTTGTTTTCTATCCCTCTGGATGATTGCATCAATTCTAATTGAAAGTGTCACACTAAGATTCTAAGTTTGGTGTGCCACTTATTTTCTATGCAAGTCATCCAGCAACACCACTTGTTTGCATAATCATAATTCCTTTCCAGTATTATTTTTCTTTTAGTTTGACACTTTTTCATTCTACTTGCTTTAGTCATTTCTCTGTTTTTAAATTCTTTCATTTAGTTTGCTACTCAACTGTTTTTGTTAATACCTCACCAAGAAATTCTTATTCATGACAGATGCTTCACTTGGTGATTGTATTTAACAAATAACAGTTTCATTTTCTTCATTTTATTTCAAATAAATTGACATAGGATTGCATTCTAAGTTTGGTGTTGCTATGCAACAAATTTTGGTTCCAATCTTTACTGGATACTTGCATTAATTCCAAGTGAAAGTGTCACACTAAGTTTGGTGTGCCACTTATCTTTTATGCCATGTATCATGCACACCCTCTTATGTTTGCAATCACAGTGTCTCTGTCTCTTGTGCCTTGATTGTTATCTTCAATTTTTCTTACTTGAAACACATGTACTGCTAACCTTCCATTGTGTAAGATATTCATGATCCATCTTAGTCCCATAGCCATTATTCTAATTGTTGCTTGAGGATGAGCAAGCACTCTGAGTTTGGCAAGGGAAGAGGAAGAATGAGAGGAAAATGACAACAATAGAGAAGATGAATTACAAGGTTGTAAGGTTCTTTTTCCTCTCATTTGTTTACAGCACTTTAAATTGCATGATTGTCTTTATCTTCTCTGTATGCATGAGTGGTATAAATAAGCATAGCCTAAATTTTTATTGTAAAATGTTGCTGTACCACTATAACTACTAACTTGAGTTTTGTAAAGTTCAAAGCAGTAAAGTATCATGATTATAAACAAACAAGGAATTAAAGAAGAACTTAGCATGTGCATACAAGTATTGGAAGGCTAGTATAATTAATTGTTGCTCAATTGCATTGGATTTTATTTAATTGAAGTTTTCATCTAGGACATTTTGTGAAATCTTTTGAAATCATGAAAACCTTGAAAAAGCAAATACAGTTACAGCAAGAAAAGCAAAAGGGAAAGAATGAGAAAGCTGAAGGCTCTGAGTACCAATGATAATTCATTTGTTAAGTACTTGTGGTGTTTATGTATCAAGCAAAAAGCTTGAAAACAAAACACTTAGAGGTCAAGGCTAGGCTCAAGTACAAAAGCACTCCCTCAAAGCTCAAGGCTCTGAGCATCAATGATTAGAGAGTCAAGAAAAGAAACAAATGAGCTTAATGAAGTCCTCTAATTAAATGCTTGTGGTGCTTATGTATCAAGTGGTAATACTTGAAAACAAAGCATTTAGAAGTCGTTGCTTTGTTATCAACTCATGGGGTAAAATACCCAAAAGGAGAAGCTAAGAAGAAAATCAAAAGCTTGTTTCAAGGAAGAAACATAAGAAAAAGATTTCATAAAATGAGCTAGATAGAAGCATCAATCATTTACATTTCTTTTGTGATTGTAGAATGCATAGAAAACTAGCTAACCATGAACAATGAGTTGCTATTCTTCTTACATTGGATTGTCAATCTTTATTATATGATTCTTTTCTTGCTTAGGGACAAGCAAGGTTTAAGTTCGGTGTTGTGATGACATGTCATCATGTCATGTTTTTCTATGCTTTTTTCATACAAGAAATTGATGATTAGTGCTTAAATATTGCATTCTTTTGTGCTTAAATTGTATATTTTCTTGATCTTTTGATTTTATAAATTTTGTAGGAAATGAGTGGAAAAAGAAGCAAAAAAAGCACAAATTAAGCTCAAAAAGAGAAAAAAATAATTTTGGGGCACACTTTGAAGTTTGAGCACGCTTTGGAACCTTAGGCCACGCTTTTAAAAGCGTGACCCATGACCATGAAGCCATGGCATGCATTTATGCCTTATGCATGCATGAATTAAAAATTAAAATATGCATTTAATGGATGAAATGCATGAGCTTCACGTTAATTGGCATTACAAAGCCAATTAATGCATGCATAAAGCATTAAATCATTTATGCCAAATAAAGGAATACTACGGCATTACTAAAGGAACCAATGAAAGCATGCATGGAACTTAATTACTAATGCCAATAAATGAATGAATGAAATGCATGCATTATTAATTAAAGCCAATGGAAGAATGCATGTAAATTACAAAAACGCTAATGCATTAGCTTTATTAATAAAAGTAAAGCATGCATTTAATTAATACCATCATTGGCATTATTTGGAAATAAATGGAATAAAGATGCTTAAAGCAATGAACACTAGCGTTCATTAATGTAACGGAGCGCTCATCCAAGGAAGAAAGGGAGCGCTACATTAATTTCATTCACTTTTTCGTGACTTTAAGCAAGGCTAAGCAAGGAAGCAAGGACGCTACGTTGAAAAATTCAACTGAGCGCCATTGCTAGCCAAAAAGGAAGTAGCCGAGGTTCGAACTAAGCACATGGAGGAAAACAAGGAGTGCTACACCAAGCAATGAAGGAGCCAAGGTTCGAAAGTGGGAGCCTCAAATCCAAGCAAAGGGCGCTCCATTTCCTTACCTCACTGAGCGCTACCATGCACAAGGAAATGGGCTTGACACGAGACAAAAATTGGAAGGCACACAAAGTTATTGAGCGCTGCGTTCAAATCACCAACGGAGCGCTATGAACAAGGCTTGGTTCGACGAGCCTGGGACAAGGCAAGGGAGCGCTACGCTCCACTGGAACATGCCTCCAACCAAAATTGAACCAAGCAACCCTGACCCATGCCACTTGAACCAAACCATTCAGATCCACTCCTCTTCAAATCTAAAGCAAGCAAAGCACATTATCATCACTCAAAGGCACAAGAGATAGTTAGAATAGGAATTTCATTTAATTGTAATTTATTTTTAATTTTAATTTCATTTTAATTTTGTATAAGCCTATAAAAAGGCATATGTTCCATTTTAGAAAAAGGGCTGGCTCTGCTATAGAGCATTAGGAGTAGGGTAGAGAGCTCTTTGTTTAAATTTTCCTTTTTGAATTTGAGAATTGAAAATCAGATCTGGACTTTCTTTTCTTTCTGTTTCTTTTTTCCTTCCTCTGCAAGTTTCCCTTTCTTCAATTTCACAAATCAATTTACATTGAGCAGCTTGATTTTAATCTTCTGTTCTCATAGCTTTCTATTCCCATTGCTTCCAATTTACTTTCATGAAATTTAAATCTTCTTGTTCCTCTGCATTTTGCATTTGATGTTTGCTGTAAGCTTGATTTACATTTCCTGCAAATTTACATTTTCTGCACTTGCTCAAAGTTACTGATCTATTGCTTTCTTTAAACTTCCAGCACCCAACCCCCTTTACATTTCATGCAATTTACCTTTCTTGTCATTTAAGATTCTATCAATTTACTTTTCTTGCTCTTTAAGCTTCTGCCAATTTAAGCTTTTGCTCATTTACTTTCTGCAACTTTAAATTCACTGCTATTTTCATTCTGTTGGTCACTTTTCACCCAATTCACCAATGTTAGCTTGACTAAACTAATCACCCACTAAAGTTGCTTGATCCATCAATCCCTATGGGATCGACCTCACTCTAAGTGAGTTTTACTACTTGATGCGACCCGCTACACTTGCCGGTGAGTTTTGGTGTGGAATTCTAATTTCCACCCATCAATAAACTTAAAGAAAAATAAGAAAACATTAATTATTGATGGGTTGCCTCCTAACAAGTGCTTCTTTAACATTACTAGCTTGACGGTTAGCTCCTAACAGAGATAGATAGGGGCTCAGAATTTTGCCCCTTACAGTGAACTTCTTGCCTGTGCTCTCATGGATGAGCTCCACATGCTCTAGAGACAGGATCTTGTTCATAGTGTGTAGAATGACTGGGTTATCAGTGAAGACCACTCTCATACCAGGTAAGAGACCTTCAGTGGGGATTTTCTTATCCCTCCATCCTTTAGGTACTTTCGTCTTAGTACCTTTATTCTCAGTGCTTGCTAATGGCTGCCCAACACCAAACTTAGAGTTGGTGTCTAGGGGCTCCGTTAGGCTCTGTAATGAGAAGAGTGGTTGAAGCACTTCATGTTTATGAATGGTTTATGAATTCACATTTCATGATATATATTTGCTCTATTTAGGTGGATTTCATCAACTTTTCTTACATTTATCCATTGAAATAGCATAGTTTCATGAATTCTTCCTAAATTATGCTTGAAAGTAAAAACATGCTTTTTATGCCTTTTAATTGCTAATTTTTATTCACTTTAATCCCATTTGATTCCTTGATGTGTTTGTTGAGTAATTTCAAGATTATAAGGCAAGTATGGATTGAAGAAGTGAGGAAGGAAAGCATACAAAGTGGAAGAATTCAAGAAATGAAGGATTTGGAAAGCTGCCAATCTTGACCTCTTTGTACTAAATTGATCATAACTTACAGAGATCCAAATGAGGCAGTTCCAGTGGCATTAGAAAGCTAACATCCGGGGGCTTCAAAATGATATACAACAATTTGTATGTACGCACAAGTCAGGATTTAGCAAGTGTACGTACGCACAAATTGTGTGCGTACGCACACTTAAGCTTATGTCCACTATAGCGAATTGTATATCATTTTGAAGCTCCAAACGTTAGCTTTCCAATGCCACTAAAGCCGTCTCATTTGGACCTCTGTAACTCAAGTTATGCTCAATTTAGTACAAAGAGGTCAGGATTGGCAGCTTTCCAAATCCTTCATTTCTTGAATTCTTCCACTTTGTATGCTTTCCTTCCTCACTTCTTCAATCCATACTTACCTTATAATCTTGAAATTACTCAACAAACACATCAAGGAATCAAATGGGATTAAAGTGAATAAAATTTAGCAATTAAAAGGCCTAAAAAGCATGTTTTTACTTTCAAGCACAATTTAGGAAGAATTCATGAAACTATGCTATTTCAATGGATAAATGCAGAAAAGTTGATAAAATCCACCTAAATAGAGCAAATATATATCATGAAATATGAATTTATCACATCCCCATACTTAAACAATAGCATGTCCTCATGCTATACTAAAGGAAGATAAGAAGGGGAATCAACAATTATTCAATGTAACTGTCTATATGCAATCTATCTATATATATGTAACTATTATACCTTATACTATCTAACTATTGATATGTATTTAATTAGTCCAAGTAAATCAATTTCCAAGAAAGCATCTATATACAACCAAGGGCTAAAGCAATTATAACCAAATCCTATTAACAATTGAATTGAGTCTTATAAAAGAATTTAACCAAATTTGCAAGATAAGCAATAATCATAGGTGAAAATACGGAATTGAGTAATTGAACCCTCACTGGATATGTGTATGCACTCTAGTCACTCAAGTATTTAGGGTCAATTCACTCAATTCTCCTCTAATCATACTTTCTAAAGTTTTTTCTTCATCTAACCAACCAACAAATACTTAATGTACATATGCAAAAAATCATGAGGTCTTTTTAAGGTTGTAATGGGGCTAAGGTTAAAGGTAAGGATGTATATATGGCTAGGTGAGCTTGCATTTGAATCTTTGATTAACCTAAGTTCTCAATAACACATACATACCCTATACAATTCTAATATCAAACTTAGCTACCCAATGGTGCTTCCTTCAGCTGAGGTAGAATGAGGTTTATGAACCTTGAACACAAGATAGTCCTCATCTAATTGCAGGACTAGTTCTCTTCTGTCTACATCAATCACAGCCTTGGCTGTAGCTAGGAAGGGTCTTCTAAGGAAGATGGATTCATCCTCTAGGATTATGAATTCAGCAGGGATGTATTCAACCTTCACCAAGACATCCTCTACCAGTCCATAAGCCATTTTTATAGACTTGTCTACAATCTCTAGTGAGATTCTTGCAGCTTGTACCTCACAGATCCCCAGTCTCTCCATTACAAAGAGAGGCATGAGGTTTATGCTTGACCCTAGGTCACACAGAGCCTTATCAAAGGTCATGGTACCTATGGTGCAAGGAATTAAGAAGCGTCCGGGATCCGGCTTCTTCTGAGGTAACCTTCTGATTCCTTTGATGGCAGCCATAAGTGATTAACTCATGTCCTCTCATCAAGTTAACCTCCTCCACTGCAGTAATCCACCACGTTGAGATGACTCATGTCCTCTCATCAAGCCACCTCTAGGTTTCTCACTGTAGCAGAAGATGAAGCTCTAAGCAAACCACTCCCCTTCACGATCCTACTCAAGGTGGCACAGACAAGGCAGATCTTCTAGATCAGAAAGTATTGCTTCTCTGACTCTAACCTTAATGCCACAGAGACCTCACTTACCCACGGTCAACGGGATTATATGTCACGTATCCAAAGTTTCCCAAATACTCTATTGGAATCTGTAATGCAATCTCTAGCTTTGGTTCAACGCTATCCAGGTCAGGACTCGCACAGAACCCATGTAGAACAAGGATGATTGTCATGGGTCACCCTCAATTCATGAGATAAAGAACGAGAATGCATAAGAGAACAGAATCAGACATATTGAACTAGAACAGTAATATTATTGATCCATGAAACTCAGCAGAGCTCCTAACCTTAACCTTAGGAGGTTAGTGACTCATGCTGTTCGAAAATACAATGGAAAATGTAAAAGTGGGCAAGAGTACTCTCTAACAAGGGTGGTGCACGAAATTGTGAGCACACTTTTCACAACTCTGGTACAACTAACCAGCAAGTGCACTGGGTCGTTGATGCACGGAAACTTGTCTCTCAACAATTTTCCTTCGGCAAGTATACTGAATTGTCGTCAAGTAAAAACTCACAATAGAGTGAGGTCGAATCCCACAGGGATTGATTGGTCAAGCAACTTTAATTAGAGGAATGTTCTAGTTGAACTAAGCAAAATTCGATTTGAGATTTGCAGAAAATTAAATGGCGGAAAAGTAAATAGTAGAAAATGTAAATGCTGGAAATAAAGAGCTGAATGTAAATAGCAGAAAGTAAATTGCAGAATCTTAAATGGGAATGGGGAAGATGCTCATGAAAGTAGATTGCAGAATTTATAGAGAATGGGTAAGATCAGAAATGGGGAATTCATTGGGCTTAGGAGATGTTGCATTCTCCGGATCAAGTTCATTTTCATCTCTTCCTCAATCAATGCATTCATTGATCTCCTTGGCAATCTTAAGTGATCGAATTCCAATTTCTTGGTAATTCAATCTCTCAAATCTTGATCAATAGCCAATTCCTTGGTCAATTGCTCATGAGAAGAGATGAAGTATGGTCACTGATTATACCACATGTATTTTCAAATCAAAGTGTTGGTAGGATTATATGTCACTATATCCATCCAAACCCCAATTTGGTCCAACATGAGAAAGCATTTCTAGCATGATCTCTTCATTCCTCTTCCAAAGTTCCGAAGAGATCCAAGTATGAATAGCTTCTTTTCCAAGATAACTACCCAATTGAATGAAGATTGAAAGCTTTCTAGTAAAATCAAGAGAAAAGATAGAAGAAGAATAATGAAAACTAATATTGATCCATCAAATTACAATAGAGCTCCCTAACCCAATAAAAGGGGTTTAGTTATTCATAGCTCTGGGAATGAAAATCATAGATGGAGAGTACATTCTGAGAATTAAACTAAAAGTTACAGAGAAAGTAAAATACAGAGAGTGATTCTCTAATTTCCAACCCCCTTTTCTGATCTTCTAGTTGGTTCTTCAAATCTTGGATATGGGCCTTTGGATCTTGAGTTTGAAGTAGTTATCTTCTTCCGTGAGCTTAGCTTCACTTGCAGAGAGAAAGTGTGAAGTGGGTATGGACTTTTAGCTTAAGACGTTAGTGGCGTTAACGTTAAGTGAAAGTGTGGGTTCGAGAATGTTAGTGGCAGTCACCTTTTTCACTAACGTTCCTAACCAAAGGATAATTCACGTTAACTTCAACGTTAGTGGCACCAACGTGACCACTAACGTTGCCTCTTGGTCCTTCGCACACATTATTGGGACTTACCTTTTCCAATAACGTTGAGAATCCTCCCTTCCCCCTACGTTAGAATTCACGTTAGTGTGGCTAACGTGACCTCTAACGTAGGCTCGCCAAATCTTCGAAAATGTTAGTGACACTTACCTTTGTCACTAATGTTTCAAAACGCCCCTACTTCCCACGTTAGAGTGCACGTTAACTAGGTTAACGTGGCTTCTAACGTGGTGGTGATAGCCATCTCCAACGTTAGTGACAAAGGTGAGTGTCACTAACGTTGGCTCATCATTCTTCAATCCACATTAGCTTCCACGTTAACTAAGTTAATGTGGGAGTTAACGTTGCTCATAGTGGCTCGTTCCAACGTTAGTGACAAAGGTGAGTGTCACTAACTTTGGCGATTCTTGCTCCCTCCACGTTAGCTTCCACGTTAACTAAGTTAACGTGGCAACTAACGTGGCTCAAACTGGCTTAGTCGAACGTTAGTGACAAAGGTGAGTGTCACTAACGTTGGCCATTCTTTTTCTTCTTCCACGTTAGAGTTCACGTTAACTTAGTTAACGTGACTCTTAACGTGGGCTATGATGGCTTCGAGGACGTTATTGGCGATTACTTTTCTCATTAACATTGCAAGCTAGCTCCCATTCCACGTTAGTGGTTACGTTAGTTAGACTAACGTGGCTGCTAACGTGGTTCTTCCTTGCTTCCTTTGTCCTGAAATCAAGCAATAGAGTGCATCAAAGTTCTAATCCAAATCATGAGACATGTATCATCCAATTTGTCATTCAATTCTTGCATAATTCTCATGAAATTATGTAAAGTGCACAATGTTTGCTTGAATCAAGATGTAAGTGAAATTCTACCCAAAACTTGCTTATTTCCTAAGAAAATGCATGAAACTACCCTAAAACAGTAAAGAAAAGGTCAGTGAAACTGGCCAAAATGCCCTGGCATCACAACACCAAACTTAAAGCTTGCTTGTTCCTAGGCAAGTACTGGAACAAGAGAATGATGAGTGAAAATGCCAAGAGATATGAGTCATTATTGTGGAAGTCATCTCCTTGGTTTTATGGTGGTTTCATGCATAGCAACTTAGGTTCATTCCTTCACTAGCTTTCAGACCTTTATCATGTCCTGGAATACTCACTTGATTGCACCCTATGAGACTTTTATTCATTGATCCTTTTGTTGTTTTCAAGGTTTGATTGTGCTCTTAGGCTAAGTGCTCTGTGAGGGGGCGACTTTTTAAGATAAGCTTTCAGCCAGCACTCCGGAACCAGTTGGTTCAAGGTGCTAGGTGTTGAGACACCCCTAAGGACTTACTCCCTCAAGTCTCTTTCCCCCATACATACACACCACAGGCACATGATTTGTTTATTTTCTTTCTTGAGACCTTGGTGTCTAACACCTCTTTGGGTTACTAAGTGTTCTGTAGCAAAGGTTACTCTTGATAGTGGACTTTCAGCTGATAATCCCGGGTTAGTTAACCCAAGTTACCAAGTGATAAGGCACCCCTAAGAGCTTATTCATCCAAGTAAATCCCTTACACAGGAACACCACAGACACTTGCCTCAAGATTCAAACCCTTGGTGCCTAGCCTTATTTCTTACTCTTTGTCTTTTATTTTTCAACTTTCATTTTCTTTTCTCCTTTTTCTTATTAGGATCTTGTTATTTAGCTAGTCTTATGGGGTGTGTTTCCAGCATATGATTCAGGACAGATAGTTGTCTTCCTACCTTATTGGTGAACCAACTTAGCTAATCTATTACCACACCACAAAATTAGGCACTTACTCCACAATATGAATTCCACTCTGGTCTTTTATAACAAACATTCTCTTTTTATTTAACTTAAAATGACAAGCATACAAGTAAACAAGGTGAAGATGCAGCATTGACATTAAAACCAGCACATATCAACTTAAGTAAAGGAAAACTTAAAGGAAGAATTGAAAATCCTAAACTACCATGGAAGATGTTCTATTTCATACATGATTTTCCTTATTTAAAACTTGGAAAAGATGGATTAAAGAGGGAACTCCACCACCTTTTAATCATGGGGTTGCCCATGCTCTCCCTTTTGTTTGTCCTCTTTGTGTCTACTTGTGTTTCCTCGAATCCTTGCCAGTCTCGCTTTCTTCCAATCCTCAAGTGCCTTCCTTACTGATTCATGACTCTTTTCCACCCTTTCTCTTTCTTCTCGTGCTAATTCATCCTTCACTTCTTCATACCTTATGATTCCTGGATGCAATATAGGTAGCTGTCCGACTAAGTATCCGAGCCTGGCTTTGGTGTTTATATGATTTCTAGTCTCACTCATGTAAACCCCTTCTGAGAATGCCCTGTGCTCGTCAAATAGTTCTGCTTGTTCTAATTGTTTTCGATGCATCTCATGTATGTGTGCACCTTGATGTGCTTGGATGTTGATTAGCTTCTGGATAGATTCTTGTTGTTCATTTTGCCTTTGTTTTATCCTGTGGAAGGATTCACCGCATTATTTTTCTTGTTCCAATTGCTGCTCTATCATTTGCAGTTGAAGCTCCTTCTGTGCTCCTTGGTTTTCCAAGTATTGTCTAGATAAACCATCAATGGCTTCCTGTAGTTGGTGCATATCCAAAGTGGCTGGAGCTTGCTCCTCTAGGTTTTATCCTTCTACTACTTGATGGGCTGGCCTCTTCCTTGGCTTCCGTTGAGGTAGGGGAGATGCAACAGCATGCATCCGTCGAACTGTAATTGGAATGCCCTCTTTTATCCACTCGGGGTCTTCATCTTCAAACACCACTCCAGCTTTGTCACATAGTCGGAAAATAGTGCTGGGGTAGCCTAACTTTCCTCTAGAGTCGCTTTTCTCGGATCCCTTCCTAATGCCTTCGGCTATGAGTTCATGAACCTTGATCTCTCCTCCTTTGAGTATGTAGCGCACCATTGTGGCTCTCTTAAGATTTACCTCTGAGTTGTTTCCGGCTGGGAGGATGGATCTCCTTACGATTTTGAACCACCCCTTTGCTTCAGAAGTGAGGTCTCCTCTCTTAATGAACTTTGGTTTCCTTTCGGAATCTCATACCCAGTCAGCTCCTGGTACACAAATATCTTGCACAATCTGGTCATAATTGGGGCTGTTATTAATTCTTGAATGGTAGCTCTCTTCTGCAAATGGTATGGACCGTAGCTTTAATGCCCTCATGACACTCATGGGACTGAAATCCACAGTCTTTCCTCTTACAAAACTTGTATAGGACTCATCTGCCTTATCATATCGCACCGCATTTGCATAGAACTCTCTTACAAGATTTGTATTTACCTTAATAACCAGATCAGTGAGGAGCTCCCATCTTCTCTTTTCTACCTTCTTCGTGATTTCGGGACACTCAGTTTTTCTGACTTGAAAGGCCAGCTCATAGATGATCTCCTTATCAACCATCCATCCGTACTATAATGCATGGTGAAAGGTTCTAAATTTCTTTTCATCAAAAGGGTGTTGCTCCATAGGCTCCTTTCCCTTTCTTCTCTTAGAGCTTGATGAAGCCATGAGTGATTTTGGTTATGTGAAGGTGTTGGGCTCCGAAAATGATAAATGTGAAGATTGAGAGTGGAATGTGAAGGTGGGGTACGGAACAAGGATCATTTATATAGAGAGGTGGTGAGTGAATGAAAGGTGTGGATTGATGGAGTGGTTGATTGATGGATGGTTGGGGTTTAGCATGGAAAGAGGACAAGGATCATCAACTTTATAAAGGGGTTGGTTCGGTCTCCAAGGGTATCCTTCTTCCAATGTTGCATGGCCACATTTTCCAATGTATTCCCTTTTAAGACAAGTGTGTACTCTCCCTTCATGAAGTGGCCGAAACTTCTCCTTTCAATTGTCCCATCAATTTTCCTACAAAATAACAAAAATGTGATTATTAAATGTGTGGATAGTGGTGGCAAAGATAAACAATTTTGCTCATTCATGAGAACAAACCAACTGACTAACTGAATGTCCATGTATGCAACATTGGTGACACCATGGGTGACACCAAACTTAGTTTGTGGTTATGTGATGAAAAAGTTTTGTTCAAGGCTCTAAGAGTAACATGATATGAATTGCAGTCATGCTTTCTTAGTATGCCTTGAACACCAAACTTATTCATCACTATATGCTGCATAAAAGGATTCCTTCAAGTGTATGTCAAGGTTGGTTTTGAATTCATGAATTTTGCATTATTAACTAGTCTAAAAGCATATAAAGCATGGGTTGCCTCCCATGAAGTGCTTCTTTAGCGTCACTAGCTTGACGTTTTTCCTTTGTCAGGGTGGTTGGTAGTGCTTCAAGTCCTCCCCCTTGCAGTAAATCTATCTCCATTGGCTTCATCAAGGATCTCCACATGTTCTAAGGAGAGAACTCTGTTGATGGTAAAAACTTTAGGTAGCTGAGATGGGATGGTGGGGAGATCGAGGGGAATGGCTGGGAAGTAAGCTGAGATTACTTTATCCCCAAGAGAGAAGTCCTCTATAGGAATCTTCTTGTTCCTCCACCTCCTTGGTACCTTCTTCTTTGTTCCTTTTGATGTTGCCTTGCTCTTTGTGACCTCCTCTTCCAAGGAGATTTTATTGCTGGTCTCATATAACTCTGGTGGTTTAGGTTCCTCCTGATTTTTCTTGAGCTGTGACAGCTGCTGATTGCCTTGTTCATCAACCAAGGGGATTCCCAGATGTGCTGGTTGTGCTTCAGTGCTTGTTTCTTCCTTCAGTATCCCACTGTGATCTTTGCTTAATTCTTTGTTCTCTTGATCTGTTTCTTGTGAGGGTTTGAAAACATTGAAGGTGAGTTGTTCGTCATGGATCCTCAAAATTAGCTCCCCTCGCTCCACATCTATAAGTGCTCTGGCTGTAGCTAGGAATGGTCTTCTCAATATGATTGGGTGGAGGTGACTCTCTTCCATGTCTAATATGACAAAGTCTGTGGGCAGGAAGTATTTTTCAACCTTTACCAGCACATTTTCAACCACTCCTACTGCTTGTTTTTTAGTTTTGTCAGCTAGCCTGATAACTACATCTGTAGGTATTATCTCATTGATCTGTAGCTTCTTCATAAGGGATAAAGGCATTAAGTTGATGCTTGCTCCCAGATCGCAAAGTCCTTTATCAAACATTGTT
Source organism: Arachis ipaensis (assembly GCF_059453495.1). NCBI lineage: Eukaryota > Viridiplantae > Streptophyta > Magnoliopsida > Fabales > Fabaceae > Arachis > Arachis ipaensis. The sequence continues at coordinate 83,689,956 of NC_142444.1, forward strand.
TCTCCTATGGCACAGGGGATGTGAAAACTCCCGAGGTCCTTCCTCTTTGTCGGCAACTCTGGTTGAATGAGAGCACTGCACTCCTTATTCATCACTATTGTTTGTCCTCCTTTGAGTGAGCTTTTCCTGGTCAGAAGCTCCTTCATATACTTAATGTATGAGGGCATTTGTTGGAGGGCCTTGATGAATGGTATGTTTACATGGAGAGATGCAAATATGTCAAGAAACCTTGAGTATATTCTCTTCTCTATAGCCATTTAGTAATTGGGGAAAGGGTGTATAGAGTCTCAGCAGCTCCTTCTGTGTCAGCTCCTTCTGTGTAATTGTGGTTTCTTGATGATTCTCCCCCTGCTTTCCTGCTGAAGTATCTTCAGGTTGTTCTAATGGGTTGTTCAGCTCTTCCTCAGTCTCCTTATCACTTATAGTAACCATCTTGCAATCTTCCCATCTGACTTTCTTTGCTTCACCTCTCGGATTTTTCTCTGTGTCACTTGGGAAGCTATCAGTAGGTTTGGGAATATTCTCAGATAAGTATCCTACTTGAAATTCTAGCCTCTTGATGGTGTCTCCCTGGTTCTTGATACTGGCTCACACCTCCTCTTTGAACACCTTGTTATCTTGAATCTCTTTGCATATGCCTTCAAGTATAGTCTCAATCCTTGAGAGTCTATCTTCAGATGATGGTGAGTTGAGGTTGGAGGGATGAGAAGGGTCATTTTGGCTTTGGTATGGATGTTGAGGTGTGTTGTTAGGTGGGTGTTGATATGATCTTTGCGTGGAATGTTGGTGGGCTACATTGTTGTTGGGGTTGTGGCGTCTCTGATCTTGGTCTTGGTCTTATTGATTTCCCCACCCAAAGTTTGGGTGGTTCCTCCAACCAGGATTGTAGGTCTTGGAGTATGGATCATGTGCTTTCCTAGGGAGTTTCCAATGTAGTTGGCTTGTTCTTGCTCATCCTCTGCCTCTGCATTCACTCCCTCTTGGGTTGCTGATGAGGTGGTGATTGCTGCTACTTGGTTCCTCTCCATATTCTTGGTAAGATCAGCCAGCTACTTGGTGATAAGCTTGTTTTGGGCCAGCAATGCATCCACATTGTTTAGCTCCATCACTCCTCTAGTGTTGCCTCTTTCAGAAGCATAGAAGTAGTCATTCTCAGCTACAGTCTCAATGACATCTATGGCTTCTTCAATGGTCTTCTTCTTGTTCAGAGATCCCCCGGATGAGTGGTCTACTGCCTTCTTCGATTCATAAGAAAGACCTTCATAGAAAATGTGCAGCTGCACCCATTCATTGAACATATCTGGTGGGCACCTTCTTGTCAGGTCCTTAAACCTCTCCCATGCTTCGTAGAGAGTCTCACCATCTTGCTGCCTGAAGGTTTGTACCTCAGCTCTCAACCTGTTGATCCGTTGAGGAGGATAGAATCTTGCCAAGAATTTGTTCACCACATCTTTCCAGGTTGCTAAACTCTCCTTTGGGAAGGATTCCAGCCATTTAGATGCCTTGTCCTTGAGTAAGAAAGGGAACAGAAGTAGTCTATAGGTGTCAGGATGAACACTGTTAGACTTCACAGTATCACATATCCTTAGGAAGGTGGTTAAATGTTGGTTGGGGTCTTCTTGGACACCTCCTCCGAACGAATAGTTGTTCTGAACAAGGGTGATAAGCTGTGGCTTTAGTTCAAAGTTGTTGGCATGTATGGTTAGCTTTTGAATGCTACTCCCACAGTTTCCTGGGTTTGGGTTGATATAAGAGCCTAAAACTCTTCTCTCCTGCCCAGCATGATTTGCTAGACCTTCTCTGCCATGGTTGTGACCCTCTTCTTCATGATGGTTCTCCATATTTTCATCCATGTTTGGTTCAAAATACTCCTCTTCTTCCTCCGCACCAACTACTCATTTTCCTCTTGCTTCCCTCCTTAATCTCAAGAAGGTCCTCTCAGGTTCAGAATTAAAGGAAGTTGAAGCCCCACTTCTTCTCCCTGTCATACAACCAACAAGGCACAAGCAAGGAAATAGATGCAGAAAGTATTTCTGTTAGAATTGCTGTTAGTGTGAGTGATGCAATATATCAAACAGTTAGTGGGTTAGTGGACTGAATTGTAAACAACTAAAAAAAGAGTAGGGGAAAGGGGAGAAAATAACTAAACTGAAAGTAAATAGCTCAAACAGAATTTTAAATCAAACAAAAGAAAAATGCTCAATCTAGTTATCCTCCAATTTAATCATTGTTGATACAAAATCAATCCCCGGCAATGGCACCATAAACTTGATGCACGGAAACTTGTCTCTCAACAATTTTCCTTTGGCAAGTATACTGAATTGTCATAAAGTAAAAACTCACAATAGAGTGAGGTCGAATCCCACAGGGATTGATTGGTCAAGCAACTTTAATTAGAGGAATGTTCTAGTTAAACTAAGCAGAATTCAATTTGAGATTTGCAGAAAATTAAATGGCGGGAAAGTAAATAGCAGAAAACGTAAATGTTGGAAATAAAGAGCTGAATGTAAATAGCGGAAAGTAAATTGCAGAATCTTGAATGGGAATGGGGAAGATGCTCATAAAAGTAGATTGCAGAATTTATAGAGAATGGGTAAGATCATAAATGGGGAATTCATTGGGCTTAGGAGATGTTGCATTCTCCGGATCAAGTTCATTTTCATCTCTTCCTCAATCAATGCATTCATTGATCTCCTTGGCAATCTTAAGTGATCGAATTCCAATTTCTTAGTAATTCAATCTCTCAAATCTTGATCAATAGCAAATTCCTTGGTCAATTGCTCATGAGAAGAGATGAAGTATGGTCACTGATTATACCACATGTATTTCCAAATCAAAGTGTTGGTAGGATTATATGTCACTATATCTATCCAAACCCCAATTTGGTCCAACATAAGAAAGCATTTCTAGCATGATCTCTTCATTCCTCTTCCAAAATTTCGAAGAGATCCAAGTATGAATAGCTTCTTTTCCAAGATAACTACCCAATTGAATAAAGATTGAAAGCTTTCTAGTAAAATCAAGAGAAAAGATAGAAGAAGAATAATGAAAACTAATATTGATCCATCAAATTACAACAGAGCTCCCTAACCCAATGAAAGGGGTTTAGTTATTCATAGCTCTGGGAATGAAAATCATAGATGGAGAGTACATTCTGAGAATTAAACTAAAAGTTGCAGAGAAAGTAAAATACAGGGAGTGATTCTCCAATTTCCAACCCCCTTTTTTGATTCAAAACTACCCCTATATATACTACTCTTCTGATCTTCTAGTTGGTTCTTCAAATCTTGGATATGGGCCTTTGGATCTTGAGTTTGAAGCAGTTATCTTCTTCAGTGAGCTTAGCTTTACTTGCAGAGAGAAAGTATGAAGTGGGCAGGGACTTAGCTTAGGACGTTAGTGGCGTTAACGTTAAGTGAAAGTGTGGGTTCGAGAACGTTAGTGGCAGTCACCTTTTTCACTAACGTTCCTAACCAAAGGATAATTCACGTTAACTTCAACGTTAGTGGCACCAACGTGACCGCTAATGTTGCCTCTTGGTCCTTCGCATACGTTATTGGGACTTACCTTTTCCAATAACGTTGAGAATCCTCCCTTCCCCCTACGTTAGACTTCACGTTAGTGTGGCTAACGTGACCTCTAACGTAGGCTTGCCAAATCTTCGAAAACGTTAGTGACACTTACCTTTGTCACTAACGTTTCAAAACGCCCCTACTTCCCACGTTAGAGTTCACGTTAACTAGGTTAACGTGGCTTCTAACGTGGTGGTGATAGCCATCTCCAACGTTAGTGAAAAAGGTGAGTGTCACTAACGTTGGCTCATCATTCTTCAATCCATGTTAGCTTCCACGTTAACTAAGTTAACGTGAGAGTTAATGTTGCTCATAGTGGCTCATTCCAATGTTAGTGACAAAGGTGAGTGTCACTAACGTTGGCGATTCTTGCTCCCTCCACGTTAGCTTCCATGTTAACTAAGTTAACGTGGCAACTAACGTGGCTCAAACTGGCTTAGTCCAACGTTAGTGACAAAGGTGAGTGTCACTAACGTTGGCCATTCTTTTTCTTCTTTCACGTTAGAGTTCACGTTAACTTAGTTAACGTGACTCTTAACGTGGGCTATGATGGCTTCGAGGACGTTATTGGCGATTACTTTTCTCATTAACGTTGCAAGCTAGCTCCCATTCCATGTTAGTGGTTACATTAGTTAGACTAACGTGGCTGCTAACGTGGTTCTTCCTTGCTTCCTTTGTCCTGAAATCAAGCAATAGAGTGCATTAAAGTTCTAATCCAAATCATGAGACATGCATCATCCAATTTGTCATTCAATTCTTGTATAATTCTCATGAAATCATGTAAAGTGCACAATGTTTGCTTAAATCAAGATGTAAGTGAAATTCTACCCAAAACTTGCTTATTTCCTAAGAAAATGCATGAAACTACCCTAAAACAGTAAAGAAAAGGTCAGTGAAACTGGCCAAAATGCCCTGGCATCAGTCGTCCAAGTAATACCTTACGCGAGTAAGGGTCGATCCCACGGAGATTGCCGGCTTGAAGCAAGCTATGGTTATCTTGTAAATCTTAGTCAAGCGGATTCAATTGGTTATGAGTTTTGATAATTGAAAGATAAATAAAACATAAAATAAAATAAAGATACTTATGTAATTCATTGGTGGGAATTTCAGATAAGCATTTGGAGATGCTTTGTTGCTTCTGAACCTCTGCTTTCCTATTGTCTTCATCCAATCATGCGTGCTCCCTTCCATGGCAAGTTGTATGATCCTCTCAGTGAAAATGGTCCAAGTACGGTTTCTGCACAACTAATCAACTGTCGGATTTCTCGTCTCGGATGAAAATTACCAGGTACAGCTACCGCACGGCTAATCATCTGTCGGTTCTCACTTGTGTCGGAATAGGATCTCTCTATCCTTTTGTACACTGTCACTGCGCCCAACATTCGTGTGTTTGAAGCTCTTCACAGTCATTGACGTTGGGATTTTTGCCAGTAAAGAATGTCATAAAAACAGTCGCGTTGTAGATATAGTCTCTAAACTGACAAAAATCCCTTTGTACAAACGTTTTGGTTGTCACAAGTAACAAACCCCTTTGAAATTGATAACCGAGTATTCGAACCTCGGGTCGTCTTCTCAAGGAATTGCAGGGAATTATGTTCTTATTATTGGTTATGAAGATTGTAAATTGGGGGTTTTGGAAGTTTGGGCAATGCGCACAGGTATATTTTCGAGCAATAAAAATAAATAAATAACTGTAAAATAAACTCTTGGCAAGGTATGAGAACCGAAAATCCTGTCCTTGTTATCCTTATCAGATGTGATGAGAATTAGATTTTAATCCCACTTAGTTAAGTCAAGTGGACTAATTAGCTTGATTCTCAAGTCCTAGTCAACTCCTGTGGAGAGACTAGTGTTAGAGCAATCCTAGCTAAAGCAAAATCTGCCAATTTCAACCACTCCTGAGTTTGACAACTCAAGTGTTACCAATTATCTAACCAAAACCAAAAGGAAGAAAATATCTAAATTAAACTAAAAGCAAAGCAATCTTAAATCTGAAATACCTCAAATAATATTAATTAAGAAAATCGTAACATGAATGTAGCATAAGCCAAATAGGCAACATAACTAATATAAGCATTAAAGTATCTGAACGTAAGAGATAAATATAAAGTAAAAGAACGTTGAACCTGGGATTGAGAGTCACTCCTAAAACTAAGAGAAATCCTAAATCGTAATCCTAAGAGAGAGGAGAGAACCTCTCTCTCTAAAAACTACATCTACTCCTAAAAATGTGAATGTGAGAGCCTCCTTATGAATGGATGCAATCCCCCACTTTATAGCCTCTAATCTGTGTTTTCTGGGCCGAGAACTGGGTAAAAAACAGTCCAGAATTTGCTGGTTTCGAATTTTGCCACGCTGGATTTCCGTCACTACGACGCGGCCGCATGGATCACGCGGTCGCATCACCTAGCGTCAGGGAAACTATAACATATTATATATCAAATAGAAGCCCCAGACGTTAGCTTTCCAATGCAACTGGAACCGCATCGTTTGGACCTCTGTAGCTAAAGTTATAACCGTTTGAGTGCAGAGAGGTCAGGCTGGACAGCTTAGCAATTTCTCCAACTTCTTGCATTCCTTCCACTTTTGCATGCTTTCTTCCCATTCTCCAAGCCATTCCTGCCTTATAATATCTGAAAACACTTAACACACATATCAAGGCATCTAATGATAATAAGAGAGGATTAATAATAAGCAAATATAAGATCAAAGAAGCATGTTTTCAATTAAAGCATATAATTAGGAAGGAAATATAAAACCATGCAAATAGTATGAATAAGTGGGTAAAGAGTTAATAAAAACCACTCAATTGAGCACAAGATAAACCATGAAATAGTGGTTTATCAACCTCCCCACACTTAAACACTAGCATGTCCTCATGCTAAGCTCAAGAGAAGCTATAAAGATGAAGAGGAATGGTAGGATGTATGAAATGCAATCCTATCTATATGAATGCAACTACATGCAAAATGTTTCTACCTACTTGGTTAAAAATAAATAAGTTCTCCAAGACAAACATAAATCAGATTTCACTAATTCAAATCATAAAATAAAAATCAGGTAAACTTGTAAGAAGACAGCTCATAAAAGCAGGGAACATAGAATCAAGCATTGAACCCTCACTGGTAGTGTATATCACTCTAATCTCTCAAGTGTATAGGGTTATTCACTCTACTCTTCTCTAGTCATGCTTTCTAAACCTTGTTCTTCATCTAACCAATCAACAAATATTTAATGTACCAATGCAAACATCATGAGGTCTTTTCAAGGTTGTAATGGGGCTGAGGTAAAGGTAAGGATATATGTATGGCCAAGTGAGCTATAATATGAATCTTCAATTAACCTAAGCTCTCACCTAATATACATATACTCTATATACTTTTAAATTCATGCCTAGCTACCCATAATTCTCACTTTTGTATAATTTCCATACTCATGTACCAAATTTTTCTTTAATTTTTATCACATGTGCATTGATCTTTTATTAAACTTAATATTGGGGTAATTTTGTCCCCTTATTTACATATTTATTGAGTATTTTTGGATTTTTTCTCTTTTTTCTCTTTTTTTTTCTTCTTTTTTTTTTGTAGAGAAACAAACATAACTTATCAATGCACATGGATTTTTTATTATTTTTCTATTTTGATTTTTCATGAGTAAGTTCCCAAATTCCTGATATTCAAATAAATTAGAAATATTATACTTTTCCTTTATTAACCCATGTTCCCACAATTTCCCCATACTTAATTAACACACTATCTTAAGCTAACCAAAGATTCAATTGGGATATTTAATTGTTTTTCTGCTTTAAGGCTAGTGATGTGGTAAAATACAGAACAAGAGGGGGTTAAAAGGCTCAAAGTGGCTGACAAGGGTGATTTAAAGGGTAGGCTTATTTGGGATAAGTGAGCTAAAATCAAATAATGGTCTCAATCATATACAAACATGTAAATACACTAAATAATGGACATATAGGTTGGAACAAAATATAGATTACAATCATAGAGAAGGGAACACACAGGAATAAAATATTTATGGTTAAATAATGTAACATGTAAATAAGCTCAAAGTCTCACAGGTTGTGTGTTCTTTGACTCAAAAACCATGTTCCAAATACAACTTCAAACAAGTTTTAACATAAAATTTTTTCAATTTAAATTAGTGAAATTTTTCAAAGATAGGGTCTTAAAAGAATTTTATTACTTTAACTAAGTAGTAACTAAATGCATAAAATCAAACAAATATGCAAATGCAACACTGAACTAATAAATAAAATAAAATATTGGTGTTGAAACAGAAAGGTACTAACCCATGGAGATCGGTATCGACCTCCCCACACTTAAAGATTGCACCGTCCTCGGTGCATGCGAAGATGTGCAAGTGGACGGGTTACTTCAAATGATGCTCTTCTCATCAAAGAATGTGCGTAGGAACTTGTTTGTCTCTCCCATTAAGAAGCTTTTCCTCTCCCTTTGTGGTGGCCATCCTGAAAGAAGAGGGAAAAGAAAAAGTAACCCAAAAAAGATAGAAAATAAATAAATAAAATATGGGTGTTAATGCCAGATAATAAGGGTCTCAATTACATGGTAGCTACAACATGCAAGTGAGAAAACAATAGAAGTACATGGCAGATCAAGAGTGCAAAAATTTGCAACAATGGGAGGAGAGAGTGGGTAATGAAAGACAATGTAAGTTCGTGGCAATGCAAATGAAGTGCAAGTATTATAAAATATTGGCATTGGTAGATAATTAATATCATCCCACAGTGTAAAACAAGTTATTAAGCACCAAAGTAATTCAAGAAAAGATGTAACAGTTGAATAAGAACTTTTAAACACCAAAATTAATAAATTTAAAAAAAATAAAAATATGCAATGAAAAAAAGTATGCAAATAAATTAAATAAAATAGAATGGGAGTGAGAGAAAATAAGAGAGGAAGAAGAAAGAAAAAAAGAAAAGATAAGAGAATAAGGATTCGGAGAAGAAAAGATAAGAAAATTGGCACTAATCTGGATAGGTTGTGCGACGCTGGCGACGCGGTCGCGTGGGTGACGCGGTCGCGTGGTGCGCAATAAGGTTAGGTGACGCGGACGCGTGGGGCACGCGATCGCGTGACTTGATTTGTGCTAGTGGCGCGAGTGCAGCCTCGCGGTCGCACAACTCTCTGTTCAAAACTTAGTATTGCCAAAATCCTGGGTGACGCGATCGCGTGAGTGGCCATCATGGGGATATGACGCGGACGCGTGGGGCACACGTTCGCGTGGTGAGGCTTAGGCTTTCAGCACGATTCCAGCCCAACTCCAGCTCAACTTTCGGCCATGCACCCTTTGACGTCGAAATCTAGGTCACGCGGCCGCGTGGGGCACGCGATCGCGTGGGAGGCCAGTATTCCCCTGCGACGCGGACGCGTCAGCGATGCGGTCACATGGGACGAATTGTGCCACTGGCACGCCTCCAGCCTTGCTCCAGCGTGACTCTCTGTTCATTTTTATTTTCTCTTCTCTCCTTGCGACGCGGACGCGTCGCTGATGCGGTCGCGTCGCGTGCTCGCTTTTTTGTTTTTTATAATCTGAAAAATGCAGAATGCAGTGTTAATATGAATGTGATGCAAAACTCCAGGTTCAATATAACAAAATAGAATAAAATTCAAAAATAAATAAAACTAAGTAATGAAAAGGGAACGATCATACCATGGTGGGTTGTCTCCCACCTAGCACTTTTAGTTATAGTCCTTAAGTTGGACATTTGATGAGATTCCTGCTATGGTGGCTTGTGCTTGTACTGATCCAGGAATCCCCACCAATGTTTGTATTTCCAGTAGCCTCCGGGGTCCCAAACTAAGCATGTAAAGCCCTTAAGAAGCTTCAAACAGATTCTTAGGCTCCCGGGGTGACAAATGCCAGAACAGATTCCAGGATCCCAAACTTTACTTTTACACCCGTTCTTGTCTCGATCTGCACTTTTCCAGCCGGGTGAAAGGTGATCTGAATTCTCACTGCAGCGACCAAACAGCTTCCTAGACCCATTCAGTTGAGCTTTATACCAACCTTTGCGTTTAAACTTAAAGCTTCCAACCATGATGAACCTTGCTTGACAATTCTTATCACTGGCCATCTTCCTCTTACTCTTAATGCCACAAAGAGCTCTAAGTTGACCATCCGTCTCCAGTAGCCCATATTCAAGTGGGATTAGAAAGCTATGGGATATGAATTTTACCCACTTGAATGTTGTGAAGGATGATGGCAACTTAGGGGGAGGTGTTTTTAATGAAATTGCAAGCTCCACTCCCTTGTGCTCTTCTCTGATAATTACCACCACTTTGCAAGCTTCTTCAATTTCAACCTCTTCTTCTTGGTAGATTTCTTCCAATTCAATCTTCTCTTCATTGCTTTCCAAGGGCATGGGAGGTTGTGCTTCTTCTTCTTGAATCTCCATCTCTTGATCAACCTCTTCCAAGTCTTCAACTGGGATATGCCTTGGAGGTTGTACACCCTCCTTAGCATCAATTTCAAACGTCTTGGAAGGGGGTTCTATGACTGGACTTTCCCATGGAGGTTCTGCATCTCCTAAGTCTTCAACCAATTCTTCTTCTTCTTGAACAATGACAGCTTCTTCTACTTGTTCTAGTACGAATTCATTCTCTGTCTTGTCCACTGGGGTTTCTGGTATCTCCTTCATGCTACGCTCTTCACAAGACTGTCCACATGGAGCTGTGGCTAATCCTTGTATATTTGAGCGCCTAGAAGCCCATTGAATTAATGCTTGCTCCAGTTGTTGAGTGGTTGTCTGAAATCGATCCACTGTTTCCTTGAAATGATCCTTTGTCTCTTGATGCACTCGGTTATCATAGGTAGGATCATAGTGCTCTTAGATTGATGGATATGGAGATGGCAAATATTGAGGTGGTGGTGGGATGGGGAGATCATTCTGTGATTGAAAAGGAAGTGCACTAGAGCTTGAGGGTTGATTGTTAAAGGTATTTGGTGGTCTGATTTGGGCGGCGAGAGCTCGTATAGTAGAGTTTAGATCGGTAAGTGCTCTCTCCATGGAGGTTTGGGGTGGATCTATGTATGGTTCATTTGGTTCATAAGGTTGTTGGTATGGTGGATGTGGGTTAGGGTCATATGGAGGTGAATGGCAGAAAGGGGCTTGTGAGTTTGGTGGTCCAAAGTTATGTTGAGGAAAGGGTTTATTGGCATATGGTGGTGGTTGTTGATAGTCCATTGGAGGTGGTTGTTGCCATGAGGGTTGATCAAATCCTTGTGGCTCCTCCCATCTTTGATTGTTCCAACCTTGATGCCTGTTCTCATTGTAATTTCTTCTTCCTGCAATATTATTGTAACCAGGCTCATAGCCAAAGGGGTAAGAGTTCATAGTAGCAAATAAAAAATTAAAAACAAAAATAAAAATAAATTTAAATTAAAAGGTTATTTAAATTTTGAATTTGAAAATTAAATTTTAAAATTTTGAATTTTAAATTTTTGAATTTTGAATTTTTGAATTTTGAAATTTGATTTTTTGAAATAAGATAAGATAAAAAAATTTTAAAATAAAAACCAATAACCTCTTAACTTAAGAAAAGGCAAAAATAAAAATAAAAATAAAAACAAATAAACAGGTAAAAGAAAATATTTACAATAACCAATAATAAGGCACACGTTTGCAATTCTCCGGCAACGGCACCATTTTGACGTTGGAATTTTTGCCAGTAAAGAATGTCATAAAAACAGTCGCGTTGTAGATATAGTCTCTAAACCGACAAAAATCCCTTCGTACAAACATTTTGGTTGTCACAAGTAATAAACCCATTTGAAATTGATAACCGAGTATTCAAACCTCGGGTCGTCTTCTCAAGGAATTGCAGGGAAGTATGTTCTTATTATTGGTTATGAAGATTGTAAATTGGGGGTTTTGGAAGTTTGGGCAATGCGCACAGGTATATTTTCGAGTAATAAAAATAAATAAATAACTGTAAAATAAACTCTTGGCAAGGTATGAGAACCGGAAATCCTATCCTTATTATCCTTATCAGATGTGATGAGAATTGGATTTTAATCCCACTTAGTTAAGTCAAGTGGACTAATTAGCTTGATTCTCAAGTCCTAGTCAACTCCTGTAGAGAGACTAGTGTTAGAGCAATCCTAGCTAAAGCAAAATCTGCCAATTTCAACCACTCCTGAGTTTGACAACTCAAGTGTTACCAATTACCTAACCAAAACCAAAAGGAAGAAAATATCTAAATTAAATTAAAAGCAAAGCAATCTTAAATCTGAAATACCTCAAATAAAATTAATTAAGAAAATCGTAACATGAATGTAGCATAAGCCAAATAGGCAACATAACTAATATAAGCATTAAAGTATCTGAACGTAAGAGATAAATATAAAGTAAAAGAACGTTGAACCTCGGATTGAGAGTCACTCCTAAAACTAAGAGAAATCCTAAATCCTAATCCTAAGAGAGAGGAGAGAACCTCTCTCTCTAAAAACTACATCTACTCCTAAAATTGTGAATGTGAGAGCCTCCTTATGAATGGATGCAATCCCCCACTTTATAGCCTCTAATCTGTGTTTTTTGGGCCGAGAACTGGGTCAAAAACAGTCTAGAATTCGCTGGTTTCGAATTTTGTCACGCTGGATTTCCGTCACTGCGACGCGGCCGCATGGATCACGCGGTCGCATCACCTAGCATCAGGAAAACGATAACATATTATATATCAAATCGAAGCCCCGGACGTTAGCTTTCCAACGCAAGTAAAACCGCATCGTTTGGATCTCTGTAGCTAAAGTTATAGCCGTTTGAGTGCAGAGAGGTCAGGCTGAACAGCTTAGCAATTTCTCCAATTTCTTGCATTCCTTCCACTTTTGCATGCTTTCTTCCCATCCTCCAAGCCATTCCTGCCTTATAATATCTGAAAAACACTTAACACACATATCAAAGCATCTAATGGTAATAAGAGAGGATTAATAATAAGCAAATATAAGATCAAAGAAGCATGTTTTCAATTAAAGCACATAATTAGGAAGGAAATATAAAACCATGCAAATAGTATGAATAAGTGGGTAAAGAGTTAATAAAAACCACTCAATTGAGCACAAGATAAACTATGACATAGTGGTTTATTAGTCATCTCATCCCAGATCCTACACGAAATACCACAAAAAAGGTTTAGACTTTTCAGATCTCGGGAATGCTGCCAATTAGTTCTAGCCTCTACCATGAAGGTTCTAATCTCACGGACTCGGTCCATGGATTAGAGACCCAAGAGAATATACTCTGGCTGTCGTCCAATGACTATGTTGAACATCATGTAGACCGCTTGTGGTTGTCAGGCACGCGGATCTTGGCTAAGCGAGTAACGAAGATAGTGGGTGATTGTCATGGGTCACCCCTTCATTCTGACTTAACTGAATTAAGTACGAGAGTTTATCTTGGAGAAGAAGTAAGCGTGAATTAAAAGAGAAACAATAGTACTTGCATTAATTCATGAAGAACAACAGAGCTCCGCACCTTAATCTATGAGGTGTAGAAACTCCACCGTAGAAAATACATAAGAGAAAAAAGTCTAGGCATGGCCGAATGGCCAGCCTCCCAAATGTAACATAAAAGTGAAAAGAGGTTCTAAAGATGGATAAAAGATGGATAGATCTGAATACAATAGTAAAAAGTGCTATTTATACTAAACTAGTTACTAAGGATTACAGAAAATAAGTAACTAAGTGCAGATAGTGCAGAAATCCACTTTCGGGGCCCACTTGGTGTGTGCTTGGGTTGAGCATTGAGCTTTACACATGCATAGGCTTTTTGTAGAGTTAAACGCCAGCTTGGATGCCTGTTTGGGTGTTTAACTCCAGTTCTGGTGCCAATTCTGGCATTTTACGCCAGAAAAGGGTCTCTGGTGGATGTTTAAACGCCTGTTTGGTCCATCAAATCTCAGGCCTATTATACATTGCTGGAAAGCCCAAGATGTCTACTTTCCAACGCAATTGAGATCGCGCCAATTGGGCTTCTGGAACTCCAGAAAATCCACTTCGAGTGCAGGAGGGTCAGAATCCAACAATATCTGCAGTCCTTTCTCAGCCTCTGAATCAGACTTTTGCTCAGATCCTTCAATTTCAGCCAGAAAATACCTGAAATTACAGAAAAATATACAAACTCATAGTAAAGTCCATAAATGTAATTTTTGCATAAAAACTAATAAAAATATAATAAAAAGTAACTAAAACATACTAAAAATTACCTAAAAACAATGCCAAAAAGCGTATAAATTATCCACTCATCAAAGGGTGAACTCTTGTATATATATACTAATCTGCTAGCTAAGAATTATAGAAATATGATAAACTAGTCTTGTAGTGCAAAAATCCACTTATGGGGCCCACATAGTGAGTGCTTGGGTTGAGCTTGAGTATCTCCCACGAGCTAGTTCCCCTTAGGGGCGTTGAATGCTGGCTAAGGACTCCTTTTTGGGTGTTAGATGCCAGCTGCTCCCCTGTGGGCACTGGACGCCAGGAATAGGGTTGGTGGCTGGCGTTGAACGCCAGTTTTAGGCCTTCATTTCCAAATCAAAGTATGCACTATTATATATTTCTAGAAAGCTCTAGATGTTAGCTTTCCATAGTCGTTGAGAGCGTGCCATTTGGATTTTTGTAGCTCCAGAAAAGCTCCTTCGAGTGCATGGAGGTCAGCTCCTGACAACATCTGCAGTCCTTTCTCTGTCTCTGAATCAGACTTTTGCTCAAGCTCCTTAATTTCAGCCAGAAAATACCTGAAATTACCAAGAAACACACAAACTCGAAGTAGAATCCAAAAATGTGAATTTTGCACTAAAACCTATGAAAACTTAGTAAAACTTAAACAAAACATAATGAAAACTATATGAAAATGATGCAAAAAAGCATGTAAAATATCTGCTTATCAGTAATTGAAAGGATAAAATATTCGAGGAGCCTTGAATAACGGATAAAAAAATCGCAGAATAAAAGCGCAACGCTCAGGAACAAGATTACTTGCATGCGAAAAAAACTAAGGTTCATAAACGTATATATATATATATATAGAGAGAGAGAGAGAGAGAGAGAGAGAGAGAGAGAGTAAGAGTAGAGGGTAAAGAGTACAAGATAACAAGCTCCTAACTCAGTCTGTGAGGATAAGGCTGGCCAGAGAATATTTACATACAAAAATATATAACTCATAGCCCAAAATACCAGTATGAAACCCTAGTTCTCCATAAACCTCTAAGAGGTGCAACATTAAGACATATATATATATATATATATATATATATATATATATATACATGAGGAGAGTCTATTCATATACAACAAAAGATCACAAGTAAGGTCCCAAAATATCCACTTCGCTGCAGAAACTCCAGACGCCTAGCGTGGTGCCTCTCGGCCTGCATCTGAAAAACAACAATATCGTATGGAATGAGAACTGGGGGTTCTCAGTATGGTAAAGGTGCCACGTACATAAGATATAAGGTCATGAGAAAGCCAGAGGCAATCCTAGAACTTCGATACTCAAGTTATAAATCTTAAAGAGCTAAAACAGAAACCATAAGCGGGTGGCCCTCTAAGGTTCTAACTTAACCAAAACTAAACTAAAACACTTAATCTTTCCATCTTTCCTCCGTTTCTCCAACTCCGGTGAATTCGCACAGACAAACAAGCAGACAATGGCAAGCACAGGTAGAATACAAGTAATACAGATAGCAAGTATAACAATTATCATTTTAAAATCACTTAGGCATTCCCAATTAATGCACAAACAAGCAATTCAAACAAATATGCATATAATGCACAATCATTCTTCACAGCCATGGCATCACATATACTTCATGCATTCACATTTTCCACATATAATTCATCACTTTCCAGCCTTACTTCACCCCCAATTTACCACTTTTTATTGGCTCCATCTTATTACAAGGCATACTATTAAGATCTAGGGCTAAAAGAATGACAATAAAGGTTTAGAGGTTTGAAATTAAGCTTTAAAACACAAAATCCATATTTGCTGAAACAGGGGCCACTCGTATGCATGAGAGTGCAATTTGCCCATCACGCGTACGCATTACCTCGTCCACGTACGCAAGTACGCTGGACAAGAATCAAACGTCGACATATGAAGCCCCAAGCTCGCGTACGCAAGGGTCTCTTTTTGCCCATGCTTACGTATGTAGCACATGCCCGTGTACGCATGCATGCCAAAGAAAAATGCCCATCCGCGTATGGAGGGGTTTGCTACGCATGCATTGCAAATTAGTCAAAAATGGCTAAGTCTGCAGAATTTCAATTTTACATTCCGAACTTTCGACGGACATAACTTTCTCGTTTCAAAACATTTTTCATCCGTTCTTCAAATAGCATAAACTTTATGAACCCAATTTTCATATGAAATAGGTTTGAAACAATTTAGGGGTCTGAAAGCCGAGTTATGGCTAGCTGAAGTTTGGCCAAAAATCAAATTTACACAAAATCCTCAAACTCTATTTTCATTAAAAACCAAACTCAATCCCAACCTCCTAAAGATATATTCAGCACGGCAACATACCATATCACACTAACACATCATTAAAAATCTCTACATCATACCACAATCAATCATACCTCAATATTACACAATTTTACACCTAAATTTCTTAGTTTAATCAACAAGATTATCAACAATCCATCATATATGTATTATCAACATCATCAACATGTCAATCATTATTCAATCACCATTTTAGCATTCTATTTCCACCACAACAATGATCACCAAGACATGCTCAATCCATATCATCAATCAATATCACAAGTGCTAAACATTCAACATACTTAATCCTTCCAACCTATCCTATGGTCCTCTAGCCTATGTTTTCACAAGACATTATATATTAAATACGAGAAACCTAAACCATACCTTGGTCGATTTCCTCCTATAACCCAAGGGCACAACCAAAATGTTCAAAACTCAGCCCCAAGAATCCAAAGCAATGACACCCAAAGCTCCACCAAGACTTCAATTTACATACTTACACACCTAATATACATAATCATATATACATACCCAAAACTCAATACCTAACACATTCAATCAAGGAATTAACTAGAGTTCTAGGATTCTCACCTTACTCAAGCTCTAATGAAGCAAGATTAAGTGTTTCTTCCATGATAATTCGAATCTAAACACCAAAATTAAATAATTTTCAACAACTTTGCTCATGAATTTTGAAACTGGAAATGAAGAAATTGAGGAGAAAACATGACTACCTTACCTTACAATGTTCTTGGCTTTGTAGAGCTTGACACTGCGAAAAGATATAGTGGTTTTATTATGTGAGTGAGGGTTTGGTTATAGAAGAGTGTTCTTCCCCCTTTTGGTGAGTCCCTAGCGTGTTTGCATGCTGAAAGAGGAGAGAATGAGCTTCATCTCATTTGTTTAATGAGTTGGTTGGGCCCACAGGCCCGATTTGACTGGTTCGGCCCGTTTGGCCCAATCTTAGGCCAAATTCTTTGAAATTAGTGTCAAAATTCAAATTTTAATTAGCTCTATCTTATAAAACTATAAAATTCACATTTTTAATTTTTTTATTAAAATTTAATTTACTAACTAATGATTTGCTAATTTCACGGGGTTTACATCCAATGCCACCATTGTTGCCACAGTCACCATCACCTCTGCATGTGAGAAAGGAGAGAGAGAAAACAAGATAGAGGGAAAGGGGAGAGAGGCGATGAGGAGGGGAAGGAGAAGGTTGTTCTAGTGCCGTCGTTCGTGCCCTTCGTCACCGTCACCGTTCTGCACGGTGTCTTCAGCACTGAAGTCATCCGCTACCACCGTCGAGCTTTGTTGGAGTTGGTGCTGCTTTTGGAGGTTTGGAGGGAAGGCTTGCTAAATTCTGCCTCTGCTCCTAGCTCTCGCAGCTGCTAGAGCCTCTGCTGCCATCAGAGTGCTGTTCGGTTGATGCTGCTTGGTGCACGAAATTGTGATCTCAATGGCACCAACAACTTGGTACGCACAATTGTAATCTCAATTATTCTTCACAACTCCGCACAACTAACCAGCAAGTGCACCGGGTCGTTGGTGCACGAAATTGTGATCTCAGGCAATGGCGCCAGAAACTCTGTACGCAAGTCTTAATAAATTGTTTTTCATTCACAACTTCGATACAACTAACCAGCAAGTGCATTGGGTCGTCCAAGTAATAAACCTTACGTGAGTAAGGGTCGATCCCACGGAGATTGTTGGTATAAAGCAAGCTATGGTCACCTTATAAATCTTAGTCAGGCGGATATAAAATAGTTATGGAGTTTTCGAACATAAATAATAAATAGATAGAAAATAAGGATAGAAACACTTATGTATATCATTGGTGAGAATTTCAGATAAGTGTATAGAGATGCTTTCATTCCTCTGAACCTCTGCTTTCCTGCTGTCTTCATCCAATCAGTCTTACTCCTTTCCATGGCTGGCTTTATGTAAGGACATCACCGTTGTCAATGGCTACTTTTTATCCTCTCTAGAAAATGGTCTGATGCGCTGTCACTGCATGGCTAATCATCTGGAGGCATCACCCTTGTCAATGGCTGCATCCCATCCTCTTGTGAAAATGGTCCAAATGCTTTGTCACAGCATGGCTAATCATCTGAGGTTCTCGATCATACTGGAATAGGATTCACCCTCCTTTTGCGTCTGTCACTACGCCCAGCACTCGCGAGTTTGAAGTTCGTCACAGTCATTAAATCCCAGAGTCCTACTCAGAATACCACAGACAAGGTTTAGACTTTCCAGACTCTCATGAATGCCGCCATCAATCTAGCTTATACCACGAAGATTCTGATTAAGAGATCCAAGAGATACTCATTCAATCTAAGGTGGAACGGAAGTGGTTGTCAGGCACGCGTTCGTGGGGGAATGATGATGATTGTCACGTTCATCACATTCAGGTTGAAGTGCGAATGAATATCTTAGAAGTGGAATAAGTTGAATTGAATAGAAAAACAGTAGTACTTTGCATTAATCTTTGAGGAACAGCAGAGCTCCACACCTTAATCTATGGAGTGCAGAAACTCTACCGTATGAAAATACATAAGTGATAATGGTTCAGGCATGGCCGAATGGCCAGCCCCCATGAAAGTCTAAGATAGCATAAAACTGATCAAAGATGTCTAATACAATAGTAAAAAGTTCTATTTATAATAAACTAGTTACTAGGGTTTATAGAAGTAAGTAATTGATGCATAAATCCACTTCCGGGGCCCACTTGGTGCGTGCTTGGGCTGAGCTTGAATGTTACACGTGTAGAGATCAATCTTGGAGTTGAACGCCAGTTTGTAACGTATTTCTGGCGTTCAACTCTGGCTTGTGACGTGTTTCTGGCGTTTAACTCAAGACAGCAGCGTAGAACTGGTGTTCAACGCTCTTTTACGTCATCTAAACTCGGCCAAAGTATGGACTATTATATATTTCTGGAACGCCCTGGATGTCTACTTTTCAAAGCAATTAGAAGTGCGCCATTTTGAGTTCTGTAGCTCCAGAAAATCCACTTTGAGTGCAGGGAGGTCAGAATCCAACAGCATCAGCAGTCCTTCTTCAACCTCTGAATCTGATTTTTTCTCAAGTCCCTCAATTTCAGCCAGAAAATACCTGAAATCACAGAAAACACAAAAACTCATAGTAAAGTCCAGAAATGTGAATTTAACATAAAAACTAATGAAAACATCCCTAAAAGTAACCAGATTCTACTAAAAACAGTGCCAAAAAGCGTATAAATTATCCGCTCATCACAACACCAAACTTAAATTGTTGCTTGTCCCCAAGCAACTGAAAATCAAATAGGATAAAAAGAAGAGAATATACTATAAATTCCAAACTATCAATGAAACATAGCTCCAGTTAAATGAGCGGGACTTGTAGCTTTTTGCCTCTTGAATAGTTTTGGCATCTCACTTTATCCATTGAAGTTCAGAATGATTGGCATCTATAGGAACTCAGAGTTCAGATAATGTTATTGATTCTCCTAGTTCAGTATGATGATTCTTGAACACAGCTATTTTATGAGTCTTGGCCGTGACCCTAAGAACTTTGTTTTCCAGTATTACCACCGGATACATAAATGCCACAGACACATAATTGGGTGAACCTTTTCAGATTGTGACTCAGCTTTGCTAAAGTCCCCAATTAGAGGTGTCCAGGGTTCTTAAGCACACTCTTCTTTTGCTTTGGACCTTGACTTTAACCGCTCAGTCTCAAGTTTTCACTTGACACCTTCACGCCACAACCACATGGTTAGGGACAGCTTGGTTTAGCCGCTTAGGCCAGGATTTTATTCCTTTAGGCCCTCCTATCCACTGATGCTCAAAGCCTTTGGATCCTTTTTATTTACCCTTGCCTTTTGGTTTTAAGGGTTATTGGCTTTTTGCTCTTGCCTCTTGGTTTTAAGAGCTTTTGGCTTTTTCTGCTTGCTTTTTATTTTTATTTTTTTTTCGCCTATTTTTTTTCTTTTTTTTTCTGCAAGCTTTGTTCTTTGCTACTTTTTCTTGCTTCAAGAATCATTTTTATGATTTTTCAGATTATCAAATAACATGTCTCCTTATCATCATTCTTTCAAGAGCCAACATATTTAACATTCTTAAACAACAACTTCAAAAGACATATGCACTGTTCAAGCATTCATTCAGAAAACAAAAAGTATTGTCACCACATCAATATAATTAAACTAAGTTCAAGGATAAATTCGAAACTCATGTACTTCTTGTTCTTTTGAATTAAAACAGTTTTCATTTAAGAGAGGTGATGGGTTCATAGGACATTCATAACTTTAAGACATAGTTACTAACTACTAATGATCATGTAATAAGACACAAACATGGATAAGCACTTAACATTAAGAAAACAAAAAACAGAAAATAAGAACAAGGAATGAGTTCACCTTAGTGATGGTGGCGTTTCCTTCTTGAGGAACCAATGATGTCCTTGAGCTCTTCTATGTCTCTTCCTTGTCTTTGTTGCTCCTCCCTCATTGCTTTTTGATCTTCTCTTATTTCATGAAGGATGATGGAGTGCTCTTGATGTTCCACCCTTAATTGTCCCATGTTGGAACTTAATTCTCCTAGGGAGGTGTTGATTTGCTCCCAATAGTTTTGTGGAGGAAAATACATTTGAGGCATCTCCGGGATCTCATGGTGATGAGCTTCATGCATCTCTTGAGATCCATGAATGGGCTCTCTTGCTTGCTCCATCCTTTTCTTAGTGATGGGCTTCTCTTCCTCAATGGGAATGTCTCCTTCTATGAAAGCTCCAGCTGAGTAACATAGATGGCAAATAAGATGAGGAAAAGCTAGCCTTGCCCCAGGAGAGCGCTTTTCGGCTATTTTGTAGAATTCAAGGGAGATGACTTCATGAACTTCTACTTCCTCTCTAATCATGATGCTATGAATCATGATGGCCCGATCCACAGTAACTTCAGATCGGTTGCTAGTGGGGATGATGGAGCGTTGGATGAACTCCAACCATCTATAGCCATAGGCTTGAGGTCCAGTCTTCTTAATTGAACCGGCTTGCCTTTGGAGTCAATCTTCCATTGAGCTCCTTCCACACATATGTCCATGAGGACTTGGTCCAACCTTTGATTAAAGTTGACCCTTCTAGTGTAGGGGCATGCATCTCCTTGCATCATAGGCAAGTTAAACGCCAACCTCACATTTTCCGGACTAAAATCTAAGTATTTCCCCCGAACCATTGTAATATAATTCTTTGGGTTTGGGTTCTAACTTTGATCATGGTTCCTAGTGATCCATGCATTGGCATAGAACTCTTGAACCATTAGGATGCCGACTTGTTAGACGGGGTTTGTTAGAACTTCCCAACCTCTTCTTTGGATTTCATGTCGGATCTCCGGATACTCGTTCTTCTTGAGCTTGAAAGGGACCTCGGGGATCACCTTCTTCTTGGCCACAACATCATAGAAGTGGTCTTGATGAGCTTTGGAGATGAATCTTTCCATCTCCCATGACTCGGAGGTGGAAGCTTTTGTCTTTCCTTTCCCTTTTCTAGAGGATTCTCCGGTCTTGGGTGCCATCAATGGTAATGGAAAAACAAAAAGCTTATGCTTTTACCACACCAAACTTAGAATATTGCTTGCCCTCGAGCAAGAGAAGAAAGAATAGATGAAGAAGAAGAAGAAAATATGGAGGAGAGAGGGGAGGGGTGTATTCGGCCAAGAAGGGGAAGAGAGGGTTGTGTTGTGTGAAAATGAAGAAGAATGGAGGGCTTTATATAGGGAAGGGAGGGGGGGTAAGGTTCGGCCATAAGGGTGGGTTTTGGGTGGGAAATTGATTTTGAATTTTGAAGGTAGGTGGGGTTTATGAGGTAGGTTTATAGGGAAGAGTGGATGGATGTGAGTGGTGAAGTGGTTATAGGGAAGAGAGATTGAGGTGATTGGTGAAGAGTTTTGGAGAAGAGTGTTTATGGGATTGTGTGAAAGAGGGGTGAGAAGAAGTGAGTGGAGGTAGGTGGGGATCCTGTGGGGTCCACAGATCCTGAGGTGATCCTGTGGGGTCCACAGATTCTGAGGTGTTCAAGGATTTACAACCTTGCACCAAATTAGGCATGCAAAATGCCCTTACACACAACTCTGGGTGTTCAGCGCCAGATTGGTGCTTGTTCTGGGCGTTGAACGCCCATTTGTTGCCCATTTCTGGCGTTGAACGCCAGAACCATGCTTGTTCTGGGCGTTCAGCGCCAGCTCTTCTCCAGGGTGCAATTCTGGCATTCAAACGCCCAGATGCTGCCCATTTTGGGCATTCAGCGCTAGAACCACGCTCTGTTCTGGCGTTGAACGCCAGTGATGAGCGGATAATTTATACGCTTTTTGGCATTGTTTTTAGTATGTTTTTAGTAAGATCTAGTTACTTTTAGGGATGTTTTCCTTAGTTTTTATGTTAAATTCACATTTCTGGACTTTACTATGAGTTTGTGTTTTTCTGTGATTTCAGATATTTTCTGGCTGAAATTGAGGGACTTGAGCAAAAATCAGATTCAGAGGTTGAAAAAGGACTGCTGATGCTGTTGGATTCTGACCTTCCTGCACTCAAAGTGGATTTTCTGGAGCTACAGAACTCGAAATGGCGCGCTTCTAATTGCGTTGGAAAGTAGACATTCAGGGCTTTCCAGCAATATATAATAGTCCATACTTTGGCCAAGAATTGACGACGTAAACTGGCGTTCAACGCCAGCCTTCTGCCCAAATCTGGAGTCCAGCGCCAGAAAAGGATCCAGAACCAGAGTTGAACGCCCAAACTGGCACAGAAACTGGCGTTCAACTCCACAAATGGCCTCTGCACGTGCTACACTCAGGCTCAGCCCAAACACACACCAAGTGGGCCCAGGAAGTGGATTTATGCATCAATTACTTACTCATGTAAACCCTAGTGACTAGTTTATTATAAATAGGACCTCTTACTATTGTATTAGGCATCTTTGGATTACCTTATGATCCTTTGATCACGTTTTAGGGGGCTGGCCATCTCGGCCATGCCTGGACCTTTCACTTATGTATTTTCAACGGTAGAGTTTCTACACTCCATAGATTAAGGTGTGGAGCTCTGCTGTTCCTCAAAGATTAATGCAAAGTACTACTATTTTCTATTCAATTCTTCTTATTTCTCTTCTAAGATATCCATTCGCACCCAAGAACGTGATGAAGGTGATGATTATGTGTGACGCTCATCATCCTTCTCCCCTATGAACGCGTGCCTGACAAACACTTCTGTTCTACATGAATTAAGCTAGAATGAGTATCTCTTAGATCTCCTAACCAGAATCTTCGTGGCGTAAGCTAGAATGATGGCGGCATTCAAGAGAATCCGGAAGGTCTAAACCTTGTCTGTGGTATTCTGAGTAGGATTCAATGATTGAATGACTGTGACGAGCTCCTAACTCGCGATTACAGGGCGTTAGTGACAGACGCAAAAGGATAGTAAATCCTATTCTGGCATGATCGAGAACCGACAGATGAATAGCCGTGCCGTGACAGGGTGCGTGAGCATATTATTCACTGAGAGGATAAGATGAAGCCATTGACAAGGGTGATGCCTCCAGACGATTAGCCGTGCTGTGACAGGGCATTGGATCATTTTCTCGAGAGATGACCGAAAGTAGCCATTGACAGTGGTGATGTATCACATAAAGCCAGCCATGGAAAGGAGTAAGACGGATTGGATGAAGATAGCAGGAAAGCAGAGGTTCAGAGGAACGAAAAGCATCTCCATTCGCTTATCTGAAATTCCTACCAATGAATTACATAAGTATCTCTATCCCTCTTTTATTATATAATATTCGAAAACACCATTATCAATTTATATCTGCCTAACTGAGATTTGCAAGGTGACCATAGCTTGCTTCATACCAACAATCTCCGTGGGATTCGACCCTTACTCACGTAAGGTATTACTTGGACGACCCAGTGCACTTGCTGGTTAGTTGTATCGAAGTTGTGACCATTGTTAATTAAGATCAAAGCACCAAGCTTTGGAGCCATTACCAGGGATTGTTCGAGCCTGGACATCACAATTTCGTGCACCATGTTTTTGGCGCCGTTGCCAGGGATTGTTTGAGTTTGGACAACTGACGGTTCATCTTGTTGCTCAGATTAGGTAATTTTCTTTTTATTTTATTTTCAAAAATTTTTCAAAAATATTTTCAAAAATCTTTCATCTATTTTCGAAAAAAAAAAATAATAAAAATGTTTTCAAAAATTTTATTCAAGATTTTTAAGAATGAATTCTAGTGTTTCATGAAGCATGTGAAGCCTGGCTGGCTGTAAAGCCATGTCTAAATTCTTTTGGACTGAGGCTTCCAAACCATCAGAGGCAAGTTACATACTTGAAAAATGATGAGCAGCAATTTATTATCAAGAGCAATATACTCTGGTGTTACATGCTGAAGCTTGGCTGGCCATTGGCCATGTCTAGTGTTTTCGACTGGAGCTTTCTTGAAAGCTTGGCTGGCTAGTGAGCCATGTCTAATTCCTGGACTGAAGCTTTAGACTAAGAATGCAAGATTCCTGGAATTCATATTAAAAATTTTGGAATCCTTATTTTTCTTTTTCATATAATTTTCGAAAAATATAAAATAAAAATCCAAAAAAATTAGAAAATCATAAAAATCAAAAATATTTTCTGTTTCTTGTTTGAGTCTTGAGTCACATTATAAGTTTGGTGTCACTTGCATATGCATCTTGCATTTTTTCGAAAATATCATGCATTCATAGTGTTCTTCATGATCTTCAAGTTGTTCTTGGTAAGTCTTCTTGTCTGATCTTGATTTTTTGTTGTTGTGTCTTTTCATGTTTTTCATATGCATTCTTGAATTCTTAGTGTCTAAGCATTAAAGAATTCTAAGTCTGGTGTCTTGCATGTTTTCTTTGCATTAAAGATTTTTCAAAATTGTGTCTTGATGTTCACCATGACATTCAAAGTGTTCATCTTGACATTCATAGCATTCTTGCATGCATTCATTGTTTTGATCTAAAAATTTCATGCATTGCATATTTTTCATGTTTTTCATAAAACTTTCAAAAATCAAAAAATTATCTTTCCCTTTTTCTCTCATCAAATTCGAAAATTTGGATTGACGTTTTCAAAAATTTTAAAATCAAGTTGTTGCCAATGAGTCAAATCAAATTTTCAATTTGAAAATCTTATCTTTTTCAAAATCTTTTTCAAAAATCAAATCTTTCTCAAAATTATTAGTTATTTTCGAAAATTTCAAAAATGTTTTTCAAAAATCTTTTTCTTATTTTTATATAAAATTTTCGAAAATAACTAATCAATTAATGTTTTGATTCAAAAATTTGAAGTTTGTTACTTGCTTGTTAAGAAAGATTCAAACTTTAAGTTCTAGAATCATATCTTGTGATTTCTTATGAATCAAGTCATTAATTGTGATTTTAAAAATCAAATCTTTTTCAAAACTAATTTTATCATATCTTTTCAAAAATATCTTCTTATCTTATCTTTTTCAAAAATATCTTTTCAAAATATCTTTTCTAACTTCCTAACTTCTTATCTTTTCAAAAATTTGTTTCAACTAACTAACTAACTTTTTGTTTGTTTCTTAACTTTTTCAAAACTACCTAACTAACTCTCTCTCTCTAATTTTCGAAAATATCTCCCCTCTTTTTCAAAAATTTCTTTTTAATTAACTAATTATTTTTATTTTTTATTTTTATTTCAAAAATTTTCGAAAAATTACTAACAATTTTCAAAAACCAATTTTCAAAAATCACTAACTCTTTTTCAAAATAATTTTCGAAAATTATTCCTCCCCCATCTCATTCTATTTATTCATTCATGTCCTAACATCTCATCTCACATTCCAATCCTCACAGTTGTGTTTCTTCCTTTACATCACATCCTTTATCTCCCCCTCTTCTTCTACTTACAAAAGGATCCCTATACTGTGGTATAAAGGATCTCTATTATTATTATCATTTTTCTGGCCATTCTTCCTTGTCATATGAGCAGGAGCAAGGATAAGAACATTCTTGTGGAAGCAGATCCAGAACCTGAAAGAACTCTGAAGAGAAAATTAAGAGAAGCTAAAATACAACAATCCAGAGATAACCTTTCAGAAATTTTCGAACAGGCAAAGGAGATGGCAGGCGAAAATAATAATAATGCAAGGAGGATGCTTGGTGACTTTACTGCACCTGATTCCAATTTACATGGAAGAAGCATCTCCATTCCTGC
This sequence comes from Arachis ipaensis, assembly GCF_059453495.1. Classification (NCBI taxonomy): domain Eukaryota; kingdom Viridiplantae; phylum Streptophyta; class Magnoliopsida; order Fabales; family Fabaceae; genus Arachis; species Arachis ipaensis. The sequence goes on from NC_142444.1 coordinate 83,716,271, forward strand.
CATTGGAGCAAACAACTTTGAGCTGAAACCTCAATTAGTTTCTCTGATGCAGCAGAACTGCAAGTTTCATGGACTTCCATCTGAAGATCCTTTTCAGTTCTTAACTGAATTCTTGCAGATATGTGATACTGTTAAGACTAATGGAGTAGATCCTGAAGTCTACAGGCTCATGCTTTTCCCTTTTGCTGTAAGAGACAGAGCTAGATTATGGTTGGATTCTCAACCTAAAGACAGCCTGAACTCTTGGGATAAGCTGGTCACGGCTTTCTTAGCCAAGTACTTTCCTCCTCAAAAGCTGAGCAAGCTTAGAGCTGATGTTCAAACCTTCAGGCAGAAAGAAGGTGAATCTCTCTATGAAGCTTGGGAAAGATACAAACAGTTGACCAAAAAGTGTCCTTCTGACATGCTTTCAGAATGGACCATCCTGGATATATTCTATGATGGTCTGTCTGAGTTATCTAAGATGTCATTGGATACTTCTGCAGGTGGATCCATTCACCTAAAGAAAACGCCTGCAGAAGCTCAAGAACTCATTGACATGGTTGCTAATAACCAGTTCATGTACACTTCTGAAAGGAATCCTGTGAGCAATGGGACGCCTATGAAGAAGGGAGTTGTTGAGGTCGATACTCTGAATGCCATATTGGCTCAGAATAAAATATTGACTCAGCAAGTCAATATGATCTCTCAGAGTCTGCATGGAATGCAAGCTGCATCCAACAGTACTCCAGAGGCTTCTTCTGAAGAAGAAGCTTATGATCCTGAGAACCCTGCAATAGCAGAGGTAAATTACTTAGGTGAACCTTATGGAAACACCTATAACTCAACATGGAGAAATCATCCAAATTTCTCATGGAAGGATCAAAAGCCTCAACAAGGCTTTAATAATGGTGGAAGAAATAGGTTTAGCAATAGCAAGCCTTTTCCATCATCAACTCAGCAACAGACAGAGAACTCTGAACAAAATGCTTCTAATTTAGCAAATCTAGTCTCTGATCTATCTAAGGCCACTGTAAGTTTCATGAATGAAACAAGGTCTTCCATTAGAAATCTGGAAGCACAAGTGGGCCAGCTGAGTAAAAGAATCACTGAAATCCCTCCTAGTACTCTCCCAAGCAATACAGAAGAGAATCCAAAAGGAGAGTGCAAGGCCATTGACATAAGCGCCATGGCCGAACCTCTGAGGAGAGGAGAGGACGTGAATCCCAAGGAGGAAGACCCCCTGGGACGTCCAGTGATCAATAAGGAGCTTCCCTCTGGGGAACCAAAGGACTCTGAGGCTCATCTAGAGGCTATAGAGATCCCATTGAACCTCCTTATGCCCTTCATGAGCTCTGATGAGTATTCCTCTTCTGAAGAGAATGAGGATGTTACTGAAGAGCAATTTGCCAAGTTTCTTGGTGCAATCATGAAGCTGAATGCCAAATTGTTTGGCATTGATGCTTGGGAAGTTGAACCTCCCTTGTTCATCAATGAACTAAGTGATCTGGATCAACTGACATTGCCTCAGAAGAGACAGGATCCTGGAAAGTTCATAATATCCTGTACCATAGGCACCATGATCTTTAAGGCTCTGTGTGACCTTGGTTCAGGAATAAACCTCATGCCCCTCTCTGTAATAGAGAAACTGGAAATCTATGGGGTGCAAGCTGCTAAAATCTCACTAGAGATGGCAGACAGCTCAAGAAAACAGGCTTATGGACAAGTAGAAGATGTATTAGTAAAGGTTGAGGGCCTTTACATACCTACTGATTTCATAGTCCTGGATACTGGAAAGAAAGAGGATGAATCCATCATCCTAGGAAGACCTTTCCTGGCCACAGCAAGAGCTGTGATTGATGTTGACAGAGGTAAAATAGTCCTTCAATGGAATGAGAACTCCCTTATATTCAAAACTCAAGGATCTCCCTCTGCAACCATGGAGAGGAAGCAGCAAAAGCTTCTCTCCAAGCAGAGTCAACCAGAGCCCCCACAGTCAAACTCTAAGTTTGGTGTTGGGAGGCCACAACCAAACTCTAAGTTTGGTGTTGAACTCCCATATCCAAACTCTAAGTTTGTGTTGGAGAGTTTCAACAAAGCTCTGCACATCTGTGAGGCTCCATGAGAGCCCACTGTCAAGCTATTGACATTAAAGAAGCGCTTGTTGGGAGGCAACCCAATGTTTATCTAATTCTTATTTTTATTATTTTTCATGTTTTCTTAGGTTCATGATCATGTGGAGTCACAGAATAAAAAAAAATCAAAAACGGAATCAAAAAAACAGCAGAAGAAAAATCACACCCTGGAGGAGCATCTGTCTGGCGTTCAAACGCCAGAACAGAGCATAGTTCTGGCGCTGAACGCCCAGAATGGGAGCATCCTGGCGCTGAACGCCCAGAACAAGCATGGTTCTGGCGTTCAACGCCAGAAATGGCAGCAAAGGGGCGTTGAACGCCCAAAATGGGCACCAACCTGGCGCTGAACGCCCAGAGTTGTGTGCAAGGGCATTTTACATGCCTAAATTGGTGCAGGGATGTAAATGCCTTGACACCTCAGGATCTGTGGACCCCACAGGATCCCCACCTACCACATCATCTCTCTTTCCATTCATGATCATCCCTTCTGTTATCCATTTACCACTCACATCCATACACCCACTACCTTCAAAATTCAACATCTCTCCCCCACCCAATCCCACCCATATGGCCGAATACACACTCCCATCCATCTCCTCTATATCTTCTTCATTCTTTCTTCTTTTGCTCGAGGGCGAGCAACATTCTAAGTTTGGTGTGGTAAAAGCATAGCTTTTTTTGTTTTTTCCATAACCATTGATGGCACCGAAGGCTAGAGAAACCTCTAGAAAGAGGAAAGGGAAGACAAAAGCTTCCATCAAGGGTCTATAGCTCAGTGGTAGAACATTTGACTACAAATCAAGAGATTCCTGAGATACCTTAGGGGATACATTTTCTTCCACACAATTATTGGAAGCAACTAAAGGGTGGAACATCAAGAGCACTCCATCATCCTTCATGAAATCAAAGAAGATCTAAAAGCAATGAAGGAGGAGCAGCAAAGACAAGGAAGAGACATAGAAGAGCTCAAGGACATCACTAAGGTGGACTCATTCCTTGTTCTTACTTTCTCTGTTTTTCGTTTTCTATGTTATGTGCTTATCTGTGTTTGTGTCTTCATTACATGATCATTAGTAGTAGTAACTTTGTCTTAAAGATATGAATGTCCTATGAATCCATCACCTCTCTTAAATGAAAAATGTTTTAATTCAAAAGAACAAGAAGTACATGAGTTTCGAATTTATCTTTGAACCTAGTCTAATTATATTGATGTGGTGACAATGCTTCTTGTTTTCTGAGTGTATGCTTGAACAGTGCATATGTCTTTTGAAGTTGTTGTTTAAGAATGTTAAATATGTTGGCTCTTGAAAGAATGATGACTAGGAGACATGTTATTTGATAATCTCAAAAATCATAAAAATGATTCTTGAAGCAAGAAAAAGCAGCAAAGAACAAAGCTTGCAGAAAAAAAAAAGAAGAAGAAAAAAATAGGCAAAAAAAAAAATTAGAAGAAAAAAGAAAAAGCAAGCAGAAAAAGCCAATAACCCTTAAAACCAAAAGGCAAGGGCAAATAAAAAGGATCCCAAGGCTTTGAGCATCAGTGGATAGGAGGGCCTAAAGGAATAAAATCCTGGTCTAAGCGGCTAAACCAAGCTGTCCCTAACCATGTGCTTGTGGCGTGTAGGTGTCAAGTGAAAACTTGAGACTGAGCGGTTAAAGTCAAGGTCCAAAGCAAAATAAGAGTGTGCTTAAGAACCCTGGACACCTCTAATTGGGGACTTTAGCAAAGCTGAGTCACAATCTGAGAAGGTTCACCCAATTATGTGTCTGTGGCATTTATGTATCCGGTGGTAATACTGGAAAACAAAGTGCTTAGGGCCACGGCCAAGACTCATAAAGAAGCTGTGTTCAAGAATCATCATACTGAACTAGGAGAATCAATAACACTATCTGAACTCTGAGTTCCTATAGATGCCAATCATTCTAAACCTCAATGGATAAAGTGAGAGGCCAAAACTATTCAAGAGGCAAAAAGCTATAAGTCCCGCTCATATGATTGGAGCTATGTTTCATTGATAGTTTGGAATTTATAGTATATTCTCTTCTTTTTATCCTATTTGATTTTCAGTTGCTTGGGGACAAGCAACAATTTAAGTTTGGTGTTGTGATGAGCGGATAATTTATACGCTTTTTGGCATTGTTTTTAGTATGTTTTTAGTAAGATCTAGTTACTTTTAGGGATGTTTTCCTTAGTTTTTATGTTAAATTCACATTTCTGGACTTTACTATGAGTTTGTGTGTTTTTCTGTGATTTCAGGTATTTTCTGGCTGAAATTGAGGGACTTGAGCAAAAATCAGATTCAGAGGTTGAAAAAGGACTGCTGATGCTGTTGGATTCTGACCTCCCTGCACTCAAAGTGGATTTTCTGGAGCTACAGAACTTGAAATGGCGCGCTTCCAATTGCGTTGGAACGTAGACATTCAGGGCTTTCCAGCAATATATAATAGTCCATACTTTGGCCAAGAATTGACGACGTAAACTGGCGTTCAACGCCAGCCTTCTGCCCAAATCTGGAGTCCAGCGCCAGAAAAGGATCCAGAACCAGAGTTGAACACCCAAACTGGCACAGAAACTGGCGTTCAACTCCACAAATGGCCTCTGCACGTGCTACACTCAGGCTCAGCCCAAACACACACCAAGTGGGCCCAGGAAGTGGATTTATGCATCAATTACTTACTCATGTAAACCCTAGTGACTAGTTTATTATAAATAGGACCTCTTACTATTGTATTAGGCATCTTTGGATTACCTTATGATCCTTTGATCACGTTTTAGGGGGCTGGCCATCTCGGCCATGCCTGGACCTTTCACTTATGTATTTTCAACGGTAGAGTTTCTACACTCCATAGATTAAGGTGTGGAGCTCTGCTGTTCCTCAAAGATTAATGCAAAGTACTACTGTTTTCTATTCAATTCTTCTTATTTCTCTTCTAAGATATCCATTCGCACCCAAGAACGTGATGAAGGTGATGATTATGTGTGACGCTCATCATCCTTCTCCCCTATGAACGCGTGCCTGACAAACACTTCTGTTCTACATGAATTAAGCTAGAATGAGTATCTCTTAGATCTCCTAACCAGAATCTTCGTGGCGTAAGCTAGAATGATGGCGGCATTCAAGAGAATCCGGAAGGTCTAAACCTTGTCTGTGGTATTCTGAGTAGGATTCAATGATTGAATGACTGTGACGAGCTCCTAACTCGCGATTGCAGGGCGTTAGTGACAGACGCAAAAGGATAGTAAATCCTATTCTGGCATGATCGAGAACCGACAGATGAATAGCCGTGCCGTGACAGGGTACGTGAGCATATTATTCACTGAGAGGATAAGATGAAGCCATTGACAAGGGTGATGCCTCCAGACGATTAGCCGTGCCGTGACAGGGCATTGGATCATTTTCCCGAGAGATGACCGAAAGTAGCCATTGACAGTGGTGATGTATCACATAAAGCCAGCCATGGAAAGGAGTAAGACGGATTGGATGAAGATAGCAGGAAAGCAGAGGTTCAGAGGAACGAAAAGCATCTCCATTCGCTTATCTGAAATTCCTACCAATGAATTACATAAGTATCTCTATCCCTCTTTTATTATATAATATTCGAAAACACCATTATCAATTTATATCTGCCTAACTGAGATTTGCAAGGTGACCATAGCTTGCTTCATACCAACAATCTCCGTGGGATTCGACCCTTACTCACGTAAGGTATTACTTGGACGACCCAGTGCACTTGCTGGTTAGTTGTATCGAAGTTGTGACCATTGTTAATTAAGATCAAAGCACCAAGCTTTGGAGCCATTACCAGGGATTGTTCGAGCCTGGACATCACAATTTCGTGCACCAGCCAGCCAGATGCTTCTTACTGGCGTTTAAACGCCAGTAAGGTCTTCCTCCAGGGTGTGATTTTTCTTCTGCTGTTTTTGATTCCGTTTTCAATTTTTATATTTATTTTGTGACTCCACATGATCATGAACCTAATAAAACATGAAAGAACAAGAAAAATAAAATTAGATAAATAAAAATTGGGTTGCCTCCCAACAAGCACTTCTTTAATGTCAATAGCTTGACAGTGGGCTCTCATGGAGCCTCACAGATGTTCAGAGCATTGTTGAGACTTCCCAACACCAAACTTAGAGTTTGGATATAGAAGTTCAACACCAAACTTAGAGTTTGGTTGTGGCCTCCCAACACCAAACTTAGAGTTTGACTGTGGGGGCTCTGGTTGACTCTATTTTGATAGAAGCTTAATGTGCCTCTTTTCCATGTTTACAGAAGGGTAACTGATGAGCGGATAATTTATATGCTTTTTGGCATTGTTTTTAGTATATTTTTATAAGAATCTAGTTACTTTTAGGGATTTTTTTAATAGATTTTATGTTAAATTCATATTTCTGGACTTTACTATGAGTTTGTGTGTTTTTCTGTGATTTCAGGTATTTTCAGGCTGAAATTGAGGGACTTGAGCAGAAATCAGATTCAGAGGTTGAAGAAGGACTGCTGATGCTGTTGGATTCTGACCTCCCTGCACTCAAAGTGGATTTTCTGGAGCTACAGAACTCGAAATGGCGCGCTTCTAATTGCGTTGGAAAGTAGACATCCAGGACTTTCCAGAAATATATAATAGTCCATACTTTGGCCAAGAATAGACGACGTAAACTGGCGTTCAACGCCAGCACTCTGCCCAAATCTGGTGTCCAGCGCCAGAAAAGGATCCAAAACCAGAGTTGAACGCCAAAAATGAATCAAAACCTGGCGTTCAACTCCACAAATGGCCTCTACACGTGCAACACTCAAGCTCAGCCCAAGCACACACCAAGTGGGCCCCGGAAGTGGATTTATGCATCAATTACTTACTTCTGTAAACCCTAGTAGCTAGTTTATTATAAATAGGACCTTTTACTGTTGTATTAGACATCTTTGGACGCCTAGTTCTCAGATCAGAGGGGCTGGCCATCTCGGCCATGCCTGGACTCTCACTTATGTATTTTCAACGGTAGAGTTTCTACACTCCATAGATTAAGGTGTGGAGCTCTGCTGTTCCTCAAAGATTAATGCAAAGTACTACTGTTTTCTATTCAATTCATCTTGTTTCGCTTCTAAGATATTCATTCGTACTTCAATCTGAATGTGATGAACGTGATAATCATCATCATTCCCTATGAACGCGTGCCTGACAACCACTTCCGTTCTACCTTCGACTGAATGAGTATCTCTTAGATCTCCTAACCAGAATCTTCGTGGCGTAAGCTAGAATGATGGCGGCATTCAAGAGAATCCGGAAAGTCTAAACCTTGTCTGTGGTATTCCGAGTAGGATTCAATGAATGAATGACTGTGACAAGCTCTAAACTCGCGATTGCAGGGCGTTAGTGACAGACGCAAAAGGATAGTAAATCCTATTCCAGCATGATCGAGAACCGACAGATGAATAGCCGTGCCGTGACAGGGTGCGTTGACAATTTTCACTGAGAGGATAAGATGAAGCCATTGACAAGGGTGATGCTTCCAGATGATTAGTCGTGCCGTGATAGGGCATTGGATCATTTTCCCGAGAGATGACCGAAAGTAGCCATTGACAGTGGTGATGTATCACATAAAGCCAGCCATGGAAAGGAGTAAGACTGATTGGATGAAGATAGCAGGAAAGCAGAGGTTCAGAGGAACGAAAGCATCTCCATTCGCTTATCTGAAATTCCTACCAATGAATTACATAAGTATTTCTATCCCTATTTTATTATATTAAATTTGAAAACACCATTATCAATTTATATCCGCCTAACTGAGATTTGCAAGGTGACCATAGCTTGCTTCATACCAACAATCTCCGTGGGATTCGACCCTTACTCACGTAAGGTATTACTTGGACGACCCAGTGCACTTGCTGGTTAGTTACACGGAGTTGTGAACCATGGTCTTGGCATCATGTTTTTGGCGCCATTTCCAGGGAAAGAAAGAGCAATGAATTTTACATAATTAAAGTGTAATCACGGTTCCGCGTACCAAGTTTTTGGCGCCGTTGCCGGGGATTGTTTGAGTTTGGACAACTGACGGCTCATCTTGTTGCTCAGATTAGGTAAGTTTCTTTTTGTTTTGTTTTCAAAAATTTTTCAAAAATCTTTCAAAAATTTCTCATCTGTTTTCGAAAAAAAAAATGTTTTCAAAAAAAATATATTTTTCTTCAGAATTTTTAAGAATGAATTCTAGTGTTTCATGAAGCATGTTGAAGCCTGGCTGGCTGTAAAGCCATGTCTAATTCCTTTGGGAATGAGTATGTCAGGCGTGTCATGTCTGAATTACATGCTGAAGCTTGGCTGGCCATTGGCCATGTCTAGTGTTTTGGACCGGAGCTTTCATTGAAAGCTTGGCTGGCTCATGAGCCATGTCTAATTCCTGGACTGAAGCTTTAGACTAAGAATGCAAGATTCCTGGAATTCATGTTAAAAATTTTGGAATCCTTATTTTTTTCTTTTTCATATAATTTTTGAAAAAATCCAAAAAAATTAGAAAATCATAAAAATCAAAAATATTTTTCTGTTTCTTGTTTGAGTCATGAGTCATGTTATAAGTTTGGTGTCAATTGCATGTGCATCTTGCATTTTTTTTTCGAAAATTCATGCATTCATAGTGTTCTTCATGATCTTCAAGTTGTTCTTGGTAAGTCTTCTTGTTTGATCTTTGCATTTGCATGTTTTGTGTCTTTTCTTGTTTTTCATATGCATTCTTGAATTCTTAGTGTCTAAGCATTAAAGAACTCTAAGTTTGGTGTCTTGCATGTTTTCTTTGCATTAAAAATTTTTCAAAATTGTGTCTATGATGTTCATCTTGACATTCATAGTGTTCTTGGTGTTCATCTTGACATTCATAGCATTCTTGCATGCATCACATGTTTTGATCTAAAAATTTCATGCATTGCATCTCTTTAGTGTTTTTCTCCCTCATCATAAAAATTTCAAAAAAAATCAAAAAAATATCTTTCCCATTTTCTCTCATCAAATTCGAAAATTTGGATTGACTTTTTCAAAATTTTTAAAATCAAATTGTTTCTCATGAGTCAAATCAAATTTTCAATTTGAAAATCTAATCTTTTTCAAAATCTTTTTCAAAAATCAAATCTTTTTCAAAATTATTAGTTATTTTCGAAAATTCCAAAAATATTTTTCAAAAATCTTTTTCTTATTTTTATATCAAATTTTCGAAAATAACATAATCAATTAATGTTTTGATTCAAAAATTTGAAGTTTGTTACTTGCTTGTTAAGAAAGATTCAAACTTTAAGTTCTAGAATCATATCTTGTGATTTCTTATGAATCAAGTCATTAATTGAGATTTTAAAAATCAAATCTTTTTCAAAACTAATTTCTAAAATATCTTATTATCTTACCTTTTTCAAAAAGTTGGTTTCAAAATATCTTTTCTAACCTCCTAACTTCTTATCTTTTCAAAATTTGTTTCAACTAACTAACTAACTTTTTGTTTATTTCTTAACTTTTTCAAAACTACCTAACTAACTTTCTCTCTCTAATTTTCGAAAATATCTTCCCTCTTTTTCAAAAATTTCTTTTTAATTAACTAATTATTCTTATTTTTATTTTTGATTTTAAAAATTTTCGAAAAATACTAACATTTTTCAAAAACCATTTTCGAAAATCACTAACTCTTTTTCAAAAATATTTTTCGAAAATTCTCCCTCTCTCATCTTATTCTATTTATTTATTCATCTACTAACATCTCATCTCACATCTCAACCCTCCTCACATTTGTGTTTCTTCCATTATATTACATTCTTTGTCTCCTCCTCTTCTTCTACTCACACAGGAATCCCTATACTGTGGTATAAAGGATCCATATTATTATTATTTTTTTTTTCTGTGCCCTCTTCTTTGTCATATGAGCAGGAGCAAGGATAAGAACATTCTTGTGGAAGCAAATCCAGAACCTGAAAGGACTCTGAAGAGAAAATTAAGAGAAGCTAAATTACAACAATCCAGAGATAACCTTTCAGAAATTTTCGAACAGGAAGAGGAGATGGCAGCCGAAAACAATAATAATGTAAGGAAGATGCTTGGTGACTTTACTGCACCTAATTCCAATTTACATGGAAGAAGCATCTCCATTCCTGCCATTGGAGCAAACAACTTTGAGCTGAAACCTCAATTAGTTTCTCTGATGCAGCAGAACTGCAAGTTTCATGGACTTCCATCTGAAGATCCTTTTCAGTTCTTAACTGAATTCTTGCAGATATGTGATACTGTTAAGACTAATGGAGTAGATCCTGAAGTCTACAGGCTCATGCTTTTCCCTTTTGCTGTAAGAGACAGAGCTAGATTATGGTTGGATTCTCAACCCAAAGACAGCCTGAACTCTTGGGATAAGCTGGTCACGGCTTTCTTAGCCAAGTACTTTCCTCCTCAAAAGCTGAGCAAGCTTAGAGCTGATGTTCAAACCTTCAGACAGAAAGAAGGTGAATCCCTCTATAAAGCTTGGGAAAGATACAAACAGTTGACCAAAAAGTGTCCGTCTGACATGCTTTCAAAATGGACCATCCTGGATATATTCTATGATGGTTTATCTGAGCTATCAAAAATGTCACTGGACACTTCTGCAGGTGGATCCATTCACCTAAAGAAAACGCCTGCAGAAGCTCAAGAACTCATTGACATGGTTGCTAATAACCAGTTCATGTACACTTCTGAAAGGAATCCTGTGAGTAATGGGACGCCTATGAAGAAGGGAGTTCTTGAAGTTGATACTCTGAATGCCATATTGGCTCAGAACAAAATATTGACTCAGCAAGTCAATATGATCTCTCAGAGTCTGCATGGAATGCAAGCTACATCCAACAGTACTCAAGAGGCTTCTTATGCAGAAGAAGCTTATGATCCTGAGAACCCTACAATAGCAGAGGTAAATTACTTAGGTGAACCTTATGGAAACACCTATAACTCATCATGGAGAAATCATCCAAATTTCTCATGGAAGGATCAAAAGCCTCAACAAGGCTTTAATAATGGTGGAAGAAACAGGTTTAGCAATAATAAACCTTTTCCATCATCCACTCAGCAACAGACAGAAAACTCTGAACAAAATGCTTCTAATTTAACAAATCTAGTCTCTGATCTGTCTAAGGCTACTGTAAGTTTCATGAATGAAACAAGATCTTCCATTAGAAATTTGGAAGCACAAGTGGGCCAGCTGAGTAAAAGGATCACTGAAATCACTCCCAGTACTCTCCCAAGCAATACAGAAGAGAACCCAAAAGGAGAGTGCAAGGCCATTGACATAAGCACCATGGCCGAACCTACAAGGGGAGTGGAGGACGTGAATCCCAAGGAGGAAGACCTCCTGGGACGTCCAGTGATCAATAAGGAGCTTTCCTCTGAGGAACCAAAGGACTCTGAGGCTCATCTAGAGACCATAGAGATTCCATTGAACCTCCTTATGCCCTTCATGAGCTCTGATGAGTATTTCTCTTCTGAAGAGAATGAGGATGTTACTGAAGAGCAAACTGCCAAGTTTCTTGGTGCAATCATGAAGCTGAATACCAAATTATTTGGCATTGATACTTGGGAAGTTGAACCTCCCTTGTTCATCAATGAACTAAGTGATCTGGATCAACTGACATTGCCTCAGAAGAGACAGGATCCTGGAAAGTTCATAATACCCTGTACCATAGGCACCATGATCTTCAAGGCCCTGTGTGACCTTGGTTCAGGAATAAACCTCATGCCCCTCTCTGTAATAGAGAAACTGGGAATCTATGGGGTGCAAGCTGCTAAAATCTCATTAGAGATGGCAGACAATTCAAGAAAACAGGCATATGGACAAGTAGAGGACATGTTAGTAAAGGTTGAAGGCCTTTACATCCCTGCTGATTTCATAGTCCTGGATACTGGAAAGGAAGAGGATGAATCCATCATCCTAGGAAGACCTTTCCTGGCCACAGCAAGAGCTGTGATTGATGTTGACAGAGGTGAAATAGTCCTTCAATGGAATGAGGACGCCCTTGTGTTTAAAACTCAAGGATCTTCCTCTGCAACCATGGAGAGGAAGCATGAAAAGCTTCTCTCAAAGCAGAGTCAACCCAAGCCCCCACAGTCAAACTTTAAGTTTGGTGTTGGGAGGCCACAACCAAACTCTAAGTTTGGTGTTGAACTCCCATATCCAAACTCTAAGTTTGGTGTTGGAGAGTCTCAACAAAGCTCTGCACATCTGTGAGGCTCCATGAGAGCCCACTGTCAAGCTATTGACATTAAAGAAGCGCTTGTTAGGAGGCAACCCAATTTTTATTTATCTAACTATATTTTTCTTAGTTATATGTCCTTGTAGGTTCATGATCATGTGGAGTCACAAAATAAATATAAAAATTGAAAACGGAATCAAAAATAGCAGAAGAAAAAATCACACCCTGGAGGAGCATCTGTCTGGCGTTCAGCGCCAGAACAAAGCATGGTTCTGGCGCTGAACGCCCAAAATGGGCAGCTTCTGGGCACTGAACGCCAGAACAGGCATGGTTCTGGCATTCAACGCCAGAAATGGCACACAAATGGGCGTTGAACGCCCAAAATGGCCACCAACCTGGCGCTGAACGCCCAGAGTTATGTGCAAAGGCATTTTTACATGCCTAATGGGTGCAGGGATGTAAATCCTTGAACACCTCAGGATCTGTGGACCCCACAGGATCCCCACCTACCTCCACATACTTCTTCTCACCACTCTCTTTCACACAACCCTTCACCAATCACCTCAAACTCTCTTCCCCATCACCTCTTCACCACTCACATCCATCCACTCTTCCCCATAAACCTACCTCATAAACTCCACCTACCTTCAAAATTCAAAACCAATTTCCCACCCAAACCCACCCATATGGCCGAACCTTAACCCCCCCTCCCTTCCCTATATAAAGCCCTCCATTCTTCATCAAATTCACACAACACACCCCTCTACACACTTCTTGGCCGAAACACATCACCTCCTCCCTCTCCTCCATTTCTTCTTCTTCTTCATCTATTCTTACTTCTATTGCTCGAGGGCGAGCAATATTCTAAGTTTGGTGTGGCAAAAGCATACGCTTTTTGTTTTTCCATTACCATTGATGGCACCTAAGACCAGAGAATCCTCTAGAAAGGGGAAAGGGAAGACAAAAGCTTCCACATCCGAGTCATGGGAGATGGAAAGGTTCATCTCCAAAGTCCATCAAGACCACTTCTATGATGTTGTGGCCAAGAAGAAGTGATCCCTGAGGTCCCTTTCAAACTCAAAAGAAATGAGTATCCGGAGATCCGACATGAAATTCAAAGAAGAGGTTGGGAAGTTCTAACAAATCCCATCCAACAAGTCGGTATCCTAATGGTTCAAGAGTTCTATGCTAATGCATGGATCACCAAGAACCATGATCAAAGTAAGAACCCGGATCCAAAGAACTATGTTACAATGGTTCGGGGGAAATACTTAGATTTTAGTCCGAAGAATGTGAGGTTGGCGTTTAACTTGCCCATGATGCAAGGAGATGAACGCCCCTACACTAGAAGGGTCAACTTTAATCAAAGGTTGGACCAAGTCCATATGTGTAGAAGGAGCTCAATGGAAGATTGACTCCAAAGGCAAGCCGGTTCAACTAAGAAGATTGGACCTCAAGCTTGTAGCTAGAGGATGGTTGGAGTTCATTCAATGCTCAATCATTCCCACTAGCAACCGGTCTGAAGTTACTATAGACCGGGCCATCATGATCCATAGCATCATGATTGGAGAAGAGGTGGAAGTTCATGAGATTATACCTCAAGAACTCTACAAGGTGGTTGACAAGTCCTCCACTATGGCAAGGTTAGCCTTTCCTCACCTCATCTGCCACCTATGCAATTCGGCTGGGATTGACATAGAGGGAGATATCCTCATTAAAGAGGACAAGCCCATCACTAAGAAGAAGATGGAGCAAGCAAGAGAGCCCATTCATGGAGCTCAAGAGGCGTATGAAGCTCATCACCAAGAGATACCGGAGATGCCTCAAATGCACTTTCCTCCACAAAACTATTGGGAGCAAATCAACACCTCCCTAGGAGAATTGAGTTCCAACATGGGACAATTAAGGGTGGAACATCAAGAGCACCCCATCATGCTCCATGAAATCAGAGAAGATCTAAAAGCAATGAAGGAGGAGCAACAAAGACAAGGAAGAGACATAGAAGAGCTCAAGGACATCATTGGTTCCTCAAGAAGGAAACACAACCATCACTAAGGTGGATTCATTCCTTGTTCTTATTTCTTCTGTTTTTCGTTTCTATGTTATGTGCTTATCTGTGTTTGTGTCTTCATTACATGATCATTAGTAGATAGTAACTTTGTCTTAAAGTTATAAATGTCCTATGAATCCATCACCTCTCTTAAATGAAAAATGTTTTAATTCAAAAGAATAAGAAGTACATGAGTTTCGAATTTATCCTTGAACTTAGCTTAATTATATTGATGTGGTGACAATGCTTCTTGTTTTCTGAATGTATGCTTGAACAGTGCATATGTCTTTTGAAGTCGTTGTTTAAGAATGTTAAATATGTTGGCTCTTGAAAGAATGATGACTAGGAGACATGTTATTTGATAATCTGAAACATCATAAAAATGATTCTTGAAGCAAGAAAAAGCAGCAAAGAACAAAGCTTGCAGAAAAAAAAATAGGCGAAAAAAAAAAAAGAAAAAGCAAGCAGAAAAAGCCAAGGCTCTTAAAACCAAGAGGCAAGAGCAAAAAGCCAATAACCCTTAAAACCAAAAGGCAAGGGTAAATAAAGAGGATCCCAAGGCTTTGAGCATCAGTGGATAGGAGGGCCTAAAAGGAATAAAATCCTGGTCTAAGCGGCTAAACCAAGCTGTCCCTAACCATGTGCTTGTGGCGTGTAGGTGTCAAGTGAAAACTTGAGACTGAGCGGTTAAAGTCAAGGTCCAAAGCAAAAAAAGAGTGTGCTTAAGAACCCTCGACACCTCTAATTGGGGACTTTAACAAAGCTGAGTCACAATCTGAAAAGGTTCACCCAATTATGTGTCTGTGGCATTTATGTATCCGGTGGTAATACTGGAAAACAAAGTGCTTAGGGCCACGGCCAAGACTCATAAAGAAGCTGTGTTCAAGAATCATCATACTGAACTAGGAGAGTCAATAACACTATCTGAACTCTGAGTTCCTATAGATGCCAATCATTCTGAACTTCAATGGATAAAGTGAGATGCCAAAACTATTCAAGAGGCAAAAAGCTATAAGTCCCGCTCATATGATTGAAGCTATGTTTCATTGATAGTTTGGAATTTATAGCATATTCTCTTCTTTTTATCCTATTTGATTTTCAGTTGCTTGGGGACAAGCAACAATTTAAGTTTGGTGTTGTGATGAGCGGATAATTTATACGCTTTTTGGCATTGTTTTTAGTATATTTTTAGTAGAATCTAGTTACTTTTAGGGATGTTTTTAATAGATTTTATGTTAAATTCACATTTCTGGACTTTACTATGAGTTTGTGTGTTTTTCTGTGATTTCAGGTATTTTCTGGCTGAAATTGAGGGACTTGAGCAGAAATCAGATTCAGAGGTTGAAGAAGGACTGCTGATGCTGTTGGATTCTGACCTCCCTGCACTCAAAGTGGATTTTCTGGAGCTACAGAACTCGAAATGGTGCGCTTCCAATTGCGTTGGAAATTAGACATCCAGGGCTTTCCAGCAATATATAATATTCTATACTTTGACCAAGAATAGAGGACGTAAACTGGCGTTCAACGCCAGCACTCTGACCAAATCTGGCGTCCAGCGCCAGAAAAGGATCCAAAACCAGAGTTGAACACCAGAAATGGATCAAAACCTGGCGTTCAACTCCACAAATGCCCTCTACATGTGCAACACTCAAGCTCAGCCCAAGCACACACCAAGTGGGCCCCGGAAGTGGATTTATGCATCAATTACTTACTTCTGTAAACCCTAGTAGCTAGTTTATTATAAATAGGACCTTTTACTATTGTATTAGACATCTTTGGATGCCTAGTTCTTAGATCAGAGGGGCTGGCCATCTCGGCCATGCCTGGACTCTCACTTATGTATTTTCAACGGTAGAGTTTCTATACTCCATAGATTAAGGTGTGGAGCTCTGCTGTTCCTCAAAGATTAATGCAAAGTACTACTGTTTTCTATTCAATTCATCTTGTTTCGCTTCTAAGATATTCATTCGTACTTCAATCTGAATGTGATGAACGTGACAATCATCATCATTCCCTATGAACGCGTGCCTGACAACCACTTCCGTTCTACCTTCGACTGAATAAGTATCTCTTAGATCTCCTAACCAGAATCTTCGTGGCGTAAGCTAGAATGATGGCGGCATTCAAGAGAATCGGGAAAGTCTAAACCTTGTCTGTGGTATTCCGAGTAGGATTCAATGAATGAATGACTGTGACGAGCTCCAAACTCGCGATTGCAGGGCGTTAGTGACAGACGCAAAAGGATAGTAAATCCTATTCCAGCATGATCGAGAACCGACAGATGAATAGCCGTGCCGTGACAGGGTGCGTTGACCATTTTCACTGAGAGGATAAGATGAAGCCATTGACAAGGGTGATGCCTCCAGACGATTAGCCGTGCCGTGATAGGGCATTGGATCATTTTCCCGAGAGATGACCGAAAGTAGCCATTGACAGTGGTGATGTATCACATAAAGCCAGCCATGAAAAGGAGTAAGACTGATTGGATGAAGATAGCAGGAAAGCAGAGGTTCAGAGGAACGAAAGCATCTCCATTTGCTTATCTGAAATTCCTACCAATGAATTACATAAGTATTTCTATCCCTATTTTATTATATTAAATTCGAAAACACCATTATCAATTTATATCCGCCTAACTGAGATTTGCAAGGTGACCATAGCTTGCTTCATACCAACATTCTCCGTGGGATTCGACCCTTACTCACGTAAAGTATTACTTGGACGACCCAGTGCACTTGCTGGTTAGTTACACGGAGTTGTGAACCATGGTCTTGGCATCATGTTTTTGGCGCCATTTCCAGGGAAAGAAAGAGCAATGAATTTTAAATAATTAAAGTGTAATCACGATTCCACGTACCAGTAACCTTGAGTTGTAAACACAAGGGAGTCCTCATTCAATTGATGGACTAATTCACCTCTGTCAACATCAATCACAGCTCTTGTGTGGCTAGGAAAGGTCTTCCAAGGATGATGGATTTATCCTCATCCTTCCCAGTATCAAGGATTATGAAATCAGCAGGGATGTAAAGGCCTTCAACCTTTACTAACACGTCCTCTACTTGTCCATAAGCCTGTTTTCTTGAATTGTCTGCCATCTCTAATGAGATTTTAGTAGCTTGCACCCCAAAGATTCCCAGTTTCTCTATTACAGAGAGGGGCATGAGGTTTATCCCTGAACCAAGGTCACACAGAGCCTTTTCAAAGATCATGTTGCCTATGGTACAAGGTATTACGAACTTTCCAGGATCCTGTTTCTTCTGAGGCAATGTCACTTGATCCAGATCACTTAGTTCATTGGTGAACAAGGGAGGTTCATCTTCCCAAGTCTCAATACCAAATAATTTGGCATTCAGCTTCATGATTGCACCAAGGTACTTGGTAACTTGCTCTTCAGTAACATCCTCATTCTCTTCAGAAGATGAATACTCGTCAGAGCTCATGAAGGGCATAAGGAGGTTCAATGGAATCTCTATGGTCTCTAGATGAGTCTCAGATTCCTTTGGTTCCTCAAAGGGAAACTCCTTATTGATCACTGGACGTCCCAGGAGGTCTTCCTTCTTGGGATTCACGTCCTCCTCCTCTCTTGTGAGTTCGGCCATGATTGCTATATCAATGGCCTTGCACTCTCCTTTTGGATTTTCTTCTGTATTGCTTGGGAGAGTACTGGGAGGGATTTCAGTGATCCTTTTACTCAGCTGGCCTACTTGTGCTTCCAAATTTCTAATGGAGGACCTTGTTTCATTCATGAAACTTACAGTGGCCTTAGATAGATCAGAGACTAAGTTTGCTAAATTAGAGGTATTTTGTTCAGAGTTCTCTATCTGTTGCTGAGTGGATGATGGAGAAGGTTTACTATTGTTAAACCTATTTCTTCCACCATTAATAAAGCCTTGTTGAGGCTTTTGTTGACCCTTCCATGAGAGATTTGGGTGATTTCTCTATGAGGGGTTATAGGTGTTTCCATAAGGTTCACCCATGTAATTCACCTCTGCTATTGCAGGGTTTTCAGGATCATAAGCTTCTTCTTCAGAAGATGCCTCTTGAGTACTGTTGGATGCAGCTTGCATTCCATTCAGACTCTGAGAAATCATATTGACTTGCTGAGTCAATATTTTATTCTAAGCCAATATGACATTCAAAGTATCAATTTCAAGAACTCCCTTCTTCATAGGCGTCCCATTACTCATAGGATTCCTCTCAGAAGTGTACATGAACTGGTTATTAGCAACCATGTCAATGAGTTCTTGAGCTTCTGCAGGCGTTTTCTTTAGGTGAATGGATCCACCTGCAGAGGTATCCAATGACATTTTAGCCAATTCAGATAGACCATCATAGAATATATCCAGGATGGTCCATTCTGAAAGCATGTCAGAAGGACATTTTTTGGTCAGTCCTTTGTATCTCTCCCAAGCTTCATAGAGGGATTCACCTTCTTTCTGTCTGAAGGTATGTACATCCACTTTAAGCTTACTCAGCTTTTGAGGAGGAAAGAACTTGGCTAAGAAAGCCTTGACCAGTTTATCCCAAGAGTTCAGGCTATCCTTAGGTTGAGAGTCCAACCATACTCTAGCTTTGTCTCTTACAGCAAAAGGGAAAAGCATGAGCCTGTAGACTTCAGGATCTACTCCATTAGTCTTAACAGTATCACATATCTGCAAGAATTCAGTTAAGAACTGAAAAGGATCTTCAGATGAAAGTCCATGAAACTTGCAGTTCTGCTGCATCAGAGAAACTAATTGAGGTTTAAGCTCAAAATTGTTTGCTCCAATGGCAGGAATGGAGATGCTTCTTCCATGTAAATTGGAATTAGGTGCAGTAAAGTCACCAAGCATCCTCCTTGCATTATTATTATTTTTGGCTGTCATCTCCTCTTCTTGTTCGAAATTTTCTGAAAGGTGCTTGCTGGATTGTTGTAATTTAGCTTCTCTTAGTTTCCTCTTCAGAGTCCTTTCAGGTTCTGGATCTGCTTCAACAAGAATGTTCTTGTCCTTGCTCCTGCTCATATGAAAAAGAAGGACAAAATAATAATAATAATAATAATAATAATAATAATAATAATAATAATAATAATAATAATAATAATAATAATAATAATAGGGGTCCTTTTTACCATAGTATAGAGGTCCCTGTGTGAGTAGAAGAAAAGAAGACGAAAAATTCGAACACAGATGGAAGAGGGGTTCGAATTTGGGTGAGATGAAGTGTTAGTAGATGAATAAATAAATAGAAGGAGATAAGAGAGAGAGAGAGAATTTTCGAAAATAATTTTTGAAAAAGAGTTAGTGATTTTCGAAAATAGTTTTTGAAAAAGGTTAGTAATTTTTGAGAATTAAAATCAAAAATTAAAATAATTAGTTAATTAAAAAGAAATTTTGAAAAAGAGGGAAGATATTTTCGAAAATTAGAGAGAGAGGGAGTTAGTTAGGTAGTTTTGAAAAAGATAAGAAACAAACAAAAAGTTAGTTAGTTAGTTGAAACAAATTTGAAATCAATTTTGAAAAGATAAGAAGATAAGAAGTTAGGAAAGATATTTTAAAATCAAATTTTTGAAAAAGATATGATTTTGAAAAAGATAAGATAGAAAGATATTTTTGAAAAGATATGATTGAAATTAGTTTTGAAAAAGATTTGATTTTTTAAAATCACAATTAATGCCTTGATTCACAAGAAATCACAAAATATGATTCTAGAACTTAAAGTTTGAATCTTTCTTAACAAGTAAGTAACAAACTTGAAATTTTTGAATCAAAACATTAATTGATGATGTTATTTTCGAAAATTAGGAGATAAAGATAAGAAAAAGATTTTTGAAAAATATTTTAAAAATTTTCGAAAATAAATAAGAAAAGTGAAAAAGATTTGATTTTTGAAAAAGATTTTGAAAAAGATAAGATTTTTAAATTGAAAATTTGATTTGACTCATAAAAATAACTAGATTTTAAAAAGTTTTGAAAAAGTCAACTCAAATTTTCGAAATTTATGAGTGAAAAAGGGAAAGATATTTTTTTGATTTTTGAATTTTTTATGATGAGAGGGAAAAACATGAAAAAGACTCAATGCATGAAAATTTTGGATCAAAACAATGAATGCATGCAAGAATGCTATGAATGTCAAGATGAACACCAAGAACACTTTGAATGTCAAGATGAACATCAAGAACTTATTTTTGAAAAAGTTTTAATGCAAAGAAAACATGCAAGACACCATACTTAAAAAATTTTTCATGTATAGACACTATGAATGCAAGAATGCATATGAAAAACAAGAAAAGACACAAAACATGAAAACATCAAGATCAAACAAGAAGACTTACCAAGAACAACTTGAAGATCATGAAGAACACTATGAATGCATGAATTTTTCGAAAAATGCAAGATGAGTATGCAATTGACACCAAACTTTCAACTTGACTCAAGACTCAAACAAGAAACATGAAATATTTTTTATTTTTATGATTTTTTTTTTTGGATTTTTGTATATTTTTTTTCGAAAAAACATATAGGAAAAAGAAAATAAGGATTTCAAAATTTTTTAATATGAATTCTAGGAATCTTGTATTCTTAGTCTAAAGCTCCAATCCGAGGGTTAGGCATGGCTTAATAGCCAGCCAAGCTTTAGTATGTAACTCAGACATGCCACGGCTGACATTCCAATTAACTTGCCTCCATGCTGATGGTTGGAGGCCCCTATCCAAAAGAATTAGACATGGCTTTACAGCCAGCCAGGCTTCAACATGTTTCATGAAACTCTAGAATTCATTCTTAAAAATTCTGAAGAAAAATATATTTTTGAAAAGATTTATTTTTTTTTTTTCGAAAACAGATGAGAAATTTTTGAAAGGTTTTTGAAAAATTTTTGAAAATAAAACAAAAATAAAAATTACCTAATCTGAGCAACAAGATGAACCGTCAGTTGTTCAAACTCAAACAATCCCCAGCAACGGCGCCAAAAACTTGGTGCACGAAATTGTGATCTCAGGCAACAGCGCCAGAAACTATGTACGCACGTCTTAATAAATCGTTTTTCATTCACAACTTCGACACAACTAACCAGCAAGTGCACTGGGTCGTCCAAGTAATAAATCTTATGTGAGTAAGGGTCGATCCCATGGAGATCGTTGGTATGAAGCAAGCTATGGTAACCTTGTAAATCTCAGTCAGGCAGATATAAAATAGTTATGGAGTTTTCGACATAAATAATAAATAGATAGAAAATAAGGATAGAAACACTTATGTATATCATTGGTGAGAATTTCAGATAAGTGTATAGAGATGCTTTCGTTCCTCTGAACCTCTGCTTTCCTGCTGTCTTCATCCAATCAGTCTTACTCCTTTCCATGGCTGGCTTTATGTAAGGACACCACCGTTGTCAATGGCTACTTTTTATCCTCTCTGGAAAATGGTCCGATGCGCTGTCACTGCATGGCTAATCGTCTGGAGGCATCACCCTTGTCAATGGCTACATCCCATCCTCTTGTGAAAATGGTCCAAATGCTCTGTCACAGCACGGCTAATCATCTGAGGTTCTCGATCATACTGGAATAGGATTCACCCTCCTTTTGCGTCTGTCACTATGCCCAGCACTCGCGAGTTTGAAGTTCGTCACAGTCATTCAATCCCAGAGTCCTACTCGGAATACCACAGACAAGGTTTAGACTTTCCGGACTCTCATGAATGCCGCCATCAATCTAGCTTATACCACGAAGATTCTGATTAAGAGATCCAAGAGATACTCATTCAATCTAAGGTGGAACGGAAGTGGTTGTCAGGCACGCGTTCGTGTGGGAATGATGATGATTGTCACGTTCATCACATTCAGGTTGAAGTGCGAATGAATATCTTAGAAGTGGAATAAGTTGAATTGAATAGAAAAACAGTAGTACTTTGCATTAATCTTTGAGGAACAGCAGAGCTCCACACCTTAATCTATGGAGTGCAGAAACTCTACTGTATGAAAATACATAAGTGATAATGGTTCAGGCATGGCCGAATGGCCAGCCCCCATGAAAGTCTAAGATAGCATAAAACTGATCAAAGATGTCTAATACAATAGTAAAAAGTTCTATTTATAATAAACTAGTTACTAGGGTTTACAGAAGTAAGTAATTGATGCATAAATCCACTTCCAGGGCCCACTTGGTGTGTGCTTGGGCTGAGCTTGAATGTTACACGTGTAGAGGTCAATCTTGGAGTTGAACGCCAGTTTGTAACGTATTTCTGGCGTTCAACTCTGGCTTGTGACGTGTTTCTGGCGTTTAACTCCAGACAGCAGCATAGAACTGGCGTTCAACGCCCTTTTACGTCGTCTAAACTCGGCCAAAGTATGGACTATTATATATTGATGGAAAGCCCTGGATGTCTACTTTCCAACGCAATTGGAAGCGCGCCATTTTGAATTCTGTAGCTCCAGAAAATTCACTTTGAGTGCAGGGAGGTCAGAATCCAACAGCATCAGCAGTCCTTCTTCAACCTCTGAATTTGATTTTTGCTCAAGTCCCTCAATTTCAGCCAGAAAATACCTGAAATCACAGAAAAACACACAAACTCATAGTAAAGTCCAGAAATGTGAATTTAACATAAAAACTAATGAAAACATCCCTAAAAGTAACCAGATTATACTAAAAATATACTAAAAACAGTGCCAAAAAGCATATAAATTATCCGCTCATCAGTCATCCAAGTAATAAACCTTACGTGAGTAAGGGTCGATCCCACGGAGATTGTAGGCTTGAAGCAAGCTATGGTCATCCTTGTAAATCTCAGTCAGGAAGATTCAAATAGTTATGAGGTTTTGATAATTAAAATATAAATAAAATATAAAATAGAATAGAAATACTTATGTAATTCATAGGTAGGAATTTCAGATAAGCGTCTGGAGATGCTTTGTTGCTTCAGAACCTCTGCTTTCCTATTGCCTTCTTCCAACCATGCGTTACCTCCTTCCATGGCAAGCTATATGATCCTCTCGGATGAAAACAAATCCATCTGCACTGTCACCGCAGGGCTAATCATCTGTCAGTTTCCGCTAGCGTCGGAATAGGACCATTGTCCTTTTGCACACTGTCACTTTTGCCCCACATTCGCAGGTTTGAAGCTCGTCACAGTCATCCCTTCCCAGATCCTACTCGAAATACCACAGACAAGATTTAGACTTTTCAGATCCCAGGAATGGCTGCCAATAATTCTAGCCTATACCACGAAGGTTCTAATCTTAGATTAGAAACCCAAGAGAACGTACTCCAGCTGTCGTCCAATGACTACATTGAATATCATGTAGATCGCTTTGTGGTTGTCAGGCACGCGACCTTGGCTAAGCGAGTAACGAAGATTGGGTGATTGTCACGGGTCACCCCTTCATTCTGACTTAACTGAATTAAGTACGAGAGTATATCTTGGAGAATAAGTAGGCTTGAATTGGATAGAAAAACAGTAGTAATTGCATTAATTCATGAAGAATAGTAGAGCTCCACACCTTAATCTATGGGGTGTAAAAACTCCACCGTTGAAAATACATAAGTGAAAGGTCTAGGCATGGCCGTGAGGCCAGCCCCCAAACGTGTACAAAGGTGTATGATAGCATAAAACTTATCAAAGATCCCCCAAAGATCAAAGATGGTCAAAAGACCTAAAGGTGGTCAAAAGACCAAAGACGATAAAATAAATCTCTAAAAGTATTTTTTTATACTAAACTAGTAGCCTAGGGTTTACAAAAAATGAGTAACTAAGTGCAGATAGTGCAGAAATCCACTTCCGGGGCCCACTTGGTGTGTGCTTGGGCTGAGCATTGAATCTTTTTCGTGCATAGGCTGTTCCTGGAGTTAAACGCCAGCTTTAGTGCCAGTTTGGGCGTTTAACTCCAATTCTGGTGCCAGTTCGGGCGTTTTACACCAAGATATTTTAGGCTGACTTTGAACGTCAGTTTGGGCCATCAAATCTCGAGCAAAGTATGGATTATTATATATTTCTGGAAAGCCCAGGATTTCTACTTTCTAACGCAATTGAGAGCGCGCCAATTGGGCTTCTGTAGCTCCATAAAATCCACTTCAAATGCAGGGAGATCAGAATCCAATAGCATCTGCAGTCCTTTTTCAGACTCTGAATCAGATTTTTGCTCAGGTCCCTCAATTTCAACCAGAAAATACCTGAAGTCACAGAAAAATACACAAACTCATAGTAAATTCCAGAAATGTGATTTTTGAATAAAAACTAATAAAAATATAATAAAAAGTAATAAAAACATACTAAAAACTATGTAAAAATAATGCCAAAAAAGGTATAAATTATCTGCTCATCACTGCTGCTGCTGTCAAAGATGTTGAAGCTACTGTTGCTGATGCGAGTTAAAAATAAAAATGGGTTCGGCGCATTTGATTTCCTTGGATTGTAACATCGAGGTAGGGGTTTTAATTTAAAATTAACCGTTTTCAATTTAAGAATGCCCAAAAGTATAGTAGATAATTGTAAATATGTTAATGATTATAATGTTATTGAGTTTAGAATTTTGGCTGTGAATGATTGGCTATGATTGTGATTGAATTTTTGGTTGTGGAAGTAAATGGTAATTGATTTTGGTGTTAGTATGATGATGATTAAGTACATGTGAATTGAAATTCGTGCTTATGTGCCTCTTGCAAGATTGTTTGGGATTGAATGCTTGTCGGAATTCTTATTTCTACTTAATAGCATTGTGATTGGTTGCTGAATCAAATTATAATGAGTACTTTATGAAATGGAGGTTCGATGAATATTAAATAGATTGAGTTTGGATGTCTAAATTGAGTTCCTAAAATTGATTCCTTAACTAAAAGTAGTAGTTTTGAGGGTCTATAAATGATTTTACAATGATTTGAATCATATGGTCATAAAATATGTTGATTATTGAGAACCTTTTGTTTGATAAGTGCTTATAAAAGGCTGGTAAACTATTGAAAATTTATGAAAGTGAGGGAGCCCGTAAGGGTGGTGAAGTCAAATTGTAAGGGAGGTTCTGTCCGAGTTCTTGTAAAAATATACGAAAAAGTGATTTTATTTTGGAAATCTGATATATATATATATATATATATATATATTAAGAAACGATCTTTGTATTAGAAATCAAATTTATAGGCTTATTTTGAAAAATGATTCTATGTTGGAAAAGATCTGGTTTGCACATTTACTCATATTCAGAAAAAGGTTTTGTATTGAAAGTTTGAGAAATACATTTATATTAAGGAGTTACTTGGATTTGTAACCGTTGGAAAGAGTTTGTGAAAATTTGGGTTTGATTTATTGGTAATGAATTAAGAGTTAAAAATGATTTTGAAAATTGAAAACAGTTTGGTTAGGATCCTTGAAGGATGGCAAAGCCCAAATTTTAGAGAAAATGCTGCAAAATTTTTTATAGAACTCCGAGGCTTTGTGTAATGCGTTATTTAAAAGAAAATTTGACTTAAGAATCATATTATTTGATTTTAATTTATTAAGAAAAGTATTATGTTTTAAGTTTAGTTTATTGAGAAAAGATTTTGTTTTAAGTTATGATTTGAATTCGGTTTATTAAGAAAAGAAATTTTTTATTCTTGACTAAACGTTAAAGAAGCTTGGATACATATAAACTAACATTTTGAGGTTACGATTGATGAATGACTAAAAGTGAATCTTTCTGGTGATACAGAGGTGTGAATAATTATATGGTAATGCGGAGGTGTGATTAATTATTTCGTGATGCAGAGGCATGACAAAAAGAAAAGGAATGAGAAACTATGAATGAAAAAGATAATTGAGAATTGGTTGTTTGATTAGGCTTTCTGCTAAATGCTAATACGGGAGCGCCCTTCTAACTGATTAAGGTTGCTAATGCGGAAATGTCTGCTTGACTGATAGCCTGTTTCTCACTGTGATGCACATTAGAGATGCTAGCAAAAATTATTACGATTATGATTTGGCCTAACAAACAGGGGTAAACCCGTGATGCCGAGGTATCCTGACTGACATGGGTTCGCCCATGATGATACCAATGTGCTTGACTGACATAGTGGAAAAACCATATTCGGGGTTCGTCCTGGGTAACGTCGGGTTGTGGGTAGACAATCGATGCACGAGCTCATGGCTTGCATAGGAAAGGCATTCATCATATGCATTGTGTGAATTGCATGAGTTCCTATGTGCTGTGCTGTATTATTTGTGAATTTTCTTATATTTGATTTATGCGTAAATTTGTTGTGTACTTGTATTGTGTGTGTGCTTATGCTTGTTGGTTTCTGTATATGTCAGGCATTAAGATAACTGAGAACTGATCATTGGAACTCAAAACCGAATGAGGTGACTGGAATTTGCTTAAAATGATTTAATTTACAGAGAACTAACTAAAGTCTTTAAAGTGAGTTTTAAAGAATTCTACAGGTAATTATTTTAAACTTATAAAGTAATTATTTGTAATTTATTTCTTTACTCTCACGACACTCATTGTCCATACTGAGAACCTGCGAGGACGATGTTCTCACCTCTTATAGGTTATCTTTTTCAGCGGCAGGTTCAAGAATCCTAGGCGCAGAGTCGCGACCGAACTATAGAGTTTTATGTATATATGTATTCATATTTTTTATATTTGGTTCAGTCTTAGGTTTTATTTTTTTCCTCGTCGTTTTTTGTTTTGGTTTTTAGAGGAGTAGCACTTGTATTTGAAATTCTTTGAATAAGACTATGTATATAATGCTATGTGAATAGATATATCTTTGTGATTAAATAATTGAAAGTACATACTCTTCGTTTTCTTGATTAAAATTTCGGTTTGTATTCGCGAAGACTCAATATTAAATAAAGATAGTATAAAATAAAAAAATTTAGAAATAAATAACGCCTGAAATTTTAGTATGATCATGAGGTGCTAAAAGTTAGGATGTTATAAGATGGTTATGTGACAAAATATCTCTTTTCTTTCTTTCTCCAAAAGGGTTCAGTCACATTGAATTAAAGGGGAAGAATGCTAATTGCATGACACTTATTTAATGAAACCAAATGAGGTGTCAGGGTTTTAATATGATCTACGGTTCTCTCTTGGCTTCGGCCAAAAATGAATGAAATCAAAGGAATAATAATAATTAGTGGTGATGCTATGTTTAATAAGATGTCATTCTTTAATGTGATTCCATGTTTCAATTCTTTTCTTTTTCCAAGGAATGGTTCAGCTGATTATAATGAATGGTGATTAGAGAAGGAGTTTAATTTTGTTAAATTAAGGGGTTGGGTGTCACGCTCGTGTGCTATTGAGTCAGTAGTTCAAGTTATAATTATTTTAATTAGATAATTATGATAACTGGATATATATATGAGTTACTAATATAAATAATATTAGTAATTTTATTTTGATGGAGTATTAGCAAATTTAAGTTTATCAAAAAATACCGATAAATTACTTTATCAGTAAATATCGAATTTGATAATAATGATAATAATATTATCCAAGCTCTATTATAATTAGAGCAAGTAAAATCAATAAATAACATAATAATAAAAATATATTACTATTTATTTTATTTTTGAGTTTAAAAACGACTCGTCAAAATAAACTAATCGCTTTAAAAATATTATTTTAAAAAATCTTGTATTATTGCAAAAATTAAGGTTGTTAAAGCTACAGTTGGAGGTTGTACAAAATTAACTCAAAAATTTATCAATTATCGTCAATAATTAACTCAAAAAAACCACCTCCCCTGTAAACAAGAATCATTAATCAAGGAAGAAAACGTTAGTGACGCGAAAAGAGAACCGCTACTGTGTGAATGCCCAAGCCAACGTGAGTTTTCAGCATCGAAAAAGGCGGTGAGGGTGAGTGTGGGTACTTGGTAAAGCTATGAACTCTGATTTTGATTCCTTAATGTATGCGACTTTAGAGAGAGAGAGAGAGAGAGAGAGAGAGAGAGAGAGAGAGAGAGAGAGAGAGAGAGAGAGAGAGAGAGAGAGAGAGAGAGAGAGAGAGAGAGAGAGAGAGAGAGAGAGAGAGAGAGAGAGAGAGAGGTCCTGTGCACGTGAGTGACGCCGACGGGAGAAGTGGGAGGCTTGGTTGAGGCTAGTCCAGCGGCGAAGAAACCCTCTGGTTGACGAAGAGTAGCTCGACAATTGAGGAGACAAGAGTGAGAGGCAAGGATGGGGCTGATGAAACGCGTTTTGGGTGATACTGCTCTGAATTCTCTGATAATGTTTAGGGTTAGATTTGTGACAGAAAGAAGGGTAAGGGGTTCTATTGCGTTTCTGTCTTTTTTTTATTATTATTTTGAGATCCAAATGGCACCGTTTGGATGTTTAGGCTAGCGAATCGGGAACTGCAAAAATTAGGCTGATTCTATCAATTTACTGGTTAACTATCGGTTTGGCCAATTTTTTACTAATTTTTACAGAACAGTTTTATATATCAACCAAACTAGCCAAAAGAAGGTTCTCAATTAATCCAATCGAACCGATCAGTTTAGTCCAATTTTTAGAACCATGTGAATGATAACTACCTTTCTACTTTCAAAAAAAAAAATCAATCTCAAATTTTATGTAAATCAAATCCCAAAAAGCTCTCCCTCTGTATTCTTAATTATTATATCTACAACTATACGATTTCTCTTCCAAATGAAAATAAAAAAATCTTATATCATTAACTCTAAAATTATCTCAAATCACCACAACACATTTTATAAAAAAATTCAAATATCTTAAATTCGATTGGTCTATATTTATTTATTGAAAATAAAAAAGATAAAAAAAATGTTAATTTATGACTTACAAAATAAAATAATAAATAATAAATCAGTCTCAATTTGTTGATTATACATGTTATATGTTTGATATTTGGATGTTATATGCAAGGACGAAACTACGTATAAAATAGGGGAGGCAGTGGCCCCCCAAAAGAAAAAAATTTATTTACAAATATAATAAAAAATAAAAGAATGCCTCTTACCCCTTAAAATAATGTCTAGTCTTTTCCTCTTTTAAAAAATGTATGGTTATCCGTAATTCTCATTCAATGCAGCAAAGAATAATTAAAAAGTTGTGTTATTTAGGCTATGGGTCATATACTTAGTTAAAAAAAATCTTAATTTATATTAGAAATAAAGAATTTGAAAGGGAAGTAACAACAAGCCAACAAATTACTTCTTCCATTCTTTCCTCTTTTTTCAATTAGAAAACAAAACATCATTCGATATTTTTATTATTATTACAACTTAGAAAATAATAAATAGCCTTTGGTCTTCCATTATCATCTCTCATTTTTCTTTTTTTTATAAGTTATTTTTTATTTATTTTTTTTGAATAATTTATATATTTATTTATTTATCTAGTTTATAATCTTATAATATTAATTTAGGTTTTAAAAAAATTAAAGATGATGATCATGTAATTATAATGCTATCTTTGTATTATTTTTAATTTCTCATTATTAATTGTTTGTGACATTGATATTATTGATTTACAAAAATTAAATAAATTGAGTTTAGTTAAGTTGCATAAAGTTTTTCTTATTATCTATGTAAATTCTCAATAATAAATGATTTTGAATCAAGGAAAAAATGTCGAGCTCAATTGTGTATGTAAATTACAAATTTTAACTTATTTCAGCTCTAATAATATTATTATTATTAATTTTTTCATTGCATAAGTTATGGTTGTGATTTAAATTATTTACCTGAAGCATAATACATTTTTTTAATAATTTTGTAGAAAACGTCTAAAAAGAAGTAGAATAGTATTTGAAGATTCTAAAAGCAAGTATATAACTATATTTACAATATTTAAAATTAGTTTTGAGATATTTATGTTTAATTATTTTAATATACGATATGTTCAATGATCTTATAAAAAATTAATTCTAAGCCTAAGTTGTTATTTTTAATTAAAATAAAAAACTAAAAAAAATATTGGCCCCTTACTAAATATTGTCTAGCTTCGTCCTTGGTTATATGTATGAAATTATGCATGTTAAATTATAAATATTTTAACAACTTCTATTATACAACTCATATTTTTTTTATAAAAAATATTATAAAATAAAAAATATAAAATGAAATATGAAAAAAAATTAAATGCAATTATTAACCAATCATATTAAAATCAATAAATAAATATACGTAGAAATATCAAATAAAAAATATTAAATTAGGCAATATCTATCATAAAATAGTTAATTATAGATATTATATGTATACAATTATCAAATTATGAATGTTATGGATATAAAATTATAGATTTAAATATAAAATTATGAATGTTATTTGTGTGAGATTATAAATGTTAATAAGTTAAAGATATTTTCATAAATTTCACTATACAACTTATAGTTTAACATACAAATCGTTATAAAATAAAAAATAAAAAATGAAAATTGAAATATGAAAGAAAATAATAGAATAATTGATACTTGAAAGGGATGACTGTAAATGAATAAATAATAAAAGAACAAAGATTGAAAAAAATAATAACCAATTAAATGAAAAAATAAAAACAATGCTTATAAAAAAAATTATTATACCAGAATAAAAATTTAACACTTATAGAAATTGAAATGGATGATAATTTTTTTTTCAATTTAACAATATATGTTGTTTTCTTCCTGGGTACTAAAACTTACATTAAAGGTATGACTAATAAGTTTTTGTATTTACAGGAAGTCAGTTAAATTGCAAAAATCATAAGATATGTCTTTATTAAAATTATAATATATCTTATAAATAAAACAACATATTAAAAGCTTATGAACGTTTTTCATATTAAATGTTATTATCAAGAACAATTACGAAGAATAGGTAAGGTATGTGCACGAGAGAAAAAAAATAAATGACACAGAATCAAATTAATAAAATAAAAAATAGAACGTTTGGACAGTTTTTGACTAATTTTTTTTTTTTTTTGCTACTAAATAATTTCAATAACGTTTTCTATTATAATTACCAAAACAACCGTATAAGAATCACAAGGGAAAAAAAAAAAAAGAAAGCAGCTACTGTAAGTGGTTTGGGTATTTAGAGAATTAAATGAGACGATAAACAATTACAATTTGCGATTTATACTTCTCTGTACCTTTTACAACCATAAGTAATTGAAAGTAAAAGTCAAGTCCTAAGCTAAAGATGGATGAAACTTATCTACTCGTAATCGGTGATGTCTTGTGGCCTTGAAATAACTTGCATTTTAATGCAAGACTCCGAATTTTTCTATATACGAATTCAATTGACACCTGTGAGAGGAAGTTTTGAGAACAAAAGTAAATGAAGAGATAAAGGTAATTTAAGGGAAGAAAAAATTTGAAAGGGGAGAGAGGAGTGTGGTGATGATTAGATCAATATATGTTCTAATCATAGTTAGAAATGGAGCCAACAATAAAACATGGGTAGGCTCCAATAAAAAACCCAAATAGGGTGGATAACCTCATCTTCTTTCTTTACTTTTCTCTCTTTCTTCTTCTTTGTAGGTGCATCTCTAGTAATATCCCTTAATGCATAGCATCTGATTGCATTACAGCACAAGCAACAGCTTGAGCCCAATGCCTTAACTTAGTCTTGACCAATTCAGGGTCATCCCCTGCATTCAACAAACAAATACTCTCATTAAAAAAAAGTTGTGTAGCATAGGATATTCAATAACTTGGCAACAAATTTGTAGCATTGAAAACGTACGTAAGCAAGGAAATAATGATGTATGTTCCTAAAGGCTGATTAAGGTGTACATATAATTATGTATACTAATAACTTTTCTCTTCTCTTGCCATTAACAATGCTTTTAAAATTTCTCTCTCTCACCTGGGCTACAAATCTTCCATGAGTCATCACTTTTTGGGCTATCGAATGACGAAGAACGAGCGCCGAGGGAAGAACGGCTAGTACTAGGGGTGGAAACATTACTCGGGGTGGAAGCAGGACTAGGCGACAACCTCCGATTCACGGCGAAATAGAGGTCAAGTGCAGGCAAGGTATTGCAAAGCCTTTGACCATCTTCCTCATTGAATCCAAACCCCAATTCTATGCACCCTTTGAGCTCATAAAGGTCTTCATCCATGAGATCATCGCCAGAATCTTGAACAGAACTCCTCATACGCTCGAGCCGACGCTTTCTTTCCCAGGCGATGTCCCTGGGCGTCTCAACCATTGATAGCTGCTTGGAAAGGCACTTTCGGTTCTTCCAAGCCATTGGTGCCAACAACATGTTTTGCAACTCGTCCTCTGAATCCAACGGCGATGATGTAGATGAGGACGATGATGACACCGTGCCATGTTGTCCCTGCCCTTGGTTGTTAGTAGCCATGCACAAGGAACAAAAGACCTTAATTATTACCTTTCTTGAAGGTCAAGAAAAGAAAATGTGCTTGAACCACAAATATGGTTCAACAATATATTATAAGGTGTTTGGTGGCAACGACAGCAGCAGTAATGGTGGCTAAGGCAGCAAAGGGCCTGCACACCCCTCCCTGCCTTGCATGCGCCACCGCGTATGGTGTTTGGAATCGAAATTGATTAAGCAATCAAGGAAGATCATTTCAAGAAATGATGCCAAATAGTGTAGTCTATTAATGGTATGTTTAGATTTTTGGTCTGTGATATTCCACCGTCCATTTGCAACCGCAAGTAGCAACAATTTAGGGGCAAGATGAGTAATAATTAGTAGGATATTGTTTTGTATGTTATGCTTGGTCTAAGGGTTGTACCAACATTCAGGTAAAATATGTCATAAACCAATATATTGTTATGCCTTAAACAAATTATATAACATAACTCTAAAAAGAAAAAACGAAAAATACTATAGGACTATCAAAATTTTTTGTTTTTGGTCATTTGTAAATGATCAATATTTAAAAGTATAAGATCAAGTATGTTGTTAGATTACTATATTAAAAGAATTAGATTAAAAAAATTGAATTAATAATTAAGTGATGACTAAAAATAATAAATTCTGATAAATCTCTAATATTTTTCGTTCAGTTAAATTAGTCTAGTGGCTTAATAATTGATAACCGAAAATTTTTTGTCGAAGCAAAATGAGGAGAAAGAGAAGAAGCATAAGAAGAAGGAAAACAATTTAGTTGAACTTGATTACAAAAGTAACTTGTTTACTTAGTACTTTTCTTTGTTATATATCTTTCTGGAAGCAAGTAATGTTGTTATTTTGTTGGTAAGTGTAAATGTATTGCCACTATGAACTAGTTTCACTAAAGCACATACAGTCTGTCACTAATATGCGCAACAACAATCGCAAATCGTTCTCACAACGATTATCTCCCTTGTTGAACAAAGATAGAAAAGATTCATACTAGCAAAATATTCTGAGAGGAGATTTTGGTCAAATCTAGTGTATTTCTTTTCAACTTGCAAAAATCTCTTATATTAAATTCAATTATAAAAAATATTCTGTATTTAAAAATATTCAAAATTTGATTATATATATATATATAAAATAATCTCAATAAAATCATAATTAGCAAGATAATAATATGTGATTTTAATTTTAATAATACTTTTAAAGTTTTATAGCCATTGTAAATTCATAATTATCGTAGTCATAGTTAATCTTGATATGTTTTGTTATGAAATAATGTTTAATGAGTAATATTGTACATCTAAATCTTTTTATAAATTAAGTTTAATCAAGTTAAATAATAAGATTTAGAATAATGCTACTTATAAATTATTTTTATTATGTTACACTAATTTAATTTAACTTGGTTAACAAAATCACTTAAATGTGTAGTATTATTCATATTTTAATATCGTTGATGATATCAACTATGAATTATATCTATAATTAGCAATTATAATTATTGTCTAGATACATTATCGTTTATTTATGTAATAAAGCCAAATGCATTGTACTCATACTAATGATGATAAATCTAATTTCAAATAACAAGACATTATTAGACAAATTTTAAAGAAGACAACAGGTATGTTTCGCTTTCAAAATGGTTTGTAAGTAAGTGTTTACTCTCAGTCTCTCATGCATATTTAAAATGTGTAGAGATATAAAAAAGAGAGTAAATTATGCTTTTGTATGTCCCTCTTTTTCTTTTTCTTTCCTTTTTGTATATACTCTGTATGTTATATTGTTATACACTTTTTTATTCTATAACCTAGTGTAAATTTTGTAAGTAGAGCTCACAATAGATAAATTAGGATAAGATTTAACTTTACATTAATTTTATTTGTAAGTTTAAAATTTTTTAAAATTCAAATTTATTATACTCGTAGAAAATTAATTATTTTCAATCAAGTATAATATTTAATTATTTAATATTTTATAAACATACTAATAAAATTAAAAATACAAAATTAAATTTATGTTAAAATTAAAAACAATAAAATTATAATTAATACATGTTAAAATTACAAATAATATAGTTATTAATTCATCATCAAGTACTTGCTAATAATAATTTTTAATAACATATACACTAATAAATCAAGGTTCGAGTAAGTAGAATAAGGTTCTCCTTAAACTCCAATCTTATCTTACTTTCGTCTTGATTCTTATAATAAATTATCATTTGTACCCATAAAAGATATAGATACTGATAAATATACTCATATAAAAATAAAACGACAATTATAATTACAGAAGATGGCTTTCGTGTGCCAAGAGTACCCAGACGTTGGTTACACAATTGATCCGTTAGAATATTCTTGGCATACAAAAACTATCTTCCGTGAATATAATTATCGTTTTATTTTTATATGAATACATTTGTCAGCGTTTATATTTTTTATGGATACAAATAGTAATTTATTCTTACTTAATTATAAATTTAACGACGTGGAGTTGTCGTATATCTATCGCAAATGCAATTAACACTAACACTATTTGACGCTAAAGCTTACCAAGAGTTAGGCCATTGATGAATATCACCCTAAAAAAGTAACTTTTTTATCGACAACCTTGCTAACAACTAATGAGTATTTTAGAGACCGATTTAAAAAATTTTGAGATTAAAAGGCTCAAATCTTGTTGTAGATAATTTTAAATTGAAATTTAATACTATCAAATTAAAGTTTGATCAAAAGATTACCACAATTAAAAACAATACTGGAAGTTTAATCCCACATCGTACTCTCTGAAATTACAATATGATGCATAATCATTGGTTATTATTGTAATTAACGGAAATTAAAATGATAGAAAATTAAAAGCACAATTAAAGACTAGATAACAAGAAAGTAGAGTAAAGGGCAATCAAAGGAACTAACTGAATATCAAGCAAATATTAAATTGCAATAGTAAAAATAACAACTACACTAAAAAACAACCAAATTGAACTAAGAGTAATTAAGATAATTAACTAAAGAAAAAAAAAGAATGAATTTAAACTCTAAAAATTCTTGACAAGAGTTAGGGATTAAGAATTATCATCCTTGTCATTAATCACAAACATAATAATTATAAAGAGTCAACCTAATTAGTTAAAATTGAAGAAAATCAATTTGACATAATTAACCCTAATTTACAAATAATAACTAACTTACTAATTAAATTTAATAAAAAATTAGCGTTAGTAAAAATAAGGTTAATCAACAACTCTAAATTATCAATTCAATTGGAACATTAGTGACTCGAGATTAGCCAAATTCTTAACCTAAACTAAGAATGAAAATCTATTCTATATTTAATTGAGATATTTTATCAAACACATTGAAGGCATGAATATAGAACATTATAAATTGTAACAATTAGTAAAAATTAGAATTATCTACTATAAGAATTCAACAATAACAATTCAAATAAGCAACAATATAACATAAAACATCATATTTATCACTAGAAATCAAGAATTCAACATAGGTTTATAAATTAAAATAACAAAATAAAGAAAATAGCAAAAGATTTTAAATAAAGTAGAATACTAGAATAAGAAAACATAAATAAAAATTACGAATTTTTTTTAAATAAAATAAAAATTATTATTTCCCATAACATATGATTCGAGCTTTACTTTTCGGGATCCATCTTTTTCTTTAGGTTGTAACAAATTCGCCCATTGGATCGGCGATCTTGTGCCACTTTTCCGAAATTCATCCAACATATAGGCAAACTTTTTTCCACATCACTAAAGTTCGCCCTTCGCCCAAGCGAACTTCTCCCCACCCTAAACAGAGAGCACCTCCTATAAATCACAAATTAGGAAGTAGTATTCATTTATCTCTACAATTATCTCTGATTTCACTTCTTATTATTCTAGTTCTTGTAAAGTCTCGGATTTTTGGAAAATTAAATTAGGAGTTATTTGAGATTTATGATGTTTATTTATGACTTTATTTTTAGAAAATTATCTTATAGAAAGGTAATTAAAGCAAAGATATAAGGTTTTGAGTTTAAAATTAATTAGAACTTATATGATTTTTATAGTAATTAGATATTTTTTATTTATAATTTGAAACTTTAGTAATTAAAAATAATGATAATTTTATATGGTTTAATTTAAATATTGAGATTTTGAACCTTATTTTATGAATAAAGAAAAAAAATATTTTGATTATCTCTAAATTCTATTGAATCAGTATTTATTTGAAAATATTTTACAAGTTGATAATTAAATGATATTTTTAAAAATAATTATTGATGGGTTAAATTTAGTTTAAGATTATTATTATTCTACCTTTTTATTTTTATTAAAATTCTTACTCTACTAAATCCCAAAATTCCCAAAACAAACCCTAATTTACACTCACTAACCCTAACTCTAACACAACACACTCTCATTTCACACACACTCCCTTATCGCTATCACCCCTCACCCCTCAGTACCCACACACGCAAAAGAAAAAGAAAAGAGAAGAGAAGAGAGGGAGAAACTGAAAGGAAAGAAGAAGGCGAAGAAAGGGAGGAGAGGAAAAGGATGATGCTGACGGGGCTAGGAGCCATCGTTGAAGTTGCTGTTGCAATGCAAGAGGGAGAGAGAGAGGGAGCTCGCGCAACCGTGCTCCTTATAGCCGCCACTATGTCGTTGAGAGGAGAGAGTTCACAGAGAGAGGGAGGCCATTCGCATCCCGTCGCTGACACTAGAGGGTGGCCATTTACGCTTTATCACCGTCGTCGAACTACATGCGACCGCCGTCGCTGAGTTGTGTGCCGCCAGCAGAGCCATTCCTTACTAGCACTGCTACTGGTGGTTGCCTCTATTTCTGGTATGAGCACCCTGTCAGAGCTCTGTCACGATTCTGCTCTTTGGAAGTCGTCACCGGAGCAGCCGCTACTGCGCCATCCTTTGGTTTCTTTTTGGTGCAGTTTGTATTGAGAATTGTTGAGCGTTCAGGATGATCTGATTTATATCTATATGTGGGAAATGGTTTGATATTAAAGCAGTTGATGAGAGATGTGGGTTTGATTTATATTTATATGTCAAATTATCAAACAAGTTGTGGATGCGTGAGAAAACAAAAGAAAAAGCAAGAAAAGAAACTTACTTGGAATACTCAATGGAGGGTACGACACCAAGAAAAGAAACTTACGGCATTCGTTGCTTTTGCCTTTGCTCAATCCATCAAGTTCTTCACTACCTGGTTCGTTTTCCATTTCTCTCCCTCCCTCTCTCTCTAATTTCGACGAATCTAATGCACACCAGGCGCGTCGAAGCTGGCGATTCGCGAATCCAGGGAGGCTTGAGGGTTCCACAACGATGACACGAATGGCGAGAAGTTTCAGGCTTCGAGACAAGCTCTAGGGACAACCCAATAGACGATAATGACGGACGGTGGGTGATGAGCGAATAATTTATACGCTTTTTGGCATTATTTTTACATAGTTTTTAGTATGATTTAGTTAGTTTTTAGTATATTTTTATTTGTTTTTAAATAAAAATTATATTTCTGGACTTTACTATGAGCTTGTGTGTTTTTCTATGATTTCAGGTAATTTTTGGCTGAAATTGAGGGACTTGAGCAAAAATCTGATTCAGAGGCTGAAGAAGGACTGCAGATGCTGTTGGATTCTGACCTCCCTGCACTCGAAGTAGATTTTCTGGAGCTACAGAAATCTAATTGGCGCGCTCTCAATTGCGTTGGAAAGTGGACATCCAGGGCTTTCCAGAAATATATAATAGTTCATACTTTGCACGAGTTTTGATGATGCAAACTGGCGTTTAAACGCCAACTCCCTGCCCTATTCTGGAGTTAAACACCAGAAACAGGTTGCAAATCAGAGTTAAACGCCAGAAACAGGCTACAACCTGGCGTTTAACTCCAAAAAGAGTCTCTACACATGAAAGCTCAATACTCAGCCCAAGCACACACCAAGTGGGCCCGGAAGTGGATTTCTACATCATTTACTTATCTTATGTAACCCTAGCTACTAGTTTAGTATAAAAACTACTTTTAGTGATTTATTTCACATCTCCGGTTAGTCTTTGACTAATTTTCTGTTCTAAGATCACGTTTAGGGGGCTGGCCGTTCGGCCATGCTTGAACCTTCATCACTTATGTATTTTTCAACGGTAGAGTTTCTACACACCATAGATCAAGGTGTGGAGCTCTGCTGTTTCTCATGAATTAATGCAAAGTACTATTGTTTTCTTATTCAATTCAAGCTTATTTCTATTCTAAGATATCCGCTTGTACTTCAATATGATGAATATGATGATCCGTGACACTCATCACTATTCTCAACCTATGAACGCGTGCCTGACAACCATTTCCGTTCTACCTTAGATCGAGCGTGTATCTCTTAGCCTCCATTCCGAAAGATCGGAGTCTTCGTGGTATAAACTAGAATTATTGGTGGCCATTCCTGAGATCCGGAAAGTCTAAACCTTGTCTGTGGTATTCTGAGTAGGATCTGGGAAGGGATGACTGTGACGAGCTTCAAACTCGCGAGTGTTGGGCGTGTGACAGACGCAAAAGGATCAATGGATCCTATTCCAACATGATCGAGAACCGACAGATGATTAGCCATGCGGTGACAGCGCATTTGGACCATTTTCACTGAGAGGACAGGAAGTAGCCATTGACAACGGTGATGCCCAACATACAGCTTGCCATGGAAAGGAGTATGAATGATTGGATGAAAGCAGTAGGAAAGCAGAGGGTCAGAAGGAACAAAAGCATCTCCATAGGCTTATCTGAAACTCTCACCAATGAATTACATAAGTATTTCTATCCTATTTTATATTTTAATTATATTTTAATTATCAAATCTCCATAACCATTTGAATCCGCCTGACTGAGATTTACAAGGTGACCATAGCTTGCTTCAAGCCGACAATCTCCGTGGGATCGACCCTTACTCACGTAAGGTTTATTACTTGGACGACCCAATGCACTTGTTGGTTAGTTGTGTGGAGTTGTGAAAAGAATTTGAGATTATAAACGTTCTTACCAAGTTTTTGGCACTGTTGCTAGAGATCACAATTTCGTGCACCAAGTTTTTGGCGCCGTTGCCGAGGATTGTTCGAGTTTGGACAACTGACGGTTCATCTTGTTGCTCAGATTAGGTAATTTTATTTTAATTTTAAGTTTTTATTTTTAAAGCTTTTTATTTTCGAAAAATTTTCAAAATTTTTTTTTATTTTGTTCTTCAGAATTTTTAAGAATGAATTCTAGAGTTTCATGATGATTTGTTGAAGTCTGGCTGGCTGTGAAGCCATGTCTAAATCTTTTGGACCGAGGTTTCAACTTATCATTACAAGAGTCCTTGGACTCCCATCTGATCAGCTGTTGTATGCCTGATTTGTATGCTGAAGCTTGGCTGGCCATTGGGCATGTCTAGTGTTTTGGACCGGAGCTTTTATTGAAAGCTTGGCTGGCTAGTAAGCCATGTCTAATTCCTGGACCGGAGCTTTAGACTAACATTACACGATTCCTGGAATTCTTATTAAAAATTTTGAAATCCTTATTTTCTTTTTCAAAATAATTTTCAAAAAATCTAAAAAAATTAATAAAATCATAAAAAAATAAAAAATTTGATGTTTCTTGTTTGAGTCTTGTGTCAGTTTTTAAGTTTGGTGTCAATTGCATGTGTTTTAATTTTTCTTTAAATTTTTGAAAATTCACGCATGTGTTCATCATAATCTTCAAGTTGTTCTTGATGATTTTTCTTGTTTGATCTTTGCATTTTCTTGTTGTGCATCTTTTCTTGTTTCTCATATGCATTTTCAATTTGTTAGTGTCTCAACATTAAAAATTTCTAAGTTTGGTGTCTTGCATGTTTCTCTTTTCTTAAAAATTTTCAAAAATAAAGTTCTTGGTGTTCATCTTGACATTCAAAGTGTTCTTGCACGCATTGTGTATTTTGATTCATAATTTTCATGTTTTGAGTATTTTTGTTGTTTTTCTCTTTCTTCATTAAAAATTCAAAAATAAAAAAAATATCTTTCCCTTTTTCTCTCGTAAATTTTCGAAAATTTGGTTTGACTTAGTAAAAAAGTTTTTAAAATTTAATTGTTTCTTATGAGTCAAGTCAAATTTTCAATTTAAAAATTCTATCTTTTTCATTTTTTCTTTCATATTTTCGAAAAGTTCAAATTGATTTTCAAAAATCTTTTTCTTATTTTGTTTCATAATTTCAAAATCTTTACTAACAATTAATGTGATTGATTCAAAAATTTTAAAGATTGTTACTTACCTATTAAGAAAGGTTCAATCTTTAAATTTTAGAATCATATCTTTTTGTTTCTTGTTAGTCAAGTAATCAACTTTAATGTTCAAAATCAAATCTTTTTAATTTCCTTTTCAAATCTTTTTCAAATTAAATTTTCAATCATATCTTTCAATCATATCTTTTTCAAAACTTAATTTCAAAATCTTTTCTAACTTCTTATCTTTTTAAAATTGATTTTCAAAAATTTTTTTCAATTAACCACTTAACTTTTTGATTGATTTTTTTTAAAATTCCTATCTTTTTCAAAACCATCTAACTACTTTTCTCTCACTAATTTTCGAAAATCACTAACCTCTTTTTCAAAATTTCTTTTCATTAACTAATTGTTTTAATTTTTAATTTTAATTTTACTCCTCTTAATTTTCGAATTCTAACTACATTTTTTAAAATAAAAATAAAAATATTTTTCCTTTTAGTTTAAATTAAATTCGAATTTTCTCCCCCCTCTCTCACCTCCTTCTATTTAATTATTTACTAACATTCCTCTTCTACTCATAATTCGAACCCACTCTTCTCTTCTGTGTTCAAATTTTTTCTCTTCTCCTTCTTCTATTCTTCTCTCCTTATACTTACATAAGGAATCTCTATACTGTGACATAGAGGATTCCATATTTTTTTCTGTTCTCTTCTTTTTCATATGAGCAGGAACAAGGATAAGAACATTCTTGTTGAAGCTGACCCTGAACCTGAAAGGACTCTGAAGAGAAAGCTAAGGGAAGCTAAGGCACAACTCTCTGGAGAGGACCTGACATAAATTTTTGAAAAAGGAGGAGACATGGCCGAACCTAATAACAATGGTGGAGATGCAAAGAAGATGCTTGGTGACTTTATTGCACCCTCTTCTAACTTCTATGGAAGAAGCATCTCACTTCCTGCAATTGGAGCAAACAACTTTGAGCTTAAGCCTCAATTAGTTTCTCTAATGCAACAGAACTGCAAGTTTCATGGACTTCCAACGAAAGATTCTCATCAGTTTTTAGCTGAATTCTTGCAAATCTGTAACACTGTCAAGACCAATGGAGTTGATCCCGAGGTCTACAGGCTTATGCTTTTCCCTTTTGCTGTAAGAGACAGAGCTAGAACATGGTTGGGTTCACAACCTAAGGATAGCCTGAACTCTTGTGATAAACTGGTCAGTGCCTTCCTGGCCAAATTCTTTCCACCTCAAAAGATGAGCAAGCTTAGAGTGGAAATCCAAACCTTCAGACAGAAGGAAAGAGAATCCCTCTATGAAGCTTGGGAAAGATACAAGCAACTGATCAAAAGGTGTCCTACTGACATGCTTCCAGAATGGAGCATCATAAGTATATTCTATGATGGTCTGTCTGAGTTGTCAAAAATTTCATTGGACCATTCTGCAGGAGGATCTCTTCACGTGAAAACCCCTGCAGAAGCTCAGGAACTCATTGAAATGGTTGCAAATAACCAGTTCATGTACACCTCTGAGAGGAATCCTGTGAACAATGGGACGCCTCAGAAGAAGAGAGTTCTTGAAATTGATACTCTGAATGCCATATTAGCTCAGAACAAAATATTGACTCAGTAAGTCAATATGATTTCTCAGAGTCTAAATGGATTGCAAGCTGCATCCAATAGTACTAAAGAAGCATCTTCTGAAGAAGAAGCTTATGATCCTGAGAACCCTGCAAAGGCAGAGGTGAATTACATGGGAGAACCCTATGGAAACACCTACAATCCTTCATGGAGAAATCATCCAATTTTCTCATGGAAGGACCAACAGAAGCCTCAACAAGGCTTCAATAATAATGGTGGAAGGAATAGGTTTAGCAATAGCAAGCCTTTTCCTTCATCTTCTCAGCAACAGACAGAGAATTCTAAATAGAGCCATTCTGGCCTGGCAACCATAGTCTCTGATCTATCCAAGACCACACTAAGTTTCATGAATGAAATAAGGTCCTCCATTAGAAATTTGGAGGCACAGGTGGGTCAGCTGAGTAAGAAGATTACTGAAACTCTTCCCAGTACTCTCCCAAGCAATACAGAAGAAAATCCCAAAAGAGAGTGCAAGGCCATAACCATGACCAACATGGCCGAACCTGGATAGAGTGACGAGGACGTGAGTCCCAGTGAGAAAAGCCTCATGGGACGTCCTCTGGATAGAAAGGAGTTTCCCTTTGAGGAACCAAAGGAATCTGAGGCTCATACAGAGACCATAGAGATTCCATTAAACTTTCTTCTTCCATTCATGAGCTCTGATGAATATTCTTCCTCCGAAGAGGATGAAAACATCACTGAAGAGAAAGTTGCTAAATATCTAGGAGCAATCATGGAGCTGAATGCCAAGTTATTTGGTACTGAGACTTGGGAGGATGAACCCCCCTTGTTAACCAATGAACTGCATGCATTAATGAGGCAGACAT
This sequence comes from Arachis ipaensis, assembly GCF_059453495.1. Lineage (NCBI taxonomy): Eukaryota > Viridiplantae > Streptophyta > Magnoliopsida > Fabales > Fabaceae > Arachis > Arachis ipaensis. The sequence continues at coordinate 83,759,594 of NC_142444.1, forward strand.
TACCTCAGAAGAAAACGGATCCCGGAAAATTATTCATACCTTGTACCATAGGCACCATGACCTTTGAGAAGGCTCTATGTGACCTGGGGTCAGGGATAAACCTCATGCCCCTCTCTGTAATGGAGAAATTGGGAATCTTTAAGGTACAAGCTGCAAGAATCTCACTAGAGATGTGGTGCACGAAATTGTGATCATCAATGGCGCCAAAAACTTGGTATGCACAATTGTAATCTCAACTCGTTATCACAACTTCGCACAACTAACCAGCAAGTGCACTGGGTCGTCCAAGTAATAAACCTTACGTGAGTAAGGGTCGATCCCACGGAGATTGTCGGCTTGAAGCAAGCTATGGTCACCTTGTAAATCTCAGTCAGGCGGATTCAAATGGTTATGGAGAATTGATAACTAAAATATGAATAAAACATAAAATAGGATAGAGATACTTATGTAATTCATTAGTGAGAATTTCAGATAAGCGTATGAAGATGCTTTGTTCCTCCTGAACTTCTGCTTTCCTATTGCCTTCTTCCAATCATTCATACTCCTTTCCATGGCAAGCTTTATGTTGGGCATCACCGTTGTCAATGGCTACTTCCCGTCCTCTCAGTGAAAATGGTCCAAATGCGCTGTCACCGCACGGCTAATCATCTGTCGGTTCTCGATCATGTTGGAATAGGATCCATTGATCCTTTTGCGTCTGTCACTACGCCCAACACTCACGAGTTTGAAGCTCGTCACAGTCATCCCTTCCCAGATCCTACTTGGAATACCACAGACAAGGTTTAGACTTTTCGGATTTCAGGAATGGCCACCAATAATTCTAGCCTATACCATGAAGGTTCTAATCTTAGATTAGAAACCCAAGAGATACACATTCAAGCTTGATTGCATGTAGAACGAAAGTGGTTGTCAGGCACGCGTTCATAGGTGAGAATGGTGATGAGTGTCACGGATCATCACATTCATCATGTTGAAGAACGAATGGATATCTTGGAGAAGAAGTAAGCATGAATTGAATAGAAAAATAATAGTACTTTGCATTAATTCATGAGGAACAGCAGAACTCCACACCTTAATCTATGGTGTGTAGAAACTCCACTGTTGAAAATACATAAGAACAAAAGGGTCTAGGCATGGCCGAATGGCCAGCCTCCCAAAGATGAAAAGGTATATGAAAGTATGATCAAGTGTGTAAAAAGTATATGAAAGTCCATGAAATACAATAGCAAAAGGTCCTATTTATAGAAAACTAGTAACCTAGGGTTTACAGAAATGAGTAAATGATGCAAAATCCACTTCCGGGCCCACTTGGTGTGTGCTTGGGCTGAGCATTGAATCTTTCACGTATAGAGGCTTTTCTTGGAGTTAAACGCCAGCTTTTGTGCCAGTTTGGGCGTTTAACTCCAGCTTTTGTGCCAGTTCTGGCGTTTTGACGCCAGAATTTCTTTGCTGACTTGGAATGCCGGTTTGGGCCATCAAATATTGGGCAAAGTATAGACTATTATATATTTCTGGAAAGCCCAGGATGTCTACTTTCCAATGCAATTGAGAGCGCGCCAATTAGACTTTTGTAGCTCCAGAAAATCCACTTCGAGTGCAGGGAGGTCAGAATCCAACAGCATTTGCAGTCCTTTTTCAGCCTCTGAATCAGATTTTTGCTCAGGTCCCTCAATTTCAGCCAGAAAATACCTGAAACCACAGAAAAACACACAAACTCATAGTAAAGTCCAAAAATGTGATTTTTATTGAAAAACTAATAAAAATATAATAAAAACTAACTAAAACATACTAAAAACATACTAAAAATAATGCCAAAAAGCGTATAAATTATCCGCTCATCACAACACCAAACTTAAATTGTTGCTTGTCCCAAAACAACTGAAAATCAAATAGGATAAAAAGAAGAGAACATATAATGAATTCCAAAAATATCTATGAAGATCAGTCTTAAATAGATGAGCGGGGCTATTTGCTTTTTGCTTCTGAACAGTTTTGGCATCTCACTTTATCCCTTAAAGTTCAGAATGATTGGCTTCTATAGGAACTCAGAATTCAGATAGTGTTATTGATTCTCCTAGTTCAGTATGTTGATTCTTGAACACAGTTACTTTATGAGTCTTGGCCGTGACCCTAAACATTTTGTTTTCCAGTATTACCACCGGATACATAAATGCCACAGACACATAACTGGGTGAACCTTTTCAGATTGTGACTCAGCTTTGCTAGAGTCCCCAATTAGAGGTGTCCAAAGCTCTTAAGCACACTCTTTTTGCTTTGGACCACGACTTTAATCGCTCAGTCTCAAGTTTTCACTTGACACCTTCACGCCACAAGCACATGGTTAGGGACAGCTTGGTTTAGCCGCTTAGGCAAGGATTTTATTCCTGTGGGCCCTCCTATCCACTGATGCTCAAAGCCTTGGATCCTTTTTATTTTACCCTTGCCTTTTGGTTTAAAGGGCTATTGGCTTTTTCTGCTTGCTTTTTCTTTTTCTCTTTTGTCTTTTTTTTTCTTTTTTTTTATATTTTTTCCTACAAGCTTTTCACTGCTTTTTCTTGCTTCAAGAATCATTTCTATAATTTTTCAGATTATTAATAACATTTCTCCTTTTCCATCATTCTTTTAAGAAACAACAATTTTAACATTCATAAACAACAATTTCAAAAATATGCACTGTTCAAGCATTCATTCAGAAAAACAAAAGTATTGCCACCACATCAAAATAATTAAACTGTTTTAAAATTCGAAATTCATACACTTCTTTTTCTTTTTCAATTAAAAAAATTTTTTATTTAAGAAAGGTGATGGATTCATTTTCATAGCTTTAAGGGATAGACACTTAGACACTAGTGATCATGTAATAAGACACAAACATAAATAAACATAAAGCATAAAAATTCGGAAAATAGAAAATAAAGAACAAGGGAATTAAAGAACGGGTCCACCTTAGTGATGGCGGCTTGTTCTTCCTCTTGAAGATCTTATGGAGTGCTTGAGCTCCTCAATGTCTCTTCCTTGCCTTTGTTGCTCCTCCCTCATGACTCTTTGGTCTTCTCTAATTTCATGGAGGAGGATGGAATGCTCTTGGTGCTCCACCCTTAGTTGTCCCATATTGGAACTTAATTCTCCTAGGGAGGTGTTGATTTGCTCCCAATAATTTTGTGGAGGAAAATGCATCCCTTGAGGCATCTCAGGGATTTCATGATGAGGAATTTCCTCATGCTCTTGTCCATGAGTAGGATCTCTTGTTTGCTCCATCATTTTCTTAGTGATGGGCTTGTCCTCATCAATGAGGATGTCTTTCTCTATGTCAATTCCAGCTGAATTGTAAAGGTGACAAATAAGATGAGGGAAGGCTAACCTTGACAAAGTAGAGGACTTGTCCGCCACCTTGTAGAGTTCTAGGGATATAACCTCATGAACTTCTACTTCCTCTCCAATCATGATGCTATAGATCATGATAGTCCGGTCTATAGTAACTTCAGACCGGTTGCTAGTGGGAATAATTGAACGTTGGATGAATTCCAACCGTTCCCTAGCCACAGGCTTGAGGTCATGCCTTCTTAGTTGAACCGGCTTCCCTCTTGAATCTTTCTTCCATTGAGCGCCCTCTTCACAATTGTCTATGAGGGCTTGGTCCAACCTTTGATCAAAGTTGACCCTTCTAGTGTATGGGTGTGGATCTTCTTGCATAATGGGCAAGTTGAATGCCAACCTTACATTTTCCAGACTGAAATCTAAGCATTTCCCCCGAACCATTGTAAGCCAATTCTTTGGGTCCAGGTTCACCTTTTGATCATGGTTCTTGGTGATTCATGCATTGGCATAGAACTCTTGAACCATTAAGATCCCGACTTGTTGAATGGGGTTGGTGAGAACTTCCCAACCTCTTCTTCGAATCTCATGTCGGATCTCTGGATATTCACTCTTTTTGAGCTTGAAAGGGACCTCGGGGATCACCTTCTTCTTGGCCACAACTTCAAAGAAGTAGTCTTGATGGACCTTTGAGATGAATTTCTCCATCTCCCATGACTCGAAGGTGGAAGCTTTTGCCTTCCCTTTCCTCTTTGTTGCGGTTTTTCCGGCCTTTGGTGCCATAAATGGTTATGAAAAAATAAAAAGTAGCACTTTTACCATACCAAACTTAAAAGTTTTGCTCGCCCTCGAGCAAAAGAAGAAAGAAGAGAGAGAGTAAAGAAGAAATAGAGGAGATGGAGGGGGGTTAATATTTCGGCCAAGGGGGAGAAGTAATGTTTAAGATGTGTGAAAATGAAGGGGTGAAGAGTGGTTTATATAGGAGTGGGGAGAGGGTAAGGTTCTGCCATGTATGGGTGGGATTGGGTGGGAAAGTGGTTAGAATTTGAATGGTGAGGTAGGTAGGGTTTTATGATGGATAGATGTGGATTGGTGAAGGGTTTATGGAGAAGAGGGTAGGATTTGATAGGTGAGGGGTTTTTGGGGAAGAGGTATTGAGGTGATTGGTGAAGAGTATTATGAAAAGGTGTGAAGAAGAGAGAGAGTGAGTTGAGGTTGGTGGGGATCCTGTGGGGTCCACAGATCCTGAGGTGTCAAGGATTTCTCATCCCTGCACTAATTAGGCTTGCAAAACGCCCTTTGCTGCCAATCCTGGCGTTAAATGCCAGGTTACTGCCCATTTTTGGCGATTAACGCCAGCTTCTTGCCCTTTTTTGGCGTTAAACGCTAGTCTGGTGCCCATTTCTAACGTTAAACGCCCAGAATGGTGCCAGACTGGGCGTTTAACACCCATTCTGCTGCCCTTACTGGCGTTTAAACGCCAGTAGGCTTCTCCTCCAGGGTGTTCTATTTTTCATTATGTTTTTCAATTTGTTTTTGCTTTTTCAATTGTTTTTGTGTCTTCACATGATCATCAACCTACAGAAAATATAAAATAACAATGGAAAATAGAAATTTAACATAGATAAGTAAAATTGGGTTGCCTCCCAACAAGCGCTTCTTTAATGTCAATAGCTTGACAGTGGGCTCTCATGGAGCCTCACAGATACTCAGAGCATGATGATGGCCTCTCAACACCAAACTTAGAGTTTGGTTGTGACCTCCCAACACCAAACTTAGAGTTTGAATGTGGGGATTTTGTTTGACTCTGCATTGAGAGAAGCATTTCATGCTTCCTCTCTATGGTTACAGAGGGAGATCCTTGAGCTTTAAACACAAGGGAGTCCTCATTCACTTGAAGGACCAATTCTCCTCTGTCAACATCAATCACAGCCTTTGCTGTGGCTAGGAAGGGTCTGCCAAGGATGATGGATCCATCCATACACTTCCCAGTGTCTAGGATTATGAAATCAGCAGGGATGTAGTGGTTTTCAACCTTTACCAAGACATCCTCTACAAGTCCATAAGCCTATTTTCTTGAATTGTCTGCCATCTCTAGTGAGATTCTTGCAGCTTGTACCTCAAGGATTCCTAGCTTCTCCATTACAGAGAGAGGCATGAGGTTTATGCTTGACCCTAGGTCACACAGAGCCTTCTTAAAGGTCATGGTGCCTATGGTACAAGGTATTGAGAACTTTCCAGGATCTTGTCTCTTTAGAGGTAATTTCTGCCTAGTCAAGTCATCCAGTTCTTTGGGGAGCAAGGGGGGTTCATCCTCCCAAGTCTCATTACTAAATAGCTTGGCATTTTGCTTCATGATTGCTCCAAGGTACTTAGCAACTTGTTCTTCAGTACCATCTTCATCCTCTTCAGAGGAAGAATACTCATCAGAGCTCATGAATGGCAAAAGTAAATTCAATGGAATCTCTATGGTCTCAGTGTGAGCTGGTGCACAAAATTACAATCACACTTTTGCAACTCCGCACAACTAACCAGCAAGTGCACTGGGTCGTCCAAGTAATACCTTACGTGAGTAAGGGTCGATCCCACGGAGATTGTCGGCTTGAAGCAAGCTATGGTTATCTTGTAACTCTTAGTCAGGATATCAATAATTCTCAGATTTAATTGTAAAAAGTAAAAGAACATGAAATAAATACTTGTTATGCAGTGATGAAGAACATGTTGGGGTTTTGGAGATGCTTTGTCTTCTGAATCTCTGCTTTCCTACTATCTTCTTCTTCATACACGCAAGGCTCCTTCTGTGGCAAGCTTTATGTTGGGCATCATCATTGTCAATGGCTACTTCCCGTCCTCTCAGTGAAAATGTTCCAAATGCGCTGTCACCGCACGGCTAATCAGCTGTTGGTTCTCGATCATGTTGGAATAGGATCCATTGATATTTTTGCGTCTGTCACACGCCCAACACTCGCGAGTTTGAAGCTCGTCACGGTCATCCCTTCCCATATCCTACTCAGAATACCACAGACAAGGTTTAGACTTTTCGGATCTCAGGAATGGCCGCTAGTAATTCTAGCCTATACCACGAAGGTTCCAATCTTAGATTAGAAACCCAAGAGATACACATTCAAGCTTGATTGCATGTAGAACGGAGGTGGTTGTCAGGTACGCGTTCATAGGTGAGAATGATGATGATTGTCACGGATCATCACATTCATCAGGTTGAAGTGCGAATGAATATCTTAGAATAGAAGCAAGCGTGATAGAATGGAAAACAGTAGTAATTGCATTAATTCATGAAGAACAGCAGAGCTCCTCACCCCCAACAATGGGGTTTAGAGACTCATGCCATAGAAGATACAATATAAAATGTGTAGAGTGTCATGAGGTACAAGATGAATTACTAAAAGTAGTTTTTATAGTAAACTAGTGACCTAGGGTTACAGAAAATGAGTAAGCTAGGGTGTTTAGTGTAAAAATCCAATTTCGGGGCCCACTTGGTGTGTGCTTGGGCTGAGCATTGAAGCTTTCATGTGTAGAGACTTTTCTTGGAGTTAAACACCAGCTTTTGTGCCAGTTTGGGCATTTAACTCCAGCTTTTATGCCAGTTCTGGCGTTAAACGCTAGAATTCTTAAGCTAACTTGGAATTCCGGTTTGGGCCATCAAATCTTGGGCAAAATATAAAGTATTATATATTGCTGGAAAGCCCAGGATGTCTAATTTCGAACGCAATTGAGAGCGCACCAATTGGGCTTCTGTAGCTCCAGAAAATCCACTTCGAGTGCAGGGAGGTCAGAATCCAACAACATCTGCAGTCCTTTTTCAGCCTCTGAATCAGATTTTTGCTCAGGTCCCTCAATTTGAGCCAGAAAATACCTGAAATCACAGAAAAATATGCAAACTCATAGTAAAGTCCAGAAAAGTGAATTTTAAATAAAAACTAATAAAAATATAATAAAAACTAACTAAAATATACTAAAACCATACTCAAAACAATGCCAAAAAGCGTATAAATTATCCGCTCATCACAACACCAAACTTAAATTGTTGCTTGTCCCCAAGCAACTAAAAATCAAATAGGATAAAAAGAAGAGAATATACAATGAATTCCAAAAACATCTATGAAGATCAGTATTAATTTGATGAGCGGGGCTTTTAGCTTTTTGCCTCTGAACAGTTTTGGCATCTCACTTTATTCCTTGAAGTTCAGAATGATTGGCTTCTATAGGAGCTCAGAATCCTGATAGTGTTATTGATTCTCCTAGTTAAGTATGTCGATTCTTGAACACAACTACTTTATGAGTCTTGGCCGTGACCCTAAGCATTTTGTTTTCCAGTATTACCACCGGATACATAAATGCCACAGACACATAATTGGGTGAACCTTTTCAGATTGTGACTCAGCTTTACTAGAGTCCCCAATTAGAGGTGTCCAGAGCTCTTAAGCACACTCTTTTTGCTTTGGACCATGACTTTAACCGCTCAGTCTCAAGTTTTCACTTGACACCTTCATGCCACAAGCACATGGTTAGGGACAGCTTGGTTTAGCCGCTTAGGCCAAGATTTTATTCCTGAGGGCCCTCCTATCCACTGATGTTCAAAGCCTTGGATCCTTTTTATTACCCTTACCTTTTGGTTTAAAGGGTTATTGGCTTATTCTGCTTGCTTTTTCTTTCTTTTTCTCTTTTTTTTTTGTTTTTTTGTTTTTCGCATATCATCCTCTCTCTTTTTTTTTCTATTCACTGCTTTTTCTTGCTTTAAGAATCAATTTTTTGATTTTTCAGATTATCAATAACACTTCTCTTTTTCCATCATTCTTTTAAGAGCCAACAATTTTAACATTCTTAAACAACAAATTCAAACATATGCACTGTTCAAGCATTCATTCAGAAAACAAGAGTATTACCACCACATCAAAATAATTAAACTGTTTTAAAATTTGAAATTCATGTACTTCTTTTTCTTTTTCAATTAAAAACACTTTTTATTTAAGAAAGGTGATGGAGTCATAGGACATTCATAGCTTTAAGACATAAACTTTAAATTTTATTAATCATGGAATGACAATAAGACTCAAAAATAAATATAAGAGCAAACTAATAATAATAGAAGACAGAAAAGTAAAAAAACAGAAAAGTAAATGACTCTTAAAATAGACTCTTAATAATAAAGGTTATCACAGAGTTAGCACTCAACAACCTTGATCTTGAGAAGTGGATGCTCCTTCAATCTGTGGGGTGCTTGGTCCTTCAAGGGAGAGCTTCTGGCGCTTCAGCTCCTGTAGCTCACGCCCCTGCTTCTCCTGTTCCTTCAGCAGTTTGCAGAGCATGCAGTTTTGATTCTGTTGTTCTTCCTTAAGTTGTTCCATAGCTTCTTACAGCTTGGTAACAAATGCTTCTAGGCGGGTCCAGTAGTCAATTTTAGGAATTTCTGGGAGGAACTCCTGCGCCCTCCTTTTTATGGAGTTGTCTTGCACTTGTCCTTCCATTGACTTCTTGGTGATTGGGTGTTCGATTGGGATGAATTCATCTACTCTCATCCTCACCCCAGCATCTTTACATAGCAGAGAAATTAAGCTTGGGTAGGCCAGTTTGGCTTCAGTGGAGTTCTTATTTGCAATTGTGTAAATCTCACAAGAAATCAGATGATGAATCTCCACTTCCTTTCTAAGCATAATACAATGAATCATCACCGCTCTTTTGACAGTGACCTCAGAGCGGTTGCTAGTGGGCAATATAGAACGCCCAATGAAGTCCAACCAGCCTCTTGCAACTGGTTTGAGATCTCCCCTCTTGAGTTGGTTTGGGATGCCTTTTGAATTGGTTGTCCACTTAGTTCCAGGGAGGCATATGTCCTCTAGAACTTGATCCAACCCTTTATCTACTCTCACTATTCTCCTATTAAAGGAATCTGGATCATCTTGTAGTTGAGTCAGTTTGAAGACCTCTCTTATTTTGTCCATATGGAAGTAAATAAGCCTCCCTCTGACCATGGTTCGGTAGGTATGAAAGGCAGTTCTAGTTATTCTCTGCTTATTGGTGCGGTATTTTACAACCACACTTACTAACCGGCAAGTGCACCGGGTCGTACCAAGTAATACCTTACGTGAGTAAGGGTCGATCCCACGAGGATTGATGGATTAAGCAACAATAGCGTTTGATAGGATTAGTTAGACAAACTGAAATTGGTGTTGAGATGCAATATAAAAGACATTAAACAATATCAAAAATATTAAAGAAGGGTGAGTAATTAAGTTGGGAATAATATATGGAGAAGGCAGTTAAGGTTTCAGAGTTATCTATTTTCTGAATTGACTTTTCTTATTAACTATTTTAATCATGCAAGATTTAATTCATGGCAAACTATTTGTGCTAGACCCTAATTCCTTAGACCTTCCTAGTCTCCTCTAAAATTCATCAATTTCCAATTCCTTGGTCAATTAATTCCAATTAGAGGGTGATGATCAAATTCTAGTTTATATGCCACAAGAATCCTAATTATCCAAAAATAAATGGATTATATGTCACGTATCCCGTTAAATACAAACAATTAGAAATTCAGGATAATATGTTTTCAAGCTATTGTTCAAGTAAAGTGCTTTTTCAAGTTTTACAAGAACTCAAATAGAACATGGGTCATACTTCCGTTCCACCCAAATTCATAAAATAAAGAACGAAAACAATTATTGAAATATAAATCAAAACATGAATTAAAATAAAAAAATAATATTATCAATCCATACAATAGACAGAGCTCCTAACCTTAACAATGGAGGATTAGTTGCTCATGGAATATGAAAATGTAAATTTGTGTGGAATAATGTTGGGGAATCTGTCGTTCTGGAACCACCCTATTGGGATTCCTTTTATAACTAATCCTAATAATTTAAAAATCAAATTTCTAAAATTAAAATTAAAATAATATCTTTTCCTAAAATAAGATTTGAATTTAAATTCGAATTAATTAACAAGTCTTCAGCTGATGGGTGGGACCACTTGATTTGTCCATTCTGCAGCTTCTAATCTGTGATTTATGGGCTAAGAACTGGGTCAAAACAGCCCAGAAATCGCCCCCAGCATTTTTCTACATTTTCTGCACGTGGCGCAGGTGACGCGTCCGCGTCGTCCACGCGTTCGCGTCATTTGTGCAGATTCCAGTCCACGCGTTCGCGTCAGGCACGCGATCGCATCATTGCGATTTCCTCCATTCCACGCGGTCGCGTGAGCCATGCGTCCGCGTCGGTATTCGCTGGTCATCTCCTTGGCTTCTTCTCTTTCTCTGCAGAAACTCCATCAAATTCCGCCAAATGCTACCTAAAATAAACAGTATTGTACAAAACTCAAAATAGCATCCATAGTGGCTAAAATATAATTAATTCTTAATTAAATTCAACAATTTAGATGTAAATTCACTAAGAAAAGATAGACAAGATGCTCACGCATCACAACACCAAACATAAACTGTTGCTTGTCCTCAAGCAACCAAAACTAATATAAGCTTAGGATGTGAATTTGCATGAGAATGAGAGTTTGATTAAGCCCATGTCTTCTCTTGTAGTGGGGTTTATAACTGCAATCCTGAACAGTTTTGGCATCTCACTTTATCCTTTGAAGTTCAGAATGATTGGCATCCATAGGAACTCAGAATTCAGATAGTGTTATTGATTCTCCTAGTTCAGTATGTTGATTCTTGAACATAGCTACTTTATGAGTCTTGGCTGTGACCCTAAGCATTTTGTTTTCCAGTATTACCACCGGATACATAAATGCCACAGACACATAACTGAGTGAACCTTTTCAGATTGTGACTCAGCTTTGCTAGAGTCCCCAGTTAGAGGTGCCCAGAGTTCTTAAGCACACTCTTTTTGCTTTGGACCACGACTTTAACCGCTCAGTCTCAAGCTTTTCACTTGACACCTTCACGCCACAAGCACATGGTTAGGGACAGCTTGATTTAGCCGCTTAGGCCAAGATTTTATTCCTTAGGGCCCTCCTATCCATTAATGCTCAAAGTCTTGGATCCTTTTTACCCTTTGCCTTTTAGTTTAAAGGGCTATTGGCTTTTTCTGCTTGCTTTTTCTTTTTCTCATTTTTGTAATATTTTTGCCAAAGTTTTTTTTTTTCGCAAGCTTTGTGTTTTTCACTGCTTTTTCTTGCTTCGAGAATAAATTTTATGATTTTTCAGATTATCAATAACATTTCTCTTTGTCATTATTCTTTCAAGAGCCAACAATTTTAACATTCATAAACTTCACTATCAACAAATATGCACTGTTCATGTCATGCATTCAGAATCACAGAAAATACCACCACATTTAAGTAAATAAGACTATTATTCAATATAGACCCACTTTCTCATGCAATATATCACTCCTATATTTTTTTTATTTAAGCTCAGTGAGTAATACATGAGACATCTTTTCAGAATTAAAGCAAGAGAAAAACTAAACTAGTCCTAGGATTCTAACTAATAAAGGATCATGCAACAAACAAAGCAAAATAACAGGAAACCGGAACATAACATAGAAAAAGAGGGGAGGAATAAAAAAAGAAAGGAACTCAACCACCTTAATTATCCTAGCGGTCGCTTTATTCTTCAGGTTGTGCTCCTTTGCGAAGATGATTCACCTCCCTTTTGTACTAGAAAACCTATAAGCACAGCGTCAACACCAAACATAAAGGTTTGCTTGTCCTCAAGCAAATAAGAACTGAAAATAGAAGAGACAAATATTAAAATGAAAGAAAAAATAAAATGATAAGAAAATAAGAGAGAATTAGGATTGGGAGAGAGAGAGAAAGAAAACTGGGTGGCGCAAGTGACGCGATCGCGTGCTACGTCGCGCATTCTTCATAATGACGCGATAGCGTCAGGCACGCGTTCGCGTGGATGGCCATATATGCAACTGACGCGAACGCGTCAGTCACGCGTCCACGTGACCAAATTTGTGCTTTTAGCACACTTCTTGCCCCAAGCTGGCACAACTCTCTGCCCAAACGCTCTTTTACGTCGAATTTGCAAGTCACGCGATCGCGTCGGTGACGCGATTGTGTGAATGACGAAAATCACAAACGACGTGAACGCTTGAGGTACGCGATCGCGTGGGATCGTTTGTGCGAAAGGCTCCATTCTGGCGCCACTCCCATGCAACTCTCTGTAACTTTTTATTTTTTCTTGCACCCCTAGATGACGCGTTCGCGTCAGCGACGCTGGCGCGTCGGGTGCTTTTTTTTTTTTTTAAATTATAGCTTGAGGAATTCGGTTCCTGGAAAAACAAAGCTGCATGATCATAAAATTAGTAAGAACTCAAAAAAAAAAAAAAAAACTAAGAAAACTACTACTACGAAAAATAGCTAAGGATACGAATTTATCGGGTTACCTCCCGACAAGCGCTTCTTTATCGTCACTAGCTTGACGGTCAGCTCCTCTAAGGAGGAGGATCATAGGGGCTCAGCTCTTCACCCCTTACTTTGAACTTCTTTCCTGTGTCTCCATAATGTAGCTCAATATGCTCCAGAGAGAGGATTCTGATTACTGTATAAACCCATGCTGGATTGCTGGTCAACACCACCTTCATTCCTGGGGAGAAACCTTCAGTGGGGATCTTTTTGTTTCTCCATCCTCTGGGTATTTTTTTCTTTTTGGGGACCTCCTCTTTGGTGGATGATGCAGTTTCAACACCAAACTTAGATTTGATGTCAGGCGGAATTTTATCGGTTGTCACCACAGGAGGTTTGAGTTGCAAATTCTGCTGTGCATCATCAGGGGGTTCTTGAAGGTTTGGATCAATAAGCTCAGCCTGCATGCACCTCTCTTCTTCACCTATTTAATGTACATCTTTGAAGACATGAAAGACCAGTTGCTCATTATGCACTCTAAGCACTAATTCACCCACTTCTACATCAATCAGAGCTCTTCCAGTGGCTAAGAATGGTCTTCCTAGAATTATAGAGGCATTCTCATCCTCCCCTGTATCAAGAATCACAAAATTTGCTGGGTGGAAGAACTTGCCCACTTTGACCAAGATATTCTCCACTAATCCGTATGCCGGCTTCATAGATTTGTCCGCCATCTGTAATGCTATCTTTGTGGGTTGTGCCTCTTAGATCTGCAGCTTCTTCATCACAGACAAGGGCATTAAATTGATGCTTGCTCCCAGATCACATAAAGCTTTCTCAAAGGTTGTGCTCCCAATAGTGCATGGAATTTGAAAGCTCCCTGGATCTGGCATCTTTCTTGGCAAGTTATTCTGAATTACAGCACTACATTCCTTAGTCAGGACTACTGTTTCATCTCCCTTTAAACGCTTTTTCTTTGACAACAACTCCTTCATGAAATTGACATAGATAGGCATTTGCTCCAAAACCTCAGCAAAAGGAATATTGATTTGTAACTTTCTAAAGATTTCCAAGAACTTAGAGAACTGTTTATCCTTGGTCTCCTTTTGAAGTCTCTGAGGATATGGCATTTTAGGCTTGTATTCAGGAGCCTTTGGCAAAGTAGGATAAGTGTCAAGAGAGTCTGGGAATGGGTTGTCCGCACGCTTTGGAGGGGCGTGTTCTACTTCTTCCTTCTTCTCCTCTGGAGCTTCCTTTTCAACTAGCTCTTCATTGGCCTTGGTCTCAGAGCCAGCTACTTTACCACTTCTTAATTGAATACCCTTGCAATATTCTCCTGGGTTCACCACTGTATCACCTTGAACTGTACTTGCAGACCTCTCAAGTATTTGCTTGCTCAGTTGGCCCACTAGCACCTCTAAGTTTCTAATGGAGGCCTTGGTTTCCTGCATAAATTGTGCTTCCGCACTTGCCACTTGTTCACTTATTATGGTGATAGCCTTGCATTCCTCTCTTGGATTTGGAATTGTGTTACCAGGAAGGCTATTAGTGGTCCTCTGATCAATTTCATTGACCTTTGTGGCTAATTGACCCATTTGAATTTCCAGGTTCTTGATGGATGCTCTGGTTTCCTGTCTAAAACCTATCAATATTGCTTCCAAATCATTGTTCTGCTGGAAACCACCTTGAGAACTATTGTTGAAGTTCTGAGGTCTCTGAGGTTGGTCCCTCCACCCAAAGTTTGGGTGGTTTCTCCATCCCGGGTTGTATGTCTTAGAATATGGATCATTGTTGGGATTCCTAGGACCACTCCCCATGTAATTCACCTGTTCATAAGAAGGTCGAGCATAATCATAATTATCATTTTGCATAAAGTTACCTGTCATGTCATAAGAGGTCTCTTGGAGTGGATTTTGAGTGTTGATAGCTGAGACTTGCATGCCACTCATCTGTTGAGTAAGTAGATTTATCTGCTGAGACATAAGCTTGTTCTGAGCAAGAAGAGCATTAATAGCTTCTACTTCCAACACGCCTCTCTTCTGAGAGGTCTCAGAGTTCACAGGATTCCTGTTAGATGAGTACAGATATTGGTTGCTTGCAACCAATTCAATCAGCTCAATAGTCTCCTCTGGTGTCTTCTTCTTGTGCAATGAACCGCCTGCAGAAGTGTCTAGGCTCATCTTTGACATCTCTCCTAAGCCTTCATAAAAGATATCCAGTTGAGTCCACTTGGAGAACATGTCCGGAATGCATTGCCTAGTCAGCAGCTTGTACCTTTCCCAAGCTTCATAAAGAGTTTCACCCTCCTTTTGCTTGAAAGTCTGAACCTCCAACCTAAGCTTAGTCAGCTTCTTTGGTGGGAAAAATTTAGTGAGAAATTCCGTGACAACCTTTTCCCATGTATTCAGACTCTCCTTTGGTTGGGAATCTAGCCATAGCTTTGCTTTATCCCTCAGAGCAAACGGGAAAAGCATTAGTTTGTACACCTCTGGGTTTACTCCATTTGTTTTCACAGTATCACATATCTGCAGAAAATCAGATATAAATTGATTTGGGTCTTCATGAGGAAGACCATGATACTGGAAATTTTGTTGCACCAGGGTGACCAATTGTGGCTTCAACTCAAAGTTGTTTGCAGTTATAGGAGGCACCACAATACTTTTTCCATAAAGATCTGCAGTAGGGGCAGAATAAGAGCCAAGCACTCTCCTCTGTTGATCATCCCCATTCGGATTTACCATATTGGCATTAGCATTATTATTTGCCATAGTGGATTCTGCAATCTTGCAAAGTCTTGCTTGTTGTAAACGTCGCCTGAAAGTTTTTTCAGGTTCAGGATCAAAGTCTAAAAGATGTTCTTTGTCTCTGTTCCTGCGGATACACAAGCAGAAAATAAGAAAAAATGGGACTCTCTACGTCAGAGTGCAGAGAAGTCCCTGTGAGGTAACCTGTGTAAAATAATAAAATAAAAATACTAAATAAATAAATAAATAAATTTGAAAATTTAAAAGAAAAAATAAACAGAAAAATAAAATTAACTGGGTAACACTAAACTTAAATCCAGAAATAAATTTTTTTTTTGCTATTTTATTTATTTAAATATAATTTTTTTTAATAAAAGGAAAAAGGTACGGGAAAGGGGGGATAACGTAAACGAAAGGGAAAATAAAAAATAAAAAAAATAAACGTAAAGAGAAGAAAAAAAAGAAAAAAAATAATCGTAAGAAAAAAATGCAAAATAAAAAATATAAAAATTAATAATAATAATAAAAAAAAATTATCTAATCTAAGCAATCAAACAACGAGTAGTTGTTAATCACAATCAATCCCCGACAACGGCGCCAAAAACTTGTTGCGGTATTTTACAACCACACTTACTAACCGGCAAGTGCACCGGGTCGTACCAAGTAATACCTTACATGAGTAAGGGTCGATCCCACGAGGATTGATGGATTAAGCAACAATAGCGTTTGATAGGATTAGTTAGACAAACTGAAATTGGTGTTGAGATGCAATATAAAAGACATTAAACAATATCAAAAAATATTAAAGAAGGGTGAGTAATTAAGTTGGGAATAATATAAGGAGAAGGCAGTTAAGGTTTCAGAGTTATCTATTTTCTGAATTGACTTTTCTTATTAACTATTTTAATCATGCAAGATTTAATTCATGGCAAACTATTTGTGCTAGACCCTAATTCCTTAGACCTTCCTAGTCTCCTCTAAAATTCATCAACTGCCAATTCCTTGGTCAATTAATTCCAATTAGAGGGTGATGATCAAATTCTAGTTTATATGCCACAAGAATCCTAATTATCCAAAAATAAATGGATTATATGTCACGTATCCCGTTAAATACAAACAATTAGAAATTCAGGATAATATGTTTTCAAGCTATTGTTCAAGTAAAGAGCTTTTCCAAGTTTTACAAGAACTCAAATAGAACATGGGTCATACTTCCGTTCCACCCAAATTCATAAAATAAAGAACGAAAACAATTATTGAAATATAAATCAAAATATGAATTAAAATAGAAAAATAATATTATCAATCCATACAATAGACAGAGCTCCTAGCCTTAACAATGGAGGATTAGTTGCTCATGGAATATGAAAATGTAAATTTGTGTGGAATAATGTTGTGGAATCTGTCATTCTGGAACCACCCTATTGGGATTCCTTTTATAACTAATCCTAATAATTTAGAAAACAAATTTCTAAAATTAAAATTAAAATAATATCTTTTCCTAAAATAAGATTTGAATTTAAATTCGAATTAATTAACAAGTCTTCAGCTGATGGGTGGGACCACTTGATTTGTCCATTCTGCAGCTTCTAATATGTGATTTATGGGCTAAGAACTGGGTCAAAACAGCCCAGAAATCGCCCCCAGCGTTTTTCTACATTTTCTGCACGTGGCGCAGGTGACGCGTCCGCATCATCCATGCGTTCGCGTCATTTGTGCAGATTCCAGTCCACGCGTTCGCGTCAGGCACGCGATCGCATCATTGCGATTTCCTCCATTCCGCGCGGTCGCGTGAGCCATGCGTCCGCGTCGGTATTCGCTGGTCATCTCCTTGGCTTCTTCTCTTTCTCTGCAGATACTCCATCAAATTCCGCCAAATGCTACCTAAAATAAACAGTATTGTACAAAACTCAAAATAGCATCCATAGTGGCTAAAATATAATTAATTCTTAATTAAATTCAACAATTTAGATGTAAATTCACTAAGAAAAGATAGACAAGATGCTCACGCATCACTTATCTGTTAGCCACAAATTTGAGTAGAATTCCTGAACCATGTTTCTTCCAACCTTTTTTTCAGGATTAGCTAGAATTTCTCATCCTCTGTTTTGAATTTGCTCTTGGATCTCCGGATATTCATCTTCTTTCAGATTGAATTTAACTTCCGGGATCACTGACCTCAGACCCATTATTTTGTGGTAATGGTCTGCATGTTCTTTTGTTAGGAACCTCTCTTGATTCCAAAGACTCTTTGGAGTATTCTCTTTCTTGCCTCTTGATTTGGTTTGCTTTCCCTTAGGTGCCATGATCTTGATGAGTCATGGCTCAGTGATCACGGAAAAACACACCAAACTTAGAGGTTTGCTTGCCCTTAAGCAAAAGAAAGGAATGGGGAGAAAAGAGGAGAAGAGACAAATTCGAATGGTGGAGAGGAGGGGATGGCCGAATGTGTATTTATAAGAGGAGGGGAGGAATTTCGAAAATTTTGAAAGAGATATGCCATAGAGATATGATTGGTGGAAGAAAATAAAATCATGATATGAAAAAGATGAGATTTTCAATTGAAAAAGATATAAAGAGGTTAAATCTGATAATTTGGTTATGCATCTAAGAAATAAGAGATGATATGATGGGTTTGAAAAGATTTGAAAAGAAATTCAAAAGATACTTGAGTTTTTGAAGAAGATTTGGGAAGGATTTGAAAGAAAATTGAAAAGAGATTTAGAGAATTGTTGAATTTTTGAAAATTGAGGGTGAATAATGAAAGTTTGAAACATGTTTATGTAGAAAATTATGAGTTAAAACATGAAAATTTGAAAAAATTTGAATTTGGAAAGAAAATCTCCTCCCCCTGCCTTTCTGGCGTTAAACGCCCAAAATGGTATCCATTCTGACGTTTAACGCCCAATTGTTGGCCATTATGGGCGTTTAACGCCCAGCCAGGTACCCTGGCTGGCGTTAAACGCCAGAAACCCCTTTATCACTAGGCGTTTTGCTGAACGCCCAGAATACCATTCTGGCGTTTAATGCCCAAAATGCCCTTTACTAGCATTTTCTTGTCAGCAAGCTCCTTTTCTCTGCTTTTTGCACTGAATCCTTCTGTAACTCTGTGAATTCTATCAATTTTGATGATTAACCTTTGAAGAAAATGTATATCAAATTTCTACAAGTATTATTTAAAACAAATAACCTGCTAATGGCTGGGTTGCCTCCCAGCAAGCACTTCTTTATTGTCTTTAACTGGACCTTTACTGAGCTTCATTCAAGCCTCAGTTTTGAGCATTCTTGCTCAAAATTGCTTTCAAGATAATGTTTGATTCTCTGTCCATTAACAATGAACTTTTTGTCAGAATCAATATCTTGATGCTCAAATATCCATATGGTGTCACTCCTGTAATCACATATGGTCCCCTCCACCGGGATTTTAATTTCCCGGGGAATAATCTGAGCCTAGAGTTGAACAGTAGAACTTTTTGTCCTGGCTCAAAGACTCTGGATGACAATTTCTTGTCATGCCACTTTTTTGCTTTTTCCTTATAAATTTTTGTATTTTCAAAAGCATTGAGTCTGAACTCCTCTAGCTCATTTAGCTGGAGCAATCTTTTCTCACCAACTAACTTAGCATCCAGGTTTAGGAATCTGGTTGCCTAGTAGGCTTTATGTTCCAGTTCCACGGGCAGATGACAGGCCTTGCCATACACAAGCTGGTATGAAGAGGTTCCTATAGGAGTCTTGAATGCTGTTCTATATGCCCACAGAGCATCATCCAACCTCTTTGCCCAATCCTTTCTATGGGCAATTACAGTCCATTCCAGGATTCGTTTTAGCTCTCTATTAGAGACTTCAGCCTACCCATTTGTCTATGGATGATACGGAGTTGCTACTTTGTGGCTAATTCCATATCGGACCATAGCAGAGTAAAGCTGTTTATTGCAGAAATGGGTGCCCCATCACTGATTAGTACTCTGGGAACACCAAATCTGCTGAAAATATATTTCTGAAGGAACTTCGGCACAGTCTTGGTATCATTAGTGGGTGTGGCAATTGCCTCCACCCATTTAGATACGTAGTCTACTGCCACCAGAATGTAAGTGTTTGAGTATGATGGTGGGAAAGGACCCATGAAGTCAATATCCCATACATCAAACAACTCAATCTCTAGGATCCCTTGTTGAAGCATGGCGTAACCATGAGGTAAGTTGCCAGCTCTTTGGCAACTATCACAGTTACGCACAAACTCTCAGGCATCTCTATAGAGAGTAGGCCAGTAGAAGCCACATTGGAGGACTTTAGTGGCTGTGTGCTCACTTCCGAAATATCCTCCATACTGTGATCCATGGCAATGCCACAGGATCTTCTGTGCCTCCTCTCTAGGGATGCATCTGCGGATCATTCCGTCTGCACATCTCTTAAAGAGATATGGTTCATCCCACAAGTAGTACTTTGCATCAGAAATTAGTTTTTTCTTTTGCACCCTGCTGTACTCCTGGGGTATGAACCTCACAGCTTTATAATTTGTAATATCTGCAAACCATGGTGCTTCCTGAATGGCAAAGAATTGCTCATCTGGAAAGGTCTCAGAGATCTCAGTAGAAGGGAGGGACGCCCTAGCTACTGGTTCTATCTGGGACAGGTGATCAGCTACTTGGTTCTCTGTCCCTTTTCTGTCTCTTATTTCTATATCAAAATCTTGCAGAAGCAACACCCATCTTATGAGCCTGGGTTTTGAATCTTGCTTTGTGAGTAAATATTTAAGAGCAGCATGATCAGTGTACACAATTACTTTTGATCTGACTAAATAAGATCTAAACTTGTCAATGGCATAAACCACTGCTAGCAGCTCCTTTTCTGTGGTTGTGTAATTCTTCTGTGCATCATTTAGAACATGACTGGCATAGTAAATGACGTGCGAAAGCTTGTTATGCCTTTGTCCCAACACTGCACCAATGGTATGGTCACTGGCATCACACATTAGTTCGAATGGTAATGTCCAGTCTGGTGCAGAGATGACTGGTGCTGTGACCAGGTTAGCTTTCAGGGTTTCAAACACTTGCAGACACTCTGTGTCAAACACAAATAGCGTGTCAGCAGCTAGCAGGTTTCTTAGAGGTTTTGCAATTTTTGAAAAATCCTTTATGAACCTCCTATAGAATCCTGCATGCCCCAGAAAGCTTCTGATTGCCTTAACATTGGCAGGTGGTGGTAATTTTTCAATCACTTCTACCTTGGCTTGATCCACCTCTATTCCCTTGCTTGAAATTTTGTGCCCAAGGACAATTCCTTCAGTCACCATAAAGTGATATTTTTCCCAGTTTAAGACCAGGTTAGTCTCTTGACACCTTTTCAGGACAAGTGCTAGATGATCAAGACAGGAGCTGAATGAGTCTCCAAACACTGAGAAGTCATCCATGAAGACTTCCAGAAACTTCTCTACCATATCAGAGAAGATAGAGAGCATGCACCTCTGAAAGGTTGCAGGTGCATTGCACAGACCAAAAGACATCCTTCTGTAAGCAAATACTCCAGATGGACATGTGAATGCTGTTTTCTCTTGGTTTTGAGGATCCACTGCAATTTGGTTGTAGCCTGAATAGCCATCCAAAAAGCAGTAGTATTCATGGCCTGCTAGTCTCTCTAGCATCTGGTCTATGAATGGTAAAGGAAAATGATCCTTTCTGGTGGCTGTATTGAGCCTTCTGTAGTCAATACACATGCGCCACCCTGTAACTGTTCTTGTGGGAACCAGTTCATTCTTTTCATTATGAACTACTATTATGCCTCCTTTCTTGGGGACAACTTGGACAGGGCTCACCCAGGGGCTATCAGAAATAGGATAAATAATCCCAGCCTCTAGTAACTTAGTGACCTCTTTCTGCACTACCTCCTTCATGGCTGGATTTAGCCGCCTCTGTGGTTGAACCACTGGCTTAGCATCATCCTCTAATAGGATCTTGTGCATGCATTTTGTTGGGCTAATGCCCTTAAGATCACTTATGAACCACCCAAGAGCTGTCTTATGTGTCCGTAGCACTTGAATTAGTGCTTTCTCTTCTTGTGGATTTAAAGCAGAGCTTATGATCACTGGAAAAGTGTCATCCTCTCCCAGAAATGCATATTTCAGGGATGGTGGTAGTGGTTTGAGCTCGGGTTTAGGAGGTTTCTCCTCTTTCTAAGGGATTTTTAGAGGTTCTTTAATTTCCTTTGGTTCCTCCAGATCAGGCTAAACATCTTTAAAGATGTCCTCTAGCTCTGATTCAAGACTCTCAGTCATATTGATCTCTTCCACCAAAGAGTCAACAATATCAGTGTTCATGCAGTCATTTAATGTGTCTGGATGCTGCATAGCTTTGACAGCATTTAACTTGAACTCATCCTCATTGACTCTCAGGGTCACTTCCCCTTTTTGTACATCAATAAGAGTTCGTCCAGTTGCTAGGAAATGTCTTCCTAGAATGAGAGTTGCACTCTTGTGCTCCTCCATTTCCAGTACTACAAAGTCAGTGGGAAAGGCAAATGGCCCAACCTTGACAATCATGTCCTTAATTATGCCTGATGGATATTTAATGGAGCCATCAGCAAGTTGAAGACATATCCGGGTTGGTTTGACTTCTTCAGTCAACCCAAGCTTTCTAATAGTAGATGCAGATATTAGGTTGATACTTGCTCCAAGGTCACATAGAGCTGTCTTAGTACAAGCACCCTCTAATGTGCATGGTATCATAAAGCTTCCTGGATCTTGAAGCTTTTCTGGTAAGCTTTTCAGAATGACTGCACTGCATTCTTCAGTGAGAAACACTTTTTCAGTTTCTCTCCAATCCTTTTTATGACTTAAGATCTCTTTCAAGAACTTAGCATAAGAAGGTATTTGCTCAAGTGCCTCTGTAAACGGGATCTTTATCTCAAGAGTCCTGAGATAGTCTACAAAGCGGGCAAATTGTTTATCCTGTTCCACTTGGCGGAGTTTCTGAGGATAAGGCATCTTGGCTTTATATTCTTCAACCTTAGTTGCTGCAGGTTTATTCCCTATAGAAGTGGTTGGAGAAGCCTTCTTAGAGGGGTTACTATCAGCACTTGCAGGTGTCTGATCCCTCATTGGCGTTTGAACGCCAGGATTGGGTGCAGGATGGGTGTTTAACGCTAGCTTCCCACCCTTTTCTGGCGTTTGAATGCCAGAACTGGGCAAGGAATGGGCGTTTAACGCCAACTTTTCTCCCTTTTCTGGCGTTTGCACGCCATAATCATTCCTCTTTGGGCTCTTGCTGTCCTCAGAGGGATTTTGGGCAATGGTTTGATCATCCTCTGTCATTTGTTCCTTTCTTGACTTTTTGCTACTTTGAACTGAATTATTCAATGTCTTCCCGCTCCTTAGTTGAACAGCTTGGCATTCTTCTGTTATCTGTTTAGATAGCTGCTATCTTGTCTGATTTAATTGTGCTTCTATATTCTTGTTAGCATTTTTTGTGTCTTGGAGCATCTCCTTGAATTCTGCTAATTGTTTTATCATTAGAAGTAATTGCTGATTTAGTTCAACAATCTGTTCTTGAGGATTATGATCAGTAGTTGCTACCATAGCTTCTTTTTCTTTGGAGGGCTCATTGCTTGAGTACAGATGTTGATTTCTAGCAACTGTATCTATGAGTTCTTGAGCCTCTTCAATTGTCTTTCTCATGTGTATAGATCCATCAGCTGAGTGGTCTAGTGACATTTGAGCTCTTTCTGTAAGCCCATAGTAGAAGATGTCTAACTGTACCCACTCAGAAAACATTTCAGAGGGGCATTTCCTTAGCATCCCTCTATACCTCTCCCAGGCATTATAAAAGGGATTCATGATCCTCTTGTTTAAAGCCTTGGATGTCCAGCCTTAGCTGTGTCATCCTTTTTGGAGGGTAAAATTGATTCAGAAATTTGTCTGATAACTGTCTCCATATTTTTATGCTTGCTGTGGGTTGGTTATTTAACCACCTCTTAGCTTGATCTTTTACAGCAAATGGAAACAGTAATAATCTGTAGACATCCTGATCCACTTCTTTATCACGTACTGTGTCAGCAATTTGTAAGAATTGTGCCAGAAACTCGTAGGTTCTTCCTGTGGAAGACTGGAATACTAGCAATTTTGCTGCACCATGATAATGAGCTGAGGATTTAGCTCAAAACTGCTTGCTTTGATGGGAGGTATACAGATGCTACTCCCATATGCAGCTGTAATGGGGTTAGCATATGACCCCAGAGTCCTTCTGGATTATTCATTTCCACTTAGGTCCATGATGGAGAAAGGGAGATGATGTGGATTTGCAAATAAAATATATTTTTGTTTTTATTTTATTTTAATTAAAATTAACCGAATGAAATAAAACAAAATAAATAAAAAATAAAATAAAAGTTTCGAAAAATTAAGAAAAAGTGAAAAGATAAATAAATAATTTGAATGCTAAAATGGATAATTAATTAAAAAGATTTGAAAAATTTTGGATATGGTTTTCGAAAATAAGAAGAAAATGAAATAAAAGCAAATTGAAAACTAAATTAATTAATTAATTAGAAAGATTTTGGAATTAGCAATCAAAAAGATATGATTGAAAATTATTTTGAAAAAGATATGATTGAGAAGATATGATTGCAATTTATTAAAAAAGATATGATTGAAGAAATTAAAAAGATTTGATTTTTTTGAAAAAGATTTGAAAAGATCAATTTTTGAAATTAGAATTTTGACTTGATTAAAAAGAAGAGATATGATTTTGAAAATCTTTGACTACTTTAATATTAAATTTCGAAAATTATGAGTAGAATAAGGAAAAGATATTTTTTTGATTTTTAATTTCTAATGAGGAAAGAGAAAAACAACAAAACGACACTAAACTTAGAAATTTTAGATCAAAACAAAGAGAACAAACAAGAAAACTTTGAATGTCAAGATGAACACCAAGAACACTTTGAAGATCAAGATGAACACCAAGAACAAATTTTTGAAAAATTTTTAAGTAAATAAAAGCACAAAAACACACCAAACTTAAAATTTTTAGAAAATCAAACACAAATTTTCGAAAAATTAAAGGAAAACACAAAGAAGACACCAAACTTAGAATTTTTAAAGATAAAGAAAGAACTAAGTACATGCAAATTCGAAAATTTAAAAGAAAATAAAAGCATGCAATTGACACCAAACTTAACATATGAAACTAAACTCAAATAAAAGACTCTAAACCAACAAAAATAAAATATTTCTAATCTAAGCAACAAGATAAACTGTCAGTTGTCCAAACTTGAACAATCCCCGACAACAGCGCCAAAAACTTGGTGCACGAAATTACAATCATACTTTTGAAACTCCGCACAACTAACCAGCAAGTGCACTGGGTCGTCCAAGTAATACCTTACGTGAGTAAGGGTCAATCCCACGGAGATTGTCGGCTTGAAGAAAGCTATGGTTATTGATGCGAGCGAAAATTGGCGAGTTAAGAATGATTATAAAATATGCGTTGCAAGTATAGTTCTCAACCAACCAGAAATCCGCTCATCAATTTAGAAGGGTGTCACAGAAATTAAAATAAAAATACTGGGAGTATGAGTCCCAGGTCGTTTCCCAACGAGTTGCAGAAAAGTATGCTATTTTATTAATCAGATGTTTTCAAAAAGGGTTGAGTTGAATGGTAGAAAATTAAATTAGAGAATTTATATAAATTTAAATAAAAGCCTTGACTGGGAGTTGATTAGCTGGAAGCCCTATTCTTGTTGCAGTACTCTCAAGACTAATTGATAATTAGAGATTATTCTGTTTAGTTGTCCCTTACTAAGTAAGGGAAAGTTAAACAAGTTGGAATGCTGTTCTATCCACAAGTTCCAATCCGCTCTTGGGAGGATTGGTGTGAGTGACTAGAGAGCAATCCAACAATAAACCCAATTACAATCTTTCTCTTGAGCATCCCAACTCAAGGGTTTCTTTCAATCAACTCCCCATCAAGTTAAGGAACTACTCGCTCATTGTAAATGAAGAATTCATAACATAAGAAAGGGAATTAAAGAAAGACATGATAAATAATGATCAAAAGATTAATTAAAAATAAAAGTAATTCTTATATTAATAAATGCTAAAATAATCCAATGGTAAAATTAAGTAAATTAAGGAACATGGAAGAGTAAGAGACAAGTAAAGAGAACGAACTAGAATGTCGAAGTCTTGATGAGGCAATAACTCTTCTCAATATCCCAACGCAAAAATAATGAACATAACAAATCCTAAAAACTATGAATGTGTGTAGAGAGAAAATCTAGAGGAGAGGAAAACTAGATCTAAAAACTAAAAGTATGCGGAATGAATGTTGTTGTTGGTTTCTGCATGTTCTCTGGCTCTAGTCTGCTTTTCTGGGCCGAAAACTGGGTCAAAATAAGGCCCGAAATCGCCCCCAGCGATTCTGCAGATTATGCAGATCGCGCATGTCACGCGGTCGCGTCATCCATGCGGCCGTGTCACTGCGATTTCCTTTCTTTCGCGCGGTCGCGTCATCCATGCGGCCGCATCACTTCTCGCTGGTCATCTCTTCAATTCCTTGTGTTCCTTCCATTTTTGCAAGCTTCCTCTCAAATCTCCAACTCATTCATGCTCTATAAAGCCTGAAACACTTAACACACAGATCACGGCATCGAATGGAATAAAGGAGAAATAAAATACATAATTAAAAGTCTCTAGTAAGCAAGTTTTCAATCATGCAATAACTTTAGGAAGGAATTATAAATGCATGCTTATTTAATGAATAAGTGGGTAAAGATCATGATAAAACCACATAAATAAACACAATATAAACCATAAAATAGTGGTTTATCAACCTCCCCACACTTAAACATTAGCATGTCCTCATGGTTAGTTGAAGGAGATAAAATGAATGAGTAAGAACATGTAAAACCTATGAAATGCAATGCAACCTATATATATGAATGCAACTATATGATTTTTGTCCACTTGATCTAAAGTAAATAAGCTCTTCAAAACAATTACACATCAAATTCCACTAACTCAATTCTTATACAGTAAGAACAGATAAAAATGCAAGAAGATAGCTCATGAAAGCAGGGAACATAGAAATTCAAGCATGGAACCCTCACTGATGATGTATGTACACTCTAGTCTCTCTAGTGTATAGGATCATCACTCTATCCTTCTCTAATCATGCTCTCTAATTTTTGTTCTTCTCCTAACCAATCAACAATATTTAATATACCAATGCAAACATCATGAGGTCTTTTCAAGGTTGTAATGGGGCCAAGGTGAGGGTAAGGATACATATATGGCTAAGTAAGCTTATAAATTAAATCTTTAATTAACCCAAGCTTTAACATAACCTATATATATTCTATATAACTTTTAAGATTCATACCTAGCTACCCAGAAATCTCTTTCACATCCATACTCATGTATCAACCTTTTATTTTGATTTTATCATACATGCATTGATCTTTGAATGCTTGACTTAGCATTGGGGTAATTTTGTCCCCTTATTTATTTATTGAGTATTTTTGGATTTATATATATATATATATATATATATATATATATATATATATATATTTTTTTTTTTCATAAACATAGAAACATAAAAATAACATAGCTTATCAATGCACATAGAGTTTTAATTCTTATAGTTTCACATGAGTAGGTATCCAAATTCCCATAATATTATCATGACTCATTCCCTTATTATCCTTTGTTCCCACAATTTCCCATACTTAAATAACACATACATTTCTATCTTAAGCTAACCAAAGATTCAATTTGGGATATATAATTATTTTTCCGCTTAAGGCTAGTAACGTGGTAAAATATAGAACAAATGGGATTTAAAGGCTCAAAGTGGCTAATAAAGGTAAATGAAAGGGTAGGCTTTATTTGGATAAGTGAGCTAAACAAATAATGACCTCAATCATATGCAAACATATAAATATAATAAACATTGGACATATAGGATGAAACAAAATATAGATTACAATCATAGAGAAGTAAACACACAATAATAAAATAATTATGGTTAAATAATGTAACCATTCATAAAGGCTCAAATCTCACAGGTTGTGTGTTCTTTAGCTCAAAAATCATGTTCCAAATACAACTTCAAGCAAATTTAACATAAAAGTTTTAATTAAAATTAGTGAAATTTTGTTCCAAAGATAGGGTCTTAGAAGAAACCTATTGTCTTTTCAATCAAGCAGAACATGCATGCAACTAATCTATTACTATGCAATTTATCCTATTCTATAAAAAAAAAATCTAACTAAATATCCTAATTTATTGGTGCTAGGGAAGAGAAATTACCTCCGGAAGTCAGGTACTGATCGACCTCCCCACACTTAAGGCTTTGCACCGTCCTTGGTGCCATCTGTCAAGAACAAAGGTGGGCTGGTAGCAGTATCTCCACAGTCGGGACCATCATGGCTCCCTGTGCTGGTAAAGGAAGTGGAGTCCGGAGTATCTGAGTCCTTGAATTTTCCCATGATCAGCTCCTTGAGGTATGTGAATCGGCGCTTGTTACGGCGCTCTCTCATCTTAGCTTTCTGTTCCTGCTGATGAGCGGATAATTTATACGCT
Organism: Arachis ipaensis; assembly: GCF_059453495.1. Taxonomy (NCBI): domain Eukaryota; kingdom Viridiplantae; phylum Streptophyta; class Magnoliopsida; order Fabales; family Fabaceae; genus Arachis; species Arachis ipaensis. The sequence continues at coordinate 83,787,563 of NC_142444.1, forward strand.
TTTTGGCATTATTTTTACATAGTTTTCAGTATGATTTAGTTAGTTTTTAGTATATTTTTATTAGTTTTTAATTAAAATTCACATTTCTGGACTTTAGTATGAGTTTGTGTGTTTTTTTGTGATTTCAGGTATTTTCTGGCTAAAATTGAGGGACCTGAGCAAAAATTAGATTCAGAGGTTGAAGAAGGACTGCAGATGCTGTTGGATTCTGACCTCCCTACACTCAAAGTAGATTTTCTGGAGCTACAGAACTCCAAATGGCGCGCTTTTAATTGCATTAAAAAGTAGACATCCAGGGCTTTCCAGAAATATATAATAGTCCATACTTTGCCCAAGTTTAAATGACATAAACTGGCGTTCAACGCCAGTTCCATGCTGCATTCTGGAGTCAAACGCCAGAAACAGGTTGCAAAGTGGAGTTCAACGCCAAAAACACGGCACACACCAAGTGGGCCCTAGAAGTGGATTTCTGCATCATTTACTTATTTCTGTAAACCCTAGTAACTAGTTTAGTATAAATAGGACTTTTTACTATTGTATTTACATCTTTGGATTATCTTTTGATCCTTTGATCATGTTTTGGGGGCTGGCCTCTCGGCCATGCCTGAACCTTTCACTTATGTATTTTTCAACGGTAGAGTTTCTACATACCATAGATTAAGGTGTGGAGCTCTGCTGTTCCTCAAAGATTAATGCAAAGTACTATTGTTTTTCTATTCAATTCAACTTATTCCGCTTCTAAGATATTCATTCGCACTTCAATATGATGGATGTGATGATCGTGACAGTCATCATTATTCTCAACCTATGAATGCGTGCCTGACAACCACTTCCGTTCTACCTTAGATTGAATGGACATCTCTTGGATATCTAATACAGGGGACCGAGTCCGAGTTATTAGTGTCTTCGTGGTATAAGTTAGAACCCATGGATGGCCATTCCTGAGATCCGGAAAGTCTAAACCTTGTCTGTGGTATTCCGAGTAGGATCTGGGAAGGGATGGCTGTGACGAGCTTCAAACTCACGAGTGCTGGGCGTAGTGACAGACGCAAAAGGATCAATGGATCCTATTCCAGTATGATCGAGAACCGACAGATGAATAGCCGTGCCGTGACAAAGCATCTTGGACCATTTTCACTGAGAGGACGGGAAGTAGCCATTGACAACGGTGATGCCCAACATACAGCTTGCCATGGAAAGGAGTAGGAAGGATTGGATGAAGACAGAAGGAAAGCAGAGGTTCAGAGGGACGAAAGCATCTCTATACGCTTATCTGAAATTCTCACCAATAAATTACATAAGTATCTCTATCCTATTTTAATTATCTTTTAGTACACTATAATCTCTTAGTACATTTGAATCCGCCTGACTGAGATTTACAAGGTGACCATAGCTTGCTTCAAGCCGACAATCTCCGTGGGATCGACCCTTACTCACGTAAGGTTTATTACTTGGAAGACCCAGTGCACTTGCTGGTTAGTTGTACGAAGTTGTGAAACATAATTAAGAACATGAACGTGCGTATTAAGTTTTTAGAGCCGTTACCAAGGAAGGAATGATCACGATTTTGCACACCAAGTTTTTGGCACCGTTGCCGGGGATTGTTCGAGTTTGGACAACTGACGGTTCATCTTGTTGCTCAGATTAGGTAACTTTATTTTAATTTTAACCTTTTTGTTTTTATTTCTTAATTCTCAAAAAAAAAATCTTCTTTTTCGTTTATCCCAATTAATTTTCAAAAAAAAAATAATACAAAAAAATTTACAAAATTATAAAACCAAAAATATTTTTGATGTTTCTTGTTTGAGTCTAGAGTCAATTTTTAAGTTTGGTGTCTTGCATGTGTTTCTTTTTTCTCAAGAATTTTCAAAAATTCATCATATGTTCTTCATGATCTTCAAGTTGTTCCTGGCCAGTCTTCTTGTTTGATCTTCATATTTTCTTGTTTTGTATCTTTTCTTGTTTTTCATATGCATTTTTAATTTGTTAGTGTCTAATTATTGAAAATTTCTAAGTTTGGTGTCTTGCATGTTTTTTCTTTTCTTAAAAATTTTCAAAAATAAGTCTTGATGTTCATCTTGATCTTCAAAGTGTTCTTGGTTTTCATCTTGACATTCATAGTGTTCTTGCATGCATTGTGTGTTTTGATTCATAATTTTTATGTTATGAGTCTTTTTCATGTTTTTCTTTTTCTTCATTAAAAATTCAAAAATCAAAAAAATATCTTTCCCTTTTTCTCTCTTAAAATTTCGAAAATTTGGATTGACTTTTTCAAATTTTTTTTTTTTAAAAAAATCTAGTTGTTTCTTATGAGTCAAATCAAATTTTCAATTTAAAAATCCTATCTTTTTCAAAACTTTTTCAAAAAAATCAAATCTTTTTCAAATTTTCCTTAATAATTTCAAAATTTTTTAAAAATTGATTTTCAAAAATCTTTTTCTTATCTTTATTCCATGATTTTCGAAATTAATACTATGAAAAATTTCAAGTTGTTACTTGCTTTTTAAGAAAAGATTAATCTTTAAATTTTTAAAATCATATCTTTTTGTTTCTTGTTAGTCAAGTAATCAACTTTAATTTTAAAAATAAAATCTTTTTGTTTCTTGTTAGTCAAGTAATCAACTTTAATTTTCAAAATCAAATCTTTTTAAATTTCTTTTTCAACCCTTTTTCAAAATAATTTTCAATCATATCTTTTTCAATTTCAATCATATCTTTTTCGAAATCAAATTTAAAATCTTTTCTAACTTCTTTTCTAACTTCCTATCTTTTCAAAATTTGACTTTCAAATTTTTTTCAATCAATCTTATCTTTTTGTTTCAATCACATCTTTTTCAAATTTCAATCTTATCTTTCCAAAATTTGATTTTCAAAATCTCTTAACCATTTAACTTTTTGTTTGATTCTTATCTTTTTCAAAACTGCCCAACTAACTTTCTACCTCTCTAATTTTTGAAAATACCTCTCTCTTTTTCAAAAATTCTTTTTAATTAACTAATTGTTTTAAATTTTAATTTTTAATTTAATTTCAATTTCAATTTTCGAATTTTTTTAACTTTAATTTTTAATTTTAATTTTAATTTTATTTTAATTTTCAAAATTTCTTCCTCTCTCATCTTATTATATTTATTTATTTATTCATTCACTAACACATCTCTTCATCTCAAATTACTGCTCCTATCCTCACCCTTGTGTTTGGATTATCCATTCTTCTTCACCCTTATTCCCTTTCTTCTTCTACTAACAACAAGGAACCTCTTTACTGTGACATAGAGGATTCATCTTCTTTTCTGTTCCCTTCTTTTTCATATGAGCAGGAGCAAGGACAAGAACATTCTTGTTGAAGCAGATCCTGAACCGGAAAGGACTCTGAAAAGGAAACTAAGAGAAGCTAAAATACAGCAATCCAGAGACAACCTTACAGAAATTTTCGAAAAGGAAGAGGAAATGGCAGCCGAAAATAATAATAATGCAAGGAGGATGCTTGGTGACTTTACTGCACCTAATTCCAATTTACATGGAAGAAGAATCTCCATTCCTGCTATTGGAGCAAACAATTTTGAGCTGAAACCTCAATTAGTTTCTCTGATGTAGCAGAACTGCAAGTTTCATGGACTTCCATCTGAAGATCCTTTTCAGTTCCTAACTAAATTCTTGCAGATCTGTGATACTGTTAAGACCAATGGGGTTGATTCCGAGGTCTACAGGCTTATGCTTTTCCCGTTTGCTATAAGAGACAGAGCTAGAGTGTGGTTGGACTCTCAACCCAAAGATAGCCTGAACTCTTGGGATAAGCTGGTCACAACTTTCTTAGCCAAGTTCTTTCCTTCTTAAAAGCTTAGTAAGCTTAGAGTGGATGTTCAAATCTTTAGACAGAAGGAAGGTGAATCCCTCTATGAAGCTTGGGAGAGATACAAGGAACAGATCAAAAGGTGTCATTCTGACATGCTTTCAGAATGGACCATCCTGGATATATTCTATGATGGTCTGTCTGAGCTATCAAAGATGTCACTGGACCATTCTGTAGGTGGATCCATTCACCTAAAGAAAATGCCTACAGAAGCTCAAGAACTCATTGACATGGTTGCAAATAACCAATTCATGTACACTTCTGAAAGGAATCCTGTGAATAATGGGACGCCTATGAGGAAGGGAGTTCTTGAAATTGATACTCTGAATGCCATATTGGCTCAGAATAAAATATTGACTCAGTAAGTCAATATGATTTCTCAGAGTCTGAATGGAATGCAAGCTGCATCCAACAGTACTCAAGAGGCATCTTCTGAGGAAGAAGCTTATGATCCTGAGAACCTTGCAATAGCAGAGGTGAATTACATGGGTGAACCCTATGGAAACACCTATAATCCCTCTTGTAGAAATCACCCAAATCTCTCATGGAAGGATCAACAAAAGCCTCAACAAGGCTTTAACAATGGTGGAAGAAACAGGTTTAGCAATAGCAAGCCTTTTCCATCATCCACTCAGTAAAAGACAGAGAGTTCTGAGCAGACCCCATCAAGCTTAGCAAACATAGTCTCTGATCTATCTAAGGCCACTTTAAGTTTCATGAATGAAACAAGGTCCTCCATTAGAAATCTGGAAGCACAAGTGGGCCAGCTGAGTAAAAGGATCATTGAAACCCCTCCTAGTACTCTTCCAAGCAATACAGAAGAAAACCCAAAAGGAGAGTGCAAGGCCATTGAATTGATCATCATGGCCGAACCTGCAAGGGAGGGAGAGGACGTGAATCCCAGTGAGGAAGATCTCCTGGGATGTCCAGAGATCAATAAGGAGTTTCCCTCTGAGGAACCAAAGGAATCTAAGACTCATCTGGAGACCATAGAGATTCCATTGAACCTCCTTATGCCATTCATGAGCTCTGATGAGTATTCTTCTTCTGAAGAGAATGAAGATGTTACTGAAGAGCAAGTTGCCAAGTACCTTGGTGCAATCATGAAGCTGAATGCCAAATTATTTGGTAATGAGACTTGGGAAGATGAACCTCCCTTGCTCATCAATAAACTAAGTGATCTAGATCAACTGAAATTGCCTCAGAAGAAACAGGATCCTAGAAAGTTCTTAATACCTTGTACCATAGGCACCATGACCTTTGAAAAGGCTCTATGTGACCTTGGGTCAGGGATGAACCTCATGCCACTCTCTGTAATAGAGAAACTGGGAATCTTTGAGGTGCAAGCTGCCAGAATCTCATTAGAGATGGCAGACAACTCAAGAAAACAGGCTTATGGACAAGTAGAAGACGTGTTAGTAAAGGTTGAAGGCCTTTACATCCCTGCTGATTTCATAATCCTAGACACTGGGAAGGATGAGGATGAATCCATCATCCTTGGAAGACACTTCCTGGCCACAGCAAGAGCTGTGATTGATGTGGACAGAGGAGAGTTGATCCTTCAACTGAATGAGGACAACCTTGTGTTTCAAACTCAAGGATCTCCTTCTGTAACCATGGAGAGGAAGCATGAAAAGCTTATCTCACTGCAGAGTCAACCAAAGCCCCCACAGTCAAACTCTAAGTTTGGTGTTGGGAGGCCACAACCAAACTCTTAGTTTGGTGTTGAACCCCCACATTCAAACTCTAAGTTTGGTGTTGGGAGGTTCCAACCTTGCTCTAATTATCTGTGAGGCTCCATGAGAGCTCACTGTCAAGCTATTGACATTAAAGAAGCGCTTGTTGGGAGGCAACCCAATGTTATTTAATCATTTTTATTTTTTCTCTTTGTTATTTCATGTTTTATTAGGTTGATGATCATGTGGAGTCACAAAAACTACTGAAAAATTGAAAACAGAATGAAAAACAGCATTGAAAAAAGCACACCCTGGAGGAAGGGCTTACTGGCGTTTAAACGCCAGTAAGGAGCATCTGGCTGGCGTTTAACGCCAGAACAGAGCATGAAACTGGCGTTAAACGCCAGAAACAAGCAGCAGTCTGGCATTTAAATGCCAGGATTGCACCCAAAGGAAAGCTAGCGTTAAACGCCAGAAACATGCACCATACTGGCATTCAACGCCAGAAACATACTGCAGACTGGCGTTGAACGCCCAAAACAAGCATGGAAGTGGCGTTTAACGCCAGAAACATGCTGCAGTCTGGCGTTAAATGCCAGGATTGCCTACAGAGGGCGTTTTACATGCCTAATTGGAGCAGGGATGTTAAGTCCTTGGCCCCACTGGATCTATGGACCCCACAGGATTCCCTCAGGATCTGTGGACCCCACAGGATCCCCACCTACTTCTTCTCTCCTCTTCACACCTTTCCACAACACTCTTCCCTAAATACCCCTCACCAATCAACTCAATCACTCTTCCTCATCACCTCTTCACCACTCACATCCATCCTCTCTTCTCCAAAAACCCCACCTACCTTTAAATTCAAAATAATTTCCCTCCCAAACCCAACCCTAAATAGCCAAACCCTAAACCCCTCCCCGCTCCTATATAAACCCCTCATTCCTTCTTCATTTTCACACAACACAACCCTTTCTTCACCCCTTGGCCGAAACCACTTCTCCCTTCATCTCCTCCATTCTCTTCTTCTTCTACTTCTTTCTTTCTTCTTTTGCTCAGGGACGAGCAAACATTTTAAGTTTGGTGTGGTAAAAGCATAGCTTTTTGTTTTTTCATAACCATCTATGGCACCTAAGGCCAGAGAAACCTCTAGAAAGAGGAAAGGGAAGGCAATTGCTTCCACCTCTGAGTCATGGGAGATGGAGAGATTCATCTCTAAGGTTCATCAAGACCACTTCTATGAAGTTGTAGCCAAGAAAAAAGTGATCCCTGAGGTTCCTTTCAAACTCAAAAAGAATGAGTATCCGGAGATCCGACTTGAAATCCAAAGAAGAGGTTGGGAAGTTCTAACCAACCCCATTCAACAAGTCGGGATCTTAATGGTTCAAGAGTTCTATGCAAACGCATGGGTTACTAGGAACCATGATCAAAGTGTGAACCCGAACCCAAAGAATTAGCTCACCATGGTTCGGGGGAAATACTTAGATTTCAGTCCGGAGAATGTGAGGCTGGCGTTCAACTTGCCAATGATGGAAGAGAGCGCACGCCCCTACACTAGAAGAGTCAACTTTGGTCAAAGGTTGGACGAAGTCCTCATGGACATATGTGTGGAATGAGCTCAATGGAAAATTGACTCAAAAGGCAAGCCGATTCAACTAAGAAGGCTTGACCTCAAACCAGTAGCTAGAGGATGGTTGGAGTTCATTCAACGCTCAATCATTCCTACTAGCAACCGGTCTGAAGTTACTATAGACCGGGCCATCATGATCCATAGTATCATGATTGGGGAGGAAGTGGAAGTTCATGAGATTATACCTCAAGAACTCTACAAGGTAGCTGACAAGTCCTCCAACTTAGCAAGGTTAGCCTTTCCTCACCTCATTTGCCACCTCTGCAATTCGGCTGGGATTGACATAGAGGGAGACATCCTCATTGAAGAGGATAAGCCCATCACTAAGAAAAAGATGGAGCAAACAAGAGAGTATGGACCTCAACATGAGCATGAGGAAATTCCTCACCATGAAATCCCTGAGTTGCCTCAAGGGATGCACTTTCCTCCACAAAACTATTGGGAACAAATCAACACTTTCCTAGGTGAATTAAGTTCTAACATGGGACAATTAAGGGTGGAACATCAAGAGCACTCCATCATCCTCCATGAAATTAGAGAAGATCAAAGAGCTATGAGGGAGGAGCAAGAAAGACAAGTAAGAGACATAGAGGAGCTCAAAAGCACCATTGGTTCTTCAAGAAGAGGAAGACGCTACCCTCACTAAGGTGGACTCATTCCTTAATCTCTTTGTTTATTTATTTTTCTGTTTTTTTATTTTTATGCTTTATGTTTGTTTATGTTTTTGTCTTCATGATCACTAGTATTTAAGTGTCTATACCTTAAAGTTATGAATGTCCTATGAATCCATCACCTCTCTTGAATGAAAAATGTTTTAATTACAAAAGAACAAGAAGTCCATGGTTTCGAATTCATCCTTGAAACTAGTTTAATAATTTTGATGTGGTGACAATACTTTTTGTTTTCTGAATGAATGCTTGAACAGTGCATATGTCTTTTGAAGTTGTTGTTTAAGAATGTTAAATATGTTGGCTCTTGAAAGAATGATGAATAGGAGAAATGTTATTTGATAATCTGAAAAATCATAAAAATGATTCTTGAAGCAAGAAAAAGCAGTGAATATGAAAGCTTGCAGAAAAAAATTGGCGAAAAAAAATAGAAAAAGAAAAAGCAAGCAGAAAAAGCCAAAAGCTCTTTAAAACAAAAGGCAAGAGCAAAAAGCCAATAGCCCTTAAAACCAAAAGGCAAGGATAATAAAAAGGATCCAAGGCTTTGAGCATCAGTGGATAGGAGGGCCTAAAGGAATAAAATCCTGGCCTAAGCAGCTAAACTAAGCTGTCCCTAACCATGTGCCTGTGGCGTGAAGGTGTCAAGTGAAAACTTGAGACTGAGCGGTTAAAGCCAAGGTCCAAAGCAAAAAAAGAGTGTGCTTAAGAACCCTGGACACCTCTAATTGGGGACTTTAGCAAAGTTGAGTCACAATCTGAAAAGGTTCACCCAGTTATGTGTCTGTGGCATTTATGTATCCGGTGGTAATACTGGAAAACAAAGTGCTTAGGGCCACGACCAATACTCATAAAGTAGCTGTGTTCAAGAATCAACATACTGAACTAGGAGAATCAATAACACTATCTGAACTCTGAGTTCCTATAGATGCCAATCATTTTGAACTTCAATGGATAAAGTGAGATGCCAAAACTATTCAAGAGGAAAAAAGCTACAAGTCCCGCTCTTCTGATTGGAGCTAAGTTTCATTGATATTTTGGAATTTATAGTACATTCTCTTCTTTTTATCCTATTTGATTTTCAGTTGCTTGGGGAAAAGAAACAATTTAAGTTTGGTGTTGTGATGAGCGGATAATTTATACGCTTTTTGGCATTGTTTTTACATAGTTTTCAGTATGATTTAGTTAGTTTTTAGTATATTTTTATTAGTTTTTAATTAAAATTCACATTTCTGGACTTTACTATGAGTTTGTGTGTTTTTTTGTGATTTCGGGTATTTTCTGGCTGAAATTGAGGGACCTGAGCAAAAATTAGATTCAGAGGTTGAAGAAGGACTGCAGATGCTGTTGGATTCTGACCTCCCTGCACTCAAAGTGGATTTTCTGGAGCTACATAACTCCAAATGGCGCGCTTCTAATTGCGTTGGAAATTAGACATCCAGGTCTTTCCAGCAATATATAATAATCCATACTTTGCCCGAGTTTAGATGACGTAAACTGGCGTTCAACGCCAGTTTCATGCTGTATTCTAGAGTCAAACGCCAGAAACAGGTTGCAAAGTGGAGTTCAACGCCAGAAACACGTTACAAACTGGCGTTCAACTCCAAGAATGACCTCTCCACGTGTAAACTTCAAGCTCAGTCCAAGCCCACACCAAGTGGGTCCTGGAAGTGGATTTCTGCATCATTTACGTATTTCTATAAACCCTATTAACTAGTTTAGTATAAATAGGACTTTTTACTATTGTATTTACATCTTTGGATTATCTTTTGATCCTTTGATCATGTTTTGGGTGCTGGCCTCTCGGCCATGCCTGAACCTTTCACTTATGTATTTTTCAATGGTAGAGTTTCTACACACCATAGATTAAGGTGTGGAGCTCTGCTGTTCCTCAAAGATTAATGCAAAGTACTATTATTTTTCTATTCAATTCAACTTATTCCGCTTCTAAGATATTCATTCACACTTCAATATGATGGATGTGATGATCGTGATAGTCATCATCATTCTCAACTTATGAACGCGTGCCTGACAACCACTTCCGTTCTACCTTAGATTGAATGGATATCTCTTGGATATCTAATACAGGGGACCGAGTCCGAGTTATTAGTGTCTTCGTGGTATAAGTTAGAACCCATGGATGGCCATTCCTGAGATCCGGAAAGTCTAAACCTTGTCTATGGTATTCCGAGTAGGATCTGGGAAGGGATGGCTGTGACGAGCTTCAAACTCGCGAGTGCTGGGCATAGTGACAGACGCAAAAGGATCAATGGATCCTATTCCAGTATGATCGAGAACCGACAGATGAATAGCCGTGCCATGACAGAGCATCTTGGACCATTTTCATTGAGAGGACGGAAAGTAGCCATTGACAACGGTGATGCCCAACATACAGCTTGCCATGGAAAGGAGTAGGAAGGATTGGATGAAGACAGAAGGAAAGCAGAGGTTCAGAGGGACGAAAGCATCTCTATACGCTTATCTGAAATTCTCACCAATGAATTACATAAGTATCTCTATCCTATTTTAATTATCTTTTAGTACACTATAATCTCTTAGTACATTTGAATCCGCCTGACTGAGATTTACAAGGTGACCATAGCTTGCTTCAAGCCAAAAATCTCCATGGGATCGACCCTTACTCACGTAAGGTTTATTACTTGGACGACCCAGTGCACTTGCTGGTTAGTTGTACGAAGTTGTGAAACATAATTAAGAACATGAACGTGCTATTGAGTTTTTAGCACCGTTACCAAGGAAGGAATGATCACGATTTCGCACACCACCTGCCGATCCAACTTTTCAAGTATCTGCTGGAGCAGTTGGGCTGTTGTAGGTGCTTGTGGTGTTGAAGAAGGAATATCTTCATCTGGTTCAGTAGGCTGGCTGACAGTGGCTGCTGGAAGTCTAAGGTATTTCCTGTTGGGGATATATTGATCATCCCTTGGAAGCATGGCTTTGGTGTTCCCAGCTCTGTAGGAGACTCTGGCTGCTGAGACATGAGCAGAGACCAGGGCTGGAAAAGGTAAGTTGCCAGCGATTTGTACGTGTCCCATGGCATTCTGGATATGTCTTGGTAGATTCAGAGGTTGGTCTGTAAGGATGTACCATAGTAGAACGGCCATGTCCGCAGTGAAGGAGGACTCGTGAGTGCTCGGAAAGACATAATGGGACATAATCTGTGCCCATACGTGGGTACGATGGTATCCGTAGATCCATCGGCTGCCAGGTAGTGCGATAACTCTGAGAACGGCGTCCCAGTCAAATTGATACATCTGGCGCTTGAGTGCGGCTTCTTGAAAGGCGTCCAATCCTTATGGAATAGGGGGAAGACTTAGAACTTTTTGAATGGCCTCTTCTATAATGGGGACTTGCTTTTGACGGACGTAGACAGACTGCAGGGTCGGTAGGTGGTAGTTGGAGTAGAACTCGACTACCCAAGAAAGATTGACCTGCCTTGGCTGTCTCTGTAGGAAATCCCATTGTCTTCGGGCAATCTGCGGCTCAACAAATGCAGCAATGTTGGGCGGGAGGAGAAGAAGGTATTCGTTGTTGTAACTCCTTTCAACCACGATGGGGAACATCTGCTCACAGTAGCGATTGGGAAACCGCGCAGTGTCCTTTGCTGGGAAGGCTCTTTCTTTATCATCAACCTTTATGATCCTCTTAATTTTCTTTGTTGAGGGCTTTACCGCAGTTGAAGAGGGTTCTGCCACTAATGCTCTCTTTGTACCTCTTCTTGCTGGTTGTTTGGGAGTAGCTTTCTCTTTTCCTTTGTTGGTGGCCATCCTAAAAAAGGGAAGAGAAAGTAGATTAAATTTAAAGGGATAGAGCAAGGAAGAGAACGGAAAGGATGGTTATAAATACACATAAAAAGGTAAATGATATTAACATACGCTCATGAGTACATGTGAAAACTCATTAATGGAAAATAACTAGTGCATATTGATGAGCGGATAATTTATACGCTTTTTGGCATTATTTTTGGTATGTTTTTAGTAGAATCTAGTTACTTTTAGGGATGTTTTTATTAGTTTTTATGTTAAATTCACATTTCTGGACTTGACTATGAGTTCGTGTGTTTTTCTGTGATTTCTGGTATTTTCTGGCTGAAATTGAGGGACTTGAGAAAAAATCAGATTCAGAGGTAGAAGAAGAACTGCTAATGCTGTTGGATTCTGACCTCCTTGCACTCAAAGTGGATTTTCTGGAGCTACAGAACTCAAAATGGCGCGCTTCCAATTGCGTTGAAAAGTAGACATCTAGGGCTTTCCAGCAATATATAATAGTCCATACTTTGGCCGAGTTTAGACGACATAAAATGGCGTTGAACGCCAGTTCTATGCTGCTGTCTGGAGTTAAACGCTAGAAACACGTCACAAACCAGAGTTGAACGCCAGAAACACGTTACAACCTGGCGTTCAACTCCAAAAGAAGCCTCTACACGTGGAAAGCTAAAGCTCAGCCCATGCACACACCAAGTGGGCCCCAGAAGTGGATTTATGCATCAATTACTTACTTCTGTAAACCCTAGTAGCTAGTTTATTATAAATAGAACTTTTTACTATTGTATTAGACATCCTGGATTGTATTTTTGATCCTGTGATCACATTTTGGGGGCTGGACATTCGGCCATGCCTGGACCTTTCACTTATGTATTTTCAACGGTAGAGTTTCTACACTCCATAGATTAAGGTGTGGAGCTCTGCTGTCCCTCATGAATCAATACAAAGTACTACTGTTTTTCTATTCAATTCAACTTGTTCCGCTTCTAAGATATTCATTCGCACTTCAACATGAATGTGATGAACGTGACAATCATCATCATTCCCCCACGAACGCATGCCTGACAACCACTTCCATTCCACCTTAGATTGAATGATTATCTCTTGGATCTCTTAATCAGAATCTTCGTGGTGTAAGCTAGATTGATGGCGGCATTCATGACAATCCGGAAAGTCTAAACCTTGTCTGTGGTATTCCGAGTAGGATTCTGGGATTGAATGACTGTGACGAACTTCAAACTCACGAGTGCTGGGCGTAGTGACAGACGCAAAAGGAGGGTGAATCCTATTCCAGTATGATGGAGAACCTCAGATGATTAGCCGTGCTGTGACAGAGCATTTGGACCATTTTCACAAGAGGATAGGATGCAGCCATTGACCACGGTGATGCCTCCAGATGATTAGCCATGCAGTGACAGTGCATCGGACCATTTTCACAGAGAGGATGAAAAGTAGCCATTGACAATGGTGATGTCCTTACATAAAACCAGCCATGGAAAGGAGTATGATTGATTGGATGAAGACAGCAGGAAAGTAGAAGTTCAGAGGAACGAACGCATCTCTATGCACTTATTTGAAATTCTCACCAATGATATACATAAGTATTTCTATCTTTATTTTCTGTCTATTTATTATTTATTTTCGAAAACTCCATAATCAATTATTATCCGCCTGACTGAGATTTACAAGATGACCATAGCTTGCTTCATACCAACAATCTCCGTGGGATCGACCCTTACTCACGTAAGGTTTTTATTACTTGGACGACCCAGTGCACTTGCTAGTTAGTTGTATCGAAGTTGTGAATGAAAAATGATTTATTAAGACGTGCGTACAGAGTTTTTGGCGCCGTTGCCTGAGATCACAATTTCGTGCACCACATATGATGACAAGTGAATGCAAGGTGTTTATTGGCATGCCGGCAAAGGGCATGAGTAACATAGATCAAGCATCACTTGTAACAAACCATCACGTTTGTATTGACAATTAAATTTAATGAATAAAATGGTAAAGGGAATTTGTGAAAAGCAAGCATTGAATATTAGAATAGAAAAATGTAGAGAAGTGCATAATGCCATATGGGCATTTTCACAAACACATAGCATGCATGTAGAAGAAGCTTTTGAAAATAAGAATTTGAACATGCAAGTAATCCCTTAAAAAGCAATATATAATTGTCAAACAAATTTACAACACTCCACAAGCATATAATAATAAATAGTGAATCAAATAAATTGATAACACCAAGTAAAAAGGGAAAAGAAAGAAAAAGAAAATATAAACAATGAAGGTAAAAAGAAAAGAAAAAAAGATAACATAGAAAAATAAGAAGAATAATAGAAAAGTAAGGAGGGAAGGAGAAAGAAAAACCTTGTAAATGGGGGTGAGAGAGTGTAAAAAGTGAGAAAGAAGGAAGAAGGGAAGAAGGGAGGGAGAAGAAATAAGAAGGGAAAAGAGAAAAATAGGATTTGGAGGAAAAAGATACGATAATTGGCAAAATTAGGGAGGCTGTGCGGTGCAAGCCACGCGGTCGCGTGGGGCACGCGGTCACGCGCCTTGCGCTTAAACTCAATGACGCGATCGCGTCGGTCACGCGGTCGCGTGACCCGTTTTAGGCTAATGGCGCGAGGGTAGCCTCGCACTCGCACAACTCTCTGTTCAAAATCATATTAATGCCAAATTTTGGGTGACGCGATCGCATGGGGCATGCGATCGCGTGAGTGGTCAATTATTGGGATATGACACGGTCGCGTGGGGCACGCGATCGCATGAAAAGGACTGCACGCCCAGCGCCAGTCCAGCACCACTCTAGCACAACTTTCGGCTGTGCACCCTTGTTACGTCGAAATCCAGGTCACGCGGCCGCGTGGAGCACGCGGTCGCGTGGGAGGCCATTATTCCCATATGACGTGGTCGCGTCGGCGACGCGGTCGCATGGGACAATTTATGCCATTGGCACGCCTCCAGCCCTGCTCCTGCGTAACTCTCTGTTCATATTATTATTGTCTCTCAGCTCCCTGTGACGCGGACGCGTCAATGAGGCGGTCGCGTCGCGTGATTTTTTTTTAATTAAAAATATGTGAATGCAGATGCACGGAATGTACTAATGAAGAGAGGAGTTATTGAACAAGAAAATTAAAAATAAGGAAAAGAACGATCATACCATGGTGGGTTGTCTCCCACCTAGCAATTTGCTTTAACGTCCGTAAGTTGGACGCTCCGCTAGCTCAGTCTTCAGCTACGTGGGGATCTTCCAAGAGGAAGATCTCGAGCTCCTTGTTCTTCTTCAGCTTCTCGCCATGGTATAGCTTTAAACGATGTCCATTAACTTTGATAGGTTCAGAGCTTGAAGGAAGGCTTAGGTGATAAACTCCGTACGGTTCAGCTTCTCTACTCTGTATGGACCTTCCCATCTTGATCTCAACTTGCCTGGCATGAGCCTTAGTCGAGATTTATAGAGGAGGACTAAGTCCCCAGGTTGGAACTCTTTCCTCTTGATGTGCTGATCATGTACAGCCTTCATCTTCTCCTTGTATAGTCTTGAGTTCTCATAAGCTTCTAGGCGAAGGCTTTCCAGTTCTTGTAGTTGTAACTTCCTTTCAGCTCCGGCTCTCTCAATTCCCATGTTGCATTCCTTTACTGCCCAAAAGGCTTTATGCTCTATTTCAACAGGGAGATGACAAGCTTTTCCATAAACTAAGCGGAATGGACTCATCCCGATGGGTGTTTTGTATGCTGTTCTGTATGCCCATAGTGCATCTTGTAGCCTGGTGCTCCAGTCTCTTCTATGAGGTTTGACTATCTTCTGCAAGATACGCTTTATCTCTCTATTTGACACCTCGGCTTGCCCATTAGTCTGAGGATGGTAGGCTGTTGCAACTTTATGAATTATTCCATGCTTCTTCATTAGTCCTGTTAGTCTCCTGTTACAAAAATGGGTGCCTTGATTGCTCACGATTGCTCGGAGTGATCCAAAGCGACAGATAATATGGTTTCTCACAAAGGAAACAACAGTGTTAGCATCATCATTGCGGGTAGGAATTGCTTCTACCCATTTGGAAACATAATCCACAGCTAACAATATATAGAAATAACCATTAGAATTTGGAAATGGACCTATGAAGTCAATGCCCCAAACATAAAAAATTTCACAAAAAAGCATAATTTGTTGAGGCATCTCATCCCTCCTGGATATATTACCAAATTTCTGGCATGGGAAACAAGATTTAAGAAATTCAGCAGCGTCCCTAAAAGGAGTAGGCCACCAGAATCCACAGTCTAAGATTTTTCTAGCAGTTCTTTGAGGGCCAAAATGTCCTCCACTCTCAGATGAGTGACAGGCCTCTAAGATGGACTGGAATTCTGATTGAGGCACACACCGTCTAATTACCTGGTCAGCGCCATATCTCCATAAATATGGGTCATCCCATATATAATATTTAGACTCGCTTTTCAGCTTGTCTCTTTGATGCTTAGAAAAGTTTGGAGGGAAGGTGCGGCTAACTAGATAATTAGCTACAGGTGCATACCAAGGGACTATCTCAGATACTGCTTGCAGGTTATCAAATGGGAAATTATCAGCTATAGGAGTGGAATCATCTGTAATGTGCTCAAGGTGACTCAAGTGGTCCGCCACTAAATTCTGGTTACCACTCCTGTCCTTAATTTCCAAATCAAATTCTTATAATAGCAGTATCCAACGTATAAGCCTTGGTTTGGACTCCTTTTTAGATAATAAATACTTTAGAGCTGCGTGGTCTGAATAAACTACTACTTTAGTACCAAGTAAATAGGCTCAGAATTTATCCAGAGCAAAAACAATAGCAAGAAGCTCTTTCTCAGTAGTAGTGTAATTCGACTGAGCGGCATCTAAGGTTTTAGACGCGTAAGCAATAACAAAAGGATCCTTACCTTCACGTTGAGCCAGTGCTGCTCCTACTGCATGGTTGGAAGCATCACACATTATTTCAAATGGTTGGCTCCAGTCTGGTCCTCTTACAATTGGAGCTTGAGTCAGTGCGGTCTTTAGCTTATCAAACGCTTGTTTGCAATTTTCACTGAACTCAAACTCAATATCTTTCTGCAGTAGTCTGGATAAGGGAAGTGCTACCTTACTGAAGTCCTTAATGAATCTCCTGTAAAAACCTGCATGGCCAAGAAAAGAACGGACCTCCCTCACAGAAGAGGGGTAAGGTAAACTAGAAATAACATCCACCTTTGCTGGATCTACAGAAATGCCAGTATTAGACACAACATGTCCTAGTACAATCCCTTGTTTACCCATAAAGTGGCATTTTTCAAAATTTAATACCAGGTTTGTACTGACACACCTATCTAATACTCTAGATAATCCATCTAAGCAAAGGCTAAAGGAATCGCCATAAACACTAAAATCATCAATAAAAACCTCCATACAGTCCTCAATAAGATCAGAGAAAAGACTCATCATGCACCTTTGGAAAGTAGCTGGTGCATTGCATAAGCCAAAGGGCATTCTCTTGTAAGCATAAGTCCCAAAAGGACATGTAAAAGTGGTCTTTTCCTGATCCTCAGGAGCTATATGAATCTGGAAATAACCTGTGTAACCATCTAAAAAGCAATAATGCGATTTACCTGACAGGCGATCCAGCATTTGATCAATGAATGGGAGAGGATAGTGATCCTTACGGGTTGCTTGGTTGAGGCATCTGTAATCAATGCAGACCCTCCAGGCGTCTGAACTCTGGTTGTCAGGAGCTCTCCATGCTCATTCTTCACTGCAGTGACTCCAGACTTCTTTAGCGCCACTTGTACTGGGCTTACCCATTCACTGTCTGAGATGGGATAGATGATATCTGCCTCTAGTAGTCTGGTCACTTCCTTTTTGATAACCTTTAGGATAGTGGGGTTCAGTCTTCTCTAGGGTTGACGGACAGGTCTTGCTCCCTCTTCTAAAAATATTCTATGCTCACAGACTTGAGGGTTGATGCCTACTATGTCTGCCAAACTCCAACCAATTGCCTTCTTGTGCCTCCTTAGCACACCAAGTAACTGCTCTTCCTGTTGAGAAGTGAGTCCCCTTGCAATGATAACCGGAAACTTCTGCCTGTCTTCAAGGTAAGCATATTTGAGGTGTGGAGGAAGGGGTTTTAATTCTAACTTCTGATCATGTTCGGGCTCTGGGTTGTCTGGAGCTGGTAACAGTGATAAGGCACTGTCATTGTCCTCTGAGAATATCCCCACACTTGGACCTTATCCTGTGTGCTTCTCTTCAAATTCCTCCTGATGGACTTCAGCCACGGTTTCATCTATAATGTCACACTTGAGGATAGAGTGATCCTCTGGAGGATGCTTCATAACTCCCTTCAGATTGAAGATTACTACTCTGTCATCTATTTCAAAAGAGTATGTTCCTGAAAAAGCATCTAATTTAACCTTTGAGGTCTTCAGGAATGGTCTTCCGAGTAGGATTGATGATGGCTTGTCTGAGTCATTTTGGGGCATTTCCAGGATATAAAAATCAGTGGGGAACGTGAGTCCCTTAATGCCTACTACTACATCTTCAGCAACTCCAACTACTGTAATAATGCTTTTATCTGCTAACACAAAATGAGCTGCTGACCTTTTTAAGGGAGGGAGCCTCAAAACATCATATATAGACAAAGGCATTATACTTACACATGCTCCTAAATCACACATGCATTAAGAAATTATCGCACCACCAATAGTACAATTAATTATACAAGGACCTGGGTCACTACACTTTTCAGGTAAACCCCTCATTAAAGCAGATATAGAACTTCCTAAAGGAATAGTTTCTAATTCATTAATTTTGTCCTTATGTATACATAAATCTTTTAGGAACTTAGCATACTTAGGTACCTGTTGAATAACATCAAATAGAGGAACAGTTACCTCAACCTTTTTGAATATCTCTACCATTTTTGGATCAGGTTCCAGCTGCTTCCTGGGCTTCCTTGCAAGTTGTGAAAATGGGATGGGTGTGGCATTTTCTATAGTGTCTGCGCCTTTTAGTGCTTCCTTCTGTGGCTGCACTTCTTCTTCTTCAGCCACGTCCTGTATGTCCTCTTCTTCTTCAACATCTTCTATCTCCACTACCTCTTCAGCTGAGGTGTGTTCTGGTGGGTTTGTCTCCTCCTAATTCCTCTCCTGCAGTGTGGTTCCGGACCTCAGGGTGATGGCATTAATACCACCCTTGGGATTGGGTAATGGTTGAGAGGGAATACCACTGGAGCTCAAAGGTTGATTATTGGAGTTATTCATTGAACCAATCTGTGAGACAAGAGCTTGCAAAGTAGCGTTCAGACCATTTAGAGTGGCATTAATATTATTTTCCATGGTCTGTTGTCTCCGATCAATAGATTGTAGTAAGTCATCATTGGCAGATGAAGAAGGATGGGTAAATTGAGAGGTCTGCTATTGGGTATTCTGTGGTCCTTGGAATTGCCTTAGGTGAGGTGCTCTGTAAGGCTGATTCTGATTCTACTACTTGTTGTTGTTGTTATTCCACCTCTGATTTCCCTGATTATCTCTGCCTCCTCTGTTGTTGTTGTTGTCCCTCCAATTCTGGTTAGAATTGCCTTGCCATCCGTGGTTGTAATTGCCACCTTGATTGTACCCTTGGTTGGAGCGGTCATAGAAATTATGTGTGGCTGCCACAGTGTTGTCTTTCTGCTGGAGCTGCGGACATTCATCAGTATAATGGCTGTAATCAGCGCAGATTCCACAAACTCTCTGTGGGACTAACTGTTGGTTTTACTGTGCTAGAGAAGGTTGAGCTTGCTGAACTTGTTGTTGATTCAATTGCATTTGCTTCAGCAAGTTGGTCATTTCACAGATACTCTGAGTTAGAGCAGTAGTCTCTCTGCTAGAGGATACTTCTGCAACGGCTTTTGCACGACCTTGTTTCTACCTGTGATTCCTAGTAGATTCAGCTAAGTCGCTGATCAATTGCCATGCCTCATCAGTGGTCTTGTACTTTTTCATAGACCTATTGCTAGCACTTTCCAATGTGGTCTTATCTTGGGGCCTCATTCCCTGTGTGACATAACCGAGTAACACTATCTTGTCAATCATATGGTGGGGGCAAGCTTCCAGAAGATTATTGAAGCGCTCCCAATATTCATAAAGCGTCTCGGAGTCATCCTGAACAATCATGGAAATATCTTTCCTCAGTTTATCAGTAACTTCAGCTGGAAAGAACTTTTCCAAGAATTCTCTTCTCAGTGTATCCCAGTTGGATACAATTGCTGCTGGTTGAGTGTAGTACCACTCTCTTGCCTTTCTCTCAAGAGAAAATGGGAAAGCTTTTAGCAAAATTGAAGTTTCATCTGCACCCTCATGCTTGACAGTAGAACAGGCTGCCTGAAAATCTCTCAGGTGCTTGATAAGCTCTTGAGCAGGTAAGCCATGAAACTTGGGCATCAAATTGAGCAATGCGGCCTTTATTTCAAAATCTGTAGCTACCGCTAGGTGATGCGCTTGAAATGGTTGCATTGTAAAATCAGGGGCTCCAGCCTCCTGGATAGTAACTCTCCTGGCTGCTGCCATGTTACCTGCGTGTGAAACAACCAAATCAGTAGAACGGGGGCTGGTTTCTTTCTCAAATGACATTTTAGATCCGCCCTCAGAGAGGACTAACCGACACCGAGCTTGCCTTATTCATGAAATAGTTCTTTCAATCTCAGGATCGAATATTAGCAAGCTTGGATCAGGAAGCGAACGTGTCATCTAACGAAAGAAACAAGCAGCTCATAGTAGCAAAATAAAATAAAATGTAAATAAATAAATTCCAATTAATAACTTTAGCACTCTATTGCAACTCCCCGGTAACGGCGCCAAAAATTGATGCGAGCGGAAATTGGCGAGTTAAGAATGATTATAAAATATGCGTTGCAAGTATAGTTCTCAACCAACCAGAAATCCGCTCATCAATTTAGAAGGGTGTCACAGAAATTAAAATCAAAATACTGGGAGTATGAGTCCCAGGTCGTCTCCCAACGAGTTGCAGAAAAGTGTGCTATTTTATTAATCAGATGTTTTCAAAAAGGGTTGAGTTGAATGGCAGAAAATTAAATTAGAGAATTTATATAAATTTAAATAAAAGCCTTGACTGGGAGTTGATTAGCTGGAAGCCCTATTCTTATTGCAGTACTCTCAAGACTAATTGATAATTGAGGATTATTCTGTTTAGTTGTCCCTCACTAAGTAAGGGAAAGTTAAACAAGTTGGAATGCTGTTCTATCCACAAGTTCCAATCCGCTCTTGGGAGGATTGGTGTGAGTGACTAGAGAGCAATCCAACAATAAACCCAATTACAATATTTCTCTTGAGGATCCCAACTCAAGGGTTTCTTTCAATCAACTCCCCATCAAGTTAAGGAACTACTCGCTCATTGTAAATGAAGAATTCATAACATAAGAAAGGGAATTAAAGAAAGACTTGATAAATAATGATCAAAAGATTAATTAAAAATAAAAGTAATTCTTATATTAATAAATGCTAAAATAATCCAATGGTAAAATTAAGTAAATTAAGGAACATGGAAGAGTAAGAGACAAGTAAAGAGAACGAACTAGAATGTCGAAGTCTTGATGAGGCAATAACTCTTCTCAATATCCCAATGCAAAAACAATGAACATAACAAATCCTAAAAACTATGAATGTGTGTAGAGAGAAAACCTAGAGGAGAGGAAAACTAGATCTAAAAACTAAAACTATGTGGAATGAATGTTGTTGTTGGTTTCTGCATGTTCTCTGGCTCTAGTCTGCTTTTCTGGGCCGAAAACTGGGTCAAAATAAGGCCCGAAATCGCCCCAAGCGATTCTGCAGATTATGCAGATCGCGCATGTCATGCGGTCGCGTCATCCATGCAGCCGCGCCATTCGGCTTTCTGCTTTTCCACGCGGTCGTGTCATCCATGCGGCCACGTCACTGCGATTTCCTTTCTTTCGTGCGGTCTCGTCATCCATGTGGCCGCGTCACTTCTCGCTGGTCATCTCTTCAATTCCTTGTGTTCCTTCCATTTTTGCAAGCTTCCTCTCAAATCTCCAACTCATTCATGCCCTATAAAGCCTGAAACACTTAACACACAGATCACGGCATCGAATGGAATAAAGGAGAAATAAAATACATAATTAAAAGTCTCTAGGAAGCAAGTTTTCAATCATGCAATAACTTTAGGAAGGAATTATAAATGCATGCTTATTTAATGAATAAGTGGGTAAAGATCATGATAAAACCACATAACTAAACACAATATAAACCCTAAAATAGTGGTTTATCAGTTATCCTGTAACTCTTAGTCAGGATATCAATAATTCTCAGATTTAATTGTAAAAAGTAAAAGAACATGAAATAAATACTTGTTATGCAGTGATGAAGAACAGGTTTGGGTTTTGGAGATGCTTTGTCTTCTGAATCTCTGCTTTACTACTATCTTTTTCTTCATACATGTAAGGCTCCTTCCATGGCAAGATTTATGTTGGGCATCACCGTTGTCAATGGCTACTTCCCGTCCACTCAGTGAAAATGTTCCAAATGCGCTGTCACCGCACGGCTAATCAGCTGTTGGTTCTCGATCATGTTGGAATAGGATCCATTGATCCTTTTGCGTCTGTCACACGCCCAACACTCGCGAGTTTGAAGCTCGTCACGGTCATCCCTTCCCAGATCCTACTTGGAAGAATACCACAGACAAGATTTAGACTTTCTGGATCTCAGGAATGGCCGCCAGTAATTCTAGCCTATACCACGAAGGTTCCAATCTTAGATTAGAAACCCAAGAGATACACATTCAAGCTTGATTGCATGTAGAACGGAGGTGGTTGTCAGACACGTGTTCATAGGTGAGAATGATGATGATTGTCATGGATCATCACATTCATCAGGTTGAAGTGCGAATGAAAATCTTAGAATAGAAGCAAGCGTGATAGAATGGAAAACAGTAGTAATTGCATTAATTCATGAAGAACAGCAGAGCTCCTCACCCCCCAACAATGGGGTTTAGAGACTCATGCCATAGAAGATACAATATGAAACGTGTAGAGTGTCATGAGGTACAAGATGAATTACTAAAAGTAGTTTTTATAGTAAACTAGTGACCTAGGGTTACAGAAAATGAGTAAGCTAGGGTGTTTAGTGTAAAAATCCACTTCCGGGGCCCACTTGGTGTGTGCTTAGACTGAGCATTGAAGCTTTCACGTGTAGAGGCCTTTCTTGGAGTTAAACGCCAGCTTTTGTGCCAGTTTGGGCGTTTAACTCCAGCTTTTGTGCCAGTTCTGGCGTTTTGACGCCAGAATTTCTATGCTGACTTGGAACGCCAGTTTGGGCCATCAAATCTTGAGCAAAGTATGGACTTTTATATATTGCTGGAAATCCCAGGATGTCTACTTTCCAATGCAATTAAGAGCGCGCCAATTGGGCTTCTGTAGCTCCAGAAAATCCACTTCGAGTGCAGGGAGGTCAGAATCTAACAGCATCTGCAGTCTTTTTTCAGCCTCTGAATCAGATTTTTACTCAGGTCCCTCAATTTCAGCCAGAAAATACGTGAAATCACAGAAAAACACGCAAACTCATAATAAAGTCTAGAAATGTGAATTTTAAATAAAAAATAATAAAAATATAATAAAAACTAACTAAAATATACTAAAAACATACTAAAAAGAGTGCCAAAAAGCGTATAAATTATCCGCTCATCATGAGCCTCAGATTCCCATGGTTCCTCATTAGGAAACTCCTTGGAGGCTAGTGGACGTCCATTGAGGTCTTCTTCAGTGGAAATCACTGCCTTTCCCTCCTCTATGCATTCGGCCATGTGGGACGTGTTTATGGCCATGCATTCTCTCTTTGGGTTTTCTTCTGTATTGCTTGGGAGAGTACTAGGAGGGAGTTCAGTAATTTTCTTACTCAGTTGACCCACTTGTTCCTCCAAATTTCTAATAGAGGATTTTGTTTCAATCATGAAACTTTGAGTGGTTTTAATTAAATCAGACACTACAGTTGCTAAGTCAGAGTGGCTCTACTTAGAATTCTCTGTTTGTTGCTGAGAAGATGATGGAAAAGGTTTGCCATTGCTAAACCTATTTCTTCCACCATTATTGTTCTTGAAGCCTTGTTGAGGCCTCTGTTGATCTTTCCATGAGAGGTTTGGATGATTTCTCCATGAAGGGTTATAGGTGTTTCCATAGGATTCTCCCATGTAATTCACCTCTTCCATTGCTGGGTTCTCAGGATCATAAGCTTTTTCTTCAGATGAAGCTTCTTTGGTACTAACTGTTGCTGCTTGCATTCCAGACAGACTCTGAGAAATCATATTGACTTGCTGAGTCAATATTTTGTTCTGAGCCAATATGGCATTCAGAGTATCAATTTTAAGAACTCTTTTCTTCTGATTCGTCCCATTATTCACAGGATTCCTTTCAGAAGTGTATATGAATTGGTTATTTGCAACCATTTCAATGAGTTCCTAAGCTTCTGTAGGCGTCTTCTTCAGATGAAGAGATCCTCCAGCAGAGCTGTCCAATGACATCTTGGACAGTTCAGACAAACCATCATAGAAGATACCTATGATGCTCCATTCTGAAAGCATGTCAGAAGGACACCTTCTGATCAGTTGCTTGTATCTTTCCCAAGCTTCATAGAGGGATTCACCTTCCTTCTCTCTGAAGGTTTGGACTTCCACTCTAAGTTTGCTCACTTTTTGAGGTGGAAAGAACTTTGCCAAGAAGGCATTGACTAGCTTTTTCCAAGAGTTCAGGCTTTGTTAGGTTGTGAATCCAACCATGTTCTAGCTCTGTCTCTTACAGCAAAGGGAAAGAGCATAAGCTTGTAGACCTCGGGATCAACCCCATTGGTCTTGACAGTGTCACAGATTTGCAAGAATTCAGCTAAGAACTGATGACATGAAACTTGTAATTCTGTTGCATTAGAGAAACTAATTGAGGCTTAAGCTCAAAGTTGTTTGCTCCAATAGCATGGATTGAGATGCTTTTCCCATAGAAGTCAGGAGTAGGTGCAGTAAAGTCACCAAGCACCTTCCTTGCATTGTTTGCATTGTTGGCATTGTTGTTGTTTTCGGCTGCCATGGCTTCTTCTTGTTTGAAAAGCTTTGTTAGGTCCTCTACAGAGAGTTGTACTTTAGCTTCTCTTAGCTTTCTCTTCAAGGTCCTTTCAGGTTCAGGATCAGCCTCAACAAGAATGTCTTTGTCCTTACTCCTGCTCATATGAAAAGAGAGGAGCAGAAAATATGGAATCCTTTATGTCACATTATAGAGATTCCTTGAGGTGTCAGAGGAAAATAAAAATAGAAGGATGAGGTAGAGAAGAGAGAATTCGAACTTATCAAAAGGGATAGAGTTCGAATTGTACATTGAGGAGGAGTGTTAGTCCATAAATAGAAGGATGTGAGAAGAGGAAAAGAATATTCGAAATTAAAGTAAAAAGATTTAAAAAATTAAAAGAAATTTTGAAAATTTGGTAAATAATTTTTGAAAACTAAGATTGGGAAAGAAATTAAGTGATTTTTGGAAAAGATTTTGAAATTTGAAATCAAAAAGATATGATTGAAACTTAATTTTGAAAAAGATGTAATTGAAAAGACATGATTGAGAAGATATGATTGAGAATCAAATTTAAAAGAAGAAAGTTTTTAAAATTAAAGTTGATTACTTGACCAACAAGAAATTAAAAGATATGATTCTAGAATTAAAACTTTTGATCCTTCCTTAATAGGCAAGTAATAACTTGAAAAATTTGAATTAAATCACTAATTGTAGCAAGGATTTTTGAAAATAAAAATAAATAAAAAAAATGGAAAGAAGTTGATTTTGAAAGGATATGATTGAAAAGATATGATTTGAAAAAAAATTTGATTTTGAAAAATTATGAAAATTTGAAAAAGATTTGAATTAAAAACAAAATCTTTCCTCTAGTGTCCTCCTGGTGTTAAACGCCCAGAATGGCATCCATTCTGGCGTTTAACGCCCAAAATGCTACTTTTTTGGGCCAGGTACCCTGGCTGGCGTTTAAACGCCAGTTTTCCTTCTTCACTGGGCGTTTTGAATGCCCAACTTTTTCTATGTAATTCCTCTGCTGAATGTTCTGAATCTTCAATTCTTTGTGTTATTGACTTGAAAAGACACAATTTTAAAATTTTTTTTTTAATTTTTAATGATGAGAAACAATAAAAAAAATGCAACTAAGATCAAATAAACAATGCATGCAAGACACCAAACTTAGAAATTTTCATATTAGAAACACTAACAAATTGAGAATGCATATGAGAAATAACTAAACACACAAAACAAGAGAATTTAAAGATTAGAGCAAGAAAATCATCAAGAACATCTTGAAGATTAATGAAGAACATAATGCATGTAATTTTCGAAAATTAAAAGAATGCAATTGACACCAAACTTAAGATTAGACACTAGACTCAAACAAGAAACATAAAATATTTTTGATTTTAAGATTTTATAAATTTTTTTTGTGATTTTTCGAAAATTATATGGAAAAGAAAATAAAGAGATTCAAAATTTTTAATAAGAATTCCAGGAATCATGCAATGTTAGTCTAAAACTCCGGTCCAGGAATTAGACATGGCTTACTAGCTAGCCAAGCTTTCAGTGAAAGCTTCGGTCAAAAATACTAGACATGGCCAATGGCTAGCCAAGCTTTAGCAGATCATTACTCTCAACAGCAAAATTGATAGAAATCAATAAGCTCTCGTGATGATAAGTTGAAACCTCGGTCCAAAAGTTTAGACATGGTTTCACAACCAGCCAGACTTCAGCAAATCATCATGAAACTCTAGAATTCATTCTTAAAAACTCTAAAGAACAGAATAGAAAATTTTTTGTATTTTTGAAATTTTTTTTCGAAAATAAAAAGTAAAAAGCTTGATCATAAAATAAAATTACCTAATCTAAGCAAAAAGATGAACCGTCAGTTGTCCAAACTCGAACAATCCCCGGCAACGGCGCCAAAAACTTGGTGTTGTTGCCGGACCAGAAACTTGGCACTGTTGTTGCCGGAAACAAATGCGACATTGTTGTTCGTTCCCTCCCCGGCAACGGCGCCAAAAACTTGGTGCACGAAATTGTGATCATCAATGGCGCCAAAAATTTAGTATGCACAATTGTAATCTCAACTCTTTATCACAACTCCGCACAACTAACCAGCAAGTGCACTGGGTCGTCCAAGTAATAAACCTTACGTGAGTAAGGGTCGATCCCACGGAGATTGTCGGCTTGAAGCAAGCTATGGTCACCTTGTAAATCTCAGTCAGGCGGATTCAAATGGTTATTGAGAATTGGTAACTAAAATATGAATAAAACATAAAATAGGATAGAGATACTTATGTATTTCATTGGTGAGAATTTTAGATAAGCATATGAAGATGCTTTGTTCCTCCTGAACTTCTGCTTTCCTATTGCCTTCTTCCAATCATTCATACTCCTTTCCATGGCAAGCTTTATGTTGGGCATCACCATTGTCAATGGCTACTTCCCGTCCTCTCAGTGAAAATGGTCCAAATGCGCTGTCACCGCACGGCTAATCATCTGTCGGTTCTCGATCATGTTGGAATAGGATCTATTGATCCTTTTGCGTTTGTCACTACGCCCAACACTCGCGAGTTTGAAGCTCGTCACAGTCATCCCTTCCCATATCCTACTCAGAATACCACAGACAAGGTTTAGACTTTCCGGATCTCAAGAATGGCCACCAATAATTCTAGCCTATACCATGAAGGTTCTAATCTTAGATTAAAAACCCAAGAGATACACATTCAAGCTTGATTGCATGTAGAACGGAAGTGGTTGTCAGGCACGCGTTCATAGGTGAGAATAGTGATGAGTGTCACGGATCATCACATTCATCATGTTGAAGAATGAATGGATGTCTTAGAGAAGAAGTAGGCGTGAATTGATTAGAAAAATAATAATACTTTGCATTAATTCATGAGGAACAGCAGAGCTCCACACCTTAATCTATGGTGTGTAGAAACTCCACCGTTGAAAATACATAAGAATGAAAGGGTCTAAGCATGGCCGTATGGCCAGGCTCCCAAAGATGAAAAGGTCTATGAAAGTATGATCAAGTGTGTAAAAGTATATGAAAGTCCATGAAATACAATAGCAAAATGTCTTATTTGTAGAAAACTAGTAACCTAGGGTTTACAAAAATGAGTAAATGATGCAGAATCCACTTTCGGGCCCACTTGGTGTGTGCTTGGGCTAAGCATTGAAGCTTTCACGTGTAGAGGCTTTTCTTGGAGTTAAACGCCAGCTTTTGTGCCAGTTTGGGCGTTTAACTCCAGCTTTTGTGCCAGTTCTGGCGTTTTGACGCCAGAATTTATATGCTGACTTGGAACGCCGGTTTGGGCCATCAAATCTTGGACAAAGTATGGACTATTATATATTTTTGGAAAGCCCAGGATGTCTACTTTCCAACGCAATTGAGAGCGCGCCAATTGGGCTTCTGTAGCTCCAGAAAATCCACTTCGAGTGTAGGGAGGTCAGAATCCAACAGCATCTGTAGTCCTTTTTCAGCCTCTGAATTAGATTTTTGCTCAGGTCCCTCAATTTCAGCCAGAAAATACCTGAAATCACAGAAAAATACACAAACTCATAGTAAATTCCAGATATGTGATTTTTATTGAAAAACTAATAAAAATATAATAAAAACTAACTAAAACATACTAAAAACATACTAAAAATAATGCCAAAAAGCGTATAAATTATCCGCTCATCAAGATGGCAGACAAATCCATGAAACAGGCTTATGGACTAGTAGAGGACGTGCTAGTAAAGGTTGAAGGCTTTTACATCTCTGTTGATTTCATAATCCTAGACACTGGGAAGGATGAGGATCAATCCATCATCCTTGGCAGACCCTTCCTAGCCACAACAAAAGCTGTGATTGATGTTGACAGAGGAGAGTTGGTCCTTAAGTTGAATGAGGACTACCTTGTATTCAAGACTCAAGGTTCTCCTTCTGTAACCATGGAGAGGAAGCATGAAAAGCTTCTCTCAATTCAGAGTCAAACAAAACCCCCACATTCAAACTCTAAGTTTGGTGTTGGGAGGCCATAACCAAACTCTAAGTTTGGTGTTGACAGGCCACAACCAAACTCTAAGTTTGGTGTTGACAGGCCCCAACCCTGCTCTGATTATCTGTGAGGCTCCATGAGAGCTCACTGTCAAGCTATTGACATTAAAGAAGCGCTTATTGGGAGGCAACCCAATCTTTTATTATCTATTTATCTATGTTAAATTTCCATTGTTATTTCTTCTTTTGGTTGATGATCATGTGAAGTCACAAAAACAAATGAAAAATCAAAAACAGAATGAAAAACAGCATTAAAAATAGCTCACCCTGGAGGAAGAACTTACTGGCATTTAAACGCCAGTAGGAAGCATCAGACTGGCGTTTAACGCTAGAAAGAAGCATCAAGCTGGCGTTAAACGCTAGAAACAAGCAACAGACTGGCGTTTAACGCCAGAAACAAGCACCAAGTTAGCGTTAAATGCCAAGAAAGGGAGAAAAACTGGCGTTTAATGCCAGAACAGAGCATCAAGTTGGCGTTTAACGCCAGAAACAAGCAGCAGACTGGCATTAAACGCCAAGATTGCACTCTAAGGGCGTTTATACGCCTAAATGGAGTAGGGATGATAAGTCCTTGACCCCTCAGGATCTGTAGACCCCACAGGATCCCCACCTACCCCACCTTTCTCTCTCTCTTTCTCTCTCTCTCTCTCTCTCTCTCTCTCTCTCTCTCTCTCTCTCTCCCCCACCTTTCCAATAACACTCTTTCCCAAAATAACCTCTACCAATCACCTCCATTACTCTTTCAAAATCATCATACAACCCACCTACACCCACCCACTCAAATTCAAACCATCACTCCTTCCTTTTCACACATCATAACCACCTAAAACCCCCTTGGCTGAACCATTCACATACCTCCATCTCCTCCATCTCTTCTTCTCCTACTCCTTTCTTTCTTCTTTTTCTCGAGGACGAGCAAACCTTTTAAGTTTGGTGTGGTAAAAGTGTTGATTTTTATTTTTCCATAACCATTTATGGCACCTAAGGCCAGAGAAACCTCTAGAAAGAGGAAAGGGAAGGCAAAAGCATCCACCTCTGAGTAATGGAAGATGGAGAGATTCATCTCAAAAGCCCATCACTAAGAAAAGGATGGAGCAAACAAGAGAGCCCACTCATGGATCTCAATAAGAGCATGAGGAAGTTCCTCATCATGAAATCCCTGAGATGCCTCAAGGGATGTACTTTCCTCCATAAAACTATTGGGAGCAAATTAACACCTCCCTAGGAGAATTAAGTTCCAACATGGCACAACTAAGGGTGGAGCACCAAGAGCATTCCATCCTCCTCCATGAAATTAGAGAAGATCAAAGAGTCATGAGGGAGGAACAACAAAGGCAAAGAAGAGACATAGAGGAGCTCAAGCGTTCCATTGGATCTTCAAGAGGAAGAACTAGCCGCCATCACTAAGGTGGACCCGTTCTTTAATCTCCTTGCTCTTATTTTCTCTGTTTTCGTTCTCCATGCTCTATGTTTATTTATGTTTGTGTCTTTATTACATGATCATTAGTGTCTAGAGTCTATGTCTTAAAGCTATGAATTTCCTATGAATCCATCACCTTTCTTAAATGAAAAATGTTTTAATCACAAAAGAACAAGAAGTACATGATTTCGAAGTCATCCTTGAAATTAGTTTAATTATTTTTATGTGGTGACAATACTTTTTGTTTTCTGAATGAATGCTTGAACAGTGCATATGTCTTTTGAATTTGTTGTTTATGAATGTTAAAACTGTTGGCTCTTGAAAGAATGATAGAAAAAGGAGAAATGTTATTTGATAATCTGAAAAATCATTAAATTGATTCTTGAAGCAAGAAAAAGCAATGAATAAACAAGGCTTGCAAAAAAAAAGAAGAAAAAAAATATGGCAAAAATAAAAGAAAAAAAGAAAGAAAAAGAAAAAGAAAAAGCAAGCAGAAAAAGCCAAGAGCTCTTTAAACCAAAAGGCAAGAGCAAAAAGCCAGTAACCCTTTAAACCAAAAGGCAAGGGTAAAAAGGATCCAAGGCTTTGAGCATTAATGGATAGGAGGGCCCACAGGAATAAAATCCTGGCCTAAGCGGCTAAAACAAGCTGTCCCTAACCATGTGCTTGTGGCGTGAAGGTGTCAAGTTAAAAGCTTGAGACTGAGCGGTTAAAGTCGTGATCCAAAGAAAAAAAAGAGTGTGCTTAAGAACCCTGGACACCTCTAATTGGGGACTCTAGCAAAGCTGAGTCAGAATCTGAAAAGGTTCACCCAGTTATGTGTCTGTGGCATTTATGTATCCGGTGGTAATACTGGAAAATAAAGTGCTTAGGGCCACGGCCAAGACTCATAAAGTAGCTGTGTTCAAGAATCAACATACTGAACTAGGAGAATCAATAACACTATCTGAATTCTGAGTTCCTATAGATGCCAATCATTCTGAACTTCAAAGGATAAAGTGAGATGCCAAAACTGTTCAGATGCAAAAAGCTACTAGTCCCGCTCATCTAATTGGAGCTAAGTTTCATTGATATTTTGGAATTTATAGTATATTATCTTCTTTCTATCCTATTTTATTTTCAGTTGCTTGGGGACAAGCAACAATTTAAGTTTGGTGTTGTGATGAGCGGATAATTTATACGCTTTTTGGCATTATTTTTACATAGTTTTTAGTATGATTTAGTTAGTTTTTAGTATATTTTTATTAGTTTTTAAATAAAAATCACATTTCTGGACTTTACTATGAGCTTGTGTGTTTTTCTGTGATTTCAGGTAATTTCTGGCTGAAATTGAGGGACTTGAGCAAAAATCTGATTCAGAGGCTGAAGAAGGACTGCAGATGCTGTTGGATTCTGACCTCCCTGCACTCGAAGTTGATTTTCTGGAGCTACAGAAACTCAATTGGCGCGCTCTCAATTGCGTTAGAAATTAGACATCCAGGGATTTCCAGAAATATGTAATAGTCTATACTTTGTGATGCCAAGGCATCTTGGCCAGTTTCACTGACCTTTTCTTTACTGTTTTTAGGTTAGTTTCATGCATTCTCTTAGGAAATAAGCTAGTTTTGGGTAGATATTCACTTACACCTAGATTCAAGCATACATTGTGCATTTTACATTATTTCATGAGGATTTTGTATGAGTTTAGTGACAAATTGTATGTTGCATTGCCCATGACATGGACTAGAACTTTGATGCGCTCTATTGCTTGATTTCAGGACCAAAGGAAGCAAGGAATGGGAGGTAACTTGCAAAGTTAATGAGAAAAGTGATTGCCAATAACGCTCTCGAAGCCATCATTGACCACGTTAAGAGTCACGTTAACTAAGTTAACGTGAACTCTAACGTGGAGAGGGGAAGTTGAGCCAACGTTAGTGACACTTAACATTGTCACTAACGTTGGCAAATGCTCATAAGTGGCCACGTTAGCGTCCACGTTAACTTAGTTAACGTGGCCTCTAACGTTAAAAGGGGGAAGAAACGCCAACGTTAGTGACATTCAACATTGTCACTAATGTTGGCCTAAGGAGAAACATACCACGTTAACTCCCACGTTAACTTGGTTAATGTGGGAGCTAACGTAAGAAGCAAGAGTGGTCGACAACGTTAGTGACACCCAACATTGTCACTAACGTTGGAAGCAACCACACAACCCCCCAAGGAGCCACGTTAACTTCCACGTTAACTTAGTTAATGTGGAAGCTAACATTGATGAGTGAAAGAATGGCCAACGTTAGTGACACTCAACATTGTCACTAACGTTGGGGATGGCTAAGCATGGCCACGTTAGAAGCCACATTAACCTAGTTAACGTGGACTCTAACGTGAGGCATAGGGGCACCTTGGAATGTTAGTGACAATGTTGAGTGTCACTAACGTTCTCGAAGGATGGAAAGCCCACGTTAAAGAGCCACGTTAACTAAGTTAACGTGGGCTCTAACGTGGGAACAAAGGGGGATTTTCAAAGTTATTGGGAATGTTAAGTCTCAATAACGTGTGCGAAGGACTTAGAGGCAACGTTAGTGGCAACATTTGTGCTACTAACGTTGAAGTTAACGTGGCTTTTACTTAGGAACGTTAGTGAGAAAGTTGATTGTCACTAATGTTCTCGAACTCATATTTTCAGTAAACGTTAACACCCCTAACGTCCTGGTACGCGGAATCGTGATTACACTTTAATTATGTAAAATTCATTGCTCTTTCTTTCCCTGGTAATGGCGCCAAAAACATGATGCCAAGACCACGGTTCACAACTCCGTGTAACTGACCAGCAAGTGCACTGGGTCGTCCAAGTAATTCCTTACGTGAGTAAGGGTCGAATCCCACGGAGATTGTTGGTATGAAGCAAGCTATGGTCACCTTGCAAATCTCAGTTAGGCGGATAAAAATTGATAATGGTGTTTTCGAATTTAATATAATAAAATAGGGATAGAAATACTTATGTAATTCATTGGTAGGAATTTCAGATAAGCGAATGGAGATGCTTTCGTTCCTCTGAACCTCTGCTTTCCTGCTATCTTCATCCAATCAGTCTTACTCCTTTCCATGGCTGGCTTTATGCAAGGGCATCACCGTTGTCAGTGGCTACATCCCGTCCTCTCAGTGAAAAATATGCTCACATGCTCTGTCACAGCACGGCTAATCATCTGTCGGTTCTCGATCATGCTGGAATAGGATTCACCCTCCTTTTGCGTCTGTCACTAACGCCCAACAATCGCGAGTTTGAAGCTTGTCACAGTCATTCAATCATTGAATCCTACTCGGAATACCACAGACAAGGTTTAGACTTTCTGGATTCTCTTGAATGCCGCAGATCCAAAACTGAGATCAATAGTCTCCTAAGATGAACAATGGATTAAAACTGAGACCAAAGATCCAAAGATGTCTAATACAATAGTAAAAGGTCCTATTTATAATAAACTAGTCACTAGGGTTTACATGAGTAAGTAATTGATGCATAAATTCACTTCCGGGGCCCACTTGGTGTGTGCTTGGGCTGAGCTTTAAGTGTTACACGTGCAGAGGCCATTTGTGGAGTTGAACGCCAGGTTTTGATCCATTTCTGGCGTTCAACTCTGGTTTTGGATCCTTTTCTGGCGCTGGACGCCAGAATTGGGCAGAGAGCTGGCGTTGAACGCCAGTTTGCGTCCTCTATTCTTGGCCAAAGTATGGACTATTATATATTTCTGGAAAGCCCTGGATGTCTACTCTCCAACGCAATTGGAAGCGCGCCATTTAGAGTTCTGTAGCTCCAGAAAATCCACTTTGAGTGCAGGGAGGTCAGAATCCAACAGCATCAGCAGTCCTTCTTCAACCTCTGAATCTGATTTCTGCTCAAGTCCCTCAATTTCAGCTAGAAAATACCTGAAATCATAGAAAAACACACAAACTCATAGTAAAGTCCAGAAATGTGAATTTAACATAAAAACTAATGAAAACATCCCTAAAAGTAACTAGATCCTACTAAAAATATACTAAAAATAATGTCAAAAAGCGTATAAATTATCCGCTCATCACAACACCAAATTTAAATTGTTGCTTGTCCCCAAGCAACTGAAAATCAAATAGGATAAAAAGAAGAGAATATACTATAAATTCCAAACTATCAATGAAACATAGCTCCAATCAGATGAGCGGGACTTATAGCTTTTTGCCTCTTGAATAGTTTTGGCATCTCACTCTATCCATTGAGGTTCAGAATGATTGGCATCTATAGGAACTCAGAGTTAAGATAGTGTTATTGATTCTCCTAGTTCAGTATGATGATTCTTGAACACAGCTTCTTTATAAGTCTTGGCCGTGGCCCTAAGCACTTTGTTTTCCAGTATTACCACCGGATACATAAATGCCACAGACACATAATTGGGTGAACCTTTTCAGATTGTGACTCAGCTTTGCTAAAGTCCCCAATTAGAGGTGTCCAGGGTTCTTAAGCACACTCTTTTTTTGCTTTGGACCTTGACTTTAACCGCTCAGTCTCAAGTTTTCACTTGACACCTACACGCCACAAGCACATGGTTAGGGACAACTTGGTTTAGCCGCTTAGACCAGGATTTTATTCCTTTAGGTCCTCCTTTCCACTGATGCTCAAAGCCTTGGGATCCTTTTTATTTGCCCTTGCCTTTTGGTTTTAAGGGTTATTGGCTTTTTGCTCTTGCCTCTTGGTTTTAA
Organism: Arachis ipaensis; assembly: GCF_059453495.1. NCBI lineage: Eukaryota > Viridiplantae > Streptophyta > Magnoliopsida > Fabales > Fabaceae > Arachis > Arachis ipaensis. The sequence goes on from NC_142444.1 coordinate 83,822,408, forward strand.
GAGCTTTGGCTTTTTCTGCTTGCTTTTTCTTTTTCTTTCTTTCTATTTTTTTTTTGCCTATTTTTTTTTCTGCAAGCTTTGTTTTTTTGCTGCTTTTTCTTGCTTCAAGAATCATTTTTATGATTTTTTAGATTATCAAATAACATGTCTCCTAGTCATCATTCTTTCAAGAGCCAACATATTTAACATTCTTAAACAACAACTTCAAAAGACATATGCACTGTTCAATCATACATTCAGAAAACAAGAAGCATTGCCACCACATCAATATAATTAAACTAAGTTCAAGGATAAATTCGAAACTCATGTACTTCTTGTTCTTTTGAATTAAAACATTTTTCAATTAAGAGAGGTGATGGATTCATAGGACATTCATAACTTTAAGACATAGTTACTACTACTAATGATCATGTAATGAAGACACAAACATAGATAAGCACATAACATAGAAAACGAAAAACAGAGAAAGCAAGAACAAGGAATGAATCCACCTTAGTGATGGTGGCGTTTCCTTCTTGAGGAACCAATGATGTCCTTGAGCTCTTCTATGTCTCTTCCTTGTCTTTGTTGCTCCTCCCTCATTGCTTTTTGATCTTCTCTTATTTCATGAGGCATGATGGAGTGCTCTTGATGTTCCACCCTTAGTTGTCCTATATTGGAACTCAATTCTCCTAGGGAGGTGTTGATTTGCTCCCAAAAGTTCTGTGGAGGAAGGTGCATCCCTTGAGGTATCTCAGGGATTTCTTAATGATGAGCTTCTTCATGTGCCTGTTGAGATCCATGAATGTGCTCTCTTGTTTGTTCCATCCTTTTCTTAGTGATGGGCTTGTGAGATGAATCTTTCCATTTCCCATGGCTCAGAGGTGGAAGCAATTGTCTTCCCTTTCCTCTTTCTTGAGGTTTCTCTGGCCTTAGGTGCCATTAATGGTTATGAAAAACCAAAAAAGCTATGCTTTTACCACACCAAACTTAGAAAGTTGCTCGTCCTCGAGCAAAAGAAGAAAGAATAATAGAAGAAGAAGAAGAAGAAAATATGGAGGAGATGGAGGGATGTGTGTATGGATGTGAGTGATGAATGGAAAACAGAAGGGGTGATCATGAATGGAGAGAGAGAGGGTGAGGTGGGTGGGGATCCTGTGGGATTCACAGATCCTGAGATGATCCTGTGGTATTTCACAGATCTTGAGGTGATCCTGTGGTGTCCACAGATCTGGAGGTGTCAAGGATTTACATCCCTGCACCCATTAGGCATGTAAAATGCCCTTGCACACAACTCTGGGTGTTCAGCGCCAGGTTGGTGCCCATTTTGAGCGTTCAACGCCCATTTGTGTGCCATTTCTGGCGTTGAACGCCAGAACCATGCCTGTTCTGGCGTTCAGCACCCAGAAGCTGCCCATTTTGGGCGTTCAGCGCCAGAACCATGCTCTGTTCTGGCGCTGAACGCCAGACAGATGCTCCTCCAGGGTGTGATTTTTCTTCTGCTATTTTTTATTCCGTTTTCAATTTTTATATTTATTTTGTGACTCCACATGATCATGAACCTACAAAGACATATAACTAAGAAAAATATAGTTAGATAAATAAACATTGGGTTGCCTCCCAACAAGCGCTTCTTTAATGTCAATAGCTTGACAGTGGGCTCTCATGGAGCCTCACAGATGTTCAGAGCATTGTTGAGACTCTCCAACACCAAACTTAGAGTTTGACTGTGGGGGCTTTGGTTGACTCTGCTTTGAGAGAAGCTTTTTCTGCTTCCTCTCTATGGATGCAGAGAGAGATCCTTGAGTTGAAAACACAAGGGAGTCCTCATTCCATTGAAGGACTAGTTCACCTCTGTCAACATCAATCACAGCTCTTGCTGTGGCCAGGAAAGGTCTTCCTAAGATGATGGATTCATCCCCTTCCTTTCCAGTATCCAGGACTATGAAATCAGCAGGGATGTAAAGGCTTTCAACCTTTACTAACACGTCCTCTACTTGTCCATATGCCTATTTTCTTGAGTTTTCTGCCATCTCTAATGAGATTTTAGCAGCTTGCACCCCATAAATTCCCAGTTTCTCTATTACAGAGAGGGGCATGAGGTTTATCCCTGAACCAAGGTCACACAGAGCCTTAAAGATCATGGTGCCTATAGTACAAGGTATTATGAACTTTCCAGGATCCTGTCTCTTCTGAGGCAATGTCAGTTGATCCAGATCACTTAGTTCATTAATGAACAAGGGAGGTTCAACTTCCCAAGTATCAATGCCATATAATTTGGCATGTAGCTTCATGATTGCACCAAGAAACTTGGCAGTTTGCTCTTCAGTAACATCCTCATTCTCTTCAGAAGAGGAATACTCATCAGAGCTCATGAATGGCATAAGGAGGTTCAATGGAATCTCTATGGTCTCTAGATGAGTCTCAGATTCCTTTGGTTCCTCAGAGGGAAGCTCCTTATTGATCACTGGACGTCCCAGGAGGTCTTCCTCCTTGGGATTCACGTCCTCTCCTTCCCTTACAGGTTCGGCCATGGTGCTTATGTCAATGGCTTGCACTCTCCTTTTGGATTCTCTTCTGTATTGCTTGGGAGAGTACTTGGAGGGATTTCAGTGATCCTTTTACTTAGCTGGCCCACTTGTGCTTCCAAATTTCTAATGGAAGACCTGGTTTCATTCATGAAACTCACAGTGGCTTTAGATAGATCAGAGACTAGATTTGCTAAATTAGAAGCATTTCGTTCAGAGTTCTCTGTCTGTTGTTGAGTGGATGATGGAAAAGGTTTATTATTGTTAAACCTGTTTCTTCCACCATTATTAAAGCCTTGTTGAGGCTTTTGATCCTTCCATGAGAAATTGGGGTGATTTCTCCATGATGATTTATAGGTGTTTCCATAAGGTTCACCTATGTGATTTACCTCTGCTATTGCAGGGTTCTCAGGATCATAAGCTTCTTCTGCATAAGAAGCCTCTTGAGTACTGTTGGATGCAGCTTGCATTCCATGCAAACTCTGGGAGATTATATTGACTTGCTGAGTCAATATTTTATTCTGAGCCAATATGGTGTTCAGAGTATCAATCTCAAGAATTCCCTTCTTCATAGGCGTCCCATTATTCACAGGATTCCTTTCAGAAGTGTACATGAACTGGTTATTTGCAACCATGTCAATGAGTTCTTGAGCTTCTGCAGGCGTTTTCTTTAGGTGAATGGATCCATCTGCAGAAGTATCCAATGACATCTTTGATAACTCAGATAAACCATCATAGAATATATCCAGGATGGTCCATTCTGAAAGCATGTCAGAAGGACACTTTTTGGTCAGTCCTTTGTATCTCTCCCAAGCTTCATAGAGGGATTCACCTTCTTTCTATCTGAAGGTTTGAACATCCACTCTAAGCTTGCTCAGCTTTTGAGGAGGAAAGAACTTGGCTAGGAAAGCCTTGACCAGCTTGTCCCAAGAGTTCAGGCTATCCTTAGGTTGAGAGTCCAACCATATTCTAGCTCCGTCTCTTACAGCAAATGGGAAAAGCATGAGCCTGTAGACTTCAGGATCTACTCCATTAGTCTTAACAGTATCACATATCTGCAAGAATTCAGTTAAGAACTGAAAAGGATCTTCAGATGGAAGTCCATGAAACTTGCAGTTCTGCTGCATCAGAGAAACTAATTGAGGTTTCAGCTCAAAGTTGTTTGATCCAATGGCAGGAATGGAGATGCTTCTTTCATGTAAATTGGAATTAGGTGCAGTAAAGTCACCAAGCATCCTCCTTGCATTATTATTATTTTTGGCTGCCATCTCCTCTTCCTGTTCGAAAATTTCTGAAAGGTTATCTCTGGATTGTTGTAATTTAGCTTCTCTTAGTTTTCTCTTCAGAGTCCTTTCAGGTTCTGGATCTGCTTCAACAAGAATATTCTTGTCCTTGCTCTTGCTCATATGACAAAGAAGAGGGCATAGAAAAAATAATAATAATAGAGATCCTTTATACCACAGTATAGGGATCCCTTTGTGAGTGGAAGAAAAGAGGGGGAGACAAAGAATGTAATGTAATGGAAGAAACACATCTGTGAGGAGGGTTGAGATGTGAGATGAGATGTTAGTAAATGGATAAACAAATAGAAAGAGATGAGAGAGAAGAGAATTTTCGAAAATAATTTTTTGAAAAAGAGTTAGTGATTTTCGAAAATGGTTTTTGAAAAAAGTTAGTATTTTTCAAAAATTTTTAAAATCAAAAATAAAAATAAGAATAATTAGTTAAATAAAAAAGAAATTTTTGAAAAAGAGGGAAGATATTTTCGAAAATTAGAGAGAGAAAGTTAGTTAGGTAGTTTTGAAAAAGTTAAGAAACAAACAAAAAGTTAGTTAGTTAGTTGAAACAAATTTTGAAAAGATAAGAAGTTAGGAGGTTAGAAAAGATATTTTGAAACCAACTTTTTGAAAAAGGTAAGATAAGAAGATATTTTAGAAAAGATATGATAGAAATTAGTTTTGAAAAAGATTTGATTTTTAAAATCACAATTAATGACTTGATTCACAAGAAATCACAATATATGATTCTAAAACTTAAAGTTTGAATCTTTCTTAACAAGCAAGTAACAAACTTGAAATTTTTGAATCAAAACATTAATTGTTATTGTTATTTTCGAAAATTATGATATAAAATTAAGAAAAAGATTTTTGAAAAATATTTTTTTTTGAATTTTCGAAAATAACTAAGAAGTTTGAAAAAGATTTGATTTTTGAAAAAGATTTTGAAAGAGATTAGATTTTCAAATTGAAAATTTGATTTGACTCATAAGAAACAACTTGATTTTAAAAATTTTTGAAAAAGTCAACTCAAATTTTCGAATTTGATGAGAGAAAAGAGGGAAAGATATTTTTTTGATTTTTGAATTTTTATGATGAGAGAGAAAAACATGAAAATTATGCAATGCATGAAATTTTTAGATCAAAACATGAATGCATGCAAAAATGCTATGAATGTCAAGATGAACACCAAGAACACTTTGAATGTCAAGATGAACATCATAGACACAATTTTGAAAAATTTTTAATGCAAAGAAAACATGCAAGACACCAAACTTAGAATTCTTTAATGCTTAGACACTAAGAATTCAAAAATGCATATGAAAAACACCAAACAACTCAAAATAAAAAATCATCAAGATCAAACAAGAAGACTTACCAAGAATAACTTGAAGATCATGAAGAACACTATGACTGCATGAATTTTCGAAAAAATGCAAGATGCATATGCAATTGACACCAAACTTATAACATGACACATGACTCAAACAAGAAACACAAAAATATTTTTGATTTTTATGATTTTCTAATTTTTTTTGGATTTTTATTTTATATTTTTCGAAAATTATTTAGAAAAGAGAAAAATAAGGATTCAAAAATTTTTAATATGAATTCCAGGAATCTTACGCTCTAAAGCTCCAATCAAAGGGTTAGGCATGGCTTAATAGCCAGCCAAGCTTTAGTATGTAACTCAGACATGACACGCCTGACATACTCATTCCCAAAGGAATTAGACATGGCTTTACAGCTAGCCAGGCTTCAACATGCTCCATGAAACACTAGAAATCATTCTTAAAAATTCTGAAGAAAAATAATATTTTTGAAAACATTTTTTTTTTCGAAAACAAGTGAGAAATTTTTGAAAGGTTTTTGAAAAATTTTTGAAAGGAAAACAAAAAGAAAATTACCTAATTTGAGCAACAAGATGAACCGTCAGTTGTCCAAACTCGAACAATCCCCGGCAACGGCGCCAAAAACTTGGTACGCGGAATCGTGATTACACTTTAATTATGTAAAATTCATTGCTCTTTCTTTCCCTGGTAATGGTGCCAAAAACATGATGCCAAGACCACGATTCACAACTCCGTGTAACTGACCAGCAAGTGCACTGGGTCGTCCAAGTAATACCTTACGTGAGTAAGGGTCGAATCCCACGGAGATTATTGGTATGAAGCAAGCTATGGTCACCTTGCAAATCTCAGTTAGGCGGATATAAATTGATAATGGTGTTTTCGAATTTAATATAATAAAATAGGGATAGAAATACTTATGTAATTCATTGGTAGGAATTTCAGATAAGCGAATGGAGATGCTTTCGTTCCTCTGAACCTCTGCTTTCCTGCTATCTTCATCCAATCAGTCTTACTCCTTTCCATGGCTGGCTTTATGCAAGGGAATCACCGTTGTCAGTGGCCACATCCCGTCCTCTCAGTGAAAAATATGCTCACATGCTCTGTCACAGCACGGCTAATCATCTGTCGGTTCTCGATCATGCTGGAATAGGATTCACCCTCCTTTTGCGTCTGTCACTAACGCCCAACAATCGCGAGTTTGAAGCTCGTCACAGTCATTCAATCATTGAATCCTACTCGGAATACCACAGACAAGGTTTAGACTTTCTGGATTCTCTTGAATGCCGCCATCATTCTAGCTTATGCCACGAAGATTCTGGTTAGGAGATCTAAGAGATATTCATTCTAGCTTATTTCATGTAGAACGGAAGTGTTTGTCAGGCACGTGTTCATAGGGGAGAATGGTGATGAGCGTCACACATAATCATCACCTTCATCACGTTCTTGGGTGCGAATGGATATCTTAGAAGCAAAATAAGATGAATTGAATAGAAAACAGTAGTACTTTGCATTAATCTTTGAGGAACAGCAGAGCTCCACACCTTAATCTATGGAGTGTAGAAACTCTACCGTATGAAAATACATAAGTGAAGGTCCAGGCATGGCCGAGATGGCCAGCCCCCTAAACGAGATCAATAGTCTCCTAAGATGAACAATGGATTAAAACTGAGACCAAAGATCCAAAGATGTCTAATACAATAGTAAAAGGTCCTATTTATAATAAACTAGTCACTAGGGTTTACATGAGTAAGTAATTGATGCATAAATTCACTTCCGGGGCCCACTTGGTGTGTGCTTGGGCTGAGCTTTAAGTGTTGCACGTGCAGAGGCCATTTGTGGAGTTGAACACCAGGTTTTGATCCATTTCTGGCGTTCAACTCTGGTTTTGGATCCTTTTCTGGCGCTGGACGCCAGAATTGGGCAGAGAGCTGGCGTTGAACGCCAGTTTGCGTCGTCTATTCTTGGCCAAAGTATGGACTATTATATATTGCTGGAAAGCCCTGGATGTCTACTTTCCAACGCAATTGGAATCGCGCCATTTAGAGTTCTGTAGCTCCAGAAAATCCACTTTGAGTGCAGGGAGGTCAGAATCCAACAGCATCAGCAGTCCTTCTTCAACCTCTGAATCTGATTTCTGCTCAAGTCCCTCAATTTCAGCTAGAAAATACCTGAAATCACAGAAAAACACACAAACTCATAGTAAAGTCCAGAAATGTGAATTTAACATAAAAACTAATGAAAACATCCCTAAAAGTAACTAGATCCTACTAAAAATATACTAAAAATAATGTCAAAAAGCGTATAAATTATCCGCTCATCACGTCCTAAGCTAAAGTCTCTGCCCACTTCACACTTTCTCTCTACAAGTAAAGCCAAGCCCAAATGAAGAAGAGAACTGCTTCAAACTCAAGATCCAAAGGCCAAAGACTTGAAGAGCCAACTAGAAGCTGAGAGAAGTAGTATATATAGGAGTAGCTTTGAATTGTTGAAGGGGGTTCTGGAAGTTGGAAAAGAGAACTACTCTCTGTATTTTACCTTCTCTGCATTTTTCTAGTTTTATTATGTATTCTCCATCTTTGTTTTCATTTTCGAGAGCTATGAACAACTAAACCCCTTTCATTGGGTTAGGGAGCTCTGTTGTAATTTGATGGATCAATACTAATTTTCATTATTCTTCTTCTATCTTTTCTCTTGATTTTACTTGAAAGCTTTCGATCTTCATCCAATTGGGTAGTTATCTTGGAAAAGAAGCTATTCAAACTTGGATCTCTTCTGAACCTTGAAAGAGGAATGAAGAGATCAAGCTAGAAATACTTTCTCATGCTGGAATAAATTGGGTTTGGATGGGTATGTGACTATAACCCTCTCAATACTTGATTTGGGAAATGCATGTGGTATAATCAGTGACCATACTTCATCTCTTCTCATGAGCAATTGATCAAGGAATTGGCTATTGATCAAGATTTGAGAGATTGAATTGCAAGAAATTGTAATTCAATCAATTAAGATTGCGAAGGAGATCAATGAGTGCATTGATTGAGGAAGAGATGAAAATGAACTTGATCCGGAGAATTGCAACATCTCCTGAGCCCAATGAACTCCCCATCTCTAATCTTACCCATTTTCTTTAATTTCTGCCATTTACTTTTATGAGCAAATCCCCCATTCCCATTTACAATTCTGCAATTTACTTTCAGTCATTTACTTCCAGTTCTTTAATTCTAGCATTTACTTTTCTGTTATTTACATTCCCACCATTTTATTCTCTGCAACTCTCAATCCAAATTCTAGATTCGCTTAACTAGAACATTCTTCTAATTAAAGTTGCTTGATCAATCAATCCCTGTGGGATTCGACCTCACTCTATTGTGAGTTTTTACTTGACGACAAATTCGGTACACTTGCCGAAGGAAATTTGTTGAGAGACAGTTTCCACCCGCATCAAGTTTATGGCGCCGTTGCCGGGGATTGATTGTGCATCAACAATGATTAAATTGGAAGATCACTAGATTGAGTATTTTTCTTTTGTGAATTTCATTTTCTGTTTGAGTGATTTACTTTCTGTTTTAGTTAAACTTCTTCCCTTCCCCCTCTACTCTTTTGTTTTTCTTTGTTATTTTCAATTCTGTTTGCTAACCCACTAACTGTTTGATATATTGCATCACCCATAACTAACAGTAATTCTGACAAAAATACTTTCTGCACCTATCTTTTCTTGCTTGCACTTGATGGTTGTATGACAGGGAGAAGAAGCGGGGCTTCAACTTCCTTCGATTCTGAACCTGAGAGGACCTTCCTTAGATTAAGGAGGGAGGTAAGAGGAAAGAAAGTGGTTGGTGCTGAGGAAGAAGAGGAATTCTTTGAACGAAACATGGAAGACAACATGGAAAACCATCATGAAGAAGAGGATCACAACCATGGGGGAGGAGGTAGAGTAAATCATGCTGGGGAGGATAGAAGAGTTTTGGGCTCTTACATCAATCCAAACCCAGGCAATTGTGGAAGTAGCATCCAAAAGCCAACAATCCATGCCAACAACTTTGAACTTAAACAACAGCTCATCACCCTTGTTCAGAACAACTGTTCGTTTGGAGGAGGTGTCCAAGAAGACCCCAATCAACATCTAATCACCTTCCTGAGGATATGTGACACAATGAAGTCTAATGGTGTTCATCCTGACACCTATAGACTGCTCTTGTTTCCATTCTCACTTAAGGATAAAGCAGCCAAATGGCTGGAATCTTTCCCAAGGGAAAGCTTGACAACTTGGGAAGACGTGGTGAAAAAATTCTTAGAAAGATTTTACCCTCCTCAACGAATCAATAGGCTGAGAGCTGAGGTCCAAACTTTCAGGCAACAAGATGGTGAGACTCTATATGAAGCATGGGAGAGGTTTAAAGACCTAACAAGGAGGTGCCCACCAGATATGTTCAACGAATGGGTGCAGCTGCACATTTTCTATGAAGGGCTCTCTTATGAGTCAAAGAAGGCCGTAGACCATTCATCCGGAGGATCTTTGAACAAGAAGAAGACTATTGAGGAAGCCATAGATGTTATTGAAACAGTAGCAGAGAATGACTACTTCTATGCTTCCAAAAGAGGGAACACAAGAGGAGTAATGGAGCTAAACAATGTATATGCTTTGTTGGCCCAAAACAAGCTCATTACCCAGCAGCTGGCTGACCTCACCAAGAAGATGGAGAAGAACCAAGTAGCAGCAATCTCCACTTCATCAACAACCCAAGAAGGAGTGAATGAAGAAGCAGAGGGTAGTCAGGAGCAAGCCAACTACATTGGGAATTCACCAAGGCAAAACTATGATCCATACTCCAAGACCTACAACACTGGATGGAGAAACCACCCAAACTTTGGGTGGGGAAGTCAGCAAGATCAAAACTAAGACCAGAGACGTTACAACTCCAACAACAATGCAGCTCACCAACAATTCACACAGAGGACATCTCAACACCCCCACAACAACACTTCTCCACACGCCTATCAAAACCAAAACAGCACATCTGCTCCGAATCACTCATCAATTGATGACAAGCTCTCTAAGATTGAAGCCTTACTTGAAGGAATATGCCAAGAGATTCAAGAAAATAAGGTGTTCAAAGAGGAGGTGCGAGCCAATATTAAGAACCAGGGAGAGACCATTAGGAAGCTGGAATTCCAAGTGGGATGTTTAGCTGAGAAGATTCCCAAACCTAATGATGGCTTCCCAAGTGACACGGAGAAAAACCCCAAAGGAGAAGCAAAGAAAGTAAGATGGGAAGATTGCAAAATGGTCACTACAAGTGATCAAGAGACTGAAGACAAGCAAGGCAAACTTTTCGAACAACCTGAAAACAACTCAACAAAGGAGGAGGATAGAGATCACCAAGAACCAGAAATCTCACAACAAGAGCTGCTGAAGCTCTATGCACCCTTCCCTCAACTGCTCAATGGTGCTGTGGGAAAGAGAATATACTCAAGGTTCCTAGACTTGTTTGCATCTCTGCATGTAAACATACCATTCATCAAGGCAATTCAACAAATGCCTGCATTCATCAAGTATATGAAGGAACTTCTTCCCAGGAAAAGCTCACTCAAAGGAGGCCAGACTATAGTGATGAACAAGGAATGTAGTGCCCTTATTCAACCTGAGTTGCCTACAAAAAAAGAGACCCAGGGAGTTTTCACATCCCTTGTGCCATAGGTGAAACTATGTTCGATAGAGCACTATGTGATTTGGGGGCCAGCATCAACTTACTGCCCTTATCCCTGGTGAAGAGGCTGCAGATCAATGAGATAATGCCCACAGATGTAATCATCCGACTGGCCGACAAAACTCAAAAGCAGGCAATAAGAGTGGTGGAAAATGTGTTGCTAAAGGTTGGAAAATACTTTCTCCCAACAGACTTTGTCATCCTGGACATGGAAGAGAGTCACACTCACCCAATCATATTAGGAAGACCATTCATAGCTACGGCCAGAGCACTTATCGATGTAGAGAAAGGGGAGCCAATATTGAGAATCCATGATGAATGACTCAGCTTCAATATTTTCAAACTCTCACAAGAAACAGATCAAGAGGACAAGGAACTAAGCACAAAAGATAATGAGATACTGAAAGAGGAGACAAGCACTGAAGCACAGCCAGTTCATTCTGAGATCCCCTTAATTGATAAACAAGGAAAACAGCAATTGCCACAGCTCAAGGAAAAATTGGAGGAACCTAAACCTCTAGAGGCAGGAAAAGACAGCATCACAACTCCTTTAGAAAAAGAGGTCACCGAGGGCAAGGCAACCTCAAAAGAAACAAAGAAGAAGGTACCAAGGAGGTGGAGGAACAAGAAGATCCCTATGGAAGACTTCTCTCCAGGGGATAGAGTTGTCTCAGCTTACTTCCCAGATATTCCCCCTAATCTCCCCACTGTACCATCTCAGTTACCTAAGGTCTTCACTATCAACAGAGTTCTTTCCCTGGAACATGTAGAAATCATTGATCCAACCAATGGATATAAGTCCACAGCAAGAGGGGAGGACTTTAAGCACTACCAACCACCCTGATGAAGGGAAAAACGTCAAGCTAGTGATGCTAAAGAAGCGCTTCATGGGAGGCAACCCATGTTTTATATGTTTTTAAAATAGTGAATAAATCAATGTTTATGAATTTCAACCCAAACTTGACAAACACTTGGTGAAATCTTTATCATGCAGTATATAGTGAAGAACAAGTTTGGTGTTCAAAGCAGAACTCTTGGAGCTTTGAACAAAACTTTTCATCACAGTGCTCCAAACTAAGTTTGGTGTTACCCCATGGTGCCATCAATCTACCTATAAGGATACACAAGTAGTTAGTTAGTTGAAGTTCATAAATAAACAAACTCTTTTTCTTCTCTTTATTATTCTAGCCGTATAGTTGATTTTTATGATATTAATTTCCTTATTTTAAATCTTTATAGGAAAAAGGAAAAGGGGAGTGATTGGACAGTTAAACAAAGAAGGTTCGGACACCACAAAAGGAGGGACTACACACTTGTTCTGAAAAGGGAATGCATTGGAAAATGTTGCCATGCAACATTGAAAAAATGGAACCCCTAAAAGACCGAGCAATCTCACTCATAAAGTGATGATCCTTGTCTTTTATCCATGCATCACCCCAACCGTCCATCAAGTAACCACCCCATCAATCCACACCCTCCATTCTCTCACAACTTCTCTATATAAACGACCCTTGTTCCGTACCCACCTTCATTGTCATTACCCACTCTTCACCACTCTCCATTTCGGTACAAGACACTCACTACCCCATTAAAAACCTTTTTCCCACCTCACTATCTTCATTGCAATAAAACCCTAAACAACAAAAAATCTCCACAACTTTGCCACCTTCACATATTAACTATCATTCATGGCGTCTTCGGGCTCTAAAAGAAGGAAGGGAAAGGAACCCATGGAACAACACCCATATGATGAAAAGAGATTTAGAAGCTTGCATCATGCATTGCAATACGGGTGGATGGTTGATAAGGAAATCATTTATGAGCTCGGATTTCAAGTTAAAAAGACTGAGTGCCCCGAAATCAAAGAGAAGATAGTGATGCCAAGGCATCATAGGCTAGTTTCACTAGCATTTTTCTGTTAGTTTTAGTTGTTTTATGCATTTTCTTGAGCTTAAAGTAACCAAAAATGGTTAAATGAAGAACAAAGTAATGAACCATCCAAACAATATGATTTTGATGCAAATTCCATGAGTTTTAGTTATATTACTTAAATGCTATGAATGAAAGATTTCTCATGAAATTTTGCAAGACTTTGATGTAATTGTTTGGATGATTTCAGGGAAGAAGAGGCTAAGCAAGGAAGCAACAAAATCAATAAAGGAAGCTTGAATATCACATGTGGAGTTTAAGTTCCAGTTTAAGCCTAAACTGGAGCTTAAACGCCAAAATCATGAAGGATAAGAAATGCTGGGATTGAAGTTTAACCTCCAGTTTGACCTCAAACTGGAGGTTAAACGCCAGAATGAAAAGCCTCACTTAAGGAGCATTCCACGTTTAACCTCCAGTTTGACCTCAAACTGGAGGTTAAACGCCAGAATGAGTATGCCACCCAGGGAGGAGTTCCACGTTTAACCTCCAGTTTGACCTCAAACTGGAGGTTAAACGCCAGAACCAGGAAGAGTACCAGGGAGCCATTCCACGTTTAAGCTCCAGTTTGACTCAAACTGGAGCTTAAACGTGTTCGATAGCTTTTCTACTCCAGGGTTGCTCTCTCCATCTCCACGTTTAACCTCCAGTTTGACCTCAAACTGGAGGTTAAACGTGTTCGACACCTCCAGGGCCACCATTCCAAGCTTCCACGTTTAACCTCCAATTTGACCTCAAACTGGAGGTTAAACGTGTTCGACCTCCAGTATGCCTCCACCCTTTTCCACGTTTAACCTCCAGTTTGACCTCAAACTGGAGGTTAAATGTGTTCGACCTCCAGGGCTGCCCTTCCTATCTCCACGTTTAAGCTTCAGTTTAACCTTAAACTGAAGCTTAAACGTGTTCGACTACATGACTCTCCAGGGCTACCTTCTTCCATTTCCACGTTTAAGCTTCAGTTTAACCTTAACTGAAGCTTAAACGTGCTTCTACAAAAGGCCTCACTGGAAGTGTCTGGCGTTTAAGCTGCAGTTTAAGCTTAAACTACAACTTAAACGCCACTCTTGAAAAAGGTTTCTGGGCCAAAAATATTGTGATTTAAGTTAGTCTTTGAGCACAAATATTAACTTAAACTTACTTTGGTATGAAACCCAATTGAATATCATGGTTTATGGGATTGGGCCTGAAGGATTGATGAGTTTGAAATCTCAATTTATTGAGTCATGTGTCATTATTTGATTATCACTAAGTTGGCTCAATAAATGTTACAGGATTTGGATCAACAACCTCATCAAGATTATGGATCATAAACCCAAGGCAAAAGGAAAGCAAGGAGAGGCCTCAAAGCCCAAGAAGCACAACTGAAGCTCAATATAGAAAGTGTATAAATAGGATAGAAGTTAAGTTAGAGGGACTTTTTATTTTCACTTTTAGCTAGTTTTCCTTTTCTTTGTAATTGAATTCAGAGCTATGATTCACTAAACCCCCTTTCATTGGGTTAGGGAGCTCTATTGTAATTCAATGAATCAATAATAGTTTATCTTCTTCTTCAATCTTTTCTCTTGAATTTTGTTAGAAAGCTTCTCGATCTAATTCCATTGAGTAGTTGTCTTGGGAAAGAAACTACTCATACTTGGAATCCTTCGGAGCCTTGGGAAAGGAATGGAGGATTCATGCTAGAGAAGCTTTCTCACAGTGGATTGGATTGGGGTTTGGATGGATATTGTGACATGTAATCCTACCAAATTGTGGTTCATGAAATTGTGTGGTATAATCAGTGATCAAGCATCATCTCTTCTTATGAACATTTAAACCAAGGGATTGGGAATTTGTTTGTTTTTAGAGAGCATTGGTGAGCCAAGGAATTGGGATCCAATCATATAAGATTGCCAAGCAAAATTCAATGAACGCATTGGTTGAGGAAGAGATAAACATATTTTGATTCGGAGATCTCAATATCTCCTATAACCCAATGAATTCCCCATTTCTGATTTCCACTTTCTCTTTACATTCTGCAACTCAATTCTTGCAATCACCCCCATTCCCTTTTAATTTCAGCAATTTACATTCTGCTCTTTAATTCATGCAATTTAAGATTCAGCCATTTAATTTTCTTGTCATTTACTTTTCCCTCCAATTTTACATTCCGCAATTCTCATCTCAAATCTTGATTCAGCTCAACTAGAACACACTTCTAATCCGAATTGCTCACTCAACCAATCCTTGTGGGATTCGACCTCACTCTATTGTGAGTTTTTACTTGACGACGATAACCGGTGCACTTGCCGGAAGGAATTTTGCCGATCGTGCAATTTCCTAAATCGTAGCATAACAAGTTTATGTGCATCAAGTTTATGGCACCGTTGCCGGGGATTGGTTTTCGATTGACAATTCTCAAATTGGAAGCTAACTAGATTGAGCAATTTTCTCTTGCTTTGTTAATTCTGTTCAAGATACTTGTTGAATTTTAATTTCTGCACTTGGTTACATGCTTTCCTTCTTTATGCCTTTAAATTCATGCAACTAACTCACTGACTCACTAACTGTTTGAATTAATTCCTCAATTGAGCTAACCATACTCTTCCATTAACCAAGAGTATTTCACTTGTTTGTGTTTGAGCTGTGTTCTTGTATGACAGGTAGGAGAGGAGAGACATCAACTCCTCCATATACCGAACCAGAGAGGACCCTTCATAGACTTAGAAGGGAAGCAAGAGGGAAGAGAGTAGTGGGAGAAGAGGAATCTGAAGGAGAATCTGAGGACAATTTTGAGGAAGCTTTAGATCTCAACATGGATAGAGAAGTTCACAACCATGAGAGAGCTGATGGAAACGATGCCATCCCTGAGAGGAGGGTTCTTAGTTCATACATAAACCCAACCTCTGGGAATTGTGGTAGTAGCATCCAGAAACCACCCATTCAGGCCAACAATTTTGAGCTCAAGCCACAGCTAATATCACTTGTGGAAAATCATTGTTCCTTTGGAGGAAGTGCTAATGAAGACCCAAACCAACATCTCACAAAATTCCTGAGAATTTGTGACACTGTGAAGTCCAATGGAGTCCAGGAAGATGCCTATAAACTGCTTTTGTTCCCATTTTCACTTAGGGACAAAGCAGCTAAGTGGCTGGAATCATTCCCAAGGGGGAGTCTAACAACATGGGATGAGGTGGAAAGCAAGTTTCTGGCACGTTTCTACCCTCCACAAAAGGTCAATAGGCTTCGATCTGAGGTTCAGACTTTTAGACAACAAGATGGTGAAACTCTCTACGAGGCATGGGAGAGATTCAAGGACTTGACAAGGAAATGCCCACCAAACATGTTCCATGATTGGGTGCAACTGCACATCTTCTATGATGGGCTCTCTTATGAATCCAGGAAGGCTGTAGACCATTCATCAGGAGGTTCATTGAACAGGAAAAAGACTGTGGAAGAAGCCATTGAAGTGATCGAGACAGTGGCTGAGAATGAGTACTACTATGCATCAGAAAGGCACAACACTAAGGGAGTCATGGAGCTGAACCATTTTGATACAATTCTAGCCCAAAACAAGGTGTTTGCCAAGCAACTAGCAGAGCTTACCAGGCAAATAGAAACAAAGCAAGTGGCTGCAATACACACACAAGATCAAGAGGAAGTAGGCATTGAAGGAGGTGATTGGGATGAGGCTAACTATGTGGGAAACCAACAAAGGCAATCATATGATCCACATTCCAACACTTACAACCCAGGCTGGAGAAACCACCCAAACTTTGGGTGGGGAAACCAACAAACCCAACCACAAAACCACAAACCTTACAACCACAACCAACATAACAATTCCGCATACCAAAACTCCAACCAAAGATCATACCAAGCCACACAAAGCACCTACTCCCAACCACCATATCATGGCCAAAATAATCAACATACCCAACCTAATCCGAACCAACAATTTCAAGATCAATTAAACTGGATAGAAGGAATGATGGCAACCATGAGTCAAGACATAGTTGAATTGAAGAGCTTCAGGGATGATGTGAGAACTACCTTAAGAAACCATGGTGAAAAACTCAAAAGGATGGAATCTCAAGTAGGAGAGCTATCTCAACAGGCACCCAAATCAACTGCAGTGTTCCCTAGTGACACAGAAAAGAATCCTAAAGGGGAACAAAAGAGAGTAAGATGGGAAGAATGCAAAGCCATCACCATAATGAAGGAAGTCTCAGAAGAAGAAGGAATCAGGCCCTCAGAGCAGGAACCAGAAATCTTGAAGGAAGGTGTGGAAGAAGTTAAGCAAGAAGGTGGAACTGAGCAAGCCAAGGAACTGCAAAAAGGCATGATGGAAATATACCAACCAAAAGCACCATTTCCTGAGAGGTTAGGAGGAGGTGAAAAAAGGAAAACCTACTCAAGGTTTCTAGAGACATTTAACTCTCTTCATGTCAATATTCCCTTTCTTGAGATTCTTCATCAAATGCCCACACACATCAAGTATTTAAAGGAATTGTTAAGCAAAAAAAGAGTTTTGAAGGGAGGACAAACAGTAACAATGAACAAAGAATGCAGTGCTCTCATCAAGAAGGACACACTCTCTAAGAAAACGGACCCAGGAAGTTTTCATATCCCTTGCATCATAGGGGAAACAAAAATTGACAGAGGATTCTGTGATCTAGGAGCTAGCATAAATGTGATGCCTCTAACTCTTATGAAGAGGCTACAACTGAATGAGGTGAGATCCACTGATGTAATCATACAACTGGCTGACAAAACTCAGAAGCAAGCTGAAGGGGTAGTTGAAAATGTGCTGGTGAAAGTGGGGGATTATTATTTCCCCACAGACTTTGTCATTGTGGACATGGAGGAAAGCTACTTACACCCTATCATTCTGGGCAGACCATTTCTAGCCACTACTAGAGCGCTCATAGATGTAGAACAAGGAGAGCTAATTCTGAGAATACATGATGAACAGCTCATTTTCAAAGTCTTCAAACCTGCATCTGAGCCTGAACCAGAACCTGAAAAGCCTAAAGATGATAGTAGCCATCCGTGTTTGGAGGAAAGTAATCCAGCAGCTGAGACTCTAAAACAGTCATTGGAAGGCAAACAAGAGTTGCAAGAGTTAGAGCCACAAGAATCAGTGGAAACAGATCAGAAGGATCCTCCTGACATAAAGGTCAATGAAGAAATCCTCAAGAGAAAGGGAAGAGTGATAGGGAGATTGCCAAGAGGATGGAGAAACAAGAAAATTCCCACTGAAGGTTTTTCTCCGGGAGATAACGTGATATCAAGTCATTATCTGCCAATCCCACCTGGCCTCAAAACCATTCCTTCCCAGCTCCCTCAAGTGTTCACAATCAGGAAAGTTCTTTCTATGGAACATTTAGAGGTCATGAATGAATCAAGTGGGGACGTTTTCATAGTGAGAGGAGAGGACGTCAAGCACTACAATCCACCCTAACAAGGGACAACCGTCAAGCTAGTGACGTTAAAGAAGCGCTTCATGGGAGGCAACCCATGTTTTTAGTATCCTTAATCTTTAGTGCTTTGCTTTACATCTAATAAAGCATGGTTTCTTATGCATGAACTTGAATCCTCAGGACAACTATTGATTAAGTGCACTAAACCTTGCATGTAAATTACAATGGGTCTCTAAGTTTGGTGTGCTTGATGGCACTCCCAAATCTTACTCGAATTGAATTCCATCTTTCATTCAAGGTGCACAACCAAACATTAAGTTTGGTGTTCTTTTTGAACACAGTTTATGAAAAGCAAGAAGTTCCTCTGGATTTCAAAATTCATGACAAGTATACCATTCACATGTTTTAATACTTTGGTTTCAATTACTTAGGGTAGTCACTTTGTTTAGAATCAAAGAGCCAAGGTGACTATGATTTATTAGAATTATGCACACTCATTAAGGACAACCAATATGAATTTCATGTCATCAGGAGACTTAACCAAACACTAAGTTTGGTGTCCAAATAATAAGTGTGCATACATGTAGAAGTCACGGCTATAAGCTCATAAAGACAAGCATTGATTTACATGTGCAAATACTATTCATAATTCACATGGACCGAAAAATGATAGCAAATATGTTTGTTTGTGCAGGTACAAAAGAAAAGACAAAAATGGAGGAAAAAGACAAAGGGAGGTACGTGCTTGGTCAAAAAGAAAATTCACAAATCTTTGAAACTAACACATGGGAAAAGGAAGTTCTGCAAGAAAAGAAAGCTACATGTACAACCTAATGCATCCAGAATACTTCCAAGAAAATGAAAAGCCAATCGTCCTTATCTACAATTCATATATTTACCATCAAGCCACCCTTCACAAACCACCCTAGCCGTTCATTTTTCACTCATGGGCACTATAAAGAACCACTTGGGGAACGAGTCCCACACCACCAATTCTCCTTCATACACATTTTCCTTCATCACAGCATAACTATCTCTTGCCGAAAACAACCTCACCACACCTCCAACAACACTTCTTGCTTCACCTTGTCAACTTTAGCTTGTCACTTACCAAAACTAAAAAAACCAATGGCAGCTTCATCTAGCCACAAAAGAAGAAAAGACAAGCAGCCAATGGAGGAAAACAGGGAATTTGATGCATGGAGATACAGATCATTGTTCCATGAGATTCAAGCCGAATGGATGAGACCTAAAACGGTACTAGCTGAGGTTCCCTTTGACCTTGAAAAGGATGAGTTCCCAGGTGTTTGGGAAAAGATCAAAAAGAGGAAGTGGGAGCTCCTAACTAAGCCAATCACTAGAATCAACATCAACTTGGTGAAAGAGTTTTATGCAAATGCAGTAAGGGAGGATCAAACCAAGAACCCCACATACAAAAGCTATGTGAGAGGGGTGGAAGTTGACTTCAGTCCCAAAGCAATCATGAAAACTCTTGGCCTGAAAAACATACATTTCAGCCAAGCAAGTTATGAAGAAAGGATGATAGGAGAACCTGACTATACAACTATTGCTGAAGACCTTTGTGCCATCAGAGCTGAATGGGTGAGAAAAACAAGAGGGGCTCCAAGAGTCTTGAGAAGGGGAGACCTAACACCTGAAGCTAAAGGGTGGTATGCAATAGTTAGGAGATCCATCCTACCCACTGCAAACTCTTCAGAAATAGTCCCTAAAAGAGCCATCTTGCTACATTGCATTATGGTTGGAGGAGAGATCAAAGTTCATAAACTTATTGCTGAACAGATACAAGAGTTTAGTGAGAAAAGTGACCCTGAATCCTGGCTTCACTTCCCTAGCACTATCATTAGACTATGCATCGATGCCCAAGTACCACTTGAGGATGAAAGACCTAATTGGCTATATCCTGGACTGGCCATAACTGCACACAGAATGACTCTTGGCCCAACTCCTCCAAGACATACAAGAAGAAGAAATGAAGAAGGGCAACAAGTGGAAGCCGAGCAAGAAGCAGAACAAGAAAGACAGGAAGGAGAAGATAGAGAAGAAGAGCAAGAAGAGCAAGCAACTCCTGAAAGAAGACAACGAATTCCCAGAGACCCCATGGATATGAGCAGAATGCAGGAAATCATGGAAGGAATGTCTCAACAATACATGAGGTCTCAGGAGAGACAAGAGGACTTTCATCTAAAAATGATGGATATGCAAAGGAACTTTGAATCAAGATTCTTCAATCTGCAAAGGGAACAAAATTTACACTTACAGGAATCCTTCAGCCACATATGCCAACACCAAGATGCCAATGTCTTGGCAATCAAGGAAGCCACCACTTTACAGAATGCAAGATACTCAGTCCAAGCTGATTACAACATCAGTTCGCAAATCAAGCTTAACTACATAGGGGAACATCTACACAAGATGGACCCAGCATTCCCAGCTTATGATGAGTATTTCAAAGGGAGGAAAGAAGGAGAAATAAACAAGGCGATGATCCTTGAAAAAGGAGTGGAAGAAACGATGAAAAAGGCTGGATTCTGGAAGAAGCTCATAAGAAAAGACAAAGGAAACACAAGTGGTCAAAAAGAGGCAGGAAGCAAGAAGAAGCAGGATCCCAAGAATTAAGAAGAACCAAGCAATAAATAAGAGGTGGTCTCGTTCCTTAATAATCAAATGATAATTGGTGAATTGTCTTTATGAACGTGTTTTCATCATAAGTCATTTAAGTGTTATGTGGAGTTTTTTTTTTTTTTTATGAGTTGTTTTTTTAGTATGTCTGTTTGTTAATTGCTTTGAATAAAGTGAATGCCTAGATGTTTGGATATAACTTCACCTTCTTAAACAAGTGCGTGCCATGCTTGTTCTGTTTCCAAAAATAAAAGAAAAGTTTGAACAAAAGTAACTTGGCTAAATTAGTGACAAATCAAGTAGAACTAAGTGGTGGTATGCATGCTTGATTGTTTAGTCAGATCACTAAAATTAGAGTGTAGAATTATCATTTTTTTTATGTAGAAAGTGAAAATTGTCTATGAATCTTGATGAATAAATGTCTTTGGCCATGAAAAAGAAAGAAAAAGAAAAAGAAAAAAAAAACCACGGAAAAAGGCAACCAAAAAGAAAAAAAATTGAGAAAATAAGCTAGGTACCAATGGTTTGAACTTCTGAGACAAATGCCTGTGGTGTTTATGTATTAAGGATATGCTTGGATGAATAGGTTCTGAGGAGTGTTTCAACACTTGGTAACTTGGGTTAACTAACCCGGGATTATCAACCAAAAGTCCATTATCAAGAGCAACCTAAATACAAAACATTTAGTCACACAAAGAGGTGCTGGGCACCAATGTCTCAAGAAGAAATGTGAACTAAAATGCCTAAAGTGGATATGTGTAGGGCACTGATAAGAAAAAGAAAATGCCAAAGGCTTGTGCAACACATGACACTAAGCAAACAAGGAGCAAAGGAGCTCTAAGAAAAATAAAAGAAAACAAAGAAGAGAAAAGTGCCAAAGACATAAGAATAACAAGAGGCCATAGCAATGTTTGATGGATGCAATGAAAAAGTGATAATCCTACCTGATAAGTATGAAAAAGTGATGCTGCAACTTTCTGCATAAAACCCTTCTGATGAACTTCAAATGCTTGCTAATATAGCCAATGTAATTGCTTTATGTTTCATACTTTCTTCTCAAATAACTCAGGACTTGCTTAGGGACAAGCAAGTATTAAGTTTGGTGTTGTGATGCCAAGGCATCATAGGCTAGTTTCACTAGCATTTTTCTGTTAGTTTTAGTTGTTTTATGCATTTTCTTGAGCTTAAAGTAACCAAAAATGGTTAAATGAAGAACAAAGTAATGAACCATCCAAACAATATGATTTTGATGCAAATTCCATGAGTTTTAGTTATATTACTTAAATGCTATGAATGAAAGATTTCTCATGAAATTTTGCAAGACTTTGATGCAATTGTTTGGATGATTTCAGGGAAGAAGAGGCTAAGCAAGGAAGCAACAAAATCAATAAAGGAAGCTTGAATATCACATGTGGAGTTTAAGTTCCAGTTTAAGCCTAAACTGGAGCTTAAACGCCAAAATCATGAAGGATAAGAAATGCTGGGATTGAAGTTTAACCTCCAGTTTGACCTCAAACTGGAGGTTAAACGCCAGAATGAGTATGCCACCCAGGGAGGAGTTCCACGTTTAACCTCCAGTTTGACCTCAAACTGGAGGTTAAACGCCAGAACCAGGAAGAGTACCAGGGAGCCATTCCACGTTTAAGCTCCAGTTTGACTCAAACTGGAGCTTAAACGTGTTCGATAGCTTTTCTACTCCAGGGTTGCTCTCTCCATCTCCACGTTTAACCTCCAGTTTGACCTCAAACTGGAGGTTAAACGTGTTCGACACCTCCAGGGCCACCATTCCAAGCTTCCACGTTTAACCTCCAGTTTGACCTCAAACTGGAGGTTAAACGTGTTCGACCTCCAGTATGCCTCCACCCTTTTCCACGTTTAACCTCCAGTTTGACCTCAAACTGGAGGTTAAACGTGTTCGACCTCCAGGGCTGCCCTTCCTATCTCCACGTTTAAGCTTCAGTTTAACCTTAAACTGAAGCTTAAACGTGTTCGACTACATGACTCTCCAGGGCTACCTTCTTCCATTTCCACGTTTAAGCTTCAGTTTAACCTTAACTGAAGCTTAAACGTGCTTCTACAAAAGGCCTCACTGGAAGTGTCTGGCTTTTAAGCTGCAGTTTAAGCTTAAACTACAACTTAAACGCCACTCTTGAAAAAGGTTTCTGGGCCAAAAATATTGTGATTTAAGTTAGTCTTTGAGCACAAATATTAACTTAAACTTACTTTGGTATGAAACCCAATTGAATATCATGGTTTATGGGATTGGGCCTGAAGGATTGATGAGTTTGAAATCTCAATTTATTGAGTCATGTGTCATTATTTGATTATCACTAAGTTGGCTCAATAAATGTTACAGGATTTGGATCAACAACCTCATCAAGATTATGGATCATAAACCCAAGGCAAAAGGAAAGCAAGGAGAGGCCTCAAAGCCCAAGAAGCACAACTGAAGCTCAATATAGAAAGTGTATAAATAGGATAGAAGTTAAGTTAGAGGGACTTTTTATTTTCACTTTTAGCTAGTTTTCCTTTTCTTTGTAATTGAATTCAGAGCTATGATTCACTAAACCCCCTTTCATTGGGTTAGGGAGCTCTATTGTAATTCAATGAATCAATAATAGTTTATCTTCTTCTTCAATCTTTTCTCTTGAATTTTGTTAGAAAGCTTCTCGATCTAATTCCATTGAGTAGTTGTCTTGGGAAAGAAACTACTCATACTTGGAATCCTTCGGAGCCTTGGGAAAGGAATGGAGGATTCATGCTAGAGAAGCTTTCTCACAGTGGATTGGATTGGGGTTTGGATGGATATTGTGACATGTAATCCTACCAAATTGTGGTTCATGAAATTGTGTGGTATAATCAGTGATCAAGCATCATCTCTTCTTATGAACATTTAAACCAAGGGATTGGGAATTTGTTTGTTTTTAGAGAGCATTGGTGAGCCAAGGAATTGGGATCCAATCATATAAGATTGCCAAGCAAAATTCAATGAACGCATTGGTTGAGGAAGAGATAAACATATTTTGATTCGGAGATCTCAATATCTCCTATAACCCAATGAATTCCCCATTTCTGATTTCCACTTTCTCTTTACATTCTGCAACTCAATTCTTGCAATCACCCCCATTCCCTTTTAATTTCAGCAATTTACATTCTGCTCTTTAATTCATGCAATTTAAGATTCAGCCATTTAATTTTCTTGTCATTTACTTTTCCCGCCAATTTTACATTCCGCAATTCTCATCTCAAATCTTGATTCAGCTCAACTAGAACACACTTCTAATCTGAATTGCTCACTCAACCAATCCTTGTGGGATTCGACCTCACTCTATTGTGAGTTTTTACTTGACGACGATAACCGGTGCACTTGCCGGAAGGAATTTTGCCGATCGTGCAATTTCCTAAATCGTAGCATAACAAGTTTATGTGCATCAGATAGAAAGGAGAATATGGGAGCTCCTCACTGACCCGGTCATTAAGGTGAATGCAAACCTCATAAGAGAATTTTATGCAAATGTGGTTCGATATGATAAGAAGGATGAGTCCTATACATGCTTTGTGAGAGGAAAGATGGTGGACTTTGGTCCCATGAGTTTCATGAGGGCATTGAAGCTACGGTCTATACAGTTTGAAGAAGAAAGCTATCACTCAAGATTGGACAACCCCAAGTATGACCAGATTCTGCAAGATATTTGTGTACCAGGAGCTGACTGGGAAAGGGGTGCGGGAAATAAACCAAAGTTCATCAAGAGAACAGATCTCACTCCTGAAGCCAAGGGGTGGTTTGAGCTAGTGAGAAGGTCTATTCTCCCAGCTGCAAACAACTCGGAGGTGAATGTCAAGAGAGCCACAATGGTGCACTGTATACTGAAGGGAGGAGAAATCAAGGTTCATGAACTCATAGCTGAAGGTATTAGAAAGATGGCAGAGAAAAGCGACTCAAGAGGAACGTTAGGTTACCCCAGCACTATTTACCGAATATGCAAGAAAGCTGGGGTGGTTTTTGAAGATGAGAACCCCATGTGGATAAAGGAAGGCATCCCAATAACTGTACGAAGGATGAATGCTGCAGCATTCCCTTTGCCTCAGCGGAAGCAAAGGAAGAAGACAGCCCCTCAAGTAGTGGAAGGACAAGTCTTAGAGGGTCAAGCACAACAGACCTTGGACATGCACCAATTGCAGGAAGCCATTGATGGCTTGTCTAGACAATATTTGGAAAGCCAAGGAGCACAGAAAGAGCTTCAACTACAGATGATGGGGCAGCAAGAGGAAGCACTCTCAAGATGGATGACTCAACAAGGTGAGTGGCAAAGGCAAATGATGGAACAGCAACTAAGTCAAGGACAACAATGGGGAGAAACATTCAACAGGATGGAACAAAGGCAAAACGAGCAACAAGAATCCATCCAAAGGCTAATCAACATCCAAGCACATCAAGGGGCACACATACATGAGATGCATCGAAGACAAATAGAACAGGCAGAACTATTGGACGAGCAAAGGGCATTCGCAGAAGGAGTTTACATGAGCGAAACAGGACATCACATAAACACTCAAGCCAGGCTCGGCTACTTAGTGGGACAGCTGCCAATATTGCATCCAGGAATAGCCAAGTATGAAGAAATGAAGGATGAATTAGCACGAGAGGAAAGACAAAGGGTGGAAGAGAGTCATGAGTCAGTGAGGAAGGCACTTGAGGATTGGAAGCAAGCAAGATTGGCACGGATGCGAGGAAATGCAAGAGGAAACAAGGAGGACAAGCAAGGAAAAGAGCATGGACATCCACAACAGTAAAAGGTGGTGGAGTTCCTTCTTTATTCCACCTTTCTCTATGTTTTAAATAAGGAAGATCTTGTATGAAATAGAACTTGCTTCCATGTTATGTTTAAACCTTTTTCGATTCTGTCTTTTAAGTCTTTGGTATTGAAGGTCTCTGTGTGCTAGTCTTTATGTCACTGCATCCTTACTTTACTTACTTGTATACTTGTCCCTTTAAATCAAATGAAGAGAGAATGTTTATGTTTCAAAAGACCAGAGTAGAGTTCATACTATGGAGTACATTCATGAGTTTGTGGTATGATCATAAGTTAGCTAAGTTGGTTCAACCATAAGGTGGGATGACAACTATCTGGCCTGAATACTTTGCTTTGAATATACTCATGAGACTAAGTATATGACAAGATCCTAATAAGAGAAAGAGAAAAGAATAATGAAAGTGGAAAAACAAAAGAAAAAAGAGTAAGCAATAAGGCTAGGCATCAATGGTTTTGATCTTAAGATATGTGTCTGTGGTGTTCCTGTGTGAGGGATCTACTTGGATGAATAGCTCTTAGGGGGTGCTTTATCACTTGGTAACTTGGGTTAACTAACCCGGGATTATCAGCTGAAAGTCCATTATCAAGAGTAACCCTCACTACAGAGCACTTAGTAACCCAAAAAGGTGTTGGACACCAAGGTCTCAAGAAGGAAAATAAATGAACTATATGCATGTGGTGTGTATGTATGGGGGAGAGACTTGAGGGAGTAAGTCCTTAGGGGTGCTTCAACACCTAGCACCTTGAACCAACTGGTTCGGGAGTGTTGGCTGAAAGCTTATCTTAAAAAGTTGCCCCCTTACAGAGCACTTAGCCTAAGAACACCAATAAGCTCTGAAATGACAATAAAGGGATCAATGAATAAAAGTCTCATGGGATGTAAGCAAAGTGAGTGTTGTGGGACATGATAAAGGTTTGAAAGCCAGTAAAGGAATGAACCTAAGTTGCTATGCATGAAACCACCATAAAATCAGTGATATGACTTCCACAAGAATGACTCATTGCTCTTGGCATTCCATTCATCATTCTCTTGTTCCAGTACTTGCTTAGGGACAAGCAAGCTTTAAGTTTGGTGTTGTGATGCTAGGGCATCTTGGCCAGTTTCACTGACCTTTTCTTTACTGTTTTTAGGTTAGTTTCATGCATTCTCTTAGGAAATAACCTAGTTTTGGGTAGATATTCACTTACACCTAGATTCAAGCATACATTGTGCATTTTACATTATTTCATGAGGATTTTGCATGAGTTTAGTGACAAATTGTATGTTGCATTGCCCATTACATGGACTAGAACTTTGATGCGCTCTATTGCTTGATTTCAGAACAAAAGGAAGCAAGGAATGGGAGGTAACTTGCAAAGTTAATGAGAAAAGTGATTGCCAATAACGCTCTCGAAGCCATCATTGACCACGTTAAGAGTCACATTAACTAAGTTAACGTGAACTCTAACGTGGAGAGGGGAAGTTGAGCCAACGTTAGTGACACTTAACATTGTCACTAACGTTGGCAAATGCTCATAAGTGGCCACGTTAGAGTCCACGTTAACTTAGTTAACGTGGCCTCTAACGTTAAAAGAGGGAAGAAACGCCAACGTTAGTGACATTCAACATTGTCACTAACGTTGGCCTAAGGAGAAACATACCACGTTAACTCCCACGTTAACTTGGTTAACGTGGGAGCTAACGTAAGAAGCAAGAGTGGTCGACAACGTTAGTGACACCCAACATTGTCACTAATGTTGGAAGCAACCACACAACCCCCCAAGGAGCCACGTTAACTCCCACGTTAACTTAGTTAACGTGGAAGCTAACGTTGATGAGTGAAAGAATGGCCAACATTAGTGACACTCAACATTGTCACTAACGTTGGGGATGGCTAAGCATGGCCACGTTAGAAGCCACGTTAACCTAGTTAACGTGGACTCTAACGTGAGGCATAGGGGCACCTTGGAACGTTAGTGACAATGTTGAGTGTCACTAACGTTCTCGAAGGATGGCAAGCCCACGTTAAAGAGCCACATTAACTAAGTTAACGTGGGCTCTAACGTGGGAACAAAGGGGGTTTTTCAAAGTTATTGGGAATGTTAAGTCTCAATAACATTAGTGGCAACGTTAGTGGCAACGTTTGTGCCACTAACGTTGAAGTTAACGTGGCTTTTACTTAGGAACGTTAGTGAGAAAGTTGATTGTCACTAACGTTCTCGAACTCATATTTTTACTAAACGTTAACACCCCTAACGTCCTGAGCTAAAGTCTCTGCCCACTTCACACTTTCTCTCTGCAAGTAAAGCCAAGCCCAAATGAAGAAGAGAACTACTTCAAACTCAAGATCCAAAGGCCCAAGACTTGAAGAGCCAACTAGAAGCTGAGAGAAGTAGTATATATAGGAGTAGCTTTGAATTGTTGAAGGGGGTTTTGTGATAAACCCCAATTTCGTGGTTTATTTTGTGCTTATTTTGGGGGATTTATCCATTTTTTTCCCACATTTGTTCAATAAAATAGCATGGTTTTGTAATTCTCCCTTAAATTATGCTTAATTGTAAAAACATGCTTTTTAGGCCTTAAATTGGTGATTTTAACCCACCTTAATTTTATTCGATGCCTTGATGTGTTTGTTAAGTAATTTCAGGTTCATTAGGCAATTATCGGATGGAAGAAATGAGGAGAAAAGCATGCAAAGAGGAGAATGCATGAAGAAACAAAGATTTGGAATGCACCAATGGACGCGCACGCGTACAAGGCGCGCACGCGCAAAAGTGGTTTCTCACAAGGACGCGCACGCGTACATGCCGCTTCCGCACGGATGGGAATTTGCCAATCAATGCGCACGTGCACAGGGCGCGCACGCGCCAACACTCATACTTGGCCCACTTAATGACAAAATGCTGGGGGCGATTTCTGAGCTGCCCAAGCCCAAATCCAACTTGTTTCTGAGTGTATTTCATGCAGAATTGAAGTCCAAGCAAAGGGGGAAGTAATTAGTTGTAGGTATAGCATTATGTAGATTAGTTTCTAGAGAGAGAAGCTCCCTCTTCTCTCTAGAATTAGGTTAGGTTAATCTCTTCTAGATTTAGGTTTAATTACATGTTATCATCTCATTTCTTTTATGATCTCTTACTTCTACTCTTTGATTCTCATGATTTGTAGTGTTAATTTTACTTTTATGCTCCCTTTTATCTCATGTTGGAATTGTTTACATTTAATGCAATTTTAATGTTGATGTCCCTTTAATTGATGTTGATTTGAGCTGTGAATTTACATTTCTTGCAATTGATAGTTGGTAATTTACACTTCTTACACTTTTACTAAGCTTTTCTTTATCACCCACCAAGTGTTTGACAGAATGCTTGGTTGGTTCTTAGAGTAGATTTGGAGCATTCTTAGCTTGGAGAGAGTAATTAGGCAATCTTGAGTCGTGGGAACCCAGCTTATGTTGGCAATCTAGAATTGTTAGCTAGTACCGTTTCCATTAACGCTAATCTTTTGCTAATTTGATTATTAAGTTGGTTAGGACTTTTGGATTGGGATTAGCTAGTCTCGTTAGACTTTCTCCCTAATTGTTGGAGGTGACGTAATGAGATAAATTCTTGCTTATAAACTTGATATGATTAATTGGTCTTGTTGACATTCTCCCGATGTGTGAGTTAACTTACAGACGAATCAATCATGCATGACAAGGATAGAAAGCCTAAGATCTCAATTCAATGCCATGAATGTTCCTCCCCTTTAATTGCTTCTTTAAATTGTCACTTGATTTACATTCCTTGCACATTTAAATTCTTTACCCAATCACCAACCAAAACCCCCCTTTTTGCCCCTTCATAACCAATACACATGCACTCCATTGTTTCCTAGGGAGACGACCCGGAGTCCAAATACTTCGGTTATAAACTCATTTGGGGATTGTACTTGTGACAAAACCATACATACATATTTTTGCATGAAAAGGGATTCTTGATTGGTTTGGAAACTATACTTCACAACGAAACTTCATTGGACAAATTCTAAACCGTCAAGGAACCTTCGTTCATCAAAATGGCGCTGTTGCCGGGGATACAATGGTGCTATATTATTGGCTATTATACATATTGTGAATAGCTTTGTTTTTGGTTTACTTGTTGATTTTTGCTAGTTTTAGGATTTAGTCTTCTTCATTTCTTATTGCTCTCTGTTTTTATTTTCCACATCACTATGAATTCTCACTTTGGCTATGAGTGTAGCTCAAACTATGTTGTAGGAGATTAAAGCTTCAACGAGGATATACATCAAGGAATTGGAGATCAAAGGTGGAAGGAACCTCAAACACTTGATCAACCTCCATGGCAACAACCTCCACCAATGCATTATGAAGAAGAGCACTTCTATGATGCATATCAATTGACTAGCTATGGTGAATCCCCTTGTGACTTCCAAGAACCACCACCATATGCTTATGAGCCATATCCTCAACATAGCCACACGTCATACTCACAAGCCTCATACCATCATTCACCTCCATACGACCATAACTTATACACACCACATCAACCACCATTAGAATTACATGTAGAACAACCACCATCCCAATACCAACACTCTCAAGAACCACAAATTCCACATACACCACCTCAAGAACTTCACCAACATGAACCACCTTCCGATTACAACAATCTCCCCTTAACTGATGAATTTTCTCTTCCAACACCATCTCCTGACGAAGCCTTCATGGTAGAATTGAGAGACCTTGAATCTCGTATTCTAAGGCGCCAAGAGGAAGATGAAACTAAGTTCAAGGAGTTAAGAGTAAGGGTGGTTGGCATAGTAGAAGCCATGGGTCACCTTACGTCTCACCTAATCTCATGCGCCATAAGCACTCCCATTGTTGGATGCGGAGAAGCAACCCCGGAGCTTAGTGAGGATATGAACATGGAACTCCATGGCGAGGAAGAAGAATTGAATCAAGAACCGCAACAAGAGGAGAAGATAGAGATTAGCGAACAAAAGGAAGTGGTGGATGGATGTTTAGGATATATTGAGTACATAAAGGAATCCCGAGTTGAGGAAACTTCCTCCAAGGAATGTGGAGGGAATATCAAAGAAAAGAACAATGTTGCGGGAGTAAGCAATGAGTTAAAGGAAATTGATAAAGAAGTGGATTCCATCACTAATGATTTTTTGCCCACCTTGATCAATTCCCTTGACGATCCTGTTGAACCCTTTCCCAGTACATTGGAAAGCAAGGTTGAAGTGGACCTGCAACTTCCAAAGCCTGATGCGAGTGAAGAACTGGAAGAAGTGTTCCAAGCAACAGACTCTCCTACTTGTGATGATTCTGAATTAACATATGATCTTTTTGAGTTTGAAGAATCCTTCCCCAATTTGCTTAGACTTGATGATGAGGTAGACTTCACTAGACCTCCTATTTACGATGAGAGTGATGGAGAAGAAATAGAAGAAATTGGTGAAGAAGAAGGTGAACCTAAGGAAGCTTGGCATGAGGGGGAACTTGAAGCACCTCGCCAAGTGGTGGAAACCTCTAGAAGGGGATGGACGGGAGTAGAACATGCTTTATCACGATCTTTGGGAACTCCTCTACCTAGTTCGTCATCTGATCCTCCGCTTGAGTGGGTAAAACTTCTAACTTTCAGCTTTATTACCCTACTTGAGTATGGTTTGCTCGAAACGGATGGCCAACTCAGGGCGCTTTGTGGAATCAAGCGAAAAAGGAGGATGTTTAGTGGTTGGCGTTCTAAATCTAGGCTCATTATGATGGGAAGCTCGGAATTAGAGAGCATAGATTGGTGTAATGCTGAACTAAATGGGTCTAGGAGAGTAGTGTGGTGCTTCCATGAGAATTCTATTTTCTCGTCGCCCGGACAAAGTCAAGATAATCAACTAGAAGATGGGTGTGAGGACAAGATATGGGATCCTGGATTATCCTATGATAATCTTTCTCGGGAGCTCACGTCTTGGAGAGAACCTCACCAAAGCTTAATGAAGAAGGTTGGAACTTTTGACAACCGATTGAAGGACAAGCACTTTTGGAGGTTCAAGGATGGATACAAACATAAGCCACCTTGACAAGGAGCCTCCCAAGGTCCAACTTAAGGACTTAAACTAAAAGTGCTTGGTGGGAGACACCCCACCATGGTAAACTCTTTCCATTCTCTTGTAGATATAATGAATGAATGAATTGGGTTCCATTGTATATAGTTTCTTTACCTCTTGGTATATTTTCCTTTGTTTACCAAGGTGTTTATGCATTATATGCTTTAATAAGGGATGAATTTATTTTCGAATTGAGTTTTTGCTTGAATTGCAGGTTTTCTCAAGTTGTTTGGAAATGCCCCTATGTCTCAAATGTGCTTAATCTTACACCTTAGCTAGAGTTTTAGAAAAGGATGGAAAGTTATGAGGTCTTTTGATGCTCATAATAATAAAAAAAAAAAAGAGAGAGAGAGAGACTAAAAGTAAGCCACGCACAAGCGCAAAGTGCGCGCGCGCGTCGGCTGCGCATTTTAGTTTCCTGGGCCAAAAACCAGAGAGTTGCGCCACGTTTGGGCCAACTCTGTGCCTCAACCCACGCGGACGCACGCTGTACGCGTCTGCATCACTCCCCGTTTCGCTGTTTACGCGTTGGCGTACTTCACGCCTCCGCGCCCATCCAATAAGCTCAAACCATCCACACGAACGCGCACAATGCGCGCGCGCGTCGATGCGTCTTAGCATCATCTAGGCCAAGGGACCCGAGAGTTGTGCCAACTTTGGGCCTCTTTTGTGCCTTCAGCCCAGCACACCCGCGCCGACGCGCACGTTGCGCGTCCACGCCCATTCCGATTCCTTCATCTACGTGCAAGCGCGCATTGCGCTTTCGCGCCGTTCTTCCATTTCGCCCACCCACGCGAACGCGCACCGTACGCGCACGCGTGGATTCGAATTTTCACTTACCCCAGAGACGCGAAGCCCTAGCGCATTCGCGCATCACACCCTTTCCATCCCCAACGTTCCATTTTCCTTCTCCCACCATTCAACCCCCCCTCCATCATCAAACTTCTCCCAGTAACCACCTCACCTCCGGCGAGCACCCCAATCCCGTCGCCGCCGCCGACTACCATCACCGTGCCATCTTCTCCTGATTCTCTCACTTTTCTTTCCTTCCTCTTTCACTGCCCCTCTGCTCTCTGCTTCTCGCTGCCTCTGCGCAACCGGCGCCACTGCGGCCGCCATTGTGACCGGTTCTCCATCTCACTACTCCACTTCCCCTTCTTCTTCCCCGTTCTGCTTCTTCTCTGTCTCTGCAACCAGGTTCCATACCTCCCCTGTTTTGCTTCATTTTACTGCTTATTGTTAATTACGTTAGTGCAGTTAGAATTAGCGTAGTTAGTTAGTTTAGTTTGAATTAGGTGGTTAGCGAATCTGGGCTGAGTAGTGGATTTAGGCATTGTTTGAATTTCCTCTACTGTGAGGAATTGCTCTGTTTCATTGCTGTTTTCATTCAAGCATTAACTTTACTTGGATGCTGTTATTAAATGTTGCTTTACTCATGGATATTGGCTGCTCACTTGTTCATGATTGCTTGTTGGCTGATTCAGTTGAACTATTTTCTGTTGCTCTGCTTGCTGCTGTTTGTGCTGCGTTATTGGCTTGTTCACCCATTCATATGGATTCAGACCCGATTTCTATATTTCTAATTCCTTAATGAATCCATATGGAATTTGGTGCAACTGTTTAATTTTGGGAATTAGCCAATATGCTACTGAAATGCTGCCGAATTTTTCTCAACCATAATCTTAAAATTAACCTTGTTGGTTGGGTGTAACAAATTCTAGTTGATGATTTCTGTTCAATTAGAATTTTGTTGCTTAAATGGTTTTGGAAAATCCTTAGGGACAAGTTTTGGTCTTGCTTAAACTCCTTGCTTGTGATGCATGATGGTTTGCGTCTAGGCATTGAATGGTTTGAATGAATTTTCCAATTGACCATCACTTGTGATTTCCTTAAAATTTTGTGCCTATTTTGCAATGGACACAAAAGTTTGAATGTTTTCATCTATGTGACCATATAGTTCTTTATGTTCATACATAGTCTCATTAATTCACATAGACCATGAGGTTTCCAATTCACATTTGAACTTGTGACTTGTATGCATTGCTAAAGTTGGTGTTAAATATGCTTGATTTACTTGTTTCTCAAGATTCTGATTTCACCAACATTACTAGTGATCCTTACATTGATTGATGGTTTGTTTCATATTAGCTGTTTTCTAGCTATATCATATTTCATCATCAATGACTTGTTGCAACTCAAGATTGTGAACGTGCTTACAGCATTGGTTTGTGCATTCCTTTCAGATTGAGATGGTTATTACCATATCACTAATTTTCAAACTGATTTCTAATTCTAACACATTTAACCAACTGACTCCTTTTGGTTTTCAACCTAACTCTTTTTGTCATTCTTTTGGATATGGTGCTTTCTGAACTCAATTAACGAAGGATATGCAAAACATGGTTTTAATTCTTGGTTTGAAGTCTGGTTTGAATTTTATATTCTGTTGCTTACATTCCAAGAAATCCTCTTTCCTTATTCACTTCATGAATATGCTTTGCTTTGAGTGCTTTGTATCTACTTGGCTATAGGCTTATATTATATTATCTATGTTTTCAGGATGTCGGATAAAGGAAAGGCTATAGCCACTACTTCCAAAAAGAGGAAGCGCTCTAAGACCTCTACACCCTCACAATATGCTAACTATGCTAAGAATCCGCTAAATGATGAGGAAAAAGAAAATCAGTTACTTCCATCCACTGATCCAACCAAGTTCCCAAACCTCTACTGCGAACTACGCCTTTCTCGTTATGCAAAGACAAAGCTGAACATTGAGAAGAAGTTGAATCTTCCCAATGATGTGAGGCGTGCCATAAACGCCCGTATTTTTGAGTTGGGATTGGATTTCGTCGATAGGGATTTGGGACGAATTAACATCTTGTGGGTCAAGGAATTTTACTGTAACTTCTTTTTACAAGGCTTGGATTCAGTACACTTGAGGGGTAGAGAGATTATGATCACTGAGGATGCCTTAAAGGATGCGCTGCTCTGCAAAGTTGGTACTCCTGAGACTTGTGCTTACCAGCAAGCAGAGGTAGCTCTCCTCTCCATGACTTTTGACTATGAGGCGCTTAAGCGCGTGATTGCTACACCAGATGCTTCCTGGGTGATGGATTCGAGCAACACAAAGCCCAAGGGCATGCTATTTGCATATCTGACTAGGGAGGCTAGGACCTGGCAGCAGATATTTGCCCACTATGTCTTCCCTACCACTCACTTCTCAGAGATTCTGATGGATATGCTAGTTTTGATTGGGTACGTCATGGAGGGGAAGGAGGTGTATTTCCCCCGGTTGATTAGGCATAGCATGTGGAGAGCTCATATTCGCGGCTTACTACCATTTCCGACACTGGTTACTAGCTTAGCTGAGCTAGCTGATGTCCCGTGGGAGGACGAGGACGTGACACCACCACCTCCAGATGACGATGACAAAGAAGTTACTATTCCCTGGGGTATATGGGTGCACGAGAAGCCCCCGACTAGCCGCCGTTCTCGAGCTAGAGCGGTAGTCGAGGCAGCTAGACCTTCACCCTCCACAGCAGCTAGACCTTCACCCTCCACAACAGCTGGACCCTCTTCTTCCACAGCAGCACCTGCACCACCATCAGTACCTGAGCCGACCTATCTGTTAGTGCAGCACCTTCTTCGCTTCATGGAGCGCTTCGAGCGTCGTGTTATGCGACGCCTCGACCGCTTAGACCAGGCGGCTGCATCACAGGGTATCGAGCTCCCTCCACTTCCAGAGTCTTCCGCCTCTGATGAGCAGGATCAGGAGGAGGAGCATGGTGCGGAGCCGACACAGCAGGAGGCACCACCAGAGACGCAGACCACCACTGAGGTCCAGCATGACGTTCCGGAGCCACAGCCAGTGCCACCTCCAGTCCCACAGCTCGAGCCTGAGCATGAGCCACAGCCTGATGCGATTGTTGACCCCCCATCTCGAGCTTCAGTAGTAGCATCGAGGACGATGCTCAATCCTAAAGTGTGGGGAGGTCACCGTTCGTGACCGGTGTTTGCACTTATGTGGTGAATTTTCAGACTTTTATTTCTATTCGCTGCTACTCTATTTTGTTTTATTCCGTACTTTACGTTTTAGATCATTTTGGGATTGCTGTACATATTTATGCTTTTGTAGATACTCTTATTTTGGTTGTTGCACACTTTTAGTATAGATATATATATTTTGCATCTTAGTTGTTGATTGTGATTAGAAAATTAATAGATTGCTGAAAATCTAGTTAACCCTTCTTATAGACGAAACGTGTTTTGATTGAAAAAGGGGTAAACTAGGAGAATTTTTTTTAAAAAAAAAAATTTCTAAATCGCAATTTTGCAGTAGAATAAGCTCAATCAATATGATGAAATTTCCAAGAAACTCATTTTTAGGGCACCACCCCAATTGGTTGAAATTTTTTTTAGAACTTGCTTGAAGTATATACTTTGTGGATCATGTTTTGAGCTAAGAACACAAGCATGTGAGATTTGAGCCTAATTGTGTGGTTACACATACATAACCACTTATTTTCATTCTTGTGTGAATTATTCTCTTCCTATGATTGTAATCTTTGATTTGTTTGATTCTTTATGTCCATTATTTGTGTATACATGCATTTATATGATTGAGGCCATTGTTCAATTAGCTCACTTACCCAAATAGCCTACCCTTTTATCTTCCATTATTAGCCAATGTTGAGCCTATGCTTAACCCACTTATTCTTAATTATAGCACATTACAAGCCTAAGTGAAAAACAATAAATGTCCCTTGTTTGGATCTTTGATTAGCTTAGGCTAGTGAGAGTGTTCATTATTTGATTTTGGGAGAGTTGGGAACATTGGGTAGAGATAAAAGTGTGTTTATATTTTTATCGAAAAATTTTGGGAATTGGGTATATACTCGTGTATTAATCAAATGTAAAACCATATGCATTAGTACTTGTATATATACTTTATAAAAAAAAATTTGAAATGAGAAAAATAAAAAGAAAAAAAATATATATAGAAAAAGAAAGAAAAAGAATTGCAATAAAAAGGGCACAAAATGCCCCAAGGTTCAAGGTTCAATAATAATCAATGCATATGTGTGGTGTTTAAAATAGAATGCATGAGTGTGTTAAAAGTGAAGAATGGGTAGTTAGGTTTGTTTAGAATTGTATAGGTTGTCATAGGTTAGGTGGGAAGTTTAAGTTAATCAAAGATTCAAATCTCTAGCTCACTTGACTATATGCATCCTACCTTGACCCTAGCCCCATTACAACCCATGGAAAGCCCTCATGATATTTGTATGCATGCATGAATTAATTGTTGATTGTTAGATGAAAAACAAATCTTGGAAAGCATAATTAGAGGAGAATTGAGTGAATCAACCCCATACACTTCAGTGCATAGAGCGGATACACATCCGGTACGGGTTCGATCGCTCAATTACATGTTTCCACCCTTATTAATCTCCTCTTGCAAGTTCGTGAACCCTTTCAATGATTCAATCCAATTGTGGTTTGCTTGATTGCTAATACCTTAGCCCTTGTGCTTACATGTGTACTCTTAGAAATTGACTTGTTTTGACTGAGCCATTGCATTCATGTAGATAACTTGCATATAAAGAGATTGCATTTAGTTAGTAGCTTGCATTGAATAAATGTGATACCCTTTGCTTCTTTCTTGATTTTAGCATGAGGACATGCTTAGTTTAAGTGTGGGAAGATTTGATAAGCCCCAATTTCGTGGTTTATTTTGTGCTTATTTTGGGGGATTTATCCATTTTTTTCCCACATTTGTTCAATAAAATAGCATGGTTTTGTAATTCTCCCTTAAATTATGCTTAATTGTAAAAACATACTTTTTAGGCCTTAAATTGGTGATTTTAACCTACCTTAATTTCATTCGATGCCTTGATGTGTTTGTTAAGTAATTTCAGGTTCATTAGGCAATTATCGGATGGAAGAAATGAGGAGAAAAGCATGCAAAGAGGAGAATGCATGAAGAAACAAAGATTTGGAATGCACCAATGGACGCGCACGCGTACAAGGCGCGCACGTGCAAAAGTGGTTTCTCACAAGGACGCGCACGCGTACATGCCGCTTCCGCGCGGATGGGAATTTGCCAATCAACGCGCACGCGCACAGGGCGCGCACGCGCCAACACTCGTACTTGGCCCACTTAATGGCAAAACGCTGGGGGCGATTTCTGAGCTGCTGATGACAAGTCATCTTAGCCTAGTTTCACTAGCCTTTTTCTTTTGTTTTCAATTGAATTATGCACTTTCTTGAGCCATAAGCAAGCCGGTTGGGTAGATTTTCATGCTTCCTTTGATTTAATCAACCATGTATGAATTCATGCTATTTCATGAGGTTTTATGCTATAATTGTCACATATTATGAAAGAATGAATATCTCATGATTTTGAGCATAGCTTTGATGTGTTTGGTTGATTAATGATAGGTGAAGAAAGCTTGGAGAAAGGTTGAAGCAAGAAGGAATGGAGGAAGAGAGGACAAAAAGTTTGAGCAAAAGTTTGCCTCAAACTTTAGCTCAAACTTTTGGATTAATTGAAAACGAACCAGGGAGCAAAAAGCTTGACCAAAAGTTTGCCTCAAACTTTTGGGCAAACTTTTGGGCGAAAAGCTGGAGCAAAAGTTAGCCTCAAACTTTTGTGCAAACTTTTGGGCAAAAAACTGGAGCAAAAGTTAGCCTCAAACTTTTTGGCAAACTTTTGGCATCACAAAACAACACCCTGGAGAGCAAAAGTTTGCGCCAACGTTAGCCTCAAACTTTTTGGCTAACGTTGGCGCATGAACAACACACCCTGGAGAGCAAAAGTTTGCGCCAACGTTAGTCTCTAACTTTTTGGCTAACGTTGGCGCCATGAGTGTGCAAGGGGAGGCCAACGTTGGAGCAAAAGTTTGACCCCTAACTTTTGCCCCAACGTTGGTATCAGCAAAGAAGGGTGGCTGATGTGAAAAGTTGGAGTAAAAGTTAGCCTCAAACTTTTACTCAAACTTTTACTCAAGCTTTAATGATTCCAAACCCGGTTCAATTTGGTTCTTCTCCAAACTCCAAGAGCAATCAACCAAGGCCTCTATCAACCCAATTCCATCAAGAGCAAAGGCCCAATTGAAGGCTTGAACACCATTTGAAGAAAGTGTATAAATAGCATAGGATTTAAGTTTTTCGGGGAGCTTCCCTTTTAGTTTTCATAGAGCTTTCTTTTCGGTTTTGATTGGGTAGTTTGGTAGAGAGCTCACTTTTACATTCTAGCATTGTTGTTTTAATTCAAGAGAATTGGGGAGGAGAATTGATCTCTCTTCTTCCTTGTTCTTGCCCAGCACTCTTTAATTTTCTTGCTTCGGATCTTGGGTGGAGAATTGAAGAACTTCTGTTTCAATCTCACCTTGGGATCCTGTTTAATTTTTTGCTTAATTGAATTTCAGTTTCTGTTACTTGCTCTCTCATCTACTTTCTCTGCAATTTACATTTCCTTTGCAATTACTCTTGTTGGATCTAGGAAGGCATTGAGATCTAGACTTGGTTATCTAGTCTCATGAGTCCTGAGATCTGAATTCTCATTTTACATCCTCTGTTTAATGCTTTTCAATCTCATTTACATTTCTGTTCTTAGATCTGATTCAATCCAAGTTATCTTTTACTTCTCTGTTCGTTGCAATTTAATTTTCCTTGTTTAAATTCTGCAAATCCAATTCCCAATTCCCTTTACAATTCAAGCCATTTACATTTCTTGCACTTTAAGATTCTGCAATTTACATTTCTTGCGTTCTAAGTTTCTGCCATTTAATTTCTTGTTCTTTATGATTCAGCACTTTAAATTTCAGTCCTCTTTACTTTCATGCAATTTACCCATTCCCTTTACTTTCCATGCCATTTAAATTTTGTTAATCACAAATCTCTCAACCAAATCTTGATTCGCTTGACTAAATCAACCACTAAACTAAAATTGCTCAATCCTTCAATCCCTGTGGGATCGATCTCACTCCCGTGAGTTATTATTACTTGATGCGACCCGGTGCACTTGCCGGTTAGTTTTGGGTGTTTTGGAGAAATTCGTTTCTCCACAGAAATATCCCATCAGCTGCCCAAGCCCAAATCCAACTTGTTTCTGAGTATATTTCATGCAGAATTGAAGTCCAAGCAAAGGGGGAAGTAATTAGTTGTAGGTATAGCATTATGTAGATTAGTTTCTAGAGAGAGAAGCTCCCTCTTCTCTCTAGAATTAGGTTAGGTTAATCTCTTCTAGATTTAGGTTTAATTACATGTTATCATATCATTTCTTTATGATCTCTTACTTCTACTCTTTGATTCTCATGATTTGTAGTGTTAATTTTACTTTTATGCTCCCTTTTATATTCATGATCTCATGTTGGAATTGTTTACATTTAATGTAATTTTAATGTTGATGTCCCTTTAATTGATGTTGATTTGAGCTGTGAATTTACATTTCTTGCAATTGATAGTTGGTAATTTACACTTCTTACACTTTTACTAAGCTTTTCTTTATCACCCACCAAGTGTTTGACAAAATGCTTGGTTGGTTCTTAGAGTAGATTTGGAGCATTCTTAGCTTGGAGAGAGTAATTAGGAAATCTTGAGTCGTGGGAACCCAGCTTATGTTGGCAATCTAGAATTGTTAGCTAGTACCGTTTCCATTAACGCTAATCTTTTGCTAATTTGATTAGTAAGTTGCTTAGGACTTTTGGATTGGGATTAGCTAGTCTCGTTAGACTTTCTCCCTAATTGTTGGAGGTGACGTAATGAGATAAATTCTTGCTTATAAACTTGATATGATTAATTGGTCTTGTTGACATTCTCCCGATGTGTGAGTTAACTAACAGACGAATCAATCATGCATGACAAGGATAGAAAGCCTAAGATCTCAATTCAATGCCATGAATGTTCTTCCCATTTAATTGCTTCTTTAAATTGTCACTTGATTTACATTCCTTGCACATTTAAATTCTTTACCCGATCACTAACCAAAACCCCCCTTTTTGCCCCTTCATAGCCAATACACATGCACTCCATTGTTTCCTAGGGAGACGACCCGGAGTCCAAATACTTCGGTTATAAACTCATTTGGGGATTGTACTTGTGACAAAACCATACATACATATTTTTGTATGAAAAGGGATTCTTGATTGGTTTGGAAACTATACTTCACAACGAAACTTCATTGGACAAATTCTAAACCGTCAAGGAACCTTCGTTCATCATTCTGGAAGTTGGAAAAGAGAACTACTCTCTGTATTTTACCTTCTCTGCATTTTTCTAGTTTTATTATGTATTCTCCATCTTTGTTTTCATTTTCGAGAGCTATGAACAACTAAACCCCTTTCATTGGGTTAGGGAGCTCTGTTGTAATTTGATGGATCAATATTAATTTTCATTATTCTTCTTCTACCTTTTCTCTTGATTTTACTTGAAAGTTTTCGATCTTCATCCAATTGGGTAGTTATCTTGGAAAAGAAGCTATTCAAACTTGGATCTCTTCTGAAACTTAAAAGAGGAATGAAGAGATCAAGCTAGAAATGCTTTCTCATGCTGGACCAAATTGGGTTTGGATGGGCATGTGACTATAACCCTCTCAATACTTGATTTGGGAAATGCATGTGGTATAATCAGTGACCATACTTCATCTCTTCTCATGAGCAATTGACCAAGGAATTGGCTATTGATCAAGATTTGAGAGATTGAATTGCAAGAAATTGTAATTCAATCAATTAAGATTGCCAAGGAGATCAATGAGTGCATTGATTGAGGAAGAGATGAAAATGAACTTGATCCGGAGAATTGCAACATCTCCTGAGCCCAATGAACTCCCTATCTCTGATCTTACCCATTCTCTTTAATTTCTGCCATTTACTTTTATGAGCAAATCCCCCATTCCCATTTACAATTTTGCAATTTACTTTCAGTCATTTACTTCCAGTTCTTTAATTCTAGCATTTACTTTTCTATTATTTACATTCCCGCCATTTTATTTTCTGCAACTCTCAACCCAAATTCTGGATTCGCTCAACTAGAACATTCTTCTAATTAAAGTTGCTTGATCAATCAATCCCTGTGGGATTCGACCTCACTCTATTGTGAGTTTTTACTTGACGACAAATTCGGTACACTTGCCGAAGGAAATTTGTTGAGAGACAGTTTCCACCCGCATCACTTTGCACGAGTTTTGACGATGCAAACTGGCGTTCAAACGCCAACTCCCTGCCCTATTCTGGAGTTAAACGCCAGAAACAGGTTGCAAATCAGAGTTAAACACTAGAAAAGGCTACAACCTGGTGTTTAACTCCAAAAAGAGTCTCTACACATGAAAGCTCAATGCTCAACCCAAGCACACACTAAGTGGGCCCGGAAGTGGATTTCTACATCATTTACTTATCTTATGTAACCCTAGCTACTAGTTTAGTATAAAAACTACTTTTAGTGATTTATTTCACATCTCTGCTTAGTCTTTGACTAATTTTTTGTTCTGAGATCACGTTTAGGGGGCTGGCCATTCGGCCATGCCTGAACCTTCATCACTTATGTATTTTTCAACGGTAGAGTTTCTACACACCATAGATTAAGGTGTGGAGCTCTGCTA
This sequence comes from Arachis ipaensis, assembly GCF_059453495.1. Lineage (NCBI taxonomy): Eukaryota > Viridiplantae > Streptophyta > Magnoliopsida > Fabales > Fabaceae > Arachis > Arachis ipaensis. Next base: position 83,864,713 of record NC_142444.1, read on the forward strand.
TTCCTCATGAATTAATGCAAAGTACTATTGTTTTTCTTATTCAATTCAAGCTTATTACTATTCTAAGATATCCGCTTGCACTTCAACATGATGAATATGATGATCCGTGACACTCATTACTATTCTCAACCTATGAATGCGTGCCTGACAACCACTTCCGTTCTACCTTAGATCGAGCGTGTATCTCTTAGCCTCCATTCCGAAAGATCGGAGTCTTCGTGGTATAAGCTAGAATTATTGGCAGCCATTTCTGAGATCTGAAAAGTCAAAACCTTGTCTGTGGTATTCCGAGTAGGATCCGAGAAGGGATGACTGTGACAAGCTTCAAACTCGCGAGTGTTGGGCGTGTGACAGACAGAAAAGGATCAATGGATCCTAGATGATTAGCCATGCAGTGACAGCGCATTTGGACCATTTTCACTGAGAGGACGGGAAGTAGCCATTGACAACAATGATGCCCAACATACAGTTTGCCATGAAAAGGAGTATGAATGATTGGATGAAAGCTGTAGGAAAGCAGAGGGTTAGAAGGAACAAAAGCATCTCCATACGCTTATCTGAAATTCTCACCAATGAACTACATAAGTATTTCTATCCTATTTTATATTTTAATTATATTTTAATTATCAAATCTCCATAACCATTTGAATCCGCCTGACAGAGATTTACAAGGTGACCAAAGCTTGCTTCAAGCCGACAATCTCCGTGGGATCGACCCTTACTCACGTAAGGTTTATTACTTGGACGACCCAGTGCACTTGCTGGTTAGTTGTATCGGAGTTGTGAAAAAGAATTTGAGATTATAAACGGGCGTACCAAGTTTTTGGCGCCGTTGCTAGAGATCACAACACCAAAAACTTGGTGCACAAAATTGTGATCTCTAGCAACGGCGCCAAAAACTTGGTACGCACAGTTATATTCTCAAATTCTTTTTCACAACTCCAATACAACTAACCAGTAAGTGCACTGGGTCATCCAAGTAATAAACCTTACGTGAGTAAGGGTCGATCCCACGGAGATTGTCGGTTTGAAGCAAGCTATGGTCACCTTGTAAATCTCAATCAGGCGGATTCAAATGGTTATGGAGATTTGATAATTAAAATATAATTAAAATATAAAATAGGATAGAAATACTTATGTAATTCATTGGTGAGAATTTCAGATAAGCGTATGGAGATGCTTTTGTTCCTTCTGACCCTCTGCTTTCCTACTGCTTTCATCCAATCATTCATACTCCTTTCCATGGCAAGCTGTATGTTGGGCATCACCGTTGTCAATGGCTACTTCCCGTCCTCTCAGTGAAAATGGTCCAAATGCGCTGTCACCGTATGGCTAATCATCTGTCGGTTCTCGATCATGTTGGAATAGGTTCCATTGATCCTTTTGCGTCTGTCACACGCCCAACACTCGCGAGTTTGAAGCTCGTCACAGTCATCCCTTCCCAGATCCTACTCAGAATACCACAGACAAGGTTTAGACTTTAAGAATCTCAGGAATGGCCACCAAAAATTCTAGCTTATACCACGAAGACTCCGATCTTTCGGAATGGAGGCTAAGAGATACACGCTCGATCTAAGGTAGAATGGAAGTGGTTGTCAGGCACGCGTTCATAGGTTGAGAATAGTGATGAGTGTCACGGATCATCATATTCATCCTGTTGAAGTGCAAACGGATATCTTAGAATAGAAATAAGCTTGAATTGAATAAGAAAACAATAGTACTTTGCATTAATTCATGAGGAACAGCAGAGCTCCACACCTTAATCTATGGTGTGTAGAAACTCTACCGTTGAAAAATACAGAAGTGATGAAGGTTCAGGCATGGCCGAATGGCCAGCCCCCTAAACGTGATCTCAGAATAGAAAATTAGTCAAAGACTAACCAGAGATGTGAAATAAATCACTAAAAGTAGTTTTTATACTAAACTAGTAGCTAGGGTTACATAAGATAAGTAAATGATGTAGAAATCCACTTCCGGCCCACTTGGTGTGTGCTTGGTCTGAGCATTGAGCTTTCATGTGTAGAGACTCTTTTTGGAGTTAAACACCAGGTTGTAGCCCTTTTCTGGCGTTTAACTCTGATTTGCAACCTGTTTCTGGCGTTTAACTCCAGAATAGGGCAGGGAGTTGGCGTTTGAACGCCAGTTTGCATCATCAAAACTCGTGCAAAGTATGGACTATTATATATTGCTGGAAAGCCCTGGATGTCAACTTTCCAACGCAATTGAGAGCGCGCCAATTGGGTTTCTGTAGCTCCAGAAAATCTACTTTGAGTGCAGGAAGGTCAGAATCCAACAGCATCTGCAGTCCTTCTTCAGCCTCTGAATCAGATTTTTGCTCAAGTCCCTCAATTTCAGCCAGAAATTACCTGAAATCACAGAAAAACACACAAGCTCATAGTAAATTCCAGAAATGTGATTTTTATTTAAAAACTATTAAAAATATACTAAAAACTAACTAAATCATACTAAAAACTATGTAAAAACAATGCCAAAAAGCGTATAAATTATACGCTCATCATAACACCAAACTTAAATTGTTGCTTGTCCCCAAGCAACTGAAAATAAAATAGGATAGAAAGAAGAGAATATACTATAAATACCAAAATATCAATGAAACTTAGCTCCAATTAGATGAGCGGGACTAGTAGCTTTTTGCATCTGAACAGTTTTGGCATCTCACTTTATCGTTTGAAGTTCAGAATGATTGGCATCTAAAGGAACTCAGAATTCAGATAGTGTTATTGATTTTCCTAGTTCAATATGTTGATTCTTGAACACAGCTACTTTATGAGTCTTGGCCGTGGCCCTAAGCACTTTGTTTTCCAGTATTACCACCGGATACATAAATGCCACAGACACATAACTGGGTGAACCTTTTCAGATTGTGACTCAGCTTTGCTAGAGTCCCCAATTAGAGGTGTCCAGAGTTCTTAAGCACACTCTTTTTTTGCTTTGGACCACGACTTTAACCGCTCAGTCTCAAGCTTTTAACTTGACACCTTCACGCCACAAGCACATGGTTAGGGACAGCTTGTTTTACCCGCTTAGGCCAGGATTTTATTCTTGTGGGCCCTCCTATCCATTAATGCTCAAAGCCTTGGATCCTTTTTACCCTTGCCTTTTAGTTTAAAGGGTTACTGGCTTTTTGCTCTTGCCTTTTGGTTTAAAGAGCTCTTTGCTTTTTCTGCTTGCTTTTGCTTTTTCTTTTCCTTTATTTTTTTCATTTATTTTTGGCATATTTTTTTCTTCTTTTTTTTTGCAAGCCTTGTTTATTCACTGCTTTTTCTTGCTTCAAGAATCAATTTTATGATTTTTCAGATTATCAAATAACATTTCTCCTTTTTCCATCATTCTTTCAAGAGCAACAGTTTTAACATTCATAAACAACAAATTCAAAAGACATATGCACTGTTCAAGCATTCATTCAGAAAACAAAAAGTATTGTCACCACATCAAAATAATTAAACTAATTTCAAGGATGATTTGAAATCATGTACTTCTTGTTCTTTTGTAATTAAAACATTTTTCATTTAAGAGAGGTGATGGATTCATAGGACATTCATAGCTATAAGACATAGACACTTAAACGCTAATGATCATATAGTAAAGACACAAACAAAAATAAAACATAAGGCTCAAAAACCGAAAAACAGAAAAATAAGAACAAGGAGATTAAGGAACGGGTCCACCTTAGTGAGGGTGGCGTCTTCCTCTTCTTGAAGAACCAATGGTGCTCTTGAGCTCCTCTATGTCTCTTCCTTGTCTTTGTTGCTCCTCCCTCATAGTTCTTTGATCTTCTCTAATCTCATGGAGAATGATGGAGTGCTATTGGTGTTCCATCCTTAGTTGTCCCATGTTGAAACTTAATTCTCCTAGGGAGGTGTTGATTTGCTCCCAATAGTTTTGTGGAGGAAAGTGCATCCCTTGAGGCATCTCAGGGATTTCATGGTGAAGAATTTCCTCATGCTCTTGTTGAGGTCTATGATCTCTTATTTGCTCTATCCTTTTCTTAGTGATGGGCTTGTCCTCATGAATGAGAATATTTCCCTCTATGTCAATCCCAGCCAAAATACAGAGGTGGCAAATGAGGTGAGGAAAGGCTAACCTTGCCAAAGTGGAGGACTTGTCAGCCACTTTGTAGAGTTCTTGAGGTATAATCTCATGAACTTCCACTTCTTCCCCAATCATGATACTATAGATCATGATGGCCCGATCCACAGTTACTTCGGATCGGTTGCTAGTAGGAATGATAGAGCGTTAAATGAACTCCAACCATCCCCTAGCTACAGGCTTAAGGTTCGGTCTTCTCAATTGAACCAGGTTACCTCTTGAGCCAACTTTCCATTGAGCTCCTTCCACACATATGTCCATGAGGACTTAGTCCAACCTTTGATCAAAGTTGACCCTTCTAGTGTAAGGGCGTGCGTTTTCTTGCATCATTGGTAAGTTGAACGCCAACCTTACATTTTCCGGACTGAAATCTACGTATTTCCCCCAAACCATTGTACGCCAATTCTTTGGATTCGGGTTCATACTTTGATCATGGTTCCTAGTGATCCATGCGTTTGCATAGAACTCTTGAACCATTAAGATTCTGACTTGTTGAATAGGATTGGAGAGTACTTCCCATCCTCTTCTTCTAATCTCTTGTCGGATCTCCGGATACTCACTCTTTTTGAGCTTAAAAAGAACCTCAGGGATCACCTTTTTCTTGGCCACAAATTCATAGAAGTGGTCTTGATGGACCTTTGAGATGAATCTCTCCATCTCCCATGACCAAGAGGTGGAAGCAATTGCCTTCCCTTTCCTCTTTCTTGAGATTTCTCTGGCCTTAGGTGCCATTAATGGTTATGGAAAAACAAAAAGCAATACTTTTACCACACCAAACTTAAAAGGTTTGCTCGTCCTTGAGCAAAAAAGAGAGAAAGTAGTAGAAGAAGAAGAAAATGGAGGAGATGGAGTGAGAGAGTGTATTCGGCCAAGGGGGAAGTAGTGTTTGTGATGTGTGAAAATGGAGTAGTGTTAAGGGGTTTATATAGGGGTGGGGGGAGGGTAGGTTTCGGCCATTAGGGTTGGGTTTGGGAGGGAAAAGAATTTGAATTTTGGAGGTAGGTGGGGTTTATGGGGAAGAGTGGATGGATATAAGTGGTTAAGGGTATCTGGGGAAGAGGTATGGAGGTGATTGGTGAAGGGTATTTGGGGAAGAGTGTTATGAAAAGGTGTGAAGAGGAGAGAAGAAGAGGTGGGATAGGTGGGAATCCTGTGGGGTCCATAGATCTAGAGGGGTCAAGGACTTAGCATCCCTGCTCCATTTAGGCGTGCAAAACACCCTTAGAATGCATGTTTGGCGTTAAACACCAGCTTGCTGCTTGTTTCTGGCATTTAACGCCAGCTTTTCTCCCATTCTTGGCGTTAAATGCCAATTCTATGCTCTGTTCTGGCGTTAAACGCCAGTCTGGTGCTTGTTTTTGGCATTTAACGCCTGCTTGATGCTTTTTTCTGGCGTTAAACGCCAGTCTGGTGCTTGTTTTTGGCATTTAACGCCAGCTTGATACTTCTTTCTGGTGTTAAACGCCAGTTTGATGCTTCTTACTGGCGTTTAAATGCCAGTAAGCTCTTCCTCCAGGATGAGCTATTTTTAATGCTATTTTTCATTCTGTTTTTGATTTTTTAGTTGTTATTGTGACTTCACATGATCATCAGCCTAAAGAAAACATAAAATAACAATGGAAAATAAATAGATATAATTAAATAACATTGGGTTGCCTCCCAATAAGCGCTTCTTTAGTGTCAATAGCTTGACATTAAGCTCTCATGGAGCCTCACAGAAAATCAGAGCAATGTTGGGGCCTCTCAACACCAAACTTAGAGTTTGGTTGTGGCCTCCCAACACCAAACTTAGAGTTTGAATGTGGGGGTTTTGTTTAACTCTGTACTGAGAGAAGCTTTTCATGCTTCCTCTCCATGGTTACAGAAGGAGAACCTTGAGTTCTGAATACAAGGTAGTCCTCATTCAACTGAAGGACCAACTCTCCTCTGTCAACATCAATTACTGCTTTTGCTGTGGCCAGGAAGGATCTGCCAAGAATGATGGATTCATCCTCATCCTTCCCAGTGTCTAGGATTATGAAATCAGCAGGGATGTAAAGGCTTTCAACCTTTACTAGCACATCCTCTACTAGTCCATAAGCCTGTTTCATGGATTTGTCTGCCATCTCTAGTGAGATTCTTGCAGCTTGTACCCGAAAGATTCCCAGTTTCTCCATTACAGAGAGGGGTATGAGGTTTATCCCTGACCCCAGGTCACATAGAGCCTTCTCAAAGGTCATGATGCCTATGGTACAAGGTATGAAGAATTTTCTGGGATCCGATTTCTTCTGAGGTAATGTCTGCCTCATTAATGCATTCAGTTCATTGGTTAACAAGGGGGTTCATCCTCCCAAGCCTCAGTACCAAAAAACTTGGCATTTAGCTTCATGATTGCTCCTAGATATTTATTAACTTGCTCTTCAGTGAGGTCTTCATCCTCTTCAGACGAAGAATATTCATCAGAGCTCATGAATGGAAGAAGAAAGTTTAATGGAATCTCTATGGTCTCTGTGTGAGCCTCAGATTCCTTTGGTTCCTCAAAGGAAAACTCCTTTCTGTTCAGAGGACATCCCATGAGGCTTTTCTCACTGGGACTCACATCCTCCTCACTCTCTCCAGGTTCGGCCATGTTGGTCATGGTTATGGCCTTGCACTCTCTTGAGATTTTCTTCTGTATTGCTTGGGAGAGTTCTGGGAGGAGTTTCAGTAATCTTCTTACTCAGTTGACCCACCCGTGTCTCCAAATTTCTAATGGAGGACCTTATTTCATTCATGAAACTTAGTGTGGTCTTGGATAGATCAGAGACTATGGTTGCCAGGCCAGAATGGCTCTGTTCAGAATTCTCTGTCTATTGCTGAGAAGATGATGGAAAAGGCTTGCTATTGCTAAACCTATTCCTTCCACCATTATTATTGAAGCCTTGTTGAGGCTTCTGTTTGTCCTTCCATGAGAAATTTGGATGATTTCTCCATGAAGGATTGTAGGTGTTTTCATAGGGTTCTCCCATGTAATTTACCTCTGCCATTGCAGGGTTCTTAGGATCATAAGCTTCTTCTTCAGAAGATGCTTCTTTAGTACTGTTGGATGCAGCTTGCAATCCATTCATACTCTGAGAAATCATATTGACTTGCTGAGTCAATATTTTGTTCTGAGCTAATATGGCATTCAGAGTATCAATTTCAAGAACTCCCTTCTTCTGAGTCGTCCCATTGTTCACAGGATTCCTCTCAGAGGTGTACATGAATTGGTTATTTGCAACCATTTCAATGAGTTTCTGAGCTTCTGCAAGGGTTTTCACATGAAGAGATCCTCCTACAGAATGGTCCAATGACATTTTTGACAAGTCAGACAGACCATCATAGAATATACTTATGATGCTCCATTCTGGAAGCATGTTAGTAGGACACCTTTTGATCAGTTGCTTGTATTTTTCCCAAGCTTCATAGAGGGATTCTCCTTCCTTCTGTCTGAAGGTTTGGATTTCCACTCTAAGCTTGCTCATCTTTTGAGGTGGAAAGAATTTGGCCAAGAAAGCACTGACCAGCTTATCCCAAGAGTTCAGGCTATACTTAGGTTGTAAATCTAGCCATGTTCTAGCTCAGTCTCTTACAGCAAAAGGGAAAAGCATAAGCCTGTAGACCTCAGGATCAACTCCATTGGTCTTGACAGTGTCACAGATTTGCAAGAATTCAACTAAAAACTAATGAGGATCTTCCATTGGAATTCCATGAAACTTGCAATTCTGCTGCATTAGAGAAACTAATTGAGGCTTGAGCTCAAAGTTGTTTGCTCCAATGGCAGGAATTGAGATGCTTCTTCCATAGAAGTCAGAAGAGGGTGGAATGAAGTCACCAAGCATCTTCCTTGCATCTCCACCATTGTTATTAGGTTCGGCCATGTCTCCTCCTTTTTTGTAAACTTCTGTCAGGTCCTCTCTAGAGAGTTGTGCCTTAGCTTCCCTTAGCTTTCTCTTCAGAGTCCTTTCAGGTTCAGGGTCAGCTTCAACAAGAATGTTCTTTTCCTTGTTCCTGCTCATATGAAAAAGAAGAGAACAGAAAAGAAAATATAGAATCCTCTATGTCACAGTATAGAGATTCCTTATGTAAGTATAAAGAGAGAAGAATAGAAAAAGGAGAAGAGAAAAAATTCGAACACAGAGGAGAAGAGTGGGTTCGAATTATGAGTAGAAGAGGAATGTTAGTAAATAATTAAATAGAAGGAGGTGAGAGAGGGGGGAGAAAATTCGAATTTAATATAAAAGAAAAGGAAAAATATTTTTGTTTTTATTTTAAAAAATGTAGTTAGAATTTGAAAATTAAGAGAAGAAGTAAAATTAAAATTAAAAATTAAAACAATTAGTTAATGAAAAGAAATTTTGAAAAAGAGGTTAGTGATTTTCGAAAATTGGTGAGAGAAAAGTAGTTAGATGGTTTTGAAAAAGATAAGAATTTAAAAAGAATCAATCAAAAAGTTAAGTGGTGAATTGAAAAAATTTTTTGAAAATCAATTTTACAAAGATAAGAAGTTAGAAAAGATTTTGAAATTAAGTTTTGAAAAAGATATGATTTAAAGATATGATTGAAAATTTAATTTGAAAAAGATTTGAAAAGGAAATTAAAAAGATTCGATTTTGAACATTAAAGTTGATTACTTGACTAACAAGAAACAAAAAGATATGATTCTAAAATTAAAGAATGAACCTTTCTTAATAGGCAAGTAACAATCTTTAAAATTTTTGAATCAATCACATTAATTGTTAGTAAAGATTTTGAAATTATGAAACAAAATAAGAAAAATATTTTTGAAAATCAATTTGAACTTTTCAAAAATATGAAAGAAAAAATGAAAAAGATTTGATTTTTGAAAAAGATTTGAAAAAGATAGAATTTTTAAATTGAAAATTTGACTTGACTCATAAGAAACAATTAAATTTTAAAAACTTTTTTACTAAGTCAAACCAAATTTTCGAAAATTTATGAGAGAAAAAGGGAAAGATATTTTTTTGATTTTTGAAATATTATTTTGAAAAAGAAAATAAAGATTTCAAAATTTTTAATAAGAATTCCAGGAATCGGGTAATGTTAATTTAAAGCTCCGGTCCAGGAATTAGACATGGCTTACTAGCCAGCCAAGCTTTCAGTAAAAGCTCCGATCCAAAATACTAGACATGGCCAATGGCCAGCCAAGCTTTAGCATACAAATCAGGCGTACAATAGCTGATCAGATGGGAGTCCAAGGACTCTTGGTATGATAAGTTGAAACCTCAGTCCAAAAGAATTAGACATGGCTTCACAGCCAGCCAGACTTCAACAAATCATCATGAAACTCTAGATTCATTCTTAAAAATTCTGAAGAACAAAATAAAAAAAATTTTGAAAATTTTTCGAAAATAAAAAGCTTTAAAAATAAAAACTTAAAATTAAAATAAAATTACCTAATCTGAGCAACATGATGAACCGTCAGTTGTCCAAACTTGAACAATCCCCGGCAGCGGCGCCAAAAACTTGGTGCACGAAATTGTGATCTCTAGCAACGGCACCAAAAACTTGGTACGCACGTTTATAATCTCAAATTCTTTTTCACAACTCCGATACAACTAACCAGAAAGTGCACTGGGTCATCCAAGTAACAAACCTTACGTGAGTAAGGGTCGATCCCACGGTAATTGTCGGCTTGAAGCAAGCTATGGTCACCTTGTAAATCTTAGTCAGGCGGATTCAAATGGTTATGGAGATTTGATAATTAAAATATAAAATAGGATAGAAATATTTATGTAATTCATTGGTGAGAATTTCAGATAAGCATATGGAGATGCTTTTGTTCCTTCTGACCCTCTGCTTTCCTACTACTTTCATCCAATCATTCATACTCATTTCCGTGGCAAGCTGTATGTTGGGCATCACCGTTATCAATGGCTACTTCCCGTCCTCTCAGTGAAAATGGTCCAAATGCGCTGTCACCGCATGGCTAATCATCTATCGATTCTCGATCATGTTGGAATAGGATCCATTGATCCTTTTGCGTCTGTCACACGCCCAACACTCGCGAGTTTGAAGCTCGTCACAGTCATCCCTTCCCAGATCCTACTCGGAATACCACAGACAAGGTTTAGACTTTCTGGATCTCAGGAATGGCCGCCAATAATTCTAGCTTATACCACAAAGACTTCGATCTTTCGGAATGGAGGCTAAGAGATACACGCTCGATCTAAGGTAGAACGGAAGTGGTTGTCAGACACGCGTTCATAGGTTGAGAATAGTGATGAGTGTCATGGATCATCATATTCATCATGTTGAAGTGCAAGCGGATATCTTAGAATAGAAATAAGCTTGAATTGAATAAGAAAACAATAGTACTTTGCATTAATTCATGAGGAACAGTAGAGCTCCACACCTTAATCTATGGTGTGTAGAAACTCTACCGTTGAAAAATACATAAGTGATGAAGGTTCAGGCATGGCCGAATGGGCAGCCCCCTAAACGTGATCTCAGAATAGAAAATTAGTCAAAGACCAACCAGAGATGTGAAATAAATCACTAAAATTAGTTTTTATACTAAACTAGTAGCTAGGGTAACATAAGATAAGTAAGTGATGTAGAAATCCACTTCCGGGCCTACTTGGTGTGTGCTTGGGATGAGCATTGAGCTTTCATGTGTAGAGACTCTTTTTGGAGTTAAACACCAGGTTGTAGCCTGTTTCTGGCGTTTAACTCTGATTTGCAACCTGTTTCTGGCATTTAACTCCAGAATAGGGCAGGGAGTTGGCGTTTGAACGCTAGTTTGCGTCATCAAAACTTGTGCAAAGTATGGACTATTATATATTTCTGGAAAGCCCTGGGTGTCTACTTTCCAACGCAATTGAGAGCGCACCAATTGGGTCTCTGTAGCTCCAGAAAATCTACTTCAAACGCAGGGAGGTCAGAATCCAACAACATCTACAGTCCTTCTTCAGCATCTGAATAAGATTTTTGCTCAAGTCCCTCAATTTCAGCCAGAAATTACCTGAAATCACAGAAAAACACACAAGCTCATAGTAAAGTCCAGAAATGTGATTTTTATTTATAAACAAATAAGAATATACTAAAAACTAACTAAATAATACTAAAAACTATGTAAAAACAATGCCAAAAAGCGTATAAATTATCCGCTTATCACAACACCAAACTTAAATTGTTGCTTGTCCCCATGATGACAAGTCATCTTAGCCTAGTTTCACTAGTCTTTTTCTTTTGTTTTCACTTGAATTGTGCACTTTCTTGAGCCAAAAGCAAGCCAATTGGGTAGATTTTCATGTTTCCTTTGATTTAATCAACCATGTATGAATTCATGCTATTTCATGAGGTTTTATGCTATAATTGTCACATATTATGAAAGAATGAATATCTCATGATTTTAAGCATAGCTTTGATGTGTTTGGTTGATTAATGATAGGTGAAGAAAGCTTGAAGAAAGGTTGAAGCAAGAAGGAATGGCTAGGAGTAAAGAGAGGACAATGGAATAAGTGAAAATGAACCAGGAAGCAAAAAGCTGGACCAAAAGTTAGCCTCAAACTTTTGCACAAACTTTTGGGTGAAAAGTTAGCCCCAACGTTAGCCCCTAACTTTTGGGCTAACGTTGGCACATGAAAGTTACTCCCTGGGCACCAAAAGTTTGCGCCAACGTTAGCCCCTAACTTTGTGGCTAATGTTGGCATGAGAAAAACACCCCCTGGGCACCAAAAGTTTGCGCCAACGTTAGCCCCTAACTTTGTGGCTAACGTTGGCATGAGAAAAACACCCCCTGGCCACCAAAAGTTTGCGCCAACGTTAGCCTCTAACTTTTGGGCTAACGTTGGCACATGAACAATACAAAGGGGGAGCAAAAGTTTGCGCCAACGTTAGCCTGTAACTTTTGGGCTAACGTTGGCGCCATAAGTACACATAAGGAGGCCAACGTTGGAGCAAAAGTTAGACCCCTAACTTTTGCCCCAACGTGGATAGCAGCAAAGCATGGAGGCTGATAGTAAAAGTTAAAGTAAAAGTTAGCCTCAAACTTTTACTCAAACTTTTGCACAACTTCAACCCGGTTCAATTGGTTCACTTTGGTTCCTCTCCAAACTCCAAGAGCAATCAACCTAGGCCTCTCTCAACCCAATTCCACCAAGAGCAAAGGCCCAACTCAAGGCTTGAAGATCATTTGAAGAAAGTGTATAAATAGGATAGAATTCAAGTTTTTCGGGGAGCTTCCCTTTTAGTTTTTCAGAATAGCTTTCTTTTAAATTTTGCTGAGAGCTTTCCTTTTGAATTTTCATAATAGTTTTGGGAGCTTTTCCTTTTGAATTTTCATAATAGTTTTCGGAGAGCTTTGGATATTGAGTGATCTTTAATTTCTTAGTCTTGGGGAAGGAGAATTCACTTCTCTTCCTCTTAGTTTTATTGCTTTCAATTTCAATTACAATTGTCTTGGATCTTGGGTTGGAGAATTGAAGAAATTCTGTTTCAATCTCATCCTTGGATCTCTCTGCTTTATTTACTGCTTGATTGAATTTAATTTCTGTTAATTGCTCTTCATCTACTTTCCTTGCAATTTACAATTCCCTTGCAATTGTTCTTGTTGGATCTAGGAAGGCATTGAGATCTAGACTCGGTTTTCTAGTCTCCGGGTCCTGAGATCTGAACTTTCAATTTCTAATTCTCTGTTTACTGTTTTCATGTTCATTTACTTTTCTGCTTCAAGATCCGATTTAACCCAAGCCCTCTTCTACTTCTCTGCTTGATGCAAATTTACTTTTCCTTGTTTAATTTCTGCAAATCCAAGTCCCAATCCCCTTTACAATTCAAGTCATTTACATTTCTTGCACTTTAAGATTCCGCAATTTACATTTCTTGCATTCTAAGTTTCTGCCATTTAATTTCTTGTTCTTTAAGATTCAGCAATTTATTTCCTGTTCTCTTTAATTCCATGCAATTTAATTTCTGCAAATCACAAAATACTCAACCAAATCTTGATTCGCTTGACTAAATTAACCACTAAGCTAAAATTGCTCAATCCTTCAATCCCTGTGGGATCGACCTCACTCCCGTGAGTTTTTATTACTTGATGCGACCCGGTACACTTGCCGGTTAGATTTGGGTGTTTTGGAGAAATTCGTTTCTTCGCGAAAATACCCCATCAAGTTTTTGGCGCCGTTGCTGGGGATTGATTAGATTGACAATGATTAAGTGAGGTGGTAGTTTAGATCAAGCACTTTTTCTTTAATTTTGACTAACCCACTGACTGTTCGAGACTTTGTCTCTATTAACTCTAACTGCACTCAAGTTGCAGAGTGCTCTGTTTTAGTTTCTGGTTCTATTTGTGTTTCTGATTTTGTGATAGGAGGAAAGAGCGATGAGCCACACCTTTTGATCCTGAAACATTTTGGAGGTTGAGGAAAGAGGCAAGAGATAGAGGGGAGAAATGCTGGGATTCAAAAAATCCCCACTGAGAGTTTCTCACCAGGGGATAAAGTGATATTAAACACCCAACCAATGAAGGTGCCTCCACAATTATCTGAGTACTATACTGTGAACCGGATCCTTCCACATGAACACCTAGAGATCATCAAAGAGAAGACTGGAAGGAAGTTCACAGTAAGAAGAGAAAAGCTGAGGCACTATGATTTTCAGCCTCCATGATCAAAGAATGAAGGATGTCAAGCTAATGACAATAAAAGAGCGCTTGTTGGGAGGCAACACAACCTGAGGTAGTTTTCTATTCATAACTATTTTAATAAAAAGGTTAATTAGTTTTATCTATAATGCAAGAAGCTAAGTTTGGTGTTGCACACCAAAACAATCTAAAGGAGAATGCACGATTCTAAGTTTGGTGTTTCACCAAAATCCCATTATAAAACACATTCTCACTTTCTGCATAATGCTGGCTTCAAGCATGTTGAATGAACTAGTTATCTATTCTGCTGTTTCCTAGTTTTCAGTTTTATTGCTTTTGAAAAAGAAGAAGAAAAGAAAAAAAATTTATCACACATGGTTAATTTGATGCATGAAAACCATTGGCAAGGTACTAAGTTTGGTGTTCCCACACCAAAGTAAGTTCAAAAGCCCATAAATAAATCAGCCAGACTAACCATTGTTTCCAAGTGCTTGGGGAACAAGCAACTTTCAATATCATTGCAGAGGTCCATACAAGCTTTTGGAAGGATTAAGCATCATCAACCAACGAAACAAAAGATGAACCTAAAGGCCAGCAATGATGATGATGAGAAGAAGGAAAGCAAGTGAACTCCAAAAGGTTGTATTGTTAAGTGATTATCTTACATCAAACACTGCTATGATTGAGAGTGGTTTAGTTTCCCTGATTATCTGTCTGTTTAGCATGGTTTCTTTTCTGTAATTCAATAAGCAAGATGCTTGATCATTCACAACATTTTTCTCTTCAAAACTTGTTTGCACTCAATGTTCAAAAAAAAAAATTGCATCACATGAAAGTTCTTTGAAAAGAAGGATTGAGGAATTAAACAATTTTGAGGCAAGCAAAAGATTAGGAGAAGTGGTGGTTCTAGTTGTATGATTATGTATTGAGGTTGCATGCTTGTGAAAACTTGCATGGGAGCTCATAGGCAGGACATGAAGTTCAAAGAAGTACTGTGGAGATTCTCAAAAATTTATTGATCCAAGAAGCAGCAAACAAAACAAAAGAAAGAAAAAGAAAATACAAAAACAAAAAGAACATAGCCCAAGGCTCTGAGCATCAATTACTAGGCAGAAAAAGAAAGAAGAAACAAAACTCAAAGAGTTGTTAGCCTAGTAAATGCTTGTGGTTGAGTTGTGTCAAAGAAAGAGGCTTGAGCAAGTAAATCCTTAGGGGTGCTTTAACACCTAATACCTTAAAACCAACTGGTTTAGGAGTATTGATTGAAAGCTTATCTAAAGAGCCGCTTTGAGACATGACACTTAGAGTCAAGGCCAAAGCAAAGAAACTATAAGCTGCTTCAAGGTGACTACATATAAAGAGATCTCCATGATACCATTTGGATGAAAATCCTAAGACCTAAGACTCCCAATATGTGAGGACTAGTAAGCACTGAAGCCCTTGTATGAGCATAAAATTTAGAGTTCACCCCACTGTTACTTAATCACTTCACTCACAGGACTTTACAAGTTGTTCTTCAATCCATCTTAAATGAAAGAACCATTGAGCATAAATCATTCCTTGCTTGGGGACAAGCAAGCTTTAAGTTTGGTGTTGTGATGACAAGTCATCTTAGCCTAGTTTCACTAGTCTTTTTCTTTTGTTTTCACTTGAATTGTGCACTTTCTTGAGCCAAAAGCAAGCCAATTGGGTAGATTTTCATGTTTCCTTTGATTTAATCAACCATGTATGAATTCATGCTATTTCATGAGGTTTTATGCTATAATTGTCACATATTATGAAAGAATGAATATCTCATGATTTTAAGCATAGGTTTGATGTGTTTGGTTGATTAATGATAGGTGAAGAAATCTTGAAGAAAGGTTGAAGCAAGAAGGAATGGCTAGGAGTAAAGAGAGGACAATGGAATAAGTAAAAATGAACCAGGAAGCAAAAAGCTGGACCAAAAGTTAGCCTCAAACTTTTGCACAAACTTTTGGGTGAAAAGTTAGCCGCAACGTTAGCCCCTAACTTTTGGGCTAACGTTGGCACATGAAAGTTACTCCCTGGGCACCAAAAGTTTGCGCCAACGTTAGCCCCTAACTTTGTGGCTAACGTTGGCATGAGAAAAACACCCCCTGGGCACCAAAAGTTTGCGCCAACGTTAGCTCCTAACTTTGTGGCTAATGTTGGCATGAGGAAAACACCCCCTGGCCACCAAAAGTTTGCGCCAACGTTAGCCTCTAACTTTTGGGCTAACGTTGGCACATGAACAATACAAAGGGGGAGCAAAAGTTTGCGCCAACGTTAGCCTCTAACTTTGGGCTAACGTTGGCGCCATAAGTACACATAAGGAGGCCAACGTTGGAGCAAAAGTTAGACCCCTAACTTTTGCCCCAACGTGGATAGCAGCAAAGCATGGAGGCTGATAGTAAAAGTTAGAGTAAAAGTTAGCCTCAAACTTTTACTCAAACTTTTGCACAACTTCAACCCGGTTCAATTGGTTCACTTTGGTTCCTCTCCAAACTCCAAGAGCAATCAACCTAGGCCTCTCTCAACCCAATTCCACCAAGAGCAAAGGCCCAACTCAAGGCTTGAAGATCATTTGAAGAAAGTGTATAAATAGGATAGAATTCAAGTTTTTCGGGGAGCTTCCCTTTTAGTTTTTCAGAATAGCTTTCTTTTAAATTTTGCTGAGAGCTTTCCTTTTGAATTTTCATAATAGTTTTGGGAGCTTTTCCTTTTGAATTTTCATAATAGTTTTCGGAGAGCTTTGGATATTGAGTGATCTTTAATTTCTTAGTCTTGGGGAAGGAGAATCCACTTCTCTTCCTCTTAGTTTTATTGCTTTCAATTTCAATTACAATTGTCTTGGATCTTGGGTTGGAGAATTGAAGAAATTCTATTTCAATCTCATCCTTGGATCTCTCTGCTTTATTTACTGCTTGATTGAATTTAATTTCTGTTAATTGCTCTTCATCTACTTTCCTTGCAATTTACAATTCCCTTGCAATTGTTCTTGTTGGATCTAGGAAGGCATTGAGATCTAGACTCGGTTTTCTAGTCTCTGGGTCCTGAGATCTGAACTTTCAATTTCTAATTCTCTGTTTACTGTTTTCATGTTCATTTACTTTTCTGCTTCAAGATCCGATTTAACCCAAACCCTCTTCTACTTCTCTGCTTGATGCAAATTTACTTTTCCTTGTTTAATTTCTGCAAATCTAAGTCCCAATCCCCTTTACAATTCAAGTCATTTACATTTCTTGCACTTTAAGATTCCGCAATTTACATTTCTTGCATTCTAAGTTTCTGCCATTTAATTTCTTGTTCTTTAAGATTCAGCAATTTATTTCCTGTTCTCTTTAATTCCATGCAATTTAATTTCTGCAAATCACAAAATACTCAACCAAATCTTGATTTGCTTGACTAAATTAACCACTAAGCTAAAATTGCTCAATCCTTCAATCCCTGTGGGATCGACCTCACTCCCGTGAGTTTTTATTACTTGATGCGACCCGGTACACTTGCCGGTTAGATTTGGGTGTTTTGGAGAAATTCGTTTCTTCGTGAAAATACCCCATCACCCCAAGCAACCGAAAATCAAATAGGATAAAAAGAAGAGAATATACTATAAATTCCAAAATATCAATGAAACTTAGCATCTCACTTTATCTGAACAGTTTTAGCATCTCACTTTATCTTTTGAAGTTCAAAATGATTGGCATCTTAGGAACTTAGAATTCAGATAGTGTTATTGATTCTCCTAGTTCAGTATGTTGATTCTTGAACACAGTTACTTTATGAGTCTTGGCCGTGGCCTTAAGCACTTTGTTTTCCAGTATTACCACCGAATACATAAATGCCACAGACACATAACTGGGTGAACCTTTTTAGATTGTGACTCAGCTTTGCTAGAGTCACCAATTAGAGGTGTCCAGGGTTCTTAAGCACACTATTTTTTTGCTTTGGATCACGACTTTTACCGCTCAGTCACAAGCTTTTAACTTAACACCTTCACGCCACAAGCACATGGTTAGGGACAGCTTGTTTTAGCCGCTTAGGCCAGGATTTTATTCCTGTTGGCCCTCTTATCCATTAATGCTCAAAGCCTTGGATCCTTTTTACCCTTGCCTTTTGGTTTAAAGGGTTACTGGCTTTTTGCTCTTGCCTTTTGGTTTAAAGAGCTCTTGGCTTTTTCTGCTTGCTTTTGCTTTTTCTTTTTCTTTTTTTTTTTCTTATTTATATTCTAAGATATCCGATTGCACTTCAACATGATGAATATGATGATTCGTGACACTCATCACTATTCTCAACCTATGAACGCATGCCTGACAACCACTTCCGTTCTACCTTAGATCGAGCGTGTATCTCTTAGCCTCCATTCCGAAAGATCGGAGTCTTCGTAGTATAAGCTAGAATTATTGGCGGCCATTCCTGAGATCCGAAAAGTCTAAATCTTGTCTGTGGTATTCTGAGTAGGATCTGGGAAGGGATGACTGTGACGAGCTTCAAACTCGCAAATGTTGAGCGTGTGACAGACACAAAAGGATCAATGGATCCTATTCCAACATGATCGAGAACCGACAGATGACTAGCTATGCGGTGACAGCGTATTTGGACCATTTTCACTGAGAGGACGGGAGGTAGCCATTGACAACGGTGATGCCCAACATACAGCTTGCCCTGGAAAGGAGTATGAATGATTGGATGAAAGCAGTAGGAAAGCAGAGGGTCAGAAAGAACAAAAGCATCTCCATACGCTTATCTGAAATTCTCACCAATGAATTACATAAGTATTTCTATGCTATTTTATATTTTAATTATCAAATCTCCATAACCATTTGAATCCGCCTGACTGAGATTTACAAGGTGACCATAGCTTGCTTCAAGCCAACAATCTCCGTGGGATCGACCCTTACTCACGTAAGGTTTATTACTTGGACGACCCAGTGCACTTTCTGGTTAGTTGTATCGGAGTTGTGAAAAAGAATTTGAGATTATAAACGTGCGTACCAAGTTTTTGGCGCCGTTGCTAGAGATCACAATTTCGTGCACCAAGTTTTTGGCGCCGTTGCCGGGGATTGTTCAAGTTTGGACAACTGACGGTTCATCATGTTGCTCAGATTAGGTAATTTTATTTTAATTTTAAGTTTTTATTTTTAAAGCTTTTTATTTTCGAAAAATTTTCAATATTTTTTTTTATTTTGTTCTTCAGAATTTTTAAGAATGAATCTAGAGTTTCATGATGATTTGTTGAAGTCTGGCTGGTTGTGAAGCCATGTCTAATTCTTTTGGACCGAGGTTTCAACTTATCATCACAAGTGTCCTTGGACTCCCATCTGATCAGCTGTTGTATGCCTGATTTGTATGCTGAAGCTTGGCTGGCCATTGGCCATGTCTAGTGTTTTAGACCGGAGCTTTTACTGAAAGCTTGGCTGGCTAGTAAGCCATGTCTAATTCCTGGACCGGAGCTTTAGACTAACATTACACGATTCCTGGAATTCTTATTAAAAATTTTTAAATTCTTATTTTCTTTTTCAAAATAATTTTCGAAAAATCCAAAAAAAAATTAATAAAATCATAAAAAACAAAAAATTTGATGTTTCTTGTTTGAGTCTTGTGTCAGTTTTTAAGTTTGGTGTCAATTGCATGTGTTTTAATTTTTCTTTAAATTTTCGAAAATTCATGCATGTGTTCATCATAATCTTCAAGTTGTTCTTGATGATTTTTCTTGTTTGATCTTTGCATTTTCTTGTTGTGTATCTTTTCTTGTTTTTCATATGCAATTTGTTAGTGTCTCAACATTAAAAATTTCTAAGTTTGGTGTCTTGCATGTTTCTCTTTTCTTAAAAATTTTTAAAAATAAAGTTCTTGGTGTTCATCTTGACATTCAAAGTGTTCTTGCACGCATTGTGTGTTTTGATTCATAATTTTTATGTTTTGAGTCTTTTCGTTGTTTTTCTCTTTCTTCATTAAAAATTCAAAAATAAAAAAAATATCTTCCCCTTTTTCTCTCATAAATTTTTGAAAATTTGGTTTGACTTAGTAAAAAAGTTTTTAAAATTTAATTGTTTCTTATGAGTCAAGTCAAATTTTCAATTTAAAAATTCTATCTTTTTCATTTTTTCTTTCATATTTTCGAAAAGTTCAAATTGATTTTCAAAAATCTTTTTCTTATTTTGTTTCATAATTTCAAAATCTTTACTAACAATCAATGTGATTGATTCAAAAATTTTAAAGATTGTTACTTGCCTATTAATAAAGGTTCAATCTTTAAATTTTAGAATCATATCTTTTTGTTTCTTGTTAGTCAAGTAATCAACTTTAATGTTCAAAATCAAATCTTTTTAATTTCCTTTTCAAATCTTTTTCAAATTAAATTTTCAATCATATCTTTCAATCATATCTTTTTCAAAACTTAATTTCAAAATCTTTTCTAACTTCTTATCTTTGCAAAATTGATTTTCAAAAATTTTTTTCAATTAACCACTTAACTTTTTGATTGATTTTTTTTTAAAATTCCTATCTTTTTCAAAACCATCTAACTACTTTTCTCTCACCAATTTTCGAAAATCACTAACCTCTTTTTCAAAATTTCTTTTCATTAACTAATTGTTTTAATTTTTAATTTTAATTTTACTCCTTCTTTTAATTTTCGAATTCTAACTACATTTTTCAAAATAAAAACAAAAATATTTTTCCTTTTAGTTTAAATTAAATTCGAATTTTCTCGCCCCTCTCTCGCCTCCTTCTATTTAATTATTTACTAACATTCCTCTTCTACTCATAATTCGAACCCACTCTTCTCCTCTGTGTTCAAATTTTTTTCTCTTCTCCTTCTTCTATTCTTCTCTCCTTATACTTACATAAGGAATCTCTATACTGTGACATAGAGGATTCCATATTTTCTTTTCTGTTCTCTTCTTTTTTCATATGAGCAGGAACAAGGATACGAACATTCTTGTTGAAACTGACCCTGAACCTAAAAGGACTCTGAAGAGAAAGCTAAGGGAAGCTAAGGAACAACTCTCTGGAGAGGACCTGACAGAAATTTTCGAAAAAGGAGGAGACATGGCCGAACCTAATAACAATGGTGGAGATGCAAGGAAGATGCTTGGTGACTTCGTTGCACCCTCTTCTGACTTCTATGGAAGAAGCATCTCAATTCTTGCCATTGGAGCAAACAACTTTGAGCTCAAGCCTCAATTAGTTTCTCTAATGCAGCAGAATTGCATGTTTTATGGACTTCCAATGGAAGATCCTCATCAGTTTTTAGCTGAATTCTTGCAAATCTGTGACACTATCAAGACCAATGGAGTTGATCCCGAGGTCTACAGGCTTATGCTTTTCCCTTTTGCTATAAGAGACAGAGCTAGAACATGGTTGGATTTACAACCTAAGGATAGCCTGAAATCTTGGGATAAGCTGGTCAGTGCTTTCCTGGCCAAATTCTTTCCACCTCAAAAGATGAGCAAGCTTAGAGTGGAAATCCAAACCTTCAGACAGAAGGAAGGAGAATCCCTCTATGAAGCTTGGGAAAGATACAAGCAACTGATCAAAAGGTGTCCTACTAACATGCTTCCAGAATGGAGCATCATAAGTATATTCTATGATGGTCTGTCTAAGTTGTCAAAAATGTCATTGGACTATTCTACAGGAGGATCTCTTCACTTGAAAACCCCTGCAGAAGCTCAGGAACTCATTGAAATAGTTGCAAATAACCAGTTCATGTACACCTCTGAGAGGAATCCTGTGAACAATGGGACGCCTCAGAAGAAGGGAGTTCTTGAAATTGATACTCTGAATGCCATATTAGCTCAGAACAAAATATTGACTCAGCAAGTCAATATGATTTCTCAGAGTTTGAATGGATTGCAAGCTGCATCCAACAGTACTAAAGAAGCATCTTCTGAAGAAGAAGCTTATGATCCTGAGAACCCTGCAATAGCAGAGGTGAATTACATGGGAGAACCCTATGGAAACACCTATAATCCTTCATGGAGAAATCATCCAAATTTCTCATGGAAGGACCAACAGAAGCCTCAACAAGGCTTCAATAATAATGGTGGAAGGAATAGGTTTAGCAATAGCAAGCCTTTTCCATCATCTTCTCAGCAACAGACAGAAAATTCTGAACAGAGCCATTCTGGCCTAGCAACCATAGTCTCTGATCTATCCAAGACCATACTAAGTTTCATGAATAAAACAAGGTCCTCCATTAGAAATTTGGAGGCACAGGTGGGTCAGCTGAGTAAGAAGATTACTGAAACTCCTCCCAGTACTCTCCCAAGCAATACAGAAGAAAATCCCAGGAGAGAGTGCAAGGCCATTACTTGGTATGATCGAATGCCTAGAGGAGGAGGAGGACGTGAATCCCAGTGAGGAAGACCTCTTGGGATGTCCTCTGGACCGAAAGGAGTTTCCCTTTGAGGAACCAAAGGAATCTGAGGCTCATACAGAGACCATAGAGATTCCATTAAACTTTCTTCTTCCATTCATGAGCTCTGATGAATATTCTTCCTCTGAAGAGGATGAGGACATCACTGAAGAGCAAGTTGCTAAATATCTAGGAGCAATCATGAAGTTGAATGCCAAGTTATTTTGTACTGAGACTTGGGAGGATGAACCACCCTTGTTAACCAATGAACTGAATGCATTAATGAGGCAGACATTACCTCAGAAGAAATCGGATCCCGAAAAATTCTTCATACCGTGTACCATAGGCACCATGACCTTTGAGAAGGCTCTATGTGACCTGGGATCAGGGATAAACCTCATACCCCTCTCTGTAATGGAGAAACTGGGAATCTTTGAGTTACAAGCTGCAAGAATCTCACTAGAGATGGCAGACAAATCCATGAAACAGGCTTATGGACTAGTAGAGGTCATGCTAGTGAAGGTTGAAAGCCTTTACATCCCTGCTGATTTCATAATCCTAGACACTGGGAAGGATGAGGATGAATCCATCATTCTTGGCAGACCCTTCCTGGCCACAGCAAAAGCAGTGATTGATGTTGACAGAGGAGAGTTGGTCCTTCAGTTGAATGAGGATTACCTTGTATTCAGAACTCAAGGTTCTCCTTCTGTAACCATGGAGAGGAAGCATGAAAAGCTTCTCTCAGTACAGAGTCAAACAAAACCCCCACATTCAAACTCTAAGTTTGGTGTTGGGAGGCCACAACCAACATCTTGTTTTGGTGTTGAGAGGCCTCAACATTGCTCTGATTTTCTGTGAGGCTCCATGAGAGCTCAATGTCAAGCTATTGACACTAAAGAATCACTTATTGGGAGGCAACCCAATGTTATTTAATTATATCTATTTATTTTCCATTGTTATTTTATGTTTTCTTTAGGTTGATGATCATGTGAAGTCACAAAAACAACTGAAAAATAAAAAACAGAATGAAAAATAGCATTAAAAATAGCTCACCCTGGAGGAAGAGCTTACTTGTGTTTAAACGCCAGTAAGTAGCATCAAACTGTCTTTTAACGCTAGAAAGAAGCATCAAGCTAGCGTTAAACGCCAGAAACAAGCACCAGACTGGCGTTTAACACCAGAACAGAGCATGGAATTGGTGTTTAACAACAAAAATGGGAGAAAAGCTGGCGTTAAACGCCAGAAACAAGCAGCAAGCTGGCATTTAACGCCAGACATGAATTCTAAGAGCGTTTTGCACGCCTAAATGGAGTAGGGATGCTAAGTCCTTGACCCCTCTGGATCTGTGAACCCCATAGGATCCCCACCTACCCCACCTCTTCTTCTCTCCTCTTCACACCTTTTCATAACACTCTTCCCCAAATACCCTTCACCAATCACCTCCATACATCTTCCCCAAATACCCTTAACCACTCACATCCATCCACTCTTCCCCATAAACCCCACCTACCTCCAAAATTCAAATTCTTTTCCCTCCCAAACCCAAACCTAATGGCCGAAACCTACTCTCCCCCCACCCTTATATAAACCCCTTAACACTACTCTATTTTCACACATCACAAACACTACTTCCCCCCTTGGCCGAATACACTCTCTCACTCCATCTCTTCTATTTTCTTCTTCTTCTACTACTTTCTCTCTTCTTTTGCTCGAGGACAAGCAAACTTTTTAAGTTTGGTGTGGTAAAATCATTGCTTTTTGTTTTTCCATAACCATTAATGGCACCTAAGGCCAGAGAAACCTCAAGAAAGAGGAAAAAGAAGGCAATTGCTTCCACCTCTGAGTCATGGGAGATGGAGAGATTAATCTCAAAGGTCCATCAAGACCACTTCTATGAAATTGTGGCCAAGAAAAAGGTGATCCCTGAGGTTCCTTTTAAGCTCAAAAAGAGCGAGTATCCGGAGATTCAACAAGAGATTAGAAGAAGAGGATGGGAAGTACTCTCCAATCCTATTCAACAAGTCAGAATCTTAATGGTTCAAGAGTTCTATGCAAACGCATAGATCACTAGGAACCATGATCAAAGTATGAACCCGAATCCAAAGAATTGGCGTACAATGGTTCGGGGGAAATACTTAGATTTCAGTTCGGAAAATGTAAGGTTGGCGTTCAACTTGCCAATGATGCAAGAAAACGCACGCCCCTACACTAGAAGGGTCAACTTTGATCAAATGTTGGACCAAGTCCTCATGGACATATGTGTGGAAGGAGCCCAATAGAAAGTTGGCTCAAGAGGCAACCCGGTTCAATTGAGAAAACCGGACCTTAATTCTGTAGCTAGAAGATGGTTGGAGTTCATCCAACGCTCTATCATTCCTACTAGCAACCGATCCAAAGTAACTGTAGATCAGGCCATCATGATCCATAGTATCATGATTGGGGAGGAAGTGGAAGTTCATGAGATTATACTTCAAGAACTCTACAAAGTGGCTAACAAGTCCTCTACTTTGGCAAGGTTAGCCTTTCCTCACCTCATTTGCCACCTCTGCAATTTGGCTGGGATTGACATAGAGGGAGATATCCTCATTGATAAGGACAAGCCCATCACTAAGAAAAGGATGGAGCAAACAAGAGATCATAGACCTCAACAAGAGCGTGAGGAAATTCCTCACCATGAAATCCCTGATATGCCTCAAGGGATGCACTTTCCTCCACAAAATTATTGGGAGCAAATCAACACCTCCCTAGGTGAATTAAGTTCTAACATGGGACAACTAAGGATGGAACACCAAGAGCACTCCATCATTCTCCATGAGATTAGAGAAGATCAAAGAGCTATGAGGGAGGAGCAACAAAGACAAGGAAGAGACATAAAGGAGCTCAAGAGCACCATTGATTCTTCAAGAAGAGGAAGACGCCACCCTCACTAAGGTGGACCCGTTCCTTAATCTTCTTGTTCTTATTTTTCTGTTTTTCGGTTTTTGAGCCTTATGTTTTATTTTTGTTTGTGTCTTTACTATATGATCATTAACGTTTAAGTGTCTATGTCTTATAGCTATGAATGTCCTATGAATCCATCACCTCTCTTAAATGAAAATTTTTTAATTACAAAAGAACAAGAAGTACATGATTTCGAATTCATCCTTGAAATTAGTTTAATTATTTTGATGTGGTGATAATACTTATTGTTTTCTGAATGAATGCTTGAACAGTGCATATGTCTTTTGAATTTGTTGTTTATGAATGTTAAAACTGTTGGCTCTTGAAAGAATGATGGAAAAAGGAGAAATATTATTTGATAATCTGAAAAATCATAAAATTGATTCTTGAAGTAAGAAAAAGCAGTGAATAAACAAGGCTTGCGAAAAAAAAGAAGAAAAAATATGGCAAAAATAAAAGAAAAAAGAAAGAAAAAGAAAAAGCAAAAGCAAGCAGAAAAAGCCAAGAGCTCTTCAAACCAAAAGGCAAGAGCAAAAAGCCAGTAACCCTTTAAACCAAAAGGCAAGGGTAAAAAGGATCCAAGGCTTTGAGCATTAATGGATAGGAGGGCCCACAGGAATAAAATCCTGGCCTAAGCGGCTAAAACAAGCTGTCCCTAACCATGTGCTTGTGGCGTGAAGGTGTCAAGTTAAAAGCTTGAGACTGAGCGGTGAAAGTCGTGGTCCAAAGCAAAAACAGAGTGTGCTTAAGAACCATGGACACCTCTAATTAGGGACTCTAGCAAAGCTGAGTCACAATCTGAAAAGGTTCACCCAGTTATGTGTCTGTGTCATTTATGTATCCGGTGGTAATATTGGAAAACAAAGTGCTTAGGGCCACGGCCAAGACTCATAAAGTAGCTATGTTCAAGAATCAACATACTGAACTAGGAGAATCAATAACACTATCTGAATTCTGAGTTCCTATAGATGCCAATCATTCTGAACTTCAAAGGATAAAGTGAGATGCCAAAACTGTTCAGATGCAAAAAGCTACTATTCCCGCTCATCTAATTGGAGCTAAGTTTCATTGATATTTTGGAATTTATAGTATATTCTCTTCTTTCTATCCTATTTTATTTTCAGTTGCTTGGGGACAAGCAACAATTTAAGTTTGGTGTTGTGATGAGCGGATAATTTATACGCTTTTTGGCATTGTTTTTACATAGTTTTTAGTATGATTTAGTTAGTTTTTAGTATATTTTTATTAGTTTTTAAATAAAAATCACATTTCTGGACTTTACTATGAGCTTGTGTGTTTTTCTGTGATTTCAGGTAATTTCTGGTTGAAATTGAGGGAGTTGAGCAAAAATCTGAATCAGAGGCTGAAGAAGGACTGCAGATGCTGTTGGATTCTGACCTCCCTGCACTAAAAGTAGATTTTCTGGAGCTACAAATACTTAATTGGCACACTCTCAATTGCTTTGGAAAGTAGACATCCAGGGATTTCCAGCAATATATAATAATCCATACTTTGCACGAGTTTTGACGACGCAAACTGGCGATCAAACGCCAACTCCCCAACCTGTTTCTGGCGTTTAACTCCAGAATAGGGCAGAGAGTTGACATTTGAACGCCAGTTTGTGTCATCAAAACTCGTACAAAGTATGAACTATTATATATTCCTGGAAAGCCCTGGATGTCTACTTTCCAACACAATTGAGAGCGCGCCAATTGGGTTTTTGTAGCTCCAAAAAATCTACTTCGAGTGCAGGGAGGTCAGAATCCAACAGCATCTGCAGTCCTTCTTCAGCCTCTGAATCAGATTTTTGCTCAAGTCCCTCAATTTTAGCCAGAAATTACCTGAAATCATAGAAAAACACACAAGCTCATAGTAAAGTCCAGAAATGTGATTTTTATTTAAAAACTAATAAAAATATACTAAAAACTAACTAAATCATACTAAAAACTATGTAAAAACAATGGCAAAAAGTGTATAAATTATCCGCTCATCACAACACCAAACTTAAATTGTTGCTTGTCCCCAAGCAACTGAAAATAAAATAGGATAGAAAGAAGAGAATATACTATAAATTCCAAAATATCAATGAAACTTAGCTCCAATTAGATGAGGGGGACTAGTAGCTTTTTGCATCTGAACAGTTTTGGCATCTCACTTTATCCTTTGAAGTTCAGAATGATTGGCATCTATAGGAACTCAGAATTTAGATAGTGTTATTGATTCTCCAAGTTCAGTATGTTGATTCTTGAACACAGCTACTTTATGAGTCTTGGCCGTGGCCCTAAGCACTTTGTTTTCTAGTATTACCACCGGATACATAAATGCTACAGACACATAATTGGGTGAACCTTTTCAGATTGTGACTCAGCTTTACTAGAGTCCCCAATTAGAGGTGTCCAGGGTTCTTAAGCACACTCTTTTTTTGCTTTGGACCACGACTTTCGCCGCTCAGTCTCAAGCTTTTAACTTGACACCTTCATGCCACAAGCACATAGTTATGGACAGCTTGTTTTGGCCGCTTAGGCCAGGATTTTATTCCTGTGGGCCCTCCTATCCATTAATGCTCAAAGCCTTGGATCCTTTTTACCCTTGCCTTTTGGTTTAAAGGGTTACTGGTTTTTTGCTCTTGCCTTTTGTTTTAAAGCGCTCTTGGCTTTTTCTGCTTGCTTTTTCTTTTTCTTTTTCTTTCTTTTTTTCTTTTATTTTTGCCATATTTTTTCTTCTTTTTTTTTGCAAGCCTTGTTTATTCACTGCTTTTTCTTGCTTCAAGAATCAATTTTATGATTTTTCAGATTATCAAATAACATTTCTCCTTTTTCATTATTCTTTCAAGAGCCAACAATTTTAACATTCATCAACAACAAATTCAAAAGATATATGCACTGTTCAAGCATTCATTCAGAAAGCAGAAAGTATTGTCACTACATCAAAATAATTAAACTAATCTCAATGATGAATTCGAAATTCATGTACTTCTTGTTCTTTTGTAATTAAAGCATTTTTCATTTAAGAAAGGTGATAGATTCATAGGACATTCATAGCTTTAAGACATAGACACTTGAACACTAATGATCATGTAATAAAGACACAAACATGAATAAACATAGAGCATAGTGAACGAAAAATAGAAAAATAAAGAACAAGGAAATTAAAGAACGGGTCCACCTTAGTGATGGCGGCTAGTTCTTCCTCTTGAAGATCTTATGGAGTGCTTTAGCTCCTCAATGTCTCTTCCTTGACTCTGTTGCTCCTCTCTCATAGCTCTTTGATCTTCTCTAATTTCATGGAGGAAATTGCATCCCTTGAGGCATCTCAGGGATTTAATGATCAGAAATTTCCTCATGCTCTTGTTGAGGTCCATGAGTGGGCTCTCTTGTTTGCTCCATCCTTTTTCTAGTGATGAGCTTTTGAGATGAATCTCTCCATCTCCCATGACTCAGAGGTGGAAGCAATTTCCTTCCCTTTCCTCTTTCTAGAGGTTTCTCCGGCCTTAGGTTCCATTAATGGTTATGAAAAAAAAAACAAAAAAGTGAGATTTTCCACACCAAACTTAAAAGGTTTGCTCGTCCTCGAGCAAAAGAAGAAAGAAAGGAGGAGAAGAAGAAGAGATGGAGGAGATGGAGGTGTGTGAATTGTTTGGCCAAGGGGGGTTTTAGGTGGTTATGATGTGTGAAAAGGAAGGAGTGATGGTTTGAATTTGAGTGGGTGGGTGATGGTTTTGGAGGAGTAATGGAGGTGATTGGTGGAGGTTATTTGGGGAAGAGTGTTATGGAAAGGTGTGAAGAGGAGAGAAGAAGATATGGTGTAGGTGGGGATCCTGTGGGGTCCACAGATCCTGAGGGGTCAAGGACTTATCATCCCTGCTCCATTTAGGCGTGCAAAACGCCCTTAGAGTGCAATCCTGGCATTTAACGCCAGCTGCTACTTGTTTCTGGCGTTAAACGCCAGCTTTTCTCCCTTTATTGGCGTTTAACGCCAAGTTGGTGCTTGTTTCTGGCGTTAAACGCCAGACTGTAGCTTGTTTCTAGCGTTTAACGCCAGCTTGATGCTTCTTTCTGGCGTTAAACGCCAGTCTGATGCTTCTTACTGGCGTTTAAACGCTAGTAAGCTCTTCCTCCAGGGTGAGCTATTTTTTATGCTATTTTTCCTTCTATTTTTTATTTTGCTTTAATTTTTGTGACTCCACATGATCATCATCCTAAAGAAAATATAAAATAAAAATGGAAAACAAAAAATTAACATAGGTAAGTAAAAATTGGGTTGCCTCCTAGTAAGCGCTTCTTTATTGTCTTTAGCTGGACTTTACTGAGCTTTTAATCTAGTCTTAGCTTTGAGCATTCTTGCTCAACATTGCCTTCAAGATAATGCTTGATTCTCTGTCCATTAACAATGAACTTCTTATTAGAATCAATGTCTTGAAGCTCCACATAGCCATATGGTGACACACTTGTAATCACATATGGTCCCCTCCACCGGGATTTCAGTTTTCTGGGGAATAATCTGAGCCTAGAGTTGAATAGCAGAACCTTCTGTCCTGATTCAAGGACTCTAGATGACAGCTTTCTGTCATGCCACCTTTTTGCTTTCTCTTTGTAAAGCTTGGCATTTTCAAAAGCAGTGAGTCTGAATTCCTCTAGCTCATTCAGTTGGAGCAATCTTTTTTCTCCAGCTAATTTGGCATCAAAGTCTAAAAATCTGGTTGCCCAGTAGTCCTTATACTCCAGTTCCACGGGCAGATGACAGGCCTTACCATACACAAGCTGGTATGGAGAGGTCCCTATAGGAGTCTTGAATGCTGTTCTGTATGCCCAAAGAGCGTCATCCAAGCATCTTGCCCAATCCTTTCTATGGGTACTTACAGTCCGTTCCAGGATTCTTTTTAGTTCTCTATTAGAGATTTCAGCCTGCCCATTTGTCTGTGGATGATATGGAGTTGCCACCTTGTAGCTAATTCCATATCGGACCATAGTAGAGTAAAGTTGTTTGTTGCAAAAGTGAGTGCCCCATCACTGATTAGTGCTCTAGGGACACCAAACCTGCTGAAGATATGTTTCTGGAGGAACTTCAACACTGTCTTAGTATTATTGGTGGGTGTTTCAATGGCCTCTACCCATTTGGATACATAGTCGACTGCCACCAGAATATAAGTGTTTGTGTATGATGGTGGGAAAGGCCCCATGAAGCCAATACCCCATACGTCAAACAACTCAATCTCTAAGATCCCTTGCTGAGGCATGGCATAACTATGAGGCAGATTACCAGCTCTCTGGCAGCTGTCACAGTTACGCACAAACTCTCAGGAGTCTTTATAGAGAGTGGGCTAGTAGAAGCCACATTGGAGGACTTTTGTGGCTGTTCGCTCACCTCCGAAATGTCCTCCATATTGTGATCCATGACAATGCCATAGGATCTTCTGTGCTTCTTCTCTAGGCACACACCTACGGATTATTCCGTCTGCACATCTCTTAAAGAGATATGGTTCATCCCACAGGTAGTACTTTGCATCAGTAATTAATTTTTTCGTTTGTTGCCTGCTGTACTCCTTGGGTATGAATCTTGCAGCTTTATAGTTTGCAATGTCTGCAAACCATGGTGCTTCCTGAATGGCAAACAATTGCTCATCCGGAAAGGTTTCAGAGATGTCAATAGAGGGAAAGGACGCCCCTTCTACTGGTTCTATCCGGGAAAGATGATCAGCCACTTGGTTCTCTATCCCTTTTCTATCTCTTATTTCTATATCAAACTCTTGCAGAAGCAACACCCATCTTATGAGCCTGGGTTTTGAATTCTACTTTGTGAGTAGATATTTAAGATCAGCATGGTTAGTCTACACAATCACTTTTGATCGTACTAAGTATGATCTAAACTTGTCAATGGCATAAACCACTGTAAGCAATTTTTTTTCTGTGGTTGTGTAATTTTTCTGGGCATCTGATGGGATATTTTCGTGGAAAAACGAATTTCTCCAAAACACCCAAACTTAACCGGCAAGTGCACCGGGTCGCATCAAGTAATAATAACTCACGGGAGTGAGGTCGATCCCACAGGGATTGAAGGATTGAGCAATTTTAGTTTAGTGGTTGATTTAGTCAAGCGAATCAAGATTTGGTTGAGAGATTTGTGATTTGCAGAATTTAAATTGCATAGAAAGTAAAGGGAATGGGTAATTGGCATGAAATTAAAGAGAATAGGAATTAAAGTGCTGAATCTTAAAGAACAAGAAATTAAATGGCAGAAACTTAGAACGCAAGAAATGTAAATTGCAAAATCTTAAAGTGCAAGAAATGTAAATGGCTTGAATTGTAAAGGGAATGGGGAGTTGGATTTGCAGAAATTAAACAAGGAAATGTAAAATTACAACAAGCAGAGAAATAGAAGAAGACATGGATTGAATCGGATCTAAAATAGAAAAGTAAAATGAGCATGAAAGCAGTAAACAGAGGATGTAAAATTGGAATTTAGATCTCAGGACCCAAGAGACTAGAAAACCAAGTCTAGATCTCAATGCCTTCTTAGATCCAACAAGAACAATTGCAAAGGAGATTGTAAATTGCAAAGAAAGTAGATGAAGAAGCAAGTAACCGAAACTGAAATTCAATTAAGCAGAAAATTAAACAAGATCCCAAGGTGAGATTGAAACAGAATTTCTTCAATTCTCCACCCAAAATCCAAGACAAGAAAAGTAAAGAGTGCTGGGCAAGAACAAGGAAGAAGAGATATCAATTCTACTCCCAAATTCTCTTCAATTAAACAACAATACTAAGAAAAATAAAAGTGAGCTCTAAGCAAAACTCAAAAGAAAGCTATTCTGAAAAACTAAAAAGGAAGCTCCCTGTATGAAAACTAAAAGCAAAAAAAAACCCTGAAAAACTTAAATCCTATGCTATTTATACACTTTCTTCAAATGGTCTTCAAGCCTTCAATTGGGCCTTTGCTCTTGATGGAATTGGGTTGAGAGAGGCCTTGGTTGATTGCTCTTGGAGTTTGGGGAAGAACCGAATTGAACCGGGTTGGAATCATGAAAGCTTGAGTAAAAGTTGGAGTAAAAGTTAGGGGCTAACTTTTGCTCCAACTTTTCACATCAGCACCCTTCCTTGCTGATACCAACGTTGGGGCAAAAGTTAGGGGTCTAACTTTTGCTCCAACGTTGGCCTCCCCTTGCTTATTCATGGCGCCAACGTTAGCAAAAAAGTTAGGGGCTAACGTTGGCGCAAACTTTTGCTAGCCCAGGGAGTGTTTTTCATGTGCCAACGTTAGCCAAAAAGTTAGGGGCTAACGTTGGCGCAAACTTTTGCTCATCCAGGGAGTGTTTTTCATGACAAAAGTTAGCCAAAAAGTTAGGGGCTAACTTTTGCTCCAGCTTTTGCCCAAAAGTTAGCCAAAAAGTTTGAGGCTAACTTTTGGTCCAGCTTTTGCCCAAAAGTTAGCCAAAAAGTTAGGGGCTAACTTTTGGTCTAGCTTTTTGGTTCCTGGTTCATTTTCAATTAATCCAAAAGTTTGAGCTAAAGTTTGAGGCAAACTTTTGCTCAAACTTTTTGTTCTCTCTTCCTCCTAGCCATTCCTTCTTGCATCAACCTTTCTCCAAGCTTTCTTCACCTATCATTAATCAACCAAACACATCAAAGCTAGGCTCAAAATCATGAGATATTCATTCTTTCATAATGTGTGACAATTATAGCATAAAACCTCATGAAATAGCATGAATTCATACATGGTTGATTAAATCAAAGGAAACATGAAAATCTACCCAATTGGCTTGCTTTTGGCTCAAGAAAGTGCATAATTCAATTGAAAACAAAAGAAAAAGGCTAGTGAAACTAGGCTAAGATGACTTGTCATCACAACACCAAACTTAAAGCTTGCTTGTCCCCAAGCAAGAAATGATTTATTGAGAAGAAAGAATGAAATGGAAGAGGATGTTCATGCTAGTAGAGTGTTATTGGTAGTTCATGGGGTTTTATGTGGATATGTACACAGTCACCTCTTATTGACTCTTAAGCCTAGAAAGCCTCCTTCAAGCTTCAAGTAACATACTTCTATGACCTCTTATTATTCCTTTATCCTTGGCTATTATCTTGTTCATAAGCTTTATTTGAGTGTCATGTGTAGCAAGTTCATTTCCTTTTCTTTATACTTGACACATTATTCACTATAGACACTTGGCTCACATTCCTTCTTAGAACATTGATGCCCAGCACCTCTTTGGGCTACTAAATGCCTTGTAGTTAGGTTGCTCTTGATAGTGGACTTTCAGCTGATGATCCC
Organism: Arachis ipaensis; assembly: GCF_059453495.1. NCBI lineage: Eukaryota > Viridiplantae > Streptophyta > Magnoliopsida > Fabales > Fabaceae > Arachis > Arachis ipaensis. The sequence continues at coordinate 83,897,991 of NC_142444.1, forward strand.
GGGTTAGTTAACCCAAGTCATCAAGTGTTGATGCACTCCAAAGAGCTTAATAATCCAAGCAGATCCTAATACAAAGACACCACAGGCATATATTCTAAGGTTCAAGCTATTGGTGTCCAGCTTTGTTTCTTTTTGTTTTTCTTTTGTTCTGCCACTTTTTGGCTATTTCTTTTTCTCCCCTTTTTTCTTTCTTTTTGTTTTTCTTTCTAACCAAGGATTTTTATTCGATTGAGATTCATAGACAGTAGCTACTTTCTACTTAAGAGGAGACATCCTAGTGTTCTTATTCATTAAAGGTGAGCTATTATACAATCACACGCATACCACCACTTACTTTTATTTTACTTCTATCTAACAGAGAACTATTTCACTTCACATTCAAACATTTCTTTTATTGAATTGAAAATGCAGGGGACAAAGCATGCTTTTTGTTCAGTGAAAGTAAACACACAAGCACACACATAGACTAGCTTACTTGTTCTAAGAGTGATTCTACTTGTATTAGATGAACACTTTAACAAAACACAAGTCAAAACATTTTTCAACAGTAAGAGTTAAGTGTCAATACAACCTATTGGTTTGCAGTTCCTTTATCCTTCCTTCTGTTGTGCCCTTTTGAGTTATGATGCATAGTGTCTTCAAATGGTGGTGAATTCCCTGCATACTTCTCAAAAGTTGCTTGCTTCTCAAGCCCTTAGATGACCAGTTAGTATGCATGAATTGAGTGTGGCTTATGGATTTAATTTGGTGTGGGGACACCAAACTTAAGTTCTTGCCACTTCTCTGGATACAGCAGGTTAACTCTAGGCAAAATCTTGTGTCCTTGCTAAAGGTTATGAAGTTAAGGCTAAAAAGTAGTTAAGTGGTTGAATAATCTGTTCGATTGCTTGGAGCTAACAATGTGCAGGAGGTTAGAATGTGCTTTTGAATGAGGTTTTGGTGGAACACCAAACTTAGAATCCTCTATTCTTCCTTAAGTTGTTTTTGGTGTGCAACACCAAACTTAGCTCCTTGCAATACATATCAATTATTCAACATTTTTATTGAAAAAGCTATGAAAAGAAAACTACCTCAGGTTGGGTTGCCTCCCAACAAGCGCTCTTTTATTGTCACTAGCTTGACATTGGGGTTTTCTTTTATGGTGGTTGAGGATTGTAGTGCCTCAGCTTGTCTCCCCTGACTGTGATCCTCCTCTTTGTTCTCTGGTGTTCAATTTCAGCGTGCTCTAATGAGAGTATGTTGCTGACAGTGTAATAGTCATCAGTCTGTTGGCTTGCTCCCAACTGTTGATATGTCAGTTGCACTTTGTCACCTTTGGAAAGCCCCTCTGTTGGAATCTTCCTGTTCTTCCAACCCCTTTTTGTTTTGTTTCTGCGTTTCATCCTTTCTTTCGTTGACCTTTCTTTTCTGGCCATAGGCTTACCTTGGGGATCTTTCATCCTTTCAGTGGCTAATACTCCAATATTCTCTTGGACTTCTTTATCAGTTTGCACAATCTTTTGCCTTGGGGTGTTGTTGTGAATCGTCTTGTTGCTTTCTTCCTTTAACTGTGATTCTTCCTTGTCAAGTTCCATATAGTTTTTCTTCTCATTACCAAACTGTGCTTCTGGTAACACCTTCAGAGTGACACTCTTATCATGCATTCTAAGAGTTAATTCTCCTTCCTCTATGTCTATGATAGCTCTAGCAGTGGCCAAGAATGGCCTTCCCAGAATAATAGAGTCACCATCATCCCCTTCTGAATTTAGAACCACAAAATCTGCAGGGTATATGAAATTGTCCACCTTGACCAGAAGGTTTTCAATCATACCCCTGGGGTATACTGTTGACTTATCTACTAGCTCTAGAGATATCTGTACTGGTTTAACTTCCTCTATATGCAGCTTTTTTACCAAGGAGGATGGTATTAAGTTGATACTTGCTCCTAGATCGCACATTGCTTTAGTGATGGTTAATTCCCCAACGGTGCAAGGTAGCAAAAAGCTCCCTGGATCTTCAAGCTTAGGGGGAAACCCTTTTTGAATCAAAGCCCTGCATTCCTTAGTGAGCAGTATGGTTTCCTTCTCATCCCAACTTCTTTTCTTGTTGATAAGCTCCTTCAAAAATTTGGCATACAGAGGCATTTGCTCAAGTGCTTCAGCAAAAGGAATATTGATTTCCAGCTTTTTGAAAGTTTCAAGGAACTTGTGAAAATGCTGGTCCCTGGTTTCTTTGTTGAACCTCTGGGGATATGGCAGTGGAGGTGTGATGCTCTTTCCTATTTGCTGCTGTCCCTGAGTCACTTCTGTTGAACCGTGTGGCTGGTTGTCTTTCTCTTTGAGTTTCTCAATTCTCTTGCTTGGCATCACAACTTGATCCTTGGCTTCATCTGCCTTTGTTTGCTCTTCATCTTCTATTGCACTTTTGTTGCTCTCTGCTTTCTTCTTTATAGTGTCATTATTGCTCATCAATGTTCTCCCACTCCTTAATTGTATCGCCTTGCATTCTTCCTTCGGATTTGGAATCGTGTCACTCGGCAGAGAGCTTGAGGGTCTCTCAAGAGAAATCTGCTTGGAGATTTGCCCCATCTGTCTCTCTAGGCTCTTCAGGGATGCTTCATGATTCTTGGTTGTCATTTCCTGGTGTTTCAACATTTTGTCTATCACGGCCTCCAAGTTAGTGATTCTTTGGGCTTCAGGTGATACTTGAGGTGGGTTATAGATGTGGGTGGTGGATGGTAGGCATTTTGGTTGGTGGGTTGGTTATTAGATTGGTACTGGTTGGGGTTGGGGTAGTTGTTTTGAGGTTTTCTGTAGGGGTTTTGGTTAGTCTGCTGCTGGTTGTGGTTTTGGTTGCTTCTTGGGTTGTTTTGGTTTGAGTTCCTCTGCCATGGTTGTTGGTTTTGGGTATGATTATCTCCCCATCTGAGGTTTGGGTGGTTCTTCCAGGATGGATTGTATGTATCACCATACACTTCATTTGGTCCTTGGTTGTGCATATACTGTACTTGCTCTTGTTGTTGTTCTTCTTGAGTTTCTTCATTTTGTCCCCATGTAGTTGATGGTTGGCTAGTGTTAACTGCTGCAACTTGGAGACTATCAATCCTCTTGGCCATTTGTTCAAATTGTTGTTGAATTTGCTGCTGCATCATCTTGTTTTGAGCCAAGATTGAGTCCACTCCTTCTAGCTCCATTACTCCTCTTTTTTGTGATGGTTGACGGTTTCTTTGATGAGCAAAGAAATATTGGTTTTTAGCCACCATATCAATGAGATTTTGAGCTTCCTCTGCAGTTTTCATGAGTTGCAAGGAACCTCCAGCTGAATGATCCAAAGCTTCTTGAGATTTCAATGTTAAGCCCTCATAGAAATTCTGCAGCTTATCCCACTCAGTGAACATTTCAGGAGGACATTTCCTGATTAGAGCCTTGTATCTCTCCCATGCCTCATGGATGGGTTCAGCCTCCATTTGTGTAAATGTTTGTACCTCAGTCTTCAACCTTATGATCCTTTGAGGTGGGTAAAATTTGGCAAGGAACTTGGTTACCAGATCATCCCAATTATTGATGCTGTCTCTTGGAAAGGATTCCAACCATTGAGTGGCCTTGTCTCTGAGAGAAAATGGGAATAGCAATAGCTTGTAGCTGTCAGGAGGCACACCATTAGTTTTAACAGTGTTACAAATCCTCAAGAAGGTGGATAGGTGTTGGTTCGGATCTTCAAGTGGTCCTCCACCAAAAGAGCAATTGTTTTGAACCAAAGTGATGAGTTGTAGCTTTAGTTCAAAATTGTTTGCATTGACATTTGGAGTTAAGATGCTACTTCCACAATGTCTAGGATTTGCAAAAGTATAGGAAGCTAAAACTCTCCTCTGGGGTGGATTGTTATTATTGTTGTCTGCTCTACCTGGTGGATTGGTTGAATGTTCCTCCATAACTTGGAATTCTTCTTCTGATTCCTCTTCTCCAACAATATTTTTCCCTCTTTCAACTCTTCTTAACCGTCTAAGAGTTCTTTCGTCTTGTTCATGAAAGATGGGTGTATTTCTTCTTGTACCTGACATACAAGCAGAACATAAGAAACACACAAACCAGTGACACTTCAATCTATTGCTAGAATGAAGTTTTAGTTAGCTTAAGCAAATATTCAAACAGTTAGTGGGTTAATTGAAAATTAAAGGACAGAAAAGAAAAAGTGCTTGATCTAGATTACCACCTCACTTAATCATTGTCAATCTAATCAATCCCCGGCAACGGCGCCAAAAACTTGATGGGATATTTTTGTGGAAAAACGAATTTCTCCAAAACACCCAAACTTAACCGGCAAGTGCACCGGGTCGCATCAAGTAATAATAACTCACGGGAGTGAGGTCGATCCCACAGGGATTGAAGGATTGAGCAATTTTAGTTTAGTGGTTGATTTAGTCAAGCGAATCAAGATTTGGTTGAGAGATTTGTGATTTGCAGAATTTAAATTGCATAGAAAGTAAAGGGAATGGGTAATTGGCATGAAATTAAAGAGAATAGGAATTAAAGTGCTGAATCTTAAAGAACAAGAAATTAAATGGCAGAAACTTAGAACGCAAGAAATGTAAATTGCAAAATCTTAAAGTGCAAGAAATGTAAATGGCTTGAATTGTAAAGGGAATGGGGAGTTGGATTTGCAGAAATTAAACAAGGAAATGTAAAATTGCAACAAGCAGAGAAATAGAAGAAGACTTGGATTGAATCGGATCTAAAACAGAAAAGTAAAATGAGCATGAAAGCAGTAAACAGAGGATGTAAAATTGGAATTTAGATCTCAGGACCCAAGAGACTAGAAAACCAAGTCTAGATCTCAATGCCTTCCTAGATCTAACAAGAACAATTGCAAAGAAGATTGTAAATTGCAAAGAAAGTAGATGAAGAAGCAAGTAACCGAAACTGAAATTCAATTAAGCAGAAAATTAAACAAGATCCCAAGGTGAGATTGAAACAGAATTTCTTCAATTCTCCACCCAAAATCCAAGACAAGAAAAGTAAAGAGTGCTGGGCAAGAACAAGGAAGAAGAGAGATCAATTCTCCTCCCAAATTCTCTTCAATTAAACAACAATACTAAGAAAAATAAAAGTGAGCTCTAAGAAAAACTCAAAAGAAAGATATTCTGAAAAACTAAAAGGGAAGCTCCCTGTATGAAAACTAAAAGCAAAAAAAAACCCTGAAAAACTTAAATCCTATGCTATTTATACACTTTCTTCAAATGGTCTTCAAGCCTTCAATTGGGCCTTTGCTCTTGATGGAATTGGGTTGAGAGAGGCCTTGGTTGATTGCTCTTGGAGTTTGGGGAAGAACCGAATTGAACTGGGTTGGAATCATGAAAGCTTGAGTAAAAGTTGGAGTAAAAGTTAGGGGCTAACTTTTGCTCCAACTTTTCACATCAGCAACCTTCCTTGCTGATACCAACGTTGGGGCAAAAGTTAGGGGTCTAACTTTTGCTCCAACGTTGGCCTCCCCTTGCTTATTCATGGCGCCAACGTTAGCAAAAAAGTTAGGGGCTAACGTTGGCGCAAACTTTTGCTAGCCCAGGGAGTGTTTTTCATGTGCCAACGTTAGCCAAAAAGTTAGGGGCTAACGTTGGCGCAAACTTTTGCTCATCCAGGGAGTGTTTTTCATGACAAAAGTTAGCCAAAAAGTTAGGGGCTAACTTTTGCTCCAGCTTTTGCCCAAAAGTTAGCCAAAAAGTTTGAGGCTAACTTTTGGTCCAGCTTTTGCCCAAAAGTTAGCCAAAAAGTTAGGGGCTAACTTTTGGTCTAGCTTTTTGCTTCCTGGTTCATTTTCAATTAATCCAAAAGTTTGAGCTAATGTTTGAGGCAAACTTTTGCTCAAACTTTTTGTTCTCTCTTCCTCCTAGCCATTCCTTCTTGCATCAACCTTTCTCCAAGCTTTCTTCACCTATCATTAATCAACCAAACACATCAAAGCTATGCTCAAAATCATGAGATATTCATTCTTTCATAATGTGTGACAATTATAGCATAAAACCTCATGAAATAGCATGAATTCATACATGGTTGATTAAATCAAAGGAAACATGAAAATCTACCCAATTGGCTTGCTTTTGGCTCAAGAAAGTGCATAATTCAATTGAAAACAAAAGAAAAAGGCTTGTGAAACTAGGCTAAGATGACTTGTCATCAGCATTATTTAAAACACGGCTAGCATAATAAATGACATGCAGAAGCTTGTTATGCCCCTGTCCCAATACTGCACCAATGGCATGGTCATTGGCATCACACATTAGTTCGAATGGTAATGTCCAGTCTGGTGCAGAAATAACTGGTGTTGTGACCAGCTTAGCTTTCAGGGTTTCAAACGCCTGCAGACACTCTGTGTCAAACACAAATGGCGTGTCAGCAGCTAGCAGATTGCTCAGAGGTTTTGCAATTTTTGAAAAATCCTTTATAAACCTCCTATAGAATCCTGCATGGCACATAAAGCTTCTGATTGCCTTAACATTGGCAGGTGGTGGTAATTTTTCAATTACTTCAACTTTAGCTTGATCCACCTCTATTCCCTTGTTTGAAATTTTATGCCCAAGGACAATCCCTTCAGTCACCATAAAGTGACATTTTTCCCAGTTTAAAACTAGGTTGGTCTCTTGGCATCTTTTCAGAACAAGTGCTAAATAGTTAAGGGAGGAGCTGAATGAGTCTCCAAATACTGAAAAGTCATCCATGAAGACTTCCAAAAATTTCTCTACCATATCAGAGAAGATAAAGAGCATGCACCTCTGAAAGGTTGCAGGTGCATTGCACAGACCAAAAGGCATCCTTCTGTAAGCAAACACTCCAGAAGGGCATGTAAATGCTGTTTTCTCTTGGTCCTGAGGATCTACTGCAATTTGGTTATAACCGGAATAGCCATCCAAAAAGCAGTAGTATTCATGACCTGCTAGTCTTTCTAGCATCTGATCTATGACTGGTAAAGGAAAGTGATCCTTCCTGGTGGCTGTATTGAGCCTTCTATAATCAATACACATACGCCACCCTGTAACTGTTCTTGTAGGAACCAGTTCATTTTTTTCATTATGAACCACTGTCATGCCTCCCTTCTTGGGGATAACTTGGACAGGGCTCACCCAGGGGCTATCAAAAATGGAATAAATAATCCCAGCCTCCAGTAACTTGGTGACCTCTTTCTACACCACCTCCTTCATGGCTGGATTTAGCCGCCTCTGTGGTTGAACCACTGGCTTAGCATCGTCCTCCAATAGGATCTTGTGCATGCATCTTGCTGGGCTGATGCCCTTAAGATCACTTATGGACCACCCAAGGGCTGCTTTGTGTGTCCTTAGCACTTGAAGTAGTGCTTTCTCTTCCTGTGGATTTAAAGCAGAGCTTATGATCACTGGAAAAAGTCTCACCTTCTCCCAGAAATGCGTATTTCAGGGATGATGATAGTGGTTTGAGCTCGGGTTTAGGAGGTTTCTCCTCTTCCTGAGGAGATTTCAGAGGCTCTTTCATCTCCTCTGATTCCTCCAGATCAGGCTGGACATCTTTAAAGATATCTTCTAGCTCTGATTCGAGACTCTCAGCCATGTTGATCTCCTCTACCAGGGAGTCAATAATATCAACCCGCATGCAGTCTTTTGATGTGTCTGGATGCTTCATTGCCTCAACGGCATTCAGCTTGAATTCGTCCTCATTGACTCTTAAGGTCACCTCCCCTTTTTGGACATCAATGAGGGTTCGTCCAGTTGCTAGGAAGGGTCTTCCTAGAATGAGAGTTGCACTTTTGTGCTCCTCCATTTCCAGCACTACAAAGTCAGCGGGAAAGGCAAATGGCCCAACCTTGACAATCATGTCCTCAATTATGCCTGATGGATATTTAATGGTGCCATCAGCAAGTTGAAAACATATCTGGATTGGTTTGACCTCTTCAGCCAAGACGAGCTTTCTGATAGTAGATGCAGGGATTAGATTGATACTTGCCCCAAGGTTGCATAGGGCTATCTTGGTACAAGTACCCTCTAATGTGTATGGTATCATAAAGCTTCCGGGATCCTTAAGCTTCTCTGGTAAGCTTGTTAGGATGACTGCACTGCACTCTTCAGTGAGAAAAACTTTTTCTGTTTCTCTCTGATAAACCACTATTTCATGGTTTATCTTGTGCTCAATTGAGTAGATTTTATCAACTCTTTACCCACTTATTCATACTATTTGCATGGTTTTACATTTGCCTTCCTAATTATGTGCTATGATTGAAAACATGATTCTTTGGACTTATAATTGCTAATATTAATCCTCTCTTATCACCATTAGATGCCTTGATATGTGTGTTAAGTGATTTCAGAGATTACAGGGCAGGAATGACTCAGAGGATGGAAAGGAAGCATGCAAAAGTGGAAGGAATACAAGAAGTTGAAGGAACTGCAAAGCTGTCAGCCTGACCCTCTCGCACTAAAACGGCCATAACTTGAGCTACATAGGTCCAAACGATGCGGTCCCAGTTGCGTTGGAAAGCTAACGTCCAGGGCTTCGATTTGATATATAATATGCTCTAGTTGCCCCGACACTAGGCGACGCGAACGCGTGCTCCATGCGGCCGCATTGCAGTGACGAAAAACCAGCGTGGCAGATTTCGCAACCAGCGATTTCTGGGTTGTTTCCGACCCAGTTTGCAGCCCAGAAAACACAGATTAGAGGCTATAAAGTGGGAGAATGCATCCATTCATAAACAGGCTTTCACATTCACAATTTTAGGAGTAGATGTAGTTTTTAGAGAGAGAGGTTCTCTCCTCTCTCTTAGGATTAGGATTTAGGACTTCTCTTAGTTTTAGGAGTGACTCTCAATCCCAGGTTCAACGTTCTTTTTATTTCTTTTCTCACTTTTGTTTATGACTCTTTATGATTGCTTTTCTATTTTATTATATTTTGAGGTATTTCAGACTTATGATTGCTCTCTTTAATTTATGTTACTGTTGCTTCCCATCTGAAGGCATTTTTATTCCGGTAAATTTACTTTTTCCCTTTTGGTCTTGGTTAAGAAAGCAGTAACTCAGGAGTTACCTTATCTCAACATAATTGATAACTGTTATCTTTGCTAATTGAACTAAACTTCAAATAATCCCAACCTTTTCTTAGGAAATAAATAGGATTCGAAGATCAAACTAATTAGTCCCTTGACTTTCCTTTGCTTTAGTAAAGGTCAACTAAGTGGAATTAAGATTCAACTTTCATTATTATTGATAAGGATAACTAAGTCTGGACTTCTAATTTCTTATACCTTGCCAAGAGATTTTATTATTGTTACTTTATTTTATTTGTCATTTGAATATACCTGTGCCCATTGCCCAAACTCAACATTCCCCAGTTTACAAACTCATAACCAATAATAAATACTCCCTGCAATTCCTTGAAAAGACGACCCGAGGTTTAAATACTCGGTTATCAATTTTAAAAGGGGTTTGTTACTTGTGACAATCAAAACGTTTGTACGAAGGGATTTCTGTCGGTTTAGGGACTATATCTACAACGCGACTGTTTTTATGAAATTCTTTACTGGCAAAAATCCCAACGTCAAAATGGCGCCGTTGCTGGGGAATTGCAAACATGTGCCTTATTATTGGTTATTGTAAATATTTAATAAAAAAATTTTCTTTTGCTTGTTTATTTATCTTTTTTAATTTTTATTAATTACTATGAATTCTCACCCCTTTGGTTTCAAGTTTGGTTCCAATGTTGTTGTAAGGAATGGAAACTATAATGAAAATAGGCATCAAGGTTGGAACAATCAAAGATGGGAGGAGCCACAAGGATTTGATCAACCCTCATGGCAACAACCACCTCCAATGGACTATCAACAACTACCACCATATGCCTATGAACCCTTTCCTCAACATAACTTTGGATCACCACACTCACAAGCCCCTTTCCGCCATTCACCTCCATATAACCCCAACCCTCAACCACCATACCAACCACCTTATGAGCCATATGAACCATATATAGAACCACCCCAATTCCAACCCAATTACTCACAAGAACCACCACTTCAATATTCACCATCTCCATATCCATCAATCCAAGAGCACTATGATCCTATTTATGAAAGCCGAGTGCATCAAGAGGCAAAGGATCGTCTCAAGGAAACAGTGGATTGATGTCAGGCAACCATTCATCAATTGGGGCAAGTAATAATGAGTCAATTAGCTTCCCGACGTTCAGACACTCAAGGAACCCCCATGGCTTCATGTGGAAATCTAATGAAGAACGTAGTATAAAGGAGATACTAGAAACTCCAGTGAATAGTACGGAGCATGACTTTGTACTGGAACAAGTAGAGGAAGCCGGGATTATTGAAGAAGAAGAACTGGTTGAAGACTTAGGAGATGCTGAACCTCCATGGGAAAGTCAAAACATAGAGCCTCCTTCCAAGACGGTTGCAATTGATGTTGAGGAGGGTGTACAACCTCCAAGGCATATCACAGTTAAAGACTTGGAAGAGGTTGATCAAGAGATGGAGATTCAAGAAGAAGAAGCACAACCTCTCATGCCCTTGGAAAGCAATGAAGAGGATATTGAATTGGAAGAAAGCTACCAAGAGGAAGAGGTTGAAATTGAAGAAGCTTGCAAAGAGGTGGTAATTATCAGAGAAGAGCACAAGGGAGTGGAGCTTGCAATTTCATTAAAAACACCTCCCTCTAAGTTGCCATCATTCTTCACAACATTCAAGTGGGTAAAATTCATATCTCTTAGCTTTCTAATTCCACTTGAATATGGGCTACTGGAGACGGATGGTCAACTTAGAACTCTTTGTGGCATAAAGAGTAAGAGGAAGATGGCCAGTGGTAAGAATTGTCCTGCAAGGTTCATCATGGTTGGAAGCTTTAAGTTTAAACGCAAAGGTTGGTATAAAGCTCAACTGAATGGGTCTAGGAAGCTGTTTGGATGTCTCAGTGAGAATTCTGACTGTTCACCACCCAAATGGAAAAATGATGATCAACAAGAAGATGGGTGCAAAGGCAAGGTCTGGGACCCCGGAATCCATTCTATCAATCACCACTCTTGGGGCCTGGTCACTTGCTTTAACTTACTTGAAGGCTTTCTGCGCCAAGTTTGGGACCCCGGAGGTTACTGGAGATACAAACATTGGTGGAGATTCCTGGATGAATACAAGCATAAGCCACCATAACAGGAAGCTCATCAAATGTCCAACTTAAGGACTCTAACTAAAAGTGCTAGCTGGGAGACAACCCACCATGGTATGATCGTTCATTTTTCATTTTTATTTAGTTTTATTTGTTTTCAAGTTTTATTTTATTTTATTGAACCTGGAGTTTTGCATCACATTCATATTAACACTGCATTCTGCATCTTTTCAGATTAAAAAAAAAAAGCGAGCACGCGACGCGACCGCATTAGCGACGCGTCCGCGTCGCAAGGAGATGGGAGACAATATTAATATGAACAGAGAGTTTTGCAGGAGCAGCGTTGGAGGCATGCCAATGGCACAAATCACCCCAGGCGACCGCGTCGCTGATGCGACCGCGTCATATGGGAATAATGGCCTCCCACGCGACCGCGTCATCCACGTGGCCGCGTGACCTGAAATCGGCGTAAAAAGGGTGTATGGCAGAAAGTTGAGCTGAAGTTGGGATGGACCCGTGCTAGTAGCACAAGCCCTGCCACGCGAACGCGTCACCCACGCGTCTGCGTCATATTGGAAATAAGGCCACCCGCGCGATCGCGTCGACCACGCGACCGCGTCACCCTGGATTTTGGCAATACTGAGTTTTGAACAGAGAGTTGTACGACCGCGAGGCTGCACTCGCGCCACTAGCACAAATCGAGTCACGCGATCGCGTGCCCCACGCGTCCGCGTCACCCAACCTTATCGCACACCACGCGACCGCGTCACCCACGCGACCGCGTCGCCAGCGTCGCACAACCTATCCAGATTAGTACCAATTTTCTTATCTCTTCTTTTCTAATCCTAATTTCTTCCTTCTCTCTCCTTTCTCACTTTCTTTTTCTTCTTCTCATCCTTTTTCCCTCTCATTTTATTTTATTTTATTTATTTGCATACTTTCATTCATTGCATATTTTTATTTTTCTAAATTTATTATTTTACCATTGGTGCTCAAATGTTCTTATTCAACTGTTATTTGTTTTCTGGTATTATCTTGGTGCTTATGACTTGTTTTATTCTGGTTAGGTAATATTATTTAAATCAATGCCAATCTTTTATACCTGTATTACTTTTGTATTGATTTTTAATTTATATTATCTTTCCTTCCCCACTCTCTTCCCCATTGTTGCATATTCTGCACCACTGGTATGCCATGGCTTCTATTGTTTTCTTACATGTTGTAGCTACCATGTAAATGAGACCCTTTTCATTTGGCATTAACCCAACCATACTTCATTTATTTTCTTATCTCTATTATTGGGTTACCTTTCTTCCCTTTTTTCTTTCAGGATGGCCACCAAGAAGAGAACCGGAAGATGTTTACATGGGGAGACAGACAAGTCCATCTGCACAATCCTTAGAGAAAAGCAACAGTTGAAACAACCCGTCCACCTGCACATCTCAGCATGCAACGAGGACGGTGCAATCTTTAAGTATGGGGAGATCGATACCGATTTCCGTGGGTTAGTACATCCCTGTCTTAACACCAATGTTTTAATTTTCTTCGTTAAATTAGTTGTTGCATTTGCATATTTATTTGATTTTATGCATTTAGTTACTGCTTGGTTAAAATTATAAGTTTCTTTTTAAGACCCTATCTTTGAAAAATTTCACTAATTTAAATTGAAAAAAAAATTATATTAAAACTTGTTTGAAGTTGTATTTGGAACATGGTTTTTGAGTTAAAGAACACACAACCTGTGAGATTTGAGCTTATTTATATGGTTACATTATTTAACCATAAATATATTATTCCTGAGTGTTTTCTTTTTTATAATTGTAATCTATATTTTGTTCCAATCTATATGTCCATTATTTAGTGTATTTACATGCTTGCATATGATTGAGGCCATTGTTTGATTTTAGCTCACTTATCCCAAATAAGCCTACCCTTTAAATCACCCTTGTCAGCTACTTTGAGCCTTTTAATCCCCATTTATTCTATACTTTACCACATCACTAGCCTTAAGCAGAAAAACAAATTAAAAACCCCAATTGAATCTTTGGTTAGCTTAAGATAGAGATTGTGCATCAACTAAGTGTGGGAAAATTGTGGGAACATGGGTTAATAAGGGAATGTATCATGTTTCTAATTTATTTGAATATTGGGAATTTGGGAACCTACTCATGAAAAAACTAAAATAGAAAAATAATAGAAAATCCATGTGCATTGATAAGTTATGTTTATTTCTCTACAAAAAAAAAGAGAGAAAAAGAAAAAAAAAATATATATATATATATATATATAATATAAGTAAATAAATAAGGGGACAAAATTACCCCAATATTAAGTTTAATAAAAGATTAATGCACATGTGATAAAAATTAAAGAAAATTTGGTACATGAGTATGGGAATTATACAAAAGTGGGAATTATGGGTAGCTAGGCATGAATTTAAAAGTATATAGAGTATATGTATATTAGGTGAGAGCTTAGGTTAATTAAAGATTCAATTTATAAAGCTCACTTAGCCATATATATACCTTTACCCTTACCTTAGCCCCATTACAACCTTGAAAAAGACCTCATGATGTTTGCATTGGTATATTAAATATTGTTGATTTGTTAGATGAAGAACAAGGTTTAGAAAGCATGACTAGAGAAGAGTAGAGTGAATAACCCTATACACTTGAGATATTAGAGCGATACACACTACCAGTGAGGGTTCAATACTTGATTCTATGTTCCCTGCTTTCATGAGCTGTCTTCTTACAAGTTTACTTGCTTTTTATTGTATGATTTGAATTAGTGAAATCTGGTTTATGTTTGTCTTGAAGAGCTTATTTACTTTTAACCAAGTAGGTAGAAACATTTTGCATGTAGTTGCATTCATATACATAGGTTGCATTTCATACATTCTTCATTCTTATAGCTTCTCTTGAGCTTAGCATGAGGACATGCTAATGTTTAAGTGTGGGGAGGTTGATAAACCACTATTTCATGGTTTATCTTGTGCTCAATTGAGTGGATTTTATCAACTCTTTACCCACTTATTCATACTATTTGCATGGTTTTACATTTGCCTTCCTAATTATGTGCTATGATTGAAAACATGCTTCTTTGGACTTATAATTGCTAATATTAATCCTCTCTTATCACCATTAGATGCCTTGATATGTGTGTTAAGTGATTTCAGATATTACAGGGCAGGAATGGCTCAGAGGATGGAAAGGAAGCATGCAAAAGTGGAAGGAATACAAGAAGTTGAAGGAACTGCAAAGCTGTCAGCCTGACCCTCTCGCACTAAAACGGCCATAACTTGAGCTACAGAGGTCCAAACGATGCGGTCTTAGTTGCGTTGGAAAGCTAACGTACGGGGCTTCGATTTGATATATAATATGCCATAGTTTCCCCGACTCTAGCCGACGCGACCGCGTGCTCCATGCGGCCACGTCGCAGTGACGAAAAACCAGCGTGGCAGATTTCGCAACCAGCGATTTCTGGGCTGTTTCTGACCCAGTTTGCGGCCCAGAAAACACAGATTAGAGGCTATAAAGTGGGAGAATGCATCCATTCATAAACAGGCTTTCACATTCACAATTTTAGGAATAGATGTAGTTTTTAGAGAGAGAGGTTCTCTCCTCTCTCTTAGGATTAGGATTTAGGACTTCTCTTAGTTTTAGGAGTGACTCTCAATCCCAGGTTCAACGTTCTTTTTATTTCTTTTCTCACTTTTGTTTATGACTCTTTATGATTGATTTTCTATTTTAATATATTTTGAGGTATTTCAGACTTATGATTGCTCTCTTTAATTTATGTTACTGTTGCTTCCCATCTGAAGGCATTTTTATTCCGGTAAATTTACTTTTTTCCTTTTGGTCTTGGTTAAGAAAGCAGTAACTCAGGAGTTACCTTATCTCAACATAATTGATAACTGTTATCTTTGCTAATTGAACTGAACTTCAAATAATCTCAACCTTTTCTTAGGAAATAAATAGGATTCGAAGATCAAACTAATTAGTCCTTTGACTTTCCTTTGCTTTAGTAAAGGTCAACTAAGTGGAATTAAGATTCAACTTTCATTATTATTGATAAGGATAACTAAGTCTGGACTTCTAATTTCTTATACCTTGCCAAGAGATTTTATTATTGTTACTTTATTTTATTTGTCATTTGAATATACCTGTGCCCATTGCCCAAACTCAACATTCCCCAGTTTACAAACTCATAACCAATAATAAGAACATACCTCCCTGCAATTCCTAGAGAAGACGACCCGAGGTTTAAATACTCGGTTATCAATTTTAAAAGGGGTTTGTTACTTGTGACAACCAAAACGTTTGTACGAAGTGATTTCTGTCGGTTTAGAGACTATATCTACAACGCGACTGTTTTTATGAAATTCTTTACTGGCAAAAATCCCAACGTCACTCTCCAATCCTTCTTATGACTTAAGATCTCTTTCATGAACTTAGCATAAGAGGGTATTTGCTCAAGTGCCTCTGCAAACGGAATCTTTATTTCAAGAGTCCTGAGATAGTCTGCAAAGCGAGCAAATTATTTATCTTGTTCTGCTTGGCGGAGTTTCTGAGGATAAGGTATTTTGGATTTATATTCTTCAACCTTGGTTGCTGCAGGTTGATTTCCTACAGAGGCAGGTTGAGAAGCCTTCTTGAGGTAGTTTGTATCAACACTTGCAGGTCTCTGATCCCTCACTGATATTTGGACGCCAGAACTGGACATGGATTGGGCATTTAACACCAGATTCCTACCCTATTCTGGTGTTTGAATGCCAGAACTGGACGTGGAATTGGAGTTTAATGCCAGTTTTTCACCTGTTTCTGGCGTTTGATCGCCAGACATATTCCTCTCTGGGCTCTTACTGTCCTCAGATGGATTTTGGGTAGCAGGTTGCTCATCCTCTGTCAGCTGTTCTTTTCTTGGCTTTCTGCTGCTTTAAGTTGGAGTATTTAATGTTTTTCCACTTCTTAATTGAACTGCTTGGCACTCTTCTGTTATCTGTTTTGATAACTGCTGTTTTGTTTGATTCAATTGTGATTTCATATCCTTGTTAGCAATTCTGGTCTCTTGTAGCATCTCCTTAACTTCTGCTAACTGCCTTGTTATAGAAGATTATTGCTGATTGAGTTCAGCAACTTGTTCCTGAGGACTAAAGTCAGTTGATACTGCCTTAGCTTCTTCTTTCATGAAGGACTCATTACTTATGTACAGATGCTGATTTCTAGCAACTATATCAATAAGCTCTTGAGCCTCTTCAATAGTCTTTCTCATGTGTATAGATCCACCAGCTGAGTGGTCTAGAGATATCTGAATTTTTCTGTAAGCCCATAGTAGAAGATGTCTAATTGCACCCACTCTAAAAACATTTCAGAGGGGCATTTCCTTAGCATCCCTATGTGCCTCTCCCAGGCGTTATAAAGGGATTCATCATCCTCTTGTTTAAAGCCTTGGATGTCCAGCCTTAGCTGTGTCATCCTTTTTGGAGGGAAATATTGATTCAGGAATTTGTCTGATAACTGTTTCCATGTTCTTATGCTTGCTGTAGGTTTGTTATTTAACCACCTCTTAGCTTGATCTTTTATAGCAAATGGAAACAGTAATAATCTGTAGACATCCTGATCTACTTCCTTGTCACGTACTGTGTCAGCAATTTACAAGAACTGTGCCAGAAACTCAGAAGGTTCTTCCTGTGGAAGACCGGAATACTGGCAATTTTTCTGCACCATGACAATAAGCTGAGGATTTAGCTCAAAACTGCTTGCTTTGATGGGAGGTATACAGATACTACTCCCGTATGCAACAGTAATGAGGTAGGCATATGACCCCAGAGTCCTTCTGGACTGTTCATTTCCACTTAAGTCCATGATGTAGAAAAGAGAATTGATATGAATTGTAAATAAAATATATTTTTATTTTTATTTTATTTAAGTAGAAACAAACCGAATAATTAAAAATAAATAAAAATAATAAGATAAAATAAAATAATTATAAATTTCAAAATCTAAGAGAAAAATAAATTTGAAAACTAAAAAAATTACTTAATTAAGAAGATTTGAAAAATTTTGGATATGATTTTCGAAAATTGAGGGGAGAGAAAGTAGGTAGGAAGTTTTGAAAAAAGTATTTCTTAAAATTAAAGATATTTATAGGAGAATAAAATAAAATAAAATAAAATAAAATAAAAGATTTGAAAAGGTATGATTTTAAAATTTGAGATTAGAAAAGATAAGATAAGATTTTGAAAAAGATATGATTGAGAGGGAAAAGAATTTGAATTTTGGAGGTAGGTGGGGTTTATGGGGAAGAGTGGATGGATGTGAGTGGTTAAGGGTATTTGGGAAAGAGGTATAGAGGTGATTGGTGAAGGGTATTTGGGGAAGAGTGTTATGAAAAGGTGTGAAGAGGAGAGAAGAAGAGGTGGGGTAGGTGGGGATCCTGTGGGGTCCACAGATCCAGATGGGTCAAGGACTTAGCATTCCTGCTCCATTTAGGCGTGGTAAAAGCATTGCTTTTTGTTTTTCCATAACCATTAATGGCACCTAAGGCCAGAGAAACCTCAAAAAAGAGGAAATGGAAGGCAATTGCTTCCACCTCTGAGTCATGGAAGATGGAGAGATTCATCTCAAAGGTCCATCAAGACCACTTCTATGAAGTTGTGGCCAAGTAAAAGGTGATCCCTGAGGTTCCTTTTAAGTTTAAAAAGAGCGAGTATCCGGAGATCCGACAAGAGAATAGAAGAAGAGGATGGGAAGTACTCTCCAATCCTATTCAACAAGTCAGAATCTTAATGGTTCAAGAGTTCTATGCAAACGCATGGATCACTAGGAACCATGATCAAAGTATGAACCCGAATCCAAAGAATTGGCGTACAATGGTTCGGGGGAAATACTTAGATTTCAGTCCAAAAAATGTAAGGTTGGCGTTCAACTTGCCAATGATGCAAAAAAACGCATGCCCCTACATTAGAAGGGTCAACTTTGATCAAAGGTTAGACGAAGTCCTCATGGACATATGTGTGGAAGGAGCTCAATGGAAAGTTGACTCAAGAGGCAACCCGGTTCAATTGAGAAGACCGGACCTTAAGCCTGTAGCTAGAGGATGGTTGGAGTTCATCCAACGCTCTATCATTCCTACTAGCAACCAATCCGAAGTAACTGTGGATCGGGCCATCATGATCCATAGTATCATGATTGGCGAGGAAGTGGAAGTTCATGAGATTATACCTCAAGAACTCTACAAAGTGGCTGACAAGTCCTCCACTTTGGCAAGGTTAGCCTTTTCTCACCTCATTTGCTACCTCTGCAATTCGGCTGGGATTGACATAGAGGGAGATATCCTCATTGATGAGGACAAGCCCATCACTAAGAAAAGGATGGAGCAAACAAGAGATCATGGACCTCAACAAGAGCATGAGGAAATTCCTCACCATAAAATCCCTGAGATGTCTCAAGGGATGTACTTTCCTCCACAAAACTATTGGGAGCAAATCAACACCTCCCTAGGAGAATTAAGTTCCAACATGGGACAACTAAGGATGGAACACCAAGAGCACTCCATCATTCTCCATGAGATTAGAGAAGATCAAAGAGCTATGAGGGAGGAGCAACAAAGACAAGGAAGAGACATAGAGGAGCTCAAAGAGCACCATTAGTTCTTCAAGAAGAGGAAGACGCCACCCTCACTAAGGTGGACCCGTTCCTTAATCTCCTTGTTCTTATTTTTATATTTTTTGGTTTTTGAGCCTTATGTTTTATTTATGTTTGTGTCTTTACTATATGATCATTAGCGTTTAAGTGTCTATGTCTTAAAGCTATGAATGTCCTATGAATCCATCACCTCTCTTAAATGAAAAATGTCTTAATTACAAAAGAACAAGAAGTTCATGATTTTGAATTCATCCTTGAAATTAGTTTAATTATTTTGATGTGGTGACAATACTTTTTGTTTTCTGAATGAATGTTTGAACAGTGCATATGTCTTTTGAATTTGTTGTTTATGAATGTTAAAACTGTTGGCTCTTGAAAGAATGATGGAAAAATGAGAAATGTTATTTGATAATCTAAAAAAATCATAAAATTGATTCTTGAAGCAAGAAAAAGCAGTGAATAAACAAGGCTTGCGAAAAAAAAGAAGAAAAAATATGGCAAAAATAAAAGAAAAAAAGAAAGAAAAAGAAAAAGCAAAAGAAAGTAGAAAAAGCCAAGAGCTCTTTAAACCAAAAGGCAAGAGAAAAAAGCCAGTAACTCTTTAAACCAAAAGGCAAGGGTAAAAAGGATCCAAGGCTTTGAGCATTAATGGATAGGAGGGCCCACAGGAATAAAATCCTGGCCTAAGCAGCTAAAACAAGCTGTCCCTAACCATGTGCTTGTGGCGTGAAGGTGTCAAGTTAAAAGCTTGAGACTGAGCAGTTAAAGTCATGGTCCAAAGAAAAAAAGAGTGTGCTTAAGAACCCTGGACACCTCTAATTGGGGACTCTAGCAAAGCTGAGTCACAATCTGAAAAGGTTCACCCAGTTATGTGTCTGTGGTATTTATGTATCTGGTGGTAATACTGGAAAACAAAGTGTTTAGGGCCACGGTCAAGACTGATAAAGTAGCTGTGTTCAAGAATCAACATACTGAACTAGGAGAATCCATAACACTATCTGAATTCTGAGTTCCTATAGATGCCAATCATTCTGAACTTCAAAGGATAATGTGAGATGCCAAAACTGTTCAGATGCAAAGAGCTACTAGTCCCGCTCATCTAATTGGAGCTAAGTTTCATTGATATTTTGGAATTTATAGTATATTCTCTTCTTTCTATCCTATTTTATTTTCAGTTGCTTAGGGACAAGCAACAATTTAAGTTTGGTATTGTGATGAGCGGATAATTTATACGCTTTTTGGCATTGTTTTTACATAGTTTTTAGTATAATTTAGTTAGTTTTTAGTATATTTTTATTAGTTTTTAAATAAAAATCACATTTCTGGACTTTACTATGAGCTTGTGTGTTTTTTCTGTGATTTTAGGTATTTTCTGGCTGAAATTGAGGGACTTGAGCAAAAATCTTATTCAGAGGCTGAAGAGGACTGCAGATGCTGTTGGATTCTGACCTCTCTGCACTCGAAGTAGATTTTCCGGAGCTACAGAAACTTAATTTGCACGCTCTCAATTGCGTTGGAAAGTGGACATCCAGGGCTTTCCAGAAATATGTAATAGTCCATACTTTGCACGAGGTTTGACGATGCAAACTAGCGTTCAAACGCCAACTCCTTGCCCTATTCTGGAGTTAAACGCCAGAAACAGGTTGCAAATCAGAGTTAAACGCCAGAAACAGGCTACAACCTGGCGTTTAACTCCAAAAAGAGTCTCTACACATAAAAGCTCAATGCTCAGCCCAAGCACACACCAAGTGGGCCCGGAAGTGGATTTCTACATCATTTACTTATCTTATGTAACCCTAGCTACTAGTTTAGTATAAAAACTACTTTTAGTGATTTATTTCACATCTCTTGTTAGTCTTTGACTAATTTTCTGTTCTGAGATCACATTTAGGGGGCTGGCTTCGGCCATGCCTGAACCTTCATCACTTATGTATTTTTCAACGGTAGAGTTTCTAGACATCATAGATTAAGGTGTGGAGCTCTGCTATTCCTCATGAATAAATGCAAAGTACTATTGTTTTCTTATTCAATTCAAGCTTATTTCTATTCTAAGATATCCGCTTGCACTTCAACATGATGAATATGATGATCCGTGACACTCATCACTATTCTCAACCTATGAACGCGTGCCTGACAACCACTTCCGTTCTACCTTAGATTGAGCGTGTATCTCTTAGCTTCCATTCCGAAAGATCGGAGTCTTCGTGGTATAAGCTAGAATTATTGGCGGCCATTCCTGAGATCCGAAAAGTCTAAACCTTGTCTGTGGTATTCCGAGTAGGATCTGGGAAGGGATGACTGTGACGAGCTTTAAACTCGCGAGTGTTGGGCGTGTGACAAACGTAAAAGGATCAATGGATCCTATTCCAGCATGATCGAGAACTGACAGATCATTAGCCATGCGGTGACAGTGCATTTGGACCATTTTCACTGAGAGGATGGGAAGTAGCCATTGACAACGGTGATGCCCAACATACAGCTTGCCATGGAAAGGAGTATGAATGATTGGATGAAAGCAGTAGGAAAGCAGAGGGTCAGAAGGAACAAAAGCATCTCCATACGCTTATCTGAAATTCTCACCAATGAATTACATAAGTATTTCTATCCTATTTTATATTTTAATTATATTTTAATTATCGAATCTCCATAACCATTTGAATCCGCCTGACTGAGATTTACAAGGTGACCATAGCTTGCTTCAAGCCGACAATCTCCGTGGGATCGACCCTTACTCACGTAAGGTTTATTACTTGGACGACCCAGTGCCCTTGCTGGTTAGTTGTATTGGAGTTGTGAAAAAGAATATGAGATTATAAACGTGCGTACCAAGTTTTTGGCGCCGTTGCTAGAGATCACAATTTTGTGCACCAAGCAACTGAAAATAAAATAGGATAGAAAGAAGAGAATATACTATAAATTCCAAAATATCAACGAAAGTTAGCTCCAATTAGATGAGCGGGACTAGTAGCTTTTTGCACCTGAACAGTTTTGGCATCTCACTTTATCCTTTGAAGTTCAGAATGATTGGCATCTATAGGAACTCAAAATTCAGATAGTGTTATTGATTCTCCTAGTTCAGTATGTTGATTCTTGAACACAGTTACTTTATGAGTCTTGGCCGTGGCCCTAAACACTTTGTTTTTCAGTATTACCACCGCATACATAAATGCCACAGACACATAATTGGGTGAACCTTTTCAGATTGTGACTCAACTTTGCTAGAGTCTCCAATTAGAGGTGTCCAGGGTTCTTAAGCACACTCTTTTTTTGCTTTGGAACACGACTTTACCGCTCAGTCTCAAGCTTTTAACTTGACACCTTCACGCCACAAGCACATGGTTAGGGACAGCTTGTTTTAGCTACTTAGGCAAGGATTTTATTCCTGTGGGCCCTCCAATCCATTAATGCTCAAAGCCTTGGATCCTTTTTACCCTTGCATTTTGGTTTAAAGGGTTACTGGCTTTTTGCTTTTGCCTTTTGGTTTAAAGAACTCTTGGCTTTTTCTGCTTGCTTTTGCTTTTTCTTTTTCTTTCTTTTTCTTTTTCTTTCTTTTTTTCTTTTATTTTTGCTCAAAGCCTTGTTTATTCACTGTTTTTCTTGCTTCAAGAATCAATTTTATGATTTTTCATATTATCAAATAACATTTCTCCCTTTTCCATCGTTCTTTCAAGAGCCAACAGTTTTAACATTCATAAACAACAAATTCAAAACACATATGCACTGTTCAAGCATTCATTCAGAAAACAAATAGTATTGTCACCACATCAAAATAATTAAACTAATTTCAAGGATGAATTCGAAATCATGTACTTCTTGTTCTTTTGTAATTAAGACATTTTTCATTTAAGAGAGGTGATGGATTCATAGGACATTCATAGCTTTAAGACATAGACACTTAAACGCTAATGATCATATAGTAAAGACACAAACATAAATAAAACATAAGGCTCAAAAACCAAAAAATATAAAAATAAGAACAAGGAGATTAAGGAACGGGTCCACCTTAGTGAGGGTGGTGTCTTCCTCTTCTTGAAGAACCAATGGTGCTCTTGAGCTCCTCTATGTCTCTTTCTTGTCTTTGTTGCTCCTCCCTCATAGCTCTGTGATCTTCTCTAATCTCATGGAGAATGATGGAGTGCTCTTGGTGTTCCATCCTTAGTTGTCCCATGTTGGAACTTAATTCTCCTAGGAAGGTGTTGATTTGCTCCCAATAGTTTTGTGGAGGAAAGTGCATCCCTTGAGGAATCTCAGGGATTTCATGGTGAGGAATTTCCTCATGCTCTTGTTGAGGTCCATGATCTCTTGTTTGCTCCATCCTTTTCTTAGTGATGGGCTTGTCCTCATCAATGAGGATATCTCCCTCTATGTCAATCCCAGCCGAATTGCAGAGGTGGCAAATGAGGTGAGGAAAGGCTAACCTTGCCAAAGTGGAGGACTTGTCAGCCACTTTGTAGAGTTCTTGAGGTATAATCTCATGAACTTCCACTTCCTCCCCAATCATGATACTATGGATCATGATGGCCCGATCCACAGTTACTTCAGATCGGTTGCTAGTAGGAATGATAGAGCGTTGGATGAACTCCAACCATCCTCTAGCTACAGGCTTAAGGTCTGATCTTCTCAATTGAACCGGGTTGCCTCTTGAGTCAACTTTCCATTGAGCTCCTTCCACACATATGTCCATGAGGACTTGGTCCAACCTTTGATCAAAGTTGACCCTTCTAGTGTAGGGGCGTGCATTTTCTTGCATCATTGGCAAGTTGAACACCAACATTACATTTTCCGGACTGAAATCTAAGTATTTCCCCCGGACCATTGTACGCCAATTCTTTGGATTTGGGTTCATACTTTGATTATGGTTCCTAGTGATCCATGCGTTTGCATAGAACTCTTGAACTATTAAGATTCCGACTTGTTGAATAGAATTGGAGAGTACTTCCCATCCTCTTCTTCTAATCTCTTGTCGGATCTCCGGATACTCGCTCTTTTTGAACTTAAAAGGAACCTCAGGGATCACCTTTTTCTTGGCCACAACTTCATAGAAGTGGTCTTGATGGACCTTTGAGATGAATCTCTCCATCTCCCATGACTCAGAAGTGGAAGCAATTGCCTTCTCTTTCCTCTTTCTTGAGGTTTCCCAGCAACGGCGCCAAAAACTTGGTGCACGAATTGTAAATCACACTTTTCACAACTCGTACCACTAACCAGTGCACTTGCTGGTTAGTGGTACGAGTTGTGAAAAGTGTGATTTACAATTCGTGCACCAAGTTCTTTCACGAAATTGTGATCTCTAGCAACGGCGCCAAAAACTTGGTACGCACATTTATAATCTCAAGTTCTTTTTCACAACTCCGATACAACTAACCAGCAAGTGCACTGGGTCGTCCAAGTAATAAACCTTATGTGAGTAATGGTCGATCCCACGTAAGGTTTATTACTTGGACGAGCCAGTGCACTTGCTGTTTAGTTGTATCGGAGTTGTGAAAAAGAATTTGAGATTATAAACGTGCGTACCAAGTTTTTGGCGCCGTTGCTAGAGATCACAATTTCGTGCACCATGTTTTTGGCGCCGTTGCTGGGGATTGTTCGAGTTTGGACAACTGACGGTTCATCTTGTTGCTCAGATTAGGTAATTTTATTTTAATTTTAAGTTTTTATTTTTAAAGCTTTTTATTTTCAAAAAATTTTCAAAAATAAATTTCTTGGTGTTCATCTTGACATTCAAAGTGTTCTTGGTGTTCATCTTGACAATCAAAGTGTTCTTGCACGCATTGTGTGTTTTGATTCATAATTTTCATGTTTTGAGTCTTTTTGTTATTTTTCTCTTTCTTCATTAAAAATTCAAAAATCAAAAAAATATCTTTCCCTTTTTCTCTGATAAATTTTCAAAAATTTGGTTTGACTTAGTAAAAAATTTTTTAAAATTTAATTGTTTCTTATGAGTCAAGTCAAATTTTCAATTTAAAAATTCTATCTTTTTCAAATCTTTTTCAAAAATCAAATCTTTTTCATTTTTTCTTTCATATTTTCGAAAAGTTCAAATTGATTTTCAAAAATCTTTTTCTTATTTTGTTTCATAATTTCAAAATCTTTACTAACAATTAATGTGATTAATTCAAAAATTTTTAAAGATTGTTACTTGCCTATTAAGAAAGGTTCAATCTTTAAATTTTAGAATCATATCTTTTTGTTTCTTGTTAGTCAAGTAATCAACTTTAATGTTCAAAATCAAATCTTTTTAATTTCCTTTTCAAATCTTTTTCAAATTAAATTTTCAATCATATCTTTCAAGCATATCTTTTTCAAAACTTAATTTCAAAATCTTTTCTAACTTCTTATCTTTGCAAAATTGATTTTCAAAAATTTTTTTCAATTAACCACTTAACTTTTTGATTGATTTTTTTAAAATTCCTATCTTTTTCAAAACCATCTAACTACTTTTCTCTCACCAATTTTCGAAAATCACTAACCTCTTTTTCAAAATTTCTTTTCATTAATTAATTGTTTTAATTTTTAATTTTAATTTTACTCCTTCTCTTAATTTTCGAATTCTAACTACATTTTTTAAAAATAAAAACAAAAATATTTTTCCTTTTAGTTTAAATTAAATTCGAATTTTCTCCCGGCTCTCACCTCCTTCTATTTAATTATTTACTAACATTCCTCTTCTACTCATAATTCGAACCCACTCTTCTCCTCTGTGTTCGAATTTTTTCTCTTCTCCTTCTTCTATTCTTCTCTCCTTATACTTACATAAGGAATCTCTATACTGTGACATAGAGGATTCCATATTTTCTTTTCTATTCTCTTCTTTTTCATATGAGCAGGAACAAGGATAAGAACATTCTTGTTGAAGCTGAACCTGAACCTGAAAGGACTTTGAAGAGAAAGCTAAGGGAAGCTAAGGCATAACTCTCTAGAGAGGACCTGACAGAAAGTTTCGAAAAAGGAGGAGACATGGCCGAACCTAATAACAATGGGGGAGATGCAAGGAAGAAGCTTGGTGACTTTATTGCACCATCTTCTAACTTCTATGGAAGAAGCATCTCACTTCCTGCAATTGGAGCAAACAACTTTGAGCTTAAGCCTCAATTAGTTTCTCTAATGCAACAGAACTGCAAGTTTCATGGACTTCCAATGGAAGATCCTCATCAGTTTTTAGCTGAATTCTTATAAATCTGTGACACTGTCAAGACCAATAGAGTTGATCCCGAGGTCTACAGGCTTATGCTTTTCCCTTTTGCTGTAAGAGACAGAGCTAGAACATGGTTGGATTCACAACCTAAGGATAGCCTGAACTCTTGGGATAAGCTGGTCAGTGCTTTCCTGGCCAAATTCTTTCCACCTCAAAAGATGAGCAAGCTTCGAGTGAAAATCCAAACCTTCAGATAGAAGGAAGGAGAATCCCTCTATGAGGCTTGGGAAAAATACAAGCAACTGATCAAAAGGTGTTCTACTGATATATGCTTCCAGAATGGAGCATCATAAGTATATTCTATGATGGTCTGTCTGAGTTGTCAAAAATGTCATTGGACCATTCTGCAAGAGGATCTCTTCACGTGAAAACCCCTGTAGAAGCTCATGAACTCATTGAAATGGTTGAAAATAACCAGTTCATATACACCTCTGAGAGGAATCCTGTGAACAATGGGACGCCTCAAAAGAAAGAAGTTCTTGAAATTGATACTCTGAATGCCATATTAGCTCAGAATAAAATATTGACTCAACAAGTCAATATGATTTCTCAGAGTCTGAATGGATTGCAAACTGCATCCAATAGTACTAAAGAAGCATCTTCTGAAGAAGAAGCTTATGATCCTGAGAACCCTGCAATGGCAGAGGTGAATTACATGGGAGAACCCTATGGAAACACCTACAATCCTTCATGGAGAAATCATCCAAATTTCTCATGGAAGGACCAACAGAAGCCTCAACAAGGCTTCAATAATAATGGTGGAAGGAATAGGTTTAGCAATAGCAAGCCTTTTCTATCATCTTCTCAGCAACAGACAGAGAATTCTGAACAGAGTCATTCTTGCCTGGCAACCATAGTCTCTGATCTATCCAAGACCACACTAAGTTTCATGAATGAAACAAGGTCCTCCATTAGAAATTTGGAGGCACAGGTGGGTCAGCTGAGTAAGAATATTACTGAAACTCCTCCCAGTACTCTCCCAAGAAATACAGAAGAAAATCCCGAGAGTGCAAGGCCATAACCATGACCAACATGGCCGAACCTGGAGAGAGAGAGGAGGACATGAGTCCCAGTGAGAAAAGCCTCATGGGACGTCCTCTGGACAGAAAGGAGTTTCCCTTTGAGGAACCAAAGGAATCTGAGGCTCATACAGAGACCATAGAGATTTCATTAAACTTTCTTCTTCCATTCATGAGCTCTGGTGAATAGTCTTCCTCTGAAGAGGATGAAGACATCACTGAAGAGCAAGTTGCTAAATATATAGGAGCAATCATGAAGCTGAATGCCAAGTTATTTGGTACTGAGACTTGGGAGGATGAACCCCCCTTGTTAACTGGTGCACGAATTGTGAATCACACTTTTCACAATTCGTACCACTAACCAGCAAGTGCACTGGGTCATCCAAGTAATACCATACGTGAGTAAGGGTCGATCCCACGGAGATTGTCGGCTTGAAGCAAGCTATGGTTATTTTGTAATTCTTAGTCAGGAAATCAATGATAAGAGTGATTATGTTTATGAAGAGTAAAAAGCATAAATTAAATAGTCCTTATTATGCAGTAATGGAGAATATGTTGGAGTTTTAGAGATGCTTTGTCTTCTGAATCTCTGCTTTCCCCCTGTCTTCTTCTTCACACACGTAAGGTTCCTCCAATGGCAAGCTGTGTGTTGGTAGATCACCGTTGTCAATGGCTACCATCCATCCTCTCAGTGAAAATGGTCCGGGTGCGCTGTCACCGCACGGCTAATCATCTGTCGGTTCTCACTCATGCTGGAATAGGATCCATTGATCCTTTTGCGTCTGTCACTACGCCCATCCCTTGTGAGTTTGAAGCTCGTCACAGTCATCCAATCCCTGAATCCTACTCGAAATACCACAGACAAGGTTTAGACTTTCCGGATTCTCAAGAATGCTGCCAATGGATTATAGCTTATACCACGAAGATTCCGATTAAGAAATCCAAGAGATACTCATTCAATCGAAGGTAGAACGGAGGTGGTTGTTAGTCACGCGTTCATAGTTTGGGAATGGTGATGAGTGTCACGGATCATCCCTTCCATCATATTAAAGTGCAAATGAACATCTTAGATAGAAACAAGTGTGTTTGAATAGAAAATAGAAATAATTGCATTAATTCATCGGGACACAACATAGCTCCTTACCCCCAACGATGGAGTTTAGAGACTCATGCCGTCAAAGAGTACAAAGTTCAGATCTAAAATGTCATGAGGTGCAAAATAAATCTCTAAAAGTTGTTTAAATACTAAACTAGTAACCTAGGTTTACAGAAAATGAGTAAACTATGATAGATAGTGCATAAATCCACTTCTGGGGCCCACATGGTGTGTGCTGGGGCTGAGACTTGAGCTTTACACATGCCTAGGCTGTTTCTGGAGTTAAACGCCAGGTTGTAACCTGTTTTGGGCCTTTAACTCCAACTTGTAACCTGTTTCTGGCGTTTAACGCCAGAATAGGGCAGAGGACTGGCGTTGAACGCCAGTTTGCGTCATCTAAACTCGGGCAAAGTATGAACTATTATATATTGCTGGAAAGCGCTGGATGTCTACTTTCCAACGCAATTGAGAGCGCGCAATTTAGACTCCTTTAGCTCCAGAAAATCTACTTTGAGTGCAGGGAGGTCAGAATCCAACAGCATTTGTAGTCCTTTTTCAGCCTCTGAATCAGATTTTTGCTCAGGTTCCTCAATTTCAGCTAGAAATTACCTGAAATCATAGAAAAACACACAAACTCATAGTAAAGTCTAGAAATGTGATTTTTATTTAAAAGCTAATAAAAATATATTAAAAACTAACTAAATCATACTAAAAACTATGTAAAAACAATGCCAAAAAGTGTATAAATTATCCGCTCATCACAACACCAAACTTAAATTGTTGCTTGTCCCCAAGCAACTGAAAATCAAATAGGATAAAAAGAAGAGAATATACTATGAATTCCAAAATATCAATGAAACTTAGCTCCAATCAGATGAGCGGGACTTGTAGCTTTTTGCCTCTTGAATAGTTTTGGCATCTCACTTTATCCTTTGAAGTTCAGAATGATTGGCATCTATAGGAACTTAGAATTTAGATAGTTTTATCGATTCTCCTAGTTCAGTATGTTGATTCTTGAACACAGCTACTTTATGAGTCTTGGCCGTGGCCCTAAGCACTTTGTTTTCCAGTATTACCACCGGATACACAAATGCCACAGACATATAACTGGGTGAACCTTTTCAAATTGTGACTCAGCTTTGCTAGAGTCCCCAATTAGAGGTGTCCAGGGTTCTTAAGCACACTCTATTTTTACTTTGGACCTCGACTTTAACCGCTCAGTCTCAAGTTTTCACTTGACACCTTCACGCCACAAGCACATGGTTAGGGACAGCTTGGTTTAGCCGCTTAGGCCAGGATTTTATTCCTTTAGGCCCTCATATCCACTGATGCTCAAAGCCTTGGATCCTTTTTATTAGCCTTGCCTTTTGGTTTTAAGGGCTATTGGCTTTTTGCTCTTGCCTTTTGGTTTAAAGAGCTTTTGGCTTTTTCTGCCTGCTTTTTCTTTTTCTTTCTCTTTTTTTTTGCCATTTTTCTTTCTGCAAGCTTTGTTCTTCACTGCTTTTTCTTGCTTCAAGAATCATTTTTATGATTTTTCAGATTATCAAATAACATTTCTCCTTTTCATCATTCTTTCAAGAGCCAACATATTTAACATTCATAAACAACAATATCAAAAGACATATGCACTGTTCAAGCATTCATTCAGAAAATAAAAAGTATTGTCACCACATCAAAATAATTAAACTAGTTTCAAGGATGAATTCGAAAAGCATGTACTTCTTGTTCTTTTGTAATTAAAACATTTTTCATTTAAGAAAGGTGATGGATTCATAGGACATTCATAGCTTTAAGACATAGACACTAGATACTAATGATCATGTAATGAAGACACAAACATAAATAAAGCATAGAGAATGAAAACAGAAAAAATAAATAGACAAGTAGATTAAGGAACGGGTCCACCTTAGTGAGGGTGGCGTCTTCTTCCTTTTGAAGAACCAATAGTGCTCTTGAGCTCCTCTATGTCTCTTCCTTGCCTTTGTTGCTCCTCCCTCATAGCTCTTTGATCTTCTCTAATTTCATGGAGGAGGATGGAATGCTCTTGGTGCTCCACCCTTAGTTGTCCTAAGTTGGAACTTAATTCTCCTAGGGAGGTGTTAATCTGCTCCCAATAGTTTTGTGGAGGAAAGTGCATCCCTTGAGGCATTAGTGGTTATGGAAAAATAAAAAAAAAGCAATGCTTTTTCCACACCAAACTTAAAATGTTTGCTCGTCCTCGAGCAAAAGAAGGAGGAAAGGAGGAGATGGAGATGTGTGGTGGGTTCTGCCAAGGGTGAGGGAAGTGTGTATGAAAAGGTGTGGCAGGTGGGAATCCTGTGGGGTCCACAGATCCTGAGGGGTCAAGGACTTATCATCCCTGCTCCGTTGAGGTGTGCAAAAACGCCCTTAGTGTGCAATCCTAGCATTTAACGCCAGACTGCTGCTTGTTTCTGGCGTTAAACGCCAGCTTTTCTCCCTTTCTTGGCGTTAAACGCCAACTTGATGCTCTGTTCTGGCGTTAAACGCCAGTCTGGTGCTTGTTTCTGGCGTTTAACGCCAGTTTGCTGCTTCTTTCTGGCGTTAAACGCCAGTCTGATGCTTCTTACTGGCGTTTAAATGCCAGTAAGCTCTTCCTCCAAGGTAAGCTATTTTTAATGCTGTTTTTCATTCTGTTTTTGATTTTTCAGTTGTTTTTATGACTTCACATGATCATCAACCTAAAGAAAACATAAAATAGCAATGGAAAATAAATAGATATAATTAAATAACATTGGATTGCCTCCCAACAAGCGCTTCTTTAATGTCAATAGATTGACAGTGAGCTCTCATGGAGCCTCACAGATAATCAGAGCAGGGTTGGGGCCTCTCAACACCAAACTTAGAGTTTGGTTGTGGCCTCCCAACACTAAATTTAGAGTTTGAATGTAGGGGTTTTGTTTGACTCTGTATTGAGAGAAGCTTTTCATGCTTCCTCTCCATGGTTACAGAAGGAGAACCTTGAGTCTTATAGTTTGCAATGTCTGCAAACCACAAAGCTTCCTGAATAGCAAACAATTGCTTATCCGAAAAGGTTTCAGAGATCTCAGTAGGAGGGAGCGATGCTCCTACTATTGGTTCTATCCTGGACAGTGATCAGCTACTTGATTCTCTGTCCCTTTTCTGTCTCTTATTTCTATATCAAACTCTTGCAGAAGCAGCACCCATCTTATGAGCCTGGGCTTTGAATCCTATACAATCACTTTTGATCCTACTAAGTATGATCTAAACTTGTCAATGGCATAAACCACTGCAAGCAGCTCTTTTTCTGTGGTTGTGTAATTTTTCTGGGCATCATTTAAAACACGGCTAGCATAATAAATGACATGCAGAAGCTTGTTATGCCTCTGTCCCAATACTGCACCAATGGCATGGTCACTGGCATCACACATTAGTTCCAAAGGTAATGTCCAATCTGGTACAGAAATAACTGGTGGTACAGAAATAACTGGTGCTGTGACCAGCTTAGCTTTCAGAGTTTCAAACGCCTGCAGACACTCTGTGTCAAACACAAATGGTGTGTCAGCAGCTAGCAGATTGCTCAGAGGTTTTGTGATTTTTGAAAAATCCTTTATAAACCTCCTATAGAATCCTGCATGCCCCAGAAAGCTTCTGATTGCCTTAACATTGGTGGGTGGTGGTAATTTTTCAATTACCTCTACCTTAGCTTGATCCACCTATATTCCCTTGTTCGAAATTTTATGCCCAAGGACAATTCCTTCAGTCACCATAAAGTGATATTTTTCCCAATTTAAAACCAGGTTATTCTCTTGGCATCTTTTCAAAACAAGTGCTAGATGGTTAAGACAGGAGCTAAATGAGTCTCCAAATACTGAGAAGTCATCCATGAAGACTTCTAGAAATTTCTCTACCATATCAGAGAAGATAGAGAGCATGCACCTCTGAAAGGTTGCAGGTGCATTGCACAGACCAAAAGGCATTCTTCTATATGCAAATACTCCAGATGGACATGTGAATGCTGTTTTCTCTTGGTCCTGAGGATCTACTGCAATTTGGTTGTAACCTAAATAGCCATCCAAAAAGCAGTAGTATTCATGACCTGCTAGTCTTTCTAGCATCTGGTCCATGAATGGTAAAGGGAAGTGATCCTCCCTGGTGGCTGTATTGAGCCTTCTGTAGTCAATACACATACGCCACCATGTAACTGTTCTTGTAGGAACCAGTTCATTTTTTTCATTATGAACCACTATCATACCTCCCTTCTTAGGGACAACATGGACAGGGCTCACCCAGGGGCTATCAGAAATAGGATAAATAATCCCAGCCTCTAGTAACTTAGTGACCTCTTTCTACACCACCTCCTTCATGGCGGGATTTAGCCGCCTCTGTGGTTGAACCACTGGCTTAGCATCATCCTCCAATAGGATCTTGTGCATGCATCTGGCTGGGCTAATTCCCTTAAGATCACTTATGGACCACCCAAGAGCTGTCTTGTGTGTCCTTAGCACCTGAATTAGTGTTTTCTCTTCCTGTGGCTCTAAAACAGAGCTTATGATTACAGGAAAAGTGTCACCTTCTCCCAGAAATACATATTTCAGGGATGGTGGTAGTGGTTTAAGCTCGGGTTTAGGAGGTATCTCCTCTCCTGAGGAGTTTTCAGAGGTTCTTTTATTTCCTCTGGTTCCTCCAGATCAGGCTGAACATCTTTAAAAATGTCCTCTAGCTCTGATTTGAGACTCCCAGTCATATTGACCTCTTCCACCAGGGAGACAATAATATCAACGCTTAGGCAGTCTTCTGATGTGTCTGGATGTTGCATAGCTTTGACAACATTTAACTTAAACTCATCCTCATTGACTCTCAGGGTTATCTCCCCTTTTTGGACGTCAATGAGGGTTCGTCCAGTTGCTAGGAATGGTCTTCTTAGAATGAGAGTTGCACTCTTGTGCTCCTCCATTTCCAGCACTACAAAGTCAGTAGGGAAGGCAAATGGCCCAACCTTGACAATCATGTCCTCAATTATGCTTGATGGGTATTTAATGGAGCCATCAGCAAGTTGGAGACATATCCGGGTTGGTTTGACTTCTTCAGTTAAACCAAGCTTGCTGATAGTGGATGCAGGTATTAGGTTGATGCTTGCCCCAAGATCACATAAAGCTGTCTTGGTGCAATTTCCCTCTAATATGCATGGTATCATAAAGCTCTTGGGATCTTTAAGCTTTTCTGGGAAGCTTTTCAGAATGACTGCGCTGCATTCTTCAGTGAGGAGAACTCTTTCAGTTTCTCTCCAATCCTTCTTATGACTCAAGATCTCCTTCATAAACTTGGCAAAAGAGGGTATTTGCTCAAGTGCCTCTGCAAATGGAATCTTTATTTCAAGAGTCCTGAGATAGTCTGCAAAGCGGGCAAATTGCTTATCCTGCTCCGCTTGGCGGAGTTTTTGAGGATAAGGCATTTTGGCTTTATATTCTTCAACCTTAGTTGCTGCAGGT
The DNA here is from genome assembly GCF_059453495.1 of Arachis ipaensis. Lineage (NCBI taxonomy): Eukaryota > Viridiplantae > Streptophyta > Magnoliopsida > Fabales > Fabaceae > Arachis > Arachis ipaensis. Next base: position 83,931,525 of record NC_142444.1, read on the forward strand.
TTATTTCTTACAGAGGCAGGTTGAGAAGCCTTCTTGAGGGAGTTATTATCAGCACTTGCAGGTGTCTGATCCCTCACTGGCGTTTGGATGCCAGGGTTAGAAGCTTGATTGGCGTTGGATGCCAACTTCTTGCCTGTTTCTGGCGTTTGAACGCCATAACTGAGCTTCCATTGGGCGTTTGACGCCAGCTCCTTGCCTGTTTCTGGCGTTTGAACGCCAGAGTTATTCCTTTCTGGGCTCTTACTGTCCTCAAAAGGATTTTGGGTAGCAGGTTGCTCATCCTCTGTCAGCTGTTCTTTTCTTGGCTTCCTGCTGCTTTAAGTTGGAGTATTTAACGTTTTTCCACTTCTTAATTGAACTGCTTGGCACTCTTCTGTTATCTGTTTTGATAACTGCTATTTTGTTTTATTCAATTGTGATTCCATATCCTTGTTAGCAATTCTGGTCTCTTGTAGCATCTCCTTAACTTCTGCTAACTGCCTTGTTATAGAAGATTGTTGCTGATTGAGTTCAGCAACTTGTTCCTGAGGACTAAAGTCAGTTGATACTGCCTTAGCTTCTTCTTTCATGAAGGACTCATTACTTATGTATAGATGCTGATTTCTAGCAACTATATCAATAAGCTTTTGAGCCTCTTCAATAGTCTTTCTCATGTGTATAGATCCACCAGCTGAGTGGTCTAGAGATATCTGAGCTTTTTCTGTAAGCCCATAGTAGAAGATGTCTAATTGCACCCACTCTGAAAATATTTCAGAGGGGCATTTCCTTAGTATCCCTCTGTACCTCTCCCAAGCGTTATAAAGGGATTCATCATCCTCTTGTTTAAAGCCTTGGATGTCCAGCCTTAGCTGTGTCATCCTTTTTGGAGGGAAATATTGATTCTGGAATTTGTCTGATAACTGTTTCCATGTTCTTATGCTTGCTGTAGGTTGGTTATTTAACCACCTCTTAGCTTGATCTTTTACAGCAAACAGAAACAGTAACAGCCTGTATATGTCCTGATTTACCTCCTTGTCATGCACTGTGTCAGCAATTTGCAAGAACTGCGCCAGAAACTCAGTGGGTTCTTCCTGTGGAAGACCGAAATACTGGCAATTTTACTGCACCATGACAATGAGCTGAGGATTTAGCTCAAAACTGATTGCTTTGATGGGAGGTATACAGATGCTACTCCCATATGCAGCAGTAGTGGGGTTAGCATATGACCCCAGAGTCCTTCTGGACTGTTCATTTCCACTTAGGTCCATGATGGAGAAAGGGAGATGATGCGGATTGCAAATAAATTTGTTTTCGAAAACCGAAATTAAAATAAAATAAAATAAAATAAAATAAATAAAAAATTGACTATAATTTGAAAATTAGAAGAAAAAGAAATAAAAGAAAATTGAAAACTAAATTAATTAATTAAAAAGATTTGAAAAAAAAATGTGGGTGAGGATTTTCGAAAAAATGAAGAGAGAGAAATTGGTTAGGAAGTTTTGAAAAGGATATGTCTTAAAATTAAAGATACTTGTAAGAAAATAAAATAAAATAAATAAAAAAGAAAAGATATGAAAAAGGTTTGATTTTAAGATTTGAGATTAGAAAAGATAAGATAAGCTAGGTAAGAGAAAATAAGGAATTTAAATTAAAAAGTTTTGAAATTTAAATTTGAAATTTTGAAATTTGAAAATTGAAATTTGAATTTTTAAATTTTAAATTTTGAATTTTGAATTTGTGGAAAAGTCAACAATATAAGATAAGGATTTGAAAAAGATTTAAATTTTGAAAGATTTGATTTTTAAATTTGAAAATTAAATTTTGAATTATAAATTTTGAAATTTGAATTTTGAATTTTGAAAGTTGAAATTTGAAATTTGAAATAAGATAAGATAAGTTTTTGAAAAAGATATAATTTTTTTTTGAAAAAGATTTGAATTTTGAAATTTTAAAACAAATATAAGATAAAATAAAAATTTTAAAATAAAATCTGAATTTTTAAAAGGAAAATTCAAAAAATTAATTAAAATAAAGGAAAAAGATATTTTTGAATTCAATGAGGAAAGAGAAAAACAATAAAAAGACACAAAACTTAAAATTTTTAGATCTAATGCTCCTTATTTTCGAAAATTTGGAGGAAAAATACCAAGGAACACCAAACATAAAAATTTTAAGATCAAAATGCAAGAAAGACTCAAGAACACCTTGAAGATTCACAAGAACACGAAGAACAAAAATCAAAGACTCAAAGGACTCAAGAACATAAAAAAAGAACACCAAACTTAAAATTTTTAGAAAACCAAAAATAAATTTTCGAAAATTAAATAAAAACTAACAAGAAAACACCAAACTTAAAACATGCAACTAGACTCGAAAAGAAAACTCTAAAGATTAATAAAGAAAAATAATAAATTTTTGGAAAATTTTTTTGAAAAGAAAATAAAAGACTCTGACCCAAAAGACAAAATTTTCCTAATCTAAGCAACAAGATGAACCGTCAGACGTTCAAACTCGAACAATCCCCGGCAACGGCGCCAAAAACTTGGTGCATGAATTGTGAATCACACTTTTCACAACTCGTACCACTAACCAGCAAGTGCACTGGGTCGTCCAAGTAATACCTTACGTGAGTAAAGGTCGATCCCACGGAGATTGTCGGCTTGAAGCAAGCTATGGTTATTTTGTAATTCTTAGTCAGGAAATCAATGATAAGAGTGATTATGTTTATGAAGAGTAAAAAGCATAAATTAAAAAGTACTTATTATGCAGTAATGGAGAATATGTTGGAGTTTTGGAGATGCTTTGTCTTCTGAATCTCTGCTTTCTCCTTGTCTTCTTCTTCATGCACGCAAGGTTCCTCCTATGGCAAGCTGTGTGTTGATGGATCACCGTTGTCAATGGCTACCATCCATCCTCTCAGTGAAAATGGTTCGGGTGCGCTGTCACCGCACGGCTAATCATCTGTCAGTTCTCACTCATGCTGGAATAGGATCCATTGATCCTTTTGCGTCTGTCACTACGCCCAACCCTTGTGAGTTTAAAGCTCGTCACAGTCATCCAATCCCTGAATCCTACTCGAAATAGCACAGACAAGGTTTAGACTTTCCGGATTCTCAAGAATGCTGCCAATGGATTCTAGCTTATACCACGAAGATTCCGATTAAGAAATCCAAGAGATACTCATTCAATCGAAGGTAGAACGGAGGTGGTTGTCAATCACGTGTTCATAGTTTGGGAATGGTGATGAGTGTCACGGATCATCCCTTCCATCATATTGAAGTACGAATGAACATCTTAGATAGAAACAAGCGTGTTTGAATAGAGAATAGAAATAATTGCATTAATTCATCGGGACACAGCAGAGCTCCTCACCCCCAACAATGGAGTTTAGAGACTCATGCTGTCAAAGAGTACAAAGTTCATATCTAAAATGTCATGAGGTGCAAAATAAATCTCTAAAAGTTGTTTAAATACTAAACTAGTAACCTAGGTTTACAAAAAATGAGTAAACTATGATAGATAGTGCATAAATCCACTTCCGGAACCCACTTGGTATGTGCTGGGGCTTAGACTTGAGCTTTACACGTGTCTAGGTTGTTTCTGGAGTTAAACGCCAGGTTGTAACCTGTTTTGGGCGTTTAACTCCAACTTGTAACCTGTTTCTGGCGTTTAACGCCAGAATAGGGCAGAGGACTGGGAATCTTTGAGGTACAAGCTGCAAGAATCTCACTAGAGATGGCAGACAAATCCATGAAACAGGCTTATGGACTAGTAGAGGACGTGCTAGTGAAGGTTGAAAGCCTTTATATCCCTGCTGATTTCATAATCCTAGACACTGGGAAGGATGAGGATGAATCCATCATTCTTGGCAGACCCTTCCTGGCAACAGCAAAAGCAGTGATTGATGTTGACAGAGGAGAGTTGGTCCTTCAGTTGAATGAGGACTACCTTGTATTCAGAACTCAAGGTTCTCCTTCTGTAACCATGAAGAGGAAGCATGAAAAGCTTCTCTCTGTACAGAGTCAAACAAAACCCCCACATTTAAACTCTAAGTTTGGTGTTGGGAGGCCACAACCAAACTCTATGTTTGGTGTTGACACTAAAGAAGCGCTTATTGGGAGGCAATCCAATGTTATTTAATTATATCTATTTATTTTCCATTATTATTTTATGTTTTCTTTACGTTGATGATCATGTGAAGTCACAAAAACAACTGAAAAATAAAAAACAGAATGAAAAACAGCATTAAAAACAACTCACCCTGGAGGAAGAGCTTACTGGCATTTAAAGGCCAGTAAGAAGTATCAAACTGGCATTTGACGCCAGTAAGAAGCATCAAACTGGCATTTAACGCCAAAAAGAAGCATCAAGCTGGCGTTAAACGCCAGAAACAAGCACCAGACTGGCATTTAACACCAGAACAGAGCATGGAATTGGCGTTTAACGCCAAGAATGGGAGAAAAGCTGGCGTTAAACGCCATAAACAAGCAGCAAGCTGGCGTTTAACGCCAGACATGCATTCTAAGGTCATTTTGCACGCCTAAATGGAGTAGGGATGCTAAGTCCTTGACCCCTCTGGATCTGTGGACCCCACAGGATCCCCACCTACCCCACCTCTTCTTCTCTCTTCTTCACACCTTTTCATAACACTCTTCCCCAAATACCCTTAACCACTCACATCCATATACTCTTTCCCATAAACCCCACCAAGCTCCAAAATTCAAATTCTTTTCCCTCCCAAACCCAACCCTAATGGCCGAAACCTACCCTCCCCCCACCCCTATATAAACCCCTTAACACTACTCCATTTTCACACATCACAAACACTACTTCCCCCTTGGCGAAATACACTTTCTCACTCCATCTCCTCCATTTTCTTTTTCTTCTACTACTTTTTCTCTTCTTTTGCTCGAGGACGAGCAAACCTTTTAAGTTTGGTGTGGTAAAAACATTGCTTTTTGTTTTTCCATAACCATTAATAGCACCTAAGGCCAGAGAAACCTCATGAAAAAGGAAAGGGAAGGCAATTGCTTCCACCTCTAAGTCATGGGAGATGGAGAGATTCATCTCAAAGGTCCATCAAGACCACTTCTATGAAGTTGTGGCCAAAAAAAAGGTGATCCCTGAGGTTCCTTTTAAGCTCAAAAAGAGCGAGTATCCGGAGATCCGACAAGAGATTAGAAGAAGAGGATGGGAAGTACTCTCCAATCCTATTCAACAAGTCAAAATCTTAATGGTTCAAGAGTTCTATGCAAACGCATGGATCACTAGGAACCATGATCAAAGTATGAACCCAAATCCAAAGAATTGGCTTACAATGGTTCGGGGGAAATACTTAGATTTCAGTCCGAAAAATGTAAGGTTGGCGTTCAACTTGCCAATGATGCAAGAAAATGCACGCCCCCTACACTAGAATGGTTAACTTTGATCAAAGATTGGACCAAGTCCCCATGGACATATGTGTGGAAGGAGCTCAATGGAAAGTTGACTCAACAGGTAACCCGGTTCAATTGAGAAGACCGGACCTTAAGCTTGTAGCTAGAGGATGGTTAGAGTTCATCCAACGCTCTATCATTCCTACTAGCAACCTATCTGAAGTAACTGTGGATCGGGCCATCATGATCCATAGTATCATGATTGGGGAGGAAGTGGAAGTTCATGAGATTATACCTCAAAAACTCTACAAAGTGGCTGACAAGTCCTCCACTTTGGCAAGGTTAGCCTTTCCTCACCTTATTTGCCACCTCTGCAATTCGGCTGGGATTGACATAGAGGGAGATATCCTCATTGATGAGGACAAGCCCATCACTAAGAAAAGGATGGAGCAAACAAGAGATCATGGACCTCAACAAGAGCATGAGGAAATTCCTCACCATGAAATCCTTGAGATGCCTCAAGGGATGCACTTTCCTCCACAAAACTATTGGGAGCAAATCGATACCTCCCTAGGAGAATTAAGTTCCAACATGGGACAACTAAGGATGGAACACCAAGAGCACTCCATCATTCTCCATGAGATTAGAAAAGATCAAAGAGCTATGAGGGAGGAGCAACAAAGACAAGAAAGAGACATAGAGCTATGAGGGAGGAGCAACAAAGACAAGAAAAAGACATAGAGCAACTAAGGTGGACCTGTTCCTTAATCTCCTTGTTCTTATTTTTCTATTTTTCGGTTTTTGAGCCTTATGTTTTATTTATGTTTGTGTCTTTACTATATGATCATTAGCGTTTACGTGTCTATGTCTTAAAGCTATGAATGTCCTATGAATCCATCACCTCTCTTAAATGAAAAATGTCTTAATTACAAAAGAACAAGAAGTACATGATTTCGAATTCATCCATGAAATTAGTTTAATTATTTTGATGTGGTTTCAACACGTTTTGTTTTCTGAATGAATGCATGAACAGTGCATATGTCTTTTGAATTTGTTGTTTATGAATGTTAAAACTGTTGGCTCTTGAAAGAATGATGGAAAAAGGAGAAATATTATTTGATAATCTGAAAAATCATAAAATTGATTCTTGAAGCAAGAAAAAGCAACGAATAAACAAGGCTTGCGAAAAAAAAAGAAGAAAAAATATTGCGAAAAAAAAGAAAAAAAGAAAGAAAAAGAAAAAGCAAAAACAAGCAGAAAAAGCCAAGAGCTCTTTAAACCAAAAGGCAAGAGCAAAAAGTCAGTAACTCTTTAAACCAAAAGGCAAGGGTAAAAAGGATCCAAGGCTTTGAGCATTAATGGATAGGAGGGCTCACAAGAATAAAATCCTGGCCTAAGCAGCTAAAACAAGCTGTCCCTAACCATGTGCTTGTGGCGTGAAGGTGTCAAGTTAAAAGCTTGAGACTGAGCAGTTAAAGTCATGGTCCAAAGAAAAAAAGAGTGTGCTTAAGAACCCTGGACACCTCTAATTGGGGACTCTAGCAAAGCTGAGTCGCAATCTGAAAAGGTTCACCCGGTTATGTGTCTGTGGCATTTATGTATCCGGTGGTAATATTGGAAAACAAAGTGCTTAGGGCCACGGCCAAGACTCATAAAGTAGCTGTGTTCAAGAATCAACATACTGAACTAGGAGAATCAATAACACTATCTAAATTCTGAGTTCCTATAGATTCCAATCATTCTGAACTTCAAAGGATAAAGTGAGATGCCAAAACTGTTCAGATGCAAAAAGCTACTAGTCCCGCTCATCTAATCGGAGCTAAGTTTCATTGATATTTTGGAATTTATAGTATATTCTCTTCTTTCTATCCTATTTTATTTTCAGTTGCTTGGGGACAAGCAATAATTTAAGTTTGGTGTTGTGATGAGCGTGTAATTTATACACTTTTTGGCATTATTTTTACATAGTTTTTAGTATGATTTAGTTAGTTTTTAGTATATTTTTATTAGTTTTTAAATAAAAATCACATTTCTAGACTTTACTATGAGCTTGTGTGTTTTTCTGTGATTTCAGGTAATTTCTGACTGAAATTGAGGGACTTGAGCAAAAAACCTGATTCAGAGGCTGAAGAAGGACTGTAGATGCTGTTGGATTCTGACCTCCCTGCACTCGATGTAGATTTTCTGGAGCTACAGAAACTCAATTGATGCGCTCTCAATTGCGTTGAAAAGTAGACATCCAGGGCTTTCCAGCAATATATAATAGTCCATACTTTTCACGAGTTTTGATGACGCAAACAGGCGTTCAAACGCCAACTCCCTGCCCTATTCTGGAGTTAAACGACAGAAACAGGTTGCAAATCAAAGTTAAACGCCAGAAACAGGCTACAACATGACGTTTAACTCCTAAAAGACTATCTACACATGAAAGCTCAATGCTTAGCCTAAGCACACACCAAGTGGGCCCGAAAGTGGATTTCTACATCATTTACTTATCTTATGTAACCCTATCTACTAGTTTAGTATAAAAACTACTTTTAGTGATTTATTTCACATCTATGGTTATTCTCTGACTAATTTTCTGTTCTGAGATCACGTTTAGGGGGCTGGCCATTCGGCCATGCCTGAACCTTCATCACTTATGTATTTTTCAACGGTAGAATTTCTACACACCATAGATTAAGGTATGGAGGTCTGCTGTTCCTCATGAATTAATGCAAAGTACTATTGTTTTCTTATTCAATTCAAGCTTATTTCTTTTCTAAGATATCCGCTTGCACTTCAACATGATGAATATGATGATCCGTGACACTCATCACTATTCTCAACCTATGAACGCATGCCTGACAACCACTTCCGTTCTACCTTAGATCGAGCGTGTATCTCTTAGCCTACATTCCGAAAGAACGGAGTCTTTGTGGTATAAGCTAGAATTATTGGCGGCCATTCCTGAGATCCGGAAAGTCTAAACCTTGTCTGTGGTATTTCGAGTAGGATCTGGGAAGGGATGACTGTGACAAGCTTCAAACTCGCGAGTGTTGGGCGTGTGACAAATGCAAAAGGATCAATGGATCCTATTCCAACATGATCTAGAACCGACAGATGATTAGCCATGCGGTGTCAGCGCATTTGGACCATTTTCACTGAGAGGACGGGAAGTAGCCATTGACAACGGTGATGCCCAACATATAGCTTGCCATGGAAAGGAGTATGAATGATTGGATGAAAGCAGTAGGAAAGCAGAGGGTCAGAAGGAACAAAAGCATCTCCATACGCTTATCTGAAATTCTCACCAATGAATTACATAAGTATTTCTATCCTATTTTATATTTTAATTATATTTTAATTATCAAATCTCCATAACCATTTGAATCCGCCTGACTAAGATTTACAAGGTGACCATAGCTTGCTTCAAGCCGACAATCTCCGTGGGATCGACCCTTACTCACGTAAGGTTTATTACTTGGAGGACCCAGTGCACTTGCTGGTTAGTTGTATCAGAGTTGTGAAAAAGAATTTGAGATTATAAACGTGTGTACCAAGTTTTTGGCGCCGTTGCTAGAGATCACAATTTCGTGCAACAAGTTTTTGTGTGATGAGCGGATAATTTATACGTTTTTTCGCATTGTTTTTACATAGTTTTTAGTATGATTTAGTTAGTTTTTAGTATATTTTTATTAGTTTTTAAATAAAAATCATATTTCTAGACTTTACTATGAGCTTGTGTGTTTTTCTGTGATTTCAGGTAATTTCTGGCCAAAATTGAGGGACTTGAGCAAAAATCTTATTCAGAGGCTGAAGAAGGACTGCAGATGCTGTTGGATTCTGACCTCCCTGCACTCGAAGTAGATTTTTTGGAGCTACAAAAACCCAATTTGCGTGCTCTCAATTGCGTTAGAAAGTGGACATCCAGGGCTTTACAGCAATATATAATAGTCTATACTTTGTACGAGTTTTGCCGACGCAAACTGGCGTTCAAACGCCAACTCGCTGCGCTATTCTGGAGTTACACGCCAGAAACAGGTTGCAAATCAAAGTTAAACGCCAGAAACAGGCTACAACCTGGCGTTTAACTCCAAAAAGACTCTCTACACATGAAAGCTCAATGCTCAGCCCAAGCACACACCAAGTGGTCCCGGAAGTGGATTTCTACATCATTTACTTATCTTATGTAACCCTAGCTACTAGTTTAGTATAAAAACTACTTTTAGTGATTTATTTCACATCTCTGGTTAGTCTCTGACTAATTTTCTATTCTGAGATCACGTTTAGGGGGCTGGCCATTCGGCCATGCCTGAACCTTCATCACTTATGTATTTTTCAACGGTAGAGTTTCTACACACCATAGATTAAGGTGTGGAGCTCTGCTGTTCCTCATGAATTAATGCAAAGTACTATTGTTTTGTTATTCAATTCAAGCTTATTTATATTCTAAGATATCTGCTTGCACTTCAACATGATGAATATGATGATCCGTGACACTCATCACTATTCTCAACCTATGAACGCGTGCCTGACAACCACTTCCGTTCTACCTTTGATCGAGCGTGTATCTCTTAGCCTACATTCCGAAAGATCGGAGTCTTCGTGGTATAAGCTAGAATTATTGGCGGCCATTCCTGAGATCCGGAAAGTCTAAACCTTGTCTGTGGTATTTCGAGTAGGATCTGGGAAGGGATGACTGTGACGAGCTTCAAACTCGGGAGTGTTGGGCGTGTGACAGACGCAAAAGGATCAATGGATCCTATTCCAACATGATCGAGAACCGACAGATGATTAGCCATGCGGTGTCAGCGCATTTGGACCATTTTCACTGAGAGGACGGGAAGTAGCCATTGACAACGGTGATGCCCAACATATAGCTTGCCATGGAAAGGAGTATGAATGATTGGATGAAAGCAGTAGGAAAGCAGAGGGTCAGAAGGAACAAAAGCATCTCCATACGCTTATCTAAAATTTTCACCAATGAATTACATAAGTATTTCTATCCTATTTTATATTTTAATTATATTTTAATTATCAAATCTCCACAACCATTTGAATCTGCCTGACTGAGATTTACAAGGTGACCATAGCTTGCTTCAAGCCGACAATCTTCGTGGGATCGACCCTTACTCACGTAAGGTTTATTACTTGGACGACCTAGTGCACTTGCTGGTTAGTTGTATCGGAGTTGTGAAAAAGAATTTGACATTATAAATGTGCGTACTAAGTTTTTGGCGCCGTTGCTAGAGATCACAATTTTGTGCACCAAGTTTTTGTGTGATGAGCGGATAATTTATATGCTTTTTGGCATTGTTTTTACATAGTTTTTAGTATGATTTAGTTAGTTTTTAGTATATTTTTATTAGTTTTTAAATAAAAATCACATTTCTGGACTTTACTATGAGCTTGTGTATTTTTCTGTGATTTCAGGTAATTTCTGGCTGAAATTGAGGGACTTGAGCATAAATCTGATTCAGAGGCTGAAGAAGGACTGCAGATGTTGTTGGATTTTGACCTCCCTGCACTCGAAGTAGATTTTCTGGAGCTACAGAAATGCAATTTGTGTGGTCTTAATTGCGTTGGAAAGTGGACATCCAGGGCTTTCCAGCAATATATAATAGTCCATATTTTGCAGGAGTTTTGACGACGCAAACTAGTGTTCAAATGCCAACTCCCTGCCCTATTCTGGAGTTAAACGCCAGAAACAGGTAGCAATTCAGAGTTAAACGCCAGAAACAGGCTACAACCTGGCGTTTAACTCCAAAACGAGTCTCTACACATGAAAGCTCAATACTCAGCCCAAGCACACACCAAGTGGGTCCGGAAGTGGATTTCTACATCATTTACATATCTTATGTAACCCTAGCTATTAGTTTAGTATAAAAACTACTTTTAGTGATTTATTTCACATCTCTGGTTAATCTTTGACTAATTTTCTGTTCTGAGATCACGTTTAGGGGGCTGGCCATTCGGCCATGCCTGAACCTTCATCACTTGTGTATTTTTCAATGGTTGAGTTTCTACACACCATAGATTAAGGTGTGGAGCTCTGCTGTTCCTCATGAATTAATGCAAAGTACTATTGTTTTCTTATTCAATTCAAGCTTATTTCTATTCTAAGATATCCGCTTGCACTTCAACATGATGAATATGACGATCTGTGACACTCATCACTATTCTCAACCTATGAACGTCTGCCTGACAACCACTTCCGTTCTACCTTAGATCGAGCGTGTATCTCTTAGCCTACTGATGAGCAGATAATTTATACGCTTTTTGGCATTGTTTTTACATAGTTTTTAGTATGATTTAGTTAGTTTTTAATATATTTTTATTAGTTCTTAAATAAAAATTCACATTTCTGGACTTTACTATGAGTTTGTGTGTTTTTCTGTGATTTCAGGTATTTTCTGGCTGAAATTGATGGACTTGAGCAAAAATCAGATTCAGAGGTTGAAGAAGGACTGCAGATGCTGTTGGATTCTGACCTCCCTGTACTCAAATTGGATTTTCTGGAGCTACAGAACTTCAAATGGCTCAATCTAAATTGCGTTGGAAAGTAGACATCCAGGGCATTCCAGCAATATATAATAGTCCAAACTTTGCCCGAGTTTAGACGACGTAAACTGGCGTTCAACGCCAGCTCCCTGCCCTATTCTGGAGTCAAACGCCAGAAACAGGTTGCAAAGTGGAGTTAAATGCCAGAAACAGGTTACAAACTGGCGTTTAACTCTAAGAAAGACCTCTCCACATGAAAGCTTCAATGCTCAACCCAAGCACACACCAAGTGGGCCCCAGAAGTGGATTTCTGCATCATTTACTTATCTCTGTAACCCTAGTAACTAGTTTTAGCATAAATAGGACTTTTTACTATTGTATTCGGGGATCTTTGGACGTTCAGTTCTGAGATCATGGAGGCTAGCCTCTCGGCCATGCCTAGACCTTGTTCTTATGTATTTTCAATGGTAGAGTTTCTACACACCATAGATTAAGGTGTGGAGCTCTGCTGTTCGTCGAGTATTAATGCAAAGTACTAATATTTTTCTATTCAATTCAAGCTTATTCCTATTCTAAGATATTCATTCGCACCCAAGAACTTAATGAATGTGATGATTATGTGACGCTCATCACCATTCTCACTTATGAACACGTGCCTGACAACCACTTCCGTTCTACATGAAGATGAGATATAATGAGTATCTCTTAGATATCTAATACAGGGGACCGAGTCCGAGATATTAGAGTCATCATGGTATAAGTTAGAACCCATGGACGGCCATTCCTGAGATCCGGAAAGTCTAAACCTTGTCTGTGGTATTTCGAGTCGGATCCGGAAAGGGATGGCTGTGACGAGCTTCAAACTCGCGAGTGCTGGGCGTAGTGACAGACGCAAAAGGATAGTAAATCCTATTCCAGTATGATCGAGAACCGACAGATGATTAGCCATGCAGTGACAGCACATTGGACCATTTTCACAGAGAGGACGGGATGTAGCCATTGACAACGGTGATGTCCAACATACAACTTGCCGTGAAAAGGAGTAGGAATGATTGGATGAAGACAGTAGGAAAGCAGAGGTTCAGGAGGAACGAAAGCATCTCTATACGCTTATCTGAAATTCTCACCAATGAATTACATATATATCTCTATCCTAGTTTATCTTTTAATTATGTTAATTATCAATTCTCTATAACCATTTGAATCCGCCTGACTGAGATTTACAAGGTGACCATAGCTTACTTCAAGCCGACAATCTCCGTGGGATCGACCCTTACTCACGTAAGGTTTATTACTTGGACGACCCAGTGCACTTGCTGGTTAGTTGTGCGAAGTTGTGACAAAGTGTGATTCACGTTTGAAAGCACCAAACCTTTGGCGCCATTGTTGATGATCATAATTTCTGCGCACCAACTTTTTGGCACCATTGCCGGGGATTGTTCGAGTTTGGACAATTGACGGTTCATCTTGTTGCTCAGATTAGGTAATTTTATTTTAATTTTAAGCTTTTTGTTTTTATTATTCTTATTTTTGAAAAAAAATAATAATAAAAATACATATTTTCAAAAATATATTTTTCTTCATAATTTTTAAGAATGAATTCTTGTGTTTCATGATGATTTGTTGAATCCTGGCTGGCTAAAAGCCATGTCTAATCTTTTGGACCGGGGTTTCAACTTATCATCACAAGAGCTTGTTGATCTTCACCCATTTGGCAGTTACACACATAGTTGTTGTATACATAGAAGGTAGGCAATATCTGCTGAAGCTTGGCTGGCTATTGGCCATGTCTAGTATTTTGGGCCGAAGCTTTCACTGAAAGCTTGGCTGGCTAGTGAGCCATATCTAATTCCTGGACCGGAGCTTTAGACTAACATTGCAAGATTCCTGGAATTCCTATTAAAAATTTTGAAATCCTTATTTTGCTTTTTCCAAATAATTTTCAAAAAATACCAAAAAAATTTAATGAAATCATAAAACCAAAAATATTTTATGTTTCTTGTTTATGTCTTGTGTCAGTTTTAAGTTTGGTGTCAATTGCATGTTTTTCTATTTCTTGCATTTTTCGAAAATCCATGCTTTGCATTCTTCATGATCTTCAAGTTGTTCTAGGTAAGTCTTCTTGTTTGATCTTTAAAATTTCTTGTTTTGTGTCTTTTCTTGTTTCTCATATGCATTTTGGAATTATTAATGTCTCAACATTGAAAATTTCTAAGTTTGGTGTCTTGCATGTTCTTCTTTTCTCAAAATTTTCAAAAATAAGTTCTTGGTGTTCATCTTGACATTCAAAGTGTTCTTGGTGTTCATCTTGACATTCATAGTATTCTTGCATGCATCATTTGTTTTGATCCAAAACTTTCATGCATTGAGTCTTTCATTTGTTTTCTCACTCATAAATTTCGAAAATTTGAGTTGACTTTTTCAAAACTTTTTAAAATTTAGTTGTTTCTTATGAGTCAAGTTAAATTTTCAATTTAAAAATTCTATCTTTTTCAAAAATCAAATCTTTTTTTTATTTTTCTTTCATAATTTTTGAAAATTTCAAATTGATTTTCAAAAATCTTTTTCTTATTTTATTTCATAATTTTTGAAATTACTACTAGCATTTAATGTGATTTATTCAAAAAATTTTAAGTTTGTTACTTGCCTAATAAGAAAGGTTCATTCTTTAAATTTTAAAATCCTATCTTTTTGTTTCTTGTTAGTCAAGTAATCAACTTTAATTTTCAAAACCAAATCTTTTTAAATTTCTTTTTCAAATCTTTTTCAAAAAAATTTCAATCACATCTTTTTCAAAATTAATTTCAAAATCTTTTCTAACTTCTTATCTTTTCAAAAATTGATTTTCAAATCTTTTTCAATTAACCACTTAAATTTTTGTTTGATTCTTATCTTTTTCAAAACTACCTAACTAACTCTCTCTTTCTAATTTTCGAAAATCCCTTCCCTCTTTTTCAAAATTCCTTTTTAATTAAATAATTATTTTAAATTTTAATTTAATTTTATTTTATTTTAAAATTTTCGAATTTTAACTTTAATTTTTAAATTAAAAACAAAAAAAATTTTATTTTTATTTTATTTAATTTTCGACTTCTCTCATCTCTCATCTCTCATCTCCTTCTATTTAATTATTCATCTACTAACACTTCTCTTCCACCCAAAATTCGAACACCATCTTCCTCTCTGTGTTCGAGTTTTTCTCTTCCCCTTCTTTTATTCTTCGCTTCTACTCACATAAAGGAACCTCTCTACTGTGGCAAAGATGATCCCTATTATTTTCTGTTCTCTTCTTTTTCATATGAGCAGGAACAAGGATAAGAACATTCTTGTTGCAGCTGATCCTGAACCTGAAAGGACTCTGAAGAGGAAGCTAAGGGAAGCTAAAGCACAACTCTCTGGAGAAAATCTGACTGAATTTTTCGAAAAAGGAGACATGGCTGAAAATAATAACAATGCAAGGAAGATGCTTGGTGACTTTACTGCACCAAATTCCAAATTACATGGAAGAAGCATCTCAATCCCTGCCATTGGAGCAAACAATTTTGAGCTAAAGCCTCAACTAGTTTCTCTGATGCAACAGAATTGCAAGTTTCATGGACTTCCATCAGAAGATCCTTTTCAGTTCTTAACTGAATTCTTGCAGATCTATGATACTGTTAAGACCAATGGGGTTGACTCCGAGGTCTACAGGCTTATGCTTTTCCCGTTTGCTGTAAGAGACAGAGCTAGAATATGGTTGGATTCTCAACCTAAAGATAGCCTGAACTCTTGGGATAAGCTGGTCACGGCTTTCTTAGCCAAGTTCTTTCCTCCTCAAAAGCTTCGTAAGCTTAGAGTGGATGTTCAAACCTTCAGACAGAAAGAAGGTGAATCCCTCTATGAAGCTTGGGAGAGATACAAGCAACTGACCAAAAAGTGTCCTTCTGACATGCTTTCAAAATGGACCATCCTGGATATATTCTATGATGGTCTGTCTGAATTATCTAAGATGTCATTGGACCATTCTGCAGGTGGACCCATTCACCTAAAGAAAACGTCTGCAGAAGCTCAGGAACTCATTGACATGGTTGCAAATAACCAGTTCATGTACACTTATGAAAGGAATCCTGTGAGTAATGGGACGCCTCTGAGGAAGAGAGTTCTTGAAATTGATACTCCGAATGCCATATTGGCTCAGAATAAAATATTGACTCAGTAAGTCAATATGATCTCTCAGAGTCTGAATGGATTGAAGGAATCATCCAACAGTACTATAGAGGCATCTTCTGAAGAAGAAGCTTATGATCCTGAGAACCCTGCAATAGCAGAGGTGAATTACATGGGTAAACCCTATGGGAATACCTATAATCCCTCATGGAGAAATCATCCAAATTTCTCATGGAAGGATCAACAAAAGCCTCAACATGGCTTTAATAATGGTGGAAGAAACAAGTTTAGCAATAGCAAGCCTTTTCCATCATCCACTCAGCAACAGACAGAGAATTCTGAGCAGAATCCCTCTAACTTAGCAAATATAGTCTCTGATCTATCTAAGGTCACTTTCAGTTTCATGAATGAAACAAGGTCCTCCATTAGAAATTTGGAGGCACAAGTGGGCCAGCTGAGTAAAAAGGTCACTGAAACTCCCCCTAGTACTCTCCCAAGCAATACAAAAGAAAATCCAAAGAGAGAGTGCAAGGCAATTGATTTGACCATCATGGCCGAACCTACAAGGGAGGAGAAGGACGTGAATCCTAGTGAGGAAGACCTCCTGGGACGTTCAGTGACCAATAAGGAATTTTCCTTTGAGGAACCAAAGGAATCTGAGGCTCATCTAGAGACCATAGAGATTCCATTGAACCTCCTTCTGCCCTTCATGAGCTCTGATGAGTATTCTTCCTCTGAAGAGGATGAAGACATTACTGAATAGAAAGTTGCTAAATACCTTGGTGCAATCATGAAGCTGAATGCCAAACTATTTGGTAATGAGACTTGGGAAGATGAACCTCCCTTGCTCACCAATGAACTAAATGCATTGGATAGGCAGAAATTACCTCAAAAGAAACAGGAACCTGGTAAATTCCTAATTCCCTGTAACATAGGCACCATGACCTTTGAGAAGGCTCTATGTGACCTGGGGTCAGGAATAAACTTAATGCCACTCTCTATAATGGAGAAACTTGGGATCTTTGAGGTGCAAGCTGCCAGAATCTCTTCAAAGATGGCATACAACTCAAGAAAACAGGCTTATGGACAAGTAGAGGATGTGTTAGCAAAGGTTGAAGGCCTTTACATCTCTGCTGATTTCATAATCCTAGACACTGGGAAGGAGGAGGATGAATCCATCATCCTTGGAAGACCTTTCCTAGCCACAATAAGAGCTATGATTGATGTGGACAGAGGAGAGTTGGTCCTCCAACTGAATGAGGACAACCTTGTGTTTAAAACTCAAGGATCTCCTTCTGTAACCATAGAGAGGAAGCATGAAAAGCTTCTTTCACAATAGAGTCAACCAAAGCCCCCACAGTCAAACTCTAAGTTTGGTGTTGGGAGGCCACAACCAAACTCTAAGTTTGGTGTTGGGAGGTTCCAACAATGTTCTAAATATCTGTGAGGCTCTATGAGAGCTCACTATCAAGCTATTGACATTAAAGAAGCGCTTGTTGGGAGGCAACCCAATGTTATTTAACTATATCTATTTTAGTTTATTTTATGTTTTTTAGGTAGATGATCATGTGGAGTCACAAAAACTACTGAAAAATCAAAAATAGAATGAAAAACAGCAGAAGAAACAGCACACCCTGGAGGAAGAGCACTCTGGCATTTAAACGCCAGAAACAAGCATCTGTCTGGCGTTTAACGCCAGAAACAAGCACCAAGCTGGCGTTTAACGCCAGAAACAAGCATCAACCTGGCGTTAAATGCCAGAAACAAGCTACATTTGGGCGTTTAACGCCAAAAACAGGCAGCAGTCTGGCGTTAAACGCCAATATTGCATACTAAGGGCGTTTTGCACGCCTAATTGGAGCAGGGATGTTAAGTCCTTGACCCCAATGGATCTGTGGACCCCACAGGATCACCACCTTTTCTTCTCTCATCTTCACACTTTTTCATAACTCTCTTCCACAAATAACCTCCACCAATCACCTCCATTACTCCTCCAAAACCATCTTACAACCCACCTACACCCACCCACTCAAATTCAAACCATCACTCTTTCCTTTTCACACATCCTAACCACCTAAACCCCCCTGGCCGAACCATTCACACACCTCCATCTTCTCCATCTCTTCTTCTTCTAATCCTTTCTTTCTTCTTTTGTTCGAGGACGAGCAAACATTTTAAGTTTGGTGTGGTAAAAGCATTGCTTTTTATTTTTCCATAACCATTTATGGCACCTAAGGCCGGAGAAACCTCTAGAAAGAGGAAAGGGAAGACAAAAGCTTCCACCTCTGAGTCATGGGAGATAGAGAGATTCATCTCAAGGGTCCATAGCTCAGTAGTAGAGCATTTGACTGCAAAACAAGAGATCATGGACCTCAACAAGAACATGAGGAAATTCCTCACCATGAAATCCCTGAGATGCCTTAAGGGATATATTTTCCTCCACACAACTATTGGGAGCAACTAAGGATAGGAGCACCAAAATCACTAGGGATGAACCAACAAAGACAAGGAAGAGACATAGAGGAGCTCAAGAGCACCATTGATTCTTCAAGAAGAGGAAGACGCCACCCTCACTAAGGTAGACCCGTTCCTTAATCTTCTTGTTCTTATTTTTCCTATTTTTCGGTTTTATGCCTCATGTTTATTTATGTTTGTATCTTATTACATGATCACTAGTGTCTAAGTGTCTATGCCTTAAGGTTATGAATGTCCTATGAATCCATCACCTCTCTTAAATGAAAAATGTTCTAAAAAATAAAAGAACAAGAAGTACAGGGTTTCGAATTCATCCTTGAAACTAGTTTAATTATTTTGATGTGGTGACAATACTTTTTGTTTTCTGAATGAATGCTTGAACAGTGCATATGTCTTTTGATATTGTGGTTTATGAATGTTAAATATGTTGGCTCTTGAAGAATAAGGAAAAAGGAGAAATGTTATTTGATGATCTGAAAATATCATAAAAATGATTCTTGAAGCAAGAAAAAGCAGTGAATACAAAAGCTTGTGAAAAAAAAAGAGAGAAAAGAAAAATGGCGAAAAAAAAAGAGAGAAGGAAAAAGAAAAAGCAAGCAAAAAAAGTCAAAAGCTCTTTAAACCAAAAGGCAAGAGCAAAAAGCCAATAGCCCTTAAAACCAAAAGGCAAGGGTAAAAAGGATCCAAGGCTTTGAGCATCAGTGGATAGGAGGGCCTAAAGGAATAAAATCCTGGCCTAAGCGGCTAAACCGAGCTGTCCCTAACCATGTGCTTGTGGCGTGAAGGTGTCAAGTGAAAACTTGAGACTGAGCGGTTAAAGTCGAGGTCCAAAGCAAAAGAAGAGTGTGCTTAAGAACCATGGACACCTCTAATTGGGGACTTTAGCAAAGCTGAGTCACAATCTGAAAAGGTTCACCCAGTTATGTGTCTGTGGCATTTATGTATCCGGTGGTAATACTGGAAAACAAAGTGCTTAGGGCCACGGCCAAGACTCATAAAGTAGCTGTGTTCAAGAATCAACATACTGAACTAGGAGAAGTAATAACACTATCTGAATTCTAAGTTCCTATAGTTGCCAATCATTCTGAACTTCAATGGATAAAGTGAGATGCCAAAATTATTCAAGAGGCAAAAAGCTTCTAGTCCCGCTCATCTGATTGGAGCTAAGTTTCATTGATATTTGGGATTTATAATATGTTCTCTTCTTTTTATCCTATTTGATTTTCAGTTGCTTGGGGACAAGCAATAATTTAAGTTTGGTGTTGTGATGAGCGGATAATTTATATGCTTTTTGGCATTATTTTTACATAGATTTTAGTATGATTTAGTTAGTTTTTAATATATTTTTATTAGTTCTTAACTAAAAATTCACATTTCTGGACTTTACTATGAGTTTGTGTGTTTTTCTGTGATTTCAGGTATTTTCTGGCTGAAATTGAGAGACTTGAGCAAAAATCAGATTCAGAGGTTGAAGAAGGACTGCAAATGCTGTTGGATTCTGACCTCCCTGCACTCAAATTGAATTTTCTGGAGCTACAGAACTTCAAATGGCACACTCTAAATTGCGTTGGAAAGTAGACATCCAGGGCATTCCATCAATATATAATAGTCCATACTTTGCTCGAGTTTAGGCGACGCAAACTGGCGTTCAACGCCAGCTCCCTGCCCTATTCTGGAGTCAAACGCCAGAAACAGGTTGCAAAGTGGAGTTAAATGCCAGAAACAGGTTACAAACTGGCGTTTAACTCTAAGAAAGACCTCTCCACGTGAAAGCTTCAATGCTCAGTCCAAGCACACACCAAGTGGGCCCCGGAAGTGGATTTCTGCATCATTTACTTATCTCTGTAACCCTAGTAACTAGTTTTAGCATAAATAGGACTTTTTACTATTGTATTCGGGGATCTTTGGACGTTTAGTTCTGAGATCATGGAGGCTGGCCTCTCGGCCATGCCTAGACCTTGTTCTTATGTATTTTCAACGGTAGAGTTTTTACACACCATAGATTAAGGTGTGGAGCTCTGCTGTTCCTCGAGTATTAATGCAAAGTACTATTGTTTTTCTATTCAATTCAAGCTTATTCCTATTCTAAGATATTCATTCGCACCCAAGAACTTGATTAATGTGATGATTATGTGACGCTCATCACTATTCTCACTTATGAACACGTGCCTGACAACCACTTCCGTTCTACATGAAGATGAGATAGAATGAGTATCTCTTAGATATCTAATAAAGGGGACCGAGTCCGAGATATTAGAGTCTTCGTGGTATGAGTTAGAACCCCTGGACAGCCATTCCTGAGATCCGGAAAGTTTAAACCTTGTCTGTGGTATTCCGAGTAGGATCCGGGAAGGGATGGCTGTGACGAGCTTCAAACTCGCGAGTGCTGGGCGTAGTGACAGACGCAAAAGGATAGTAAATCCTATTCCAGTATGATCGAGAACTGACAGATGATTAGCCATGCAGTGACAGCACATTGGACCATTTTCACAGAGAGGACGGGATGTAGCCATTGACAACGGTGATGCCCAACATACAACTTGCCATGGAAAGGAGTAGGAATGATTGAATGAAGACAGCAGGAAAGCAGAGGTTCAGGAGGAACGAAAGCATCTCTATACGCTTATCTGAAATTCTCACCAATGAATTACATAAGTATCTCTATCCTAGTTTATCTTTTAATTATGTTAATTATCAATTCTCTATAACCATTTGAATCTGCCTGACTGAGATTTACAAGGTGACCATAGCTTGCTTCAAGCTGACAATCTCCGTGGGATCGACCCTTACTCACGTAAGGTTTAATACTTGGACGACCCAGTGCACTTGCTGGTTAGTTGTGCGAAGTTGTGACAAAGTGTGATTCACGTTTGAAAGCACCAAGCCTTTGGCGCCATTGTTGATGATCATAATTTCTGCACACCAAGTTTTTGGCGCCGTTGCCGGGGATTGTTCAAGTTTGGACAACTGACGGTTCATCTTGTTGCTCAAATTAGGTAATTTTATTTTAATTTTAAGCTTTTTGTTTTTATTATTCTTATTTTCGAAAAAAAATAATAATAAAAATACATATTTTCAAAAATATATTTTTCTTCAGAATTTTTAAGAATGAATTCTTGTGTTTCATGATGATTTGTTGAATCCTGGCTGGTTGAAAGCCATGTCTAATCTTTTGGACCGGGGTTTCAACTTATCATCACAAGAGCTTGTTTATCTTCACCCATTTGGCAGTTACACGCATAGTTGTTGTATACATGGGAGGTAGGCAATATCTGCTGAATCTTGGCTGGCTATTAGCCATGTCTAGTGTTTTGGACCGAAGCTTTCACTGAAAGCTTGGTTGGCTAGTGAGCCATGTCTAATTCTTGGACCAGAGCTTTAGACTAACATTGCAAGATTCCTGGAATTCCTATTAAAAATTTTGAAATCCTTATTTTGCTTTTTCCAAATAATTTTTGAAAAATACCAAAAAAATTTAATGAAATCATAAAACCAAAAATATTTGATGTTTCTTGTTTAAGTCTTGTGTTAGTTTTTAAGTTTGGTGCCAATTGCATGTTTATCTCTTTCTTGCATTTTCCGAAAATCCATGCATTGCATTCTTCATGATCTTCAAGTTGTTCTGGGTAAGTCTTCTTGTTTGATCTTTAAAATTTCTTATTTTGTGTCTTTTCTTGTTTCTCATATGCATTTTGGAATTATTAATGTCTCAACATTGAAAATTTCTAAGTTTGGTGTCTTGCATGTTCTTCTTTTCTTCAAAATTTTCAAAAATAAGTTCTTGGTATTCATCTTGACATTCAAAGTGTTCTTGGTGTTCATCTTGACATTCATAGTGTTCTTGCATGCATCATTTGTTTGATCCAAAACTTTCATGCATTGAGTCTTTTTATTGTTTTTCTCTCTCATCATTAAAAATTCAAAAATAAAAAAAAAATATTTCCTTTATTTCACTCATAAATTTCAAAAATTTGAGTTGACTTTTTCAAAACTTTTTAAAATTTAGTTGTTTCTTGAGTCAAGTTAAATTTTCAATTTAAAAATTCTATCTTTTTCAAAAATCAAATCTTTTTTTTTATTTTTCTTTCATAATTTTCGAAAATTTCAAATTGATTTTCAAAAATCTTTTTCTTATTTTATTTCATAATTTTCGAAATTACTACTAGCATTTAATGTGATTGATTCAAAAAAATTTAAGTTTGTTACGTGCCTAATAAGAAAGGTTCAATCTTTAAATTTTAAAATCCTATCTTTTTGTTTCTTGTTAGTCAAGTAATCAACTTTAATATTCAAAATCAAATCTTTTTAATTTTTTTTTTCAAATCTTTTTCAAAAAAATTTCAATCACATCTTTTTCAAAATTAATTTCAAAATCTTTTCTAACTTCTTATCTTTTCAAAAATTGATTTTCAAATCTTTTTCAATTAACCACTTAACTTTTTATTTGATTCTTATCTTTTTCAAAACTACCTAACTAACTCTCTTTCTAATTTTCAAAAATCCCTTCCCTCTTTTTCAAAATTCCTTTTTAATTAACTAATTGTTTTAAAATTTAATTTAATTTTATTTTATTTTAAAATTTTTGAATTTTAACTTTAATTTTTAAATTAAAAACAAAAAAAATTTTATTTTTATTTTATTTAATTTTCAACTTCTCTCATCTTTCATCTCCTTCTATTTAATTATTCATCTACTAACACTTCTCTTCCACCCAAAATTCGAACACCATCTTCCTCTCTGTATTCGAGTTTTTCTCTTCCCCTTCTTTTATTCTTCTCTTCTACTCACATAAAGGAACCTCTCTAATGTGGCAAAGAGGATCCCTATTATTTTCTGTTCTCTTCTTTTTCATATGAGCAGGAACAAGGATAAGAACATTCTTGTTGCAGCTGATCCTGAACCTGAAAGGACTCTGAAGAGGAAGCTAAGGGAAGCTAAAGCACAACTCTCTGGAGAAAATCTGACTGAAATTTTTGAAAAAGGAGACATGGCCAAAAATAATAACAATGCAAGGAAGATGCTTGGTGACTTTACTGCACCAAATTCCAACTTACATGGAAGAAGCATCTCAATCCCTGCCATTGGAGCAAACAATTTTGAGCTAAAGCCTCAATTAGTTTCTCTGATGCAATAGAATTGCAAGTTTCATGGACTTCCATCAGAAGATCCTTTTCAGTTCTTAACTGAATTCTTGCAGATCTGTGATACTGTTAAGACCAATGGGGTTGACTCCGAGGTCTACAGGCTTATGCTTTTCCCGTTTACTGTAAGAGACAGAGCTAGAATATGGTTGGATTCTCAACCTAAAGATAGCCTGAACTCTTGGGATAAGCTGGTCACGGCTTTCTTAGCCAAGTTTTTTCCTCCTCAAAAGCTTCGTAAGCTTAGAGTGGATGTTCAAACCTTCAGACAGAAAGAAGGTGAATCCCTCTATGAAGCTTGGGAGAGATACAAGCAACTGACCAAAAAGTGTCCTTCTGACATGCTTTCAAAATGGACCATCCTGGATATATTCTATGATGGTCTATCTGAATTATCTAAGATGTCATTGGACCATTCTGCAGGTGGATCCATTCACCTAAAGAAAATGCCTGCAGAAGCTCAGGAACTCATTGACATGGTTGCAAATAACCTGTTCATGTACACTTCTGAAAGGAATCCTGTGAGTAATGGGACGCCTATGAAGAAGAGAGTTCTTGAAATTGATACTCTGAATGCCATATTGGCTCAGAATAAAATATTGACTCAGTAAGTCAATATGATATCTCAGAGTCTGAATGGATTGAAGGAATCATCCAACAGTACTATAGAGGCATCTTCTGAAGAAGAAGCTTATGATCCTGAGAACCCTGCAATAGCAGAGGTGAATTACATGGGTGAACCCTATGGGAATACCTATAATCCCTCATGGAAAAATCATACAAATTTCTCATGGAACGATCAACAAAAGCCTCAACAAGGGTTTAATAATGGTGGAAGAAACAAGTTTAGCAATAGCAAGCCTTTTCCATCATCCACTCAGCAACAGACAGAGAATTCTGAGCAGAATCCATCAAGCTTAGCAAATATAGTCTCTGATCTATCTAAGGTCACTTTCAGTTTCATGAATGAAACAAGGTCCTCCATTAGAAATTTGGAGGCACAAGTGGGCCAGCTGAGTAAAAAGGTCACTGAAACTCCCCTAGTACTCTCCCAAGCAATGCAGAAGAAAATCCAAAGAGAGAGTGCAAGGCAATTGATTTGACCATCATGGCCGAACCTACAAGGGAGGACAAGGACGTGAATCCTAGTGAGGAAGACCTCTTGGGACGTTCAGTGACCAATAAGGAATTTCCCTTTGAGGAACCAAAGGAATCTCAGGCTCATTTAGAGACCATAGAGATTCCATTGAACCTCCTTCTGTCCTTCATGAGCTCTGATGAGTATTCTTCCTCTGAAGAGGATGAAGACATTACTGAAGAGAAAGTTGCTAAATACCTTGGTGGAATCAAGAAGCTGAATGCCAAACTATTTGGTAATGAGACTTGGGAAGATGAACCTCTCTTGCTCACCAATGAACTAAATGCATTGGATAGGCAGAAATTACCTCAAAAGAAACAGGATCCTGGTAAATTCCTAATTCCCTGTAACATAGGCACCATGACCTTTGAGAAGGCTCTGTGTGACCTGGGGTCAGGAATAAACTTAATGCCACTCTCTGTAATAGAGAAACTTGGGATCTTTGAGGTGCAAGCTGCCAGAATCTCTTTAGAGATGGCAGACAACTCAAGAAAATAGGCTTATGGATAAGTAGAGGATGTGTTAGTAAAGGTTGAAGACCTTTACATCTCTGCTGATTTCATAATCCTAGACACTGGAAAGGAGGAGGATGAATCCATCATCCTCGGAAGACCCTTCCTAGCCACAGCAAGAGCTGTGATTGATGTGGACAGAGGAGAGTTGGTCCTCCAACTGAATGAGGACAACCTTGTGTTTAAAACTCAAGGATCTCCTTCTGTAACCATGGAGAGGAAGCATGAAAAGATTCTCTCGCTGTAGAGTCAACCAAAGCCCCCACAGTCAAACTCTAAGTTTGGTGTTGTGATGACAAGTCATCTTAGCCTAGTTTCACTAGCCTTTTTCTTTTGTTTTCAATTGATTTATGCACTTTCTTGAGACATAAGCAAGCCAATTGGGTAGATTTTCATGTTTCCTTTGATTCAATCAACCATGTATGAATTCATGCACTTTCATGAGATTTTATGCTATAATTGTCATATATTATGAAAGAAACACAATCTCATGATTTGGAGCATAGCTTTGATGTGTTTGATTGATTGATGATAGGTGAAGAAAGCTTGGAGAAAGGTTGAAGCAAGAAGGAATGGCTAGGAGCAAGAGAGAACAAAAAGTTTGAGCAAAAGTTTGCCTCAAACTTTAGCTCAAACTTTTGGAAGAAGTGAAAACACCCCAGGAAAAAAAAGCTTGAGCAAAAGTTTGCCTCAAACTTTAGCTCAAACTTTTAGGAGAAAAGCTTGAGCCAACGTTTGCCTCAAACTTTTTGGCAAACGTTGGCGCCATCAGCAACACACCCTGGAGAGAAAAAGTTTGCACCAACGTTTGCCTCAAACTTTTTGGCAAACGTTGGCGCCACATATATGCACTAGGGGGCCAACGTTTGAGCAAAAGTTTGACCCCAAACTTTGGCTCAAACGTTGGTAGCAGCAAGAATGGGGCAGCTGATGTAAAAAGTTTGAGTAAAAGTTTGCCTCAAACTTTTACTCAAACTTTTACTCAAGCTTTTAAGATTCACAACTCGGTTCACATTGGTTCTCTCTCCAACTCCAAGAGCAATCAACCAAGGCCTCTATCAACCCAATTCCATCAAGAGAAAAGGCCCAATTCAAGGCTTGAAGACCATTTGAAGAAAGTGTATAAAGAGGTTAGGATTTAAGTTTCTAGGGAGTTCTTTTCTTTTCGGTTTTGATTAGGTAGTTTTGTAGAGAGCTCACCTTTACATTTTTGGAATTGTTGTTTTAATTCAAGAGAATTTGGGGAGGAGAATTGATCTCTCTTCTTCCTTGTTCTTGCTTGAATACTCTTTACTTTTCTTGCTTCGGATCTTGGGTTGAGAATTGAAGAAATTCTGTTTCAATCTCACCTTGGGATCTTGTTTAATTTTCCGCATCATTGAATTTCAGTTTCTGTTAATTGCTTCTTCTTTTACTTTCTCTGCAATTTACATTTCTTCATTTCCTTTGAAATTGTTCTTGCTGGATCTAGGAAGGCATTGAGATCTAGACTTGGTTATCTAGTCTCTTGAGTCCTGAGATCTGGATTTCCCATTTTCGATTCTCTGTTTAATGCTTTTCAAGCCCATTTACAATTCCGTTTTAGATCCGATTCAATTCAAGTTATCTTCTACTCTTCTGTTTGTTGAATTTTACTTTTCCTTGTTTAATTTCTGCAAATCCAATTCCCAATCCCCTTTACAATTAAAGCCATTTACATTTCTTGCACTTTAAGATTCTGCAGTTTACATTTCTTGCGTTCTATGTTTCTGCCATTTAATTTCTTGTTCTTTAAGATTCAGCACTCTAATTCCTGTTCTCTTTAATTTCATGCAAATTTTCCATTCCCTTTACTTTCTGTGCAATTTAAATTTTGTTAATCACAAATCTCTCAACCAAATCATGATTCTCTTGACTAAATCAACCACTAAGCTAAAATTGCTCAATCCTTCAATCCCTGTGGGATCGACCTCACTCCCGTGAGTTATTATTACTTGATGCGACCCGGTGCACTTGCCGGTTAGTTTTGGGTGTTTTGGAGAAATTCGTTTTTCCACAAAAAATATCCATCAAGTTTTTGGCGCCGTTGCCGGGGATTGATTAGATTGACAATGATTAAGTGAAGTGGAGATCTAGATCTAGCATTTTTATTTTCTGCTTCTCTAACTTTGGACTAACCCACTAACTGTTTGAAGTTTTGTCTCAACTGACTACACTCAATTTTCAAGAGTACCACTGTGTGTTTCGTTTGTTGATTTGTATGTCACAGGAAAGAAGAGAGGCCAGAGGGAAGGATATCATTGAAAACGGAGTTTCTGAGAAAGAAGAACACCACAACATGAAGCCGCAACTCATTACACTAATCAAGAACAATTGTTCCTATGGTGGAAACCCATTGGAGGATCCTAAACAGCACCTATCCATTTTTCTGAGGACTTGTGGTGCTGTCAATTTCGAGAGTATACATCATGATACCTATAAGCTCTTGTTATTCCCTTTCTCACTAAAGGATGAAGCGGCACAATGGCTTGAAACCTTTCCCCAAGGAAGTATCACTAGTTGGGATGATTTGGTTGCCAAGTTTCTAGCCAAATTCTCCTCATCCCAACAAAACATCAAGATGAAAGAGGGAATACATCCATTCATACACGGGGAGGAAGAACCATTGTTCAAAGCATGGGAAAGATATAAGAAAGCAAGTGACAAAGTGGGTTTCCAAGCGTTCTATGAAGGATTAACCCCAGAAACAAGAAAAGTGGTGGATTACTTCTCAGATGGCCTACTCAACGCAACAGCAACCAGCCAAGGAACTGCAGAGTTCAATGACAAAAGAGCCAATAGCCAACACTCATTTGAGACACCACAGAATGCAATTTCAGAAAAGGAATTAATGAATCTTGAAGGAGTGAGGGCAATCATGAATCAAAACAAACAGCTATACCAGCAAACTCAGCAACAATTGGAGTCAATAGCTGGACAAATTGATTTTCTACATTCTGCCACAGTGAATGCACAATTTCCACCATGGAAGCCACATTCTTATCTAAGAATGAGGGAATCTCAACATCAGGAACAAAGGGACTTCAACTACAACAACCCCAATTTCCCAAACTTGCAAAAACACCACCATACCAACAACAATCACTACATACCACCATACTACCCACCCTTCCAACCCCCAGCACCCCACAGCCAACCAATCTCACAAGACTCTCAAAGGATCACCAATCTGGAGATCTTAATAGAGAGAATGATGAAACACCAAGAGGTGACAATGAAGAACCAGGAAGCCTTACTCAGAAGAGTTGAAAGTCAAATGGAACAACTGGTTCAAAACCTTGCTGAATTGGGCGAGAGAGAGGCAAATATATCCCTAAGGGCCATTGAAGATGACCCAAAGAACAGTGAAAAAGCTGCTGGGTTGAAAGGGAAAGCAGTTATGGAAAAAAGTGAGACGGCTACGGGAAAAGAGACAGTCATCAAGGAAAAGCCCACGGTGAGAGGGGGAAACCAAAGGCAACAGAAGCCTCAACTTCCATGATCAGAGGATGAAGGATGTCAAGCTAGTGACAATAAAAGAGCGCTTGTTGGGAGGCAACCCAACCTGAGGTAGTTTTCCTTTCATAGCTATTTTAATAAAAAGGTTAATTAGTTTTATCTATATTGCAAGAAGCTAAGTTTGGTGTTGTACACCAAAACAATCTAAGGGAGAGTGAAGGATTCTAAGTTTGGTGTTCCACCAAAATCCCATCATAAAATACACTCTCACCTTCTGTATAATGCTAGCTTCAAGCATTTAGACAAATTAGTTAACTATTTTGCTGTTTTCAGTTTTATTACTTTTGAAAAAGAAAAAGAGTTCCACACATGGTTAATCTGATGCATGAGAACCATTTGCAAGGTACTAAGTTTGGTGTTCTAACACCAAAGTAAGTTCAAAAGCCCACAAATAAATCATGCATGCTAACCATTTTTCAAGTGCTTGGGGAACAAGCAACTTTCAATATCATTGCAGAGCATCATACAAACTTTTGGGAAGATTTAGCATCATCAATTAAAGAGATGAAAGAGGAATGTGAAGACCAGCAATGATGATGAGGAAGAGGACAGCAAGTAAACTCCAAAAGGTTGTATTATTCACTATCAGATATTACTGTGATTGAAATTTATATTATACCCCTATCTGTCCTTCTGTCTAATATAGTTTTTCTACAATTCAATAAGCAAGATGCTTGATCATTTACAACACTATCTCCAAAACTTGTTTGCACTCAATAATTAAAAAAAATGCATCACATGAAAGTTCTTTGAAAAGAAGGGTTGAGGAATTAAACAATTTTAAGACAAGCAAAAGATTAGGAGAAGTGGTAGTTCTAGTTGTATGAATATGTATTGAGGTTGCATGCTTATGAAAACTTGCATGGGAGCTCATAGGCGGGACATAGAGTTCAAAGAAGTGTTGTGGAGATTCTCAAACATTTATTGATCCAAAAAGCAGCAAACAAAACAAAAGAAAATAAAGAAAATACAAAAACAAAAAAAAGGAACATGGCCCAAGGCTCTGAGCATCAATTACTAGGCAGAAAAGAAGAAAGAAAAGAGTTGTTATCCTAGTAAATGCTTGTGGGTGAATTGTGTCAAAGAAAGAGGCTTGAGCAAGTAAATCCTTAGGGGTTCTTTAACACCTAATACCTTAAAACCAACTGGTTTAGGAGTATTGATTGAAAGCTTATCTAAAGAGCCGCTTTGAGACATGACACTTAGAGTCAAGGCCAAAGTAAAGAAACTATAAGCTGCTTCAAGGTGATTACATATAAAGAGATCTCCATGATACCATTTGGATGAAAATCCTAAGACATAAGACTCCCAAGATGTAGGGACTAGTAAGCACTGAAACCCTTGCATGAGCATATGATTTAGAGTTCACCCCACTATCACTTAATCACTTCACTCACAGGACCTTACAAATTATTCTTCAATCCGTCTTAATTGAAAGAACCTTTGAGCATAATTCATTTCTTGCTTGGGGACAAGCAAGCTTTAAGTTTGGTGTTGTGATGACAAGTCATCTTAGCCTAGTTTCACTTGCCTTTTTCTTTTGTTTTCAATTGATTTATGCACTTTCTTGAGCCATAAGCAAGCCAATTGGGTAGATTTCCATGTTTCCTTTGATTCAATCAACCATGTATGAATTCATGCACTTTCATGAGATTTTATGCTATAATTGTCATATATTATGAAAGAAACACAATCTCATGATTTGGAGCATAGCTTTGATGTATTTGATTGATTGATGATAGGTGAAGAAAGCTTGGAGAAAGGTTGAAGCAAGAAGGAATGGCTAGGAGCAAGAGAGAACAAAAAGTTTGAGCAAAAGTTTGCCTCAAACTTTAGCTCAAACTTTTGGAAGAAGTGAAAACACCCCAGGAAAAAAAAGCTTGAGCAAAAGTTTGCCTCAAACTTTAGCTCAAACTTTTAGGAGAAAAGCTTGAGCCAACGTTTGCCTCAAACTTTTTGGCAAACGTTGGCATCACAAAATCAACACCCTGGAGGACAAAAGCTTGCGCCAACGTTTGCCTCAAACTTTTTGGCAAACGTTGGCGCCATCAGCAACACACTCTGGAGAGAAAAAGTTTGCGCCAACGTTTGCCTCAAACTTTTTGGCAAACGTTGGCGCCACATATATGCACTAGGGGGCCAACGTTTGAGCAAAAGTTTGACCCCAAACTTTGGCTCAAATGTTGGTAGCAGCAAGAATGGGGCAGCTGATGTAAAAAGTTTGAGTAAAAGTTTACTCAAACTTTTACTCAAGCTTTTAAGATTCACAACTCGGTTCACATTGGTTCTCTCTCCAACTCCAAGAGCAATCAACCAAGGCCTCTATCAACCCAATTCCATCAAGAGAAAAGGCCCAATTCAAGGCTTGAAGACCATTTGAAGAAAGTGTATAAAAAGGTTAGGATTTAAGTTTCTAGGGAGCTCTTTTCTTTTCGGTTTTGATTAGGTAGTTTTGTAGAGAGCTCACCTTTACATTTTTGGTATTGTTGTTTTAATTCAAGAGAATTTGGGGAGGAGAATTGATCTCTCTTCTTCCTTGTTCTTGCTTGAATACTCTTTACTTTTCTTGCTTCGGATCTTGGGTGGAGAATTGAAGAAATTCTGTTTCAATCTCACCTTGGGATCTTGTTTAATTTTCCGCATCATTGAATTTCAGTTTCTGTTAATTGCTTCTTCTTTTACTTTCTCTGCAATTTACATTTCTTTATTTCCTTTGAAATTGTTCTTGCTGGATCTAGGAAGGCATTGAGATCTAGACTTGGTTATCTAGTCTCTTGAGTCCTGAGATCTGGATTTCCCATTTTCGATTCTCTGTTTAATGCTTTTCAAGCCCATTTACAATTCCGTTTTAGATCCGATTCAATTCAAGTTATCTTCTACTCTTCTGTTTGTTGAATTTTACTTTTCCTTGTTTAATTTCTGCAAATCCAATTCCCAATCCCCTTTACAATTCAAGCCATTTACATTTCTTGCACTTTAAGATTCTGCAGTTTACATTTCTTGCGTTCTAAGTTTCTGCCATTTAATTTCTTGTTCTTTAAGATTCAGCACTCTAATTCCTGTTCTCTTTAATTTCATGCAAATTTCCCATTCCCTTTACTTTCTGTGCAATTTAAATTTTGTTAATCACAAATCTCTCAACAAAATCATGATTCGCTTGACTAAATCAACCACTAAGCTAAAATTGCTCAATCCTTCAATCCCTGTGGGATCGACCTCACTCCCGTGAGTTATTATTACTTGATGCGACCCGGTGCACTTGCCGGTTAGTTTTGGGTGTTTTGGAGAAATTCGTTTTTCCACAAAAAATATCCATCATGTTGGGAGGCCACAACCAAACTCTAAGTTTGGTGTTGAACCCCCACATTCAAACTCTAAGTTTGGTGTTGGGAGGTTCCAACATTGCTCTGAATATCTGTGAGGCTCTATGAGAGCTCACTATCATGCTATTGACATTAAAGAAGCGCTTGTTGGGAGGCAACCCAATGTTATTTAATTATATCTATTTTATTTTATTTTATTTTATGTTTTTTAGGTTGATGATCATGTGGAGTCACAAAAATTACTGAAAAATCAAAAATAGAATGAAAAACAGCAGAAGAAACAGCACACCCTGGAGGAAGAGCACACTGGCGTTTAAACGCCAAAAACAAGCATCTGTCTGGCGTTTAACACTAGAAACAAGCTACATTTGGGCGTTTAACGCCAAAAATAGGCAGCAGTCTGGCGTTAAACGCCAGTATTGCATACTAAGGGCGTTTTGCACGCCTAATTGGAGCAAGGATGTTAAGTCCTTGACCCCAATAGATCTGTGGACCCCACAGGATCCCCACCTTTTCTTCTCTCATCTTCACACCTTTTCATAACTCTCTTCCACAAATAACCTCCACCAATCACCTCCATTACTCCTCCAAAACCATCTTACAACCCACCTACACCCACCCACTCAAATTCAAACCATCACTCTTTCCTTTTCACACATCCTAACCACCTAAACCCCCCTGGCCGAACCATTCACACACCTCCATCTTCTCCATCTCTTCTTCTTCTCATCCTTTCTTTCTTCTTTTGTTCGAGGACGAGCAAACATTTTAAGTTTGGTGTGGTAAAAGCATTGCTTTTTATTTTTCAATAACCATTTATGGCACCTAAGGCCGGAGAAACCTCTAGAAAGAGGAAAGGAAAGACAAAAGCTTCCACCTCCGAGTCATGGGAGATGGAGAGATTCATCTCAAGGGTCCATAGCTCAGTAGTAGAGCATTTGACTGCAAAACAAGAGATCATGGACCTCAACAAGAACATGAGGAAATTCCTCACCATGAAATCCCTGAGATGCCTCAAGGGATACATTTTCCTCTACACAACTATTGGGAGCAACTAAGGATAGGAGCACCAAAATCACTAGGGATGAACCAACAAAGGCAAGGAAGAGACATAGAGGAGCTCAAGAGCACCATTGATTCTTCAAGAAGAGGAAGACGCCACCCTCACTAAGGCGGACCCGTTCCTTAATCTTCTTGTTCTTATTTTTCCTGTTTTTCGGTTTTATGCCTCATGTTTATTTATGTTTGTGTCTTATTACATGATCACTAGTGTCTAAGTGTCTATGCCTTAAGGTTATGAATGTCCTATGAATCCATCACCTCTCTTAAATGAAAAATGTTCTAAAAAATAAAAGAACAAGAAGTACAGGGTTTCGAATTCATCCTTGAAACTAGTTTAATTATTTTGATGTGGTGACAATACTTTTTATTTTCTGAATGAATGCTTGAACAGTGCATATGTCTTTTGATATTGTGGTTTATGAATGTTAAATATGTTGGCTCTTGAAGAATAAGGAAAAAGGAGAAATGTTATTTGTTGATCTGAAAAATCATAAAAATGATTCTTGAAGCAAGAAAAAGCAGTGAATACAAAAGCTTGCGAAAAAAAAGAGAGAAAAGAAAAATGGCGAAAAAAAAGAGAGAAAGAAAAAGAAAAAGCAAGCAGAAAAAGCCAAAAGCTCTTTAAACCAAAAGGCAAGAGCAAAAAGCCAATATCCCTTAAAACCAAAAGGCAAGGGTAAAAAGGATCCAAGGCTTTGAGCATCAGTGGATAGGAGGGCCTAAAGGAATAAAATTCTGGCCTAAGCGGCTAAACCAAGCTGTCCCTAACCATGTGCTTGTGGCGTGAAGGTGTCAAGTGAAAACTTGAGACTGAGCGGTTAAAGTCGAGGTCTAAAGCAAAAGAAGAGTGTGCTTAAGAACCCTGGACACCTCTAATTGGGGACTTTAGCAAAGCTGAGTCACAATCTGAAAAGGTTCACCCAGTTATGTGTCTGTGGCATTTATGTATCCGGTGGTAATACTGGAAAACAAAGTGCTTAGGGCTACGGCCAAGAATCATAAAGTAGCTGTGTTCAAGAATCAACATACTGAACTAGGAGAAGTAATAACACTATCTGAATTCTAAGTTCCTATAGTTGCCAATCATTCTGAACTTCAATGGATAAAGTGAGATGCCAAAATTATTCAAGAGGCAAAAAGCTACTAGTCCCGCTCATGTGATTGGAGCTAAGTTTCATTGATATTTGGGATTTATAATATGTTCTCTTCTTTTTATCCTATTTGATTTTCAGTTGCTTGGGGACAAGCAACAATTTAAGTTTGGTGTTGTGATGAGCGGATAATTTATACGCTTTTGGCATTGTTTTTACATAGTTTTTAGTATGGTTTAGTTAGTTTTTAATATATTTTTATTAGTTCTTAAATAAAAATTCACATTTCTGGACTTTACTATGAGTTTGTGTATTTTTCTGTGATTTCAGGTATTTTCTGGCTGAAATTGAGGGATTTGAGCAAAAATCAGATTCAGAGGTTGAAGAAGGACTGCAGATGCTGTTAGATTCTAACTTCCCTGCACTCAAAGTGGATTTTCGAAAATTTGGTTTGACTTAGTAAAAAAGTTTTTAAAATTTAATTGTTTCTTATGAGTCAAGTCAAATTTTCAATTTAAAAATTCTATCTTTTTCAAATCTTTTTCAAAAATCAAATCTTTTTCATTTTTTCTTTCATATTTTCGAAAAGTTCAAATTGATTTTCAAAAATCTTTTTCTTATTTTGTTTCATAATTTCAAAATATTTACTAACAATTAATGTGATTGATTCAAAAATTTTTAAAGATTGTTACTTGCCTATTAAGAAAGGTTCAATCTTTAAATTTTAGAATCATATCTTTTTGTTTCTTGTTAGTCAAGTAATCAATTTTAATGTTCAAAATCAAATCTTTTTAATTTTCTTTTCAAATTAAATTTTTAATCATATCTTTTTCAAAACTTAATTTCAAAATCTTTTCTAACTTCTTATCTTTGCAAAATTGATTTTCAAAATTTTTTTTCAATTAACCACTTAACTTTTTGATTGATTTTTTTAAAATTCCTATCTTTTTCAAAACCATCTAACTACTTTTCTCTCACCAATTTTTGAAAATCACTAACCTCTTTTTCAAAATTTCTTTTCATTAACTAATTGTTTTAATTTTAATTTTAATCTTACTCCTTCTCTAAATTTTCGAATTCTAACTACATTTTTTAAAATAAAAACAAAAATATTTTTCCTTTAAGTTTAAATTAAATTCAAATTTTCTCCCCCCTCTCTCACCTCCTTCTAATTATTTACTAACATTCCTCTTCTACTCATAATTCGAACCGACTCTTCTCCTCTGTGTTCGAATTTTTTCTCTTCTCCTTCTTCTATTCTTCTCTCTTTATACTTACATAAGGAATCTCTATACTATGACATAGAGGATTCCATATTTTCTTTTCTGTTCTCTTCTTTTTCATATGAGCAGAAACAAGGATAAGAACATTCTTGTTGAAGCTGACCCTGAACCTGAAAGGACTCTGAAGAGAAAGCTAAGGGAAGCTAAGGCACAACTCTCTGGAGAGGACCTGACAGAAAGTTTCAAAAAAGGATAAGACATGGCCGAACCTAATAACAATGGTGGAGATACAAGGAAGATGCTTGGTGACTTTATTGCACCATCTTCTAACTTCTATGGAAAAAGCATCTCACTTCCTGCAATTGGAGCAAACAACTTTGAGCTTAAGCCTCAATTAGTTTCTCTAATGCAACAGAACTGTAAGTTTCATGGACTTCCAATGGAAGATCCTCATCAGTTTTTGGCTGAATTCTTGCAAATCTGTGACACTGTCAAAACTAATGGAGTTGATCCCGAGGTCTACAAACTTATGCTTTTCCCTTTTGCTGTAAGAGACAGAGCTAGAACATGGTTAGATTCACAACCTAAGGATAGCCTGAACTCTTGGGATAAGCTGGTCAGTGCTTTCCTGGCCAAATTCTTTCCACCTCAAAAGATGAGCAAGCTTAGAGTGGAAATCCAAAACCTTTAGACAGAAGGAAGGAAAATCCCTCTATGAAGCTTGGGAAAGATACAAGCAACTGATCAAAATGTGTCCTACTGATATGCTTCCAGAATGGAGCATCATAAGTATATTCTATGATGGTCTGTCTGAGTTGTCAAAAATGTCATTGGACCATTCTGCAGGAGGATCTCTTCACGTGAAAACCCCTGCAGAAGCTCAGGAACTCACTGAAATGGTTGCAAATAACCAGTTCATTTACACCTCTGAGAGGAATCTTGTGAAAAATGGGATGCCTCAGAAGAAGGGAGTTCTTGAAATTGATACTCTGAATGCCATATCAGCTCAGAATAAAATATTGACTCAGGAAGTCAATATGATTTCTCAGAGTCTGAATGGATTGCAAGTTGCATCCAACAGTACTAACGAAGCATCTTCTGAAGAAGAAGCTTATGATCCTGAGAACCCTGCAATGGCAGAGGTGAATTACATGGGAGAACCCTATGGAAACAACTATAATCCTTCATGGAGAAATCATCCAAATTTCTCATGGAAGGACCAACAGAAGCCTCAACAAGGCTTCAATAATAATGGTGGAAGGAATAGGTTTAGCAATAGCAAGCCTTTTCCATCATCTTCTCAGCAACAGACAGAGAATTCTGAACAGAGCCATTCTGCCCTGGCAACCATAGTCTCTGATCTATCCAAGACCATACTAAGTTTCATGAATGAAACAAGGTCCTCCATTAGAAATTTGGAGGCACAGGTGCGTCAGCTGAGTAAGAAGATTACTGAAACTCCTCCCAGTACTCTCCCAAGCAATACAGAAGAAAATCCCAAGAGAGAGTTGATGACAAGTCATCTTAGCCTAGTTTCACTAGCCTTTTTCTTTTGTTTTCAATTGAATTATGCACTTTCTTGAGCCAAAAGCAAGCCAATTCGGTAGATTTTCATGTTTCCTTTGATTTAATCAACCATGTATGAATTCATGCCATTTCATGAGGTTTTATGCTATAAATGTCACATATTATGAAAGAATGAATATCTCATGATTTTGAGCATAGCTTTGATGTGTTTGGTTGATTGATGATAGGTGAAGAAAGCTTGGAGAAAGGTTGATGCAAGAAGGAATGGCTAGGAGGAATGACTTGAGTCTTGAATTAATTATGAACCAGGAAGCAAAAGCTGGAGCAAAAGTTAGCCCCTAACTTTTGCGCTAACTTTTGG
This sequence comes from Arachis ipaensis, assembly GCF_059453495.1. Taxonomy (NCBI): domain Eukaryota; kingdom Viridiplantae; phylum Streptophyta; class Magnoliopsida; order Fabales; family Fabaceae; genus Arachis; species Arachis ipaensis. Next base: position 83,968,898 of record NC_142444.1, read on the forward strand.
GCAAAAGCTGGAGCAAAAGTTAGCCCCTAACTTTTTGGCTAACTTTTGGGCAAAAGCTGGAGCAAAAGTTAGCCCCTAACTTTTTGGCTAACTTTTGGCATGAAAAACACTCCCTGGATGCACCAAAAGTTTGCGCCAACGTTAGCCCCTAACTTTTTGGCTAACGTTGGCGCTTGAAAAACTCCCTGGGCTAGCAAAAGTTTGCGCCAACGTTAGCCCCTAACTTTCTGGCTAACGTTGGCGCCATGAATAACTAAGGGGAGGCCAACGTTGGAGCAAAAGTTAGACCCCTAACTTTTGCCCCAACGTTGGTATCAGCAAAACAAGGGTGCTGATGTGAAAAGTTGGAGCAAAAGTTAGACCCTAACTTTTACTCCAACTTTTACTCAAGCTTTCATGATTCCAACCCGGTTCAATTCGGTTCTTCTCCAAACTCCAAGAGCAATCAACCAAGGCCTCTCTCAACCCAATTCCACCAAGAGCAAAGGCCCAATTGAAGGCTTGAAGACCATTTGAAGAAAGTGTATAAATAGATTAGAATTTAAGTTTTAAGGGAGCTTCTCTTTGAGTTTTCAGAGAGTTTTCTTTTCTGGTTTGATTGAGAGCTCACTTTTACATTTCTTAGCATTGTTGTTTTAATTCAAGAGAATTTGGGAGGAGAATTGATCTCTCTTCTTCCTTGTTCTTGCCCAGCACTCTTTACTTTTCTTGTCTTGGATTTTGGGTGGAGAATTGAAGAAATTCTGTTTCAATCTCACCTTGGAATCTTGTTTAATTTTCTGCTCAATTGAATTTCAGTTTCGGTTAATTGTTCTTCATCTACTTTCTTTGCAATTTACAATTTCCTTTGCAATTGTTCTTGTTGGATCTAGGAAGGCATTGAGATCTAGACTTGGTTTTCTAGTCTCTTGGGTCCTGAGATCCGGATTTCCCATTTCCCATTCCCTGTTTACTGTTTTCATGCTTCTTTACATTTCTGTTTTAAGATCCGGTTTGATTCAAGACATCCTTTACTTCTCTGTTTGTTGTAATTTACTTTTCCTTGTTTAATTTCTGCAAATCCAACTCCCAATTCCCTTTACAATTCAAGCCATTTACATTTCTTGCGTTCTAAGTTTCTGCCATTTAATTTCTTGTTCTTTAAGATTCAGCACTTTAATTCCTGTTCTCTTTAATTTCATGCCAATTACCCATTCCCTTTACTTTCTATGCAATTTAAATTCTGCAAATCACAAATCTCTCAACCAAATCTTGATTCGCTTGACTAAATCAACCACTAAACTAAAATTGCTCAATCCTTCAATCCCTGTGGGATCGACCTCACTCCCGTGAGTTATTATTACTTAATGCGACCCGGTGCACTTGCCGGTTAGATTTGGGTGTCTTGGAGAAATTCGTTTCTCCGCGAAAATATCCCATCAAGAGTGCAAGGCCATAACCATGACCAACATGGCCGAACCTGGAGAGAGTGAGGAGGACGTGAGTCCTATTGAGAAAAGCCTCATGGGACGTCCTCTGGACAGAAAGGAGTTTCCCTTTGAGAAACCAAAGGAATCTGAGGCTCATACAGAGACCATAGAGATTCCATTAAACTTTCTTCTTCCATTCATGAGCTCTGATGAATATTCTTCCTCTGAAGAGGATGAAAACATCACTGAAGAGCAAGTTGCTAAATATATAGGAGCAATCATGAAGCTGAATGCCAAGTTATTTGGTACTGAGACTTGGGAGGATGAACCCCCCTTGTTAACCAATGAACTACATGCATTAATGAGGTAGACATTACCTCAGAAGAAACCGGATCCCGAAAAATTCTTCATACCTTGTACCATAGGCACCATGACCTTTGAGAAAGCTCTATGTGACCTAGGGTCAGGGATAAACCTCATGCCTCTCTCTGTAATGGAGAAACTGGGAATCTTTGAGGTACAAGCTGCAGGAATCTCACTAGAGATGGCAGACAAATCCATGAAAGAGGCTTATGGACTAGTAGAGGACGTGCTAGTGAAGATTGAAAGCCTTTACATCCCTGCTGATTTCATAATCCTAGACACTGGGAAGGATGAGGATGAATCCATCATTCTTGGCAGACCCTTCCTGGCAACAGCAAAAGCAGTGATTGATGTTGACAAAGGAGAGTTGGTCTTTCAGTTGAATGAGGACTACCTTGTATTCAGAACTCAAGGTTCTCCTTCTGTAACCATGGAGAGGAAGCATGAAAAGCTTCTCTCAGTATAGAGTCAAACAAAACCCCCACATTCAAACTCTAAGTTTGGTGTTGGGAGGCCACAACCAAACTCTAAGTTTGGTGTTGAGAAGCCCCAACATTGCTCTGATTTTCTATGAGGCTCCATGAGAGCTCAATGTCAAGCTATTGACACTAAAGAAGCACTTAGTGGGAGGCAATCCAATGTTATTTAATTATATCTATTTATTTTCCATTGTCATTTTATGTTTTCTTTAGGTTGATGATCATGTGAAGTCACAAAAACAACTGAAAAATCAAAAACAAAATGAAAAATAGCATTAAAAATAGCTCACCCTGGAGGAAGAGCTTACTGGCGTTTAAACGCCAGTAAGAAGCATCAAACTGGCATTTAACGCCAGTAAGAAGCATCAAACTGGTGTTTAACGCCAGAAAGAAGCATCAAGCTGGCATTAAACGCCAGAAACAAGCACCAAACTGGCATTTAACGCCAGAACAGAGCATGGAATTGGCGTTTAACGCCAAGAATAGGACAAAAGCTGGCGTTAAACGCCATAAACAAGCAGCAAGCTGGCGTTTAACGCCAGACATGCATTCTAAGGGTGTTTTGCACGCCTAAATGGAGCAGGGATGCTAAGTCCTTGACCCCTCTGGATCTGTGGACCCCACAGGATCCCCATCTACCCCATCTACCCCACCTCTTCTTCTCTCCTCTTCACACCTTTTCATAACACTCTTCCCCAAATACCCTTAACCACTCACATCCATCCACTCTTCCCCATAAACCCCACCTACCTCCAAAATTCAAATTCCTTTCCCTCCCAAACCCAACCCTAATGGCCGAAACCTACCCTCTGCCCACCCCTATATAAACCCCTTAACACTACTCCATTTTCACACATCACAAACACTACTTCCCCCCTTGGCCGAATACACTCTCTCACTCCATCTCCTCCATTTTCTTTTTCTTCTACTACTTTCTCTCTTTTTTTGCTCGAGGACGTGCAAACCTTTTAAGTTTTGTGTGGTAAAAGCATTGTTTTTTGTTTTTCCATAACTATTAATGGCACCTAAGGCCAGAGAAACCTCAAGAAAGAGGAAAGGGAAGGCAATTGCTTCCACCTCTGAGTCATGGGAAATGAAGAGATTCATCTCAAAGGTCCATCAAGACCACTTCTATGAAGTTGTGGCCAAGAAAAAGGTGATCCCTGAGGTTCCTTTTAAGCTCAAAAAGAGTGAGTATCCAGAGATCCGACAAGAGATTAGAAGAAGAGGATGGGAAGTACTCTCTAATCCTATTCAACAAGTCAGAATCTTAATGGTTCAAGAGTTCTATGCAAATGCATGGATCACTAAGAACCATGATCAAAGTATGAACCCGAATCCAAAGAATTGGCTTACAATGGTTCGGGGGAATACTTAGATTTCAGTCCGGAAAATGTAAGGTTGGCGTTCAACTTGCCAATGATGCAAGAAAACGCACGCCCCTACACTAGAAAGGTCAACTTTGATCAAAGATTGGACCAAGTCCTCATGGACATATGCGTGGAAGGAGCTCAATGGAAAGTTGACTCAAGAGGCAACCCGGTTCAATTGAGAAGACCGGTCCTTAAGCTTGTAGCTAGAGGATGGTTGGAGTTCATCCAACGCTCTATCATTTCTACTAGCAACCGATCCGAAGTAATTGTGGATCGGGCCATCATGATCCATAGTATCAGGATTGGGGAGAAATGGAAGTTCATGAGATTATACCTCAAGAACTCTACAAAGTGACTGACAAGTCCTCCACTTTGGCAAGGTTAGCCTTTCCTCACCTCATTTGCCACCTCTGCAATTCGGCTGGGATTGACATAGAGGGAGATATCCTCATTGATGAGGACAAGCCCATCACTAAGAAAAGGATGGAGCAAACACGAGATCATGGACCTCAACAAGAGCATGAGGAAATTTCTCACCATGAAATCCCTGAGATGCCTCAAGGGATGCAGTTTCCTCCACAAAACTATTGGGAGCAAATCAATACCTCCCTAGGAGAATTAAGTTCCAACATGGGACAACTAAGGATGGAACACCAAGAGCACTCCATCATTCTCCATGAGATTAGAGAAGATCAAAGAGCTATGAGGGAGGAGCAACAAAGACAAGGAAGAGACATAGAGGAGCTCAAGAGCACCATTGGTTCTTCAAGAAGTGGAAGACGCCACACTCACTAAGGTGGACCCATTCCTTAATCTCCTTCTTCTTTTTTTTTGTTTTTCGGTTTTTGAGCCTTATGTTTTGTTTATGTTTGTGTCTTTACTATATGATCATTAGCATTTAAGTGTCTATGTCTTAAAGCTATGAATGCCCTATGAATCCATCACCTATCTTAAATGAAAAATGTCTTAATTACAAAAGAACAAGAAGTACATGATTTCGAATTCATCCTTGAAATTAGTTTAATTATTTTGATATGGTGACAATACTTTTTGTTTTCTGAATGAATGCAAGAACAGTGCATATGTCTTTTGAATTTGTTGTTTATGAATGTTAAAACGGTTGGCTCTTGAAAGAATGATGAAAAAAGGAGAAATGTTATTTGATAATCTAAAAAATCATAAAATTGATTCTTGAAGCAAGAAAAAGCAGTGAATAAACAAGGCTTGCGAAAAAAAAGAAGAAAAAATATGGCAAAAAAAAAAGAAAAAAAGAAAGAAAAAGAAAAAGCAAAAGCAAGCAAAAAAAGCCAAGAGCTCCTTAAACCAAAAGGCAAGAGCTAAAAGCCAGTAACCCTTTAAACTAAAAGGCAAGGGTAAAAAGTATCCAAGGCTTTGAGCATTAATGGATAGGAGGGCCCACAGGAATAAAATCCTGGCCTAAGCGGCTAAAACAAGCTGTCCCTAACCATGTGCTTGTGGCGTGAAGGTGTCAAGTTAAAAGCTTGAGACTGAGCGGTTAAAGTCATGGTCCAAAGAAAAAAAAGAGTGTGCTTAAGAACCCTGGACACCTCTAATTGGGGACTCTAGCAAAGCTGAGTCACAATCTGAAAAGGGTCACCCAGTTATGTGTCTGGGGGCATTTATGTATCCGGTGGTAATACTGGAAAAGAAAGTGCTTAGGGCCACGGCCAAGACTCACAAAGTAGTTGTGTTCAAGAATCAACATACTGAACTAGGAGAATCAATAACACTATCTGAATTTTGAGTTCCTATAGATTCCAATCATTTTCAACTTCAAAGGATAAAGTGAGATGCCAAAACTGTTCAGATGCAAAAAGCTACTAGTCCCGCTCATCTGATTGGAGATAAGTTTCATTGATATTTTGGAATTTATAGTATATTCTCTTCTTTCTATCCAATTTTATTTTCAGTTTCTTGAGGACAAGCAACAATTTAAGTTTGGTGTTGTGATGAGCGTATAATTTATACGCTTTTTGGCATTGCTTTTACATAGTTTTTAATATAATTTACTTAGTTTTTAGTATATTTTTATTAGTTTTTAAATAAAAATGACATTTCTGGACTTTACTATGAGCTTGTATGTTTTTCTGTGATTTCAGGTAATTTCTGGCTGAAATTGAGGGACATGAGCAAAAATCTGATTCAGAGGCTGAAGAAGTACTGCAGATGCTGTTGGATTCTGACATCCCTGCGCTCGAAGTATATTTTCTAGTGCTACAAAAACCCAATTGGTGCGCTCTCAATTGCGTTGGAAAATAGACATCCAGGGCGTTCTAGAAATATATAATAGTCCATACTTTTTACGAGTTTTGACGACGCAAACTGGCATTCAAATGCCAACTCCCTGCCCTATTCTGGAGTTAAACGCCAGAAACAGGTTGCAAATCAGAGTTAAACGCCAGAAACAGGCTACAACCTGGCATTTAACTCCAAAAAGAGTCTCTACACATGAAAGTTCAATGCTCAGTCCAAGCACACAGCAAGTGGATTTCTACATCATTTACTTATCTTATGTAACCCTAGCTACTAGTTTAGTAAAAAAACTACTTTTAGTGATTTATTTCACATCTCTGGTTAGTCTTTGACTAATTTTCTGTTCTTAGTAGCATCTGGGAAGGGATGACTGTGACGAGCTTCAAACTCGCGAGTGTTGGGCGTGTGACAGATGCAAAAGGATCAATGGATCCTATTCCAACATGATCGAGAACTGACAGATGATTAGCCATGCGGTGACAGCGCATTTGGACCATTTTCACTGAGAGGACGGGAAGTAGCCATTGACAACAGTGATTCCCAACATACAGCTTGCCATGGAAAGGAGTATGAATGATTGGATGAAAGCAGTATGAAAGCAGAGGGTCAGAAGGAACAAAAGCATCTCCATACGCTTATCTGAAATTCTCACCAATGAATTACATAAGTATTTCTATCCTATTTTATATTTTAATTATATTTTAATTATCAATTCTCCATAACCATTTGAATCCTCCTGACTGAGATTTACAAGGTGACCATAGCTTGCTTCAAGCCGACAATCTCCATGGGATCGACCCTTACTCACGTAAGGTTTATTACTTAGACGACCCAGTGCACTTGCTGGTTAGTTGTATCGGAGTTGTGAAAAAGAATTTGAGATTATAAACGTGCGTACCAAGTTTTTGGCGCCGTTGCTAGAGATCACAATTTCGTGCACCAAGTTTTTGTGTGATGAGCGGATAATTTAAACGCTTTTTGGCATTGTTTTTACATAGTTTTTAGTATGATTTAGTTAGTTTTTAGTATATTTTTATTAGTTTTTAAATAAAAATAACATTTCTGGACTTTACTATGAGCTTCTGTGTTTTTCTGTGATTTCAGGTAATTTCTGGCTGAAATTGAGGGACTTCAGCAAAAATCTGATTTAGAGGCTAAAGAAGGACTGTAGATGTTGTTGGCTTCTGACCTCCCTGCACTCGAAGTAGATTTTTGGAGCTACAAAAACCCAATTTGCGTGCTCTCAATTACGTTAGAAAGTGGACAACCAGGGCTTTCCAGCAATATATAATAGTTCATACTTTGCACCAGTTTTGACGACCCAAACTGGCGTTCAAATGCCAACTCCCTGCCCTATTCTGGAGTTAAACGCCAGAAACAGGTTGCAAATCAGAGTTAAACGCCAGAAACAGGCTACAACCTGGCGTTTAACTCCAAAATGAGTCTCTACGCATGAAAGCTCAATGCTCAGCCCAAGCACACACCAAGTGGGCCCGGAAGTAGATTTCTACATCATTTACTTATCTTATGAAACCCTAGCTACTAGTTTAGTATAAAAACTACTTTTAGTGATTTATTTCACATCTCTGGTTAGTCTTTGACTAATTTTCTGTTCTGAGATCACGTTTAGGGGGCTGGCCATTCAGCCATGCCTGAACCTTCATCACTTATGTATTTTTCAACGGTAGAGTTTCTACACACCATAGATTAAGGTGTGGAGCTCTACTGTTCCTCATGAATTAATGCAAAGTACTATTGTTTTCTTATTCAATTCAAGCTTATTTCTATTCTAAGATATCCGCTTGCACTTCAACATGATGAATATGATGATCCGTGACACTCATCACTATTCTCAACCTATGAACACGTGCCTGACAAGCACTTCCGTCATACCTTAGATCTAGCGTATATCTCTTAGCCTATATTCCGAAGGATCGGAGAGTTCGTGGTATAAGTTAGAATTATTGGTGGCCATTCCTGAGATCCAAAAAGTCTAAACATTGTCTGTGGTATTCCGAGTAGGATCTAGGAAGGGATGACTGTGACGAGCTTCAAACTCGCGAGTGTTGGGCGTGTGACAGACGCAAAAGGATCAATCGATCCTATTCTAACATGATCGAGAACCGACACATGATTAGCAATGCAGTGACAGCGCATTTGGACCATTTTCACTGAGTGGACGGGAAGTAGCCATTGACAACGTTGATGCCCAACATATAGCTTGCCATGCAAAGGAGTATGAATGATTGGATGAAAGCAGTAGTAAAGCAGAGGGTCAGAAGGAACAAAAGCATCTCCATATGCTTATCTGAAATTCTCACCAATGAATTACATAAGTATTTCTATCCTATTTTATATTTTAATTATATTTTAATTATCAAATCTCCATAACCATTTGAATCTGCCTGACTGAGATTTACAAGGTGACCATAGCTTGCTTCAAGCCGACAATCTCCGTGGGATCGACCCTTACTCACGTAAGGTTAATTACTTGGACGACCCAGTGCACTTGCTGGTTAGTTGTATCGGAGTTGTGAAAAAGAATTTGAGATTATAAACAGGCGTACCAAGTTTTTGGCGCCGTTGCTAGAGATCACAATTTCGTGCACCAAGTTTTTGTGTGATGAGCTGATAATTTATACGCTTTTTGGCATTGTTTTTACATAGTTTTTAGTATGATTTACTTAATTTTTAGTATATTTTTATTAGTTTCTAAATAAAAATTATATTTTTGGACTTTACTATGAGCTTGTGTGTTTTTCTGTGATTTCAGGTAATTTCTGGCTGAAATTGAGGGACTTGAGCAAAAATATGATTCAGAGGCTGAAGAAGGACTGCAGATGCTGTTGGATTCTGACCTCTCTGCACTTGAAGTAGATTTTCTGGAGCTACAAAAACCCAATTTGCGTGCTCTCAATTGCATTGGAAAGTTGACATCCAGGGCTTTCCAGCAATATATAATAGTTCATACTTTGCACGGGTTTTAATGACGCAAACTGGCGTTCAAACGCCAACTCCCTGCCCTATTCTGGAGTTAAACGCCAGAAACAGGTTGCAAATCAGAGTTAAACGCCAGAAATAGACTACAACCTGGCGTTTAACTCCAAAAAGAATCTCTACACATGAAATCTCAATGCTCAGCCCAAGCACACACCAAGTGGGCCCGGAAGTGGATTTCTACATCATTTACTTATCTTATGTAACCCTAGCTACTAGTTTAGTATAAAAACTACTTTTAGTGATTTATTTCACATCTCTGGTTAGTCTTTGACTAATTTTCTGTTCTTAGTAGCATCTGGGAAGGGATGACTGTGACGAGCTTCAAACTCGCGAGTGTTGGGCGTCTGACAGATGCAAAAGGATCAATGGATCCTATTCCAACATGATCGAGAACTGACAGATGATTAGCCATGCGGTGACAGCGCATTTGGACCATTTTCACTGAGAGGACAGGAAGTAGCCATTGACAACAGTGATGCCCAACATACAGCTTGCCATGGAAAGGAGTATGAATGATTGGATGAAAGCAGTATGAAAGCAGAGGGTCAGAAGGAACAAAAGCATCTCCATACGCTTATCTGAAATTCTCACCAATGAATTACATAAGTATTTCTATCCTATTTTATATTTTAATTATCAAATCTCCATAACCATTTGAATCCTCCTGACTGAGATTTACAAGGTGACCATAGCTTGCTTCAAGCCGACAATCTCCGTGGGATCGACCCTTACTCACGTAAGGTTTATTACTTAAACGACCCAGTGCACTTGCTGGTTAGTTGTATCGGAGTTGTGAAAAAGAATTTGAGATTATAAACGTGCGTACCAAGTTTTTGGCGCCGTTGCTAGAGATCACAATTTCGTGCACCAAGTTTTTGTGTGATGAGCGGATAATTTAAACGCTTTTTGGCATTGTTTTTACATAGTTTTTAGTATGATTTAGTTAGTTTTTAGTATATTTTTATTAGTTTTTAAATAAAAATAACATTTCTGGACTTTACTATGAGCTTGTGTGTTTTTCTGTCATTTCAGGTAATTTCTGGCTGAAATTGAGGGACTTCAGCAAAAATCTGATTCAGAGGCTAAAGAAGGACTGTAGATGTTGTTGGCTTCTGACCTCCCTGCACTCGAAGTAGATTTTTGGAGCTACAGAAACTCAATTTGCGTGCTCTCAATTACGTTAGAAAGTGGACAACCAGGGCTTTCCAGCAATATATAATAGTTCATACTTTGCACCAGTTTTGACGACCCAAACTGGCGTTCAAATGCCAACTCCCTGCCCTATTCTGGAGTTAAACGCCAGAAACAGGTTGCAAATCAGAGTTAAACGCCAGAAACAGGCTACAACCTGGCGTTTAACTCCAAAATGAGTCTCTACGCATGAAAGCTCAATGCTCAGCCCAAGCACACACCAAGTGGGCCCGGAAGTAGATTTCTACATCATTTACTTATCTTATGAAACCCTAGCTACTAGTTTAGTATAAAAACTACTTTTAGTGATTTATTTCACATCTCTGGTTAGTCTTTGACTAATTTTATGTTCTGAGATCACGTTTAGGGGGCTGGCCATTCAGCCATGCCTGAACCTTCATCACTTATGTATTTTTCAACGGTAGAGTTTCTACACACCATAGATTAAGGTGTGGAGCTCTACTGTTCCTCATGAATTAATGCAAAGTACTATTGTTTTCTTATTCAATTCAAGCTTATTTCTATTCTAAGATATCCGCTTGCACTTCAACATGATGAATATGATGATCCATGACACTCATCACTATTCTCAACCTATGAACACGTGCCTGACAAGCACTTCCGTCATACCTTAGATCTAGCGTATATCTCTTAGCCTATATTCCGAAAGATCGGAGAGTTCGTGGTATAAGTTAGAATTATTGGTGGCCATTCCTGAGATCCAAAAAGTCTAAACATTGTCTATGGTATTCCGAGTAGGATCTAGGAAGGGATGACTGACGAGCTTCAAACTCGCGAGTGTTGGGCGTGTGACAGACGCAAAAGGATCAATGGATCCTATTCTAACATGATCGAGAACCGACACATGATTAGCAATGCAGTGACAGCGCATTTGGACCATTTTCACTGAGTGGACGGGAAGTAGCCATTGACAACGTTGATGCCCAACATATAGCTTGCCATGCAAAGGAGTATGAATGATTGGATGAAAGCAGTAGTAAAGTAGAGGGTCAGAAGGAACAAAAGCATCTCCATATGCTTATCTGAAATTCTCACCAATGAATTACATAAGTATTTCTATCCTATTTTATATTTTAATTATATTTTAATTATCAAATCTCCATAACCATTTGAATCTGCCTGACTGAGATTTACAAGGTGACCATAGCTTGCTTCAAGCCGACAATCTCCGTGGGATCGACCCTTACTCACGTAAGGTTAATTACTTGGACGACCCAGTGCACTTGCTGGTTAGTTGTATCGGAGTTGTGAAAAAGAATTTGAGATTATAAACAGGCGTACCAAGTTTTTGGTGCCGTTGCTAGAGAGAACAATTTCGTGCACCAAGTTTTTGTGTGATGAGCTGATAATTTATACGCTTTTTGGCATTGTTTTTACATAGTTTTTAGTATGATTTACTTAATTTTTAGTATATTTTTATTAGTTTCTAAATAAAAATTATATTTTTGGACTTTACTATGAGCTTGTGTGTTTTTCTGTGATTTCAGGTAATTTCTGGCTGAAATTGAGGGACTTGAGCAAAAATCTGATTCAGAGGCTGAAGAAGGACTGCAGATGCTGTTGGATTCTGACCTCTCTGCACTTGAAGTAGATTTTCTGGAGCTACAAAAACCCAATTTGCGTGCTCTCAATTGCATTGGAAAGTTGACATCCAGGGCTTTCCAGCAATATATAATAGTTCATACTTTGCACGGGTTTTAATGACGCAAACTGGCGTTCAAATGCCAACTCCCTGCCCTATTCTGGAGTTAAACGCCAGAAACAGTTTGCAAATCAGAGTTAAACGCCAGAAACAGGCTACAACCTGGCGTTTAACTCCAAAATGAGTCTCTACGCATGAAAGCTCAATGCTCAGCCCAAGCACACACCAAGTGGGCCCGGAAGTAGATTTCTACATCATTTACTTATCTTATGAAACCCTAGCTACTAGTTTAGTATAAAAACTACTTTTAGTGATTTATTTCACATCTCTGGTTAGTCTTTGACTAATTTTCTGTTCTTAGTAGCATCTGGGAAGGGATGACTGTGACGAGCTTCAAACTCGCGAGTGTTGGGCGTGTGACAGATGCAAAAGGATCAATGGATCCTATTCCAACATGATCGAGAACTGACAGATGATTAGCCATGCGGTGACAGCGCATTTGGACCATTTTCACTGAGAGGACGGGAAGTAGCCATTGACAACAGTGATGCCCAACATACAGCTTGCCATGGAAAGGAGTATGAATGATTGGATGAAAGCAGTATGAAAGCAGAGGGTCAGAAGGAACAAAAGCATCTCCATACGCTTATCTGAAATTCTCACCAATGAATTACATAAGTATTTCTATCCTATTTTATATTTTAATTATATTTTAATTATCAAATCTCCATAACCATTTGAATCCTCCTGACTGAGATTTACAAGGTGACCATAGCTTGCTTCAAGCCGACAATCTCCGTGGGATCGACCCTTACTCACGTAAGGTTTATTACTTAGACGACCCAGTGCACTTGCTGGTTAGTTGTATCGGAGTTGTGAAAAAGAATTTGAGATTATAAACGTGCGTACCAAGTTTTTGGCGCCGTTGCTAGAGATCACAATTTCGTGCACCAAGTTTTTGTGTGATGAGCTGATAATTTATACGCTTTTTGGCATTGTTTTTACATAGTTTTTAGTATGATTTACTTAATTTTTAGTATATTTTTATTAGTTTCTAAATAAAAATTATATTTTTGGACTTTACTATGAGCTTGTGTGTTTTTCTGTGATTTCAGGTAATTTCTGGCTGAAATTGAGGGACTTGAGCAAAAATCTGATTCAGAGGCTGAAGAAGGACTGCAGATGCTGTTGGATTCTGACCTCTCTGCACTTGAAGTAGATTTTCTGGAGCTACAAAAACCCAATTTGCGTGCTCTCAATTGCATTGGAAAGTTGACATCCAGGGCTTTCCAGCAATATATAATAGTTCATACTTTGCACGGGTTTTAATGACGCAAACTGGCGTTCAAATGCCAACTCCCTGCCCTATTCTGGAGTTAAACGCCAGAAACAGGTTGCAAATCAGAGTTAAACGCCAGAAATAGACTACAACCTGGCGTTTAACTCCAAAAAGAATCTCTACACATGAAATCTAAATGCTCAGCCCAAGCACACACCAAGTGGGCCCGGAAGTGGATTTCTACATCATTTACTTATCTTATGTAACCCTAGCTACTAGTTTAGTATAAAAACTACTTTTAGTGATTTATTTCACATCTCTGGTTAGTCTTTGACTAATTTTCTGTTCTTAGTAGCATCTGGGAAGGGATGACTGTGACGAGCTTCAAACTCGCGAGTGTTGGGCGTGTGACAGATGCAAAAGGATCAATGGATCCTATTCCAACATGATCGAGAACTGACAGATGATTAGCCATGCGGTGACAGCGCATTTGGACCATTTTCACTGAGAGGACGGGAAGTAGCCATTGACAACAGTGATGCCCAACATACAGCTTGCCATGGAAAGGAGTATGAATGATTGGATGAAAGCAGTATGAAAGCAGAGGGTCAGAAGGAACAAAAGCATCTCCATACGCTTATCTGAAATTCTCACCAATGAATTACATAAGTATTTCTATCCTATTTTATATTTTAATTATATTTTAATTATCAAATCTCCATAACCATTTGAATCCTCCTGACTGAGATTTACAAGGTGACCATAGCTTGCTTCAAGCCGACAATCTCCGTGGGATCGACCCTTACTCACGTAAGGTTTATTACTTAGACGACCCAGTGCACTTGCTGGTTAGTTGTATCGGAGTTGTGAAAAAGAATTTGAGATTATAAACGTGCGTACCAAGTTTTTGGCGCCGTTGCTAGAGATCACAATTTCGTGCACCAAGTTTTTGTGTGATGAGCGGATAATTTAAACGCTTTTTGGCATTGTTTTTACATAGTTTTTAGTATGATTTAGTTAGTTTTTAGTATATTTTTATTAGTTTTTAAATAAAAATAACATTTCTGGACTTTACTATGAGCTTCTGTGTTTTTCTGTGATTTCAGGTAATTTCTGGCTGAAATTGAGGGACTTCAGCAAAAATCTGATTCAGAGGCTAAAGAAGGACTGTAGATGTTGTTGGCTTCTGACCTCCCTGCACTCGAAGTAGATTTTTGGAGCTACAGAAACTCAATTTGCGTGCTCTCAATTACGTTAGAAAGTGGACAACCAGGGCTTTCCAGCAATATATAATAGTTCATACTTTGCACCAGTTTTGACGACCCAAACTGGCGTTCAAATGCCAACTCCCTGCCCTATTCTGGAGTTAAACGCCAGAAACAGGTTGCAAATCAGAGTTAAACGCCAGAAACAGGCTACAACCTGGCGTTTAACTCCAAAATGAGTCTCAACGCATGAAAGCTCAATGCTCAGCCCAAGCACACACCAAGTGGGCCCGGAAGTAGATTTCTACATCATTTACTTATCTTATGAAACCCTAGCTACTAGTTTAGTATAAAAACTACTTTTAGTGATTTATTTCACATCTCTGGTTAGTCTTTGACTAATTTTCTGTTCTGAGATCACATTTAGGGGGCTGGCCATTCAGCCATGCCTGAACCTTCATCACTTATGTATTTTTCAACGGTAGAGTTTCTACACACCATAGATTAAGGTGTGGAGCTCTACTGTTCCTCATGAATTAATGCAAAGTACTATTGTTTTCTTATTCAATTCAAGCTTATTTCTATTCTAAGATATCCGCTTGCACTTCAACATGATGAATATGATGATCCGTGACACTCATCACTATTCTCAACCTATGAACACGTGCCTGACAAGCACTTCCGTCATACCTTAGATCTAGCGTATATCTCTTAGCCTATATTCCGAAAGATCGGAGAGTTCGTGGTATAAGTTAGAATTATTGGTGGCCATTCCTGAGATCCAAAAAGTCTAAACATTGTCTAGGGTATTCCGAGTAGGATCTAGGAAGGGATGACTGTGACGAGCTTCAAACTCGCGAGTGTTGGGCGTGTGACAGACGCAAAAGGATCAATGGATCCTATTCTAACATGATCGAGAACCGACACATGATTAGCAATGCAGTGACAGCGCATTTGGACCATTTTCACTGAGTGGACGGGAAGTAGCCATTGACAACGTTGATGCCCAACATATAGCTTGCCATGCAAAGGAGTATGAATGATTGGATGAAAGCAGTAGTAAAGTAGAGGGTCAGAAGGAACAAAAGCATCTCCATATGCTTATCTGAAATTCTCACCAATGAATTACATAAGTATTTCTATCCTATTTTATATTTTAATTATATTTTAATTATCAAATCTCCATCACCATTTGAATCTGCCTGACTGAGATTTACAAGGTGACCATAGCTTGCTTCAAGCCGACAATCTCCGTGGGATCGACCCTTACTCACGTAAGGTTAATTACTTGGACGACCCAGTGCACTTGCTGGTTAGTTGTATCGGAGTTGTGAAAAAGAATTTGAGATTATAAACAGGCGTACCAAGTTTTTGGCGCCGTTGCTAGAGATCACAATTTCGTGCACCAAGTTTTTGTGTGATGAGCTGATAATTTATACGCTTTTTGGCATTGTTTTTACATAGTTTTTAGTATGATTTACTTAATTTTTAGTATATTTTTATTAGTTTCTAAATAAAAATTATATTTTTGGACTTTACTATGACCTTGTGTGTTTTTCTGTGATTTCAGGTAATTTCTGGCTGAAATTGAGGGACTTGAGCAAAAATCTGATTCAGAGGCTGAAGAAGGACTGCAGATGCTGTTGGATTCTGACCTCTCTGCACTTGAAGTAGATTTTCTGGAGCTACAAAAACCCAATTTGCGTGCTCTCAATTGCATTGGAAAGTTGACATCCAGGGCTTTCCAGCAATATATAATAGTTCATACTTTGCACGGGTTTTAATGACGCAAACTGGCGTTCAAATGCCAACTCCCTGCCCTATTCTGGAGTTAAACGCCAGAAACAGGTTGCAAATCAGAGTTAAACGCCAGAAATAGACTACAACCTGGCGTTTAACTCCAAAAAGAATCTCTACACATGAAATCTCAATGCTCAGCCCAAGCACACACCAAGTGGGCCCGGAAGTGGATTTCTACATCATTTACTTATCTTATGTAACCCTAGCTACTAGTTTAGTATAAAAACTACTTTTAGTGATTTATTTCACATCTCTGGTTAGTCTTTGACTAATTTTCTGTTCTTAGTAGCATCTGGGAAGGGATGACTGTGACGAGCTTCAAACTCGCGAGTGTTGGGCGTGTGACAGATGCAAAAGGATCAATGGATCCTATTCCAACATGATCGAGAACTGACAGATGATTAGCCATGCGGTGACAGCGCATTTGGACCATTTTCACTGAGAGGACGGGAATTAGCCATTGACAACAGTGATGCCCAACATACAGCTTGCCATGGAAAGGAGTATGAATGATTGGATGAAAGCAGTATGAAAGCAGAGGGTCAGAAGGAACAAAAGCATCTCCATACGCTTATCTGAAATTCTCACCAATGAATTACATAAGTATTTCTATCCTATTTTATATTTTAATTATATTTTAATTATCAAATCTCCATAACCATTTGAATCCTCCTGACTGAGATTTACAAGGTGACCATAGCTTGCTTCAAGCCGACAATCTCCGTGGGAACGACCCTTACTCACGTAAGGTTTATTACTTAGACGACCCAATGCACTTGCTGGTTAGTTGTATCGGAGTTGTGAAAAAGAATTTGAGATTATAAACGTGCGTACCAAGTTTTTGGCGCCGTTGCTAGAGATCACAATTTCGTGCACCAAGTTTTTGTGTGATGAGCGGATAATTTAAACGCTTTTTGGCATTGTTTTTACATAGTTTTTAGTATGATTTAGTTAGTTTTTAGTATATTTTTATTAGTTTTTAAATAAAAATAACATTTCTGGACTTTACTATGAGCTTCTGTGTTTTTCTGTGATTTCAGGTAATTTCAGGCTGAAATTGAGGGACTTCAGCAAAAATCTGATTCAGAGGCTAAAGAAGGACTGTAGATGTTGTTGGCTTCTGACCTCCCTGCACTCGAAGTAGATTTTTGGAGCTACAGAAACCCAATTTGCGTGCTCTCAATTACGTTAGAAAGTGGACAACCAGGGCTTTCCAGCAATATATAATAGTTCATACTTTGCACCAGTTTTGACAACCCAAACTGGCGTTCAAATGCCAACTCCCTGCCCTATTCTGGAGTTAAACGCCAGAAACAGGTTGCAAATTAGAGTTAAATGCCAGAAACAGGCTACAACCTGGCGTTTAACTCCAAAATGAGTCTCTACGCATGAAAGCTCAATGCTCAGCCCAAGCACACACCAAGTGGGCCCGGAAGTAGATTTCTACATCATTTACTTATCTTATGAAACCCTAGCTACTAGTTTAGTATAAAAACTACTTTTAGTGATTTATTTCACATCTCTGGTTAGTCTTTGACTAATTTTCTGTTCTGAGATCACGTTTAGGGGGCTGGCCATTCAGCCATGCCTGAACCTTCATCACTTATGTATTTTTCAACGGTAGAGTTTCTACACACCATAGATTAAGGTGTGGAGCTCTACTGTTCCTCATGAATTAATGCAAAGTACTATTGTTTTCTTATTCAATTCAAGCTTATTTCTATTCTAAGATATCCGCTTGCACTTCAACATGATGAATATGATGATCCGTGACACTCATCACTATTCTCAACCTATGAACACGTGCCTGACAAGCACTTCCGTCATACCTTAGATCTAGCGTATATCTCTTAGCCTATATTGCAAAAGATCGGAGAGTTCGTGGTATAAGTTAGAATTATTGGTGGCCATTCCTGAGATCCAAAAAGTCTAAACATTGTCTATGGTATTCCGAGTAGGATCTAGGAAGGGATGACTGTGACGAGCTTCAAACTCGCGAGTGTTGGGCGTGTGACAGACGCAAAAGGATCAATGGATCCTATTCTAACATGATCGAGAACCGACACATGATTAGCAATGCAGTGACAGCGCATTTGGACCATTTTCACTGAGTGGACGGGAAGTAGCCATTGACAACGTTGATGCCCAACATATAGCTTGCCATGCAAAGGAGTATGAATGATTGGATGAAAGCAGTAGTAAAGCAGAGGGTCAGAAGGAACAAAAGCATCTCCATATGCTTATCTGAAATTCTCACCAATGAATTACATAAGTATTTTTATCCTATTTTATATTTTAATTATATTTTAATTATCAGATCTCCGTAACCATTTGAATCTGCCTGACTGAGATTTACAAGGTGACCATAGCTTGCTTCAAGCCGACAATCTCCGTGGGATCGACCCTTACTCACGTAAGGTTAATTACTTGGACGACCCAGTGCACTTGCTGGTTAGTTGTATCGGAGTTGTGAAAAAGAATTTGAGATTATAAACAGGCGTACCAAGTTTTTGGCGCCGTTGCTAGAGATCACAATTTCCTGCACCAAGTTTTTGTGTGATGAGCTGATAATTTATACGCTTTTTGGCATTGTTTTTACATAGTTTTTAGTATGATTTACTTAATTTTTAGTATATTTTTATTAGTTTCTAAATAAAAATTATATTTTTGAACTTTACTATGAGCTTGTGTGTTTTTCTGTGATTTCAGGTAATTTCTGGCTGAAATTGAGGGACTTGAGCAAAAATCAGATTCAGAGGCTGAAGAAGGACTGCAGATGCTGTTGGATTCTGACCTCTCTGCACTTGAAGTAGATTTTCTGGAGCTACAAAAACCCAATTTGCGTGCTCTCAATTGCATTGGAAAGTTGACATCCAGGGCTTTCCAGCAATATATAATAGTTCATACTTTGCACGGGTTTTAATGACGCAAACTGGCGTTCAAACGCCAACTCCCTGCCCTATTCTGGAGTTAAACGCCAGAAACAGGTTGCAAATCAGAGTTAAACGCCAGAAATAGACTACAACCTGGCGTTTAACTCCAAAAAGAATCTCTACACATGAAATCTCAATGCTCAGCCCAAGCACACACCAAGTGGGCCCGAAAGTGGATTTCTACATCATTTACTTATCTTATGTAACCCTAGCTACTAGTTTAGTATAAAAACTACTTTTAGTGATTTATTTCACATCTCTGGTTAGTCTTTGACTAATTTTCTGTTCTTAGTAGCATCTGGGAAGGGATGACTGTGACGAGCTTCAAACTCGCGAGTGTTGGGCGTGTGACAGATGCAAAAGGATCAATGGATCCTATTCCAACATGATCGAGAACTGACAGATGATTAGCCATGCGGTGACAGCGCATTTGGACCATTTTCACTGAGAGGACGGGAAGTAGCCATTGACAACAGTGATGCCCAACATACAGCTTGCCATGGAAAGGAGTATGAATGATTGGATGAAAGCAGTATGAAAGCAGAGGGTCAGAAGGAACAAAAGCATCTCCATACGCTTATCTGAAATTCTCACCAATGAATTACATAAGTATTTCTATCCTATTTTATATTTTAATTATATTTTAATTATCAAATCTCCATAACCATTTGAATCCTCCTGACTGAGATTTACAAGGTGACCATAGCTTGCTTCAAGCCGACAATCTCCGTGGGATCGACCCTTACTCACGTAAGGTTTATTACTTAAACGACCCAGTGCACTTGCTGGTTAGTTGTATCGGAGTTGTGAAAAAGAATTTGAGATTATAAACGTGCGTACCAAGTTTTTGGCGCCGTTGCTAGAGATCACAATTTCGTGCACCAAGTTTTTGTGTGATGAGCGGATAATTTAAACGCTTTTTGGCATTGTTTTTACATAGTTTTTAGTATGATTTAGTTAGTTTTTAGTATATTTTTATTAGTTTTTAAATAAAAATAACATTTCTGGACTTTACTATGAGCTTGTGTGTTTTTCTGTGATTTCAGGTAATTTCTGGCTGAAATTGAGGGACTTCAGCAAAAATCTGATTCAGAGGCTAAAGAAGGACTGTAGATGTTGTTGGCTTCTGACCTCCCTGCACTCGAATTAGATTTTTGGAGCTACAGAAACCCAATTCGCATGCTCTCAATTGCGTTAGAAAGTGGACAACCAGGGCTTTCCAGCAATATATAATAGTTCATACTTTGCACCAGTTTTGATGACCCAAACTGGCGTTCAAATGCCAACTCCCTGCCCTATTCTGGAGTTAAACGCCAGAAACAGGTTGCAAATCAGAGTTAAACACCAGAAACAGGCTACAACCTGGCGTTTAACTCCAAAATGAGTCTCTACGCATGAAAGCTCAATGCTCATCCCAAGCACACACCAAGTGGGCCCGGAAGTGGATTTCTACATCATTTACTTATCTTATGTAACCCTAGCTACTAGTTTAGTATAAAAACTACTTTTAGTGATTTATTTCACATCTCTGGTTAGTCTTTGACTAATTTTCTGTTCTGAGATCACGTTTAGGGGGCTGGCCATTCGGCCATGCCTGAACCTTCATCACTTATGTATTTTTCAACGGTAGAGTTTCTACACACCATATATTAAGGTGTGGAGCTCTGCTGTTCCTCATGAATTAATGCAAAGTACTATTGTTTTCTTATTCAATTCAAGCTTATTTCTATTCTAAGATATCCGCTTGCACTTCAACATGATGAATATGATGATCCGCGACACTCATCACTATTCTCAACTTATGAACGCGTGCCTAACAACCACTTCCGTTCTACCTTAGATCGAGCATGCATCTCTTAGCCTACATTTCGAAAGATCGGAGTCTTCGTGGTATAAGCTAGAATTATTGGCGGCCATTCCTGAGATCCGGAAAGTCTAAACCTAGTCTGTAGTATTCCGAGTAGGATCTGGGAAGGGATGACTGTGACGAGGTTCAAACTCGCGAGTGTTGGGCGTGTGACAGACGCAAAAGGATCAATCGATCCTATTCCAACATGATCGAGAACCGACAGATGATTAGCCATGCGGTGACAGCGCATTTGGACCATTTTCACTGAGAGAACGGGAAGTAGCCATTGACAACGTTGATGCCCAACATACAGCTTGCCATGGAAAGGAGTATGAATGATTAGATGAAAGCAGTAGGAAAGCAGAGGGTCAAAAGGAACAAAAGCATCTCCATATGCTTATCTGAAATTCTCATCAATGAATTACATAAGTATTTCTATCCTATTTTATATTTTAATTATATTTTAATTATCAAATCTCCATAACCATTTAAATCCGCCTGACTGAGATTTACAAGGTGACCATAGCTTGCTTCAAGCCGACAATCTCCGTGGGATTGACCCTTACTCACGTAAGGTTAATTACTTGAACGACCCAGTGCACTTGTTGGTTAGTTGTATCGGAGTTGTGAAAAAGAATTTGAGATTATAAACGGGCGTACCAAGTTTTTGGCGCCGTTGCTAGAGATCAAAATTTCGTGCTCCAAGTTTTTGTGTGATGAGCGGATAATTTATACGCTTTTTGGCATTGTTTTTACATAGTTTTTAGTATGATTTAGTAAGTTTTTAGTATATTTTTATTAGTTTTTAAATAAAAATCACATTTCTGGACTTTACTATGAGCTTGTGTGTTTTTCTGTGATTTCAGGTAATTTCTGGCTGAAATTGAGGGACTTGAGCAAAAATCTTATTCAGAGGCTGAAGAAGGACTACAGATGCTGTTGGATTCTGACCTCTCTGCACTCGAAGTAAATTTTCTAGAGCTACAAAAACCCAATTTGCGTGCTCTCAATTGCGTTGAAAAGTTGACATCCAGGGCTTTCCAGCAATATATAATAGTTAATACTTTGCACGGGTTTTGATGATGCAAACTGGTGTCCAAACACCAACTCCCTGCCCTATTCTGGAGTTAAACGCCAGAAATAGGTTGCAAATTAGAGTTAAACGTCAGAAACAGACTACAAACCGGCGTTTAACTCCAAAAAGAGTCTCTACACATGAAATCTCAATGCTCAGCCCAAGCACACACCAAGTGGTCCCGGAAGTGGATTTCTACATCATTTACTTATCTTATGTAACCCTAGCTACTAGTTTAGTATAAAAACTACTTTTAGTGATTTATTTCACATCTCTGGTTAATCTTTGACTAATTTTCTGTTCTGAGATCACGTTTAGGGGGCTGGCCATTCGGCCATGCCTGAACCTTCATCACTTATGTGTTTTTCAATGGTAGAGTTTCTACACACCATAGATTAAGGTGTGGAGCTCTGCTGTTCCTCATGAATTAATGCAAAGTACTATTATTTTCTTATTCAATGCAAAGTACTATTATTTTCTTATTCAATTCAAGCTTATTTCTATTCTAAGATATCTACTTGCACTTCAACATGATGAATATGATGATCCGTGACACTCATCACTATTCTCAACCTATGAACCCGTGCCTGACAAGCACTTCCGTTCTACCTTAGATCTAGCGTATATCTCTTAGCCTACATTCCAAAAGATCGGAGTCTTCGTGGTATAAGTTAGAATTATTGGTGGCCATTCCTGAGATCCGGAAAGTCTAAACCTTGTCTGTGGTATTCCGAGTAGGATCTGGGAAGGGATGACTGTGACGAGCTTCAAACTCGCGAATGTTGGGCGTGTGACAGACGCAAAAAGATCAATGGATCCTATTCCAACATGATCGAGAACTGACACATGATTAGCCATGCGGTTACAGTGCATTTGGACCATTTTCACTGAGAGGACAGGAAGTAGCCATTGACAACGTTGATGCCCAACATACAGCTTGCCATGGAAAGGAGTATGAATGATTGGATGAAAGCAGTAGGAAAGCAGAGGGTCAGAAGGAACAAATGCATCTCCATACGCTTATCTGAAATTCTCACCAATGAATTACATAAGTATTTATATCCTATTTTATATTTTAATTATATTTAAATTATCAAATCTCCATAACCATTTGAATCCGCCTGACTAAGATTTACAAGGTGACCATAGCTTGCTTCAAGCCGACAATTTCCGTGGGATCGACTCTTACTCACGTAAAGTTAATTACTTGGACGACCGAGTGCACTTGCTGGTTAGTTGTATCGGAGTTGTGAAAAAGAATTTGAGATTATAAACGGGCGTACCAAGTTTTTGGCGCCGTTGCTAGAGATCAAAATTTCGTGCACCAAGTTTTTGTGTGATGAGCGGATAATTTATACGCTTTTGGCATTGTTTTTACATAGTTTTTAGTATGATTTAGTTAGTTTTTAGTATATTTTTATTAGTTTTTAAATAAAAATCACATCTCTAGACTTTACTATGAGCTTGTGTGTTTTTCTGTGATTTCAGGTAATTTCTGCCTGAAATTGAGGGACTTGAGCAAAAATCTTATTCAGAGGCTGAAGAAGGACTGCAGATGCTGTTGGATTCTGACCTCTCTGCACTTGAAGTAAATTTTTTGGAGCTACAAAAACCCAATTTGTGTGCTCTCAATTGCGTTGGAAAGTTGACATCCAGGGGTTTCCAGCAATATATAATATTTCATACTTTGCACGGGTTTTGATGACGCAAACTGGCGTTCAAACGCCAACTCCCTGCCCTATTCTGGAGTTAAACGCCAGAAATAGGTTGCAAATTAGAGTTAAACGCCAGAAACAGACTACAAACCGGCGTTTAACTCCAAAAAGAGTCTCTACACATGAAATCTCAATGCTCAGCCCAAGCACACGCCAAGTGGGTCCGGAAGTAGATTTCTACATCATTTACTTATCTTATGTAACCCTAGCTACTAGTTTAGTATAAAAACTACTTTTAGTGATTTATTTCACATCTCTGGTTAGTCTTTGACTAATTTTCTGTTCTGAGATCACGTTTAGGGGGCTGGCCATTCAGCCATGCCTGAACCTTTATCACTTATGTATTTTTCAACGGTAGAGTTTCTACACACCATAGATTAAGGTGTGGAGCTCTGCTGTTCCTCATGAATTAATGCAAAGTACTTTTGTTTTCTTATTCAATTCAAGCTTATTTCTATTCTAAGATATCCGCTTGCACTTCAACATGATGAATATGATGATCCGTGACACTCATCACTATTCTCAACCTATGAACACGTGCCTGACAAGCACTTCCGTCATACCTTAGATCTAGCGTATATCTCTTATCCTATATTCCGAAAGATCGGAGAGTTCGTGGTATAAGTTAGAATTATTGGTGGCCATTCCTGAGATCTAAAAAGTCTAGACCTTGTCTGTGGTATTTCGAGTAGGATCTGGGAAGGAATGACTGTGACGAGCTTCAAACTCGCGAGTGTTGGGCGTGTCACAGACGCAAAAGGATCAATGGATCCTATTCCAACATGATCGAGAACCGACAAATGATTAGCCATGCGGTGACAGCACATTTGGACCATTTTCACTGAGAGGACGGAAAGTAGCCATTGACAACGGTGATGCCCAACATACAGCTTACCATTGAAACGAGTATGAATGATTGGATGAAGGCAGTAGGAAAGCAGAGGGTCAGAAGGAACAAAAGCATCTCCATACGCTTATCTGAAATTCTCACAAATGAATTACATAAATATTTCTATCCTATTTTATATTTTAATTATATTTTAATTATCTAATCTCCATAATCATTTGAATCCGCCTGACTGAGATTTACAAGGTGACTATAGCTTGCTTCAAGCCGACAA
The DNA here is from genome assembly GCF_059453495.1 of Arachis ipaensis. NCBI lineage: Eukaryota > Viridiplantae > Streptophyta > Magnoliopsida > Fabales > Fabaceae > Arachis > Arachis ipaensis. Next base: position 83,993,627 of record NC_142444.1, read on the forward strand.
TCTCCGTGGGATCGACCCTTACTCACGTAAGGTTAATTACTTGGACGACACAGTGCACTTGCTGGTTAGTTGTATCGGAGTTGTGAAAAAGAATTTGAGATTATAAACGGGCGTACCAAGTTTTTGGCGCCGTTGCTAGAGATCACAATTTCGTGCACCAAGTTTTTGTGTAATTAGCGGATAATTTATACGCTTTTTGGCATTGTTTTTACATAGTTTTTAGTATGATTTAGTTAGTTTTTAGTATATTTTTATTAGTTTCTAAATAAAAATCACATTTCTGGAATTTTCTATGAGCTTGTGTGTTTTTCTGTGATTTCAGGTAATTTCTGGCTGAAATTGAGGGACTTGAGCAAAAATCTGATTCAGAGGCTGAAGAAGGACTGAAGATGCTATTGGATTCTGACCTCTCTACACTCGAAGTAGATTTTCTGGAGCTACAAAAATCCAATTTGCGTGCTCTCAATTGCGTTGGAAAGTGGACATCCAGCGCCTTCCAGCAATATATAATAGTCCATACTTTGAACGAGTTTTGATGACGCAAACTGGTGTTCAAACGCCATTTCCCTGTCCTATTCTAGAGTTAAACGCCAAAAACAGGTTGCAAATTTGGAGTTAAACGCCAGAAACAGACTACCACTTGGCGTTTAACTCCAAAAAGAGTCTCTACACATGAAATCTCAATGCTCAGCCGAAGCACACACCTAGTGGGCCCGGAAGTGGATTTCTACATCATTTACTTATCTTATGTAACCCTAGCTACTAGTTTAGTATAAAAACTACTTTTAGTGATTTATTTCACATCTCTGGTTAGTCTTTGACTAATTTTCTGTTCTGAGATCACGTTTAGGGGGCTGGCCATTCGGCCATGCCTGAACCTTCATCACGTATGTATTTTTCAACGGTAGAGTTTCTACACACCATAGATTAAGGTGTGGAGCTCTGCTGTTCCTCATGAATTAATGCAAAGTACTATTGTTTTCTTATTCAATTCAAGCTTATTTCTATTCTAAGATATCCGCTTGCACTTCAACATGATGAATATGATAATCCGCGACACTCATCACTATTCTCAACCTATGAATGCGTGCCTGACAACCACTTCCGTTCTACCTTAGATCGAGCGTGTATCTCTCAGCCTACATTCCGAAAGATCAGAGTCTTCGTGGTATAAGGTAGAATTATTGGCAGCGATTCCTGAGATCCGAAAAGTCTAAACCTTGTCTGTGGTATTCCGAGTAGGATCTGGGAAGGGATGACTGTGACGAGCTTAAAACTCGCGAGTGTTGGGCATGTGACAGACGCAAAAGGATCAATGGATCCTATTCAAACATGATCGAGAACCGGCAGATGATTAGCCATGCGGTGACAATGCATTTGGACCGTTTTCACTGAGAGGACGGGAACTAGCCATTGACAACGGTGATGCCCAACATACAGCTTGCCATGGAAAGGAGTATGAATTATTGGATGAAAGTAGTAAGAAAGCAGAAGTTCAAAAGGAACAAAAGCATCTCCATATGCTTATCTGAAATTCTCACCAATAAATCACATAAGTAATTCTATCCTTTTTTATATTTTAATTATATTTTAATTATCAAATCTCCATAACCATTTGAATTCACCTGACTGAGATTTACAAGGTGACCATAGCTTGCTTGAAGCCGACAATCTCCGTGGGATCGATCCTTACTTACGTAAGGTTTATTACTTGGACGACCCTGTGCACTTGCTGGTTTGTTGTATCGGATTTGTGAAAAAGAATTTGAGATTATAAACGTGCGTACCAAGTTTTTGGCGCCATTGCTAGTGATCACAATTTCGTGCACCAAATTTTTGTGTGATGAGCAGATAATTTATACGCTTTTTGGCATTGTTTTTACATAGTTTTTAGTATGATTTACTTAGTTTTTAGTATATTTTTATTAGTTTTTAAATAAAAATCACATTTCTGGAATTTTCTATGAGCTTGTGTGTTTTTCTGTGATTTCAGGTAATTTCTGGCTGAAATTGAGGGACTTGAGCAAAAATCTGATTCAGAGGCTGAAGAAAGACTGCAGATGCTGTTCAATTCTGACCTCCCTGCACTCGAAGTAGATTTTCTGGAGCTACAAAAACCCAATTTGCGTGCTCTCAATTGTGTTGGAAAGTGGACATCCAGCGCCTTCCAGCAATATATAATAGTCCATACTTTGAACGAGTTTTGATGACGCAAACTGGTGTTCAAACGCCATTTCCCTGTCCTATTCTAGAGTTAAACGCCAGAAACAGGTTGCAAATTTAGAGTTAAACGCCAGAAACAGACTACCACCTGGCGTTTAACTCTAAAAAGAGTCTCTACACATGAAATCTCAATGCTCAGCCGAAGCACACACCAAGTGGGCCCGGAAGTGGATTTCTACATCATTTACTTATCTTATGTAACCCTAGCTACTAGTTTAGTATAAAAACTACTTTTAGTGATTTATTTCACATCTCTGGTTAGTCTTTGACTACTTTTCTATTCTGAGATCACGTTTAGGGGGCTGGCCATTCGGCCATGCCTGAACCTTCATCACTTATGTAGTTTTCAACGGTAGAGTTTCTACACACCATAGATTAAGGTGTGGAGCTCTGCTGTTCCTCATGAATTAATGCAAAGTACTATTGTTTTCTTATTCAATTCAAGCTTATTTCTATTTTAAGATATCCGCTTGCACTTCAACATGATGAATATGATGATCCGCGACACTCATCACTATTCTCAACCTATGAACGCGTGCTTGACAACCACTTCCGTTCTACCTTAGATCGAGCGTGTATCTCTTAGCCTACATTCCGAAAGATCGTAGTCTTCGTGGTATAAGCTAGAATTATTGGCACCCATTCCTGAGATCCAGAAAGTCTAAACATTGTCTGTGGTATTTCGAGTAGGATCTGGGAAGGGATGACTGTGACGAGCTTCAAACTCGCGAGTGTTGGGCATGTGACAGACGCAAAAGGATCAATGGATCCTATTCCAACATGATCGAGAACCGACAAATGATTAGTCATGCGGTGACAGCGCATTTGGACCATTTTCATTGAGAGGACAGAAAGTAGCCATTGACAACGGTGATGCCCAACATACAACTTGCCATGGAAAGGAGTATGAATGATTGGATGAAAGCAGTAGGAAAGCAGAGGGTCAGAAGGAACAAAAGCATCTCCATACGCTTATCTGAAATTCTCACAAATGAATTACATAAGTATTTCTATCCTATTTTATATTTTAATTATATTTTAATTATCAAAATTCCATAATCATTTGAATCCGCCTGACTGAGATTTACAAGGTGACCATAGCTTGCTTCAAGTCGACAATCTCCGTGGGATCGACCCTTACTCATGTAAGGTTTATTACTTGGACGACCCAGTGCACTTGCTGGTTAGTTGTATCGGAGTTGTGAAAAAGAATTTGAGATTATAAACGTGCGTACCAAGTTTTTGGCGCCGTTGCTAGAGATCACAATTTCGTGCACCAAGTTTTTGGTGCCGTTGCCGGGGATTGTTCTAGTTTGGACAACTGACGGTTCATCTTGTTGCTCAGATTAGGTAATTTTATTTTATTTTAAGCCTTTTATTTTTTTATTTTTATTTTAAAAAAAATTTCAAAAAAGTTTTATTTTGTTCTTCAGAATTTTTAAGAATGAATTCTAGAGTTTCATGATGATTTGTTGAAGTCTGGCTGGCTGTGAAGCCATGTCTAATTCTTTTGGACCGAAGTTTCAACTTATCATCACAAGAGTTGTTGGACTCCCATCTGATCAGCTGTTGTATGCCTGATTTGTATGCTGAAGCTTGGGTGGCCATTGGCCATGTCTATGTTTTGGACCGGAGCTTTCACTGAAAGCTTGCCTGGCCATTGGCCATGTCTAATTCCTGGACCGGAGCTTTAGACTAACATTACATGATTCCTGGAATTTTTATTAAAAATTTTGAAATCCTTATTTTCTTTTTCAAAATAATTTTTGAAAAATCCAAAAAAATTAATAAAATCATAAAAAAAAACAAAAATTTGATGTTTCTTGTTTGAGTCTTGTGTCAGTTTTTAAGTTTGGTGTCAATTGCATGTGTTTTAATTTTTCTTTAAATTTTCGAAAATTCATGCATGTGTTCATCATAATCTTCAAGTTGTTCTTGATGATTTTTCTTGTTTGATCTTTGCATTTTCTTGTTGTGCATCTTTTTTTGTTTCTCATACGCATTTTCAATTTGTTAGTGTCTCAACATTAAAAATTTCTAAGTTTGGTGTCTTGCATGTTTCTCTTTTCTTAAAAATTTTCAAAAATAAAGTTCTTGGTGTTCATCTTGACATTCAAAGTGTTCTTGGTGTTCATCTTGACATTCAAAGTGTTCTTGCACGCATTGTGTGTTTTGATTCATAATTTTCATGTTTTGAATCTTTTTGTTGTTTTTCTCTTTCTTCATTAAAAATTCAAAAATAAAAAAAAATATCTTTCCCTTTTTCTCTCATAAATTTTCAAAAATTTGGTTTGACTTAGTTAAAAGAGTTTTTAAAATTTAATTGTTTCTTATGAGTCAAGTCAAATTTTCAATTTAAAAATTCTATCCTTTTCAAATCTAGTTCAAAAATCAAATCTTTTTCATTTTTTCTTTCATATTTTCGAAAAGTTCAAATTGATTTTCAAAAATCTTTTTCTTATTTTGTTTCATAATTTCAAAATCTTTACTAACAATTAATGTGATTGATTTAAAAATTTTTAAAGATTGTTACTTGCCTATTAAGAAAGGTTCAATCTTTAAATTTTAGAATCATATCTTTTTGTTTCTTGTTAGTCAAGTAATCAACTTTAATATTCAAAATCAAATCTTTTTAATTTCCTTTTCAAATCTTTTTCAAATTAAATTTTCAATCATATCTTTCAATCATATCTTTTTCAAAACTTAATTTCAAAATCTTTTCTAACTTCTTATCTTTGCAAAATTGATTTTCAAAAATTTTTTTCAATTAACCACTTAACTTTTTGATTGATATTTTAAAATTCCTATCTTTTTCAAAACCATCTAACTACTTTTCTCTCACCAATTTTCGAAAATCACTAACCTCTTTTTCAAAATTTCTTTTCATTAACTAATTGTTTTAATTTTTAATTTTAATTTTACTCCTTCTCTTAATTTTCGAATTCTAACTACATTTTTTTTAAATAAAAACAAAAATATTTTTCCTTTTAGTTTAAATTAAATTCGAATTTTCTCCCCCCTCTCTCACCTCATTCTATTTAATTATTTACTAACATTCCTCTTCTACTCATAATTCGAACCCACTCTTCTCCTCGGTGTTCGAATTTTTTTCTTCTCCTTCTTCTATTCTTCTCTCCTTATACTTACATAAGGAATCTCTATACTGTGACATAGAGGATTCCGTATTTTCTTTTCTGTTCTCTTCTTTTTCATATGAGCAGGAACAAGGATAAGAACATTCTTGTTGAAGCTGACCCTGAACCTGAAAGGACTCTATAGAGAAAGCTAAGGGAAGCTAAGGCACAACTCTCTGGAGAGGACTTGACAGAAATTTTTGAAAAAGGAGGAGACATAGCCGAACCTAATAATAATGGTGGAGATGCAAGAAAGATGCTTGGTGAATTTATTGCACCCTCTTCTAACTTCTATGGAAGAAGCATCTCACTTCCTGCAATTGGAGCAAACAACTTTAAGCTTAAGCCTCAATTAGTTTCTCTAATGCAACAGAACTGCAAGTTTCATGGACTTCCAATGGAAGATCCTCATCAGTTTTTAGCTGAATTCTTGCAAATCTGTGACACTGTCAAGACCAATGGAGTTGATCCCAAGGTCTACAGGCTTATGCTTTTCCCTTTTGCTGTAAGAGACAGAGCTAGAACATGGTTGGATTCACAACCTAAGGATACCCTGAACTCTTGGGATAAGCTGGTCAGTGCTTTCCTGGCCAAATTCTTTCCACCTCAAAAGATGAGCAAGCTTAGAGTTGAAATCCAAACCTTCAGATAGAAGAAAGGAGAATCTCTCTATGAAGCTTGGGAAAGATACAAGCAACTGATCAAAAGGTGTCCTACTGACATGCTTCCAGAATAGAGCATCATAAGTATATTCTATGATGGTCTCTCTGAGTTGTCAAAAATGTCATTGGACCATTCTGCAGGAGGATCTCTTCACATGAAAACCCCTGCAGAAGCTCAGGAACTCATTGAAATGGTTGTAAATAACCAGTTCATGTACACCTCTGAGAGGAATTCTGTGAACAATGGGACGCCTCAGAAGAAGGGAGTTCTTGAAATTGATACTCTGAATGCCATATTAGCTCAGAAAAAAATATTGACTCAGTAAGTCAATATGATTTCTCAGAGTCTGAATGGATTACAAGCTTCATCCAACAGTACTAAAGAAGTATCTTCTGAAGAAGAAGCTTATGATCCTGAGAACACTGCAATGGCAGAGGTGAATTACATGGGAGAACCCTATGGAAATACCTACAATCCTTCATGGAGAAATCGTCCAAATTTCTCATGGAAGGACCAACAAAAGCCTCAACAAGGCTTCAATAATAATGGTGGAAGGAATAGGTTTAGCAATAGCAAGCCTTTTCCATCATCTTCTCAGCAACAGACAGAGAATTCTGAACAGAGCCATTCTGGCCTGGCAACCATAGTCTCTGATCTATCCAAGACCACACTAAGTTTTATGAATGAAACAAGGTACTTCATTAGAAATTTAGAGGCACAGGTGGGTCAGCTGAGTAAGAAGATTACTGAAACTCCTCCCAGTACTCTTTCAAGCAATACAGAAGAAAATCCCAAGAGAGAGTGTAAGGCCATAACCTTACTTGGTGTGACCGAATGCCCAGAGGAGAAGGAGGACGTGAATCCCAGTGAGGAAGACCTCATGGGATGTTCTCTGGACAGAAAGGAGCTTCCCTTTGAGGAACCAAAGGAATCTGGGGCTCATACAGAGACCATAGAGATTCCATTAAACTTTCTTCTTCCATTCATGAGCTCTGATGAATATTTTTCCTCTGAAGAGGATGAAGACATCACTGAAGAGCAAGTTGCTAAATATCTAGGAACAATCATGAAGCTGAATGCCAAGTTATTTGGTACTGAGACTTGGGAGGATGAACCCCCCTTGTTAACCAATGAACTGAATGCATTAATGAGGCAGACATTACCTCAGAGGAAACCGGATCCCAAAAAATTCTTCATACCTTGTACCATAGGTACCATCACCTTTGAGAAGGCTCTATGTGACCTGGGGTCAGGGATAAACCTCATGCCCCTCTCTGTAATGGAGAAATTGGGAATCTTTGAGGTACAAGCTGTAAGAAACTCACAAGATATGGCAGACAAATTCATGAAACAGGCTTATGGACTAGTAGAGGACGTGCTAGTGAAGGTTGAAAGCCTTTACATCCCTGCTGATTTCATAATCCTAGACACTAGGAAGGATGAGGATGAATCCATCATTCTTGGCAGACCCTTCCTGGCCATAGCAAAGGCAGTGATTGATGTTGACAGTGTGATGACAAGTCATCTTAGCCTTAGTTTCACTAGCCTTTTTCTTTTATTTTCACTTGAATTATGCACTTTCTTGAGCTACAAGTAAGCTAATTTGGGTAGATTTTCATGCTTCCTTTGATTGAATCAACCATGTATGAATTCATGCTATTTCATGAGGTTTTAGGCTATAATTGTCACATATTATGATAAAATGAATATCTCATGATTTTAAGCATAGCTTTGATGTGTTTGGTTGATTAATGATAGGTGAAGAAATCTTGGAGAAAGGTTGAAGCAAGAAGGAATGGCTAGGAGTAAAGAGAGGACAATGGAATAAGTGAAAATGAACCAGGAAGCAAAAAGTTGGACCAAAAGTTAGCCTCAAACTTTTGCACAAACTTTTGGGTGAAAAGTTAGCCCCAACGTTAGCCCCTAACTTTTGGGCTAACGTTGGCACATGAAAGTTACTCCCTGGGCACCAAAAGTTTGCGCCAACGTTAGCCCCTAACTTTGAGGCTAACGTTGGCATGAGAAAAACACTCCCTGGGCACCAAAAGTTTGTGCCACCGTTAGCCCCTAACTTTGAGGCTAACGTTGGCACATGAAAAACACAAAGGGGGAGCAAAAGTTTGCGCCAACGTTAGCCCCTAACTTTTGGGCTAACGTTGGCGCCATAAGTGCACTAAGGAAGGCCAACGTTGGAGCAAAAGTTAGACCCCTAACTTTTGCACCAACGTGGGTATCAGCAAAATATGGGGGCTGATATGAAAAGTTGGACCAAAAGTTTGCCTCAAACTTTTGGTCAAACTTTTACTCAAACTTTTGCAAAACTCCAACCCGGTTCACTTGGTTCACTCTGGTTCCTCTCCAAACTCCAAGAGCAATCAACCAAGGCCTCTCTCAACCCAATTCTACCAAGAGCAAAGGCCCAACTCAAGGCTTGAAGATCATTTGAAGAAAGTGTATAAATAGGATAGAATTCAAGTTCTTAGGAGAGCTTTCCTTTTGAGTTTTCATAATAGTTTTCGGAGAGCTTTGGATATTGAGTGATCTTTAATTTCTTAGTTTCGGGGAAGGAGAATTCCATTCTCTTCCTCTGAGTTTTATTGCTTTCAATTTCAATTACAACTGTCTTGGATCTTGGGTTGAAGAATTGAAGAAATTCTGTTTCAATCTCATCCTTGGATCTCTCTGTTTATTTACTGCTTAATTGAATTTCAGTTTCGGTTAATTATTCTTCATCTACTTTCTTTGCAATTTACATTTCCCTTGCAATTGTTCTTGTTGGATCAAGGAAGGTAATGAGATCTAGACCTGGTTTTATAGTCTCTGAACCCTGAGATCTGAAATTCCAATTTACATTCTGTTTTTGCTTTTCATGTTCATTTACTTGTTTTGCTTCAGATCCGATTCAACCCAAATACTCTTTTACTTTTCTGTTTGATGCAATTTACTTTTCCTTGTTTAAATTCTGCAAATCCAATCCCCAATTCCCTTTACAATTCCAGCCGTTTACATTTCTTGCACTTTAAGATTCCGCAATTTACATTTCTTGCATTCTAAGTTTCTGCCATTTAATTTCTTGTTCTTTAAGATTCAGCACTTTAATTTCTTGCTCTCTTTAATTTCATGCAATTTACCCATTCCCTTTACTTTCCATGTAATTTAATTTCTGCAAATCACAAATCACTCAACCAAATCTTGATTCCCTTGACTAAATCAACCACTAAACTAAAAATTGCTCAATCCTTCAATCCCTATGGGATCGACCTCACTCCCGTGAGTTATTATTACTTGATGCGACCCGGTGCACTTGCCGGTTAGATTTGGGTGTTTTTGAGAGATTCGTTTCTCTACGAAAATATCCCATCACAGAGGAGAGTTGGTCCTTCAGTTGAATGAGGACTACCTTGTATTCATAACTCAAGGTTCTCCTTCTGTAACCATGGAGAGAAAGCATGAAAAACTTCACTCAGTACAGAGTCAAACAAAACCCCTACATTCAAACTCTAAGTTTGGTGTTGGGAGGCCACAACCAAACTCTATGTTTGGTGTTGAGAGGCCCTAACATTGCTCTGATTTTCCGTGAGGCTCCATGAGAGCTCAATGTCAAGCTATTGACACTAAAGAAGTGCTTATTGGGAGGCAACCCAATGTTATTTAATTATATCTATTTATTTTCCATTGTTATTTTATGTTTTCTTTAGGTTGATGATCATGTGAAGTCACAAAAACAACTGAAAAATCAAAAACAGAATGAAAAATAGCTTTAAAAATAGCTCACTCTGAAGGAAGAGCTTACTGGCGTTTAAACACCAGTAAGAAGAATCAAACTGGCGTTTATCGCCAGAAAAAAGCATCAAGCTGGCGTTAAACGCCAGAAACAAGCACCAGACTGGCATTTAACGCCAGAACAGAGCATGGAATTGGCGTTTAATGCCAAAAATGGGAGAAAAGCTGGCGTTAAAAGCCAGAAACAAGCAGCAAGCTGGCGTTTAACGCCAGACATGCATTCTAAGGGCGTTTTGCACGCCTAAATAGAGCAGGGATGCTAAGTCCTTGACCCCTCTGGATCTATGGACCCACAGGATCCCCACCTACCCCACCTCTTCTTCTCTCCTCTTCACACCTTTTCGTAACACTCTTCCCCAAATACCCTTCACCAATCACCTCCATACCTCTTCCTCAAATACCCCTAACCACTCACATCCATCCACTCTTCCCCATAAACCTCACCGACCTCCAAAATTCAAATTCTTTTCCCTCCCAAACCTAACCCCAATGGCCAAAACCTACCCTCCCCCTACCCCTATATAAACCCCTTAACACTACTCCATTTTCACACATCGCAAACACTACTTCCCCCCTTGGCCGAATACACTCTCTCACTCTATCTCCTCTATTTTCTTCTTCTTCTACTACTTTTTCTCTTCTTTTGCTCGAGGACGAGCAAACCTTTTAAGTTTGGTGTGGTAAAAGCATTGCTTTTTGTTTTTCCATAACTATTAATGGCACCTAAGGCCAGAGAAACCTCAAGAAAGAGGAAAAGGAAGGCAATTGCTTCCACCTCTGAGTCATGGAAGATGGAGAGATTCATCTCAAACTTCCATCAAGACCACTTCATATGAAGTTGTGGCCAAGAAAAAGGTGATCCCTGAGGTTCCTTTTAAGCTCAAAAAGAGCGAGTATCCGGAGATCCGGCAAGAGATTAGAAGAAGAAGATGGGAAGTACTCTCCAATCCTATTCAACAAGTCGGAATCTTAATGGTTCAAGAGTTCTATGCAAACGCATGATCACTAGGAACCATGATCAAAGTATGAACCCAAATCCAAAGAATTGGCTTACAATGGTTCGGTGGAAATACTTAGATTTCAGTCTGGAAAATGTAAGGTTAGTGTTCAACTTGCCAATGATGCAAGAAAATGCACGCCCCTACACTAGAAGGGTCAACTTTGATCAAAGGTTGGACCAAGTCCTCATGGACATATGTGTGGAAGGAGCTCAATGGAAAGTTGACTCAAGAGGCAACCCAGTTCAATTGGGAAGACCGGACCTTAAGCCTCTAGCTAGAGGATAGTTGGAGTTCATCCAATGCTCTATCATTCCTACTAGTAACCGATTCGTAGTAACTGTGGATCGGGCCATCATGATCCATAGTATCATGATTGGGGAGGAAGTGGAAGTTCATGAGATTATACCTCAAGAACTCTACAAAGTGGCTGACAAGTCCTCCACTTTGGCAAGGTTAGCCTTTCCTCACCTCACTTTCCACCTCTGCAATTCGGCTGGGATTGACATAGAGGGAGATATCCTCATTGATGAGGATAAGCCCATCACTAATAAAAGGATGGAGCAAACAAGAGATCATGGACCTCAACAAGAGCATGAGGAAATTTCTCACCATAAAATCCCTGAGAGGCCTCAAGGGATGCACTCTCCTCCACAAAACTATTGGGAGCAAATCAATACCTCCCTAGGAGAATTAAGTTCCAACATGGGACAACTAAGGATGGAACACCAAGAGCACTACATCATTCTCCATGAGATTAGAGAAGATCAAAGTGCTCTGAGGGAGGAGCAACAAAGACAAGGAAGAGACATAGAGGAGCTCAAGAGCACCATTGGTTCTTCAAGAAGAGGAAGACGCCACCCTCACTAAGGTGGACCCGTTCCTTAATCTCCTTGTTCTTATTTTTCTATTTTTCGATTTTTGAGCCTTATGTTTTATTTATGTTTGTGTCTTTACTATATGATCATTAGTGTTTAAGTGTCTATGTCTTAAAGCTATGAATGTCCTATGAATCCATCACCTCTCTTAAATGAAAAATGTTTTAATTACAAAAGAACAAGAAGTACATGATTTCGAATTCTTCCTTGAAATTAGTTTAATTATTTTGATGTGGTGACAATACTTTTTGTTTTCTGAATGAATGCTTGAACAGTGCATATGTCTTTTGAATTTGTTGTTTATGAATGTTAAAACTGTTGGCTCTTGAAAGAATGATGGAAAAAGGAGAAATGTTATTTGATAATCTAAAAAATCATAAAATTGATTCTTGAAGCAAGAAAAAGCATTGAATAAACAAGGATTGTGAAAAAAAGAAGAAAAAATATGGTAAAAATAAAAGAAAAAACGAAAGAAAAAGAAAAAGAAAAAGCAAGCAGAAAAAGCCAAGAGCTCTTTAATCCAAAAGGCAAGAGAAAAAAGCCAGTAACCCTTTAAACCAAAAGGCAAGTGTAAAAAGGATCCAAGGCTTTGAGCATTAATGGATAGGAGGTCCCACAGGAATAAAATCCTGGCCTAAGCGGCTAAAACAAGATGTCCCTAACCATGTGCTTGTGGCGTGAAGGTGTCAAATTAAAAGCTTGAGACTGAGCGGTTAAAGTCGTGATCCAAAGCAAAAAAAAGAGTGTGCTTAAGAACCCTGGACACCTCTAATTGGGGACTCTAGCAAAGCTGAGTCACAATCTAAAAAGGTTCACCCAGTTATGTGTCTGTGGCATTTATGTAGCAGGTGGTAATATTGGAAAACAAAGTGCTTAGGGCCACGGCCAAGAATCATAAAGTAGATGTGTTCAAGAATCAACATACTGAACTAGGAGAATCAATAACACTATCTGTATTCTGAGTTCCTATAGATGCCAATCATTCTGAGCTTCAAAGGATAAAGTGAGATGCCAAAACTGTTCAGATGCAAAAAACTACTAGTCCCGCTCATCTAATTGGAGCTAAGTTTCATTGATATTTTGGAATTTATAGTATATTCTTTTCTTTCTATCCTATTTTATTTTCAGTTGCTTGGGGACAAGCAACAATTTAAGTTTGGTGTTGTGATGAGCGGATAATTTATACGCTTTTTGTCATTTTTTTTACATAGTTTTCAGTATGATTTAGTTAGTTTTTAGTATATTTTTATTAGTTTTTAAATAAAAATCACATTTCTGGACTTTACTATGAGCTTGTGTGTTTTTCTGTGATTTCAGGTAATTTCTGGCTGAAATTGGGGGACTTGAGCAAAAATCTGATTCAGAGGCTGAAGAAGGACTGCAGATGCTGTTGGATTCTGACCTCCCTGAACTCGATGTAGATTTTCTGGAGCTACAGAAACCTAATTGGCACGCTCTCAATTGCGTTGAAAAGTGGACATCCAGGGCTTTCCAGCAATATATAATAGTCCATACTTTGCACGAGTTTTGACGACGCAAACAGGCGTTCAAACGCTAACTCCCTGCCCTATTCTGGAGTTAAACGCCAAAAACAGGTTGCAAATTAGAGTTAAATGCCAGAAATGCATTCTAAGGGCGTTTTGCATGCCTAAATGGAGCAGGGATGCTAGGTCCTTGACCCCTTTGGATCTGTGGACCCCACAGGATCCCCACCTACCCCACCTCTTCTTCTCTCCTCTTCACACCTTTTCATAACACTCTTCCCCAAATACCCTTCACCAATCACCTCCAAACCTCTTTCCCAAATATCCTTAACCACTCATCAATCCACTCTTCCCCATAAATCCCACCGACCTCCAAAATTCAAATTCTTTTTCCTCCCAAACCCAACCCTAATGGCCGAAACCTACCCTCTCTCCACCCCTATATAAACCCCTTAACACTACTCCATTTTCACACATCACAAACACTACTTCCCCCCTTGGCCGAATACACTCTCTTACTCTATCTCCTCCATTTTCTTCTTCCTCTACTACTTTCTCTCTTCTTTTGCTCAAGGACGAGCAAACCTTTTAAGTTTGGTGTGGTAAAAGCATTACTTTTTGTTTTTTCATAACCATTAATGGCACCTAAGGCCAGAGAAACCTCAAGAAAGAGGAAAGGGAAGGCAATTGCTTTCACCTCTGAGTCATGGGAGATGGAGAGATTCATCTCAAAGGTCCATCAAGACCACTTCTATGAAGTTGTGGCCAAGAAAAAAGTGATCCCTGAGGTTCCTTTTAAGCTCAAAAAGAGCGAGTATCCGGAGATCCGACAAGAGATTAGAAGAAGAGGATGGGAAGTACTCTAAAATCCTATTCAACAAGTCGGAATCTTAATGGTTCAAGAGTTCTATACAAATGCATGGATCACTAGGAACCATGATCAAAGTATGAACCCGATTCCAAAGAATTGGCGTACAATGGTTCGGGGGAAATACTTAGATTTCAGTCTGGAAAATGTAAGGCTGACGTTCAACTTGCCAATGATGCAAGTAAACGCACGCCCCTACACTAGAAGGGTCAACTTTGATCAAAGGTTGGACCAAGTTCTCATGGACATATGTGTGGAAGTAGCTCAATGAAAAGTTGACTCAAGAGGCAACCCAGTTCAATTGAGATGACCGGACCTTAAGCCTGTAGCTAGAGGATGGTTGGAGTTCATCCAATGCTCTATCATTCCTACTAGTAACCGATCTAAAGTAACTGTGGATCGGGCCATCATGATCCATAGTATCATGATTGGGGAGGAAGTGGAAGTTCATGAGATTATACCTCAAGAACTCTACAAAGTGGCTGACAAGTCCTCCACTTTGGCAAGGTTAGCCTTTCCTCACCTCATTTGCCACCTCTGCAATTCGGCTGGGATTGACATAGAGGGAGATATCCTCATTGATGAGGACAAGCCCATCACTAAGAAAAGGATGGAGCAAACAAGAGATCATGGACCTCAACAAGAGCATGAGGAAATTCCTCACCATGAAATCCCTGAGATGCCTCAAGGGATGCACCTTCCTCCATAAAACTATTGGGAGCAAATCAACACCTCCGTAGGAGAATTAAGTTCCAACATGGGATAATTAAGGATGGAACACCAAGAGCACTCCATCATTCTCCATGAGATTAGAGAAGATCAAAGAGCTATGAGGGGGGAGCAACAAAGACAAGGAAGAGACATAGAGGAGCTCAAGAGCACCATTGGTTCTTCAAGAAGAGGAAGATGCCACCCTCACTAAGGTGGACCCGTTCCTTAATCTCCTTGTTCTTATTTTTCTATTTTCCAATTTTTGAGTCTTATGTTTTATTTATGTTTGTGTCTTTACTATATGATCATTAGTGTTTAAGTGTCTATGTCTTAAAGCTATGAATGTCCTATGAATCCATCACCTCTCTTAAATGAAAAATGTTTTAATTACAAAAGAACAAGAAGTACATGATTTTGAAATCATCCTTGAAATTAGTTTAATTATTTTGATGTGGTGACAATACTTTTTCTTTTCTGAATGAATGCTTGAACAGTGCATATGTCTTTTGAATTTGTTGTTTATGAATGTTAAAACTGTTGGCTCTTGAAGGAATGATGGAAAAAGGAGAAATGTTATTTGATAATCTGAAAAATCATAAAATTGATTCTTGAAGCAAGAAAAAGCAGTGAATAAACAAGGATTACGAAAAAAAGAAGAAAAAATATGGTAAAAATAAAAGAAAAAAAGAAAGAAAAAGAAAAACCAAAAGCAAGCAGAAAAAGCCAAGAGCTCTTTAAACCAAAAGGCAAGAGCAAAAAGACAGTAACCCTTTAAACCAAAAGGCAAGGGTAAAAAGTATCTAAGGCTTTGAGCTTTAATGGATAAGAGGGCCCACAGGAATAAAATCCTAGCCTAAGCGTCTAAAACAAGATGTCCCTAACCATGTGCTTGTGGCGTGAAGGTGTCAAGTTAAAAGCTTGAGACTGAGCGGTTAAATTCGTGATCCAAAGCAAAAAAAAGAGTGTGCTTAAGAACCCTGGACACCTCTAATTGGGGACTCTAGCAAAGCTGAGTCACAATCTAAAAAGGTTCACCCAGTTATGTGTCTGTGGCATTTATGTAGCCGGTGGTAATACTGGAAAACAAAGTGCTTAGGGCCACGGCCAAGACTCATAAAGTAGATGTGTTCAACAATCAACATACTGAACTAGGAGAATCAATAACACTATCTGAATTCTGAGTTCCTATAGATGCCAATCATTCTGAACTTCAAAGGATAAAGTGAGATGCCAAAACTGTTCAGATGCAAAAAGCTACTAGTCCCGCTCATCTAATTGGGGCTAAGTTTCATTGATATTTTGGAATTTATAGTATATTCTCTTCTTTCTATCCTATTTTATTTTCAGTTTCTTGGGGACAAGCAACAATTTAAGTTTGGTGTTGTGATGAGCGGATAATTTATACGCCTTTTGGCATTGTTTTTACATAGTTTTTAGTATGATTTAGTTAGTTTTTATTATTTTTTATTACTTTTTAAATAAAAATCACATTTCTGGACTTTACTATGAGCTTGTGTATTTTTCTGTGATTTCAGGTAATTTCTGGCTGAAATTGAGGGACTTGAGCAAAAATCTGATTCAGAGGCTGAAGAAGGACTACAGATGCTGTTGGATTCTGACCTCCCTGCACTCGAAGTAGATTTTCTGGAGGTACAGAAACCCAATTGGCACGCTCTTAATTGCGTTGAAAATTGCACATCCAGGGCTTTCCAGAAATATATAATAGTCCATACTTTGCATGAGTTTTGACGACGCAAACAGGCGTTCAAACGCTAACTCCCTGCCCTATTCTGGAGTTAAACGCCAGAAACAGGTTGCAAATCAGAGTTAAATGCCAGAAATGCATTCTAAGGGAGTTTTGCATGCCTAAATGGAGCAGGGATGCTAAGTCCTTGACCCCTCTGGATCTGTGGACCCCACAGGATCCCCACCTACCCCACCTCTTCTTCTCTCCTCTTCACACCTTTTCATAACACTCTTCCCCAAATACCCTTCACCAATCACCTCCATACCTCTTTCCCAAATACCCTTAACCACTCATCCATCCACTCTTCCCCATAAATCCCACCGACCTCCAAAATTCAAATTCTTTTTCCTCCCAAACCCAACCCTAATGGCCGAAACCTACCCTCCCCCCACCCCTATATAAACCCCTTAACACTACTCCATTTTCACACATCACAAACACTACTTCCCCCTTGGCCGAATACACTCTCTCACTCTATCTCCTCCATTTTCTTCTTCCTCTACTACTTTCTCTCTTCTTTTGCTCAAGGACGAGCAAACCTTTTAAGTTTGGTGTGGTAAAAGCATTGCTTTTTGTTTTTCCATAACCATTAATGGCACCTAAGGCCAGAGAAACCTCAAGAAAGAGGAAAGGGAAGGAAATTGCTTCCCCCTCTGAGTCATGGGAGATGGAGAGATTCATCTCAAAGGTCCATTAAGACCACTTCTATGAAGTTGTGGCCAAGAAAAAGGTGATCCCTGAGGTTCTTTTTAAGCTCAAAAAGAGCGAGTATCCGGAGATCTGACAAGAGATTAGAAGAAGAGGATGGGAAGTACTCTAAAATCCTATTCAACAAGTCGGAATCTTAATGGTTCAAGAGTTCTATGAAAACGCATGGATCACTAGGAACCATGATCAAAGTATGAACCCGAATCCATAGAATTGGCGTACAATGGTTCGGGGGAAATACTTAGATTTCAGTCTGGAAAATGTAAGGTTGGCGTACAACTTGCCAATGATGCAAGAAAATGCACGCCCCTACACTAGAAGGGTCAATTTTGATCAAAGGTTGGACCAAGTCATCATGGACATATGTGTGGAAGGAGCTCAATGGAAAGTTGACTCAAGAGGCAACCCGGTTCAATTGAGATGACCGAACCTTAAGCCTGTAGCTAGAGGATGGTTGGAGTTCATCCAATGTTCTATCATTCCTACTAGTAACTGATCCGAAGTAACTATGGATCGGGCGATCATGATCCATAGTATCATGATTGGGGAGGAAGTGGAAGTTCATGAGATTATACCTCAAGAACTCTACAAAGTGGCTGATAAGTCCTCCACTTTGGCAAGGTTAGCCTTTCCTCACCTCATTTGCCACCTCTGCAATTCGGCTGGGATTGACATAGAGGGAGATATCCTCATTGATGAGGACAAGCCCATCACTAAGAAAAGGATGGAGCAAACAAGAGATCATGGACCTCAACAAGAGCATGAGGAAATTCCTTACCATGAAATCCCTGAGATGCCTCAAGGGATGCACTTTCCTCCACAAAACAATTGGGAGCAAATCAACACCTCCGTAGGAGAATTAAGTTCCAACATGGGATAACTAAGGATGGAACACCAAGAGTACTCCATCATTCTCCATGAGATTAGAAAAGATCAAAGAGCTATGAGGGAGGAGCAACAAAGACAAGGAAGAGACATAGACGAGCTCAAGAGCACTATTGGTTCTTCAAGAAGAGGAAGACGCCACCCTCACTAAGGTGGACCCGTTCCTTAATCTCCTTGTTCTTATTTTTTTGTTTTTAAATTTTTGAGCCTTATGTTTTATTTATGTTTGTGGCTTTACTATATGATCATTAGTGTTTAAGTGTCTATGTCTTAAAGCTATGAATGTCCTATGAATCCATCACCTCTCTTAAATGAAAAATGTTTTAATTACAAAAGAACAAGAAGTACATGATTTTGAATTCATCCTTGAAATTAGTTTAATTATTTTAATGTGGTGACAATACCTTTTGTTTTCTGAATGAATGCTTGAACAGTGAATATGTCTTTTGAATTTGTTGTTTATGAATGTTAAAACTGTTGGCTCTTGAAGGAATGATGGAAAAAGGAGAAATGTTATTTGATAATCTGAAAAATCATAAAATTGATTCTTGAAGCAGGAAAAAGCAATGAATAAACAAGGCTTGCGAAAAAAAGGTAGAAAAAATATGGCAAAAATAAAAGAAAAAAAAAAGAAAGAAAAAGCAAAAGCAAAAGCAAGCAGAAAAAGCCAAGAGCTCTTTAAACCAAAAGGCAAGAGCAAAAAGCCAGTAACCCTTTAAACCAAAAGGCAAGGGTAAAAAGGATCCAAGGGTTTGAGCATTAACGGATAGGAGGGCCCACAGGAATAAAATCCTGGCCTAAGCGGCTAAAACAAGATGTCCCTAACCATGTGCTTGTGGCATGAAAGTGTCAAGTTAAAAGCTTGAGACTGAGCGGTTAAAGTCGTGATCCAAAGAAAAAAAAGAGTGTGCTTAAGAACCCTGGACACCTCTAATTGGGGACTCTAGCAAAGCTGAGTCACCCAGTTATGTGTCTGTGGCATTTATGTATCCGGTGGTAATACTGGAAAACAAAGTGCTTAGGGCCACGGCCTAGACTCATAAAGTAGCTGTGTTCAAGAATCAACGTACTGAACTAGGAGAATCAATAACACTATCTCAATTCTGAGTTCCTATAGATGCCAATCATTTTGAACTTCAAAGGATAACGTGAGATGCCAAAACTGTTCAGATGCAAAAAGCTACTAGTACCGCTCATCTAATTGGAGCTAAGTTTCATTGATATTTTGGAATTTAGAGTATATTCTCTTCTTTCTATCCTATTTTGTTTTCAGTTGATTGGGGACAAGCAACAATTTAAGTTTGGTGTTGTGATGAACGGATAATTTATACGCTTTTGGCATTGTTTTTACATATTTTTTAGTATGATTTAGTTAGTTTTTAGTATATTTTAATTAGTTTTTAAATAAAAATCACATTTCTGGACTTTACTATGAGCTTGTGTGTTTTTCTGTGATTTCAGGTAATTTCTGGCTGAAATTGAGGGACTTGAGCAAAAATCTGAGTCAAAGGCTGAAGAAGGACTGCAGATGCTGTTGGATTCTAACCTCTCTGCACTTGAAGTAAATTTTCTGGAGCTACAGAAACCCAATTGGCGCGCTCTCAATTGCATTGGAAAGTGGACATCCAGGGCTTTCCAGCAATATATAATAGTCTATACTTTGCACAAGTTTTGATGACGCAAACTGGCGTTCAAACGCCAACTCCCTGCCCTATTCTGGAGTTAAACGCCAGAAACAGGTTGCAAATCATAGTTAAACACCAGAAACAGGCTACAACCTGGCATTTAACTCCAAAAAGAGTCTCTACACATGAAAGCTCAATACTCAGCCCAAGTACACACCAAGTGGGCCCGAAAGTGGATTTCTACATCATTTACTTATCTTATGTAACCCTAGCTACTAGTTAAGTATAAAAACTACTTTTAGTGATTTATTTCACATCTCTGGTTAGTCTTTGACTAATTTTCTGTTCGGAGATCACGTTTAGGAGGCTGGCCATTCGGCCATGCCTAAACCTTCATCACTTATGTATTTTTCAATGGTAGAGTTTCTACACACCATAGATTAAGGTGTGGAGCTCTGCTGTTCCTCATGAATTAATGCAAAGTACTATTGTTTTCTTATTCAATTCAAGCTTATTTCTATTCTAAGATATCCGCTTGCACTTCAACATGATGAATATGATGATCCGTGACACTCATCACTATTCTCAACCTATGAACGCGTGCCTGACAACCACTTCCGTTCTACCTTAGATCGAGCATGTATCTCTTAGCCTCCATTCCGAAAGATCGGAGTCTTCGTGGTATAAGCTAGAATTATTGGCGGCCATTCGTGAGATCTGGAAAGTCTAAACCTTGTCTGTAGTATTCCGAGTAGTATCTGGGAAGGGATGACTGTGACGAGCTTCAAACATGCGAGTGTTGGGCGTGTGACAGACAAAAAAGGATTAATGGATCCTATTCCAACATGATCGAGAACCGACAGATGATTTGCCATGCGGTGGCAGCGTATTTGGACCATTTTCACTGAGAGGACGGGAAGTAGCCATTGACAACGGTGATGCCCAACATACAGCTTGCCATGGAAAGAAGTATTAATGATTGGATGAAAGCAGTAGGAAAGCAGAGGGTCAGAAGGAACAAAAGCATCTCCATACGCTTATCTGAAATTCTCACCAATGAATTACATAAGTATTTCTATCGTATTTTATATTTTAATTATATTTTAATTATCAAATCTCCATAACCATTTGAATCCGCCTGACTGAGATTTACAAGGTGACCATAGCTTGCTTCAAGCCAACAATCTCCCTGGGATCAACCCTTACTCGCGTAAGGTTTATTACTTGGACGACCCAGTGCACTTGCTGGTTAGTTGTGCATAGTTGTGAAAAGGAATTGAGATTATGAACGTGCGTACCAAGTTTTTGGCGCCGTTGAGATCACAATTTCGTGCACCAGTGGTCAAAGCGTGGCTGATGCCCTACTTCACGGGTTGGTGCAAGACAACAACGGATGGTGGGCGAGAGGACGGTGAGCAAAGCTGGTGACTGGCGACTGGGTTTTGCACGACGAAAGAGGGGAGGAGGGTGCGTGGCTGGCCAGGAGATTGGGCTTGGCTGGGTTATCTTCCTTTTTTCCCCTAAGTTAAAAACTTACGAGGGAATGGGGAATGGGCGGAATTGGGGATCTTGGGGGTGGGAGACGACGTCGTTTTGGGAGGAATTTAAAAAAAAATAAAAAAGAGGATTTTCGGAGGGAAACGACGACGTTTTGGTTAGGGGTTAAAAACAATAATGAAAGAACTGTCACTTTCGGTCACCCCTAATAACCGTAATTATAGGTATTCTATGGTCACCTTTTTTCAAAAAATTGTGACCATAGACCCTTTTAGATCACCTCCCAATACCATGACCATAGATACCTTTAGTTCACTCTCCAAAACTGTGACCATATACCATTTTAGGTCACCTTTTCCTAAAACCGTGATCATAGACCCTTTAGGTCACCCTACGAAACCGTGACCATAGATCCTTTTAAGTCACATTTTTTTGAAAAATCGTGACCATAGACCCCTTTAGGTCACTAGTAAACCACTATTTCATGGTTTATCTTGTGCTCATTTGAGTGGTTTTTATCAATCCTTTGCCCACTTATTCATATGATTTGCATGATTTTACAATCCCTTCCTAGTTCTATTCTATGGTTAAAAAATTGATTCCTAGAGTCCTTAATTTGTGTATTCTAAATCCCCTCTCTCCACTTTTTTATGGTTTATCTTGTGCTCATTTGAGTGGTTTTTATCAATCCTTTGCCCACTTATTCATGTGATTTGCATGATTTTACAATCCCTTCCTAGTTCTATTCTATGGTTGAAAAATTGCTTCTTAGAGTCCTTAATTTGTGTATTTTAAATCCCTTCTCTACCATTCGATGTCGTGATCTGTGTGTTCAGTGTTTCAGGCATGATAGGGCAGGAATGGCTTAGAGGATAGAGAGGAAGCTTGCAAAAATGGAAGGAGCACAAGAAATAAAGGAGACAACCAGCGAGCATTAACGCGCACGCATGGCTCACGCGTGCGCGTGATCTGGAGATTTTCACAGCAACGCGAGCGCGTACCTGACGTGTACGCGTGGGTTGAAGTTCTGCAAGACGACACATGTGCATGCCTGACGCGTACATGTGACATGCGAAGATGACAAGCGATGCATACGCGTGACTGACGCGATCTACAGAAATAATAGAAGACGCTGGGGATGATTTTGGGCCGAGTTTTGACCCAATTTCTGGCCCAGAAACACAGACTAGAGCCAGGAAACAGCAAAGACTCAACATACATTCTCATTAGCATAGTTTTTAGTTTTTAGATTGAAATCTTACAGAGAAATTACTCCTCCTCTAGGTTTCTACACATTCATAGTTTATTAGTTTTATGCTTTTGCTTTGGATATTGAGAGAGTCATCACCTCCGTTGAAGTTATTATTCTAGTTTGTTTTCTCATTCCCTTACTCTTCCATATCCTTAATCTTTACTCAGAGTTACAATTGGAATTTTTTTAGAATTTATTAATGCAAAATATTACTTTTACTTTTAATTAATTCTCAGTTATTGTTTATCATGTCTTCCTTTTATTCCCTTTTTAATTCTATGCAAGTAATTTTCATGTCAATAGAGTAGATTCCTAACTTGACATGGGGGTTGATTAAAAGGAGACACTTGAGTTGGAATGCTCAAGCGATTTGTTAAATTGGAAGTTGTTGGCTAATTCTCTATTTACTAATGCTAGTCCTTCCCAAGGGAGAGGACTAGGATTTGCGAATAAGAGTTAGCTCAATCACTTGACTTTCCTTTATTTAGTAAGGGTTAACTAAGTGAAAATAACAACCTTTTTATACTACACTTGAGAGAATTTCAACAAGGATAGAACATCCGATTAATCATACCCCCAGTCAAGGCTTCTTATTTAATTATATAAATCTCTTTTAATTTTCATTGCACTAATTAACAATTATTTATTTTCTGTCACTCAACTCTTAAAATTTCTCGGGAAACTCCTGATTAATAAGATAGCACCCTTTTGTCAACTCGTTGGAAGACGACCTGGGATTCATACTCCAGTATTTTTATTCTAATTTTGTGACAACCTTTCTAAATTGATAAGTGGATTTTTTGCTGATTAAAGACTATACTCGCAACGTATTTCTTATATTAATTCCTTAATTGGCTGATTTTCGCATCCATCAATTTTTGGCGCCGTTGCCGGGGAGTTGTAATAGTGTGCTAAATTATTAGTTGGTGTATATATTTTTAATTTTTGCATATTTTATTTTATTTTATTTTATTGCCATGATCTGTATGTTTCTTTCGTTGAATGACGCGTTCTCTGCCTGATCCGAGCTTAGCCACATTTGATCCTGAGATTGAAAGAACTCTTTCACGTATTAGGCGAGCTCGGCATCGGTTAGCCTCTGAGAGTGGTGAAGTGATTACTATCAATTCACCAATCTCATCTGAGGGCAAATCTGAACCGCTATTTGAGGAAGAAACAAGCTCCTCTACTACTGATTCAGTTGATTTACGTACAGGTAACATGGCAGAACCTAGGAGAATTACTCTCCATGAAGTTGGAGCCCCAGACTTCACCCTGCAACCGAATCAGGTGTGTCACCCAAATCTGGCTGCAGATTTTGAACTGAAGACGTCGCTAATCAACTTGATGCCTAAGTTTCATGGCTTACCTTCTCAGGAGCCTATAAAGCACCTCAGGGATTTTCAGACAGCTTGTTCTACTGTTAGGCGTCATGGTGCAGATGAGACTACTATTTTGCTGATCGCCTTCCCGTTCTCCCTTGAGGGAAAGGCGAGGGAGTGGTACTACACTCAACCTGAGGTAGTGGTTACTAACTGGGATACGCTTAGGAGAGAGTTCCTAGATAAATACTTTCCAGCTGAAGTTACAGACAGACTGAGAAAAGAGATCTCCTGCATTATCCAAGGAGAGTCAGAAACCCCTTATGAGTACTGGGAATGCTTCAAGAACCTCTTAGATTCGTGTCCCCATCACAAGATTGATGAGATGGTGTTGATCAGCTACTTCATACAAGGCATGAAGCCTCAGGACAAGTCCACACTAAATGCTGCAAGAAATGGCTCTATGAAGAAGTACAAGACAGCAATAGAAGCATGGCAGCTGATTGCCGATTTAGCTGAGTCAACTCGGAATGCTAGACACAGGAATCACCATCCCAAAGCTGTTGCAGAGGTTTCCTCGAGAAGTGAGACTACTGCTTTCACACAGGCTATATGTGAGATGACCAACCTACTGAAGTAGATAAATCTGAATCAACAACAACCTCAGCCTCCTTCATCACAACAGTGTCAACAGTTGGTTCCTCAAAGAGTATGCGGAATATGTGCTGATTATAGTCAGTACACTGATGAGTGTCCACAGCTCCAACAAGAAGACAACACCTTGGCAGCAACTCACAATTTCTATGACCGCCCGAATCAGGGATACTACCAATAAGGCGGCAACTATAACCAAGGTGGGAACTATAACCAGGGGTGGATGGATAATTCCAACCAAGGCTGGAGGGACAACAGAGGAGGCAGAGATAACCAGAAAAATCAGAGGTGGAATAATAACAACAATCAGCAGAATCCTCCCTACCAATAGCAGAACCAGAACCAGCCTTACAGGGCGCCTCACCTAAGGCAGTCCCAAGCGCCTCAACACAACCAATAGCAGGCCCCTCAAATCACTTACCCCCCCTTCCTCTTCTAATGATGAGATGTTTCGAATTATGAAGCAAGGGCAGCAAGACATTCAGAACTCAATTAACTCCATGAACGGTCTGAATGCCACTTTACAAGCTCTCATCTCCCGAATGGATTCACTAATTACCTCTAACACTCAACCTGCAAGCCCCGGTAGAATTCCTTCTCAACCTTTACCCAACCCCAAGGGTGGCATTAATGCCATCACTTTGAGATCCAAAACCACACTGCAAGAGAGGAATCATGAGGAACCAAGCCCACAAGAACACACCCCAGCTGAGGGCATGGTAGAAGTGGAGGATATTGAAGAGGAAGATGAAGTACAAAACATGGTTGAAGAAGAAGCAGCTCAACCAAGGAATGGAGAACCGAAGGAAGCTGAAGCTATAAAAGACACCATTCCTATCCCATTTCCACACCTTGTAAGGAAGTCCAAGAAGCAGATGGAACTTGATCCTAAAATAGTAGAAATCTTCAAAAAGGTTGAGGTAATTGTTCCCCTTTTCGATGTTATTCAGTAAGTACCTAAATATGCAAAATTCCTAAAAGATTTGTGCATACATAAGGATAAGATTAATGAATTAGAAACTATTCCTTTAGGTAGTTCCATATTTGCTTTAATGGGGATATACCTGAAAAATGTAGTGACCCAGGTCCATGCATGGTTAATTTTACCATTGGGGTGTAATATTTTCTGACTGCATGTGTGATTTAGGAGCGTGCGTGAGTATTATGACTTTGTCTATATATGATGCTTTGAGGCTCCCTCCCTTAAAAAGGTCGGCAGCTCGTTTTGTGTTGGTAGATAAAAGCATTATTACAGTGATTGGAATTGTTGAGGACGTGCTGGTGAGCATTAAGGGGCTCACATTTCCCATTGACTTCTATATCTTGGAAATGCCCCCTAATAACTCAGGAAGACCGTCATCCATCCTGCTTGAAAGACCATTCTTGAAGACTTCAAAGTTCAAGTTGGATGCCTTCTCAGGGACTTATTCTTTTAAAATAGACGGCCGAGCAGTAAGCTTCAATCTGAATGAAGCCATGAAGCACCCTCCGGAAGATCATTCCATCTTCCAGTTTGACATCATTTACGAGACGATAGCTGAGGTCCACCAAGAAGAAGCAAAGAAGCTACACATGGAGCAAGATACAAGTGTGGGAAAACCCCCTGAACACAATGAGGACACTCTGCCTTCATTACTAGCTCCAGATGATCAAGTACCCAGCCATGAGCAGAAATTGGAGTTAAAGCCTCTTCTACCCCACCTCAAGTATGCTTACCTTGAGGATACTCAGAAGCTCCCAGTTATCATTGCAAGGGAACTTACTTCCCAACCGGAGGAGCAGCTGCTTAGTATGCTGAGAAGACACAAGAAAGAAATTAGTTGGAGCTTGGTAGATATAGTAGGCATTAGCCCTCAAGTTTGTGAGCACAGGATATTTTTAGAAGAGGGAGCAAGGCCTGTCCGTCAACCCCAAAGAAGACTAAATCCCACCATCTTAGAGGTTTCAAGAAAGAAGTGACCAGGCTACATAAAGCAGATTTCATCTACCCCATCTCAGATAATGAATGGGTCAGTCCAGTACAAGTGGTGCCCAAAAAGTCTGGAGTCACAATAGTACAGAATGAGCAAGGAGATCTCATAGTAACTAGAGTGCAGAATTCCTAGAGGGTTTGCATTGATTACAGGCACCTCAACCAGGCCACTCGTAAGGATCAGTACCCCCTGCCATTCATTGATCAAATGCTGGATCGCCTGTCAGGTAAATTGCATTACTGCTTTTTAGATGGTTACACAGGCTATTTCCAGATCCATATAGCTCCTGAAGATCAGAAAAAGACCACTTTTACATGTCCCTTTGGAACATATTCTTACAAGAGAATGCCTTTTGGCTTGTGCAATGCACCAGCTACCTTCCAAAGGTGCATGATGAGTCTTTTCTCTGATCTTATTGAGAGCTGTATGGAAGTTTTCATGGATGATTTTAGCGTATACGGTGATTCCTTTAGCCTTTGCTTGGATAGTTTATCTAAAGTATTGGACAGGTGTATTAGTTCAAATCTTGTTTTGAATTTTGAAAAGTGTCATTTTATGGTCAAGCAAGGGATTGTTCTAGGACATGTTGTCTCTAATACTGGTATTTCTATAGATCCAGCAAAGGTAGATGTCATTTTCAGTTTACCTTACCCCTCCTCCGTGAGGGAAGTCCGTTCGTTCCTTGGCCATGCAAGTTTTTATCGGAGATTTATCAAGGACTTCAGTAAGGTAGCACTACCCTTATCCATACTACTGTAGAAGGATGTGGAGTTCGAGCTAAGTGAGGACTGTATAGAAGCATTTGATAAGCTGAAGATCGCCTTAACTCAAGCTCCAATTGTAAGAGGACTGGACTAGAGCCAGCCATTTGAGATTATGTGTGATGCCTCCAACCATGCAGTAGGAGCAGTGTTGGCTCAGCGCGCAGGTAAGGATCCTTTCATAATTGCTTATGCTTCTAAAACCTTAGACGCTGCTCAGTTTAATTACACTACCACTGAAAAAGAGCTTTTGGCTATTGTTTTCGCTCTGGATAAATTCCAAGCCTATTTACTTGGTACCAAGGTGGTAGTATACTCAAACCGTGCAGCTCTAAAATATTTATTAGCTTAAAAGGAGTCCAAACCAAGGTTAATACGTTGGATACTGTTGCTACAAGAATTTGATTTAGAAATTAAGGATAGAAGTGGTAACCAGAATTTAGTGGCAGACCACTTGAGTCGCCTTGAGCACATTAAGACTGACTCCACTCCTATCAATGATGCTTTTCCATTTGATAGCTTGCATGCAGTATCCAAAGTAGTTCCTTGGTATGCACCTGTAGCTAATTATCTAGTTAGCCATACTTTCCCTCCTAATTTCACTAAGAATCAGAGAGACAAGCTGAAAAGCGAGTCCAAATATTATATATGGGATGATCCATATTTATGGAGGAATGGTGCTGACCAGATAATTAGAAGGTGTGTGCCTCAATCAGAATTCCAGTCCATTTTAGAGGCCTGCCACTCCTCTGAGAGTGGTGGACATTTTGGACCTCAAAGAACAGCTCAGAAAATTTTAGACTGTGGATTCTGGTGGCCCACTCTTTTTGAGGATGCCTCTACCTTTGGTAAATCTTGTTCCCCATGCCAAAGGTTTGGTAATATATCCAAGAGGGATGAGATGCCCCAACAGATTATGCTATTCAGTGAAATTTTTTATGTTTGGGGCATTGACTTCATGGGTCTGTTTCCAAACTCTAGTGGTTACCTTTATATACTGTTAGCTGTAGATTATGTTTCTAAATGGGTGGAAGTAATTCCTACCCGTACTGATGATGCTAACATTGTTGTCTCCTTTGTTAGAAATCATATTAGCTATCGCTTTGGATCACCACGAGCAATCATGAGTGATCAAGGCACTCACTTCTGTAACAGGAGGCTAGCAGGACTACTGAAGAAGCATGGGATCGTTCACAAAGTGGCAACAACTTACCATCCCCATACCAATGGGCAAGAAGAGGTGTCTAACAGAGAAATAAAGCGCATTCTGGAGAAGATAGTAAAGCCTCATAGGAAGGACTGGAGCACCAGACTTGTCGATGTGCTCTGGGCATATCGGACAGCATACAAGACACCCATTGGGATGAGCCCCTTCCGCTTAGTGTACGGAAAGGCTTGCCACCTTCCAGTAGAGGTGGAACACAAGGCTTTCTGGGCTGTGAGGGAGTGCAACATGAAATTTGAGAAAGTTGGCACTGAAAGGAAGCTGCAACTAACAGAACTGGAGACCCTTCAACTCGAGGCTTATGACAATGCCAGATTATACAAAGAAAAGGTAAAGGCTATGCATGACAAGCATATTAAGAGAAGAGAGTTTAGACCTGGAGATCTGGTTCCCCTTTACAACTCCAGGCTAAGACTCATGCCAGGAAAGCAAAGATCCAGATGGGAAGGCCCCTATAGTGTAGAGAAGGCAGAGCCATATGGAGTCTTTCACCTGAGTCATCCTTCAAATTCCAATTGCATCAAGGTCAATGGACATTGCTTAAAGCTTTATCATGGTGAGAAGATGAAGGAACACAAAGAGCTAGAGGTCTTCCTCTTGGAGGACCCACCAACAGAAGCAGAATGAGCTTGAAGACCGTCCAACTTAAGGACGTAAAAGCAAAGTGCTAGGTGGGAGACAACCCACCATGGTATGATTGTTCTCTTTTTATTTTTAGTTTATTTTATTTTAATTTATTTTTTTTATTAGTATTCAGCCATAATTTCTGCATAATCATTTGCATGCTGCATTCTGCATTCTGCATAAAAAAAAAAGGAAGGAAGCACACGACGTGCGTGCGTCGCTGACGCGTACGCGTCATATGTGCATGCGAAACAAAGAAGAATTAAACAGAGAGTTGCACGGGAGCATGGCTGGAGGCGTGCTTTAGGCACAAACAGGCCCACGCGTACGCATCCCTGACGCGTCTGCGTCACCTACAAAATCAGCCCTCCGCGCGTACGCATGACTGATGAGCGGATAATTTATACGCTTTTTGGCATTGTTTTTAGTATGTTTTTAGTAGAAGCTAGTTACTTTTAGGGATGTTTTTATTAGTTTTTATGTTAAATTCACATTTCTGGACTTTACTATGAGTTTGTGTGTTTTTTTTTTATTTCAGGTATTTTCTGGCTGAAATTGAGAGACCTGAGCAAAAATCAGATTCAGAGGTAGGAGAAGGACTGCTGATGCTGTTGGATTCTGACCTCCCTGCACTCAAAGTGGATTTTCTGGAGCTACAAAACTCGAAATGGCGCGCTTCTAATTGCTTTGGAAAGTAGACATCCTGGGCTTTCCAGCAATATATAATAGTTCATACTTTGGTCGAGTTTAGATGACGCAAAAGGGCGTTGAACGCCAGTTCTACGCTGCAATCTGGAGTTAAACGCCAGAAACACGTCACGAACCAGAGTTAAACGCCAGAAACACGTTACAAACTGGCGTTCAACTCCAAGAATGACCTCTCCACGTGTAAACTTCAAGCTCAGCCCAAGCACACACCAAGTGGGCCCCGGAAGTGGATTTATGCATCAATTACTTACTTCTGTAAACCCTAGTAACTAGTTTAGTATAAATAGGACTTTTTACTATTGTATTAGACATCTTTGGAAGATCCTGGATTGTATTTTTGATCCTGTGATCACATTTTGGGGGCTGGCCATTCGGCCATGCCTGAACCTTTCACTTATGTATTTTCAAACGGTAGAGTTTCTACACTCCATAGATTAAGGTGTGGAGCTCTGCTGTTCCTCATGAATTAATGCAAAGTACTACTGTTTTTCTATTCAATTCAACTTATTCCGCTTCCAAGATATTCATTCGCACTTCAACATGAATGTGATGAACATGACAATCATCATCATTCCCCTACGAACGCGTGCCTGACAACCACTTCCGTTCCACCTTAGATTGGATGATTATCTCTTGGATCTCTTAATCAGAATCTTCGTGGTGTAAGCTAGATTGATGGCGGCATTCATGAGAATCCGGAAAGTCTAAACCTTGTCTGTGGTATTCCGAGTAGGATTCTGGGATTGAATGATTGTGACGAACTTCAAACTCGCGAGTGCTGGGCGTAGTGACAGACGCAAAAGGAGGGTGAATCCTATTCCAGTATGATCGAGAACCTCAGATGATTAGCCATGCTGTGACAGAGCATTTGGACCATTTTCACAAGAGGATAGGATGTAGCCATTGACCACGGTGATGCCTCCAGATGATTAGCCATGCAGTGACAGCGCATCGAACCATTTTCACAGAGAGGATGAAAAGTAGCCATTGACAATGGTGATGTCCTTACATAAAGCCAACCATGGAAAGGAGTAGGATTGATTGGATGAAGACAGTAGGAAAGCAGAAGTTCAGAGGAACGAACACATCTCCATACACTTATCTGAAATTCTCACCAATGAAATACATAAGTATTTCTATCTTTATTTTCTGTCTATTTATTATTTATTTTCGAAAACTCCATAATCAATTATTATCCGCCTGATTGAGATTTACAAGATGACCATAGCTTGCTTCATACCAACAATCTCCGTGGGATCGACCCTTACTCACGTAAGTTTTTATTACTTGGACGAGTCAGTGCACTTGCTGGTTAGTTGTATCGAAGTTGTGAATGAAAAACGATTTATTAAGACGTGCGTACAGAGTTTTTGGCGCCGTTGCCTGAGATCACAATTTCGTGCACCAAGTTTTTGGCGCCGTTGCCGGGGATTGTTTGAGTTTGGACAACTGACGGTTCATCATGTTGCTCAGATTGGGTAATTTTCTTCTTATTTTATTTTCAAAAAAAAATTTTCAAAAATCTTTCAAAAATTTCTCATCCGTTTTCAAAAATTATTCTAAAATTTTTTTAAGAATGAATTTTAGTGTTTCATGAAACATGTTGAAGCCTGACTGGCTGTAAAGACATGTCTAAATTTATTTGGACTGGGACTTCTAACCCAACATTATCAAGAGCAAGCTAGTTGTTGCTAATCCACCTGCTGCTATTCCAGATCCACCTGATTTACATGCTAAAGCTTGACTGGCTATTAAGCCATGTCTAACCCTCAGATTGGAGCTTTAGACTAAGAGTGCAAGATTCCTGGAATTCATATTAAAAATTTTGGAATCCTTATTTTTCTTTTTCACATTAATTTTCGAAAAATATAAAATAAAAATACAAAAAAATCACAAAATCATAAAAAAATCAAAAATATTTTGTTTTTCTTGTTTGAGTCTTGAGTCAATTTCAAGTTTGGTGTCAACTGCATTTTTTCTAAAAATTCTCTGCATTTTTTGAAAATTCATGCATTCATAGTGTTCTTCATGATCTTCAAGTTGCTCTTGATAAACCTTTTTGATTGATCTTTATATTATATTGTTTTGTGTTGTATGATGTTTTTCATATGCATTCTTGAATTCTTAGTGTCTAAGCATTAAAGATTTCTAAGTTTGGTGCCTTGCATGTTTTCTTTGCATAAAAAAATTTTTCAAAAATAAGTTCTTGGTGTTCATCTTGATCTTCAAAGTGTTCTTGGTGTTCATCTTGACATTCATAGCATTCTTGCATGCATTCATCATTTTGATCTAAAAATTTTCATGCATTGAGTCTTTTTCATGTTTTTCTCTTTCATCATTGAAAATTCAAAAATCAAAAAAATATCTTCCCCTTTTTCACTCATAAATTTCGAAAATTTGGATTGACTTTTTCCAAAATTTTTTTTAAAAATCTAGTTGTTTTTATGAGTCAAATCAAATTTTCAATTTAAAAATCTTATCTTTTTCAAAATCTTTTTCAAAAATCAAATCTTTTTCATTTTTCTTAGTTATTTTCGAAAATTTTAAAAATATTTTTCAAAAATCTTTTTCTTATCTTTATCACATAATTTTCGAAAATAACATCATCAATTAATGTTTTGATTCAAAAATTTCAAGCTTGTTACTTGCTTGTTAAGAAAGATTCAAACTTTTAGTTCTAGAATCATATCTTCTGATTTCTTGTGAATCAAGTCATTAATTGTGATTTTAAAAATCAAATCTTTTTCAAAACTAATTTCAATCATATCTTTTCAAAAATATCTTTTTATCTTATCTTTTTCAAAATCATATCTTTTTCAAAAATTTGATTTTAAAATATCTTTTCTAACTTCTTATCTTCTTATCTTTTCAAAATTGATTTTCAAATTTGTTTCAACTAACTAACTAACTTTTTGTTTGTTTCTTATCTTTTTCAAAACTACCTAACTAACCCTCTCTCTCTAATTTTCGAAAATATCTCCCTCTTTTTCAAAAATTCTTTTTAATTAACTAATTGTTTCAAAATTCAATTTTAATTTATTTCTTCTTTTAATTTTCGAAAATCACTAACCATTTTTCAAAAATAATTTTCAAAAATTCTCTTTCTCTCTCATCTCCTTCTATTTATTTATTCATCTACTAACACTTCTCTTCATCTCACATCTCTGCTCTCCTCACCCTTGTGTTTCTTTCCTTACATTACATTCTTTTCTTCTTCTTTTCTTCTACTCACACAGGAACCTCTATACTGTGGTAAAAAGGATCCCTATTATTATTTTTCTGTTCCCTCTTTTTCATATGAGCAGGAGCAAGGACAAGAATATTCTTGTTGAAGCAGATCCAGAACCTGAAAGGACTCTGAAGAGGAAACTAAGAGAAGCTAAATTACAACAATCCAGCAAGCACCTTTCAGAAATTTTCGAACAAGAAGAGGAGATGGCAGCCGAAAATAATAATAATACAAGGAGGATGCTTGGTGACTTTACTGCACCTAATTCCAATTTACATGGAAGAAGCATCTCCATCCCTACCATTGGAGCAAACAACTTTGAGCTGAAACCTCAATTAGTTTCTCTGATGCAGCAGAACTGCAAGTTTCATGGACTTCCATCTGAAGATCCTTTTCAGTTCTTAACTGAATTTTTGCAGATCTGTGATACTATTAAGACTAATGGAGTAGATCCTGAAGTCTACAGGCTCATGCTTTTCCCTTTTGCTGTAAGAGACAGAGCTAGAGTGTGGTTGGACTCTCAACCCAAAGATAGCCTGAACTCTTGGGATAAGCTGGTCACGGCTTTCTTAGCCAAGTTCTTTCCTCCTCAAAAGCTGAGCAAGCTTAGAGTGGATGTTCAAACCTTCAGACAGAAAGAAGGTGAATCCCTCTATGAAGCTTGGGAGAGATACAAGCAACTGACCAAAAAGTGTCCTTCTGACATGCTTTCAGAATGGACCATCCTGGATATATTCTATGATGGTCTGTCTGAATTAGCTAAGATGTCATTGGATACTTCTGCAGGTGGATCCATTCACCTAAAGAAAACGCCTGCAGAAGCTCAAGAACTCATTGACATGGTTGCTAACAACCAGTTCATGTACACTTCTGAAAGGAATCCTGTGAATAATGGGACGCCTATGAAGAAGGGAGTTCTTGAAATTGATACTCTGAATGTTATATTAGCTCAGAATAAAATATTGACTCAGCAAGTCAATATGATTTCTCAGAGTCTAAATGGAATGCATGATGCATCCAACAATACTCAAGAGGAATCTGTTGAAGAAGAAGCTTATGATCCTGAAAACCCTGCAATAGCAGAGGTGACTTACATGGGTGAACCCTATGGAAACACCTATAATCTCTCATGGAGAAATCACCCAAATCTCTCATGGAAGGATCAAAAGCCTCAACAAGGCTTTAATAATGGTGGAAGAAACAGGTTTAGCAATAGCAAGCCTTTTCCATCATCTACTCAGCAACAGACAGAGAACTCTGAACAAAATACTTCTAATTTAGCAAACTTAGTCTCTGATCTATCTAAGGCCACTGTGAGTTTCATGAATGAAACAAGGTCCTCCATTAGAAATTTGGAAGCACAAGTGGGCCAGCTGAGTAAAAGGATCACTGAAATCCCTCCTAGTACTCTCCCAAGTAATACAGAAGAAAATCCAAAAGGAGAGTGCAAGGCTATTGATATAACCATCATGGCCGAATCCAAGGAAGAAGGGGAGGACGTGAATCCCAAGGAGGAAGACCTCCTGGGACGTCCAGTGATCAATAAGGAGTTTTCCTCTGAGGAACCAAAGGAATCTGAGACTCATCTAGAGACCATAGAGATTCCATTGAACCTCCTTACGCCCTTCATGAGCTCTGATGAGTATTCTTCTTCTAAAGAGAATGAGGATGTTACTGAAGAGCAAGTTGCCAAGTTCCTTGGTGCAATCATGAAGCTGAATGCCAATTTATTTGGTGGTGAGACTTGGGGAGATGAACCTCCCTTGTTCACCAATGAACTGAATGCATTGGATCAACTGAGATTGCCTCAGAAGAAACAGGATCCTGGAAAGTTCCTGATACCTTGTACCATAGGCACCATGACCTTTGAGAAGGCTCTATGTGACCTGGGGTCAGGAATAAACCTCATGCCACTCTCTGTAATGGAGAAACTGGGAATCTTTGAGGTACAAGCTGCTAAAATCTCATTAGAGATGGCAGACAATTCAAGAAAATAGGCTTATGGACAAGTAGAGGACGTGTTAGTAAAGGTTGAAGGCCTTTACATCCCTGCTGATTTCATAATCCTAGATACTGGGAAGGATAAGGATGAATCCATCATCCTTGGAAGACCCTTCCTAGCCACAGCAAGAGCTGTGATTGATGTTAACAGAGGTGAACTAGTCCTTCAATTGAATGAGGACTCCCTTGAGTTTAAAACTCAAGGACATCCATCTGTAAGCATGGAAAAGAGGCACAGTAAGCTTCTCTCAAAACAGAGTCAACCAGAGCCCCCACAGTCAAACTCTAAGTTTGGTGTTAGGAGGCCATAACCAAACTCTAAGTTTGGTGTTGAACTCCCATATCCAAACTCTAAGTTTGGTGTTGGGGAGTGATGACAAGTCATCTTAGCCTAGTTTCACTAGCCTTTTTCTTTTGATTTCAATTGAATTATGCACTTTCTTGAGCCAAAAGCAAGCCAATTGGGTAGATTTTCATGTTTCCTTTGATTTAATCAACCATGTATGAATTCATGCTATTTCATGAGGTTTTATGCTATAATTGTCACATATTATGAAAGAATGAATATCTCATGATTTTGAGCATAGCTTTGATGTGTTTGGTTGATTAATGATAGGTGAAGAAAGCTTGGAGAAAGGTTGATGCAAAAAGGAATGGCTAGGAGGAAGAGAGAACAAAAAGTTTGAGCAAAAGTTTGCCTCAAACTTTAGCTCAAACTTTTGGATTAATTGAAAATGAACCAGGAAGCAAAAAGCTGGAGCAAAAGTTAGCCCCTAACTTTTTGGCTAACTTTTGGGCAAAAGCTGGAGCAAAAGTTAGCCCCTAACTTTTTGGCTAACTTTCGGGCAAAAGCTGGAGCAAAAGTTAGCCCCTAACTTTTTGGCTAACTTTTGGCATGAAAAACACTCCCTGGATGAGCAAAAGTTTGCGCCAACGTTAGCCCCTAACTTTTTGGCTAACGTTGGCACATGAAAAACACTCCCTGGGCTAGCAAAAGTTTGCGCCAACGTTAGCCCCTAACTTTTTGGTTAACGTTAGTGCCATGAATAAGCAAGGGGAGGCCAACGTTGGAGCAAAAGTTAGACCCCTAACTTTTGCCCCAACGTTGGTATCAGCAAGGAAGGGTGCTGATGTGAAAAGTTGGAGCAAAAGTTAGCCCCTAACTTTTACTCCAACTTTTACTCAAGCTTTCATAATTCCAACCCGGTTCAATTCGGTTCTTCCCCAAACTCCAAGAGCAATCAACCAAGGCCTCTCTCAACCCAATTCCATCAAGAGCAAAGGCCCAATTGAAGGCTTGAAGACCATTTGAAGAAAGTGTGTAAATAGCATAGGATTTAAGTTTTTCAGAGAGTTTTTTTTTTGCTTTTAGTTTTCATACAGGGAGCTTCCCTTTAGTTTTTCAGAATAGCTTTCTTTTGAGTTTTGCTTAGAGCTCACTTTTATTTTTCTTAGCATTGTTGTTTAATTGAAGAGAATTTGGGAGGAGAATTGATCTCTCTTCTTCCTTGTTCTTGCCCAGCACTCTTTACTTTTCTTGTCTTGGATTTTGGGTGGAGAATTGAAGCAATTCTGTTTCAATCTCACCTTGGGATCTTGTTTAATTTTCTGCTTAATTGAATTTTAGTTTCGGTTACTTGCTTCTTCATCTACTTTCTTTGCAATTTACAATCTCCTTTGCAATTGTTCTTGTTGGATCTGGGAAGGCATTGAGATCTAGACTTGGTTTTCTAGTCTCTTGGGTCCTGAGATCTAAATTCCAATTTTACATCCTCTGTTTACTGCTTTCATGCTCATTTTACTTTTCTGTTTTAGATCCGATTCAATCCAAGTCTTCTTCTATTTCTCTGCTTGTTGCAATTTTACATTTCCTTGCTTAATTTCTGCAAATCCAACTCCCCATTCCCTTTACAGTTCAAGCCATTTACATTTCTTGCACTTTAAGATTTTGCAATTTACATTTCTTGCGTTCTAGGTTTCTGCCATTTAATTTCTTGTTCTTTAAGATTCAGCACTTTAATTCCTGTTCTCTTTAATTTCATGCCAATTACCCATTCCCTTTACTTTCTATGCAATTTAAATTCTGCAAATCACAAATCTCTCAACCAAATCTTGATTCGCTTGACTAAATCAACCACTAAACTAAAATTGCTCAATCCTTCAATCCCTGTGGGATCGACCTCACTCCCGTGAGTTATTATTACTTGATGCGACCCGGTGCACTTGCCGGTTAAGTTTGGGTGTTTTGGAGAAATTCGTTTTTCCACAAAAATATCCCATCAAGTTTTTGGCGCCGTTGCCGGGGATTGATTAGATTGAGAATGATTAAGTGAGGTGGTGATCTAGATCTAGCATTTTTATTTTCTGTTTCTCTAATTTTTGACTAACCCACTAACTGTTTGAAGTTTTGTCTCAACTGACCACACTTAATTTTCAAGAGAATCACTGTGTGTTCCGTTGTTGATTTATATGTCACAGGGAAGAAGAGCAGCCAGAGGGAAGGATGTCATTGAAGAAGGAGCTTCTGAGAAGGAAGAACACCACAACATGAAGCCACAACTCATTACACTAATAGAGAATAATTGTTCCTATGGTGGAACTCCACTGGAGAATCCTAAACAGCACCTATCCAATTTTCTGAGAACTTGTGGTGCTGTCAATCTCGATAGTGTAAATCATGATGCCATTAAGCTCTTGTTATTTCCCTTCTCACTGAAGGATGAAGCGGCACAATGGCTTGAAACCTTTCCCCAAGGAAGTATAACTAGTTGGGATGATTTGGTTGC
The DNA here is from genome assembly GCF_059453495.1 of Arachis ipaensis. Classification (NCBI taxonomy): domain Eukaryota; kingdom Viridiplantae; phylum Streptophyta; class Magnoliopsida; order Fabales; family Fabaceae; genus Arachis; species Arachis ipaensis. Next base: position 84,031,366 of record NC_142444.1, read on the forward strand.
CAAGTTTCTAGCCAAATTCTCCTCGTCCCAACAACACATCAAGATGAAAGAGGGAGTACATCCATTCATACAAGGAGGGGAAGAATCATTGTTCAAAGCATGGGAAAAATACAAGAAGGCAAGCAACAAAGCGGATTTCCAAGCGTTCTATGAAGGATTAACCCCGGAAACAAGAAGAGCGGTGGATCACTTCTCAGATGGCCTACTCAACGCAACAGCAACTATCCAAGGAACTGCAGAGTTCAATGACAAGAGAGCCAATAACTAACACTCATTTGAGACCCCACAGAATGCAACTTCAGAAAAGGAGATAATGAATTTTGAAGGAATGAAGGCAGTCATGAATCAAAGCAAACAGCTACATCAGCAAACTCAGCAACAATTGGAGTCAATAGCTAGACAAATTGATTTTCTCCATTCTACTACAGTGAATGCACAATTTCCACCATGGAAGCCACATTCTTATCTAAGAATGAGGGAATCTCAACATCAAGAACAAAGGGACTTCAACTACAACAACCCCAATTTCCCAAACCTGCAAAAACACCACCATACCAACAACAATCACTACATACCACCACACTACCCACCCTTCCAACCCCCAACACCCCACAACCAACCAATCTCACAAGACTCTCAGAGGATCACCAATCTGGAGATCTTAGTAGAGAGAATGATGACACATCAAGGGATGATAATCAAACACCAGGAGGCCTCACTCGGGAGAATTGAGAGGCAAATGGAATAATTAGCTAAGAATCTCACAGAAATGAGTGAGAAGAGGGCTAAAGGAAAAGAATCACTCATCCAGGATGAGCATCACAAAGCAAAGCCTCACTTAGGAGGACAAGGGGACAAGGAGAAGGAAGCTCAGAATCTAAACTGAGCAAGCATCGAGGATGTCAAGCTAGTGACAATAAAAGAGCGCTTGTTGGGAGGCAACCCAACCGGAGGTAACTATCTTTTCATATCTATTTCAATAAAAAGGTTAATTAGTTTTATCTATATTGCAAGAAGCTAAGTTTGGTGTTGCACACCAAAACAATCTAAGGGAGAATGAAGGATTCTAAGTTTGGTGTTCCACCAAAATCCCATCATAATACACATTCTCACTTTCTGCATAATGCTGGCTTCAAGCATCTAGACGAACTAGTTAACTATTCTGCTGTTTTCTAGTCTTTAGTTTTATTGCTCTTGAAAAAGAAAAAAAAAGGAATCTCACACATGGTTAATCTGATGCACAAGAACCATTGGCAAGGTACTAAGTTTGGTGTTCTCACACCAAAGTAAGTTCAAAGGCCCACAAATAAATCATGCAGACTAACCATTGTTTCTAAGTGCTTGGGGAACAAGCAACTTTCAATATTATTGCAGAGCATCATACAAGCCTTTGGGAGGATTAAGCATCATCAACCAAAGAAATGAAAGAGGAATGTGTGGATCAGTGATGATGATGATGAGGAGTAAAGCAAGCGAACTCCAAAAGGTTGTATTGTTAAGTGATTATCTTACATCAAACACTGCTATGATTGAGAGTGGTTTAGTTTCCCTGATTATCTGTCTGTTTAGCATGGTTTCTTTTCTGAAATTCAATAAGCAAGATGCTTAATCATTCACAATATTTTTCTCTTCAAAACTTTTTTGCACTCAATGTTCAAAAAATGCATCACCTGAAAGTTCTTTGAAAAGAAGGATTGAGGAATTAAACAATTTTGAGGCAAGCAAAAGATTAGGAGAAGTGGTGGTTCTAGTTGTATGATTATGTATTGAGGTTGCATGCTTGTGAAAACTTGCATGGGAGCTCATAGGCGGGACATGAAGTTCAAAGAAGTATTGTGGAGATTCTCAAAAATTTATTGATCCAAGAAGCAGCAAACAAAACAAAAGAAACAAAAGAAAATACAAAAACAAAAAGAACATGGCCCAAGGCTCTGAGCATCAATTACTAGGCAGAAAAAGAAAGAAAAAAAAAAACAAAACTCAAAGAGTTGTTAGCCTAGTAAATGCTTGTGGTTGAGTTGTGTCAAGGAAAGAGGCTTGAGCAAGTAAATCCTTAGGGGTGCTTTAACACCTAATACCTTAAAACCAACTGGTTTAGGAGTATTGATTGAAAGCTTATCTAAAGAGCTGCTTTGAGACATGACACTTAGAGTCAAGGCCAAAGCAAAGAAACTATAAGCTGCTTCAAGGTGATTACATATAAAGAGAACTCCATGATACCATTTGGATGAAAATCCTAAGACCTAAGACTCCCAATATGTGAGGACTAGTGAGCACTGAAACCCTTGCATGAGCATATGATTTAGAATTCACCCCACTGACACTTAATCACTTCACTCACAGGACCTTACAATTTATTCTTCAATCCGTCTTAAGTGAAAGAACCTATGAGCATAATTCATTTCTTGCTTGGGGACAAGCAAGCTTTAAGTTTGGTGTTGTGATGACAAGTCATCTTAGCCTAGTTTCACTAGCCTTTTTCTTTTGTTTTCAATTGAATTATGCACTTTCTTGAGCCAAAAGCAAGCCAATTGGGTAGATTTTCATGTTTCCTTTGATTTAATCAACCATGTATGAATTCATGCTATTTCATGAGGTTTTATGCTATAATTGTCACATATTATGAAAGAATGAATATCTCATGATTTTGAGCATAGCTTTGATGTGTTTGGTTGATTAATGATAGGTGAAGAAAGCTTGGAGAAAGGTTGATGCAAGAAGGAATGGCTAGGAGGAAGAGAGAACAAAAAGTTTGAGCAAAAGTTTGCCTCAAACTTTAGCTCAAACTTTTGGATTAATTGAAAATGAACCAGGAAGCAAAAAGCTGGAGCAAAAGTTAGCCCCTAACTTTTTGGCTAACTTTTGGGCAAAAGCTGGAGCAAAAGTTAGCCCCTAACTTTTTGGCTAACTTTTGGCATGAAAAACACTCCCTGGATGAGCAAAAGTTTGCGCCAACGTTAGCTCCTAACTTTTTGGCTAACGTTGGCACATGAAAAACACTCCCTGGGCTAGCAAAAGTTTGCGCCAACGTTAGCCCCTAACTTTTTGGCTAACGTTGGCGCCATGAATAAGCAAGGGGAGGCCAACGTTGGAGCAAAAGTTAGACACCTAACTTTTGCCCCAACGTTGGTATCAGCAAGGAAGGGTGCTGATGTGAAAAGTTGGAGCAAAAGTTAGCCCCTAAATTTTACTCCAACTTTTACTCAAGCTTTCATAATTCCAACCCGGTTCAATTCGGTTCTTCCCCAAACTCCAAGAGCAATCAACCAAGGCCTCTCTCAACCCAATTCCATCAAGAGCAAAGGCCCAATTGAAGGCTTGAAGACCATTTGAAGAAAGTGTGTAAATAGCATAGGATTTAAGTTTTTCAGAGAGTTTTTTTTTTGCTTTTAGTTTTCATACAGGGAGCTTCCCTTTAGTTTTTCAGAATAGCTTTCTTTTGAGTTTTGCTTAGAGCTCACTTTTATTTTTCTTAGCATTGTTGTTTAATTGAAGAGAATTTGGGAGGAGAATTGATCTCTCTTCTTCCTTGTTCTTGCCCAGCACTCTTTACTTTTCTTGTCTTGGATTTTGGGTGGAGAATTGAAGCAATTCTGTTTCAATCTCACCTTGGGATCTTGTTTAATTTTCTGCTTAATTGAATTTCAGTTTCGGTTACTTGCTTCTTCATCTACTTTCTTTGCAATTTACAATCTCCTTTGCAATTGTTCTTGTTGGATCTGGGAAGGCATTGAGATCTAGACTTGGTTTTCTAGTCTCTTGGGTCCTGAGATCTAAATTCCAATTTTACATCCTCTATTTACTGCTTTCAAGCTCATTTTACTTTTCTGTTTTAGATCCGATTCAATCCAAGTCTTTTTCAATTTCTCTGCTTGTTGCAATTTTACATTTCCTTGTTTAATTTTTGCAAATCCAACTCCCCATTCCCTTTACAATTCAAGCCATTTACATTTCTTGCACTTTAAGATTTTGCAATTTACATTTCTTGCGTTCTAAGTTTCTGCCATTTAATTTCTTGTTCTTTAAGATTCAGCACTTTAATTCCTGTTCTCTTTAATTACATGCCAATTACCCATTCCCTTTACTTTCTATGCAATTTAAATTCTGCAAATCACAAATCTCTCAACCAAATCTTGATTCGCTTGACTAAATCAACCACTAAACTAAAATTGCTCAATCCTTCAATCCCTGTTGGATCGACCTCACTCCCGTGAGTTATTATTACTTGATGCGACCCGGTGCACTTGCCGGTTAAGTTTGGGTGTTTTGGAGAAATTCATTTTTCCACAAAAATATCCCATCAAGTTTTTGGCGCCGTTGCCGGGGATTGATTAAATTGACAATGATTAAGTGAGGTGGTGAACTAGATCTAGCATTTTTATTTTCTGTTTCTCTAATTTTTGACTAACCCACTAACTGTTTGAAGTTTTGTCTCAACTGACCACACTTAATTTTCAAGAGAATCACTGTGTGTTCCGTTGTTGATTTATATGTCACAGGGAAGAAGAGCAGCCAGAGGGAAGGATGTCATTGAAGAAGGAGCTTCTGAGAAGGAAGAACACCACAACATGAAGCCACAACTCATTACACTAATAGAGAACAATTGTTCCTATGGTGGAACTCCACTGGAGAATCCTAAACAGCACCTATCCAATTTTCTGAGAACTTGTGGTGCTGTCAATCTCGATAGTGTAAATCATGATGCCATTAAGCTCTTGTTATTTCCCTTCTCACTGAAGGATGAAGCGGCACAATGGCTTGAAACCTTTCCCCAAGGAAGTATAACTAGTTGGGATGATTTGGTTACCAAGTTTCTAGCCAAATTCTCCTCGTCCCAACAACACATCAAGATGAAAGAGGGAGTACATCCATTCATACAAGGAGGGGAAGAATCATTGTTCAAAGCATGGGAAAAATACAAGAAGGCAAGCAACAAAGCGGATTTCCAAGCGTTCTATGAAGGATTAACCCCGGAAACAAGAAGAGCGGTGGATCACTTCTCAGATGGCCTACTCAACGCAACAGCAACTATCCAAGGAACTGCAGAGTTCAATGACAAGAGAGCCAATAACCAACACTCATTTGAGACCCCACAGAATGCAACTTCAAAAAAGGAGATAATGAATTTTGAAGGAATGAAGGCAGTCATGAATCAAAGCAAACAGCTACATCAGCAAACTCAGCAACAATTGGAGTCAATAGCTAGACAAATTGATTTTCTCCATTCTACTACAATGAATGCACAATTTCCACCATGGAAGCCACATTCTTATCTAAGAATGAGGGAATCTCAACATCAAGAATAAAGGGACTTCAACTACAACAACCCCAATTTCCCAAACCTGCAAAAACACCACCATACCAACAACAATCACTACATACCACCACACTACCCACCCTTCCAACCCCCAACACCCCACAACCAACCAATCTCACAAGACTCTCAGAGGATCACCAATCTGGAGATCTTAGTAGAGAGAATGATGACACATCAAGGGATGATAATCAAACACCAGGAGGCCTCACTCGGGAGAATTGAGAGGCAAATAGAACAATTAGCTAAGAATCTCACAGAAATGAGTGAGAAAAGGGCTAAAGGAAAATAATCACTCATCCAGGATGAGCATCACAAAGCAAAACCTCACTTAGGAGGACAAGGGGACAAGGAGAAGGAAGCTCAGAATCTAAACTGAGCAAGCATCGAGGATGTCAAGCTAGTGACAATAAAAGAGCGCTTGTTGGGAGGCAACCCAACCGGAGGTAACTATCTTTTCATATCTATTTCAATAAAAAGGTTAATTAGTTTTATCTATATTGCAAGAAGCTAAGTTTGGTGTTGCACACCAAAACAATCTAAGGGAGAATGAAGGATTCTAAGTTTGGTGTTCCACCAAAATCCCATCATAAAACACATTCTCACTTTCTGCATAATGCTGGCTTCAAGCATCTAGACGAACTAGTTAACTATTCTGCTGTTTTCTAGTCTTTAGTTTTATTGCTTTTGAAAAAGAAAAAAAAAAAGGAATCTCACACATGGTTAATCTGATGCACAAGAACCATTGGCAAGGTACTAAGTTTGGTGTTCTCACACCAAAGTAAGTTCAAAGGCCCACAAATAAATCATGCAGACTAACCATTGTTTCTAAGTGCTTGGGGAACAAGCAACTTTCAATATTATTGCAGAGCATCATACAAGCCTTTGGGAGGATTAAGCATCATCAACCAAAGAAATGAAAGAGGAATGTGTGGATCAGTGATGATGATAATGAGGAGTAAAGCAAGCGAACTCCAAAAGGTTGTATTGTTAAGTGATTATCTTACATCAAACACTGCTATGATTGAGAGTGGTTTAGTTTCCCTGATTATCTGTCTGTTTAGCATGGTTTCTTTTCTGAAATTCAATAAGCAAGATGCCTAATCATTCACAATATTTTTCTCTTCAAAACTTGTTTGCACTCAATGTTCAAAAAATGCATCACCTGAAAGTTCTTTGAAAAGAAGGATTGAGGAATTAAACAATTTTGAGGCAAGCAAAAGATTAGGAGAAGTGGTGGTTCTAGTTGTATGATTATGTATTGAGGTTGCATGCTTGTGAAAACTTGCATGGGAGCTCATAGGCGGGACATGAAGTTCAAAGAAGTATTGTGGAGATTCTCAAAAATTTATTGATCCAAGAAGCAGCAAACAAAACAAAAGAAAGAAAAGAAAATACAAAAACAAAAAGAACATGGCCCAAGGCTCTGAGCATCAATTACTAGGCAGAAAAAGAAAGAAAAAAAAACACAACTCAAAGAGTTGTTAGCCTAGTAAATGTTTGTGGTTGAGTTGTGTCAAGGAAAGAGGCTTGAGCAAGTAAATTCTTAGGGGTGCTTTAACACCTAATACCTTAAAACCAACTGGTTTAGTAGTATTGATTGAAAGCTTATCTAAAGAGCCGCTTTGAGACATGATACTTAGAGTCAAGGCCAAAGCAAAGAAACTATAAGCTGCTTCAAGGTGATTACATATAAAGAGATCTCCATGATACCATTTGGATGAAAATCCTAAGACCTAAGACTCCCAATATGTGAGGACTAGTGAGCACTGAAACCCTTGCATGAGCATATGATTTAGAATTCACCCCACTGACACTTAATCACTTCACTCACAGGACCTTACAATTTATTCTTCAATCCGTCTTAAGTGAAAGAACCTATAAGCATAATTCATTTCTTGCTTGGGGACAAGCAAGCTTTAAGTTTGGTGTTGTGATGACAAGTCATCTTAGCCTAGTTTCACTAGCCTTTTTCTTTTGTTTTCAATTGAATTATGCACTTTCTTGAGCCAAAAGTAAGCCAATTGGGTAGATTTTTATGTTTCCTTTGATTTAATCAACCATGTATGAATTCATGCTATTTCATGAGGTTTTATGCTATAATTGTCACATATTATGAAAGAATGAATATCTCATGATTTTGAGCATAGCTTTGATGTGTTTGGTTGATTAATGATAGGTGAAGAAAGCTTGGAGAAAGGTTGATGCAAGAAGGAATGGCTAGGAGGAAGAGAGAACAAAAAGTTTGAGCAAAAGTTTGCCTCAAACTTTAGCTCAAACTTTTGGATTAATTGAAAATGAACCAGGAAGCAAAAAGCTGGACCAAAAGTTAGCCCCTAACTTTTTGGCTAACTTTTGGGCAAAAGCTGGAGCAAAAGTTAGCCCCTAACTTTTTGGCTAACTTTTGGCATGAAAAGCACTCCCTGGATGAGCAAAAGTTTGCGCCAACGTTAGCCCCTAACTTTTTGGCTAACGTTGGCACATGAAAAACACTCCCTGGGCTAGCAAAAGTTTGCGCCAACGTTAGCCCCTAACTTTTTGGCTAACGTTGGCGCCATGAATAAGCAAGGGGAGGCCAACGTTGGAGCAAAAGTTAGACCCCTAACTTTTGCCCCAACGTTGGTATCAGCAAGGAAGGGTGCTGATGTGAAAAGTTGGAGCAAAAGTTAGCCCCTAACTTTTACTCCAACTTTTACTCAAGCTTTCATAATTCCAACCCGGTTCAATTCGGTTCTTCCCCAAACTCCAAGAGCAATCAACCAAGGCCTCTCTCAACCCAATTCCATCAAGAGCAAAGGCCCAATTGAAGCCTTGAAGACCATTTGAAGAAAGTGTGTAAATAGCATAGGATTTAAGTTTTTCAGAGAGTTTTTTTTTGCTTTTAGTTTTCATACAGGGAGTTTCCCTTTTGTTTTTCAGAATAGCTTTCTTTTGAGTTTTGCTTAGAGCTCACTTTTATTTTTCTTAGCATTGTTGTTTAATTGAAGAGAATTTGGGAGGAGAATTGATCTCTCTTCTTCCTTGTTCTTGCCCAGCACTCTTTACTTTTCTTGTCTTGGATTTTGGGTGGAGAATTGAAGCAATTCTGTTTCAATCTCACCTTGGGATCTTGTTTAATTTTCTGCTTAATTGAATTTCAGTTTCGGTTACTTGCTTCTTCATCTACTTTCTTTGCAATTTACAATCTCCTTTGCAATTGTTCTTGTTGGATCTGGGAAGGCATTGAGATCTAGACTTGGTTTTCTAGTCTCTTGGGTCCTGAGATCTAAATTCCAATTTTACATCCTCTGTTTACTGCTTTCATGCTCATTTTACTTTTCTGTTTTAGATCCGATTCAATCCAAGTCTTCTTCTATTTCTCTGCTTGTTGCAATTTTACATTTCCTTGTTTAATTTCTGCAAATCCAACTCCCCATTCCCTTTACAATTCAAGCCATTTACATTTTTTGCACTTTAAGATTTTGCAATTTACATTTCTTGCATTCTAACTTTCTGCCATTTAATTTCTTGTTCTTTAAGATTCAGCACTTTAATTCCTGTTCTCTTTAATTTCATGCCAATTACCCATTCCCTTTACTTTCTATGCAATTTAAATTCTGCAAATCACAAATCTCTCAACCAAATCTTGATTCGCTTGACTAAATCAACCACTAAACTAAAATTGCTCAATCCTTCAATCCCTGTGGGATCGACCTCACTCCCGTGAGTTATTATTACTTGATGCGACCCGGTGCACTTGCCGGTTAAATTTGGGTGTTTTGGAGAAATTCGTTTTTCCACAAAAATATCCCATCAGGGAGTCTCAACAATGCTCTGAACATCTGTGAGGCTCCATGAGAGCCCACTGTCAAGCTATTGACATTAAAGAAGCGCTTGTTGGGAGGCAACCCAATTTTTATTTATCTAATTTTATTTTTATTGTTATTTCATGTTTTATTAGGTTCATGATCATGTGAAGTCACAAAATAAATATAAAAATTGAAAACAGAATCAAAAATAGCAGAAGAAAAATCACACCCTAGAGGAGGATCTCACTGGCGTTTAAACGCCAGTAAGGAGCATCTGTCTGGCGTTCAACGCCAGAACAGAGCATGTTTCTGGTGTTGAACACCAGAAACAAGTAGCATCCTGGCATTCAGATGCCAGAAATGCATAGTGAAGAAGAGCTGGCGCTGAACGCCAGAAACAAGCATCTGGCTGGCGTTCAATGCCAGAAATATGCTGCATCTGGGCGCTGAACGCCCACAACAAGCATCAATTCGGCGTTTAAACGCCAGAATTGCATGCAAAGGCATTTTACATGCCTAATTGGTGCAGGGATGCAATTCCTTGACATCTAAGGATCTGTGGACCCCACAGGATCAACTCAGCATCTGTGGACCCACAGGATCCCCACCTACCACCACTCATTCTCTTCCCTCTTCTCAATGTTCATCCTTTCTTCCCAATAAACACTCTTCCCCAAAACTCTTCACCAATCACCTCAATCTCTCTTCCCTATCACCACTTCACCACTCACATCCATCTACTCTTCCCCATAAACCTACCTCATAAACTCCACCTACCTTCAAAATTCAAAACCAATTTCCCACCCAAACCCACCCTATATGGCCGAACCTTACCCCCCCTCCCTTCCCTATATATAGCCCTCCATTCTTCCTCATTTTCACACAACACAACCCTCTCTTCCCCTTCTTGGCCGAATATACCTCTCCCTCCTCTCCTCCATATTTTCTTCTTCTTCTTCATCTATTCTTTCTTCTCTTGCTCGAGGGCGAGCAATATTCTAAGTTTGGTATGGTAAAAGCATAAGCTTTTTGTTTTTCCATTACCATTGATGGCACCCAAGACCGGAGAATCCTCTAGAAAAGGGAAAGGGAAGACAAAAGCTTTCACCTCCGAGTCATGGGAGATGGAAAGATTCATCTCCAAAGCTCATCAAGACCACTTCTATGATATTGTGGCCAAGAAGAAGGTGATCCCCGAGGTCCCTTTCAAACTCAAGAGAAATGAGTATCCAGAGATCCGACATGAGATCCATAGAAGAGGTTGGAAAGTTCTAACAAACCCCATCCAACAAGTCGGAATTCTAATGGTTCAAGAGTTCTATGCTAATGCATGGATCACAAGGAACCATGATCAAAGTAAGAACCCGAACCCAAAGAATTATCTCACCATGGTTCGGGGGAATTACTTAGATTTTAGTCCAGAAAATGTAAGGTTGGCATTCAACTTGCCAATGATGGAAGAGAACGCACGCCCCTACACAAGGAGAGTCAACTTTGATCAAAGGTTGGACCAAGTCCTCATGGACATATGTGTAGAAGGAGCTCAATGGAAGATTGACTCAAAAGGCAAACCGGTTCAACTGAGAAGACTGGACTATAAGCCTGTAGCTAGAGGATGGTTGGAGTTCATTCAACGCTCAATCATTCCCACTAGCAACCGGTCTGAAGTTACTATAGACCGGGCCATCATGATCCATAGCATCATAATTGGAGAAGAGGTGGAGGTTCATGAGATTATACCTCAAGAACTCTACAAGGTGGCTAACAAGTCCTCCACTATGGCAAGGTTAGCTTTTCCTCACCTCATTTGTCATCTATGCAATTCGGCTGGGATTGACATAGAAGGAGACATTCCCATTGAGGAAGAGAAGCCCATCACTAAGAAAAGGATGGAGCAATCAAGGGAGCCCATTCATGGAGCTCAAGAGACGCATGAAGCTCAGCAACATGAGATCCCGGAGATGCCTCAAATGCATTTTCCTCCACAAAACTATTGGGAGCAAATCAACACCTCCCTAGGAGAATTAAGTTCCAACATGGGATAATTAAGGGTGGAACATCAAGAGCACTCCATCATCCTTCATGAAATTAGAGAATATCAAAAAGCAATGAGGGAGGAGCAACAAAGACAAGGAAGAGACATAGAAGAGCTCAAGGACATCATTGGTTCCTCAAGAAGGAAATTCCACCATCACTAAGGTGGATTCATTCCTTGTTCTTAAATTCTCTATTTTTCGTTTTCTTTATGTTAAGTGCTTATCCATGTTTGTGTCTTATTATATGATCATTAGTAATTAGTAACTATGTCTTAAAGTTATGAATGTCCTATGAATCCATCACCTCTCTTAAATGAAAAAATGTTTTAATTCAAAAGAACAAGAAGTACATGAGTTTCAAATTTATCCTTGAACTTAGTTTAATTATATTGATGTGGTAACAATACTTTTTGTTTTCTGAATGAATGCTTGAACAGTGCATATGTCTTTTGAAGTTGTTGTTTAAGAATGTTAAATATGTTGGCTCTTGAAAGAATGATGACAAGGAGACATGTTATTTGATAATCTGAAAAATCATAAAAATGATTCTTGAAGCAAGAAAAAGCAGCAAAGAACAAAGCTTGCAGAAAAAAAAATAGCAAAAAAAAAATAAATAGAAAGAAAAAGCAAGCAGAAAAAGCCAAAAGCTCTTAAAACCAAAAGGCAAGAGCAAAAAGCCAATAGCCCTTAAAACCAAAAGGCAAGGGTAATAAAAAGGATCCCAAGGCTTTGAGCATCAGTGGATAGGAGGGCCTAAAGGAATAAAATCCCGGCCTAAGCGGCTAAACCAAGCTGTCCCTAACCATGTGCTTGTGGCGTGAAGGTGTCAAGTGAAAACTTGAGACTGAGCGGTTAAAGTCAAGGTCCAAAGCAAAAACAAAGTGTGCTTAAGAACCTTGGACACCTCTAATTGGGGACTTTAGCAAAGCTGAGTCACAATCTGAAAAGGTTCACCCAGTTATATGTCTGTGGCATTTATGTATCCAGTGGTAATACTGGAAAACAAAGTGCTTAGGACCACGGCCAAGACTCATAAAGTAGCTGTGTTCAAGAATCAACATACTGAACTAGGAGAATTAGTAACACTATCTGAACTCTGAGTTCCTATAGATGCCAATCATTCTGAACTTCAATGGATGAAGTGAGATGCCAAAACTATTCAAGAGGCAAAAAGCTACAAGTCTCGCTCATCTTATTGGAGCTATGTTTCATTGATAGTTTAGAATTTATAGTATATTCTCTTCTTTTTATCCTATTTGATTTTCAGTTACTTGGGGACAAGCAACAATTTAAGTTTGGTGTTGTGATGAGCGGATAATTTATACGCTTTTTGGCATTATTTTTAATATGTTTTTAGTAGAATCTAGTTACTTTTAGGGATGTTTTTATTAGTTTTTATGTTAAATTCACATTTCTGGACTTTACTATGAGTTTGTGTGTGTGTTTTTTTTTATTTCAGGTATTTTCTGGCTAAAATTGAGGGACCTGAGCAAAAATCAGATTCAGAGGTAGAACGCCAGTTCTATGCTGTAGTCTGGAGTTAAACGCCAGAAACACGTCACGAACCAGAGTTGAATGCCAGAAATACGTTACAAACTGGCGTTCAACTCCAAGAATGACCTCTCCACGTGTAAACTTCAAGCTCAGCCCAAGCACACACCAAGTGGGCCCCGGAAGTGGATTTATGCATCAATTACTTACTTATGTAAACCCTAGTAACTAGTTTAGTATAAATAGGACTTTTTACTATTGTATTAGACATCTTTGGAAGATCCTGGATTCTATTTTTGATCCTGTGATCACGTTTTGGGGGCTGGCCATCCGGCCATGCCTGAACCTTTCATTTATGTATTTTCAAACGGTAGAGTTTCTACACTCCATAGATTAAGTGTGGAGCTCTGCTGTTCCTCATGAATTAATGCAAAGTACTACTGTTTTTCTATTCAATTCAACTTATTCCGCTTCCAAGATATTCATTCGCACTTCAACATGAATGTGATGAACGTGACAATCATCATCATTCCCCTACGAACGCATGCCTGACAACCATTTCCGTTCCACCTTAGATTGGATGATTATCTCTTGGATCTCTTAATCAGAATCTTCGTGGTGTAAGCTAGATCGATGGAGGCATTCATGAGAATTCGGAAAGTCTAAACCTTGTCTGTGGTAGTCCGAGTAGGATTCTGGGATTGAATGACTGTGACGAACTTCAAACTCGCGAGTGCTGGGCGTAGTGACAGACGCAAAAGGAGGGTGAATCCTATTCCAGTATGATCGAGAACCTCAGATGATTAGCCGTGCTGTGACAGAGCATTTGGACCATTTTCACAAGAGGATAGGATGCAGCCATTGACCACGGTAATGCCTCCAGATGATTAGCCATGCAGTGACAGCGCATCAGACCATTTTCACAGAGAGGATGAAAAGTAGCCATTGACAATGGTGATGTCCTTACATAAAGCCAGCCATGGAAAGGAGTAGGATTGATTGGATGAAGACAGCAGGAAAGCAGATGTTCAGAGGAACGAACGCATCTCCATACACTTATCTGAAATTCTCACCAATGATATACATAAGTATTTCTATCTTTATTTTCTGTCTATTTATTATTTATTTTCGAAAACTCCATAATCAATTATTATCCGCCTGACTGAGATTTACAAGATGACTATAGCTTGCTTCATACCAACAATCTCCGTGGGATCGACCCTTACTCACGTAAGGTTTTATTACTTGGACGACTCAGTGCACTTGCTGGTTAGTTGTATCGAAGTTGTGAATGAAAAATGATTTATTAAGACGTGCGTACAGAGTTTTTTGCGCCGTTGCCTGAGATCACAATTTCGTGCACCAGTGACCCTGCAAAATCGGCGTAAATGGGTGTATGGCCAGAGAGTTATGATGGTGTGGAGCTGGAATTGTGCTGGAAGCACAAGCCCCATCACGCATACGCGTCCCGGATGCGTACGCGTCGTTTTTCCAATTCAGGCCATTCACGCGTCCGCGTCCCTGACGCGCACGCGTCGCCTCAAATTTTGGCAAATGTGCGAATTGAACAGAGAGTTGTGCGTACGCGAGGCTGCCCTCGCGCCAATAGCACAATTCATGTCATGCATATGCGTCTTCCACGCGTACGCGTCACTTGAAAATAGCGCAACCCATGCGAACGCGTGATGCACGCGTACGCGTCGCAAGCGACGCACAGCTAATCCGCCTCAGCGCCTGATTTCAAATCTCCCGCCCCCCAATCCTACTTATCTTTCTATGATCATTCTTTCTTCTTTCTTCTCCCTTCCTTCTTCTTTATTCTTTCTTAATTTCTACTACTTCCTCTCTCCTTCTTCATCTTCTTCATCAAGGTTCTTTTCTTCTTCCCCTTTTCCTTTTCTATTATTACTTTAATTTCTATTCCCTTCTTCTTTTTCTTCTTAATTCCATTATCTATGTTTTCTTTGTTTTTCTTTTTATTTTTACATCCTTTTAATTGGTGTTAGAAATTTAATTGGGTGATTGTTTTCTTCTATATTTTGCTTGTGGATTATTAAGGAGTTGTTGACAATTATCACTAATTATTTTTGGGTTGCTTGCATGTTCAAATTTAATGCTTTCAATAACATATCTACCATACATACTAAGTGTTTGTGAAATAGTCCGTATGACATTTTGCATTTTTAATTATTCTATCTTTTTACTCTAATGCCTGTTTTTCACAAAACCCCTTAAATATTTTATTAATTGAATATAATTGTCAATGCAAACGTGATTGTTAGTTTGTTACATTTGATAATCAAATTAAGCAATTAATGCATGATCTATGCTACTCATGCCTTTGCCAGCATGCCAATAAACATCTTGCATCTAATTGTCTTAATTTATCATGCTATATTTCCATTGATGTCCTGATTACATGTAGTCGCGACCATGTGTTAACGACATCCTTCTTTACCTTGGCATTGATTATCACTTGTACTGTCCTCCTCCTTGCTTTAACCCTTGGCTTTACATGTTACTTCCCTTTTCCCTTTTCAGGATGACCACCAAGAAGGGTAAAGAGAAAGCTGCTCCCAATCCACCGATAAGGAGAGGAACAAAAAGAGTGGTAGCTGCAGAACTATCTTCAACATCAGTAAAGCCCTCAACAAAGCGAGTCAAGAGGATTATCAAGGTCGATGAAACAGAAAAAGCCTTTCCAGCAAGGGACACTGCGCGGTTCACTAACCGCTACTGTGAGCAGATGTTCCCCATCCTGACTGAGAGGAACTACAACAATGAGCACCTACTTATCCTCCCTACCCACATTGTTGAATTTGTAGAGCCCCGCCTTGAGCGCAGACAATGGAGATTCTTACAGAGACAGCCACGGCAGGTTAACCTTTCATGGGTAGTTGAATTCTACTCCAATTTTCACATGCCAACCCTGCAGTCTGTCTATGTCCGTCAGAAGCAAGTCCCTATCTCTGAAGGGGCCATTCAGCAAGCCTTAGATCTCCCTCCTGCCCCAGAAGGATTGGACGTATACCAAGAAGCCTCTTTCAAGCGCCAGACATACCAATTTGACTGGGACGCTGTCCTAAGAGTTATAGCTCAACCTGGCAGCAAATGGATCTATGGATACCATCGATCCCGACCTAAGGGCATATTGGCTTCAACACTCACCTTGGAGGCTCGAGTATGGGCACAGATTATGTCTCATTACGTGTTTTCGAGCACTCACGGGTCCTTCTTCACTGCAGATATGGCTGTTCTCCTCTGATGTATCCTTACAGACCAGCCTCTCAACTTACCAAGACACCTCCGGCAAGCCATGGGACACGTACAGATTGAGGTAACCTACCCTTTCCCACCTTGGTTTCAGATTTAGTCTCAGCAGCCGGAGTCCCCTACAGAGCTGGAGACACCAAAACCATACTTCCGAGGGACGATCAGTATGTCCCCAACGGGAAGTACATAAGACCCCCAGCAGCCACTACCAGCCGGATCGCAGACCCGGTCGGAGATATTCCTTCTCCTTCCACATCACAAGCACCTCTAACAAATCAGTTGCTCCTATAGATACTTCAAAGGTTGGACCGGCTTGACCGGCAGACAAAGCAAAGAGAGCGCCGTAACAAGCGCCAATTTACATACCTCAAGGAGCTGATTGTTGGCAACCACCCACCTGAAGAAGAACCAGACACTCCGGACTCCACTTCAACTACCAGCACCGGGAGCCATGACAACCTCGACTGTGGAGATGCTGTTACCTGATGACATGTCATCATGTCATGTTTTTCTATGCTTTTTCATATAAGAAATTGATAATTAGTGCTTAAATATTGCATTCTTTTATGCCTAATGGTATATGTCCTTGATCTTTTAATTTTATAAATTTGGTAGGAAATAAGAAGAAAAAGAAGCACAAAATAAGCTAAAAAAGAGAAAAAAAGAACTTTGAGGCACACTTTGAAGTTGGAGCACACTTTGGAGCCTTAGGCCACGCTTTTAAAAGCGTGGCCCATGACCAAATCAAGGAAACATCACAACCAGCACTCAAATGTCCAAGAAACTTAGCTTGGAGGCAAGAATTTTCGCTAAGTTAAAAGTTGGGCGTTTACAGCATGACCATGCCTCCTTCAAAGGGCCATAACTTGAGCTACAAATGTCCAATTGATGTGCTTCTAGTTGTGTTGGAAAACTGACATTCAGAGCTTTCAAACGATGTATAATAGTCCATATTTGGCATGAAATTGAGGCACAAGTGAAAGGCATCTTTAAGGACCAAAAACAAGCAAAAATAAACCAAAGTGGCTTCACCAAGGCTCGAAGGGGGAGACACAAGGAAAGCAAGGCAAGAGCAAAATAGTGCTCAGTTCACTTTCCCAACTTAGCTTTTTCAGGCTCTCCTCAAGGAAAATCAAAGTGCAACATTTGGAGAAGGCTTCCACCAAGGTTCGAACACATGACCTCACACTCAAAGGTGGAGCGCTACATAAGGAAAGAAGGGGAGCTCAGTTCATTCTCCCAACTGAGCGCTATCTTCCCCCTACTCTCCATACTTTGGCACGCTAGGAAGCACACCAAGGAGGCTGGAAATATCACCAAGAAAATACAAATTCTAAGCACTCCAATTCAAGGAGAATTGCTTCAGAAACACAAGATGAGCAAGAGAATCATATGGGATACTTCCCACCACCACAAAATGATTCAAGTCATTATTCTAATGGTGGCTGGGAGTATCACCAAGGAATGAAAGAGCATCCACCTTCACGTCCCAGTTTCTCATTTGAAAGTTCTTCATCACTTGATTATGCCTCAACACAAACCTCCACGAGCCAAAGACTCTCAAAACTTGAGTCCAGGCTCAACAGAATGGCGGAGGAATATCAACAATCCTGGAGGGAACTAGAAATCCTTTCTCAGGAGACGGATGAGCAATTGGAGGACACAGATAAACACTTAGAACTACTAAGCAAGGAAAATGAAGACCAATTGATGGATGTGAAGGATAAAGTGGAAGAGCAAGATGAGGAGGCTAATGCATCAAGTGAACTTTCAATGAAGAAAAAAGAGGTGGTGAAAGTATTGGAACCTGAAACTGCACTTGAGATGACAAAAGAACCTGAACACTTACAACCTTCTCAAACTCCCCTGGACCAAAAAGTCTCAACAATTGAATCTGAGATTAAAAGATATGAAGAGGAGATGAAGAAATGTTGGGAAGATCAACAAATCTCCTCCATGAAAGAGCTATTAAAACAAATGTTGAGTGTAAAAGAGGAAGTGATGGAGCAAGAAAGTGAGAAAGTCATTCCAGAAAATTTACACTTAAGAGAGGCAGAGAAGTACATGAAGGAAGAGTTCATGGAACCACCAATTCAAAAGGCTCTGGATGAATACAAAACTCCAACAATCACACAGCAACCAAGTCTTGAATCCAAAGAAGTGAAGGCAACAGCAAGAACACCAATTCTGTCCCTAATCCGGCAAGCAAGATCAATCAAGCCATTTGCAAAAGGAAGCTTGCTGAGGAAAGGCCAAGACAAGGGACACTAGCTGAATCTTTCCCTCCTTTGAGGTCATTCCTCTTAACAAACTGGAAGAAGAGGAAGAAAGTGAAGAACAACATGTCAAGCTAATGACACTAAAAGAGCACTTGTTGGGAGGTAACCCAACCGTAGGTAACATTTCTTCTCTGCTTTGTTTTCTTTCTTTGCTTTGTTTAAATTCAATAAATTGGCATATGGTTACATTCTAAGTTTGGTGTTGCCTTGCAACAAATTATTTTCAATCTTTTTGGATGATTGCATCAAATTAAAAATGAAAGTGACACACCAAGATTCTAAGTTTGGTGTGCCACTTATTTTTCTATGTAATTTATTCAAGAAACACTACTTGTTTGCATAATCATAATGCCTCTGCAATTTTATTTTTCTCTTTTTGGTTTAACATTTTAGTTTCCTCTTTATTCATTTACGCGTTTTTAATGCTTTCTTTTATTAACTGTGTTTGTTAATACATCACTAAGAGAGCTTTATTCATGACAAGATTCTTGGCTTGGTGATTGTATTTAACATACAACAGTTTCACTTGCTTAGTCTTAATTCAAATAAATTGACATATGATTGCATTCTAAGTTTGGTGTTGCTATGCAACAAAATTTGGTTCCAATATCTACTAGATACTTGCATTAATTCCAAGTGAAAGTGTCACACTAAGTTTAGTGTGCCACTTATTTTTTTTATGCAATGTATTGTGCACATCTTCTTATTTATGCAATCAAAATGTCTCTGTCTCTTGTGCCTTGATTGTTATCCTCAATTGTGCTTGCTTAGAACACATGTACTACTAACATTTCATTGTATAAGACACTCATGATCCATCTTAGCCCCATAGCCATTGTTCTAATTTTTGCTTGAGGATAAGCAAGCATTCTGAGTTTGGCAAGGGAAAGAGGAAGAATAGAGGAAAAAGGACAACAATAATGAAGATGAACTACAAGGTTGTAGAGTTCCTTTTCTTCTCATTTTTTTCAGCACTTAAATTGCATGATTGTCTTCATCTTCTCTGTTTATATGTGTGTATGAATAAAGCATAGCTTGAATCTTGATTTGTAACATGTTGCTGTGGCATTATGACTACCAACTTGAGTTTTATGAGTTCAAAAGCAATAAAGCATCATGATCATAAACAAACAAGGCATTAAAGAAGATTTTAGCATGTGCATACAAGTATTGGAAAGCTAGTATGATTAATTGTTGCTCAATTGCATTGGATTTTATTTAATTGAAGTTTTCATCTAGGATATTTTGTGAAATCTTTTGAAAATCATGAAAACCTTGAAGAAGCAAATACAAATAAGGCAAGAAAGAAAAAGGGAAAGAATGAGAAAGCTGAAGGCTCTGAGTACCAATGGCAATTTATTTGCTAAGTACTTGTGGTGTTTATGTATCAAGCCAAATGCTTGAAAACAAAACACTTAGAAGTCAAGGCTAGGCTCAAGTGCAAAAGCACTCCCTCAAAGTTCAAGGTTCTGAGCATCAATGATTAGAGAGTCAAGAAAAGAAAAGAAAAATGAGCTTAATGAAGTCCTCTAATTAAATGCTTATGGTGCTTATGTATCAAGTGGTAATACTTGAAAACAAAGCATTTAGAGTCGTAGCTTTGTTATCAACTCATAGGGCAAAGCACCCAAAAGGAAAAGCTAATAAGAAAATCAAAAGCTTGTTTCAAGGAAGAAATATAAGAAAAAGATTTCATAAAATGAGCTAGATAGAAGCATCAATCATTTACATTTCTTTTGTGATTGTAGCATGCATAGAAAACTAGCCTACCATGAACATTGAGTTGCTATTCTTCTTAACTTGGATTGTCAATCTTTATTGCGTGATTCTTTTCTTGCTTGGGGACAAGCAAGGTTTAAGTTTGGTATTGTGATGACATGTCATCGTGTCATGTTTTTCTATGCTTTTTCATATAAGAAATTGATAATTAGTGCTTAAATATTGCATTCTTTTATGCTTAAATGGTATATTTCCTTGATCTTTTAATTTTATAAATTTGGTAGGAAATAAGAAGAAAAAGAAGCACAAAATAAGCTAAAAAGGAGAAAAAAAAAAGAACTTTGGGGCACACTTTGAAGTTGGAGCACACTTTGGAGCCTTAGGCCACGCTTTTAAAAGCGTGGCCCATGACCAAATCAAGGAAACATCACAACCAGCACTCAAAGCTCAGTTCACTAAGTGAACTTAGCTTTGCCGTACAAGAAACTTAGCTTGGAGGCAAGAATTTTTGCTAAGTTAAAAGTTGGGTGTTTACAGCATGACCATGCCTCCTTCAAAGGGCCATAACTTGAGCTAAAGATGTCCAATTGATGTTCTTCTAGTTGCATTGAAAAGCTGACATTCAAAGCTTTCAAACGATGTATAATAGTCTATATTTGGCATGAAATTGGGGCACAAGTGAAAGACATCTTTAAGGACCAAAAACAAGCAAAAATAAACCAAAGTGGCTTCACCAAGGCTCGAAGGGGGAGACACAAGGAAAGCAAGGCAAGAGCAAAATAGTGCTCAGTTCACTTTTCCAACTTAGCTTTTTCGGGCTCTCCTCAAGGAAAATCAAAGTGCAACATTTGGAGAAGGCTTCCACCAAGGTTCGAACACATGACCTCACACTCAAAGGTGGAGCGCTACATAAGGAAAGAAGGGGAGCTCAGTTCATTCTCCCAACTGAGCGCTATCTTCCCCCCACTCTCCACACTTTGGCACACTAGGAAGCACACCAAGGAGGCTGGGACGCACAAGTTGACACGGACAGCAACATTGGGGTGCTCAGTTTGGTTTTCCAACTGAGCCATCCCTGGGAGGTGCAATATTGAGCCAAAATTCAACCAAAATTCCAATTAAATTCAATTCTTCACCAAATTGAATCAAGGCCAACAAACCCATCTCTCTTCAAATCCAAAGCAAGCAAAGCCCACATCATCACTCAAAGGCACAAGAACAAGCTAGAATTAAGATTTTCATTTAATTTATTTTTCATTTCAATTTCATTTTATTTTGTAAAAAGCCTATATAAAGGCATCACTCTCATTTTCAAAAGGGGGAGTCCCATTAGAGAGTATAGAGGCTGGCTCCAATAGAGAGTAGTAGTAGAGAGCTCACTTTTACATCTTAACTTGAATTAGAGAATTGAAGGAATTCTGTTTCAATTCTCACTTTGAGATCTCTTGTTTACTTTTTCTGCATAATTCAAATTCTGATTACTGCTTCATCTTCTATTCTTCTGCAATTTACTTTTCCTTATTTCTTTTGCAATTGTTCTTGTTGGATCAAGGAAGGATTTGAGATCTAGACTTGTTATCTAGTCTCTTCCACTCCTGAGATCTTCAACACTCTTTTAATTGCTGCAATTTAGCATCAGTCATTTTCTGTTTTTTTTAGTTCTTCAAACATTTTGACTTTCTGTTTCATTCCCTTCAATTCCTTCTCCTGCATTCTGCACTTCACATTTAATGCTTGCTGTGAGCTTGATTTATATTTCCTGCAATTCACAATTCTTGCAATTGCTCTAAGTTCTTATTCACTGAAATTTTGCTTCTCTGTTTACATTGCTCCCAGCACCCAGTTCCTTTTATATTTCCTGCAATTTAGATTTCCAGTTGCTTGAATTATTGCTTCCATTTTACTTTTCATGCAAGTTAATTCTTCTGCAATTGTTCTAAGTTCTGCTTACTACTTCCTTTAAATTTCCAACACCCCACCCCCTTTACTTTTCATGCAATTTACTTTTCTTGCAATTTAAGTTTTAGCTATTTTACTTTCTTGTTCTTTAAGTTACTTGCAATTTTACTTTCTGCATCTTTTAAATTCCTTGTAATTTACTTTCTGTTGGTTACTTTACACCTCAAATCATCAATGTTAGCTTGACTAAGCTAATCACCCACTAAAGTTGCTTGATCCATCAATCCCTGTGGGATCGACCTCACTCTAAGTGAGTTTTACTACTTGATACGACCCGGTACACTTGCCGGTGAGTTTTGGATCGTTTTCCACACATCATTACCAGCCCCCCTTTGTTCCTGACAGATGGCACCAAGGACGGTGCCAAGCTTTCAGTGTGGGGAGGTCGGTCAGTACCTGACTTCCGGAGGTAATCTCTCTCTCTTAACACCAACATTTTAGTTTTTCTTCTTTGGTTAGATAGTATAGATTGCATGATAATAATTGTTTGCATGTATGTTTGCTTGGTTAAAGTAATAAATTTCTTTTCAAGACTCTATTTTATAACATTTCACTAATTTAAATTGAAAAATCTGTGTTAAACTTGTGTGAAGACCGTAAATTGGAACATGAATTATAGCTAAGAACACACAACCTGTGAGAATTGAGCTTAATTGCATGGTTACACTATTTAACCATAATATTTTATTCTTGTGTGTTTTCTTCTCTATGATTGTAATTTTTATTTTGTTCTTTTCTATATGCCCAATGTTCAATGTGTTATATGCATGCATATGATTGAGGCCATTATTTGATTATTAGCTCACTTATCCCAAATAGTCTACCCTTTTAATTACCTTTGTTAGCCACTTTGAGCCTTTTAATCCCCATTTGTTCTATATTTTATCACATCACTAGCCTTAAGCGGAAAAAAAATTAATTACCCCAATTGAATCTTTGGTTAGCTTAAGATAGAGATTGTATATCAACTAAGTGTGGGAAAACTATGGGAACATGGGTTAATAGGGAATGTGTTAAGATAAAATATTGGGAATTTGGGTACTTACTCATGTGAGACCAGAAAAATTAAAAATCCATGTGCATTGATAAGTTATGTTTATTTTTCCATTTAAAAAAAACCAAAAATATTCAATAAATAAATAAATAAATAAGGGGACAAAATTACCCCAATGTTAAGCTAATAAAAGATCAATGCATATGTGATAAAATTAAAGAAAAGTTGATGCATGAGTATGCAAAAGTGGGAATTTTGGGTAGCTAGGCATGATTTAAGAAGCATGTAGAGTGTGTGTATAGGTGAGAGCTTAGGTTAATCAAAGATTCAATTTATAGCTCACTTAGCTAGATATATATCCTCACCCTTACCTTAGCCCCATTACAACCTTGAAAAGACCTCATGATATTTGTATTGGTACATTAAATACTTGTTGATTGGTTTACTTTTACCTAAGTAGACAGAAACATCTTAGCATATAGCTGCATTCAAAGGTTGCATCTCATGAGTCTTACTTTCCCTTATTTAGTCTTTTGATCTCCTTGAGCTAAGCATGAGGACATGCTAATGTTTAAGTGTGAGGAGTTTGATAAACCACTATTTTATGGTTTATCTTGTGCTCATTTGAGTGGTTTTTATCAATCTTTTGCCCACTTATTCATATGATTTGCATGATTTTACAATCCCTTCCTAGTTCTATTCTATGGTTGAAAACTTGCTTCCTAGAGTCCTTAATTTGTATATTTTAAATCCCTCTCTACCATTCGATGCCGTAATCTGTGTGTTCAGTGTTTCAGGCATGATAGGGCAGGAATGGCTTAGAGGATGGAGAGGAAGCTTGCAAAAATGGAAGGAGCACAAGAAATAAAGGAGACAACTAGCGAGCATCGACGCGCACGCATGGCTCACGCGTGCGCGTGATCTGGAGATTTTCACAGTGACGCGAGCGCGTACCTGACGCGTACGCGTGGGTTGAAGTTCTGCAAGACGACGTGTGTGCATGCCTGACGCGTACGCGTGACACGCGAATATGACCAGCGACGCGTACGCATTACTGACGCGTACTGATAAACCACTATTTTATGGTTTATCTTGTGCTCAATTGAGTGGATTTCATCAACTCTTTACCCATTTATTCATAATATTTGCATGGTTTTATATTTCCTTCCTGATTTTGTGCTATGATTGAAAACATGCTTCTTTGATCTTATATTTACTTATTATTAATCCTCTCCTATTACCATTAGATGCCTTGATATGTGTGTTAAGTGTTTTCAGAGATTACAGGGCAAGAATGGTTCAGAGGATGGAAAGGAAGCATGCAAAAGTGGAAGGAATACAATAAGTTGGAGAAATTGCTAAGCTGTCCAGCCTAACCTCTTCGCACTCAAACGGCTATAACTTTAGCTACAGAGGTCCAAATGACGCGGTTTCAATTGCATTGGAAAACTAATGTCTGGGGCTTCGATTTGATATATAATATGCCATAGTTGCCCTGACGCTAGGTGATGCGAACGCGTGATCCACGCGGACGCATCGCATCTGCTCCCTTATTAATGTTATTTGAGGTATTTCAATTCATGATTGCTTTCTTTAATTTATGTTATTGTTGCTTTACATCTGAAGGCATTTTTATTCCAGCAAATTTACTTTTTCTTCTTTTGGTCTTGGTTAAGAAAGCAGTAACTCAGGAGTTATCTTATCTCAACATAATTGATAACTGTTATCTTTGCTAATTGAACTGAGCTTCAATAATTCTAACCTTTTCTCAGGAAATAAATAGGATTCAAAGATCAAACTAATTAGTCCCTTGACTTTCCTTTACTTTAGTAAAGGTTGACTAAGTGGAATTAAGATTCAACTTTCATTGTTATCGATAAGAATAACTAAGTCTGGACTTCCAATTTCCCATACCTTGCCAAAAGTTTGCCTTGCAACTATTTATTTATTTTAATTGCCATTTAATTTACCTGCCATTAAGTTACTTATTCCTTATTCTTGAAACCCCAATTTACAATCTTCATAACCAATAATAAGAACATACTTCCCTGCAGTTCCTTGAGAAGACGACCCGAGGTTTAAATACTCGGTTATCAATTTTAAGGGGTTTGTTAATTGTGACAACCAAAACGTTTGTAAGAAAGGTTGATTGCTTGGTTTAGTAACTATACTTGCAACGAGTATTTACCATAACTTCTAAACCATCAATCTTCCGCTCTTTCACGTACGCATGACATGCGCAATCTGCAGAAATAACAGAAGATGCTTGGGGCTATTTTGGGCCGAGTTTTGACCCAATTTCAGGCCCAAAAACACAGACTAGAGCCAGGGAACAGCAGAGACTCAACACATATTCTCATTAGCATAGTTTTTAGTTTTTAGATTGAAATCTTAGAGAGAAATTACTCCTCCTCTAGGTTTCTACACATTCATAGTTTATTAGTTTTATGCTTTTGCTTTGGATATTGAGAGAGTCATCACCTCCGTTGAAGTTATTATTCTAGTTTGTTTTCTTATTCCCTTACTCTTCCATATCCTTAATCTTTACTCAGAGTTATAATTGGATTGTTTTTAGAATTTATTAATGCAAAGGATTACTTTTACTTTTAATTAATTCTCAGTTATTGTTTATCATGTCTTCCTTTTATTCCCTTTTTAATTCTATACAAGTAATTTTCATGTCAAACAGAGTAGATTCCCAACTTGACATGGGGGTTGATTAAAAGGAGACACTTGAGTTGGAATGCTCAAGCGATTAGTTAAATTGGAAGTTGTTGGCTAATTCTCTATTTACTAACGCTAGTCCTTCTCAAGGGAGAGGACTAGGATTTGCGAATAAGAGTTAGCTCAATCACTTGACTTTCCTTTATTTAGTAAGGGTTAACTAAGTGAAAATAACAACCTCTTTATACTACACTTCAGAGAATTCCAACAAGGATAGAACTTCCGATTAATCATACCCCCGGTCAAGGCTTCTTATTTAATTATATAAATCTCTTTTAATTTTCATTGCACTAATTCACAACTATTTATTTTCTGTCACTCAACTCTCAAAATTTCTCGGAAAACTCCTAATTAATAAGATAGCACCCTTTTGTCAACTCGTTGGGAGACGACCTGTGATTCATACTCCCAGTATTTTTATTCTAATTTTGTGACAACCTTTCTAAATTGATAAGTGGATTTTTTGCTGATTAAGGACTATACTCGCAACGTATTTCTTAAATTAATTCCTTAATTGGCTTATTTCCGCATCCATCAATCACCCCCCCAAAACCGTGATCATAGACTCTTTTAGGTCACCCTTTTTTGAAAAACCATGATCATAGACCCTTTTTGGTCATCCCCAAAAGCTGTAACCATAGACCTCTTTAGGTCACCCCCAAAATCGTGATCATAGACCATTTTAGACCATCCTTTTTTAAAAACCGTAACTATAGATACTTTATGGTCACTCTTTTTTTAATACCGTGATCATAGCTTTTTTGGTCACAGTAAAAAACCGTGACCTTAAACCCTCTATAGTTACGATTTTTTACCATGATTAAAAAATCATGGATATAGACCCAAAATGTTGTAGTGTTATCAGTT
The DNA here is from genome assembly GCF_059453495.1 of Arachis ipaensis. Lineage (NCBI taxonomy): Eukaryota > Viridiplantae > Streptophyta > Magnoliopsida > Fabales > Fabaceae > Arachis > Arachis ipaensis. The sequence continues at coordinate 84,057,810 of NC_142444.1, forward strand.
GCAACTATAGTTCTAAAAACCGAACTGGACCAGCAGGTTAAACTGGGTTAACTGGAAAACCGGTCATCTGGTCGGTTCGGTTGTACTATAAAACTGTTCAGCAAAAAACCGAGCTAAGAACTGGCCGAACCGGCTGTTAATTGATGAACCGTCGAAACCGGCCGAGTTTTTCAGGGTTATTGGTTTTTTATAATATATATATATATATATATATATATATATATATATATATATATATATATATATATATATATATATATAGATATATAAACCCAACCCAATAGATACCCAACCCACCCACCTCTACCCCCACCCCTACCCCCACCCTTCCCCCTTCTCTCCCTCCCTGACTCTGAGAAACCCTAAACCTAGCCACCATCACTCTTCCACCATCGCACTCTTCTCACCCCACCCCACCCCTCCCCTCCCCTTTCTCTCCGTCTCTGAGAAACCTGATGAGCGGATAATTTATATGCTTTTTGGCATTGTTTTTAGGTAGTTTTTAATATGTTTTAAGTCACTTTTTATTATATTTTTATTAGTTTTTAAATAAAAATCACATTTCTGGACTTTACTATGAGTTTGTATATTTTTCTTTGATTTCAGGTAATTTCTGGATGAAATTAAGGGACCTGAGCAAAAATCTAATTCAGAGGCTGAAAAAGGACTGCAGATGCTGTTGGATTCTGACCTCCCTGCACTCGAAATAGATTTTCTGGAGCAACAGAACCCCAATTGGCACGCTCTCAATTGTGTTGGAAAGTAGACATCCAGAGCTTTCCCGCAATATATAATAGTCCATACTTTTCTCAAAGATAAATGACGTAAAGTGGCATTTAACGCCAGTTCCATGTTCCATTCTGGCGTTAAATGCCAGAAACAGGTTACAAGTTGGAGTTAAACGCCCAAAACAGGTTACAACCTGGCGTTTAATTCCAAAAACAGCCTAGGCACGTGTAAAACTCAAGTCTCAGCCCCAGCACACACCAAGGGGGCCCCGGAAGTGGATTTCTGCACTATCTATCATAGTTTACTCATTTTCTATAAACCTAGGTTACTAGTTTAGTATTTAAACAACTTTTAGAGATTTATTTTGCATCTCATGAAATTTTACACATTTCATATTGTATTTCTGATGGCATGAGTCTCTAAACCCCATGGTTGGGGGTGAGGAGCTCTGCTGTGTCTCGATGAATTAATGCAATTACTTCTGTTTTCTATTCAATCACGCTTGTTTCTGTTCTAAGATACTCGCTTGTACTTAACCGTGATGAATGTAGTGATCCGTGACACTCATCACCATTCTCAACCTATGAACGCATGCCTGACAACCACTTCTGTTCTACCTTAGATTGAGTGTGTATCTCTTAGCCTCTTGGTTTATGATCAGAGTCTTCGTGGTATAGGCTAGGATTATTGGCGGCCATTCCTGAGATCCAAAAAGTCTAAACCTTGTCTGTGGTATTTCGAGTAGGATCTGGGATGGGATGACTGTGACAAGCTTCAAACTCAGGAGTGTTGGGCGTAGTGACAGACGCAAAAGGATCAATGGATCCTATTCCAACATGAGTGAGAACCGACAGATGATTAGCTGTGCGGTGACAGTGCATTTGGACCATTTTCACTGAGAGGACAGATGGTAGCCATTGACAACGGTGATCCACCAACATACAGCTTGCCATGGACGGAGCCTCACATGCATGAAGAAGAAGACAGTAGGAAAGCAGAGATTCAAAAGACAGAGGATCTTCAAATCCTCAATTTGTTCTCCATTACTGCACAATAAGTATTATTTATTTTATGTTATTTACTATTCATAAATATAATCACTCTTATCATTGATTTCCTAACTAAGAATTACAAAATAGCCATAGCTTGCTTCAAGCCGACAATCTCTGTGGGATCGACCCTTACTCACGTAAGGTATTACTTGGATGACCTAGTGCACTTGCTGGTTAGTGGTACGAGTTGTGAAAAGTGTGATTTACAACTCGTGCACCAAGTTTTTGGCGCCGTTGCCAAGGATTGTTCGAATTTGAACAACTGACGGTTCATCTTATTGCTTAGATTAGGAAAATTTTGTCTTTTGGGTCAGAGTCTTTTCTGTTCTTTTCAAAAATTTTCCAAAAATTTATTATTTTTCTTTATTAATCTTTAGAGTTCTCTGTTTAATCCTTGCATTTGTTGAATGTGTCTATGTTCTTGTGAATAGTTGCTTCTTTGAGTCTTTCTTTCTAAAATCTTTTCAAAAATAATTTTTCTTTGATTAAATCTTGTGTCAAGTTTTAAGTTTGGTGTTTTCTTGTTAGTTTTTATTTTCGAAAATTTATTTTTGGTTTTATAAAAATTTTAAGTTTGGTGTTCTTTGTGTTTTTATTTTCTTAAAAATTTCCAAAAATTATTCTTGGTGTTCATCTTGATCTTCAAAGTGTTCTTGGTGTTCATCTTGACATTCAAAGTTTTCTTACTCGTTTTCTTTATTTTGATCTAAAAATTCTAAGTTTAGTGTCAGTTTATTATTTTTCTCTTTCCTCACTGAATTCAAAAATATCTTTTCCCTTTATTTTAATTGATTTTTCGAATTTTCCTTTTAAAAATTAAGATTTTATTTTAAAATTTTTATTTTATCTTATCTTAGTTTTAAAATTTCAAAATTCAAATCTTTTTAAAAAAAATCATATCTTTTTCAAAATCTCATCTTATCTTATTTCAAATTCCAATTTCAAACTTCAAATTAAATTCCAAAATTCAAAAAATTCAAATTTCAAAATTTAAATTTCAAAATTTAATTTTCAAACTTAAAATTTAAATCTTTTCAAAATTTAAATCTTTTTCAAATCTTTATCTTATATTGTTGACTTTTTCAAAATTCAAATTTTCAAATTTCAAAAATTCAAATTTAAAATTTAAATTTCAAAACTTCCTAACCACTTTCTCTCTCTTCATTTTTCGAAAATCCTTACCCTTTATTTTTCAAATCTTTTTAATTAATTAATTATTTTAGTTTTCAATTTCCTTTTAATTTTTGAGCTTATATTCGAATTTTCACTTATTTTATTTTATTTTATTTTCGGTTTCCAAAAAAAAATTTACAATCCATATCATCTCCATTTCTCCATCATGGACAAAAGTGGAAATGAACAGTCCAGAAGGACTCTAGGGTCATATGCTAACCCCATTACTGCTGCATACGGGGGTAGTATCTGTATACCTCCTATCAAAGTAAGCAGTTTTGAGCTAAATCCTCAGCTCATTGTCATGGTGCAGCAAAATTGCCAGTATTCCGGTCTTCCACAGGAAGAACCTACTGAGTTTTTGGCACAGTTCTTGCATATTGCTGACACAGTACGTGACAATGAGGTAGATCAGGATGTATACAGGCTGTTACTGTTTCCATTTGCTGTAAAAGATCAAGCCAAAATGTGGTTAAATAACCAACCCACAGCAAGCATAAGAACATGGAAACAGTTATCAGACAAATTCCTGAATCAATATTTCCCTCCAAAAAGGGTGACACAGTTAAGGCTGGACATCCAAGGCTTTAAACAAGAGGATGATGAATCCCTTTATAATGCCTGGGAGAGGTACAGAGGGATGCTAAGGAAATGCCCCTCTGAAATATTTTCAGAGTGGGTACAATTAGGCATCTTCTACTATGGGCTTACCGAAAAAGCTAAGACATCTCTAGACCACTCAGCTGGTGGATCTATACACATGAGAAAGACCATTGAAGAGGCTCAAGAGCTTATTGATATAGTTGCTAGAAATCAGCATCTGTACATAAGTAATGAGTCCTCCATGAAAGAAGAAGCCAAGGCAGTATCAACTGACTTTAGTCCTCAAGAACAAGTTGCTGAACTCAATCAGCAACTATCTTCCATAACAAGGCAAGTAGCAGAAGTTAAGGAAATGCTACAAGAAACCAAAAATGCTAACAAGGATATGGAATCACAATTGAATCAGACAAAATAGAAGTTATCAAAACAGATAACAGAGGAGTGCCAAGCAGTTCAATTAAGAAGTGGAAAAATATTAAATACCTCAACTCAAAGCAGCAAAAAGCCAAGAAAAGAACAGCTGACAGAGGATGAGCAACTTGCTACCCAAAATCCCTCTGAGGACAGTAAGAGCCCAGAGAGGAATAAGTCTGGCGTTCAAATGCCAGAAAAGGGTGAAAACTGGCGTTAAACGCCCAATCCATGTCCAGTTCTGGCGTTCAAACACCAGTGAGGGATCAGACACCTGCAAGTGCTGATAATAACTCCTTCAAGAAGGCTTCTTAACCTGCCTCTGTAGGAAATAAACCTGCAGCAACTAAGGTTGAAGAATATAAATCCAAAATACCTTATCCTCATAAACTCTGCCAAGTGAAATAGGATAAACAATTTGCCCACTTTGCAGACTATCTTAGGACTCTTGAAATAAAGATTCTGTTTGCAGAAGCACTTGAGCAAATACCCTCTTATGCTAAGTTCATGAAAGAGATCTTAAGACATAAGAAGGATTGGAGAGAAACAGAAAAAGTTTTTCTCACTGAAGAATGCAGTGCAGTCATCCTAACAAGCTTACCATAAAAGCTTAAGGATCCCGGAAGCTTTATGATACCATGTACATTAGAGGGTACTTGTACCAAGACAGCTTTATGTGACCTTAGGGCAAGTATCAATCTAATCCCTGTATCCACTATTAGAAAGCTTGGCTTGACTGAAGAAGTCAAACCAACCTGGATATGTCTTCAACTTGCTGATGGCTCCATTAAATATCCATCAGGCATAATTGAGGACATGATTGTCAAGGTCGGGCCATTTGCCTTTCCCACTGACTTTGTAGTGCTGGAGATGGAGGAGCACAAGAGTGCAACTCTCATTCTAGGAAGACCCTTCCTAGCAACTGGACGAACCCTCATTGATGTCCAAAAAGGGGAAGTGACCTTAAGAGTCAATGAGGATGAGTTTAGGATGAATGCTGTTGAGGCAATGAAGCATCCAGACACATCAAAATACTGCATGTGTGTTGATATTATTGACTCCCTAGTAGAGGAGATCAACATGGCTGAGAGTCTCAAATCAAAGCTAGAAGACATCTTTAAAGATGTTCAGCCTGATCTGGAGGAATCAGAGGAAATAAAAAAGCCTCTGAAAATTCCTCAGGAAGAAGAGAAACCTCCTAAACCCGAGCTCAAACCACTACCACAATCCCTGAAATATGCATTTTTGGGAGAAGGTGACACTTTTTCGGTGATCATAAGCTCTGCTTTAAATCCACAGGAAGAGAAAGTACTACTTCAAGTGCTAAGGACACACAAGGCAGCTCTTGGGTGGTCCATAAGTGATCTTAAGGGCATCAGTCCAGCAAGATGTATGCACAAGATCCTATTAGAGGACGATGCTAAGCCAGTGGTTCAACCACAGAGGCGGATAAATCCAGCCATGAAGGAGGTGGTGCAGAAAGAGGTCACCAAGTTACTAGAGGCTGGGATTATTTATCCTATTTCTGATAGCCCCTGGGTGAGCCCTGTCCAAGTTGTCCCCAAGAAGGGACGCATGACAGTGGTGAAAGAAATGAACTGGTTCCTACAAGAACAGTTACAGGGTGGCGTATGTGTATTGATTACAGAAGGCTCAATACAGCCACCAAGAAGGATCACTTTCCTTTACCATTCATAGACTAGATGCTAGAAAGACTAGCAGGTCATGAATACTACTGCTTTTTGGATGGCTATTCAGGTTACAACCAAATTGCAGTAGATCCTCAGGACCAAGAGAAAACAGCATTCATATGTCCTTCTGGAGTGTTTGCCTACAAAAGGATGCCTTTTGGTCTGTGCAATGCACCTGCAACCTTTCAGAGGTGCATGCTCTCTATCTTCTCTGATATGGTAGAGAAATTTCTGGAAGTCTTCATGGATGACTTTTCAGTCTTTAGAGACTCATTCAGCTCCTGCCTTAACCATTTAGCACTTGTTTTGAAAAGATGCCAAGAGACCAACCTAGTTTTAAACTGGGAAAAATGTCACTTTATGGTGACTGAAGGGATTGTCCTTGGCATAAAATTTCAAACAAGGGAATAGAGGTGGATCAAGCTAAAGTTGAAGTAATTGAAAAATTACCACCACCTGCCAATGTTAAGGCAATCAGAAGCTTTCTGGGGCATGCAGGATTCTATAGGAGGTTTATAAAGAATTTTTCAAAAATTGCAAAACCTTTGAGCAATCTGCTAGCTGCTGATACGCCATTTGTGTTTGACACAGAGTGTCTCTAGGCGTTTGAAACTCTGAAAGCTAAGTTGGTCACAGCACTAGTTATTTCTGCACCAGACTGGACATTACCATTTGAACTAATGTGTGATGCCAGTGACCATGCCATTGGTGCAGTATTAGGACAGAGGCATAACAAGCTTCTGCATGTCATTTATTATGCTAGCCGTGTTTTAAATGATGCCCAGAAAAATTACACAACCACAGAAAAATAGTTACTTGTAGTGGTTTATGCCATTGACAAGTTTAGATCATACTTAGTAGGATCAAAAGTGATTGTGTACACTGACCATGCTGCTCTTAAATATCTACTTACAAAGCAGGATTCAAAACCCAGGCTCATAAGATGGGTGTTGCTTCTGCAAGAGTTTGATATAGAAATAAGAGACGGAAAAGGGACAGAGAACCAAGTGGCAGATCATCTGTCCCGGATAGAACCAGTAGAAGGGGCGTCCTTTCCCTCTATTGAGATCTCTGAAACCTTTCCGGATGAGCAATTGTTTGCCATTCAAGAAACACCATGGTTTGCAGACATTGCAAACTATAAAGCTGCAAGATTCATACCCAAGGAGTACAGCAGGCAACAAAAGAAAAAATTAATTACTGATGCAAAGTACTACCTGTGGGATGAACCATATCTCTTTAAGAGATGTGCAGACGAAATAATCTGTAGGTGTGTGCCTAGAGAAGAAGCACAGAAGATCCTATGGCATTGTCATGGATCACAATATGGAGGACATTTCGGAGGTGAGCGAACAGCCACAAAAGTCCTCCAATGTGGCTTTTACTGGCCCACTCTCTATAAAGACTCCCGAGAGTTTGTGCGTAACTGTGATAGCTGCCAGAGAGCTGGTAATTTGCCTCATAGTTACGCCATGCCTCAACAAGGGATCTTAGAGATTGAGTTGTTTGACGTATTAGGTATTGACTTCATGGGGCCTTTCCCACCATCATACTCAAACACTTATATTCTGGTGGCAGTCGACTATGTATCCAAATGGGTAGAGGCCATTGCAACACCCACCAATAATACTAAGACAGTACTGAAGTTCCTCCAGAAATATATCTTCAACAGGTTTGGTGTCCCTAGAGCACTAATCAGTGATGGGGGCACTCACTTCTGCAATAAACAGCTTTACTCTACTATGGTCCGATATGGAATTAGCCACAAGGTGGCAACTCCATATCATCCACAGACAAATGGGCAAGCTGAAGTCTCTAATAGAGAACTAAAAAGAATCTTGGAACGGACTGTAAGTACCCGTAGAAAGGATTGGGCAAGAAGCTTGGATGACGCTCTGTGGGCATACAGAACAGCATTCAAGACTCCTATAGGGACCTCTCCATACCAGCTTGTGTATGGTAAGGCCTGTCATTTGCCCATGGAACTAGAGCATAAGGCCTACTGGGCAACCAGATTCCTAAACTTTGATGCCAAATTAGCTGGAGAAAAAGGATTGCTCCAGCTAAATGAGCTAGAGGAATTCAGACTCACTGCTTTTGAAAATGCCAAGCTTTACAAAGAGAAAGCAAAAAGGTGGCATGACAAAAACTGTCATCTAGAGTCTTTGAACCAAGACAGAAGGTTCTACTGTTTAACTCTAGGCTCAGATTATTTCTCGGGAAATTGAAATCCCGGTGGAGGGGACCATATGTGATTACAAGTGTGTCACCATATGGCTATGTGGAGCTTCAAGACATTGATTCTAATAAGAAGTTCATTGTTAATGGACAGAGAGTCAAGCATTATCATGAAGGCAATTTTGAGCAAGAATGCTCAAAGCTGAGACTAGATTAAAAGCTCAGCAAGGTCCAGCTAAAGAGAATAAAGAAGCGCTTATTGGGAGGCAACCCAATTTTTACTTATCTATGTTAATTTTCTGTTTTCCATTTTTATTTTATGTTTTCTTTAGGATGATGATCATGTGGAGTCACAGAAATCAAAGAAAAGTCAAAAACAGCATTAAAAATAGCTCACCCTAGAGGAAGAGCTTACTGGCGTTTAAACGCCAGTAAGAAGCATCAGACTGGCATTTAACGCCAGAAAGAAGCATCAAGCTGGCGTTAAACGCCAGAAACAAGCACCAAGTTGGCGTTTAACGCCAAGAAAGGGAGAAAAGCTGGCGTTTAACGCCAGAAACAAGCAGCAGTCTGGCGTTAAATGCCAGGATTGCACACTAAGGGCGTTTTTGCACGCCTCAATGGAGCAGGGATGATAAGTCCTTGACCCCTCAGGATCTGTGGACCCCACAGGATCCCCACCAACCTCAACTCATTCTCTCTTCTCCAGGATCCCCACCTAACTCACCATTCCAATTCAAACCATTCGCCTCCCAAACCCACCCATTCACACACCTCCATCTCCTCCACTTCTCATTCTACTCCCTTCTATCTTCTTTTGCTCGAGGACGAGCAAATTGGTGTTGAAAAAAAGCATTGCTTTTTGTTTTTCCATAACCATTTATGGCACCTAAGGCCGGAGAAACCCCTAGAAAGAGGAAAAGGAAGGTAGTTGCTTCCACCCCCAAGTCATGAGAGATGGAGAGGTTCATCTCAAGGGTCTATAGTTCAGTGGTAGAGCATTTGACTGCAGATCAAAGAGCCATGAGGGAGGAGCAACAAAGGCAAGGAAGAGACATAGAGGAGCTCAAGAGCACCATTGGTTCTTCAAGAGGAAGAAGACGCCACCCTCACTAAGGTGGACCCGTTCCTTAATCTCCTTGTCTATTTGTTTTTCTGTTTTTCGATTTATATGCTTTATGTTTTATCTATGTTTGTGTCTTTATTACATGATTATTAGTGTCTAGTGTCTATGTCTTAAAGATATGAATGTCCTATGAATCCATCACCTTTCTTAAATGAAAAATGTTTTCTGAAAAAGAAAAAGAAGTACATGAATTTACAATTTTAAAATAGTTTAATTATTTTGATGTGGTGGCAATACTTTTTATTTTCTGAATGAATGCTTGAACAGTGCATATTTTTGAATTTGTTGTTTATGAATGTTAAAATTGTTGGCTCTTGAAAGAATAATGGAAAAGGAGAAATGTTATTGATAATCTGAAAAATCATAAAAATGATTCTTGAAGCAAGAAAAAGCAGTGAATAGAAAGCTTAAATAAAAAGATTAAAAAAAAGAAAGAAAAAGAAAAAAGCAAGCAGAAAAAGCCAATATTCCTTTAAACCAAAAGGCAAGGGTAAAATAAAAAGGATCCAAGGCTTTGAGCATCAGTGGATAGGAGGGCCCACAGGAATAAAATCCTGGCCTAAGCGAGAAGGTGTCAAAAGAGAAGCTTGAGACTAAGCGGTTAAAGTCGTGGTCCAAAGCAAAAAGAGTGTGCTTAAGAGCTCTGGACACCGCTAACTGGGGACTTTATCAAAGCTAAGTCACAATCTGAAAAGGATCACCCAGTTATGTGCTTAAAAGCATTTATGTATCTGGTGGTAATACTGAAAAACAAAATGCTTAGGGTCACGGCCAAGACTCATAAAGTAACTGTGTTCAAGAATCAACATACTGAACTAGGAGAATCAATAACACTATCTAAATTCTGAGTTCCTATAGATGCCAATCATTCTGAACTTCCAAGGATAAAGTGAGATGCCAAAACTATTCAGAAGCAAAGAGCTAATAAGCCCGCTCATCTAATTAAGACTGATCTTCATAGATATTTTTAGAATTCATTGTATATTCTCTTATTTTTATCCTACTTTCCTTTTAGTTGCTTGGGAACAAGCAACAATTTAAGTTTGGTGTTGTGATGAGCGGATAATTTATACGCTTTTTAGCATTGTTTTTAGGTAGTTTTTAATGTTTTAAGTCGCTTTTTATTATATTTTTATTAGTTTTTAAATAAAAATCATATTTTTGGACTTTATTATGAGTTTGTGTGTTTTTCTGTGATTTCAGGTAATTTCTGGCTGAAATTGAGGGACCTGAGTGAAAATCTGATTCAGAGGCTGAAAAAGGACTACAGATGCTGTTGGATTCTGACCTCCCTGCACTCGAAATGGATTTTCTGGAGCTACAGAAGCCCAATTGGCGCGCTCTCAATTGCGTTGGAAAGTAGGGCTTTCCTGCAATATATAATAGTCCATACTTTGCTCAAAGATAAACGACGTAAATTGGAGTTTAACGCCAGTTCCATGTTCCATTTTGGCGTTAAACGCCAGAAACAGGTAACAAGTTGGAGTTAAACGCCCAAAACAGGTTACAACCTGGCGTTTAACTCCAGAAATATCCTAAGCACGTGTAAAGCTCAAGTCTCAGCCCCAGCACACACCAAGTGGGCCCCGGAAGTGGATTTCTGCACTATCTATCGTAGTTTACTCATTTTCTGTGAACCTAGGTTACTAGTTTAGTATTTAAACAACCTTTAGAGATTTATTTTGCACCTCATGACATTTTACATGTTTCATATTGTATTTCTGATGGCATGAGTCTCTAAACCCCATGGTTGGGGGTGAGGAGCTCTGCTGTGTATCGATGAATTAATGCAATTACTTCTGTTTTCTATTCAATCACGCTTGTTTCTGTTCTAAGATACTCACTTGTACTTAACCGTGATGAATGTGATGATCCGTGACACTCATCACCATTCTCAACCTATGAACGCATGCCTGACAACCACTTCCGTTCTACCTTAGATTGAGTGTGTATCTCTTAGCCTCTTGGTTCATGATCAGAGTCTTCGTGGTATAGGCTAGGATTATTGGTGGCCATTCCTGAGATATGGAAAGTCTAAACCTTGTCTGTGGTATTCCGAGTAGGATCTGGGATGGGATGACTATGACAAGCTTCAAACTCACGAGTGCTGGGCGTAGTGACAAACGCAAAAGGATCAATGGATCCTATTCCAACATGAGTGAGAACCGACAGATGATTAGCCGTGCGGTGACAGCGCATTTGGACCATTTTCACTGAGAGGACGGATGGTAGCCATTGACAACGGTGATCCACCAACATACAGCTTGCCATGGACGGAGCCTCGCGTGCGTGAAGAAGAAGACAGTAGGAAAGCAGAGATTCGAAAGACATAGCATCTCCAAATCCTTAATCTGTTCTCCATTACTGCACAACAAGTATTATTTATTTTATGCTATTTACTCTTCATAAATATAATCACTCTTATCATTGATTTCCTGACTAAGAATTACAAAATAGCCATAGCTTGCTTCAAGCCGACAATCTCCGTGGGATCGACCCTTACTCACGTAAGGTATTACTTGGACGACCCAGTGCACTTGCTGGTTAGTGGTACGAGTTGTGAAAGTGTGATTTAGAATTCGTGCACCAAAACCCTAAACCCAGCCACCATCACTAACCCACCGTCGCACTCTTCTCATCGTTCTTCTCCTCGTCGCCATCTGTCGGTCATCGTCTCTTCGGATCATTACTCTTCTTGTCGCCGTCGGCCAGTCGTCGTCTCTTCGGTGATCTCTCTCTGTCACTCTCTTCAAGGTCAACAACACCTATTATCGTCACCTCCCCTCGACGTCGAGTCTGAGTTGTTGGCATCGCCACCGCGAAGGACTGCTCCATCGTCATCGCTACTCGATTTGTTAGTGTCCGTCTCTCTCTTCGGGTTTTCTCTCTGTCTGAGGGTCGGAGCTCAACGTCCTTTCTCTCTGTCTCTCTCACGGCGATGTCTCTCTCTGCCCGGCTGCGGAGTTTAGCCACTTTGTCACCTTCCATCGGTTATTTTGTTAATTTTATTTATTTTGATTTATGAGTTGCTGGTTGCTGATTTTTCTGATTCAGTTGGGCAATGCTTCACTACATTGTTTGTTGTTTATGCTGAAATTTTTCTGATTCTGAGTTATGCTATGATTTTGATTTTTGTGATTCAGTTGTTGATGGTGTTATGGGCAGTGCTTTACTATATTGGTTATTGTTTATGCTGGAATTTTTTTTATTCTAAGTTATGCTATAATTTTGATTTTTCTTATTCAGTTGTTGATGGTGGTATAGGTAGTGCTTCACTGTATTGTTTATTATTGATGCTGAAATTTTTTATTCTGAGTTGTGCTATGATTTTTATTCTAAGTTAATTCTGCTGATTTGTCTGCTTTGTTAATTCTGGTTGCTAGATTTGAGTTATTGATGGTGTTTTGTTGATTATGAGTTGCTGGATTTAAGGAAAAATATTATTTATATTAGGATCTGACTGAGGTATTTAAATTTGTTAATACTTTATTGTATATATAATTAAATCGGTTAAACTCCCGGTTGAACTTCTGAACCATTAAATCACTTACTTCACCAATTTATTGACCGGTTTAGTTCTCACAACCTTGGTTGCAACTCCATAAGTTATGTTGTTTATGCATTAATTGGATTTAAATATAATAAGTATTGCAATTAATGTCTTAGTTGAATTGTTCGTGTTTGCTTAAATTTTGTATTTCATATCAATCTTTTCTATTTTTTAGCTCACAATACAAATCATACTTAAAAGGTTGAGGTTGCAGCCAGAGATTACTTTTCTAAAAACTGTGATAATCTTTTTTTAGTGTTTATGCTATATCGTGAGTTTGAAATTGGTTTTAAGAAGGGAAGACTTTTACAGGACGCATCTCTACGCCACTATATTCATTTTGGATTATTATTCGTTGATTGTCCTCATATAATATAATTATATACAGACTGATGTATGAAATAAGAATAGGATCAACACTGGAGAAATCATTCGGTTGGTCCTAATAGCAAATTATCTACTACTAAGGTTGCACGAGGATTTGGTAAACAAAATTTTGGAGGTTAGTTTGTCTATATGCTTTAATTTTTTTCGATGTGTGTTGTTCTATAATTTGCATTCTGAGGTTTAAAACTAATGTAATAGTAGTAACTTTAGTTTGTCTGAAATATTGAATTTTTGATGGTATTGTTATTTAGAACTTTTGTAGTTGTTATAATTCAAATACAATTTTTTAATATTATATTGTTCAATTCATAATTTATTTTTATTAGATTTGTTCTCTTGATAATTGAACTAATTTAAAATTAAAACTTAGTTGAATATAATATTTAAAATGATATTGGTATAAATAAAAAGAGATCGTATCATTTTTAAAAAAATCAATTAAATATTATCATATGTATAACTTATATATTAAATAAAATAATTAAAAATAATATAAAATTTAAATTAAATTAAAATTAAATATTAGAGTGACAAATCTTACATTGAGTCTCAAATCAATTTTTATAATTTATGATTTTACAAATATTTATGTGATATTTTGTGAGATCTAGAATAAAATTAAATTAAAACAAAGTATTAGAGATATTTTAATAATTTAAGTTCACTATGTTAATAAATCATGTTATTATTAAACCTGTTACAATGGGTAACCGGAGATTAGTGGGTTGGATTGGTTGGGTTGGCCCAATCGTCTGAAGAAGGAAGCCTTTGAGCAGGTTTATGACCCAGGGCCTCCGTCCGACTTGTGTGTGAGAGAATGGGGGGTGGTACCTGCAAGAACACTCCGATGCCTAAGTCAGCAAGGGAACGAAGCAGGTCTAGAGAGTATTGGGCTTAGTGATACCTGAGTAGTGTCAGTGTATTTATAGTAGTGAACTCATAACCACCGTTGGAGTAGTTCCACTTTTTAAGGGGGAATAACAGTCTCTTTATCTTAGGGAAGTTGGGATATGGCTCCTGGAAGTGGGTGGAGAGATTTTAGGGGCAGTTACTCATTTGAGTGAGTGCTTATCTGCCAGCTAACCTTCGTTCCCGACTTCTTTAGAGCAAGTCGTGGCAAGAACCGACTTCGCAGGACAAAGGTCGGCGTAGGGTGAGGCTCAATCCTTTGGATTGGGCCTTTCGTTTGGACCTGGGCCTTAGCGTTGGGCCAGGGTATGAACAGTGCCCCTACTCGAGCCCAATTTCTTTCAAGACTTGGGTTCGAGTATCCTACTCGGGGTCGTAGCCGACCTGTAGAGGTACCGACGTGATCATTTGGAACCGATGTGACTTTTCGTGACTTTTGAATTTTTACAGTCGCGTCTAATCAAACGTCGCGTCCATTAGAGGTTCGTGTATCTATACGTAGGGATTAATTACCTTGGTAACGGTGCAGCCATTAATGACCGCTTCTACTTTTACCATTATGCCCCTAACGTGTTTATAAATACTTTCCCTCTCTTTCGTTGTTTCGTTTCTGCAAACTTTCAAACTTCCTCTCCTTTGTTCGGAAGAAATTCTTACTTGAAGGAACTCATCTTTCTCTGCCCCTATCCTTTTTCCAGGCAAAGGTTAGTTTTTCTCTATTCTCTTTTCATAAAGTGCTTCTGTTTGCATGCTTTTATTTTAGAGAGAGGAGTTGGCTTGTAGGCTTCTGTTTGATTCCAGGCCCCTTAGAGACCCTGTTTTTTATTCTTTTCCTTTTTTCCTTTGTAGGTTTCACTAATCCTTTTTAGGAAAAAATGTCTTCCATAGAAATTCTTGCTCAGTGGGTGGATGTCACGGTTCTGGGGGAAGAACCTTTTGTTGATACCGATTTTATCATCAACCTTCGCACTCATCATAGGCTCTGTACCTCTGATGAGGATGAGCCAAAGTATAAACTGCTTGCCCTGGGTCTGGAAGACTGGGTTTGTTTTGGGAGGGCTTCTGAGGCAGCCCCTCATTTTTTTCTATATGTATGAGAGCATGATCACTCGCCTGGGCGTTTTCTCCCTTTTTCTGATTTTGAGATTGCTGTTTTACGTCATTGCCGTATTGCTCCTACCCAGCTTCACCCTAATTCCTGGGGTTTTCTGAAAATTTACCAGTTTGTCAGCCATGCTTTAGACTTTCTGACTTCTTTGAGGATTTTCTTTTTCCTTTTTCACATGATCAAGCCCTTTAGTGGGCAAAATAACAAGCAACAATGGGTGTCTTTCCGAGCTATACAAGGTCGGAGAGTCTTCACCCTTTTCGATGAATCCTTCCATGACTTCAAAAATTATTTTTTCAAAGTTCAAGCCGTAGAGGGTTGATGAGAGAACTTTTGCGTGGTCTAGAAATTTGCGGATAAATCCTCGTTGCAAGTATAGTTTCTAAACCTTCAAAAGTCCTTTCATACAAACGTTTTGGTTGTCACAAGTAACAAACCCCTTTGAAATTGATAACCGAGTATTCAAACCTCGGGTCGTCTTCTCAAGGAATTGCAGGGAGGTATGTTCTTATTATTGGTTATGAAGATTGTAAAATGGGGGTTTTGGAAGTTTGGGCAATGCGCACAGGTATATTTTCGAGCAATAAAAATAAATAAATAACTGTAAAATAAACTCTTGGCAAGGTATGAGAACCGGAAATCCTGTCCTTGTTATCCTTATCAGATGTGATGAGAATTGGATTTTAATCCCACTTAGTTAAGTCAAGTGGACTAATTAGCTTGATCCTCAAGTCCTAGTCAACTCCTGTGGAGAGACTAGTGTTAGAGCAATCCTAGCTAAAGCAAAATCTGCCAATTTCAACCACTCCTGAGTTTGACAACTCAAGTGTTACCAATTATTTAACCAAAGCCAAAAGGGAGAAAAATATCTAAATTAAATTAAAAGCATTAATATAAATAAAGCAAAGCAATCTTAAATCTGAAATACCTCAAACAATATTAAATAAAATATGCAGATCTTAACATGAAAAGTTCATAAGCCAATTGGGCAACATATCTAATACAAGCATTGAAGCATCTGAAAGTAAAAAGAGGAATATAAAGTAAAAGGAATATTAAACCTGGGATTGAGAGTCACTCCTAAAACTAAGAGAAATCCTAAATCCTAATCCTAAGAGATAGGAGAGAACCTCTCTCTCTAAAAACTACATCTACTCCTAAAATTGTGAATTATGAGAGCCTCCTATGAATGGATGCATTCTTCCATTTTATAGCCTCTAATCTGTGTTTTCTGGGCCGCAAACTGGGTCAGAAACAGCCCAGAATTCGCTAGTTGCGAATTCAGATTTGCTGATTTTCGTCACTTGTGACGTGGCCGCATGGAGCACACGGTCGCATTGCCTAGCGTCAGAGAAACTATGGCATATTATATATCAAATTGAAGCCCCGGACGTTAGCTTTCCAACGCAACTGAAACCGCGTCGTTTGGACCTCTGTAGCTAAAGTTATAGCCATTTGAGTGCAGAGAGGTCAGGCTGGACAGCTTAGCAATTTCTCCAACTTCTTGCATTCCTTCCACTTTTGCATGCTTTCTTCCCATCCTCCAAGCCATTGCTGCCCTGTAATCTCTGAAATCACTCAACACACATATCAAGGCATCTAATGGTAATAAGAGAGGATTAATATTAGCAATTATAAGTCCAAAGAAGCATGTTTTCAATCAAAGCACATAATTAGGAAGGTAAATGTAAAACCATGCAAATAGTATGAATAAGTGGGTAAAGAGTAGATAAAAACCACTAAATTGAGCACAAGATAAACCATAAATAGTGGTTTATCAACCTCCCCACACTTAAACATTAGCATGTCCTCATGCTAAGCTCAAGAGAAGCTATAAAGAAATGAAGAGGAATGGTAGAATGTATGAAATGCAACCTATGAATGCAACTACATGCAAAATGTTTCTACCTACTTAGTTAAAAGTAAACAAATCCTTCAAGAAGAAATATAAACTGGATTTCACTAATTTAAATTATGAAAATGAAGTACAAATAGACTTGCAAGAAGAAAATAGCTCATGAAAGCAGGGAACAAGGAATTGAGCATTGAACCCTCACTAGTAGTGTATACACTCTAATCACTCAAGTGTTTAAGGTTTGATTCTCTCAATTCTCTACTAACCTTGCTTTCTAAGGCTTGCTCTTCATCTAACAATCAACAAAAATTTAATGCACAGATACACATATCAAGAGGTCTTTTAAGGGTTGTAATGGGGTTAGGGTCAAGGTACGATTGTATTTGGCCAAGTGGACTAAAATCTGAATCCTTAATTAACTTAAACTTTCCACCTAACTTTAGACAATCTATGTAATCACAATACAAAATCTAACTACCCATCAACCATGTTTTCCACATTATTCATGCATTCTAATTCTAAGTATCGTACATATGCATTGCTTTCACCACTTACTTTGGGACATTTTGTTCCCTTTCTCTTATTTTCATTTTTTCTTTTCTTTTTCTCTCTTTTTTTTCTCTTTTTTTTTGTATATGTATATATTTTTTTTCTTTTTCTTTTGTTTTTCTCAATGCATATGATTAATTTATTGAATGCATGAACATGTCCTAAACATTTCTTTCACATTTTCAGAAAATTCTAACATACTCAATTCTCAAACCAAATGTTTCCAAACCCACTTTTCCCACACTTAAATCATAAGCACTCTCACTAGTCTAAGCTAATTAAGGATTCAAATTAAGGACATTATTGTTTTCCGCTTAGAGTTAATGATGTGCTAAATAAAAAGAACAAAGGGGGTACAATAGGCTCAAAATTGGTTTGCAAGGGATAATGAAAGGTAAGGCCATATGGGTATGTAAGCTCAGTGAAATAAAAGCCTCAATCATATAAGTGCATGTATACATCAAATTATGGAAATATAGAATTAGGCAAGACAAAGATCACATTTTTTTGAGAGAAAAACACACATCAAAAATAAAATATTGGTTGAAAAATGCAACCAATTCAAATAGGCTCAAAATCTCACAGGTTTTGTGTGTTCGAGCTCTAAACCATGTTCCAGTATAATATTTCTTCAAACAAGTGTAATATTAAATTTTATTCAAATTAGTGAAATGCTCTAAAAGGTTTCTTGAAAAATAAAATATTACTTCAACCAAGTGGTAAAATATGCAAAAAATCAAACAAATATGCAATAAAAAAAAATAAAATAAAAATTTTGGTGTTGAGTCAGGAAATAACTAACCCATGGAGATCGGATCGACCTCCCCACACTTAAAGATTGCACCGTCCTCGGTGCATGCTGAGATTTGCAGGTGGATGGGTTGTTTCAACTGACGCTTTTTTCATCAAGGAATGTGCGTAGGAACTTGTTTGTCTCTCCCATGTGAACGTCTTCCGGTTCTCTTCCTGGTGGCCATCCTGAAAGAAAAAGGGAAGGAAAGTAACCCAAAGCAAAGATAGAAAACAAATAAAACATGGGTTGGTTAATGCCAAAAGTGAGGGTCTCAATTACATGGTAGCTACAACATGCAAGTGAGAAAACAATAGAAGCACATGGCATACTAGTGGTGCAAAATATTGCAACAATGAGGGAGAGAGTGTGGGTAAGGAGAGATAATATAAATTCATATCAATGTAAAAGTAATACAGGTATAAAAGATTGGCATTGATTTAAATAATATTACTCAATCAGAATTAAAACAAGTCACTAAGCATCAAGAAAATACCAGAAAAGATGTAACAGTTGAATAAGAATATTTGAATACCAATAATAATTTTAGAAAAATAAAAATATGCAATGAATGAGAGTATGCAAATAAATTAAATAAACTAGAATGGGAGTGAGAGAAAATAAGAAAGGAAGAAGAAAGAAATAAGAAAAGATAAGAGAATAAGGATTCGGAGAAGAAAAGATAAGAAGATTGGCACTAATCTGGATAGGTTGTGCGACGCCGGTGACGCGGTCGCGTGGGCGACGCGGTCGCGTGGTGCGCAATAAGGTTAGGCGACGTGGACGTGTGGGGCATGCGATCGCGTGACTTGATTTGTGCTAGTGGCGCGAGTGCAGCCTCGCGGTCGCACAACTCTCTGTTCAAAACTTAGTATTGCCAAAATCCTGGGTGATGCGATCGCGTGGGGGACGCGATCGCGTGAGTGGCCATCATGGGGATGTGACGCGGATGCGTGGGGCACGCGTTTGCGTGGTGAGGCTTGGGCTTTCAGCACGATTCCAGCCCAACTCCAGCTCAACTTTCGGCCATGCACCCTTTGACGTCGAAATCCAGGTCACGCGGCCGCGTGGGGCACGCGATCACGTGGGAGGCCAGTATTCCCCTGCGACGCGGACGCGTCAGCGATGCGATCGCGTGGGACGAATTGTGCCACTGGCACGCCTCCAGCCTTGCTCCAGCGTGACTCTCTGTTCGTTTTTATTTTCTCTTCTCTCCTTGCGACGCGGACGCGTTGCTGATGTGGTCGCGTCGCGTGCTCGCTTCTCTCTTTTTTTTTTTTAATCTGAAAAGATGCATAATGCAGTGTTAATATGAATGTGATGCAAAACTCCAGGTTCAATATAACAAAATAAAATAAAATTCAAAAACAAATAAAACTAAATAAAAATGAAAAAGGACGATGATACCATGGTGGGTTGTCTCCCACCTAGCACTTTTAGTTAAAGTCCTTAAGTTGGACATTTGATGAGCTTCCTGTTATGGTGGCTTATGCTTGAACTCATCCAGGAATCTCCACCAGTGTTTGTGATTCCAGTAACCTCCGGGGTCCCAAACTAGGCATGTAAAACCCTTGAGTAGCTTCAAAAAGATTCTTAGGCTCCCGGGGTAACAAGTGTCAGAGCAGATTCCAGGATCCCAAATCTTGCTTTTACACCCATCCTTGTCGGGATTTGTATTTTTCCAGCCGAGTGAAAGGTGATCTGAATTCTCACTACAGCGACCAAACAGCTTCCTAGACCCATTCAGTTGAGCTTTATACCAACCTTTGCGTTTGAACTTAAAGCTTCCAACCATGATGAACCTTGCTTGACAATTCTTATCACTGGCTATCTTCCTCTTACTCTTAATACCACAAAGAGCTCTAAGTTGACCATCCGTCTCCAGTAGCCCATATTCAAGTGGGATTAGAAAGCTATGGGATATGAATTTTGCCCACTTGAATGTTGTGAAGGATGATGGCAACTTAGGGGGAGGTATTTTTAATGAAATTGCAAGCTCCACTCCCTTGTGCTCTTTTCTGATAACTACCACCTCTTTGCAAGCTTCTTCAATTTCAACCTCTTCCTCTTGGTAGCTCTCTTTCAATTCAATCTCCTCTTCATTGCTTTCCAAGGGCATGGGAGGTTGTGCTTCTTCTTCTTGAATCTCCATCTCTTGATCAACCTCTTCCAAATCTTCAACTATGATATGCTTTGGAGGTTGTACACCCTCATCAGCATCAATTACAACCATCTTGGAAGGAAGCTCTATGTCTTGACTTTCCCATGGAGGTTTTGCATCTCCTAAGTCTTCAACCACTTCTTCTTCTTCTTGAACAATGACAATTTCTTCTACTTGTTCTAGTACGAATTCATTCTCTGTCTTGTCCACTGGGGTTTCTGGTATCTCCTTCATGCTATGCTCTTCACTAGACTATCCACATGGAGCTATGGCTGATCCTTGTATATTTGAGCGCCTAGAAGCCCATTGAATTAATGCTTGCCCCAGTTGTTGAGTGGTTGCCTGAAATCGATCCACTGTTTTCTTAAAACGATCCTTTGTCTCTTGATGCACTTGGTTATCATAGGTAGGATCATAGTGCTCTTGGATTGATGGATATGGAGATGGCAAATATTGAGGTGGTGGTGGGATGGGGAGATCATTCTGTGATTGAAAAGGAAGTGCACTAGAGCTTGAGGGTTGATTGTTAAAGGTATTTGGTGGTCTGATTTGAGCGGCGAGAGCTCGTATAGTAGAGTTTAGATTGGTAAGTGCTCTCTCCATGGAGGTTTGGGGTGGATCTATGTATGGTTCATTTGGTTCATAAGGTGGTTGGTATGGTGGATGTGGGTTAGGGTCATATGGAGGTGAATGGCGGAAAAGGGCTTGTGAGTTTGGTGGTCTAAAGTTATGTTGAGGAAAGGGTTTATAGGCATATGGTGGTGGTTGTTGATAGTCCATTGGAGGTGGTTGTTGCCATGAGGGTTGATCAAATCCTTGTGGCTCTTCCCATCTTTGATTGTTGCAACCTTGATGCCTGTTCTCATTGTAATTTCTTCTTCCTGCAACATTATTGTAACCAGACTCATAGCCAAAGGGGTGAGAGTTCATAGTAGTAAATAAAAATTAAAAATAAAAATAAAAATAAATTTAAATTAAAAGGTTATTTAAATTTTGAATTTGAAAATTAAATTTTGAAATTTTGAATTTTAAATTTTTGAATTTTGAATTTTTGAAATTTGAAATTTGAAAATTTTTTCAATTTGAATTTTGAAAAATTTTTAAATTTGAATTTTGAAATTTGATTTTTGAAATAAGATAAAATAAAAAATTTTAAAATAAAAAAAACCAATAACCTCTTAACTTAAGAAAAAGCAAAAATAAAAACGAAAATAAAAATAAATAAACAAGCAAAAAAAAATAAAATATTTACAATAACCAATAATAAGGCACACGTTTGCAATTCCCCGGCAACGGCGCCATTTTGACGTTAGGATTTTTGCCAGTAAAGAATGTCATAAAAACAGTCGCGTAGTAGATATAGTCTCTAAACCGACAGAAATCCCTTCGTACAAACGTTTTTGGTTGTCACAAGTAACAAACCCCTTTGAAATTGATAACCGAGTATTCAAACCTCGGGTCGTCTTCTCAAGGAATTGCAGGGAGGTATGTTCTTATTATTGGTTATGAAGATTGTAAATTGGGGGTTTTAGAAGTTTGGGCAATGCGCACAGGTATATTTTCGAGCAATAAAAATAAATAAATAACTGTAAAATAAACTCTTGGCAAGGTATGAGAACCGGAAATCCTGTCCTTGTTATCCTTATCAGATGTGATGAGAATTGGATTTTAATCTCACTTAGTTAAGTCAAGTGAACTAATTAGCTTGATCCTCAAGTCCTAGTCAACTCCAGTGGAGAGACTAGTGTTAGAGCAATCCTAGCTAAAGCAAAATCTGCCAATTTCAACCACTCCTGAGTTTGATAACTCAAGTGTTACCAATTATTTAACCAAATCCAAAAGGGAGAAAAATATCTAAATTAAATTAAAAGCATTAATATAAAAAAAGCAAGGCAATCTTAAATCTGAAATACCTCAAACAATATTAAATAAAATATGCAGATCTTAACATGAAAAGTTCATAAGCCGGTTGGGCAACATATCTAATACAAGCATTGAAGCATCTGAAAGAAAAAAGAGGAATATAAAGTAAAAGGAATATTAAACCTGGGATTGAGAGTCACTCCTAAAACTAAGAGAAATCCTAAATCCTAATCCTAAGAGAGAGGAGAGAACCTCTCTCTCTAAAAACTACATCTACTCCTAAAATTGTGAATTATGAGAGCCTCCTATGAATGGATGCATATCTCCACTTTATAGCCTCTAATCTGTGTTTTCTGGGCCACAAACTGGGTCAGAAACAGCCCAGAATTTGCTGGTTGCGAATTCAGATTCGCTGATTTTCGTCACTTGCGACGCAGCCGCATGGAGCACGCGATCGCGTTGCCTAGCGTCAGAGCAACTATGGCATATTATATATCAAATCGAAGTCCCGGACGTTAGCTTTCCAACGCAACTGGAACTGCGTCGTTTGAACCTTCGTAGCTAAAGTTATAGCCATTTGAGTGCAAAGTGGTCAGGCTGGACAGCTTAGCAATTTCTCCAACTTCTTGCATTCCTTCCACTTTTGCATGCTTTCTTCCCATCCTCCAAGCCATTGCTGTCCTGTAATCTCTGAAATCCCTCAACACATATATCAAGGCATCTAATGGTAATAAGAGAGGATTAATATTAGCAATTATAAGTCCAAAGAAGCATGTTTTCAATCAAAGCACATAATTAGGAAGGTAAATGTAAAATCATGCAAATAGTATGAATAAGCGGGTAAAGAGTAGATAAAAACCACTCAATTGAGCACAAGATAAACCATAAAATAGTGGTTTATCAAGGGTCACCACCCCTTTTTCCTGGATAAGAATATTTCTCCTCGCTTCCCTGTGTATTGGTTAGAGGCCTCCCCTGTGAGAAATATAGTTTGGAAGATTTGGATGAGGTGGAGGCGGCCGTTGTGGGGTTCCTCCGAGAAGTATGGGGGAGGGCCCCCTATCTGGATACCAAAAAATTTCTCCAGGGGTCGCCGACCTTTGTCCAGACACAACTAGGTAGCCTTTTCTTTATCCTTGTTTCCAACTTGTTTTTACTGGCTTTTTTTTTCTGATTTTAACTGCCTCATTTTTTTTTACAGAGATGGCGAAGAAGAATTCTAGGGAGTCTTACCAGTGAGTTTAGGAGGCCAAGGCGAGGTCCCGTGCCAGGGCGGCTGGTTCTTCCCTTCCTTCCCCTCCCCTCTCTTCTCGCAATTTGGGGACCCCTACCCAACCCATTCTGATTTCTTCCTCAGCCTCTTCTCTGCCGTCCCCTCCTCCCCGATCCTCCCCTGAGCCAGAAAAGAAGAAGCGCAAGACTTTAGAGTCTAGCTCTTCTTTTGAAGGTGATGCCAAGGTGGATGCACCTCAATTCGTTCGGAAGTACATCTATCCTCATACTCGTATAGGTATGGACGATGTTTCCGTTCGGAACCACCTTACTGTTCTGGCTCAGGAGAGTATCAGCGCGGCGGGGGTGTGCACAAAGTTCCTTGATATTTTTGAGAAGACTCCGCTTAGCTCTCTGGGTTCATCCTCGAGTGTTGAAGAGTTAGAGGGGAGGCTTCTCTTATATCAGGAGCAGGAGAGGGGGTTGAGGGAGGAGGTCGCCAAATTGAAGGAGGAGAGGGATGGCTTCTAGGAGAGGGAAAGTAAGTTGCAGGCCCAGTGCAACATGGCGGAGGGCCTGAGATTGAAGGTGCAGGAGAGTTATTCGAGCTTGTTTGAGGACCTCGTGGTGGTGAAAAAGGATTTATTGAAAGCTCGGAATGCCTATACCGAGTTGGAGGACTCCATTACTGATGGGCCGAGGAAGCATGGAGGATCTTTAAGGAACAGGTCAGAGTTCTCGCTCCCGACCTGGATCTCTCTCCCTTGGATCCGGACAAAGTCGTCATTGACGGGGCTATAGTCTCTCCTCCCTCTCCCCAATATGTAACTGAGTCAGATTTAAAGACTCGGGGGCAGAGGATAATGGAGTCTCCTCCCCGACCAAAGGATGCTCCGAGTTCCTCGAAGGCTCCCGGAACCTCCACTCCGTCTCCTATGAATACTTCTTTCCCTTGTCCTGATGGCGCTCCGACTACTCTTCTTGACTCTGGTGCTGCTCCGACTACTCCTCTCGGCTCTAGTGGTGATGTTCTTTGAAAAAAATTGATTGTGGCTATATGGGGACCTGGCCTGTGGGTCCACCCTTTTTTAAACTATTTATTTTCCTAGTTTTGTGGTGGTATTCTGCTGACATTTCCTCGGCCTTTTATGGCCATTAACAAAAAATACCCTTTTTTGGATAAAGGTTTAAATTAACAAAAGAATACCCTTTTTTGGATAAGGGTTTAAGCTACCTCTGTCTGTTGCATTTTAAATTAACATTTCCCCCCTTAGGCTTCGAGAAAAAAAAAACATTTTTTGATCTTTGCATTTTAAAAACCTTTTCCTTGGCTGACTGCCCCTTCTCTTAAGTTTTCCTTTGGGACAGCCTTTGCCTTAGTGCTTTTGATAGGTTTTCTGGTCTCTTTTTGGTATTCCTTATACCCAATTTTTTGGATTTATTGAGCCTTTATGACTTAGGTTATTTTTGCGCTGCATTTCGTTGTTTCTCGGTTTTCTGACTTGTAAGTCAGATACTTTCCGAATTTACCATGATCGACTTTTATAACCTCTTTACACAGACTTGTACCTCGTCGTTTTATCCTGACGACCATCTAGGTCGGATCATGGGATTTTCACACTTTGTCGAGCTTAAGTCGGCGCGTTTCGTAGAAAAAAAGGAAGAAGGAATTTATAAGAGGTATCGTAAAAGATCTTTATTTATTTGGGACGGTACTTGACTGCTACTAAGGGTTTTTGATAGTCTATTTTTCCATTAGTCTCTACTGTGATGCCTCGTTAAAAACCCTTCTTCAGAAAAAACCCTTTGATTTTTGGGAAAAAATCATGAAGTTGGGAAAAGAGTACACCAGGGAGTAGAGTTCGCTTTTAACTATAGTACCTTTTCATATTACAAGCATGCCACGACTTCAATAACTCGGTGCCGTTTAGGTCGGTCACCCTATAATAGCCTTTTCCTAAGACTTCCCTAATTTTGTATGGTCCCTTCCAATTAGCGGTGAGTTTTCCTTCCCCAGATTTGTTGACTCCAATGTCGTTCCTGATTAAGACCAAGTCGTCTGAGGTGAAACTCCTTCGAATGACTTTCTTGTTGTATCTGGCAGTCATTCTTTGCTTTAATGCCGCTTCTCTTATTTGGGCTTACTCTCGGACTTCGGGGAGCAATTTAAGTTCCTCTTTGTGCCCCTGTATGTTACCGACTTCATCATGGAATATCACCCTTGGACTTTGTTCTTCGATTTCTACTGGTATCATGGCTTCTACACCATAGACAAGTCGGAAGGGTGTTTCTCCTGTGGCAGATTGTGGCGTCGTCTGGTAAGCCCATAACACTTGTGGGAGCTCCTCCGCCCAAGCTCCCTTTGCATCCTGCAGCCTTTTCTTTAAACCTGCCAGTATGACTTTGTTAGCTGCCTCGGCTTGTCCGTTTGCTTGCGGATGTTCTATCAAGGTGAACTGGTGTTTGATTTTCATACTGGTTACCAGGATTTTGAAAGTAGAGTCGGTGAATTGGGTTCCATTATCTGTGGTGATGGAATGAGGTATCACATATCTTGTGATAATGTTTTTGTAGAAGAACCTCCAACTTTTCTGAGCCGTGATGGTGGCTAATGGCTCTGCTTCTATCCACTTTGTGAAGTAGTCTATTCCCACGATTAAGTATTTGACTTATCCTGGGGCCTGGGAAAAAGGTCCTAACAGATCCATCCCCCATTTTGCGAAGGGCCATGGAGAAGTTATACTGATTAGCTCCTCAGGAGGAGCCACGTGGAAATTTGTGTGCAGCTGGCATGGTTGGCACCTTTTCACGAATTCTGTGGCATCCTTCTGCAAGGTCGGCCAATAGAACCCAACTCGGATTATCTTTCTGGCAAGCGACCTGGCTCCGAGGTGATTTTCGCAGATCCCATCATGAACCTCCTCTAGTACTTCAGTCATTCTTGAGGTCGGTACGCACTTCAGCAATGGTGTTGATATTCCTCTTTTATAGAGGATATTTTTTACCAGAGTATAGTATTGTGCTTCCCTTCGGATTTTCTTGGCCTCTTTTTCCACTTTGGGGAGGATGTCGAACTTTAGGTATTCTACCAAGGGTTCATCCATCCGAGGTTTAGCCCGGTTATCTCAAGGACATCTTGTTTGTCCTCTGTTTTCCCCACAGAGGGTTCTTGGAGAGTTTCCTGGATCAAGCTTCTATTATTCCCTCCTGGTTTGGTGCTCGCTAACTTGGAGAGGGCGTCCGCTCTGCTATTGAGATCCCGAGTTATATGTTTGACCTCAGTCTCCGCAAAGCGCCCGAGGTATTCCAGAGTTTTTTCCAAGTACCTCTTCATGTTTGGGGCTTTGGCCTGATACTCTCCATTTATTTGGGAGGTCACCACTTGAGAGTCACTGAATATCAGCACTTTGGTTGCACCGACCTCTTCTGCCAGCTTTAGTCCTGCAATCAGGGCTTCGTATTCCGCCTGATTATTAGAAGCTGGGAATTCAAATTTGAGGGAAACCTCTATCTGTGTTCCCCTTTTATTAAATATTATTATGCCTGCCCCGCTTCCTGTCTTGTTTGAGGATCCATCTACGTATAGCTCCCACGTAGTTGGTCTTTCCTCTTGTTCTCTCGCGTACTCTGCTATGAAGTCGGTGAGGCATTGAGCTTTGATTGCTGTCCGAGTTTCATACTTCAGGTCGAACTCGGAGAGCTCTATTGCCCACTGAACCATTCTCCCTACAACATCCGTCTTTTGGAGGATTTGCTTCATGGGTTGGTTCGTTCGGACTCTTATTGTATGGGCTTGGAAGTAAGGTCGCAGCCTTCGAGAGGCTATTACTAAAGAGTAGGCAAACTTCTCGAGTTTGTGGTACCTCAGCTCAGGGCCTTGTAGAACCTTACTGGTGAAGTACACGGGATGTTGCCTGACCTCATCTTCTTGTATCAGCGCTGATGCCACAGCTTTGTCTGCTACAGACAAGTATAGAACGAGCTCTTCCCCAACTAGAGGTCGGGTTAGGACTGGAGGTTGGCTCAAGAACCTTTTGAACTCCTGGAATGCTTCTTCGCATTCTGGAGTCCATTCAAACTGACATCCCTTTCTCAATAGAGAGAATAGTGGAAGGGATCTTAGTGCTAATCCTGCCAGGAACCTGGAGAGGGCTGCAAGTCGGCCATTCAATTGTTGAACCTCTCTTAAGCAAGTCGACCTTTTCATTTTCAGGATAGCTTTGCACTTGTCGGGATTTGCTTCGATCCCCCTTTGCGTCAGCATAAACCCTAGGAATTTTTCAGCCTCAACTGCGAAGGCACACTTTGCGGGATTTAGCCTCATCCCATGTAACCTTATGGTGTCGAAGACTTGCGAGAGGTCTGTCAAGAGGTCGGCTTCTTCCCTGGTTTTTTCTAGCATGTCGTTTATGTAGACTTCCATTAAGTTCCCAAGGTAGGGAGCGAACACCTTGTTCATTAGCCTTTGGTACGTGGCCCCTGCGTTTTTTAATCCAAAAGGCATGACCACGTAGCAGTAGTTGGCTCTAGGCGTGATGAATGATGTTTTCTCTTGATCCGGCTTGTACATCAGGATTTGGTTGTATTCCGAGTAGGCATCCATGAACGACAAGTATTGATATCCCGAGCTAGAGTCCACTAAAGCATCAATGCTTGGGAGTGGATAAGGGTCTTTGGGACACGCCTTATTCAGGTCGGTATAGTCGACGCACATCCTCCACTTGTCGTTTTGCTTTTTGACTAGCACTACGTTTGCTAGCCATGTTGGATACTCAACTTCTCTGATGAAGCCAGCTTCCCGGAGTGCTTGTACCTGCTCCTCCACCGCTTGAGCTCGTTCTGGGCCGAGCTTACGCCTTCGCTGTTGTACAGGTCGTGACCCCGGATATACTGAGAGCCTGTGGGACATGAGCTCGGGATTTATCCCTGGCATGTCGGAAGCTTTCCAGGAAAAGAGGTCAGAATTGTCTCTTAAGAGCTTGGTCAACCTTTGCTTTAAAACTTCCTTTAGGTTGGCCCCTATGTTGGTGTTTTTCTCTTCCTCTTTGCCGACCTGTATTTCCTCAGTTTTTTCTCCTGGCTGTGGTTGCAGCTCTTCTTTGGCTCTCGCACCACCGAGCTCTATGGTGTGGAATTCTTTGCTTTTTCCCCTCAGGTTCAGGCTTTCATTGTAACATTTTCTTGCCAATTTCTAATCTCCCCGTACTGTTGCTATCCCCGCAGGTGTTGGGAATTTCATGCAAAGATGAGGGGTAGACACCACCGCTCCGAGTCGATTTAGGGTAGCTCTGCCGATTAGGGCATTATATGCTGACCCCACGTCGATGACTATAAAGTCTATGCTCAGAGTTTTGGATTTTTCTCCCTTTCCGAAGGTAGTGTGGAGGGGTAGAAATCCTAGTAGTTTTATCGGCGTGTCGCTTAGTCCGTACAAGGTATCAGGGTAGGCTCTTAACTCCCTTTTATCCAACCCAAGTTTGTCGAACGCGGGCTTGAAAAGGATGTCTGCTGAACTCCCTTGATCTACTAGGGTTCTGTGGAGGTGGGCATTCGCCAGGATCATGGTGATCACCACTGGATCATCATGCCCAGGGATTACTCCCTGCTCATCCTCCTTTGTAAACGAGATAGTCGGGAGATTGGGGGCTTCCCTCCCGACCTGGTAAACTCACTTAAGGTGTCTCTTGCGAGAGGACTTGGTGAGTCCCCCTCCCGCGAATCCGCCTAAGATCATATGTATATGTCTCTCAGGAGTTTGTAGTGGTGGGTCTCTTCTGTCCTAGTCATCTCGCTTTCTTTTCCCATGACTTTTCGACCTTTCCATGAGATATCTATCAAGTCGGCCTTCTCTGGCCAACTTTTCTATCACATTTTTTAGGTCGTAACAGTCGTTTGTTGAGTGGCCATATATCTTGTGGTACTCGCAGTAGTCATCGCGGCTCCCTCCCTTTTTGTTTTTGATGGGTCTGGGAGGCGGCAGTCTTTCAGTGTTGCAGATTTCTCTGTATACATCCACTACGGAAACTTTTAGAGGAGTATAGGAGTGATATCTTCTCGGCCTATCGGGACCGACCTCCTCTTTTTTCTTGGGCTCCCTCTCCCTCTCTTTTATTGAGGGAGGGTGCCCAGGTCGTCAACTCGGCTCTCTTAATCTGGCATTCTCTTCCATATTGATGTACTTTTCAACTCTCTCTTGTACATCGCTTAAGGAGGTGGGTGCCTTTTTGATATGGACTGCAAAAAGGGGCCTTCTCTAAGCCCATTTTCTAGCCCCATAATGACTGCCTCAGTGGGCAGGTCTTGAATCTCCAAGCATGCTTTGTTGAACCTTTACATATAGTCCTGTAGAGGTTCTCCGACCTCCTGCTTTATTCCCAGGAGGCTCGGTGCATGCTTTACTTTATCCTTCTGGATGGAGAACCTCATCAAAAACTTTCTCGAGAGGTCCTCAAAGCTGGTGACCAACCTTGGAGGGAGGCTATCGAACCACTTCATCGCCGCTTTCGATAGGGTGGTCAGGAAAGCTTTGCAGCGCGTTGCATTAGAAGCATCAGCCAGATACATCCGACTTTTGAAATTGCTTAAATGATGCTTCGGATCCGTTGTTCCATCATAGAGGTTCATATCAGGACTTTTGAAGTTTCTTGGAAATTTTGCCCTCATTATGTCCCCACTAAATGGGTCCTCCCCTCCTAGGGGCGACTCTTCTCAATCGCCTCGGGAGTTCCGACCTCTGAGGGAGGATTCTAGTTTTAAGTGTTTTTCCTCTAACTCTTTTTGTCGTGCCATCTCCTCCATTAGATTCCTCTCTGCCTCCCTTTGTCTTTCCAGCTCCTGTTCCAGCTGTTCCAAGCGACCTTGGTGGCCATGGACTAGTCCCATTAGTTCGGTCGCGTAGGGTGGTCCATCCTTTCCCGATTCGCGCCCCTCCAAGGAGTTCATCTTTGGATTTTTTAACCCGGAGGTGCCTTCCCTATATTGGTCGTTGGTTCCCTGGTGATGGGTTAGATCTGCGTCATTGTTTCCGGTATCTAGATTCTCTTGTTCGGAATCTGACGCTACATGACCATCTTTAGGTGACATAAACGCCATTACTGGCTGATCTCTCGGGTCCCCGGCAACGGCGCCAATGTTACGATGGGTAACCGGAGATTACTGGGTTGGATTGGTTGGTGGTGCACGAAATTGTGATCTCAGGCAATGGCGCCAAAAACTCTGTACTTACGTCTTAATAAATCATTTTTCATTCACAACTTTGATACAACTAACCAGCAAGTGCACTGGGTCATCCAAGTAATAAACCTTACGTGAGTAAGGGTCGATCCCACGGAGATTGTTGGTATGAAGCAAGCTATGGTCATCTTGTAGATCTCAGTCAGGCGGATATCAAAAGGTTATGGAGTTTTCGAATAATGATAATAAATAACCAGAAAGTAAAGATAGAAATACTTATGTAATTCATTGGTGAGAATTTCAGATAAGCGTATAGAGATGCTTTCATTCCTCTGAACCTCTGCTTTCCTGCTGTCTTCATCCAATCAGTCTTACTCCTTTCCATGGCTGGCTGTATGTAAGGACATCACCATTGTCAATGGCTACTTTTCATCCTCTCTGTGAAAATGGTCCGATGCGCTGTCACTGCATGGCTAATCATCTGGAGGCATCACCGTGGTTAATGGCTGCACCCTATCCTCTTGTGAAAATGGTCCAAATGCTCTGTCACAGCATGGTTAATCATCTGAGGTTCTCGATCATACTGGAATATGATTCACCCTCCTTTTGCGTCTGTCACTACGCCCAGCACTCGCGAGTTTGAAGTTCGTCACAGTCATTCAATCCCTGAATCCTACTCGGAATACCACAGACAAGGTTTAGACTTTCTGGATTCTCATGAATGCCGCCATCAATCTAGCTTATACCACAAAAATTCTGATTAAGAGATCCAAGAGATACTCATTCAATCTAAGGTAGAACGGAAGTGGTTATCAGGCACGCGTTCGTAGGGGAATGACGATGATTGTCACGTTCATCACATTCATATTGAAGTGCGAATGAATATCTTAGAAGCGGAATAAGTTGAATTGAATAGAAAACAGTAGTACTTTACATTAATTCATGAGGAACAGCAGAGCTCCACACCTTAATCTATGGAGTGTAGAAACTCTACCGTTGAAAATACATAAGTGAAAGGTCCAGACATGGCCGAATGCCCAGCCCCCAAAACGTGATCACAGGATCAAAAATACAATCCAGGATGATCTAATACAATAGTAAAAAGTTCTATTTATAATAAACTAGCTATTAGGGTTTACAGAAATAAGTAATTAATGCATAAATCCACTTCCGGGGCCCACTTGGTGTGTGCTTTGGCTGAGCTTGAATGTTACACGTGCAGAGGCTCTTTCTGGAGTTGAACGCCAGGTTGTAACGTGTTTCTGGCGTTCAACTCTGGTTTGTGACATGTTTCTGGCGTTTAACTCCAGACAGCAGCGTAGAACTGGCGTTCAACGCCCTTTTACGTCGTCTAAACTCGGCCAAAGTATGGACTATTATATATTTCTGGAAAGCCCTGGATGTCTACGTTCCAACGCAATTGGAAGCGCGCCATTTTGAGTTCTGTAGCTCCAGAAAATCCACTTTGAGTGTAGGGAGGTCAGAATCCAACAGCATCAGCAGTCCTTCTTCAACCTCTGAATCTGATTTTTGCTCAAGTCCCTCAATTTCAGCCAGAAAATACCTGAAATCACAGAAAAACACACAAACTCATAGTAAAGTCCAGAAATGTGAGATTAACATAAAAACTAATGAAAACATCCCTAAAAGTAACTAGATCCTACTAAAAATATACTAAAAACAATGCCAAAAAGCGTATAAATTATCCGCTCATCACAACACCAAACTTAAATTGTTGCTTGTCCCCAAGCAACTAAAAATCAAATAGGATAAAAAGAAGAGAATATACTATAAATTCCAAACTATCAATGAAACATAGCTCCAATCAGATGAGCGGGACTTGTAGCTTTTTGCCTCTTGAATAGTTTTGGCATCTCACTTTATCCATTGAAGTTTAGAATGATTGGCATCTATAGGAACTTAGAGTTCAGATAGTGTCATTGATTCTCCTAGTTCAGTATGTTGATTCTTGAACACAGCTACTTTATGAGTCTTGGCCGTGGCCCTAAGCACTTTGTTTTCCAGTATTACCACCGGATACATAAATGCCACAGACACATAATTGGGTGAACCTTTTCAGATTGTGACTCAGCTTTGCTAAAGTCCCCAATTAGAGGTGTCCTGGGTTCTTAAGCACACTCTGTTTTTGCTTTGGACCTTGACTTTAACCCCTCAGTCTGAAGTTTTCACTTGACACCTTCACGCCACAAGCACATGGTTAGGGACAGCTTAGTTTAGCTGCTTAGGCCGGGATTTTATTCCTTTAGGCCCTCCTATCCACTGATGCTCAAAGCCTTGGGATCCTTTTTATTACCCTTGCCTTTTGGTTTTAAGGGTTACTGGCTTTTTGCTCTTGCATCTTGGTTTTAAGAGCTTTTGGCTTTTTCTGCTTGCTTTTTCTCTCCTTTTTTTTCGCCATTTTTTTTTCTGCAAGCTTTGTTTTTTTTTTTTTGTGCTTCTTTTTCTTGCTTCAAGAATCAATTTTATGATTTTTCAGATTATCAAATAACATGTCTCCTTGTCATCATTCATTCAAGAGCCAACATATTTAACATTCATAAACAAAAACTTCAAAAGACATATGCATTGTTCAAGCATTCATTCAGAAAACAAAAAGTATTGTCACCACATCAATATAATTAAACTAAGTTCAAGGATAAATTTGAAACTCATGTACTTCTTGTTCTTTTGAATTAAAATAATTTTCATTTAAGAGAGGCGATGGATTCATAGGACATTCATAACTTTAAGACAAAGTTACTAAATACTAATGATCATGTAATAAGACACAAACTTAGATAAGCACTTAACATAGAAAACGAAAAACAGAGAATGTAAGAACAAGGAATGAGTCCACCTTAGTGATAGTGGCGTTTCCTTCTTGAGGAACCAATGATGTCCTTGAGCTCTTCTATGTCTCTTCCTTGTCTTTGTTGCTCCTTCCTCATTGCTTTTTGATCTTCTCTAATTTCATGAAGGATGATGGAGTGCTCTTGATGTTCCACCCTTAATTGTCCCATGTTGGAACTTAATTCTCCTAGGGAGGTGTTGATTTGCTCCCAATAGTTTTGTGGAGGAAAATGCATTTGAGGCATCTCCGGGATCTCATGGTGCTGAGCTTCATGCGTCTCTTGAGCTCCATGAATGGGCTCTCTTGTTTGCTCCATCCTTTTCTTAGTGATGGGCTTCTCTTCCTCAATGGGAATGTCTCCTTCTATGTCAATCCCAGCCGAATTGCATAGATGGCAAATGAGGTGAGAAAAAGCTAACCTTGCCATAGTGGAGGACTTGTCAGCCACCTTGTAGAGTTCTTGAGGTATAATCTCATGAACCTCCACCTCTTCTCCAATCATGATGCTATGGATTATGATGGCCCGGTCTATAGTAACTTCAGACCGGTTGCTAGTAGGAATGATTGAGCATTGAATGAATTCCAACCATCATCTAGCTACAGGCTTAAGGTCCAGTCTTCTCAGTTGGACCGGTTTGCCTTTTGAGTCAGCCTTCCATTGAGCTCCTTCCACACATATGTCCATGAGGACTTGGTCCAACCTTTGATCAAAGTTGACTCTCCTTGTGTAGGGGCGTGCGTTCTCTTCCATCATTGGCAAGTTGAACGCCAACCTTACATTTTCCGGACTAAAATCTAATTAATTCCCCCGAACCATGGTGAGATAATTCTTTGGGTTCGGGTTCTTACTTTGATCATGGTTCCTTGTGATCCATGCATTAGCATAGAACTCTTGAACCATTAGAATTCCGACTTGTTGGATGGGGTTTGTTAGAACTTCCCAACCTCTTCTATGGATCTCATGTCGGATTTCTGGATACTCATTTCTCTTGAGTTTGAAAGAGACCTCGGGGATCACCTTTTTCTTGGCCACAACATCATAGAAGGGGTCTTGATGAGCTTTGGAGATGAATCTTTCCATCTCCCATGACTCGGAGGTGGAAGCTTTTGTCTTCCCTTTCCCTTTTCTAGAGGATTCTCCGGTCTTGGGTGCCATCAATGGTAATGGAAAAACAAAAAGCTTATGCTTTTACCACACCAAACTTAGAATATTGCTCGCCCTTGAGCAAGAAAAGAAAGAATAGATGAAGAAGAAGAAGAAAATATGGAGGAGAGGAGGGAGAGGTGTATTCGGCCAAGAAGGGGAAGAGAGGGTTGTGTTGTGTGAAAATGAAGAAGAATGGAGGGCTTTATATAGGGAAGGGAGGGGGGTTAAGGTTCGGCCATATGGGTGTGTTTGGGTGGGAAATTGATTTTGAATTTTGAAGGTAGGTGGAGTTTATGAGGTAGGTTTATGGGGAAGAGTGGATGGATGTTGAGAAGAGGGAAGAGAGTGAGTGGTGGTAGGTGGGGATCCTGTGGGATCCACAGATGCTGAGTTGATCCTGTGGGGTCCACAGATCCTGAGGTGTCAAGAAATTGCATCCCTGCACCCATTAGGCATGTAAAATGCCTTTGCATGTGATTCTGGCGTATAAACGCCGAATTGATGCTTGTTCTGGGCGTTCAACGCCTAGATGCAGCATATTTCTGGCGTTGAACGCCAGCCAGATGCTTGTTTCTGGTGTTCAGCGCCAGCTCTTCTTCACTGTGCATTTCTGGCGTCTGAACGCCAGGATGCTGCTTCTTTCTGGCGTTCAACGCCAGAAACATGCTCTGTTCTGGCGTTGAACGCCAGACAGATGCTCCTTACTGGCGTTTAAATGCCAGTGAGATCTTCCTCCAGGGTGTGATTTTTCTTCTGTTGTTTTTTATTCCGTTTTCAATTTTTATATTTATTTTGTGACTCCACATGATCATGAACCTAATAAAACATGAAAAACAATGAAAATAAAAATTAGATAAATAAAATTTGGTTGCCTCCCAACAAGCGCTTCTTTAATGTCAATAGCTTGACAGTGGGCTCTCATGGAACCTCACAGATGTTCAGAGCATTGTTGAGACTCCCCAACACCATACTTAGAGTTTGGATATGGGAGTTCAACACCAAACTTAGAGTTTGGTTGTGGCCTCCCAACACCAAACTTAGAGTTTGACTGTGGAGGCTCTAGTTGACTCTGTTTTGAGAGAGGCTTACTGTGCCTCTTTTCCATGTTTACAGAAGGATGACCTTGAGTTTTAAACACAAGGGAGTCCTCATTCAATTGAATGACTAGTTCGCCTCTGTCAACATCAATCACAGCTCTTGCTGTGGCTAGGAAGGGTCTTCTAAGGATGATGAATTCATCCTCATTCTTCCCAGTATCTAGGACTATGAAATCAGTAGGGATGTAAAGGCCTTCAACCTTTACTAACACGTCCTCTACTTGTCCATAAGCCTATTTTCTTGAATTGTCTGCCATCTCTAATGAGATTTTAGCAGCTTGCACCCCAAAGATTCCCAGTTTCTCTATTACAGAGAGGGACATGAAGTTTATCCCTGAACCAAGGTCACACAGAGCCTTTTCAAAGATCATGGTGCCTATGGTACAAGGTATTCAGAACTTTCCAGGATCCTGTTTCTTTTGAGGCAATGTCAGTTGATCCAGATCACTCAGTTCATTGGTGAACAAGGGAGGTTCATCTTCCCAAGTCTCAATACCAAATAATTTGGCATTCAGCTTCATGATTGCACCAAGGTACTTGGTAACTTGCTCCTTAGTAACATCCTCATTCTCTTCAGAAGAGGAATACTCATCAGAGCTCATGAATGGCATAAGGAGGTTTAATGGAATCTCTATGGTCTCTAGTTGAGCCTCAGATTCCTTTGGTTCCTCAAAGGGAAACTCCTTATTGATCACTGGACGTCCCAGGAGGTCTTCCTCCTTGGGATTCACGTCCTCCTCCTCTTTTGTGGTTTCGGCCATGATGGTCATTTCAATGGCCTTGCACTCTCCTTCTGGATTTTCTTCTGTATTACTTGGGAGAGTACTAGGAGGGATTTCAGTGACTCTTTTACTCAGCTGGCCCACTTGTGCCTCCAAATTTCTAATGGAGGACCTTGTTTCATTCATGAAACTTACAGTGGCCTTAGATAGATCAGAGACTAAATTTGCTAAATTAGAGGTATTTTGTTCAGAGTTCTCTGTCTGTTGCTGAGTGGATGATGGAAAAGGTTTACTATTGTTAAACCTATTTCTTCCACCATTATTAAAGCCTTGTTGAGGCTTTTGTTGATCCTTCCATGAGAGATTTGGGTGATTTCTCCATGAGGGATTATAGGTATTTCCATATGGTTCACCCATGTAATTCACCTCTGCTATTGCAAGGTTCTCAGGATCATAAGCTTCTTCTTCAGAAGATGCCTCTTGAGTACTGTTGGATGCAGCTTGCATTCCATTCAGACTCTGAGAAATCATATTGACTTGCTGAGTTAATATTTTATTCTGAGCCAATATGGCATTCAGAGTATCAATTTTAAGAACTCCCTTCTTCTGAGGCATCCCATTACTCACAGGATTCCTCTCAGAAGTGTACATGAACTGGTTATTAGCAAGCATGTCAATGAGTTCTTGAGCTTCTGCAGGCATTTTCTTTAGGTGAATAGATCCACCTGCAGAAGTATCCAATGACATCTTAGCTAATTCAGACAGACCATCATAGAATATATCCAGGATGGTCCATTCTGAAAGCATGTCAGAAGGACACTTTTTAGTCAGCTGCTTGTATCTCTCCCAAGCTTCATAGAGGGATTCACCTTCTTTCTGTCTGAAGGTTTGAATATCCACTCTAAGCTTACTAAGCTTTTGAGGAGGAAAGAACTTGGCTAAGAAAGCCGTGACCAGCTTATCCCAAGAGTTCAGGCTATCTTTGGGCTGAGAGTCCAACCACACTCTAGCTTTGTCTCTTACAGCAAATGGGAAAAGCATGAGCCTGTAGACTTCAGGGTCTACTCCATTAGTCTTAATAGTATCACAGATCTGCAAAAATTCAGTTAAGAACTGAAAAGGATCTTCAAATGGAAGTCCATGAAACTTGCAGTTCTGCTGCATCAGAGAAACTAATTGAGGTTTCAGCTCAAAGTTGTTTGCTCCATTGGTAGGGATGGAGATGCTTCTTCCATGTAAATTGGAATTAGGTGCAGTAAAGTCACCAAGCATCCTCCTTGCATTATTATTATTTTCGGCTGCCATCTCCTCTTCCTGTTCGAAAATTTCTGAAAGGTGCTTGCTGGATTGTTGTAATTTAGCTTCTCTTAGTTTCCTCTTTAGAGTCCTTTCAGGTTCTAGATCTGCTTCAACAAGAATGTTCTTGTCCTTGCTCCTGCTCATATGAAAAAGGAGGGAACAGAAAAATAATAATAGGGATCCTTTTTACCACAGTATAGAGGTCCCTATGTGAGTAGAAGAAAAGAAGAAGAAAAGAATGTAATGTAAGGAAAGAAACACAAGGGTGACGAGAGCAGAGATGTGAGGTGAAGAGAAGTGTTAGTAGATGAATAAATAAATAGAAGGAGATGAGAGAGAAGGATTTTTGAAAATTATTTTTGAAAAGAGGTTAGTGATTTTCGAAAATTAGGAGAAGAAATAAATTAAAATTAAAATTTGAAACAATTAGTTAATTAAAAAGAATT
Source organism: Arachis ipaensis (assembly GCF_059453495.1). Classification (NCBI taxonomy): domain Eukaryota; kingdom Viridiplantae; phylum Streptophyta; class Magnoliopsida; order Fabales; family Fabaceae; genus Arachis; species Arachis ipaensis. Next base: position 84,095,892 of record NC_142444.1, read on the forward strand.
TTTTTTAAAAAAAGAGGGAGATATTTTTGAAAATTAGAGAGAGAGTGTTAGTTAGGTAGTTTTGAAAAAGACAAGAAACAAACAAAAAGTTAGTTAGTTAGTTGAAACAAATTTGAAAATCAATTTTGAAAAGATAAGAAGATAAGAAGTTAGAAAAGATATTTTAAAATCAAATTTTTGAAAAAGATATGATTTTGAAAAATATAAGATAAAAAGATATTTTTGAAAAGATATGATTGAAATTAGTTTTGAAAAAGATTTGATTTTTAAAATCACAATTAATGACTTGATTCACAAGAAATCACAAGATATGATTCTAGAACTTAAAGTTTGAATCTTTCTTAACAAGTAAGTAACAAACTTGAAATTTTTGAATCAAAACATTAATTGTTGATGATATTTTCGAAAATTATGAGATAGAATGAAGAAAAATATTTTTGAAAAATATTTTAAAAATTTTCGAAAATAAATAAGAAAAGTGAAAAAGATGTGATTTTTGAAAAAGATTTTGAAAAAGATAAGATTTTTAAATTGAAAATTTGATTTGACTCATAAGAAACAACTAAGTTTTAAAAAGTTTTGAAAAAGTCAACTCAAATTTTTGAAATTTATGAGTGAAAAAGGGAAAGATATTTTTTTTATTTTTGAATTTTTAATGATGAAAGAGAAAAACATGAAAATGATGCAATGCATGAAAATTTTGGATCAAAACAATGAATGCATGCAAGAATGCAATGAATGTCAAGATGAACACCAAGAACACTTTGAAGATCATGATGAACATCAAGAACACATTTTTGAAAAATTTTCAAGAAAAGAAAACATGCAAGACACCAAACTTAAAATTTGACTCAAGACTCAAATAAGAAACACAAAATATTTTTGGTTTTTTTTTTATGATTTTATGATTTTTTTGTATTTTCTTTAAAATTTTTTTTTCGAAAAACATATGGAAAAAGAAAATAAGAAATCCAAAATCTTTAAGAAGAATTCTAGGAATCTTTCAATATTAGCCTAAAGCTCCAATCCAAGGGTTAGACATGGCTTAATAGCCAGTCAAGCTTCAGCAGTACAAGCAATTCTCTAACATGTGGAGGCCTCAGTCCAAAAGAATTTAGACATGGCTCTAGAGCTAGCCAGACTTCAACATGCTTCATGAAATACTAGAATTCATTCTTAAAATATTTTAGAATAATTTTCAAAAACATATGAGAAATTTTTGAAAGATTTTTTTTTTTAAAAAAAAAAATTTTGAAAACTTTTTCGAAAATAAAAGAAGAAAATTACCCAATCTGAGCAACATGATGAACCGTCAGTTGTCCAAACTCGAACAATCCCCGGCAACGGTGCCAAAAACTTAGTGCACAAAATTGTGATCTCAGGCAACGGCGCCAAAAACTCTGTACGCACGTCTTAATAAATCGTTTTTCATTCACAACTTCGATACAACTAACCAGCAAGTGCACTGGGTCGTCCAAGTAATAAACCTTACGTGAGTAAGGGTCGATCCCACGGAGATTGTTGGTATGAAGCAAGCTATGGTCATCTTGTAGATCTCAGTCAGGCGGATATCAAAAGGTTATGGAGTTTTCGAATAATGATAATAAATAACCAGAAAGTAAAGATAGAAATACTTATGTAATTCATTGGTGAGAATTTCAGATAAGTGTATAGAGATGCTTTCATTCCTCTGAACCTCTGCTTTCCTGCTATCTTCATCTAATCAGTCTTACTCCTTTCCATGGCTGGCTGTATGTAAGGACATCACCATTGTCAATGGCTACTTTTCATCCTCTCTGTGAAAATGGTCCGATGCGCTGTCACTGCATGGCTAATCATCTGGAGGCATCACCGTGGTCAATGGCTGCACCCTATCCTCTTGTGAAAATGGTCCAAATGCTCTGTCACAGCACGGCTAATCATCTGAGGTTCTCGATCATACTGGAATAGGATTCACCCTCCTTTTGCGTCTGTCACTACGCCCAGCACTCGCGAGTTTGAAGTTTGTCACAGTCATTCAATCCCTGAATCCTACTCGAAATACCACAGACAAGGTTTAGACTTTCCAGATTCTCATGAATGCCGCCATCAATCTAGCTTATACCACGAAGATTCTGATTAAGAGATCCAAGAGATACTCATTCAATCTAAGGTAGAACGGAAGTGATTATCAGGAACGCGTTCGTAGGGGAATGATGATGATTGTCACGTTCATCATATTCATATTGAAGTGCGAATGAATATCTTAGAAGCGGAATAAGTTGAATTGAATAGAAAACAGTAGTACTTTACATTAATTCATGAGGAACAGCAGAGCTCCACACCTTAATCTATGGAGTGTAGAAACTCTACCGTTGAATATACATAAGTGAAAGGTCCAGGCATGGCCGAATGGCCAGCCCCCAAAACGTGATCACAGGATCAAAAATACAATCCAGGATGATCTAATACAATAGTAAAAAGTTCTATTTATAATAAACTAGCTACTAGGGTTTACAGAAGTAAGTAATTAATGCATAAATTCACTTTCGGGGCCCACTTGGTGTGTGCTTGGGCTGAGCTTGAATGTTACACGTGCAGAGGCTCTTTCTGGAGTTGAACACCAGGTTGTAACGTGTTTCTGGCGTTCAACTCTGGTTTGTGACGTGTTTCTGGCGTTTAACTCCAGACAGCAGCGTAGAACTGGCGTTCAACACCCTTTTACATCGTCTAAACTCGGCCAAAGTATGAACTATTATATATTTCTGGAAAGCCCTGGATGTCTACGTTCCAACGCAATTCGAAGCGCGCCATTTTGAGTCTTGTAGCTCCAGAAAATCCACTTTGAGTGCAGGGAGGTCAGAATCCAACAGCATCAGCAGTCCTTCTTCAACCTCTGAATCTGATTTTTGCTCAAGTCCCTCAATTTCAGCCAGAAAATACCTGAAATCACAGAAAAACACACAAACTCATAGTAAAGTACAGAAATGTGAATTTAACATAAAAACTAATGAAAACATCCCTAAAAGTAACTAGATCCTACTAAAAACATACTAAAAACAATGCCAAAAAGCGTATAAATTATCCGCTCATCAGTTGGGTTGGCCCAATCGTCTGAAGAAGGAAGCCTTTGAGCAGGTTTGTGACCCAGGGCCTCCGTCTGACTTGTGTGTGAGAGAATGGGGGTGGTACCTGCAAGAACACTCCGATGCCTAAGTCAGCAAGGGAACGAAGCAAGTCTAGAGAGTATTGGGCTTAGTGATACCTGAGGAGTGTCAGTGTATTTATAGTGGTGAACCCATAACCACCGTTGGAGTAGTTCCACCTTTTAAGGGGAAATAACCGTCCCTTTATCTTAGGGAAGTTGGGATATGGCTCCTGGAAGTGGGTGGAGAGATTTTAGGGGCAGTTACTCATTTGAGTGAGCGCTTATCTGCCAGCTAACCTTCGTTCCCGACTTCTTTAGAGCAAGTCGTCGCAAGAACCGACTTCGCAGGACAAAGGTCAACGTAGGGTGAGGCTCAATCCTTTGGATTAGGCCTTTCGTTTGGACTTGGGTCTTAACGTTGGGTTAGGGTATGAACAAAACTTAAAAGTATTATGTTTGGACAAGATTAAAATAGTCTCAGTGATTATCTTTATTATTTCAAATAATATTTATATTTATTAAAATTTAGGATGTTCCTATTAGTATTGTGAAAATTGTTCCCTTTTACTATTTGTATTATTAAGATTTCGATTATCGTCATTAGGTTTGAGTTGATTAACAACTAATTTAATCGAAATTTTGTATATGATTATTCTACTTTCACAAGTCTAACAAAAATAAAATTTCTACAATGTCTATATATTTATGATATTGTAATAATTATGTAGTGAAAATAAAAAATAGAATTATCTTAAACAAGCAAGTTTATGTTTGTTTGGTTTTTTTTTTTTTTTTTTTTTTTGCTTTCTTTTAATTATTATTTGGATTAATTGTATTGTTCATATAATTATCGATTGATATCGTGTAAAGAAAAAATATCAACATTACACATATAATTTCTCTGTATAAACGTGCATTTGAATTTAACATTATTGGATGTAAACATTAAAAATTTTTTTCAGATTATCTGTTGAAAATAAGTAAATAATACATGATGCATGGGCCTTCGACTAGTATGGATATGGATAGAGGGAAAATCGTTGCTCATGGTATGGCAAAAGTGGGTGGAACTATATGCTGCTTAGTTTTAGATGTTAGTAGTTTTTTAAGCAATTAAACGTATATGCCTAAAATTTTGTTATAACGTAATTAAATCTTCTTTAAAACTAATTATAGTATTTGATGCAATGTTAAATTTAGCTGATGCCAAGCCGTTCCAAATTCAAAGCATTATTTGCAACTCCTTCAATTACGACTCTTACTCTCCATCATCGATTCCCAACCGTCTCCAATTTTCTCAGCCATGAAACAATAACGCCATGAAACAAGAGGGGGAAAAAAGGTGACAAAACAAAAACAAAAAACAACAGCAAAACAATAACACTAACAAAATCAAAGCAATAAAAACACAGATACACACACACAGAGTTGGAATTGAAAGAACATACAGAACAAGCAAACATTGAAACACAAAAGAAGAAAACCCCCAAAAGAAAAACACACTATCCACCATTGTCCTCTTGCCTGGTTTGGCCTCTCCAACCCAGGTAGCTAGATCTATAGTTTTCTAAGCCTCTATGTATGAGTGACTTAATTAGGTAGCACCTTGATAAACACTTAAACTACTCCCACTTCATTTTTTTCCTTGGCGTACAGGACAAAAAAAAAAATAACCCAAATACCGTCATGCCACGTTAGTTTTCCACAATTCCTGTACGCCTCTCTCTCTCTCTCTCTCTCTTCGATCATATCTCTCTCTTCGATCATGAATAATATCCCCAGAACCAATAAGCTATTCCCATTCTTGTGCCTTGTTTGTATAACGGTATTGTTGAATGCAATTCGTGGTTCATCAAAACCAAACAAGGCAGAGTCACTGATCTTGGGATGCGGCTTGGAAGAAGGCGGTGGCAAAGATGCAGACGGAAGACAATGGGAACCAGACAACAAGTACGTATCAGGGGACAAATCGGTCATTTCAAAAGCTTCCTTCCAAGACCCTTCGCTTCTCTCCGTGGTTCCTTACATGACAGCAAGAATCTTCCCATCAGAAGCCACCTACAAATTCTCCGTTCAACCGGACAAGCGTTACTGGCTCAGGCTCCATTTCTACCCCGCTCTTTACTCTAATTTCGACCCTTCCAATTCATATTTCTCCGTAACCGCCAACGGCGTTGTTCTTTTAACAAATTTCAGTGCATCAATCACGTGTCAGGCTCTCAGTCAGGCCTACATTGACAGAGAGTATTCATTGGCACCTCTCAATTCCGACTCCCTCACTCTCACCTTCAAGCCATCGGAGAATCACAACGGCGCTTTCGCCTTCGTCAACGGCATTCAACTAATCCAGATGCCCGACTTGTTTGATACAGCTGCAATGGTAGGCTTTGCTGAACAATCAGTCGATTTAAAAGCTATGCATTCTCAGACCATGTTTAGATTAAACGTCGGCGGGCAATTCATATCGGCAACGCAAGATTCCGGTCTAAGCCGGATGTGGTACGACGACACACCATATCTCTTCGGAGCGGCAACCGGCGTCACGACCCAAGCTGCCAAAGATGTCATGATCAATTACCAATCCATGCCGCAATACGTAGCTCCTCCTAGTGTTTACTCTACGTCAAGATCCATGGGGGAGGATAAGGATGTCAACCTTCACTACAATCTCACATGGGTTTTTAGCGTGGATCCTAATTCCATGTACCTTATTAGGTTGCATTTTTGTGATTACTACTATTCCAAAGTGAATGAGCTCGTCTTCCAGATCTTTCTCAACAACCAAACGGTTACAAATGTATTTGATGTGATTGCGGTGTCAGGTGGAAAAGGGGTTCCAACGTATAAAGACTTCGTGGTGTATACCCAAGGAAATGAAGGCTTTAGCAATAACCTTTGGCTTGCACTTCACCCTTCGGTTGAGCAAAAACCTTCGTATTACGATGCATTGCTTAACGGGGTTGAGATTTTCAAGGTCAATGACACAGACTTGTCCGGTCCTAATCCTCTGCCTTCCGCAATGCTGGAAGAGCACGAGGAAAAGGAAAGGAGCTTTGCAGAAGACGACGACGGCATTTCCGCTGCCATTAAAAAGCACATCGTCATAGGTGGAGCTGCAGGGGGTGCTGGTTTCGCCGTGGTCGCTGCAATTCTTATAGTTGCTCATAGGAACAAAAAGAAGGCTCCAGCTTCTTACTCCAACACTTCAAGTTGGTTGCCCGTTTATGCGAACACGCACACCAATGGGACCAAATCCACGGTGTCAGGGAAGAGTAACGGCGGTGGTAGCAACCACTTGTCAGCCATGACTCAGGGACTCTGCCGGTACTTCTCGTTACAAGAGATGAAGCAGGCAACGAAAAATTTCGACGAGTCGAATGTTATTGGCGTTGGAGGGTTTGGCAAAGTTTACAAGGGCGTCATCGACAATGGCTTCAAAGTAGCAATCAAGAGATCAAACCCGCAATCAGAACAAGGAGTGAATGAATTTCAAACAGAGATAGAAATGCTTTCCAAGTTAAGGCACAAGCATTTGGTTTCGTTGATCGGATTCTGTGAAGAAGGTGATGAGATGTGCCTTGTTTATGACTACATGGCTCTTGGCACCTTAAGGGAACATCTTTACAAGGGAAACAAACCATTGGAGACTCTAACATGGAAGCAAAGGTTGGAAATATGCATTGGAGCCGCAAGAGGGCTTCATTACCTTCACACTGGGGCCAAATACACAATCATCCATAGAGATGTAAAAACAACTAACATCCTTCTTGATGAGAATTGGGTTGCCAAGGTCTCGGATTTCGGTTTGTCAAAAACCGGTCCAAACATGAATCAAGGCCATGTTACCACCGTGGTGAAGGGTAGTTTTGGATATTTGGATCCAGAATACTTTAGGAGGCAACAGTTGACTGAAAAGTCTGACGTGTACTCGTTCGGGGTGGTTCTGTTCGAGGTGTTGTGTGCTCGGCCCGCATTGAATCCAAACCTTCCAAAAGATCAAGTTAGCCTTTCGGATTGGGCTCTTCAGTGCAAGAGAAAAGGAACATTGGAGAACATCATTGATCCTTGTCTGAAAGGGAAGATCAACCCGGAGAGCTTGAACAAGTTCGCCGATACTGCCGAGAAGTGTTTGTCCGATTGTGGACTCGATCGTCCCTCCATGAATGACTTGTTGTGGAACCTTGAATTTGCTCTCAACTTGCAAGAGAATCCTGATGCTTCACATGATGAAATTCATCAGTTTGAAGAAGTGAACTTGAATGACAATAATGACATGGCGGCACATGCTACGTAAACTTGAGCCTTAGAAATGACTAGTTTAATATTCTTGGTGGCAAATGTATTTTTCAATCCGCAAGCCAAACACTAATTCGTCTTAAATTAGTTTTTTTTAAAAGTTTGTCATATAGAAAAAAGACGAAGTTTGCATTGTAACTTTTTATTTCCTTCTAATTTCTATTAATCACTTCTAATATTAATATTAAAAGTAAAAAATGTAACAATTGTATATTATATTGTATATACCATTTCTCTTTCACACATGTCTCGAGAGAAAAATATAAAAAAAAATAAAATAAAAGATAGCTTCTGTTGAAGATAGAAAGTACCTGTTTGGAGTTCATGATATAAATACTTGCAATTTGCGTTACTTTGTAAGGGGTTTTTTTTAGTACTTTATTTTTAAAGAGGTGATTGCTGTTCATGATATAAATACTTGCAATTTGCGTTACTTTGTAAGGGTTTTTTTTTTTTAGTACTTTATTTTTAAAAAGGTGATTGCTTCCATACAATTACTAATTTATACATACTCATACGAAATAAAAGATGAATAAATAAAAATTTATCACATGAGCTATATTTATCTACATCAACATTTTTTTATTTATATTTTAAAAATTATTATATTATTATATATACAAAAATACTCTGATTAATAATTATAAAAAGACAAAATATATCTTTTCAATTATTTTGTTAAATAACTAAATATTTTTTTATTTCTATCACAGAAATTTTCTGTTTTCAATAACAACTAAAATAAAATTCAAATCATCAAATCATTTCAAAAAAAAAAAAAAACAATTAACTTTAAAAATAATTCTAATTTTAAAAAAAATATGTTATTTGTGTTTGTTCTTGTTTTTTACCCTAACTCACTGTTCTTGTTCTTTACTCTATCCTACCTAAAAAAATCAATTCTCTCAGTCATTTTCTCCCTCTCCTTTCTCGCTGGTTGCTTCCCCAACTTGTCTCCGCTGCATGCTCTCCTGCTTCTCGCCGTCCTGTTATCGCCCGTGCCCTGCCTTGTCCCGCCTTCGCCGCCGTCTTTCGTGCCATCGCGCTGTCGCTACCCTGCCTCGCGCTATTGGGCTGTTGATGCCTTGCCTCATGTCGTCTAAGGTATGTTAGCATTTTTGTTATCGATTCACAAGGTATATTGGTCTGTAAACACAAAACCTAAATTTTCAGTTTGTGAAAATCAATGGATACAAGAGAGACAGAGAGATAAACCTTTCACCCAAGAGTGTGGGTACACTTTATCCCAGGAAATACGACGGGCACTATTTCCCATGAGTGTGGCGGGCACTATATCCCGAGAGTGTGGCGGACACTATATTCTAAGAGTGTAAAGGTATGCCAGAGAGACGATATCCGGGTTAGCTGCCGGATGTGTCGGGTTTCGACGATATAACCGACACGTGAGCTCACGGCCAGTAGCATAAACATACATCATATGCATATGTGTGCTTTGTTTGACTGTGCATTAATTGGGCTTGCCTTTGTGATTATTATGCTCACTTGCTAAATTTGCTATATGCTGTAACTATATTCTACTTGTGTTTGCTTTGTCTGCATTGCTTGCCTGTGCTCTGGAGTTTTGGAGGGACGAAGGAAGGTGAGAAGCTAAAAGAATCAAGTTAAATCAAGTTAGAATTTTAAGACCCTTAGCTGACCTACCTTATTTATGGTTGAAAAGTATAGCTTTAAGGTTTAAATCTGAGAGTCGGAGTTCTAGGATTGCCTTCGGCTTTCCCCATACCTTATATGTTAGTTATGTGGGCACTTTAAAAATGTTGAGAACCTTAGGTTCTCACCCCATACATATTTTGTGATTTTCAGATGTAGGACGTTAGACACCTCGCTAAGGCATACTGGGAGCTTCTAAAAGCGAAGGAATTTTATGTTTTAGGCCTCTATTTTAGTTTATGATGTATATATAGATACTCTTATATCTCCACTGTATATGTATGTTAAGTTTATCCCTCTTAGAGGTTGATTTGGAGAAACAGGTTCTATAAACTGTATTTTGGGTCATTTTGGGATTCTCATGTATATATGTATATATATATATATATATAGATGTATGTATGCTCTGGCCGGTTTTAACTTCGCAAGCCAGGTCAAAAGCTTTGTTATCTGTATCTTTAGAATTCTTTTCTATGTATATATGTACATGGCACCTTGCTCTTATCTCATCTGGTTTACGTTTATCACTTACGCGAGTGATGCGCATTTCTGTTTAACGCTTTTGTTTATCTTTTCTTCAAAAGGCTCTTAGATAAAACCAATTTTCACCTATATTATATTTATGTATTTTTTTTAGAGGTCGTAATACCTCACCATCTCTGATTTACGTCCTAGGCTTAAAGCTTTGTGTGGTATGGTGTTACATTATGGTATTAGAGTAGTTCATTCTTGTAAGGCCTGAGGGACGGACTGACTATGCTTCTGGGCATACTCTGGGTGTCTGTATGGTGCATGCGAAATTGTTACTCAGGTTGTAAAATTTATTGTTCGTTCTCTCCCTGGTAATGGCTCCAAAAACGTATGCACAGTACCATGGTCCAAGCATAACTTCACAACTTCGCACAACTAACCAGCAAGTGCACTGGGTCGTCCAAGTAATAAAACCTTACGTGAGTAAGGGTCGATCCCACGGAGATTGTTGGTATGAAGCAAGCTATGGTCATCTTGTAAATCTCAGTCAGGCGGATATCAAATGGTTATGGAGTTTTTGAATAATAATAATAAATAAACAGAAAATAAAGATAAAAATACTTATGTAAATCATTGGTGAGAATTTCAGATAAGCGTATAGAGATGCTTTCGTTCCTTTGAATCTCTGCTTTCCCGCTGTCTTCATCCAATCAGTCTTACTCCTTTCCATGGCAAGCTTTCTGTAAAGGCATCACCGTTGTCAATGGCTACATCCCATCCTCTTTGTGAAAATGGTCCAAATGCTCTGTCACGGCATGGCTAATCATCTGGAGGTTCTCGATCATACTGGAATAGGATTTACTATCCTTTTGCGTCTGTCACTACGCCCAGCACTCGCGAGTTTGAAGTTCGTCACAGCCATCCCTTCCCAGATCCTACTCGGAATACCACAGACAAGGTTTAGACTTTCTGGATCTTAGGAATGGCCATCCCACGGGTTCTAACTTATACCACGAAGACACTAATAACTCGGACTCGGTCCCCTGTATCAGATATCCAAGAGATATTCATTCTAGCTTGTTTGCATGTAGAACGGAAGTGTTTGTCAGGCACGCGTTCATAAGTGAGAATGATGATGAGCGTCACATAATCATCACATTCATCATGTTCTTGGGTGCGAATGGATATCTTAGAAGCGGAATAAGTTGAATTGAATAGAGAAACAGTAGTACTTTGCATTAAATCATGAGGAACAGCAGAGCTCCACACCTTAATCTATGGAGTGCAGAAACTCTACCGTTGAAAATACATAAGTGATGAAGGTTCAGGCATGGCCGAATGGCCAGCCCCCATGAAAGTCTAAGATAGCATAAAACTGATCAAAGATGCCTAATACAATAGTAAAAAGTCCTATTTATACTAAACTAGTTACTAGGGTTTACAGAAGTAAGTAATTGATGCATAAATCCACTTCCGGGGCCCACTTGGTGTGTGCTTGGGCTGAGCTTTAATGTTACACGTGCAGAGGCTCTTTCTGGAGTTGAACGCTAGGTTGTAACATGTTTCTGGCGTTCAACTCTGGTTCGTGACGTGTTTCTGGCGTTTAACTCCAGACTGCAGCGTAGAACTGGCGTTCAACGCCCTTTTTTGTCATCTAAACTCGGCCAAAGTATGGACTATTATATATTGCTGGAAAGCCCTGGATGTCTACTTTCCAACGCAATTAAAAGCGCGCCATTTTGAGTTCTGTAGCTCCAGAAAATCCACTTTGAGTGCAGGGAGGTCAGAATCCAACAGCATCAGCAGTCCTTCTTCAACCTCTGAATCTGATTTTTGCTCAAGTCCCTCAATTTCAGCCAGAAAATACCTGAAATCACAGAAAAACACATAAACTCATAGTAAAGTCCAGAAATGTGAATTTAACATAAAAACTAATGAAAACATCTCTAAAAGTAACTAGATCATACTAAAAACATACTAAAAACAATGCCAAAAAGCGTATAAATTATCCGCTCATCACAACACCAAACTTAAATTGTTGCTTGTCCCCAAGCAACTGAAAATCAAATAGGATAAAAAGAAGAGAATATACTATAAATTCCAAACTATCAATGAAACATAGCTCCAATCAGATGAGCGGGACTTGTAGCTTTTTGCCTCTTGAATAGTTTTGGCATCTCACTTTATCCATTGAGGTTCAGAATGATTGGCATCTATAGGAACTCAGAGTTTAGATAGTGTTATTGATTCTCCTAGTTCAGTATGTTGATTCTTGAATACAGCTACTTTATGAGTCTTGGCCGTGGCCCTAAGCACTTTATTTTCCAGTATTACCACCGAATACATAAATGCCACAGACACATAACTGGGTGAACCTTTTCAGATTGTGACTCAGCTTTGCTAAAGTCCCCAATTAGAGGTGTCCAGAGTTCTTAAGCACACTCTTCTTTTGCTTTGGACCTTGACTTTAACCGCTCAGTCTCAAGTTTTCACTTGACACCTTCACGCCACAAGCACATGGTTAGGGACAGCTTGGTTTAGCCACTTAGGCCAGGATTTTATTCCTTTAGGCCCTCCTATCCACTGATGCTCAAAGCCTTGGGATCCTTTTTATTTACCCTTGCCTTTTGGTTTTAAGGGTTATTGGCTTTTTTCTCTTGCCTTTTGGTTTTAAGAGCTTTTGGCTTTTTCTGCTTACTTTTTCTCTTTTTCTTTCTATTTTTTTTCGCCATTTTTCTTCTTTTTTTTTTCTGCAAGCTTTGTATTCACTGCTTTCTCTTGCTTCAAGAATCATTTTTATGATTTTTCAGATTATCAAATAACATGTCTCCTTGTCATCATTCTTTCAAGAGCCAACATATTTAACATTCTTAAACAACAACTTCAAAAGACATATGCACTGTTCAAGCATTCATTCAGAAAACAAGAAGCATTGTCACCACATCAAAATAATTAAACTAAGTTCAAGGATAAATTCGAAACTTATGTACTTCTTGTTCTTTTGAATTAAAACATTTTTCATTTAAGAGAAGTGATGGATTCATAGGACATTCATAACTTTAAGACAAAGTTACTAAACACTAATGATCATGTAATAAGACACAAACATGGATAAGCACTTAACATAAAGAAAACGAAAAACAGAGAATTTAAGAACAAGGAATGAATGCACCTTAGTGATGGTGGCGTTTCCTTCTTGAGGAACCAATGATGTCCTTGAGCTCTTCTATGTCTCTTCCTTGTCTTTGTTGCTCCTCCCTCATTGCTTTTTGATCTTCTCTAATTTCATGAAGGATGATGGAGTGCTCTTGATGTTCCACCCTTAATTGTCTCATGTTGGAACTTAATTCTCCTAGGGAGGTGTTGATTTGCTCCCAAAAATTCTGTAGAGGAAAGTGCATCCCTTGAGATATCTCAAGGATTTCTTGATGATGAGCTTCCTCATGTGTTTCTTGAGCTCCATGAGTGGGCTCTCTTGTTTTCTCCATCTTTTTCTTAGTGATGGGCTTCTCTTCCTCAATGGGAATGTCTCCTTCTATGTCAATCCCAGCCGAATTGCATAGATGGCAAATGAGGTGAGGAAAAGCTAACCTTGCTATAGTGGAGGACTTGTCAGCCGCCTTGTAGAGTTCTTGAGGTATAATCTCATGAACTTCCACCTCTTCTCCAATCATGATACTATAGATCATGATGGCCCGGTCTATAGTAACTTCAGACCGGTTGCTAGTGGGAATGATTGAGCGTTGAATGAACTCCAACCATCCTCTAGCTACAGGCTTAAGGTCCAATCTTCTAAGTTGAACCGGTTTGCCTTTTGAGTCAATCTTCCATTGAGCTCCTTCCACACATATGTCCATGAGGACTTGGTTCAACCTTTGATCAAAGTTGACTCTCCTTGTGTAGGGGCGTGCGTTCTCTTCCATCATTAGCAAGTCAAACGCCAACCTCACATTTTCTGGACTAAAATCTAAGTATTTCCCCCGAACCATGGTGAGATAATTCTTTGGGTTCGGGTTCTTACTTTGATCATGGTTCTTAGTGATCCATGCATTGGCATAGAACTCTTGAACCATTAGGATGCCGACTTGTTGGATGGGGTTTGTTAGAACTTCCCAACCTCTTCTTTGGATTTCATGTCGGATCTCCGGATACTCATTTCTCTTGAGCTTGAAAGGGACCTCGGGGATCACCTTCTTCTTGGACACAACATCATAGAAGTGGTTTTGATGAGCTTTGGAGATGAATCTTTCCATCTCCCATGACTCGGAGGTGGAAGCTTTTGTCTTCCCTTTCCCTTTTCTAGAGGATTCTCCGGTCTTGGGTGCCATCAATGGTAATGGAAAAACAAAAAGCTTATGCTTTTACCACACCAAACTTAGAATATTGCTCGCCCTCGAGCAAGAGAAGAAAGAATAGATGAAGAAGAAGAAGAAAATATGGAGGAGAGGAGGGAGAGGTGTATTCGGCCAAGAAGGATAAGAGAGGGTTGTGTTGTGTGAAAATGAAGAAGAGTGGAGGGCTTTATATAGGGAGGGGAGGGGGGTTAGTTTCGGCCATATAGGGTGGGTTTGGGTGGGAAATTGATTTTGAATTTTGAAGGTAGGTGGAGTTTATGAGGTAGGTTTATGGGGAAGAGTGGATGGATGTGAGTGGTGAAGTGGTGATAGGGAAGAGAGATTGAGGTGATTGGTGAAGAGTTTTGGGGAAGAGTGTTTATTGGGAAGAGAGGATGAACATTGAGAAGAAGGAAGAGAATGAGTGGTGGTAGGTGGGGATCCTGTGGGGTTCACAGATTTTGAGTTGATCCTGTGGGGTCCACAGATCCTGAGGTGTCAAGGATTTACATCTCTGCACCAATTAGGCATGTAAAATGCCTTTGCATGCAATTCTGGCATTTAAATGCCGAATTGATGCTTGTTCTGGGCGTTCAGCGCCCAGATGCAGCATATTTCTGGTGTTGAACGCCAGCTAGATGCTTGTTTCTGGCGTTCAGCGCCAGCTCTTCCTCAGTGTGCATTTCTGGCGTCTGAACGCCAGGATGCTGCTTGTTTCTGGCGTTCAACGCCAGATCCATGCTTTGTTCTGGTGTTGAACGCCAGCCAAATGCTCCTTACTGGCGTTTAAATGCCAGTAAGTCCTTCCTCCAGGGTGTGATTTTTCTGCTACTGTTTTTTATTTTTCTTGAATTTTTTCAGTTGTTTTTGTGACTCCACATGATCATGAACCTATGAAGACATATAACTAATAAAAAATATAATTAAATAAAAATTGGGTTGCCTCCCAACAAGCGCTTCTTTAATGGCAATAGCTTGATAGTGGGCTCTCATGGAGCCTCACAGATGTTCAGAGCATTGTTGAGACTCCCCAACACTAAACTTAGAGTTTGACTGTGGGGGCTCCGGTTGACTCTATTTTGAGAGAAGCTTACTGTGCCTCTTTTTCATGTTTACAGAAGGATGTCCTTGAGTTTTAAACTCAAGGGAGTCCTCATTCAATTGAAGGACTAATTCACCTCTATCAACATCAATCACAGCTCTTGTTGTGGCTAGGAAGGGTCTTCCAAGGATGATGGATTCATCCTCATCCTTCCCAGTATCTAGGATTATAAAATCAGCAGGGATGTAAAGGCTTCAACCTTTACTAACATGTCCTCTACTTGTCCATAAGCCTGTTTTCTGGAATAGTCTGCCATCTCTAATGAGATTTTAGCAGCTTGTACCTCAAAGAGTCCCAATTTCTCCATTACAGAGAGTGGCATAAGGTTTATTCCTGACTCCAGGTCACATAGAGCCTTCTCAAAGGTCATGGTGCCTATGGTACAAGGTATTAGGAACATTCCAGGATCCTGTTTCTTCTGAGGCAATCTCAGTTGATCCAATGCATTTAGTTCATTGGTGAACAGGGGAGGTTCATCTCCCCAAGTCTCATTACCAAATAAATTGGCATTCGGCTTCATGATTGCACCAAGGAACTTGGCAACAGGCTCTTCAGTAACATCTTCATTCTTTTCAGAAGAGCAGTACTCTTCAGAGCTCATGAATGGCATAAGGAGGTTCAATGGAATCTCTATAGTCTCTAGATGAGCCTCAGATTCCTTTGGTTCCTCAAAGGGAAACTCCTTATTGATCACTGGACGTCCCAGGAGGTCTTCCTCCTTGGGATTCACGTCCTCCCCTTCCTCTTTGGATTCGGCCATGATGGTTATATCAATGGCCTTGCACTCTCCTTTTGAATTTTCTTCTGTATTGCTTGGGAGAGCACTAGGAGGGATTTTAGTGATTTTCTTACTCAGCTGTCCCACTTGTGCTTCCAAATTTCTAATGGAGGACCTTGTTTCATTCATGAAACTCACAGTGGCCTTAGATAGATCAGAGACTAAGTTTGCTAAATTAGAGGTATTTTGTTCAGAGTTCTCTGTCTGTTGCTGAGTGGATGACGGAAAAGGCTTGCTATTGCTAAACATGTTTCTTCCACCATTGTTAAAGCCTTGTTGAGGCTTTTGTTGATCCTTCCATGAGAGATTTGGGTGATTTCTCCATGAGGGATTATAGGTGTTTCCATAGGATTCACCCATGTAATTCACCTCTGCAATTGCAGGATTCTCAAGATCATAAGCTTCTTCTTCAGAAGATGCCTCTTGAGTACTGTTGGATGCAGCTTGCATTTCATTCAGACTCTGAGAAATCATATTGACTTGCTGATGCCAAGGCATCTTAAGCTAGTTTCACTAGCATTTTTTATGTTATTTTTAGTTGTTTTATGCATTTTCTTGAGCCTTAAGTAATCATTTGGGCCAAATAGTCATGCTTGTCTTAAATCATTCAAACATGAAGATTTTGATGCAAATTCCATGAGTTTTTAGTTATATTCCTTGAAAGCTATGAATGGAAGAATTCTCATGAATTTTTGCAAGACTTTGATGCAATTGTTTGGATGATTTCAGGGAAGAAGAGGCTAAGCAAGGAAGCAACAAAATCAATAAAGGAAGCTTGAATATCACATGTGGAGTTTAAGTTCCAGTTTAAGCCTAAACTGGAGCTTAAACGCCAAAATCATGAAGGATAAGAAATGCTGGGATTGAAGTTTAACCTCCAGTTTGACCTCAAACTGGAGGTTAAACGCCAGAATGAAAAGCCTCACTAAAGAAGCATTCCACGTTTAACCTCCAGTTTGACCTCAAACTGGAGGTTAAACGCCAGAATGATAATGCCACCCAAGGAGGAGTTCCACGTTTAACCTCCAGTTTGACCTCAAACTGGAGGTTAAACGCCAGAACCAGGAAGAGTACCAGGGAGCCATTCCACGTTTAACCTCCAGTTTGACCTCAAACTGAAGGTTAAACGTGTTCGACACCTCCAGGGCTACCATTCTAAGCATTCCACGTTTAACCTCCAGTTTGACCTCAAACTGGAGGTTAAACGTGTTCGACCTCCAGGGCTGCCCTTCCTTTATCCACGTTTAAGCTTCAGTTTAACCTTAAACTGAAGCTTAAACGTGTTATATGGAACAGCTTGACCATGCCTTCTTCAAACATAAATAACTTGAGCTACAAAACTCCAAATGAGGTGATTCAAAATGCATTGGAAAGAAGACATCTAGAGCTTTCCAAGCATATATGGCATGCATGGTGGATACTAAAAATTGAGGGAGAAAACAGCCCCGTAATGTGCATAGAAGAGCATAGTACCAACATGCAATCAGGCCAGCTGACCTCTTCACCTTCCATGGAGTATAACTCGAGTTGTAGAGATCCAATTGAGGTGCTTCCAGTTGCGTTAGAAAGCTGACATCCATAGCTTTCCAACGAGGTATAATAGTCTATATTTGGCATCAAATTGGCAAGGTTGACAAGAGAACAAAGTGACGACTCAAGAAAGGGGGTGCAACATTTGAGTGTATTTTAATGGATCATTATCCTTTTTGGATCAATTATGTCACTCAGCCCTTCAAGCAAGCAAGGCCCATCAACAACACCAAATCAAGGCCACAAGAATCATCTAGAATAGTTTATTTTCATTTGATTGTAATTTGCTTTGAATTTCATTTTCATTTTGGAATTTAGGGAGCCTATTTAAAGGCCTTAGTTTTTGCATTTGAAGGGGGGGATATCAGGGGAATCCAGCCCCTGATGGGGACCTTGACTTTCACTTTTAGCTAGTTTTCCTTTTCTTTGTAATTGAATTCAGAGCTATGACTCACTAAACCCCCTTTCATTGGGTTAGGGAGCTCTATTGTAATTCAATGAATCAATAATAGTTTATCTTCTTCTTCAATCTTTTCTCTTGAATTTTGTTAGAAAGCTTCTCGATCTAATTCCATTGAGTAGTTGTCTTGGGAAAGAAACTACTCATACTTGGAATCCTTCGGAGCCTTGGGAAAGGAATGGAGGATTCATGCTAGAGAAGCTTTCTCACAGTGGATTGGATTGGGGTTTGGATGGATATTGTGACATGTAATCCTACCAAATTGTGGTTCATGAAATTGTGTGGTATAATCAGTGATCAAGCATCATCTCTTCTTATGAACATTTAAACCAAGGGATTGGGAATTTGTTTGTTTTTAGAGAGCATTGGTGAGCCAAGGAATTGGGATCCAATCATATAAGATTGCCAAGCAAAATTCAATGAATGCATTGGTTGAGGAAGAGATATACATGTTTTGATTCGGAGATTTCAATATCTCCTAAACCCAATGAATTCCCCATTTCTGATTTCCACTTTCTCTTTACATTCTGCAATTCAATTCTTGCAATCATCCCCACTCCCTTTTAATTTCAGCAATTTACATTCTGCTCTTTAATTCATGCAATTTAAGATTCAGCCATTTAATTTTCTTGTCATTTACTTTTCCCGCCAATTTTACATTCCGCAAATCTCATCTCAAATCTTGATTCCGCTCAACTAGAACACACTTCTAATCCGAATTGTTCACTCAACCAATCCTTGTGGGATTCGACCTCACTCTATTGTGAGTTTTTACTTGACGACGATAACCGGTGCACTTGCCGGAAGGAATTTTGCCGATCGTGCAATTTCCTAAATCGTAGCATAACACGTTTATGCGCATCAAGTTTATGGCGCCGTTGCCGGGGATTGGTTTTCGATTGACAATTCTCCAATTGGAAGTTAACTAGATTGAGCAATTTTTCTTTTCTTTTGTTAATAGTTTTTGTTTTAGTTTATTACTGCTAATTTCTGCAAATTTTAATTTGTTTTCTTTGCTCATTCACTTGTTAGCATACTAACCACCAGCTGTTTGTGATATTGCCTCACTATGGGATTTCCACTATCTTTGGATGAGTATTGTTTGAGACTGGGCACATTGCAAAAAAGAAAGGAGTATCCATCATCTTTTGGTCAATCAAAATCCATGAGAAACTCTCCACCACCACAGAATGATTCATGTTATTATGCTCATGGTGGGTGGGAGTATCAGGAACAGGAAACGGGGTACTTCCCAGAGCCACAAAATGGTCCATGTTTGGGTGATTTTGATCACTACTCAAGTTGTGGCTGGGAAGATCAAAACCAAAGAGATTTCACTTATTCACACCCCATTCATCAAGAGCCATCACCTCTGAATTATCCAACCTCACCTCCTAGCTCTACATATCCAAATTCTTCATCACTTGAGCATTTCTCAGCACAAAATTCCTTCTCAAATTCATACAATTCATTTCACTATCCACAAGACTCATCCCACTTCACACAAGAGTCATACCACTACCAACACTCCAACCAAAGACTCTATCAGCCCACACAAAACACATACTCCCAGCCACCATATCACAGCCAAGATAATCAACCTCATCAACCCAATCCGAACCAACAATTTCAAGATCAATTAAACAGGATGGAAGGAATGATTGCAACTATGGCCAGAGATGTGGCCGATTTGAAAGGCTTTAAGGAAGAAGTGATATCCAACTTACAAAATCAAGGTGCTGCCATTCAAAAGCTAGAAGCACAAATTGGATATCTATCAAAGCAAATCCCTACCCACAATTCTTCTAGTGATACCATGGCAAACCCAAGGGAGGAATCAGAAGAACAAGAAAGGGAGAAAGTCAATCAAGGGAGATCACACTCCAATGACACAGAGAGTTGCAAAGAGGAAGGGTTCATTGAACCACAAATTCAGGAAGCTTTTGATGAACAGGATACTCCAACTGTCCAACAACAACCAAGTTCTGAGACCAAGGATGTGAAGGCAGTAGAAACAAGCACCAAAATGAGGATTGTGACCGAGAAACAAAGGACCATATCCATGAAGAAGAGAAGGTCGAAGAACAATCCAACTCCTGAGCCAACAAGCAAGTTCACTCAAGCCAATCACAAGGGAAAGCTTGCTGGAAAGAAGCATTCACAACAAGGGGCACTAACTAGCTCCTTTATCCACTTGAAGTCATTCCTCTTAACAAACTGGAGGAAGAGGAAGAAAGTCAGGAACATCATGTCAAGCTAATGACAATAAACAAGCGCTTGTTGGGAGGCAACCCAACCAAAGGTAGTTTTTCTTTTCTAGTTACTTCAATAAAAGAGTTAAGTAGATTTATCTGTATTGCAAGGAGCTAAGTTTGGTGTTGCACACCAAAACAATTCAAGGGTGAATGTGAGATTCTAAGTTTGGTGTTCCACCAAAAACTTCATTAAAAGCACATTTCTACCTCAGCATGACTAGTCACTAGCTCCAACCAATCAGGGAAACTACTTAACCAATAGTTTAATTTCTAGTTCATAGTTTCTTTTTCTAGTTCATAGTTATTTTCTTAATAAAAGCACATGAGGTTTTCTGCATATGATCCAAATTGCTGCATATGGCAAGGAACTAAGTTTGGTGTTCACACACCAATCTAAGTTCAGAGGCCTACAAACATACATGCATGCTAACCAATTCTCAAAGTGCTTGGGGAACAAGCAACTTCTAATAGCTTTGCAGGAAGACAATCAATCTCATGGAAGGAATATACATCATCATCAAAGAGAACACCAAGGCTAGGAAGGATGATGAACAACAAAGAAGATGCTACAAGGTTGTATTGTCACTTAATTGCTTGTACTTTGAATTGCTGATATTGGAAGTTTGCATGCACCCCTGCTTTAAGTTTGAGTCATTGCCGTTTTTGTTTGTCTGTTTGTTTAATTTCCAAATAAGTGATAGTCTAAGTGTCTGGATAAACTTCACTTGCTTAAATGTATGCTTGCCATGCTTGTTCTGTTTCCAAAAATAAAAGAAATGTTTGAACAAAAGTAACTCAATTCCATTTGGTAAGAAATCAAATAAGATTAAGTGGTGGTATGCATGTTTGATTGAATAGTCAGCTCACTAAGAAATAAAGTTAGAATTGTCACTTTTAGTGGAAATTAGGATGCTGTCTATGGATCTTGATGAATAAATGTCTTTGGCCATGAAAAAGAAAGAAAAAGAAGAAGAAAAAGCCACTGAAAAAGGGCAACCAAAAAGCAAAAAAATTGAGAAAATAAGCTAGGCACCAATGGTTTGAACTTCTGAGACAAATGCCTGTGGTGTTTATGTATTAAGGATATGCTTGGATGAATAGGTTCTGAGGAGTGTTTCAACACTTGGTAACTTGGGTTAACTAACCCGGGATTACCAACCAAAAGTCCATTATCAAGAGCAACCTAAATACAAAACATTTAGTCACACAAAGAGGTGCTGGGCACCAATGTCTCAAGAAGAAATGTGAACTAAAATGCCTGTAGTGGATATGTGTAGTGCACTGATAAGAAAAAGAAAATGCCAAAGGCTTGTGCAACACATGACACTGAGCAACAAGGAGCAAATAAGCTCAAAGAAAAAGAAAAACAAAGAAAAGAAACTTGCCAAGGATATGTGAATAACAAGAGGCCATAGCAGTGTTTTAGTGGAAACATAAAAAGTGACATTCTTACCTAAGAAACAATAAAGTGATGCTGCAACAACTTTCTGCATGAACACCCCATTAATCAATGTCAATTACTTACTGATATGGCTAATGAATTTACTTTCTGTTTCATTCTTTCTTCTCAATAATTCAGAACTTGCTTAGGGACAAGCAAGTATTAAGTTTGGTGTTGTGATGCCAAGGCATCTTAAGCTAGTTTCACTAGCATTTTTTATGTTATTTTTAGTTGTTTTATGCATTTTCTTGAGCCTTAAGTAATCATTTGGGCCAAATAGTCATGCTTGTCTTAAATCATTCAAACATGAAGATTTTGATGCAAATTCCATGAGTTTTTAGTTATATTCCTTGAAAGCTATGAATGGAAGAATTCTCATGAATTTTTGCAAGACTTTGATGCAATTGTTTGGATGATTTCAGGGAAGAAGAGGCTAAGCAAGGAAGCAACAAAATCAATAAAGGAAGCTTGAATATCACATGTGGAGTTTAAGTTCCAGTTTAAGCCTAAACTGGAGCTTAAACGCCAAAATCATGAAGGATAAGAAATGCTGGGATTGAAGTTTAACCTCCAGTTTGACCTCAAACTGGAGGTTAAACGCCAGAATGAAAAGCCTCACTAAAGAAGCATTCCACGTTTAACCTCCAGTTTGACCTCAAACTGGAGGTTAAACGCCAGAATGATAATGCCACCCAGGGAGGAGTTCCACGTTTAACCTCCAGTTTGACCTCAAACTGGAGGTTAAACGCCAGAACCAGGAAGAGTACCAGGGAGCCATTCCACGTTTAACCTCCAGTTTGACCTCAAACTGAAGGTTAAACGTGTTCGACACCTCCAGGGCTACCATTCTAAGCATTCCACGTTTAACCTCCAGTTTGACCTCAAACTGGAGGTTAAACGTGTTCGACCTCCAGGGCTGCCCTTCCTTTATCCACGTTTAAGCTTCAGTTTAACCTTAAACTGAAGCTTAAACGTGTTATATGGAACAGCTTGACCATGCCTTCTTCAAACATAAATAACTTGAGCTACAAAACTCCAAATGAGGTGATTCAAAATGCATTGGAAAGAAGACATCTAGAGCTTTCCAAGCATATATGGCATGCATGGTGGATACTAAAAATTGAGGGAGAAAACAGCCCCGTAATGTGCATAGAAGAGCATAGTACCAACATGCAATCAGGCCAGCTGACCTCTTCACCTTCCATGGAGTATAACTCGAGTTGTAGAGATCCAATTGAGGTGCTTCCAGTTGCGTTAGAAAGCTGACATCCATAGCTTTCCAACGAGGTATAATAGTCTATATTTGGCATCAAATTGGCAAGGTTGACAAGAGAACAAAGTGACGACTCAAGAAAGGGGGTGCAACATTTGAGTGTATTTTAATGGATCATTATCCTTTTTGGATCAATTATGTCACTCAGCCCTTCAAGCAAGCAAGGCCCATCAACAACACCAAATCAAGGCCACAAGAATCATCTAGAATAGTTTATTTTCATTTGATTGTAATTTGCTTTGAATTTCATTTTCATTTTGGAATTTAGGGAGCCTATTTAAAGGCCTTAGTTTTTGCATTTGAAGGGGGGGATATCAGGGGAATCCAGCCCCTGATGGGGACCTTGACTTTCACTTTTAGCTAGTTTTCCTTTTCTTTGTAATTGAATTCAGAGCTATGACTCACTAAACCCCCTTTCATTGGGTTAGGGAGCTCTATTGTAATTCAATGAATCAATAATAGTTTATCTTCTTCTTCAATCTTTTCTCTTGAATTTTGTTAGAAAGCTTCTCGATCTAATTCCATTGAGTAGTTGTCTTGGGAAAGAAACTACTCATACTTGGAATCCTTCGGAGCCTTGGGAAAGGAATGGAGGATTCATGCTAGAGAAGCTTTCTCACAGTGGATTGGATTGGGGTTTGGATGGATATTGTGACATGTAATCCTACCAAATTGTGGTTCATGAAATTGTGTGGTATAATCAGTGATCAAGCATCATCTCTTCTTATGAACATTTAAACCAAGGGATTGGGAATTTGTTTGTTTTTAGAGAGCATTGGTGAGCCAAGGAATTGGGATCCAATCATATAAGATTGCCAAGCAAAATTCAATGAATGCATTGGTTGAGGAAGAGATATACATGTTTTGATTCGGAGATTTCAATATCTCCTAAACCCAATGAATTCCCCATTTCTGATTTCCACTTTCTCTTTACATTCTGCAATTCAATTCTTGCAATCATCCCCACTCCCTTTTAATTTCAGCAATTTACATTCTGCTCTTTAATTCATGCAATTTAAGATTCAGCCATTTAATTTTCTTGTCATTTACTTTTCCCGCCAATTTTACATTCCGCAAATCTCATCTCAAATCTTGATTCCGCTCAACTAGAACACACTTCTAATCCGAATTGTTCACTCAACCAATCCTTGTGGGATTCGACCTCACTCTATTGTGAGTTTTTACTTGACGACGATAACCGGTGCACTTGCCGGAAGGAATTTTGCCGATCGTGCAATTTCCTAAATCGTAGCATAACACGTTTATGCGCATCACTTGCTGAGTCAATATTTTATTCTGAGCCAATATGGCATTCAGAGTATCAATTTTAAGAACTCCCTTCTTCTGAGGCGTCCCATTACTCACAGGGTTCCTCTCAGAAATGTACATGAACTGGTTATTAGCAACCATGTCAATGAGTTCTTGAGCTTTTGCAGGCGTTTTCTTTAGGTGAATGGATCCACCTGTAGAAGTATCCAATGACATCTTAGCTAATTCAACAGACCATCATAGAATATATCCAGGATGGTCCATTCTGAAAGCATGTCAGAAGGACACTTTTTGGTCAGTTGCTTGTATCTCTCCCAAGCTTCATAGAAGGATTCACCTTCTTTCTGTCTGAAGGTTTGAACATCCACTCTAAGCTTGCTCAGCTTTTGAGGAGGAAAGAACTTGGCTAAGAAAGCCGTGACCAGCTTATCCCAAGAGTTCAGGCTATCCTTAGGTTGAGAGTCCAACCATATTCTAGCTCTGTCTCTCACAGCAAAAGGGAAAAGCATGAGCCTGTAGACTTCAGGATCTACTCCATTAGTCTTAGCAGTATCACAGATCTGCACGAATTCAGTTAAGAACTGAAAAGGATCTTCAGATGGAAGTCCATGAAACTTGCAGTTTTGTTGTATTAGAGAAACTAATTGAGGTTTCAGCTCAAAATTGTTTGCTCCAATGGCAGGAATTGAGATGCTTCTTCCATGTAAATTGGAATTAGGTGCAGTGAAGTCACCAAGCATTCTCCTTGCATTATTATTATTTTCGGCTGCCATCTCCTCTTCCTGTTCGAAAATTTCTATAAGGTTATCTCTGGATTGTTGTATTTTAGCTTCTATTAGTTTCTTCTTCAGAGTCCTTTCAAGTTCAGGGTCTGCTTCAACAAGAATGTTCTTGTCCTTGCTCCTGCTCATATGAAAAAGAGGGAACAGAAAAATAATAATAATAGGGATCCTTTTTACCCAGGTATATAGGTTCCCCTGTGTGAGTAGAAGAAGAAAAGAATGTAATGTAAAGAAGGAAAGAAGAGAAAATTTGAACACAGATGGAAGAGGGGGTTCGAATTTGGGTTAGATGAAGTGTTAGTAGATGAATAAATAAATAGAAGGAGATGAGAGAGAAGGAGGATTTTCGAAAATTATTTTTGAAAAATGGTTAGTGATTTTCGAAAATTAAAAGAAGAAATAAATTAAAATTGAATTTTGAAACAATTAGAGAGAGAGAGTTAGTTAGGTAGTTTTGAAAAAGATAAAAAACAAACAAAAAGTCAATTAGTTAGTTGAAAAAGATTTGAAAATTAATTTTGAAAAGATAAGAAGATAAGAAGTTAGAAAAGATATTTGAAAATCAAATTTTTGAAAAAGATAAGATTTTTTTAAAAAAATATGATAGGAAGATATGATTAGAATTAGTTTTTAAAAAGATTTGACTTTTAAAATCATAATTAATAACTTGACTCACAAGAAATCACAAGATATGATTCTAGAATTTAAAGTTTGAATCTTTCTTAACAAGTAAGTAACAAACTCGAAATTTTTGAATCAAAACATTAATTGATGATGTGATTTTCGAAAATATGATATAAAATTAAGAAAAAGATTTTTGAAAAATATTTTTAAAATTTTAGAAAATAAATAAAAAAATGAAAAAGATTTGATTTTTGAAAAAGATTTTGAAAAAGATAAGATTTTTAAATTAAAAATTTGATTTGACTCATAAGAAACAACTAAATTTTAAAAATTTTTGAAAAAGTCAATTCAAATTTTCGAAATTTATGAGTGAAAAAGGGAAAGATATTTTTTTGAATTTTTGAATTTTTAATGATGAGAGAGAAAACATGAAAAATGATGCAATGCATGAAAATTTTGGATCTAAACATGTGATGCATACAAGAACACTATGAATGTCAAGATGAACACCAAGAACACTTTGAAGATCATGATGAACATCAAGAACCTATTTTTGAAAAATTTTTTATGCAAAGAAAACATGCAAGACACCAAACTTAGAAATTTTTCATGTATAGACACTATGAATGCAAGAATGCATATGAAAAACAAGAAAAGACACAAAACAAGAAAATATGAAGATCAAACAAGAAGACTGGCCAGGAACAACTTGAAGATCATGAAGAACATTATGAATGCATGAATGCATGAATTTTCGAAAAATGCAGAGAATTTTTAGAAAAACTGCAATTGACACCAAACTTGAAATTGACTCAAGACTCAAACAAGAAACACAAAATATTTTTGATTTTTATGATTTTATGATTTTTTTGGATTTTTCGAAAATTAATGTGAAAAAGAAAAATAAGGATTCCAAAATTTTTAATGTGAATTCCAGGAATCTTGCACTCTTAGTCTAAAGCTCCAATCTGAGGGTTAGACATGGCTTTAATAGCCAGTCAAGCTTTAGCATGTAAATCAGGTGGATCAGGAACAGCAGCAGGTGGATTAGCAACAACTAGCTTGTTCTTGATAATGTTGGGTTGGAAGCCCCAGTCCAAATGAATTTAGACATGGCTTTACAGCCAGTCAGGCTTCAACATGCTTCATGAAACACTAGAATTCATTCTTAAAAAATTTTAGAATAATTTTCGAAAACAGATGAGAAATTTTTGAAAGATTTTTGAAATTTTTTTTTTGAAAATAAAACAAAAAGAAAATTACCTAATCTGAGCAACAAGATGAACCGTCAGTTGTCCAAACTCAAACAATCCCCGGCAACGGCGCCAAAAACTTGGTGCATGCGAAATTGTTACTCAGGTTGTAAAATTTGTTGTTCGTTCTCTCCCTGGTAATGGCTCCAAAAACGTGTGCACAGTACCATGGTCCAAGCATAACTTCACAACTTCGCACAACTAACCAGCAAGTGCACTGGGTCGTCCAAGTAATAAAACCTTACGTGAGTAAGGGTCGATCCCACGGAGATTGTTGGTATGAAGCAAGCTATGGTCATCTTGTAAATCTCAGTCAGGCGGATATCAAATGGTTATGGATTTTTCGAATAATAATAATAAATAAATAGAAATTAAAGATAAAAATACTTATGTAAATCATTGGTGAGAATTTCAGATAAGCGTATAGAGATGCTTTTGTTCCTCTGAATCTCTGCTTTTCCGCTGTTTTCATCCAATCAGTCTTACTCCTTTCCATGGCAGGCTTTCTGTAAGGGCATCACCGTTGTCAATGGCTACATCCCATCCTCTCTGTGAAAATGGTCCAAATGCTCTGTCACGTCATGGCTAATCATCTGGAGGTTCTCGATCATACTGGAATAGGATTTACTATCCTTTTGTGTCTGTCACTACGCCCAGCACTCGCGAGTTTGAAGTTCATCACAGCCATCCCTTCCCAGATCCTACTCGGAATACCACAGACAATGTTTAGACTTTCCGGATCTCAGGAATGGCCATCCATGGGTTCTAACTTATACCACGAAGACACTAATAACTCGGACTCAGTCCCCTGTATTAGATATCCAAGAGATATTCATTCTAGCTTGTTTGCATGTAGAACGGAAGTGTTTGTCAGACACGCGTTCATAAGTGAGAATGATGATGAGCGTCACATAATCAATACATTCATCATGTTCTTGGGTGCGAATGGATATCTTAGAAGTGGAATAAGTTGAATTGAGTAGAGAAACAGTAGTACTTTGCATTAAATCATGAGGAACAGCAGAGCTCCACACCTTAATCTATGGAGTGCAGAAACTCTACCGTTGAAAATACATAAGTGATGAAGGTTCAGGCATGGCCGAATGGCCAGCCCCCATGAAAGTCTAAGATAGCATAAAACTGATCAAAGATGCCTAATACAATAGTAAAAAGTCCTATTTATACTAAACTAGTTACTAGGGTTTACAGAAGTAAGTAATTGATGCATAAATCCACTTCCGGGGCCCACTTGGTGTGTGCTTGGGCTGAGCTTGAATGTTACACGTGCAGAGGCTCTTTCTGGAGTTGAACGCTAGGTTGTAACGTGTTTCTGGCGTTCAACTCTGGTTCGTGATGTGTTTCTGGCGTTTAACTCCAGACTGCAGCATAGAACTGGCGTTCAACGCCCTTTTGCGTCATCTAAACTCGGCCAAAGTATGGACTATTATATATTGCTGGAAAGCCCTAGATGTCTACTTTCCAACGCAATTGAAAGCGCGCCATTTTGAGTTCTGTAGCTCTAGAAAATCCACTTTGAGTGCAGGGAGATCAGAATCCAACAGCATCAACAGTCCTTCTTCAACCTCTGAATCTGATTTTTGCTCAAGTCCCTCAATTTCAGCCAGAAAATACCTGAAATCACAGAAAAACACATAAACTCATAGTAAAGTCCAGAAATGTGAATTTAACATAAAAACTAATGGAAACATCCCTAAAAGTAACTAGATCCTACTAAAAACATACTAAAAACAATGCCAAAAAGCGTATAAATTATCCGCTCATCACTGTACATACTAAATTTGGATATCTAACTGATATATGTGGCATAAATGTTCATAATGATTACTTTTGGAGATTCGAAGCACTAGAATTTTATATATTAAGACTGATCATCTTAATATCAATTGTTTGGTGTGGACAAGACCAAATGGCGTCTCGTGAACACGAGTGAGATAATACGGTTGATTCTCTAGCTGCTGCTGTGCAAGCTTCTGCTGAAGGGATGGAGCGAACAAACTAGAAATGGTGATAGAGGCGATAATGGACCACGTACTGAAGAAAACCAAGGGATCAAAACTTGTGCAGCTAGAGTAAAAGTCAATGACGTTAGTTAGAAAGGTAAATGGATACAAGAAGATGTTTGGTGGAAGCGAGTGAATGATTAAGTTCTTAGTGGTTTATAATCAGAGTGACGCTGCGAAAGCGCCGTGATTTTGGTGACTTTAGAACTGTAGGGATGTGAGGAAGAAGCCTTGGGATATGAGAATGATTTGAGGATTGGCATAGGATCGAGGAATGGAAAGTGTGAATGTGTGGTTTAGGTTATAATGGGTTGACTCAGATGAAGAGATTGAGAAATTTTTTAGTTTTCAAGATGGCGGGAAGGATTTGAGATTTAATTTGATTTAGATGGCATTCCTAAAGGATAAGGAAAATTATAGTCATTGAGAAAGAGTTAGACAAAACTAAGAATGAAACAGACGGGTTTAGCTTAGTCTTGAATTGGTAATATAGTATTACATTGATATCGGAGAATGGAAAAATGAATGGTAAGAGGTTGGTTGAATATGAGGGAGCGTATATGAAGATTTGAGAGCGAATTTTCGAGGACGTAAATTTCTATTAGGGAGTAGGATGTAAAACTCATGAAATTAGTAAATAATTAGCTAATAAATTAATTATTAACCCAAGAAATTAGAAAATGGAATTTTATAGTTTAATGAGGTGGAGCTAATTAAAATAAGAATTTTGACACTAATTTTAAATATTTCGGCCCAAAATTGGACCGAACGGACCGAACCGGGCAAATTGGGCATGTATTGGGCCCAAGGCCCAACCCAACTTAATGAAACAAAAGAGCTTCAGCTCTCTCTTCCCCCTTTCATTATGAAACATGCTAAAAGCTTTTAGGGGAGGAGCAAGCAAGGGTTCAAACCCTTGGTACCAAATTCAATCTCAAATAACTTTTGATCCGGAGCTCTGACTGATGAGCCGTTAGTGGCCACACATTCGTCTCGGAATTCTCTACGAAATGTAACACCCTCACGATTAGAATGTCACACTTCCGGCTGTACCACTCTGATTAGCTAGGATATTACAACAACACTAATCATATTTAATACTAAAATAGGAGCCTACTTAAAACTTAAAACGTGTGATCTTTCAATACAAACTTTTTAGTTTGAAAAACATAAATACGTACATACAGACCAGATACAATACTTAAAAAATTATATATATACATAACAATAACTTATAAACATACATATCACAAATTCCTATCCCTCTTACAAAATTGGTAAAGATAAGAGCGAGGGAAAATATAACATCTAAAACAATACCAAAAATATCGTAAAACTAAACTAGAGATAAAGTCTTCATAACTTCTTCGTCCATGTTCTGAAAACGAAAAACCTGTATGGGAGTGAGAACATCATCCTCGCTGGTTCTCACTATAGGGTTACAGAATTGTTATAATAAGATACGTAAATAAAACTATTTTTAAAGTACACTGATCATTGCTCGTCTTATGTGTCCTTTCAAAAACCAAAGGTTCACATTCAAAAATCTAAAAATCATTTTTAAAGAGAACTTGGTTAATTCCTCAAAATCCAAAACCTTTTTCCTTTCTTATAAAATCTTAAAAGTTTTCCTAGATAGCATGAATGACCAACTTGTTCCAAGCATAGATTCATTAAGTCTTTGCTGAACCAGTTTGATTTTTCATACCTTACTAGACCATAAACATAAACAAAGTTACCTAAGCTATATAAACGATCATCCTGTTCCAAGCATATGTTTATTAAGTCTATGCAATCAGATATTTTATACAGAACTAGACCTCAAACATATACCAACCACGACCTCAGGCCCATCACATAATCAAACACGGCCCCCGGCCCAATTAACTCGGTCAACATCCCAATCACCATAATTCAAACAATTTCAGTCACAAACACAAGTAGAAAGGTTCAAACACAGTCAAAGCAGTTACATCAAGTATAGCAATTAGCAGTTAAACATAATTATTCACATAGGCAAACCAATTGCAATATGCACACCCAAACAATGTCACATAGATTCATATAATGAATGTCTGTCCTACTGGCTGTGATATCACATTGTCAGTTCAATTTCCAACTGATGAGCGGATATTTTATACGCTTTTTGGCATCATTTTCATATAGTTTTTAGCATGTTTTGTTTAATTTTTATTAAGTTTTCATAGGTTTTAGTGAAAAATTCATATTTTTGGATTCTACCTTGAGTTTGTGTGTTTTTATCCAATTTCAGGTATATTCTTTCTGAAATTGAGGAGCTGGAGCAAAAGTCTGATTCAGAGACAAAGAAAGCACTGCAGATGCTGTCTAGATCTGACCTCCTTGCACTCGAAAGAGCTTTTCTGGAGCTATATAAGTCCAAATGGAGCGTTCTCAATGGCTATGGAAAGCTAACATCCAGAGATTTCCAGCAATTTATAATAGTCCATGCTTTGCTTCAGAATTGAAGGCCAAAAACAGGCATCCAACGCCAGCCTCCTGCCATATTCTGGCATCCAGTGTCCAAAAGAGAAGAGACCAGCATCCAACACCCATAAAGGACCCCCTAACCAGCGTTCAATGCCCTAGAGGCCTCCTAGCACGTGGATCTCATCAAAGCTCAGATCAAACACTCACCAAGTGGGCTCCAGAACTAAATTTTAGCACTAAAAGACTGTTTTACCCTTCTTAATGTAATCCTTAGTCATTAGTTTAGTATTTAAAGACTTTTACACCCCTCATTAAGAGACGACGCACACTTTACACCTTTATCATTGTATTTTGTATCAGTATGAGTTTCTAAACCTCCTAAGTTGAGGAGAGGAGTGCTGCTGAGTTTTATGAATTAATAAAAGTATTACTGTTTCTCTTCAATCCGTGTTTGATTCAATTATAAGATGTATCTTCGTTCTTCAAATCGATGAATGGGATGACCCGTGACAATCATCTTCATTCTTTATTCTAATACTACGTGCCTGATAACCACTCGTGTTCTTCTTGGGTTCGTGTGAATACGTAACTGGAAAGTATTGAACCACTAGCTTTATTATACATCTTTTAGACAGCTAATCCACGACTTCGTTGGGGACTTCTCGAGACACCAGTTCAGCCAAAGGTGCAGCATTCTCTGATCCGAAAGATTCGACCTTGTCTGTGGCATTTTGAGTAGGATCATTAAGGAGAATGGACTGCAGGAGCTTCACCCTCAATCAGAATGGATCCACACTAACCCTGGGGATCAGATCTGGAGGAGCATTGACGACCACGACCGTACAGCGTTGATCACTTACAGCCTGCCATAGAAGAAATCATTCACAGTTGAAGAAGACAGTAAGACCAGAGTTAGTTCAGAAGGATAAAGCATCTCCAAACCTTAACCATCTTCTTATCATTATAAACATATCAACCTAGTTAAGATCTCTTTATTCCTTTTATGATTTTAACCAAATCCAACAACTCTTCTATCCGCCTGACTAAGATCTACAGATAACCATAGCTTGCTTCAAACCACAATACTCATGGGATCGACCCTAACTTGCTCACGTATTACTTGAATGACCTAATGTACTTGCTGGTTCAGTTGTATGAAGTGTGGGGATTCGTGCACCAAGTTTTTGGCGCCGTTGCTGGGGATTGTTCGAGTTTGGACAATTGACGGATTATCTTGTTGCTTAGATTGGGTAAATTTCCTTTTCTTTACAGGTTTAGTTTTATTTTATTTGAGTCCTTTTGTTTTGTTTTCAAAAATTTTTCAAAACCTTTTTTGTTTTTGGCTATGTATTTTCTTTTGATTTTTTTACTTTGAGTCTTACCTATTTCTTGTATTCTTTTTCAAAAATTTTTCAAAACCTTTTCTTTTCTTTAGTAATCTTTATCTTTTGTTTGAGTCTTGTATCAATCTTTAAGTTTGGTGTCCCTTGGTCACTTTGGTTTTCATCTCTTTTAACATGTTCTTGGTTTTTCTTTCTTCATATTCGAATTATTCTTGGTTGTTTTCCTTGTTTGATTTCAAAAATTTTAAGTTTGGTGTCTCTTTGTATTTTCTTGCTTATTTTCGAAAAATTTGAATCTTTGATCCTAAAAATTTTAAGTTTGGTGTGTTTTAGAGTTTTTATTTTAAAATTTTTGAAAATAGTGTCCTTGGTCTTCAAAAGTTTTAAGTTTAGTGTCCTTTGTGTGTTCTTTATTTTCTTTAAAATTTTTGAATTGTTCTTGAATGTTCTTTCTTGGTATTCAAGTTGTTCTTATTTCTTTTCTTGTTTTGATCTAAAAAGTTTTAAGTTTGGTGTCTTTTGGTTGTTTTTCTCTTTCTTCATTAATTCAAGAAATCAAGAAAATATCTTTTCTATCTTTATTTAAAATTTATTTTTGAAAATTTCAAGAAAAATTTCAAATTTTAATTTCAAAATCATTATCATATCTTATATTAATTTCAAAAATCAAATTTCAAATCTTATCTTTTTATATCTTATCATATCCTTCTTTTATTTTGATTCTTTCTTATCTAAAATTCAAAACTTTTTCAAATCTTTATCTTATCTTTTGTTATCTTTCATTAAGTTTCAAATTATTATCTTATCTTATCTTAAATTTGAATTTCAAAATCAAATCCTTTCAAAAATCAAATCTTTTTCAAATCTTTATCTTATCTTGTTTTAAATTTCAAATTTTAAAACTCAAATTTTCAAAATCTTTATCTTATCTTAAATCAATTTCAAAATCAAACCTTTTTCAAAATTCAAATTTCAATTTCTTATCTTATCTTAATTCAATTCAATTTTCAAAAATTCAAATTTCAAATTTCAAAATTCAAAATTTTCAAATTTCAAATTTCAAAATTTTCAGATTTCAAATTTTAAAATCGAATTTTTTTTCAAATCTTATCTTATCTTGTTCTTTCAAATCGTAATCTTTCTTTCACTTTTTTTAAATTCAAATTTCAAATTTCAAAGATTTAATTTTCAAAATTCAATCTTCATTTTTCAAAATCAAATATTTTACTTTATTTTTAAATTTTATTGATTAGTTATTTACTTATCTTATCTTATTCTCTTTTCTACTCTTCTTTCTCTTTCCTCTTTTTCAAAACCTCCTAACTAATTTCTCTTTCTTCTTTTTCGAAAATTCTTACCTCTTTCTCCCTCTTCTATTTTCAAAAATTATCTACTTCTTTCTCTCTCTTCTTTTCGAAAATCCCCTCTTTGATTTTAAATCTTGTTAGTTAATTGGTTGTCATATCTTTTCTTGATCTTTCCTTTTCTTGTTTTTTTCGAAATTTCTTAATTATTTCTTTTATTTTCGAATTAGTTTTTCATTTTTATTTTATTTATTTAATTTCAAAAAAAATTCCATCTCTCTCCCTCTTCCTCCACCACCATTCTTCTTGTCTTCTCAAGACATCTTACTGGAAGTGCTCTATACTCTGATATAGAGACACACACCTTCCCACTTTCTTGTTTCTTGACTGAGTGTACAGGAATAGGAAGAGTTCACCATGAACCTGAATGGGGATGAACAGTTCAGAAGAACTTTGGGGTCTTATACAGCCCCCACTCCTAACTTCTATGGAAGCAGCATTAGCATACCTCCTATTAGAGTAGCTAACTTTAAGCTCAACCCACAGTTAATCATTCTAGGGCAACAAAACTGCCAATTTCATGGACTTCCACAAGAAGATCCCATGGAATTCCTTGCAAAATTCTTGCAATTAGCTGACATAGTATACATTGAGGGAGTAGACCAGGATGCCTACAGATTGATGCTTCTTCCCTTTGCTGTTAAAGACCAGGCAAAGAGGTGGTTAGATAACCTACCCAAGTCTAGCTTGAAAACATGGAATAAGCTGGTGGACAAGTTTTTTAATCAATACTTTCCTCCGTGGAAGCTGACCCAGTTGAGACTGGACATCCAAGGCTTCAAACAAGGAGATAATGAATCCCTTTATGATACTTGGGTGAGATACAAGATGATGCTAAGGAAATGCCCTACTGAAAATGTTTTTAGAATGGGTAAAGTTAGACATCTTCTATTACTGACTCACAGATATGGCTAAGATGTCCTTAGACCATTCTGCTGGTAGTTCAATCCACATGAGAAAGACAATTGAGGAAGCTCACGAGCTCATTGAGACAGTTACCAGCAATCAGCATCTATACTCAGCTGTTGAGACTTCAATGAAAGGAGAGGTTAAGACAGTATTCCCTGAGTCAGACCCTCTTGAGTAAAGTGAGTCATTAACCCAACAACTGCACTCCCTTGTACAACAAATGTTGAAATTGCAAGAGATGTTGTAAGAAGCCCGAGCCTCTAACAAGAATATAGAGGCACAGTTGAGTCAAGTTAGACAGCACTTGTCTGAACAGATAAGAGAAGAGTGCCAAGCTCTTCAATTAGGGAGTACCCTGAACACCCAGTCTCAGAACAGTAGAAGGCAGGAAAAGGAAGAAATGGCAGCTGATGAACAAGTTGTAGCCCAAGGTACCATCAAGGGTGTTAAACACCCAGAAAGGGATGGCAGCCAGGGCGTCCAACGCCTAGAAAGGGGCAGCTCAGGCATTGAATGCCAGCCCAAGGGAGACCAGACACATGTAAGTGCTGGGAACGTCTCTCCTAAGCAGGTTGGTGACCCTTCTTTAGGCACTATGGACACTCACGCTGCATCACTCATGGCCCTTGAGTACAAGGCCATGTTACTATACCCTCAAAGACTCTAGAAGCAGAAAAGGATAGGCAATTTACCAAATTCTTAGAAGCTTTTAAGAAGCTGGAGATCAAAATTTCATTTGCAGAGGCTCTTGAACGAATGCCTTCATATGCTAAGTTCATGAAGGAAATACTGAACAACAAGAGGGATTGGAGGAAAGTAGAGACAGTAGCTCTTACTATGGAGTGCAATGCAGTCATTCAGAGGAACCTTACTCAGAAACTGCAGAGACACCCTAACACTCTTCTCAGAGACACAAAAGTAAATCCAAGAGAAGAGTGTCTGGCCCTCATTAGTACCAAGAAAGCTGAGCCTCAGATGGTACACACTGTTGAGGAACTAAATGAAGAAAGGACTCAAGAAGAGGCTGGGAGCACATTATTGCACGCCCCTCTTATAGGAAGAAAGTCTGAAGTACCACACCCTCAGATGCCCCAAAAGGAGATCAAGGATGAGCAATGCTCACAATCCTTGGAAGGCTCTGAAATGATGCAAATCAATATTCCTTTTGTTGAGGTTGTGGAACAATGGTCTCTATCTACTGGAAGAAACCTCTCTGATGCTGAGAAAGGCGAATTAGTGATGATGTTATAGAAGGATTACATAGTTATCAAGGTCCTTCAAACTCCACTACCCCCCTGACAAAGGAGGTACTGCCATGTAGAGTACAATACTAGAGCCTCCTCCCCTGGTGAAAACTCATACAGTTTTCCTAGACATCAAACTTAAGTTTGGTGTTGGGCAGTCATCACCCACCAAGGAGGAAGGTCCCAAGAGAAAAATGCATAGGGGATGGAGAAACAATACAAGCCCTACCCTAACAAGCAAGGAGAATAAAGCTCATCACACTAAAAGAAAGCTTATTAGGAGGAATTCAAATCTGAAGGCACTAATCTCCTCCTCTTCTTCCATGGAGTCATTTCTATTAACCAACTAGAAGACGAGGAAGAAAGTCATCAATCGAGTGTCAAGATAATGACATTAAAGAAGCGATTGTTGGGATACAACCTAACCATGATAGTCAGAACAAAAAATAGAAATGTTCAGCATTGAAAACAAAACACTCTGGATGGAGTGTCTTGCTAGCATTGAACACCAGCTAGGGAGCCAGGCTGGGCATTCAACACCCAAGGAAGCAGAAGACCTAGCATTGAATGCCAGGAAGGAGTCCCTCCTGGGCGTTCAATGCCACAACTAGGAGAAAAGCTGGCGTTGAACGCCAGCCATGGTGTAGTAGTTGGGCGTTCAATGCCCATATGGAGGGCAGGGAATTCAATTGCCCTAGACTCTCAAGACCAGTAGGTCCCACAGAATCTCCACCTACACCACCTTCTTCTACTCTATTCTTCCCCATTGCTCATATTTGCTCAAGGACGAGCAAAACTCTTAAATTTGGTGTTACAAAAGCTTTGCGTTTTGACTTCTACCACTCCTAAGTATGATACCAAAGACTGGTGAAACCTCAAGGAAGAGGAAGGGAAAGGCACTTGCCTTCACTTCCCTCACCTCATTTGTCACCTATGCAATTCAGCTGGAATTATCATAGAAGAGGACAAGCCTATCACTAAAAGAAGGATGGAGCATGTTAGAGAGTCGACACATGGACCACAGCAAGAGCATGTAGAGCCGCCTCAATAGAAATCCCTGAGATGCCTCAAGGGATGTATTTTCCTCCCCAAATTTTTTTGGGATCAACTGAATACCTCTTTGGGAGAGTGGAGCTCAAACATGGAGCAACTGAGGTTGAAACATCAAGAGCACTCCACCATCCTCCATGAAATAGAGAAGATCAGAGAGCTATGAGGGAAGAACAACAGAGACAAGGGAGTGATATTGAAGAGATCAAGCACTACATTGGATCCTCAAGGAGGAGTACTAGCCGCCACCATTAAGGTGGATTCATTCTCTTAATCCCCTTTTCTTTTGTTATTTTTCTGTTTTCTGTTATGTTATTGTCTGTTCTCTTATTCTTGTTGCATGATCATCTATGTCTTAAGGCTATAAAATGTTCCATATATCTCTCACCTTACTTAAAAGAAAATTTTATTTTAAAAGAATTGAGAGATACATGAATTTTGAGTTATATAATAAGAATAGTTAATTATTTTGATGTGTTAGCATTGCTTTTATTTTCTGAATGTATGAATGAATAGTGCATATTTAAAATTGAAATAAAGAATGTTTGCTCTTGAAAGAATGATGAAAAAGGAAAAGTATTATTGGTAATATGAAAAATCTCAAAAATTGATTCTTGAAGTAAGAAAAAACATCAAAAAGAAAAAAAAAAAAAAGAAAATCTCTCTCCTCAGGCTGTGCTCCATATGTCCCTCTCAGATGCCCAATGTCTTGCCTCACTTGGCGAAGCTCATGGCACTGACTTTCTTGTTCTGCCACAATCTGATGGAGGAGGACGCCGTGTCTATCCTAAGTGGCTCTCATCTGCTCAAGGGATGAGGTCAACTACTGCCAGTACTTTTAAGGTGGGAAATAATGCTTCTTAGGCATAAAAGGTGGTGGAGGTGCTGGCTGAGTCTCTTTCTCGGCTTGTCTTCTCGGAACTCGTGCATACTCCCTAGCCTGCTCCATAGTCTTTCTTGAGATAGGCTGCCCAATGAGAATAAGAAAATCATTACTAGTGTGGACCCCTGCAGCCTCACAAAGCCGGTATATGAGATGAGGGAAGGCCAACTTGGCATGTGTGTTGGCATTGGAGGTTATGTTGTAGATTTATTGTGAAATGATGGGACCCACATCTACCTCAACCCCAGTCATGATACAGTGCATTAGAATAGATCTATCTACTATGCATTCTGAACAGTTCTTGTTGGGATGATGGAGTATTGGATGAACTCCAACTATCCTCTAGCAAACTGGCTTGAGGTCATGCCGGCTTAGTTGGTTTGGCTACCCGTCCGAACTCAACTTCCACTGAGTTCCTAGGAGACAAATGTCTGCAATCACCTCATCATACCTCCAGTCCCTACTCATTCTATCACTATAAGACCTCCTGCCATGATTTGGAGGTGATGACTGGAAATTTGTACAACACAAATTCTTTCGACAAGTGTACCGAATCGCCAAGTAATAACCCACTATTGAGTGAGGTTGATCCCACAGGGATTTATGGATTAAGCAACTTTAGTTAGGTGATTTATCTAGTCAAGCTAGTATTTGATGATTTTGGTGGAATTGAACGAACAAAATGTAATTGACAGAAAAAGTAACTATACTGAATTTAAATTGCTGAAGAATAAAGAGCTGAAACTAAATTGTGAAATGTAAATGGTGGAAACTTAGATGACAAGAAACTAAAGAGCTGAAACTTAAATGGCAAGAAACTAAAAGCAAAAATGTAAATGGCTATGAAAAGTAAGTTGCATTAATTGTAAATGGGTTTGGGGCACTGGGAATTAAAGAAAACAACAAATTCAAAGTAATTAAGTGGAAGAAAGATAATGGGTATGATTCATTAGGGATTGGAGATATCATAATCCGTCATGAATCAATGGGTCTCAACATCATTCTCAATCATATGAAGTAGATCTATGGCAGATTGTAATAATTGAATCCCAATTCCTTGGCGACTCAATTTCTCTTAACATAATCAATTGCCAATTCCTTGATATAATTATTCATGAGAAGAGGTTAAGTTCAATTCTCTAATCCATAAGCCACACAAGCTCTTAGGATCTCAATTCAAACCAGGAATTTATTAATCAAAGGAGTTGTGAGGGAAAGAGCTTCAAACTGAATTCTATGATCCCTCTTACAAGGCTCACATAGATATTCAAGTAGATCTAAACCCCTTCCGGTAGTGAATAAGATCTATTAAACACAGAAGTTTTCCCTTAGCTACAACAAGCGGATTGAGAAGAAGAAGAATTTCATTAATTCATTTGAATTACAATAGAGCTCCTCCCCCCTAATGATTGGGTTTTAGTTAATCATCACTCTAAGAACAATTGCAAGAAATTGAAAGTGCATGAAAATAAACTAAGCCTTATTACAAGCAAAAATGGAAAGTTGCAGAATGTAAAAGTGTATAAAACTAAGAGTCCTAAGCTAAGCTCTAGAGTATGTCTCCTGCTTAAGTTCAAAACTCCTCCTATATATACTACTCTCTGATCTTCAAATGCTTTAAGTACTTGGATGTGGGCCCTTGGCCTTAGTTGAAGCAAGTTAGGAGTTACTCTGGCCCTTTCTGAAGTTAATGATGACAAGTCATCTTATGCCAATTTTTCAAGCATTTTTCACTTGTTTCATTAGGTTTTATACACTTTCTTGCATTGTAAGTAAGTAGTTTGGAGTGGAATTACATGGTTTCCTTGAATCAATCAACCACCCTTTAATTGATACTAAATCATGAGGTTTAAGCTAAATTTAATTGGTTTTTGGATGATTTATAAACCTTGTGAATTTGGTGATACTTTGATTGGTTGTTTTGATTACTTGTAGGTGAAGAAAAGAAGAAAACAAGAAAGCGTAGCCGAAGAAGCGTGGCCCAAGGAAGAGAAAAATGTGGCAAAAGAAACAAAGGAAGTCTGGCACAATGAAGGAAGAAAGCCACGATGCTCTCTCCAAGAGCTCAGTGCTCTCCAAGGGAGCACAACATTGAACCAAGGAAGCAAGGCTTGGATGCTACGCTCTCCTTGAGAGCGGAGCACAATTTTGAACCAAGAGAGAAAAAAGAGAAGCATGATGCTCCGCTCTTGCCAAGAGCATTATCGGGCTCCATCCAAAACAATTACAAAGGAAAATGTTTGCCAATGCTTGCCACAAGGTTCGAACTCATGAGCAAGGGGGCGTGGGGGAGTGCTACTCACAAAGGAAATAAGCCAAAAATGGCTAAAATGCTACCCCCAAGGATCGAACAAAGCACCTTAAGGAAGCAAGGAGTAATGCGCCACTTCCTTCACAAAGAAAAAGAGCCAGCGCATGCCTTCAACAAGTTTCAAACTTGGGACCTCACCCAAGCAAAAGGAGTGCTACGCTCCCAAGGAGAGCAGAGCGCTACTATCCTCATTCCTTGCACAATTTTGACACGGCCAGGAGGAATTGGAGCGCACAAGACACACCAAGGCAATGCTCTGCTCCCCACAAGAACAGAGCGCTATCCTGAGGCACCCAACTTGGCACGCAACAAAGAGGCCAAAAGCAAGCATTGATGCTCCGCTCTCACTAGGAGCAGAGCACTCCACTGGGAGCAAACACATATGGGCTGAAAATTCAATTAAAAATCTAATTAAATTCAATTCTTCACCAAATTAAAAAGCCCACCCAAATTCTAAAATCCAAGAATAGAAAGTGTATAAATAGAAGCAAGTTTGATTTAGTTAGGAACTTTTTACTTCTTTGAGAATTTTCATTTGGTAATTTTTAGAGTTTTTACTTTGAATTTGGATTTTGGAGAATTGGGAAGGAGAATTGATCTCTCTTCTTCCTTGTTCTTGCTTGAGCACTCTTTACTTCTTGTCTTGGATCTTGGGTGAAGAATTGAAGAAATTTTGTTTCAATCTCACCTTGAGATCTCTTGTTCTATCTTTCTGCATAATTCTAAGAACTGTGATTTGGTTGCAAATTCTGTTTACTGCTTTCACTCTTCTACTTCTTCTGCAATTTACTTTTCCATTTTCTTTTGCAATTATTCTTGTTGGATCAAGGAAGGATTTGAGATCTAGACTTGTTTTCTAATCTCCTCTACCCCTGAGATCTTCAACTTTCTTTTAGTTATTGCAATTGAATTACATTTTACTTTCTGTTTATATTTTCAAGCAATTGTGCTTCTCTTGTTTAGATCTACTGTATTTAGATATTTTCTCCTTCTTTGTTAATTGTCATTTTACTTCAGCTTGTTTAATTTCTGCAATCCCAGTTCCCAATTCCTTTTATAATTCAAGCAATTTACCTTTCTTGCACTTTAAGATTAAGTTATTTACATTTCTTGCAATCTAAGTTTCTGCAATTTAATTTACTTGTTCTTTAAGATTCAACACTTTTATTTTCTGTTCTCTTTAATTTACTGTAATTCTTCCCTCTCCCTTTACATTTCAAGAAATTTAGCTTCTATCAATTACAAACCACTCAAACCAATACTTGATTTACTTGACTAAATCAACCAATAAACTAAAATTGCTCAATCCTTCAATCCCTGTGGGATCGACCTCACTCATGTGAGTTATTATTACTTGATGCGACCCGGTACACTTGCCGGTTAGATTTGTATGGTTGGAACTTGTTTTCCAAAAATACAACATCAAGTTTTTGGCGCCGTTGCCGGGGATTGATTAGATTGACAATGATTAAGTAAGGTGGTGGTCTAGATTAAGCATTTTTTCTTTTTCTTTTTACTAAGCATACTAACTGTTTGAATTTTTGCTTAAGCTAACACTAACTTCACTCTAGCAATAGAGTGTTTAATTCTGGTTCCTGGTTCTGTGTTTATGTTAGGAGGAACAAGCGATAAATCCACACCTTTTGATCCTAAAACACTTTGGAGGTTGAGAAGAGAACCAAGAAATGGAGGAAAATCCAACAAATCCATAAGTGGGAGTGGCCAACGACAATGGTCAGCCCCAAAGGAGAGTATTGGCTTCATATACATTTGCTAATCCAAGGCATTGTGGGAGTAGCATCCTTACCCCAAATGTCGATGCAAATAACTTTGAATTGAAGCCCCAACTCATTACCTTGGTGCAGAATAACTATTTTTATGGAGGAGGCCCCTTGGAAGATCCAAACCAGCACATATCCTTTTTCCTGAGGATATGTGACACAGTGAAGACCAATGGTGTGCATCCTGACAGTTACAAATTGTTGCTATTTCCATTTTCCCTGAGGAACAAAGCTACTCAATGGTTGGAGTCATTTCCAAGAGAAAGCATCAACAATTGGGAGGACTGATAATGAAAGCTCAAGAAGCACTTGACTATTCAGCAGGAGGCTCAATGCAACTCATGAAGACAGCTGAAGAAGCTCAGAACCTCATAGACATGATGGCAAATAATCAATATTTTTTTGCTCATCAAAGGCAACGCTCACCAGCTCTCAAGAGAAGTGTCTTGGAGCTTGAAGGTGTTGACACTATCTTGGAACAAAACAAACAGATGTACCAACAACTTCAGCAACAAATGGAGATTATGGCCAAGAAAATTGATGGAATGCAAAGTGCTGCAGTAAACACACAACGCCAATCTCAAACTTCACATGGGTGGAACCAATCTGAAGAAAGTTTTGGGACATTCAATTATGAGCAACAAAGCCCTAAGCAGGTGCAATGCATGAATAACACTTCAAGTTCATTTCAACACAATTTTCATGGTGATGCACACAAGACACCTTGGAAGACTCATTCTAATTCAAGGTGGGGTGAGCATTAGAATCAAGGACAAAGGGACTTCAACTCTGGCAGCCTCAGCAACACAAACAACCATAACCATTCATCCAATAATACTAACCAATTCAAAAATTCACAAAAACAACAGAATAACTTGTCCATATCCACATTCCACCCACAAAATACCTCGCAAATGGTTCAAACAATTTCCAGCAACAACCATCTCATTTTACACAACCACAACCAAATCCAGACTCTCAAAGAATCTCTAGTCTGGAGATGATGATGGAAAAACTCATAAAAAATCAAGAAGCAGCAAGAAAAGATCAAGAGATGGCAAGCAAAAACCAAGAAGCGTCAATCAGAAACCTTGAGAGGCATATGGAGCAAATGGCTAAGCAAATTTTAGAAATGGGTGAGAACAGAGCAATTACCTTCCCCAATGTCACTGAAAGAGACAAAGGAAAAGCTACAAAGTGGGAAGAGTGCAAAGCAATCATAGTGGAAAGTGAAGAGACTAGGGAGAAGGAAGCCATCAATCAAGAAGAACACAACAGAGAAGTTCCACAAGAAGAGACAAAAGAGAAAAGTGAAGAGGATAGAAAGACCAAGAATGCAAAAAGCTCAAAGAGAGACAAAAACATCCTTGAGCCACAGCTACAAGAGAAGAAAGATGATCCTGGGAGTTTTTACATACCTTGCACCATAGGAAACATAACAATTGAGAAGTCATTCTGTGACCTCGGTGCAAGCATAAACTTGATGCCTTTATCTCTAATGAGAAAACTTCAAATTTCTGAGCTGAAGTCCACATGAATAGTTCTCCAAATGGCTGACAAATCCATTAAGCAAGCACTGGGAGTTATGGAGAATGTGTTGGTAAAAGTGGGAAAATTCTTTCTCCCTGCTGA
Organism: Arachis ipaensis; assembly: GCF_059453495.1. Lineage (NCBI taxonomy): Eukaryota > Viridiplantae > Streptophyta > Magnoliopsida > Fabales > Fabaceae > Arachis > Arachis ipaensis. Next base: position 84,139,544 of record NC_142444.1, read on the forward strand.
CTTTGTTATCTCAGATATAGAAGAGGACCCTAACACTCCCATCATCCTGGGAAGGCCTTTCCTAGCTACGGACAGAGCATTGATAGATGTTGAAAAAAGGGAATTGTTGCTGAGAGTGCATGATGAGCACTTAGCATTCCATGTTTTTAAAACCCTGCATGAGCCCACTCAAGAAGAAGATTGTATGAAGGATAAGGCCAGAGATCAAAGCTTGAAGGAGGCATTAAATGAGTTAACTCCAAGACTTCTAAATCCATGCTTGAAAAAAGTAGAGATGGTGCAACAGACCAAAGAAATCAAGGAGGAACTAGATCCAAAACCCCCAGATGAGAACCTCAACACCCCAAATAAAGAACCACCAAGGCATGAATTATCTTCTGAAGAAGAGAAGAAGAAGAGGTCAAAATGGTGGAGAAACAAGAAAATCCCCACTGAAGGCTTCTCACCAGGGGATAAAGTGATGTTGAATACCCAACCAATGAAGGTGTCTCCACAATTATCTAAGTACTATACTGTGAACCGGATCCTTTCACTTGAACACCTAGAAATCATCAAAGAGGAGACCGGAAGGAAGTTCACAGTAAGAGGAGAAAAGCTAAGGCACTATGCTTTTCAGCCTCTATGATTAAAGAACAAGATGTCAAGCTAGTGACAATAAAGAAGCGCTTGTTGGGAGGCAACCCAACCTGAGGTAATTTTCTTTTCATAGCTAATTTAAAAAAAGGTTGAGTGGTTTATCTGTATTGCAAGGAACTAAGTTTGGTGTTGCACACCAAGATAGTTTAAGGGAGAATGAAGGATTCTAAGTTTGGTGTTCCACCAAAAATCTCATCTTTAAACACATTCTCACCTTCTGCATAATGCTAGCTCCAAGCAATCAGATAAACTATTTAACCAATCTACTATTTCCTAGTCTTTAGTTTTATGACCTTCAGCAAAGACAAAAGAATTTATAAATGGTCAACTTGTTGCATCGGAGACATTGGCAAGGCATTAAGTTTGGTGTTCCCACACCAAAATAAGTTGCAAGCGTGCTCAATTCATGCGTAATAACCATTTGCTTAAGGGCTTGAGAAGCAAGCAACTTTTAAGAATCATGCAGGAAAATGGCCAACATTTGAAGAAAGTCTACATTATGACTCAAAAGGGACACAACAGAAGGAAGAAGGAAAAGCTGCAACCCAACAGGTTGTATTTGCACCTAATCCGTGTTGCTGAGGAATAGTTAAATTGGAAATTCCTATATGTCTTGCTGAAGTGTTCCATTAAATGCAAGTGAAAATGTTTGCTGAGAAATACTTGGATCTGCATAATTTTTGTCATCCATCATTAACTTGAACTTTATTTTGTTCCCCTTGCTGTTTGAATAAAAGAAAAATGTTTGATTTAGAAAAGTAATTGTTCAATGTTGCAAAAGTTAGGATGAAAGTTAGTGGTGGTATGTGTTTGATTCAATTGTTAAGCTCACAAAATAAATGCTGCATAATAACATGTTCTTTGAAGCCTAAGCTAGTTTGTTGCTATAATGCTTTCAATTAATGAAAGTCCCTGGAAAAAGAATCAAAACAAAAAGAAAAAGAAAAAAAGAAAAGCCAAGAAGTGGCAAAGAAACAAATAATAAGGCTAGACACCAATAGCTTGGACCCTAGGACATATGCCTGTGGTGTTTTTTTACTAGGATATGCTTGGACAAGTAAGTTCTAAGGAGTATTTCAAAACTTGGCCACTTAGATCAACTGATTTGGGATTGCTAACTGAAAGTCCACAATAAAGAGCAACCTAGCTACAAAACACTTAGTTATCCAAAGAGATGCTGGGCACCAATGATCCTAGGAAGAAAAAGGTGAGCCATGTGTCTGTGGTGAAGGAATGTTAAGTACAATTAAGCCAAAGGCTGCTGCAACATTTGCCACCAAGCCTTCAATAAGTAATAAGCTCTGTAAGCAAAAGAAAGAAGGAAAAGCTAGCAAGGGAAGTAAGCAAAAAGTAAGACATTGTAGCAGCAACCTTAGTGAACCCTTGAGGAAACATTGTTTATTTAGCAGCAAGTAATAAATGAGCCACTATTGATCTGCATAAAACCCCATGAATGAAGTTCAACTATTTGCTAAAATAAGGACATGCATATTTCTCTATTCCATTTTATTTTCTCTTATGTTTAATGCTTACTTGGGGACAAGCAAGTTTTATGTTTGGTGTTGTGATGACAATTCATCTTATGCCAATTTTTCAAGCATTTTTCACTTGTTTCATTAGGTTTTATACACTTTCTTGCATTGTAAATAAGTAGTTTGGAGTGGAATTGCATGGTTTTCTTGACTCAATCAACCACCCTTTAATTGATACTAAATCATAAGGTTTAAGCTAAATTTAATTGGTTTTTGGATGATTTATAAACCTTGTGAATTTGGTGATACTTTGATTGGTTGTTTTGATTACTTGTAGGTGAAGAAAACAAGAAAACAAGAAAGCGTAGCCTAAGAAGCGTGGCCCAAGGAAAAATGTGGCAAAAGAAACAAAGGAAGTCTGGCACAATGAAGGAAGAAAGCCACGATGCTCTCTCCAAGAGCTCAGTGCTCTCCAAGGGAGCACAACATTGAACCAAGGAAACAAGGCTTGGATGCTACACTCTCCTTGAGAGCGGAGCACAATTTTGAACCAAGAGAGAAAGGAGAGAAGCATGATGCTCCGCTCTTGCCAAGAGCATTATCGGGCTCCATCCAAAACAATTACAAAGGAAAATGTTTGCCAATGCTTGCCACAAGATTCGAACTCATGAGCAAGGGGGAGTGGGGGAGTGCTACTCACAAAGGAAATAAGCCAAAAATGGCTAAAACGCTACCCCCAAGGATCGAACAAAGCACCTTAAGGAAGCAAGGAGTAATGCGCCACTTCCTTCACAAAGAAAAAGAGCTAGCGCATGCCTCCAACAAGTTTCGAACTTGGGACCTCACCCAAGCAAAAGGAGTGCTACGCTCCCAAGGAGAGCAGAGCGCTACTCTCCTCATTCCGTGCACAATTTTGACACGGCCAAGAGGAATTGGAGCGCACAAGACACACCAAGACAATGCTCTGCTCCCCACAAGAGCAGAGCGCTATCCTGAGGCACCCAACTTGGCATGCAACAAAGAGGCCAAATGCAAGCATTGATGCTCTGCTCTCACTAGAAGCAGAGCACTCCACTGGGAGCAAACACATATGGGCTGAAAATTCAATTAAAAATCCAATTAAATTCAATTCTTCACCAAATTAAAAAGTCCACCCAAATTCTAAAATCCAAGAATAGAAAGTGTATAAATAGAAGCTAGTTTGATTTAGTTAGGCACTTTTTGCTTCTTTGAGAATTTTCATTTGGTAATTTTTAGAGTTTTTACTTTAAATTTGGATTTTGGAGAATTGGGAAGGAGAATTGATCTCTCTTCTTCCTTGTTCTTGCTTGAGCACTCTTTACTTCTTGTCTTGGATCTTGGGTGAAGAATTGAAGAAATTTTGTTTCAATCTCACCTTGAGATCTCTTGTTCTATCTTTCTACATAATTCTAAGAACTGTGATTTGGTTACAAATTCTGTTTACTACTTTCACTCTTCTACTTCTTCTGCAATTTACTTTTCTATTTTCTTTTGCAATTGTTCTTGTTGGATCAAGGAAGGATTTGAGATCTAGACTTGTTTTCTAGTCTCCTCTACCCCTGAGATCTTCAACTTTCTTTTAGTTATTGCAATTGAATTACATTTTACTTTCTGTTTATATTTTTAAGCAATTGTGCTTCTCTTGTTTAGATCTACTGCATTTAGATTTATTTTCTCCTTCTTTGTTAATTGTCATTTTACTTCAGCTTGTTTAATTTCTGCAATCCTAGTTCCCAATTCCTTTTATAATTCAAGCAATTTATCTTTCTTGCACTTTAAGATTCAGCTATTTACATTTCTTGCAATCTAAGTTTCTGCAATTTAATTTAGTTGTTCTTTAAGATTCAGCACTTTTATTTTTTGTTCTCTTTAATTTACTGCAATTCTTCCCTCTCCCTTTACATTTCAAGCAATTTAGCTCTGTCAATTACAAACCGCTCAAACCAATACTTGATTCGCTTGACTAAATCAACCATTAAACTAAAATTGCTCAATCCTTCAATCCTTGTGGGATCGACCTCACTCATGTGAGTTATTATTACTTGATGCGGCCCGGTACACTTGCCGGTTAGATTTATGCGTTTGGAACTCGTTTTCCAAAAATACAACATCAGTTAACGCTGGCGTTAGCTCACTAACACTCTCAGACTTGCATGAGTGCCCCTGGAACTGGAATTGGTACTGGTGTTAACACACTAACGTTGCCATTAACACTACCTTCAAACCCATTCTGGCATTGTTACTGGCGTTAACACACTAACGTAGCCATTAACGCTCTTCCTGTTGTGCATACTGATGACAAGTCATCTTAGCCTATTTTAACTAGCCTTTTTCTTTTGTTTTTAATTGAATTATGCACTTTCTTGAGCCATAAGCAAGCCAATTGGGTAGATTTTCATGTTTCCTTTGATTTAATCAACCATGTATGAATTCATGCTATTTCATGAGGTTTTATGCTAAAATTGTCACATATTATGAAAGAATGAATATCTCATGATTTTGAGCATAGCTTTGATGTGTTTGGTTGATTAATGATAGGTGAAGAAAGCTTGGAGAAAGGTTGAAGCAAAGAGGAATGGCTAGGAGTGAAGAGAGGAATAAGTGAAATTGAACCTGGAGGCATGAAGTTAGCCCCAACGTTAGCCCCCTAACTTGGAGACTAACGTTGGGCATGAAGATTACTCCCTGGGCTCCCCACGTTTGAGCCAACGTTAGCCCCCTAACTTGGAGGCTAACGTTGGCACATGAATTCCTCCCTGGCCATCCAACGTTTGCGCCAACGTTAGCCCCCTAACTTGGAGGCTAACGTTGGCACATGAAGACATAAGGGAGAGGGGCCAACGTTTGCGCCAACGTTAGCCCCCTAACTTGGAGGCTAACGTTGGCGCCATACACCACAAGGCATACAAGGGGTATACTTCCAACAAGAATAACTTGAGCTACAGAGCTCCAAATGAGGTGATTCAAGAAGCATTGGAAAGTAGGAATCAAGAGCTTTCCAAGCATATATGGCACTGCATGGTGGACACTAAAATTGAGGGAGAAAACTGCCCCGCAATGTGCATAAACGAACATGGTGGCAACCTGCAGTGAGGCCAACTGACCTCTGCACCTTCAAAGGAGTATAACTCGAGCTGTAGAGCTCCAAATAATGTGCTCCCAACGGCATTGGAAAGTAGACATCCAGGGCTTTCCAACAATGTATAATAGTATGGGGTGGACAATACATTTGAGCCTCCAGAACTGGCGTTTTCGCCAACGTTTGAGGGCTAACGTTACCTCAAACGCTGCACACCAAAGCCAGCGACCATGCCCTCTTCAAATGATCATAACTTGAGTTGTAGATGTCCAATTGACGTGATTCCAAGTGGGTTAGAAAGCTGACATTCAGAGCTTTTCAACCATATATGATAGTCTATATTGGGCATAAAATTGGCAACATGACAAGAGGACAAAGTTGGCGCCATAAATGTGCATAAGGGAGGCCAACGTTAGGGTCAAAGTTAGACCCCTAACGTTGGCACCAACGTCCATACCAGTAAATTATGTTCCCCTAACTTTGGCTCAAACTTTAGGTCCAACTTTGGCTAACCTCAAATTCGGTTCAATTGGTTCAATTCGGTTCCTCTTCAAACTCCAAGAGCAATCAACCAAGGCCTTTATCAACCCAATTCCATCAAGAGCAAGGGCCCAAATGATCATCACTCAAAGGCACAAGAAATAGATAAAATAGGAATTTCATTGTAATTTGTTTTTAATTTCATTTTCATTTCCATTTTGTAAAGCCTATATAAGGCATCATTTTCATATTTGTAAGGGAGGCTGGCTCCACTAGGGAGCAGAAGGATTTGAGAGCTCTCTTTAATTTTTTTCTTTGTTTTTGAGTCTTGGGTGGAGAATTGAAGGTGTTCTGTTTCATTCTCCCTCTGAGAGTTCTCTCTGCTTTCTTTACTGCTTACTTGAGTCAAATTTTCTGTTAATTGCTCTTCATCTACTTTCTCTGCAATTTACATTTCCTTTGCAATTGTTCTTGTTGGATCTAGGAAGGCATTGAGATCTAGACTTGGTTTTCTAGTCTCTGGGTCCTGAGATCTCAATTTTACATTCTCTGTTTACTGTTTTTAATGTTCATTTACTTTTCTGCTCTAAGATCCGATTTGATCCAAATCCTCTTTTACTCTTCTGTTTGATGCTATTTACTTTCCTTTGTTTAAATTCTGCAAATCCAATCCCCAATTCCCTTTACATTTAATGCAATTTATATTTCTTGTCATTTAAGATTCTTGCAATTTACATTTCTTGTTCTTTAAGTTACTTGCCAATTGACATTCTGCAACTTTAAATTCATTGTCATTTACTTTCTGTTGGCTACAATTTCACACAATTCACATCAATGTTAGCTTGACTAAACTAATCACCCACTAAAGTTGCTTGATCCATCAATCCCTGTGGGATCGACCTCACTCCCGTGAGTTTTATTACTTGATGCGACCCGGTGCACTTGCCGGTTAGATTTGTTTGTTTTGGGAGAAATTTATTTTTCACCAAAATACTCATCAAGTTTTTGGCGCCGTTGCCGGGGATTGACATTAAAGAAGCACTTATTGGGAGGCAACCCAATGTTATTTAATTATATCTATTTTATTTTTATTTGTTATTTCATGTTTTATTAGGTTGATGATCATGTGAAGTCACAAAAACTACAAAAAATCAAAAAAAAAAATGAAAAACAGCAGAAGAAACAGCACACCCTAGAGGAAGAGTAGTCTGGCGTTTAAACACCAGAAATAAGCATCTGTCTGGCGTTTAACGCCAGAAACAAGCACGAAGCTGGCGTTTAACGCCAGAAACAAGCATCAACATGGCGTTAAACGCCAGAAACATGCTAGATGTGGGCGTTTAACGCCAAAAACAGGCAGCAGTCTGGTGTTAAATGCCAGTATTGAATACAAGGGGCATTTTGCACGCCTAATTGGAGCAGGGATGCTAAGTCTTTGACCCCTCAGGATCTGTGGACCCCACATGATCCCATCTACACCCCTCTTTCTTCTTTTGCTCGAGGACGAGCAAACCTTTTAAGTTTGGTGTGGTAAAAACATTGCTTTTTGTTTTTCCATAACCACTAATGGCACCTAAGGCCAGAAAAACCTCAAGAAAGAGGAAAGAGAAGGCAATTGCTTCCACAAAACTATTTGGAGCAAATCAACACCTCCCTAGGAGAATTAAGTTCCAACATGGGACAACTAAGGATGGAACACCAAGAGCACTCCATCATTCTCCATGAGATTAGAGAAGATCAAAGAACTATGAGGGAGGAGCAACAAAGACAAGGAAGAGACATAGAGGAGCTCAAGAGCACCATTGGTTCTTCAAGAAGAGGAAGACGCCACCCTCACTAAGGTGGACCCGTTCCTTAATCTCCTTGTTCTTATTTTCCTGTTTTTCGTTTACTATGCTTTATGTTTTATTTATGTTTGTGTCTTTATTACATGATCATTAGTGTTTAAGTGTCTATGTCTTAAAGCTATGAATGTCCTATGAATCCATCACCTCTCTTAATTGAAAATTGTTCTAAAGACAAAAGAACAAGAAGTACATGGTTTCGAATTCATCCTTGAAATTATTTTAATTATTTTGATGTGGTGACAATACTTTTTGTTTTCTGAATGAATGCTTGAACAGTGCATATGTCTTTTGAATTTGTTGTTTATGAATGTTAAAATTGTTGGCTCTTGAAAGAATGATGAAAAAGGAAAAATGTTATTGATAATATGAAAAATCATAAAATTAATTCTTGAAGCAAGAAAAAGTAGTGAATACAAAAGTTTGCAAAAAAAAAAAAGAGAGAAAAGAAAAATGGCGAAAAAAGGAAGAAAAAGAAAAAGCAAGCAGAAAAAGCCAAAAGCTCTTTAAACCAAAAGGCAAGAGCAAAAAGCCAATAGACCTTAAAACCAAAAGGCAAGGGTAATAAAAAGGATCCAAGGCTTTGAGCATCAGTGGATAGGAGGGCCTAAAGGAATAAAATCCTGGCCTAAGCGGCTAAACCAAGCTATCCCTAACCATGTGCTTGTGGCGTGAAGGTGTCAAGTGAAAACTTGAGACTGAGCAGTTAAAGTCAAGGTCGAAAGCAAAAAAAAAGAGTGTGCTTAAGAACCCTGGACACCTCTAATTGTGGGCTTTAGCAAAGCTGAGTCACAATCTGAAAATGTTTACCCAGTTATGTGTCTGTGGCATGTATGTACCCTGTGGTAATACTGGAAAACAGAGTGCTTAGGGCCACGGCCAAGACTCATAAAGTAGCTGTGTTCAAGAATCAACATACTGAACTAGGAGAATCAATAACACTATCTAAAATCTAAGTTCTTATAGATGCCAATCATTCTGAACTTCAATGGACAAAGTGAGATGTCAAAACTATTCAAGAGGCAAAAAGCTAATAGTCCCGCTCATCTGATTGGAGCTAAGTTTCATTGATATTTTGGAATTTATAGTATATTCTCTTTTTTTTATCCTATTTGATTTTCAGTTGCTTGGGGACAAGCAACAATTTAAGTTTGGTGTTGTGATGAGCGGATAATTTATACGCTTTTTGACATTGTTTTTACATAGTTTTTAGTATGATTTAGTTAGTTTTTAGTATATTTTTATTAGTTTTTAAACAAAATTCACATTTCTGGACTTTACTATGAGTTTGTGTGTTTTTCTGTGATTTCAGGTAATTTTTGGCTGAAATTGAGGGACTTGAGCAAAAATCAGATTCATAGGTTGAAGAAGGACTGCAGATGCTGTTCGATTCTGACCTCTCTACACTCAAAATGGATTTTCTGGAGCTACAGAAACCCAAATGATGCGCTCTCAATTGCGTTGGGAAGTAGACATCCAGGGATTTCCAGCAATATATAATAGTCCATACTTTTCCCGAGTTTAGATGACGCAAACTGGCGTTCAACGCCAGCTTTTTGCCCTTTTCTGGAGTTAAACGCCAGAAACAGGTTACAAACTGACGTTTAACTCCAAGGAAGACCTCTACACGTGAAAGCTTCAATGCTCAGCCCAAGCACACACCAAGTGGGCCTGGAAGTGGATTTCTACATCATTTACTTATTTCTGTAACCCTAGTAACTAATTTAGTATAAATAGAACTTTTTACTATTGTGTTTACATCTTTGGATTATCTTTTGATCCTTTGATCACGTTTAGGGGGCTGGCCATTCGGCCATGCCTGGACCTTCATCACTTATGTATTTTCAACGGTAGAGTTTGTACACACCATAGATTAAGGTGTGGAGCTCTGCTGTTCCTCATGAATTAATGCAAAGTACTATTATTTTTCTATTCAATTCAAGCCTATTTCTTCTCTAAGATATTCATTCGCACACAAGAACATGATGAATGTGATGATTATGTGACGCTCATCATCATTCTCACTTATGAACGCGTGCCTGACAACCACTTCCGTTCTACATGTAAACAAGCTTGAATGTGTATCTCTTAGCATCCTGATCTATGATCAGAGTCTTCGTGGTATAGGCTAGAATTATTGGCGGCCATTCTTGAGGTCCAGAAAGTCTAAACCTTGTCTGTGGTATTCCGATAGGATCTGGGAAGGGGTGGCTGTGACGAGCTTCAAACTCGCGAGTGCTGGGCGTAGTGACAGACGCAAAAGGATTACTGAATCCTATTCCAGTATGATCGAGAACCGACAGATGATTAGCCGTGCGGTGACAGCGTATTTTGGACCATTTTCACTGAGAGGACGGGAAGTAGCCATTGACAACGGTGATGCCCAACATACAGCTTGCCATGGAAAGGAGTATGAAGGATTGGATGAAAGCAGTAGGAAAGCGGAGGTTTAGAAGGAATAAAAGCATCTCCATACGCTTATCTGAAATTCTCACCAATGAATTACATAAGTATTTCTATCCTGTTTTATATTTTAATTATATTTTAATTATCAATTCACCATAACCATTTGAATCTGCCTGACTGAGATTTACAAGGTGACCATAGCTTGCTTCAAGCCGACAATCTCCATGGGATCGACCCTTACTCACGTAAGGTTTATTACTTGGACGACCCAGTGCACTTGCTGGTTAGTTGTGCGAAGTTGTGACAGAGAATTAAGATTATGAACGTGTGTATTAAGTTTTTAGCACCGTTACCAAGGAATGAACTATCACAATTTCGCATACAAGCTTTCCCTTGCACAAAAGTCTGAAAATTCTTCTCATTTATCCCATGAGCAAGTTCGTTGTAGGTGATCCATGCATTACCATAGAATTCTTGGACCTTTATCTAGCCCACCTTAGTGTGTGGATTGCTCAGAAGTTGCCAACCTCTTCTTTCAATTTGTTACCGAATCTCTAGATATTCATTCGCTTTGAGTTCAAACCTTACTTTTGGGATTACTGTCTTCTTACTTGTCATCTCAAAGAAGTGCTCCTCATATAGCTTAGAGGAGAACTTTTTTGAGTCAAAGTTTCGATTTGAGGTTCCTTTCCTTTCCTCTTTCTTGAAGAAAATTCTCCTCCCTTTTGCACCATTGAAGCAAATATAGCAAACAAGCAATGCGACAACACTAACTTAAAGTTTGCTCGTCCTCGAGCAAAATAAAAGGGGACAAAGTGGGGGTTTGAAGGGGATAGGCAAAGGAAAAGAGCGGAGATGAAGATGAAGAGAGGGGAAGGCACGAGCTTGGCATTTAGGAATGTAAGAAAGGAAGAAGAAAGAAGAGTTATGATGTGTGGAATGTGTAATAACCCTGTTTTTCGAGTACGCGAGATCTTTTCTGAAGGCACAGATTTCTCTGGAAGATCAATAAAAGGAACACCTCTGCTGTATCATTAAGCATCTCAATCCTTATTGTCATTATGTCATCCTTAAGCTAGAACCTCTTCTGAGGCAAGCTCAATAACGCAATCACGAAGAACCTTGTTTTTGAACCGTATCGGATAGGAGTTTTGATTTTGGTTTTCGTAAATAGTCTCTATTTGATGAACCAAACTAGATTTATGAGAGAAGAGAGATAATAGTATAATATTATCATTATATTAGTATTAGAAGATGCTTGAATGATATTATAAGGTTATCTGGTCTATTTTAGTTAAAAACAGGAAATCGGTTTAACCGGGTTCACAATTTACTGGTGCTGCTTAGTACCAACACTCTTTGATGACTTTAGCAATGCTAATGCCTCATCATAAATGTTCTATTCTCATATTAAATATATTACTAGTGTCATTTATGCTAGTAGCTCATAAAAGATTTTTTAGAGATGTTTTTACAAGTGTTCCGATACATCTAGTTTTAGTAGTTATCCACTAGAGATATTTTAATATTATTTTAATCCACCTCCAAGCCAACCAATCACAACTCTCCCTACACCTCCAAGACACTCCAAGGATGGTCATTTACTCCCTTTGACCGAAATTGAAAGGAGAGAAAAGAGAGAAAACTTCATGAACACTTAATCTTCAAAGCTTGATTTCTTCTGAACTAAAACTCAAATCAAAACTCTGATTTCACCAAAATGATCATCTCTTCTTCCTCTAAATAATCATGTAACTTATCAAGGCTGGAAATAAGGTGAGATGGCTGTCCCTTTCCCCTTTGAATTCGGTTTTCAAGAAAGCATGCTTAAAACATGTGTTTTCTTGATGTTCTTTCTTAGATCTCTTGCTTAGCTTAACTTGTGAGCCAAGAATCTTCAATTCCCAGCATGTTTAAGGTGAGGATCCCTGTGCTATTGTGTATTGATCTCGGGAATAACCCATGAACTGAGGATCGTGTTTATTGTGTATTGATTTTGAGGATAACCCACGAACTGAGGATCGTGTTTATTGTGTATTCATCTCGGGGAAACCCACGAACTGAGGATCTCTATTTTGTTTGTGTGTTGATCTTGGGGATGCCAACGAACTGAAGATCACTGTTTCCCCTTCTGCGTATATTATGTGGTCGAACTTTGCATCGACTGTCGGTAGTCACGAAGGAGTGGTATTCTTACCACCGACATGTATGCACTAAGGACATAAAGGGAACCCATATCTGGGACTTGTTCCTAGGTAATGTCGGGCTGCAGTGTGTAAATTGACACATGAGCTCATGGCCTGCATAGGACAGACATGCACCATACTTGGTTGTGCATTTCCTTTGTTATGATTGTTGAATGAATGTCTGCTTTGTTTGTTTGTATTCTATTCTCTGTGTCTGTGTCTTAATTTCTTGTATTCTTTTGTTTGTATTTTGCTTTCTATTTTCTCTATTATCTCTATTAATTTTTATCTTCTATTTACTACTTCTCTGTATTCCACTATTTATCCGCTAAACAACACAGAAATAATGAACTTAACTAATAACCTCGGCCTTACTAAGAACTCCCCAGTTATTACCCCTTCTCTCTCCCTTCCCCCTTCAGATGGAAGCAAGAGTACCCTTCCGTAGTTCGTTGATGATCGTTTCGTAAAGAGAATTCTACTCTAGGTAGTCTTCTAAGTCTAGAGTGAACTTCGTTATCTGTTTATATGTATATACTGTGAGACCAGCCAACGTCTGCACCCCGTTTGTATGCGAACTTTAACCTAAATCCTATGTACGAGACTCTTATTATGTGGCTACATGATGAAGTACCAGTGAGACGTCATATGACAATGTATGATCGTTCAGAGGAGTAGTAGATGATCTTCCACCTTTGATGACATTCCACTTGACTTGACTTTTGAAGACTTAGAACGTACTTTCCCTCGCTTTAGTAGTTTAGAGGGACTAGGTGAGTATAGAGTCTAGGCTAGCCTGGGCGCCAGCTTAGGGACTTCTTGAACAGGTCAAGGCCTGGGATGTTATATGTATATGTATGTATATAGTTATTACCTAGCTATATCTAGGGGTGTTCTAACTAAAAGTCTATTCTCTAATAAAGGCTGGATTACGGAATGTTATCAACTGCTTGAGATATATTTATGTGTGGTTGTTTATAACTATTTTATCTGTTATCAGTTGTGAATTGATTATGAATGATTCTGTTTATTAATCCAAACGTTTAAAAAAAAACTACCTCGAAAAATAACTATGCTTTTAACAATGAATCAGGCTCATATAATAAATAATAGATAATAATTAAGAAGACAAGTTGGTAGCACTTAATTTCTAGTATAATCATGACGTACCAGAAATTGGGTCGTTACAGAATAGGGGGTGGTTCAACGCACCTGGTGCTAAACACAAGGTAGGGGCATTTAGTGCCACCCCTCTGGAGACCATTTCACGTTAATGCGTTCCTTCAGTGCTAAACACCACTGACTGGGCATTCAGCGCCCAATGATGGCACTACACTCCAGGGATCCAGTAACAAATCCCTATGTTTCAACATTCCGGGTGCCAAACACCAGATGTTGGTGGTAAATGCTGGGGTGCTAGTGAGTTTTCCCATTTTTGTGTACACCTTGGCGCCAGACGCCCAGAACCGACGCTAAATGCCAAGGTGGCAGTTGCCATCTCCATTTTTGTGTGTCTTCTGGTTCTAAACACCAGATCTAGGCGTTTAGCGCCCAACCACCTGCATCAATTTCCTCCACCACAGAGCTCTTGTCTCTTTTCTGAAAGCACCTGTTCCTGCTATAATTAGTACACAAGGCTCAAAAACTATCGAAAACAAAGAAAACTGCAATGTCTATAATCAAAATAACTAAAAAATGCAATGATTAAAATATGAATATAGGATACTAGAAGCGTCAGGTTACCTCCCAACAAGTGCTTCTTTAACGTCACTAGCTTGACTGTTTACCCTTGCTACGTGAGCATGTGGGTAGTCTTATGGTGGTCCATCTCGCCACCAAAGTAATGCTTCAGCCGCTGATCATTTATAGTGAATTTTCTGTTATAATTTTCATCTATGATTTTAATATGACCATATGAAAAAACTCTGGTGACTAAAAATGGTCCTGACCACTGGGATTTCAACTTCCCAGGAAACAACTTGAGTCTTCAGTTGAACAAAAGGTCCTTCTGACCCAGCTCAAACACTCTTGTGGCTATCTTCTTGTCATGCCATGCTTTTTCCTTCTCCTTGTAGAGCTTAGCATTTTTATAAGCCGTGTTTCGAAACTCATCAAGCTCATTGAGTTGAAGAAGCCTTTTCTCACAAACAGCCTTGCCATCAAAGTTTAGGAACTTTGTTGCCCATTACACTTTATGCTCCAATTCTACAGGCAAGTGACAGACCTTACCATAAACCAAATAGTATGGAGACATGCCGATGGGGGTCTTGAAAGTTGTTCGATAAGCCTAGAGAGCATTATCAATCCTCATAGCCTTGTCCTTTCTTGAAGTACTGACAGTCTTTTCTAGAATCTATTTGAGTTCTCTGTTTGAGATCTCAACCTGACCACTTATCTGAGGGTGGTAAGGGGTGGCCACCTGGTGTCAGACTCCATACTTCTGAAGAAGTGAATCCCGTTATTTATTGCAGAAGTGACTTTTTCCATCACTGATTAATGTCTTCGGGACACCAAATCTATTAAATATATTCCTCTGAAGAAAGCTCATCACCACTCGGGTGTCATTAGTGGGTAATGTTATAGCCTCTACCCACTTGGAGACATAGTCCACAGCTACTAGTATGTAGTTGTTGGAGTATGAGGGAGGAAAGTGTCCCATAAAATCAATCCCCTATACATCAAACAACTCAATCTCCAATATAGCCTGTTTGTGGCATCTCATTATGCTTAGGTAGATTCCCAGCCCTTTGGCATTGATCACAGATCCTCACAAATTCTCTGGCATCATTGAACAAGGTAGGCTAATAGAAACTGAACTGGGGAACTTTTGCCGCGGTCCTTTCCCCACCAAAATGGCCACCATACTTAGAACCATGACAATGCCAAAGAACAACTCTTGTTTCTTCCTCTAGAATACACTTACGGATGAGTCCATCTAAGCATCTCTTAAATAAATAAAGCTCCTCCCACAAGTAATACTTGGCATCATGTAGCAACTTTTTGATTTCTTGTTTGGTGAATTCAATGGGGATAAACCTGCTAGCCTTATAATTTGCAATATCTGCAAACCATGTGGCTTTGAATATGGCATATAACTACTCGTCAAGGAAGGCTTCATTCACCGGCATAGGATTGACCACAGTTTCTTCAGGCTCAATTCGGGAGACGTGGTCAGCTACTTGATTCTCTGTACCTCTCTTGTCTCTTATCTCAACATCAAATTCTTTAAGAAGGAGTACCTATCTATGACTTTTGAACCAATGAGATAGGACCTAAACTTGTCAAAAGCATATACTATAGCTAATAATTCCTTTTCTGTGGTTGTGAAATTCTTTAGTGCGTCATTTAAGACGCGACTGGCATAGTAAATGACATGGACAAGCTTGTCTTGCCTCTGCCCTAGGACAGTCCAATGGCGTGATCACTGGCATCACACATCATCTCAAATAGCAAATCCCAGTTAGGAGGAGCTATGATGGGTGTAGAGACAAGTTTTGCTTTCAGAGTTTCGAACACATGCAGACAGTCATTATCAAAGCAAAAAGGTACATCTGCAACTAAAAGATTACTCAAAGTTTTGGCTATTTTTGAAAAATCTTTTATGAACCTCTGATAAAATCCTGCATGGCCTAAAAAACTCTGTATTGCCTTTACATTAGCCGGTGGTGGTAATTTCTCAATCACCTTCACCTTGGCTCTATCTACCTCTATTCCCTTGTTTGAGACTTGGTGCCCAAGCACAATACTTTCAGTTACCATGTAATGACATTTCTCCAGTTTAAAATAAGGTTTGTCTCTTGGCACCGTTTCAAAACTAAGGATAGATGGTGTAAGAAGGAATCAAAAAAATTTTCAAACACAGAAAAATCATCTATAAATAACTCAAGAAACTTTTCAACCATGTCAGAGAATATGGAAAGCATGCACCTTTGAAAAGTTGTTGGAGCATTGCATAAACCAAACGGCATCCTCCGGTAGGCAAATACTCCAAATGGGCAAGTGAACGTCGTCTCCTCTTAGTCTAGAGGATCCACCGCAATCTAATTGTATTCGGAATAGCCATTCAGGAAACAGTAGAAAGCGTGTCTGGCTAATTGGTGCGGTATTTATAACCCACAAACTAACCGGCAAGTGCACCGGGTCGTACCAAGTAATACCTTACGTGAGTAAGGGTCGATCCCACGAGGATTGATGGATTAAGCAACAATAGTGTTTGATAGGCTTAGTTAGACAAACAGAAAATAGTGTTTGGAAGTTTAAAAGCATTAACAGTAAATTTAGAATATTAAAGATAGGCAGATAAATAAGTTGGGAATAAAATATTGAGAAGGCAGTTAAGGCTTTAGAGTTATCTATTTTTCCGGATTTACTTTTCTTACTAACTATTTTAATTATGTAGGATTTAATTTATGACAAACTATATGTGACTAGATCCTAATTCCTTAGACCTTTCTAGTCTCCTCTAAAATTCATTAACTGCCAATTCCTTGGTCAATTAATTCCAATTAGAAGCTACATGATCAAATTCCAGTTTATATGCCACAAAAACTCTAATTACCCAAAAATAAAAGAATTATATGTCACGTATCCCGTTAAATCCAGATAATTAAAATTTAGGAGAATATGTTTTCAAGCTATTGTTCAAGTAAAGAGATTTTCCAAGTTATACAAGAACTCAAATAGAAAGAGGGTCATACTTCTGCTCCACCCAAATTCATAAGATAAAGAGCGAAAACAATTATTAAATTATAAATCCATACATGAATTAAAATAGATAAAGCAATAAAATCAATCCATACAAATAGACAGAGCTCCTAACCTTAACAATGGAGGATTAGTTGTTCATAGTTCAGAGTAGAAAACTAGGATTACGGAATGTAAATTTGTATAGAATTGGAAGTCTGGAATCAAATAATGTTGAGGTGGTAACCCCTTATTTATATCTAATCCTAATTAATTTAAAATCTATCTTTAAAACTAAAATAATATCTTTTTCTATTTTTAAAATTTGAATTTAAATTAGAAGTAATTATAGCAATCATCAAATCTTCAATTGATGGATGGGGACCACTTGGCTTCACTAGGATCCACGCCTAACTTGGGCTTGGCAGCTGATGAGCGGATATTTTATACGCTTTTCGAGGTTAATTTCATATAGTTTTTAGTATGTTTTAGTTAGTTTTTAGTTTATTTTCATTAGTTTCTAGGCAAAATTCATATTTCTGGACTTTACTATGAGTTTGTGTGTTTTTCTATAATTTCAGGTATTTTCTGGCTGAAATTGAGGCAGCTGAGCAAAAATCTGATTTAGGCTGAAAAAGGACTGCTGATGCTGTTGGATCCTGACCTCTCTGCACTCGGAATGAAATTTCTGGAGCTACAGAAGTCCAATTGACGCGCTTCCAATTGCGTTGGAAAGTAGACATCCAGAGCTTTCCAGAAATATATAATAGTCTATACTTTGCTCAAGGATAGACGACGTAAACTGGCGTTCAACGCCAGTTCCATGTTGCAGTCTGGCGTCCAGCGCCAGAAACATGTTACAAGTTGGAGTTCAACGCCAGAAACAGGTTACAGCCTGGCGTTGAACACCCAAAACAGCCCAGGCACGTGAGAAGCTTTAGTCTCAACCCCAGCACATACCAAGTGGGCCTCAGAAGTGGATTTCTGCAGTATCTATCATAGTTTACTCATTTTCTGTAAACCTAGGTTACTAGTTTAGTATTTAAACAACTTTTAGAGATTTAATTTTCATCCCATGACATTTTTAGATCTGAACTTTGTACCTTTCGACGGCATGAGTCTCTAAACTCTATTGTTGGGGGTGAGGAGCTCTGTTGTGTCTCGATGAATTAATGCAAGTATTTCTGTTTTCCATTTAAACATGCGCGTTCCTATCTAAGATATCCATTCACGGTTAATTATGGAGAAGGTGATGATTCGTGACACTCATCACCTTCCTCAATCCATGAATGTGTGTCTGACAATCACCTCCATTCTACATCAAATTGAATGAGTATCTCTTAGATTCCTTAATCAGAATCTCCGTGGTATAAGCTAGATTGATGGCGGCATTCATGAGAATCCGGAAAGTCTAAACCTTGTCTGTGGTATTCTGAGTAGGATTCTGGGATTGGATGGCTGTGACGAACTTCAAACTCGCGAGTGCTGGGCGTAGTGACAGACGCAAAAGGATAGTAAATCCTATTCCGATACGATTGAGAACCTGCAGATGATTAGCCGTGCGGTGACAGCGCACCTGGACCCTTTTCACTGAAAGGAAGGATGGTAGCCATTGACAACGGTGATCCACCAACACACAGCTTGCCATAGGAGGACGTGCGTGCGTGAACAAGAAGACAGAGGAAAGCAGAATTTCAGAAGACAAAGCATCTCCAAAACTCCAACATATTCTCCATTACTGCATACAAGTATAATTTGTGTTCTGCCCTTTTTACTTTTTACAATTCAAACTAAAAATTATTATTGATATTATATCCTAACTAAGAGTTACGAGATAACTATAGCTTGCTTCAAGCTAACAATCTCTGTGGGATCGACCCTTACTCACGTAAGGTATTACTTGGACGACCCAGTGCACTTGCTGGTTAGTTGTGCGAAGTTGTAAGAGAGTAATGTGAACATTGACATCACAATTTCGTGCACCAAGTTTTTGGCGCCGTTGCCGGGGATTGTTTGAGTTTGAACAACTGACGGTGAATCTTGTTGCTTAGATTAGAAAATTTTTGTCTTTTGGGTCAGAGTCTTTTATTTTCTTTTCAAAATCTTCTTTTTCAAAAATATTTTTTCTATTAAATCTTGTGCCAAACTTTAAGTTTGGTGTTTTCTTGTTGATTTTCCTTTGTTTTTCGAAAATTTTAGTTTGGTTTTCTAAAAATTTTAAGTTTAGTGTTCCTTCTTCATGTTCTTGTTGTTCTTGTGAGTCTTCAAGGCGTTTTTGAGTTTTCCCTGTGTCTTGATCTTAAAATTTTTAAGTTTGGTGTTCCTTGGTGTTTTCCCTCCAAAATTTTCGAAAACAAGGAGCATTAAATCTAAAAATTTTAGATCTTGTGTTATTTTATTATTTTTTTCTTTCCTCATTAAATTCAAAAAATATCTTTTCCCTCTATTTTAAAGCAATTTTTCGAAAATCAATTTTAAAATTCAGATTTTTTTTATTTATTTTTATTTATTTATTTCAAAATTTAAAACTTTTTAAAAAAAAATCATATCTTTTTCAAAACTTCCTAACCACTTTCTCTCTCCTCATTTTTTCGAAAATCTTCACCCATTTTTATTTATTTTATTTTAATTTATTTTATTTTTAAAATAAATAAATAATTAAATAAATAAAAATATTTCTTCTCTATTTTACATCATCTCCCTTTCTCCATCATGGATCTAAGTGAAAATGAACAGTCTAGAAGGACTCTGGGGTCTTATGCTAACCCCACTGCTGCTTCATATGGGAGTAGTATCAGTATACCCTCCATTGGAGTCAGTAGCTTTGAGCTGAATCCTCAGCTCAGTATCATGGTGCAGCAAAGTTGCCTGTATTCCGGTCTTCCACAGGAAGAACCTACAGAGTTTCTGGCACAGTTTTTACAAATTACTGACACAGTACATGATAAGGAAGTAGATCAGGATGTCTACAGATTATTACTGTTT
Organism: Arachis ipaensis; assembly: GCF_059453495.1. Lineage (NCBI taxonomy): Eukaryota > Viridiplantae > Streptophyta > Magnoliopsida > Fabales > Fabaceae > Arachis > Arachis ipaensis. The sequence goes on from NC_142444.1 coordinate 84,159,336, forward strand.
CCATTTGCTATAAAAGACCAAGCTAAGAGGTGGTTAAATAACCAACCTAAGGCTAGCATAAAGACATGGAAACAGCTGACAGAGAAATTCCTGAATTAATACTTTCCTCCAAAACGGATGACACAGCTAAGGCTGGACATCCAAGGCTTTAAACAAGGAGATAAGGAATCTCTTTATGATGCCTGGGAGAGATACAGAGAGATGCTAAGAAAATGCCCTTCTGAAATGTTTTCAGAGTGGGTTTAGTTAGACATCTTCTATTATGGGCTTGCAGAAAGAGCTCAGATGTCTCTAGATTACTCAGCTGGGGGATCTATCCACATGAGAAAGACAATTGAAGAAGCTCAAGAGCTCATTGATACAGTTGCCAGAAATCAGCATCTGTACCTAAGTAGTGAACCTTCCATGAAAGAAGAGGCTAAAACAGTGACTACTGAACCCAGTCCTGCTGAACAAGCTACTGAATTCAATCAGCAATTGGACTTTCTAACACAGCAGTTAGCCGAATTCAAAAATAGACTACAAGAGACAAGGATGGCTAATATAAATATGGAAGAACAATTGAAGCAAACAAAATAGCAGCTGTCAAAACAAATAACAAAAGAATGCCAAGCAGTTCAATTAAGAAGTGGAAAAACACTACATACCCCACCTCAAGGCAGCAGGAAGCCAAGAAATGAGCAAACTACCCAAATTCCATCTGAGGACAGTAAGAGCCCAGGGAAAAATAATTCTGGCACTAAAATGCCAGAAATTGGGTGGAAGGCTGGCGCTGAACGCCCAAACCATGCTCAGGACTGGTGTTCAACGCCAGAAACAAGCAAGGAACTGGCGTTGAACTCCCAAAAGAAGCACAGTTCTGGCGTTCAGACGCCAGGAACAGATGAGGAGTTGGCGTCTAACGTTACTCCAGCTTCTAACTCTGGTACTCAAATGCCAGTGAGGGATCAGACACACACAAGTGCTGATGACAACCCCTCTAAAAAGGCTTCTTCAACCATTTCTGTAGGAAATAAACCTGCAACAACCAAGGCTGAGGAATATAAAACCAAGATACCTTATCCTCAAAAACTCCACCAAGAGGAGCAGGATAAGCAATTTGCTCGCTTTGCAGATTATCTCAGGACTCTTGAAATTAAGATTCCGTTTGTAGAGGCACTTGAGCAAATACCTTCATATGCCAAGTTCATGAAAGAGATCTTAAGCCATAAGAAGGATTGGAGAGAAACTGAAAGAGTTCTCCTCACTGAAGAATGCAGTGTAGTCATTCTGAAAAGCTTTCCTGAAAAGCTTAAAGATCCAGGAAGCTTTCTGATACCATGCATATTAGAGGGTAATTGCACCAAGACAGCCCTATGTGATCTTGGGGCAAGCATCAACCTAATACCGGCATCCACCATCAGAAATCTTGGTTTAACTGAAGAAGTTAAACCAACCCAGATATGTCTCCAACTTGCTGATGGCTCCATTAAATACCCATCAGGCGTGATTGAGGACATGATTGTCAGGGTTGGGCCATTCGCCTTTCCCACTGACTTTGTTGTGTTGAAAATGGAGGAGCACAAGAGTGCTACTCTTATTCTAGGAAGACCTTTCCTAGCAACTGGACGAACTCTCATTGACGTCCAACAGGGAGAAATAACCCTGAGAGTCAATGAGGATGAGTTTAAGTTGAATGCTGTCAATGCCATGCAGCATCCAAACACACCAAAAGACTGCATGAAAGTTGATCTCATTGACTCTCTGGTGGAGGAGATCAACATGGCTGAGAGTCTCGAATCAGAGCTGGAAAACATCTTTAAAGATGTTCCGCCTGACCTAGAGGATTTAGGGGAATTGAAAGAGCCTCTGAAATTTCCTCAGGGAGAGGAAAAACCTCCTATACCCGAGCTCAAACCATTACCACCATCCCTGAAATATGCATTTCTGGGAGAAGGTGATACTTTTCCAGTGATCATAAGCTCTACTTTAAATCCACAGGAAGAGGAAGCACTAAGTCAAGTGCTAAGGACACACAAGACAGCTCTTTGGTGGTCCATAAGTGACCTTAAGGGCATAAGCCCAGCGAGATGCATGCACAAAATCCTATTGGAGGATGATGCTAAGCCAGTGGTTCAACCACAGAGGCGGCTAAATCCAGCTATGAAGGAAGTGGTGCAGAAAGAGGTCACTAAATTACTGGAGGCTGGGATTATTTATCCTATTTCTGATAGCCCCTGGGTGAGTCCTGTTTAAGTTGTCCCTAAAAAGGGAGGCATGACAGTGGTTCATAATGAAAAAAATGAACTGGTTCCTACAAGAACAGTTACAGGGTGGCGCATGTGTATTGATTACAGAAGGCTCAATACATCCACCAGAAAGGATTATTTTCCTTTACCATTCATAGACCAGATGCTAGAAAGACTAGCAGGTCATAATTATTACTACTTTTTGGATGGCTATTTAGGCTACAACCAAATTGCAGTAGATCTCCAGGATCAAGAGAAAACAGCATTCACATGTCTATCAGGAGTATTTGCTTACAGAAGGATGCCTTTTGGGCTGTGTAATGCGCCTGCAACCTTTCAGAGATGCATGCTCTCTATTTTCTCTGATATGGTGGAAAAATATCTGGAAGTCTTCATGGATGACTTTTCAGTATATGGAGACTTATTCAGCTCCTGCCTTGATCACCTGACACTGGTTTTGAAAAGATGCCAAGAGACCATCCTGGTTTTAAACTGGGAAAAATGTCACTTTATGGTGACTGAAGGGATTGTCTTTGGGCATAAAATTTCAAACAAGGTAATAGAGGTGGATCAAGCTAAAATAGAGGTAATTGAAAAATTACCACCACCTGCCAATGTTAAGGCAATTAGAAGCTTTCTGGGGTATGCAGGATTCTACAGGAGGTTTATAAAGGATTTTTTAAAAATTGCAAAACCTCCAAGCAACCTGCTAGCTGCTGACACGCCATTTATGTTTGACACAGAGTGCCTGCAAGCGTTTGAAACTCTGAAAGCTAAACTGGTCACAGCACCAGTTATCTCTACACCAGACTAGACATTACCATTCGACTTAATGTGTGATGCCAGTGATCACGCCATTGGTGCAGTACTGGGGGCAGAGGCATGACAAGCTTCTGCATGTCATTTATTATGCTAGTCGTGTTTTGAATGATGCCCAGAAAAATTACACAACCACAGAAAAAGAATTGCTTGCAGTGGTTTATGCCATTGACAAGTTTAGATCATACTTAGTAGGATCAAAAGTGATTGTGTACATAGATCATGCTGCTCTTAAATATCTACTCACAAAGCAGGATTCAAAACCCAAACTCATAAGATGGGTGTTGCTTCTGCAAGAGTTTGATATAGAAATAAGAGACAAAAAAGGGACAGAGAACCAAGTGGCTGACCATTTGTCCCGGATAGAACCAGTGGAAGGGGCGTCCTCCCCCTCTATTGAGATCTCTGAAACCTTTCCGGATGAGCATTTGTTCGCCATTCAGGAATTACCATGGTTTGCAGACATTGCAAACTACAAAGCTGCAAGGTTCATTCCCAAGGAGTACAGCAGGCAACAAAAGAAAAAATTAATTACTGACGCAAAGTACTACTTGTGGGATGAACCCTATCTCTTTAAGAGATGTGCAGACGGCATAATCCGTAGGTGTCTAAGGAAGAAGCACAAAGGATCTTATGGCATTGCCATGGGTCACAATATGAAGGTCATTTCGGAGGTGAGCGAACAGCCACCAAGGTCCTCCAATGTGGTTTCTACTGGCCTACACTTTACAGAGATTCCCGAGAGTTTGTACATAACTGTAACAGTTGCCAGAGAGCTGGTAATTTGCCTCTCAGTTATGCCATGCCTCAACAAGGAATCTTGGAGATTGAGCTGTTTGACGTATGGGGTATTGATTTCATGGGGCCTTTCCAACCATCATACTCAAACACTTATATTCTGGTGGCAGTTGACTATGTATCAAAATGGGTTGAGGCCATTGCCACACCCACCAATGATACTAAAACAGTACTGAAATTCCTCCAGAAACATATATTCAGTAGATTTGGTGTCCCTAGGGTACTAATCGGTGATGGGGGCACTCACTTCTGTAACAAACAGCTTTACTCCGCCATGGTCCGGTATAGGATTCGCCACAAGGTGGCAACTCCATATCATCCACAGACAAATGGGCAAGCTGAAGTCTCTAACAGAGAACTGAAAAGAATCTTGGAACGGACTGTAAGTACCCGTAGAAAGGATTGGGCACGAAGCTTGGATGATGCTCTGTGGGCTTACAGAACAGCATTCAAGACTCCTATAGGGACCTCTCCGTACCAACTTGTGTATGGTAAGGCTTGTCACCTGCCCATGGAACTGGAACATAAGGCCTACTGGGTAACCAGATTCCTAAACTTTGATGCCAAATTAGCTGGAAAAAAAAGATTGCTCCAGTTGAATGAGCTAGAGGAATTTAGATTCACTGCTTTCGAAAATGCCAAGTTGAATAAAGAAAAATCAAAAAGGTGGTATGACAGAAAGCTGTCATCTAGAGTCTTTGAACCAGGACAAAAGGTTCTGCTATTTAACTCTAGGCTCAGGCTAATCCCCGGGAAACTGAAATCCCGGTGGAGGGGACCATATGTGATTACAAGTGTATCACCATATGGTTATGTGGAGCTTCAAGACATTGATTCTGATAAGAAGTTCATTGTTAATGGACAGAGAATCAAGCACTATCTTGAAGGCAATGTTGAGCAAGAGTGCTCAAGGCTGAGGCTAGATTAAAAACTCAGCAAGGTCCAGCTAAAGACAATAAAGAAGCGCTTGCTGGGAGGCAACCCAGCCATGGGGCATCACTTCCTCTAAGCATTTTGCCCTATTCTTGATTTTATTTGTTTATATAAAGTTCATTAATACTAAGGTAAAGAGTCAATTGTATAAGTTTACAGGGTTACAAAAGGATTCTGCACATAAAACAGAGAAAAAGAGCTCATTGGCAAGAAAACGCCAGTAAAAGTCTGTTTTGGGCGTTCAACGCCCAAAAGAAGCATCCACTGGGCGTTGAACGCCAGTAAGGATAGCCATCTGGGCGTTAAACGCCAGAAAGAAGCATCTTCTAGGCATTTAACGCCAGAAAGAAGCTCCTTCTGGGCGTTTAACGCCAGATTTACAGCGTCCTGGGCATTCAGAAAAACGCCCAGTGACAAAGGAGTTCCTGGCGTTCAACGCCAGAAAGAAGCAACAGCTGGGCGTTGAACGCCCAGGAGAAGCAGCAGTTGGGCGTTGAACGCTCAAACCATGCAGCGTTTGGGCGTTCAAACGCCAGGATGGTGGGGAGGAGGTAATTTCATTTTTTACTTCATATTTTTCATTTTAATTTTAATTTTCATGTTTCAATTCATGATTTCTTGCATAAACATGTTACAAACCCTGATTTCTAAAATCCCTAATTTCTAAAAACCCAACTTTAAAAATATCAAATGTATCTTAATCCATAAGCACAAATCCTTTTTTCATTCCAATTCAACTCTTTTTCAAAATTTTCAAAACAAATCTATCTCTTTTCATTCAAAAATCTTTTCAACTAATCAATATCTTTTTCAAATCTCCATATTATCTTTTTCAAAAACCCAAATTTATCTTTTTCAAATATCTTTCATATCTTTTCAATTTTAAATTATATCTTTTCTTATCATACTTATCTCTTTTTAAATCATATCTTCTATCTTATCTTTATCCTTATTTTCGAAAACCCACCCCCCTTCCCTTTTAAAAACACATTCGGCCTCCCTCCTCTCATCCACCATTCAACACTAGCTCTCCTCCTATTCCCTCTTCTTTCTTTTCTTTTGCTTGAGGACAAGCAAACCTCTAAGTTTGGTGTGATTATCCGTGATCACTAAACCATACCCACTAAGATCATGGCTCCCAAAGGAAAACAACCCACTCCAAGAGGCAAGAAAGAGAGTATTCCAAAACCACTTTGGAATCAAGGGAGGTTCTTAACCAAAGAACATTCAGACCATTACTACAAAATAATGGGTCTAAGATCAGTGATCCCGGAAGTCAAGTTCGATCTGAAAGAAGATGAATATCCGGAGATCCAAGAGCAGATTCGAAACAGGAACTGGGAAGTCCTAGCTAATCCTGAAACGAAAGTGGGAAGGAATATGGTTTAGGAATTATATGCTAATCTGTGGCAAACAGACAGGCAGAGAATATCTGGAACTGCCCTCTATGACTATCAAACTTTGGTCAGAGAAAAGATTGTTCACATCCACCCTGACAAAATCAGGGAGATCTTTAAGCTACCTCAGCTGAAAGATGACCCAGACTCCTTCAATAGGAGAATGATGAGAACAAACAAGGGCCTGGATAAGATTCTAGAGGATATATGCATCCCTGAAGCCAGGTGGACCACCAGCAGCAAGGGTGTCCCAAATCAACTCAAGAGAGAAGATCTCAAACCAGTCGCCAGAGGATGGCTGGACTTCATTGGGCGTTCTATATTGCCCACAAGCAACTGTTCTGAGGTCACTGTTAAAAGAGCAATGATGATCCATTGCATTATGTTGGAAAAAGAAGTAGAAGTTCATCAACTGATCCCATCTGAATTTTACATACTTGCTAACAAGAACTCCAAGGATGCCAGGTTGGTTTATCCAAGCCTAATCTCTATGCTCTGCAAAGATGCTGGAGTAAAGATGGGAATAACAGAGTATATCTCAGTGGAGCAACCAATCACTAAAATCACAATGGAAAAACAACAAATGCAGGATGACCACACCAAGAGGAGGGCGCAAGAATTCCTCCCAGAAGTCCCTCAATTTGAATATTGGGAACAGCTTGAAGCATCTGTTACCAAGTTGCAAGAATCTATGGACCAAATAAAGGAAGAACAGCAAAATCAAAACAGTATGCTCTGCAAACTGCTCAGGGAACAAGAAGAGCAAGGGCGTGACTTAAAGAAATTGAAGCATCAGAAGTTATCTCTTGAAGGACCAAGCACCCCACAGAGTAGAGGAACATCCACTTCCCAACCTCAAGGTTGTTGAGTTCTAATCTTAGCCTTAACCCTGTGATAATTGCTCTTATTTGTGCTTTACCATAGAAGTTACATATAAGTAGTAGTAATTAGTATCTATATTTTGATTTTATCTCCAATTAAGCTATAATTTAGTTTTCTCATCATCATTAAACATGAATAAAATAGAAGATTTTCTTTAGGATAAGGAGGCAATATTTCTCGAGTTTTTAATACAAGAAATTCTGATTAATTACATGTGGTGGCAATGCTTTCTGCCTTCTGAATGAATGCTTGAACAGTGCATATGTCTTTGGAATTTGATGTTCTTGAATGTTAAATATGTTGGCTCTTGAAAGAATGATAAACATGAGACATGTTATTGGTAATCTGAAAAATCATAAAAATGATTCTTGAAGCAAGAAAAAGCAGTGAATACAAAGCTTGCAAAAAAAAAAGCAAGCAGAAAAAGCCAATAACCCTTAAAACCAAAAGGCTAAGGTAATAAAAAGGATCCAAGGCTTTGAGCATCAGTGCATAGGAGGGCCTAAGGGAATCAAATCTTGGTCTAAGCGGCTAAACCAAGCTGTCCCTAACCATGTGCTTGTGGCGTGAAGGTATCAAGTGAAAACTTGAGACTGAGCGGTTAAAGTCAAGGTCCAAAGCAAAAAGAAGAGTGTGCTTAAGAACCCTGGATACCTCTAATTGGGGACTTTAGTAAAGCTGAGTCACAATCTGAAAAGGTTCACCCAATTATGTGTCTGTGGCATTTATGTATCCGGTGGTAATACTGGAAAACAAAGTTCTTAGGGCCACGGCCAAGACTCATAAAAGTAGCTGTGTTCAAGAATCAACATACTGAACTAGGAGAATCAATAACATTATCTGAATTCTAAGTTCCTATAGATGCCAATCATTCCGAGCTTCAATGGATAAAGTGAGATGCCAAAACTGTTCGGAAGCAAAAAGCTACTAGCCCCGCTCATTTAATTAGAATCTGAGCTTCACTCAAAAACTCTAAGATATTATTGTTTCTTGACTCATTTATATTCTATTTTATTTGTCTATTTGCTTGGGGACAAGCAACAGTTCGAGTTTGGTGTTGTGATGAACGGATATTTTATACGCTTTTCGGGGTTAATTTCATATAGTTTTTAGTATGTTTTAGTTAGTTTTTAGTTTATTTTCATTAGTTTCTAGGCAAAATTCATATTTTTGGACTTTACTATGAGTTTGTATGTTTTTCTGTAATTTCAGGTATTTTCTGGCTGAAATTGAGGGAGCTGAGCAAAAATCTGATTCAGGCTGAAAAAGGACTGCTGATGCTGTTGGATCCTGACCTCTCTGCACTCAGAATGGAATTTCTGGAGCTACAGGAGTCCAATTGATGCGCTTCTAATTGCGTTGGAAAGTAGACATCCGGGGCTTTCCAGCAATATATAATAGTACATACTTTGCTCAAGGATAGACAACATAAACTGGCGTTCAACGCCAGTTTCATGTTACAGTCTGGCGTCCAGCGCCAGAAACACGTTACAAGTTGGAGTTCAACGCCAGAAACAGGTTACAGCCTGGCGTTGAACACCCAAAACAGCCCAGGCACGTGAGAAGCTTTAGTCTTAACCCCATCACACACCAAGTGGGCCCCAGAAGTGGATTTCTGCACTATCTATCATAGTTTACTCATTTTCTATAAACCTAGGTTACTAGTTTAGTATTTAAACAACTTTTAGAGATTTAATTTTCATCTCATGACATTTTTAGATCTGAACTTTGTACCTTTTGACGGCATGAGTCTCTAAACTCCATTGTTGGGGGTGAGGAGCTCTGTTGTGTCTCGATGAATTAATGCAAGTATTTCTGTTTTCCATTCAAACATGCGCGTTCCTATCTAAGATATCCATTCACGCTTAATTATGGGGAAGGTGATGATTCATGACACTCATCACCTTCCTCAATCCATGAACGTGTGTCTGACAATCACCTCCGTTCTACATCAGATTGAATGAGTATCTCTTAGATTCCTTAATCAGAATCTCCGTGGTATAAGCTAGATTGATGGCGGCATTCATGAGAATCCGGAAAGTCTAAACCTTGCCTGTGGTATTCCGAGTAGGATTCTGGGATTGGATGGCTGTGACGAACTTCAAACTCGCGAGTGCTGGGCATAGTGACAGACGCAAAAGGATAGTAAATCCTATTCCGGTACGATTGAGAACCTACAGATGATTAGCCGTGCGGTGACAGCGCACCTGGACCCTTTTCACTGAAAAGAAGGATGGTAGCCATTGACAACGGTGATCCACCAACACACAGCTTGCCATAGGAGGACGTGCGTGCATGAACAAGAAGACAGAGGAAAGCAGAATTTCAGAAGACAAAGCATCTCCAAAACTCCAACATATTCTCCATTACTGCATACAAGTATAATTTGTGTTCTGCCCTTTTTACTTTTTACAATTCAAACTAAAAATTATTATTGATATTATATCCTGACTAAGAGTTACGAGATAACCATAGCTTGCTTCAAGCTAACAATCTCCGTGGGATCGACCCTTACTCACGTAAGATATTACTTGGACGACCCGGTGCACTTGCTGGTTAGTTGTGCAAAGTTGTAAGAGAGTAATGTGAACATTGACATCACAATTTCGTGCACCAGCAGCATGAATTGGAGTTTAGTTGAGTAAAGCTACGCCTAACTTGGGCTTTAGTGTGCCTAACTTGGGCTTTAATACGCCTAACTTGAAGTGGGCAGGACCAATCTCGCGTATTGTTGTTGTGTCTTGCGCTTAACTTGAGAAATCTCAAGTTAGGCGCAGCCTTGGCAGTGAGTTCAGAGAAAAAGTATAAAATATTATATATCGTTAGAAAGCTCTGGAAGTTAGCTTTTCAACGCCACTAAAATCATATCCATTGGACCTCTGTAGCTCAAGTTATTCATGTTTGAGTGCAGAGAGGTCAGGGTTGACAGCATCATTCGCCTTCATCTCTTCTTCTACAGAAACTCCATCAAATCCAGTTGAATGCTACCTAAAATAAACAGAATTGCACAAGATTCAAAGTAGCATTCATATTGGCTAAAAGATAATTAATTCTTTATTAAACTCAACAATTTAGATGCAAATTCACTAGGAAAAGATAGGAAAGATGCTCACGCATCACTAATCTCTCAAGCATCTGGTCGATAAAAGGCAAGGGAAAGTGGTCCTTCCTAGTGGCCATGTTAAGCCTCCTATAGTCAATGCACATATGCCATCCGGTGATGATTCTTGTAGGGATTAGCTCATTCTTTTCATTTCTAGTGACCGTCACCCCCCTTTTTTGGGAACCACTTGCACCGGGCTAACCTGCAAGCTGTTAGAGATAGGGTAGATGATTTTGGCTTCTCATAGCTTCATGATCTCTTTTTAAACCACTTCTTTCATAGTTGGATTAAGACGCCTTTGTGGTTGCACGATAGGTTTAGCATCATCCTCAAGTAGAATTTTGTGCATGCACATAGTCGGGCTTATCTCTTTTAAATCACCAATGGTCCAACCAAGGGCCCGTTTTATGCTCCTTCAAAACAAGTAAGAATGCAACCTCTTCACTCTTGCTTAAAGAGGAGCTTATGATCACCGGATAAGAATCTTTTTCCCCTAAGAAAGCTTACTTGAGAGAGTGGGGTAGAGGCTTTAGTTCAGGCTTTGGTGGTCCTCTCTCCTCTTTGTGCACATTTGACACCTCCTTGGAAGTTATAGGGTTATCAGTCTCATCTGAGTTCCTTTCTAAAGATGGCTCCAAAACATCATCAAGCTCTTATGCTTCCAAAACATCTTGAACCAATGGTTCAATTAAGTCAATCTTTATACATTCCTCAAGACCACTTGGATGTTGCAAGGCCTGAAGTACATTGATCAGAATTTCCTCTTTATTAACCTTTAATGTCAATTAACCTTTTAAACATCAATCAAGGCCCTTCCAGTAGCAAAAAATGGCCTTCCTAAGATAATGGAGGCATTGGCATCCTCTTCCATGTCCAATATGACAAAATCCACAGGAAAAATAAAAGTTTTAACTTTCACAAGCAAATTCTCAATCACTCCAAGAGGGAATTTAATAGAACGATCTAAAAGTTAAAGAGAGATTCTGGTGGGTTTTACCTCATCAATATGGAGTTTTGTCATCAGTGAAAGAGGCATGAAGTTGATGCTTGCTCTAAGATTGCACAATGCCATCTGAATAATGACGTCTCCAATGGTGTAAGGAATTAGAAAGATCCATGGATCTTTCATCTACTCTGGGAGCTTCCTCTGAATAATGGCACTATACTCCTTGGTAAGCACCACTGTCTCACTTTCTTTCTAATCCCTCTTCTTGGTCAGAACCTCAGCAAAGGGGACATTGATTTCTAACTTCTTAAAAACCTCCAAAAATTTAGAAAACTGTTGATCCTTTGTTACCTTTTGGATTCTTTGGGGATATGGAAGTTTTGGCTTGTATTCAAGCACCGGGGCCTTCGCCTTTGGTGGCTCGGCCTTGACTTGAATAAAGTGAAGGGAGGCGTGCTCAGGGGCGGTTTTCCTGGAGGATTTGGCATCACTTAGGGTTTCTTTATCACCCTCTTCATGACTTTTAGTTTCTGAACCTACCACCTTGCCACTTCTCATACTGATAGCCTTGCATTCCTCACTTGGGGTGTGATTAGGCTTCTCCGCACTTTGCTTGTTCAACTTGTCCACTTGAACTTCCAAGTTTCTAATTGAGGCTTTAATTTCCTGTATGATGCTATTAGTGTTCTTAGAGAGTTTTTCCAAGGCTATCTCCAACTCTGAAGTTCTTCGAGGATCTGAATATGAATTATATGCTTGAAAGGGTTGATATTGATGGCCAAAATTATTCTGAGGAGAGTAGTTATTATTGCTGAACCCGAATTGCCTTTGATTTTGACTCTGATTTCCCTAACCAAAGTTTGGGTGATTTCTCTATTCCGGGTTGTATGTCTTGGAAAAAGGATCATTATTGGCCAGTCTTGAAGAATTACCCATGTAATTTACTTACTCAGGAGGGCTTTGCTCATAACCAAAGTTTCCAAATTGAGACACTCCATCACTCATATCAAAAGAAGGATCTGGGGTAGCAATAGAAGAGACTTGCACACCTCCCAAGTGTTGAGTGATGGCAACTATCTACTGAGACATGGCTTTGTTCTATGCCAAAACATCATCCAAGGCATCTAGCTCCATGACACCTTTCTTCACAGTCCTCTCTGAAGAGTATAAGTACTGATTGTTGGCCACCATCTCAATCAAATCAACGGCCTCATCTGTGGACTTCATAAGCAAAGAACCTCCTGTAGAATTATCCAGAGAAAGCCAGAAAGCATGAGTGATACCATCATAGAAAATCTGTAGTTGTACCTAATCCGTAATAATATCTAGAGGGCACTTCCTGATCTTGGCCTTGTATCTCTTCCAAGCTTCATAGAGAGGCTTTCCTTTAAGCTGTTGATATCAGTCTTCATCTTTTTAGTCAACCTTTGGGGCAGAAAGAATTTGGTCAAAAACTTACTAACCAACTCCACCCAGGTTGCTATACTCTCCTTAGGTTGTGTCTCGAGCCACTGACTAGCTCAATTCCTAACAGCAAACGGGAATAACATCAACCTTTATACCTCAGCAGGAACCCCATTAATCTTGACCGTGTCACATATCCTCAGAAAATTGGATATATGAAAAGATTAGGGTCCTCCTATGGGCTTCTATAGAATAGACAATTTTGTTGCACTAGAGATCTGAGCTAAGGCTTCAACTCAAAATTATTTGCATGCACAACCAGTGGTACAATACTTCCCACATAGCTCCCAGGATTGGGGTTAGTATAAGATGCCAAAGTTCTTCTAGCAGGTGGGACATTGTTGGGATTATTGACCACGAGATTATCATTATTTTCAGCCATGCTGAGGTCAGCGTCCTCCTCATCTTTGTCCCCAAAGATTTCTTGAACTTTCGGAGCTCTAGCTTGCTACCGAAGAGTCATTTCAATCTCAGGATCTTATAGAAGAGACTCTTTATCCTTGTTCTTCTGCATAAACAATTTTGAACAAGGAAAAGTGAGATTCTCATCGTCACAGTGAAGAGAATCCCAGTAAGGTGCACCAAAGTAGAAGAAAAAGAACTAAAATAAATTAAAAAGAAAGGGGCAAAAATTTAAAAGAAAATTAAATTAAAAGGAACGATAATTGAAGGGATTAAAAACAAAAATAAAATGAAATTAGATATAAATAAAATAAAATAAAATAGCAACTAAACAAAAATTGAACTAACTAAAAAGGTCTAATATAGGCAACTAATTAACTGGTAGTTGTTAGTCATGATTATTCCCTGACAACAACACCAAAAACTTGGTGCAGATTTTTGAATACCACAACTTACAGGCAAGTGCACCGGGTCGTACCAAGTAATAACTCATGGTGAGTGAGTGTCGATCCCACGAGAAATAACAGACTAAGCAAGAAATGATTGATTAGCTAATCTAGTTAGACAAGTTGAAATAAGGGGTGATGTTCGAATGGCATAAAAAGCAATGAGTTAAGAAAACTAACAACAGACAGTTGAAAAAATGGTATGAGAATGGAGTTAAGGTTTTGGAGATATTTAAATGTCCAGATTAGTAACAATTATTAACTACCTTGATCATACAATGATTATGTTCATAGTAAACCCCAATTGATTAAATTCCTATTCCTATGCAATCCAATCTCCTCTAATTCAATCGACCATCAATTCTTTGATCACTCAATTGTATTAGAGGTTTAAGTTCAAATTCCAGTTTACACACCATACAACCCTAAGAATTCCAAATCAGAGAGCAGTTATATGTCACGTATCACACTAAGTCCAGATAATTAAAAATTGTGAGGAGTCAGTTTCAAGCTGTAATTCTAATGATATAACTTTTCCAAGACTCAAATAGAATTCAAGTAGAATTAGCGTTATTTTCTAATAATCACTAATTCCTAAGAAGAAGAACAAAACCAATCCTTAAACAATAATCAAGGTATAAATCAAAATTAGAAAAGCAATTAATTATTCATCCATTCAAGTAAACAGAGCTCCTAACCTTAACTATGGAGGTTTAGTTGCTCACCTTGAAGAAAACCCTAGCAGAGAAAAAAGTATAAAAGTATAGAATGAAAATTCGGAGGAGAAAAGTAGTCCCCGCGATGAATTATATAATACTATTTATAGTCCTAATTAAAATAGATTTAAAACTTAAATGAAACCCTAAAGGATTTTTCTAATGGTCTTATGATTTACAAAATCAAATCTTCCAAAAGCCTTGTTGATTAGTTATAAATGTGGTCCCCATCTCCTTGGTACGTGCTTGGCACCAAATGCCAAGTTTTGGGCATTTAGCGCCACCCAAGCAGTGCATCTTGTATGTGCAAAATAGGCTTGGGCACTAAATGCCAAAGTGATGAGCGGATAATTTATACGCTTTTTGGCATTGTTTTTAGTATGTTTTTAGTATATTTTAGTTAGTTTTTATTATGTTTTTATTAGTTTTTAAATAAAAATCACTCTTCTGGACTTTACTATGAGTTTGTGTGTTTTTCTGTGATTTCAGGTATTTTCTGGCTGAAATTGAGGGACCTGAGCAAAAATCTGATTCAGAGGCTGAAAAAGGATTGCAGATGCTGTTGGATTCTGACCTCCCTGCACTCAAAGTGGATTTTCTGGAGCTACAGAAGCCCAATTGGTGCGCTCTCAATTGCATTGGAAAGTAGACATCCTGGGCTTTCTAGCAATTTATAATAGTCTATACTTTGCCTGAGATTTGATGGCCCAAATAGGCGTTCTAAATCAGCTCAAAAATTCTGGCGTTTAACTCCAAAACTGGCACAAAAGCTGGAGTTAAACGCCCAAACTGGCACAAAAGCTGGCGTTTAACTCCAAGAAAAGTCTCTATACGAAAATGCTTCAATGCTCAGCCCAAGCACACACCAAGTGGGCCCGGAAGAAGATTTCTGCATTAATTACTGATTTCTGTAAACCCTAGGCTACTAGTTCTCTATAAAAAGGACCTTTTGCTATTGTATTTTCATACTTTGAATCTTTGATAAGTCTTATGCTATCTTAGACACGTTTGGGAGATGGCCTCACGGACATGCCTGGACCTTGTTCTTATGTATTCTCAACGGTGGAGTTTCTACACACCATATATTAAGGTGTGGAGCTCTACTGTTCCTCATGAATTAATACAAGTACTATTGTTTTTCTATTCAACTAAAGTCTATTTCTTCTCCAAGATATTCATTCGTTCTTCAACTTGATGAATGTGATGATCCGTGACACTCATCATCATTCTCACCTATGAACATGTGCCTGACAACCACCTCTGTTCTACTAGCAATGGCTTGAATACGTATCTCTTGGGTTTCTAATCTAAGATTGGAACCTTCGTGGTATAGGCTAGAATTAATTGCAGCCATTCCTGAGATCCGGAAAGTCTAAACCTTGTCTGTGGTATTCCGAGTAGAATCTGGGAAGGGATGACTGTGACGAGCTTCAAACTCGCGATTGTGGGGCGTGTGACAGACGCAAAAGGATCAATGGATCCTATTCCGACATGATCGAGAACCGACAGCTGATTAGCCGATGTTGTGACAGAGCATCAGGACCATTTTCACTGAGAGGATGGAATGTAGCCATTGACAACGGTGATGCCCAACATAAAGCTTGCCATGGAAAGGAGTATGAATGATTGGAAGAAGGCAATAGGAAAGCAAAGGTTCAAGGGGAACAAAGCATCTTCATATGCTTATCTGAAATCCACCAATGAATTACATAAGTATCTCTATCTTTATTTTATGTTTATTTTCATCACCTTAAACTCCATAATCATTTGAATCCGCCTGACTGAGATTTACAAGATGACCATAGCTTGCTTCAAGCCGACAATCTCCGTGGGATCGACCCTTACTCACGTAAGGTTTATTACTTGGACGACCCAGTGCACTTACTGGTTAGTTGTGCGGAGTTGTGATAAAGAGTTGAGATTACAATTGTGCGTACCAAGTTGTTGGTGCCATTGATGATCACAATTTCGTGCACCAAGTTTTTGGCGCCTGATGAAAAGTCATCTTAGCCTAGTTTCACTAGCCTTTTTCTTTTGTTTTCATTTGAATTATGCACTTTCTTGAGCCATAAGCAAGCCAATTGGGTAGATTTTCATGCTTCCTTTAATTTAATCAACCATAGATGAATTAATGCAATTTCATGAGGTTTTATGCTATAATTGTCACATATTAAGAAAGAATGAATATCTCATGATTTTGAGCATAGCTTTGATGTGTTTGGTTGATTAATGATAGGTGAAGAAAGCTTGGAGAAAGGTTGAAGCAAGAAGGAATGGCTAGGAGGAAGAGAGGACAAAAAGTTTGAGCAAAAGTTTGCCTCAAACTTTAGCTCAAACTTTTGGAATAAGTGAAAATGAACCAGGGAGCAAAAAGCTGGACCAAAAGTTTGCCTCAAACTTTTGTGCAAACTTTTGGGCAAAAAGCTGGAGCAAAAGTTAGCCTCAAACTTTTGTGCAAACTTTTGGACAAAAAGCTGGAGCAAAAGTTAGCCTCAAACTTTTTGGCAAACTTTTGGCATCACAAATCAACACCCTGGAGAGCAAAAGTTTGCGCCAACGTTAGCCCCTAACTTTTTGGCTAACGTTGGCGCATGAACAACACACCCTGGAGAGCAAAAGTTTGCGCCAACGTTAGCCTCTAACTTTTTGGCTAACGTTGGCGCCATGAGTGTGGAAGGGGAGGCCAACGTTGGAGCAAAAGTTTGACCCCAAACTTTTGCCCCAACGTTGATATCAGCAAAAGAGGGTGGCTGATGTGAAAAGTTGGAGTAAAAGTTTGCCTCAAACTTTTACTCAAACTTTTACTCAAGCTTTCATGATTCCAAACCCAGTTCAATTCGGTTCTTCTCCAAACTCCAAGAGCAATCAACCAAGGCCTCTATCAACCCAATTCCATCAAGAGCAAAGGCCCAATTGAAGGCTTGAAGACCATTTGAAGAAAGTGTATAAATAGCATAGGATTTAAGTTTTTAGGGAGCTTTTCTTTTCGGTTTGATTAGTGCACTTAGTAGAGAGCTCATTTTACATTCTAGCATTGTTGTTTTAATTCAAGAGAATTGGGGAGGAGAATTGATCTCTCTTCTTCCTTGTTCTTGCCCAGCACTCTTTAATTTCCTTGCTTCGGATCTTGGGTGGAGAATTGAAGAACTTCTGTTTCAATCTCACCTTGGGGATCTTGTTTAATTTTCTGCTTAATTGAATTTTAGTTTCTGTTACTTGCTCTCTCATCTACTTTCTCTGCAATTTACATTTCCTTTGCAATTACTCTTGTTGGATCTAGGAAGGCATTGAGATCTAGACTTGGTTATCTAGTCTCTTGAGTCCTGAGATCTAAATTCCAATTTTACATCCTCTGTTTAATGCTTTTCATGCTCATTTACAATTCTGTTTTTAGATCCGGTTCAATCCAAGTTATCTTCTACTTCTCTGTTCGTTGCAATTTACTTTTCCTTGTTTAAATTCTGCAAATCCAATTCCCAATTCCCTTTACAATTCAAGCCATTTACATTTCTTGCTCTTTAAGATTCTGCAATTTACATTTCTTGCGTTCTAAGTTTCTGCCATTTAATTTCTTGTTCTTTAAGATTCAGCACTTTAAATTTCAGTTCTCTTTACTTTCATGCAATTTACCCACTCCCTTTACTTTCTCTGCAATTTAAATTCTGCAAATCACAAATCTCTCAACCAAACCTTGATTCGCTTGACTAAATCAACCACTAAACTAAAATTGCTCAATCCTTCAATCCCTGTGGGATCGACCTCACTCCCGTGAGTTATTATTACTTGATGCGACCCGGTGCACTTGCCGGTGAGTTTTGTGTCGGATCGTTTTCCGCTACATCAGTGCCGTTGCCGGGGATTGTTCGAGTTTGGACAACTGACGGTTCATCTTGTTGCTTAGATTAGGTATCTTTTCTTCAGAATTTTTAAGAATGAATTCTAGAGTTTCAAGGTGATGTTCCCACCATCACAAAAGCTGATTGATTCTCATCAATTTAGCTATTGAATGTAATGTCCTGCTGAAGCTTGGCCAAACATGTTTAATCCTTTTTAGACTGAAGCTTTAGACTAACATTGCATGATTCCTGGAATTCTTATTAAAAGTTTTGATTCTCTTTATTTTCTTTTTCATATAAGTTTTGAAAATAAAAAAAAAAATTATAAAACCATAAAAAATATATTTTATGTTTCTTGTTTGAGTCTAGTATCAATTTTTAAGTTTGGTGTCAATTGCATGACTTTCTTCTTCTTGCATTTTTCGAATTTATACATATTGTTCTTCATTGATCTTCAAGTTGTTCTTGATGATTTCATTGCTCTGATCTTTAAATTCTCTTGTTTAGTATGTTTTGTTGTTTTTTATATGCATTTTTACATTGTTATAGTCCTTAGTATACAAACTTTTAAGTTTGGTGTCTTACATGCATTGTTTCTTTGATCTTAGTTGCATTTTTATTGATTTCCATCATCAAAAATTCAAAAATATTTTTTAAAAAACTATGTCTTTTCAAGTCAATAATACAGAGAATTGAAGATTCAGAACATTCAGCAGAGGAATTAAACAAAAAAAGCTGGGCGTTCAAAACGCCCAGTGAAGAAGGAAAACTGGCGTTTAAATGCCAGCCAGGGCACCTGGCTGGGCGTTTAACGCCCAAAAAGGTAGAGTTTTGGGCGTTAAACGCCAGAATGGGCACCATTCTGGGCGTTTAACGCCAGGATGACACTAGAGGGAAGATTTTGTTTTTAATTCACATTTTTTTCAAGTTTTCATAATTTTTCAAAATCAAATCTTTTTCAAATCATGTCTTTTCCATCATATCTCTTTCAAAATCAATTTCTTTCCATTTTATATTCATTTTTACTATTTTCAAAAATCCTTGCTTCAATTCAAGATTTACTTCAAAAATTTTCAAGTTGTTACTTGCCTATTAAGAAAGGATCAAATTTTAAATTTTAGAATCATATCTTTTAATTTCTTGTTAGTCAAGTAATCAACTTTAGTTTTAAAACTTTCTCTTTTTTAATTTGATTTTCAATCATATCTTCTCAATCATATCTTTTCAATCACACCCTTTTTCAAAATTAATTTTCAATCATATCTTTTTAATTTCTGATTTCAAAATTTTTTTCAAAAATCATGATTTCTTTCTCAATCTTAGTTTTCGAAAACCAATTACCAAATTTTCAAAATCTCTTACTTTAATTTCAAAAATTTCTTCCCCTCTTCTTACATCCTTCTATTTAAGGGACTAAGACTCCTCCTCAAGGTACAATTCGAAATCCCTCCTTCTTTATATGTTTGAATTCTCCTCCATCTACCTCCTCCTTCTATTCTTCTTTTCCTCTGACACCTCAAGGAATCTCTATACTGTGACATAGAGGATTCCCTACTTTCTTGTTCTCTTCTCTTTCATATGAGCAGGAACAAAGATAAAGGCATACTTGTTCAAGCTGATCCTGAACCTGAAAGGACCTTGAAGAGAAAGCTAAGAGAAGCTAAAGAACAATTCTCTTTAGAGGGCCTAACAGAACTCTTCAAAGAAGAAGAAACCATGGCAGCCGAAAACAACAACAATGCCAACAATGCAAGGAAGGTGCTTGGTGACTTTACTGCACCTACTCCTGATTTCTATGGGAGAAGCATCTCAATCCCTGCCATTGGAGCAAACAACTTTGAGCTTAAGCCTCAATTAGTTTCTCTAATGCAACAGAATTGCAAGTTTCATGGACTTCCATTGGAAGATCCTCATCAGTTCTTAGCTGAGTTCTTGCAAATATGTGACATTGTCAAGACCAATGGGGTTGACCCTGAAGTCTACAGACTTATGCTCTTTCCTTTTGCTGAAAGAGACAGAGCTAGGACATGGTTGGATTCACAACCTAAAGAAAGCCTAAACTCTTGGGAAAAGCTAGTCAATGCCTTCTTGGCAAAGTTCTTTCCACCTCAAAAATTGAGTAAGCTTAGAGTGGAAGTTCAAACCTTTAGACAGAAGGATGGTGAGTCCCTCTATGAAGCTTGGGAGAGATCCAAGCAATTGATCAGAAGGTGCCCTTCTGACATGCTTTCAGAATGGAGCATCATAGGAATCTTCTATGATGGTCTGTCAGAACTATCCAAGATGTCATTGGATAGCTCTGCTGGAGGATCTCTTCATCTGAAGAAGATGCCTGCAGAAGCTCAAGAACTCATTGAAATGGTTGCAAATAACCAATTCATGTACACTTCTGAAAGGAATCCTGTGAATAATGGGACAACTCAGAAGAAAGGAGTCCTTGAGATTGATACTCTGAATGCCATATTGGCTCAGAATAAAATATTGACCCAACAAGTCAATATGATTTCTCAGAGTCTGTCTGAAATGCAAGCAGCAATAGGCAGTACTAAGGAAGCTTCCTCTGAAGAAGAAGCTTATGATCCTGAGAACCCAACAATGGAAGAGGTGAATTACATGGGAGAATCCTATAGAAACACCTATAATCCTTCTTGGAGAAATCATCCAAATCTCTCATGGAAGGATCAACAGAGACCTCAACAAGGTTTCAACAACAACAATGGTGGAAGAAACAGGTTTAGCAATGGCAAGCCTTTTCCATCATCTTCTCAGCAACAGATAGAGAATTCTAAGCAGAGCCCCTCTGACTTAACAACCATTGTCTCTGATCTAATCAAAACCAGTCAAAGTTTCATGACTGAAACAAGGTCCTCCATTAGAAATTTGGAGGCACAATTGGGTCAACTGAGTAAGAAAATTACTGAACTCCCTCCTAACACTCTTCCAAGCAATACAGAAGAGAATCCAAAAAGAGAGTGCAAGGCCATAACCACATCTCACATGGCCGAACTTGGAGAGGAGGAAGAGGCAGTGATTCCCACTGAGGAAGACCTCAATGGACGCCCATTGACCTCCATGGAGTTCCCTAATGAGGAACCATGGGAATCTGAGGCTCATTCTGAGACCATAGAGATTCCATTGAATTTACTTCTGCCTTTTATAAGCTCTGATGAGTATTCTTCCTCTGAAGAGGATGAAGATGTTACTGAAGAGCAAGTTGCTAAGTACCTTGGAGCAATCATGAAGCTAAATGCCAATTTATTTGGTAATGAGACTTGGGAGAATGAACCTCCATTGCTCATCAAAGAACTGGATGACTTGACTAGGCAGAGATTACCTCAAAAGAGACAGGACCCTGGAAAGTTCTCAATCCCTTGTACCATAGGCACCATGACCTTTGAGAAGGCTCTGTGTGACCTAGGGTCAAGCATAAACCTTATGCCTCTCTCTGTAATGAAGAAGCTAGGGATCATTGAGGTACAAGCTGCAAGAATCTCACTAGAGATGGCAGACAATTCAAAGAAACAGGCTTATGGACTTGTAGAGGATGTCTTGGTAAAGGTTGAAGACCATTACATCCCTGCTGATTTCATAGTCCTAGAGACTGGGAACTGTATGGATGAATCCATCATCCTTGGTAGACCCTTCCTAGCCACAGCAAAAGCTGTGATTGATGTTGACAGAGGAGAATTTATCATTCAAGTGAATGGAGACTCCCTTGTGTTTAAAGCTCAAGGATATCCCTCTGTCACCATGGAGAGGAAGCATGAAGAGCTTTTCTCAATACAGAGTCAAATAGAGCCCCCACATTCAAACTCTAAGTTTGGTGTTAGGAGGTTCCAACATTGCTCTGAACATCTGTGAGGCTCCATGAGAGCCACTGTCATGCTATTGACATTAAAGAAATGCTTGTTGGGAGGCAACCCAATCGTTACTATTCTATGTTAAATTTCTATTTTCCTTTGTTATTTTATGTTTTCTGTAGGTTGATGATCATGTGAAGTCACAAAAACAATTGAAAAAGCAAAAACAAAGTGAAAAACAGAATGAAAATAGAACACCCTGGAGGAGAAACTTACTGGCGTTTAAATGCCAGTAAGGGTAGCAGAATGGGCGTTAAACGCCCAGTCTGGCTCCATTCTGGGTGTTTAACGCCAGAAAAGGGCACCAGACTGGCGTTTAACGCCAGGAATGAGCAAGAAGCTGGCGTTAAATGCCAGAAATGGGTAGCAGCCTGGCGTTTAATGCCAGGATTGGCAGAAAGGGGCGTTTTGCACGCCACATGGTGCAGGGATGAGAAATCCTTGACACCTCAGGATCTGTGGACCCCACAGGATCCCCACCTACCCCACCTCTCTCTCTCTCTCTTCTTCACCCATTCACCAATCACCTCAATACCTCTTCCCCAAAAACCCCTCACCTATCAAATCCCACCATTCTCTTCACCACTCACATCCATCCTTCATAAAACCCCACCTACCTTACCATTCAAATTCAAACCACTTTCCCTCCCAAACCCTCCCTCTATAGCCGAACCATACACACCCCTCTCACCCCTATATAAACCCATCTTCACTCCTTTATTTTCACACAACCTAAATAACACTTCTCCCCCTTGGCCGAATCACAAAGCCCACTCCATCTCCTCTATTTTTTCTTCTTCTACCCTCTTCTTTCTTCTTTTGCTCGAGGACGAGCAACCTTCTAAGTTTGGTGTGGTAAAAGCTAAAGCTTTTTGTTTTTCCATAACCATTTATGGCATCAAAAGCCGGAGAAACCTCTAGAAAGAGGAAAGGGAAGGCAAAAGCTTCCACCTCCGAGTCATGGGAGATGGAGAGATTCCTCTCAAGGGTGCATCAAAACCACTTCTATGAAGTTGTGGCCAAGAAGAAAGTGATTCCCGAGGTCTCTTTCAAACTCAAAAAGAATGAGTATCCGGAGATCCGACATGAGATCCGAAGAAGAGGTTGGGAAGTTCTCACCAACCCCATTTAACAAGTCGGGATCTTAATGGTTCAAGAGTTCTATGCCAATGCATGGATCACCAAGAACCATGATCAAAGTATGAACCCGGACCCTAAGAATTGGCTTACAATGGTTCGGGGGAATTACTTAGATTTTAGTCCGAAAAATGTAAGGTTGGCATTCAACTTGCCTATGATGCAAGGAGATGCACACCCATACACAAGAAGGGTCAACTTTGATCAAAGGTTGGACCAAGTCCTCATGGACATATGTGAAGAGGGCGCTCAATGGAAGCGAGATTCAAGAGGGAAGCCGGTTCAACTAAGAAGGCATGACCTCAAGCCCGTGGCTAGGGGATGGTTGGAGTTCATCCAACGCTCAATCATTCCCACTAGCAACCGGTCCGAAGCTACTATAGACCGGGCTATCATGATACATAGCATCATGATTGGAGAGGAAGTAGAAGTTTATGAGGTTATATCCCAAGAACTCTACAAGGTGGCATACAAGTCCTCTCCTTTGGCAAGGTTAGCCTTCCCTCATCTCATTTGTCACCTTTGCAATTCGGTTGGAATTGACATAGAGGGAGACATTCTCATTGATGAGGACAAACCCATCACTAAGAAAAGGATGGAGCAAACAAGAGAACCTTATCAAGAGCATGAGGAAATTCCTCATCATGAAATCCCTAAGATACCTCAAGGGATACATCTTCCTCCACAAAACTATTGGGAGCAAATCAACACCTCCCTAGGAGAATTGAGTTCCAACATGGGACAACTAAGGATGGAGCACCAAGAGCATTCCATCCTCCTCCATGAAATTAGAGAAGATCAAAGAACCATGAGAGAGGAGCAACAAAGGCAAGGAAGAGACATTGAGGAGCTCAAGCACTCCATAAGATCTTCTAGAGGAAGAACAAGTCGCCATCACTAAGGTGGACCCATTCTTTAATTTCCTTGTTCTTTATTTTCTATTTTTCGAAAATTATGCTTTATGTTTATCTATGTTTGTGTCTTTATTACATGATCATTAGTGTCTTAGTGTCTATGCCTTAAAGCTATGAAAATGAATCCATCACCTTTCTTAAATGAAAAATGTTTTTAATTGAAAAAGAAAAAGAAGTGCATGAATTTCAAATTTTAAAACAGTTTAATTATCTTGATGTAGTAGCAATACTATTATTTTTCTGAATGAATGCTTGAACAGTGCATATTTTTGAATTTGATTGTTTATGAATGTTAAAATTGTTGGCTCTTGAAAGAATAAAAGGAAAAGGAGAAATGTTATCTGATGATCTGAAAAATCATAAAATTGATTCTTGAAGCAAGAAAAAGCAGTGAAAAGCTTGCAAAAAAAAAAAGGAAAAGCAAGCAGAAAAAGCCAATACCCCTTTAAACCAAAAGGAAAGGGTGATAAAAAGGATCCAAGGCTTTGAGCATCAGTGGATAGGAGGGCCCACAGGAATAAAATCCTGGCCTAAGCGGCTAAACCAAGCTGTCCCTAACCATGTGCTTGTGGCGTGAAGGTGTCAAGTGAAAACTTGAGATTGAGCGGTTAAAGTCGAGGTCCAAAGCAAAAAGAAGAGTGTGCTTAAGAACCCTGGACACCTCTAATTGGGGACTCTAGCAAAGCTGAGTCACAATCTGAAAAGGTTCACCCAGTTATGTGTCTGTGGCATTTATGTATCCGGTGGTAATACTGGAAAACAAAGTGCTTAGGGCCACGGCCAAGACTCATAAAGTAGCTGTGTTCAAGAATCAACATACTTAACTAGGAGAGTCAGTAACACTATCTGGATTCTGAGTTCCTATAGATGCCAATCATTCTGAACTTCAAGGGATAAAGTGAGATGCCAAAACTGTTCAGAAGCAAAAAGCTAAAAGCCCCGCTCATCTAATTAATACTGATCTTCATAGATGTTTTTGAATTCATTGTATATTCTCTTCTTTTTCATCCTATTTGATTTTCAGTTGCTTGGGGACAAGCAACAATTTAAATTTGGTGTTGTGATGAGCAGATAATTTATACGCTTTTTGGCATTGTTTTTAGTATGTTTTTAGTATATTTTAGTTAGTTTTTATTATGTTTTGATTAGTTTTTAAATAAAAATCACTCTTCTGGACTTTACTATGAGTTTGTGTGTTTTTCTATGATTTCAGGTATTTTCTGGCTGAAATTGAGGGACCTGAGCAAAAATCTAATTTAGAGGCTGAAAAAGGACTGCAGATGCTGTTGGATTCTGACCTCCCTGCGCTCAAAGTAGATTTTCTGGCGCTACAGAAGTCCAATTGGCACGCTCTCAATTGCGTTGGAAAGTAGACATCTTGGGCTTTCCAGCAATATATAATAGTTCATACTTTGCCCGAGATTTTATGGCCCAAACAGGCGTTCAAATTCAGCTCAAGAATTCTGGCGTTTAACTCCAAAACTGGCACAAAAGCTGGAGTTAAACGCCCAAACTGGCACAAAAGCTGGCGTTTAACTCCAAGAAAAGTCTCTACACAAAAATGCTTCAATGCTCAGTCCAAGCACACACCAAGTGGGCCCGGAAGAAGATTTCTGCATTAATTACTGATTTCTGTAAACCCTAGGCTACTAGTTCTCTATAAAAAGGACCTTTTGCTATTGTATTTTCATACTTTGAATCTTTGATAAGTCTTATGCTATCTTAGACACGTTTGGGAGATGGCCTCACGGCCATGCCTGGACCTTGTTCTTATGTATTCTCAACGGTGGAGTTTCTACACACCATAGTTTAAGGTGTGGAGCTCTGCTGTTCCTCATGAATTAATACAAGTACTATTGTTTTTCTATTCAACTAAAGTCTATTTCTTCTCCAAGATATTCATTCGTTCTTCAACTTGATGAATGTGATGATCCGTGACACTCATCATCATTCTCACCTATGAACATGTGCCTGACAACCACCTCTGTTCTACTAGCAATGGCTTGAATGCGTATCTCTTGGGTTTCTAATCTAAGATTGGAACCTTCGTGGTATAGGCTAGAATTAATGGCAGCCATTCCTGAGATCCAGAAAGTCTAAACCTTGTCTGTGGTATTCCGAGTAGGATCTGGGAAGGGATGACTGTGACGAGCTTCAAACTCGCGATTGTGGGGCGTGTGACAAACGCAAAAGGATCAATGGATCCTATTCCGACATGATCGAGAACCGACAGCTGATTAGCCGATGTTGTGACAGAGCATCAGGACCATTTTCACTGAGAGGATGGGATGTAGCCATTGACAACGGTGATGCCCAACATAAAGCTTGCCATGGAAAGGAGTATGAATGATTGGAAGAAGGCAATAGGAAAGCAGAGGTTCAAGGGGAACAAAGCATCTTCATATGCTTATCTGAAATCCACCAATGAATTACATAAGTATTTCTATCTTTATTTTATGTTTATTTTCATCACCTTAAACTCCATAATCATTTGAATCCGCCTGACTGAGATTTACAAGATGACCATAGCTTGCTTCAAGCCGACAATCTCCGTGGGATCGACCCTTACTCACCTAAGGTTTATTACTTGGACGACCCAGTGCACTTGCTGGTTAGTTGTGCGGAGTTGTGATAGAGAGTTGAGATTACAATTATGCGTACCAAGTTGTTGGCGCCATTGATGATCACAATTTCGTGCACCACGAAGGTTGGGCGTTTAGGGCCAGGTCTCCCGAGTCCAACAATAAGTTACATAGCCTTAGGCGCTAAACGCCGAGTCGTGGCATTTAGCCCCAACCTTCCTGAGATGAATGGTCCAATTGGAATCTTTTGGTCGTACGTACGCGCAACACATGCGTACGCAGGATCTTCCTTTTGCTCCAGTGATACGTACGCATGGATGATGCGTACGCATGGTCCTCATTTTCTTCTTTATGCCCTCTTTCACTAATTCTTCACCAGAAAACCACCTGAAATCAGTCAAATGCTACATAACTCAAAGTAGTGTCCAATGGGGGGCTAGTCTACTAAAATCCATTAACAAATCAACAGAAAAACTATATTAATCACATAGAAAAGATACCAATGATTCCCACGCATCATCATGTACAACCGTGTGTACGCACAACCCTAAAGAACTCCAAACTCCATTTCTTCATAAATTCTCCACTTTTACATATTTTTCCCTACTTCTTCAATCCATACTTACCTTGTAAGCTTGAAATCACTCAACAAATACATCAAGGCATCAAATGAAATTAAAGTGAATAAAATTTAGCAAATTAAGGGTCTAAAAAGCATGATTTTACTTTTAAGAACAATTTAGGAAGAATTCATA
Source organism: Arachis ipaensis (assembly GCF_059453495.1). NCBI lineage: Eukaryota > Viridiplantae > Streptophyta > Magnoliopsida > Fabales > Fabaceae > Arachis > Arachis ipaensis. Next base: position 84,186,554 of record NC_142444.1, read on the forward strand.
AAACCATGCTATTTCAATAAATAAATGTAGGAAAAGTTGATAAAATTCACTCAATTCGACACAAGATAAACCATAAAATTATAGTTTATCAACCTTCCCACACTTAAACAAAGCATGTCCTCATGCTAAATGATAAACCACAATTTTATGGTTTATCTTGTATCAAATTTGGTGGATTTTATCAACTTTTCCCATATTTATTCACTAAAATTGCATGGTTTTGTGAATTTCTCCTAAATTGTGCTTAAGAGTGAAAACATGCTTTTTAGGCCTTAAAATTGCTAAATTTAATTCACCTTAATTCCATTTGATGCCTTGATATATTTGTTGAGTGATTCTAGGTTTATAAGGCAAGGATTGGATTGAAGGAGTGAAAAAAAAGCATGCAAAATGGAGAATTCGTGAAGAAATGAGGAATTAGAGAAATTCATGGCGATGCATATGCGTGACCCACGCGTACACGTGAGCAGGAAATTTGCCAGGCCATGCGTACGCATGACCCACGTGTACGCGTGACAAGCAACACGTGACCTCATTAAAGAAAATACGCTGGGGGTGATTTCTGAGCTCAACCAGGCCCAATCCAACCCATTTCTAATGCTATTGAACCTAAGGATTGAAGAAGGATGAACCAAGCAGTCATATTTTAGTTTTCATCATGTTTTAGGTTAGGTTTCTAGAGAGAGAAGCTTGGTGCTTGAATTTGTGACTCGCACAACTGAACCGGCAAGTGCACTGGGTCGTCCAAGTAATACCTCAGGTGAGTTAGGGTTGAATCCCACGAGGATTGTCGGATTGAACAAACTGTGGTTATCCTGCAGATCTTAGTCAGGCGAATAGAAAATATGGTTGTTGTTGAATGCGCATAAAATAATTAAAGGAAGCAATAACAAAATAGCAAAGAAAAAATAATGATAAATCAGTTAAGGTTTCGGAGATGCTTTATCTTTCTGGATCAACTTATTGACTACTTCAATAATGAATGATTCATTCAATGGCAAAGTTGTAAGTGATTAACTCATGTCCTCTCATCAAGTTAATCTCCCCTAAACCATAGCTACTTTGAGTAACTCATGTCCTCTCATCAAATTAGCTCATAGTGCTTCACTATAGCAGAAGATGAAGCCCATTGATAAACCCCAATTTTGTGGTTTATCTTGTGCTTAATTTGAGGGATTTTATCACCTTTTCTCACATTTATTCAATGAAATAGCATGGTTTTGTAATTCTCACTTAAATTGTGCTTAAGTATGAAAACATGCTTTTTAGGCCCTAAAATAGCTAAATTTAATCCACTTTAATTCCATTCGATGCCTTGACATGTTTGTTGAGTGATTTCAGGTTCATAAAGCAAGTATTGGATGGAAGAAGTGAGGAGAAAAGCATGCAAAGTGGGAGAACTCATGAAGAAATGAAGGAACCATTGTCAAGCCTGACCTCTTCGCACTCAAATGACCATAACTTGAGCTACAGAGGTCCAAATGAGGCGGTTCTAGTTGCATTAGAAAGCTAACATCCGGGGCTTCGAAATGATATAAAATTTGCCATATGTTGCCTGATGCATAGGGGTGTGCACGCGCCATGTACTTGCGCGCGCCGATAGAGCACGTGGGTCCACAAAAGAGAAATCGTGGCCAGCGATTTCTAGCTCATTTTGGGCCCAATCCAACTTATTTCTGATGCTATTGAATCCAAGTATTGAGGGGAGAATGAACCAAATAGTCATAGTTTAGTTTTCATCATGTTTTAGGGTAGAATTCTAGAGAGAGAGGCTCTCTCCTCTCTCTAGACTTAGGATAGAAATTAGGGTAAAGTTAGGTTAATCACTCTCAAATTTCTCTTTCAATTCTTGTTTTTATTTTAGTTCTCATTATATTTTAGTGATCTATTGTCTCAATCTTCTTAGTTTCTCTTGTTAGTTTCTTGCTTTATTCTCTTTTATGTTGATGAACATTGTTGGATCTTGATTTCTTTTAATGCAATTTTATATTTCTATGTCTCTTTTATATTGATCTTGATTGTTATTATTGATTTCTTGCTTATGTTAGTTATGGGTTTCATTAATTCTTGCATGTTGTGATGTTTACTTTTCTTGCACTCTAGGTGTTTGATATAATGTTTCCTTTAGTTCTTGAGTAGTTTTCTTTACTCTTGGCCTAGGCTAAGGGAATTGAGTGACCTTGAGTCATTGGGTCTCATCGAATTGGTGATTTGAGAACCCTTGGTGATCAATTTGATACTCATTGACGTCAACCCACTACTAATCTAATTAGTAGGTAGGTTGGGACTTATGGGTTGATGTGATCAAGCCTATTTGACGTACTTCAAGCCTAGGAGTAGATATTACGTACTTAAGGCTTTGGAAGTAGACTTAATAGGTTGGCCTCTCATAATTATCAATATTTGGTATGTAGACAAGGATGGTGATCTCAATTACCTATGTCTAGCCAAGGGCTCTTTTCCTTTATTTTATTAGTTCTTATCATTTTACTTTCTTGTCATTTAATTTTTCTTGCCACTTAATTTCTTGAAAAAACATAAAACCAACCCACTTACCCCCCTTCATAGCCAATAATTGAGCACTTCATTGCAATTTCTTGTGAGATGACCCGGAGTCTAAATACTTCGGTTAATTCTTATTTGGGGTTTGTACATGTGACAACCAAAATTTTTGCATGAAAGGACTATTGTTTGGTTTACAAACTATACTTTACAACGAGAATTCATTAGTGGAATTCTAGACCACACAAAAGTTCGTTCATCAAAATTAATGGCGCCGTTGTCGGGGAGTTGCAATGGTGTTATATTATTGGCTATTATGAATATTGTGAATATATTTGCCTTTTGCTTATTTGTTAGTTTTTGTTAGGTTTAGGACTTTGTTGCTTATTTTTGTTAGCTTTTGTTTTCATTTGCTATTATGAATTCTCACCCCTTTGGCTATGAGTTTGGTTCAAATTATATTGTAGGAAATGGGAGCTACAATGAGGATGTGCATCAAGGATGGAACAATCAAAGGTGGAGAGAGCCTCAAAGGATTGATCACCCTTCTTGGCAACAACCTCCTCCGGTTTCTTATGGGTATAATTCTAATCCTAATACATATCAATCTAATAGATATGGTGACCCTTATTGTAATTGTCAACAACCACCACCACATACCTATGAACCACCCCCTCAACATGGTTTTGAACCACCTTACTCACAAGCCCCCTACCACCAAACACCTCATTATGACCCTAATCCTTATCCATCATACCAACCACCTTATGAACTATATGAACCACACATAGAACCACCACATTTCCAACACAATTACTCTCAAGAACCACCTCAATATACACCATCTCTATACCCTTACCAAGATAAACCAACTTCCAATTATGAAACCTCCTTCCCAAACAATGAACCTTCTTTTTCCACACCACCTCCAATGGATGATCCTCTCCAAGAATGTGTTAGTTCTTACATTCGAAGGGAAGAAGAGAACCAAAAGGAGTTTAAGGAGCTAGAAGCCAAGATGGATATCCTAGCAGAAGCCGTTAGCAATATGGTCTCCTCCCGCCTAAGCCTATGTGATCAAGGAACTCCCGTTGTTGAATGTGGAGTAGCAATCAAGGAGCATAGTGAGGGAGTGAGTTTAGAGCTTCAAGGTGAAGAAGAAGAGTTGAAGCAAGAATTGCCACAAGGGGAAGAAGTCGAGATAAATGAGCTGGAAGAAGTGGTTGAAAACATAGGAGATATTGGAAGTCCATGGGAATGTAGAATTAGAGAGTCCTCTTCCAAGATGCTTGATGTTGATGTTGAGGAGGGTGTACAACCTCCAAAGCATATCATGATTGAAGACTTTGAAGAGGTTGATCAAGAAATGGATTCAATCATTGAGGAGTTCCTATCTACAATTGAATCCTCTCCCATTGGGCTTGAAATTGAGGTCAAAGAAGAAGATACCTCACCTCCGATACCCTTGGTGAGCAATGAAGAAGCAATTGAATTGGAAGCGAGCCACCAAGAGGAAGAGGTTGAAGTTGAGGAAAGTTGTAAAGAGGTGGAGATAGTCAAGGAAGAGCACAAGGGAGTGGAGCTTGCAAGATCATTGGGACCACCCCTTCCTAAGTCACCATCCTACACAACATTCAAGTGGGTAAAATTCTTATCTCTAATCTTTACTTTCCCACTTGAATATAGTTTGATTGAAAATGATGGTCAACTTAGAGCTCTTTGTGGAGTTAAGAGTAAGAGAGAGTTGTGTAGTGGTTGGAAACATCGCTCTAAGTTCATGATGGTTGCGTGCTCCAAGTTGAATAATAATGGTTGGTGTAGAACCAAATTGCATGGGTCTAGGAGAATGTTTGGATGCTTAATTGAGAATTCTAAGGTCATGCCACCCAATTGGAATCATGATGATCAATTTGAAGATGGGTGTCAAAACAAAGTGTGGGATCCCGGATCGCACGAGGAGAATCAAATTTGGGAGCCCATGGCTTGTGTGGAACTCCATCAAAGCTTGGAGTTATCATCTTTGAAGATTAAAGCTTATTGGAGATTCAAGCATTGGTGGATGTTCAAGGATAGCTTCAAGCACAAGCCACCTTAAGAGGAGCTCCCCAATAAGTCCAACTTAAGGACAATAAACAAAAGTGCTAGGTGGGAGACACCCCACCATGGTAATATCTTTTCATTTTCTCTTTTGTAAATATTGTTAGCATTAGTTCAAATTCATGTTTAGAGTAATTTGTTGAGTTTATTTGGTAGTTTGATATATTAAATAAGGTTTTAAGGTGTTTTGGGTAGCTGTTTGGAGGTTTGGAATGCTTGGTTTGGTGCAAGAACTTGAAAACAAATTTTTGAAAAACAGAGCACCAACCCGCGCGTGCACGCACATGGCGCATAGGCGCGCCTCAAGCATTTTCGATCATCCACGCGGACGCGCCATGTACGTGTACGCGTGGATGCAAAGATTTCTCCTCCAAGCCAAATTCCAAAGAGTTGTGCCTAACTTGCGCCTACTTTGTGCGCGAGGCACAAACCAACTCGCGCGTGCGCGCACCTGGCGCGTACGCGTCCATGAGCCAACCTGCGAATCGATGCGTGGACGTGCATGACGCATCCGCGCCGGTTCAAAAAAAAATTTCTTTTCTTCCAATTTCTTTTATTGCATTTGCTTATTTTCATTCATTGCATTTTAATTTTATTTTTATAGTTTGTTCTTATTTTATTTTCTAAGTTTCTTATTCTAATAATGGTGTTGGATTCTTATATTCAATTGTTGAGAATTTCTTGGTTAATTCTGGTGCTTTGTGACTTGTTTGGCATTCATTGTAATATTCGCTCTACACACAAGATTAGTGCTTTAGTCCGTCATGACTCATGATCCCTTGTTTTTATATCTCCTCATCATTGAGTTGGGATGGGACTAAATGCTCTCATGCTTATCACTAATCTTGTTTGTGTCAATTATTGATTAAGCTTGATGCAACATGCTCTTCATGTCATGTACCCATGCTTTAACTTGTTTTTGCATCAAGTATTAGTTGATATGCCCTTAGCTTATATTTTTTTCTCATTTATATGTTGTAGCTACCATGTATTTGAGAACCATACTTTTATTTGGTATTAGCCCCCGCCTCTGTTCTATTTGCTTTGATATCTTTGTTGTAGGCTTAATTTTCTTTCTTTTTCTTTCCTTTTAGGTTGGCCACCAAGAAGGAAAGGAAAAGGAAAAGCTTCTAAATGGGGCAACAAACAAGTCCACCAGCACAACCTTTTGAAGGAGCTCATCAATTGTAGCAACCCGTCCACCTTACTCTTCTTTTCATGCACCGAGGACGGTGCAAATTTCTAAGTGTGAGGAGGTCGTCCGACCGATCTCCATGGGTAACAATTTCCTTTTTCAACACCAATTTTTAATTTTTGTCTTTGTTAGAATAGTTGTTGCATTGCATGATAGGTTGCATGCTAGTTAGAATTTGTACATATTTCACCCTTTTTTTTATGTTAGGACTACGTGGTTAGGGTGATGATTTCTTTTCCAAGAAAAATTATTTTTAGGGCACCCTACCAATTTGAAAAAAAAAATTTGTGTGAACTTGCTTGAAGAATGTATTTTGGAATATGGTTTTTGAGCTAAGAACACAAGCATGTGAGTTTTGATCCTAATTGCGCGGTTACATTTTATAACCACTTATTTTCCATTCTTGTGTGCATTGTTCTCTTTCTATGATTGTAATCTTTGATTTGTTTGATTCTTTATGTCCATTATTCCATGTATATATGCATTTATATGATTGAGGTCATCATTTCTTATAGCTCACTTACCCAAATAGCCTACCTTTCATTAACCATTGTTAGCCAATTTTGAGCCTATTTAATCCCCTTTGTTCTTAATGTTAGCACATCACTACCCCTAAGTGAAAAACAATAAATATCCTTAATTTGGATCTTTGATTAGCTTAGGCTAGTGAGGGTGTGTATCAATTGGGTATGGGAAACTTGGGACATTGGTTGAGGTAAAAGTGTAATTTTTTTTTTTGTTAAAAATATTGGAAATTGGGTACATATTCATGCACTATATGTAAAACCATATGCACTGATATGTTTGTATATACTTTAGAAAAAAACATGTAGAAAAAAAATATATATATAAAAAATTATAGAAAAAAAAGAAAAAAAAAAGAATACAATAAAAAGGGGACAAAAATGCCCCAAAGTAAAGTTCAATAAAAATCAATGCATATGGAATGTGAACTAAAAAGAATGCATGAGTATGTGAGAAAGTGGGAATCATAGGTAGCTAGGTATTGTATTAGAATTATATAGGTTGTTATATGTGTTTGGTGAGATCCTAGGTTAATCAAAGATTCAAATTTCAAGCTCACTTGACCATATGCATCCTACCTTGACCCTAGCCCCATTACAACCTATGAATAAGTCTTCATGATGAATGTATGCATGCATTGAATAATTGTTGATTGTTAGATGAAAAACAAATCTTAGAAAGCATGAGTAGAAGAGGATTGAGTGAATCGGCCCTATACACTAGAGCGACTAGAGCGGATACACTTCCGGTGAGGGTTCGATGCTCAATTCCTTGTTCCCGGCTTTCATGAGCTTTTCTTCTTGCAAGTCTATTTGAACTTCATTTTGATATTTGAATTGGTAGAGTTTGTGAGTCGTCATATGATCTTAGCCCTACTTGCTCATGTATGTCTTGGGGATTGATTTACTTTTAACCAAGTAGGTAGAATCATTGTGCATATAGTTGCATTCATATAGAAAGGTGCATATAGTTTCTTTGCATTGAATAAAAGTTCATACCCCTTTTCTTGTCCTTCTTTACTCTTAGCATGAGGACATGCTTGGTTTAAGTGTGGGGAGATTTGATAAATCCCGATTTTGTGGTTTATCTTGTGCTTAATTTGAGGGATTTTATCAACTTTTCTCACATTTATTCAATGAAATAGTATGGTTTTGTAATTCTCACTTAAATTGTGCTTAAGTATGAAAACATACTTTTTAGGCCCTAAAATAGCTAAATTTAATCTACTTTAATTCCATTCGATGCTTTGACATGTTTGTTGAGTGATTTCAGGTTCATAAGGCAAGTATTGGATGGAAGAAGTGAGGAGAAAAGCATGCAAAGTGGGAGAACTCATGAAGAAATGAAAGAACTGTAAAGCTATCAAGCCTAACCTCTTCGCACTCAAACGACCATAACTTGAGCTACAGAGGTCCAAATGAGGCGGTTCTAGTTGCATTGGAAAGCTAACATCCGGGGCTTCAAAATGATATAAAATTTGCCATATGTTGCCTGATGCATAGGGGCGCGCACGCGCCATGTACGTGCGCGCACCGATGGAGCACGTGGGTACACTAAGAGAAATCGTGGCCAGCGATTTCTAGCTCATTTTGGGTCCAATCCAACTCATTTCTGATGCTATTGAACCCAAGGATTGAGGGGAGAATGAACCAAGTAGTCATAGTTTAGTTTTCATCATGTTTTAGGGTAGAATTCTAGAGAGAGAGGCTCTCTCCTCTCTCTAGACTTAGGATAGAAATTAGGGTAAAGTTAGGTTAATCACTCTCAAATTTCTCTTTCAATTCTTGTTTTGATTTTATTTCTCATTATATTTTAGTGATCTACTGTCTCAATCTTCTTAGTTTCTCTTGTTAGTTTCTTGCTTTATTCTCTTTTATGTTGATGAATATTGTTGGATCTTGATTTCTTTTAATGCAATTTTATATTTCCATGTCTCTTTTATATTGATCTTGATTGTTATTATTGATTTCTTGCTTATGTTAGTTATGGGTTTCATTAATTCTTGCATGTTGTGATGTTTACTTTTCTTGCACTCTAGGTGTTTGATATAATGTTTCCTTTAGTTCTTGAGTAGTTTTCTTTACTCTTGGCCTAGGCTAAGGGAATTGAGTGACCTTGAGTCATTGGGTCTCATCGAATTGGTGATTTGAGAACCCTTGGTGATCAATTTGATACTCATTGACGCCAACCCACTACTAATCTAATTAGTAGGTAGGTTGGGACTTATGGGTTGATGTGATCAAGTCTATTTGACGTACTTCAAGCCTAGGAGTAGATATTACGTACTTAAGGCTTTGGAAGTAGACTTAATAGGTTGGCCTCTCATAATTATCAATATTTAGTATGTAGACAAGGATGGTGATCTCAATTACCTATGTCTAGCCAAGGGCTCTTTTCCTTTATTTTATTAGTTCTTATCATTTTACTTTCTTGTCATTTAATTTTTCTTGCCACTTAATTTCTTGCAAAAACATAAAACCAACCCCCTTACCCCCCTTCATAGCCAATAATTGAGCACTTCATTGTAATTCCTTGTGAGACGACCCAGAGTCTAAATACTCCGGTTAATTCTTATTTGGGGTTTGTACATGTGACAACCAAAATTTTTGCATGAAAGGACTATTGTTTGGTTTAGAAACTATACTTTACAACGAGAATTCATTAGTGGAATTCTAGACCACACATAAGTTCGTTCATCACCCGTGCAATCCACTCTCCTTTTGTTGATCCTACTCAAAATGCCACAAACAAGGTCGAATCTTCCGGATCGGAGAATGATGCTTTATGATTCTAGCCTTAGCGCCACAGAGACATCATTTACTCATGACTAATGGAATTTTATTTCACATATCCCAATTAGCCCAGATACTCTCTTGGAACCTGAGATGCACTCTCAAGCTGTAGCTCAATACTATCCGGGTCAGGACTCGCATGAACTCAAGTAGAATAAGGGGCCATACTTCCATTCCACCCCAGATTCATAAGGATGAAGGATGAAAATGCATCATAGAATAGAATCAAACATGTATTGAAATAGAACAGTAATATTATTAATCCATAGGAATCAGCAAAGCTCCTAACCTTAACCTAAGAGGTTTAGTTGCTCATACTGTACAGAGAATAATGTGTAAGGTTTGAATGTGATGGTGAAGATCCTAAACAATGATGATCTTCCCTTATATATACTAACACAAAACCTAAAAAGATATTAATAATAATTAGAAATTACAAAAATAAACTAAACTAGGCTAATGGTGCAAAAATCCACTTCTGGGCCCACTTGGTGAGTTGATGCACATAAACTAGTTATGCTACGATTTAGGAAATTGCACGATCGGCAAAATTCCTTCCGGCAAGTGCACCGGTTATCGTCGTCAAGTAAAAACTCACAATAGAGTGAGGTCGAATCCCACAAGGATTGGTTGATTGAGCAATTCGGATTAGAAGTGTGTTCTAGTTGAGCGGAATCAAGAATTGAGATGAGAATTGCGGAATGTAAAATTGGCGGGAAAAGTAAATGACAAGAAAATTAAATGGCCGAATCTTAAATTGCATGAATTAAAGAGCAGAATGTAAATTGCTGAAATTAAAAGGGAATGGGGGTGATTGCAAGAATTGAATTGCAGAATGTAAAGAGAAAGTGAAATCAGAAATGGGGAATTCATTGGGTTTAGGAGATATTGAAATCTCCGAATCAAAACATGTATATCTCTTCCTCAACCAATGCATTCATTGAATTTTGCTTGGCAATCTTATATGATTGGATCCCAATTCCTTGGCTCACCAATGCTCTCTAAAAACAAACAAATTCCCAATCCCTTGGTTTAAATGTTCATAAGAAGAGATGATGCTTGATCACTGATTATACCACACAATTTCATGAACCACAATTTGGTAGGATTACATGTCACAATATCCATCCAAACCCCAATCCAATCCACTGTGAGAAAGCTTCTCTAGCATGAATCCTCCATTCCTTTCCCAAGGCTCCGAAGGATTCCAAGTATGAGTAGTCTCTTTCCCAAGACAACTACTCAATGGAATTAGATCGAGAAGCTTTCTAACAAAATTCAAGAGAAAAGATTGAAGAAGAAGATAAACTATTATTGATTCATTGAATTACAATAGAGCTCCCTAACCCAATGAAAGGGGGTTTAGTGAATCATAGCTCTGAATTCAATTACAAAGAAAAGGAAAAACTAGCTCAAAGTGAAAGTAAAGTCCTCTCTAACTTAACTTCTATCCTATTTATACACTTTCTATATTGAGCTTCAGTTGTGCTTCTTGGGCTTTGAGGCCTCTCCTTGCTTTCCTTTTGCCTTGGGTTTATGATCCATAATCTTGATGAGGTTGTTGATCCAAGTCCTGTAACATTTATTGAGCCAACTTAGTGATAATCAAATAATGACACATGACTCAACAAATTGAGATTTCAAACTCATCAATCCTTCAGGCCCAATCCCATAAACCATGATATTCAATTGGGTTTCATACCAAAGTAAGTTTAAGTTAATAATTGTGCTCAAAGACTAACTTAAATCACAATATTTTTGGCCCAGAAACCCTTTTCAAGAGTGGCGTTTAAGTTGTAGTTTAAGCTTAAACTGCAACTTAAACGCCAGATACTTCCAGTGAGGCCATTTGTAAAAGCACGTTTAAGCTTCAGTTAAGGTTAAACTGAAGCTTAAACGTGGAAATGGAAGAATGGTAGCCCTGGAGAGTAATGTAGTCGAACACGTTTAACCTCCAGTTTAAGGTTAAACTGGAGGTTAAACGTGGAAAAGGAATGAGGCATCCTGGAGGTCGAACACGTTTAACCTCCAGTTTGAGGTCAAACTGGAGGTTAAACGTGGAAGCTTGGAATGGTGGCCCTGGAGGTGTCGAACACGTTTAACCTCCAGTTTGGGGTCAAACTGGAGGTTAAACGTGGAGGTGGAGAGAGCAACCCTGGAGTGGAGAAACTATCGAACACGTTTAACCTCCAGTTTGAGGTCAAACTGGAGGTTAAACGTGGAAGCTTGGAGAGAGCAACCCTGGAGTGGAGAAACTATCGAACACGTTTAAGCTCCAGTTTGAGTCAAACTGGAGCTTAAACGTGGAATGGCCCCTGGTACTCTTCCTGGTTCTGGCGTTTAACCTCCAGTTTGAGGTCAAACTGGAGGTTAAACGTGGAACTCCTCCCTGGGTGGCTTACTCATTCTGGCGTTTAACCTCCAGTTTGAGGTCAAACTGGAGGTTAAACGTGGAATGCTCCTTAAGTGAGGCTTTTCATTCTGGCGTTTAACCTCCAGTTTGAGGTCAAACTGGAGGTTAAACTTCAATCCCAGCATTTCTTATCCTTCATGATTTTGGCGTTTAAGCTCCAGTTTAGGCTTAAACTGGAACTTAAACTCCACATGTTATATACAAGCTTCCTTTATTGATTTTGTTGCTTCCTTGCTTAGCCTCTTCTTCCCTGAAATCATCCAAACAATTGCATCAAAGTCTTGCAAAATTTCATGAGAAATCTTTCATTCATAGCATTTAAGTAATATAACTAAAACTCATGGAATTTGCATCAAAATCATATTGTTTGGATGGTTCATTACTTTGTTCTTCATTTACCCATTTTTGGTTACTTTAAGCTCAAGAAAATGCATAAAACAACTAAAACTAACAGAAAAATGCTCGTGAAACTAGCCTATGATGCCTTGGCATCACAACACCAAACTTAATACTTGCTTGTCCCTAAGCAAGTCCTGAGTTAATTGAGAAGAAAGTATGAAACAGAAAGCAATTACATTGGCTATATTAGCAAGCATTTGAAGTTCATCAGAAGGGTTTTATGCAGAAAGTTGCAGCATCACTTTTTCATACTTATCAGGTAGGATTATCACTTTTTCATTGCATCCATCAAAAATTGCTATGGCCTCTTGTTATTCTTATGTCTTTAGCACTTTTCTCTTCTTTGTTTTTCTTTTCTTTTTCTTAGAGCTTCTTTTGCTCCTTGTTTGCTTAGTGTCATGTGTTGCACAAGCCTTTGGCATTTTCTTTTTCTTATCAGTGCACTACACATATCCACCTTAGGCATTTTAGTTCACATTTCTTCTTGAGACATTAGTGCCCAGCACCTCTTTGTGTGACTAAATGTTTTGTATTTAGGTTGCTCTTGATAGTGGACTTTTGGTTGATAATCCCGGGTTAGTTAACCCAAGTTACCAAGTGTTGAAACACTCCTCAGAACCTATTCATCCAAGCATATCCTTAATACATAAACACCACAGGCATTTGTCTCAGAAGTTCAAACCATTGGTGCCTAGCTTATTTTCTCATTTTTTTTGCTTTTTGGTTGCCTTTTTCCGTGGCTATTTTCCTTTCCTTTTTCTTTCTTTTTCATAGCCAAAGACATTTATTCATCAAGATCCATAGACAATTTGTACTTCTACATAAAAAAATGATAATTCTACACTCTAATTTTAGTGATGTGACTAAACAATCAAGCATGCATACCACCACTTAATTCTACTTGATTTGTCACTAATTTAGCCAAGTTACTTTTGTTCAAACTTTTCTTTTATTTTTGAAACAGAACAAGCATGGCACGCACTTGTTTAAGAAGGTGAAGTTATATCCAAACATCTAGGCATTCACTTTATTCAAAGCACTTAACAAACACACATACTTAAAAAAAAACGACTCATAAAAAAAAAAAAAAAAAAAAAAAAAGACTCCACCTAACACTTAGATGATTTATGATGAAAACATTCATAAAGACAAGTCACCAATTATCATTTGATTATTAAGGAACGAGACCACCTCTTATTTATTGCTTGGTTCTTCTTAATTCTTGGGATCCTGCTTCTTCTTGCTTCCTGCCTCTTTTTGACCACTTGTGCTTCCTTTGTCTTTTCTTATGAGCTTTTTCCAGAATCCAGCCTTTTTCATCGTTTCTTCCACTCCTTTTTCAAGGATCATTGCCTTGTTTATTTCTCCTTCTTTCCTCCCTTTGAAATACTCATCATAAGCTGGGAATGCTGGGTCCATCTTGTGTAGATGTTCCCCTATGTAGTTAAGCTTGATTTGCGAACTGATGTTGTAGTCAGCTTGGACTGAGTATCTTGCATTCTGTAAAGTAGTGGCTTCCTTGATTGCCAAGACATTGGCATCTTGGTGTTGGCATATGTGGCTGAAGGATTCCTGTAAGTGTAGATTTTGTTCCCTTTGCAGATCAAAGAATCTTGATTCAAAGTTCCTTTGCATATCCATCATTTTTAGATGAAAGTCTTCTTGTCTTTCCTGAGACCTCATGTATTGTTGAGACATTCCTTCCATGATTTCCTGCATTCTGCTCATATCCATGGGGTCTCTGGGAATACGTTGTCTTCTTTCAGGAGTTGCTTGCTCTTCTTGCTCTTCTTCTCTGTCTTCTCCTTCTTGTCTTTCTTGTTCTGCTTCTTGCTCGGCTTCCACTTGTTGCCCTTCTTCATTTCTTCTTCTTGTATGTCTTGGAGGAGTTGGGCCAAGAGTCATTCTGTGTGCAGTTATGGCCAGCCCAGGATATAGCCAATTAGGTCTTTCATCCTCAAGTGGTACTTTGGCATCGATGCATAGTCTAATGATGGTGCTAGGGAAATGAAGCCAGGATTCAGGGTCACTTTTCTCACTAAACTCTTGTATCTGTTCAGCAATGAGTTTATGAACTTTGATCTCTCCTCCAACCATAATGCAATGTAGCAAGATGGCTCTTTTAGGGACTATTTCTGAAGAGTTTGCAGTGGGTAGGATGGATCTCCTAACTATTGCATACCACCCTTTAGCTTCAGGTGTTAGGTCTCCTCTTCTCAAGACTCTTGGAGCCCCTCTTGTTTTTCTCACCCATTCAGCTCTGATGGCACAAAGGTCTTCAGCAATAGTTGTATAGTCAGGTTCTCCTCTCATCCTTTCGTCATAACTTGCTTGGCTGAAATGTATGTTTTTCAGGCCAAGAGTTTTCATGATTGCTTTGGGACTGAAGTCAACCTCCACCCCTCTCACATAGCTTTTGTATGTGGGGTTCTTGGTTTGATCCTCCCTTACTGCATTTGCATAAAACTCCTTCACCAAGTTGATGTTGATTCTAGTGATTGGCTTAGTTAGGAGCTCCCACTTCCTCTTTTTGATCTTTTCCCAAACACCTGGGAACTCATCCTTTTCAAGTTCAAAGGGGACCTCAGCTAGTACCGTTTTAGGTCTCATCCATTCGGCTTGAATCTCATGGAACACTGATCTGTATCTCCATGCATCGAATCCCCTGTTTTCCTCCATTGGCTGCTTGTCTTTTCTTCTTTTGTGGCTAGATGAGGCTGCCATTTTGGTAAGTGACAACTAAAGTTGACAAGGTGAAGCAAGAAGTGTTGTTGGAGGTGTGGTGAGATTGTTTTCGGCAAGAGATGGTTATGCTATGATGAAGGAAAAAGTGTATGAAGGAGGATTGATGGTGTAGGACTCGTTCCCTAAGTGGTTCTTTATAGTGCCCATGAGTGCAAAATGAACGGCTAGGGTGGTTTGTGAAGGGTGGCTTGATGGTAAATATATGAATTGTAGATAAGGACGCTTGGCTTTTCATTTTCTTGGAAGTATTCTAGATGCATTAGGTTGTACATGTAGCTTTCTTTTCTTGCAGAACTTCCTTTTCCCATGTGTTAATTTCAAAGATTTATGAATTTTCTTTTTGACCAAGCACGTCCCTCCCTTTGTCTTTTTCCTCCATTTTTGTCTTTTCTTTTGTACCTGCACAAACAAACAAATTTGCTATCATTTTTCGGTCCATGTGAATTATGAATAGTATTTGCACATGTAAATCAATGCTTGTCTTTGTGAGCTTATAGCCGTGACTTCTACATGTATGCACACTTATTATTTGGACACCAAACTTAGTTTTTGGTTAAGTCTCCTGATGACATGACATCCATATTGGTTGTCCTTAATGAGTGTGCATATTTCTACTAAATCATAGTCACCTTGGCTCTTTGATTCTAAACAAAGTGACTACCCTAAGTAATTGAAACTAAAGCATTAAAACATATGAATGGTATACTTGTCATGAATTTTGAAATCCAGAGGAACTTCTTGCTTTTCATAAACTGTGTTCAAAAAGAACACCAAACTTAATGTTTGGTTGTGCACCTTGAATGAAAGATGGAATTCAATTTGAGTAAGATTTGGGAGTGCCATCAGGCACACCAAACTTAGAGACCAATTGTAATTTACATGCACGGTTTAGTGCACTTAATCAATAGTTGTCCTGAGGATTCAAGTTCATGCATAAGAAACCATACTTTATTAGATGTAAAGCAAAGCACTAAAGATTAAGGATACTAAAAACATGGGTTGCCTCCCATGAAGCGCTTCTTTAACGTCACTAGCTTGACGGTTGTCCCTTGTTAGGGTGGATTGTAGTGCTTGACGTCCTCTCCTCTCACTATGAAAACGTCCCCTCTTGATTCATTCATGACCTCTAAATGTTCCAAAGAAAGAACTTTCTTTATTGTGAACACTTGAGGGAGCTGAGAAGGAATGGTCTTGAGGCCAGGTGGGATTGGCAGATAATGACTTGAGATCACTTTATCTCCTGGAGAAAAACCTTCAGTGGGAATTTTCTTGTTTCTCCATCCTCTTGGCAATCTCCCTATCACTCTTCCCTTTCTCTTGAGGATTTCTTCATTGCCCTTTATGTCAGGAGGATCCTTCTGATCTGTTTCCACTGATTCTTGTGGCTCTAACTCTTGCAACTCTTGTTTGCCTTCCAATGACTGTTTTAGAGTCTCAGCTGCTGGATTACTTTCCTCCAAACACGGATAGCTACTATCATCTTTAGGCTTTTCAGATTCTGGTTCAGGCTCAGATGCAGGTTTGAAGACTTTGAAAATGAGCTGTTCATCATGTATTCTCAGAATTAGTTCTCCTTGTTCTACATCTATGAGTGCTCTAGTAGTGGCTAGAAATGGTCTGCCCAGAATTATAGGGTGCAAATAGCTTTCCTCCATGTCCACAATGACAAAGTCTGTGGGGAAGTAATAATCTCCCACTTTCACCAGCACATTTTCAACTACCCCTTCAGCTTGCTTCTGAGTTTTGTCAGCCAGTTGTATGATTACATCAGTGGATCTCACCTCATTCAGTTGTAGCCTCTTCATAAGAGTTAGAGGCATCACATTTATGCTAGCTCCTAGATCACAGAATCCTCTGTCAATTTTTGTTTCCCCAATGATGCAAGGGATATGAAAACTTCCTGGGTCCGTTTTCTTAGAGAGGGTGTCCTTCTTGATGAGAGCACTGCATTCTTTGTTCATTGTTACAGTTTGTCCTCCCTTCAAAACTCTTTTCTTGCTTAACAATTCCTTTAAATACTTGATGTGTGTGGGCATTTGATGAAGAATCTCAAGAAAAGGAATATTGACATGAAGAGAGTTAAATGTCTCTAGAAACCTTGAATAGGTTTTCTTTTTTTCACCTCCTCCTAACCTTTCAGGAAATGGTGCTTTTGGTTGGTATATTTCCATCATGCCTTTTTGCAGTTCCTTGGCTTGCTCAGTTCCACCTTCCTGCCTAACTTCTTCCACACCTTCTTTCAAGATTTCTGGTTCGTGCTCTGAGGGCCTGATTCCTTCTTCTGAGACTTCCTTCAATACGGTGATGGCCTTGCATTCTTCCCATCTTACTCTCTTTTGTTCCCCTTTAGGATTCTTTTCTGTGTCACTAGGGAACACTGCAGTTGATTTAGGGGCCTGTCGAGATAGCTCTCCTACTAGAGATTCCATCCATTTGAGTTTTTCACCATGGTTTCTTAAGGTAGTCCTCACATCATCCCTGAAGCTTTTCAATTCAATTATGTCTTGACTCATGGTTGCCATCATTCCTTCCATCCGGTTTAATTGATCTTGAAATTGTTGGTTAGGATTGGGTTGGGTAGGTTGATTACTTTGGTCATGGTATGACGATTGGGGGTAAGTGTGTTGTGTGGCTTGGTATGATCTTTGGTTGGAGTTTTGGTATGTGGAATTGTTTTGTTGGTTGTGGTTGTAAGGTTTGTGGTTTTGTGGTTGGGTTTGTTGGTTTCCCCACCCAAAGTTTGGGTGGTTTCTCCAGCCTGGGTTGTAAGTGTTGGAGTGTGGATCATATGATTGCCTTTGTTGGTTTCCCACATAATTGGCCTCTTCCCAATCACCTCCTTCAATGCCTACTTCCTCTTGATCTTGTGTGTGTATTGCAGTCACTTGCTTTGTTTCTAATTGCCTGGTAAGTTCTGCTAGTTGCTTGGCAAACACCTTGTTTTGGGCCAGAATTGTATCAACCTGGTTCAGCTCCATGACTCCCTTAGTGTTGTGCCTTTCTGATGCATAGTAGTATTCATTTTCAGCCACTGTCTTGATCACTTCAATGGCTTCTTCCACAGTCTTTTTCTTGTTCAATGAACCTCCTGATGAATGGTCTACAGCCTTCCTTGATTCATAAGAGAGCCCATCATAGAAGATGTGCAATTGCATCCAATCATGGAACATGTTTGGTGGGCATTTCCTTGTCAAGTCCTTGAATCTCTCCCATGCCTCGTAGAGAGTTTCACCATCTTGTTGTCTAAAAGTCTGGACCTCAGATCGAAGCCTATTGACCCTTTGTGGAGGGTAGAAACGTGCCAGAAACTTGCCTTCCACCTCATCCCATGTGGTTAGACTCCCCCTTGGGAATGATTCCAGCCACTTAGCTGCCTTGTCCCTAAGTGAAAATGGGAACAAGAGCAGTTTATAGGCATCTTCCTGGACTCCATTGGACTTCACAGTGTCACAAATTCTCAGGAATTTTGTGAGATGTTGGTTTGGGTCTTCATTAGCATTTCCTCCAAAGGAACAATGATTTTCCACCAATGATATTAGCTGTGGCTTGAGCTCAAAATTGTTGGCCTGAATGGGTGGTTTCTGGATGCTACTAC
The DNA here is from genome assembly GCF_059453495.1 of Arachis ipaensis. Classification (NCBI taxonomy): domain Eukaryota; kingdom Viridiplantae; phylum Streptophyta; class Magnoliopsida; order Fabales; family Fabaceae; genus Arachis; species Arachis ipaensis. The sequence goes on from NC_142444.1 coordinate 84,204,817, forward strand.
CACAATTCCCAGAGGTTGGGTTTATGTATGAACTAAGAACCCTCCTCTCAGGAATGGCATTGTTTCCATCAGCTCTCTCATGGTTGTGAACTTCTCTATCCATGTTGAGATCTAGAGCTTCCTCAAAATTGTCCTCAGATTCTCCTTCAGATTCCTCTTCTCCCACTACTCTCTTCCCTCTTGCTTCCCTTCTAAGTCTATGAAGGGTCCTTTCCGGTTCGGTATATGGAGGAGTTGATGTCTCTCCTCTCCTACCTGTCATACAAGAACACAGCTCAAACACAAACAAGTAAAATACTCTTGGTTAATGGAAGAGTATGGTTAGATCAATTGAGGAATTAAATCAAACAGTTAGTGAGTCAGTGAGTTAGTTGCATGAATTTAAAGGCATAAAGAAGGAAAGCATGTAACCAAGTGCAGAAATTAAAATTCAACAAATATCTAGAACAGAATTAACAAAGCAAGAGAAAATTGCTCAATCTAGTTAGCTTCCAATTTGAGAATTGTCAATCGAAAACCAATCCCCGGCAACGGCGCCATAAACTTGATGCACATAAACTAGTTATGCTACGATTTAGGAAATTGCACGATCGGCAAAATTCCTTCCGGCAAGTGCACCGGTTATCGTCGTCAAGTAAAAACTCACAATAGAGTGAGGTCGAATCCCACAAGGATTGGTTGATTGAGCAATTCGGATTAGAAGTGTGTTCTAGTTGAGCGGAATCAAGAATTGAGATGAGAATTGCGGAATGTAAAATTGGCGGGAAAAGTAAATGACAAGAAAATTAAATGGCCGAATCTTAAATTGCATGAATTAAAGAGCAGAATGTAAATTGCTGAAATTAAAAGGGAATGGGGGTGATTGCAAGAATTGAATTGCAGAATGTAAAGAGAAAGTGAAATCAGAAATGGGGAATTCATTGGGTTTAGGAGATATTGAAATCTCCGAATCAAAACATGTATATCTCTTCCTCAACCAATGCATTCATTGAATTTTGCTTGGCAATCTTATATGATTGGATCCCAATTCCTTGGCTCACCAATGCTCTCTAAAAACAAACAAATTCCCAATCCCTTGGTTTAAATGTTCATAAGAAGAGATGATGCTTGATCACTGATTATACCACACAATTTCATGAACCACAATTTGGTAGGATTACATGTCACAATATCCATCCAAACCCCAATCCAATCCACTGTGAGAAAGCTTCTCTAGCATGAATCCTCCATTCCTTTCCCAAGGCTCCGAAGGATTCCAAGTATGAGTAGTCTCTTTCCCAAGACAACTACTCAATGGAATTAGATCGAGAAGCTTTCTAACAAAATTCAAGAGAAAAGATTGAAGAAGAAGATAAACTATTATTGATTCATTGAATTACAATAGAGCTCCCTAACCCAATGAAAGGGGGTTTAGTGAATCATAGCTCTGAATTCAATTACAAAGAAAAGGAAAAACTAGCTCAAAGTGAAAGTAAAGTCCTCTCTAACTTAACTTCTATCCTATTTATACACTTTCTATATTGAGCTTCAGTTGTGCTTCTTGGGCTTTGAGGCCTCTCCTTGCTTTCCTTTTGCCTTGGGTTTATGATCCATAATCTTGATGAGGTTGTTGATCCAAGTCCTGTAACATTTATTGAGCCAACTTAGTGATAATCAAATAATGACACATGACTCAACAAATTGAGATTTCAAACTCATCAATCCTTCAGGCCCAATCCCATAAACCATGATATTCAATTGGGTTTCATACCAAAGTAAGTTTAAGTTAATAATTGTGCTCAAAGACTAACTTAAATCACAATATTTTTGGCCCAGAAACCCTTTTCAAGAGTGGCGTTTAAGTTGTAGTTTAAGCTTAAACTGCAACTTAAACGCCAGATACTTCCAGTGAGGCCATTTGTAAAAGCACGTTTAAGCTTCAGTTAAGGTTAAACTGAAGCTTAAACGTGGAAATGGAAGAATGGTAGCCCTGGAGAGTAATGTAGTCGAACACGTTTAACCTCCAGTTTAAGGTTAAACTGGAGGTTAAACGTGGAAAAGGAATGAGGCATCCTGGAGGTCGAACACGTTTAACCTCCAGTTTGAGGTCAAACTGGAGGTTAAACGTGGAAGCTTGGAATGGTGGCCCTGGAGGTGTCGAACACGTTTAACCTCCAGTTTGGGGTCAAACTGGAGGTTAAACGTGGAGGTGGAGAGAGCAACCCTGGAGTGGAGAAACTATCGAACACGTTTAACCTCCAGTTTGAGGTCAAACTGGAGGTTAAACGTGGAAGCTTGGAGAGAGCAACCCTGGAGTGGAGAAACTATCGAACACGTTTAAGCTCCAGTTTGAGTCAAACTGGAGCTTAAACGTGGAATGGCCCCTGGTACTCTTCCTGGTTCTGGCGTTTAACCTCCAGTTTGAGGTCAAACTGGAGGTTAAACGTGGAACTCCTCCCTGGGTGGCTTACTCATTCTGGCGTTTAACCTCCAGTTTGAGGTCAAACTGGAGGTTAAACGTGGAATGCTCCTTAAGTGAGGCTTTTCATTCTGGCGTTTAACCTCCAGTTTGAGGTCAAACTGGAGGTTAAACTTCAATCCCAGCATTTCTTATCCTTCATGATTTTGGCGTTTAAGCTCCAGTTTAGGCTTAAACTGGAACTTAAACTCCACATGTTATATACAAGCTTCCTTTATTGATTTTGTTGCTTCCTTGCTTAGCCTCTTCTTCCCTGAAATCATCCAAACAATTGCATCAAAGTCTTGCAAAATTTCATGAGAAATCTTTCATTCATAGCATTTAAGTAATATAACTAAAACTCATGGAATTTGCATCAAAATCATATTGTTTGGATGGTTCATTACTTTGTTCTTCATTTACCCATTTTTGGTTACTTTAAGCTCAAGAAAATGCATAAAACAACTAAAACTAACAGAAAAATGCTCGTGAAACTAGCCTATGATGCCTTGGCATCATGAGTATTTGGGTTGAGCTTAGTGTCCAACTTGAAAGGGTGACTAGGGGGTAGATATGCTGCTTCCTTGCTCCCCTTTTGGCATTGAACGCTGAGTTTGGACGTTCAACGCTGGCTTGAGTCCCTTTGGGACGTTGAACGCGAGAAAGGGGGTAAGTTGGGCATTCAATGCCCATTCTGGGCAGTCCAATCCAAATAAAAGTATAAACCAATATATATATTTCTGGAAATCCCTGGAAGTTAGCTTTCCAACGCTGTTGAGAACATGTCATTTGGACCTCTGTAGCTCCAGAAATGTGTGTTTGAATGCATGGAGGTTAGAATCTGACATCATCTGCTATGCTTTCTTTGCCTCTGAATCAGACTTTGCCAAAACTTGCCAAATTCACCAAAAATTCACCTAAAATTATAAGAAAAACACAAAAGATCAAAGTAGCATCCAAAATGTGAATTTTGCACTAACACCTACTAAAACATACTAAAACTTGATAAAATATACTGAAAATAGTAGGAAAATAACATCAAAAAGCGTTTAAAATATCCGCTCATTATAACACCAAACTTAAACTGTTGCTTGTTCTCAAGAAACCAAAAGAAAGTAGGACTAAAAAGAAGAGAAAGATACAATAAGTCTTAAAATTTTTCAATGAAGCTCAGTTCCAAATATTGAGTGGGGCTAATAGCTCTTTACTTCTGAACAGTTTTGGCATCTCACTTTTCTTTGAAGTTCAGAGATATTAACATCCCTTGGGATTAGAATCTAGATGATATTCTTGATTCTCTTAGTTTAGCTCTTCTTGATTCTTGAACACAGCTTCTTTTGGTGCTTTGCACCTTTTTTAGCCTAGCCGTGACTCTAAGCGTTATGTTTTCCTGTATTACCACCGGATACATAAACGCCACAGGCACTTAACTGGGAGAACCCTTTAGATTCGAATTTATCTTTACTTAAATTCCCAGAAAGTGGTGCCTAGAGTTCTTAAGCGTACTCTTTTGCTTTTGGATCACGACTTTAACTGCCCAGTCTCAAGCTTTTCACCTGACACCTTCACACCACAAGCATTTAGTTAGGGATAGCAACTCAATTAAGCTTTTTAGGCTAATTTTTAACCCTCCTAACCATTGATGCTCAAAGCCTTGGATCCTTGCTCTCTTGATTTTTCTTTTATGAGCATTCTTTTTCTTTTTCTTTTTTTTTCTTTTTTTCTTTTTTTGCTGTTTTTTCTTGCTTCAAGAATCAATATTTTTTATTTTTCAGAGAATCAATAATACTTCTCTAAACTCTTTGTTCTTTCAAGAGTCAATACACTTAACTTCAATATCAATCATGCACTATTAATTCATACATTCAGAAGATAAATGCAATACCACCACATCAAGATAATTGGACTAACTTATGATATAACTCAAAACTTATGTATCTCACTATTTCTATTTCAAATAATTTTTCTTTTAAGCATGGTGAGGATACAGAGGATATCTTATAACTAAAACAAAACAAGGAAATAAAACTAGAAAAGAACAAAATACTAAACGTGATCATGAACTTAGAAGAGAAAACAAACAGTAAATTAAAGCACAATGAAGACAGAAATAAAACAAATAGAGGGATAATGGGACTCAACAACCTCAGTGCTGACGGTTGCTGCTTCCCCTGGAGAATCCAATGGAGCGTTTGAGCTCCACTATGTCACGCCCTTGTCTCTACTGTTCCTCCATCAATCTTCTCTGATCTTCTCTTATCTCCTGAAGGGTAGTGGCATGCTCCGGGTGCTCCACTCTCAGGTGATCAACGCTTGAGCTCAGCTCCCCTATTGAGACGTTCAGTTGATCCCAATAGTCTCGGGGAGGAAAATACATCCCTTGAGGCATTTCAGGAATTTCTGGTGGAGGTGGTTGCACGGGTTCTTCCTGTGGTTCATGTGCCGGCTCTCTCACATGCTCCATCTTCCTCTTCGTGATGGGCTTGTCCATCTCTATAAGGGTATCTCCATCTATGCCAATTCCAGCTGAACTTCATAGGCGATATATGAGGTGCGGGAACGCTAACCTCGCGTTGATGGAGGTCTTTTCAGCCACTTTATACAATTATTAAGGTATCACCTCATGTACTTCCACCTCACTCCCGAGCATAATACAATGAATCATTATTGGTCGGCCAATGGTAACCTCGAATCGGTTATTTGTGGGGATGATAGAGCATTGGATAAACTCCAACCATCCTCTGGCCACAGGCTTGAGGTCAAATGTCTGCAAGGACTTGATCCAATCTTTGGTCAGAGTCAACCCTTCTAGTGTAAGAGTGTCGATCTCCAAGAATTTGTGGCAATTGTAGTGCCACTCTCACACTTTTCAAGCTGAAATCCAGGAGTTACTCTCTCACCATGGTGCACCAGTTCTTGGGCTTTGGGTTCACACTTGTATCATAATTTTTGGTGACCCAAGCATTGGCGAAGAATTCCTGCACCATTAGTGTTCTGACCTCTGAAACAGGATTGGTCAGAATTTCCTAATCCCTTTTTCCAGATCTCTTGTTGGATCTCCAAATATTCCCCTTTTTTGAGCTTGAAGGGGACCTCGGAAATCACCTTTTTGTGCTTTACCACATCATAGAAATGATCGTGGTGTACTTTGGTGAGGAATCTCCATGATTTCCATGGTTCGGAGGTGGAGATGGGGACCTTTCCCTTTCTCTTCCTTGAGGATTCGCCGGACTTTGGAGCCATGCTTAGGAATGGTAGAAGTAAAAAAGCAAAGCTTTTACAACACCAAACTTAAGAATTTTGCTCGTCCTCGAGCAACTAGGAACAAAAAAAAGAAAAGTGTAGAAGAGAGAAAGGAATGATGGGGATAAAGGGGGAAGAAGGCATCGGCCAAGTGGGGGTAATGTGGAAGAAGAAAGGTGTGGAAAGTGTATAGGGTGAGAGGGAGAGAGGGTTTAGGAGGTGTGTGTATGAAGGGTTGTAAGATGGGGTATATATAGGGTGGGGATGGGGTAGGGTTCAGTTACGAGGGAGGGAAGAATGGGTGGCAAAGGTTTGAATTTCAAGTGGGTGGGGTTGGTGGGGAATTAAAGTAATGGGACTTATGATGGATTTGGGGAAGAGTGTATATGGGGAAGAGGAAAATTAGGGTGTGGTTTTCAATGTTTAGAAAAGGTGGGAGAGAGAAGAAAGGTGGGATAGGTGGAGATTCCTTGGGATCCACTGGCCGAGAAGCTTCCAAACTTGAGCAGCCTGCCCCTTACCTGGCGTTCAATGCCAAGAATGGGCATTCAACGCCCATATGGGGGTCAAAATTCAGGCCTTGCTGCTCCCTCAAGGGCGTTGAACTCCCAGCATTGGTCCCTGACTGACGTTCAACACCAGACATGTGTCCCCGAGGGGCATTGAATGCCCAGGCTGCTCCCTTCCTGGCGTTTAATGCCAGCTCCTTGCTCCTCTATGGGTGTTGAATGCCCAGCTTCCTCCTTGTCTGACATTCAACACTAGCAAGGGACTCTTTCCAGGGTGTTCTGTTTTCAGTTCTGTATGCCTCTGTCATTGTTCTAAATGCTGCACATGATCACAAAGTCAAAAAGAAAAGGAAAACTATAGAAAATAAACTAAAAAAATGAAATCAAATGAGAAGAAATAAAATAATAGTACTCTACTTATGGTTGGGTTGCCTCCCAACAAGCGCTTCTTTATCGTCATTAGCTTGACGGACAGCTCCATTATGGAGGTAGATAGGGGCTCAGATCTTCACCCATCACAGTGAACTTTCTTCTTGTGCTCTCATGAATGAGCTCCACATGCTCTAGAGATAGGATCCAGTTCACAGTATGTGGCAGGACTGGACTTTTAGTGAAGGCAACTCTCATGCCAGGTGAGAGGTCTTGCGTGGGAATCTTCTTATTCCTCCAACCCTTAATTGGGTACCTTCTTCTTAGTACCTTCCTTCTCAGTGCTTAAAAATGGTTGCCCAACACCAAACTTAGAGTTAGTGTCTGGGGGCTCTATATAGCTCTGTACTGAGAGGGAGGGCTAGAACACTATGTGCTGCATAATGGTACCTCCTTTATCAGAGGGAGACTGAGGGCTGGGGATCTTGAACAGGATGCAGTCCTCATGCAACCTCAGAACTAACTCACCTCTTTCCACATCAATTATGGCCTTTGCAATAGCTAAGAATGGCCTTCCAAGGATGATGGATTCATTTCTGTCCTCTCCAGTATCTAGGACTACGAAATTTGCAGGGATGTAAAGGTCTTCAACCTTCACTAGGACATCTTCCACCATGCCATATGCCCTTTTCAGGGACTTGTCTGCCATCTCCAATGAGATCTTGGCATGATGCACCTCCAGAATTCCCAGCCTCTTCATCATAGAAAGAGGGATGAGGTTGATGCTTGAGCCAAGGTTACATAGTACTTTCTCAAAGGTGATTCTCCCTATAGTATAGAGAATCAGGAAGCTTCCGGGATCCGGTAGCTTTTGAGGGAGCTTCTTCTGAACCAAGGCACTGCACTCCTTGGCCAGTACCACAGACTCATCTTCTTCCTCCACCACCTCTGTATAAGAAGAGTTGGCCTTTAGCTTCCTAAGGATTGCTAGGAACTGAGCAATTTGCTCTTCCTTGGACTCCTTATCCTCATCAGAAGAGGTGTATTCCTCAGGTTCTGATGCACAGAAAACTTGTCTCATAACAAATTTCCTTCGGCAAATGTACCGAATTTGTCGTCAAGTAAAAACTCACAATAGAGTGAGGTCGAATCCCACAGGGATTGATTGATCAAGCAACTTTAATTAGATGAATATTCTAGTTGAGCGAATCCAGAATTTGAGTTGAGAATTGTAGAAAATAAAATGGCGGGAAGGTAAATGGCAGAAAAAGTAAATGCTAGAATTAAAGAACTGAAAGTAAATGACATGAAATTAAATTGCAGAATTGTAAATGGGAATGGGGGAATTGCTCATAAAAGTAAGTAACAGAAATTAAAGAGAATGGGTAAGATCAGAAATGGGGAGTTCATTGGGCTCAGGAGATGTTGCATTCTCCGGATCAATTTCATTTTCATCTCTTCCTCAATCAATGCACTCATTGATCTCCTTGGCAATCTTAAGTGATTGAATTACAATTTCTTGTAATTCAATCTCTCAAATCTTGATCAATAGCCAATTCCTTGGTCAATTGCTCATGAGAAGAGATGAAGTTTGGTCACTGATTATACCACATGCATTTCCCAAATCAAGTGTTGAGAGGATTATAGTCACATATCCATCCAAACCCAATTTGGTCCAGCATGAGAAAGCATTTCTAGCATGATCTCTTCATTTTTCTTTCAAGGTTCAGAAGAGATCCAAGTATGAATAGCTTCTTTTCCAAGATAACTACCCAATTGGATGAAGATCGAAAGCTTTCAAGTAAAATCAAGAGAAAAGATAGAAGAAGAATAATGAAAACTAGTATTGATCCATCAAATTACAACAGAGCTCCCTAACCCAATGAAAGGGGTTTAGTTGTTCATAGCTCTGAAAAATGAAAATAAAGATGGAGAATACATGATGAAACTAGAAGTGCAGAGAAAGTAAATACAGAGAGTAATTCTATGCCAAGAGGCTCCCTATAATTTCCAACTCCCTTTTTAATTCAAAGCTACTCCTATATATACTACTCTTCTGTTCTTCTAGTTGGCTCTTCAAGTCTTGGGTATGGGCCTTTGGATCTTGAGTTTGAAGCAGTTCTCTTCTTCATTGGGCTTGCCTTTACTTGCAGAGAGAAAGTGTGAAGTGGGCAGAGACTTTAGCTCAGGGCGTTAGTGGTGTTAACGTTCAGTGAAAATATGGGTTCGAGAACGTTAGTGACAATCACCTTTTTCACTAACGTTCCTCACCCAAGTAAGAGCCACGTTAACTTCAACGTTAGTGGCACAAACGTTGCCACTAACGTTGCCTCTATGCCCTTCGCACACGTTACTGGGACTTACCTTTCCCAGTAACGTTGAGAAGTCTCCCCCTTCCCTACGTTAGAGTCCACGTTAACTTAGTTAACGTGGCTCTTTTAACGTAGGCTTGCCAATCTTCGAGAACGTTAGTGACACTTACCATTGTCACTAACGTTCCAATGTGCCCCTATTTTTCACGTTAGAGTCCACGTTAACTAGGTTAACGTGGTTTCTAACGTGGCCATGCTAGCCATCTCCAACGTTAGTGACAAAGTTGAGTGTCACTAACGTTGGCTCAACATTCCCTTATCCACGTTAGCTTCTACGTTAACTAAGTTAACGTGGGAGTTAACGTGGCTCATGGTGGCATGTGTGGGCTCCTTCCAACGTTAGTGACAATGTTGGGTGTCACTAACGTTGGCGTCACCTCCCTTCTTCACGTTAACTTCCACGTTAACTAAGTTAACGTGGGAGTTAACGTGGCTTATTGGGGCTTGTGTGGGTTCCTTCTAACGTTAGTGACAATGTTTGGTGTCACTAATGTTGTCTAACACTTTGTCTTCTCACGTTAGCTTCCACGTTAACTAGGTTAACGTGGGAGTTAACGTGGCTTAATGTGACTTGGCCAACATTAGTGATAATGTTGAATGTCACTAACGTTGGCTTCCCCCCTTTCTTCTTAACGTTAGAGGCCACGTTAACTAAGTTAACGTGGTGACTAACGTGGCCACTTATGAGCTTGGTCCAACGTTAGTGATAATGTTAAGTGTCACTAACGTTGGCTCCATTTCCTTTCTTCCACGTTAGAGTTCACGTTAACTTAGTTAACATGACTCTTAACGTGGGCAATGATGGCTTCGAGAGCGTTATTGGCAATTACTTTTCTCATTAACTTTGCAAGTTACTCCCATTCTACGTTAGTGTAACTAACGTAGCCACTAATGTGGTTCTTCTTTGCTTCCTTTGTCCTGAAATCAAGCAATAAAGTGCATCAAAGTTCTAGTCCAAGTCATGGGAAATGCAACATCCAATTTGTCCTTAAATTCATGCAAAAATCCTCATGAAATCATGTAAAGTGCACAATGTATGCTTGAATCAAGATGTAAGTGAATATCTACCCAAAACTAGCTTATTTCCTAAGGAAATACATGAAACTACCCTAAAAACAGTAAAGGAAAGGTCAGTGAAACTGGCCAAAATGCCCTGGCATCACAACACCAAACTTAAAGCTTGCTTGTCCCTAAGCTAGTACTGGAACAAGAGAATGATGAATGGAATGCCAAGAGAAATGAGTCATTCTTGTGGAAGTCATGTCCCTGGTTTTATGGTGGTTTCATGCATAGCAACTTAGGTTCATTCCTGGCTTTCAGACCTTTATCATGTCCTAGAATACTCACTGTGATTGCATCCCATGAGACTTTTATTCATTGATCCTTTTGTTGTTATTTCAGGGCTTATTTTTGTTCTTAAGCTAAGTGCTCTGTAAGGGGGCAACTCTTTAAAATAAGCTTTCAGCTAACACTCCCGAACCAGTTGGTTCAAGGTGCTAGGTGTTGAAGCACCCCTAAGGACTTACTTGCTCAAGTCTCTCCCCCATACATACACACCACAGGCACATAGTTTATTTATTTTCTTTTCTTGAGACCTTGGTGTCCAGCACCTCTTTGGGATACTAAATGCTCTGTATTGAGGGTTACTCTTGATAGTGGACTTTCAGCTGATAATCCCGAGTTAGTTAACCCAAGTTACCAAGTGATAAGGCACCCCTAAGAGCTTATTCATCCAAGTAGATCCCTCATACAGGAGCACCACAGACACATGCCTCAAGATTAAAACCATTGGTGCCTAGCCTTATTGCTTACTCTTTTTCTTTTATTTTTCAACCTTTATTGTTCTTTCCCTTTTTCTTATTAGGATCTTCTTATTTAGCTAGTCTCATGGGGTGTTTCTCAAGCACAGTATTCATGACAGATAGTTATCTTCTCACCTTGTGGTTGAACCAACTTAGCTAACTTATGATCACACCATAAACTCATGAACTTACTCCATAGTATGAACTCCTTTCTGGTCTTTAAAAACACTCATTCTCTTTTCATTTGATTTAAAGGGACAAACATACAAGTAAGTAAAGTAAGGGTGCAGTGACATAAAGACCAGCAAACATAGACCTTTTCAACACAAAAAACTTAAAAGACAGAATTTAAAAAGGTTTAAACATAACATGGAAGCAAGTTCTATTTCATACAAGATCTTCCTTATTCAAAGCATAGAAAAAGATGGACCAAAGAAGGAACGTCACCACCTTTTACTCTTGTGGATGCCCAGGCTCTCCTCCTTGCTTGTTGATGAGCGGATATTTTATACGCTTTTTGGGGTTAATTTCATATAGTTTTGAGGATGTTTTAGTTAGTTTTTAGTCTATTTTCATTAGTTTTTAGGAAAAATTCATATTTCTGGACTTTACTATGAGTTGTGTGTTTTTCTGTAATTTCAGGTATTTTTCTGGCTGAAATTGAAGGAGCTGAGCAAAAATCTGATTCAGGCTGAAAAAGGACTGCTGATGCTGTTGGATTCTGACCTCCCTGCACTAAAAGTGGATTTTCTGGAGCTACAGAACTCAAAATGGCATGCTTCCAATTGCGTTGGAAAGTAGACATCCAGGTCTTTCCAGCAATATATAATAGTCCATACTTTGCACAAGGATAGACGACGTAAACTGGCGTTCAACGCCAGTTCTCTGCCCAATTCTGGCGCCCAGCGCCAGAAAAGGATCAAAAGCTGGAGTTGAACGCCCAAACTGGCACAAAAACTGGCGTTCAACTCCACAAATGGCCTCTGCATGTGGATTGCTTAATTCTCAGCCCAGCACACACCAAGTGGGCCCCAGAAGTGGATCTCTGCATCATCCATCATAGTTTACTCATTTGTTGTAAACCTAGGCTACTAGTTTAGTATTTAAACAACTTTTAGAGACTTATTTTGTATCTCATGACATTTTTAGATCTAAACTTTGTACTCTTTGACGGCATGAGTCTCTAAACTCCATTGTTGGGGGTGAGGAGCTCTGCTGTGTCTCGATGAATTAATGCAAGAAATTCTGTTTTCCATTCAAACACGCTTGTTCCTATCTAAGATGTTCATTCGCGCTTAACTGTGATGAAGGTGATGATCCGTGACATTCATCACCTTCCTCAAACCATGAACGTGTGCCTGACAACCACCTCCGTTCTATATCCGATTGAATGAGTGTCTCTTAGATTCCTTAATCAGAATCTCCGTGGTATAAGCTAGAACTGATGGCGGCATTCATGAGAATCCAAAAAGTCTAAACCTTGTCTGTGATATTCCGAGTAGGATTCAATGATCGAATGACTGTGACGAGCTTCAAACTCGTGAGTGCTGGGCGTTAGTGACAGACGCAAAAGGATGAAGAATCCTATTCCAGTATGATCGAGAACCGACAGATGATTAGCCGTGCTGTGACAGAGCATGTAAGCATATTCTTCACTGAGAGGATGGGATGTAGCCATTGATGACGGTGATCCCCTACATACAACTTGCCATAGGAGGACGTGCGTGCGTGAATTAGAAGACAGAGGAAAGCAGAGATTCAGAAGACAAAGCATATCCAAAACTCCAACATATTCTCCATTACTGCATAACAAGTAACCTTTAATTTATGCTCTCTTGGTTATTCGCAATTCAACTGATAAACATAATTGACTTCCTGACTAAGGTTTACGAGATAACCAAAGATTGCTTCAAACCAACAATCTCCATGGGATTCGACCCTTACTCACGTAAGGTATTACTTGGACGACCCAGTGCACTTGCTGGTTAGTGGTACGAGTTGTGAAAAGTGTGATTCATAATTCGTGCACCAAGTTTTTGGCGTCGTTGCCGGGGATTGTTCGTGTTTGGACAACTAATGGTTTATTTTGTTGCTTAGATTAGGAAAAATTTCTCTTTTTGTTTAGAGTCTCGTATTATTGTCGTGTTAAAATTTTAGAATCCTTATTTTCTTATTAAAAACCTTTTTCAAAAATAATTTTTCTATTAGATCCTGTGCCAAACTTTAAGTTTGGTGTTTTCTTGTTGATTTTTCTTTAAATTTTCAAAAATTTATTTTGGTTTTCAAAAAATTTTAAATTTAGTGTTCTTCCTTCATGTTCTTGTGTTCTTGTGAGTCTTCAAAGTGTTCTTGAGTCTTCTTGTGTCTTGATCTTAAAATTTTTAAGTTTGGTGTTCCTTGGTGTTTTCCCTCCAAAATTTTCGAAAATAAGGAGCATTACATCTAAAAATTTTAAATCTTGCGCTATCCTATTGTTTTTCTCTTTCCTCTTAAAAATCAAAAATATCTTTTCTCTCTATTTTAAAAAAACAAATTTTCGAAATATATTTCTAAAATTCAGATTTTTATTTCAAAATTTAAAACTTTTTTTTCAAAATCATCATATCCTTTTCAAAACTTCCTAACCACTTTCTCTCTCCTCAGTTTTTCGAAAATCTTCACTCAATTTTTATTTATTTTATTTCATTTTCGAAATAAATATATAAATAAATAAATAAAAATATTTTTTCTATTTTACATCATCTCCCTTTCTCCATCATGGACCTAAGTGGAAATGAACAGTCCAGGAGGACTCTGGGCATATTCTAACCCCTCTACTGCTTCATATGGGAGTAGTATCTGCATACCATCCATTGGAGTCAGTAGCTTTGAGTTGAATCCTCAGCTCATTATCATGGTGCAGCAAAGTTGCCAGTATTCCGGTCTTCCACAGGAAGAACCTACAGAGTTTTTGGCACAGTTTTTACAAATTGCTGACACAGTACATGATAAAGAAATAGATCAGGATGTCTACAGACTATTACTGTTTCCATTTGCTGTAAAAGATCAAGCTAAGAGATGGTTGAATAACCAACCTAAGGCCAGCATAAGGACATGGAAACAGCTGACAGAAAAATTCCTGAATCAATATTTCCCTCCAAAAAGGATGACACAGCTAAGGCTGGACATCCAAGGCTTTAAACAAGGAGATAATGAATCTCTTTATGATGCCTGAGAGAGATACAGAGAGATGCTACGAAAATGCCCCTCTGAAATGTTTTCAGAGTGGGTTCAGTTAGACATCTTCTACTATGGGCTTGCAGAAGGAGCCCAGATGTCTCTAAATTACTCAGCTGGTGGATCTATCCACATGAGAAAGACAATTGAAGAGGCTCAAGAGCTCATTGATACAGTTGCCAGGAATCAGCATCTGTACCTAAGCAGCAACCCTTCCATGAATGAAGAGGTTAAAACAGTAACTGCTGAACTCAGTCCTGTAAAACAAGCTGCTGAATTCAATCAGCAATTGGACTTTCTAACAAAGCAGCTAGCCGAATTTAAAGACAGGTTACAAGAGACAAGGATGGCTAATATACATATGGACGAACAGTTTAAGCAAACAAAGCAACAGCTGTCAAGGCAAATAGCAGAAGAATGCCAAGCAATTCAACTAAGAAGTGGGAAAACATTAAATACCCCACCTCAAGGCAGCAAAAAGCTAAGAAATGAGCAAACCACCCAAAATTCACCTGAGGACAGTAAGAGTCCAGGGAAAAATAATTCTGGCGCTAAAACACCAGAAAATTGGTGGAAGGCTGGCGCTGAAAGCCCAGACCATGGCCAAAACTGGCGTTCAACGCCAGAAACAAAGCAGGACTGGCGTTCAACGCCAGAAATGGGCAAGGATCTGGCGTTGAACGCCCAAAATGGGCAGGATCTAGTGCTGAACGCCCAAAATGGGCACAATTCTGGCGTTCAAACGCCAGGAACAGACAAGGAGTTGGCTTCTCACGTCACTCCAGCTTCGAACTTTGGCACTCAATTGCCAATGAGGTATCAGACACACACAAGTGCTGATGACAACCCCTCTAAAAAGGCTTCTTCAACCACTTTTGTAGGCAATAAACCTGCAGCAACTAAGGTTAAAGAATATAAAGCCAAGATACCTTATCCTCAAAAACTCCGGAAAGAGGAGCAGGATAAGCAATTTGCTCGCTTTGCAGATTATCTCAGGACTCTTGAAATAAAGATTCCATTTGCAGAACCACTTGAGCAAATACCTTCTTATGCCAAGTTCATGAAAGAGATCTTGAGTCATAAAAAGGATTGGAGAGAAACAGAAAGAGTTCTCCTCACTGAAGAATAAAGTGCAGTCATTCTGAAGAGCTTTCCTGAAAAGCTTAAAGGCCCTGGGAGTTTTCTGATACCATGCATATTAGAAGATAATTGCACCAAGACAGCTTTATGCGATCTTGGGGCAAGCATCAACCTAATACCTGCATCCACTATCAGGAAGCTTGGCTTAACTGAAGAAGTTAAACCAACCCGGATATGTCTCCAACTTGCTGATGGTTCCACTAAATACCCATCAGGCGTGATTGAAGACATGATTGTCAGAGTTGGGCCATTCGCCTTTCCCACTGACTTTGTTGTGCTGGAAATGGAGGAGCACAAGAGTGCTACTCTCATTCTAGGAAGACCCTTCCTAGCAACTGGACGATCCCTCATTGACGTCCAACAGGGAGAAATAACCCTGAGAGTCAATGATGATGAGTTCAAGCTGAACGCTGTCAAAGCCATGCAGCATCCAGACACATCAAAAGACTGCATGAAAGTTGATCTTATTGACTCTTTGGTAGAAGAGATCAACATGGCTGAGTCTTGAATCAGAGTTGGAAAACATCTTTAAAGATGTTCAGCCTGATTTAGAAGATTCAGAGGACATGAAAGAGCCTCTGAAATTTCTTCTGGAAGAGGAGAAACCTCCTAAACCAGAGCTCAAGCCATTACCACCATCCTTGAAATATGCATTTCTGGGAGAAGGTGACACTTTTCCAGTGATCATAAACTCTGCTTTAAATTCACAGGAAGAGGAGGCACTTATTCAAGTGCTAAGGACACACAAGACGGCTCTTGGGTGGTCCATAGGTGACCTTAAGGGCATAAGCCCAGCTAGATGCATGCACAAAATCTTATTGGAGGATAATGCCAAACCCGTAGTGCAACCACAGAGGCGGCTAAATCCAGCCATGAAAGAAGTGGTGCAGAAAGAGGTCACCAAATTACTGGAGGCTGGGATTATTTATCCTATTTCTGATAGCCCCTGGGTGAGCCCTGTTCAAGTCGTCCGAAAAAAAGGGAGGCATGACAGTGATTCATAATGAAAAAAATGAACTGGTTCCTACAAGAACAGTTACAGGGTGGCGCATGTGTATTGACTACAGAAGGCTCAATACAGCCACCAGAAAGGATCATTTTCCTTTACCATTCATAGACCAGATGCTAGAAAGACTAGCAGGTCATGATTATTACTGCTTTTTGGATGGCTACTCAGGCTATAACCAGATTGCAGTAGATCCCCAGGATCAAGAGAAAACAGCATTCACATGTCCATCTGGAGTGTTTACTTACAAAAGGATGCCATTTGGGCTATGTAATGCGCCTGCAACCTTCCAGAGATGCATGCTCTCTATTTTCTCTGATATGGTGGAAAAATTTCTGGAAGTCTTCATGGATGACTTCTCAGTATATAGAGACTCATTCAGCTCCTGTCTTGATCACCTGAAACTTGTTCTGAAAAGATGCCAAGAAACCAACCTAGTTTTAAACTGGAAAAAGTGTCACTTCATGGTGACTGAAGGAATTGTCCTTAGGCATAAAATCTCAAACAAGGGAATAGAGGTGGATCAAGCAAAAATAGAGGTAATTGAAAAATTACCACCACCTGCCAATGTTAAGGCAATCAGAAGCTTTATGGGGCATGCAGGATTCTATAGGAGGTTTATAAAAGATTTTTCAAAAATCGCAAAACCTCTAAGCAATCTACTAGCTGCTGACACGCCATTTGTGTTTGACACAGAGTGCCTGCAGGCGTTTGAAACGCTGAAAGCTAAGCTGGTCACAGCACCAGTCATTTCTGCACCAGACTGAACGTTACCATTTGAGCTAATGTGTGATGCCAGTGATCATGCCATTGGTGCAGTATTGGGATAGAGGCATGACAAGCTTCTGCATGTCATTTATTATGCCAGTCGCGTTCTAAATGATGCCCAGAAAAATTACACAACCACAGAAAAAGAATTACTTGCAGTGGTTTACGCCATTGACAAGTTCAGATCATACTTAGTAGGATCAAAAGTGATTGTGTATACTGACCATGCTGCTCTTAAATATCTACTCACAAAGCAGGATTCAAAACCCAGGCTCATCAGATGGGTATTGCTTCTGCAAGAGTTTGATATAGAAATAAGAGACAGAAAAGGGACAGAGAACCAAGTGGTTGATCATCTGTCCCGGATAGAGCCAGTGGAAGGGACGTCCCTCCCCTTTCTTGAGATCTCTGAGACGTTTCCTGATGAGCATTTATTTGCCATTCAGGAAGCACCATGGTTTGCCGATATTACAAACTATAAAGCTGCAAGGTTCATACCCAAGGAGTACAACAGGATACAAAAGAAGAAATTAATTACTGATGCAAAGTACTACTTGTGGGATGAACCTTATCTCTTTAAGAGATGTGTAGACGGAATAATATGTAGGTGTGTGCCTAGAGAAGAGGCACAAAGGATCCTATGGCATTTCCATGGATCTCAATATGGAGGCCATTTCGGAGGTGAGCGAACAGCCACCAAGGTCTTCCAATGTGGCTTCTATTGGCCCACACTCTATAAAGATTCCCGAGAGTTTGTACGTAACTGTGACAGTTGCCAAAGAGCTGGTAATCTTCCCTATGGTTACATCATGCCTCAACAAGGAATCTTAGAAATTGAGTTGTTTGACGTATGGGGAATTGACTTCATGGGACCTTTCCCACCATCATACTCAAACACTTATATTCTGGTGGCAGTTGACTATGTATCAAAATGGGTTGAGGCTATTGCCACACCCACCAATGATACTAAAACGGTGCTGAAGTTCCTCCAGAAATACATCTTTAGCAGGTTTGGTGTCCCTAGAGTACTAATCAGTGACGGGGGCACTCACTTCTGCAATAAACAGCTTTACTCTGCCATGGTTCGGTATGGAATTCGCCACAAGGTGGCCACTCCATATCATCCACAAACCAATGGGCAAGCTGAAGTCTCTAATAGAGAATTAAAGAGAATCCTGGAACGGACAGTAAATACCCGTAGAAAGGATTGGGCACGGAGCTTGGATGATGCTCTGTGGGCTTACAGGACAGCATTCAAGACCCCTATAGGGACCTCTCCATACCAACTCGTGTATGGTAAGGCATGTCACCTGCCCGTGGAACTGGAACATAAGGCCTACTGGGCAACCAGATTCCTAAACTTTGATGCCAAACTAGCAGGAGAAAAACGATTGCTCCAGCTAAATGAGCTAGAGGAATTCAGATTCATAGCTTTCGAAAATGCCAAGCTTTATAAAGAAAAATAAAAAAAGTGGCATGACAGAAAGCTGTCATCTAGAATCTTTGAACCAAGACAGAAGGTTCTGTTGTTTAACTCTAGACACAGGCTATTCCCCGGGAAACTGAAATCCCGGTGGAAGGGACCATACGTGATTACAAGTGTATCACCATATGGTTATGTGGAGCTTCAAGATATTGATTCTGATAAGAAGTTCATTGTCAATGGACAGAGAATCAAGCATTATCTTGAAGGCAACATTGAGCAAGAATGCTCAAGGCTGAAGCTAGATTAAAAAGCTCAGCAAGGTTCAGCTAAAGACAATAAAGAAGCACTTGCTGGGAGGCAACCTAGCCATGGGGCAACAATCCTCTAAGCATTTTGCCCTATTTTTATTTTTTTATTTTTTATTTTTTATTTGTTTATATAAAGTTCACTGACACTAAGGTGAGGAATCATTTACAGAAGACCTCGGCACACAAAACAGAGAAAAAGAGCTCACTGGCAAGAAAACGCCAGTAAAAGTGCATTTTGGGCGTTCAACGCCCAAAATGGGCATCCACTGGGCGCTGAACGCCAGTAATGGTAGCAATCTGGGCGTTCAATGCCAGAAATGGGCACCCACTGGGCGTTGAACGCCAGTAATGGCAGCAGCTGGGCGTTGAACGCCCAGGAGAGCAGCATTTGGGCGCTGAACGCCCAAAACAGGCAGTGTTTGGGCGTTCAAACGCTAGGAGGGCAGGGAGGAGCCAAATTCAATTTTTCCACACGTATTTCCATTCTAATTTCAAATTTTATGTTTCAATGCATGATTTTTACATGAACATGTTAAGAACCCTAATTTCAAAAAATCCCTCTTTCCAAATTCAATCCAACTCTTTTCAAATCTTTTCTGAAAACAAATCTATCTTTTTCACTCTAAAATCTTTTCAACTAATCCATATCTTTTTCAAATCTCCATATTATCTTTTTCAAAATTCAGATTTATCTTTTTCAAAAATCTATCATATCACTTCAAAATTAAACTATATCTTCTATCTTATCTTTTTCAACTCAATCTTTTTATCTTATCTTTTCCAATTTTTCAAAAACCCACCCCCCATCCCTTTAAATTTGGGTTCGGCCTCACTCCTCTTCCATCAACAATTGCACCTAGCTCTCCTTATATCCCTCTCCTTTCTTTTCTTTTGCTTGAGGACAAGCAAACCTCTAAGTTTGGTGTGTTTATCCGAGATCACTAAGATCATGGTTCCTAAAGGAAAACAACCCACTCCAAGAGGCAAGAAAGAGAGCGTTCCAAAACCACTTTGGAATCAAGGGAAGTTCTTATCTAAAGAACATTCAGACCATTATCTTAAAATAATGGGTCTGAGATCAGTGATCCCGGAAGTTAGATTCGATCTGAAAGAAGATGAATATCCAGAGATCCAGGAGCAAATTTGAATCAGGAACTGGGAAGTCCTAGCTAATCCTGAAACGAAAGTAGGAAGGAACATGGTCCAGGAGTTCTATGCTAATATGTGGCAGACTGACAAGCAAAAACTATCTGGAACTGCCTTCTATGAATTTTGGACCATGGTCAGAGGAAAGATTGTTCATACCACCCCTGACAAGATCAGAGAGATCTTAAAGCTACCTCAGCTAAAGGACGATCTAGACTCCTTCAACAGGAGGATGATGAGAGCAGACATTGACCTGGATAAGATTCTAGAGGACATATGTATCCCTGGAGCCAGTGGACCACCAACACAAAGGGTGTCCCAAATTAACTCAAGAGAGAGGATCTCAAACCAGTCACCAGAGGATGGCTAGACTTCATTGGGCATTCTCTGTTGCCTACTAGCAACCGTTCTGAAGTCACAGTTAAAAGAGCAGTGATGATCCATTGCATCATGATGGAAAAGGAAGTGGAGGTTCATCAGTTGATTTCAGCTGAACTCTACAAAATTGCTAACAAAAATTCTAAAGAGGCCAGGTTGGCTTATCCAAGCGTGATTTCTCTGCTCTGCAAGGACGCTGGAGTGAGGATGGGAATAACCGAGTATATCTCAATTGAGAAGCCAATCACCAAAGCATCAATGGAAAAACAACAAGAACAGGATGATCCCATCAAGAAGAGAGCACAGGAATTCCTCCCAGAGATCCCTCAATCTGAATACTGGGAGTATCTTGAAACGTCTGTTACTAAGATACGGGAAGCTATGGAGCAAATAATAAAAGAACAGAAGGAACACAGTTAAATGCTGACCTATATGTTTAAAGAACAAGAGGAGCAAAGGCGTGACTTAAGGGAATTGAAGCGCCAAAAGTCTTCTCTTGCAGGACCAAGCATCCCAAGGATCAGAGGAACCCCCGTTCCCCCAGAATAAAGGTTGTTAATTTCCAATTTCTGTCTTAACTCTGTGACAGTGTCCTTATAGAAGTTTACCTTAGGAGTCATATAATAGTAATTAGTAGCTATTTTGATTTTATCTCCAATTAAGCTATAGTTTAATTTTTCTCATCATCAGCAAACATGAATAAAGTAGTAGATCTTTTGAATAAGAGGCAATAAAATTTCGAGTTTTAATAAGAGAAATTCTAATTAGTTAAATGTGGTGGCAATGCTTTCTGTCTTCTGAATGAATGATGGAACAGTGCATATGTCTTTTGAATTTGTTGTTTAAGACTGTTAAATATGTTGGCTCTTGAAAGAATGATGAACATGAGACATGTTATTGATAATCTGAAAAATCATAAAAATGATTCTTGAAGCAAGAAAAAAGCAGCGAAGAACAAAGCTTGCAGAAAAAAAAAGAAAAAGAAAAAAAAAAGAAGAGAGAAAAAGCAAGCAGAAAAAGCCAAAAGCTCTTAAAACCAAAAGGCAAAGGCAAATAAAAAGGATCCCAAGGCTTTGAGCATCAGTGGATAGGAGGGCCTAAAGGACTAAAATCCTGGTCTAAGCGACTAAACCAAGCTGTCCCTAACCATGTGCTTGTGGCGTGAAGGTGTCAAGTGAAAACTTGAGACTGAGCGGTTAAAGTCAAGGTCCAAAGCAAAAAGAAGAGTGTGCTTAAGAATCCTGGACACCTCTAAATGGGGGCTTTAGCAAAGCTGAGCCACAATCTGAAAAGGTTCACCCAATTATGTGTCTGTGGCCTTTATGTATCCGGTGGTAATACTGGAAAACAAAGTGCTTAGGGCCACGGCCAAGACTCATAAAATAGCTGTGTTCAAGAATCATCACACTGAAATAGGAGAATCAATAACACTATCTGAATTCTAAGTTCCTATAGATGCCAATCACTCTGAGCTTCAATGGATAAAGTGAGATGCCAAAACTGTTCAGAAGCAAAAAGCAACTAGTCCCGCTCATCTAATTAGAATCTGAGCTTCAATCAAAAACTCTGAAATATTATTGCTTCTCAACCTATTAGTCTTCTATTTTATTTGTCTAGTTGCTTGAGGACAAGCAACAGTTTAAGTTTGGTGTTGTGATGAGCGGATATTTTATACGCTTTTTGGGGTTAATTTCATATAGTTTTGAGGATGTTTTAGTTAGTTTTTAGTCTATTTTCATTAGTTTTTAGGAAAAATTCATATTTCTGGACTTTACTATGAGTTGTGTGTTTTTCTGTAATTTCAGGTATTTTTCTGGCTGAAATTGAAGGAGCTGAGCAAAAATCTGATTCAGGCTGAAAAAGGACTGCTAATGCTGTTGGATTCTGACCTCCCTGCACTAAAAGTGGATATTCTAGAGCTACAGAACTCGATATGGCATGCTTCTAATTGCGTTGGAAAGTAGACATCCAGGGCTTTCCAGAAATATATAATAGTCCATACTTTGCACAAGGATAGACGACGTAAACTGGCGTTCAACGCCAGTTCTCTGCCCAATTCTGGCGCCCAGCGCCAGAAAAGGATCAAAAGCTGGAGTTGAACGCCCAAACTGGCACAAAAACTGGCGTTCAACTCCACAAATGGCCTCTGCACGTGGATTGCTTAATTCTCAGCCCAGCACACACCAAGTGGGCCCCAGAAGTGGATCTCTGCATCATCCATCATAGTTTACTCATTTGTTGTAAACCTAGGCTACTAGTTTAGTATTTAAACAACTTTTAGAGACTTATTTTGTATCTCATGACATTTTTAGATCTAAACTTTGTACTCTTTGACGGCATGAGTCTCTAAACTCCATTGTTGGGGGTGAGGAGCTCTGCTGTGTCTCGATGAATTAATGCAAGAAATTCTGTTTTCCATTCAAACACGCTTGTTCCTATCTAAGATGTTCATTCGCGCTTAACTGTGATGAAGGTGATGATCCGTGACATTCATCACCTTCCTCAAACCATGAACGTGTGCCTGACAACCACCTCCGTTCTATATCCGATTGAATGAGTGTCTCTTAGATTCCTTAATCAGAATCTCCGTGGTATAAGCTAGAACTGATGGCGGCATTCATGAGAATCCGGAAAGTCTAAACCTTGTCTGTGGTATTCCGAGTAGGATTCAATGATCGAATGACTGTGACGAGCTTCAAACTCGCGAGTGCTGGGCGTTAGTGACAGACGCAAAAGGATGAAGAATCCTATTCCAGTATGATCGAGAACCGACAGATGATTAGCCGTGCTGTGACAGAGCATGTAAGCATATTCTTCACTGAGAGGATGGGATGTAGCCATTGACGACGGTGATCCCCTACATACAGCTTGCCATAGGAGGACGTGCGTGCGTGAATTAGAAGACAGAGGAAAGCAGAGATTCAGAAGATAAAGCATCTCCAAAACTCCAACATATTCTCCATTACTGTATAACAAGTAACCTTTAATTTATGCTCTCTTGGTAATTCGCAATTCAACTGATAAACATAATTGACTTCCTGACTAAGGTTTACGAGATAACCATAGATTGCTTCAAACTAACAATCTCCGTGGGATTTGACCCTTACTCACGTAAGGTATTACTTGGACGACCCAGTGCACTTGCTGGTTAGTGGTACGAGTTGTGAAAAGTGTGATTCATAATTCGTGCACCACTTGTCCTCCTTGTATCCCTCTTGAGTGCTCGTACTCCCACTCCCTTTGCTTTTTCCAATCAGCTTCTTCCAGAAACCACCATCTTCCATCTTCTTCTTGAGTGTTTCCTTCTGCTGTTTCACCTTCCTCTCTTCTTGTTCTACAAAATCTTTTTGGACCTCATCATATGTAGGGATGGCATAGTGTAGATGATTCATATTACTAGACATGTAGTTCAACTTGGCTTGAGTGTTTACGTTGAACTCCTCCCTATGTAGTTGCCGTCCTTCATTAAGTACAGTGAACTCATTGAATGCTTTCATCTGAGCTATTTGCCGCTGATTGAGTTCCTGCAAATGCTTATCTTGACGTTTTTGCCTCTCAGTAACTTGGTGGATGGCTTGAGTGAGCTGGGAGTATTGTTCCTGTTGCTGCTCCATTTGTTGTTTCTGCCACTCTTCTTGTTGGCTCATCCAGTTGGACTGAAGGTTTAGTATTTGCTCTTGTCCTTCCATATGTCTCATCCCCAAATCTTCAATGGCTTTTAGAAGGTGATTCATATTCAAGTCGACTGGGTAAGGATGCTCTTCTTGTTGATATTCTTCCTGATGAGACTCCTCTTGGTGAGCTCCTTCTTTTGCTTTTAGTTTCCCTATTTGTGGCCTTCTTTGTTGCTGAGCAGGTGTAGTGTAGACCATACGCTGGATTGTCATTAGCCTCCCAGGGTTCACCCAGTCTGGATTGCTATCCTCAAAGACCACCTTGGCCTTTTTGCATAATCTGAAAATGGTGCTGGGGTACCAAAGTCTGGCACCTGATTCAAGCTTCTCAGCTGAATCTTGAATTCCTTCAGCTATAAGTTCATGCACATTGATTTCTCCACCTTGTACTAGGCAATGTACCATAGTTGCTCGATTAATATTGACCTCTGAATTATTTGCAGCCGGGAGGATAGACCTCCTCACGAGTTCAAACCACCCCTTGGCTTCCGGGCTAAGGTCTCCCCTTTTGATGAACCGGGGTCTCCCATCTCCATACCTCTCCCAGTCAGCTGCTATAACACAGATGTCAGTCACGATCTCAGTGAGCTCATCATTGTCTTGGCTTTTACTTATCCTTGCATGATAAATGGGCTCATCAAAATATGGTGATTTCAGGTGAAGAGCTCTTGTTATAGCATTTGGGCTGAAGTCCACCTCCTTTCCTCTTACATAACTTTTGAAGGTTGGGGCCCTGGTTTTGTCTTCTCTCACCACATTTGCGTAGAACTCTTTGATGAGGTTTCCATTAATCTTCCCCTCTGGATTAGTGAGCCTTTGCCACCCTCTTTTTTTCAATTTTCTCTCGAATCTGTGGGCATTCGTCTTCATTGAATTGGAAGGTTAACTCGAGCAATATCTTTTTGAGCTTGATCCGCTCAAATTCTCGTTCATGGAAGGCAGTTTTGAATCTCTTCTCATCGAAAGGAATGCTCTCCATTGGTTCCTTCCTTTTTTGCCTCTTAGAGCTTGATGATGCCATGAATTTGAGTTGTTGTGTGAGAGGATTTGAAGGTAAGGATGGATGAAGAATTTGGTTGGTTAGGATGAGGTGTGATGAAGAGGTTTTGGACGCCGAAAGTGTGAAGTGTGGAGAGTGGGATTTTGAGTGTGAGGGGTAAGTATGCACTAGGACGCACTTATATATGGAGATTGTGAGTGAATGGAGGGTGTGGATTGATGGAATGGTTGCTTGATGGACGGTTGGGGTTGTGCATGGGAAAAGGACAAGGATCATCATTTTATGAGAGATATTGATTCGGTCTTCAAGAGTCTCCTTTCTTCCATGTTGCATGGCAACATTTCCCAATGCATTCCTTCTTGAGACAAGTGTGTAGTCCTTCTTCATGAAGTGGCCGAGCCTTTCTCATTCAATTGTCCAATCAATCTCCTTCAATGCTCCTCTCATTTTCCCTATAAAATAAGAAAAATTAATGTCCTAAAAAGTATTTAAACTTTACGGCTAAACTAATAAAAAGAAGAAAAGATTTTGTTTATTCATGAACTCCAACTAACTAACTAATTGTGTATCCTTATATGCACATTGGTGGCACCATGGGGTGACACCAAACTTAGTTTGGAGCATTGTGATGAAAAGTTCTGTTCAAAGCTCCAAGACTAGCATGCTCTCAGTTGCATTCATGCTTTCTTGGCACGCTTTGAACACCAAACTTGTTCTTCACTATATACTGCAATATAAGGATTTCACCAAGTGTTTGTCAAGTTTGGGTTGGAATTCATGAATATTGACTTATTCACTAGTAAAAGCTCATAAAACATGGGTTGCCTCTCATGAAGCGCTTCTTTAGCGTCACTAGCTTGACGTTTCTCCTTCATCAGGGAGGTTGATAATGCTTCAAGTCCTCCCCTCTTGCCTTGGACTTATATCCATTGGTTGTATCAATGATCTCTACATGTTCAAGGAGAGAACTCTGTTGATAGTGAAGACCTTAGGTAACTAAGATGGTACAGTGGGGAGGTTAGGGGGGATATCTGGGAAGTAAGCTGAGATCACTTTATCTCCTGGAGAGAAGTCTTCCGTAGGGATCTTCTTGTTCCTCCACCCCCTTGGTACCTTCTTCTTTGTCCCTTTTGATATTGCCTTGCTCTTGGTGACTTCTTCTTCTAAGGGAATTTTGTTGTTGTCTTCACATGTCTCTGATGGTTTAGGTTCCTCCAGCTTTTCCTTGAGTTGTGACAACTGCTTATTTCCTTGTTCATCAATCCAGGGCTTTCCCAGATGGGCTGGTTGTGCTTCAGTGCTTGCTTCCTCTGTCAGCATCTCATTATGATCTTTGCTTGGTTCTTTGTTTTCTTGGTCTGCTTCTTGCGAGAGTTTGAAGACATTAAAGCTGAGTCGTTCATCATGGATCCTCAATATTAGCTCCCCTCGCTCCACATCTATGAGTGCTCTGGCTGTAGCTAGGAATGGTCTTCCCAATATGATTGGGTGAGTGTGACTCTCTTCCATGTCCAAGATGACAAAGTCTGTGGGAAGAAAGTATTTCCCAACCTTTAACAACACGTTTTCCACCACTCCTATTGCTTGTTTTTGAGTTTTGTCAGCCAGCCTGATGACTACATCTGTGGGCAATATCTCATTGATCTGCAGCCTCTTCACCAGGGATAAGGGCATTAAGTTGATGCTTGCTCCCAAATCGCAGAGTGCTCTATCAAACATTGTTTCCCCTATGGCACAGGGGACATGAAAACTCCCTAGATCTTTTCTTTTCGTAGGCAACTGTGGTTGAATGAGGGCACTGCACTCCTTGTTCATCATTATAGTTTGGCCTCCCTTGAGTGAGCTTTTCCTGGGAAGTAGCTCCTTCATATACTTGATGTATGCAGGCATTTGTTGAATAGTCTTGATGAATGGTATGTTGACATGTAGATATACAAACAAATCTAGAAACCTTGAGTATATTCTCTTCTCCACAGCACCATTGAGCAGTTGAGGAAAAGGTGCATAAAGTCTCAGCAGCTCCTGTTGTGAGATTTCTGGTTCTTGATGATCTTTTTCCTTCTTCTCTACTGAGGTATCTTCAGGTTGTTCTGACATATTGCTTGGCTTGTCCTCAATCTCCTTATCACTTATAGTGACCATCTTACAATCTTCCCATCTTACTTTCTTTGTTTCACCTCTCGGATTCTTCTCCGTGTCACTTGGGAATCCATCTGTTGGTTTGGGAATCTGCTCAGAGAGATACCCCACTTGGGATTCCAGCCTCTTGATTGTGTCTCCCTGGTTTTTGAAGTTGGTTCGCACTTCCTCCTTGAATACCTTGTTGTCTTGAATCTCTTTGCCTATGCCTTCAAGTAGATTCTCAATCCTTGAGAGTCTTTCATCAAATGATGATAGGTCAGGCTGAGGAGGGTTATTTTGGCCTAGATATGAATGTGGAGAGGTGTTGTTATGGGGTGTTGATATGGTCTAGATGTAAAGTGTTGGTGAGCTGCATTGTTTGGATTTGGGCGTCTTTGATCAAGGCTTTGGTCTTGTTGATTTCCCCACCCAAAGTTTGGGTGATTCCTCCATCCAGGGTTGTAGGTCTTGGAGTATGGATCATGGTTTTGCCTAGGTGAATTCCCAATGTAGTTGGCTTGCTCCTGACTTCCCTCTGCTTCTTCATTCACTCCTTCTTGGGTTGTTGATGAAGTGGTGATTGCTGCTACTTGGTTCCTCTCCATCTTCTTGGTGAGGTCAGCCAGCTGTTGGGTAATGAGCTTGTTTTGGGTCAGCAGAGCATCTACATTGTTTAGCTCCATTACTCCTCTTGTGTTCCCTCTTTCGGAAGCATAGAAGTAGTCATTCTCTGCTACAGTTTCAATGACATCTATGGCCTCCTGAATGGTCTTCTTCTTGTTCAAAGATCCTCCGGATGAATGGTCTACGGCCTTCTTTGACTCATAAGAGAGCCCTTCATAGAAAATGTGCAGCTGCACCCATTCATTGAACATATCTGGTGGGCACTTTCTTGTTAGGTCTTTAAACCTCTCCCATGCTTCATACAGAGTCTCACCATCTTGTTGCCTGAAAGTTTAGACCTCAGCTCTCAGCCTATTGATTCGTTGAGGAGGGTAAAATCTTGCTAAGAATTTGTTCACCACATCTTCCTAAGTTGTCAAGCTCTCCTTCGGGAAAGACTCCAGCCACTTGGCTGCCTTTTCCTTGAGTGAGAATGGAAATAAGAGCAGTCTATAGGCGTCAGGATGAACACCATTAGACTTCACTGTGTCACATATTCTCAGGAAGGTGGTTAGATGTTGATTGGGGTCCTCTTGGACACTCCCTCCGAACGAACAGTTGTTCTGAACAAGGGTGATGAGCTGTGGCTTCAGTTCAAAATTGTTAGCATGGATGGTTGGCTTTTGAATGCTACTTCCACAGTTTCCTGGGTTTGGATTGATGTAAAAGCCTAAAACTCTTCTATCCTCCCCAGCATGATTTGCTCGTCCTCTTCCGCCATGGTTGTGAGCTTCTTCTTCACGATGGTTTTCCATGTTTTCTTCCATGTTTGGTTCAAAGTATTCCTCCTCTTCCTCAGCACCAACTACACGTTTTTCTCTTGCCTCCCTCCTTAGTCTAAGGAAGGTTCTCTCAGGTTCAGAATCAAAGGAAGTTGAAGCCCCGCTTCTTCTCCCTGTCATACAACCAACAAGTACAAGCAAAGAGAATAGGGGCAGAAAGTATATCTGTTAGAATTACTGTTAGTGTGAGTGATGCAATATATCAAACAGTTAGTGGGTTAGTGAAATGAATTGTAAATAACAAAGAAAAAGTAGGGGGAAGGGAAGAAATTAACTAAAACAAAAAGTAAATGACTCAAACAGAAAATTAAATAAAACAAAAATAAAATGCTCAATCTATTTATCCTCCAATTTAATCATTGTTGATGCACAATCAATCCCTGGCAACGGCGCCATAAACTTGATGCACGAAAAACTTGTCTCATAACAAATTTCCTTCGGCAAGTGTACCGAATTTGTCAAGTAAAAACTCACAATAGAGTGAGGTCAAATCCCACAGGGATTGATTGATCAAGCAACTTTAATTAGATGAATGTTCTAGTTAAGTGAATCCAGAATTTGAGTTGAGAATTGCAGAAAATAAAATGGCGGGAAGGTAAATGGCAGAAAAAGTAAATGCTAGAATTAAAGAACTGGAAGCAAATGACATGAAAGTAAATTGCAGAATTGTAAATGGGAATGGGGGAATTGCTCATAAAAGTAAGTAACAGAAATTAAAGAGAATGGGTAAGATCAGAAATGGGGAGTTCATTGGGCTCAGGAGATGTTGCATTCTGCGGATCAATTTCATTTTCATCTCTTCCTCAATCAATGCACTCATTGATCTCCTTGGCAATCTTAAGTGATTGAATTACAATTTCTTGTAATTTAATCTCTCAAATCTTAATCAATAGCCAATTCCTTGGTCAATTGCTCATGAGAAGAGATGAAGTTTGGTCACTGATTATACCACATGCATTTCCCAAATCAAGTGTTGAAAGGATTATAGTCACATATCCATCCAAACCCAATTTGGTCCAGCGTGAGAAAGCATTTCTAGCATGATCTCTTCATTCCTCTTTCAAGGTTCAGAAGAGATCCAAGTATGAATAGCTTCTTTTCCAAGATAACTACCCAATTGGATGAAGATCGAAAGCTTTCAAGTAAAATCAAGAGAAAAGATAGAAGAAGAATAATGAAAACTAGTATTGATCCATCAAATTACAACAGAGCTCCCTAACCCAATGAAAGGGGTTTAGTTGTTCATAGCTCTGAAAAATGAAAACAAAGATGGAGAATACGTGATGAAACTAGAAGTGCAGAGAAAGTAAATACAGAGAGTAATTCTATGCCAAGAGGCTCCCTATAATTTCCAACTCCCTTTTTAATTCCAAGCTACTCCTATATATACTGCTCTTCTGTTCTTCTAGTTGGCTCTTCAAGTCTTGGGTATGGGCCTTTGGATCTTGAGTTTGAAGCAGTTCTCTTCTTCATTGGGCTTGGCTTTACTTGCAGAGAGAAAGTGTGAAGTGGGCAGAGACTTTAGCTCAGGGCGTTAGTGGTGTTAACGTTCAGTGAAAATATGGGTTCGAGAACGTTAGTGACAATCACCTTTTTCACTAACGTTCCTCACCCAAGTAAGAGCCACGTTAACTTCAATGTTAATGGCACAAACGTTGCCACTAACGTTGCCTCTATGCCCTTCGCACACGTTACTGGGACTTACCTTTCCCAGTAACGTTGAGAAGTCTCCCCCCTTCCCTACGTTAGAGTCCACGTTAACTTAGTTAACGTGGCTCTTTTAACGTAGGCTTGCCAATCTTCGAGAACGTTAGTGATACTTACCATTGTCACTAACGTTCCAATGTGCCCCTATTTTTCATGTTAGAGTCCACGTTAACTAGGTTAACGTGGCTTCTAACGTGGCCATGCTAGCCATCTCCAAGGTTAGTGACAAAGTTGAGTGTCACTAACGTTGGCTCAACATTCCCATATCCACGTTAGCTTCCATGTTAACTAAGTTAACATGGGAGTTAACGTGGCTCATGGTGGCATGTGTGGGCTCCTTCCAACATTAGTGACAATGTTGGGTGTCACTAACGTTGGCGTCACCTCCCTTCTTCACGTTAACTTCCACGTTAACTAAGTTAACGTGGGAGTTAACGTGGCTTATTGGGGCTTGTGTGGGTTCCTTCCAACATTAGTGACAATGTTTGGTGTCACTAACGTTGTCGAACACTTTGTCTTCTCACGTTAGCTTCCACGTTAACTAGGTTAACGTGGGAGTTAATGTGGCTTAATGTGACTTGGCCAACGTTAGTGATAATGTTGAATGTCACTAACGTTGGCTTCCTCCCTTTCTTCTTAACGTTAGAGGCCACGTTAACTAAGTTAACGTGGTGACTAACGTGGCCACTTATGAGCTTGGTCCAACGTTAGTGATAATGTTAAGTGTCACTAACGTTGGCTCCATTTCCTTTCTTCCACGTTAGAGTTCACGTTAACTTAGTTAACGTGACTCTTAACGTGGGCAATGATGGCTTCGAGAGCGTTATTGGCAATTACTTTTCTCATTAACTTTGCAAGTTACTCCCATTCTACGTTAGTGTTAACCTTAGTATAACTAACGTAGCCACTAATGTGGTTCTTCTTTGCTTCCTTTGTCCTGAAATCAAGCAATAAAGTGCATCAAAGTTCTAGTCCAAGTCATGGGAAATGCAACATCCAATTTGTCCTTAAATTCATGCAAAAATCCTCATGAAATCATGTAAAGTGCACAATGTATGCTTGAATCAAGATGTAAGTGAATATCTACCCAAAACTAGCTTATTTCTTAAGGAAATGCATGAAACTACCCTAAAAACAGTAAAGAAAAGGTCAGTGAAACTGGCCAAAATGCCCTGGCATCAGGTTCCTTTCCCAGCAAAGGGGCGAGCAAGGTGACATTATCAGTCTCCTCATGAGCTCTAATTTCCTTGAGCTCCTCAATAGCCAGCTCCTCTTTGGGTTCGGTCACAACCTCCACTATGAGGGCCTTGCACTCTCCCCTTAGATTTACCTCTGTGTTACTTGGAAGAATATTGGAAGGGATCTCTGGGATTAGCACATTTGGGAAGGTTGTTGCCAAGAAGAGTGATCAAATCCTTGAGGCTCCTCCCATCTTTGATTGTTTCATCCTTGATGCATGTTGTCATTGTAGTTCCCATTTCCTACAACATAATTAGAACCAAACTCATAGCCAAAGGGATGAGAATTCATAGTAGAGAAACAAAAACAAAAATCACAAAAAATAAAGAGATAAAATCTAACTACTAACTCAAACAAGAAAACTAACAAAAGAGCAAACTATTCACAATATTCACATATATACAAACCAATAACAAGCATACATTGCAACTCCCTGGCAATGGCACCAAAAACTTGATGTGATGATTTATACCGGTTCAGAATTTAACAAAATACTTTCGTTATGAGCATAGCCCAAACCGACATTCGATCCTCAAATCAAAGTTTAATTTTGGTTGTCACAAGTCCAACCCAATAAAAATAACCGAGAGTATTATTCCGAGGTCATCTTTTCAAGGAATTGAAGTGAGGTATGCATATTATTGGTTATGGTATCCAAGGGGTTGGGTTGGTAAAAAGGGGCAAGAAAATAAACCAAGCAATTAAAGATAACAACGACTAGAAAGAGGCATTCACGACAAGGATTGAGAATATAGGTTTTCTATCGTAGTCATTAACTATCACACAATGATTAACAAGAGCTAATCCTATTTAGTCATCTCCAACAATGGAAGAAGGTATAATGTTATCTTCACACGAGAGAAAGTCAAATAAGACTAGTTAATCTCAATCCAAAAGTCCTAATCAACTTACTAATTGAATTAGCAAGAGATTAGAGTCAATGGAAGGCATAAAAAGAAATCATCATAAATTGTAAGAAATAATAAATCTACTACTACCCAAAGCAAGAAATTAACAATAGAAGCTCAATTAAACAATAAAGGAACATAAAACATGAATTGCATTAAAAGGAAATCCAAATCCAACAATAGTGCATGAACATAAAAAGAGGCATAAAAGGGAAATTAATAAGAAAACTAAGAAGAACAAAGATGTAAGAACAAGAAATTATAAAGAAAACAAGAATTAAAGACTAAACCTAGAAGAAATCTACCCTAAATCTACCCTAATTCTAGAGAGAAGAGGGAGCTTCTCTCTCTAGAAAACTACCTACAACATGATGCTAAACTAATCTAATTGCTCCGCCCTTGACCCTTCTTGAGTTCTGCATCAAATAGCCTCAGAAATGAGTTAGACTTGGGCCTGGAAAGCTCAGAAATCTCCCCCAGCAAATTCACTTTAAGTGAGTCACGTGCCACTCGTCACGCGTGCGCGTGGCTTTGCAAATGTCCTTCTCACACGTACGCATGGATGACGTGTGTGCGTCGTCTTCAATTCTCCAAATGCTCATTCCTTCATGAATTCTCCACTTTGCATACTTTTCTCTTCACTTCTTCCATCCAATACTTGCCTTATAAATCTGAAATCACTTAACAAACATATCAATGCATCGAATGGAATTAAAGTGAATTAAATTTAACTATTTTAAGGCCTAAAAAGCATGTTTTCACTCTTAAGCACAAATTTAAAGAGAATTATAAAACCATGCTATTTCATTGAATAAATGTGAGATAAGTTGATAAAATTTCACAAATTAAGCACAAGATAAACCACAAAATTGGGGTTTATCAGGGATCCTCTTGCTCAGCTAACCAACCTGTGTCTCTAAGTTTCGAATGAAAGACCTAGTTTCAGCCATGAAACTATGAGTGGTCTTGGAGAGGTTAAAGACTATAGTAACCAGGTCAGAAAGGCTCTATGTGGGAGTCTCTGTCTGTTGCTAAAAAGGTTGGAATGGTCTATTGTTGAACCTGTTCTGGCTCATTCCTCCCTGATTAGTATTGAAGCCTTGTTGAGGCTTCTGTTGATCTTTACACCCAAAATTAGGGTGGTTCCTCCATCCCTGATTGAAAGTATTCGAATAAAGATTGTTATTGGAGTTTCTAGAGGAGTTTTCCATATAGTTCACCTCCTCCATTATGGTTCAGGTGTTGTCACTAGCGTCTAATTCATACGCTATTTCTGGACAATAAGCATCTGAGCTCTGTGTCCCACTCAAGTGCTGAGAGATCATATTGATCTGCTGAGACATGAGCTTGTTTTGAGCCAAGATGGCATCTAATGTGTCCACTTCCAAGACACCTCTCTTCTGAGCTATCCCATTTTTCACAGGGTTCCTCTCAGAAGTGTACATATACTAGTTGTTGGCAACCATATCAATAAGCTCCTGCGTCTCTTCAAGCGTCTTCTTGAAGTGGAGGGATCCACCTGCAGAGTGGTCCAATGACATCTTGGATACCTCAAATAGGCCATCATAGAAGATGTCTAGCATGGTCCAATCTGAAATTATGTCAGGAGGGCATCTCATGATTAGTTGCTTGTATCTTTTCCAAGCTTCATAGAGGGATTCACCCTCTTTCTGTCTAAAGATTTGTACTTCCATCCTGATAACAAGTCATCTTACACTAGTTTTACAAGCATTTTACACTAGTTTCATTAAGTTTTATGCACTTTCTTGCACCATAAGTAAGTAATTGGAGTGGACTTTCATGGTTATCTTGAAACAATCAAACATCATGTATTTTGCACAAAATCATAGGTTTTATGCTAGAATTAATTGATTTTATAAACAATGCAAAGATCTAGTGATTTTGGTAGAGCTTTGATTAGTTGTTTGGTTGCTTGTAGGTGAAGAAATGGTGGAAAGAGGAATTTTTGGCACACTTTTGAAGTTTGGGCACGCTTTGGACCTAAGCGTGGCCCATGAAAATAAAGCGTGGCGCATCCAAGCTCTCAAGGAGCGCTCAAAGTTGCAAACTGAGCGCCCAAGAGGAGGCACCAAATGGTGCAGCACATGCCAAGGCATAGCGCTCAAAAACTCAAGCGCTATGCTCACTTTCTTTCACTTTGTCGTGACACTCTTGGCAAGGGAGCTAGGGAGCAAGGATAGCGCTCTAAAACTCAAGCGCAGCGCTTAAAATTGTCACCTTTTTCGTGCCTTCTTGGCAAGGAAGCAAGGCACAAGGCCAAGCAAAACAAGGAAGCACAATGCGCTGGCCAAGGTTCGAAGAGGGGACCCAAGCAAGGGCCAAGAGTGGCGCTTAAAAATGTGAGCGTAGCGCTCTCTTTTGTTCACTCTTTCGTGCGTCCAAGCCAAGCAAGCATGCACAAAGCTGGCCAAGGACGGAGCACTCAAAAATTTGAGCATAGCGCTCCATTCTCTTCACTTTTTCGTGACTCTTTGGCTAGGGAAACAAGGCACAACGAGCAAACCAAAAGTATAGCGCTCAAAGAGTGAGCGGAGCGCTCAAAATGTGAGCGCTATGGCTAGGGAGGAGGCACACCAACATGACAAGGCAAGGGATGAAAGTAGCGCTCAAGAATTCAAGCAGAGCGCTTCCCTGGGAGGTTCCCACACACCAAACCAACTTAAACCAAAGCCAAACCAGACCACTTCAATTGAACCAAAGCCAAACCGGACCCATCCTTCTTCAAATCCATTTCTCATTCAAGGCCAACTTGGAAAAGCCCATTCCAAGCTTTGAAGACCAAAATAGAAAGTGTATATATAGGGGGTTAATTTGATTTGTAAAGAAACTTTTTTTTTTTGGCTCATTTTTTAGTTTTACATTTAGCTCACTTTTTAATTTTCACTTGTTTTTGAATTTGGGATTTGGGAATTTGGATCTAAATTCTTCTTTCTGCATTTTCATTTCTTCTGCAACTCTTAATTTTTGTTCTTGGAATTTGAATTGAGATTGAAGAGCTTCATTGATTCTAAGTCTGAGAATCATCTCTTACCTCTCTTCTCAATTGTTCTAAGGATTGGATCTGAGTTTAGTTTTCTGTTTTCAGTTTCTTCTTCTGCAACTTCTACTTTTCTATTTTGAGAATTGGAAAATTGGATCTAAGTTTCATTTACTGTCTTCCTTTTTATTTCTTCTGCAATTACTTTTCTGCTGGATCAAGAGAAGCAATTGAGATCTAGATCTACTTTCTAATCTCTTTGCTTTTCTTCGATCTTCAATTTATCTTTAAGAATTTCACAATTGAATCAAGTTTTCTTGCTGTTTTGTTTCTTGAAGAAATTTTCCATTTCTGTCCCTGCTACTGAGATCCAGATCTGAAATCTTGCATCTCAGAGCTTTCTGGTTTACTTTATTTTGCAATTTCTTGTTCAATTCCAAGTTCCAGCACCCAAATCCTTTTAATCTTCAAGCAATTTACAATTCTCAGCAATTTAGATTCAGCAAATTTATATTTCTTGCACTTTAAGTTTCAGCTATTTATTTTTCTTGCAATTTAAGTTTCAGCTTATTTAATTTTTTGCACTCTAAGTTTCATGCAATTTAATCTTTATGCACCTTTAGATTTAGTCAATTTACCTTCTGCACTCTATTTTCCTTCTCAATTTACATTCTGCATTCTATTTACTTGCAATTTATCTTCTGTCAATCAAAATTACTCAAATCATCAAATATTCACTTAACTAAATTCATCATCTAACTAAAATTGCTCAATCCATCAATCCTTGTGGGATCGACCTCACTCTTATGAGTAATTACTACTTGATGCGACCCGGTTCACTTGCCGATGAGTTTAGGTGTGGAATATGATTTCCACCCATCAAGTTTTTGGCGCCGTTGCCGGGGATTGATTTAGATTGACAATGATTAAGTAAGGTGATAGTCTAGATTAAGCATTTTCTTTTTCTTTTTACTAAGCACACTAACTGCTTGAATTTTTGCTTAAGCTAACACTAACTCACTCTAGCAGTAGAGTGCCTCATTTTAGTTTCTGGTTTTGTGTTTATGTTAGGAGGGAGAAGAGGTGAATCCACATCTCTTAACTTGGACGAAAGAACCCTTCAAATATTGAGAAGAGAAGCCAGAGGGAAAGGAGTTATTGGTGAAGAGGAATTGGAGGAGGAAGAGCAACCAATGGATGATAACATTCCAAATCACACTGAGGGTGTGGCCAACAACCATGGTCAACCTCAGAGAAGAGTTCTAGCCTCATATACTATTCCCAACCCAAAGCATTGTGGGAGTAGCATCCTAACCCCCAATATCAATACCAATAACTTTGAACTCAAGCCTCAATTGATCACCCTGGTTCAAAACAACTGTTAATATGGAGGAAGTGCTGCTGAGGATCCAAACCAGCATCTATCTGTATTCTTGAAAATTTGTGATACTGTCAAAATAAATGGAGTCAATCCTGATATCTATAAACTTCTTTTATTCCCATTTTCACTGAGAGACAAGCCACACATTGGCTAGAAACCTTCCCTAAGGAGAGCATTACCAGCTGGGATGATTTGGTTAGCAAATTTCTAGCCAAATTCTATCCACCTCAAAGAGTCATCAA
Organism: Arachis ipaensis; assembly: GCF_059453495.1. Classification (NCBI taxonomy): domain Eukaryota; kingdom Viridiplantae; phylum Streptophyta; class Magnoliopsida; order Fabales; family Fabaceae; genus Arachis; species Arachis ipaensis. The sequence continues at coordinate 84,241,652 of NC_142444.1, forward strand.
ATTGAAAACGGATGTGCAAACCTTCAGACAACAAGAAGGAGAGTCATTATATGAAGCTTGGGAGAGATATAAGGCTCTGATTAGAAGATGTCCATAGGGAATATTCAGTGAATGGATTGAGCTGCAGAATTTCTATGAAGGCTTGTCCTTACCTTCAAGGAAAGCTTTGGATTATTCCTCAGGAGGATCTTTGCAAATGATGAAAACTGCTCAAGAGGCTTATGATCTCATAGATATGGTAGCCAACAATGAGTATTTCTATTCTTCTGAGAGGGAAGAAGCTCCAAAGAAAGGAGTATTTGAGCTTGAAAGAGTTGACACTATACAAACTCAGAACAAGCTCATGCACCAGCAACTCCAACAACAAATTAAAATAATGTCAAAGATGATGGATGGATTGCAACTTGCAGCAGTGAGCATAACCAACCAACCATCAGTGGTTTGGGGACAACAAGAGGAAAATTATGAAGAGCAGCAGCCTGAACAAGTGCAATACATGCACAATCAGAGTTCTGGATCAAATGACTTCCATGGAGACACCTACAATTCATCCTGGAGAAACCACCCCAATCTGAAATGGGGAGAAAACCAAAACCAGCAACCTTGACAAAGAAATTCAAACCAAAATAATTTCAAAAACACGAACCATCAAAACCATCAAAACACTAACCAAAATCCATATAGAAAACCACAAAATAATCAACCCCAATCCAACTACTATCCACCCAATATTTCATCCACTAACCAAAACAACTACCATTCACCCTCAACATCCCATAATCAACCACAACCACTTCAGGAATTTCAAAGGATCTCTAACTTAGAGATATTAATGGAGAAGATGATGAAGCACCAAGAATTGGCCAGCAAGAACGATGAAACTTCATTGAGGAACTTAGAAAGGCAGATTGACCAGTTGTCTAAGCAAGCAGTGACTGAGAGGCCAACCAATGCATTGCCAAGTGACACCATTTCCAACCCCAAGGAAGAACGCAAAGCCATTCAACTAAGGAGTGGAAGAACTTTGGTAAATGACAAGAGGCCAGCTGAGAAAGAAACCAACAAGAAGCCAATAGAGGATGACAAGGCCAGCAGCAGCAAAGAGCAAGTGACAATTGAAGAAGAGAACCAAGAGAAGCTCAAGGAGAAAGAGAAGTCACAAGCTTCAAAGAAAGGAAAGGAAGTCATGGAGGAACAGTCACAAGAACAAAGGACATTGGTGAAGACATATACTCCTTCCATTCCATATCCTCAAAGGTTTAACAAAGAGCTAAGAGACCAACAGTTCCCTAAGTTCCTGGAAGTGTTTAAGAAGCTGGAGATCAACATCCCACTTGCTGAAGCTTTAGAACAAATTCCTTTATATGCAAAATTTCTCAAAGAGTTCATCAATAAGAAAAGGAGTTGGAATGAGAGAGAGACAGTGATCCTGACACAGAAATGCAGTGCATTGGTCCAAGAAGGCATTCCACCAAAGCTCAAAGACCCTGGGAGTTTCTACTTACCTTGCATCATTGGTAACACAGCCATTGACAAAGCACTCTATGATTTAGGCTCTAGTATTAACCTTATGCCTCTGTCTATGATGAGGAGGCTATCTATAGAAGAAGTGAAATCTACACAGATGTCATTGGAGCTAGTGCATAGATCTCTGGTAATCCCTGAGGGGGTGATTGAAAATCTCCTAGTTATAGTAGGAAAATTCATCTTTCCTGCAGATTTTGTAATCCTGGACTTAGGAGAAGAGGAGAATAACTCTCTGATATTAGGAAGACCTTTCCTGGCCACAACAAGGGCCATTATTAATGTAGAACGAGGAGAATTGACTCTGAGGGTAAATGATGAGAAGATCACTTTGAATGTCTTCCAAGAAGCACAGCATACTGTTAAGGAAAAAAGCTGCATGATGATTGAAGAAGAAGATTTACAGTGGAAGGATAAACCCAATGAAGAGCTCATCAGCTCATTTACAAAGCAAGAGATGAAGAGTGGAGAAGAAAAAGAGGGCAAAGAACATGTAAAGGCTGAGGAGAGAAGGCAGGAAGGGATTAAAGAATTGATTGTTGAGAAGGAAGTCCCTGACATAAAACATGCTGCAAAGGAAAAAGGACAAGTGAAGAAAGGAAAGAAGAGTAAAAAAAGAGGTCCAAAAGGGTGGAAGAACAAGAAGATACCAACTGAAGGATTCTCAAAAGGGGACAGAGTGAGATTGATATACCAGCAGTTGGAGACAAATCCACAAACTGATGATTACTACACCATCAACATGATACTCTCACTGGAGCATGTGGAGATTGACCATCAACGTACAGGCAGAAGGCTCACTATGAGAGGAGACAAATTGAGACACCACAATCATCAACCATCCTAATAAGGGGGATGAGCGGATAATTTATACGCTTTTTGGCATTGTTTTTAGGTAGTTTTCAGTATGTTTTAATTACTTTTTAGTATATTTTTATTAGTTTTTATTCAAAAATCACATTTCTGGAATTTACTATGAGTTTGTGTGTTTTTCTGGGATTTCAGGTATTTTCTGGCTGAAATTGAGGGACCTGAGCAAAAATCTTATTCAGAGGCTGAAAAAGGACTGCAAATGCTGTTAGATTCTGACCTCCCTGCACTCGAAATGGATTTTCTGGAGCTACAGAAACCCAATTGGCGCTCTCTCAATTTCCTTAGAAAGTAGACATCTAGGGCTTTCCAGCAATATATAATAGTCCATACTTTTCCTGAGTTTTGATGACGCAAACTGGCATTCAAACGCCAACTTCCAGCCCTATTCTGAAGTTAAATGCCAGAAACAGGTTACAAACCAGAGTTAAACGCCACAAACAGGCTGCAACCTGGCGTTTAACTCCAAGAGAAGTCTCTGCACGTGTAAAGCTCAATGCTCAGCCCAAGCACACACCAAGTGGGCCCGGAAGTGGATTTCTGCATCATTTACTTATTTCTGTAACCCTAGCTACTAGTTTAGTATAAAAACTACTTTTAGAGAATTATTTTATGTCTTTTGACCACCTTTAGGTCTTGGTCATTCTGGTTCCCCCTCTGGGGCCAAGGCCAATGAACACTATTTTCACTTATGTATTTTCTACGGTGGAGTTTCTACACCCCATTGATTAAGGTGTGAATTTCTGCTGCTCCTCATGAATTAATGCAAAGTACTATTGTTTTTCTATTCAATTCAAGCTTATTCTTATTCCAAGATATTCACTCGCACTTCAACCTGATGAATGTGATGATCCGTGACACTCATCATCATTCTCACCTATGAACGCGTTCCTGACAACCACTTCCGTTCTATCTGTAATAGCTTTTAGCATGTATCTCTTAGCCTCCATTCTGAAAGATCGGAGTCTTCGTGGTATAAGCTAGAATCAATTGGCGGCCATTCCTGAGATCCGGAAAGTCTAAACTTTGTCTGTGGTATTCTGAGTAGGATCTGGGAAGGGATGACTGTGACGAGCTTCAAACTCGCGAGTGTTGGGCGTAGTGACAGACGCAAAAGGATCAATGGATCCTATTCTAACATGATCGAGAACCGACAGATGATTAGCCGTGCAGTGACAGTGCATTTGGACCATTTTCACTGAGAGGATGGGAAGTAGCCATTGACAACGGTGATGCCCAACATACAACTTGCCATGGAAAGGAGTATAAATGATTGGATGAAGGCAATAGGAAAGCAGAGATTCAGAAGGAGCAAAGTATCTCCATACGCTTATCTGAAATTATCATCAACGAATTACATAAGTATCTCTATCTTATTTTATATTTTATTTGTATTTTAATTATCAAATCTCCATAACCATTTGAATCCACCTGACTGAGATTTATAAGATAACCATAGCTTGCTTCAATCCGACAATCTCCGTGGGATCGACCCTTACTCACGTAAGGTTTATTACTTGGACGACCCAGTGCACTTGCTGGTTAGTTGTGCAGAGTTGTGAAACAGAATTAAGATTACTAACGTGCGTACCAAGTTTTTGGCACCGTTGCTGGGGAATGAACAATCACGATTTCGTGCACCAAGTTTTTGGCGCCGTTGCCGAGGATTATTCGAGTTTGGACAACTGACGGTTTATCTTGTTGCTCAGATTCAGTAATTTTATTTTAATTTTAAGCTTTTTGTTTTTATTATTTTTATTTTTGAAAAAAAATTTCAAAAAAATTTAAATTATTCTATGTTCTTCAGAATTTTTAAGAATAAATTCTAGAGTTTCATGAGATATGTTGAATCCTGGCTGGCTGTTAAGCCATGTCTAATCTTTTGGACCGAGGTTTCACTTATCCTTACAGAAGCTTTTTGATCCTCATCAATTCAGCTGTTGTATGTCTGATTTGTATGCTAAAGCTTGGCTGGCCATTGGCCATGTATAGTGTTTTGGACCGAAGCTTTCACTAAAAGCTTGGCTGGCTAGTAAGCCATGTCTAACTCCTGGACCGCAGCTTTAGACTAACATTGCATGATTCCTGGAATTCTTATTAAAAATTTTGAAATCCTTATTTTTCTTTTTCAAAATAATTTTCAAAAAAAATACAAAAAAAAAATTAATAAAATCATAAAACCAAAAATATTTTGTGTTTCTTGTTTGAGTCGAGTGTCAATTTTTAAGTTTAGTGTCAATTGCATACATTTAATTTTCTTTCAAATTTTCGAACAACACATGCATTGAGTTTCTTTCTTGTTCTTCATGATCTTCAAGTTGTTCTTGATGAATTTCCTTGTTTGATCTTTAAATTTTTTTGTTTTGTGTCTTTTCTTGTTTTTCATATGCATTTTCAAATTCATAGTGTCTAAAGTTTGAAAATTTCTAAGTTTGGTGTCTTGCATGTTTTTCTTTTCTTAAAAATTTTCAAAAATAAGTCTTGATGTTCATCTTGACATTCAAAGTATTCTTGCATGCATCATGTGTTTTGATCTTGAATTTTGATGTTTTGAGTTATTTTGTTGTTTTCTCTTTCTTCATTAAAAATTCAAAAATCAAAAAAATATCGTTCCCTTATTCTTCTCATAAATTTCGAAAATTTGATTTGACTTTTTCAAAAATTTTAAAAAAAAAATCTAGTTGTTTCTTATGAGTCAAATCAAATTTTCAATTTAAAAAAAATCTATCTTTTTCAAATCTTTTTCAAAAAAATCAAATATTCTTCATTTTTTTTATGATTTTCGAAAAGTTTAAAAATGATTTTCAAAATCTTTTTCTTATTCTTACTTCATATTTTCGAAAATCTCACTAACATTTAATGTTTTAATTAAAAAATTTTTGAAGTTGTTACTTGCCTATTAAGAAAGGTTCAATCTTTGAATTTTAAAATCATATCTTTTATTTTCTTGTTAGTCAAGTAATCAACTTTAATTTCAAAAATCAAATCTTTTTAATTTCCTTTTCAAAATGATTTCCAATCATATCTTTTAAAAAAAATCAATTTTCAAAATCTTTTCTAACTTCTTATCTTTTCAAAATTGATTTTCAAAATCTTTTTCAATTAACTACTTAACTTTTTGTTTGATTTTAAAAGTTTTCTATTTCAATCATATCTTTTTCAAAACCACCTAACTAATTTTCTCTCTCTAATTTTCAAAAATTCCTCCCCACTTTTTCAAAATTCCTTTTTAATTAACCAATTGTTTTAAATTTTAATTTAATTTTATTTCTCTTCTTAAATTTTGAATTCTAACCTTAAATTAAAATAAAAACAAAAATATTTTTCTTTTCTTTTGATTATTGTTCGAATTTTTCTCTTTCCCTTCTTCTACTCACAAAAGGGAATCTCTATACTGTGACATAGAGAATTCCTATTCTTTTCTGTTCTCTTTTTTTTCATATGAGCAGGAACAAGGATAAGAAAATTCTTCTTGAAGCTGATCCTGAACCTGAAAGGACTCTAAAGAGGAAGCTAAGGGAAGATAAGGCACAACTCTCTAGAGAGGACCTGACAGAAATTTTCGAAAAAGAAGGAGACATGGCCAAACCTAATAACAATGGTGGATATGCAAGGAAGATGCTTGGTGACTTTATTGCACCCTCTTCCAATTTCTATGGAAGAAGCTCTCAATTCCTGTAATTGGAGCAAACAACTTTGAGCTTAAGCCTCAATTAGTTTCTCTAATGCAGCAGAATTGCAAGTTTCATAGACTTCCAATGGAAGATCCTCATCAGTTTTTGGCTAAGTTCTTGCAAATATGTGATACTGTCAAGACCAATGGAGATGATCCCGAGGTCTACAGGCTTATGCTTTTCCCTTTTGCTGTAAGAGACAGAGCTAGAACATGGTTGGATTCACAACCTAAGGAAAGCCTAGACTCTTGGGATAAGCTGGTCAGTACTTTCTGGCCAAATTCTTTCCACCTCAAAAGATGAGCAAGCTTTGAGTGGAAATCCAAACCTTTAGACAGAAGGAAGGAGAGTCCCTCTATGAAGCTTGGGAAAGATATAAGCAATTGATCAAAAGATGTCCTACTGACATGCTTCCAGAATGGAGCATCATATGTATATTCTATGATGGTCTGTCTGAGTTGTCAAAAATGTCATTGGACCATTCTGTAAGAGGATCTCTTCATCTGAAAACCCCTGCAGAAGCTCAGGAACTCATTGAAATAGTTACAAATAACCAGTTCATGTAAACCTCTGAGAGGAGTCTTGTGAACAATGGGACGCCTCAGAAGAAAAGAGTTCTTAAAATTGAAACTCTGAATGCCATCTTGGCTCAGAATAAAATATTAACTCAGCAAGTCAATATGATTTCTCAGAGTCTGAATGGATTGCAAGTTGCATCCAATAATACTAAAGAAGCATATTCTGAAGAAGAAGCTTATGATCCTGAGAATCCTGCAATGGCAGAGGTAAATTACATGGGAGAACCCTATGGAAACACCTATAATTCTTCATGGAGAAATCATCCAAATCTCTCATGGAAGGACCAACAGAAGCCTCAACAAGGCTTCAATAATAATGGTGGAAGAAATAGGTTTAGCAATAGCAAGCCTTTTCCATCATCTTCTCAGCAACAGACAGAGAATTCTGAACAGAGCCATTCTGGCCTGGCAACCATAGTTTCTGATCTATCTAAGACCACACTAAGTTTCATGAATGAAACAAGGTCCTTCATTAGAAATTTAGAGGCACAGGTGGGTCAGCTGAGTAAGAAGATTACTAAAACTCCTCCCAGTACTCTCCCAAGCAATACAGAAGAAAATCCCAAGAGAAAGTGCAAGGCCATAACCATGACCAACATGGCCGAACCTGGAGAGAGTGAGGAAGATGTGAGTCCCAGTGAGAAAAGCCTCATGGGACGTCCTCTGGACAGAAAGGAGTTTTCCTTTGAGGAACCAAGGGAATCTGAGGCTCAAACAGAGACCATAGAGATTCTATTGAACTTCCTTCTGCCATTCATGAGCTCTGATGAATATTCTTCCTCTGAAGAGGATGAAAATATCACTGAAGAGCAAGTTGCTAAATATCTAGGAGCAATCATGAAGCTGAATGCCAAGCTATTTGGTAATGAGACTTGGGAAGATGAACCCCCCTTGTTCACCAATGAACTGAGTGCATTAATGAAGCAGACATTACCTAGAAGAAACCGGATCCTGGAAAATTCTTCATACCTTGTACCATAGGCACCATGATCTTTGAGAAGGCTCTATGTGACCTGGGGTCAGGGATAAACCTCATGCCCCTCTCTGTAATGGAGAAACTGGGAATCTTTGAGGTACAAGCTGCAAGAATCTCACTGGAGATGGCAGACAAATCAATGAAACAGGCTTATGGACTAGTAGAGAACGTGCTAGTAAAGGTTGAAGACCTTTACATCCCTGCTGATTTTATAATCCTAGACACTGGGAAGGATGAGGATGAATCCATCATCCTTGGCAGACCCTTCCTAGCCACAGTAAAAGCTATGATTGATGTTGACAGAGGAGAGATGGTCCTTCAGTTGAATGAGGACTACCTTGTATTTAAGACTCAAGGTTCTCCTTCTGTAACCATGGAGAGGAAGCATGAAAAGCTTCTCTCAATACAGAGTCAAACAAAACCCCCACATTCAAACTATAAGTTTGGTGTTGAGAGACCCCAACCTTGCTCTGATTATCTGTGAGGCTCCATGAGAGCTCACTGTAAAGCTATTGACATTAAAGAAGCACTTATTGGGAGGCAACCCAATGTTATTTTATTATATTTATTTATTTTCCATTGTTATTTTATGTTTTCTTTAGGTTGATGATCATGTGAAGTCACAAAAACAACTGAAAAATCAAAAACAGAATGAAAAACAACATTAAAAACAGCTCACCCTAGAGGAAGAACTTACTGGCGTTTAAACGCCAGTAAGAAGCATCAGACTGGCGTTTAACGCCAGAAAGAAGCATCAGTCTGGCGTTAAACGCCAGAAACAAGCACCACGTTGGCGTTAAACGCCAAGAAAGGGAGAAAAGCTGGCGTTAAACGCCAGAAACAAGCAGCAGTCTGGCATTTAACACCAAAATTGCACTCTAAAGGAGTTTTGCACGCCTAAATGGAGCAGGGATGATAAGTCCTTGACCCCTCAGGATCTGTGGACCCCACAGGATCCCCACTACCCCATCTCTCTCTCTCTCTTCTTCACACCTTTCCATAACAATCTTCCCCAAAATAACCTCCACCAATCACCTCCATTACTCCTCCAAAAACCATCATACAACCCACCTACACCCACCCACTAAAATTCAAACCATCACTCCTTCCTTTTCACACATCATAACCACCTAAAACCCCCCTTGGCTGAACCACATATCTCCCTCCATCTCCTCCATTTTCTTCTTCTTCTACTACTTTCTTTCTTCTTTTGCTCGAGGACGAACAAACCTTCTAAGTTTGGTGTGGTAAAAGCATTGCTTTTTGTTTTTCCATAACCACTAATGGCACCTAAGGCCAGAGAAACCTCTAGAAAGAGGAAAGGAAAGGCAAAAGCTTCCACCTCTGAGTCATGGGAGATGGAGAGATTCATCTCAAAAGCTCATCACTAAGAAAAGGATGGGACAAACAAGAGAGCCCACTCATGGACCTCAACAAGAGCATGAGAAAATTCCTCATCATGAAATCCCTGAGATGCCTCAAGGGATGTACTTTCCTCCATAAAACTATTGGGAGCAAATCAACACCTCCCTAAGAGAATTAAGTTCCAACATGGGACAACTAAGGGTGGAGCACCAAGAGCATTCCATCCTCCTCCATGAAATTAGAGAAGATCAAAGAGTCATGAGGGAGGAGCAACAATGGCAAGGAAGAGACATAGAGGAGCTCAAGCGTTCCATTGGATCTTCAAGAGGAAGAACTAGCCGCCATCACTAAGGTGGACCCGTTCCTTAATCTCCTTGCTTTTATTTTTCTATTTTTTGAAAATTATGCTCTATGTTTTATTTATGTTTGTGTCTTATTACATGATCACTAATGTCTAAGTGTCTATGTCTTAAATCTATGAATGTCCTATGAATCCATCACCTTTCTTAAATGAAAAATGTTTTAATCACAAAAGAACAAGAAGTACATGATTTCGAATTCATCCTTGAAATTAGTTTAATTATTTTGATGTGGTGACAATACTTTTTATTTTCTGAATGAATTCTTGAACAGTGCATATATCTTTTGAATTTGTTGTTTATGAATGTTAAAATTGTTGGCTCTTGAAAGAATGATGAAAAAGGAGAAATGTTATTTGATAATCTGAAAAATCATAAAATTAATTCTTGAAGCAAGAAAAAGCAGTGAAGAACAAGGCTTGCAAAAAAAAATAAATAAAAAATGGCAAAAATAAAAGAAAAAGAAAGAAAAAGAAAAAGCAAGTAGAAAAAGCCAATAGCTCTTTAAACCAAAAGGCAAGAGCAAAAAGCCAATAGCCCTTAAAACCAAAAGGCAAGGGTAATAAAAAGGATCCAAGGCTTTGAGCATTAATGGATAGGTGGGCCCAAAGGAATAAAATCCTGGCCTAAGCGGCTAAACTAAGCTGTCCCTAACCATGTGCTTGTGGCGTGAAGGTGTCAAGTGAAAAGCTTCAGATTGAGCAGTTAAAGTCGTGATCCAAAGCAAAAAGAGTGTGCTTAAGAACCCTGGACACCTCTAATTGGGGACTCTAGCAAAGCTGAGTCACAATCTGAAAAGGTTCACCCAGTTATGTGTCTGTGGCATTTATGTATCCAGTGGTAATACTAGAAAACAAAGTGCTTAGGGCCACGGCCAAGACTCATAAAGTACCTGTGTTCAAGAATCAACATACTGAACTATGAGAATCAATAACACTATCTAAATTCTAAGTTCCTATAGATGCCAATCATTCTGAACTTCAAAGGATAAAGTGAGATGCCAAAACTGTTCAGAGGCAAAAAGCTACTAGTCTCGCTCATCTAATTGGAGCTAAGTTTCATTGATATTTTGGATTTTATTGTATATTCTCTTCTTTTTATCCTATTTGATTTTCAGTTGCTTGGGGACAAGCAATAATTTAAGTTTGGTGTTGTGATGAGCGGATAATTTATACGCTTTTTGGCATTGTTTTTAGGTAATTTTTAGTATAATTTAATTAGTTTTTACTATATTTTTATTAGTTTTCAAGCAAAATTCACATTTCTAGACTTTACTATGAGTTTGTGTATTTTTTCTATGACTTCAGGTATTTTCTGGCTGAAATTGAAGGACCTGAGCAAAAATCTTATTTAGAGGCTGAAAAAGGACTACAGATGCTGTTGGATTTTGACCTCCCTGCACTCGAAGTGAATTTTCTGGAGCTACAGAAACCCAATTGGCGCTCTCTCAATTACGTTGGAAAATAGACATCCAGGGCTTTCCAGCAATATATAATAGTTCATACTTTTCCCAAGTTTTGACGATGCAAACTGGTGTTCAAACGCCAACTTCCTGCCCTATTCTGAAGTTAAACGCCAGAAACAGGTTACAAACCAGAGTTAAACGCCACAAATAGGCTGCAACCTGGCGTTTAACTCCAAGAGAGGTCTCTACATGTGTAAAGCTCAATGCTCAGCTCAAGCACACACCAAGTGGGCCCGAAAGTGGATTTCTACATCATTTACTTATTTCTGTAACCCTAACTACTAGTTTAGTATAAAAACTACTTTTAGAGAATTATTTTATGTCTTTTGACCACCTTTAGGTCTTGGTCATTCTGGTTTCCCCTCTGGGGCCGAGGCCAATGAACACTATTTTCACTTATGTATTTTCTACGGTGGAGTTTCTACACCCCATAGATTAAGGTGTGGAGCTCTGCTGCTCCTTATGAATTAATGCAAAGTACTATTGTTTTTCTATTCAATTCAAGCTTATTCTTATTCCATGATATTCACTCGCACTTCAATCTGATGATTGTGATGATCTGTGACACTCATCATCATTCTCACCTATGAACGCGTGCCTGACAACCACTTCCGTTCTATCTGCAATAGCTTGAGCGTGTATCTCTTAGCCTCTATTCCAAAAGATCGGAGTCTTCGTGGTATAAGCTAGAATCAATTGGCGGCCATTCCTGAGATCCGGAAAGTCTAAACTTTGTCTGTGATATTCCGAGTAGGATCTGGGAAGGGATGACTGTGACGAGCTTCAAACTCAGAGTGTTGGGCATAGTGACAGACGCAAAAGGATCAATGGATCCTATTCCAACATGATCGAGAACCGACAGATGATTAGCCGTGCAGTGATAGCGCATTTGGACCATTTTCACTGAGAGGACGGGAAGTAGCCATTGACAACGGTGATGCCCAACATACAGCTTGCCATGGAAAGGAGTATGAATGATTGGATGAAGGCAGTAGGAAAGTAGAGATTCAGAAGGAGCAAAGCATCTCCATACGCTTATCTGAAATTCTCACCAATAAATTACATAAGTATCTCTATCTTATTTTATATTTTATTTGTATTTTAATTATCAAATCTCCATAACCATTTGAATCCACCTGACTGAGATTTACAAGATGACCATAGCTTGCTTCAATCCGACAATCTCTGTGGGATCGACCCTTACTCACGTAAGGTTTATTACTTGGACGACCCAGTGCACTTGCTGGTTAGTTGTGCGAAGTTGTGAAACAGAATTAAGATTATGAACGTGTGTACTAATTTTTTGGCGCCGTTGCTGGGGAATGAACAATCACGATTTCGTGCACTAAAGGGACCAATGTCAAGCTAGTGACAATAAAAGAGCGCTCCATGGGAGGCAACCCATGATTTTATTTTCTTATTTTTTATTTCAATAATTACTAGTTTTTCTAGCATAAGTTTGAGCTATCATGAGTGGATTTAAGAATTTCACATATCATTTTAGAGCATATGCTTGACTCCTAAGTTTGGTGTCCTAAAGGCACTTTAAAATAGCTTGTCAAGCATGATTGATCATAAAACCATTCTAGGATATATACTCATTCTTTCTATTTAAGTATATAGCCAAACCTTAAGTTTGGTGTCTGTGTATGCTATGAATTCCAAGAGAATCATTTTCTTTTTACTCAAAGGCTCAAATTCATGAATAGAGCAACCATACATTGCATCATTTCATGAGTTTATGGTAGCATGGTAGCAAATAAAAGTGTCCTTATAATGAATATATTAATTATGATAGATATTCATTAGATTTCATATAAATCACTTAGAATAAAACAAGTTTGGTGTTCACCAAAATTTTGTTTAATTTCCAAGTGGCATGGTTGATTATTCACACATAAGGACACATAGCAATATTTTCCTTTTATACATATATAATACACCACCACCGTATGAATATAAAAGATTAAGCTCACTATTTGTTAGTTCACATGAATAGGAATGGTGAATATTTGAAGAAAAGGACAAGGGGCATGCGCGGTCATCTAAGGATGAAAAAGGGAGTCACATGTGCCTAGGGAAGTGTGCTTTCTTGAGAACAAAATCTGCATAGCTTTGCACCTTGGAGGCCGAACCACATGCACCCAATGGAGAAGCAATCCTTCTCTTCAACCATCTCCACATGCACACCGTCCACTTCATGGATCCACAACAATATTTTGCTCAATCCTAACCACTCCTTGCTACATGACCGAGCTCAAGCTTCCCTCCAACAACACCTCCCCTTCTATAAATTGGAAGCAAAGAAAGTTATTCCAGAGACAGGGTTCAGGCTGAAAGATGGGGAATATCCCATCATGAGAAGAATAGAGGCAGAAAGGAGACGGAAACTTCTTTGTGAGCCTCTCACAGACATCAGTGCAGTCACGGTAAGGGAATTTTATGCAAATACTATGAGGGCAAGTAAAGACAACCCTCCCTATAAGAGTTATGTTAGGGGGTTGAGGTAGATTTTTGCCCACCATCTATTATGAGAGTTCTACAGATAAGGGTGATATCATATGGAAAACCCAGTTTTAAGGAAAGATTGCAGGGTGAGAATGACCCTGATGAGATATTAAATGGGTTGTGTCTTGAAGGCAAGGATTGGGAAAGGGACTCAGAGGGAGCTCCAAGCCACTTGAGAAGAATAGATCTCATACCGGAAGCTAAGGGTTGGTATGAGATAGTGAGAAGATCCATCCTCCCTACTGCAAACACATCTGAGGTCACCATCAAGAGAGCAATTCTGACCTATTGCATACTGAGGAGAGGAGAAGTCAATGTCCCACAGCTCATTGCGGATAGTATTCAAGAAATAGCTGAGGATACTGGTAAGAGTAGACTTGGTCACCCAAGCACTATTATGAGGCTGTGCAAAAGAGCTGGAGTACTCTTTGAGGATGAAAATACTGAGAAGGTAAAAGGAAGCAGAGGGATCACCAAGCAAAGCATGGAGGGTGTCACTAATGACACTAATAATCAGCAAGAGAGGAGAGCTCAAGGAAGAGGGAGAAGACCACAAGCTGAGGGAGAATAAGCTCCTGGTGCAATGGATCTGAGCCAAATACAAAGAGCCATTAAAGAAATGTCTCAGCAACACATGAGAGCACAGGAGCAATATTTGAGGCAACAAGAGCTATACTTGCAACAACAAGAGTAGTATTTGAAGGATCGTGAGCAACAACTGCAGTGGCAGCAACAAATGATGGAGAAGCAAGAAAACTTCCAGCTTCAGATGTTAGATCAACAATGGGAATTTCAAGCAAGAATTCTCGAGGGGCAAAGGGAACAATCAACAAACTTTCAAGAATCATTCAACAGATTGTCCCTACGACAGGCCAAGTATGGGGAGTACACCCAAAATCTCTACCAATGGAAAAACATATATCATACAATTGGAGAACACAGGTATGTGGATAGAATGGAGTATGATATAGCAACTCAAGCAAAGTTGGACTATGTAGTCCATAGCATGCCAACACTGAATCAACAAATCAAACCATTTGAGCAATGCCAAGAGTTGATTGATCATCAGAGAGCACTAGCCAATAAACAAATAGCACACATGCAACAAGGATTGAAGGAGGCTAGGCTCTGGGATCAGGTAGACCAGATTTGGGATAGAAGATGCCCTGTTGAAGAATCCCAAGAAAGGAAGAAGAAAGGAGAAAGCAGCAAAGTGAAAGAGCAAGACAACTAGAGGTGGTGGAGTTCTTTTTATAGTCTTTTATTAAATAAGGATGATGCATATCTGAAATATGATATGCCTCCAAATGTTTTATGTTTTGCATTTTCATGTCTTGAGTAATATTCTTGTTAGGATTTGCATTATGCTTGTTATCACTCATCTGCTTTAAATTCATGTTTTGTCTCCCTTGATGCATCAATAAGAGAAAATTTTTGAAAAAAAAGTGATTGTCCAATGTTGTAGAATTTAGAATTGAAATTTGTGGTGGTAAATGCTTGATTAAGATGATGAGCTCATTAATAAAAGCTGCATAATAGAGTATTCTTGGTAGTGTGAACTTGGTTGCTATCATAAAACCTTCCATCAAGGAAATTCCCTGGAAAACAAAGCAAAATAAGGAAGAAAAAGAAAAGAAAAGCCAAGAATTGGCAAAGAAACAAACAATAAGGATAGACACCAATAGCTTGGACCTTATGACATATGTCTGTGGTACTTTTTGTACTAAGATATGCTTGGACAGTTAGATTTTGAGGAGTCTTTTAAAACTTGGTAACTAATCCGGGATTACCAACCGAAAGTCCATTATCAAGAGCTACCTAGCTACAAAACATTTAGTTATCCAAAGAAATGCTGGGTAATGAGCGGATAATTTATACGCTTTTTGGCATTGTTTTTAGGTAGTTTTTAGTATAATTTAATTAGTTTTTACTATATTTTTATTAGTTTTCAAGCAAAATTCACATTTCTAGACTTTACTATGAGTTTGTGTATTTTTTTTGTGATTTCAGGTATTTTCTGGCTGAAATTGAGGGACCTGAGCAAAAATCTGATTCAGAGGCTGAAAAAGGACTGCAATTGCTGTTGGATTCTGACCTCTCTGCACTCGAAGTAGATTTTCTGGAGCTACAGAAACCCAATTAGCATGCTCTCAATTGCGTTGGAAATTAGACATCTAGGGCTTTCCATCAATATATAATACTCTATACTTTGTTTGAGTTTTGTCGACGCAAGCTGGCGTTTAAATGCCAACTTCCTGTCCTATTCTGAAGTTAAACGCCAGAAACAGGTTACAAACCAGAGTTAAATGCCACAAACAGGTTGCAACCTGGCGTTTAACTCCAAGAGATGCCTCTACACGTGCAAAGCTTCAATGATCAGCCCAAGCACACACCAAGCGGGCCTGGAAGTGGATTTCTGCATCATTTACTTATTTTCTATAACCCTAGTTACTGGTTTAGTATAAAAACTACTTTTAGTGATTTATTTCACATCTTTTGATCATTTTTTAGACTATCTTTGTATCACTTTTGATCATTGGTCACGTTTAGGAGACTGGCCATTCGGCCATGCCTGGGCCATTATCACTTATGTATTTTCAACGGTGGAGTTTCTACACCCCATAGATTAAGGTGTGGAGCTCTGCTGTTCCTCATGAATTAATGCGAATTACTATTGTTTTTCTATTCAATTCAAGCTTATTCTTATTCCAAGATATTCACTCGCACTTCAACCTGATGAATGTGATGATCCATGACACTCATCATCATTCTCACCTATGAACGCGTGCCTGACAACCACTTCCGTTCTATCTGCAATAGCTTGAGTATGTATCTCTTAGCCTCCATTCTGAAAGATCGGTGTCTTCGTGGTATAAGCTAGAATCAATTGGCAGCATTCTTGAGATCCGGAAAGTCTAAACCTTGTCTGTGGTATTCCGAGTAGGATCTGGGATGGGATGACTGTGACGAGCTCCAAACTCGCGAGTGTTGGGCGTAGTGATAGACGCAAAAGGATCAATGGATCCTATTCCAACATGATCGAGAACCGACAGATGATTAGTCGTGCGGTGACAGCGCACTTGGACCATTTTCACTGAGAGGACGGACGGTAGCCATTGACAACGGTGATCCCCCAACATACAGCTTGCCATGGAAAGGAGTACGAATGATTGAATGAAGACAGTAGGAAAGCAGAGATTCAGAAGGAGCAAAGCATCTCCATACGCTTATCTGAAATTCTCACCAATGAATTACATAAGTATTTCTATCCTATTTTATATTTTTTTATATTTTAATTATCAAAACCTCATAACCATTTGAATCTGCCTGACTGAGATTTACAAGAAGACCATAGCTTGCTTCAAGCCGACAATCTCCGTGGGATAATCGACCCTTACTCACGTAAGGTATTACTTGGACGACCCAGTGCACTTGCTGGTTAGTTGTGCGGAGTTGTGAAAAAGAGCTGAGATTACATTCGTGCGTACCAATTTTTTGGCACCGTTTTAGAGATCACAATTTCGTGCACCAAGTTTTTGGCGCCGTTGCCGGGGATTGTTCAAATTTGGACAACTGACGGTTCATCTTGTTGCTCATATTAGGTAATTTTATTTTAATTTTAAGCTTTTTGTTTTTATTATTTTTATTTTCAAAAAAATTTTTTCAAAAAAATAAATTATTCTATGACTTCAGAATTTTTAAGAATGAATTCTAGAGTTTCATGATGATTTGTTGAAGTCTGGCTGGCTGCTAAGCCATGTCTATTTTTTTTTTTTTTTTTGGGACTGAGACTTCTACTTATCATGGCAAGAGCCCTTGGACTCCCATCTGATCAGCTGTTGTATATCTGATTTGTATGCTGAAGCTTGGCTAGCCATTGGCCATGTCTAGTATTTTGGAGCGGAGCTTTCACTGAAAGCTTGGCCGGCTAGTAAGCCATGTCTAATTCCTGGACCGAAGCTTTAGACTAACATTGCATAATTCCTGGAATTCTTATTAAAAATTTTGAAAGCCTTATTTTTCTTTTTCAAATTAATTTTCAAAAAATCCAAAAAAAAATTAATAAAATCATGAAAACCCAAAAATTTGTGTTTCTTGTTTGAGTCTTGTGTCAAATTTTAAGTTTGGTGTCAATTGCATCTTTTTAATTTTTCTTAAAATTTTTCGAAAACTCATGCATAATGTTCTTCATGATCTTCAAGTTGTTCTTGATGAATTTCCTTGTTTGATCTTTGTATTTTCTTATTTTGTGTCTTTTCTTGTTTTTCATATGCATTTTCAATTTGTTAGTGTCTAAAGTTTAAAAATTTTTAAGTTTGGTGTCTTGCATGTTTCTCTTTTCTTAAAAATTTTCAAAAATAAGTCTTGATGTTCATCTTGATCTTCAAAGTGTTCTTGGTGTTCTTGCATGCATTAGTTGTTTTGATTCATAATTTCTATGTTTTGTTTCAAATTGGTGTTTTTCTCTCTCTTTACTAAAAATCCAAAAAATCAAAAATATATCTTTCCTTGTTTTACTCATCAATTTCAATTTCAAAATTCTATCTTTTCAAATCTTTTTTCAAAAATCAAATCTTTTTCATTTATTTTTAGATATTTTCAAAATTTTTTTAATTGATTTTCAAAATCTTTTTCTTATTCTTACTTCATATTTTCGAAAATCTCACTAACATTTAATGTTTTAATTCAAAAAATTTTCAAGTTGTTACTTGTCTATTAAGAAAGGTTCAATCTTTGAATTTTAAAATCATATCTTTTAGTTTCTTGTTAGTCAAGTAATCAACTTTAATTTCAAAAATCAAATCTTTTTAATTTCTTCTTCAAATCTTTTTCAAAATTATTTTCAATCATATCTTTTTCAAAATCAATTTCAAAATCTTTTCTAACTTCTTATCTTTTCAAAATTGATTTTCAAATCCTCTTCAATTAACTACTTGACTTTTTGTTTAATTTTAAAAGTTTTCTATTTCAATCATATCTTTTTCAAAACCACCTAATTAATTTTCTCTCTCTAATTTTTGAAAACTCCTCCCCACTTTTTTCAAAATTCCTTTTAATTAACTAATTATTTTAAATTTTAATTTAATTTTATTTCTCTTTTTAATTTTCAAATTCTAACTAATAATTAAAATAAAAACAAAAATATTTTTCCTTTTATTTTAATTTAATTTCGAATTCTTCTCTCTCTCATCTTTTTCTATTTATTTATTTATCTACTAACACTCCTCTTCCACTCAAAATTCAAACCCCCTCTTCTTTTCTGTGTTCGAATTTTTTCTTCTCCTTCTTCTATTCTTCTCTTCTTTTACTCACATAACGGAATCTCTATACTGTGACATAGAGGATTCCTCTTCCTTTCTGTACTCTTCTTTTTCATATGAGCAGGGACAGAGATAAAGACATTCTTATTGAAGCTGATCCTGAACCTGGAAGGACTCTTAAGGGGAAAATAAGAGAAGCTAAAGCACAACCCTCTGGAGAGGACCTGACAGAAATTTTCGAAAAAGAAGGAGACATGGCCGAAAATAACAATAATGCCAACAATGTAAGGAAGATGCTTGGTGACTTTATTGCACCCTCTTCTAATTTCTATGGAAGAAGCATCTCAATTCCTGCCATTGGAGCAAACAACTTTGAGCTTAAGCCTCAATTAGTTTCTCTAATGCAACAGAATTGCAAGTTTCATGGACTTCCTTTGGAAGATCCTCATCAGTTCTTAGCTGAATTCTTGCAAATCTGTGACACTGTCAAGACCAATGGAGTTGATCCCGAGGTCTACAAGCTTATGATTTTTCCTTTTGCTGTAAGAGACAGAGCTAGAACATGGTTGGATTCACAACCTAAGAAAAGCCTGAACTCTTGGGAAAAGCTGATCAGTGCTTTTCTTGCCAAATTCTTTCTACCTCAAAAGATGAGCAAGCTTAGAGTGGAAATCCAAACCTTCAGAGAGAAGGAAGGTGAGTCCCTCTATGAAGCTTGGGAAAGATATAAGCAGTTGATCAAAAGGTGTCCTACTGACATGCATCCATAATGGAGCATCATAGGTATATTCTATGATGGTCTGTCTGAGTTGTCAAAAATGTCATTGGACTATTCTGCAAGAGGTTCTCTTCATCTGAAAACCCCTGCAGAAGCTCAAGAACTCATTGAAATGGTTGCAAATAACCAGTTCATGTACACCTCTGAGAGGAGTTCTGTAAACAATAGGACGCCTCAGAAGAAGGGAGTTCTTGAAATTGATGCTCTGAATGTCATATTAGCTCAAAACAAAATATTGACTCAGCAAGTCAATATGATTTCTCGGAGTCTGAATGGATTGCAAGCTGCATCCAACAGTACTAAAGAAGCATCTTCTGAAGAAGAAGCTTATGATCCTGAGAACCCTGCAATGGCAGAGGTGAATTACATGGGAGAACCCTATAGAAACACCAATAATTATTCATGGAGAAATCATCCAAATTTCTCATGGAAGGACCAACAGAAGCCTCAACAAGGCTTCAATAATAATGGTGGAAAAAATAGGTTTAGCAATAGCAAGCCTTTTCCATCATCTTCTCAGCAACAGACAGAGAATTCTGAACAGAGCCATTCTGGCCTGGCAACCATAGTCTCTGATCTATCCAAGACCACACTAAGTTTCATGAATGAAACAATGTCCTCCATTTGAAATTTGGAGGCACAGGTGGGTCATCTGAGTAAGAAGATTACTGAAACTCCTCCTAATACTCTCCCAAGCAATACAGAAGAAAATTCCAAGAGAGAGTGCAAGGCTATAACCATGACCAACATGGCCGAACCTGGAGAGAGTGAGGAAGACGGGAGTCCCAGTGACAAAAGCCTTATGGGACGTCCTCTGGACAGAAAGGAGTTTCCCTTTGAGGAACCAAAGGAATTTGAGGCTCATACAGAGACCATAGAGATTCCATTAAACTTCTTTCTACCATTCATGAGCTCTGATGAATATTCTTCCTCTGAAGAGGATGAAGACATTATTGAAGAGCAAATTGCTCAATATCTCAGAGCAATCATGAAGCTAAATGCCAAGTTATTTGGTAATGAGACTTGAGAGGATGAACCCCTATTGCTCATCAATGAACTTAGTGATCTGGTTCAACTGAAATTACCTCAGAAGAAACAGGATCCTGGAAAGTTCTTAATACTTTGTACCATAGGCACCATGACCTTTGAGAAGGCTCTATGTGACCTGGGGTCAGGGATAAACCTCATGCCACTCTCTGTAATGGAGAAACTGGAAATATTTGAGGTACAAGTTGCAAGAATCTCACTAGAGATGGCAGACAAATCAATGAAATAGGCTTATGGACTAGTAGAGGACGTGCTAGTGAAGGTTGAAGGCCTTTACATCCCTGCTGATTTTATAATCCTAGACATTGGGAAGGATGAGGATGAATCCATCATCTTTGGCAGACCCTTCCTGGCCACAACAAAAGCTGTGATTGATGTTGACAGAGGAGAGTTGGTCCTTCAGTTGAATGAGGACTACCTTGTATTCAATACTCAAGGTTCTCCTTCTGTAACCATGGAGACGAAGCATGAAAAGCTTCTCTCAATACAGAGTCAAACAAAGCCCCCACATTCAAACTCTAAGTTTGGTGTTGAGAGGCCCCAACCTTGCTCTGATTATCTGTGAGGCTCCATGAGAGCTCACTGTCAAGCTATTGACATTAAAGAAGCGCTTATTGGGAGGTAACCCAATGTTATTTAATTTATTTTCCATTGTTATTTTATGTTTCTTTAAGTTGATGATCATGTGAAGTCAGAAAAATAACTGAAAAATCAAAAACAGAATGAAAAACAACATTAAAAATAGCTCACTCTAGAGGAAGAGCTTACTGGTGTTTAAACGCCAGTAAGAAGCATCAGACTGGCATTTAACGCCAGAAAGAAGCATCAAGCTGGCATTAAACGCCAGAAACAAGCTACAGTCTGGCATTTAACGCCAGAAACAAGCACCAACTTGGCGTTAAACGCCAATAAAGGGAGAAAAGTTGACGTTAAACGCCAGAAACAAGCAGCAGTCTGGCGTTAAACGCCAGGATTGCACTCTAAGGGCATTTACACGCCTAAATGAAGCAGGGATGCTAAGTCCTTGACCCCTCAGGATCTGTGGACCCCACAGGATCCCCACCAACCTCAATTCACTCTCTCTCTCTCTTCTTCACACCTTTCCATATCTCTTTCCAAATATCCTTCACCAATCACCTCAAAACACCACCTACCTTCAAATTCAAAACTCTTTTTCCCTCCCACACCCAACCCCAAATACACGAATTCACCCTCTCCCTCCATCTCCTCCAATTTCTTCTTCTTCTCCTTCATTCTTTTTCCTTTGCTCGAGGACGAGCAAACACTTTAAGTTTGGTGTGGTAAAAGCATTGCTTTTTGTTTTTCCATAACCATGTATGGCACCTAAGGCCAGAGAAACCTCTAGAAAGAGGAAAGGAAAAGCAAAAGCTTTCACCTCTGAGTTATGGGAGATGGAGAGATTCATCTCAAAGGTCCACCAAGACCACTTCTATGAAGTTGTGGCCAAGGACCTCAACAAGAGCATGAGGAAATTCCTCATCATGAAATCCCTGAGATGCCTCAAGGGATGCACTTACCTCCACAAAACTATTGGGGGCAAATCAACACCTCTTTGGGAGAACTGAGTTCCAACATGGAACAACTGAGAATGGAGCACCAAGAGCACTCCATTATTCTCTAATGAAATTAGAGAAGATCAAAGAGCTATGATGGAGGAGCAACAAAGGCAAGGAAGAGACATTGAGGAGCTAAAGCACTCCATAAGATCTTCAAGAGGAAGAACTAGCCGCCATCACTAAGGTGGACCCGTTCTTTAATTTCCTTGCTCTTTATTTTTCTGTTTTTGGTTTACTATGCTTTATGTATATTTATGTTTGTGTCTTTATTACATGATCACTAATGTCTAAGTGTGTATGTCTTAAAGCTATGAATGTCCTATGAATCCATCACCTTTCTTAAATGAAAAATGTTTTTAATCACAAAAGAACAAGAAGTACATGATTTCGAATTCATCCTTGAAATTAGTTTAATTATTTTGATGTGGTGACAATACTTTTTATTTTCTGAATGAATGCTTGAACAATGCATATTTTTGAATTTGTTGTTTATGAATGTTAAAATTGTTGGCTCTTGAAAGAATGATAAAAAAGGAGAAATGTTATTGATAATCTGAAAAATCATAAATTTGATTCTTGAAGCAAGAAAAAGCAGTGAAGAAAAAAGCTTGCGAAAAAAATGGCAAAAATAAAAGAAAAAGAAAGAAAAAGAAAAAGCAAGCAGAAAAAGCCAAGAGCTCTTTAAACCAAAAGGCAAGAGCAAAAAGCCAATAGCCCTTAAAACCAAAATGCAAGGGCAATAAAAAGGATCCAAGGCTTTGAGCATTAATGGATAGGAGGACCCCAAGGAATAAAATCCTGGCCTAAGCGGCTAAACCAAGCTGTCCCTAACCATGTGCTTGTGGCGTGAAGGTGTCAAGTAAAAAAAAAGCTTGAGACTGAGCGGTTAAAGTCGTGATCCAAAGCAAAAAGAGTGTGCTTAAGAACCCTGGACACCTCTAATTGGGGACTCTAGCAAAGCTGAGTCACAATCTGAAAAGGTTCACCCAGTTATGTGTCTGTGGCATTTATGTATCCGGTGGTAATACTGGAAAATAAAGTGCTTAGGGCCACGGCCAAGACTCATAAAGTAGTTGTGTTCAAGAATCAACATACTGAACTAGGAGAATCAATAACACTATCTAAATTCTGAGTTCCTATAGATGCCAATCATTCTGAACTTCAAAGGATAAAGTGAGATGCCAAAACTGTTCAGAGGCAAAAAGCTACTAGTCCTGCTCATCTAATTGGAGCCAAGTTTCATTGATATTTTAGAATTTATAGTATATTCTCTTCTTTTTATCCTATTTGATTTTCAGTTGCTAGGGGACAAGCAACAATTTAAGTTTGATGTTGTGATGAGCGGATAATTTATACGCTTTTTGGCATTATTTTTAGGTAGTTTTTAGTATAATTTAATTATTTTTTACTATATTTTTATTAGTTTTCAAGAAAAACTCACATTTCTAGACTTTACTATGAGTTTGTGCATTTTTCTGTGATTTCAGATATTTTCTGGCTGAAATTGAGGGACCTGAGCAAAAATCTGATTCAGAGGCTAAAAAAGGACTACAGATGCTGTTGGATTCTGACCTCCCTGCACTCGAAGTGGATTTTCTAGAGCTACAAAAATCCAATTGGTGCGCTCTCAATTGCGTTGGAAAGTAGACATCCAGGGCTTTCCAGCAATATATAATAGTCCATACTTTGCCCGAGTTTTGATGACGCAAACTGGCGTTCAAACGCCAACTTCCTGCCCTATTCTGAAGTTAAACTCCAGAAACAGGTTACAAACCAGAGTTAAACGCCACAAACAGGCTGCAACCTGGCGTTTAACTCCAAGAGAAGCCTCTACACGTGCAAAGCTTCAATGCTCAGCCCAAGCACACACCAAGTGGGCCCGGAAGTGGATTTCTGCATCATTTACTTATTTTCTATAACCCTAGTTACTAGTTTAGTATAAAAACTACTTTTAGTGATTTATTTCACATCTTTTGATCATTTTTGAGATTATCTTTGTATCACTTTTGATCGTTGGTCATGTTTAGGGGGCTGGTCATTCGGCCATGCCTGGACCATTATCACTTATGTATTTTCAACGGTGGAGTTTCTACACCCCATAGATTAAGGTGTGGAGCTCTGTTGTTCCTCGTGAATTAATATGAAGTACTATTGTTTTTCTATTCAATTCAAGCTTATTCTTATTCCAAGATATTCACTCGCACTTTAACCTGATGAATGTGATGATCCGTGACACTCATCATCATTCTCACCTATGAACGCGTGCCTGACAACCACTTCCGTTCTATCTGCAATAGCTTGAGTGTGTATCTCTTAGCCTCCATTCCGAAAGATTAGAGTCTTTGTGGTATAAGCTAGAATCAATTGGCAGCATTCTTAAGATCCAGAAAGTCTAAACCTTGTCTGTGGTATTCCGAGTAGGATCTGGGATTGGATGACTGTGACGAGCTTCAAACTCGCGAGTGTTGGGCGTAGTGACAGATGCAAAAGGATCAATGGATCCTATTCCAACATGATCGAGAACCGACAGATGATTAGCCGTGCGGTGACAGCGCACTTGGACCATTTTCACTGAGAGGACAGACGGTAGCCATTGACAACGGTGATCCCCAAACATACAGCTTGCCATGGAAAGGAGTACGAATGATTGAATGAAGACAGTAGGAAAGCAGAAATTCAGAAGGAGCAAAGCATCTCCATACACTTATCTGAAATTCTCACCAATGAATTACATAAGTATTTCTATCCTATTTTATATTTTATTTATATTTTAATTATCAAAACCTCATAACCATTTGAATCTGCCTGACTGAGATTTACAAGATGACCATAGCTTGCTTCAAGCCGACAATCTCTGTGGGATCGACCCTTACTCACGTAAGGTATTACTTGGACGACCCAGTGCACTTGCTGGTTAGTTGTGCGGAGTTGTGAAAAAGAGCTGAGATTATATTCGTGCATACCAAGTTTTTGGCGCCGTTTTAGAGATCACAATTTCGTGCACCACTGAACTTCAATGTTCCTAAGAGAATTTGTGAGCCAAGTGTCTGTAGTGAAGAAGTGTTGAGCAAAATCAAGCCAAAAGGCTGCTGCAACAGTGGACACTGAGTTATCCTTAATGAATAAGCTTCCTAAGCAAAAGAAAGAAGGAAAAACCAAAAATGGATCAATCAAAAAGTAAGGCATTATGACAGCAACTCTAGTGAATCTTCAAAGAAGCATTTCTTATCTGTCAGCAAAGAATAAATGAGCTGCATGTTTGTCTGCATAAAATCCTATAATTCAAATTCTATTATCTGCTAAATAAGGACATGTATGCTTCTCTATTTCATTTCATTTCTTCTCAATGTTCAATGCTTGCTTGGGGACAAGCAAGGTTTAAGTTTGGTGTTGTGATGACAAGTCATCTTACACTAGTTTTACAAGCATTTTTCACTAGTTTCATTAAGTTTTATGCACTTTCTTGCACCATAAGTAAGTAATTGGAGTGGATTTTCATGGTTATCTTGAAACAATCAAACATCATGTATTTTGCACAAAATCATAGGTTTTATGCTAGAATTGATTGATTTTATAAACAATGCAAAGATCCAGTGATTTTGGTGGACATTTGATTAGTTGTTTGGTTGCTTGTAGGTGAAAAAATGGTGGAAAGAGGAATTTTTGGCACACTTTTGAAGTTTGGGCACACTTTGGACCTTAGGCCACGCTTTGAAAAGCGTGGCCCATGAAAATAAGGCATGGCGCATCCAAGCTCTCAAGGAGCGCTCAAAGTTGCAAACTGAGCGCCCAAGAGAAGGCACCAAATGGTGCAGCACATGCCAAGGCATAGCGCTCAAAAACTCGAGCGCTATGCTCACTTTCTTTCACTTTGTCGTGACACTCTTGGCAAGGGAGCTAGGGAGAAAGGATAGCGCTCTAAAACTCAAGCACCGCGCTCAAAATTGTCCCTTTTTCGTGCCTTCTTGGCAAGGAAGCAAGGCACAAGGCCAAGCAAAACAAGGAAGCACAATGCGCTGGCCAAGGTTCGAAGAGGGGACCCAAGCAAGGGCCAAGAGTGGCGCTTAAAAATGTGAGCGTAGCACTCTCTTTTGTTCACTCTTTCGTGCGTCTAAGCCAAGCAAGCATGCACAAAGCTGGGCAAGGAGGGAGCGCTCAAAACTTTGAGCATAGTGCTCTATTCTCTTCACTTTTTCGTGACTCTTTGGCTAGGGAAACAAGGCACAACGAGCAAACCAAAAGTATAGCGCTCAAAGAGTGAGCGGAGTGCTCAAAATGTGAGCACTATGGCTAGGGAG
This sequence comes from Arachis ipaensis, assembly GCF_059453495.1. Lineage (NCBI taxonomy): Eukaryota > Viridiplantae > Streptophyta > Magnoliopsida > Fabales > Fabaceae > Arachis > Arachis ipaensis. Next base: position 84,267,932 of record NC_142444.1, read on the forward strand.
GAGGCACACCAACATGACAAGGCAAGGGATGAAAGTAGCGCTCAAGAATTCAAGCAAAGCGCTTCCTTGGGAGGTTCCCACACACCAAACCAACTTGAACCAAACCCAAACCGGACCACTTCAATTGAACCAAAGCCAAACCGGACCCATCCTTCTTCAAATCCATTTTTCATTCAAGGCCAACTTGGAAAAGTTTGAAGACCAAAATAGAAAGTGTATATATAGGGGTTAATTTGATTTGTAAAGAAACTTTTTTTTTTGGCTCATTTTTTAGTTTTACCTTTAGCTCACTTTTTAATTTTCACTTGTTTTTGAATTTGGGATTTGGGAATTTGGATCTAAGTTCTTCTTTCTGCATTTTCATTTCTTCTGCAACTCTTAATTTCTGTTCTTGGAATTTGAATTGAGATTGAAGAGCTTCATTGATTCTAAGTCTGAGAATCATCTCTTACCTCTCTTCTCAATTGTTCTAAGGACTGGATCTGAGTTTAGTTTTCTGTTTTCATTTTCTTCTTTTGCAACTTCTACTTTTCTGTTTTGAGAATTGGAAAATTGGATCTAAATTTTATTTACTGTCTTCCTTTTTTATTTCTTATACAATTACTTTTCTGCTGGATCAAGAGAAGCAATTGAGATCTAGATCTGCTTTCTAATCTCTTTGCTCTTCTTCGATCTTCAATTTCTCTTTAAGAATTTCACAATTGAATCAAGTTTTCTTGCTGTTTTATTTCTTGAAGAAATTTTCCATTTCTGTCCCTGCTACTGAGATCCAGATCTGAAATCTTGCATCTCAGAGCTTTCTGGTTTACTTTATTTTGCAATTTCTTGTTCAATTCCAAGTCCCAGCACCCAAACCCTTTTAATCTTCAAGCAATTTACGATTCTCAGCAATTTAGATTCAGCAAATTTACATTTCTTGCACTTTAAGTTTCATCTATTTACTTTTCTTGCAATTTAAGTTTCAGCTCATTTAATTTCTTGCACTCTAAGTTTCATGCAATTTAATCTTTTTGCACCTTTAGATTTAGTCAATTTACCTTTTGCACTCTATTTTCCTGCTCAATTTACATTATGAATTTCTATTTACTTGCAATTTATCTTATGTCAATCAAAATCACTCAAATCATCAAATATTCGCTTAACTAAATTCATCACCTAACTAAAATTGCTCAATCCATCAATCTCTGTGGGATCGACCTCACTCTTGTGAGTAATTACTACTTGATGCGACCCGGTTCACTTGCCAGTGAGTTTAAGTGTGGAATATGATTTCCACCTATCACACCACCTAAGCTCGCTCAGCTTCTGAGGTGGAAAGAACTTGGTCAAGAATCCATTGACCACCTTCTCCTAAGTATCTAGGCTCCCTTTAGGCTGAGAATCCAGCCATAGCCTTGCTCTATCTCTTACTGCAAAGGGGAAGAGCATGAGCTTGTAAACCTTTGGATTAACTCCATTGGTTTTGACAGTGTCACATATCTGTAGGAAGTCAGATATAAATTTGTTTGGATCTTCCTGTGGAAGTCCATGAAACTGGCAGTTCTGTTATACCAGAGTGACCAGTTGAGGCTTCAACTCAAAGTTGTTTGCATCTATGGCAGGTATGGAGATGTTACGCCCATAGAAGTCAGAATTGGGTGTAGTGTAAGATCCTAGGACCTTTCTTGTGTCACCCCCATTATTTGGGTTAGCTGCCATTGTTGTATCTTCAGTTTCTTGTTCTAGAGCTCCTGTAAGATTCCTTACGGTTCTGCTAGCCTGAGCTTGTTGCAGACGCCTTCTTAGAGTCCTTTCAGGTTCAGGATCTGGGTCAAAGAGAGGTTCTTTGTCCCTGTTCCTGCTCATACACAAGAAGAAAGAAACCAAGAAGAGAAAAGAAAAAAGTCTCTATGTCAGAGTATAGAAGACTCCTAGTGATAGAGTTAGAAGAAGAGAAAAGAAAAGAAAGATGTCTTTAAATTTAGAAAGGATTTTCAAAAATAAAGAGAGGAATAAACTGAAAGTTTTAAAAGAAGATGAGAGAGAAAGAAGAAGAAGATTTTCGAAAAAGAAAGGATAGAAAAGAGTTAGAAATTTTTTAAAAATATGAGAGAGAAAGAAGATTAAGGAGATACCAAATTTTTAAAATTAAAATAAGATAAAGCAATTGACTACCTAACAAGATTTGAAAATAAAATAAAAGATTTGATTTTCAAAATTTTTTTGAAATTTAAAAAGAAATAGTCAATCAAAGATTTTAAAATTTAAAATTGAAAAGAAAAAGTTAAATAAGATAAGATAAGATCTAAAACTTAAAATAAGATATTTGATTTTGAAAATCTTTTAAAAATAGAAAGTCAAAGAAAGATTTTTAAATTCAAAATTTGAAAAAGTTAAGAGAGAAAAACAAGATAAGATAAGATTAAAAAAAATTAAGAATTTTTAAATTCAATTTTAAAAGGAAAGAAAAACTAACAAGACACTAGAATTTAAACTTTTAAATTAAAAAGAAAGATAAGATAACAAAATTTTGAAAATCAAAGAAAAAGATAAGATAAAGATTTTTAAAGATAGAAAAGATAAGCAAGAAAAACAAGATCACTAATTAGGACACCAAACTTAAAATTTTTGAATTTAAATTAAGAATTTTTGAAAAATTTTAAAAAGGAAAAACAAACTCTAATAAGACACCAAACTAAAAAGTTTTGAAATCAAACAACAATTATTTCAAAAAATTAAAAGAAAAAATACTAAAATACATCAAACTTAAAAATTTAGAAATCAAAGAAAGAAAACTACCAAGAAATTTTCGAACACAAAGAAAGAAATGCAAGAACAAATTTCGAAAGACTCAAGAAAAGAAATAAAAACCAAAGAGACACCAAACTTAAAAATTGACGCAAGACTCGAACAAAAGAAAAAGATGACTAAAGAGAAAAAGTTTTTGAAAAAGAAAATAAGAAACACAATTAAAAGAGAAAAAATAAAAAAGTACCTAATCTAAGGAGCAAGACAACCGTTAGTTTGTCAATCACAAACAAACCCCGGCAACGGCGACAAAACTTGGTGCACGAATTTGTGACTCGCACAACTCAACCGGCAAGTGCACGGGGTCGTCCAAGTAATACCTCAGGTGAGTGAGGGTCGAATCCCACGAGAATTGTCGGATTGAACAAACTGTGGTTATCCTGCAGATCTTAGTCAGGCGAATAGAAAATATGGTTGTTGTTGAATGCGCATAAAATAAGAAAAGGAAGCAATAACAAAATAGCAGAGAAACAATAATGATAAATCAGTTAAGGTTTCGGAGATGCTTTACCTTTCTAGATCAACTTTTCTTACTGACTACTTCAATAATGAATGATTCATTCAATGGCAAAGCTGTAAGTGATTAACTCATGTCCTCTCATTAATTTAATCTTCTCTAAACCATAGCTACACACCGTATTTGAGTAACTCATGTCCTCTCCTCAAGTTAGCTCTTAGTGCTTCACTATAGATGAAGATGAAGCCTGTGCAATCCACTCTCCTTTTGTTGATCCTACTCAAAATGTCACAGACAAGGTCAGATCTTCCGGATCATAGAATGATGCTTTATGATTCTAGCCTTAGCGCCACAGAAACCTCATTTACCCATGACTAACGGGATTTTATGTCACATATCCCAATTATCCCAGATACTCTCTTGGAACTTGAGATGCACTCTCAAGCTGTAGCTCAATATTATCCGGGTCAGGACTCATATGGACTCATGTAGAATAAGGGGCCATACTTCCGTTCTACCCCAAATTCATAAGGATGAAGGACGAAAATGCATCATAGAATAGAATCAAACATGTATTGAAATAGAACAGTAATATTATTAATCCATAGGAATCAGCAAAGCTCCTAACCTTAACCTACGAGGTTTAGTTGCTCATACTATACAAAGAATAATATGTAAGGTTCGAATGTGGTGGTGAAGATCCTAAACAATGGTGATCTTCCCTTATATATACTAATACTAAACCTAAAAAAATATTAATAATAATTAGAAATTAGAAAAATAAACTAAACTAGGCTAAAGGTTCGAAAATCCACTTTTGGGCCCACTTGGTGAGTGTTTGGGTTGAGCTTGGCATCCAAGCCAGCTACTGATTCTCTCACTTTTCACACATACTCAAGTATTCATTCAATTCAATTCGCATCCATATGCATTATTATTCTTACTTTTCTTTGGGGCATTTGTCTCCTTTTTTTAAGTAGAAAAATATACACAGTTGTCAATGCATATGGTTCACATAATTAATGCATAAGTATGTCCCCAATTTTCAAGATGTTCAATACAAATACAAAACATACCTTTATCAACCAATGTTCCCAATTTTTTTCACACTTAAACATTACACAATCTCATTAGCCTAAACTAATCAAAGATCCAAATTAAGGACATTCATTGATTTTTCTCTTAAAGCTAGTAATGTGCTAAATTAAGAACAAAAAGGGAATTAATAAGGCTCAAAGTGGGGCAACAAAGGAAGATAAAAGGATAAGGCTATTTGGGTTAAGTGAGCTAATTGAAATGAAGGCCTTAATCACATAAATGCATAGATATACTAAATAATGGATATAAAGAATCAAACAAATTGAAGATTACAATCATAGAAAGAGAATGACACACAAGAATACAAATAGTGGTTAATATAATGTAACCACACCTTGAGGCTCAAAACTCACAAGGTTGTATATTCTTAGCTCGAAAACCATATTCCATAATGTATTATTTAAGCAAGTTTCAATGAGAAAAATCTCAACTCAAATCAATTGGAGTGTCAATGCGCTATATAAAGAAGTTTTCTTGGAAATTTCATTAAATTGACTATACTTATTCTATATATATATGATGTGAGATCATTGGATGGAAATTAAAAAATCCTAAGTTTACTTCCTAATTTCAATCAAACCAAATCATGAAATGTATAGGAAACTAAACTAGGTGCAGTCATCACATTATCCAATCACAAACACAACTAAAGACTAAAAAGCATATATATACAAGCCAAAATAAAAGAAAGTATAAATGTATGCATCACTACAATAGAAAACCAGGTTATGTACAAACAAAGATAAACAGTGCAATAAATTAAGAAAGTGCAATAAACTAAGCAAAAAGTGTTCAAAATGAAAAAATATATACAAAGTATCTAAAAAGCATAATAATAACAAAAACTAAACTAAAAGTATTCGAAATGGAACTTGTCACCCAAAATACATCGCAGATGAGTCGGACGACCTCCCCACACTTAAGATTTAGCACCGTCCTCGGTGCTCCTGAAACCAAGCGAAGTGGAAGGAGTTCTCGTTGCTATTATGAGCTGGTGCGTCCCGTTCCTCCTCCTCCTCCTCACTGTGCTCGAAGGAAGTGTCCGACTCTTCTATCGCTGAGTCCCAAGCCGGAAGCTGTCTCCTAATGTTCTCATAGCGTCGTTTGGAGCGGCGCTCCAAACGAGCTACGTTCTCGACCAACCGGTGGATCAGACGGTAGAGTGTCTATGATGATGATGATGATGATGCTGAGGGTGCTGAAGGTCTTGCCCGGAAGAAGGTACTGTCTGCCGTCTACCTCGTCATCTGGAGGTCGGCTGAGGTCCGAACCAATTGCCATGAGGGATTATCTTCTTGCTGCCTGCGATGATCAGCCTCTCATCTGTGGTCAGCCAGACAACCTCGGCCTCCGTAGCTAACTCAGTGATCATACACGGGAAGGCCAGGTTGCCAATATAGTGAGTCCGCCCCATGTTTCGTTTGATATGCCTTGGAAGGTGCATCTATTTACTTTCCAAGACACACCAGACCAAGACCGCCATGCCAGCAATGATTTTGGTCTCGTAGGTGTTCGACATCACGCAATTGGCCATGATCTTCTGCCAAATACAAGCCTCATCAGTCAGAGCGTGAACTGAGATCCCCTGGGGAGTTGTCTTATCAGCTCCAAGCATCCACAAACTCCCAGGCTTGGTAATCACAGCCAATACCTTGTCCCAATAAAATATTGTATTTGCTGTTTCAGCAGTTTGTTGTATTCGCTTCTTTTTACCGGACTCTGTGGCCTTATCCTTTCCTTTTCTGTCAGACATCCTGAAAAATAAAAGAGGAAATAGGCATGTGATATGTGATATAAGGCACACAGAGCAAAATAATGTGACAAGCAGGCGAGAAGCAGAAAACTGAGGTAATAATAGCATACCTGTGAAGTGAGAGGATAAAAGTAGAATTGACTTGGAATGTGAATGAAAATAGGAATCAAAGTCAGTTAGAATTCACATTCCAAACAATTTTATTCAATGAAAGTTAGGTCACTTGCCCGTTTAACAGAACAAGGTAAGAAACAATGTTGCTATGCATTAAAGAAAAGAGAAAAAGAATTAGTTGAAAAAAATTGAAAAGAAAAGGTAAAAGAGTCTGTTGGAAAATAAAAGTTAGAGAAGAAAAAAAAAAGTTAAATGTCATTTGCATAGCAAGCATGGTTCTTAAGCTATGAAGGTTTTCAAAAAATTCCAACAGACAAGCAAGCTCACATTCACTTCATAACAATGCAATATGCTAGAGTGAGTGGTGCAAATGTATGTGTAGAGCACATATTCCACAATTGAGGTTCATCATATCATTAAAGCATAGCATAGCCATTGGCGATGAAATAGTGAAGAATAATGTTAAAAAAAAAGCAAGTATAGTATTTCAAACACCAAAAGGCTTTCCAATATTAAATTCACAAGTTTGGTGTCAAAAAGTGAATGTAATGCTTAAGATAACTCAGACCAAGTCAATGCATAAAGAAAACAAAGTGGTGAGTTACATAAGATATATATGTTTCAAACTTGTAGAATTTTGTAAAGGAAACCTCAATCAATCAACTTTCACAAATTTTGGTTGAATAGAAACCAATTCAGCCCATTTCAATGTATAGAAATGAATTAAAATGGAAACAAGCGTTGAAGTTAAAGTATGGACCAAAGTTGGTTCATTGAAAAGAACTTTGAGCAATTGGGAAAATCAATTGCAAAGCAAGGTCTTATTGACATAGAAAATCGTCAATAAGAATCTTGTTGCACTAAATCACAGGGCACATCTCAATAAAATAGAATAATAAAAAATCTCAGCTTTCAGCAACAAAACAGTAAAACAAACAGCCGAATGATTGACTAATTGAGTTTTGCGATATTTCAAAACAGAAGTGGCATAATACCAAACTCAATTACTCAATTGCATTAAGAATGAACAGTTAAACCAAGCCAAATAATTTTTGGTAGCAATTCAGCAGTGAACTAACATGTTTCCCAGATTCACTCAATTCACAAGTTTCCATATGAATACAACAAACAAATAAACACAATTCACATATTAATTCATACGAATTAAGCAAATAAACAAACTTGAGTGAGCAGCAATTCATAATTCAATCCAGAAAATAAGAAAATCATCATCATTCAACAAATTTCAAATCACAGGATAATCCAAACACAAACACAATCAACAAAAATTAACCAGACCTAAAATCCACTACATACTAAGTACAAACCTACCTAACCACCTAAAATCCACTAAAACATGCATAATCTAACTAACAAAATTAACTAATTGAACAAATAATTAAAATAAGAATATATAATCAAACTAACGAAAATTGAAATTAAACTAACCAGAAAGCTGAGTAATGTAAGAACACAGGAAGGAAAGGGACATCGGAGGTGGAGCCGCGGCAGTGGTGGCCGGCCAAGGGAGGCGGTACTGGCGGCAGTTGACGGAGGTGGTGGCACTAGCAGGGGATTACCTTGTTCGCGCAGGAGGGGGGAAGAGAAATGGAAGAAGGAGGAAGACGTGTGAAGCTATGCGAGGTTGTAAGTGGAAGAAGGGGGTGGTATGGGTGGTTGTGATGGTGGCACTGGCGGCAGTGGCAGTGGGTGAAGAGGAAGACGCAAGTGGAGGGAAAAGGAGAAGAGGGAGGGAAATGGGGGAAGAAAGGAAAAGAAGGGGGTTGGTGGCGGCTGCGTGGGTCGCTGGTGGTGGACTGTGGTGGTTGGAGGTGAGACGTTGGTGGTTGGAGGGTGGTCAACGATGGGGTTTGAGTGATGGAAGGGAAGAGATGTTGATGGAAGAGAAAGGAATGTTGAGGGTGGAATTTTATGCGAAAATGGCTAGGGCTTTGCACAAAAGGGTTGGAATTTTCAAATTCGTGCGTAACACGAACGACCATGCGTACGCATGGTTAGGGAAATTTTGGGATGGTGCGTATGTGAGCCAAATCCACTGTCCACTTGTGTCGTGTACGCATAACATGGTTGCGTACACGACTTTGGCAAGAATTGAGGTTGTGTGTATGTATAAATGGGCATGTGTACGTACAACGGTTTCTTTTTTTTTCAATACATGTACGAAACTTGAACGCGTGATGTGAGCAAAATTGACTGCCTTCTCAGGTTGCTGGTGCACGAATTTCCACACTTCGTACAACTGAACCAACAAGTGCACTGGGTTGTCCAAGTAATACCTGAGTGAGTCAGGGTCAATTCTACGAGAATTGTGATTTGAAGCAAGCTATGGTTATCTTGTAGATCTTAGTCAGGCGGATAGAAGAGTTGTTTATTTGTTTAATTCACATAAATGGAAAATAGATAAAACGTTACTAGGTTGATGTGTTTGCAATGATAAGAAGATGGTTAAGGCTTGGAGATGCTTTGTTCTTCTAGATCAATCCAGTTTTACTGTCTTTTTCAACTGTGGATGATTTCTCATATGGCAAGCTGTATATGATTAACGTCTTTTTTAAGAGATCGCTAATACTCCTCCAGATCTGAATCCCAGGGTTAGTGCGGATCCAGTCTGATTGAAGGTGAAGCTCCTGCAGTTCATTCTCCTTGGTGATCCTACTCAAAATGCCACAGACAAGGTCGAATCTTCCGGATCAGAGGATGCTGCGCCTTTGGTTCTAGCCTCTACCACAAAAACTCTAATCTCCCCATACTTCGACTGAACTGGTGTTTCAAGAAGTCCCCAACGAAGTCGTGGATTAGCCATCTAAGAGATGTATAATCAAGCTAGTGGTTCATCATTGTCCGATGAAAGGCTCACTCTGAACCCAAGTAAAATGAGATAACCTTGTGTAGGTTCAACGCATTCATATTGATGAAGAACGAAGATACATCTTAGAATAGAGAATCAAACACGAATTGAAATAGAACAGTAGTACTTTATTAATCCATAAAACTCAGCAGAGCTCCTCCCCTCAACCTAGGAGGTTTAGAAACTCATACTGATAGAAAATAGAATGGGTCAAACGAAATATGACAGGTCCTCCCATAAAACTATAAAAGTTCTCAAATAAATACTAAGCTAATGACTAAGGATTATATAAAAATGGTAAAACATTTAGTGCTAAAATCCACTTCTGGGGTCCACGTGGTGAGTGTTTAGGCTGAGTTTGATTGAGATCCACGTGCTAGGAGGCCTCTAGGGCATTGAACAGTGGCTAGGGGGTCCTTTATGGGCGTTGGACGCTGGTCTCTTCTCTTTTGGGCGCTGGACGCCAGAATAGGGCAGGAGCCTGGCGTTGAACACCAGTTTTGGGCCTTCAATTCTGAAGCAAAGTATGGACTATTATATATTTTTGGAAAGTTTTGGATGTTAGCTTTCCATAGCTGTTGAGAACGCTCCATTTGGACTTTTGTAGCTCCAGAAAAGCTCTTTTGAATGCAAGGAGGTCAGATCCAGACAGCATCTACAGTGCTTTCTCTGCCTCTGAATCAGACTTTTGCTCCAGCTTCTCAATTTCAGCCAGATAATACCTAAAATTGCATAAAAATACAAAAACTCAAAGTAGAATCCAAAAATGTAAATTTTACACTAAAATCTATAGAAACTTAATAAAACTTAAACAAAACATACTAAAACTATATGAAAATGATGCCAAAAAGCGTATAAAATATCCGCTCATCAGTCGCGTACGTGGGACAAGACTATGTACGCGACTTTGGAACAAAAATAAGGTTGCATTTGCAAGAATTAGGTTGCGTATGCGAGCATACTAAGACTTCTAAAAAGATACCAAAATAAAGTCAAACCTTAGTAAACATACCAAACTACTAAGAAAAACTAACAAAACTACCTAACAATGGAAATTCACTTTATTCATCAACTATATATAAAAGAGAAAATAGAAAGAGTTTACCATGGTATGTGTCTCCCACCTATCACTTTTAGTTATAGTCCTTAAGTTGGACCTTTTGACGAGCTCCGAGTCATGGCGACTTATGCTTGAACTCCTCCTTGAACTTCCACCAAAGCTTGGACTTCCAATATGCTCTAAAGTTCCAAGTTAATTGCACCAAGCTTTGATGAAGTTCCAAACAAGCTAGGAACTCCCAAAATTGATCTTCATGTATGCCGGGATCCCAAACTTTGTTTTTACACCTGTCTTCTAATTGATCATCATAATTCCATCCGAGTGGTAAGCAATCCAAATTCTCATTTAAGCACCAAACTCTCCATGTAGACCCAATCAATTGAGCACTGTACCAACCCTTCCACTTAAACCTTGAAGATTGATAAACCACTATTTTATTATTTATCTTGTGCTCAATTGAGTGTTTTTATCAATTCTTCACCCACTAATTCATAATAATTGCATGGTTTTACAATTCCTTCCTTATTCTATGATATATGTGAAAACATGTTTCCTATGCCTTAAAAATGTTAATTTTAATTATCCTTTATTACCATTCGATGCCGTGATCTGTGTGTTAAGTATTTTCAGGCTTCATAGGGCAGGAATGGCTAGAGGATAGAAAGGAAACACGCAAAAATGGAAGGAATGCACAAAATGGAGTTTTGGAGAAAATGGCATTGACGCGCACGCATGGACGACACGGACGCGTGCCTAGCACAAAACGCAAACGACGCGCACGCATGAACGATGCGGACGCGTGCTTAGCGCAGAGCACAAGCGACACGTACGCGTGACTGACGCGTACGCGTGACAAGGAAAATCTCCAAAAGACGCGCACGCGTGACCCACGCGCACGCGTGACAGACGCCACATGCATGAAATTGCAGAAAAATGCTCCCAGTGATTTTTGAGCCCTTTTTCGACCCAAATCCAAGCCCAGAAACACAGTATAGAGGCTGGAGAATGGGGAAATCAAAGAAACACATTCATACAACATTCATTATTGAGAATTTGAGGTTTGAGATGTAGTTTTAGAGAGAGAGGCTCTCTCCTCTCTCTTAGGTTTTAGAATTAGGATTTCTTTTAGAGTATGTTTATTTTCTTCATTCCAGGTTCAATATTCCTTTACTTTATGTCTCTTCTACTTTTATTTATTCTAATGCTTTTACTTGTTAATTATTTATGTTGCCAAATTGGCTTATGAACTCTTCATGTTAGATTTGAATTTATGTTTAAATGCAATTTGAGGTATTTCAGATTTATGATTACTTTCCTCTATTTATGATACAAATAATTTAGATTTTTCCCCTTTTGGCTTTGGTTAAGTAATTGGTGACACTTGAGTTATCAAACTCAGCAGTTGATTGAAAATTGGAAATTGCTGATTGATTTGGATCCCTCTAAAGCTAGTCTTTTCACAGGAGTTGACTAGGACTTGAGGAATCAAGTTGATTAGTCCACTTGACTTTCCTTTATTTAGTAAGGGTTAACTAAGTGGGAGCAATAAACAATTCTCATCACACCTGATAAGGATAACTAGGATGGGATTTCCAGTTCTCATACCTTGCCAAGAGTTTTTCTAATTATTAATTTAATTTTTCTTGCCATTTAAATTACTTGTTCTTTATTCCAAAAACCCAAAAATATACCTTTTTCCATAACCAATAATAAATCATACTTCCCTGCAATTCTTTGAGAGACGACCCGAGGTTTAAATACTTCGGTTATAAATTTTATTGGGTTTTATTACTTGTGACAACCAAAACTTTTGTACGAAAGGAATTCTTGTCGGTCTAAAAACTATACTTACAACGGGAATTTATTTGTGAAAATTCTAGATCGTGCAAGAGTTTCGTTCATCAAAATGGCGCCGTTGCCGGGGATTTGCAAATGTGTGCCTTATTATTGGTTATTGTAAATATTTTATTTTGCTTGTTTATTTGTTTCTGTTTTTATTTTTGTTTTTATTTTTTATTAGTTACTATGAGTTCTCACCCCTGTCGCTTTGAGTTTGGTTCTAATGTTGTTGAAAGGAATGGAAGCTATACCAGGAACATACGTCAAGGTCGAAACAATCACAGATAAAAGGAGCCACGAGGATCTGATCAACCCTTTCAATAGCAACACTTTCCAAAGTACCAGGGACAACGACCATTCTACGATGCATGCCCAGACAATAGTTATGGTGGACCCCCTCGTGACAAACCACCTCCACCAAATTACTATGGTCAAGAGCCATTCCGAGGTGCGTGCTAAGATGATAGATATGGTGGACCCCATTATGGTTACCAACAAGCTCCATCATGTGCCTATAAACCACCTCCTTAACATAGCTTCGAACCACCATACTCACAAGCCAAACACAACCATTCACCACCATATAACCCTAACCTTTATCCACCCAAATTCCAATCCAATTGTTCCCAAGAACCACCACTTCCATATATACTATGTCCATATCCATCGACCCAAGAATCACAGGCTCACCTCAAGGACACAGTGAACCACTTTCATGCAACCCTTCATCAATTGGAGCAAGCGATAAATCGATTAGCCCCCAGTACGAAGGAGACACTAGAAACTCCGGTGGATAGTAAAGAACATGACTTTGTACTGGAACAAGTAGAGGGAGCTACAATTATCGAAGAAGAAGAATTTGTTGAAGACTTAGGAGACGCTGAACCTCCATGGGAATCAAGAGTTGTGGAGAATTCCACCCAGAAATTTGCAGTTGATGCTAAGGAGGATAGTGCACAACCCCCGAGGCATGTATCTTCTGAAGAACTGGACGGAACAGATCAAGAAGCAATTTTTCTTGGTAATGATGATCATGAATCAAGTTCTCCTAATGATGACCTCGCAGTCACAATTGAACTCTTTGAGCTAGAAGAATCTTCCCCAAGTGAATATGAGGATGATGTGGAGGTAGACTTTTCTCAACCTCCAACTTATGACTTGAGTGATGAGGAAGAAATTGAAAACTTTGATCAAGACGAGGTTGCAATTGAAGAGGTTTGTCAGGAAATGGAAAAATTCACAGAGGAGTACAAGGAAGTGGAGCTTGCAGAACCACCGGAAACACCTCTCCCAAGGTCATTACCACCTAATACAAACTTCAAGTGGATAAAATCCTTAGCCTTTATCTTTATCTTTCCACTTGAATATGGTTTGCTTGAAACCGATGGCCAGCTTAGAGCTCTTTGTGGCTTTAAGAGTAAAATGGATATGGTTAGCAATAGAAATTGGCACCCAAGGTTCAATACAGTTCCACGCTTCAAATAGAAGTGCAAGGATTGGTATAGAGCTCGATTGAATGAATTTCGGAAGACATTTGGGTATCTCAGTGGAAATTCAGGTTGTGTACTGCCCGGTTGGAAAAATGAAGATAATAACGAAGACGGGTACAAAAGCAAGGTTTGGGATTCTGGAATTTATCCTGACAATCAATACTCCTGGAGCCTGCAAACCTGCTTTAACTTGCTCAAAGGCTTTACGTGCCTAGTATGGGACCCCGGAGGCTATTGGAATTGCAAACGTTGGTGGAGATTCCTGGATGAGTTCAAGCACAAGCCACCATAACAGGAAGCTCTTCAAATGTCCAACTTAAGGACTTTAACTAAAAATGCTTGGTGGGAGACAACCCACCATGGTATGATCGTTCTTTTTCAAACTTTAATTTTATTTTGTTTTGTTTGTTTTTAATTGTATTTTATTGTGACTCCAAATCAACGTCACAATCCAACGCCCAGAAAGTTGGGCTGGAATCGTGCGACTGGTATGCATTAGGCATAATTTGGGCCACGTGTACGCGTCAACGATGCGTACGCGTCATTTTCATTAACAAAAACCACGCGTAAGCGTGGACGACGCGTACGCGTCGCGTGAAAAATATTCCCCCCTCCACCGCCATTTGAAACAGAGAGTTGCGCCGAAACAACGCTGGATTTGTGCGTTTAGCACAAATTCTAGTCGACACGTACGCGTGCTCCACGCGTACGCGTCATTTCCCTTATCCACCATTCACGCATCCGTGTCAATGACGCTTTTGCATCGTTGCACTTCCACCTCAGCCACGTTTTTGCATGATCCACACGTCCGCGTGGATTTGAATTCACTTAACCCTCCAACGCGGAAACCCTAACCCAGCATCGCCCCCTTCCCCCCTCCCTATAAACGTTCCATGTCCACTCTCTCTTACCCCAACCACCCAACCACCACCGCCGAACCAACCTCCGCAGCGCCGCCGTCGCCACCCCTCGCCGAACCACCCTCACCCCTCCTTCTTCTCTTCTTCTCCTTCCTCTTCTTCCCCTTTCACCCTTCCCCCGCCCCTGCCTCCACGCGGACGAATCAGCCCCGCCGCCACCACCCTTTTGCCGGCCACCACCCCCTAACGCCACCCCTCCTCGCCCCCCCTCCCTTCTCTTTTCTCCCTCTTTCATCCCCTGCCCCCACCCGAACCACCGCCCGTACTCCCATCGCTGCCGTGCCGCCTCCCATCGCCGCCGCGCTGCCCACCAGCATCACCACACCACCACCCTCTCTCTGCGTTCAATTACTGCTACTGCGCACACCAGGTTCCACTGCGCTCCGATCCCATTCCCATTCCAGTTAGTTAGTTTGCATATTTTTCAATTCTGTTCAAATTAGGATAGTTAGAGATGCATGTTCGTAGTGGATTTTAGGTGGTTAGGTAGCTAGGATGTGGTTAGTAGATTTAGGTCTGATAATTGTGCTGTTCTTACTGCTTGCTTTATCTGTTTCGCAATTTTGAAATTGCTGTGCTCATAATGCTGCTCATATACTGTTCCTTACTGTTTAATGCTATTTTCATATTATTCAACCTGAATTGCATCTCCTGCTGCAGATTGAGTTTGTTTATTCTGAATTCATGTGACTTGCTATTTGTTACTCTTTTCTGCACTACTTTTAAACGTCATATGAACTAAATTTATGCTGCTGTTGATTTTCCGGGAACATCCAATATATAGCTGGAATGCTGCCCGATTTTTCCGAAAATTGTTTCACTTAACTCCCATTCATAAATTGGCTTTGGTACTTTTGAATTCTACACTAATTGGTTTCAACCAGGCCAATTCATGAATGAATGGGCTAGCATTCCTACTCATTCTGGTTCCTTTATTAGTTAAAGCACATTATTGATGAATTAATTCATTTTGCACTTCTTTTATTTATATGATTAATCATCATTACTCCACATTCTCTGCTTGAATGTGAGTTGCTTGTTCTTCAAGTTTGTGTATTTTTTGTTAATTAGGAACTACAATACCATGCCACTTACTTTAACTTCACTTTTTAACTCTTAACTGCATTAACTTTCTAACTTCTCTCTTAGTTTTCAACTAACTACTTTCAACCCATTTCAAGGCATGATTGTTGTTGTCCCTGAGAATCAAGCATTCCGTATATCATAGATCTTGGATTGTGATTTTTATTCTTTGACATTTAGCTTGCATACAGTCTAACATCCTACATCTATCTAACTCACTTCATGCTTCTTTTGCTATTTTATTCCTCTTTTGCCCCTCTATACTTATACTGCTCAACTACTATTTGCTTACCTGTTTTCCTGCTTTAGTTTAATAAACTGTATCCTAGAACTTCTGCTTTTCAGGATGTCTGACCCAAAAAGAAAAGGAAAAGCCAAAACAGGCACAGGCAAAAGAAAGAGAGGTGAATCATCTACCACTATCCTGGATATACTGCATGATGATTCCTGGCGGGAGAAGAATTTTACCCCACAGGAAAAGGCTGATCAGCTAGTGCCTGTAACTGGCCCAGTCAAGTTTGCCAACCGATACTGCGAACTCAAGTATCTAGTTTTTGCAACTTCAAGGAACCTATATCTAGAAAAGACCCTCCAAATTCTAGTCGAATTACTAGAGTACACCACAAACCAAATCAAACAAAGAGGCTGGTACTTTCTGGAGAGAAACTTGACTGAGGTAAATGCATTCTGGGTCAGAGAATTTTACTGCAACTACTTTAAAACGACCCTGGATGCCATGTAGCTCAGAGGCAAACAAATTCTAGTTACTAAGGAGGCAATTGAAGACATCCTCCAACTCCAGCCTAAATCCGATCAGCCAGATGGTTACCAGAAGGCTGAAGAAGATATGAAGTTTATGAGATTTAACTGGGAAGCAGTAAAGCGCACCATAGCTATTGACCCTACTGTCCCATGGGTCATGGGTAAGTCAATAGTGACCCCAAAAGGCATCAAAATCATCTACCTGAATGACGAGGCTCGGCTATGGCAGCAAATTCTTAGCAATTATGTGATGCTGAGCACTCATGAGACTGAGGTGCCAGCTACCATGATTACCCTTATCTGGTGCGTGATGGAGGGCAAGGACCTGTACCTTCTCAGATTTATCCGGTACTATATGTCCAGGGTCCATGTCCGAGGCACTCTGCCTTTTCCCTACTTGATTACTCAGCTGGGCCGCCGAGCTGAGGTATCCTGGGAGCTTGCGGATGAGAAGTCACCTGCCGCTGACTGCAAGAAGATTATCCCACATGGCAGGAAGTTCCAGGCTTTGGGCTATAGACCGCCCTTTCTCACTACCTCCGCTGATGCATCCACATCTTCTGCTGCTCCTTCTGCACCTGCTGCACCAACCACCACCACAGCACCCTCACCTACATCAGAGCCCATTTACCACCTTGTGCACTGCCTCTTTGAGCGGCTCGACCAGATGGAACGCCACAACCAGCGGCGATATGAGAGATCTGAGCATCGCAGCAAGTGACGCTATGAGCATTTAAAGTTGATGATCCGATCGGGCCACCATGACATCCCCTCCGAGCCTGACACCATCAGAGGCATCTGAGGATGAGGTGGATGACCAGGAGGAGGATGCACGAGCCGAGGCTGCGCAGGCAGGACCCGAGCAGGCTACGCCACATCATGAGGAGCCCCAGCAGATACAGCCAGCCGATCCACATGTCCCTTTACAGACAGAGCCCCCGCTTCAGCAGGCAGATCCTCAGGCACCCATACAAACTGCAGCACCTCAGGCCGCCATAGAGACACCAGCAGAGCACCCTTCCGGAGATGCCACTTATTCACACCATGCTTGATTGAGCATCGGGGACGATGCTATTATTCAAGTGTGGGGAGGTCGCCATCTCTGGCGAACTTTATTTTGGTGAACTACTTTCAGACTCTTTATCCTATTTTATTTCTTCTTCTATATTTTATTTTTATTTTATTTTATCTTATTTTTCCTTTCAGTACTTGCACATTTTCTTTTGCTGTATTTCTATTTATTTCTACTCTATTTCTACATTTTGCACTTTGGGCTATATATATATCTTAGATATTTAGCTTAATTTGCATTCTTAGCTTATTAGTTGTGATATAGAAAATATGGATTATTTAGTTTAGTTTACCCTTTTAGCATATGAGAATTTGGTTTAATTGAAAAAAAAAGAGTAAACTAGAAATTTTAGTTTTTCAGAATCACAACAATCCACCCACCATATATATATAGCAATAAATGTTGGTAAATTGACAATATTTTTCAAAGAAAATACTTATTTTTATAAGAGCCATTCAAGGATTCACATTGAGTTGAATGGAAACTCTTGATTTCTACTTGCATGATATACATAACTGATATATGGTTTCTGAGCCAAAGAACACATAACCTGTGAGTTTTTGAGCTTAATTACATGGTTACATTATTTAACCATAATTTTCATTCCTGTGTGTTTCGCCCTTCTTCACTATAATTGCAGACTTTACTTTGTTTCATTCTATATGTCCAATATTCAATGTATTTACATTCTTGCATATGATTGAGGCCATTACTTGTATTTGCTCACTTATCCCAAATAAACCTACCATTTTATGTCACCCTTGTTAGCCACCTTGAGCCTTTTTATCCCCTTCTGTTCTATAACCACATCACTTGCCTTAAGCAGAAAAATAAATTAAAAATCCCAAATTGAATCTTTGGTTAGCTTAAGATAGAGATTGTGTATCCACTAAGTGTGGGGAAACTGTGGGAACTTGGGTTGATAGGAAAGGATTAAATGGATAAAATAGTTAGAAATTGGGAGCATACTCATGTGAAACTTAAATAATTAAAAGAATCCATGTGCATTGATAATGTTATGTTTTCTTTAAAAAAAATTAAAAAAATAAAAAATAAAATAACTTGGTGCATGAGTATGTGATACAAAAGTGAAAAAAATTGGGTAGCTAGGCATAATTTTAAAATTGTAGAAAGTATGTATATGTTAGGTGAGATCTTAGACTAATCAAGAATTCAATTTATAGCTCACTTAGCCTTATACATATACCCTCACCTTTACCTTAGCCCCATTACAACCTTAAAACAGACCTCATGATGTTTGCATGTGTACATTGAATATTTGTTGATTAGTTATATGAAGAACAAAGTTTTAGAAAGCATGACTAGAGAAGAATAAAGTGAACACTGAGTGACTAGAGTGTATACACAAATCCAGTGAGGGTTCAATAGCTCATTTTCATATATCCATATTTAATTATTGATTGCCTTGCAAGTTTGTGAAATCTTTTGATTAACTCAACTCAATTGTGAACGTGTTTTAATATGATTTGGCCTTGGTTGTATATTTATGATTCCTTGAAAATATGAATCAATTTTACCACATGTAAGCTTTATATATATAAGTGGATAATAATTAGAATTGCATGATTCATTTAGGTAGCTTGCATTTAGAATAGATTGCATTGCATAAGATTCCACCATTCTACCTTCACTCTTTTCTCTTGGATTTAGCATGATGACATGCTATTGTTTAAGTGTGGGAGGTTGATAAACCACTATTTTATGATTTATCTTGTGCTTAATTGAGTGTTTTTGTGAATTCTTCACCCACTTATTCATAAGAATTGCATGGTTTTACAATTCCTTCCTTATTCTATGATATATGAGAAAACATGTTTCCTATGCCTTAAAAATGTTAATTTTAATTATCCTTTATTACCATTCGATGCCGTGATCTGTGTGTTAAGTATTTTCAGGCTTTATAGGGCAGGAATGGCTTAGAGGACAGAAAGGAAACACGCAAAAATGGAAGGAACGCACAAAATAGAGTTTTGGAGAAAATGGCAGTGACGCGCACGCATGGACGACGCGGACACGTGCCTAGCGCAAAACGCAAATGACGCGCGTGACAAGGAAAATCTCCAAATGACGCACACGCGTGACCCACGCACACACGTGACGGACGCCACATGCAGAAAATTGCAGAAAACGCTCCCAGCGATTTTTGGGCCCTTTTTTGGCCCAAATCCAAGCCCAGAAACACAGTATAGAGGCTAGAGAATGGGGGAATCAAAGAGACACATTCATACAACATTCATTATTAAGAATTTGAGGTTTGAGATGTAGTTTTAGAGAGAGAGAGAGGCTCTCTCCTCTCTCTTAGATTTTAGAATTAGGATTTCTTTTAGAGTATGTTTATTTTCTTCATTCCAGGTTCAACATTCCTTTACTTTATGTCTCTTTTACTTTTATTTATTCTAATACTTTTACTTGTTAATTACTTATGTTGCCAAATTGGCTTATGAACTCTTCATGTTAGATTTAAATTTATGTTTAAATGCAATTTGAGGTATTTCATATTTATGATTGCTTTCCTCTATTTATGATACAAATAATTTAGATTTTTTCCCTTTTGACTTTGATTAAGTAATTAGTGACACTTGAGTTATCAAACTCAGCAGTTGATTGAAAATTGGAAATTGCTGATTGATTTGGATCCCTCTAAAACTAGTCTTTCCACAGGAGTTGACTAGGACTTGAGGAATCAAGTTGATTAGTCCACTTGACTTTCCTTTATTTAGTAAGGGTTAACTAAGTGGGAGCAATAAACAATTCTCATCACACCTGATAAGGATAACTAGGATGGAATTTCCAGTTCTCATACCTTGCCAAGAGTTTTTCTAATTATTAATTTAATTTTTCTTGCCATTTAAATTACTTGTTCCTTATTCCAAAAACCCAAAAATATACCTTTTTTCATAACCAATAATAAATCATACTTCTCTGCAATTCCTTAAGAGACGACCCGAGGTTTAAATACTTCAGTTATAAATTTTACTAAGTTTTGTTACTTATGACAAACAAAACTTTTGTACGAAATGAATTCTTGTCGGTCTAGAAACTATACTTACAACGGAAATTTATTTGTGAAAATTCTAGATCGCCCGAGAGTTTCGTTCGTCAAAGATGCAACCTTAATGACCCAATAATGGTGTTTCCAACCACCAACCATCCCTCTTTTGTTCTTGAATTCACAAAGAGCTCTAAGTTGACCATCTGTCTCAAGCAACCCATATTCAGGTGGAATAAGAAAGCTAAAGGATATGAATTTTACCCACTTAAATGATTTAATAGATGATGGTGACTTAGGAAGAGGTGTTTCCAACGCTCTTGCAAGTTCCACTCCCTTGTACTCTTCTTTGATTACCTCCACCTCTTGGCGAGTGTTTTCCATTTCCACTGCTCGACAAGGTTCCTCATATTCAATTACTTCCTCATCAACTTCTTCTAGCTCTTCTCCTTCACTCAAGTCATACCTCGGAGCTTGCGTAAAATCTACATCAACACCCATTTCGAATTCAACGCGGGAAGGTTTAATAAGATCATCAAGGGGATTGGTAAGTATGGACAAAAAATCATTGATGATGGAATCCACTTCCTGATCAATTTTTCTAAATTTTTCAACCACTTCTTCCGGTTCAATTATTTCAACTTCCTCCACTTGTGACAATTCATGCCTCTTTTTCTCTTCTTCTCTTTGAAGCTCTAAGTTCTCTTTCCCACTACTCTCCTTTGAGTCTCCATATTCGTCAATGAGAGTGTCTTAATGACAAGAGCGCAATGAGACTAAGTGATTTACCACTTCGGCTAAGGTAGCCACGAATTTCTCTTGCATCTTTTGCTCTTCTTCTTGCTTTTGGAGCAAAGAGTGAAGAGTTCTTTGTTCTTGTATTAAGGGTTAGAGAACTTCGTTCAGTGAAGGATGCGGTAAAAAAGAGGGCTCATTGTTTGGAAGAAAGGTGTCATAGTTGAAAGCTGGTTTATATTGGAGAGAGTATTGAGGTGGTATATATAGAAGTGGTGGTTCTTGGGAGTATTGGTGTTGGAAGGGTGGTGGCTCTAATTATGGGTCATATGGCTCATATGATTGTTGGTATGGTGGGTATGAGTTATAGGAGGGGGTTTAGTGATAAGATGTGGCTTGTGAGTAAGGTTGATGATAATGTTGAGGAGTTAGTTCATATTTGTGTGCATTATGGTGTGGATTGTAACCATAAGAAATCAGAGGGGGTTGTTGCCAAAAAGGTTGTCTATAAGCATACGGCTCCTCACTCAATTGATTTCATGATCTATGATGCGACCCATCATTAAAACTTCCATTTCCTGTAATATAGTTAGAACCAAACTCATAGCCAAAATGGTGAGAATTCATAGAGAAAAAAGTAAATAAAAAAAAGCTAAAAAAAACAAAGAAAATAAACTCCTAAACTAAAATCTAGCAAACAACAAAAAGCAAACTATTCACAATATTCACATATGAACAATAACCAATAACAAGCACACATTGTAGCTCCCATGCAACGGCACCAAAAACTTGATGGAGGGACAAATGTCGGTTCCAAATAATTTCTCAAAAAAAAAAAAAGAATTGCTTCGTCGATAATATAGTTCCAAACCAACATTCGACCCACAATCAGAGTTTAATTTTGTTGGTCACAACACAAACCAATAAAAACCGAGAGTATTAGATCTTGGGTCATCCCTCAAAGGAGTTGCAGTGAGGTGTGCGTATTATCGATCATGAGAATAAGGTGTTTTTTATGGCAAAAAGGCATGAACTAAATTGCAAGAAAGTAAAGCTAACAAATGCTAAAAAGACATCTTGGCTAGAATTGAGAATCAAGAAAATCTATCCTTGTCATTAATCTAAACATAACAATTATCAAGAGTAATCCTAAAAGAAAACATAAAATATCAAATTCAATTAAAGGAAACTGAAATTAACAAGAGAGTTCATAAATTAAAAGTGACAAAAATAAGAAATTAACAAGAGTAGGGAAATTAAGACACTAAAATAAGAAAATATAAAGAAAACTACACTAGAACAAGATCAAAATAGAAAATTAGAACTAAAAATCCTAAATTCTAAAGAGAAGAGGGAACTTCTCTCTCTAGAAAACTACTCTAAAATATGTTCCTAAGCTACCCTAATTGCTTCCCCCTTCATCCTTCTTGAATTTGGCTTCAAATAGTTTCGAAAATGAGTTGGATTGGGATTGGAAAGCCTTAAAATCACGACCCACATGTTCACTTAAGCGAACTCACGTGCTTGCAATCATGCGTACGCAGGACTGACCATGCGTACGCACAACCTTGAAGAGCTCCAAACTCCATTTCTTCATAAATTCTCCACTTTTGTATGCTTTTTCCCCACTTCTTCAATCCATACTTGTCTTGTAAGCCTGAAATCACTCAACAAACACATCAAGGCCTCGAATGGAATTAAAATAAATAAAATTTAGCAAATTAAGGGTCTAAAAAGCATGTTTTTTACTTTTAAGCACAATTTAGGAATAATTCACAAAACCATGCTATTTCAATGAATAAATGTAGGAAAAGTTGATAAAATTCATGCAATTCAACACAAGATAAATCATAAAATTATGGTTTATCAGTATTCTCAGGGTCTTCACTATCATCTGTAAATTAAATGAGTTAAAATCATAAACCAATTTCTCAAATTCACAAAAATCATAGAACCCATTCTTGTTTAATCTTGAATAACCTCATTACTTTAAGTTCATTGAAATCCTTAAATCATAACATTTTAATTATAATCATTTAAATAAATCCTAAGATATTAACATCGCAAAAACTTTAGTAACATATAACATAACAACGACTAAAAGGGTTTTCGAAGCAAAAACAACTTACTGTATCAAAAGGAACCACTACAAGAAAACACGTCTATTGCCACGCTTTTTGAGCTACCGCCACGCTTTTGGTGACCTATCACCACGCTTTTTCTTTTGCCACGCTTTTTACAACTGGCCACCCGTTAAAGCGTGGCCGTATGTGGGAGATAGGGCCACGCTTTTGGGAGATATGGCCACGCTTTTGAAGCGTGGCGATAGGTAAGATACGGCCACACTTTTGAAGCGTGGCGATAGGGAGAGATACGGCCACGCTTTTAAAGCGTGGCGATAGGGAGATATACGGCCATGCTTTAAAAGCGTGGCGAAAGCCTTGTTAAATTAAAAAAAAAAATTCTTTTCCTTACTTGATCTTAATTACTACACAATATAAATTTTCAATCCTTTTTTATTACCAAACCTATAAATATAGTATGAAATTTTTATTGCAAGACAAATCAAACAGTAATTAGTGACATAATTTTTGCTATAATTATTTTATACATTAATAAACTAATATTCAAATACAAAATAAATCTCGAGTTCAAATTCCAAAACTAAAAACGGTAGAAAAATACAGAAACAATACAACTTAAACACTAAGTCCTTTGTTGTTCTTTCTTCCTCTAGCCCTCTCAAACTTCCTTCCTTTAGATCGTACATAAGGCTTGGTATGGCTGTGAGGAACACCAGAACCAGGACCAAAATGTTTCACAGCTTCCCTGAAATAGCAAAATCAACAAGGGAACAAAAAACATGTTTAAGTTATAAAAGATAAAGTAAGACATATGGCCTAATTACCACTTAACAAGGCCTAATTATCAGAAATCATATCCACTTTTTAAACACTGATGATGCAATTACTTGAATTAGAACTTGTCTCAGAGCCAAGGTGCCATCAGCTAGAATCCCAATCTCACTTTGCAAGTTATGCAACCATTGCTTGAATAAAGAGGAATCAATAGCATTCCTGCAATGGAAAACAACAAAAACAAAACCAAACCACCACAACTGAGACATGTTTTTTATATAGCATGATAACAAGAAGAAACTGTGTGCCTATCAATTCTCTTTTGCCATTACATCTCATAGGGACTTGTCAAAACCTAGCATCTAATTGAACAAAACCTCCAATATCTAATTTTAGTAGCTGTCAAAACCTGCAGGGTGTGAAAGATGAAGAAAAGAATGCCTAAATCCATCTTTTAATATAATTATTCAGCACATTCCCTTCCTGAACAAACACACTGTGAACTTTCAACACATATCTCACCCTGAAATCAAAACAAGAACAAAATGTTAAAGAGTATCATTATAATGTGTAACTTGAGTTTCTTCATTATTAATTCACTTAAGAGAAATTTGACCTTGTTATATACTATGCACAAGAGAGCAAGGCTAGCAGCTTTATCTACATCAGCATCATCAAAGATTAGAAGAGGTGACTTTCCTACTAATTCAAGTGAAACTTGTTTCAAGTTGCTGCTAGCTGCAGTATGCATTATTTCACGGCCTACCTCCATCGAACCGGTGAAGCTGACCTGCACACACATAAAGCACAAAAATCAAAATATTAGCCGAGGTTAACTATACAAATCAAACAATGCTATAGCCAAGTTACATTGCGATCAATTACACACTTAACTCAATACAATCAATACACACACAAATTCTTCCAAAAATAAAACAATAAAAACAAACTAAGAATTTGTTTGTCAGGACTTAAATTAGAATTTTGCCTTCCAGCTGAAAAGAACTTATTCATTTTGGGTCATTTCAGTGGATCTACCTACTAATCTGATATTTAATTCAGCAACAAAGTAACAATATGCAATTGAGGGAAAATCTTTACTTTCTGACACTTTAGTAGGGACGTATACCTTCTGGTTTGCTTGTAGAAGCTTCACAAGGACCCTGAAGATGGATTTCAAAGATGAAATCACTTCGAGTTTTTCCTTAATTGATGCCACAAGATCTTTGTTAACTTCTGTCATACCGATATCTGAAACATGGCCACGGTCCATGCTTTTCAAAAGCTCCTTGGATTTGTTAATGCTGGTTTCCATGAAGTTCTTCCCTCTCTTATGCGTATCCATTGATGGATAGAACTCACAAACTTAAAGGAAAAGGAAAATTGTTAGCTGAAAAAAATTCCATCATATTGATGATAGGAAATCAGGACTTATGGCTGAACAAAATTCAATTTCAGTTGATATTATATACATCAAGGTTTCTGATCAATCATATTTCAAATTTATTAGTTACATGTTAAGAATAATAGACTTAGACAATGTTAATTTTCAAAATTGTATATAGTTACTATATATTATATATTACAAGGAAAAATTCATGGTAGAAAAGAAAACAGAAATCTAAGTAACAAAAATTAGGATATTCTGTTGGAGAAGATTAAGATTTTGTTTTCTTTAACAGATTAAATAAATTTGAGAGGAAAAATTTAACTTATCTGCTGGTTTTTATTCGCAAAATTTAGAAACCTGTTGAAAGAAGCACCTGGCAAGAACAAGCCTCTTTCATTCAAGCTGGTCATCTTCTCCACCCTCAAGTGACCTCTTCTCCATGCTTTTTGTGTCCTCAGTTGCCCTCTACATTTCACACTCGCTCACTTCCAATAATAATACCCTAAGTTACCAAATCTGCAACAACTAAACCACTAAAGTCAATCACCATTATGCAATCCACGTCACAAAATATCATAGTATTAATAATTAATTGATAATAATAATAATAAACAAAACAGAGAAACCCTAGCAACAATAGCAACGACAAGCTAGAACAAATCTATAATACCATAACATAACAATACAAACAAATAAAACTGGGAATTTCATTAAAATCTTTAAATTCCAAGCTTGCCAAACTCTAATCCCCCAAACGAGCAATCTCGACCACCAAAATCCACGAAAAAATTGAGGGAAAAGGAAAAAAAGAACTAGAAAGGAGCTGAACTCACCAAGAAAAGCCTCTGCTGGATGTAGAAGTGGAAGTTGAGGAATAGAACCTGGGAAACTAAACTGGATGATGCGTAAGGTACTAAGGTGTTACTGATGCTGCTCCAGAGAGAGAGAGAGTTTGGTGAGAGAGTTATGGTGGGATCGGAGCAGCGATTGTGGGAGTGTCGGAAGAGAGAGCGCCGATGGGGCATTGTGATGGAAGGGAGTGGCGACGGAAGGGAGCGGCATCGGAGGGGCATCGATGGAGGGTTTGCGAGGGACAGTCAGAGTCACCGCCAAAGGGAGTCACCAACGAGGAGAGGGAGTGCCGACAAAGGGACCAGGGATGGTGGGAGTGCCAGAAGAGGGAGCGACAGCG
The DNA here is from genome assembly GCF_059453495.1 of Arachis ipaensis. NCBI lineage: Eukaryota > Viridiplantae > Streptophyta > Magnoliopsida > Fabales > Fabaceae > Arachis > Arachis ipaensis. The sequence goes on from NC_142444.1 coordinate 84,294,421, forward strand.
ATGTTCTTCGGAGTGCTGGGATTCTTTGCCGTCACTGGTGTTTAGGGTTATGTGCTAGTGTTTCAGTGTTTAGGGAACGGCCAAAATGGTTTCATGTAAATGGGAAAGAGTTTCGAAACTGTTTTTTGAATAAAAGCTTTCTTTTTTCCTTATACCTTTTGACCACATTTTTTAAGTGTGCCAAAATAGTTAAAGGAAATGGCCACGCTTTTAAAATGTCACGGTAACGAAAACATGTCGCCACGCTTTAAAAGCATCCCTGTTTCTCTCTATGGCCACGCTTTTGAAACGTGGCAAAAAAATCGTGGCCAAATCTTGAATCAATTGCCACCCTCATAAAAGCGTGGCCATAGACCCCTTTCGCCACGCTTTTTAAGCGTAGCAAGAAAAAATGTGGCCAAATCTCTAATCAGTCGTCACCCTCATAAAAGCGTGGCCATTGACCACTTTTTGCCACGCTTTTAAAGCGTGGCAAGAAAAAAGCATGGCCATAGAGCTTTTTTCTTGTAGTGAACCAAGAACAGAGCAGTTGTAGTTCCAGTGGCTGACTCTGGCAATGTCAGTGCTGCTCCCAGCAATCAGGCACGGCGGCATAGCTAGAACAAAATCAAAAGGAGTGGAGGAAACCTTTGAGCAACTCTGGCGAACTCCATTAGTAGCGGCTTTGACCACCGTGACCCAAACAGCGGCGACGGCGCCCTCTGGCACCCACCGGTTCCTCCTCCTCTGTGACCTTCTCCCCTCGCGCATCTCCCATCTCTGCGACAGCGATGGTGGAATCACGATAAATGCACAACGACAATACTCAATAGCTCCTTCCTCATCCTCGTGTTCACTCCTTTCGAAGCCCTAGCCCACAGCTGTGATGACGATGGTGAGCTCAGCGGCAACTAGGCGTGACGGAGCTGGCTGCAATGGCGGCGTCTTCTTCCCCTTTTGCGCACGGCATTAGCTGGCATGCCCTCTCTCCCTCGAGCTCTGACTCCCGACGGCGACACGATAGTGGCGACGAGCCCCAACGTCGCCAGCATGGTCTTTCTCCCCCTTCACTTTTCTTCTTCTGCCTGGGTGTGTTTGTGTGTGTGGTATGTATTCGTTGGGAAGAAAAGGGTAAGGGGTGGCGGCTGTTTTTAGTCAAAAGGGTGAGGGAGTGTGTCATTTAGGTCAAAATTAAGGTTAGGAAAGTGTAGGTTTGGGGACTAGGGTTTTGATTAGGTATTTTTAATAAAAATAAGGGTAAGTAGTAATTGAAACTAAATTTGATCCAACAATAATTATTTATAAAAATACTATGTATCTATCAACTTATAAATTATTTTCAAATAAGTATTCTAATTAAAAAATTAGAGATAATCAAATTAAATTTTTTTATTCATAAAATAAGGTTTAAAAGCTCAATATTCAAATTAAAGCATATAAAATTTTCATTGGTTTTCAATTATTAAAGCTTTAAATTAAAAATAAGAAAATACCTAATTACTATGAAAATCATGAGTTTTAATTGATTTTAAACTTAAAACCACACAACTTGGCTTTAATTACCTTTTTGTAAGATAATTTTTTGAAAATAAAATCATAAATAAATATTATAAATCTATCATAAAGTAGAAATTGTTTATTATTTCGTGTTAAATTCATAAGCTTGTAAAAATGTAATTTTTTTGTAATTTGAACTAAAAACATAAAATTCGAATTTCTATTTTTATTTGTTTTGATTTTTTAATATTTTATTTAAATTTAAAAAAATATTTTTTTATTAACTTTTATGTTTTAAAATTAATGAAAAATAAATAATTTGTATAAATAATAAATTAAATTAAACTAATTCAATTTATATATAAATAGCATAAATTAAGTCAATTTGATTTAGGGATGGCAATTTCCTCCAATGGAGCGAATATCCGCGGGGAATTACCTGCCGGGGAACAGGTTTGGAAAGTATTTTTTCCCCGCGGGGACGGGGGGTGGGGACCCGTATAATAAACGGGGATAGAGGTCCCTGCCCCGTGGGTACTCGTTTAATCCCCGCTATATCGAAAAGACTAAAATACCCTTCACATATATATATGTTTGGAAAACCTTAGCCTCCTCCATTCCTGATTTCTCCTTCGGTGATTTCTCCTTCAATCCTTCCCTCAGATCCTTACCGAACCCAACCCCTACTCACCTCCGCCGCCACTCCGCCATTCCCCAAACCCTACTCACCACTTCCTCGTGTCACTCTCAAGGTCACCACAGCACTTGTCGGCTCATCACTCGCCTGAGATTACCTGTCCTAATAAAGTTAATCATAAATTTGGCTACTTGGCCTAAGATTACCTGCCACAAAATCCTAATAAAGTTGGCTACTTGGCCTTGCCGCCTATCACTTTGTAATAGTTTTGGATTTTGATGAGCGGATAATTTATACGCTTTTTGACATTGTTTTTAGTATGTTTTTAGTAGGATCTAGTTACTTTTAGGGATGTTTTCATTAGTTTTTATGTTAAATTCACATTTCTGGACTTTACTATGAGTTTGTGTGTTTTTCTGTGATTTCAGGTATTTTCTGGCTGAAATTGAGGGACTTGAGCAGAAATCAGATTCAGAGGTTGAAGAAGGACTGCTGATGTTGTTGGATTCTGACCTCCCTGCACTCAAAGTAAATTTTCTGGAGCTACAGAACTTGAAATAGCGCGCTTCCAATTGCGTTGGAAAGTAGACATCCAGGGCTTTCCAGCAATATATAATAGTCCATACTTTGACCAAGAATAGATGACATAAACTGGCGTTCAACGCCAGCTTTCTGCCCAAATCTGGCGTCCAGCGCCAGAAAAGGAGCCAAAACCAGAGTTGAACGCCCAAACTGGCACAAAAGCTGGCGTTCAACTCCAAGAAAGACCTCTACACGTGCAACACTCAAGCTCAGCCCAAACACACACCAAGTGGGCCCCGGAAGTGGATTTATGCATCAATTACTTACTCATGTAAACCCTAGTAGCTAGTTTATTATAAATAGGACCTTTTACTATTGTATTAGGCATCTTTTGAACCATCTTTGAATCTTTTGATCATCTTTGGATGCCTGGTTCTTAGATCAGAGGGGCTGGCCATTCGGCCATGCCTGGACCTTTCACTTATGTATTTTTAACAGTAGAGTTTCTACACTCCATAGATTAAGGTGTGGAGCTCTGCTGTTCCTCAAAGATTAATGCAAAGTACTACTGTTTTCTATTCAATTCATCTTATTTCGCTTATAAGATATCCATTCGCACCCAAGAACGTGATGAAGGTGATGATTATGTGTGACGCTCATCACCATTCTCCCCTATGAACACGTGCCTGACAAACACTTCCGTTCTACATGAAATAAGCTAGAATGAATATCTCTTAGATCTCTTAACCGGAATCTTCGTGGCGTAAGCTAGAATGATGGCGGCATTCAAGAGAATCCGGAAAGTCTAAACCTTGTCTGTGGCATTCCGAGTATGATTCAATGATTGAATGACTGTGACGAGCTTCAAACTCGCGAGTGCTGGGCGTTAGTGACAGACGCAAAAGGAGGGTGAATCCTATTCCAGCATGATCGAGAACCGACAGATGATTAGCCGTGCTGTGACAGAGCATGTGAGCATATTTTTCACTGAGAGGAGGGGATGTAGACACTGACAACGGTGATGCCCTTGCATAAAGCCAGCCATGGAAAGGAGTAAGACTGATTGGATGAAGATAGCAGGAAAGCAGAGGTTCAGAGGAACGAAAAGCATCTCCATTCGCTCATCTGAAATTCCTACCAATGATTTACATAAGTACCTCTATCCCTATTCTATTAATTATTATTCGAAAACACCACTATCAATTTATATCTGCCTGACTGAGATTTGCAAGGTGACCATAGCTTGCTTCATACCAACAATCTCCGTGGGATTCGACCCTTACTCACGTAAGGTATTACTTGGACGACCCAGTGCACTTGCTGGTCAGTTACACGGAGTTGTGAACCATGGTCTTGGCATCAAGTTTTTGGCGCCATTTCCAGGGAAAGAAAGAGCAATGAATTTTACATAATTAAAGTGTAATCACGATTCCGCGTACCAGATCTCATCATCTCGGAGGGGCGTCACTTAAACGCTGGTAACATTGATTTCGTTACGTTTTCTCTCTGTTCTCTTTTTCATTCTTTGATGTCACATTTTTTGGGTTCCTCTATTTTTTGGTTGAACTGAACTAACAGCTAGTCCACATCATCATCGAGAGTTTTACGATTTTTTTCTTTGAAGCGAACTAAAGCCATGGCCTTAATGAGTCCCTCCCTTATTCTCTCTCATAATCAACATCTCTTATCTAACCATTTATTATTATTATTATTATTATTATTATTATTATTATTATTATTATTATTATTATTATTATTATTATTATTTAGGATTTAGGATTTTATTTTTAATTGGAATTTTTGAAATAGTAAGCAAATTTCTCTCATGATTGAAATAATAAAATAAGAGAATGTGTTATTTTTTGATTTAATAGCCCCACCTTTGTTGCAATAGTTAGTGTCGCAGTTGTCATCATCCTCGCAACAACTCTCGCAGTAAGCCAGTAACCTTCGTTGCTCTTCCTTCCTTCAATTATTCTGTGATTGTTGTGATTTCTGTGATTTCTATGAATCTGTGATTTCTTCTGATTTTCTGTGATTGTGTTAATTTCTGTGAATTTGTGATTTCTTCTGATTTGTTATGATTGTTGTGATTTCTATAATTTATGTGATGTCTTTTGATTTTCTATGATTGTAGTGATTTATGTGATTTCTGGGATTTACCTTGAAGCATTTTTGTGATTCTGCTAAATATGTGTCTCTCTGAAGGATATGTTCATGTAGGCACCGTTTGGTTGATGTCTGTGTATGCCAAAGACAGAGACACGGTGGAACGTGTTCTTTGTTTGGCATGTGAGACACAAACTAAGAGAGACACTGTGACACAGAGATACCCACAAAAAATATGTATTTTGTGTCTTTCCAATTAGCTGAGACACTAATTTTTAAGTTGAGACACTGATAATTTTTACCATTTTATCCCTTCAACCTAATTTTTTTCTTCAACCATTCTTCATTTCCCCTCTCATCCTCCATACTCTCTGCTCATTGTTGTTGCCTAATTTGGGCTTCAATGGCGTTGCTTCCATCCTCTCTTTGGTGGTGTTGTTTGTCTTCTGTCTTCTCCTTGCAGGTAGCGTCACAGCAAACAACGATTGTCGTAACGACGAAGACGCTCTCCCCATTCACATTTTGTTCTTCTTCTCTTTGGCAGCGAGAGCAACTGTAGATCTATAGTGGAAGCAACCACAAATCTCGTTACAGAAATGATATTTTCTAGTCGGTCCTGTCCTTCTTCCATTTTTTCTTATTTTCATCTTCTTTTCATTCTTCTCCATTTTTTCTTTTTTCTTTTTCATTTACTCTGTTGCCTTGTTCCGCCTCAGATTTAATTTGTATTTGTTTTAAATTTTTTTTTGGATTAAGCTTTATTGGTGTTCTTTGCCATAGATGAAGTGATAACTTATTCTGTATTTAGATTGATGGAGATTTATGTTTGTTATGCTAATTTTTAGTAATTTTGGGTAAATTTTTTATGCTTATGAGGTTGATTTTATTTTGGATGAAGAATTACAAAAAATTAAGAAAAAATCTGTGTTGGTCTTGAAGATGTGATGCCATGGTAAATTGTGATGATTTTGAAAGAGTATGAAAAATGAAAAGATAGAAGTGGTGATGGTGATACTGAAATGAATAAGGTAAAATTGACTTTTTAATAAAATTGTGAGTTGTGTGTTCTGTTCATGTCTTAATTATCAAACAGAATACAAAATTAATATCTTCTTATGTCTATGTACTCTTGTGTATTTGTGTCTATGTCTTCATCATTTTAAGACATAAACCAAACACAGCCGTAAGTAAACTATATACAATACACTATTTTTTCATATTATTGTTGATTTATTATACGATTTTGATTTTAACTTTTAATTGTTCTTATCGATATAGGAATAGGATTCAAACAAATTTGCCTTTGATGAATTATATATGAAGTATATATACATATGAATTCTTGTTGTTAAATGCCTATAGATTATAGTTGTGGAGATTTGGTTTGGTGCTCTTCTTATGCACACATTTTCTATATTCCTACAGCCAGACCGGGATTTCAAAAGTCTGAGAGTACTAGTTTATAAAAAAAAAAAAAAATCATATTTAGATTCTATCCCTCTAATTGAAAAGGGTTTACTTCCTCCAAATTTTATTTTGAAAGATCCAGATTCTCACTATATATATATGTTTGTAGAAAGAACAACGCATATATTTATCATTTTCACAAGTTTTGAAGGTGGATACTAATCACTTAAATATGGTTGCTCTTGTCAATTATACCATATTACCACCATTATTGGTGGATGTTGTAATAGTATTTTATTCTCATAAATTAGAGTAGCAGTGTTTAGTTTTGGAGTGATAAATTATGTTTTCATGAATATATTTTATCGGTTATTGCTATTTGAATCTTTGAAGCCTAATGAAATTATGTTTGTAATGGCAATTAAAGATTATCTTGATTTTTAAAAATTTTTTTTTAAAATTTTTTTTTCGTTTTTTAATATTTTTTTTAAGGATCCCGCTAGGGAGACAATGAACTATTTGTACAATGTTTAAACTGATTTTGGAGTTCACCAATGATCGAACTCTTGACCTTTCGGACCTAGCGCTCTAATACCATGTCATGATACCACTCATCCCAAAAGTTTCAGCTGATGGGAAAAAGGTAACACTAATGGTTATATCTCTAATACTCCCTAAACTTCCAATGTACACATTGTACAAATATTCCATTGACTTCTCATACTTTTCTTTTTTTTTTTAATTTGCGGATATCTGATTCTCCGGTGGGTACGGAGTTCCCGTTACCCGTTGCGAGAACAAAACAGAGATGGGGAATGTTATCGGAAGCGGGGACAGGGGGTCCATAAAGACCCGTTGCCATCACTAATTTAATTCGATTTATATAAAAATATAAAAATATTTAAAACAGATGTGTAATCAATTTTAAAGTAAGAATATATATGTATTTTTCTCTATCTTTATCTTATTTGCGTATATGCCTTTGTATCTAGATATTCATTAATTTGAAATAATAAACAAACACAACCTTTTGGATCCCAACCCAAGTTTTGTACCCTAGGATTGGTGTACCATTTGATTATGGATCCCAACCAAGCACAAAATCACATTGATTTGGATTCATAACTTGAATACCAAAAATAAAGTAAAAAAATCACATTTCATACTGGAAAACACAAGGGAAGTTGTAAAGAAAATTTCCCTCAATCTGATGAAGCAAATAGGCCAAAAAAGAGTGTCTAAAATCCGGAGAAGCAGACCGAGAAGAACACCAAACTTGATTAAAAACCATGGATTAAATCAAATATTATTCCGAAATTAAATCACCCTAGAAACACACCCAAAAAAAAAAGAAGGTAGAAAAGTAACCAAAAGGAAACAAAATAAAACAAAGCTCTAATCCGCAACCCCGAAACCCCAATGCAACCTTAGTTAGCGTCCATCCACAATCCAAGTGCTTCCGCTGACTCGCGATCTCCACCGTAGATAAACACTCATCCAACGGTTCAAGTTCAAAACTCCACAAAGGTTCCCGATCCGTGTGAACCCCATCCCAACCAATCAGAACTCGCCATTTCCCTCTCACCACCTTCTATATAAATTCCCCTCTACCGTCTATCTCTTCGTCATAAGCCTGTATCATACCCAACTCTTCATCACATAAAGCACTCTCTCTCTCTCTCTCTCTCTCTCTCTCTCGAAAACGGTTATTGCAACCTCTCTGGTTTAAATTTTGTGGTTCAGTTTCAGCCATGTCTACCGCCGCAGCACAGCCCAAGACCAAGAAAACGGCTTCGTCCAAGAAGCTTCCTTCTCACCCCACCTTCGCCGAGGTATGCACAAAAATTATTCATAGTCCATTCAAAATTTAAATTTAAATTCGAAAATTGTGAATTATAAATGATGATTTGTGAATTCTAATTCGATGTGTTATTATTTTCTAGATGATAACGGACGCGATTTCGAGTTTGAAAGAGAGAACTGGTTCAAGTCAATATGCGATAACGAAGTTCATCGAAGAGAAGCACAAGAATCTTCCACCAACCTTCCGGAAGCTTCTTCTCCACAACCTCAAGAAATCCGTCGCTGCTGGAAAGCTCGTGAAAGTGAAGAATTCATTCAAGCTTGCGCCGAAAGCTGCTTCTCCTCCCGCTCCAGTGAAGGCTCCAGCGAAGGCTTCTTCTGTTGCCGCCGCCAAGCCTAAAGCGGCGGCGGCTTCCAAGCCTGGTCCCAAGCCTGCATCCAAACCTAAAGCCAAACCAGCTGCCATTACGAAGAAGGCCGCTGCCAAACCTAAAGCCAAAACTGCCCCTACTTCTGCAAAGCCGAAGCGGAAGACAAAAGCGAAGGCTCCGGCGAAGAAGGTTGCTGCCAAGCCGGTGAAGAAGACGCCAGTTAAAAAGCCGAAAAGCGTGAAGTCTCCAGCGAAGAAAGCAGCGGCGAAGAAGACTAAGAAGTGAAAGTGAAAAAGTGGCTTGGTTTGTTAGGGATAGTTAAATATTTTTCTGGCGTTTTTTTTTAATGTTTTGTTGTCGTTAATTGTTAGTATAGATATAATGGTAGGGGAAGGTTATTGATGTAAATTCGTTTGGTTAGATGAATGTAACAAGGACTTGTTTTCTGCATTCTGATGTCTACCTTTTTTACTTGGAATTGGGAGAAGTAAGATGTCTAATCTTACGCCAAAAACGTATACAAGCTGGAGTTTTGTGCGTTATGCGAAGTTTTTTCGTTCTCACTCGATATGCTAAGCATGTTTGATGTGTGGGGAACATTACAAAATAGAAACTTACCACGTTGCAATGTATATTATAATATTATAAGTGTTAATAATGTGAAAATGTTCTTCGTGTTATTTAGTAACATGCCAATACTGGATAGAAAGAAAGAATTCGGTGGATTTATGTGGTGTAAAATCAGAAATGGATTAAGACGTAGTCTGATGGAGGAAATGGAAGGGGGCATACCGAATATGAAGCATTTTAATGTATGAATCGACACGGGAGTGGGCATGACCCTCGCTTGTGTCGCCATGTATTCAGCTATCGGCGTAGCTTATGTTCTGAACATGGCGAGGGTTGAGCCTCGTGGCCGTGGGGACTAGTTTTCTTGATAGATGTTAAAACTTTTTAGCTTACTTTATCTTTTCGTGATTTTATGCTTATATCTTTGTTCCTTTCAGTATTAATAGATAGTTTGATACAAAACATTTTACGTTTAGAATAAAATTTAAAATGAGATCCCGTTTTTAATGAACCAAACGTTTTCAAACACTTGTAAGAATTCTATGAACCAAACGTTTTTAATGAACCAACATAAATTCTATGATCTCCAATTGAAAGAATTAATTTCCGAAAATCCTTTAGAATTTTGCTAGAGTATATATTAAGATTACTATTAATAAAAAATTTAATTTTTTTATTAAATTGTTTTACTCAAATTTTTGTTCAATTATTAACAACAAATAAATCAACAATTTTCGAGCTTTGTTTCGCAATCTTAATTTAAGGAGCGGAAACGACTCCTTTTGTGGATGTCTCAAGGTCTCAATTGTAGCTTCGAAAGTAAAATTAAAAATAAAAAGAAAATAGCAAGGTGCCGAAGGCAAAGTAAAATGCAGAAATTAAAGCAAATAGGAAATTAAAAAGAAAATGAAGGAAGAAACATGAACGTAAAAAAGAAAAAGACGTAAAAGTAGAGGAATTTTATTAATAAAAACTGGAAAAAAGCAAAGTACAAGTGTTTGAGTTCAGAGGAATTACTTAAGATTCTCAATTTTACTCTGTGATGTCAAGGGGTTGAGAGCGTTTTTTGGGTTTCTAAGCGTTTTCCAAGAAGAACTGAACTGATTACAATATTTTTCTAAAGCTCTATTTATAGACTAACTTAATGTCAGCTAACAGTTACCATTTGTACACCACTTGCGGAAAATTTGAATTTCTTGTAACTGTTCCCGCATCTCTTGTGAATTTCAAAAGTTAAATAGATAGCTGTTTTACTCAAATTTTAACGCTCCATGTTGATAACTGCTCCTGCATATAGCACGTCCTATAATTCAGGCTTAATTCAAATTTTGAATAAAAACTGCTTCTTTGCTAGTGAATTAGAAGCTTCCCCTAATATATTGAATCTGGCTTCATAAGTTAATAATAATATTATCTTATATTTATTTACTTAAAACAAATTATTTTTTCCTAAGTGATAATAATTTTTTGCCTAACAAGATGCCTCCAAAATTTCTCACTTGAAGATATGCAATGATTGAAAGTGAGAAAATTTAGTTGTTTATTGACATTTTTCTTATTTTTGATATTGAGAGTCAATTGACATTTTAGACACATCCGTTTGACAGATTAAATGCCTACTAGTAATAGACTTAACAGAATTTCAAAGTCTATAAAATTTTTTACATTAATAGTTGAACTGTCGATGGGGTCTATTCTTTTGTATGAAATTTTTAAGTGTGTCAAATGATATCTGTTCTAATTTCGGCACATTAAATGTGTATCAATTGACCTTTGTTTTGACCTTTAATATTTCAATTAAGAGTTTTTTGACACACACTTTCATTGTTTTAATTGACACAATTTGCCTAACTTCAGAAGTAACAAAATCTTAACTTCGTGAAGTCGTTTCTTTCATATGTTAAACTTCAGGTGTCAATTAAATTTGATAAAATTTCTAATCCTATAAAATATCCACACTAACATTCTAATAGTTTTGACTCCAAGCGCTAAGAGACTCAACAGAATTTCTAAGTCAATTAGGCTTTGGTATTTATGAAGTACATACCCAAATGTCAATGAGAAATTATTTTTGTCCAAGATTTTAAACTTGATGCATTTTTTTAAAATAAAACCATTCATATCTATTTTACACATCTCAATACTTTCAGGATTAAATACCTTGGTGTCAACTGTCAGTGGCTTGACTCTAGGATTATACATCCTGAACTCCACATGCATCTCATCATAGTAACATGTACTATTATCAGTAGGAACTTCTTCCACTCCTCCATCTTCATTCCAGAAAATCAATTTTTGATGTAAAGTGGATGGAATAGCACCCATTCCATGAATCCAATCACGTCCCAAAAGCAAGTTAAAACCAGCCTTTGAAGGAACCACAACAAATAGAGTTGGCCTATTGATAGAACCAACCTCAATTGATAGTAGAACCACACCTCTAACAGAAGAAGTCCTTCCATTAAAATCTGTTACCTCAATGCTACTTTTAATCAGATCTTTTTCAGTCTTTCCAAACTTTTCCATCATTTTTTCAGACATGAGATTAACAGCAGCTCCCCCGTCAACCAAAATCTTATTGACTATCCTTCCATCAACACGAGCCTTGATATGCAGTGGACGCAAGTGTTCCTTATCATTTTCAGTAGGCTTCTCAAATAATCCTCCACCACACATATTGTCATCTAGCAATAAGCATTTGCTTCCAGGAAAAACATCATAATAATCATCTTCTAATGACTCTACTTCCTGAACTTGACTATACTCCTCAGGCAGTATTGACACCACAGCTATAGGTTGCTTAACACCAAATATTGCTTCTAAGCTGTCATCAAAACTAGTGTCAAAATTATCAGTAATTAAATCTTCATTCTTTTCTCCCTTGTTTTCAACCATTACCCTCTTTCCAGCAAGATTCTTCTTGACATTTTTATTGCATGTAGGGTGATTAGAAGAATTGCCTGTTTCTGTAGACTTGGCCATGGTTGACAAAGGAGGCAAATCTACTCCGTGTCCCTTGTATGGATCCAAAGAAACATACTCAGGTATATTCTCTTTCTGCTCAAAAGTTGTAAAAGGAGAATATTTTAAAATATTTTGACAATTTGGCCAAGGAGAATAATTAGGAACCTGTTACATGTTAGGATTATAACAAGAATAAATTGGCTTTGAGGGAATAGGCACATTTTTTGGAATATATATACTACCTCCGTCTTGTACATGATTCATGTTCCATAACTGAGACTCATAGTACCTGGGCTTAAAAGGTTTAGGCTTCACCCATTTGTTTTTTCCTCTTGCAAAAGCAGTAGGTTGATTCTGCACATTTCTCACATTCTGGACCCATTTATTGTTTGAAATTTTGGTGGGAGAAACTCTTGTCTTTTGAGAAAATCCATAAGGTTTTCCATCAATCATGACCACAGTCTTCATCTTCTGGTTGACGGGTTGTACCCCAGTATTGTTGACGCACTTGTTCAAAGGAGTTTGACCGCCCAACTTTTGTTTTTCCTCGGCTATTTTTCGCTTTAGCTCGTTAGTTTCATTTTCTTTTTCAGCAATCTTCTTTCTCAACTCAGTCTTTTCTTTCTCTTCATCTTTGTACTTTTCAAACTCTTTTGTAGCTTCCTTGTCAAAAACAGCATTGCACTTTGGGCACATGGCGATGGTGCTGTGAGATTCTTTAATTCTCAACAAAAAATCTAACAGATCCTCACCAGGACGAGGATAAACTGGCTTCTTATCTTGCTCAAAGATTCTCAAGTCCTTATTTTCATTTTTAGCACTAACCATTGTGGCATCAACTTCTACCATGTTGACTGACAAATTGAATGGCTCGACATAATTTGAGTCAGCAGCAAATGGTTCAGTGTCCACCTTCATAGTAGTTTATCCTCAAACTTCAATCTTCCCTCCTCAATTGCTTTTTGTATCAAGTCCCTGAAACGGACGCAATTATTAGTGGTATGCGAAAATACCTGATGAAACTTACAAAATTTTTTATTCTTTATTTCATCAGCTGAAGGCATCTTTTTTCCTTCTGGTAAAATAAGCTACTTATCTTTTAATAAAACTTCAAATATTTGATCTGCCTTAGAAATATCAAAAGAATAAGTCTTATTTTCAGTTTTGGAATATAAAGAAACCTTTTCTTTTCCTTTAACAGGCTTCAAAGATTTGCATACATAAGGAGGACCCCCACGCAATTCAGCAATATAAACCTCTTTCTCATCTGAATCACTACTATCGGAAAAACAATCCACATATGCAACTTTTTTAGAATCTTTTTTGAAATTTTCTTTTTTTTTAATTTGTTCTATTTGTCTTACTCTTTCAGCTAACTGGGAAAGATCTAAAGTATGTTGATTGACAAGTTTCTTCCTAACTCCAAATTCTAACCCATTAGTAGCCATTTTGACAACTTCAGTTTTCGGAATCGGAGTAAAACACTTATTTCTCATGTTTCTAAATCGCGCCAAATAAGTATCAATGGATTCTCCTTTTGCACGTTTGACAGAGAATAAATCCGTAAGACTAACTTTCAATTCACCTCGGAAAAACTGATCATGAAAATTTCTTTCTAACTGCGCCCAAGAATGAATAGAATTTGGTCTCAAGTTGGAGAACCATGTAAATGCATTTTTTGTTAAAGAAGAAGGAAGTATCTCATCTTGAGATATTCATTAGAAACTGCTTTCCCAATTTCAATAGTATATCGAGCAATATGCTCTACTGTAGACTCATTTTCTTTTCCAGAAAATTTTGCAAGGGATTTTGGAATTTTCCAACCCCTTGGGAGCTCTGCTTGTTGGACACATTCAGGAAAAGCAGACACAAAATATGGCCTATTTAAGCAACCAACATTAAATTTCAAACGGTTTAAAACTTGTTCAACATTTCTTGCTAGATTATAATGCCCCCTAAGTTGTTTTGCCTAAGTCTTTCTAACATATCATCAGCATTTTGACCATGTCTAGGCATATGAACATCATAATTAGGAATTGCTCCACCGTTCTGATTGACATTATCAAATCTTAAACCTTGGTTGTCATTTTCTTCTAAATTTACCACAGTAGCAATCCTATTAACTTGCCTATTTAATTGTTCAATTCTAGTGTTTATATTTTCTAAAAGAGGATTTAAAACTGTCACCATCTGATGAGTTAACATGTTTACTAGATCATGGTGGCTTTCATCCATCTGTTGCCTAATATTTGCTAAAGATCCCACGGTTTGACTAGGTTGATTAACAGGCATTGCTCTTGACATGTCAGGAAATACAGGTCTGGAATTTTCTACCCTAGTGACAGTGGATGTAGTAGAATTAGATGCACTGTTATTTCCTGTATTAATAGAATGTGAAAAATTTTGTTGTGATACGTGTGAACCTGACGCCCCAAAAATAGGTACATTTGACATGCCACATAGATTTTGATAATTGAAAAGTTGAGTAGAGAGGCACAGGCAATCCTTGTGTCACCATGGAGGGGACATACCCCGGTGGCAAGCCATATGGCGGCCACCCCACGGTATTTATGTGAGTTGCATTTAACCCTGTATGGGCATGGCCAACGCCATCATGCCTCACTGATATCAAGGTAGGCTATGCGTTTGAAACCACAGGAGAATTTTCGGATTTATTTCCTCTAATCTCATCACTAGAAGTAGAAGAAGATGCTGCAGAAGTATTTGACATGTCAACTGACACTGATTTTCTTGGCTCTGGACACACGAACTTACCACTGCGCAACCACATACAAATTCAAAACTCCTGATTTTTCTTTTGACAAACTACAATCTATTGACAATGTCCCACCGGGCGTGCTAATTTTTTTTATTCAAATTTTTGTTCCATTGTTAACAACAAATAAATCAACAATTTTCGAGCTTTGTTTCACAATCTTAATTTAAGGAGCGGAAACGACTCCTTTTGTGGATGTCTCAAGGTCTCAATTGTAGTTTCGAAAGTAAAATTAAAAATGAAAAGAAAATATGCAAGGTGCCGGAGGCAAAGTAAAATGCAGAAATTAAAGCAAACAGGAAATTAAAAAGAAAATGAAGGAAGAAACATGAACGTAAAAAAGAAAAAGACGTAAAAGTAGAGGAATTTTATTAATAAAAATTGGAAAAAAGCAAAGTACAAGTGTTTGAGTTCAGAGGAATTACTTAAGATTCCCAATTTTACTCTGTGATGCCAAGGGGCTGAGAGCATTTTTTGGGTTTCTAAGCGTTTTCCAAGAAGAACTGAACTGATTACAATATTTTTCTAAAGCTCTATTTATAGACTAACTTAATGTCAGCTAACAGTTACCATTTGTACACCACTTGCGGAAAATTTGAATTTCTTGTAACTGTTCCCGCACCTCTTGTGAATTTCAAAAGTTAAATAGATAGCTGTTTTACTCAAATTTTAACGCTCCATGTTGATAACTGCTCCTACATATAGCACGTCTTATAATTCAGGCTTAATTCAAATTTTGAATAAAAACTGCTTCTTTGCTAGTGAATTAGAAGCTTCCCCTAATATATTGAATCTGGCATCATAAGTTAATAATAATATTATCTTATATTTATTTACTTAAAACAAATTATTTTTTCCTAAGTGATAATAATTTTTTTCCTAACATAAATACAAAATAAATATGTTAAAAACTTCACTTTTTTATATTTTTAATAAAAACTCTTATTTTGTATATGTAGCACAAGTTAACCAAACTCAATTTTTTGATAAGGCCAAGTAGTTACTACCCATCATGAATGTAGATTTGTTATCTCAAAATTAGCCACACATTTGTTCAGATTTTTCTTTTCCTATAGTGTTGCTGTGTTTGTGAAACACATTTTTTGAAAATTAAACTAAATTTATCCATTACTAATAATCAAATTATTAGAAGATTATAGGAGTTTTAATATGCCAACTTATTCAAGTGTACAACAAAAAAAATATATATATAAATTGAATTCATCAATGTTGATAAAAATAAGATTATAAAAATTGTATCAAGTTTGACAAGTCAAAATTGATTAAATTACAAAAAGAATAGTCAAACTTTTTGACTAAAGTGTATCACAATTATGTTATCATATATTAGCATGTTTATCAACTAGTAAAACAAGTTGCCAACTTGCTATATTAAAATCTTGTAAAGATATTAGTTGGAGTTAATTAAAAATGTCTTAATAATTAAGAAAATTAGTAGATTTAAGTTTATATAAGACATGATATATAATATGATATAGTTCTTAAGTGAAGTTTATAAGCAATATGGAGTTATGTTAAAAATCTTTATTTTCTCTTTATTTGGAAAGTTAATAAAGAATATAAATATGTATTATGGTTGTAGTGTTGTTCCTATTCTTATTATATTATTATTTTATTGTGGATCAATTAGGAGTGTGCATGAGTCGGGTGAAATTAGATTTGATGTGATTTAGACCCGATCTGAAATATATACTGGGCCTATTTTTTAGACCCGAACCCGGCCTTAGATCCGATGAAACTTATACACTTTCGGGTCACGATTATATCGGGTAAAAACCGGGTGAAAACTGGACCGTTAATATTACATTATCTTGATACCTTCTTATAAGTTAGCATGTGAAAATATCTAAATTTCCAAAACTCCAACCATTATTTGACATGGTAAAATTCACTTAGAAAAATATAACAAGAACCAACTCTTCTCTGAAATTAAAGCATAACCATAATCAATACTAATATTGTCTAATAACACAAAATATTTAAATCAATACAAATAACACAATATGATGCATTAGTCTAAAATTTTATGCATTTTAAACATAAAACATTAACTTATAGTCTTATAATAACTAATAACACAATATTAAAGTTTACAATACTTAAATTCCAGATAAGAATAGCCATCATCCATCATTAATAACAAAATATTAATTGTGTATGATGACCGGATCGGGTTTGAGTGATCCGAACTATGGCCCGGATCCGACTCGAAATAATGATCAGGTCTATTTTTGAAATCCTTATCCAATCTTAAACCTGAAAAAATCACACCAAATTAATCTCTAAAGTGTTTAAAACCGAATCGAGTCTTTGGGTCAGATCGGACCATGCACACCCTTAGGATCAACAAAGAGTGGCCATAAACCGCAGTACATTACCGCTATTTATGAAGGAAGATGTATATGAAAACCGTTATATAGCGGATTACTAGGAAAAAAGAATATAGCTAATCCGCTGCTAATTGTAATGGTTTACGTATTTGGGTTACCGACGTGGAATTTTAAAATTGGAAGAATAAAAAATGGAAATAAACCCAATTCATGTTAGAGGCTACGGACAAAATATGGTGAATTAGGGAGTACCATCAAAGTTGTGAATAATAGAATATTTTTGTCAATAAATAATACTTTATGTACACATTTTATTCTCTTATTATTCTTTTAAATTTTTTATATTTTTATTATTATTTTTATTGAATTTAATTTTAATACACTGTTAGTGTAAAGTATTTTACATGTGCATTCTATTATGTACATCACATTAGTAAAAATAACTACTTTTACATTGCTCGTTTAAATGGCCATAAAAAAATAGATGTGATCGCACGACTGTATAAAATACTTTACATTATGAGTGAATCAAAATTAAACTTTACTTTTATTACTGATATATAATTGTGCTATGGATGGATGCCTATTTAATGACTTGGGCCTTTTTCAATAGTGAAGTTTAGTTCCTTAAGACAAACTGAAGTTAATGAAGTTTAAAAGTATAACTTTTGTACGTATATAAATAGAAGCGTGGTATGACGCAAAGAACTTACAAATACACAACAATAATATATAAAATACTCCTCTCTCTCTTTATATATATGTACGCTGCAATATATAACATTAGTGAATATATATATGAATCATCTCTATTATATTAAGATAATAATATTGGTGAATATTAATATTAGAGTTCTCTATTTATACTTCTTTATTTTATATTTATTCTCTCTTCTTTATTTATTTATTTTACAACACATTATCAACACGAGGCTCTGATCAAAATTTAGGAAGACTCAGGTAATAAATTTAAATTATGTTAAAGGTCTCTCATTTTGAATTTAATGCTCTTGATATATCTGAAAATAACTACTTATCATGGATATTAGATGCCGAAATTCATCTTGATTCAATGGATCTTGGAGATACCATTAAGGTTGAAAATAAAGCATCCCAAAAGGATAAAGCCAAAGCCATCGCCATCATCTTCCTTAGTCGTCATCTTGGGAAAAGGTTGAAAAATGAATATCTCATACTAAAAGATCCTATAGATCTGTGGAAGAATCTTGAATAAAGGTATAACAATCAAAAGACAGTGATACTTCCTCAAACCCGATATGAGTGGACACACTTGCGTCTACAGGATTTTAAATTCATAAATGAATATAATTTAGCAATGTTTCGAATTATCTCATGAATAAAATTATGGGAGGAAAAGATAACTAATAATGACATGTTAGAGAAAATTTTTTCGACCTTCCATGCCTCAAATGTGCTCCTGCAATAGCAATATCGAGTAAAAGAATTGAAAAAAAATATTTTGAGCTAATTTCTTTCCTTCGTGTTGCTGAACATAACAACGAATTTCATTTAAGAAATCATGAAGCGCGCCCAACTGGCACTGCCCCATTTCCTGAAGTAAATGCGATAAATTATAACCCCAAAAGAGGTAAATGGCAAGACTTTAGTAAGAAGAAAAATTATGGAAGAAAGAAATTATTTTCACAAGAAAGGATCTCACCAGAAGTGTGATAAAAAAAGAAATAATGGGCAAAATAAATCAACAGATAATAAATATTTTTATTGTGGTGGAAAGGGCCATTGATAACGTACGTGTCGTACCTTAAGGCACTTAGTGGATTTCCACCAAGCATCCTTGAAAAAAAAATAACAAAGAAAAGAGACAAATTTTGTTTCAAAGGATGTTGCTGATAATTATACCACTCATTATGAAGTATTTGATTTCTTTAAAAATCCTGAAGGAAATATTGGTCATTTAATCAATGATGTAAAAGTTTAATATTTAGGTTCGTTAAGTACTGATGTTAATAATAATGTAAAGAATTTCTTATTAAGTTTTATTTTTTATACACTTAAATTTCAAATATAATATATATAAATACTGTTGAATAAAATATTATTATTTATGATTAAGAATTTCAAAATCACTGAATACGTCAAGTTCTAAAATAATAACAACAACAATAATAATAGTAAATCTCTAGTATATGATATTACTTTTATATATAGTGTTACTTAGACAAATAGTCCCATTCAGAAATATAATTTTACCGTGCATGTATTTTTACTTATTTTATGTTATATTATTATTATTATTATTATTATTATTATTATTATTGTTATTATTATTTGTCTTTGAAAAAAATGTTAAGGACATATATCAAGATGTTTGCCTTACAGATTGTGCAAGTTTGTATACCATTCTCAAAAGTAATATATATTTTACTCATCTTGTACAAAAAGAAGAATGTGTTAACACAATTATTGGCTCAGGCAATATGATAGAAGGTTCCAGAAGAGCTATAATTTTATTTCCTGGAGGAACCAATTCATAATAAATAATGCACTAATGTATACTAAGTTTCTAAGAAACTTGTTGAGTTTTGATGAGTCCACATTTGATGAAATATTTTGGCTTGATTTGAATGGATTTCATCATACAAACTCACACTTAATCTCCAAAATAGCATACTTTGGTGTTTGATCCCTAAATTGAACCTAAATGTGAAAACATATATTTTTGTGCTTAAATTGAGCAATTTAATCCCACTTTTATTCCATTCGATGCCGTGATGTGTTTTGTGAGTGATTTTAGGTCAATTAGGCATGAATGACTATGCAAAAGTGGAAGAAAGCATGTACAAAGGGAGAACACATGAAGAAAACAAGGAGGAAGCAAACAGTCAAGTGTGCGTGCGCACAGGAAGAAAACCAGCTAGTGTGCGTATGCACAACCCTCTGTGCATATGCACAGGTGAACATTCAGCGAAGTGTGCGTATGCACACATTTGTGTGTACGCACACATCTGTGCATACGCACACGCCCCTGCACATTAATTCATTAATAAAACACGTGATTCACGATTTTTGGAGGCTTTTGGCCCAATTTGGGAAAACTTGATGCTGAATGGGAGTGCTATATGAAGGGGATATCAACACATATGAAGGTATTAGTTATTATTAGGTTACATTAGGTTTGAGTTTTGTTTTTTTCATTAGTGTAGGAAGCTTTCATAGGAGTAGGAGTAGGGTAGAAATTCTCTCTTAGGGTTTACTAAATTTTTATTGTAACATTTGAAAGCAAGCTTTGATTTTGGATTTTACTCATCTTTATTGTAAGTACTCTTAATTTCCTCTTTAATTACATCATCTTTACTTTCATTTTCCTTTGGTTTAAGTACTTTGTTAATATTTGCAATTTTGAGTTCTTGAAGTTTTGATTGATGAATTTTGTCTCTTATGGTTTATATTTGCTTGATTGCATGTTTATTGTTGATATTGTGAATAGTTGGTTATAGTTTTCATTTTTTCTTTACAATTTTTCATGTTTTGGTTTTATTCCCACCAAGTGTTTGTGAAAATGCCACTTAGTAATTTTGAGTAGATTTTCACACCTTGACTTGGGATTTGAGTTCCTAGGACACTAGAGTCATAATGTCCAACATCTAATGGCAATTTTTGGGTAGTTAGTTGACTCTTGTTTCCATTGACGCTAGCTTTTTACCAATTAATTTGGTAAGTTAGCTAGGATTTATGGATTAAGGTCAATTATACTTGCTTAACTTACTCCTCGATGCTAGGGGTTGACTAAGCAAGATTGACTCATCATAGTTGCCATAGTTGTGGTTATGACGATGATAGGATTCCTTGGATCCTCTTATTCCCAAGTCAAAACTCTTTTATGCATTATATCATTTTCACTAGTTTTGACCTTGCTTCCATTTTGATTGCATTAATTCCAATTTTGATCATCTCTTATCTTTCGTTCTTTGATTTCAAAAACCCTTTGTCCTCACAACCGAAAGCATAACACTTCAATTGCATTCCTAGGGAGAACGACCCGAGTTTTAACTACTCTCGGTTAATTGTTTTGTATTGGAAAAGATTAAACTTTGATTGATGGTTGATTGTCGGGTTGGGACTATACTTGCAATGCCAAATCTTATTTTGTGATAAAATTCCTAACCCGCTTTAGGCTACTCATCAAGTTTTTGGCACCGTTACCAGGGAAGGCAATTGGTGTTATATCTTAGGTTGTTGTAAATATGTCAATGATGTAAATAGCTTACTTTTTGGTTATTTGGTTGTTTTTGTTAATATTTAGGTGTTTATTTTTCTTTTTTATTAATGTCTTTTGCTTTTATTTTCTGCATTCTCTATGAAGCTATAACCCTTGTTGCTTGGAGCTTGGTTGCGAGTATTTTTTGTAGGGTATAATGAATTCAAGTTGGGATTGCTTCATGGAGTGGGAGAATCAATTTAGGGAGGAATCATTTGCGTATGAGCAACACTCATGGCAATCACCTCCCCCATACTACAACGAGCCAAACCCTCCCCTATGTGAATATCAAACCCAAAGATATAAAAGATACCCCATACATAACTGATGAGCGGATATTTTATACCCTTTTTGGCATTGTTTTTACATAGTTTTTAGTATATTTTAATTATTTTTTATTATATTTTTATTAGTTTTTATGCAAAAATCACAATTCTGGACTTTACTACGAGTTTGTGTATTTTTCTGTAATTTCAGGTATTTTCTGGCTGAAATTGAGGGACCTGAGCAAAAATCTGATTCAGAGGCTAAGAAAGGACTGTAGATGCAGTTGGATTCTGACCCTCCTGCACTCGAAGTGGATTTTCTGGAGCTACAGAAGCCCAATTGGCGCGCTCTCAATTGCGTTGGAACGTAGACATATTGGGCTTTCCATCAATAAATAATAGTCCATACTTTGCCTGAGATTTGATGGCCCAAACTGGCATTAAACGCCAGCTGGAAATTTTCTGGCGTAAAACACCAGAACTGGCACACTTCTTGGCGTTAAACGCCCATTTTGGCGCCCAGGGTGGTGTTTAACTCCAATTTGAGGCATATGCACGTGAAAGCTTGAAAGCTCAGCCCAAACACTCACCAAGTGGGCACCGAAAGTGGATTTCTACACTATCTGCACTTATTTACTAATTTTCTGTAAACCTAAGTTACTAGTTTAGTATAAAAACTACTTTTAGAGATTCATTTAGCAACTCATGACATTTTTACATCTCATATTATATCTTTGACGGCATGAGTCTCTAAACCCCATAGGTGGGGGTGAGGAGCTCTGCTGTGTCTCAATGGATTAATGCAATTACTACTGTTTTCTATTCAATCACGCTTGATTCTGTTCTAAGATACTCACTCGTACTTCAATAGGAAGAATATGATGATCCATGACACTCATCATCATTCTCAAATCTATGAACGCGTGCCTGACAACCACTCCCGTTCTATCTGAGCTCAACGTAGTCATTGGACGACAGCTTGAGTGTGTATCTCTTGGGTTTCTGATCCACGGACTGAGTCCGTGAGATTAGAACCTTCGTGGTAGAGGCTAGAACCAATTGGCAGCATTCCTGGGATCTAGAAAGTCTAAACCGTGTCTGTGGTATTCCGAGTAGGATCTGGAAAGGGATGACTGTGACGAGCTTCAAACTCACGAATGTTGGGCGCAGTGACAGTGTGCAAAAGGATAGAGAGATCCTATTCCGACAGTAGTGGGAACTGACAGATGATTAGCCGTGCGGTAGATGTACCTGGTATTTTTCATCCGAGACGAGCAATCCGACAGTTGATTAGCTGTGCAGAAACTGTGCCTGGTATTTTTCATCCGAGAGGATCATACAGCTTGCCATTGAAGGAAGCCATGCGTGTTTGGAGAAGAAGATAGTAAGAAAGCAGAGATTCAGACGACAGAGCATCTCTGGAACCTCAACCTGTTCCTCATTACTGAATCACAAGTACCTTTTATTTCATGTTATTTATTTTTCATAAACAAAATCATTTTTATCATTAATCTCCTGACTAAGATTTACAAAATAACCATAGCTTGCTTCAAGCCGGCAATCCCCGTGGGATCGACCCCTACTCACGTAAGGTATTACTTGGACGACCCAGTGCACTTGCTGGTTAGTTGTGCGGAGTTGTGAAAAGTGTGATCACAATTTCGTGCACCAAGTTTTTAGCACCGTTGCTGGGGATTGTTCGAGTTTGGACAACTGACGGTTCATCTTGTTGCTTAGATTAGGATAAATTTATCTTTTTGGTTTAGAGTCACTAAATTTGAGTCTTTTATTTTCTTTTCAAAAATCTTTCAAAAATCTTATTTTTCTTTATTAATCTTTAATTTTTCTTTGAGTCTTTTATTATTGTTTTTGTTAACATTTTAAAATTCTTGTTTTCTTTTTCTAGATTTTTTTTCGAAAATTTTTAATAACTAAATAAAAATCAATAACCTCATAATTGAGTCTTCTGTTTGAGTTTAGTTTCATGTTTTAAGTTTGGTGTCAATTGCATGTTTTTATTTTCCTTCAATTTTTCGAATTGTGTTTTCTTATTATTCTTCATATTTTCGAGTTTTATGTTCCTTGTTCTTTCTTGATCTTCAAGTTGTTCTTGTTTATTTTCCTTGTTTGATCTTTAGTTTTTCTTGTTTTGTGTTTTTCCTTATTTTTCTTGTGCATTTTCGAATTATTAGTGTCCAAAGTATAAAAAATTTTAGGTTTGGTGTCCTTTGTGTTTTTAATTCCTTAAAAATTTTCAAAAATTTGTTCTTGGTGTTCATCTTGATCTTCAAGTTGTTCTTGGTGTTCATCTTGACCTTCAAGTTGTTCTTGGTTGTTTTCTTTGTTTTGATCTAAAAATTTTAAGTTTGGTGTCATTTTATTGTTTTTTTCTTTCCTTATTAAATTAAAAAATATCTTTTCTCTTTATTTTAATTGATTTTTTCGAAATTTACATAAAAAATTTCAGATTTTTATTTTAAAATTTTTATCTTATCTTATCTTAGTTTTAAATTTCAAAATTCAAATCTTTTTCAAAAATCATATCTTTTTCAAAATCTTATCTTATCTTATTTCAAATTTCAAATTTCAAAAATTTAAAAAAAAGTTCATAATTTAATTTTCAAATTCAAATTTAAATTTCAAAACTTTTTAATTTAAAAACTTATCTTCTCTTACCTAACTTATCTTATCTTTTCTAATCTCAAATCTTAAAATCAAATTTTTTTCAAATCTTTTCTCTTATTTATTTTCTTACAAGTATATTTAATTTTAAGACATATATTTTTCAAAACTTACTAACGACTTTCTCTCTCTTCTTTTTTCGAAAATCATATCCAAAATTTTTTAAATCTTTTTAATTAATTAATCATCTTAGTATTCGAATTATATTATCTTTTTCTTTTAGTTTTCGAAACTTATATTCTATTCTCTAATTATTTTATTTTATTTTATTTTAAATTCGGTTTATCCCTAATTAAATAAAATAAAAACAAAAATATTTTTTTATTTCTTTTTTATTTATTTTTCGAAAAAAAAGGGGGAGAATAAAATTTTTTATTTACAATCCACATCATCTCCCTTTCTCCATTATGGACCTAAGTGGAAATGAACAGTCCAGAAGGACTCTGGGGTCATATGCTAACCCCACTATTGCTTCATATGGGAGTAGCATCTATATACCCCCCATCAGAGCTAGCAATTTTGAGTTAAATCCTCAGCTCATTAACATGGTGCAGCAAAATTGCCAGTATTCCAGTCTTCCACAGGAAGAACCTACTGATTTTCTGGCACAATTCTTACAAATTGCTGACACAGTACATGATAAAGAAGTAGATCAGGATGTCTATAGATTATTACTGTTTCCATTTGCTGTAAAAGATCAAGCTAAGAGGTGGTTAAATAAACAACCCACAGCAAGTATAAGAACATGGAAACAGTTATCAGACAAATTTCTGAATCAATATTTCCCTCCAAAAAGGATGACACAGTTAAGGCTGGACATCCAAGGCTTTAAACAAGAGGATAATGAATCCCTTTATAATGCCTGGGAGAGGTACAGAGAGATGCTAAGAAAATGCCCCTCTGAAATATTTTCAGAATGGGTGCAGTTAGACATCTTCTACTACGGGCTTATAGAAAAGGCCCAGATGTCCCTAGACCACTTAGCTGGTGGATCTATACACATGAGAAAGACAATTGAAGAGGCTCAAGAGCTCATTGATACAGTTGCTAGAAATCAACATCTGTACTTAAGCAGTGAGTCCTCCATGAAAGAAGAGGCTAAAGCAGTATCCACTGAACTTAGTCCTCCAGAACACGTTGAATTCAATCAGCAATTGCTTCTTATAATAAGACAGTTAGCAGAATTTAAAGAGATGCTACAAGACACTAAAAATGCTAACAAGAATATGGAAGCACAATTGGATCAGACAAGACAACAGCTATCTAAATAGATAACAGAAGAGTGCCAAGCTGTTCATTTAAGGAGTGGAAAAACACTGAATGTATCAACTCAAGGCAGCAAAAAGCCAAGAAAGGAACAACTGACAGAGAATGACTAATTCGCTGCCCAAAATCCCTCTGAGGACAGTAAGAGCCCAAAGAGGAATGATTCTGATGTTCAAATGCTAGAAAAGGGTGGAAAAGTGGCGTTAAACGCCCAATGGATAGCCAACTCTGGCGTCCAAACGCCAGAAAAGGGTGGCAATCTGGCGTTGGACAGCCAACTCTGGCGTCCAAACGCCAGAAAAGGGTGGCAATCTGGCGTTAAACGCCCATGCAGCACCCAATTCTGGCGTTCAAACGCCAATAAGGGATCAGACACCTGCAAGTGCTGATGATAACCCCCTTAGGCAGGCTTCTCCAACCACTTCTGTAGGAAGTAAACCTGCAGCAACTAAGGTTGAAGAATATAAAGCCAAGATGCCTTATCCTTAGAAACTCCGCCAAGCGGAACAAGATAAACAATTTGCCCGCTTTGCAGACTATCTCAGGACTCTTGAAATAAAGATTCCGTTTGTAGAGGTACTTGAGCAAATACCCTCTTATGCTAAGTTCATGAAAGAGATCTTAAGTCATAAGAAGGATTGGAGAGAAACTGAAAAAGTTTTTCTCACTGAAGAATGCAGTGCAGTCATTATGAAAAGCTTACTAGAGAAGCTTAAGGATCCCGAAAACTTTATGATACCATGCACATTAGAGGGTGCTTGTACCAAGACAGCTCTATGTGATCTTGGGGCAAGTATCAATCTAGTACCTGCATCCACTATCAAAAGGCTTGGTTTGACTGATGAAGTTAAACCAACCTGGATATGCCTCCAACTTACTGATGGCTCCATTAAAATTCCATCAGGCATAATTGAGGACATGATTGTCATGGTTGGGCCATTCACCTTTTCCACCGACTTTGTAGTGCTGGAAATGGAGGAGCACAAGAGTGCAACTCTCATTTTAGGAAGACCATTCCTAGCAACTGGACGAACCCTCGTTGACGTCCAAAAAGGGGAGATAACCCTGAGAGTTAATGAGGATGAGTTTAAGATGAATGCTGTCAAAGCTATGCAGCATCCAGACATATCAAAAGATTGCATTAGCGCTGGTGCACGAAATCGTGATTATTCATTCCTTGGTAACGGCGCCAAAAAAACTTAATACGCACGTTCATAATCTTAGTTCTTTTTCACAACTTCGCACAACTAACCAGCAAGTGCACTGGGTCATCCAAGTAATAAACCTTACGTGAGTAAGGGTCGATCCCACGGAGATTGTTGGCTTGAAGCAAGCTATGGTCATCTTGCAAATCTCAGTCAGGCGGATTCAAATGGTTATGGTGAATTGATAGTTAAAATATAACTAAAATATAAAATAGGATAGAGATACTTATGCAATTCATTGGTGAGAGTTTCAGATAAGCGTATGGAGATGCTTTTGTTCCTTCTAAACCTCTGCTTTCCCACAGCTTTCATCCAATCACTCATACTCCTTTCCATGGCAAGCTGTATGTTGGGCATCACTGTTGTCAATGGCTACATCCCATCCTCTCAGTGAAAATGGTCCAAATGCGCTGTCACCGCATGGCTAATCATCTGTCGGTTCTCGATCACGCTAGAATAGGATCCAGTGATCCTTTTGCGTCTGTCACTACGCCCAGCACTCGTGAGTTTGAAGCTCGTCACAACCATCCCTTCCCAGATCGTACCCGGAATACCACAGATAAGGTTTAGACTTTTCGAATCTCAAGAATAGCTGCCAATAATTCTAGCCTATACCACGAAGACTCTGATCGTAAATCAGGAGGCTAAGAGATATGCATTCAAGCTTACTTTCATGTAGAACGGAAGTGTTTGTCAGGCACGCATTCATAAGTGAGAATGGTGATGAGCGTCACATAATCATCACATTCATCATGTTCTTGTGTGCGAATGAATATCTTAGAGAAGAAATAGGCTTGAGTTGAATAGAAAAACAATAGTACTTTGCATTAATTCATGAGGAACAGCAGAGCTCCACACCTTAATCTATGGTGTGTAGAAACTCTAACGTTGAAAATACATAAGAACAAGGTCTAGGCATGGCCGAATGGCCAGCCTCCCCAAATGGCATATGAATTCAAAAATAGGGAAAAAGACCGATCCCTGATCAAGGATGATCAAAAGATGTAAAATAAATCACTAAAGTAGTTTTTATACTAAACTAGTAGCTAGGGTTACATAAGATAAGTAAATGATGTAGAAATCCACTTCCGGGCCCACTTGGTGTGTGCTTGGGCTGAGCATTGAGCTTTCATGTATAGAGACTCTTTTTGGAGTTAAACACCAGGTTGTAGCATGTTTCTGGCGTTTAACTCTGATTTGCAACCTGTTTCTGGCGTTTAACTCCAGAATAGGGCAGAAAGTTGGCGTTTGAACGCCAGTTTGCGTCATCAAAACTTGGGCAAAAGATGGACTATTATATATTGCTGGAAAGCCCTGGATGTCTACTTTCCAACGCAATTGAGAGCGTTCCAATTGGGTTTCTGTAGCTCCAGAAAATCCACTTCGAGTGCAGGGAGGTCAGAATCCAACAGCATCTGTAGTCCTTCTTCAGCCTCTGAATAAGATTTTTGCTCAAGTCCCTCAATTTCAGCCAGAAATTATCTGAAATCATAGAAAAACACACAAACTCCTAGTAAAGTCCAGAAATGTGATTTTTCTTTAAAAACTAATAAAATTATATTAAAAACTAACTAAATCATACTAAAAACTATGTAAAAACAATGCCAAAAAGCGTATAAATTATTCGCTCATCACAACACCAAACTTAAATTGTTGCTTGTCCCCAAGCAACTGAAAATCAAATAGGATAAAAAGAAGAGAATATACTATAAATCCCAAAATATCAATAAAACTTAGCTCCAATCAGATGAGCGGGACTAGTAGCTTTTTGCCTCTGAATAGTTTTGGCATCTCACTTTATCCTTTGAAATTCAGAATGATTGGCATCTATAGGAACTCAGAATTCAGATAGTGTTATTGATTCTCCTAGTTCAGTATGTTGATTCTTGAACACAGCTACTTTATGAGTCTTGGCCGTGGCCCTAAGCACTTTATTTTCCAGTATTACCACCGGATACATAAATGCCACAGACACATAATTGGGTGAACCTTTTCAGATTGTGACTCAGCTTTGCTAAAGTCTCCAATTAGAGGTGTCCAGGGTTCTTAAGCACACTCTGTTTTTGCTTTGGACCTCGACTTTAACCGCTTAGTCTCAAGCTTTTGGCTTGACACCTTCACGCCACAAGCACATGGTTAGGGACAACTTGGTTTAGCCGCTTAGGCCATGATTTTATTCCTTTGGGCCCTCCTATCCACTGATGCCAAAGCTTTGGATCCCTTTTACCCTTGCCTTTTGGTTTTATGGGCTATTGGCTTTTTCTGCTTGCTTTTTTTCTTTTTCTTTCTCTTTTTTTTCGCTAGCTTTGCTCTATTCACTGTTTTTTCTTGCTTCAAGAATCATTTTTATGATTTTTCAGATCATCAAATAACATTTCTCATTTTTAATCATTCTTTCAAGAGCAAAAAATTTTAACATTCATAAACAACAAATTCAAAAGACATATGCACTATTCAAGCATTCATTCAGAAAATAAAAAGTATTGTCACCACATCAAAATAATTAAACTAGTTTCAAGGATAAATTCGAAATCATGTACTTCTTGTTCTTTTGTGATTAAATTAGTGTTTAATACATAGACACTTAAACACTAATGATCATATAGTAAAGACACAAACATAAATAAAACATAAGGCTCAAGAACCGAAAAACAGGAAAATAAGAACAAGGAGATTAAGGAATGGGTCCACCTTAGTGAGCGTGGCGTCTTCCTCTTCTTGAAGAACCAATGGTGCTCTTGAGCTCCTCTATGTCTCTTCCTTGTCTTTGTTGCTCCTCCCTCATAGCTCTTTGGTCTTCTCTAATCTCATGGAGAATGATGGAGTGCTCTTGGTGTTCCATCCTTAGTTGTCCCATGTTGGAACTTAATTCTCCTAGGGAGGTGTTGATTTGCTTCCAATAGTTTTGTGGAGGGAAGTGCATCCCTTGAGGCATCTCAGGGATTTCATGGTGAGGAATTTCCTCATGCTCTTGTTGAGGTCCATGATCTCTTGTTTGCTCCATCCTTTTCTTAGTGATGGGCTTGTCCTCATCAATGAGGATAACTCCCTCTATGTCAATTCCAACCGAATTATAGAGGTGGCAAATGAGGTGAGAAAAGGCTAACCTTGCCAAAGTGGGGGACTTGTCAGCTACCTTGTAGAGTTCTTGAGGTATAATCTTATGAACTTCCACTTCCTCCCTAATCATGATACTATGGATCATGATGGCCTGGTCTACAGTAACTTCAGACCGGTTGTTAGTAGGAATAATTAAGCGTTGGATGAACTCCAACCATCCTCTAGCTACAGGCTTAAGGTCCGATCTTCTCAATTGAACCGGCTTGCCTCTTGAGTCAACATTCCATTGAGCTCCTTCCACACATATGTCCATGAGGACTTGGTCCAACCTTTGATCAAAGTTGACCCTTCTAGTGTAGGGGCATGCATTTTCTTGCATCATTGGCAAGTTGAACGCTAACCTTACATTTTCCAGACTGAAATCTAAGTATTTTCCCCGAACCATTGTAAGCCAGTTCTTTGGGTTTGGGTTCATACTTTGATCATGGTTCCTAGTGATCCATGCATTTGCATAGAACTCTTGAACCATTAAGATTTTGACTTGTTGAATAGGATTAGAGAGAACTTCCCATCCTCTTCTTCTAATCTCTTGTCGGATCTCTGGATACTCGCTCTTTTTGAGCTTAAAAGGGACCTCAGGGATCACCTTCTTCTTGGCCACAACTTCATAGAAGTGGTCTTGATGGACCTTTGAGATGAATCTCTCCATCTCCCATGACTCAGAGGTGGAAGCATTTGCCTTCCCTTTCCTCTTTCTTAAGGTTTCTCTGGCCTTAGGTGCCATTGATGGTTATGGAAAAATAAAAAGCAATGCTTTTACCACACCAAACTAAAAAGGTTTGCTCGTTCTCGAGAAAAAGAAGAAAGAAAGTAGTAGAAGAAGAAGAAAATGGAGGAGATGGAGTGAGAGAGTGTATTCGGCCAAGGGGGAGAAGTAGTGGTTGTGATGTGTGAAAATGAAGTAGTGTTAAGGGGTTTATATAGGGGTGGGGGGAATGTTAGATTTTGGCCATTAGGGTTGGGTTTGGGAGGGAAAGGAATTTGAATTTGGAGGTAGGTGGGGTTTATAGGGAAGAGGTAATAAGGTGATTGGTGAAGGGTATTTGGGGAAGAGGTAATAAGGTGATTGGTGAAGGGTATTTGGGAAAGAGTGTTATGAGAAGGTGTGAAGAGGAGAGAAGAAGAGGTGTGGTAGATGGGGATTCTGTGAGGTCCACAGATCCTGAGGGGTCAAGGACTTAGCATCCCTGCTCCAAGTAGGCGTGCAAAACGCCCTTAGAATGCATGTTTGGCGTTAAACGCCAGCTTGCTGCTTGTTTCTGGCGTTTAACGCCAGCTTTTCTCCCATTCTTGGCGTTAAACGCCAATTCCATGCTCTGTTCTGGCGTTAAACGCCAGTCTGATGCTTATTTCTGGCGTTTAACGCCAGCTTTATGCCTCTTTCTGGCGTTAAACGCCAGTTTGATGCTTCTTACTGACGTTTAAACGCCAGTAAGCTCTTCCTCCAGGGTGAGCTATTTTTAATGCTGTTTTTCATTCTGTTTTTGATTTTTTAGTAGTTTTTGTGACTTCACATGATCATCAACTTACAGAAAATATAAAATAGTGAAAGAACTGGAAGATTGATGGTTTAGAAGTTATAGTAAACTCTCGTTGCAAGTATTGTTACTAAACCAAGCAATTAACCTTTCTTACAAACGTTTTGGTTGTCACAAGTAACAAACCCCTTAAAAATTGATAACGGAAGTATTCAAACCTCGGATCGTCTTCTCAAGGAACTGCAAGGAAGTATGTTCTTATTATTGGTTATGAAGATTGTAAATTGGGGTTGTGAAGATGAGGAACAAGTAATTTAAATTGCAATTAAAATAGGTAAAAGACTGTAAAATAAATAAATAACTGTAAAAACATACTTTTGGTAAGGTGTGAGAAATTGGAAGTCCTATCCTAGTTATCCTTATCAATGATGATGAAAATTGAACCTTAATACCACTTAGTTAACCTTTGCTAGAGCAAGGGAAGGTTAAGTGACTAATTTGTTAGATCCTCAAATCCTAGTTAATCCCTAAGGAAAGATTGGGATTATTGAAGTTCAATTCAATTAGCAAAGATAACGATTATCAATCATGTTGAGTTTGATAACTCCTGAGTTACTGATTTCTTAACCAAGACCAAAAGGGAAAAGTAAATCTACTGGAATAAAAATGTCTTTAGATTGGAAGCAACAATAATATAAATAAAAGAGAGCAATAATAAACTGAAATACCTCAAATAACATTAACCAAAAGAATAATCTGTAACATAGAAGAATTCATAAATTAAATTGAGAAAATAAATAAAAAGGAATATTGAACCTGTGATGAAGAAGAAATAATCCTAAATCCTAAAACTAAATTCTAAGAGAGAGGAGGGAACCTCTCTCTCTAAAACTACATCTAATCCTAAAATTGTGAATATGAAAGCATGATTATGAATGGATGCATTCCCCCACTTTATAGCCTCTAATATGTATTTTCTGGGCCGAAAACTGGGTCAAAAATAGCCCAGAAATCGCTCCCTGCGATTTCTGTTACGTTCAGGTCGCGGGCAAGTGACACGGAGGCGTCGTCCATGCGTCCGCGCGGATTGAAGTTCGCAGATGCGACGCGGGCGCGTCATTCACGCGTTTGCGTCGCCTAACTTTGGGGCAGCTATGGCAAATTATATATCAAATCGAAGCACCGGACATTAGCTTTCCAACGCAACTGGAACCGCGTCGTTTGGACCTTTGTAGCTAAAGTTATAGCCGTTTGAGTGCGAAGAGGTCAGGCTGGACAGCTTAGCAGTTTCTCCAACTTCTTGTATTCCTTCCACTTTTGCATGATTCCTTTCTATCCTCTGAGCCATTCCTGCCCGGTAATCTCTGAAATCACTTAACACATATATCAAGGCATCTAATGGTGATAAGAGAGGATTAATATTAGCAATATAAAGGCCAAAGAAGCATGTTTTCAATCATAGCACAAAATCAGGAAGGAAGACATAAAGCATGCGATTAGTATGAATAAATGGGTAAAGAGTTGATAAAAACCACACAATTGAGCACAAGATAAACCATGAAATAGTGGTTTATCAACTTCCCCACACTTAAACATTAGCATGTCCTCATGCTAAGCTCAAGAGAAGCTATAAAGGTGAAGAGGAGTAGTAGAATGTATAAAATGCAACCTATCTATATGAATGCAACTACATGCAAAATGATTCTACCTACTTGGTTAAAAATAAATAAGTTCTCCAAGACAAACATGAATCAGATTTCACTAATTTAAATTATACAATAAAAGACAAGTAAACTTGTAAGAAGATAGCTCATGAAAGCAGGGAACATAGAATCAAGCATTGAACCCTTACTGGTAATGTATATCACTCTGATCTCTCAAGTGTCTAGGGTTAATCACTCTATTCTTCTCTAATCATGCCTTCTAAACCTTGTTCTTCATCTAACCAATCAATAAATATTTAGCATACTAATGCAAACATCATGAGATCTTTTCAAGGTTGTAATGGGGCTAAGGTAAGGGTGAGGATATATGTATGGCCAAGTGAGCTATAATATGAATCTTTAATTAGCCTAAGCTCTAATATACATATACTCTATATACTTTTAAATTCATGCCTAGCTACCCATAATTCCCACTTTTATATGATTCCCATACTCATGTACCAAAATTTTGATATTTCTTTACTTTTATCACACGTGCATTGATCTTTTTATTAACTTAGCATTGGGATAATTTTGTCCCCTTATTTATTTACTTATTTATTGAATATTTTTGGATTTTTCTCTCTTTTTTTTTTGTAGAGAAATAAACATAGCTTATCAATGCACATGGATTTTCTATTATTTTTCTATTTTGGTTTTTCATGAGTAGGTTCCCAAATTCCAAATATTCAAATAAATTAGAAACATGATACATTCCCTTATTAACCCATGTTCCCACACTTAGTTGAGCACAATCTCTATCTTAAGCTAACCAAAGATTCAATTGGGGTTTTTAATTTGTTTTTCTGCTTAAGGCTAGTGATGTGGTAAAATATAGAATAAATGGGATTAAAAAGGCTCAAGGTGGCAAACAAAGGTGATTGAAAGGGTAGGCTTATTTGGGATAAGTGAGTAAAAATCAGATAATGGCCTCAATCATATGCAAGCATGTAAATACACTAAATCTTGGACATATAGAATGGAACAAAGCAAAGGTTGCAATCATAGTGAAGAAAACACACAAGAATAAAAAATTATGGTTAAATACTGTAACCATGTAAATAAGCTCAAAATCTCACATGTGTGTTCTTTGGCTCAAAAACCATGTTCCAAATATAATTTCAAACAAGTTTTAACATAAAAATTTTTTCAATTTAAATTAGTGAAATTTTTCAAAGATAGGGTCTTAAAAGAATTTTATTACTTTAACCAAGTAGTAACTAGATGCATAAAATCAAACAAATATGCAAATGCAACAACTAATTTAGCAAAGAAAATTAAACATTGGTGCTAAAATATGAAGTGACTAACCCATGGAAGTCGGTATCGACCTCCCCACACTTAAAGATTGCACCGTCCTCGGTGCATGTTAAGATGTGCAGGTGGACGGGCTATTCCAACTGGCGCTTTTCTCTGAAGATTTTACAGATGGACTTGTCTGTCTCGCCATGTAAACGTCTTCCGGTTCTCTTCCTGGTGGCCATCCTGAAAGAAAAAGGGAAGAAAGGTAACCCAATAATAAAGATAAGAAAATAAATGAAGTATGGTTGGGTTAATGCCAAATGATAAGGGTCTCATTTACATGGAAGCTTCAACATGTACGTGAGAAAACAATATAAGCACATGCATACTAGTGGTGCAAAATTTGCAACAAAGGAGAGGAAAATGTGGGTAATGCAAGATAGTATAAGTTCATATCAATGCAAGAGAAGTACAAGTATCATAAAAGATTAGCATTGATTTAAATAATGTTACCCAATCAGAATAAAACAAGTCATAAGCACTAAGATAATACCAGAAAAGATATAACAGTTGAATAAGAACATTTGAACACCAATGGTAAAATAATAAATTTAGAAAAGAAAATAAAAATATACAAAATTAAAATGCAATGAATGAAAGTATGCAAATAAATAAAATAAAATAAAATATAAGAAGAATGAGAAGGGAAAGAAATAAAGTAAGAAAGAAAGAAGAAAGAAGAAAATATAGAAGAAATTAGGATTGGGGAAGAAAAGATAAGATAATTGGATGATCTGGATAAGCTGTGCGGCGCAAGCGCGCGGACGCGTGGGGGACGCGGTCACGTGACTTGTGCTTAAATTAATCGACGCGGTCGCGTAGGTCATGCGGACGCGTGACGCACTTTGTGCTACTGGCGCGAGGGCAGCCTCGCGCTCGCACAACTCTCTGTTCAAAATGCATTATTGCCAAATATCAGGGTGATGCGGTCGCGTGGTCGACGCGATCGCGTGAGTGGTCATGACAGGGATGTGACGCAGACGCGTGATCCATGCGTCCGTGTGGTAAGGCTGGGCGTTCAGCACTAGTCCAGCACTACTCCAGCATAACTTTCGGCTATGCACCCTTTTCACGTCGACTTTCATGTCACGCGGCCGCGTGGGTGACGCGGTCACGTGGGAGGCCAAAGTTCCCACATGACACGGACGCGTGGATCAATTTGTGCCAAAGGCACGCCTCCAGCCACGCTATCGCGTGACTCTCTGTTCGATTTTTTCTTCCCAATGCACTGGCGACGCGGACGCGTCAGTGACGCTGCCGCGTCGCGTGCGAGCTTCCTTTTTTTTTTTTTTAATAATGCAGTATGCAGAATGCAATGCTAATATGAATGTTATGCATGATTCCAGGTCAAATGAAATAAAATAAAACTTAAAAACAAACAAAACAGACTAGAATTAAAACTGAAAAAGGAACGATCATACCATGGTGGGTTGTCTCCCACCTAGCACTTTTAGTTAAATTCCTTAAGTTGCACATTTGGTGAGCTCCCTGTTATGGTGGGTTGTGCTTGAACTCATCCAGGAATCTCCACCAATGTTTGTATCTCCAGTAACCTCCGGGGTCCCAAACTAGGCATGTAAAGCCCTTAAGAAGCTTCAAACAGATTCTTAGGCTCCCGGGGTGACAAATGTTAGAGCAGATTCCAGGATCCCAAATCTTGCTTTTACACCCATTTTTGTCGGGATTTGTATTTTTCCAGCTGGGTGATAAGTAATTTAAATTCTCACTACAGCTTGATGAGCGGATAATTTATATGCTTTTTGGCATTGTTTTTAGTATGTTTTTAGTAGGATCTAGTTACTTTTAGGGACGTTTTCATTAGTTTTTATGTTAAATTCACATTTCTGGACTTTACTATGAGTTTGTGTGTTTTTCTGTGATTTCAGGTATTTTCTGACTGAAATTGAGGGACTTGAGCAAAAATCAGATTCAGAGGTTGAAGAAGGACTGCTGATGCTGTTGGATTCTGACCTCCCTGCACTCAAAGTGGATTTTCTGGAGCTACAGAACTCAAAATGGCGTGCTTCTAATTGCGTTGGAAAGTAGACATCCAGGGCTTTCCAGCAATATATAATAGTCCATGCTTTGGCCAAGAATAGATGATGCAAACTGGCGTTCAACGCCAGCTCTCTGCCCAATTCTGGCATCCAGCGCCAGAAAAGGATCCAAAACCAGAGTTGAACGCCCAAACTGGCACAAATGCTGGCGTTCAACTCCAAGAAGGACCACTACACGTGCAACACTCAAGCTCATCCCAAGCACACACCAAGTGGGCTCCGGAAGTGGATTTATGCATCAATTACTTATTTCTGTAAACCCTAGTGACTAGTTTATTATAAATAGGACCTTTTACTATTGTATTAGACATCTTTGGATGCCTGGTTCTTAGATCAGAGGGGCTGGCCATTCGGCCATGCCTGGACCTTTCACTTATGTATTTTTAACGGTAGAGTTTCTACACTCCATAGATTAAGGTGTGGAGCTCTGTTGTTCCTCAAAGATTAATGCAAAGTACTACTGTTTTCTATTCAATTCATCTTATTTCACTTCTAAGATATTCATTCGCACTTCAACCTGAATGTGATGAACGTGACAATCATCATCATTCCCCATGAACGCGTGCCTGACAACCACTTCCGTTCTACTTTCGATTGAATGAGTGTCTCTTAGATCTCTTAACCAGAATCTTCGTGGTATAAGCTAGATTGATGGCGGCATTCAAGAGAATCCGGAAAGTCTAAACCTTGTCTATGGTATTCTGAGTAGGATTCAATGATTGAATGACTGTGATGAGCTTCAAACTCGCGATTGCTGGGCGTAGTGACAGACGCAAAAGGATAGTAAATCCTATTCCAGTATGATCGAGAACCGACAGATGAATAGCCGTGCCGTGACAGGGTGCGTTGACCATGTTCACTGAGAGGATAGGATGTAACCATTGACAAGGGTGATGCCTCCAGACGATTAGCCGTGCCGTGACAGGGCATTTGGATCATTTTCCCGAGAGAAGATGGAAAGTAGCCATTGACAATGGTGATGCATTACATAAAGCAAGCCATGGAAAGGAGTAAGACTGATTGGATGAAGATAGCAGGAAAGCAGAGGTTCAGAGGAACGAAAGCATCTCTATTCGCTTATCTGAAATTCTCACCAATGATTTACATAAGTATTTCTATCCCTGTTTTATTAATTATTTTTGAAAACCCCATTACTATTTTATATCTGCCTGACTGAGATTTACAAGGTGACCATAGCTTGCTTCATACCAACAATCTCCGTGGGATTCGACCCTTACTCACGTAAGGTATTACTTGGACGACCCAGTGCACTTGCTGGTTAGTTGTGCGAAGTTGTGAACCATGGTATTGGCATCATGTTTTTGGCGCCATTACCAGGGAAAGAAAGAGCGATGAATTTTACATAATTAAAGTGTAATCACAATTTCTCCGCACCAAGTTTTTGGCGCCATTGCCGGGGATTGTTCGAGTTTGGACAACTGACGGTTCATCTTGTTGCTCAGATTAGGTAATTTTGTTTTTGTTTTCTTTTCAAAAAAAATTTTCAAAAAAAATCTTTCAAAAATTTTCTCATCTGTTTTCGAAAAAAAAAAGTTTTCAAAAATATATTTTTCTTCAAAATTTTTAAGAATGGATTCTAGTGTTTCATGAAGCATGTTGAAGCCTGGCTGGCTGTAAGGCCATGTCTCAATTCTTTTGGACTCAAGAGAAGAGCTTCTTTATCTTTCTTAGCAAATTGGCTACTGAATGTAAAGTTCTGCTAAAGCTTGACTGGCTATTAAGCCATGTCTAACCCTCATATTGGAGCTTTAGACTAACATGGCAAGATTCCTGGAATTCATATTAAAAATTTTGGAATCCTTATTTTTTCTTTTTCAAAATGATTTTTGAAAATTTTAAAATGAAAATACAAAAAAAAAAAAAAATTAGAAAATCATAAAAATCAAAAATATTTTTTGTGTTCTTGTTTGAGTTTTGAGTCATGTTATAAGTTTGGTGTCAATTGCATATGCATCTTGCATTTTTCAAAAAAATCATGCATTCATAGTGTTCTTCATGATCTTCAAGTTGTTCTTGGTAAGTCTTCTTGTTTGATCTTTGCATTTGCATGTTTTGTGTCTTTTCTTGTTTTTCATATGCATTCTTGAATTCTTAGTGTTTAAGCATTAAAGAATTCTAAGTTTGGTGTCTTGCATGTTCCCTTTGCATTAAAAATTTTTCAAAAAAAGTTCTTGATGTTCATCTTGATCTTCATAGTGTTCTTGGTGTTTCATCTTGACAGTCATAGCATTCTTGCATGCATTCATTGTTTTGATCCATAACTTTCATGCATTGCATCATTTTTCTTGTTTTTCTCTCTTATCATAAAAATTCAAAAATAAAAAAAATATCTTTCCCTTTTTCTCTCTTAAAATTTCGAAAATTAGATTTGACTTTTTCAAAAATTTTTAAAAAATCTAGTTGTTTTTATGAGTCAAATCAAATTTTTAATTTAAAAATCTCATCTTTTTAAAAATCTTTTTTAAAAATCAAATATTTTTCAAATTTCTTAGTTATTTTCGAAAATTCCAAAAATATTTTTAAAAAATCTTCTTCTTATTTTTATATCAAATTTTCGAAAATAACAATAACAATTAATGTTTTGATTCAAAAATTTCAAGTTTGTTACTTACTTGTTAAGAAAGATTCAAACTTTAAGTTCTAGAATCATATCTTATGATTTCTTGTGAATCAACTCATTAATTGTGATTTTAAAATTCAAATCTTTTTCAAAAACTAATTTCTATCATATCTTTTCAAAAATATCTTCCTTATCTTATCTTCTTCAAAATATGATTTCAAAATATCTTTTCTAACTTCCTATCTTCTTATCTTTTCAAAATTGATTTTCAAAATTTGTTTCAACTAACTAACTAACTTTTTGTTTGTTTCTTATCTTTTTCAAAACTACCTAACTAACTCTCTCCTCTAATTTTCGAAAATATCTTCCCTCTTCTTGAAAAATTATTTTTAATTAACTAATTATTTTAATTTTTGATTTTTATTTTCGAAAATTACTAACCTTTTTCAAAAACTATTTTCAAAAATCACTAACTCTTTTTCAAAAACTATTTTCAAAATTTTCCCGCTCTCATCTTATTCTATTTATTTATTCATCTACTAACATCTCTCTCTCACCCACCAAAAATCCGAATCCTCTCTCTCTCTCTCTCTCTCTCTCTCTCTCTCTCTTTCTGAGTTCAGATTTTTCTCTTCTTCTTTTCTTCTACTAACAATAAGGAACCTCTTTACTGTGACATAGAGGATTCCTCTTCTTTTCTTGTTTTCTTCTCTTTCTTATGAGCAGGAACAAGGAAAAAGGCATTCTTGTTGAAGCTGATCCAGAACCTGAAAGGACTCTGAAGAGGAAACTAAGAGAAGCTAAATTACAACAATCCAAAGACAACCTTCTTGAAAATTTCGAACAAGTAAAGGAGATGGCAGCCGAACCCAACAATAATAATGCAAGGAGAATGCTTGGTGACTTTACTGCACCTAATTCCAATTTACATGGAAGAAGCATCTCCATTCCTGTCATTGGAGCAAACAATTTTGAGCTGAAACCTCAGCTAGTTTCTCTGATGCAGCAGAACTGCAAGTTTCATGGACTTCCATCTGAAGATCCTTTTCAGTTCTTAACTGAATTCTTGCAGATCTGTGATACTGTTAAGACTAATGGAGTAGATCTTGAAGTCTACAGGCTCATGCTTTTCCCTTTTGCTGTAAGAGACAGAGCTAGAATATGGTTGGACTCTCAACCCAAAGACAGCCTAAACTCTTGGGATAAGCTGGTCACGGCTTTCTTAGCCAAGTTCTTTCCTCCTCAAAAGTTGAGCAAGCTTAGAGTGGATATTCAAACCTTCAAGCAAAAAGATGGTGAATCCCTCTATGAAGCTTGGGAAAGATACAAACAGTTGACCAAAAAGTATCCTTCTGACATGCTTTCAGAATGGACCATCCTGGATATATTCTATGATGGTCTGTCTGAGTTATCTAAGATGTCATTGGATACTTCTGCAGGTGGATCCATTCACCTAAAGAAAACGCCTACAGAAGCTCAAGAACTCATTGACATGGTTGCTAATAACCAGTTTATGTACACTTCTGAGAGGAATCCTGTGAATAATGGGACGCCTATGAAGAAGGGAGTTCTTGAAATTGATACTCTGAATGCCATATTGGCTCAGAATAAAATATTGACTCAGCAAGTCAATATGATTTCCAA
Source organism: Arachis ipaensis (assembly GCF_059453495.1). Lineage (NCBI taxonomy): Eukaryota > Viridiplantae > Streptophyta > Magnoliopsida > Fabales > Fabaceae > Arachis > Arachis ipaensis. Next base: position 84,334,951 of record NC_142444.1, read on the forward strand.
GAGTCTGAATGGAATGCAAGATGCATCCAACAGTACTCAAGAGGCATCTTCTGAAGAAGAAGCTTATGATCCTGAGAACCCTGCAATAGCAGAGGTGAATTACTTAGGTGAACCTTATGGAAACACCTATAATCAATCATGGAGAAATCATCCAAATTTCTCATGGAAGGATCAAAGGCCTCAACAAGGCTTTAATAATGGTGGAAGAAACAGGTTTAGCAATAGCAAGCCTTTTCCATCATCCACTCAGCAGCAAACAGAGAGTTCTAAGCAGAATCAATCTAGCTTAGCAAACTTAGTCTCTGATCTATCTAAGGTCACTGTGAGTTTCATGAATGAAACAAGGTCTTCTATTAGAAATTTGGAAGCACAAGTGGGCCAGCTGAGTAAAAAGATCACTGAAATCCCTCCTAGTACTCTCCCAAGCAATACAGAAGAGAATCCAAAAGGAGAGTGCAAGGCCATTGACATAAGCACCATGGCCGAACCTGTAAGGGAAGGAGAGGACGTGAATCCCAAGGAGGAAGACCTCCTGGGACGTCCAGTGATCAATAAGGAGTTTCCCTCTGAGGAACCAAAGGACTCTGAGGCTCATCTAGAGACCATAGAGATTCCATTGAACCTCCTTATGCCATTCATGAGCTCTGATGAGTATTCCTCTTCTGAAGAGAATGAGGATGTTACTGAAGAGCAAACTGCCAAGTTTCTTGGTGCAATCATGAAGCTGAATGCAAAATTATTTGGTATTGAAACTTGGGAAGATGAACCTCCCTTGTTCACCAATGAACTAAGTGATCTGGATCAACTGACATTGCCTCAGAAGAGACAGGATCCTAGAAAGTTCATAATACCTTGTACCATAGGCACCATGATCTTTAAGGCTCTGCGTGACCTTGGTTCAGGAATAAACCTCATGCCCCTCTCTGTAATAGAGAAACTGGGAATCTATGGGGTGCAAGCTGCTAAAATCTCATTAGAGATGGCAGACAATTCAAGAAAACAGGCTTATGGACAAGTAGAGGACGTGTTAGTAAAGGTTGAAGGCCTTTACATCCCTGCTGATTTCATAGTCCTGGATACTGGGAAGGAAGAGGATGAATCCATCATCCTAGGAAGACCTTTCCTAGCCACAGCAAGAGCTGTGATTGATGTGGACAGAGGAGAATTGATTCTTCAACTGAATAAGGACAACCTTGTGTTTACAACTCAAGGACCTCTCTCTGCATCCCTGGAGAGGAAGCAGAAAAAGCTTCTCTCAAAGCAGAGTCAAACAAAGCCCTCACAGTCAAACTCTAAGTTTGGTGTTGGGAGGCCACAACCAAACTCTAAGTTTGGCGTTGAACTCCCATATCCAAACTCTAAGTTTGGTGTTGGAGGGTCTCAACAATGCTCTGAATATCTATGAGGCTCCATGAGAGCCCACTGTCAAGCTATTGACATTAAAGAAGCGCTTGTTGGGAGGCAACCCAATTTTTATCTAACTATATTTTTCTTAGTTATATGTCTTTATAGGTTCATGATCATGTGGAGTCACAAAATAAATATAGAAATTGAAAACGGAATCAAAAACAGCAGAAGAAAAATCACACCCTGGAGGAAGCATCTGCCTGGCGTTCAACGCCAGAACAGAGCATGGTTCTGGCGTTGAACGCCCAAAATGGGAAGTGTCTGGGCGCTGAACACCCAAAATGGGCATCATCTGGGCGCTGAACGCCAGAAATGCACCCTGGAGAGGAGCTGGCGCTGAACGCCCAGAACAAGCATGGTTCTGGCGTTCAACGCCAAAAATGGCCAGTAAATGGGCGTTGAACGCCCAAAATGGGCACCAACCTGGCACTGAACGCCCAGAGTTGTGTGCAAGGGCATTTTACATGCCTAATTTGGTGTAAGGTTGTAAATCCTTGAATACCTCAGGATCTGTGGACCCCACAGGCTCACCTCAGGATCTGTGGACCCCACAGGATCCCCACCTACCTCCACTCACTTCTTCTCACCCCTCTTTCACACAATCCCATAAACACTCTTCCCCAAAACCCTTCACCAATCACCTCAATCTCTCTTCCCCATCATCTCTTCACCACTCACATCCATCCACTCTTCCCTATAAACCTACCTCATAAACTCCACCTACCTTCAAAATTCAAAATCAATTTCCCACCCAAAGCCACCCTACATGGCCGAACCTTAACCCCCCTCCCATCCCTATATAAAGCCTTCCATTCTTCCTCATTTTCACACAACACAACCCTCTCTTCTCTTCTTGGCCGAAACACAACCCTTCCCCCTCTCCTCCATTTCTTCTTCTTCTTCATCTATTCTTTCTTCTCTTGCTCGAGGGCGAGCAAAATTCTAAGTTTGGTGTGGTAAAAGCATAAGCTTTTTGCTTTTCCATTACCATTGATGGCACCTAAGACCGGAGAATCCTCTAGAAAGGGGAAAGGGAAGACAAAAGCTTCCACCTCCGAGTCATGGGAGATGGAAAGGTTCATCTCCAAAGCCCATCAAGACCACTTCTATGATGTTGTGGCCAAAAAGAAGGTGATCCCTGAGGTCCCTTTCAAACTCAAAAGAAATGAGTATCCGGAGATCCGACATGAAATTCAAAGAAGAGGTTGGGAAGTTCTAACAAATCCCATCCAACAAGTCGGCATCCTAATGGTTCAAGAGTTCTATGCCAATGCATGGTTCACCAAGAACCATGATCAAAGTAAGAACCCAGATCCAAAGAACTATGTTACAATGGTTCGGGGGAAATACTTAGATTTTAGTCCGGAAAATGTGAGGTTGGCATTCAACTTGCCAAACATGGAAGAGAACGCACGCCCCTACACAAGGAGAGTCAACTTTGATCAAAGGTTGGACCAAGTCCTTATGGACATATGTGTAGAAGGAGCTCAATGGAAGATTGACTCCAAAGGCAAGCCGGTTCAACTAAGAAGATTGGACCTCAAGCCTGTAGCTAGAGGATGGTTGGAGTTCATTCAATGCTCGATCATTCCCACTAGCAACCGGTCTGAAGTTACTATAGACCGGGCCATCATGATCCATAGCATCATGATTGGAGAAGAGGTGGAAGTTCATGAGATTATACCTCAAGAACTCTACAAGGTGGCTGACAAGTCCTCCACTATGGCAAGGTTAGCCTTTTCTCACCTCATTTGCCACCTATGCAATTCGGCTGGGATTGACATAGAGGGAGATATCCTCATTAAAGAGGACAAGCCCATCACTAAGAAAAAGATGGAGCAAGCAAGAGAGCCCATTCATGGAGCTCAAGAGGCGTATGAAGCTCATCACCATGAGATCCCAGAGATGCCTCAAATGCATTTTCCTCCACAAAACTATTGGGAGCAAATCAACACCTCCCTAGGAGAATTGAGTTCCAATATGGGACAACTAAGGGTGGAACATCAAGAGCACTCCATCATCCTTCATGAAATAAGAGAAGATCAAAAAGCAATGAGGGAGGAGCAACAAAGACAAGGAAGAGACATAGAAGAGCTCAAGGACATCATTGGTTTCTCAAAAAGGAAATGCCACCATCACTAAGGTGGATTCATTCCTTGTTCTTATTTCTTCTGTTTTTCGTTTTCTCTATGTTAAGTGTTTATCCATGTTTGTGTCTTCATTACATGATCATTAGTAGTTAGTAACTTTGTCTTAAAGTTATGAATGTCCTATGAATCCATCACCTCTCTTAAATGAAAAATGTTTTAATTCAAAAGAACAAGAAGTACATGAGTTTCGAATTTATCCTTGAACTTAGCTTAATTATATTGATGTGGTGACAATGCTTCTTGTTTTCTGAATGAATGCTTGAACAGTGCATATGTCTTTTGAAGTTGTTGTTCATGAATGTTAAATATGTTGGCTCTTGAAAGAATGATGACAAGGAGACATGTTATTTGATAATCTGAAAAATCATAAAAATGATTCTTGAAGCAAGAAAAAGCAGCAAAGAACAAAGCTTGCAGAAAAAAAATAGGCGAAAAAAAATAGAAAGAAAAAGAAAAAGCAAGCAGAAAAAGCCAAAAGCTCTTAAAACCAAGAGGCAAGAGCAAAAACCCAATAACCCTTAAAACCAAAAGGCAAGGGCAAATAAAAAGGATCCCAAGGCTTTGAGCATCGGTGGATAGGAGGGCCTAAAGGAATAAAATCCTGGTCTAAGCGGCTAAACCAAGCTGTCCCTAACCATGTGCTTGTGGCGTGCAGGTGTCAAGTGAAAACTTGAGACTGAGCGGTTAAAGTCAAGGTCCAAAGCAAAAAAAGAGTGTGCTTAAGAACCCTGGACACCTCTAATTGGGGACTTTAGCAAAGCTGAGTCACAATCTGAAAAGGTTCACCCAATTATGTGTCTGTGGCATTTATGTATCCGGTGGTAATACTGGAAAACAAAGTGCTTAGGGCCACGGCCAAGACTCATAAAATAGCTGTGTTCAAGAATCATCATACTGAACTAGGAAAATCAATAACACTATCTGAACTCTGAGTTCCTATAGATGCCAATCATTCTGAACCTCAATGGATAAAGTGAGATGCCAAAACTATTCAAGAAACAAAAAGCTATAAGTCCCGCTCATTTGATTGGAGCTATGTTTCATTGATAGTTTGGAATTTATAGTATATTCTCTTCTTTTTATCCTATTTGATTTTTAGTTGCTTGGGGACAAGCAACAATTTAAGTTTGGTGTTGTGATGAGCGGATAATTTATACGCTTTTTGGCATTATTTTTAGTATGTTTTTAGTAGGATCTAGTTACTTTTAGGGACGTTTTCATTAGTTTTTATGTTAAATTCACATTTCTGGACTTTACTATGAGTTTATGTGTTTTTCTGTGATTTCAGGTATTTTCTGACTGAAATTGAGGGACTTGAGCAAAAATCAGATTTAGAGGTTGAAAAAGGACTGCTGATGCTGTTGGATTCTGACCTCCCTGCACTCAAAGTGGATTTTCTGGAGCTACAGAACTCAAAATGGCGCGCTTCTAATTGCGTTGGAAAGTAGACATCCAGGGCTTTCCAGAAATATATAATATTCCAAACTTTGGCCAAGAATAGACGATGCAAACTGGCGTTCAACACCAGCTCTCTGCCCAATTCTGGCGTCCAGCGCCAGAAAAGGATCCAAAACCAGAGTTGTACACCCAAACTGGCACAAATGCTGGCGTTCAACTCCAAGAAGGACCTCTACACGTGCAACACTCAAGCTCAGCCCAAGCACACACCAAGTGGGCCCCGGAAGTGGATTTATGCATCAATTACTTATTTCTGTAAACCCTAGTGACTAGTTTATTATAAATAGGACCTTTTACTATTGTATTAGACATCTTTGGACGCCTGGTTCTTAGATCAGAGGGGCTGGCCATTCGGCCATGCCTAGACCTTTCACTTATGTATTTTTAACGGTAGAGTTTCTACACTCCATAGATTAAGGTGTGGAGCTCTGCTGTTCCTCAAAGATTAATGCAAAGTACTACTGTTTTCTATTCAATTCATCTTATTTCGCTTCTAAGATATTCATTCTCACTTCAACCTGAATGTGATGAACGTGACAATCATCATCATTCCCCATGAACGCGTGCCTGACAACCACTTCCGTTCTACTTTCGATTGAATGAGTGTCTCTTAGATCTCTTAACCAGAATCTTCGTGGTATAAGCTAGATTGATGGCGGCATTCAAGAGAATCCGAAAAGTCTAAACCTTGTCTGTGGTATTCCGAGTAGGATTCAATGATTGAATGACTGTGACGAGCTTCAAACTCGCAATTGTTGGGCGTAGTGACAGACGCAAAAGGATAGTAAATCCTATTCCAGTATGATCGAGAACCGACAGATGAATAGCCGTGCCGTGACAGGGTGCGTTGACCATGTTCACTGAGAGGATAGGATGTAACCATTGACAAGGGTGATGCCTCCAGACGATTAGCCGTGCCGTGACAGGGCATTTGGATCATTTTCCCGAGAGAAGACCAAAAGTAGCCATTGACAATGGTAATGCATTACATAAAGCCAGCCATGGAAAGGAGTAAGACTGATTGGATGAAGATAGCAAGAAAGCAGAGGTTTAGAGGAACGAAAGCATCTCTATTCGCTTATCTGAAATTCTCACAAATGATTTACATAAGTATTTCTATCCCTGTTTTATTAATTATTTTCGAAAACCCCATTACTATTTTATATCCGCCTGACTGAGATTTACAAGGTGACCATAGCTTGCTTCATACCAACAATCTCCGTGGGATTCGACCCTTACTCACGTAAGCTATTACTTGGACGACCCAGTGCACTTGCTGGTTAGTTGTGCGAAGTTGTGAACCATGGTATTGGCATCATGTTTTTGGCGCCATTACCAGGGAAAGAAAGAGCGATGAATTTTACATAATTAAAGTGTAATCACAATTTCTTCGCACCACAGCTACCAAACAGCTTCCTAGACCCATTCAATTGAGCTTTACACCAACCTTTGCATTTAAACTTAAAGCTTCCAACCATAATGAACCTTGCAGGACAATTCTTACCACTGACCATTTTCCTCTTACTCTTAATGCCACAAAGAGCTCTAAGTTGACCATCCGTCTCCAGTAGCCCATATTCAAGTGGAATTAGAAAGCTAAGGGATATGAATTTCACCCACTTAAATGTTGTGAAGGATGATGGCAACTTATGGGGAGGGGTCTCCAATAACTTTGGCAAAGTGATTTTAAGCTCCACTCCCTTGTGCTTTTTGACAACTTCCACCTCTTTGCAAACTTCTTCAATATCAACCTCTTCCTCTTGGTAGCTTTCTTCCAATTCAATCTCTTCTTCATTGTTTACCAAGGGTATGGGAGGTTGTGCTTCTTCTTCTTTAATCTCCATGTCTAGTCCAACGGGAGAGGATTCAAATGTAGATAAGACTTCATCAATGATTGAATCCATCTCTTGATCATCTCCTTCAAAGTTTTCAACCATGATATGCCTTGGAGTTTGTACACCCTCCTCAACATCAATTTCAAACGTCTTTGAATGAGGCTCTATAACTTGAGTTTCCCATGGAGGTTTCGCATCTCCTAAGTCTTCAACCACTTCTTCCTCCTCAATGGCAGGCGTAGCTTCTTCCAATTGTTTCAATATAAAATCGTGCTGCTCACTGTCCACTGGAGTTTCTAATATCTCCTTCATGCTACGCTCTTCATTAGATTGCCCACATGAGGCCATGGGGGTTCCTTGAGTGTCTGAACGTCGGGAAGGTAATCGATTTATCGCTTGATCCAGTTGGCGAAGGGTTGCTTGAAGTTTTGCACATGTTTCCGTGAGACGATCCCTTGATTCTTGTTGCGCTCGGCTATCATAAGTAGGATCATAGTGCTCTTGGATTGATGGATATGGAGATGGTAAATATTGAGGTGGTGGTTCTTGGGAGTAATTGGGTTGGAATTGGGGTGGTTCTATATATGGTTCATATGGCTCATAAGGTGGTTGGTGTGGTGGATACGGGTTAGAATCATGTAATGATGTCTGGTAGTAGGGGGCTTGTGAGTATGGTGGTCCAAAGGTATGTTGGGGAGGTGGTTCATAAGCACAGGGTGGGGCTTGTTGGTAATTACAAGGGGGTCTACCATATCTATCAGCTTGGTATGCATTGTAGAGTGGTCTTTGCCCATGATATCTTGGAGGGTGTTGTTGCCTAAAGGGTTGATCAGATCCTCTTGGCTCCATCCATCTTTGATTGCTTAGACCTTGATGCATATTCCTATTATAGCTTCCACTCCTTTCAACAGATTTAGAACCAAACTCAAAGCGAGAGGAGTGAGAATTAATGGTAACTAATAAAAATTAAAAAACGAAAATAAAAACAAATTTAAATTAAAAGGTTATTTAAATTTTGAATTTGAAATTTTGATTTTTAAAATTTTTGAAAATTGAATTTTGAAATTTGAAATTTGAAATTTGAAATTTGAAATTTGAAATTTAAATATTGAATTTTGAAATTTGATTTTTGAAATAAGATAAGATAAGATTTTGAAAAAGATATGATTTTTTGAAAAAGATTTGAATTTTGAAATTTGAGTTTTAAATTTTGAATTTTTGAATTTAATGAGGAAAGAGAAAAAAACAATAAAATGACACTAAACTTAAAATTTTTAGATCAAAACGAAGAAAACAGCTAAGAACAACTTGAAGGTTAAGATGAACACGAAAAACAAATTTTTAAAAAAAAATTTTAATAACTAAATAAAAACCAATAACCTCTTAATTTATGAAAAAGCAAAAATAAAAACAAAAATAAAAACAAATAAACAAGCAAAAGAAAATATTTACATTAACCAATAATAAGGCACACGTTTGCAATTCCCCGGCAATGGCGCCATTTTGAAAGAACTAGAAGATTGATGGTTTAGAAGTTATAGTAAACTCTCGTTGCAAGTATAGTTACTAAACCAAGCAATCAACCTTTCTTACAAACGTTTTGGTTGTTACAAGTAACAAACCCCTTAAAAATTGATAACCGAAGTATTCAAACCTCGGGTCGTCTTCTCAAGGAATTGCAGGAAAGTATGTTCTTATTATTGGTTATGAAGATTGTAAATCGGGGTTGTGAAGATGAGGAACAAGTAATTTAAATTGCAATTAAAATAGGTAAAAGACTGTAAAATAAATAAATAACTGTAAAAACATACTTTTGGCAAGGTATGAGAAATTGGAAGTCATATCCTAGTTATCCTTATCAATGATGATGAAAATTGAACCTTAATTTCACTTAGTTAACCTTTGCTAGAGCAAGGGAAGGTCAAGTGACTAATTAGTTAGATCCTCAAATCCTAGTTAATAGGAAAGATTGGGATTATTGAAGTTCAATTCAATTAGCAAAGATAACGATTATCAATCATGTTGAGTTTGATAACTCCTGAGTTACTGATTTCTTAACCAAGACCAAAAGGGAAAAATAAATCTACTGGAATAAAAATGTCTTCAGATTGGAAGCAACAGTAATATAAATAAAAGAGAGCAATAATAAACTGAAATACCTCAAATAACATTAACCAAAAGAATAATCTGTAACATAGAAGAATTCATAAATTAAATTGAGAAAATAAATAAAAAGGAATATTGAACCTGTGATGAAGAAGAAATAATCCTAAATCCTAAAACTAAATCTTAAGAGACAGGAGGGAACCTTTCTCTCTAAAACTACATCTAATCCTAAAATTGTGAATATGAAAGCATGATTATGAATGGATGCATTCCCCCACTTTATAGCCTCTAATCTGTATTTTCTGGGCCGAAAACTGGGTCAAAAACAGCCCAGAAATTGCCCCCTGTGATTTCTGTTACGTTCAAGTTGCGGGCAAGTGACGCGGAGGTGTCGTCCACGCGTCCGCGCGGATTGATGTTTGCAGATGCGACGCGGGAGCATCATTCACACGTTCGCGTTGCCTAACTTCGGGGCAGCTATGGAAAATTATATATGAAATCGAAGCACCAAATGTTAGCTTTCCAATGCAACTAGAACCACGTCGTTTGGACCTCTGCAGCTAAAGTTATAGCCGTTTGAGTGCGAAGAGGTCAGGCTGGACAGCTTAGTAGTTTCTCCAACTTCTTGTATTCCTTCCACTTTTGCATGCTTCCTTTCTATCCTCTGAGCCATTCCTGCCCTGTAATCTCTGAAATCACTTAACACACATATCAAGGAATCTAATGGTGATAAGAGAGGATTAATATTAGCAATATAAAGGCCAAAGAAGCATGTTTTCAATCATAGCACAAAATCAGGAAGGAAGACATAAAGCATGCGATTAGTATGAATAAATGGGTAAAGAGTTGATAAAAACCACTCAATTGAGCACAAGATAAACCATGAAATAGTGGTTTATCAAATAGCAATGGAAAATAAATAGATATAATTAAATAACATTGGATTGCCTCCCAACAAGCGCTTCTTTAATGTCAATAGCTTGACAGTGAGCTCTCATGGAGCCTCACAGAAAATCAGAGCAATGTTGGGGCCTCTTAACACCAAACTTAGAGTTTGGTTGTGGCTTCCCAAAACCAAACTTAGAGTTTGAATGTGGGGGTTTTGTTTGACTCTGTATTGAGAGAAGCTTTGCATGCTTCCTCTCCATGGTTACAGAAGGAGAACCTTGAGTCTTAAATACAAGGTAGCCCTCATTCAACTGAAGGACCAACTCTCCTCTGTCAATATCAATCACAGCTCTTGCTGTGGCTAGGAAGGGTCTGCCAAGGATGATGGATTCATCCTCATCCTTCCCAGTGTCTAGGATTATGAAATCAGCAGGGATGTAAAGGCCTTCAACCTTTACTAACACGTCCTCTACTAGTCCATAAGCCTGTTTCATTGATTTGTCTGCCATCTCTAATGAGATTCTTGCAGCTTGTACCTCAAAGATTCTCAGTTTCTCCATTACAGAGAGTGGCATGAGGTTTATCCCTGACCCAAGGTCACACAGAGCTTTCTCAAAGGTCATGGTGCCTATGGTACAAGGTATGAAGAACTTTCCGGGATCTGGTTTCTTCTGAGGCAATGTTTGCCTCATTAGTGCACTCAGTTCATTGGTGAGCAAGGGGGGGGGTTCATCCTCCCAAGTCTCATTACCAAATAAATTGGCATTCAACATCATGATTGCTCCTAGATACTTAGCAACTTGCTCTACAATGGTGTCTTCATCCTCTTCAGAGAAAGAGTATTCATCATAGCTCATGAATGGCAGAAGGAGGTCCAATGAAATCTCTAGGGTCTCTGTGTGAGCCTCAGATTCCTTTGGTTCCTCAAAAGGGAACTCCTTTCTATCCAGAGGACGTCCCAAGAGGTCTTCCTCACTGGGATTCACGTCCTCCTTCTCTTCTGGGCATTCGGCCACACCAAGTAAGGTTATGGCTTTGCACTCTCTCTTGGGATTTTCTTCTGTATTGCTTGGGAGAGTACTGGGAGGAGTTTCAGTAATCTTCTTACTCAGCTGACCCACCTGTTCCTCCAAATTTCTAATGGAGGATCTTGTTTCATTCATAAAACTTAGTGTGGTCTTGGATAGATCAGAGACTATGGTTGCCAGGCCAGAATGGCTTTGTTCAGAATTCTCTGTCTGTTGCTGAGAAGATGATGGAAAAGGCTTGCTATTGCTAAACCTATTTCTTCCACCATTATTATTGAAGCCTTGTTGAGGCTTCTGTTGATCCTTCCATGAGAGATTAGGATGATTTCTCCATGAAGGATTATAGGTGTTTTCATAGGGTTCTCCCATGTAATTCACCTCTGCTATTGCAGGGTTCTCAGGATTATAAGCTTCTTCTTCAGAAGATGCGTCTTTAGTACTGTTGGATGCAGCCTGTAATCCATTCAGACTTTGAGAAATCATATTGACTTGCTGAGTCAATATTTTGTTCTGAGCCAATATGGCATTCAGAGTATCAATTTCAAGAACTCCCTTTTTCTGAGGCGTCCCATTGTTCACAGGATTCCTCTTAGAGGTGTATATGAACTGGTTATTTGCAACCATTTCAATGAGTTCCTGAGCTTCTGCAGGGGTTTTCACATGAAGAGATCCTCCTGCAGAATGGTCCAATGACATTTTTGACAACTCAGACAGACCATCATAGAATATACTTATGATGCTCCATTCTGGAAGCATGTCAGTAGGACACCTTTTGATCAGTTGCTTATATCTTTCCCAAGCTTCATAGAGGGATTCTCCTTCCTTCTGTCTGAAGGTTTGGATTTCCACTCTAAGCTTGCTCATCTTTTGAATTGGAAAGAATTTAGCCAGGAAAGCACTGACCAGCTTATCCCAAGAGTTCAGGCTATCCTTAGGTTGTGAATCCAACCTAGTTCTAGCTCTGTCTCTTACAGCAAAAGGGAAAAGCATATGCTTGTAGACCTCGGGATCAACTCTATTGGTCTTGACAGTGTCACAGATTTACAGGAATTCAGCTAAAACCTGATGAGGATCTTCCATTGGAAGTCTATGAAACTTGCAATTCTGCTACATTAGAGAAACCAATTGAGGCTTAAGCTCAAAATTGTTTGCTCCAATTGCTGGAAGTGAGATGCTTCTTCCATAGAAGTTAGAAAAAGGAGAAATAAAGTCACCAAGCATCTTCCTTGCATCTCCACCATTGTTATTAGGTTCGGCCATGTCTCCTTCTTTTTCGAAAATTTCTATCAGGTCCTCTCCAGAGAGTTGTGCCTTAGCTTCCCTTAGCTTTCTCTTCAGAGTCCTTTTAGGTTCAGGGTCAGCTTCAAGAAGAATGTTCTTATCCTTGTTCCTGCTCATATAAAAAAGAAGAGAACAGAAAATACTAGGAATCCTCTATGTCACAGTATAGAGATTCCCTTTTGTGAGTAGACGAAGATAAGAGAAAAATTCGAACACAAAGGAGAAGAGGGGGTTCGAATTATGAGTAGAAGAAAAGTGTTAGTAGATAAATAAAAAATAGAAAGAGATGAGAGGGGGAAGAATTCGAAAATTAAATAAAATAAAAAAATATATTTGTTTTTATTTTAACTATTAGTTATAATTCGAAATTTAAAAAGAAAAAGTAAATTAAATTAAATTAAAATTTAAAACAAATAGTTAATTAAAAAGAAATTTTGAAAAAGAGGGGAGGGGTTTTCGAAAATTGGTGAAAGAAAAGTAGTTAGATGGTTTTGAAAAAGATAGGAATTTTAAAAATCAATAAAAAAGTTAAGTGGTTAATTGAAAAAAATTTTTTGAAAATCAATTTTGCAAAGATAAGAAGTTAGAAAAGATTTTGAAATTAAGTTTTGAAAAAGATATGATTGAAAGATATGATTGAAAATTTAATTTGAAAAAGATTTGAAAAGAAAATTAAAAAGATTTGATTTGAACATTAAAGTTGATTACTTGACTAACAAGAAACAAAAAGATATGATTCTAAAATTTAAAGATTGAACCTTTCTTAATAGGCAAGTAACAATCTTTAAAATTTTTGAATCAATCACATTAATTGTTAGTAAAGATTTTGAAATTATGAAACAAAATAAGAAAAAGATTTTTGAAAATAAAATTTTTTTTTGACAATATGTAAAGATAAATGAAAAAGATTTGATTTTTGAAAAAGATTTGAAAAGATAGAATTTTGAAATTGAAATTGATGAGTAAAACAAGGAAAGATATATTTTTTTATTTTTGAATTTTTAATGAGGAGAGAGAAAAACATAAAATTAACACAAAGCATGAAAATTATGAATCAAAACACACAATGCATGCACGAACACTTTGAATGTCAGGATGAACACCAAGAACACTTTGAATGTCAAGATGAACACCAAGAACTTTATTTTTGAAAATTTTTAAGAAAAGAGAAACATGCAAGACACCAAACTTAGAAATTTTTAATGTTGAGATACTAACAAATTGAAAATGCATATGAGAAACAAGAAAAGATGCACAACAAGAAAATGCAAAGATCAAATAAGAAAAATCATCAAGAAAAGCTTGAAGATTATGATGAACACATGCATGAATTTTCGAAAATTTAAAGAAAAATTAAAACAAATGCAATTGACACCAAACTTAAAAACCGACACAAGACTCAAACAAGAAACATAAAATTTTTGGTTTTTTTTTATGATTTTATTAATTTTTTTGGATTTTTCGAAAATTATTTTGAAAAAGAAAATAAGGATTTCAAAATTTTTGATAAGAATTCCAGGAATCGTGTAATGTTAGTCTAAAGCTTCAGTCCGGGAATTAGACATGGCTTACTAGCCAGCCAAGCTTTCAGTAAAAGCTCCAGTCCAAAACACTAGACATGGCCAATGGCCAGCCAAGCTTCAGCATACAAATCAGGCATACAACAGCTGATTAGATGGGAGTCCAAGGACTCTTGTGATGATAAGTTGAAACCTCGGTCCAAAAGAATTAGACATGGCTTCACAGCCAGCCAGACTTCAAGAAATCATCATGAAACTCTAGAATTCATTCTTAAAAATTCTGAAGAACAAAATAAAAAGATTTAAAAATAAAAACTTAAAATTAAAATAAAATTACCTAATCTGAGCAACAAGATGAACCGTCAGTTGTCCAAACTCGAACAATCCCCGGCAACGGCGCCAAAAACTTGGTGCATGAAATCGTGATTATTCATTCCTTGGTAACGGCGCCAAAAAAACTTAATACGCACGTTCATAATCTTAGTTCTTTTTCACAACTTCGCACAACTAACCAGCAAGTGCACTGGGTCGTCCAAGTAATAAACCTTACGTGAGTAAGGGTCGATCCCACGGAGATTGTCGGCTTGAAGCAAGCTATGGTTATCTTGCAAATCTCAGTCAGGCGGATTCAAATGGTTATGGTTAATTGATAGTTAAAATATAATTAAAATATAAAATAGGATAGAGATACTTATGCAATTCATTGGTGAGAGTTTTAGATAAGCGTATGGAGATGCTTTTGTTCCTTCTGAACCTCTGCTTTCCCACAGCTTTCATCCAATCACTCATACTCCTTTCCATGGCAAGCTGTATGTTGGGCATCACCGTTGTCAATGGCTACATTCTGTCCTCTCAGTGAAAATGGTCCAAATGCGCTGTCACCGCATGGCTAATCATCTGTCGGTTCTCGATCATGCTGGAATAGGATCCAGTGATCCTTTTGCGTCTGTCACTACGCCCAGCACTCGTGAGTTTGAAGCTCGTCACAGCCATCACTTCCCAGATCTTACTCGGAATACCACAGAGAAGGTTTAGACTTTCCGGATCTCAAGAATGGCCGCCAATAATTATAGCTTATACCACGAAGACTCTGATCGTAAATTAGGAGGCTAAGAGATATGCATTCAAGCTTGCTTTCATGTAGAACGGAAGTGTTTGTCAGGCACGCGTTCATAAGTGAGAATGGTGATGAGCGTCACATAATCATCACATTCATCATGTTCTTGTGTGCGAATGAATATCTTAGAGAAGAAATAGGCTTGATTTGAATAGAAAACAATAGTATTTTGCATTAATTCATGAGGAACAGCAGAGCTCCACACCTTAATCTATGGTGTGTAGAAACTCTATCGTTGAAAATATATAAGAACAAGGACTAGGCATGGACGAATGGCCAGCCTCCCCAAATGGCATATGAATTCGAAAATAGGGAAAAAGACCGATCCCTGATCAAGGATGATCAAAAGATGTAAAATAAATCACTAAAAGTAGTTTTTATACTAAACTAGTAGCTAGGGTTACATAAGATAAGTAAATGATGTAGAAATCCACTTCCGGGCCCACTTGATGTGTGCTTGGACTGAGCATTGAGCTTTCATGTGTAGAGACTCTTTTTGGAGTTTAACGCCAGGTTGTAGCCTGTTTCTGGCATTTAACTCTGATTTGCAACCTGTTTCTGGCGTTTAACTCCAGAATAGGGCAGGAAGTTGGTGTTTGAACGCCAGTTTGCGTCATGAAAACTCGGGCAAAGTATAAACCATTATATATTTCGAGAAAGCCCTGGATGTCTACTTTCCAACGCAATTGAGAGCGCGCCAATTGGGTTTTTGTAGCTCCAGAAAATCCACTTCGAGTGCAAGGAGGTCAGAATCCGACAGCATCTGCAGTCCTTCTTCAGCCTCTGAATCAGATTTTTGCTCAAGTCCCTGAATTTCAGCCAGAAATTACCTGAAATCACAGAAAAACACACAAACTCCTAGTAAAGTCCATAAATGTGATTTTTATTTAAAAACTAATAAAATTATATTAAAAACTAACTAAATCATACTAAAAACTATGTAAAAACAATGCCAAAAAGTGTATAAATTATCCGCTCATCAAGCGCTGATATTATTGACTCCTTGGTGGAAGAGGTTAATATGACTGAGAGCCTCGAATCAGAGCTAGAGAACATTTTTAAAGATGTTCAGCTTGATATGGAGGAACCAGAAAAAACAGAAGAACCTCTGAAGACTCCTCAGGAAAAGGGGAAGCCTCCTAAACCCGAGCTCAAACCACTACCAGCATCCCTGAAATATGCATTTCTGGGAGAAGATGACACTTTTTCTGTGATCATAAGCTTTGCTTTAGAGCCACAGGAAGATGAAGCACTAATTCAGGTGCTAAGGACACACAAGACAGCTCTTGGGTAGTCTATAAGTGATCTTAAGGGCATTAGCCCAGCCAGATGCATGCACAAGATCTTATTGGAGGATGATGCTAAGCCAGCGGTTCAACCACAGAGGCGGCTGAATCCAGTCATGAAGGAGGTGGTGCAGAAAGAGGTCACTAAGTTACTAGAGGCTGGGATTATTTATCCTATTTCTGATATCCCCTGGGTGAGCCCTGTCCACGTTGTCCCCAAGAAGGGAGGCATGATAGTGGTTCATAATGAAAAGAATGAACTGGTTTCTACAAGAATAGTTACAGGGTGGCGTATGTGTATTGACTACAGAAGGCTCAATACAACCACCAGAAAGTATCATTTTCCTTTACCATTCATAGACCAGATGCTAGAGAGACTAGCAGGTCATGAATACTATACTTTTTGGATGGCTATTCAGGTTATAACTAAGTTGCAGTAGATCCTCAAGACCAAGAGAAAACAGCATTCACATGTCCATCTGGAGTATTTGCCTACAGAAGGATGCCATTTAGTCTGTGCAATGCACCTACAACCTTTTAGAGGTGCATGCTCTCTATCTTCTCTGATATGGTAGAAAAATTTCTGGAAGTCTTCATGGATGACTTCTCAGTATTTGGAGACCCATTCAGCTCCGGTCTTGACTATCTAGCACTCGTTTTGAAAAGGTGCCAAGAGACTAACCTGGTTTTAAATTGGGAGAAATGTCACTTTATGGTGACTGAAGAAATTGTCCTTGGTCACAAAATTTTGAACAAGGGAATAGAGGTGGATCAAGCTAAGGTAGAGGTAATTCAAAAATTACCACCACCTGCCAATGTTAAGGCAATCAGAAGCTTTCTGGGGCATGCAGGATTCTATAGGAGGTTCATAAAGGATTTTTCAAAAATTGCAAAACATCTGAGCAATCTGCTAGCTGCTGATACACCATTTGTCTTTGACACAGAGTGTTTACAGGCCTTTGAGACTCTGAAAGCTAAGCTGGTCACAGTACTAGTCATTTCTGTACCAGACTGGACATTACCATTCGAACTAATGTGTGATGCCGGTGATCATGCCATTGGTGTAGTATTGGGACAGAGGCATAACAAGCTTCTACATGTCATTTATTATGCTAGCCATATTTTAAATGACGCATAGAAGAATTACACAACCACAGAAAAGGAGCTGCTTGCAGTGGTTTATGCCATTGACAAGTTCAGATCTTATTTAGTGGGATCAAAAGTGATTGTGTACACTGACCATGCTGCTCTAAAATATCTCCTCACAAAGCAGGATTCAAAACCCAGACTCATAAGATGGGTGTTGCTTCTGCAAGAGTTCGATATAGAAATAAGAGACAGAAAAGGGACAGAGAACCAAGTAGCTGATCACCTGTCCCGGATAGAACCAGTAGCAGGAGCGTCCCTCCCTCTTACTGAGATCTCTGAAACCTTTCTGGATGAGCAACTCTTTGCCATTCAGGAAGTACCATGGTTTGCAGACATTGCAAACTATAAAGCTGTGAGATTCATACCCAAAGAGTACAGTAAACAGCAAACAAAAAAATTGATTTCTGATGCAAAGTACTACTTGTGGGATGAACCATATCTCTTTAAGAGGTGTGCAGACGGAGTAATCCGTAGATGTGTGCCTGGAGAAGAGGCACAGAAGATCCTATGGCATTGCCATGGATCACAATATGGAGGACATTTTGGAGGTGAGCGAACAGCCACAAAAGTTCTCCAATGTGGTTTCTACTGGCCTACTCTCTATAGAGACTCCCGAGAGTTTGTACGTAATTGTGACAGTTACCAGAGAGCTGGTAATCTGCCTCATGGTTATGCCATGCCTCAGCAAGGGATCTTAGAGATTGAGTTGTTTGATGTATGGGGTATTGACTTCATGGGGCCTTTCCCACCATCATACTCAAACACATATATTTTGGTGGCAGTAGACTATGTATCTAAATGGGTAGAGGCAATTGCAACACCCACTAATGATACTAAGACAGTGATGAAGTTCCTCCAGAAGCAGATCTTCAACAAGTTCGGTGTCCCTAAGATACTGATTAGTGATGGAGGCACTCATTTCTGCAACAAACATCTTGACTCTACTTTGGTCCGATATGGAATTAACCACAAAGTGGCAACTCCATATCACCCACAGACAAATGGGCAGGCTGAAGTCTCAAATAGAGAACTAAAACGAATCCTGGAACGGACTGTAAGTACCCGTAGAAGGGATTGGGCAAGAAGTCTGGATGATGCTCTGTGGGCATACAGAACCGCATTCAAGACTCCTATAAGGACTTCTCCATACCAGCTTGTGTATGGAAAAGCCTGTCATCTGTCAGTGGAACTGAAACACAAGGCCTACTGGGCAACCAGGTTCCTAAACCTTGATGCTAAGGTAGCTGGAGAGAAAAGATTACTCCAGTTGAATGAGTTGGAGGAGTTCAGACTCAATGCTTTCAAAAATGCTAAAATCTACAAGGAGAAAGCAAAAAGGTGGCATGCCAGAAAGTTGTCATCTAGAGTCTTTGAGCCATGACAGAAGGTCCTGCTGTTTAACTCTAGGCTCAGATTATTCCCTGGGAAATTAAAATCCCGGTGGAAGGGACCATATGTGATCACTAATGTGTCACCATATGGATACGTAGAGTTTCAGGATATTGACTCTGACAAAAAGTTCATTGTTAATTGACAGAGATTCAAACACTATCTTGAAGGCAATGTTGAGCAAGAATGCTCAAAACTGAGACTAAATTAAAAGCTCAGTAAAAGTCCAGCTAAAGACAGTAAAGAAGTGCTTATTGGGAGGCAACCCAATTTTATTTAGCTATGTTGATTACTTTTTTATTTCATTTTCCATTGTTATTTTATGTTTTCTTTAGGTTGATAATCATGTGGAGTCATAAAAACAGTTGCAGAATTAAAGCAGAATAAAAAATAGCATAAAAAATAGCACAACCTGGAGGACAGGCTTACTGGCATTTAAACGCCAGTAAGGATAGTGATAAGGCGAGGGTTATTGTCGGTCTAGAATCTCTCTTAATAGAAATAGAACTTCGTTGTAAGTATAGTTCCAAACCAACTAATAACTCTCGATCAAATTTCGAAGGAATTGGTTGTCACAAGTTCAACCCCAATAAAAATAACCGAACTATTCAAACCTCGGGTCGTCTCACAAGGAATGGGCAAACATGTGTATCAACATTGGTTAGAATTCCGAGGTTGCAAGTCATGAGCAAGAAATTAAACTAAGAATCTTAACAAGCAAGTAATCTTGAAGTGCAAGAAACTAATTCAAGTGACTAAAGTAAGATGTGAGCAATTCCAAACTAATAAGATAACATCCAATATAATTCTACTCTAAAACTAAGCAAATAACTATAACTAAGACAAAGCAATTAGGATTTTTGGATTTTCAAATATGAATAATAAAAGCAACTCTTGGCTAGACATGGGAATTGGGGTCACCATCCTTGTCTAATAACCATATCTTGACAATTATGAGGAACCAAACTCATTAAGTTTACTTCTATACTTGAAGTATATTAAATGGTTTAGTCAACATCAACCTATAAGGTCCAACCTAGCTACTAATTGACTTAGTAGTAGGCTAGTGTCAATGGTTATCAAATTTACCACTAAGGGTTCCAAAATCATCAAATCCATTAGACCCAATGACTCAAGTTCACCCAATTCCCTTAGCCTAGGCCAAGAGTAAAGAGAACTACTCCATAATCAAAGGAAACATTTCATCAAACACATGGTAAGCATTACTAAAAGACATATTCAAATTGCAACTAAATTGAAATTAACAAGTACCCACTAACAATTATCAATGCAAATTCACTCAAATAACACAATTAATCATGAAAATCATCAATGTAACATTAACAATTCAAGATCCATAAGATTCACAAAATGGGTAGAAATTGACAAGTGACAAGAAAACATAAATCTAACACAAGATTTAAACAAAATTATACTAAGGAATTCAAATTAAGTAATCAAAACTAGTAATCAACAAGATCCAATTCAGAACTCAACAAGGGAAGATCAAATCAAACTAGATCTAGAGAGGAACAAGGATTTCTCTCTCTAGAAGAACAAAAACCAAAAACTAGCTAAAAATTGTGTCTAAGTGTGAATGAATGATCCCCCCTTTCCCCTAGCATCCTTAGGTCTTTTCCATGCAGAACCAGCTTGAATTTGGGCCTCTTGAGCCTCAGAAATTGCCAGGCACGATTCCCTTTAATGAGGCCACGTGCAGCTTGTCGCGTGTATGCACCATGCGTGCGTGCGCGCCGATTGATTTTGCGATCCACGCGTGCGTGCCATGTACGCGTGCGCACTGGTGTGGATTTCTCTAATCCACGCGGATGCGCCGATCTACGCGCACCGCTTCCAGCTGTCCACACCCACGCGTGTGCGTGAGGTGCGCGTGCGCGCCCATACTGAAATTCCCAAAATCCAAATCTTCATTTTTCTTCCGCTTGTGCATACTTTCCTTCTCTCTTCTAGGCCATTCTTGCCCTATAAATTCTGAAATCACTCAACAAACACGTCACGGCATCGAATGGTAAAAAGAGAGGATCAAAATATAGTAATTCTAAGGTAAAAGAATCATGTTTTCCATCATGAAGTAATATTAGGAAGAGAACACAAAACCATGCAATTCTTGTGAATAAGTGTGAAAAATATTGACAAAACCCCCCAAATTCCACACAATATAAACCACAAAATTGGGGTTTATCAAATCTCCCCACAGTTAAACCAAGCATGTCCTCATGCTTAAAATAAAAAGACCAAAGATCATGGTAAGAAAGGGTTCATGAAGTGCAAATTACCTAAATGAATGCATGCAACTAACGTAAAAGCATCTATCTACTTGGTCAAGGGTACATCTATCCTCCAAGAACACATATGAGCATACGGGGCAAAAATGATATGTAGTTCATAAATCCTACCAATTTGAACATCACTATGAAGTGCGTATAACTTGCTAGATGAACGCTTGTGAAAGCCGGGAACAAGGAGTTGAGCATCGAACGCTCACCGGAAGTGTATCCACTCTATTTGCTCAAGTGTATAGGGTTCGTCACTCAATCTTCTCCTAATCATGCTTTCCAAGATTTGTCTTTCATCTAACAATCAACAATTACTTAATGCATGCATACAAGTATCATGAGGTCTTATTCATGGGTTGTAATGGGGCTAGGGTGAAGGTAGGGATGTATATAGTCAAGTGAGCTTAAAATTTGAATCCTTGATTAACCTAAGATCCCACTAGACACATAGAACAACTTATACAACTCTAATACAATACCTAGCTACCCATGGGTTTCACTTTTTTTGCATACTCATGCATTCTTTTTAATCCACATCCCATATGCATCGTTATGATTACTTTGTCTTGGGGCATTTTTGTCCCTCTTTTTATTGTTTTCTTTTCCATACTTTTGTTTCTTCTATTTTTTCTATTTCTTTTTCTTACATTCTCATATATATATATATATATATATATATATATATATATATATATATATAATTTTTTTCTTTTTTTTCGTTTGTCCCCTTTTTCTCTTGGGGTTGAATGTATAAAAGTTTCAATGCATATGGTTCAATCATTAATACATGAGTATGTTCCCAATTTCCAAAATTTTCAATTACAACAACAAATACACACCTTTACATCTACCCAAGTTCCCAAGTACACCCTCCTATTGAATGATACACACCCTCACTTACCTAAGCTAATCAAGGATCTAAATCTAGGGACATTCATTGTTTTTCACTTAGGGTTGTTGATGTGCTCTATTTAAGAACAAAAAGGGTTTATCATGGGCTCAAAATTGGTTAGCAATGGTAGATAAAAGGGTCAAGGCCGTTTGGGAGAAGTGACTATTGAAACGATGGTCTTAATCATGTAAATGCATTCATACACAAGGTAATGAACATATAAAATCAGACAAAGCAAGGATTACAATCATAGAGAGAGAATAATGCGCACAAGAATGGGGAATAGTGGTTAGAAGATATAACCACACAATAGGCTCAAAACTTACATGCTTGTGTTCTTAGCTCAATCACTGTGTTCCAAAATACATTCTTGAAGCAAGTTTACCGCAAATTTCTTTTTTAAAATTGGTAAGGGTACCCCGAAAATACAGTTTCTTGGGGAAGAAGTCATTATTTTGACCAAGTAACTCTATAGAGACTAATTATCATGCAAAGGGTATTTACAAGCAAGACTAACTATACATGCAATGTACTAACTACTACGCAAAAGATAAATCCATGGGTGTTGAAAGGAAGAGATTGTTACTCATGGAGATCGGTCGAACAACCTCCCCTCCCCACACTTAGAATTTAGCACGGTCCTCCGTGCTACCAACAATGCGCAAAGGGCGGTCGGGACCGGAACCTTCACTATCCCCTTCATCAGAGCTCCCATCACTTGGGTTTAAGGTGGACGTGAATATTTCAGGTTCCTCCATGCTAGGGGTAACACAACGCAAGAGCTTCTTGATGTAAGTGTACCGGCGTTGGTTGTGCCCCTCATATCTATCAATCTTTCGGTGTAGATCTTCTATCCTTTGATGGGTGGGTCTTTATGGTGGTGGTGACGATGAGGTGGAAGGAATAGTAGGCTGAGGGGCTATGTCCAGGCTTGGGTTGTTCATAGGAAGCTGTAAGTATTTTCTACTAGGGACAACATCGCCCTTAGCCGGAATTATAGCCTTCGTGTCCATGGTTTCCCCAGGAACACCCGCAGCAGCAACTAAATCAGATACCAAAGCTAGAAATGGCAAATTACCCCGGGCGTGGACCTGACCCATCGCTTGCTTGATAAGAAGCGAAATGTTCACCGGTCTCTCCGTGAGAACACACTAAACAAGCAAGGCGAGATTCGCTGTGAAGGACGATGACGATCGGTTTTTCTATCGGTAAAGAAATATAAAAAATATGACCGCGTTGTAAGTATAGCTTCTAAACCAACAGAAAATCCTTTCGGACAAACGTTTTGGTTGTCACAAGTAACAAACCCCTTTTTAAATTGATAACCGAAGTATTTAAACCTCGGGTCGTCTTCTCAAGGAACTGCAGGGAGGTATGTTCTTATTATTGGTTATGAGTTTTGTAAATTAGGGGGTTTTGAAAGTAAGGAACAAGTAATTTAAATGACAAATAGAATAAATAAATAACTGTAAAGTAAACTCTTGGCAAGGTATAAAAATTCGGAAGTCCTATCCTAGTTACTCCTATGATAATTGAAGTTAATCCCACTTAGTTAACCATTGCGAAAGCAAGAGAAAGTCAAGTGAACTAATTAGTTAGATTCCCAAGTCCTAGCCAACTCCTAAGGAAAGGCTAGAGTTAGTGGAATTCCAGTCAATTAGCCGACATAACAACCAATCACGATAAGTTAATAACTCAAGAGCTTCCAGTTAATCAATTAAAGCCAAGAATATAAAAAGCTGAATAAGAGTCATAAATCTGAAATACCTCAATTGCGTTAATAAGAGAAAATCAATCTAAACATAAAGAGTTCATAATCCAATTTGCCAATATAAGTAATTAAATGAGAGCATTAAAGTATTTGAAAGTAAAAGAGAAATATAAAGTAAAAGGAATATTTAACCTGATGAAGAGTTGAAATCCTAAATCCTTTAAGAGGATTCCTAATCCTAAAACCTAAGAGAGAGGAGAGAACCTCTCTCTCTAAAAACTACATCTAAAGTATGAAAAGTGAATAATTGAAGGCCTCCTCTTGAATGGATGCATTCCCCACTTTATAGCCTCTAATCTGTGCTTTCTGAACCTGGATCTGGGCGAAAAAGGGCTTCAGAAATCGATGGAAGCATTTTCTGCAGTTTCTGGTGCGTGGCGTCTGTCACGCGTCCGCGTGGGTCACGCGGTCGCGTCATCTGGAGTTTTCCTTATCACGCGTTTGCTTCGGTCATGCGTACGCGTCCGCGTTAGTCACGCGTTCCCATCACTGCCTTTTCGCGCTGGGCATGCGTTCACGTCGTCCATGCGTTCGCGTCGCTGCCAGTTTCTTCAAAGACTCCATTTTGTGCTTTCCTTCCATTTTTGTATGTTTTCTTTCCATCCTTTAAATCATTCCTGCTTTAGGAGATCTGAAAATACTCAACACACAAATCACGGCATCGAATGGTAATAAAAGGTAATTAAAATAATTATTTTTAAAGCATAGGAAACATGTTTTTCACATACATCACATAATAAGGAAGGAAAAGTAAAACCATGCAATTTACATGAATAAGTGGGTGAAGGATTGAATAAATCACTTAAATTGAGTACAGAATATATCATAAATATGGGTTTATCAACCTCCCCACACTTAGACAATAGCATGTCCTCATGCTAAATCCAAGATAAAGAATAAGGTAAGGTTAAAGTGGTGGAATCTCATGCAATGCAGTCTATTCTAAATGCAACTACCTAAATGAATCATGCAATTCTAATTGTGATTCAATTGTATATAAAGCTTACATATAGTTAAATTAATTCATATCCTCAAGGAATCATATTGATAGCCAAATCTTAGATAATGTTAAAGCACTTTTACAATTGAGATGGGTAAAAATATTTCACAAATTTGCAAGACAATTAACAGTTTAAGCAGAGATATATGGTGATGAGCTATTGAACCCTCACTGGATTTTGTGTTTACTCTCTAGTCACTCAGTGTTTATTGGGTTAATCATTCTATTCTTTTTCTATCCTTACTTTCTATAACTTTGTTCTTCATCTAACCAATCAATAATTATAGAATACAGACATACAAAAATCATGAGGTCTTTTCTAAGGTTGTAATGGGGCCAAGGTAAAGGTAAGGGTATATGTATAGGGCTAAGTGAGCTAATAAGTGAATTCTTGATTAGTCTAAGATCTCACCTAACATACATACTTCATAAATCAAAGTTTCTTTAACCTATTTGCCCAAATTTTTCCACTTTATATTGTAAGCTCATGCATTAACTTTAATTTTGTCCCATGTGTATTGATCCTTTTTATTTGCAATTGGGGATTTTTTTGTATTCCTTTTATTTAAATACTAAATTTTTTTTTCAATGCACCTGGTAATTTAATTGTTTTGATTTCACATGAGCATGCTTCCCAAATTTATTTTTGAAACATCTTATTCTTTTTAAATTCCTACCTTGTTTCTATCATCCCATGTTCCCATAGAATTCCCCATACTTAAATAATACACAATTTCTATCTTAAGCTAACCAAGGATTCAACTTGGGATTTTTATTTTATTTTTCTGCTTAAGGCTAGTAATGTGGTTATAAAACAGAATGGGATTTAAAAAGCTTAAGGGGGCTAACAAGGGTGATGTAAAAGGTAGGCTAATTTGGGATAAGTGAGGAAAAATTCAAATGATGGCCTCAATCATTTCTTTGGTATGTATCTATATTCTATATTGGAGATATAGATTAAAACAAAGTAAAGAACATCAGAATGAAAAAGAAGGGTAAAACACACAGGAATGAAATTTATGGGTTGAATGTAACCATACAATTAAGCTCAAAACTCACAGGCTGTGTGTTCTCCAGCTCAAAAATCATATATCAGTTATATATGTCATGCAAGTAAAAATTAAGAGTTCCCATTGTTCTCAATGTAAATCTTAGGGTGGCCCTTAAAATCTTAGTGTTGTTCCTTGATGAAATATTGTTAACTAACTAACATGTAATGCTATATATACAAGGTGTCTGGATTGTTTTAATTTACTAATATTTCTAGTTTACTTCTTTTTATTTCCAATTAAACCAAATTATCATATGCTAAAAGGGTAAACTATACTAATGAATCCACATATTCTATAACTAATAAGTTAGAATTTCAAACTAAACTAAATGTCTAAAATATGAACTAAAGTGCAAAATGCGGAAATAAAGTGAAAATACAGCAAAAGAACAATGTATAAGTACTGAAAAATAAAAATAAAGATAAAAATACAGGAAAATAACAAAATAAGATAAAAGAGTCTGTAGTGGTTCACCAAAAAGATACGCCAGGGATGGCGACCTCTCCACACTTAAAATAAAGCATCATCCTCGATGCTCACTCAAGCTGGGTGTGAAGCAGTGTCATCACCGGAAGGATGGGCTGCTGGAGTCTCTGTGGTGGCCTGAAGGTCTGCAGACTGGATGAGGGTAGGAGGATCTGTCTGCTGCAGTGGAGGCTCTGACTGGAGAGGACTCTCTGGATCTGCGGCCTGTATCTAGTGTGGCTCCTCCTGCGGTGGCGCAGCCTGCTCCGGTCCTGCCTGCTCAGCCTGGGCATGTGTCTCCTCCTCATGATCGCTCGCCTCCTCCTCAGATGGCTTTGATGGTGTGTCAGGCTCGGAGGGGATGTCATCGCCAGATCGGATCATCAACTTGAGGTGCTCATAGCGTTGCTTGTTGCGATGCTCAGATCTCTCATATCGCCACCGGTTGCGGCGTTCCATCTGGTCCAACTGCTGAAATAAGCGGTGCACGAGGTGGTAAACGGGCTCTGAGGCAGGTGGAGGTGCAGTGGTGGTAGCTGGGGCAACAGTAGATGAAGAAGGGGCAGCGGAAGGTGTGGCTGTCTGATCAGAAGTGGTGAGGAATGGGGGTCTGTAACCCAAAGCCTGAAACTTCCTGTTGTGAGGGACAATCTTCTTGCAGTCTGCAGCAGGTGGTTTATCATCAGCAAGTTCCCAAGGCACGTCAGCTCGACGGCCGAGCTGGGTAATCATATATGGGAAAGGGATAGTGCCTCTGACATGGACCCTGGCCATGTAATACTGGATGAATCGTGGAAGATACAGGTTCTTACCCTCCATCACACACCAGAGGAGGGTGATCATAGCAGCAGGCAGCTCCGTCTCATAAGTGCTCGGCATAACAAAGTTGCTCAGGATCTGGTGCCAGAGCCGAGCCTCATCATTCAGATACATCAGCTTGATTCCCTTAGGCATTGCTGTGTTCTTTCCCATGACCCATGGGACAGTAGGATCAAGGACTATCCTTTGTTTGACAGCATCCCAGTCAAATCTCAGAAAGCGCATGTCCTCTTTAGCCTTTTGGTAACCGTCAGGCTGATCTGATTTAGGCTGAAGGTGGAGGATGTCCTCAATGGCTTCCTCAGTTACCAATATCTGTTTCCCTCTGAGGTGCACTGCATCCAGGGAAGTCTTGAAATAGTTGCAGTAGAACTCTCTTACCCAGGAAGTATTGACCTCTGTCAGGTTTCTCTCCAAGAAGAACCAGCCTCTCTATTTGATCTGATCGGAGGTGTACTGCTGTAGTTCTTTTAGAATTTTCAGAGTTCTCTCCAGGTACAGGTTTCTGGAGGTGGAAAACACTGGATACTTCAGCTCACAGTATCTGTTTGCAAATTTTACCGGATCTGTGGCAGTGAGGAGATGGTCAGCCTTCTCCTGCGGGGTAAAGTGCTTTTCCCGCCAAGAGTCATCATGCATAATGTCCAAGATAGACATAGAGGATTCACCTCTTTTCCTTTTACCAGTGGTTGCCTTGCCTTTTCCTTTTCGTTGAGGGTCAGACATCCTGAAAAGTAGAAATTCCAGGATATAAATGAAGAACAAAGTAGGAAAACAAGTAGGCAAATAGAATAATAGCAATATAAGCACATAGTGGAAAAAGAGTAGTAGAATAATGAAATGAGTTAAATAAATGTACATTTTGGATTATTTCGGAGTTAAAAATCTGAGATGAGAAATCACAATCCAAAATATATTATAAGAGAATACCTGTTAATTAGGAGAAACAATAATCATGCCATGAGTTAAAAAGTTGAAGGAGTTAGTTAAAAAGCAAAGGGAGAAGTTAGAAAGTTAAAAGTGGTTAAAAGTGAAAAAAAGAGGTTAGAAAGTGGAAAGCAGTGAGTTAGGAGAAAGAAAGTTAAAGTAAGTGGCATGATAAATGTTTCCTAGGTAACAAGAAATTCACAAATTTAGAGAATAATCAACTCATATTCAAGCAAGGATATCAGGTTGATGATGATTCATATAGATATAGAAATAGCAAAAATTGAAATCGAATCATCAAAAGTGCAATATATGAACCAGGAAATTGAAAGGAAAAAGAATGCTGGCCCGTGCATTCATGAATTGGTTTGGTTGTAGCTAAGTTGTGCAGAATTGAAAATTGCCAAAACCAATGCTAGAATGTAAAAATGAAACAACTTGCAGAAAATTGGGCAGCATTCTGGCTAAAATTGGATGTTCTCGGGTAATAAACAGCAGAAAAATCAGTTCATATAAATGTAAATAAGGCTGCAAATAGACACAAACAACATGAACATGAAAGAGCAGTGTAACAGCAGCACGAAACATGGAAGAACAGCATATGAATAGTATGAACATCACAGCCAGATCAATAGTGCGGTGGGTCTGGGTGGTTAGGGTGGTGAGGCAGTCGGAGTGGTGGTTGGGGGTGGTGGTGTTTGGGTGGGGTGGGTTGCAGAGAAGAAAGGAAGAAGAAGGGGGTATGGGGGGCGCGACGGGTAGGGTTTCGCGTGATGGGGGGTTGGTGATTTTGAATCCACACGAACGCGTGGAGCACGCGATCGCGTGGCTAGGGTGAAATGGGATTGACGCGGTCGCGTGATTGATGCGATCGCGTGGAATGGGTGAAAGATAAATGACGCAGACGCGTGGGGCACGCGACCGCGTCGCTGAAATTTGTGCTAGACGCACACTTCCAGTGTCGTTTCAGCACAACTCTCTGTCTTCATTTAGGGGGCCATGATATCCATGCGAGGCGGACGCGTCGCTCACGCTTTCGCGTGGGATGAGTGTTTCGCAAGTGGTGCGTTCGCGTCAGGGACGCGGACGCGTGGGCCGTTTTGTGCTAAACGCACACCAGCCGCATGATTCCAGCCCAGATTTCTGGGCGTTGGATTTTTACACCGATTTCCAGATCACGCGTTCGCGTTAGTGACGCGAACGCGTGGGAGGTTTTTTTTATGCAATTATGCAATTATGCAATATGCAATGCTACGGATAATATCCAGGTTCAATGAAAATAAAACAATATAAAAATAAACAAAACAAAATAAAACTGAAACATGAACGATCATACCATGGTGGGTTGTCTCCCACCTAGCACTTTTAGTTAAAGTCCTTAAGTTGGACATTGGATGAGCTTCCTATTATGGTGGCTTATGCTTAAATACATCCAGAAATCTCCATCAATGTTTGGAATGCCAACAGCCTCCGGGGTCCCAAACTAGGCATGTAAAGCTTTTGAGCAGCTTCAAACAGATTTTCAGGCTCCCGGGGTGACGAATGTCAGAATAGATTCCAGGATCCCAAACTTTGCTTTTAAATCCGCAGTTGTCTTGATCTATAATCTTCGATCCAGGTGGTTTAGAAATTGTATTCTCACCAAGATGACCAAACATCTTCCGAGACCCATTCAACTGAACTTGATACCAATCCTTGCACTTCGAATTGAAGCGCGGAACCTTATTGAACCTTGTACACCAGTTCTGAGTACGAGCCATTTCCCTCTTACTCTTAAAGCCGCAGAAAGCTCTAAGCTGGCCATCTGTTTCAAGCAAACCATATTCAAGTGGAAAAGTAAAGATAAAGGTTAAGGATTGTACCCACTTGAAGCTTGTATTAGGTGGTAATGGCCTTGGAACAGGTGTTTCCAGTGGTTCTGTAAGCTCTACTCCCTTGCATTCTTCTGTGAATTCCTCTACTTCTTTGCAAAATTTTTCAACCGCAACTGCGTCCTGATCAAAGTCTTCTATGTCTTCCTCGTCACTCAAGTCATACGTTGGAGGTCGAGAGAAATCTACCTCGACATCATCTTCGTATTCACTTGGATAAGGTGCTTCAGGCTCAAGGAGTTCAGTTGCGGATGTGAGTTCGTGACTAGGAGAGCTTGATTCATGATCATCACTGCCCATGGAATCAACTTCTTGGTCTGTTCCGTCCAATTTTTCACAAGGCATATGCTTTGGAGGTTATGCACTGTCCTCTTTGGCATCAATTTCGAACTTCTTAGCAGAATCCTTTATAGTTCTCGATTCCCATGGAGGTTCAGCATCTCCTAAATCTTCAACCACTTCTTCCTCTACAGCTATCATGGCTTCCTCCACTTGTTCCAATATAAAGCCATGCTCCTCATTGTCCACCGAGGTTTGTAGTGTCTCCTTCATGCTTCGCTCTTCTTTTGATTCTCCACATGTAGCCATGGGAGTGCTTCGAGTGCTCAGATGTCGGGAGGCTATTATATTTACTACCTCAATTAAGGCAGTAGTGAGTTTCAATACGCCCTTTTGCATCCTCGCTTGCCCGTGAAGAAGAACACGAAGTTTGTCATTCATTGGAGGTTGGGGTGGGTATGAGGGTTCATTGGTTGGGAAAAAGGGTTCAAAATAAGAATGTGGTGGTTCTTGGGAGTAATTGG
This sequence comes from Arachis ipaensis, assembly GCF_059453495.1. Classification (NCBI taxonomy): domain Eukaryota; kingdom Viridiplantae; phylum Streptophyta; class Magnoliopsida; order Fabales; family Fabaceae; genus Arachis; species Arachis ipaensis. The sequence goes on from NC_142444.1 coordinate 84,365,462, forward strand.
ATTGGGATTGTGGTGGATAAGGGTCATACAGTGGTGAATGGTGAAAAGAAACTTGTGAGTATGGTGGTTCAAAGCTACGTTGAGAGGATGGTCTATAAGCATAGGGTGGGGCTTGTTGGTAATTACAAGGGGGTCCACCATATCTATCAGCTTGGTATGCGTTGTAGAGTGGTCCTCGTCCATGATATCTTGGAGGGTGTTGTTGCCTAAAGGGTTGATCAGGGCCTCTTGGCTCCATCCCTCTTTGATTGCTTAGACCTTGATGCATATTCCTGTTATAGCTTCCACTCCTTTCAACAAATTTAGAACCAAACTCAAAGTGAGAGGGGTGAGAATTCATAGTAGCTAATAGAAATAAAAGGAAAAAACAAAAACAAATAAACAAATAAAAGAAAAATATTTACAATAACCAATAATAAGGCACACGTTTGCAGTTCCCCGGCAACGGCGCCATTTTGACGATCGGTTTTTCTATCGGTAAAGAAATATAAAAATATGATCGCGTTGTAAGTATAGCTTCTAAACCAACAGAAAATTCTTTCGTACAAACGTTTTGATTGTCACAAGTAACAAACCCCTTTTTAAATTGATAACCGAAGTATTTAAACTTCGGGTCATCTTCTCAAGGAACTGCAGGGAGGTATGTTTTTATTATTGGTTATGAGTTTTGTAAATTGGGGGGTTTAAAAGTAAGGAACAAGTAATTTAAATGACAAATAGAATAAATAAATAACTGTAAAGTAAACTCTTGGCAAGGTATGAAAATTCAGAAGTCCTATCCTAGTTACTCCTATGAGAATTGAAGTTAATCCCACTTAGTTAACCTTTACGAAAGCAAGGAAAAGTCAAGTGAACTAATTAGTTAGATTCCCAAGTCCTAGCCAACTCCTAAGGAAAGACTAGAGTTAGTGGAATTCCAGTCAATTTGCTGACATAATAACCAATCACGATAAGTTGATAACTCAAGAGCTTCCAGTTAATCAATTAAAGCCAAGAATATAAAAAGCTGAATAAGGGTCATAAATCTGAAATACCTCAATTACGTTAATAAGAGAAAATCAATCTAAACATAAAGAGTTCATAATCCAATTTGCCAATATAAGTAATTAAATGAAAGCATTAAAGTATTTGAAAGTAAAAGAGAAATATAAAGTAAAAGGAATATTGAACCTGATGAAGAGTTGAAATCCTAAATCCTTTAAGAGGATTCCTAATCCTAAAACCTAAGAGAGAGGAGAGAACCCCTCTCTCTAAAAACTACATCTAAAGTATGAAAAGTGAATAATTGAAGGCCTCCTCTTGAATGGATGCATTCCCCACTTTATAGCCTCTAATATGTGCTTTTTGAACTTGGATCTGAGCCAAAAAGGGCTTCAGAAATCGCTGGGAGCATTTTCTGCAGTTTCTGGTACGTGGCATCTGTCACGCGTCCACGTGGGTCACGCGGTCACGTCATCTGGAGTTTTCCTTATCACGCGTTCGCTTCGGTCATGCGTACACGTCATCTGCGTTCTGCTCAAGGCGCGCGTTTGCGTCAGTCACGCGTTCGCGTTGCTGCCTTTTCACGCTGGGCATGTGTTCGCGTCGTCCATGCGTTCGCGTCACTGTCAGTTTCTTCAAAAACTCCATTTTGTGCTTTCCTTCCATTTTTGTATGTTTCCTTTCCATTCTTTAAATCATTCCTGCCTTAGGAGATCTGAAAATACTCAACACACAAATCACGGCATTGAATGGTAATAAAAGGTAATTAAAATAATTATTTTTAAAGTATAGGAAACATGTTTTTCACATGCATCACATAATAAGGAAGGGAAAGTAAAACCATGCAATTTACATGAATAAGTGGGTGAAGGGTTGAATAAATCACTTAAATTGAGCACAAAATATATCATAAAATATGGGTTTATCAGATGACCTGTGGGTGCTAGGTAGCACATAGTGGGATAGGATCTAGGCCCAAGCTCAAGCTTCTACAGTGAGGGAACGTGTGTCAATGCACTTGGTCCGCATCCGGAGTCGACCTTGGGTCCAAAATGTCTCTGGTTCAGCAATGACTCAGAGAATCGAGTCCCAATCAAACCCAAACTCTTCTCACTGACGTAAGACCTCTTGGTAGCCATCAATTTCACTTGGTACTGGTAGGACATTAAGCACTTGCTGAATAGCCTCTTCTGAAATTGGGACTTGCTTCTGGCGCACGTATACCGATTGAAGAGAGGGGAGATGGTAGTTAGTGTAGAACTCTACCACCCACGAAAGGTTGACCTCCTGTGGTTTTCTCAGAAGAAACTCCCATCCTCGCCGTTCAATGCGGGGCAGAATACAATGAGCAACCTTGTCCGGCAGGGCGAGTAGATGCTCGGCATGATAGTTCCTCTCAACCATGGCGGGGAACACAATTTCATAGAAGCGGTTGGGGAACCTTGAAGAATCCCTTGCCGGTTTGCTCTTCTCTTTTTCATCAATAGGAGCGGGTGCCTTCGTCTTCTTAGATAGGGGTTTGGCTCCTAATGTAGGGTGCGCCTTGGAGGTTGACTTTTGGGGTGCCCTCTTTGTGGCCGATTTCCTTGAAGCTTTCTCCTTGCCTTTCTTGGTGGCCATCCTGAAAAAGGGAGGGAAAAAGGGAAAACATTAAACCCAAAGAATCATCTCAACGAAAACATGCAAGTGAGAGGTAGTGCCCAAAAGGAATTGTGCAACAAAATGATTATAGAAGCATGGGTCACAACACTTGGCATGGGATGCAAGAGTGAGTAAAGCATGCAATATGGCATGAGAAGAATAATCTCAAGCATTCATAACAAAGAGCAAGTCATGTGTTCAATGAGTATCTAATTAGCAAGCATAAAGCAAAGTGGACTCAATGCACTTAGAAGAGAGCAAGTGAATGAGGAGGAAGCAGCAAATTGAAGGTATATGACTAAAATAAACCAAAATGGCATTCGTGCATTTCCTCGAACACTTGGCGTGCAGTTATCAAGCAATGAGCAAAAATGAGATACTCGATCAATTAGAGTCCCAAAATGAAATATCAATCATCACATAACATCACCTACTTACAAAGATAATGAAGGGCAACAAGAAGATCTATCAAAGCAAATTAAAACTTAAGTCCAACATCCATGGGAAAACAAGAGAAGGACAAAGTAAACAAGCAAAAAGCAAGTAGTATAATCATGCAACTAAAAGAGAAATTAAGAGAATCAACAAAAAGAAACATGTAACTAGGAGAAGAGATTATGCAAAGAGAGTAAGAGATGAGGTATAGAAGAAGTAGAACCTTGAGGAGTGTAAAAGAACAAGGTGGAGTTTTCTTTTTGTGAAAATGAGAAAGAGAGAGAAGAGATGTAGTGCCACCGGAGGTGGTGGTGGTCGCCGGTGAGTGACCGGAGATGGTGGTGGTGGAGTATAGGAGAGGAAGAAGAGAAGAGAGGTGATGGAGAAAGAAGAAGAAAGAAAACAAGAAAGAAGGTGAGAGAAAGGGGAGAGGCAGGGTGCGTCAGGTTTAAAACTGGGTCGCGCGATCGACGCACGCGCGCACAGTGCGCTTGCGTGTCGATAAGAGTTGAGCGAGGGGAGCGTACGCGTTAAGAGCGCGAACGTGCGATGTCAGTTGTGCCCCTGGAACAGAGTTAGCACAAAGTGGGCCTAACTCTCAGGTTTTTGTACTAGAGTTGGCATGCAGCACAGGCGGCGCGGACACGCACAGTGCATGCACGCGTGCCTGATGAAGTTGGCGACCGGCGCGGACACGGCAAGTACGCCTACGTGTCAGTCGCGGGCACAGAATAGGCACAAAATTGGCATAACTCTCTGGTTTTTGTACTAGAGAGTTCAGATTGCACTGCTGACGCACGCGCACAGTGCGCTTGCGCGTCGATGGTTAAGTTACAAGGGATGCGCAGGCGTCACGCACGCTTGCGCGTAGGTGCCTGGCATGAAGTGGGCACAAGGTGGGCATAACTCTCGGGTTTTTGTACCGGGAGTGTGAAATGCACGAACGGTGCGCGTGAGCACAGCACGCTCGCGCGCGGATGCCCTCTTTTCCCTCTCTCTCTCTTTTTTTAAACAACATAGAAAGGGCTATTCTAATGCATTCTTGGCAGGTGTTTAAGCTAGTAGTCAAGGAGACACTCACAAATTCATGTACTATTCAAAATAAAGCATTCTCTCTACTTCAACAATTCATCCTTACCAAGAATGATGGAATCTATATGAACATCCTAGTAAGTCAACAAGATCAACGAAACTATCATTCCTAAGCAATCAACAACATCAAGAAGTCACAAAATGTACAAGAATCTAAAGCTAAAAGCAAGAAGGTATGCACAAGGAAGATCTTACCACGGTGGGGTGCCTCCTACCAAGCACTTTTCTTTAACGTCCTTAAATTGGATGGTCAGTCGCTCAAGCTTCTCCTCCTCTAGGTGCATCCGTTAGTAGGAATACCTCTAGCTCTTTTGGAAGCTTGTAGCCATGGTACTTCTTCACTCTATATCCATTCACCTTGAAAGTTACTTCACTTTTAGGATCAAACAATTCCACCACCTCATAGGGCTTTATCTCTTTCACCTTGAAGGGTCCTTCCCATCTAGAACGAAGCTTGCTAGGCATGAATCTAAGCCTCGAGTTGTAGAGGAGAACCTCATCACCTTCTTGAAAATCCTTCTTCTGGATATGATGGTCATGAAATGCTTTAGTCTTTTCCTTGTAGATCCGGGCATTCTCATATGCTTCGTTCCTCAAACACTCGACTCGAGCTCCTCTAGCTGTAATTTTCTGACCACCCCCGCCTTGGTGAAATCCATGTTGCACTGCTTTACCGCCCAATAGGCTTTATGCTCAATCTCCACCGGAAGATGGCATGCCTTACCATAGATGATCTAGAAGGGATCATCCCTAACGGAGTCTTGTAGGCCGTCCTATACGCCCATAGTGCATCTCCTAACCAGAGGCTCCAATCCTTCCTCTATGAATTTACCACTTTCTCTAAAATTCTCTTAATCTCCCGGTTGGACACTTCCGCTTGTCTGTTGGTTTGTGGGTGATAAGCAGTGGCAACCTTATGCAATACCCCATAGCGCTTGAGCAGTGCCTCTACTTTCCTATTACAAAAGTGGGATCCTTGGTTGCTCACGATTGCTCGTGGCGACCCATAACGGCACACAATGTTATTTCTGATAAAAGAAATGACGGTATTGGCATCGTCAAGGCGGGTAGGTATTGCTTCTACCCACTTTGACACGTAGTCAACTGCTAACAGAATATATAGATACCCACTTGAGTTGGGAAACGGTTCCATAAAGTCAATGCCCCATACATCAAATATCTCACAGAACAACATAGGTTGCTGAGGCATCTCATCCCTTCGGGACGTGTTTCCCGACTTCTAACACTGACGGTAAGACACACAGAACCGGTTAGCATCCTTGAATAAGGTTGGCCACCAGAATCCAAATCCAACACCTTTTTAGCTGTCCTCTGTGGGCCAAAGTGGCCACCACATTCGGATGAATGGCAAGCTTCATGAATGGGTTAGATTTTAGATTCCGGGACGCATCTTCGAATTACTTAGTCTACTCCCCTGTTCTACAAGTGAGGGTCATCCCAAATGTAGCATTTGGAATCACTCCTCAACTTGTCTCTTTGGTGTTTAGAAAAGTTAGGAGGGACGATTTTTGCAACCAAGTAGTTCGCCATTGGGGCAAACCAAGGAAAGCTATCCGACACAGCATGCAAACTATCCAATGGGAATGAGTCATCGATCGGAAATGGGTCAAATTTTAAATTCTCAAGGCGGCTTAAATGATCCGTAACCAAGTTTTGAGACCCACTCCGGTCCCTAATCTCAATGTCGAATTCTTGCAAAAGCAAGATCCAATGTATAAGTCTAGGTTTTGACTCATTCTTTGTCAATAAGTACTTTAAAGCTGCATGATCCGTGTATACCACTATCTTGGACCCTAGCAAATAAGATATGAATTTATCTAAAGCATGAACAATAGCTAGGAGTTCCTTTTCTGTAGTGGTATAGTTGGATTGTGTTGCATTCAATGTTTTAGAAGAGTAAGCAATGACATAAGGAAGTTTACCATCGCGCTGTGCAAGCGCGGCACCTACAGCATGGTTTGACGCATCGCACATTATCTCGAATGGTAGCGTCCAGTTGGGGCCTCGCACAATCGGTGCTGTGGTAAGAACTCCTTAACTCTTCAAACGCATTCACACATGCACTGTCAAACTCAAAGTCCAAATCTTTTTGGAGGAGGCGCGACAATGGCAAAGCAATCTTGCTGAAATCCTTAATAAAGCACCTGTAAAATCCTGCATGTCCCAAAAATGAGCAGACCTCCCTCACAGATGAGGGGTGAGGTAAAGTGGTAATAACATCGACCTTGGCCAGGTCTACAGAAATGCCTTTCTTAGACACTACATGTCCTAACACTATACCTTGTCTTACCATAAAGTGACATTTTTCAAAATTCAAGACGAGGTTAGTGTCAACACATCTAGCTAAGACCTTGGCCAAGTTCTCTAAGCAACAATCAAATGAAGTTCCATAAACACTGAAGTCATCCATAAAGACTTCTAGACAATTCTCCACTAGATCGGAAAAGACACTCGTCATACACCGTTGAAAAGTAGCAGGTTCATTGCATAGTCCAAATGGCATCCTTTTGTAAGCAAAGGTGCCAAAAGGACAAGTGAATGTGGTCTTTTCCTGATCCTCAGGGGAAACGTGAATCTGGAAGTAACCAGTGAATTCATCAAGAAAGCAATAATGGGATTTAGCCGCCAAACGGTCCAACTTCTGATCGATAAAGGGCAAAGTGTAGTGGTCTTTCTTTGTAGCGGCGTTCAATCTTCTATAATCGATGCTCACTCGCCACGCATTTTGTACTCTCTTGGTGACCACTTCACCATCATCCTTTTTAACTGCAGTGATGTCCGATTTCTTGGGAACAACCTGGACCGGGCTCATCCACTCACTGTGAGAAATTGGGTATATGATACCCGCATCAAGTAGCCTTGTAACCTCCTTCTTTACCACATCAAGGATGGTTGGGTTGAGCCTCCTTTGCGGTTGCGTAACCGGCCGAGCTCCCTCTTGGAGAAATATACGATGCATGCACTTGCGGGGGTCAATCCCCACAATATCGGCTAGGCTCCAACCAATTGCCTTCTTGTACTTTCTTAGAACATCTAGGAGCTTTCCTTCCTCTTCGCTAGAAAGCTCACTAGCGATAATGACCGAAAACCTTTGGTTATCCTCTAAGAAAGCATACTTCAAATGAGATGGAAGAGGCTTCAGTTCACTCTTTGCCTCAAGCTGAGGTTCCTTTTCATCAAGTTCACGGAGTTCATCCTCAACAACTTTCTCTTGTTCACCCTCTTGGTCATCCGTTCCTTCAACAATAGGGTAGCATAACTTGTTGTAGTCTTTTTTTCGCACTTCCGCCACCACTTCATCGATTATATCACATCGGAGAACGGAATGCTCTTCAGGAGGATGCTTCATGGCTTCTTCCAAATTGAACTTGATAGTCTTGTCTCCGACCTCAAAGGAATATGTGCCAGTGAAGGCATCTAACTTGAATTTAGAGGTCTTAAGGAAGGGTCTACCAGGTAGAACGGAGGATGAGCTTCTATTTTTTGTTGGAGGTATTTCAAGGATGTAAAAGTAAACCAGAAAGACTAAGTCCTTGATCGCCACAAGTACATCTTCTGCTATTCCCATCACAGTGATCATACTTTTATCGGCTAAGGCAAACTTTGAGGTAGCGTTTGTTTTGAGGTACTGGGACAGAGACTGAGAGACTGAAACATAGTATCATGTTTGTTGGCTCAGAAACTGGTACTAAAATTTCTGTCTCTGTCCCTAAAATTTCAGTATTTCAGTACCTCCAAAAAGTAGGGACACAGGGGACTGAAATTTTTAGAGACGAAGACTAAAATTTTAATAACATTTTACACCTAAAATACCCTCATTTCAATTAATTAATTCCAATTTTATCTTTTGTGCAAATTAAATTAGAGTTTTATTCTTGTTTCAATTTCTGTCTCTCACTTTGCAGCAAACAGAATACTGAAATTTATTTCGGTCTTTGTCTCTTAGTCTCTGTCTCTCAGTCTTAGTCTTTCAGTCTCTGTCTCTCTACCAAACGCTACCTAATAGAGCTAAATTCAACCGGACAAAAATAGAGAGCGGCATGATGCTTACGCAAGCTCCTAGATCACACATACAGTCATGAAAAGTGTGCCCACCAATACGACAAGACACCAAACAAGGCCCAGAGTCACCACAATTTTTTGGAATTGACTCCATCAAGGAAGAAATTGAACTACCCAAAGATAATGTCTCCAACTCTCCTATCCTATTGGTGTGGGAAATCGTGATTCACACTTTTCACAACTCCGCACAACTAACCAGCAAGGGCACTGGGTCGTCCAAGTAATAAACCTTACATGAGTAAGGGTCGATCCCATGGAGATTGTCGGCTTGAAGCAAGCTATGGTCATCTTGTAAATCTCAGTCAGGAGGATTCAATTGGTTATGAGGTTTTGATAATTAAAATATAAATAAAACATAAAATAAAATAAAGTTACTTATGTTGCTTCTGAACCTCTTCTTTCCTACTGCCTTCAGATAAGCATTTGGAGATGCTTTGTTGCTTCTGAACCTCTGCTTTCCTACTGCCTTCTTCCAATCATGCGTGCTCCCTTCTATGGCAAGCTGTAAGATCCTCTCAGTTAAAATGGTCCTCTACGGTTTTTGCACGGCTAATCAACTGTCGGATTTCTTGTCTCGGATGAAAAATACCAGGTACAGCCACCGCAGGGCTAATCATCTGTCGGTTCCCGCTAGCGTCGGAATAGAATCCATTGATCCTTTTGCACACTGTCACTGCGTGCAATATTCGCAGGTTTGAAGCTCGTCACAGTCATCCCTTCTCGGATCCTACTCGGAATACCACAAACAAGGTTTAGACTTTCCAGATCCCAGGAATGCTGCCAATGACTCGGTCCATGTATTAGATATCCAAGATATACGCACTCAAGCTGTTGTCCAATGACTACGTTGAGCTCAGATAGAACGGAAGTGGTTGTCAGGCATGCGTTCATAGGATTGAGAATAACGATGAGTGTCACGGATCATATCATTCTCCAGATTGAAGTACGAGTGAGTATCTTAGAATAGAATCAAGCGTGATTGAATAGAAAAATAGTAGTAATTGCATTAATTCATGAAGAACAGCAGAGCTCCACACCTTAATCTGTGGGTGTAGAAACTCCACCGTTGAAAATACATAAGTGAAAAAGGTCTAGGCATGGCCGAATGGCCAGCCTCCCCAAACGTGAACAATGGTCTATGATAGCATGATAATCCGTGAATACAATAGTAAAGTGCTATTTATACTAAACTAGCTACTAGGGTTTACAGAAAATAAGTAACTAAGTGCAGATAGTGCAGACATCCACTTCTGGGGCCCACTTGGTGTGTGCTTGGGCTAAGCATAGAAGCTTTTTCGTGCATAGGCTGTTCTTGGAGTTAAACGCCAGCTTGGGTGCCAGTTTAGGCGTTTAACTCCAATTCTGGTGCCAGTTTGGGCGTTTTACGCTAGGAAGTTTTAGGCTGGCTTTGGACGCCAGTTTGGGCCATCAAATCTTGGGCAAAGTATGGACTATTATATATTGCTGGAAAGCCCAGGATGTCTACAGAAAATCCACTTCGAGTGCAGGAGGGTCAGAATCCAACAGCATCTGCAGTCCTTTTTCAGCCTCTGAATCAGATTTTTGCTCAGGTCCCTCAATTTTAGCCAGAAAATTGCTGAAATTATAGAAAAACACACAAACTCATAGTAAATTCCAGAAATATGATTTTTTCATAAAAAATAATTAAAATATAATAAAAAGTAACTAAAACATACTAAAAACTATGTAAAAACAATGCCAAAAAGGGTATAAATTATCCGCTCATCACCTATTCTTGTGTGTACACAAGTCTTTCAAAAATTTTGCATACTTTGGAATTTGTTGGATAGCATCAAGAAGTGGTATGGTTACCTCAACCTTCTTGAACACTTGAAGCATGTTTAAATCGAATTCCAGAGTCTTCTTTGCTTTCTTCACCATTGAAGGGAATGAGATAGGAATGGACTCATCCACTATAGTTTTCCTCTTGGGTTCCTTAAGGCTTACTCCTTCTTCCTCATGCTTTTTGTGTACCTCCTCTTCTTCATGCAGAGCTTCAACGACCACTTTTTCCTCATGAATGTCTTCCATGACCCTAGGAGGTATCTCCTCCAATGTAGTCCCCGACTGTAGAGTGATGGCTTTGAGACCGCCCTTGGGGTTTGGAAGGGGTTGGGATGGAAGGTTAGAAGAGCTTGAGGTTGGTTGGTGTTGTTGTTGGAGGAAGACATGGACATCTTTGAATTCATGTCGGTGAGATTGGCCAATTGAGTGCCTATGGCATCGAATTGAGCCTTATTGCTCTCGTCTCGTTTCTCCATAGCGGCTCTAAGCTCATCAACTTGATTGGTGGAAGATGAGGAGGTTTGGTTGGATTGTTGTCTATGGTGTGGTGCTTGGTATTTGGTGTAGTTGTTTTGGTTTTGGTTGTGGTGATTTTGGTTGGCTTGGTGGTTGTTGTTGTTATGGTAGTATTGAGATGAAGATTGGTTGTTGTTGTAATGAGAAGAAGAGTTGTTCCATCTTTGGTTTTGATTGCTCCCTTGTGCATTATCCATCCACCCTTGATTTTTATTACTACCATGAGAGTAGTTGTTTTGGCTTTGAGAAAGATAGGACGGACGGTTATTGTAATTCACATTGGCCATGACAAAGGCATGCTCCTCTTGAATTTGCTGACATTGATCGGTGTAATGTGTGGTGCTAGAGCACAAACCACAAATTCTATGAGGGCCTTCAAGTTGAGCAACTTGGGGTGGGGCTTGGATGGCTTGGATGGAGTAGTATTCCTTTTGATCTTTTTGTATTTGCGTGAGGATAGTGGTCATATCCCCAAGTGCTTTGGTTAAGCTTGCTTCGGAAGGGGATGGTTCTACCACACCCTTGAGAGGATTACTTCTCACCCTTACGTGTTGTGTAGCCTCGGCAACATCATTTATCAATTTCCAAGCTTCTCCCTCCGTCTTGTTTTTTGAAAGGGAACCACCACTAGAAGCGGTGAGCAATCTTTTATCTTCCGCACAAAGACCTCCGGTGAAGTAACTAATGAGCAAGTGAGTGATCAATCCATGGTGTGGAAAAGATTCCAATAGCCTCTTGAACCGAGTCCAATACTCATACAAACTCTCTTGATCCTTTTGCATTATACTCGAGATCTCCTTCCGGGTGTAGTCGGTCTTCTCCGGTAGAAAGAATTTGTCTAGAAACTCTATTCTCAAGAAATCCCAATTGGTCACAATCTCATCCGGTTGCGAATAAAACCATGTCTTTGCTTGCCCTTCAAGAGAGAAAGGGAAGGCAAAAACCATAATAGCCAACTCATCGGCTCCATGCTTTTGAACCGTAGAACAAGCAACTTGAAAATCTCTTAGATGTCGGATGGGGTCTTGACCCGGCAACCCATGATACTTAGGAAGTAGATGTATCAAGCTACTCTTTAACTCAAAGTTTGGATCAAGGTTGGGATACCTTGCTTGCAAAGGTTGAAGTTTGATATCCGGAGCCCCTTGCTCATGCAAAGTGATCCGTCGTGGCTCTGCCATGTATGGTTCACTTGTGGGATGCAAAGATGTATTAGTAGTGCCAACAGAAGAATAGGAAGTAGTGGACTCCAAGTCACTCTCGATGTCGTCTAGTGATTCGGTATGTTTCTCAAGAGAGGCCGAAGTACTAGCCGTATAGTCCAACCGCCGTCTAGCTTGCCGAGTGTGTAACAAAGTTCTTTCAATCTCAGGGTCAAACTCGACTAAGCTAGAATTCGGTTGAGACCGAGTCATCAAACATGGGAGTCATAGCACACATACAAAAGAAATCTAAACTATAGCTAAGTATTGAAAGCAAGTAAACTATCTACAATATTCACATATTCACATAACCAATATCAAGGCATATGTTGCAACCATTCCCCGGCAACGACGCCAAAAATTTGATAAGGCGAGGGTTATTGTCGGTCTAGAATCCCTCTTAATTGACTTAGTAGTAGGCTAGTGTCAATGGTTATCAAATTGACCACTAAGGATTCCCAAATCATCAAATCCATTAGACCCAATGACTCAAGTTCACCCAATTCCCTTAGCCTAGGCCAAGAGTAAAGAGAACTACTCTATAATCAAAGGAAACATTTCATCAAACACATGGTAAGCATTACTAAAAGACATATTCAAATTGCAACTAAATTGAAATTAACAAGTATTCACTAACAATTATCAATGTAAATTCACTCAAACAACACAATTAATCATGAAAATCATCAATGTAACATTAACAATTCAAGATCCATAAGATTCACAAAATGGGTAGAAATTGACAAGTGACAAGAAAACATAAATCTAACACAAGATTTAAACAAAATTATACTAAGGAATTCAAATTAAGCAATCAAAACTAGTAATCAACAAGATCCAATTCAGAATTTAACAATGGAAGATCAAATCAAACTAGATCTAGAGAGGAATAAGGGTTTCTCTCTCTAGAAGAACAAAAACCAAAAACTAGCTAAAAATTGTGTCTAAGTGTGAATGAATGATCCCCCCTTTCTCCTAGCATACTTGGGTCTTTTCCATGCAGAACCAGCTTGAATTTGGGCCTCTTGAGCCTCAGAAATCGCCAGGCATGATTTCCTTTAATGAGGCCACGTGCAGCTTGTCGCGCATACGCGCTATGCGTGCGTGCGCGCCGATTGATTTTGCGATCTACGCGTGCGCGCCATGTACGCGTGAGTGCCGGTGTGGATTTCTCTAATCCGCGCGGATGCACCGATCTACGCGCACCGTTTCCAGCTGTCCACACCCACGCGTGCGCGCGAGGTACGCGTGCGCGCCCATACTAAAATTCCCAAAATCCAAATCTTCATGTTCCTTCCACTTGTGCATGCTTTCTTTCTCTCTTCTAGGCCATTCTTGCCCTATAAATTCTGAAATCACTCAACAAACACGTCACGGCATCGAATGGTAATAAGAGAGGATCAAAATATATTAATTCTAAGGTAAAAGAAGCATGTTTTCCATCATGAAGCAATATTAGGAAGAGAACACAAAAGCATGCAATTCTTGTAAATTAGTGTGAAAAATATTGACAAAACCCCCCAAATTCTACACAATATAAACCACAAAATTGGGGTTTATCAGATAGCAGAATAGGCGTTTAACGCTCGTGCTGGCAGCATTCTGGGCGTTAAACGCCAGAATGGGTAGCATTCTGGGCGTTTAACGCCATAAATGGCAGCATTCTGGGCGTTCAGAAAAACGCCCAGTAAAGAAGGATTCCTGGTGTTTAACGCCAGCCAGGGTATCTGGCTGGGCGTTAAACGCCCAAAAAGGTAGCCAAGTGGGCGTTAAATGCCTGAATGGATAGCATTCTGGGCGTTTAACTCCAAGATGACACAAGGGAGGTAATTTTGTTTCCAATTCGAATTTGTTCAAATTTCATGTTTTAATTCATAATTTTTTGCATCAAAACATATTTTAAACGTTCATCTTTCAATTTTTATTTTCAAAAATTAATAATCTTTTCAATTCTTTTTAATTCTTTTTCAATTCTTTTCAAATCCTTCCAAAACGTTTTCAAAACTTACGTATCTTCTCAAATTCTTTTTAACTTTTTTTTTAATTTTTCTTATATACAGTAATAAGTTTTCATAATTAATTGCATCATTCTTCTACTCTCTTCTATCTTATTTTGCTTGAGGACAAGCAAAGCTTTTAAGTTTGGTGTGGAAAAGCTCAGCTTTTTACTTTCCATAACCACTAATGGCACCCAAGGCCAGAGAAACCTCTAGAAAGAGGAGCAACAAAGGCAAGGAAGAGACATAGAGGAGCTCAAGAACTCCATTGGTTCTTCAAGAGGAAGAAAGAGCCACCATCACTAAGGTGGACCCGTTCTTTAATCTCTTTGTTTATTTTCTTTTCTGTTTTCGGTTTATGCTTTATGTTTTGACTATGTTTGTGTCTTCATTACATGATCATTAGTGTTTAGTGTCTATGTCTTAAAGCTATGAATGTTTCATGAATCCTTCACCCTTCTTAAATGAAAAATGTTTTCTGAAAAAGCTATGAATGTTTCATGAATCCTTCACCTTTCTTGATGTGGTGGCAATACTTTTTGTTTTCTGAATGAATGCTTGAACAGTGCATATTTTTTATAGTGAAGTTTATGAATGTTAAAATTGTTGGCTCTTGAAAGAATAATGAAAAAAAGAGAAATGTTATTGATAATCTAAAAAATCATAAAAATTGATTCTTGAAGCAAGAAAAAGCAGTGAAAAACACAAAGCTTGTGAAAAAAAAGTGGCAAAAAATAAAGAAAAAAAAGCAAGCAGAAAAAGCTAATAACCCTTTAAACTAAAAGGCAAGGTGGTGCATGAAATTACAATCACACTTTTGCAATTCCGCGCAACTAACCAGCAATTGCACTGGGTCGTCCAAGTAATACCTTACGTGAGTAAGGGTCGATCCCACAGATATTATCAGCTTGAAGCAAGCTATGGTTATCTTGTAACTCTTAGTCAGGATATCAATAATTCTCAGATTTGATTGTAAAAAGTAAAAGAACATGAAATAAATACTTGTTATGCAGTAATAGAGAACATGTTGAGGTTTCGGAGATGCTCTGTCCCTTGAATCTCTGCTTTCCTACTATCTTCTTCTTCACACACGCAAGGCTCCTTCCATGGCAAGCTTTATGTTGGGCATCACCGTTGTCAATGGCTACTTCCCGTCCTCTCAGTGAAAATGTTCCAAATGCGCTGTCACCACACGGCTAATATCTGTCGGTTCTCGATCATGTTGGAATAGGATCCATTGATCCTTTTGCGTCTGTCACACACCCAACACTCGTGAGTTTGAAGCTCGTCACAGTCATCCCTTCCCAGATCCTACTCGGAATACCACAGACAAGGTTTAGACTTTCCGGACCTCAGGAATGGCTGCCAATAATTCTAGCCTGTACCACGAAGGTTCTAATATTAGATTAGAAACCCAAGAGATACACATTCAAGCTTGATTGCATGTAGAACGGAAGTGTTTGTCAGGCACGCGTTCATAGGTGAGAATGATGATGAGTGTCACGGATCATCACATTCATCAGGTTGAAGTGCGAATGAATATCTTAGAATCGAAGCAAGCGTGATAGAATGGAAAACAGTAGTAATTGCATTAATTCATCGAAACACAGCAGAGCTCCTCACCCCCAACAATGGGGTTCAGAGACTCATGCCATAGAAGATACAATATGAAACGTGTAGAGTGTCATGAGGTACAAAATGAATCACTAAAAGTGGTTTTTATAATCAACTAGTGACCTAGGGTTACAGAAAATGAGTAAGCTGGGGTGTTTAGTGTAAAAATCCACTTCCGGGGCCCACTTGGTGTGTGCTTGGGCTGAACATTGAAGCTTTCATGTGTAGAGACTTTTCTTGGAGTTAAACGCCAGCTTTTATGCCAGTTTGGGCGTTTAACTCCAGCTTTTATGCCAGTTCTGGCGTTTTGACGCCATAATTTCTATGCTGACTTGGAACGCCGGTTTGGGCCATCAAATCTCAGGCAAAGTATAGACTATTATATATTTCTGGAAAGCCCAAGATGTCTACTTTCCAACGCATTTAAGAGCGCACCAATTGGGCTTCTGTATCTCCAGAAAATCCACTTTGAGTGCAGGGAGGTCAGAATCCAACAGCATCTGCAGTCCTTTTTCAGCCTCTGAATCAGATTTTTGCTCAGGTCCCTCAATTTCAGCCAGAAAATACCTGAAATCACAGAAAAACATAGAAACTCATAGTAAAGTCCATAAAAGTGAATTTTAATTAAAAAATAATAAAAATATAATAAAAACTAACTAAAACATACTAAAAATATACTAAAAACAATGCCAAAAAGCGTATAAATTATCCGCTCATCACAACACCAAACTTAAATTGTTGCTTGTCCCCAAGCAACTAAAAAGCAAATAGGATAAAAAGAACAGACTATACAATGAATTCCAAAACATCTATGAAGTTCAGTATTAATTAGATGAGCGGGGCTATTAGCTTTTTTGCTTCTGAACAGTTTTGGCATCTCACTTTTTCCTTTGAAGTTTAGAATGATTGGCATCTATAGGAACTCAGGATTCAAATAGTGTTATTGATTTTCCTAGTTAAGTGTGTTGATTCTTGAACACAGCTACTTTATGAGTCTTGGCCGTGACCCTAATCATTTTGTTTTCCAGTATTACCACTGGATACATAAATGCCACAGACACATAACTGGGTGAACCTTTTCAGATTATGACTCAGCTTTGCTAGAGTCCCCAATTAGAGGTGTCCAGAGCTCTTAAGCACACTCTTTTTGCTTTGGACCACGACTTTAACCGCTCAGTCTCAAGTTTTCACTTGACACCTTCACGCCACAAGCACATGGTTAGGGACAACTTCGTTTAGCCGCTTAGGCCAGGATTTTATTCCTGTAGGCCCTCCTATCCACTGATGCTCAAAGCCTTGGATCCTTTTTATTACCCTTGCCTTTTGGTTTAAAGGGCTATTGGCTTTTTCTGCTTGCTTTTTCTCTCTTTTTTTGTAAGCTTTTCACTGCTTTTTCTTGCTTCAAGAATCAATTATATGATTTTTCAGATTATCAATAACATTTCTTCTTTTCCATTATTCTTTCAAGAGCCAACAATTTTAACATTCATGGGCAACAAATTCAAAAATCTACACTGCTCAAGCATTCATTCAGAAAAACAAAAAGCATTGCCACCACATCAAAATAATTAATCTGTTTTAAAATTTGAAATTCAAGTACTTCTTTTTCTTTTGCAATTAAAAACACTTTTTATTTAAGAAAGGTGATAGATTCACAAGACATTCATAACTTTAAGACATAAACTTTAAATTTTATTAATCATGGAATAAAAATAAGACTCAAAAATAAATATAAGAGCAAACCAATAATAATAGAAGACCGAAAATTAAAAATAGAAAAATAAATGAATCTTAAAATAGATTCCTAATAATAGAGGTTATCACAGAGTTAGGACTCAACAACCTTGATTTTGAGCAGTGGATGCTCCTTCAGTCTGTGGGGTGTTTGGTCCTTCAAGGGAGAGCTTCTGGCGCTTCAGCTCTTGTAGCTCACGCCCCTGCTTCTCCTGTTCCTTCAGCAGCTTGCAGAGCATGCAGTTTTGATTCTGCTGTTCTTCCTTAAGTTGTTCCATAGCTTCTTGCAGCTTGGTAACAGATGCTTCTAGGCGGGTTCAGTAGTCAATTTCAGGGATTTCTGGGAGGAACTCCTGCGCCCTCCTTTTGATGGAGTTATCTTGCACTTGTCCTTCCATTGACTTCTTAGTGATTGGGTGTTTGATTGAGATGAATTCATCTACTCCCATCCTCACCCCAGCATCTTTACATAGCAGAGAAATCAAGCTTGGCTAAGCTAGTTTGGCTTCAGTGGAGTTTTTGTTTGCAATTGTGTAAATCTCACAAGAAATCAGATGATGAATCTCTACTTCTTTTCCCAGCATAATACAATGAATCATCACTGCTCTCTTGACAGTGACCTCAGAGCGGTTGCTAGTGGGCAATATAGAACGCCCAATGAAGTCTAACCAGCCTCTTGTGACTGGTTTGAGATCTCCCCTCTTGAGTTGGTTTGGGACACCTTTTGAATTGGTTATCCACTTAGTTCCAGGGAGGCATATGTCCTCTAGAACTTGATCCAACCCTTTATCTACTCTCACTATTCTCTTATTAAAGGATTCTGGATCATCTTGTAGTTGAGGTAGTTTGAAGACCTCTCTTATTTTGTCCAGATGGAAGTAAATAAGCCTCCCTCTGACCATAGTTCGGTAGGTGTGAAAGGCGGTTCCAGTTATTCTCTACTTATCTGTTAGCCACAGATTTGAGTAGAATTCCTGAACCATATTTCTTTCAACCTTTGTTTCAGGATTAGCTAGAATTTCCCATCTTCTGTGTCGAATTTGCTCTTGGATCTCCGGATATTCATCTTCTTTCAGATTGAATTTAACTTCTGGGATTACTGACCTCAGACCCATTATTTTGTGGTAGTGGTCTGCATGTTCTTTGGTTAAGAACCTCTCTTGATTCTAAAGACTCTTTGGAGTATTCTCTTTCTTGCCTCTTGACTTAGTTTGTTTTCCTTTAGGTGCCATGATCTTGAAGTCTTAGCTCAGTGATCACGGAAAAACACACCAAACTTAGAGGTTTGCTTGCCCTCAAGCAAAAGAAAGGAAATGGGAGAGAGAGGAGAAGAGGCAAATTCGAATGGTGGAGAGGAGGGGATGGCCGAATGTGTATTTATAAGAGGAGAGGAGGGATTTTGAAAATTTTGAAAGAGATATGACATAGAGATATGATTGGTAGAAGAAAATAAAATCATGATATGAAAAAGATGAGATTTTTAATTGAAAAAGATATAAAGAGGTTAAATCTGAAAATTTTGGTTATGCATCTAAGAAATAAGAGATGATATGATGAGTTTGAAAAGATTTGGAAAGAAATTGAAAAGATACTTGAGTTTTTTGAAGAAGATTTGGGAAGGATTTGAAAGTAATTTGAAAAGAGATTTAGAAAAGTGTTGAATTTTTGAAAATTGAGGATAAATTATGCAAGTTTGAAACATGTTTATGCAGAAAATTATGAGTCAAAACATGAAAATTTGAAAAATTTTGAAGTGGAAAACAAAATCTCTTCCCCCTGCCTTTCTGGCGTTAAACGCCCAGAATGTTATCCATTCTGGCGTTTAACGCCCAGCAAGGTACCCTGGCTGGCGTTAAACGCCAGAAATTCTTTGCCACTGGGCGTTTTTCTGAATGCCCAGGATGCTGCAATTCTGGCGTTAAACGCCCAGGATGGTACCCATTCTGGCGTTTAACGCCCAAAATGCTCCTTACTGGCGTTTTCTTGCCAGTGAGCTCCTTTTCTCTGCTTTTTGCGCTGAATCCTTCTGTAACTCTGCGAATTCCTTCAATTTTGATGATTAATCTTTGAAGAAAATTTATTTCAACTTCTGCAAGTATTACTTAAAACAAATAACTTGCTAATGGCTGGGTTGCTGGTGCGCAGAAATTGTGATTACACTTTAATTATGTAAAATTCATCGCTCTTTCTTTCCCTGGTAATGGCGCCAAAAACATGATGCCAATACCATGGTTCACAACTTCACACAACTAACCAGCAAGTGCACTGGGTCGTCCAAGTAATACCTTACGTGAGTAAGGGTCGAATCCCATGGAGATTGTTGGTATGAAGCAAGCTATGGTCACCTTGTAAATCTCAGTCAGGCGGATATAAAATAGTAATGGGGTTTTCGAAAATAATTAATAAAACAGGGATAGAAATACTTATGTAAATCATTGGTGAGAATTTCAGATAAGCGAATAGAGATGCTTTCGTTCCTCTGAACCTCTGCTTTCCTGCTATCTTCATCCAATCAGTCTTACTCCTTTCCATGGCTGGCTTTATGTAATGCATCACCATTGTCAAGGGCCACTTTCGGTCTTCTCTCGGGAAAATGATCCAAATGCCCTGTCACGGCACGGTTAATCGTCTGGAGGCATCACCCTTGTCAATGGTTACATCCTATCCTCTCAGTGAACATGGTCAACGCACCCTGTCACGGCACGGCTATTCATCTGTCGGTTCTCGATCATACTGGAATAGGATTTACTATCCTTTTGCGTCTGTCACTACGCCCAGCAATCGCGAGTTTGAAGCTCGTCACAGTCATTCAATCATTGAATCCTACTTGTAATACCACAGACAAGGTTTAGACTTTCCGGATTCTCTTGAATGCCGCCATCAATCCAGCTTATACCACGAAGATTCTGGTTAAGAGATCTAAGAGACACTCATTCAATCGAAAGTAGAACGAAAGTGGTTGTCAGGCACGCGTTCATGGGGAATGATGATGATTGTCACATTCATCACATTTAGGTTGAAGTGCGAATGAATATCTTAGAAGCGAAATAAGATGAATTGAATAGAAAACAGTAGTACTTTGCATTAATCTTTGAGGAACAGCAGAGCTCCACACCTTAATCTATGGAGTGTAGAAACTCTACCGTTAAAAATACATAAGTGAAAGGTCCAGGCATGGCCGAATGGCCAGCCCCTCTGATCTAAGAACCAGGCGTCCAAAGATATCTAATACAATAGTAAAAGGTCCTATTTATAATAAACTACTCACTAGGGTTTACAGAAATAAGTAATTGATGCATAAATCTACTTCTGGGGCCCACTTGGTGTGTGCTTGGGCTGAGCTTGAGTGTTGCACGTGTAGAGGTCCTTCTTGGAGTTGAACGCCAGTATTTGTGCCAGTTTGGGCGTTCAACTCTGGTTTTGGATCCTTTTCTGGCGCTGGACGCCAGAATTGGGCAGAGAGCTGGCGTTGAACGCCAGTTTGCATCGTCTATTCTTGCTCAAAGTATAAACTATTATATATTGATGGAAAGCCCTGGATGTCTACTTTCCAACGCAATTGGAATCGCGCCATTTCGAGTTCTGTAGCTCCAGAAAATCCACTTTGAGTGCAGGGAGGTCAGAATCCAACAGCATCAGCAGTCCTTCTTCAACCTCTGAATTTGATTTTTGCTCAAGTCCCTCAATTTCAGTCAGAAAATACCTGAAATCACAGAAAAACACACAAACTCATAGTAAAGTCCAGAAATGTGAATTTAACATAAAAACTAATGAAAACGTCCCTAAAAGTAACTAGATCCTACTAAAAACAATGCCAAAAAGCGTATAAATTATCCGCTCATCACAACACCAAACTTAAATTGTTGCTTGTCCCCAAGCAACTGAAAATCAAATAGGATAAAAAGAAGAGAATATACTATAAATTCCAAACTATCAATGAAACATAGCTCCAATCAAATGAGCGGGACTTATAGCTTTTTGTCTCTTGAATAGTTTTGGCATCTCACTTTATCCATTGAGGTTCAGAATGATTGGCATCTATAGGAACTCAGAGTTCAGATAGTGTTATTGATTCTCCTAGTTCAGTATGATGATTCTTGAACACAGCTATTTTATGAGTCTTGGCCGTGACCCTAAGCACTTTGTTTTCTAGTATTACCACCGGATACATAAATGCCACAGACACATAATTGGGTGAACCTTTTCAGATTGTGACTCAGCTTTGCTAAAGTCCCCAATTAGAGGTGTCCAAGGTTCTTAAGCACACTCTTTTTTTTCTTTGGACCTTGACTTTAACCGCTCAGTCTCAAGTTTTCACTTGACACCTGCACGCCACAAGCACATGGTTAGGGACAGCTTGGTTTAGCCACTTAGATCAGGATTTTATTCCTTTAGGCCCTCCTATCCACTGATGCTCAAAGCCTTGGGATCCTTTTTATTTGCCCTTGCCTTTTGGTTTTAAGGGTTATTGGCTTTTTGCTCTTGCCTCTTGGTTTTAAGAGCTTTTGGCTTTTTCTGCTTGCTTTTTCTTTTTCTTTCTATTTTTTTTCTATTTTTTTCTACAAGCTTTGTTCTTTGCTGCTTTTTCTTGCTTCAAGAATCATTTTTATAATTTTTCAGATTATCAAATAACATGTCTCCTTGTCATCATTCTTTCAAGAGCCAACATATTTAACATTCATGAACAACAACTTCAAAAGACATATGCACTGTTCAAGCATTCATTCAGAAAACAAGAAGCATTATCACCACATCAATATAATTAAGCTAAGTTCAAGGATAAATTTGAAACTCATGTACTTCTTGTTCTTTTGAATTAAAAAATTTTTCATTTAAGAGAGGTGATGGATTCATAGGACATTCATAACTTTAAGACAAAGTTACTAACTACTAATGATCATGTAATGAAGACACAAACATGGATAAATACTTAAATTAGAGAAAACGAAAAACAGAAGAAATAAGAACAAGGAATGAATCCACCTTAGTGATGGTGGCGTTTCCTTTTTGAGGAACCAATGATGTCCTTAAGCTCTTCTATGTCTCTTCCTTGTTTTTGTTGCTCCTCCCTCATTGCTTTTTGATCTTCTCTTATTTCATGAAGGATGATGGAGTGCTCTTGATGTTCCACTCTTAGTTGTCCCATATTGGAACTCAATTCTCCTAGGGAGGTGTTGATTTGCTCCCAATAGTTTTGTGGAGGAAAATGCATTTGAGGCATCTCCGGGATCTCATGGTGATGAGCTTCATACGCCTCTTGAGCTCCATGAATGGGCTCTCTTGCTTGCTCCATCTTTTTCTTAGTGATGGGCTTGTCCTCTTTAATGAGGATATCTCCCTCTATGTCAACCCCAGCCGAATTGCATAGGTGGCAAATGAGGTGAGGAAAGGCTAACCTTGCCATAGTGGAGGACTTGTCAGCCACCTTGTAGAGTTCTTGAGGTATAATCTCATGAACTTCCACCTCTTCTCCAATCATGATGCTATGGATCATGATGGCCCGGTCTATAGTAACTTCAGACCGATTGCTAGTGGGAATGATTGAGCATTGAATGAACTCCAACCATCCTCTAGCTACAGGCTTAAGGTCCAGTCTTTTTAGTTGAACCGGTTTGCCTTTTGAGTCAATCTTCCATTGAGCTCCTTCTACACATATGTCCATGAGGACTTGGTCCAACCTTTGATCAAAGTTGACTCTCCTTGTGTAGGGGCGTGCGTTCTCTTCCATGTTTGGCAAGTTGAACGCCAACCTCACATTTTCCAGACTAAAATCTAAGTATTTCCCCCGAACCATTGTAACATAGTTCTTTGGATCCGGGTTCTTACTTTGATCATGGTTCTTGGTGATCCATGCATTGGCATAGAACTCTTGAACCATTAGGATGCCGACTTGTTGGATGGGATTTGTTAGAACTTTCCAACCTCTTCTTTGAATTTCATGTCGGATCTCCGGATACTCATTTCTTTTGAGTTTGAAGGGGACCTCAGGGATCACCTTCTTCTTGGCCACAACATCATAGAAGTGGTCTTGATGGACTTTGGAGATGAACCTTTCCATCTCCCATGACTCGGAGGTGGAAGCTTTTGTCTTCCCTTTCCCCTTTCTAGAGGATTCTCCGGTCTTAGGTGCCATCAATGGTAATGGAAAAACAAAAAGCTTATGCTTTTACCACACCAAACTTAGAATTTTGCTCGCCCTCGAGCAAGAGAAGAAAGAATAGATGATGAAGAAGAAGAAATGGAAGAGAGGGGGAAGGGTTGTGTTTCGGCCAAGAAGAGAAGAGAGGGTTGTGTTGTGTGAAAATGAGGAAGAATGGAAGGCTTTATATAGGAATGGGAGGGGGGTTAAGGTTCGGCCATGTAGGGTGGGTTTGGGTGGGAAATTGATTTTGAATTTTGAAGGTAGGTGGAGTTTATGAGGTAGGTTTATGGGGAAGAGTGGATGGATGTGAGTGGTGAAGAGGTGATGGGGAAGAGAGATTGAGGTGATTGGTGAAGGGTTTTGGGGAAGAGTGTTTATGGGATTGTGTAAAAGAGGGGTGAGAAGAAGTGAGTGGAGGTAGGTGGGGATCCTGTGGGGTCCACAGATCCTGAGGTGATCCTGTGGGGTCCACAGATCCTGAGGTGTTCAAGGATTTACAACCTTGCACCAAATTAGGCATGTAAAATGCCCTTGCACACAACTCTGGGCGTTCAGCGCCAGGTTGGTGCCCATTTTGGGCGTTCAACGCCCATTTACTGGCCATTTCTGGCGTTGAACGCCAGAACCATGCTTGTTCTGGGCGTTCAGCGCCAGCTCCTCTCCAGGGTGCATTTCTGGCATTTAGCGCCCAGATGATGCCCATTTTGGGCTTTCAGCGCCCAGACACTACCCATTTTGGGCGTTCAGCGCCAGAACCATGCTCTGTTCTGGCGTTGAACGCCAGGCAGATGCTTCCTCCAGGGTGTGATTTTTCTTCTGCTGTTTTTGATTTTGTTTTCAATTTCTATATTTATTTTGTGACTCTACATGATCATGAACCTATAAAGACATATAACTAAGAAAAATATTGTTAGATAAATAAAAATTGGGTTGCCTCCCAACAAGCGCTTCTTTAATGTCAATAGCTTGACAGTGGGCTCTCATGGAGCCTCACAGATGTTCAGAGCATTGTTGAGACTCTCCAACACCAAACTTAGAGTTTGGATATGGGAGTTCAACACCAAACTTAGAGTTTGGTTGTGGCCTCCCAACACCAAACTTAGAGTTTGACTGTGGGGGCTTTGTTTGACTCTGCTTTGAGAGAAGCTTTTTCTGCTTCCTCTCCATGGATGCAGAGAGAGATCCTTGAGTTGTAAACACAAGGTTGTCCTCAATCAATTGAAGGATTAATTCTCCTCTGTCCACATCAATCACAGCTCTTGCTGTGGCTAGGAAAGGTCTTCCTAGGATGATGGATTCATTCTCTTCCTTTCCAGTATCCAGGACTGTGAAATCAGCAGGGATGTAAAGGCCTTCAACCTTTACTAACACGTCCTCTACTTGTCCATAAGCCTGTTTTCTTGAATTGTCTGCCATCTCTAATGAGATTTTAGCAGCTTGCACCCCATAGATTCCCAGTTTCTCTATTACAAAGAGGGGCATGAGGTTTATTCCTGAACCAAGGTCACACAGAGCCTCAAAGATCATGGTGCCTATGGTACAAGGTATTATGAACTTTCCAGGATCCTGTCTCTTCTGAGGAAATGTCAGTTGATCCAGATCACTTAGTTCATTGATGAACAAGGGAGGTTCATCTTCCCAAGTTTCAATACCAAATAATTTGGCATTCAGCTTCATGATTGCACCAAGAAACTTGGCAGTTTGCTCTTCAGTAACATCCTCATTCTCTTCAGAAGAGGAATATTCATCAGAGCTCATGAATGGCATAAGGAGATTCAATGGAATCTCTATGGTTTCTAGATGAGCCTCAGAGTCCTTTGGTTCCTCAGAGAGAAACTCCTTATTGATCACTGGACGTCCCAAGAGGTCTTCCTCCTTGGGATTCAAGTCCTCTCCTTCCCTTACAGGTTCGGCCATGGTGCTTATGTCAATGGCCTTGCACTCTCCTTTTGGATTCTCTTCTGTATTGCTTGGGAGATTACTAGGAGGGATTTCAGTGATCCTTTTACTCAGCTGGCCCACTTGTGCTTCCAAATTTCTAATGGAAGACCTTGTTTCATTCATGAAACTCACAGTGGCCTTAGATAGATCAGAGACTAAGTTTGCTAAGCTAGATGGATTCTGCTCAGAATTCTCTGTCTGTTGCTGAGTGGATGATGAAAAAGGCTTGCTATTGCTAAACCTATTTATTCCACCATTATTAAAGCCTTGTTGAGGCTTTTGATCCTTCCATGAGAAATTTGGATGATTTCTCCATGATGAGTTATAGGTGTTTCCATAAGGTTCACCTAAGTAATTCACCTCTGCTATTGCAGGGTTCTCAGGATCATAAGCTTCTTCTTCAGAAGATGCCTCTTGAGTACTGTTGGATGCAGCTTGCATTCCATTTAGACTCTTGGAAATCATATTGACTTGATGAGTCAATGTTTTATTCTGAGCCAATATGGCATTCAGAGTATCAATTTCAAGAACTCCCTTCTTCATAGGCGTCCCATTATTCACAGGATTCCTCTCAGAAGTGTACATAAACTGGTTATTAGCAACCATGTCAATGAGTTCTTGAGCTTCTGCAGGCGTTTTCTTTAGGTGAATGGATCCACCTGCAGAAGTATCCAATGACATCTTAGATAACTCAGACAGACCATCATAGAATATATCCAGGATGGTCCATTCTGAAAGCATGTCAGAAGGACACTTTTTGGTCAACTGTTTGTATCTTTCCCAAGCTTCATAGAGGGATTCACCATCTTTTTGTTTGAAGGTTTGAACATCCACTCTAAGCTTGCTCAGCTTTTGAGGAGGAAAGAACTTGGCTAAGAAAGCCGTGACCAGCTTATCCCAAGAGTTCAGGCTGTCTTTGGGTTGAGAGTCCAACCATATTCTAGCTCTGTCTCTTACAGCAAAAGGGAAAAGCATGATCCTGTAGACTTCAGGATCTACTCCATTAGTCTTAACAGTATCACAGATCTGCAAGAATTCAGTTAAGAACTGAAAAGGATCTTCAGATGAAAGTCCATGAAACTTGCAGTTCTGCTGCATCAGAGAAACTAGCTGAGGTTTCAGCTCAAAGTTGTTTGCTCCAATGGCAGGAATGGAGATGCTTCTTCCATGTAAATTGGAATTAGGTGCAGTAAAGTCACCAAGCATTCTCCTTGCATTATTGTTGTTAGGTTCGGCTGCCATCTCCTTTACTTGTTCGAAATTTTCAATAAGGTTGTCTCTAGATTGTTGTAATTTAGCTTCTCTTAGTTTTCTCTTCAGAGTCCTTTCAGGTTCTGGATCAGCTTCAACAAGAATGCCTTTTTCCTTGTTCCTGCTCATAAGAAAGAGAAGAGAACAAAAAAAGAAGAGGAATCCTCTATGTCACAGTAAAGAGGTTCCTTATTGTTAGTAGAAGAAGAGAAAAATTCGAACACAGATGGAAGAGGGGGTTCGAATTTGGTGAGTGATGTGAGAAAGAGATGTTAGTAGATGAATAAATAAATAGAATAAGATGAGAGAGGGAGAGGATTTTCGAAAATAATTTTTGAAAAAGAGTTAGTAATTTTCGAAAATGGTTTTTGGAAAATGTTAGTAATTTTCGAAAATTAAGATTTTAAAAATTGAAATAATTAGTTAATTAAAAAGAAATTTTGAAAAAGAGGGAAGATATTTTCGAAAATTAGAGAGAGAGAGTTAGTTAGGTGGTTTTGAAAAAAATAAGAAACAAACAAAAAGTTAGTTAGTTAGTTGAAACAAATTTGAAAAGATAAGAAGTTAGGAAGTTAGAAAAGATATTTTGAAATCAAATTTTGAAAAAGATAAGAAGATATTTTTGAAAAGATATGATTGAAGTTAGT
This sequence comes from Arachis ipaensis, assembly GCF_059453495.1. Lineage (NCBI taxonomy): Eukaryota > Viridiplantae > Streptophyta > Magnoliopsida > Fabales > Fabaceae > Arachis > Arachis ipaensis. Next base: position 84,392,544 of record NC_142444.1, read on the forward strand.
TTTGAGAAAGATTTGATTTTTAAAATCACAATTAATGACTTGATTCACAAGAAATCACAAGATATGATTCTATAACTTAAAGTTTGAATCTTTCTTAACAAGCAAGTAACAAACTTGAAATTTTTGAATCAAAACATTAATTGATTATGTTATTTTCGAAAATTTGATATAAAAATAAGAAAAAGATTTTTGAAAAATATTTTTGGAATTTTCGAAAATAACTAAGAAATTTGAAAAAGATTTGATTTTTGAAAAAGATTTTGAAAAAGATGAGATTTTTAAATTGAAAATTTGATTTGACTCATAAAAACAACTAGATTTTTTAAAAATTTTTGAAAAAGTCAAATCTAGTTTTCGAAATTTTAAGAGAGAAAAAGGGAAAGATATTTTTTTTATTTTTGAATTTTTATGATGAGAGAGAAAAACAAGAAAAATGATGCAATGCATGAAAGTTATGGATCAAAACAATGAATGCATACAAGAATGCTATGAATGTCAAGATGAACACCAAGAACACTATGAAGATCAAGATGAACATCAAGAACTTATTTTTCAAAAATTTTTAATGCAAAGGGAACATGCAAGACACCAAACTTAGAATTCTTTAATGCTTAGACACTAAGAATTCAAGAATGCATATGAAAAACAAGAAAAGACACAAAACATGCAAATGCAAAGATCAAACAAGAAGACTTACCAAGAACAACTTGAAGATCATGAAGAACACTATGAATGCATGATTTTTTTGAAAAATGCAAGATGCACATGCAATTGACACCAAACTTATAACATGACTCAAGACTCAAACAAGAACACAAAAAATATTTTTGATTTTTATGATATTCTAATTTTTTTTTTGTATTTTCATTTTAAAATTTTCGAAAATCATTTTGAAAAAGAAAAATAAGGATTCCAAAATTTTTAATATGAATTCCAGGAATCTTGCCATGTTAGTCTAAAGCTCCAATTTGAGGGTTAGACAAATACACATCTGTGGATCATTCCGTCTGCATATCTCTTAAAGAGGTATGGCTCATCCCATAGGTAGTACTTTGCATCAGAAATTAGTTTTTTTCTTTGTACCCTGCTGTACTCATTGGGTATGAACCTCACAGCTTTATAATTTGCAATGTCTACAAACCATGGTGCCTCTTGAATGGCAAAGAGTTGCTCATCCGGAAAGGTTTCAGAGATCTCAGTAGGAGGGAGGGATGCCCAAGCTACTGGTTCTATCCGGGACAGGTGATCAGCTACCTGGTTCTCTGTCCCTTTTCTGTCTCTTATTTCTATATCAAAATCTTACAGAAGTAACACCCATCTTATGAGCCTGGGTTTTGAATCCTGCTTTGTGAGTAGGTATTTAAGAGCAGCATGGTCAGTATACACAATCACTTTTGAACCTACTAAATAGGATCTAAACTTGTCAATGGCATAAACCACTGCAAGTAACTCTTTTTCTGTGGTTGTTTAATTCTTCTGTGCATCATTTAAAACACGGCTAGCATAGTAAATGACGTGCAAAAGCTTGTTATGCCTCTGTTCCAACACTGCACCAATGGCATGGTCACTGGCATCACATATTAGTTCGAATGGCAATGTCCAGTTTGGTGCAGAGATGACTGGCGCTGTGACCAGCTTAGCTTTTAGGATCTCAAACGCCTACAGACACTCTGTGTCAAACACGAATGGCATGTCAGCAGCTAGTAGATTGCTCAGAGGTTTTGCAATTTTTGAAAACTCCTTTATAAACCTCCTATAGAATCCTGCATGCCCCAAAAAGCTTCTAATTGCCTTATCATTGGCAGGTGGTGGTAATTTTTCAATTACCTCCACTTTAGCTTGATCCACTTCTATTCTCTTGTTTGAAATTTTATGCCCAAGGACAATTCCCTCAGTCACCATAAAGTGACATTTTTCCCAGTTTAAAACTAGGTTGGTCTCTTAGCATCTTTTCAGAACAAGTGCTAAATGGTCAAGACAAGAGCTGAATGAGTCTCCAAATACTGAAAAGTCATCCATGAAGATGGAGAGCATGCACATCTGAAAGGTTGCAGGTGCATTGCATAGACCAAAAGGCATCCTTCTGTAAGCAAATACACCAGAGGGACATGTGAATGCTGTTTTCTCTTGGTCTTGAGGATCTACTGCAATTTGGTTGTAGCCTGAATATCCATCCAAAAAGCAGTAATAGTCATGATCTGCTAGTCTCTCTAGCATCTGGTCTATGAATGGTAAAGGAAAATAATCCTTTCTGGTGGCTGTATTGAGCCTTCTGTAGTCAATACACATACGCCACCCTGTAACTGTTCTTGTAGGAACCAGTTCATTCTTTTCATTGTGAACTACTGTCATGCCTCCCTTTTTGGGTACAACGTGGACAGGGCTTACCCAGGGGCTATCAGAAATAGGATAAATAATCCCAGCCTCTAGTAACTTAGTGACCTCTTTCTGCACCACCTCCTTCATGGCTGGATTTAGCCGCCTTTGTGGTTGAACCACTGGCTTAGCATCATCCTCCAATAGGATCTTGTGCATGCATCTTGCTGGGCTAATGCCCTTAAGATCACTTATGGACAATCCAAGAGCTGTCTTGTGTGTCTTTAGCACTTGAATTAGTGCTTTCTCTTCCTGTGGATTTAAAGCAGAGCTTATGATCATTGGAAAAGTGTCACCTTCTCCCAGAAATGCATATTTCAGGGATGGTGGTAGTGGTTTGAGCTCGGGTTTAGGAGGCTTATCCTCTTCCTGAGGAATTTTCAGAGGTTCTTTTATTTCCTCTGATTTCTCCAGATCAGGCTGAACATCTTTAAAGATGTCCTCTAGCTCTGATTCGAGATTTTCAGTCATATTGATCTCTTCCACCAAAGAGTCAGTAATATCAGTGCTTATGCAGTCATTTGATGTGTCTGGATGCTGCATAGCTTTGACAGCATTTAACTTGAACTCATCCTCATTGACTCTCAGGGTCACTTTCCCTTTTTGTACATCAATAAGAGTTCGTCCAGTTGCTAGGAAAGGTCTTCCTAGAATGAGAGTTGCACTCTTGTGCTCCTCCATTTCCAGCACTACAAAGTCAGTGGAAAAGGCAAATGGCCCAACCTTGACAATCATGTCCTCAATTATGCCTGATGGATATTTAATGGAGCCATCAGCAAGTTGAAGACATATCCGGGTTGGTTTGACTTCTTCAGTCAAGCCAAGCTTTCTGATAGTGGATGCGGGTATTAGGTTGATACTTGCTCCAAGGTCACATAGAGCTGTCTTGGTGCAAGCACCCTCTAATGTGCATGGTATCATAAAGCTTCCTGGATCTTGAAGCTTCTCTGGTAAGCTTTTCAGAATGACTGCACTGCATTCTTCAGTGAGAAATACCTTTTCAGTTTCTCTCCAATCCTTCTTATGACTTAAGATCTCTTTCATGAACTTAGCATAAGAGGGTATTTGCTCAAGTGCCTCTGCAAATGAGATCTTTATCTCAAGAGTCCTGAGATAGTCTGCAAAGCGAGCAAATTGTTTATCCTGCTCTGCTTGGCGGAGTTTCTGAGGATAAGGCATCTTGGCTTTATATTCTTCAACCTTAGTTATTGCAGGTTTATTCCCTATAGAAGTGGCTGGAAAAGCCTTCTTAGAGGGGTTACTATCAGCACTTGCAGGTGTCTGATCCCTCATTGGCGTTTGAACGCCAGGATTGGGTGCTGGATGGGCGTTTAACGCCAATCTTTCACCCTTTTCTGGCGTTTGAATGCCAGAATTATTCCTCTCTGGGCTCTTGCTGTCCTCAGAGGGATTTTGGGCAGTGGTTTGGTCATCCTCTGTCAGTTGTTCCTTTCTTGGCTTTCTGCTACTTTGAGCTGATTTATTCAATGTCTTCCCGTTCCTTAATTGAACAGCTTGGCATTCTTCTGTTATCTGTTTGGATAGCTGCTGTCTTGTCTGTTTTAATTGTGCTTCCATATTCTTGTTAGCATTTTTAGTGTCTTGGAGCATCTCTCTAAATTCTGCTAATTGTTTTGTCATAAGGAGTAATTGCTGATTAAGTTCAATAATCTGTTCTTGAGGATCAGGTTCCGTAGTTACTGCCCTAGCCTCTTCTTTTATGGAGGACTCATTGCTTGAGTACAGATGTTGATTTCTAGCAACTGTATCAATGAGCTCTTGAGCCTCTTCAATTGTCTTCCTCATGTGTATAGATCCACCAGCCGAGTGATCTAGGGACATTTGAGCTTTTTCTGTAAGCCCATAGTAGAAGATGTCTAACTGTACCCACTCTGAAAATATTTCAGAGAGGCATTTCCTTAGCATCCCTCTGTACCTCTCCCAGGCATTATAAAGGGATTCATGATCCTCTTGTTTAAAGCCTTGGATGTCCAGCCTTAGCTGTGTCATCCTCTTTGGAGGGTAAAATTGATTCAGGAATTTGTCTGATAACTGTCTCCATATTTTTATGCTTGCTGTGGGTTGGTTATTTAACCACCTCTTAGCTTGATCTTTTACAGCAAATGGAAACAGTAATAATCTGTAGACATCCTGATCCACTTCTTTATCACGTACTGTGTCAATAATTTGTAAGAACTGTGCCAGAAACTCAGTAGGTTCTTCCTGTGGAAGACCGGAATACTGGCAATTTTGCTGCACCATGATAATGAGCTGAGGATTTAGCTCAAAACTGCTTGCTTTGATGGGAGGTATACAGATGCTACGCCCATATGCAGCTGTAATAGGGTTAGCATATGACCCCAGAGTCCTTCTGGACTGTTCACTTCCACTTATGTCCATGATGGCGAAAAGGGAATTGATATAAATTTTTTTTAAAGTAACCGAAAAAAATAAAACAAAATAAACGAAAAATAAAATAAAAGTTTCGAAAATTAAGAGGAAAAGTAAAAAGATAAATAAATAATTCAATTAATTAAAAGGATTTAAAAAATTCAGGATATGGTTTTCAAAAATTAGAAGAAAATAAAAGCAAATTGAAGACTAAATTAATTAATTAATCAAAAAGATTTTGGAATTAGCAATCAAAAAGATATGATTGAAAATTATTTTGAAAAAAGATATGATTGAGAAGATATGATTACAATTTAATAATAAAAAAAATATATGATTGAAAAGATATGATTGAAGAAATTAAAAAGATTTGGTTTTTGAAAAAGATTTGAAAAGCTCAATTTTTGAAACTAGAATTTTAACTTGACTAAAAAAAGATATGATTTTGAAAATCTTTGACTAATTTAATGCAAAATTTCGAAATTTATGAGTAAAATATGGAAGAGATATTTTTTTGATTTTTGAATTTTAATGAGGAAAGAGAAAAACAACAAAATAACACTAAACTTAGGAAATTTTAGATCAAAACAAAGAGAACAAACAAGAAAACTTTGAATGTCAAGATGAACACCAAGAACACTTTGAAGATCAAGATGAACACCAAGAACAAATTTTTGAAAATTTTTTTTTCTTTAAGTAAATAAAAGCACAAGGGACACCAATCTTAAAATTTTTAGAAAATCAAACACAAATTTTCGAAAATTTAAAGGAAAACACAAAGAAGACACCAAACTTAAAATATGAAACTAAACTCAAATTTAGTGACTCTAAACCAACAAAAATAAATATTCCTAATCTAAGCAACAAAATAAACCTCCAGTTATCCAAACTTGAACAATCCCCGGCAACGGTGCCAAAAACTTGGTGCACGAAATTACAATCACACTTTTGCAATTCCGCACAACTAACCAACAAGTGCACTGGGTCGTCCAAGTAATATCTTACGTGGATAAAGGTCGATCCCACGGAGATTGTCGGCTTGAAGCAAGCTATGTTTATCTTGTAACTCTTAGTCAGGATATCAATAATTCTCAGATTTGATTGTAAAAAGTAAAAGAACATGAAATAAATACTTGTTGTGCAGTAATGGAGAACAGGTTGAGGTTTTGGAGATGCTCTGTCGCCTGAATCTCTGCTTTCCTACTATCTTCTTCTTCACACACGTAAGGCTCCTTCCATGGCAAGCTTTATGTTGGGCATCACCGTTGTCAATGGCTACTTCTCGTCCTCTTAGTGAAAATGTTCTAAATACGCTGTCACCACACGCCTAATCATCTGTCGGTTCTCGATCATGTTGGAATAGGATCCATTGATCCTTTTGCGTCTGTCACACGCCCAACACTCGTGAGTTTGAAGCTCGTCACAGTCATCCCTTCCCAGATCCTACTCGGAATACCACAGACAAGGTTTAGACTTTTCGGACCTCAGGAATGGCTGCCAATAATTCTAGCCTGTACCACGAAGGTTCTAATCTTAGATTAGAAACCCAAGAGATACACATTCAAGCTTGATTGCATGTTGAACGGAAGTGGTTGTCAGGCACGCGTTCATAGGTGAGAATGATGATGAGTGTCACGGATCATCACATTCATCATGTTGAAGTGCGAATGAATATCTTAGAATCGAAGCAAGCCTGATAGAATGGAAAACAATAGTAATTGTATTAATTCATCGAAACACAGCAGAGCTCCTCACCCCCAACAATGGGGTTCAGAGACTCATGCCGTAGAAGATACAATATGAAATGTGTAGAGTGTCATGAGGTACAAAATGAATCACTAAAAGTGGTTTTTATAATCAACTAGTGACCTAGGGTTACAGAAAATGAGTAAGCTGGGGTGTTTAGTGTAAAAATCCACTTCTGGGGCCCACTTGGTATGTGCTTGGGCTGAGCATTGAAGCTTTCATGTGTAGAAAATTTTCTTGGAGTTAAACGCCAGCTTTTATGCCAGTTTGGGCGTTTAACTCCAGCTTTTATGCCAGTTCTGGCGTTTTGACGCCAGAATTTCTATGATGACTTGGAACACCAGTTTGGGCCATCAAATCTCGGGCAAAGTATAAACTATTATATATTGATGGAAAGTCCAGGATGTCTACTTTCCAACGCAATTGAGAGTGCGCTAATTAAACTTCTGTAGCTCCAGAAAATCCACTTCGAGTGCAGGGAGGTCAGAATCCAACAGCATCTGCAGTCCTTTTTCAGCCTCTGAATCAGATTTTTGCTCAGGTCCCTCAATTTCAGCCAGAAAATACCTGAAATCACAGAAAAATACACAAACTCATAGTAAAGTCCTGAAAAGTGAATTTTAATTAAAAACTAATAAAAATATAATAAAAACTAACTAAAACATACTGAAAACAATGCCAAAAAGCGTATAAATTATCCGCTCATCAGAAGGGTAAAAAGGATCCAAGGCTTTGAGCATTAATGGATAGGAGGGCCCAAAAGAATAAAATCCTGGCCTAAGCGGCTAAATCAAGATATCCCTAACCATGTGCTTGTGTCATAAAGGTCCAAGTAAAAAGCTTGAGACTGAGTGGTTAAAGTCATGATCCAAAGCAAAAAAAGTGTGCTTAAGAACTTTGGGCACCTCTAACTGGGGACTCTAGCAAAGCTGAGTCACAATCTGAAACGGTTCACCCAGTTATGTGTCTGTGGCATTTATGTATCCGATGGTAATACTGGAAAACAAGATGCTTAGGGTCACGGTCAAGACTCATAAAGTAACTGTGTTCAAGAATCAACATACTGAACTAGGAGAATCAATAATACTATCTGAATTCTGAGTTCCTATGGATGCCAATCATTCTGAACTTCAAAGGATAAAGTGAGATGCCAAAACTGTTCAGAAGCAAAAAGCTACTAGTCCCGCTCATCTAATTAAAACAATCTTCATTGATATTTTTGAAATTTATTGTATTTTCTCTTATTTTTATCCTATTTTGTTTTTGGTTACTTGGGGACAAGCAATAATTTAAGTTTGGTGTTGTGATGAGCGGATATTTTATACCCTTTTTGGCATTGTTTTTACATAGTTTTTAGTATGTTTTAATTACTTTTTATTATATTTTTATTAGTTTTTATGCAAAAATCACAATTCTGGACTTTACTTTGAGTTTGTGTATTTTTTTGTAATTTCAGGTATTTTCTGGCTGAAATTGAGGGACCTGAGCAGAAATCTGATTCAGAGGCTGAGAAAGGACTACAGATGCTGTTGGATTCTGACCCTCTTGCACTCGAAGTGAATTTTCTGGAGGTACAGAAGTTCAATTGGCGCGCTCTCAATTGTGTTGGAAAGTAGACATCTTAGGCTTTCCCGCAATATATAATAGTCTATACTTTGTCCGAGATTTGATGGCCCAAATTGGCGTTAAACGCCAGATAGAAACTTTCTGGCGTAAAACGCCAGAATTGGCACACTTCTTGGCGTTAAACGCCCATTTTGGCACCCAGGGTGGCGTTTAACTCCAATTTGAGGCATATGCACGTGAAAACTTGAAAGCTCAGCCAAAACACTCACTAAGTGGGCTCCGGAAGTGGATTTCTGCACTATCTGCACTTATTTACTAATTTTCTGTAAACCTAAGTTATTAGTTTAGTATAAAAACTACTTTTAGAGATTCATTTAGCAACTCATGACATTTTTACATCTCATATTGTATCTTTGACGAAATGAGTCTCTAAACCCCATAGGTGGGGGTGAGGAGCTCTACTGTGTCTCAATGGATTAATGCAATTACTACTGTTTTCTATTCAATCATGCTTGATTCTGTTCTAAGATACTCACTCGTACTTCAATAGGAAGAATATGATGATCCGTGACACTCATAATCATTCTCAAATCTATGAACGCGTGCCTGACAACCACTCCCGTTCTATCTGAGCTCAACGTAATCATTGGGCGACAGCTTGAGTGCGTATCTCTTGGGTTTCTGATCCACGGACCGAGTCCATGAGATTAGAACCTTCGTGGTAGGGGCTAGAATCAATTGGCAGCATTCCTGGGATCCGAAAAGTCTAAACCTTGTCTATGGTATTCCGAGTAGGATCTGGAAAGGGATGACTGTGACGAGCTTCAAACTCACAAATATTGGGCGCAGTGACAGTGTGCAAAAGGATAGAGAGATCCTATTCCGACACTTGTGGGAACCGATAGATGATTAGCCGTGCGGTAGCTGTACCTGGTATTTTTCATCCGAGACGAGTAATCCAAAAGTTGATTAGCCGTGCAGAAACCGTGCCTGGTATTTTTCATCCGAGAGGATCATACAGCTTGCCATTGAAGGAAGCCATGCGTGTTTGGAGAAGAAGACAGTAGGAAAGCAGAGATTCAGACGACAGAGAATCTCCGGAACCTCAACCTGTTCCTCATTACTGAATCACAAGTACCTTTTATTTCATGTTATTTATTTTTCATAAACAAAATCATTTTTATCATTAATCTCCTGACTAAGATTTACAAGATAACCATAGCTTGCTTCAAGCCAGCAATCTCCGTGGGATCGACCCTTACTCACGTAAGGTATTACTTGGACGACCCAGTGCACTTGCTGGTTAGTTGTGCAGAGTTGTGAAAAGTGTGATCACAATTTCGTGCACCAACAACCCTCAACCACCAAACCTTCAAGCATCATACCATCCACCTCCATGGAATCTTAATGTCTATACACCTTGCCATCAACCATATGAACCATCACCTCCTTATACCCCACCTCAATATCCTCACCCACATGACACACCTTCCAACTATACAAACTTTCTCCCAACCATTGAACCTTCTTCACCTCAATATGAAGTTCTCCAACCCTTTCCCGAAGAACAACGAGACCTTTAAGCATGCTTCCAAGAGCAAGAAGGGTTCCGAAAGAAGCAAGGAGAGTTCATGGCTACCATAGCCGAAGCGGTGAATCGCTTAACCTTACTATGCTTAAGCAATCAAGACATCTCCCTTGAGGAAGGTGGAGGATCAACTAAGGAGTGTAGTGAGGAGGAGAACATGGAGTCTCAAATAGAAGGAGTGGAATTGATGCTTGATAATCGGATTTTTGATGGTTTAGAATTCACCAATGAATTCTCGTTGCAAGTATAGTTTCTAAACCAAGCAATAATCCTTTCATACAAAAATTTGTTTGTCACTAAAACAAACCCCTAAATTTATAAATCGAAGTATTGGAACCTCGGGTCGTTCTCCCTAGGAATTGCAAGAAAGTGTTCTTGTTATTGGTTATGAGTTATGTTTGGGGTTTTGATAAGAGACATGAAAGATAAATGGCAAGGAAGTAAATTAATAGCTAAAAAGGTATTGGCAAGGGTTGGTGGTCAAGGATCTCTATCCCTATCACTAACCACAACATGAGAATTGGCAAGAATCAATCCCACTAAGTCATCCTCTAACTAGTAGTAAAGGAAAGTCAAGTGAGCTATATCAATCCAAGTCCATAAGTCCTAGTTCTCCACCAATTCAATTAGTGAGATCTAGAGTTAATGGCTCCCAATCATCAATCACTTGGACATTAGTGACTCAAGAGTTCCTAAGTTACCTTTCCAAGCCAAGAGCATAAAATTCTACTCTAAAATCCAACCAAGAATTTTATCAAACACTTGGAAGGCACAAAAGGAAAGCATAGTAAAATTGCAAGGAAAGTAAATCTACACTACTCAATTACAAGAAATTAAACAACAACAAATCAAATGAATAATAAAAGAACATGAAAACATAAATTGCATTAAAGAGAAATAGAAGAAACAAAAGTGCATCAACATAAAAGTAGAGAATTACAAGAACTAAATGCTAAACTAGAAAAAGAAGAGGTAGAAGAAGAAGAAATTGCAAAGGAAAAGTAAATCAAAGCATGAAATTAACCTAGATCTAAGAAATTCTAATCTAGATCTAAAACCTAATCCTAATTCTAGAGAGAAGTGAGAGCTTCTCTCTCTAAACTAACTTTCTCTCCAAAATTAATCTAAACCAAACTAATAATGACTAGGTGTCTAATGTGTAAAAAGTGTCTCATCCATCTTCAATCCTTGGGTTAAATAGCATCATAAATGAGTTGGATTGGGCCCAAAATGCTCCCCAAAATCGCTGGCCACGAGTTGCATTAAATGAATCACGTGCAACATCGGTGCGTACGCGTACAGTGCATGTGCGCGCCCTTAAACGTGATGCAAATATGGAAAATTTTATATCATTTAAAGCCCCGGATGTTAGCTTTCCAACGCAACTAAAACCGCATCATTTGGATCTCTGTAGCTCAAGTTATGGTCAATTAAGTGCGAAGAGGTCAGGCTTGACAGCTTTGCGATTCCTTCATTTCTTCATGAGTTCTCCATTTCTACATGCTTTTTCTTTATTCCCTCAATCCAATCCTTGCCTCCTAAATTTGAAATCACTTTGCAAACATATTAAGGCATCTAATGAATCAAGGTGAATTAAATTTAGCTATTTTAAGACCCAAAAAGCATGTTTTCACTCTTAAGCACAATTAAAGGAGAATTTACAAAACCATGCTATTTCATTGGATAAAAGTGGGAAAAGGTGATAAAATCTTCTAAATTCAACACAAGATAAACCCTAAAAATGGGGTTTATTAACTCTTGAGTCACAAGAGGAGGAAGGTAAAACAAGTGAACCACAATAGGTGAATGAAGAATTGAGGGAGTTTGATCAAGAAGTGGATTCCATCATCAATGATTTTTTGTCCACCTTGGTCAACCCCCTCAATGATCTTGAGGAAGCTTTCCCCTTGGAGTTTGAGAGAGATAGGGAAGAGTTTGAAAAGGGTGGTGAGGAAGAGGTGATCACCCAAGAAGTGGAGGCATTCATGCAGGATTCCAATAGGGTGATTTCAATCCAAGGGCAATTTGAGTGGGTAACAATTTTCTCCATGAGCCCCATAGGCCCATACCAATATGCTCTCTTGAAAATGGATCACCAACTTAAGGTACTTCTCGGAGTGTTAAATTGTGAAGGATTGGATGTTGGTTACCAAATGAATTCAAAGCATAAGTGGTGCAAGGCTCAATTAGGAGGATTCCAAGGTTTATTTGGGTGCTTCAAGGAAAATTTGGGTGGTTGTTCATCCAAGTGCAAGACCAAGAATCAACAAGAGGATGAGAGAGAAATGATGCACATAAACTAGTTATGCCACGATTTAGGAAATTGCACGATCGGCAAAATTCCTTCCGGCAAGTGCACCGGTTATCGTCAAGTAAAAACTCACAATAGAGTGAGGTCGAATCCCACAAGGATTGGTTGAATGAGCAATTCGGATTAGAAGTGTGTTCTAGTTGAGCGGAATCAAGATTTAGATGAGAATTGCGGAATGTAAAATTGGCGGGAAAAGTAAATGACAAGAAATTGAAATAGCGGAATCTTAAATGGCATGAATTAAAGAGCAGAAGCTAAATTGCTGAAAATAAAAGGGAATGGGGGTGATTGCATGAATTTAGTTGCAGAATGTAAAGAGAAGTGGAAATCAGAAATGGGGAATTCATTGGGTTATAGGAGATATTGAGATCTCCGAATCAAAACATGTTTATCTCTTCCTCAACCAATGCGTTCATTAAATTTTGCTTGGCAATCTTATATGATTGGATCCCAATCCCTTGGCTCACCAATTCTCTCTAAAAACAAACAAATTCCCAATCCCTTGGTTTAAATGTTCATAAGAAGAGATGATGCTCGATCACTGATTATACCACACAGCTTCATGAACCACAATTTGGTAGGATTACATGTCACAATATCCATCCAAACCCCAATCCAATTCACTGTGAGAAAGCTTCTCTAGCATGAATCCTCCATTCCTTTCCCAAGGTTCCGAAGGATTCCAATTATGGGTAGTTTCTTTCCCAAGACAACTACCCAATGGAATTAGATCGAGAAGCTTTCTAACAAAATTCAAGAGAAAAGATTGAAGAAGAAGATAAACTATTATTGATTCATTGAATTACAATAGAGCTCCCTAACCCAATGAAAGGGGGTTTAGTGAGTCATAGCTCTGAATTCAATTACAAAGAAATGAAAACTAGCTAAATGAAAAGGTAAAAATAGTACTTTCTAACTTCAATTCTATCCTATTTATACACTTTCTATATTGAGCTTCTGTTGTGTTTCTTGGGCTTTGAGGCCTCTCCCTGCTTTCCTTTTGCCTTGGGTTTATGATCCAAAATCTTGATGAGGCTGTTGATCCAAAATCTGTAACATTCATTGAGCCAACTTAGTGATAATCAAATAATGACACATGACTCAATAAATTGAAATTTCAGACTCATCAATCCTTCAGGCCCAATCCCATAAACCATGATATTCAATTGGGTTTCATACCAGAGTAAGTTTAAGTTAATGTTTGTGCTCAAATACTAACTTAAACCGCAATATTGTTGGCCCAGAAACCTTTTCCAAGAGTGGCGTTTAAGTTGCAGTTTAAGCTTAAACTGCAGCTTAAACGCCAGACACTTCCAGTGATGCCTTTTGTGGAAGCACGTTTAAGCTTCAGTTTAAGGTTAAACTGAAGCTTAAACGTGGAAATGGAAGAAGGCAGCCCTGGAGGGTAACTTAGTCGAACACGTTTAAGCTTCAGTTTAAGGTTAAACTGAAGCTTAAACGTGGAGATAGAAAGGGCAGCCCTGGAGGTCGAACACGTTTAAGCTCCAGTTTAAGGTTAAACTGGAGCTTAAACGTGGAAATGGAAGAAGGCATCCTGGAGGTCGAACACGTTTAAGCTCCAGTTTAAGGTTAAACTGGAGCTTAAACGTGGAAGCTGAGAAAGGTAGCCCTGGAGGTGTCGAACACGTTTAAGCTCCAGTTTAAGGTTAAACTGGAGCTTAAACGTGGAAATGGAGAAGGCAACCCTGGAGGAGAAAACTTGGTCGAACACGTTTAAGCTCCAGTTTAAGGTTAAACTGGAGCTTAAACGTGGAAATGGCTCCCTGGTGCACTTCCCATTTCTGGCGTTTAACCTCCAGTTTAAGGTTAAACTGGAGGTTAAACGTGGCAATGCTTCCTGATTGGCATTCTCATTCTGGCGTTTAACCTCCAGTTTAAGGTCAAACTGGAGGTTAAACGTGGAAATGCTTCTTTGGTGAGACTTCCATTCTGGCGTTTAACCTCCAGTTTAAGGTTAAACTGGAGGTTAAACTTCAGTTTCAGCATTTCTTAGCCTTCATGATTTTGGCGTTTAAGCTCCAGTTTAGGCTTAAACTGGAACTTAAACTCCACATGTGATATTCAAGCTTCCTTTATTGACTTTGTTGCTTCCTTGCTTAGCCTCTTCTTCCCTGAAATCATCCAAACAATTGCATCAAAGTCTTGCAAAATTTCATGAGAAAACTTCCATTCATAGCATCCAAGTAATATAACTAAAAACTCATGGAATTTGCATCAAAATCATACTGTTTGGATGGTTCATTGCTTTGTTCTTCTTTTAACCATTCTTGGTTACTTTAAGCTCAAGAAAATGCATAAAACCACTAAAACTAACAGAAAAATACTAGTGAAACTAGCCTAAGATGCCTTGGCATCACAACACCAAACTTAATACTTGCTTGTCCCTAAGCAAGTTCTGAGTTATTTGAGAAGAAAGTATGAAACAGAAAGCAATTACATTGGCTATATTAGCAAGCATTTGAAGTTCATCAGAAGGGTTTTATGCAGAAAGTTGCAGCATCACTTTTTCATTCTTATCAGGTAAGATTATCACTTTTTCATTGCATTCATCAAACACTGCTATGGCCTCTTGTTATTCTTATGTCCTTGGCACTTTTCTCTTCTTTGTTTTTCTTTTCTTTTTCTTAGAGCTCCTTTGCTCCTTGCTTGCTTGGTGTCATGTGTTGCACAAGCCTTTGGCATTTTCTTTTTCTTATCAGTGCACTACACATATCCACTTCAGGCATTTTAGTTCACATTTCTTCTTGAGACATTGGTGCCCAGCACCTCTTTGTGTGACTAAATGTTTTGTATTTAGGTTGCTCTTGATAATGGACTTTTGGTTGATAATCCCGGGTTAGTTAACCCAAGTTACCAAGTGTTGAAACACTCCTCAGAACCTATTCATCCAAGCATATCCTTAATACATAAACACCACAGGCATTTGTCTCAGAAGTTCAAACCATTGGTGCCTAGCTTATTTTCTCAATTTTCTTGCTTTTTGGTTACCCTTTTTCAGTGGCTTTTTCTTCTTCTTTTTCTTTCTTTTTCATGGCCAAAGACATTTATTCATCAAGATCCATAGACAGTTTTCAATTTCTACACAAAAAATGATAATTCTACACTCTATTTCTAGTGATCTGACTAAACAATCAAGCATGCATACCACCACTTAATTCTACTTGATTTGTTACTAATTGAGCCAAGTTACTTTTGTTCAAAACTTTTCTTTTATTTTTGGAAACAGAACAAGCATGGCAAGCATTTGTTTAAGAAGGTGAAGTTATATCCAAACATCTAGGCATTCACTTTATTCAAAGCAATAAACAGACAAATATACTAAAAACTTCACATTCCAGAAAGATTCAACATTTACAGTTTAAACCAGAACACGCATGCTTTTGTTTGCCCTTTTTAAAGAATTATCAAGGAACAATACCACCTTGTGAAATTCCTTGTTTTCTCTTTGTTGCCAGGAAACAATTTGATTTCTCCTTCTTCTCCTAAATGTTGCTTCATGCTTTAAGATCCTTGTTTCCTTTCCTGCAAAGAGTGATGAAGTTGCTTGCTTCTCAAGCACTTGAGTGGTTAGCTCAACTATGTGTGGGTAAGTATCTGAGTCTTAAGTTGGTGTGTGAACACCAAACTTAGTCTCCCACTTACTTCTCTGTTCTTTGAATCCTTGAGTTCTCTTGGAATGAAGTTGCTGCTAAGGGTTTTAAGCATTTCTGTGACTGCTTAGAATGGTTGTTCCTTTCATATAATTCAAAGGTTGTTGTGTTCAGTTGATCTTTATGGTGGAACACCAAACTTAGAGTCACACATTCCCCTTTGAATTATTGATCCACGAATTCATTGTTTGGTGTGAAACACCAAACTTAATTCTTTGCAATGCACAGAAACTACTTCACCCTTTTTATTGAAACAAATAAAAGAAACAGCAAAAGGGTATTACCTCAGGTTGGGTTGCCTCCCAACAAGCGTTTCTTTAACGTCATTAGCTTGACGGTCAGCTTCCTCAGTTGAGGTGATATTTAACTTTGTCCTTCTCCTCCACATCTCCCAAGTAATGTTTGAGTCTTTGACCGTTCACAATGAAGGTTCGTTGTGACTTTTCTTCCATGATTTCTACTTGTCCATATTTGGAGACCTTGGTGACAAGGAATGGTCCAGACCACCTTGATTTTAGCTTCCCTGGAAATAGCTTCAGCCTAGAATTGTAGAGCAATACTTTTTGTCCTTCAAATTTCCTTGGGGCTATGTTGCTGTCATGCTTCTTCTTTGCTCTTTCTTTGTAAATTTTGGCATTCTCATAAGCTTCCGCTCTGAATTCTTCCAACTCTTGAATTTGCAACATCCTTCTTTCTCCAGCAGCTTTGTTGTCCAAGTTCAAAAGTTTCAAGGCCCAGTATGCCTTGTGCTCCAACTCCAGTGGCAAATGGCAAGCTTTTCCATATACTAGTTGGTAAGGAGACATTCCAATTGGTGTTTTGAAAGCTGTCCTATATGCCCAAAGAGCATCATCTAGCTTAATCGACCAGTCCTTCCTTGAAGTTCCCACAGTCTTTTCCAGGATCCTTTTGAGTTCTCTGTTAGATATTTCGGCTTGCCCACTTGTCTGTGGATGGTATGGTGTGGCTACCCTGTGTTTGACTCCATATTTTAGAAGCAATGCCTCTAATGGTTTGTTGCAGAAGTGGCTTCCTCCATCACTGATGATTGCTCTTGGAACCCCAAAACGGCAAAAAATGTGTTTTCTGAGGAAGTTCATGACTACCTTATTATCATTGGTTGGAGTTGCTATTGCTTCAACCCATTTGGAGACATAGTCTACTGCCACAAGAATGTAATTATTTGAGTATGAGGAGGGAAAGGGTCCCATGAAATCTATCCCCCATACATCAAACAATTCAAGTTCCAGAATGAATTGTTGTGGCATTTCATTTCTTCTTGGCAGGTTCCCCGCCTTCTGGCATTCATGGCAGTGCTTCACTAATTCTTTTGCATCTTTGAAGATAGTGGGCCAATAAAAACCACACTGCAACACCTTAGCTGCTGTTCTTTCTCCTGCAAAATGTCCTCCATAAGTGGAGCCATGGCAGTCCCATAAGACTTCCCTTCCTTCTTCCTCGGATATGCATCTTCTGAGTATGCCATCGGAACATTTTTTGAACAAGTATGGTTCGTCCCAGATGAAGTATTTGGCATCATTTACCAATTTCTTCCTTTGATGTTTGTTAAATTCCAACGGTAAACTCCCAGTGGCCTTGAAGTTTGCTATGTCTGCAAACCAGGGTGCTTTGTGAATTACCATGAGTTGTTCATCAGGAAAGCACTCATTTATATGTGTGCTTTGTGTGCTTCCTTCTTCACATGGTATCCTTGATAAATGGTCTGCCACCTTGTTCTCTACACCCTTCTTGTCTTTGATTTCAATGTCAAATTCCTGCAACAAAAGAACCCATCTAATAAGTCTTGGTTTAGATTCTTGTTTAGCAAGTAAGTATTTTAAAGCTGAATGATCAGTAAAGACAATGACTTTAGATCCAATGAGATAGGATCTAAATTTGTCAAATGCAAAGACTATTGCCAAGAGTTCTTTTTCAGTGGTTGTGTAATTCCTTTGGTTAGCATTCAAGACTTTACTGGCATAATAAATCACATGTACCAAATTGTCTTTCCTTTGTCCTAACACTGCCCCAATAGCAAGGTCTGATGCATCACACATCAGTTCAAAAGGTAAGTTCCAATCAGGTGGGGCAATGATAGGTGCAGAGGAAAGTTTTTGCTTCAAAAGTTCATAGGCTAGCATGCAATTTTTATCAAATACAAAGGGTGTATCAGAGACAAGCAAGTTACTCAAAGGTTTGGCTATTTTAGAAAAGTCTCTAATAAACCTTCTGTAAAACCCAGCGTGTCCCAAAAAACTCCTAACTGCCTTGACATTACTTGGTGGAGGTAGTTTTTCAATGATTTCCACCTTAGCTCTGTCCACCTCCATGCCTCTATTAGAGATTTTGTGGCCAAGGACTATTCCTTCTGTGACCATGAAATGACACTTTTCCCAGTTTAATACTAGGTTAGTCTCTTGGCACCTCTTAAGCACTAAGGCAAGGTGGTGTAGGCAGCTAGGAAAAGAATCTCCAAACACAGAAAAATCGTCCATGAAGACCTCAATAAATTTTTCAATCATGTCCGAAAAGATGGACAGCATGCATCTTTGGAAAGTGGCAGGTGCATTGCACAATCCAAAGGGCATGCGTCTATAAGCAAAAACTCCATATGGACAAACGAATGATGTTTTCTCTTGATCTCTAGGATCAACTACTATTTGGTTGTAGCCTGAATATCCATCCAAAAAGCAATAGTAAGCATGTCCGGCAAGCCTTTCAAGCATCTGATCCATGAATGGGAGTGGGAAATGATCCTTTCTGGTGGCTTCATTGAGCTTCCTGTAGTCTATGCACATCCTCCACCCAGTGACGGTTCTTGTGGGTATGAGTTCGTTCTTCTCATTTGGCACCACAGTTATGCCACCTTTCTTGGGAACTACATGGATGGGACTAACCCATGGGCTATCAGAAATGGGGTAGATTACCCCTGCCTGCCATAACTTCATGACTTCCTTTTGTACCACTTCTTTCATGACGGGGTTCAATCTTCTCTGAGCTTGAATGGAGGGTCTAGCATCCTCTTCTAGCAAGATTTTATGCATGCATATGGATGAACTTATCCCCTTCAAATCGGCTAGAGTCCATCCAATGGCATCTTGACGAGTTTGTAGCACCTTGATCAATTCTTTTTCCTGTTCTTGGCTCAGGGCAGAGTTAATGATAACAGGGTGACTCTCATCACTACCCAAGTATGCATACTTGAGATTAGGGGGCAATGCTTTGAGCTCAGGTTTTGGTGCTTCCTTCTCTTCTTTCACTCTCTCTGGCATGCTTGGCATGGTTGTTTCAGCAGCCTTGATGTCACTAACTTCAATATCCTTGGTGAACTCCTCCTCTGCCACTTCCTTTATTGTTTCCTCAAAAGTTTCTTGTACTGCAATGTCCACTACATCAACCCTCATGCATTCCCTTAGTGATTCTGATGGATAGCTCATTGCCTTGAATACGTTAAACACCAATTTCTCATCATGTAGTCTAAGAGTGAGTTCACCCTTTTGTACATCTATGATGGCTCCAGCAGTAGCTAGGAAGGGTCTTCCCAGAATTATTGAAGCTTTGGCTTCTTCCTCCATATCTAACACCACAAAATCAGCAGGAAATATAAAATCTCCCACTTTCACCAACAAATCCTCAACTATCCCATGAGGGAATTTAAAAGTTCGATCTGCCAATTGGAGGGCCATTCTTGTTGTTTTGGCTTCCTCAATCTTCATTCTTCTCATCATTGTTAGAGACATCAAATTGATGCTGGCCCCTAAGTCACACAAGGCCTTCTCCACCATGACTTCTCCTATGATGCAGGGGATTTGGAAACTGCCTGGGTCCTTCAATTTCTAAGGCAATTTGTGCTGAATGATGGCACTGCATTCTTCAGTTAACAACACAGTTTCCTCATTTCTCCAGCTTCTCTTCTTGGTCATTAATTCTTTTAAGAATTTTGCATAGAGTGGCATTTGCTCTATTGCCTCAGCAAACGGAATGTTGATTTGGAGCTTCTTGAAAATCTCCAAGAACCTGGAGAATTGACCATCCTTTTCACTTTTCATCAAACGTTGAGGATATGGTGCTTTAGGTGTATAAGGCTTCAGGACCTCTTTTTCTTTTTCTTTTGTTGCGGACTGTGTAAAAGATTGTCCTTGTTCCTTGTCTCTCACATGTTCCCTTGCTTCATCCTCTATGGTTTCCTTTGAGATCTCCTTTAGATTCTTTCCACTTCTGAGGGTTATGGCCTTACATTCTTCCCTTGCAATAGCCTTGGCAGCATGAGAAACGCTTGTCCCAGGGTTTTGCTTAGACAAATACAAAATTTGATTTTCTAGCTTCTGGATGGCAGCTCCTTGGTTTTGCAGGTTAGAATTTACTTCTTCCTTAAAAGCTTTCAATTCGGTTATGTCTTGACTCATG
This sequence comes from Arachis ipaensis, assembly GCF_059453495.1. Taxonomy (NCBI): domain Eukaryota; kingdom Viridiplantae; phylum Streptophyta; class Magnoliopsida; order Fabales; family Fabaceae; genus Arachis; species Arachis ipaensis. Next base: position 84,412,600 of record NC_142444.1, read on the forward strand.
GTTGCAAGCATTCCTTCTATCCGGTTTAATTGATCTTGAAATTGTTGGTGCGGATTAGGTTGGGTAGGTTGATTATTTTGGCCATGATATGATGGTTGGGAGTAAGTGTTTTGTGTGGCTTGGTATGATCTTTGGTTGGAGTTTTGGTATGTGGAATTGTTATGTTGGTTGTGGTTGTAAGGTTTGTGGTTTTGTGGTTGGGTTTGTTGGTTCCCCCACCCAAAGTTTGGGTGATTTTTCCATCCTGGGTTGTAAGTGTTGGAATGTGGATCATATGATTGCCTTTGTTGGTTTCCCACATAGTTGGCCTCTTCCCAATCACCTCCTTCAATGCTTACTTCCTCTTGATCTTGTGTGTGTATTGCAGCCACTTGCTTTGTTTCTAATTGCCTGGTAAGCTCTGCTAGTTGCTTGGCAAACACCTTGTTTTGGGCTAGAATTGTATCAACATGGTTCAGCTCCATGACTCCCTTAGTGTTGTGCCTCTCTGATGCATAGTAGTACTCATTCTCAGCCACTGTCTCAATCACTTCAATGGCTTCTTCCACAGTCTTTTTCCTGTTCAATGAACCTCCTGATGAATGGTCTACAGCCTTCCTTGATTCATAAGAGAGTCCATCATAGAAAATATGCAATTGCACCCAATCATGGAACATGTCTGGTGGGCATTTCCTTGTCAAATCCTTGAATCTCTCCCATGCCTCGTAGAGAGTTTCACCATCTTGTTGTCTAAAAGTCTGAACCTCAGATCGAAGCCTATTGACTTTTTGTGGGGGGTAGAAACGTGCCAGAAACTTGCTTTCCACCTCATCCCATGTTGTTAGACTCCCTCTTGGGAATGATTCCAGCCACTTAGCTGCCTTGTCCCTAAGTGAAAATGGGAACAAAAGCAGTTTATAGGCATCTTCCTGGACTCCATTGGACTTCACAGTGTCACAAATTCTCAAGAATTTTGTGAGATGTTGGTTGGGATCTTCATTAGCACTCCCACCAAATGAACAATGATTCTCCACAAGTGATATTAGCTTTGGTTTGAGTTCAAAATTGTTGGCCTGAATGGGTGGTTTCTGAATGCTGCTACCACAATTCCCAGAGGTTGGGTTTATGTATGAACTAAGAACCCTCCTCTCAGGAATGGCATTGTTTCCATCAGCTCTCTCATGGTTGTGAACTTCTCTATCCATGTTGAGATCTAGAGCTTCCTCAAAATTGTCCTCAGATTCTCCTTCAGATTCTTCTTCTCCCAGTACTCTCTTCCCTCTTGCTTCCCTTCTAAGTCTATGAAGGGTCCTCTCTGGTTCGGTATATGGAGGAGTTGATGTCTCTCCTCTCCTACCTGTCATACAAGAACACAGCACAGGCAACAAACAAGTGAAATACTCTTGGTTAATAGAAGAGTATGGTTAGAGCAGTTGAGGAATTAATTCAAACAGTTAGTGAGTCAGTGAGTTAGTTGCTTGAATTTAAAGGCATAAAGAAAGAAAGCATGTAACAGAGTGCAGAAATTGAAATTCAACAAGTAACTTGTACTGAATTAATAAAAACAAAAAAAAAATGCTCAATATAGTTAACTTCAATTTGAGAATTGTCAATCGAAAACCAATCCCCAGCAACGGCGCCATAAACTTGATGCACATAAACTAGTTATGCCACGATTTAGGAAATTGCACGATCGGCAAAATTCCTTCCGGCAAGTGCACCGGTTATCGTCAAGTAAAAACTCACAATAGAGTGAGGTCGAATCCCACAAGGATTGGTTGAATGAGCAATTCGGATTAGAAGTGTGTTCTAGTTGAGCGGAATCAAGATTTAGATGAGAATTGCGGAATGTAAAATTGGCGGGAAAAGTAAATGACAAGAAATTGAAATAGCGGAATCTTAAATGGCATGAATTAAAGAGCAGAAGCTAAATTGCTGAAAATAAAAGGGAATGGGGGTGATTGCATGAATTTAGTTGCAGAATGTAAAGAGAAGTGGAAATCAGAAATGGGGAATTCATTGGGTTATAGGAGATATTGAGATCTCCGAATCAAAACATGTTTATCTCTTCCTCAACCAATGCGTTCATTAAATTTTGCTTGGCAATCTTATATGATTGGATCCCAATCCCTTGGCTCACCAATTCTCTCTAAAAACAAACAAATTCCCAATCCCTTGGTTTAAATGTTCATAAGAAGAGATGATGCTCGATCACTGATTATACCACACAGCTTCATGAACCACAATTTGGTAGGATTACATGTCACAATATCCATCCAAACCCCAATCCAATTCACTGTGAGAAAGCTTCTCTAGCATGAATCCTCCATTCCTTTCCCAAGGTTCCGAAGGATTCCAATTATGGGTAGTTTCTTTCCCAAGACAACTACCCAATGGAATTAGATCGAGAAGCTTTCTAACAAAATTCAAGAGAAAAGATTGAAGAAGAAGATAAACTATTATTGATTCATTGAATTACAATAGAGCTCCCTAACCCAATGAAAGGGGGTTTAGTGAGTCATAGCTCTGAATTCAATTACAAAGAAATGAAAACTAGCTAAATGAAAAGGTAAAAATAGTACTTTCTAACTTCAATTCTATCCTATTTATACACTTTCTATATTGAGCTTCTGTTGTGTTTCTTGGGCTTTGAGGCCTCTCCCTGCTTTCCTTTTGCCTTGGGTTTATGATCCATAATCTTGATGAGGCTGTTGATCCAAAATCTGTAACATTCATTGAGCCAACTTAGTGATAATCAAATAATGACACATGACTCAATAAATTGAAATTTCAGACTCATCAATCCTTCAGGCCCAATCCCATAAACCATGATATTCAATTGGGTTTCATACCAGAGTAAGTTTAAGTTAATGTTTGTGCTCAAATACTAACTTAAACCGCAATATTGTTGGCCCAGAAACCTTTTCCAAGAGTGGCGTTTAAGTTGCAGTTTAAGCTTAAACTGCAGCTTAAACGCCAGACACTTCCAGTGATGCCTTTTGTGGAAGCACGTTTAAGCTTCAGTTTAAGGTTAAACTGAAGCTTAAACGTGGAAATGGAAGAAGGCAGCCCTGGAGGGTAACTTAGTCGAACACGTTTAAGCTTCAGTTTAAGGTTAAACTGAAGCTTAAACGTGGAGATAGAAAGGGCAGCCCTGGAGGTCGAACACGTTTAAGCTCCAGTTTAAGGTTAAACTGGAGCTTAAACGTGGAAATGGAAGAAGGCATCCTGGAGGTCGAACACGTTTAAGCTCCAGTTTAAGGTTAAACTGGAGCTTAAACGTGGAAGCTGAGAAAGGTAGCCCTGGAGGTGTCGAACACGTTTAAGCTCCAGTTTAAGGTTAAACTGGAGCTTAAACGTGGAAATGGAGAAGGCAACCCTGGAGGAGAAAACTTGGTCGAACACGTTTAAGCTCCAGTTTAAGGTTAAACTGGAGCTTAAACGTGGAAATGGCTCCCTGGTGCACTTCCCATTTCTGGCGTTTAACCTCCAGTTTAAGGTTAAACTGGAGGTTAAACGTGGCAATGCTTCCTGATTGGCATTCTCATTCTGGCGTTTAACCTCCAGTTTAAGGTCAAACTGGAGGTTAAACGTGGAAATGCTTCTTTGGTGAGACTTCCATTCTGGCGTTTAACCTCCAGTTTAAGGTTAAACTGGAGGTTAAACTTCAGTTTCAGCATTTCTTAGCCTTCATGATTTTGGTGTTTAAGCTCCAGTTTAGGCTTAAACTGGAACTTAAACTCCACATGTGATATTCAAGCTTCCTTTATTGACTTTGTTGCTTCCTTGCTTAGCCTCTTCTTCCCTGAAATCATCCAAACAATTGCATCAAAGTCTTGCAAAATTTCATGAGAAATCTTCCATTCATAGCATCCAAGTAATATAACTAAAAACTCATGGAATTTGCATCAAAATCATACTGTTTGGATGGTTCATTGCTTTGTTCTTCTTTTAACCATTCTTGGTTACTTTAAGCTCAAGAAAATGCATAAAACCACTAAAACTAACAGAAAAATACTAGTGAAACTAGCCTAAGATGCCTTGGCATCAAGAAACCAAAGTGTGGGATCTAGGCATACACCTCTACAACCAACAATTTTGGGTCCCAATTTCTTGCTTGAGGTTGCTTGAGAGCTTAATGTACTTCATTTGGGATCCCGGAGGATTTTGGAAGAGCAAGCATGGCTGGCAACTTAAGGATGGATGGAAGCACAAGCCTCCTTGATGAGAGCTCCAACCAAATGTCCAACTTAAGGACTTAAAACCAAAGTGCTAAGTGGGAGACACCCCATCATGGTAACATCCTTCCAACCTCTTTCTTTCTTTTAGTTTTTGTTTATTGAATTTTGTCTCTTTGATTAGCTTAGTTTGATTGTATTCTAGGTTTAATTTAGTTGCATTTTATGTTTGATCATGTGTTTTTGAAGAATGATGTGTTTTGGGCTTGAAAACCTTTTATTAATATCATGGTTGGTGCCTTAGAGGTATTAAAAATGTTGCAGAAATAAAGCATTGTGCGTGTGCACAGCCTTGTGTGCATACGCACAACCCTTAATTTTCGCCATCTGTGCGCACGCACAGACCTGTGCGTATGCACACTTGATGGCACAAGCTCTGTTCACAGCGCTCGCACACCATGTGCGTTTGCACCCCAGCACATTTTCATTCTATGTGTACGCACGCCTCTCTGTGCATACGCACACATGATTCTTATGCCCTGTAAAAAAAGAGGTCATCTGTGCGTACGCATACCCAGTAGCACCCTTTCTGCTGAGAGGGCTCGCACGTCCTGTGTGTATGAACGCTCCTAATTTTTTGCTAGTGTGCATGTGCACACTCCTTTGTGCGTACGCACAGGTCGCGTTCTGGGCAGAAATAAGAAAGAACCCAGTCATGCCACTACCCACCCTTTTTCTTTCTTTCTTCTTCTCCCACCCAGCCCTGCCCGGCGACCCCACCACCACTGCCGCCGCTGGAGCCGCCACTACCCCTCTCTCTCGCTATTTCTTCTCTTTTCTTCTTCTTCTTCTTCTTCTTCTTCTTCTTCTTCTTCTTCTTCTTCTTCTTCTTCTTCTTCTTCTTCTTCTTCTTCTTCTTCTTCTTCCTTCTTTCTTTTTCTTCTTTCTTTCTTCTCTTCCCCGGTGAAGCTCCACTGCCGTGAGCCTCGCAGTGGCTAACACAAGTGCCACTGTTACCTATCTTTTTCCTTTCCATCCTTCAACTTTTCAATTTTCTTGTTTTAATCTTATTTGTTATGTTTAGTTGCTTGCTTAATTTCTGTTTTCTTTATTTAACTTTGGTTATTTAGCTTAAGTTTGCTTAATTGTTTGTTTGTTGCATTGTACGTGTTCAGTTTCTGATTTACGGGTTGTTAATGCTTGAATTTTGGCTTGAAATTGTTGAATATGTGCACTGCACTCCATGTGTTTGACATAATGCCTGAATGAATTTTGAATTTAATGCATGTGTTGTCGCGACCATATGTGTTAGTCTATATCTTTGTTTGGCATTCTATCAAGAATTATGCACTTTTGAATGGTTATGATGTTATTTAGGATTGGAAATTCAATAATGTACTTGTTTATTGCTTTGAGTTGCTAGCACCAATTTGACATAAAAAAATTCACATTTGTTTCTTAATTGGTGAAATTTTGAACAAGTACATATTGAATTTAGTGAATTGAATTGAATTGCCTGTTCATCATGGTTTTTAAGTCAATATAATCACATAACAAGGTACTTGTTCCTTGTTAATGCTTTGCATTTATTTGAGTTAACTTGACTTGATTCTTATCAAGACTTGTCACTTTTTGTAACAAACACCTTATACATATGATTATTTCATTACTCCAAAGGATGAATAAGTAGTTTCTCTTCATCATTGAATTGGTTATTGTTCGTTGTGCCATTTCATATCAATCTTGCGCTTTCACTTGCACAATTTCAATATCCAATATCTCCTAAATTCAATTCACTCTTGTTGTAATTGCCTAAGCTTGCTTGTGTTTAATCGATGCTCATTCATTGCTTGCATCTTAGACCATTTAATTGAGGAACTCATTGATGACATGTCACCATGTCATATTTTTCTATGCTTTTTCATACAAGAAATTGATGATTTGTGCTTAAATATTGAATGCTTTTGTGCTTAAGTGGTATATTTCCTTGATCTTTTGATTTTATAAATTTTGTAGGAAATAAGAAGAAAAAGAAGCAAAAGAGCACAAAATAAGCTAAAAAGAAGAAAAGAATTTTGGGGCACACTTTGAAGTTGGAACACACTTTGGAGGCTTAGGTCACGCTTTTAAAGCGTGGCCCATGACCAAATTAAGGGAGATTGGCAATTAGCACACAAAGCTCCGCTCTTGCCAAGAGCTGAGCGCTATAAGAGTTCAAAATAAGCTTGGAAGCAAAATTTTCGCCAAGTTAAAATCTGGGCGCTCACAGCATGACCATGCCTCCTTCCAAGGGCTATAACTTGAGCTACAGATGTCCGATTGATGTGCTTCCAGTTGCGTTGGAAAGCTGACATTTAGAGCTTTCCAACGATATATGGCAATCCATATTTGGCATAAAATTCAGGCACGAGTGAAATGCATCTTTAAGGACCAAAAATAAGCAAAAATGGACACAAATGCATTCACCAGGATTCGAAGAGGGAGACCAAGGGAAGCCCATCAAAGTAGCGCTCACTTGGAGAGCGCTCCGCTCTTGGAGAGAGCATTGTCGTGCTCTCTTCATGAAAATTCAAGGAAAATTGCTCCCAAAATGCTATCCCCAAGGCTTGAACACGGATACCTCACCAAGGAAGCAAGGATGCTACGCTCTTGGGGAGAGCAGAGCGCTACTTTCCCACACTCCTTGATGCATGCACGCACAACTTGACACGGCCAGGAAGAAGTGGTGCGCACAAGACATGCTAAGACAAGGCAATGCTCCGCTCCCCACAAGAGCAGAGCGCTACCCTGATGCACACAAGCCTGGCATGCAACAAAGGGCCAAGGACATGAGCCACAATGCTCCGCTCTCACCAGGAGTAGAGCACTCTACTGGGAGCAAGCAACCCATGGGCCAAAATTCAACCTAAATTCCATTTAAATTCAATTCCTCACCAAATTGAATCAAGGCCAACCAAACCCATCTCTCTTCAAATCCAAAGCAACCAAAGCCCACATCATCACTCAAAGGCACAAGAACAAGCTAGAATTAGGATTTTCATTTAATTTGTTTTTCATTTCAATTTCATTTTATTTTCATTTTGTAAAAAGCCTATATAAAGGCATCATTCTCATTTTCATAAAAGGAGGAGCTCCATTAGAAATGGCATCATTCTCTTTGCTCTTCTGAAATTCTATTTTCTGTTTCTAAATCTTGGGTTGAGAATTGAAGAAATTCTGTTTCAATCTCACCTTGAGAATTCTCTTTGTTCTTCTTCTGCATAATCTTAGTGAATTGAGAATTGAATCTGAGTTTTCATTTACTGCTTCCATCTCTCTTTCTTCTGCAAATTGTTTTCTGCTGAATCAAGGAAGGGGTTGAGATCTAGACTTGTTTTCTAGTCTCTTTGATCCCCTGAGATCTTCAACTTCATTTTACAATTGAGTTGAGTTTTCTTGCTATTTTTGATTTTTTAAGCAATTTTCCTTTTCTGTTTAGATCTATTGCAAGTTATTGCATCTTTTACTTCTCTGTTTGATTGCTACTTACACTTTCTTGTTGAAGTTTTAATTTCAGCACCCAATTCCTTTTACTTTTCCTGTAATTTAGATTCCTCCGCATTTTACATTTGATGTTGACTGTGAGCTTGATTTACATTTTCTACAAATTTACATTTTCTGCACTTGCTCTAAGTTACTGGTCTACTGCTTCTCTTTAATTTCCAGCACCCCAACCCCTTTACTTTTCATGAAATTTACATTTCTTGTAATTTAAGTTTCAGCTATTTTACTTTCTTGTTCTTTAAGTTACTTGCAATTTTACTTTCTGCATCTTTTAAATTCCTTGCAATTTACTTTCTGTTGGCTACATTTCACACAATTCACTCAATGTTAGCCTGACTAAACTAATCACCCACTAAAGTTGTTTGATCCATCAATCCCTGTGGGATCAACCTCACTCTAAGTGAGTTTTACTACTTGATGCGACCCGGTATACTTGCCGGTGAGTTTAAGGTGATTGGAAATTCGTTTTCCAAAATATTCATCACTCATGCTTACTTTTTGATTGTGTGGATGCTGTTTTAACCAGCCATTGTGTGTATTCTAACCACGGGTATAATTAGAATACACACACGGCTCATTTTCATCATACCACACCACTATGCAAAATTCCTCAATTAAATACTTATTTGCTCCCTCCTTTACCTTTTTGTGCTAATTGCCCTAGGATTCTTAATTATACTTTATTCATTCTTTTTGAAGATGAGACATAAAGGTAAGGAGCTGGGAGATGAGGAGGATGCTGTGGATGGAGATGCCGAGCATGCATTGGACTTGGCAATTTTACTACAACCCGAGCCTCCGCATCTGCCAAATGAAGGTGGAGTGCTTAGAGATTCTTCTCACCGGATTGTGTTCGTGCATGGAGGACCGTGCAAAGCTTAAGTGTGTGGGAGGATTCACCATTTTTGGGGCGTAAATTCTCTTTTCCGAACACTTTGCACTTTATTTTCGTTTCTTTTTATTATGTTTCTTGTAGATATTTGGAATGTTTTTTATTGTTGCATTGTATTTTCTTCTAGTACATATATCTTAGACTATTCATAGTTTATATCTATTGTATTTTTGCATCTTTTGCATGGTATATATTTTATAGATAGAAGTTGTGATTGGATTATGTGAATATCATATTGCCTAGTTCAATTTTGTCCTAATTGTTCATGTTAGTTTTTGCGATGTTGAAAATTGGGAAGAGAACTAGGAAAATTTTGAAAATTGCATCCATCACAACATCATATAGAAAATAATTTTGGTGAAAAACAACAAAAATTTTCAAGAATTTTTTTAAGGCGTTCTATTGAATTGATTTGGAAAATTATTTTTAAAACTTGCTTGAATGGTTTTTTATGGAACATAGAAGAGAGATAGAACAAAAATACCATGTGAGTTTTTAAGCTTATATTGAGTGGTTACACATTCTAACCACAATTTTGTTCATAGTGTACTTTTCTCCTTCTATAATTGTAATCTTAGTTTTGCTTGATTCTTTATTTCCAATGTTTGATGTTTGAATGCATTGAGCATGATTGAGGCCATCTTTGTATAGCTCACTAACCCATATAGACCTACCCTTGTATCTACCTTTGTTAACCCCTTTTGAGCCTTATTTACCCCCATTGTTTTTAATATCACCACATCACAACCTTAAGCGGAAAACCATGATTTACCTCGATTTGTATCCTTGATTAGCTTATGTTAAGGTGTGTGCTTCATTTAAGTGTGGGAGAATTTTGGGAAGCATTGACGTTAGGATTTTTGCCAGTAAAGAATTTTATAAAAACAGTCGCGTTGTAGGTATAGTTTCTAAACCAACAGAAATCCCTTCGTACAAACGTTTTGGTTGTCACAAGTAACAAACCCCTAAATAAATTGATAACCGAAGTATTTAAACCTCGGGTCGTCTTCTCAAGGAACCGCAGGGAAGTATATTCTTATTATCGGTTATGCAGATTGTAAATCGGGGATTTGAAGATGAGGAGCAAGTAATTTAAATTGCAATTGAAATAAGTAAAAGACTGTAAAGTAAACAAATAACTATAAAATAAACTTTTGGCAAGGTATGAGAAATTAGAAGTCCTATCCTAGTTATCCTTATCAATGATGATGAAGATTGAATCTTAATTCCACTCAGTTAGTCTTTACTTAAAGTAAAGAAAAGTCAAGTGACTAATTAGTTAAATCCTCAAATCCTAGTTAATCACTAAGGAAAGATGGGGATTATTGAAGTTCAATTCAATTAGCAAAGATAACAATTATGAATCATGTTTGAGTTTGATAACTCCTGAGTTACTGATTTCTTAACCAAGACCAAAAAGGGAAAAAGTAAATCTACCGGAATAAAAATGTCTTCAGATTGGAAGCAACAGCAATATAAATAAAGGAGAGCAATAATAAACTGAAATACCTCAATTAACATTAATTCAAAAGAGTAATCTGTAACATAGAACAATTCATAAATTAAATTGAAAAGATAAATAAAAAGGAATGTTGAACCTGATAAAAAGATAATCCTGAAAGCGAATAAAATCCTAAATCTAAATCCTAATCCTAAAGAGAGAGGAGAGAACCTCCCTCAAAACTAAATCTAAATCATGAAAAGTAGCTAATTGGAGACTCTCCTTTTTTGAATGGATGCATTCCCCCACTTCATAACCTCTGATCTGTGCCTTCTGGACTTGGATTTGGGCCAAAAAGGGCTTCAGAAATCGCTGGGAGCGTTTTCTATAATTTCTGGTGTGTGGCCTCTGTCATGCGGTCGCGTCAATTGGAGTTTTCCTTGTCGCGCGATCGTGTCAGTCATGCGTCCGCATCATATGCGTTTCGCTTAAGGCGCGCGATCGCGTCAATCACGCGGTCGCGTCGCTGTTAATTCGCGCTGGCATGCGGCCGCGTCGTCCATGCGATCGCGTCGTTGCCAGTTTCTTCAAAAACTCTGTTTTGTGCTTTCCTTCCAATTTTGTATGTTTCCCTTCCATCCTTTAAGTCATTCCTGCCTTAGAAGATCTGAAATTACTCAACACACGAATCACGGCATCGAATGGTAATAAAGGAAAATTAAAATAATTACTTTTAAAACATAGAAAACATGTTTTTCACATACATCACATAATAAGGGAGGGAAAGTAAAACCATGCAATTAATATGAATAAGTGAGTGAAGGATTAAATAAATCACTTAAATTAGGCACAGAATATATTATAAAATATGGGTTTATCAAGCATTGATAGAGAAAATGTTTGTTTTGGGTACTTCATTGAAAAATTTAGAAATTGGGTGCATTCATGTATGAACTATTAAACTATATGCATTTTGGTTTTTCAAAAAAAAGGGGATAAAAGTTACCCCCAAAGAGAAAAGAAATGAATAAGGAATACATATGTGATGCGAATGAAAGAGCATACATGAATGTGTGTAAAAAGTGGGAATGGGAAGGTTAGGATTGCATATTTTTGTTATTGGATTGATAAAGGTTGAGTTGGATACTTAAACTAATCAAGGATTCAATTAAATTAGTCCACTTAGCTATATTTATCCTACCTTAGCCCTAACCCTATTACAACCCTATGAAGTCCTCATGATAGTTTCATTCATGCATTACATGATTGTTGATTGTTAGATGAAAAGCAAATTCTTGAAAGCATGATTAGAGGAGACTTGAGTGATTAAAACCCTAAACACCGAGTGATTGGAGTGCATACACACCTAGTGAGGGTTCGATCACTCAATTCTATGTCTCCACCCTTCTTATCATGTATTCTTGCAAATTGCTTCATTTTGACGAGTTAAATCAATTCTTTAGATTTTGCTTGCATTGAATTATTTCCTTGCTTAGCCCTATATGTCTATACTCTTGCTTGGAAATTTGATTTTTTGTTTTCACCAAATCAATAGGAACCATAGATAGATAGATATATAGTATATACATACCTGCATGCATAGAGATAGTTTCATATAATAAGTTGTTACCCCTTTGATTATTCTCCTTATTTGGTTTAGCATGAGGAAATGCTATTGTTTAAGTGTGGGAGAATTGATGAGTCCATATTGATGAGATATTTTAGCTTGATTTGAATGGATTTTATCATACAAACTCACACTTAATCACCAAAATAGCATACTTTTGTATTTGATCCCTAAATTGAACCTAAATGTGAAAACATGTATTTTTGTGCTTAAATTGAGCAATTTAATCCCACTTTTATTCCATTCGATGCCGTGATGTGTTTTGTGAGTGATTTCAGGTCAGATAGACATGAATGACTTGGCAAAAGTGCAAGGAAGCATGTACAAAGGGAGAACACATGAAGAAAACAAAGAGGAAGCACATAGTCAAGTGTGCGTACGCACAATCCTCTATGAATACGCACAGGTGAACATTCAGCGAAGTGTACGTACGCACACATCTGTGCATATGCACAGGCCCCTGCACATGAATTCATTAATGAAACACGTGATCCGCAATTTTTTAGGGCTTTTGGCCCAATTTGGGAAGGCTCGATGCTGAATGGGAGTGCTATATGAAGGGGATATCAACACATATGAAGACATTAGTTATTATTAGCTTACATTAGGTTTGAGTTTTGTTTTTTTCATTAGTAGTAGGAAGCTTCCATATGAGTAGGAGTAGGGTAGAAATTCTCTCTTAGGGTTTACTAAATTTCTATTGTAGCATTTTATCACAAGCTTTGATTTTGGATTTTACTCATCTTTATTGTAAGTACTTTTAATTTCCTCTTTAATTATATCATCTTTACTTTCATTTTCCTTTGGTTCAAGTACTTTGTTAATATTTGCAATTTTGAGTTTTTGAAGTTTTCATTGATGAATTTTGTCTCTTATGGTTTATATTTGCTTGATTGCATGTTTATTGTTGATATTATGAATAGTTGGTTATAGTTTTCATTTTTCCTTTACAATTTCTCATGTTTTGATTTTATGCCCACCAAGTGGTTGTGAAAATGCCACTTGGTAATTTTGAGTATATTTTCACACCTTGGCTTGGGATTTGAGTTCCTAGGATACTAGAGTCATAATATCCAACATTTAGTGGCAATTCTTGGGTAGTTAGTTGACTCTGGTTTCCATTGACGCTAGCTTTTTACCAATTAATTTGGTAAGTTATCTAGAATCTATGGATTAATGTCAATTATGCTTGCTTGACTTACTCCTTGATGTTGGGGGTTGACTAAGCAAGATTGACTCATTATAGTTGCCATAGTTGTGGTTATGATGATGATAGGATTCCTTGGATCCTTTTATTCCCAAGTCAAGGCTCTTTTATGCATTATAGCATTTTTACTAGTTTTGACCTTGCTTCAATTTTGATTGCATTAATTCCAATTTTGATCATCTCTTAGTTCTTTTATTTCTTAGTTCTTTTAATCTTTCATTCTTTGATTCAAAAACCATTTGTCCTCAAAACCGAAAGTATAAGAACCGCAACTAATCAACCGGTTAATTAAGTGATTGTATTGCCCAGATTAGACTCCGTAAAGTTAGAGTAAGAATTTGAGGATTTAAAGGTAATTTTTGGACTCAGTCGGTCTTTCTGAGTCAGAAAATGTGTTTTCTGCGAAAAATTGTGAAAAATCGCGAACTGGCAGTTGAATCGGTTGAAACGGTTCAAGTCTGCCCGGTACCACATGAGAAAAAGTGAAAACCGTCAAAAACCTTAGAAAAATATTAGAAGTTGAAAACTGGGCGTTAATTTTAAGGGTTTGGCCCAACGGGCTAAAAATGCTAACGGGTTGGACCGGGCCCAAGTTAGGCCCAAGCCCAACATATATAAGGTTCATTTAATGAACCCTCACCTCATAAACACACACACATTTCAGATTTGAAAGAGGGAAGGAGAGGAAGAAGAGAACACTATTCACACCTCTCTTTTCTTCGCGATATCTCGAGCTACGGTGCTCTGATTTGCGTGCCTTCAGCGGCTACGCATTTCTTGTGAAGAGATCTATAAAACCCATATAAGAAACTGGTAAGGAAAGCTCAAATCCCTCTCAGTTTCTCTCTTCAAAATTTTGGGTTTATTAGGGCTTTGGGTTAAGTGAGTTTTTGTGATTTTGGATGTTTAGGTTCACTCTAATCCTTGCTTAGCATTGGGTTTTGGCTTCCAAAGCTATTGGAAAAGGTAAGAGCTCTTAAACTCTTGTGAGATTATGTTTATGTTGAACCCTAGGTTGATTTGTGGTGATTTATATGTATATAGCTTGATTTTGGTAAGTTTGGGAGCTATTGGGACATATTGGTGCTTGTTGAAGTGGAATTGGAAGCTTGGTTTGGAGTTGAGAGCTTGCTTGTGCTCATTTTGGGTTTTGGTGCATATAGGAAATCGACCAAGGTATGGTTTTGGTTTCTTCTATGTAGTATATAATATTCATGGACGCTTAGGCTAGTGACCCACAGGATAGGTTTGAAATAAAATGATTGTTGGTATGTTGAATGTTGATGAATGATGGTTTATGATGAGTTGATCAATGTTGGGTTCAATTATGATGATTTATAGTGATAGTGTGATGTTGAATGATTGTATGGATTAGAAAGTTGGTTTATTATGATAGATGTGAGGTTGAGGTTGATGAAATGGTAAATTTGAATGTGGTTTGATGATAAGTGTTATATAATTGATGTTGATGTTAAAGATGATGAGATGTGAATATAAATGTGGTAAGTTTGGTGTAATGTGATATAAAGGGTAATATTTGAAAAAACTTAGAGTTTGGGATGGTTTGGTATTGTTTTGGTTGGTATGAGATATGAAAGTTGGAAAATTGGAAATTTGGGAACTTTTGGTAAAAGTGCATTTTTTGTGAACTTTGTTTGATCATAACTTTTGCCTCGGGTTTTAAAATCTGATGAAATTTATCTAAAATTAAAGATATTTGAAAATTCTTTTAATCGATATAAATTTTGTGAAATTTAAAATTTTGTAGAGGAAGTTATGATCATTCAAAGATGGTGTTGAAAATCTGAAATTCTGCAAATTTGCAAAATTTCAGAATTTCTGATATGTGCGCACGGACAGCCTTGTGCGCACGCACAACCCTGCAAAATTTCATACATGTGCGCACACACAGGCAGGAAAGTGCTTACTGGTTGCGGCGTGGTGCACGAAATTGTGATTCACACTTTTCACAACTCCGCACAACTAACCAGCAAGTGCACTGGGTCGTCCAAGTAATACCTTACGTGAGTAAGGGTCGATCCCACGGAGATTGTTGGCTTGAAGCAATCTATGGTTATCTTGTAAATCTTAGTCAGGAGATTAATTATGATTATCAGTTTGGATTGCAAAAAATAAAAGAGCATGAATTAAATACTTGTTATGCAGTAATAGAGAATATGTTGGAGTTTTGGAGATGCTTTGTCTTCTGAATCTCTGCTTTACTACTGTCATCTTCTTCACACACGCAAGTTCCCTCCTATGGCAAGTTGTGTGTTGGTGGATCACCGTTGTAAATGGCTACCATCCGTCCTCTCAGTGAAAATGGTCCAGGTGCGCTGTCACCGCACGGCTAATCATCTGTCGGCTCTCACTCATGCTGGAATAGGATCCATTGATCCTTTTGCGTCTGTCACTACGCCCAACCCTTGTGAGTTTGAAGCTCGTCACAGTTATTCAATCCCTGAATCCTACTCGGAATACCACAGACAAGGTTTAGACTTTCCGAATTCTCAAGAATGCTGCCAATGGATTCTAGCTTATACCACGAAGATTCTGATTAAGGAATCCAAGAGATATTCATTCAATCGAAGGTAGAACGGAGGTGGTTGTTAGGCACATGTTCATAGGTTGAGAATGGTGATGAGTGTCACGGATCATCACATCCATCATATTGAAGTACGAATGAACATCTTAGATAGAAACAAGCGTGTTTGAATAGAAAACAGAAATAATTGCATTAATTCATCGAGACACCGCAGAGCTCCTCACCCCCCAACAATGGAGTTTAGAGACTCATGTCGTCAAAGAGTACAAAGTTCAGATCTAAAATGTCATGAGATACAAAATAAATCTCTAAAAGTTGTTTAAATACTAAACTAGTAACCTAGGTTTACAGAAAATGAGTAAACTAAGATAGATGGTGTAGAAATCTACTTCTGGGGCCCACTTGGTGTGTGCTGGGGCTGAGACTTAAGCTTTAAACGTGCCTAGGCTGTTTCTGGAGTTAAACGCCAGGTTGTAACCTGTTTCTGGCGTTTAACTCCAATTTGTAACCTGTTTCTGGCGTTTAACGACAGAATGCAACATGGAACTGGCGTTGAACGCCAGTTTACGTCATCTATCCTTGAGCAAAGTATGGACTATTATATATTTCTGGAAAGCCCTGGATGTCTACTTTCCAACGCAATTAAGAGCGCGCCAATTGGACTTCTGTAGCTCCAGAAAATCCATTCCGAGTGCAGGGAGGTCAGAATCCAACAGCATCAGCAGTCCTTTTTCAGCCTGAATCAGATTTTTGCTCAGCTCCCTCAATTTCAGCCAGAAAATACCTAAAATTACAGAAAAACATACAAACTTATAGTAAAGTCTAGAAATATGAATTTTGCCTAGAAACTAATAAAAATATATTAAAAACTAACCAAAACATACTAAAAACTACATGAAGTTATCCCCAAAAAGCGTATAAAATATCCGCTCATCACGGCGATAACACAGCTGGTGTGCGTACACTCCAATAAAAAATTACAACCTGTGTGTACACACGCACCTGTGCGCACGCACACGTTGGGAGGCCAGTCTGTTGGGGGCGCTGGCACAGGTTGTGCGAGTGAACAGACCTTGTAAATTTTGACACCTGTGCATACGCACACGATTTTTAAAACTCTCCAGAGCGTGCACGCGCACACCCCTGTGCGGCCGCACACGCCCTGTTTCTCAAATTTTCCTTTGTTTTCAACTATTCTACCTTCCCAACAAGGTTGTAAGCTTCTATAACACCATTTTAAGACTCTTGGGCCTAGTTTTGGATATTTAAAACATGGGAAAGAATATACGGGTTTTAAAGGATAATTAGTTGGAAAACTTAGAAAACGGAAGAGTAGGTTTCGGGTGTACTAAGGATGATTTGACGTTATGTGAAGGATGATTAATATATGAGTTGAAGAATGATGAACTGTTGATATTCGAAAACTAAAATGTGAATTGACGGTGGTTGAGATGAGTCCAGGACTCTGAATGGGATGATGGATCCATGTATATTGAAAACATTTTCTGAAAACCACTAAAGTACTAATTTGTACTGAGATTATGAGACGCTATGCGCCCGGCAGGGACGGTGGTTAATTCCGCCTGTCGAGGTAGCGGCGGCAGCATAAGGACGGTGGTTAATCCCGCTTACGTTGAGATGTGAGGTCTGAGGCAAGAAAATCCCGCTCGCATCCCTTCAGATTTATAGAGCGTGTAGGCGCAAAATCCTGGACAGTGATCCGAGCACTATATCTCGGGGGTTCCCATTGATGATTCCGAAGGGCGACATCTCCATGGAGATGTGTCGGGTTGGCAGTTGAACCAACAATGTGATATCACATCCAGTAGGACATGCATTCATCATCTGCATTTTCTATCTGTTTGTATGCTTTGGCTACTTGAAATGGCTTGCCTAATTGTATAACATGCTTATTTTCTATTTGAGTTAATTGCCTTATATGCTTCTACTTGTGTATTACTTGCATTGTATATTATCTGTGTTTTTTACTAGGATTGAGGAGGTTCGGAAGGCGGTGGCGATGGGATCGCATGGAGGATCGGTTGGTGAAGGCTATGGGACAGCGGTGTTGGTTAGAATAGAAATTTCCTAAGATAGACTACCCGGTTTAGTTATGTTAAGGTTTATATTATGCTTAACTGTTTTAGTATGCCTTAAGTTTGAATCTGTGATGTATATGGAGCTTAGAATTGCCTTTGGCATCCCGGGGTCTTATATCCTACATCACTGGGCACTGTTACCATACTGAGAACCTCCAGTTCTCATACCGTATTTTTTGTTGTGTTTTACAGATGCAGGTCGCAACCCACCTCGGTGAGTTGTTTGGTTGGTGACAGAAACGGAGGATCCGGATACCTCCTTTGAGTCATTTTGGGTTATTTTGTATATGTCTCTCACTTTTGTATTTTGTTTTGCCTAGAGGCTTGTATCTGAGAGAACAAAATTCTATAAGCTATTTTTACCGTCTTAATTCATGTATTGTCTGTATATGGCTAGCCAGCTTAAATTCCGCGAGCCGTGGCTAGATTCTTATGATATTGTACTATGGTATTTTGTTATATTGTAATTATTTCGTGTGCCTTAAGTTAGTAGTTCGTTAGTACATTTTGCGCTTTTTAAATCCTATTTTTGAGCTATATTTTTCATCAGGCTTCTAGATTTTACTATTTTCTTCATATATATATTATGTATGAGCTTAGAATTGTCGTAATCTCTGATTAACCTTTGCTTTACGACGCGAGGTAAAGCTTAGGCTAATTAGGATGTTACAGCGTAACACTTCAATTGCATTACTAGGGAGAACGACCTAAGGTTTAACTACTCTCGGTTAATTGTTTTGTATTGGAAAAGATTAAACTTTGATTGATGGTCGATTGTCAGGTTGGGATTATACTTGCAACGCCATTTTGAGATAAAATTCCTAACTCGCTTTAGGCTACTCATCAAGTTTCAAAGATATTCGCCGAAATGGATATCATATTTAACAATGAATTAGGAAAATCATGAGTACTTATATATCATAACTCATAAGTCAAATAAAAAGGTTATATTAGAAAAGTTACCCTCACTTTTTTCTATATGATACTGAAATTAGTGCAATTGAATCATAGGCCACTGTAAACTAGAAGTTTACTAGTCCAAATAAATTCACAATTTGGCATGATCGATTGAGTCATCCTTGAACAACCATAATGCAGAGTATTATTGAAAATTCTCATGCACATTCTCTAAAGAACCAGAAGATTCTTAAATCTAGTGAATTTTGTTGTGTTGCATGTTGTGACACCCTAACTTTTACTACCTCATGATCGCACTAAAAGTCTTGGCGTTACCTATCCCTACTCCTTTAATTTCATACTATATTTATTTAATATTGAGCCTTCACGAAAATAAACCAAAATTTTAATTGTCAAAACTTGATTCAATTACTTTTAATAAAATAATTTCTGAAAACAAAGTATTTAATAAATAAATAA
This sequence comes from Arachis ipaensis, assembly GCF_059453495.1. Classification (NCBI taxonomy): domain Eukaryota; kingdom Viridiplantae; phylum Streptophyta; class Magnoliopsida; order Fabales; family Fabaceae; genus Arachis; species Arachis ipaensis. Next base: position 84,431,488 of record NC_142444.1, read on the forward strand.
AATTTGGAATCGGCTCGTAATAAGATTTTTTCAAAAATTCTGGATTTTACATATTCTCAAGGAAAGCAAATCTTAATGCCATTACCAGTGAAGATTGGATTTGAGTCTCTTGAATTCCTAGAAAGGATTCAAGGCGATATATGTGGACCTATTCATCCACCATGTGGATCTTTTAGATATTTTGTGTTCCTATTAGACGCATCTTTGAGATGGTCACATGTGTGCTTATTGTCTTCTCGCAACATGGAATTTGTGAGATTACTTGCTCAAATTATTCGATTAAAAGCACATTTTTCAAAAAAATCAAATCAAAGCAATTCACCTTCATGATGCCGGTGAATTCACTTCTTAAGACTTTGATGCTTATTGTATGGCTAATGATATAAGTGTTGAACATCCAGTAGCTCATGTTCATATACAAAATGGACTAGCAGAGTCACTTATTAAACACCAGACACTTACTTATGAGAATAAATCTCTCAAACTCTGCTTGGGGGCATGCCATTTTACATACTGCAGAACTTATTCGCTTAAGTCCAATAAGTTACCACCATTTCTCTCCTCTGCAATTAGCTTTTGGCCAGCAGTTAAATATTTTCTATTTGAGAATATTTGGATGTGCGATATACGTTCTAATTGTCCCGCCTTATTGCACCAAAAAAGGACTCATAAAACAAATTGGAGATATATGTTGGATATGATTTCCCTCTATAGTGAGGTATCTTGAGATACAAACTGGAGATGTATTTGAAGTCCGATTTATGAATTGTCATTTTGATGAATCAAAATTTCCAACATTAGGGGAGAAAGAATAAACTTCTTAAAAAGGAACTTAATTGGAATGCATCATCCTTGGTGCATTTAAATCCTCGATCAGGCAATGTAAACTAAAATTTCAAAAGATTATCCATTTATAAATAATAGCAAATGAATTGTTTGATGTATTTTCTGATACGAAAAGAATAATTAAATCCTATATACTAGATGAAAATTCCCCAATTCAAATTGATGTCCGAGTTGGACAAATATGCACCGAAACAAATTCACGTCAGAAGCATAGTAGGCCTGTCGGTTCCAAAGACAAAAATTTTTGAAAAAGAAAAGAGATAAATACTATTCTTGTTGAAAAAGATAAAGACATAATAAAGACACCTGTAGTTGTCTAAAATTCTGATATAATTTTGACGCTAGAAGACGTTCAGTACATGAATATTTTGAAATTTGTAAAACGATGAGATCTTGATAAATTATGTATTTACAGGAGAAAAATGGAACTGAAAGGAAATAATCGTCAATGAAATATTTGCATATAATATAGCATTACACATCATGCATGAAAGTAAGGATCTTGAGCGAAGAACAGTCGAAGAATATCGACAAAGAAATGATTGGCCAAAATGGGAAGAAGCTATTAAGGCTGAGTTAGACACACTTACAAAACATGAATTTGGACATGTAGTCCGTACGTACACTAGAATATGTAAAACCTGTTGGATACAGATGGGTATTTTATGAGAAAATGAAAAGAGAAAATTGAAGTTGTACGCTATAAAGCTCGACTTATGGCACAATATTTCTCACAAAGGCCTGGTATAGATTATGAAGAAACATATTTTTCTGTAGTAAATGTAATAACATTGTGTTATTTGATCAGTTTATCTGCATACCATGAACTACATATACATCTAATGGACGTGTTGACAATTTACTTATACGGATCATTAGATCGTGATATCTATATAAAAATTCCTAAATGACTAAAAAGATCTAAACCGTCCAATGAATATTCGTAGGGGTTATACTCAGTCAAATTACAAAGATCTTTATATGGTCTGAAGCAATCTAGACGAATGTGGTATGATCGTCTTACTGAGTATTTGGCCAAAAATGGATTCAACAATGATGATATCTGCCCACGTGTTTTTATAAAGAAATCTGTATCTGGATTCATTATAATTACTGTGTACGTTAATGATTTAAATTTCATTAGAACTCTTGAAGAGATTCCAACAATTATAAATTCTCCAAAAGAAGAGTTTGAGAGAAAAAATCTTGGAAAGACTAAATTTTGTCTCGGCATATGATGCCAAGGCATCTTAGGCTAGTTTCACTAGTATTTTTCTGTTAGTTTTAGTGGTTTTATGCATTTTCTTGAGCTTAAAGTAACCAAGAATGGTTAAAAGAAGAACAAAGCAATGAACCATCCAAATATTAACTTAAACCGCAATATTGTTGGCCCAGAAACCTTTTCCAAGAGTGGCGTTTAAGTTGCAGTTTAAGCTTAAACTGCAGCTTAAACGCCAGACACTTCCAGTGATGCCTTTTGTGGAAGCACGTTTAAGCTTCAGTTTAAGGTTAAACTGAAGCTTAAACGTGGAAATGGAAGAAGGCAGCCCTGGAGGGTAACTTAGTCGAACACGTTTAAGCTTCAGTTTAAGGTTAAACTGAAGCTTAAACGTGGAGATAGAAAGGGCAGCCCTGGAGGTCGAACACGTTTAAGCTCCAGTTTAAGGTTAAACTGGAGCTTAAACGTGGAAATGGAAGAAAGCATCCTGGAGGTCGAACACGTTTAAGCTCCAGTTTAAGGTTAAACTGGAGCTTAAACGTGGAAGCTGAGAAAGGTAGCCCTGGAGGTGTCGAACACGTTTAAGCTCCAGTTTAAGGTTAAACTGGAGCTTAAACGTGGAAATGGAGAAGGCAACCCTGGAGGAGAAAACTTGGTCGAACACGTTTAAGCTCCAGTTTAAGGTTAAACTGGAGCTTAAACGTGGAAATGGCTCCCTGGTGCACTTCCCATTTCTGGCGTTTAACCTCCAGTTTAAGGTTAAACTGGAGGTTAAACGTGGCAATGCTTCCTGATTGGCATTCTCATTCTGGCGTTTAACCTCCAGTTTAAGGTCAAACTGGAGGTTAAACGTGGAAATGCTTCTTTGGTGAGACTTCCATTCTGGCGTTTAACCTCCAGTTTAAGGTTAAACTGGAGGTTAAACTTCAGTTTCAGCATTTCTTAGCCTTCATGATTTTGGCGTTTAAGCTCCAGTTTAGGCTTAAACTGGAACTTAAACTCCACATGTGATATTCAAGCTTCCTTTATTGACTTTGTTGCTTCCTTGCTTAGCCTCTTCTTCCCTGAAATCATCCAAACAATTGCATCAAAGTCTTGCAAAATTTCATGAGAAATCTTCCATTCATAGCATCCAAGTAATATAACTAAAAACTCATGGAATTTGCATCAAAATCATACTGTTTGGATGGTTCATTGCTTTGTTCTTCTTTTAACCATTCTTGGTTACTTTAAGCTCAAGAAAATGCATAAAACCACTAAAACTAACAGAAAAATACTAGTGAAACTAGCCTAAGATGCCTTGGCATCAGCATACAGATCGAGCATACAGAAAATAGGATCTTTATTCATCAAATAACATACACAAAAAAGATCTTAAAGAGATTTTATATGGATAAGTCACATCCATTAAGTATCCCAATTATTGAAAGGTCTTTGGATGTTGAAAAGAATCAATTCCATCCTAAAGAAGAAAATAAAGATATCCTTGGTCATGAAGTACCATATTTCAGTGCCATTGGAGCACTATGTATCTTGCTAATAATACATGACCTGATATATCATTTGTTGTGAAATTATGATGCATGAGCATCTTTAGTTATTTTCTTTATTATTTTCTTGAATAAAGTTAGTGATTTTCTTGTTATAATTGAGATTTGTTGTGCTTTAATCAATGTTTCATAGAGTTGTCTTGTGCTTTGATTTATTTAGGGAGTTGTTGAAAGATTTTAGGCAAGAACAAAGGAGGAGCTGGACAATCAGAGACACCTTTAGGAGAAGCAAGGAAGGTGGCAAGCAAGAGAAAGTAACTGCCCAAGGAAGAAGAGTTGGAAACAAGCTACGAAAGTTCAAAGAAGAATTAGACACCTCTGACCTCTTTGCACTCGAGCGAGCATAACTTGAGCTAAAAAGGTCTAAAAGACGCGATTTTAGTGACGTTAGAAAGCTGACATCCAGAGCTTTCTAACGATATATAATAGTTTATAGTGGACATGTGTCTAAGATAGCCACACTCAAAACACAAAATGCATTCCATGGCTGTCAACAACCATGCATTGCACGTAGGATATGGTGCGTGCAATGTGAGGAAGCAAACAGAGAGCAACTTGGAGCCAACAACTACACATTGCATGTGGGACATGGTGTGTGCAAAGTGAGGAACCAAACAGAGAGCAAATTAGAGCCAAGGAGGCTATACGTGCAACGTGGGGGGAATGTGCGTGCAATGTGAAGACCAAACAGAGGGCAATTCATCAAGGACTCCATGCGTGCAACGTTGGGGGAGTGTTGTGCATCGTGAAGCATGAAACAGAGGTGAACATTTCCAAGTCTAGGCCATGCGTTGCACGCTTGAGAGGGTAAATTTCACACACCAAATGGGCAACTCCCAGGGGCCTTAATTCACTCACGAAGTCCTCTAATTCTTCAAACACTTAAGTGATTAACTCAAGGCTCAACATAAGCCCATGAAGTCAAGCATTAATTATCAATTTTGGAGAAGATAAAAGGAGCTTATCTTGAAGGAAAGACACTAAGAGAAAACTTAATTAATGAGATTCGATTTGATTTTGTATCCTTTTTTAAATTAGTTTTGAATTTTGAATTTGTTTTAGGGTTAGTATAAAGAAAAAAGGAGCCACATACGTGAGGTTTCTTTGGCAGTTTTTACAATTCATAATTCTAGGTTTTCTTTTGATCATGAACAACTAACATCCTCTTGTTAAGGTTAGGAGCTTTGCTTATTACCATGGATTAATGTTCTCATTGTTCTATTCTTGATTTATGCATTAATGTTTTCTTAAGATTTGGTTTCGTTCTTCATCACAAAGGTTTGAGTTTATTGAAAAATAGCTTGAATCTGAATTGAATTCTATATGCTTCTTGAAAAAGATTATTTGATAAAATTAAGCTTGAAAACCTCTTCTCTTAATTCTAAAAGTTTTGAACTTAGCTTGATAAGTGACATTGAATAAATTAGGTTTAAACCTTAAGAATTGTGTGCCTTGTGAATCAGTACGTGTACTTAACCCTTTTGCATAATTGATTGATCAAAGGATTGACAATTTGTTAAGTTAAGAAAAATTGGATTACCAAGGGATTGGAGTTCGGTTAATTAGGGTTTGCTGTAAGATAAATCTTTGCATGATCAAGATAGATAGTGAAAAGTATTTTTCTTGAAGTTTTAGTCATTTCTGAAACCTTAGCGTTCCATTCACACTATTCTCTCAAAAGTTTATAAATTACTTTTATTTAATCTTCTATTTTTTCTATTTGATGTTACTGAAACCTTAAATTACGATTGTCTAGTTAGAACAATCAATTAACTCTTGTGTGCTCAGCCCGTTAATACTCGTCAAAATGATAACCCACTCCCGTGGTATTACTTTATATGATTCAGTGCACTTGTCGAGTTGTGGTTTTGCAAAAATTCACATAATTTACAAGCAAGGTATAGTTCCTCTCCAACCAGAAGATATTGGAATGGAATCAAATAAATCTTTTAATATCTTTATGAAACTGTTGATATGGGATTGTTTTATCTATATGAATCCAAGTCATAATTAGTTGGCTATGCAGATGCAGGATACTTGTCTAATTTACACAAAGGAAGATCTCAAATAGGATACCTATTCACATATGGTGATACAGCTATATTATAGAGGTCTACAAAATAGACCATAGCAACAACATCCTCTAATCATGCTTAAATACTAGCAATACAAGAAGCAAGTCGCGAGTGTTTTTGGCTCAGGAGTTTAATCTAATATATTCTATCATTATGTGGACTGACTGATAAAAAAATAGCTTCACTATTCTGTTTGAAGATAATACATCATGGATTGCTCAACTTAAGGGTGGATACGTCAAAGGTGATAGAACAAAGTATATTTTCTCCTAAATTCTTCTTCTCTCATGACCTTCCAAGTCAAGGAACAATTGATGTCCAACAGATCCGCTCAAGCGATAATCTGGCAGATTTACTTACAAAGTCACTTCCAAAATCTTCTTTTGAAAGATTGGTACATCGGATCAGAATGACCAATTTTGAGATATTAAATAATATCGACAAGAGAGGAAGGCTGTACTCTTTTTTTCTTGGTCAAGTTTTTGTCCCTATTGGGTTTTTCTTGACAAAGTTTTTAACGAGGCAGTTTTCATCACAAAGGATATTGTACTCTTTTTCATTTACTAAAATATTTTCCTTTTTGAATTTTCTTTAGTAAGTTTTTTAACGAGGCATAATCCTAAATAGACATCCAAAGGAGAGTGTTGTGATATGGATGGATGCACATTTAATGACTCCTTAAGACAGAATAAAGTTAATGAAGTTTGAAAGTATAACTTTTGTACATATATAAATAGAAGCGTGGTATGAGGCAAAGGACTTATACATATATAACAACAATATATAAAAAGACTTCTCTCTCTCTTTCTTTATATATATGTACACTGCAATATATAATACTAATAAATATATATGAATCATCTCTATTATATTGAGATAATAATATTAGTGGATATTAATACTAGAGTACTCTATTTATACTTCTTTATTTTATATTTATTTCCACTTTCTTATTTATTTATTTTACAACACTTGCATCTATTATCATATAGTTAATAATTCATCCGCCTTAAATTATCTTTTAAATATAAAAAATAAATTATATTAATTTTGTATTGGTTCACTCTCTAATTTTTAGAAAATTAACTTGTAATTCAAATTAATTTGATCTTTATTCTAAAAAAATTTTTACTCACCAAATTTCCTAAAATTAATGATATGAATTTATGGGTTAAGATTTAGGATTTAGTATCTAATTTTCTTTTGTTTAGCTTTATGGTTTAAATTTTTTTATTTCTTTTTAGACTATACTTTGTCTTAAATCAAATATATTAATTTTTAAGGAGGTCTATTTTATATTTTAAATATAGGAGAAAGGAAGTAAATGAGATTAAATTTAATTATATGTTTTTTGTATTTATTTAAATTGGTGTTAATGATAATTAGCTAAATAAAGGTTGAATTTTATTCATTATCTAATTGTATTGAAAAAACTTAAAATTATAAATTCAAAGTTAATAATAATTAGAATTTCTCATTAAAAAAATATTTTTAATAAAAGCTTTTGATAGGAGAAAACTTAAAGGAAAATAATGAAGAAAAATAACGAAAGAAAATAAAATAGGCACAAGTGAATATGTATATATACATATATTTCATTTTCAGTAATAAAAATAGTGGATAAAAATATAAAAAATAAAAAATATTTGAGTGAATAACAAGGAATAAAAGTTGTACATAAAGTATTATATATTAACAAAAGTACTCCATCATTCACAACTTTGATAGTACTCCATAATTCACCATATCTTATCCATATTATCTTCCAATATGAATTGGGTTGATCTCCATTATTGACTCTTCTAATGTCATAAATTTCACATTGATCACTCACGTAAGTTGCTACAACTAGTAGTGGATTAGTTATATTTTTTTTTTCTTTAATAATACGCTATACCCAATAGCGGTTTCTGCTTTGCTTTCCTTCATAAACTGTGATAGTGTACAACAGTTTATAGTTACCCTTTGTTGATCCTAATCCGTGATTGGCAGCAGCAGTGTATAGGTTTTTATTGCTATTCATAATTCGCGACAGAGACTCGAGGTTTACGTATAAATTCAGAAACCGCGATAACCTATAGCGGTTTATATAGAATAGAGTTAGGACCCAAATGTAATGTGTTTTAAAATGTTGCATTTGCATAAATTTTTCATCCAATTATTTTATACATGTCATTTGACCTTTTATTGTTTATGTAAGTGAGCGATTTTGGACAAATAAATTAATTATTGAGTTTTCAACTTACAATATTGGAGAAAATAGTGTTTAACATAAAAATGGAAGCACTGCTCTGACAAAAAACAAAACGTCGTTCCTGTATTGCTTCGGGAATACGTCGTTGGTGGATTGCCTGCATCCATAACATGCGTCGCTGTAGTGCAGGGCTCGTGACTCAGTGCCTTGGTGCATGAATCTCCACACTTCGTATAGCTGTACCAGCAAGTGCACTGGGTCATCCAAGTAATACCTGAGCGAGTCAGGGTCGATCCCACGAGGATTGTGGTTTGAAGCAAGCTATGTTTATCTTGCAGGTCTTAGTCAGGTGAAATCAACAAGTTGTTCATTTGAATGCATATGAGGAATAGTGTATAAAATACTTTGTAAATTTAAATGTAACTAGTGATAAGAAGATGGTTAAGGATTGGAGTTGCTTTGTCTTTCTGAATTAACTCTGGTATTACTGTCCCCTTTGCTTGTGAATGATTTCTTCTATGACAGGCTGTATGTGATCAACGCCGTATGGCCACAGTCATTAATCTCCTCTGCTTCAGATCAAACACCGTATGGCCGCGGTCATCCACTCTGAACAAGGGTGAAGCTCTAGCAGTTCATTCTCTTTGATGATCCTACTCAAAATGCCACAGACAAGGTCGAATCTTCCGGATCAGAGAATGCTACTTCTTTGGGTTCTAGCCTCTACCACAGAGACCCTAATCTCCCCATAAATTGGCTGAACTGGTGTGTCAAGAAGTCCCCAATGAAGTCATGGATTAGCCGTCTGAGAGATGTATAATCAAGCTGGCGGTTCGATGCTTTCCAGTCACGTATTCACACGAACCCAAGAAGACACGGGTGGTTGTCAGGCATGCAATCTTGGTATGATGAACAGAGCTGAATGTCACGGATCATCCCATTCACCATGTTGAAGAACGAATATATATTTTAGAATTAAATCAAACACGGATTGAAGAAAAACAGTAATACTTTTATTAATTCATAGAACTCCGCAGGGCTCCTCCCCTTAACCTAGGAGGTTTAGAAACTCATACTGATAGAAAATACAATGGTGAACAAAAATATGGTGTAAAGTTGTAGATGATGTGTGAATAACATAAATCTAATCCCTTAAATACTAAACTAATAACTAGTAAGGGTAAAAGAGTCTTTTCAGTGCTAAAATTCACTTCTGAGGCCCACTTGATGAGTGTTTGGGCTGAGCTTTGATGAGATCCACATGCTAGGAGGCCTCTAGGGCATTGAACACTGGGGTCCTCTTTGGTCATTTGGACGCTAGTCTCATCTCCTTGGGCGTTGGACGCCTGAAAGGGGGCAATAGGCTGGCGTTGGATGCCAGTTTTGGGCCTTCTAATCTAAAGCAAAGTATGGACTATTATACATTGCTGGAAAGATCTGAAAGTTAGCTTTCCATAGCCGTTGAGAACGCTCCATGTGCACTTCTGTAGCTCCAGAAAATCTCTTTCCAAGGACGTCAGATTCGGATAGCATCTGCAGTGCTTTCTCTGTCTCTGAATCAGACTTTTGCTCCAGCTCCTCAATTTTAGCCAGAAATTATCTGAAATTGCATAAAAATACACAAACTCAAAGTAGAATCCAAAAATGTGAATTTAACACTAAAACCAATGAAAACTTAAAAATTAAATAAAACATGCTAAAAACTATGTGAAAATGATGTCAAAAAGCGTATAAAATATCCGCTCATCATGCCTCCTCTCTCCTAAAGCGCAAACCATTTCTCTCTCTCCTCGTTTCTCATCTTTCACACTTCATTTTTCTCTCAAGCACAACAACTACACTTTTTCATCTCTCTGAACCAGCAGCAAGTAGGAAGAAATGTACCAGTTGAAAAAAAAGTTATTTTAGTCAATGATAGTCATAGTTGTTACTTGCCGAGTTATTTTATTTTTTTAATCTGAACTTTAAAAGAGGTTTTGTTGTTACTTACTAAATTTGGTAGTATTAATGAGTAGTTATGGAAAACTAATAGTATACAACTAGGAAGTTGGGTTACCTGTGTTATATGTTCAAATATGTGATTTTAGTATAACACACAAGAATTATACGTTACAAAATACAAACAAGACACTATTGTTTAAAAAATATTAAGTTATGAAATAAAGACAAGTTACCATTAAGTCTTCGAACTGCTTATCCATATAGAACTCGTTATTTTCCTTGTTAGTGGCTGTACTTGAAGACTTCGGAATCAAGAGGAACGTGGTCCAATAACTTTGCCTGCACATTACAAACAAACAGGTTAAAATAAGTGATAATTAATTAATTATAAAGTAAAAAGTAAAATTAACTTAAAATTATCTAAATAAATTAATTTTCATACTCTTCTTATTCTTTGTAAGAGTGGCAGAATCCTATAGTTCATGGAGCCGCCCCTTGACGAATGCCTTGTTCGCTTTGTTTGTGGAATTGTGGTTTGTCGATGCCTAAAGTCAATATCATTATCCTAGTTGGCTCATAACTATCACAACAAATAGGATCACAACCACTGGCTAGCCTCCTCCTTGCCATAACGGACCTCTCCTAGCTTCTGCTAAAGACGTCGACCTATGCGATAGTCGAACGTCTTTTGGATTGGGCATCGTGGACATCAGTCCACCATAAGCTCTCCTCCATAAGGAAAACAAAAAAAAAACATTAAAATTGAATTTAAAGTGGTAATTTAAAAATAAACGAAATTGAAAGTGATTATTGGAAGTAATCGTACCACCCACTTGGTGAACTATTGATCCCGGACATTAGGGGATTCTTGTTATAGCTAGGCCAAGCTATGTCATACAAAATTTTGTTTTTGTAGCGGTTACAAGCCGCCGATTTTTACAAAGACATGATTTTTAAGAAATGATGGCAGTTTAAAACCGTCGTAATTTGATTTTTTTTTTTAAATTGAAAGATATAAATTAAGGCAGTCCAGTATCACTTTCCATCAATAACTACTTTTTCTTATAAATACTCATCAAAGTGAAGTATAAAAATTACATAGGCAACCATACCAATTCTTTACAAAGCCAAACCAAAATAGAACAAACATAAAGTAAAAGTACCAAGTACATATTAAATCACTAACCATGACAATAACCAACCTATTATTTGGACATTTCAATAGACTAACATCCATCTTCACAAGATTCAATTTCTCCAATTTAAGCCATTGGGTACTAAATTACAGGTCTTCATAAAAGCATGCCATATTAAGTCATCTACATTATATTCCATTGCCATGTACTGCAGTATATCTAGAATATTTCTATCAATTATGATAAGACCCTGCATACAAAAATGCCAATTCCATCGAGCTTGATGCAACTAAATACAAAACAACAACATCCAACACTTGATTGCACACATTTATTTATTTTTTAATTCCAACATTTTTTATTAAGTCATATCGAGACAGATAATATGACGGAAAAGAAGAGTAAGCATTACACAAAGATCAACCAAAATTAGAAGTGGAATATTTTAGTATAATTATGATAGTCAACACTTATAGTTTTCAAGAATTACAACTTAAAGAACTGGCAAAGCACTACAAGAATTTGACAAATTAGCGACGAATTTTTGCGAGAAATATTTTTTGTCACTAATCCATCACTAACTTGCGAGGAATTAGTATCGCACTAACGACAAAATTAATGAGCGGTCACAAAATATCCGAACTTGAAAAAAGTGACTGATTAGAGAGAGATTCACGAGTAAGTTTGTTTCTCGCAAATTGAATTTTGTAGCTAAAAAAAGAGCGAGAAAAATTTACTCGCTAATTTGTCACAAATTAATTAGCGAGTGATAATGTTATAGCAAATTAGTCACTTAGGAGTTTAATCGAATAAAAGTAAAGTAGCGAGGGATATTATTGTCAATATTTCGTCGCAAGTGTTTAATATACAATTAGCGAGAAAAAATTCACACACTAGTTCGTCGCTAAATAAACTTTGTGCGAAAAGGCTAATTAGCGAGGAACGATGTTACTAGCTAATCCATCACAAAGACTTGAAATGCATTTTGCGATGGATAATTTCCTACATAATTTGTCACCAAAGTTTTTACTTTTTAGCGAGCAACTAGTTTCTCGCTAATTTGTCGCATAATATTGTAAAATTTAAAATTAGGGTTGCAACAGAAAATAGTCGTCACAAACTCGTCACAACAGATAAATCATTCAGCTAGGGAAGTGTTCCTTGCTAATTAGTTTCTAAGTAGCGAGAAATTTGCGACCATTTAACAACTGACACACTTCGTTCGTTGATTTCAAGTCACTGATTAGCAGGCAAAATATATTTGTCGCTAACTTGTCACAAGTTTAATTTAGCGAGCAACTTGGCAAATACAATCTTGTCGCAAAGTAAAAGCTATATCCTACCTATTTTGTAGCAAATTACACGATAATCTTGTTGGAAATCCGTCGCAGAGTTATAACAAATCCAAAGCTAATCGAGAAAATTTTAGAAGTAACTGGTCGTAATTGAGTCGCTAATCAAAAGCTTATTTAGTGAGGAATTAGCGACCGTTTAACAACTAATAGACCTTTCTCGCTTATTTCATGTTGCTACAAATTTGTGAGAAAAAACGTTAGTCCTTATTCTGTCCTTATTTCATGTTGCTACTAATCACTAACCTCTATATAAATTCATGAAAAATTCATGAAAAGTTTGAAGCAAATTTGCCAAGCACGCTAATATAATTTGTCACTAATCTAAAGCAATTTTAAACGAGAGGATAATTAAAGTTCCAAAGTCGTGACTAATAATTAGCTAGCTAAAAGTTTTATTAACTAATAACTTATAATATTCTAGTAAGATGTCAATTCTCAAAAATTTCACAACCAACTCAAATCAAAAGCTTTTCCTTAAAAAAGGATTATTTTTTGAATTAAATCACAAATTTGTTGTTATTTTAATGGAAAATTTGCTATTGATTTGAATTGAAGTTTAAAATTAATATAATTTAACGACAATTTTAAAATTCAATATTTTTAGGAAATAGGAGCATAATGTTTGCTAATTTTCAATCACAAAATAAATTAGAAAAATATATAATAAAAAAGATAATTAAATTGTTATATATGAGAATTTATTTGCATATGATCATATAAGTTTTATTATTAATTAGAATTATTTAGGAATTCATTTAATAAAGATTAAACAGAGCTAGCTCTTGAATTAATTAGGATCATTAAAATGGGCTAAATCTGTCGAACTAGCTTGTTTACCTGACTTACATAGATGGGTATTTGACTCTAAAATCAAACTCATAAAAATGCAAGCCTAAACGACTTAGTTCGATTAACCAGAAAAAATAGCGAATTAAGCTGGTCGACTCTCAAGCCTAACGGATGCCTTTTTTTTTCAAAATGAACTAGTACATTTTTTGTTTTTTGTGGACCCGACCTGAAATTCAATTAGCCATCTAAAAAAAGTAACACGGTTAACTTAAAAGTATTTTTTTAGATAATATTATTTTTTTAATTGCTCACCCCAAAAAAATTGGATTTTTTCCAATATTTAATAAAAAAACAAAAAAATTAATCAGATTAGACTCTAGTTATAAATTGTTTGGAATAGCTAAAAAATTGAAGCCTATAAAAAAAAATTTTCAATAACTAAACTACTTTGATACAAGAAGTAATCAATACCTATGTATAGAAATAGATTAAGGAATATATATATATATATATATATATATATATATATATATATATATATATATATATATATATAATGATTATATTTACATTTATAATTAAATTTAATAAATAATACTAACAAATATATTAGAGTATACGGGTCAAATTTGTATGAGCTATTAAATATTTTACATAAATGATTAAGATTAAACTAAAAAAGTCATAAAATATTTTAAAATGATCGTCCATTCATCATATATACATATACATATACAGACTCACTTTTTGTTGGCAAAATAACATATCTTTTATATATATATATATATATATATATATATATATATATATACCCTTACTATTTTTGGTTTTTCATGGTATTCCTTAACCCGACAAGTCAATAGTTAATCTGCTACGGATTGAAGTTCTATTTAACAGTTTGTCACTAGCTAATAAATTGTTATATACACAGAGATGAGATTTGAATGTCGAATACTTGCTTACTAATAATTTTGTAATAAAAAGATAATTTGTCATAAAATACAATATTTTTGTAACAAATTATTTAGTAAGATAGTATCTATACAATATAAAATTAATCTAATAATATCACACAATAATACCTAGGAGCAATAATTTTATTAAATATAGTACTTTTTTAAAATAATCATAAATAATATTTATAACCATTCATTCCAGTATATGAACGTTTCAAATTAATATGGAAGATAGACGGTTTTAATGGGCGGTTTTAACTCAAATCACATGATTTGAAACTGCCTATTTAAACGCATAATTTAAAATTGTCCATTTAAACCATAGCAATCAACTCACGTAATTTAAAATTGCTATTACATTAATTTTTTAGAAACCATCTATTAGTACTAAAAAAAATAAAAACATAAAAAATTTAAAAATTTTGATAAACAAAATTTAAATGATATTTAATTTAAATTTGAAACTTTTAATATAATTTGAACGATACATTTGAACATTTCAAATAATAGAGTACATGAGCAACTTTACAAAATTTGTAATATTAAATTGACAGTTTCAAATTATGTGTTAAATTGACGGTTTCAAATTACGTGACTTGAGTTAAAATCGCCCAATAAAACCGTCTATCTCCCATATTAATTGAAACGTTCCGATTAAAATGACCATATCTCGATACTGCCACCAATTCAAAATTCCTCTCAGTACCCGAGATATGGCCAATTATGAATTTATGTAATTACACTGTATTTTATATATATTCATAAATTTTATATTTATTTAATTTAAATAAAAAAATCCCTATTCTACCTCTAATTTTATACAAATTTTTACATTAAACTTATTCTTTTAGCTCATTCTAATCCTAATTTTACTAACCCACTCATCCCTCACCATCTTTCACTCATCCGCACACACTCAAGTCTCACCTAACCTTTTAACTGTCACTCACGAAGAAAAAGGAAAACAGAGAAGAAAGCTAACCCTAATCCCTATTTGCATATTCCCCGACAACACTCTCCTTTCTTCACTCTTTGTAGCTACTCTCCCTTCTCACTCGCGCCATCAACTCTCTCTCTCACCGTTCCACCATCCCTCGTTACTCTACCTTCTCACCCGCGCCATCACCATTCTCTCTGTTTGCGGCGTCGTCAATTCTCCTCTCTACCGCCGTGGGGATTCTTGTCTCCGCCACCTCGTCCATTCTCCTATCCGCTGCACGTCCCATACATCGTCCTTATTCCACTACTCTACGCTCTACTTTGCATGTTTGTTGCCCGCTCGCATCCAATAGGAAGAAGCCACCGTCTGCCGTTGACAGCATCCCGCCGCAGTCGTGGGTTGTCCCTCCTCCAGTCCTCCTCCACTTCCACTTGGCTTCAAGTGTGATACTCTCTCCTTCTCTGTGTAATCTATTGCACTTAGGGTTTATCCCTCTCTATAATTTGTTGCAGTTTTGTGCTTGTGTCCTAGTATATAAATCATAATATGTGCTTCTATGTATAATCACCTTCTTTGTATAAATCTTAGTCCTCCCTGCACCAACAGTTGCCGTCGTCCTCCATCCACAATAGCAGCATGCACCAGAAATAGAGCCTCCGTGTCAGGTTGGTTATATTTCCTATTGTTGATTATTGTTCCTTTATTTGCTTACTGATGGATTCTGCTAATTTTTTTTGAAATTGTAGCAATGATTTAGGGTTTGATTTTTGTTCTGTTTATTTTATTACTCTATTTATATTTTGTTCTATTTATTAGGGTTTTTATTTTGTTAATCCTGCTTTGAATTTCTATTTCTATTATTCTAATTTTTTATGTTCTGTTTCTAAGTTTGTTGTTACGATTCTGATTCTTGAAATTGTTATATTCTGATTTGTTTTTTGTTTTGATTTTATTTGTTCTTTCTGATTCAGTTTGGTTTTATTTCTAATTCGGTGGTTTGCTTTTTTTTTTTTGCTTCTTGAATTTTTTTTAGTCAAGTTATGTAAGTATAATACCCACACTTAATTGGCCCTAGGATCACTCACTCATATAAATGACGCTATCATATTTTTCATCTCTCAAACTCAATAACGCTCATAATAATAAAGAGAGAATTTTTTGAAACAAACACTAAGTATTTTTTGTTCATGGAGAGATAGATAACAACATACATATGAAGCCTTTATATAGGCAAACCTTCATAATAAAATAATAATTCTTATAACAACTAAGCACTAGTTGTTATAACTAGTCAATTCCTTGTTCAATTTTGCTTCAAATTCTTAATCATCAATCTTGAAGCTACCAATTCATGATTCTTCATTCTTCTAATATGGAGATGATGAGTGCAACTTGTATTCAATTCCAATTCAATTTGATTTTGAACTTCTTCGATGTTCTAGTATGTTGTAGCTGTACTACTTTCTTGAATATTCTTCATTTAATTTTCTAACAAGTTAATTATGGTTCCATCTGCACTTGCTATTTTTGCAAAATTGTTAATGATTTTAACTTGTTTGTATGCTTCTGCTAATTTGTTAGTAATTTCTGAGTCAGGTTGATTATTGTTCTGTCCCTTTTGATTTCAGGTTTGTTTATTAGTTATTGTGATGTATGATTTCATGTTATGACTTCGTGAATAAGTAGGATGTATAGTTTTTTGCACGTTATAGTGTGATGTATGATTTTTTTTGCATAATATAGTGTGATGTGCATCCCTTGAATAATTAATCTCCAGATGCAGTCACACTGCAAGAATTTTCCATGCTAAGTGTTTTTATAACACCACCTTGAGCAAAGGCGCCTCCTCCACCAACGCATTTCCAAATCTAGTAGCAACACCTAAACCACTGAGATAGAGAGAAAGCGCCTCTTGGTGAACGACGTTGCCGCTACATTCGGCTCTGCCATTGCCTCCTCTTCGCAACACTGCACCTCCGCTGCTTGCACCGCTGCCAGTAGATCTTCTCCCTTTATTTTTTCGATTTTTTTTTATTTTATCATTTTGCTAATTCTAAAATTTAGCAAAATTTTGTTGTTGCTACTGTCGCAAATGGTTGTTGCTGCTCTTCTGTTTCTCTCTGCGGGGCCAAATTTGTTGCTCGTTGCTCAGCTTGCTCTCTGTGGCCACCATTTGAAGAAGGTATCGATCGCTACTGTTCCCTCTCGGCATCTTTTTCTTTTTATTTGTACTGGTACTTGTAACTAATTATAATTGTTAAGTAGGGAAGAAATTAGTGACTAAATTTGTGTGGGGCTTCTACTTATTTTTGTTATTAGGTTTTTATAAGAGCCACTGTAAAAGAAATGATACTCTTAAGAATCTGCTCTCTAGTTAGATGTTGGTGATATATTAGCTGAGTAGTAGGTAAAAGTTTTTACAGTGTGTTCAGTATATGATGATCATCTGTGGTAGAAAAGTTCCCTATTCTTTACAAGACCATGTAATATGTAGTTGTGTTTCACTCTTGCAGCTGCAAATGGTGTAGTCATTGCAACAGAGAATACACTACCATCTATATTGGTTGATGAAGCATCAGTAAGTTTGTTATTCGTTAGAGTTTCCCACTTGTCGGCTATGCCTTGTGGTTAGTGCTTACATATAATTTTTAATTTTGTTATTCGCAAACTTCGAATATTAATTGCCAAGTGAATTATGTAAGTATATTTTGAGTGTCAAGGGAACATGCAAAAGTGTGACCATTAATTTGAAATTTGATCTTAGTTCTTTGTTCTATTCGATTACAGGTATAGAAAATTCAGTTATTAACACCAAATATAGGGATTGTATAAAGGTTGTTTCTTTCTATGTATTTAAATATTTTAAAGTTAAATATATTTTTATGATATTATTAATAATGTTTATCTGATGTCTTCTTAACCATGAGAGGCCACTTAAGGTTTATCTTCTTTTCATTTTTTTTGCTCATGCCTGCAGGTATACTAAAATAGATGATTTTCCTCATATTTTGTGCATAATAATAAAAGAGAGGAATGATGAAGAAAACAATATTTCTACCTTGTCCAGCAGTATATTAGCAAATCAACCAACTATGTTTGCAAACATAGATACTGATGTAGATACCTACAGTTTTGAAGAAGCAAGTATACGGTTTAATACATTTACCTCACTCTATCAACTACCAAGTCTTAGGTGTTGTTTATTTTTATTTTTTGTTTTTTTTTTTACTTTTTAATGTGCAATGAGAAACTGAGATGTATAATATATAATGAATTTTATGGAAGAAGCAGGATCACGTTTGTGCAACGAGATTGAAACATTTTTAAATAAGTGAGTGAATACTTACTTTTACATGATATTATAACTGAGCTTTTTTCTTTATTAATTTACTAATTAAGTCATGTTTTTTAGGGCTATTGAATAGATAGAATAGGCGTTTGATCAAGTCCAAGACTTGGTGGACTTGGTTATTATTAGGTTAAGCTTCAATATCCAATTTTTTTAAACATGGTTTGAACTTTTTTAAACATGTATAATTTTGATGAACTAATTATATTTGTATGAATTGGTATTCTAAACTCATTCATGATGGTGACAACTTAAAGACGATATTGCGACTGAAACATTTGTCACATACCTATTAATTTGTTACTAGTTTAAAAGGAATTTGCGATGACATTTACGATAGTATTGCAATTAATTGACTATATATTATTTCTTAGCACATTAGCGACTACTTCGTAATTTTGCTTTCTCATTTATAATAGTTTTGGTTTAGCGACAAAATTCCTACAAATTTGATTAAAGATTTTCAAAGATTAGCTATAGATTGGCTATAAAATGTGATAGATTCGTGATCATATTAGCGGCCAACTTGCGACGAGTTAGGTTCGGAAAAATTTCTCGCTAATTAGTGTCAACTAAACATTCCATTTTGTCTACGAAGTTAGCTTGGATTTAGCGATGAGTCTGATGTAGTAGAGTTTGTCGCTAATTAGCGACTATTGTTTAATCTATTTCTTCTATGAAATTAGCTTTTACAAAAGTGATGGATTTGCGACTATCTTTCATTCGCTAAAAAAACTTTTCAATGAATTAGCGACTGTTGTGTTTGCCTCACTGATCTGCGACTTGTAATTAGCGACGAAAGCATTAGTTGCTAGGCGGAAGCTAATCCGTCACAAATCATATTTTGCATCAGATTAGCGATGACTTTACGACAATTTTTGTAGTAGCTAATCGGCCTTATTCTTGTAGTGAAGTTAGTAAATCTTTGAAAGCATACATCTTTATATAAAAAAAGAATTGACTTTGTCAGCTGTTCTAGTGGACCCTGTCATCTTTAAAATTGCTTGGGTGGCCATTTCCAAAACAAATAATCTCTTGTTGTAAAACATATACAACAAATTATCACAAAAGAAAACCAAAAGTTGAATAAGAAAAGGTATAGGTACTTCCAATCTCTTACACATAAAGCCAGTCAAATTCTAAAACTAAAGACCCTCTGCTTCTACAATATTTTGACCCAAAATTAAAACCATAATGATAGCAAAGAAGAAAAGACTATTAGTTGCTAATAGGAGGCCCAAGAATAAATATTGACCTAATTCCAACTTAAATGAAAGTTTGTAGAAAGAAAAAAAAATATTATATCCTTAGAAGAAATCCAAGTTTACCTTTCTTTGTCCTCATTAATCCTACTGCTCCTTCTCTGAAATCCAATAAAATCACATAATCAATGAAAACCTCCAAAGATAGAACAATTTATAAAAAGAAGAAAGAAAAAAAAAACCTTTAGTTTTCCATTCCAATTTTCCAAAATAGAAGCAAGACAAACTATGATATGTTAACCACGATCATTATACAAGTGGTTCAACAAAGTTAAATATGTAATGGCCTTGTAGACAGTAACAAATTTTACTCTAATAATTCAATGATCATAAATAAAAGTGGGGACATAATAATCAAACCAAAAGCACAATAATATACCTGAATATCCAACTTGCAAAATAATTCAATGTCAGTGGTTAATTAGTACTATAACACATTAGAATTTGGTTTATATTCAAAATTGTCACTAAAGGCATAATTCATCATGGGGAGACTATGGTCCTTGCAAGCGTTTGCCAATGTTAGCACATCAACAAGATCAACACCAATAGATTCTATTTTGTTAGCCTCAAACCACATCAAATGCACTAGTGAAATCATCAACATTAAAAATATAAGTAGGCTTAATAGTCTTAATATCAACCAAGATTCATGACCTAACTTCTAAGCTCCTCTTTACAAACTCAATGGGTATCACTTGATTTTGACAAATTTATAAAAATATTTGTAAAAATTATTCTCACATTGCAATTTACAACTTGGTTTAGAGATTGAATGGAATATGCTAAAAAGATTCTCTATTGAGCTTTCTCTTCTTCTTCAATAAATCAAAACAATCAATTTAATTAGTAAAAAAACCTAAGAGCTAAAACAAAACCAGGATTTAGACTAAGCAAAAAATTAGAACAAAAAAGAACCATAAAGAGAAAACCAAAAGTCAAGGTGCAAAGCAGAAGGAAGAAGGCACGAGCAGCGAGCAGATTTGGGATAGAATAGCACTTTTGTTATGGGCAAGGGGCACTTCTCCTCTTGTAAGAGCATGAAAACCTAGCAGAAAAAAGAAGAAAAATAAATGACAATCCAAATAAAGAAATAAAGGAAGAAGGAGAAGAACATGTGACGGGCGTGGTGGAGGTGACAGTGGCAGGATACTCGTGTCGCTACCGCAGATTTGAACCACACATAGTGATAAGTGGATGAAATAGTGAACAGATCTGGTAGAACAGAGGGAGTAGAAGAAGCAGAGGAGCTAGCACAACATAGAAAGTTTGGGGGTGTAAAGACGGTGGTGGAAGTTGGAGAAAAGAGAATGTATTATAACTAGTGAGAGTGAAGAAAATTAGAATTAAAATTGAGATAAAGATTTGAGAAAGGGCCAACTAATTGAACCTTGAGAAGAAAGAGCAAATAACAGCTTCTCTCAAATTTGCCACCAACATTGCCGCTAAACTGCAGATAGCGGCTGTTTTTGAAACAACTCTAATAAAATGCTGCTATCTGCCATGTGTCTTGTAGTAAGTAACAACATATCTTCGCAAGTTACTAAGGAAAAAGTTTCACCCATCTGCCATTTCACTCTCCACCATGGCAAAAGTAATTGACACAATGTTTTGGTTCCCATCCTGTGCAACCGCGACCAAAAGTGCACCTTTATATTTTTCGTAAAGGTGTGTGCCATTAACCTGCACCAATGGCTTGCATTGTCTAAATTCTGTAATACATGGATAGAAGCTCCAAAATACCCGGTAAAGAACTCATGCACCATTCACCTCCTCACTCTCATTATAAACAGGAAGAGATTTTATTTAAACACGAGATCCTGACATGTTATTGCTTTACACCACACTGCCAGAGTCTGGTAAAAAACTTACTAATCACCGAAAATTTTTGCGATGGGCTTTTGCTTTGCCAACCAAGCCTTATGGTAACTTACAGTGTAGTTGAACTTGGATTAAACTTCTACAATAAAATATTTCACCTTTATAGTGGGTTTGCTTCAACCAATAACCTGATAGCATCTACAATCGTGTTTGAGTCTAACTTGGTATGTGTAACAACCTAGTTTTCGGGTACACAAGATCTTTTCTGAGGATATGGATTTTTCTGAAAGATCAGTGAAGGGAACATCTTTTCTATATCATCAAGCACCTCAATCTACATCATCATCATGTCATCACTAAGCAACGACCTCTTTTGAGGCAAGCTCGACAACGCAGTCGCGAAGAACCTAGTTTTTGAACCGCATCGGTTAGGAGCTTTTGATTCTGGTTTCTGTAAATAGTCTCAGTTTAACGAACTGGACTTGATTCCTGAGAGAAGAGAGATAATAATATAATATTATCATAAAATTAGTACTAGAAGCTACCTGAATGATATTATAATATTACCTGGTCTGTTTTACTTAAAAACAGGAGATTGATTTGACCGGGTTCACAATTTACTGGTGCAGATTAGTATCAGCACTCTCGCATGACTTTAGCAATGCTAATGCCCCATCATACATGTTTTATTCTCATATGATATATGTTACTAGTTTCATTTATGCTAGTAGCTCAGAAAAGAATTTTTAGAGATATTTTTACATGTGTTCCGATACATATAGTTTTAGTAGTTATACATCGGAGATATTTTAATATTATTTTAACCACCTCTCAAGCCAACCAATCACAGCTCTCCCCTCACCCCCAAGACCTCCAAGGCTGTCTCATTTCTTCATTGTGGAAAAAAATCTCTAAGAGAGAAAAGAGAGAAAGTTCTTGGTTCATAAATCTTCAAAGCTTCATTTCTTTTGAACTAAAACTTAAATCAAAATTTCAATCCGACCAAAATAATCATCTCTTCTTTCTCTACAAAACCATATAACATATCAAGACCAAAAATAAGGTGAGATGGATGTTCCCTTCCCCTTTGAATTCAGTTTTTGATGAGTGGATATTTTATACACTTTTTAGCATTATAACTACGTTTTTCACAACGAATTAGGCTCATATATTAAATAATAGATAATAATTAGGAAGACAAGTTGGTAGCACTCAGTTTTTGGTATGGTCTAGAGATACTGAAAATTGGATCGTTACAATTTGGTATCAGAGCAGTTCATTCCCAGTAGAGCCTGGGGAGTGGATCGACTACGCTTCATTGTATACTCTATTTTGTGTCTCATACTATTAGGGTATCTTTAAGATACATTTGGCATGAATGTCTATGAATGCTCATTTTGGGAATGTTCGTGCTTAACTTGAGATATTAAGATTGATCACCTTAATATTGATTGTTTGGTGCGGATAAGACCTCAATGACTGTGAATAGGCATAGTTTAATTGAGTTTCAAATGACGAATTGATCTAAGACACAACTATCTTCATAGATGTTATGATCTCCATGGCTATGATTATGTCAGATTTGGGTGCTGTAAAGAATGGACCGATCTCTTCATCAGGATAGCTTGAAGGAAATAGACTGCTTGAAGATGAATTCTACACGTGGCTGAAATTTTGAAGGCAAAATTTTTTTTTAGGAGGGTAGAATGTAACAACCTAGTTTTTGGGTATACAAGATCTTTTCTGAAGATACGGAGTTTTTCGGAAGATCAGTGAAGGGAACATCTCTGCTATATCATCAAGCACCTCAATCTACATCATCATCATGTCATCACTAAGCAGGGACCTCTTTTGAGGCAAGCTCGACAACGAAGTCTCAAAGAACCTAATTTTTGAACAGCATTGGTTAGGAGCTTTTGATTCTGGTTTCTGTAAATAGTCTCAGTTTGACGAACCGGACTCGATTCATGAGAGAAGAGAGATAATAATATAATATTATCATAATATTAGTACTAGAAGCTGCCTGAATGATATTATAATATCACCTGGTCTATTTTAGTTAAAAACAGGAGATCGATTTAACCGGGTTCACAGTTTACTGGTGCAGATTAGCACCAGCACTCTCGGATGACTTTACCAATGCTAATGCCTCATCATACATGTTCTATTCTCATATGGTATATGTTACTATTGTCATTTTTGCTAGTAGCTCAGATAAGAATTTTTAAAGATATTTTTACGTGTTCTGATACATCTAGTTTTAGTAGTTATACACTGGAGACATTTTAATATTATTTTAACCACCTCCCAAGCCAACCAATCACAGCTCTTCCCTCACCCCCAAGACCCCCAAGGCTGTCTTATTTCTTCATTGTGGCTGAAAATCTCCAAGAGAGAAAAGAGAGAAAGTTCTTGGTTCATAAATCTTCAAAACTTGATTTCTTATGAACTAAAACTCAAATCAAAATTCCAATTCGACCAAAATGATCATCTCTTCTTTCTCTACAAAACCATGTAATATATCAAGGCTGAAAATAAGGTGAGATGGCTGTTTTCTTTCCCTTTGAATTCGGTTTTCAAGGAAACATGCTTAAACATGTCTTTTCCTGATGTTCTTCCTTAGATCTCTTGCTTAGCTTGACTTGTGGGCCAAATATCTTCAATTTTCAGCACGTTTAAGGTGAGGAATTGCTTCCTAACATGTTTATTAAGGTTAAGTTAGTTAGGATTTTAGGGATTTAAAGTTGTTCTTGATGTGATTTAGGAGGAAAAAGTGCTTAAAGAACACCCTAAGGGGCAACCAAATTTTGAGCAGCAAATCAAGGTAGGGTTTAGTAAAATTAATCTTGATTAATTGTATTTGAGTTGTGTGATTATGATATGGTTTGGCTATGCTTGAAATTGATTGTTTATATGAGTGATTCTTGTTGAAATTTTGGTGAAAAATTGATGATATTCAAGCTATGATTGCATGTTCTTGTGGCTGCTGGAATTTTGAACCCTAACCCTTAAATTGGGGTTGATTTTGTGTTAAAATCAAGTAGAAAATATGGGGCTTTAGTGCCTGCCATTTTATTATGAATTATGGTAAAAATCGATTACTAAAAAGATTGAAAAACGGGTGAAAACAAAGAAAGAATCTGAAGAATTTACGAAGAACACTTTGAGTGTGGTGAAGAACAATGAAGAACAAATTTCTGATCCAAAAAAGGGCAAGGAAGTAAATATTTTGGTGTTTGGGGGGATATTTTGTAATTTGCAAAAGTTAGGGTGGTTAAAGTAGAAATATTAAAAGTTACGGGTGGTAAAAAGTGAATTTATAAAGTTAAAGGTAAAAAGAAGGCAATTTTTGAAAATTCAATGATAAAATAAAAAATAATATTTAATTAAAAATAATAAAATAATGCGAAAAAAGCAGTTTTTCGTAAAAGCTTTAGAAAGACAAGTTTAAGCTCAGAATCTCGTAATTACCTTCACAAAATACTTAGGGAGTGGTAATAACATATTAGTGAGGCAAAGACAAAAGAAAAGGTAAAAAGTTGAAGAAAAGATAAAAATCAAAGAAGTCGGTAAAGTTTTAATGACAGAAACAAATGGGGATTAGTGAACAAACTAGGAGCAGCATAGTTAGTATTTGAGTTGTGCCTAGGGTTAGGTATAATATGAAAAGTTAAACTGTTTTAGTATAGACTTAATGAACCTATACTTAGGACTGGTTAACTATTCATACCGAAATTTACATAAACTATAAATACATACGTTAAACAGAAAAACTAGAGCAGGGTAAAGAGACAAAGAGAACAGAGTAATATGATAAAGAGATTAGAGAACAAGCAGAAGGCATGTTGAAAGGTCATTTGTTGTATTAAGGCAACTTTAGAGATATTTGTATGTTCATCTGTTGCATTAAGGCAGTCAGATAGATGGTGGTGCGACCATCTAGAACGCTTTCCTGGCATACTTAGCTACATTGCTATTCTGTAAGTCAGAGGACTCTTACAGAGGTATCAAGAACACACATAACTAGCATATGCTCCTGTAAGTCAAAGGACTCTTACAATGTGTGTGTGAAGTCAAAGGACTCTTACAGTGAGTGTGTTGGGCAGATATAAATTAACTAGCTCCGCCCTGCAAGTCAAAGGACTCTCACGATGGGTATTTCCAATAGAAAAGCCTTACCTGGTCAAAGGAGTTCGGGTAACATTGAGAGCGGGTATGTAACCGACAAATGAGCTCATTACCTGCACTAGGGATAGACATGCATCATACTTGGTTGTGCTCTTCCTCTGTTATGATTGTTGTATGAATGTATGCTTTCTTTGTTTGTATTCTATTCTCTGTGTCTATGTTTTATTTTCTTGTATTCTTCTCTTTGTTTTCTGCTTTCTGTGTTCTCTTTTTTCCCTATTTATCTATATCTTCTATTTACTGCCTCTCTGTATTCTGCTATTTGTCTGCTAAACAACATAGAATTAATGAACTTAACTAATAACCCTGACCTTACTAAGAACTCTCCAATTCTTACCGCTTCTCTCTCCCTTCCCCTTCCAGATGGAAGCAAGAGTATCCTCCCGTAGTCCTTTGATGATCGTTTTGCAAAAGGGTTCTACTCTGGTAGTCTTCTGAGTCTAGAGCGAGATTTGTTTTCTATTTATACGTATATACCGTGAGATCAGCCAATGTCTACACCCCGTTTATCTACAAACTTTAGCCTAAGGCCTCCGTATGATGTTACTGTTATGTAGCCCCTTAATGAAATACTAGAGAGACGCCTTTTGATGACGTATGATTGTGCAGAGGAGTAGTAGATGATCTTCTGCCTTTTTGATGACTTTCCACCTGACTTGAGTTTTGAAGACCTAGAACGTAATTTCCCTCGCTTTGTAGTTTAGAGGGATTAGGTGAGTATATAGTATAGGCTAGTCTGGGCACCAGCGTAGGAGCTTCTTGAACAGGTCAGGGCCTCGGAGGTTGTAAGTATATATATAAGTATATAGTTATTATCTAGCTATATCTAGAGGTGTCCTAACTAAGATCTATGCTTTGATAACGGCTGGATTACTGAATTTTGTTAACTGCTTGAAATGTATATGTGTATAAAAGTGTGGTTGTTTATAACTGTTTTATCTGCTATTCTTTGTGAATTAATTATGAATGGTTCTATTTATTGATCTAAGCGTTTTGAAAAACAAAGTACCTTGAAAAATAACTACATTTTTAACAATGAATCAGGCTCATATATTAAATAATAGATAATAATTAGGAAGACAAGTTGGTAGCACTCAGTTTTCAGTATGATCTAGACATACTGAAAATTGGGTCGTTACAATTTGGTATTAGAGCAATTCGTTCCCAGTAGAGCTTGGGGAGTGAATTGACTATGCTTCATTGCATACTCTGTTGTGTGTCTCATGCTGTTAGGATATCTTTAAGATACATTTGGCATGAATGTCAATGAGTCCTCATTTTGGAAATATTCGTGCTTAACTTGAGATATTAAGATTGATCACCTTAATATTGATTGTTTGGTGCGGATAAGATCTCAATGACTGTGAATAGGCATAGTTTAAACTCAAAATATTAATTATTCAATTTAAATGATATAACTTTTTATTATTTTTCTATTACCAGAACTTTAATTTCAAATTATATAAAATAATCAATTATAGTAAAATTACACAAAAATATAAATTAACTTAAACTCAAAGTATTTATAAAATCATTTTAATCATTTTTAATAGATTATTTTCTAAAAATAGAAAACTCGAATTAAATCATAAATTGTTCATAATAGAAGTTACTTAAATTAAATTACACAATTCTTTCTTATTTTTCAATTACCGAAATTATAATTTCAATTATACCAAATATCCAATTATAATAAAGATTATATAAAATCCTAATTAATTAAAACACAAATTATTATGAAAATTACATATAATTTCTAATTATTTTAAAATTCAAAATATCATAAAATTTTATTTAATTATTTTTAGTAAAATAATTTTCTTAAAATAAAATCTTTAACAAATATAATAAATCATATATAACTAATTATTTAATTTTACAAAAACTTGGGTTGTTACACCTTGCTCGTGGAGGCGCTTGCACGACCCATGGAGAAGTTGTGCACAGCCCGTGAAGAACATCACAAACCATGCCAATGAACTCTTTCCCTTCCTCCAATCGCTGGTGACTAAGGAGTAACTTGGAGACTCTTCGAAGGACGACGAATCGGTAGAGAATGCCAAAACGGGAGAAACGGTGTGAAATGGCAATGAATGAGTGAAAATGGAAAAAATGGTAGAATGATGGACACTCGGGTTCGATGGGCATGAAAATGGAGTAAAAATCAAAGTATAGTTTGAGAGAGACACAAACATATTTACGGGATTCATTTTGGCAGTTACCACTTTAAATTTTTTATTTTGGGTAGAAGACGGTCGAATCAGAAAGTTTTGAGAGAGATATAAAACACATGCTGGTTTCAACCGACTGAGAATAGCGCGTTATTTCCATCCGCTCTGCAAAAAAGAAAATGGATTTTGTACCAAACATATGTATATGTATCGTAGTTGGTAGTTGGTAAACTACATATTTTATTGGTAAAACAGACTTTCTCTTTTCGATATATATAAACTCATGCTGAAATGTTGACAAATGTTAGTTGGTGCCAACGATCTATTTTGAAACGCTCCTAACAAGATGGAGTTGCTGTTATTGGTTGACACTAGTCAGTTTTTCTGTTTACTACTTTATTTATCCCAAAAAGGAAGTCACAATTTAAATTAAAGAAAAAAGTGTGGCTGTCCTTACCATCTATAATGCACGGATATGGAATACGACACGACAGAGACACGTAAATACACGAATTTTAAAATTTTATAAGATACGAGGACACAATATATATATATATATATATATATATATATATATATATATAATATAAAGTATTTTAAATAAATTACAAAGATATTTTGATATTTTATTGATATTAAAATATAAAATAATTGTTTAACTATTTTTAATGTCTTTATTTAATGATATAAGTATTTAAAATATTTTTTATTTTAATAAAATAATAATATACATTATTTTTAAACTCATTTCAAGAATATATATTAAGAATAAGGCTGGATACGCTGACACGTGATGGTATTTAGATGTCTTCAAGTGTGTCCAGAGAATCATTTTTTATTTTTTATTAAAACATTATTGGATATAGCAGATATGCACGTCGATGAGTGTCGTGTCCAAAATATATCTGATACGTGAACATAACAACTCAGCAAAGTATTCGTGCTTCATAGTTACTAATCAATGATGCCACCCAAAAAAAAGTGTTATTTTTATTAAACACTTTTTGTTGAGTAAAGAATAGTGTCTTTCCTGTTAGCTAAATAAGTTTTAATTTTTATTTTATTATATTTTATATTAATTATTTAAATATAACTTACTAATGAGGTTAATTACTTTTTTAAAAGGATACATATATTCTTTTTACAAAAAGAGAAACAAAATAAAAAAAATTAAAACCTATAATCTGCTACTTTATTTATTACCTCTGACAACAAATTATTTTTTTAAAAATCGATACTCTCCCGAAAGAGTTTTCTAAATATGTTAGTGAACGTGAAATATGTTCTAAGAAATTATATTCTCCGGAATATTATGCCCAAAAATATTATTTAAAAATAAAAAAAAAAAAAAACACTTTTCTTTATTGCTACAAATGGTAGGAAAGTAATTTTAGTATTCTCACTAATAAATTAGATACATTTGTTTTATTATATATATTTTTGAAAATAGATTTTTAATTTCTAAAATAAATAAATAATCTTAATATCAATAAAACGATAAAACTTTGACAAGCAATATAATAATTAAAGGATATAACAGTGATTTTATACATTAGCTTTTATTCCTTTAATTTTGATGCATTGACATATAAAATATTTTACACAGTCATACAATCAATATCCATTTTTTTGGATTATCATTCACATAATCAATGTAAAAAAAATTATTTTTACTAATATAATATCGTATAAATTGTACATATAAAACTACTTTGCAATTTGCATGACATTGCATTAAAATTAAATTTTAAAACGCCAAACGAATATAGTTGACAATTTCCAAAAATACATTAAAATTTCTTGAAACAAACACCCACTAAAAGATATAAAAACAATATTTAAAAGTTTTTCAATTCAAAAACATACATCCCAATGAAATTTAAACAAAAAGAACGTCAACAAAATGCAAGTCAATTATGAAAACAAAAGAGGAAAAAGTCCATATTTTTTGACAAAAATTACATGATCCCTACAATAAATCCCCCCCCCCCCCCCTTAAACAGCTTCTGTTAAACACCCAACAGGACACATGATGTGGCACTCAGATAATAAAATACTAAAACCGTATAATAACATCCCTAAATCTAGCCCTACACAAAGATATATTATATTTAATGTAACATTTCTCCCGGGGACTAGTCTGGGGAACATACTCAACATTTTGGTACAGACATAATGACATCAATAACTCTATCATTATATATGGCATGATGATGATGCGTGTGTACCAATATAACTTACAAAACATATACAACAGCAAGTTAAAACAAACCACAAAAAAGAAATCAGTCAGTCCGGATGAAAAGAAAATAGGACCACATCTCTTTGCAAACATCTCTACGAAGGAAAATGAAGGCTATTTTCCTCTCAACTGGGTGGTCAGTTGAAACCCTTTTGAAGCTCATCATCATGATTGGACCGATATGTCGGCATTTGCCTGCTCAGAGATGATCTTAGGTGGAGCTGTCACTGCCGGCTCGGGGGTAACCTTGGGGGGAGCTGTTGCTGCTGCTGGTGTTGCCTTTTCCTTGACCACTTTTGATCTTTCTTTGGCTTTGCTTGCACCGAAGCTGTTGTGGCGAATGTGTTGATCCTTGGTCTTTGGAGTGAGAGGGCTGTTCGTTCCAGCTTTCATGTGACTTCCTGTGCTGTGGCGTGCTCCTCGACTGCATACTTCAGGGGATGAATTCACAGCATCACCAAAGCTCCTTCTGCGGTTCAGTTTCGGTGACTTCGGGCGAGTCAGAGGCAGCTGCCGTCAAAGGGAACAGAATAGATAAATTTGTATCAATTTTACAAATTTAGCTTTTTTTTCTCTTCTGATTGGAAAGATCAGAAAAGGAATTTGTAAGGGTAAGTGAGTTTAATTTTGGAGGGAAAGAGACAAAAAAGAACGGTAGCCAGTCCCTTCCCCCTTTCTTCCTCCCACCCATAATCAAAACTAGCAACCAGACCCTAAGTAAAAAATAAATTTCGTATTTTTGTTGTCTGTCTCTAAAATGATTATACAAGATAGTACGAAGAACAACATAACCAAATTTAAATATTTATGCTCCAATGCAATTTTGCATGATATATCAAATATTTTTAGTGGCAGTTTCTTATTCATCCTGAAAAGTAGGGAACAACATGCGCAAAAGAACGAAGAATACCTTCTTGAGTTCAGTCTTAGGTGGAGGCCCCTCATAATAGAAACTTGGAACTGGATTTGCCTTAATCACCAAGTTCTTCCTCAACTGCTTGATTGCTGCTTCTTGCTCTTCCTATTAGAGATTATTAAACAGAATCGAAGTTATTTAATCAGTTTAACATACAAAACATAACATGGAAACCGTAACATTAAACGATCCATGTATCTAGCATGGGCAAAAGAAAAGGGTCAAAGGATAAGAATTTCCTAGTAAGAGAAGAACAGAAGAGTGTTAAAAAAAAAGCAGAGAGAAATAAAAACAAAATAACAAAGTGAAAAAAGTAAAGACCAGTGTACCTTTAGCCTCGCCTCATACTGGCTTTTTTCTTCTTGAAGAGCTCGCTGCTTCTCCTCCAACTTCATATAAAACTGGATAGGAAAAATTAAAATCATAACATTAACTTGGAATTCCATCTGTTTCACTAATATTACATCAGAATTAACTTGATGGCAAATCAATACCTCCCTCCGTTTCTCTGCACGCTGGGAGCTTCTAAATGTAGGTGCAGAACCAACAGTCACCTTAGATCTAGCAGTGCGCATTGATATAATACTAATGCTTGTGGTTAGGGAACAAACAACAGAATTACAGCCATGTCAAGTCATATGCAGCTAAAACCGGCTATTTACCAGGTACAAAAATCCAAATAGTTTCTTATTTAAATTAAAAAAAAAAAAAAGAAGTGCGGCAGATTCTAAGGACCTTATTTATAATATCTTAACTTGCTATAATCAGAAAAGTAAAAAATAAAAAATCACCAAAATGATATAGTTTAGAGGATACGAGGAAGCAATAGACCAATTGTCTTCATCATCATGATACTTCTTATGATCATGTGGCAAGGGCTTAATTGATGAAAATGTTGAATTTGTCTGAAAAGAGGAGACATTTTTTAATGTCAGTGACCACACACACACACACACACACACACAATAATAACATTTTTTTATTGGGTCTGCAAACAAAGCATATAAATAGAGTCTGTTAACATAAAATCTAAACCTATTGAGGAACATTTCCATACAAAATCCCATTATGAATTTAGCTGGCATAATATTATGTGATTCTGAAGATTGGTTGAATTTGAAATTAATATAGTGCATATTAAACCTAATATCTCCTTACCCTATGTATGCATCCAATTGTTTAATTAGTGGCAATAAGTTATCACCATTTGGATTTGGTAATTTGGTTAATGAGGTTATGTGTTTAAATGGCAAAAGAAAGGAAAATAAATTTCTAGTCAGAGAAGGACACCACTTCCAAAACAAGAATGTAGTAAAAAAATAATATTCTAGTTGTTTTACTCTCTAATGTCTTCATGTACCACTAGGTTGTTCTCA
This sequence comes from Arachis ipaensis, assembly GCF_059453495.1. NCBI lineage: Eukaryota > Viridiplantae > Streptophyta > Magnoliopsida > Fabales > Fabaceae > Arachis > Arachis ipaensis. The sequence continues at coordinate 84,463,814 of NC_142444.1, forward strand.
TAATATTTACCTATTTATGTGGTTCATACGTCAATTTCAAAAAGCAATGGTACAACAAGCAAGACCATTATCCATTTTGATTACCTGTGAATTCTTTGATGAGACAGGCGAGTGCATGGTGTTAGCATTTGGTGGTGAATTCAAACCATTTGAGGCAGCTTCAGTTTCAACAATATCCGTGTAGGATCCATGCTTTTCATTGTCCAGATCTGATAGCTTTGCAGTAGGTGGGATTGACATTTTGTTCTCACCAGTCGTCTGTATTTCAGACTTTTCAATCTCCTCAGGCATGTCAGCATCTCCATTTGTGGCATTAGCATTCAAAACATCCTTCTCATGATATTTCTGATCAAAAGAATTAGCTTCAGTATGTTCTTTTACCCCATGATCCTTTGCTTGAACCTTAGATATTGAGATTCTAGGGGCAATGCGCACTTTGTCATTTGTACTGCCGTCTGAAGATGGTGAAACACCATTTGGCTTCTTGTCGACAAATTGTATTCCTGAAACTTCTCTTCCCATGATACTGCATGAATGTGCATGATTATTAGCTTGAAAAAATAAGAAATCATGGAGAAAAAATATAGATTGCTATTTGCTATAAAAGAAATAAAACTTCTTAACTTTTGGGTCAATCTAGTACAACACCTTCTAAACCAATTTAGAAACAGCTAATTTGACACTTGTTCCTCTTAAACAATGTCTCATATTTGAGCACCACAAGAACAACAACACAACAAAACTATGTCCCACTAGGTGGACCTGTATTCAAGTATTGTGAAGGGGAAAATAAAAACTATCATTGCAATCGGTGAGCTTTCCTCCATAGTAGACCGACTAAACTTACTGATGGGGAAAATGAAAGGAAGAATAAAAAAATGGGGTAAGATAAGAGTCTTCACAGATCCAGGGACTACCCAGTCCAAAGAAAAAAAATGCAACTTCATTAACAGAAGTTTATTTTTATTTTGTGTGATTTTAGCCATTTAAGCAATCAGTCAACAACCTCGAAATAACCCTTGAACTGATTTTTCTATTCTTAGAGAAAGAATAAACTTTAGGTCTGAATCTGTTATGACGCAAACCAAGAGAAAGAGAAAAGGGTAAAAGGGCCACTTGAAGCTAAGATTCTACAGAATAACTGCAGTTCTTAAATCGCCATGAAATTTCACATAAGGAGCCAATAAAAATTAAGAAACCACATCAACATTATCTAAATATAAAAGCAGAGAAATAGAAAAAACATCTACACGTATAATGTAGAATAATAAAGTGTATAAAAAAAAAACTAACGTTTAGATGGAATATAAATAGAGATTCAAAAGGCTTAATTCATACAACAAAATCCAACATTTTATTGAGCTCCAGAAGACACTTGAATCAAAAGAAAAAGCTCAAAATTTAACCTTGTTAAGATCAAGGGGAAGCTATCCTAAACCCACAACCCAAAAAAGAAAAAAAAAAATCAACCACAAAAATAGCATAAACAGGTCAAAATTTGTGAACTCACAGAATATGGCAAAAAAGAGAAAGAATGTGCAAAAAGCAAAAGCACTAACAAGATTGAATTCCCCTTTTGACCCACTACCCACACACCAAAATTTTGAAACTAAAAATAAGAGAAGGAAAAGAAAAAAAAGACTAAAATTTGGCGCTTATACCCTTAAAAGAAGGTGGGTTCCCTGAAGCTAGCACTGTTTGGTAAGCACAAAAAACAAAAAAAAAAATAGAAAAAAAAACAACGAATCTGAACTCAGAAGAGATCAAAACATGCTGATATCAAAAATCATAAAAACAAACACAGAAGAAAAAGATAAATGAAAATAGCAGAGATCTCCAAATTAGCACATAGCTAAAAATGCTAAATAAGCTGGTTGAGGCAAAAGATCAAACACCTACATTGCAATAATAAAAAAATGACAAAAAAGAAAAACCAAAGAGAGAAACCTGGCTCAAAGTTGTGGACTTGATCTCACAAGATCTCAAAAGAAGTGAAGGACTCTTCTCCTCTTCCTTCTCCTTCTCCTTCTTCTTATTCTCTTTCTTCTCTTTCTCTCTCTTTGTGGCTGTGTTGCTTCTTCTTGTGTTTTGTTTTGTTGCGGTGAACTGTGATGGTGCCAAATACAAACAAAATCCAAACTTTATGTATCAATATTCGCTTGCTTTAGGGGATGTTATCAAAATCCGTTTTTTTTTTTTCCCTGTTTCCCCTTTCTCTGATGTGTTTTTCTTCGTTGGTTTTCTGGTTATATTTATAGAACGGTTTTTCGGGTTCTTTTTTAACGGCGGTTTTATTTTTTGTTTAAACTGAAACCATTCTTATCCGCATGTTGTCGTGCGATCCACCCATTGACGGCGTTAAATTGTGATAGTGGAGTCACAACAAAGTGACGTTAAACTCAAATAATACTACTAATAAATAAATAATATTAAAAAAATGCTACTAATAAGAATTGTCAACCTACCTTAATAAAATATTAAAAATGTGAGGGAAAAATAGGAAGAAAAAGGGAAGACAGTCTGAAATAATTGTCATACATGACAACAGTATCACACAGATAAGATTATGAGATTTGGGTGTTATAGATGTGCCTAAATAAGGAAAAAAACGAGTAACAATGGAGCAATATTTGCACAAACATGCAAAAGAAAAAAATAATAAAACTTCCCTTCCTTACATATTTTATTTTCTGCTGTTTTTTTATTTAATTTTTCTGTTTTGATTTTCGTTTAAATTTAAAATAAATTCTTAAAAAAAATAAATAGATTTTTGACCTTTTAAAACTTTGACAAATAAGTTTTTCACAAATTTTAATTAGGATTAAGTACTTTTTTTATCTCTAAGGTTTGGGATAAAAATTAAATTCGTCTCCGACTTTTTTTTATTATTAAAATCATCCTTAACGTTACAAAACGTTATAAAATCATCATTTTTTAAAATTTTAGACTAAAATACCATTCATCATCATCTTTTCCCTTTACCCTCTTCACTCCACTATTTACCTCAGCCTCCTCCCTACTCCACTCTCTCCACTCTCTCCACTCAAATCTTCAACAACAACAATACCAACTATTTTTTTTAATTTCAAAAAAATCAAACAAAGCCAACACAGAATCAACAAGAACAATATATTCAGATTCAAAAATCCATCACAACAACACCAGCTATTTTTTTTAATTTCAAAAAAATCAAACAAAACTAACACAAAATCAACAACAACAATATATTCAGATTCAAAAATCAATTAACATCAACACCACTTTCAAATTTCAAGACAGAAAATTCAAAATTCCAATCCTTCAAACTCAAGAGAGAGAACGCAGAAAAGAGAAAAGAGAGAAAAAAGGGAGAAGAGGGAAACTAAGAGAAAAGGGGTGGTGTTGCTACCATCCGTCGCCATCGTGGTTGAAGGAAAGAGGAGGAAGAAGTGATGGCACAGAAAGCTATTACCGTCGCCGTCGCAGTTGTGACTGAAGAGAGGACAGATCGAGCGAGGGAGAAGAGCAGAGCCCCTCACCACCAGAAGCTCGACGACGGTGATGGAGCTTGACGCCGACAGAGCAGCTCTCCGCCGTCACTCTTCCCTGCCGTCATCTCCTCCTTCTTCCTTTCCTTTCTTCTCCCTCTCTTCCTCTCTTCTCTCGTTCTCTCTTTCATCTCCTCGTTATCTCTCTCTCTCTCTCTCTCTCTCTCTCTCTCTAGTCACGACACCAGCGACGATGATGGCGGTTGCCGCACTCTTCTCCGCCGTCACCTCCCTCTTCTTCCTTTCTTTTTCTTTCTTCTTCCTCTCTGTTTCTCTCTTTTTTATTCTGTGTCTTTTGTTTTCTTTTTTTTTGTTTTTCTGTTTTAGGTGGGAGGGTGGGGGTAAGGGAAGGGGGATGGGGTGGGGTGGGGTTTATTTTCTTTTTTAATATTTTTTATTTTTGTTTAAGGGTAAAATTGCCCAAAAAATGTTGTTTATGGACAAAAGGATGATTTTATAACGTTTTGTAACATTAAGGATGATTTTAATAACAAAAAAATGTCAGAGATGAATTTTATCTTCACCCCAGACCTTAGGGACGAAAAAAGTACTTAACCCTTTTAATTACAAATACATTCTTGATGTTTGCAAACGGAAGACAGATGCGTCCCTCCGTCCATTTGCCTTTCCTAAAGGAAAGGACACAGCTGAGTTGGCGCCCATGTATCCATAACGGAGCTACGTGTCTGTTACGGTGCTAAAGTACAATCTTTTTAGAAAAGTTAGACGGGAACTAGGTCCTCTGCTCCCAAAACGGTGCCATTTTGAGAGCTGCCTTAAATCTTCAAATTCTAGTCAAATCCAGATCTTGCATGACCCAAACATGGAGATTTTGTCATCGTTGGAGACTCCCTTCCACCCCATGTGGGTCATAAAGGCTCTTAGGTTGGTGTTGTTAGAGGGCTTGCAATGGTGGACGTGGATGCTATGGATGATCACGTTCGAGACGTATTGGAGCATGATGTAGCCATGACTGGTGACGTACACATTGGTGTTGCGGCCGTCCACCATTTTGTAGCTGTCGAAAGCTTGTTGAACTTCATGAAATGATTTCTCATCAAAGACGTTCCACGCTCCAGAGGTGAACGCAACTGTTCCTTCATGGCGACACTACAAGAAAAACGTTGAGTACCATTGGATTTACCGTCGGAAAAAAGAATAAAATCCGACGGTAATTTAAATACCATCGAAAACAATCGGACGATATAAACCTCTGATGAGCGGATAATTTATACGCTTTTTGGCATTGTTTTTAGTATATTTTAGTTAGTTTTTATTATGTTTTTATTATTTTTTAAATAAAAATCACTCTTCTGGACTTTACTATGAGTTTATGTGTTTTTCTGTGATTTCAGGTATTTTCTGGCTGAAATTGAGGGACTTGAACAAAAATCTGATTCAGAGGCTGAAAAAGGACTGCAAATGCTGTTGGATCCTGACCTCCCTGCACTCAAAGTGGATTTTCTGGAGCTACAAAAGTCCAATTGGTGCGCTCTTAATTGCGTTGGAAAGTAGACATCCTGGGCTTTTCAGAAATATATAATAGTCTATACTTTACCTGAGATTTGATGGCCCAAACAGGCATTCCAAGTCAGCTCAAGAATTCTGGCGTTTAACTCCAAAACTGGCACAAAAGCTGGCGTTTAACTCCAAGAAAAGTCTCTACACATGAAAGTATCAATGCTCAGCCCAAGCACACACCAAGTGGGCCTGGAAGAAGATTTATGCATTAATTACTCATTTACCCTAGGCTACTAGTTCTCTATAAATAGGACCTTTTGATATTGTATTTTCATCTTTGGACACATCTTTGGACGTTTAGTCCCTAGACCTTGGAGGCTGGCCATTCGACCATGCTTACACCATTATCACTTTTGTATTTTCAATGGTGGAGTTTCTACACACCATAGATTAAGGTGTGGAGCTCTGCTGTCCTTCATGAATTAATACAAAGTACTATTGTTTTTCTATTCAACTCAAGTCTATTTCTTCTCCAAGATATTCATTCGCACCCAAGAACATGATGAATGTGATGATTATGTGATACTCATCACCATTCTCACCTATGAACGCGTGACTGACAACCACTTCCGTTCTACATGCAAACAAGCTTGAATGTGTATCTCTTGGGTTTCTAATCTAAGATTAGAACCTTCGTGGTATAGGCTAGAATTATTGGCGGCCATTCCTGAGATCCGGAACGTCTAAACCTTGTCTGTGGTATTCTGAGTAGGATCTGGGAAGGGGTGGCTGTGACGAGCTTCAAACTCGCGATTGTTGGGCGTGTGACAGACGCAAAAGGATCAATGGATCCTATTCCAACATGATCGAGAACCGACAGATGATTAGCCATGCGGTGACAGCGTTCGTAGAACATTTTCACTGAGAGGACGGGAAGTAGCCATTGACAACGGTGATGCTCAACATAAAGCTTGCCATGGAAAAGAGTATGAATGATTGGAAGAAGGCAATAGGAAAGCAAAGGTTCAGGAGGAACAAAGCATCTTCATATGCTTATCTGAAATTCCAACCAAAGAATTACATAAGTATCTCTATCCTTATTTTATGTTTTATTTATCTTTTAATTATCAATTCTTCATCACCATCTGAATTAGCCTGACTGAGATTTAAAAGGTGACCATAGCTTGCTTCAAGCCGACAGTCTCCGTGGGATCGACCCTTACTCGCGTAAGGTTTATTACTTGGACGACCCAGTGCACTTGCTGGTTAGTTGTGCGGAATTGTGACAAAGTGTGATTCACGTTTAAGAGCTCCAAGTCCTTTGGCGCCATTGTTGATGATCACAATTTCATGCACCATGTTTTTGGCGCCGTTGTCGGGGATTGTTCGAGTTTGGACAACTGACGGTTCATCTTGTTCCTTAGACTAGGTACTTTTGTTTTTATTTTTCAGAATTTTTAAGAATGAATTCTAGAGTTTCAAGGTGATGTTCTTATCATCACAAAAGCTGATTGATTCTCATCAATTTAGCTGCTGAATGTAATGTCCTGCTGAAACTTGGCCAACCCTGTCTAATCTTTTTAGACTGAAGCTTTAGACTAACATTGCATGATTCCTGAAATTCTTATTAAAAGTTTTGAATCCCTTTATTTTCTTTTCCATATAAGTTTCGAAAATCACAAAAAAATTTATAAAATCATAAAAATAAAAAATATTTTATGTTTCTTGTTTAAGTCTAGTATCAATTTTTAAGTTTGGTGTCAATTGCATTCTTCTTGCATTTTTCGAAAACATGCAATATGTTCTTCATTAATCTTCAAGTTGTTCTTGATGATTTCATTGCTCTGATCTTTAAATTCTCTTGTTTTGTGTGTTTTGTTGTTTCTCATATGCATTCTCAATTTGTTAGTGTCTCCTATATGAAAATTTTTAAGTTTGGTGTCCTGCATGCATTGTTTATTTGATCTTAGTTGCAATTTTTATTGTTTCTCATCATTAAAAATTCAAAAATATTTTCAAAATTATGTCTTTTCAAGTCAATAATACAGAGAATTGAAGATTCAGAACATTCAGCAGAGGAATCAAACAGAAAAAGCTGGGCGCTCAAAACGCCCAGTGAAGAAGGAAAACTGGCGTTTAAACACCAGCCAGGGTACCTGGCTGGGCGTTAAACGCCAGAATGGATGCCATTCTGGGCGTTTAACGCCAGGATGACACTAGAGGGAAGATTTTGTTTTTAATTCAATTTTTTTCCAAATTTTCATATTTTTTCAAAATCAAATCTTTTCAATCATATCTTTTCAAAATCAATTTCTTTTCAATTTTTTTATTTGTTACTATTTTCGAAAATCCTTGCTACAATTAGTGATTTAATTCAAAATTTTCTAGTTGTTACTTGCCTATTAAGAAAGGATCAAAAGTTTTAATTCTAGAATCATATCTTCTAATTTCTTGTTAGTCAAGTAAATCAACTTTAATTTTAAAACTTTCTCTTTTTAGTTTGATTTTCAATCATATCTTCTCAATCATATCTTTTCAATCACATCTTTTTCAAAATTAACTCTCAATCATATCTTTTTTATTTCTAATTTCAAAATCTTTTTCAAAAATCACTTAATTTCTTTTTCAATCTTAATTTTCGAAAATCTCAATCAAATTTTCAAATTTCTTTTTATTATTTCAAAATCTTTTTAATTTATTTTCGAAAATTTCTTCCCCTCTTCTCACATCCTTTTATTTAAGGGACTAACACTCCTCCTCAAGGTACAATTTGAACTCTATCCTTCTTGATAAGTTCGAATTCTCTTCTATCTACCTCCTCTTTCTATTCTTCTTTTCCTTTGACACCTCAAGGAATCTCTATACTGTGACATAGAGGATTCCCTACTTTCTTGTTCTCTTCTTTTTCATATGAGCAGGAACAAAGATAAAGGCATACTTGTTCAAGCTGATCCTGAACCTGAAAGGACCTTGAAGAGAAAACTAAGAGAAGCTAAAGCACAATTCTCTCTAGAGGGCCTAACAGAGCTTTTCAAAGAAGAAGAAACCATGGGAGCCGAAAACAACAATGCCAACAATGCAAGGAAGGTGTTGGGTGACTTTACTGCACCTACTCCCGACTTCTATGGGAGAAGCATCTCAATCCCTGCCATTAGAGCAAACAACTTTAAGTTTAAGCCTCAATTAGTTTCTCTAATGCAACAGAATTGCAAGTTTCATGGACTTCCATTGGAAGATCCTCATCAGTTCTTAGCTGAATGCTTACAAATCTGTGACACTGTCAAGACCAATGGGGTTGACCCTGAAGTCTACAGACTTATGCTCTTCCCTTTTGCTGTAAGAGACAGAGCTAGGACATGGTTGGACTCACAACCTAAAGAAAGCCTGAACTCTTGGGAAAAGCTAGTTAATGCCTTCTTGGCAAAGTTCTTTCCACCTCAAAAATTGAGCAAGCTTAGAGTGGAAGTCCAAACCTTCAGACAGAAGGAAGGTGAATCCCTCTATGAAGCTTGGGAAAGATACAAGCAATTGATCAGAAGGTGCCCTTCTGACATGCTTTCATAATGGAGTAACATAGGTATTTTCTATGATGGTCTGTCTGAACTATCCAAGATGTCATTGGATAGCTCTGCTGGAGGATCTCTTCATCTGAAGAAGACGCCTGCAGAAGCTCAGGAACTCATTGAAATGGTTGCAAATAACCAATTCATGTACACTTCTGAAAGGAATCCTGTGAATAATGGGACAAATCAGAAGAAAGGAGTTTTTGAGATTGATACTCTGAATGCCATATTGGCTCAGAATAAAATATTAACCCAACAAGTCAATATGATTTCTCAGAGTCTGTCTGGAATGCAAGCAGCAACAGGCAGTACTAAGAAAGCTTTCTCTGAAGAAGAAGCTTATGATCATGAGAACCCAGCAATGGAAGAGGTGAATTATATGGGAGAATCCTAGAGACGCGAACCCTAGCGCATTCGCGCACCACACTTCTTCCCCCGCTAACGTTCCATTTCTCTTCCCCCACCACTCAACCCCCAGCAACCTCCGGCGAGCGCCACTCACCGCGACCGCCGCCGCACGACCTACCTCCGTCACCGTCCTTTGCCATCAATTCCCTTCCCCTCTCACCACCACCCGTCCTCTCTCTCTCCCTCTCACTCCTCTCACCCATCTCACCGTGACCAACCCCTCCGCCGCCACCCCGTCATCACTGCCGGCGGCTCGCTCCCTCTCTGTTCGTCCTGCACGTTCTCCTATCATTCTCCTCTCTCACCATCACCGTCCCTCCTCCCCTCAGTTTCTCATTCCTCCGGCCAAACCACCGCGCCAGCCGTCTTCACCGCACCGTTCACGGCGGTGCCAGTTTCTGTCTCTGCTGCCCCTGCCCTATCGTAGTCCCCCTTTCCATTCTCAGTTTTTCCCGGCTCCCAGGTTCCTGCTCCATTTCTGTTATTTCTTTTTCTATTTTTCCTTTTTATTTGTTCATTTATGTTAGTTACTAGAATTGCATGTTAGTTAGCTAAATTCAAATTTTGTATGTTAGGTTAGATAGATATAATTGCTGTTAGGTAGCTAGGGCTGGATAGAGGATTCTAGGCCTGATAATTGCTCCGTATGTGCATATCTGCTGCTTGCTTCCTTGGGTATGGTATGTTGGTTTTGGGTTGATATTCCATGCAATATGTGTTGCCAAATAATATCTGTTTGCTGTTGTGCGTGATTGATGTTATTTTTTGTGCTAATTGTGCTATTTTGCTATCCGGGAACGTCCAATTTTAAGCCGGAATGCTGTCCGATTTTCAAGGATATTAGTTTCATCTTGATCTTTATTTCAGTTTTGGGCAAATTTTCGTTTCCTTTTTGACTTCCCGGATTTGCACAATCATTGTGAACATGAACCGCAACTTCTCGTTCAATTGAGCCTATATATCATCATATCGCTAATCCACTTTTCTAACTTACTAATTTCTTTAACCGTTTTACTTCCACTCACCTTTAACCCTCTTTAACAATTCTTTCAAAAAAAATGATGATATTATTACCTTTTGAATATGAGATGTTGCCTTTAATGAAGATTACAGTCTTGGTTCATTCACTTATGTTTACTTGTTCACTTTTACATATTCAGTGCAACATCATGATTGCTCTTTGATAATTGTATCCTGAACATGCCTTCTTTGTTACATGCTAAATGTTTTATATATTCTATCATATTCTTCAGGATGTCGGATAAAGGAAAAGCTATAGCCTCTGCTTCCAAAAAAAGGAAGCGCTCCAAGACCTCTACACCCCCACCATCTGCTAACTATGCGAGGAATCCGCTGAATGAGGAGGAGAAAGAAAATCAGTTACTCCCGTCCACTGATCCAACCAAATTTCCAAATCTCTACTGCGAGCTACGCCTTTCCCGTTATGCAAAGAAGAATCTGAATATTGAGAAGAAGCTGAATCTTCCCAATGATGTGAGGCGTGCCATAAACGCCCGTATTTCTGAGCTGGGCTTGGATTTCGTCGATAGGGACTTGGGACGGATTAATATCTCGTGGGTCAAGGAATTTTACTGCAATTTCTTTCGACCAGGCTTGGATTCAGTATTCTTGAGGGGTAGAGAGATTATGATTACTGAGGATGCCTTGAGGGATGCACTGCTCTGCAGAGTTGGTACTCCTGAGACGTGTGCCTACCAGCAGGCAGAGGTAGCTATCCTCTCGATGACTTTCAACTATGAGGCACTTCGGCGCGTGATTGCTACACCAGATGCTTCTTGGGTACTGGATTCGAGCAACACAAAGCCCAAGGGCATGCTATTTGCACATCTGACTAGGGAGGCTAGGACTTGGCAACAAATATTTGCCCACTATGTCTTCCCTACCACTCACTTTTCAGAGATTCCGATGGATATGCTAGTCTTGATTGGGTATGTCATGGAGGGGAAGGAAGTATATTTTCCCCGACTGATTAGGCATAGCATGTGGAGAGCCCATATTCGCGGCTTGTTACCGTTTCCGACACTGGTTACTAGCTTAACTGAGCTAGCTGATGTCCCGTGGGAGGACAATGACGTGACACCACCACCTCCAGATGACGATGACAAGGAAGTTACTATTCCCTGGGGTGTGTGGGTGCACGAGAGGCCCCCGACCAGCCGCCGTTCTCGAGCTAGAGCGGCAGTCGAGGCAGCTATACCATCTTCTTTGACAGCAGCCCCACCCCCTTCAGCACCTGAGCCTACTTACCTACTAGTTCAGCGTCTGTTTCGGTTCTTGGAGCGCGAGAGGCTCCATGTCAGACGCCGACTGGATCGGATGGATCAGGCACTCATCTCCCTTGGCGCTGAGTTACCTCCGCTTCCAGACTCTCCGACCTCCGATGAGCAGGATCATCAGGAGGAGGATGCGGATGAGCCACTTCAGCGGGATGCACCTTCAGCTGCTCCTACCACTACCGAGATCCCACAGCCACAGTCAGAGCCAGAGCCTATCGTTGTACCTCCCACTGATCCTCCGGTTTAGCATCGAGGACGATGCTTGATTTTAAGTGTGGGGAGGGCACCGATAGCATTATTTGGGAACCGGTGAACTTTTCGGCCTAGTTATCTCATTTTGCACATCTTTGTATATATTTTGATGCATTTCTAGTTTGCTTTGGATACTTTTATTACTTATTTTGGATTTTAGATATTTTGATGCTTTTGGATATTTTTAGATGTTTTGGATGACAGATTCCGTACTTTTAGTTGGATTCTTCTTTATACATTTTGTTTATCTTTGTTTTTAGTTTGTAGTTGTGATTAGAAATCATACTTTGAATTGCAAATATTTAGTCACCCTTTTTGCATAATATATTGGTTCTAAGTGAAAAAGGAAAGGGTGAACTAAGAAAATTTTTGAACTTTTCAATCACAACAATGCTTAGTCAAACATTGAGATTTTTCAAGAAGTTTAAATATAGGGCATTAACCCAATTGATTGAAAGAGAATTTTTGAAACTTGCTTGAATTTCATACCTTGTGAAGCATGTATTGAATTGAGAACACAAGCTTGTGAGACTTGAGCCTATTGATGTGGTTACATTTTATAACCACTTATTTTCCATTCTTGTGTGAAATTGTTCTCTTTCCATGATTGTGATCCTTGATTTGCTTGATTCTATATATCCGTTTATTTCTTGTGTTTGTGCATTTATATGATTGAGGCCATTCTTTCATTAGCCACTTACCCAAATAGCCAACCTTTTACTCTCCATTGTTAGCCAATTTTGAGCCTATGCTTAACCAACTTATTCTTATTTTAGCACATTACAAGCCTAAGGCGGAAAACCAATGAAAAGTCCTTGTTTGGATCTTTGATTGACCTAGGCTAGTGAGAGTGTTTTATTATTCAAAGTTGGTGAGGCTTGGGAACATTGGATGGGATAAAAAGGGGCAGTACACTTTTATGTTTAGGAATTGGGCACATATTCATGTATTGATTAAATGTAGAGACCTTATGCATTGATGTTCTTGTATTTAGTTTGAAAAGAAGAAAAAGGAAAAAAAATTATATAAAGAAAAGAAAAAAAAAAACGATGAAAAGAAAAGAAAAAAAAATGATGATGATGAAAAAGGAAAAAATAATACAATAAAGAAGGGACAGAATGCCCCAAAGTGAAGCCAATAAAAAGGGGATCAATGCATAAGTATTATGAATCAAATAAGAATGCATGAGTATGTAAGAAAAAGTGAAGAATGGGTAGTTAGAATAGCTTGCATTTGTATAGGTCATTAAATAGGTTAGGTGGGAAAGTCTATGCTAATCAAAGATTCAAATCCTAGTCCACTTGACCATAAATGATCCTACCTTGACCCTAACCCCATTACAACCTAAATGAAAGACCTCATGATGAATGTATGCATGCATTGAATAAGTGTTGATTGTTAGAAGAAAATCAAATTTTGGAAAACATGATTAGAAGAGAATTGAGTGAATTAACCCTTAAACACTTGAGTGAATAGAGCGGATACACATCCGGTGAGGGTTCAAAAGTTCAATCACATGTGTTCACCCATATTATCTATATTCTTGCAAGTTTGAACTCTTTTTGACAATTCAATATAATTGTGGTTTGGACTTAGTCCTTATTGCCTAGCTCTTGTGCTTATACATGCTCTCTTGGGAATTGATTTGTTCGAACTAAGTATTTCCAATTGCTTTAGATAATTGCATTTAGATAGGACTCATATAGTTTAGTTGCATTCAATAAATGTCCTAACCCTTAGTTCCTTCTTAATTTAGCATGAGGACATGCTAAGGTTTAAGTGTGGGGAGGTTGACAAACCCCAATTTGACGGTTTGTTTTGTATTGAATTTAGAGCATCTTGATAACCTTTTGTCACAATTAGCCTAGGAATTAGCATGATTTTGTTATCTCTCCCATATTTGTGCTTAAGTGTAAAAACATGCTTTTTAAGCCTTATTTTGATGAATTCTAGTTCTTCTTTGATTCCATAAGATGCCTCGATGTGTTTGCTAGTAATTCCAGGATTGAAGTAGGCTAGGCATGGATCAAAGGAAGCAAGGAAGGAAGCATACAAGTGGAGAGAAGCATAAAAAGTCAAAGAAAAAAAAGTCAGCCATGCACGCGCACGCGCACAAGGCGCTCGCGCGCACATCGCAGAATTAGCCAGGGACGCGCACGCGTACCGTGCACGCACGCATCGATGAGAGCACATGACCTCACTAATGCAACACGTGCCTGGCGATTTGAGAGGGTTTCTGAACCCATTTTTGGCGCAAAATTGCTAAGGGAAAGGAATAAAAGGATGAAGGATTAAGGGGAAGGCATCATCACTTTTTTTGAATAATCATCACTTCCAACCACTAATCACTTTTAGTTTAGAGTTTTAGAGAGAGAAGCTCTCACTTCTCTCTAGAATTAGGATTAGAATTAGGTTTAGTTCTTAGATCTAGGTTTTTAATCTTTGCTTTCTTCCACTTCTATCTCTCAATTCTTTGTTGCTACATTCAATCTTCTTCTATTCCTTTGTTGTAATTTCCTTTATGTTGTTCTTATACTTTGTTGTAGATCTAGTATTGTTCCTTCTACATTCTTCTAATTCAATAAGAGGTAATTCATAATAAATGTGTCTTCTTTGCTTTTCTATTGTTGATCTCTTATTTTTGTAGTTGTAGATTCCTTTAATTCTTGCATTTAATAATGTTTACTCCTCTTGCACTTTATGTGTTTGTTGAAATGTCTCTTTTAGTTTTAAGTGTAGATTTTGTTCCTCTTGGCCTAGGTAGAGTAATTAGTGACACTTGAGTTATCTAATTCCTTTGTTGATTGATAATTGGAGAGATTGCTAATTGGTTTGGAGTGCACTAAAGCTAGTCTTTCCTTGGGAGTTGGCTAGGACTTGTGGCTCAAGTCAATTCATCCACTTGACTTTCCTTTAATTAGTAAGGGTTAACTAAGTGGTAGCAATGAATAATTCTCATCACAATTGAGAAGGATAACTAGGATAGGACTTCTAGTTCTCACACCTTGCCAAGAGCCTTTTATAGTTGTTAGTTTATTTTCATTGCCATTTACTTTTCATGCTTCTTATCCAAAACCCCAAAATAACTCATAACCAATAACAAGACACTTTATTGTAATTCCTAGGGAGAACGACCCGAGGTCCAATACTTCGGTTTATAAATTTTAGGGGTTTGTACTAGTGACAAACAACTTTTTGTATGAAAGGATTATTGTTTGGTTTAGAAACTATACTTGCAACGAGAATTCATTTGTGAAATTCTAAACCATCAAAAATCCAATCATCAAGAAGCTAGGGATCATTGAGGTACAAGCTGCAAGAATCTCACTAGAGATGGCAGACAATTCAAAGAAACAGGCTTATGGACTTGTAGAGGATGTCTTGGTAAAGGTTGAAGACCATTGCATCACTGCTGATTTCATAATCTTAGAGACTGGGAAGTGTATAGATGAATCCATCATCCTTGGCAGACCCTTCCTAGCCACAGCAAAAGCTGTGATTGATGTTGACAGAGGAGAATTGATCATTCAAGTGAATGAAGACTCCCTTGTGTTTAAAGCTCAAGGATATCCCTCTGTAACCATGGAGAGGAAGCATGAAGAGCTTCTCTCAATACAGAGTCAAACAGAGCCCCCACAGTCAAACTCTAAGTTTGGTGTTGGGAGGTTCCAACATTGCTCTGAACATCTGTGAGGCTCCATGAGAGCCCACTGTCAAGCTATTGACATTAAAGAAGCGCTTGTTGGGAGGCAACCCAATCTTTAATTATCTATGTTAAATTTCTATTTTCTTTTGTTATTTTATGTTTTCTATAGGTTGATGATCATGTGAAGTCACAAAAACAATTGAAAAAGCAAAAATAAAAGAAAAAACAGAATGAAAAATAGAACACCCTGGAGGAGAAACTTACTGGCGTTTAAACGCCAGTAAGGGTAGCAGAATGGGCGTTAAACGCCCAGTCTGGCACCATTCTGGGCGTTTAACGCCAGGAATGGGCAAGAAGCTGGCGTTAAACGCCAGAAATGTGCAGCAGCCTGGCGTTTAACGCCAGGATTGGCAGAAAGGGGCATTTTTGCACGCCACTTGGTGCAGGGATGAGATATCCTTGACACCTCAGGATTGTGGACCCCACATGATCCCCACCTACCCCACCTCTCTCTCTCTTCTTCACCCATTCACCAATAACCTCAATACCTCTTTCCTAAAAATCCCTCACCTATCAAATCCCACCCTCTTCTCTATAAACCCTTCACCAATCCACATCCATCCTTCATAAAACCTCACCTACCTCCCCATTCAAATTCAAACCACTTTCCCTCCTAAACCCACCCTATATAGCCGAACCATACCCTCCTCTCCTCTCCTATATAAACCCATCTCCACTCCTTCATTTTCACACAACCTAAATACTACTTCTCCCCTTTGGCCGAAACATAAAGCCTCCTTCATCTCCTCTATTTCTTCTTCTTCTACCCTCTTCTTTCTTCTTTTGCTCAAGGACGAGCAACCTTCTAAGTTTGGTGTGGTAAAAGCTAAAGCTTTTTTGTTTTTCCATAACCATTAATGGCACCAAAGGCCGGAGAAACCTCTAGAAAGAGGAAAGAGAAGGCAAAAGCTTTCACCTCCGAGTCATGGGAGATGGAGAGATTCCTCTCAAGGGTGCATCAAGACCACTTCTATGAAGTTGTGGCCAAGAAGAAGGTAATCCCCGAGGTCCCTTTTAAGCTCAAAAAGGGCGAATATCCGGAGATCTGACATGAGATCCGAAGAAGAGGTTGGGAAGTTCTCACCAACCCCATTCAACAAGTCGGAATCTTTATGGTTCAAGAGTTCTATGCCAATTCATGGATCACCAAGAACCATGATCAAAGTGTGAACCCGGATCCTAAGAATTGGCTTACAATGGTCCGGGGGAAATACTTAGATTTTAGTCCGAAAAATGTAAGGGAATGGGATAGGAATGGATTCGTCCACTATAGCCTTCCTCTTGGGTTCCTTAAGGCTCACTTTGCCTTCCTCATGCCTTGTGTCTACCTCCTCTTCTTCATGTGTAACTTCAACAACCACTTCTTCCTCATGAATGTCTTCCATGACCCTAGAAGATATCTCCTCCAATGTAGTTCTTGACCGTAGAGTGATGGTGTTGAGACCGTCCTTTGGATTTGGAAGGGGTTGGGATGGAAGATTAGAAGAGCTTGAGGGTTGGTTGGAGTTATTGTTGGAGGAGGACAAGGTCAACTTTGAAATCATATCGGTGAGATTGGCCAATTGGGCATTCATGGCATTAAATTGGGCCTTGTTGTTCTCGTCCTATTTTTCCATAGTAGCCCTAAGCTCATCAACTTGGTTGGTAGAAGAGGAGGAGGTTTGATTGGATTGTTGTCTTTGATGTGGTGCTTGGTACTTGGTGTAATTGTTTTTGGTTTTGATGGGGTGCTTGGTTGTGGTTGTTATGGTGGTATTGGGATGAAGATTGGTTGTTGTTGTAGTGAGAAGAAGAATTGTTCCATCTTTGATTTTGATTGCTCCCTTGTGCATTATCCCTCCACCCTTGATTGTGATTATTGTCATGAGAGTAGTTGTTTTGGCCTTGAGAGGGATAGGGTGGACGGTTGTTATAATTCACATTGGCTACGGCAAGGGTATACTCCTCTTGAATTTGGTGGCATTGATCGGTGTAACGTGTGGTGCTAGAGCATAAACCACAAATTCTAGGAGGACCTTCAAGTTGGGAAACTTGGGGTGGGGCTTGGATGGCTTGGATGGAGTAGAATGCCTTTTGTTCTTTTTGCATCTCCGTAAGGACATTGGTCATATCCCCAAGCGCCTTGGTTAAGCTTGTTTCGGAAGGGGATGCTTCCGCTACACCCTTGAGGGGATTGCTTCTTACTCTTACATGTTGTATAGCCTCAGCAACATCATTTATCAAGCTCCAAGCTTCTCCCGCCGTCTTGTTTTTGGAAAGGGAACCACCACTAGCGGCGGTAAGCAATCTTCTATCTTCCGCATACAGACCTCTGGTAAAGTAACTGATAAGCAAATGAGTGTCCAATCCATGGTGTGGACAAGATTCTAATAGCCTCTTGAACCTAGTCCAATACTCATACAAGCTTTCTTCGTCCTTTTGCATTATACCCGAGATTTCCTTCCGGATGTAGTCGGTTTTCTCCGGCGGAAAGAACTTGTCTAGAAACTCTCTTCTCAAGAAATCCAAATTGGTCACAATCCCATCCGGTTGTGAATAAAACCACGTTTTTGCTTGCCCCTCAAGAGAGAAGGGAAAGGTAAAAACCATAATATCCACCTCATCGGCTCCATGTCTTCGAGCCGTAGAACAAGCAACTTGAAAATCTCTTAGATGTCGGATGGGGTCTTGACCCGGAAGGCCATGATACTTGGGGAGGAGATTTATCAAGCTATTTTTCAACTCAAAGTTTGGATCAAGATTGGGATATCTTGCTTACAAGGGTTGAAGTATGATGTTCGAAGCCCCTTGTTCATTGATGAGCGGATATTTTATACGCTTTTTGGGGTTAATTTCATGTAGTTTTTAGGATGTTTTAGTTAAGTTTTTAGTATATTTTCATTAAGTTCTAGGAAAAATTCATATTTCTAGACTTTACTATGAGTTTGTGTGCTTTTCTGTAATTTCAGGTATTTTCTGGCTGAAATTGAGGGAGCTGAGCAAAAATCTGATTCGGGCTGAAAAAGGATTGCTGATGCTGTTGGATTCTGACCTCTCTGCACTCGGAATGAATTTTCTGGAGCTATAGGAGTTCAATTGGCGCGCTTTCAATTGCGTTGGAAAGTAGACATCCAGGGCTTTCCAGCAATATATAATAGTCCATACTTTGCTCAAGGATAGATGACGTAAACTGGCGTTCAACGCCAGTTCCATGTTGCAGTCTGGCGTCCAGCGCCAGAAACAGGTTACAAGTTGGAGTTCAACGCCAGAAACAGGTTACAACCTGGCGTTGAACGCCCAAAACAGCCCAGGCACGTGAGAAGCTTTAGTCTCAGCCCCAGCACACACCAAGTGGGTCCCAGAAGTGGATTTCTGCACTATCTATCACAGTTTACTCATTTTCTGTAAACATAGGTTACTAGTTTAGTATTTAAAAAACTTTTAGAGATTTATTTTGTATTTCATGACATTTTAGATCTGAACTTTGTACCTTTTGGCAGCATGAGTCTCTAAACCCCATTGTTGGGGGTGAGGAGCTCTGCAGCGTCTCGATGAATTAATGCAAGTACTTCTATTTTCCATTCAAACATGTGTGTTCCTATCTAAGATATTCATTCGCGCTTAATTATGGAGAAGGTGATGATCTGTGACACTCATCACCTTCCTCAACCCATGAACGTGTGCATGACAACCACCTCCGTTCTATATTAGATTGAATGAGTATCTCTTAAATTCCATAATCAGAATCTTCGTGGTATAAGCTAGAATTGATGGCGTCATTCAGGAGAATCCGGAAAGTCTAAACCTTGTCTGTGGTATTCTGAGTAGGATTCTGGGATTGGATGACTGTGACGGGCTTCAAACTCGCGAGTGTTGGGCGTAGTGATAGACGCAAAAGGATAGTAAATCCTATTCCAGTATGATCGAGAACCTCTAGATGATTAGCCGTGCTGTGACAGAGCATTTGGACCATTTTCACTGAGGAGATGAGAAGTAGCCATTGACAACGGTGACACCTTACATAGAGCTTGCCATGGAAGGAACTTTGCACTTTTGCATGCATGAGGAAAGAGGAATACAAGAGAAAAGCTGAAATTCAGAAGACAAAGCATCTCCAAAACCCCAACATATTCTCCATTACTGCATAATAAGTATTTATTTCATACTCTCTTATTTTTCGTAATTCAATTTGATAAGTGAATTATTTTCCTGACTAAGAGTTACAAGATAACCATAGATTGCTTCAAGCCAACAATCTCCATGGGATTCGACCCTTACTCACGTAAGGTATTACTTGGACGACCCAGTGCACTTGCTGGTTAGTTGTGCGAATTTGTGAAAAATAGTAATATTGACATTGACATGTAACAAATTCGTGCACCAAGTTTTTGGCGCCGTTGCCGGGGATTGTTCGAATTTGGACAACTGACGGTTTATTTTGTTGCTTAGATTAGGAAAAATTTATCTTTTTAATTTAGAGTCATTACATTTGAGTCTCTTATCTTTATTTTCCCTCTCTTTTTTTTCTTTCTTTCATAACTCAGTTGGCTAGAGCATTGGTCTATGTTCTTGGTAATTGGGTATCTTCTTTTTAAAATTTTTCTTTTCAAAAATAATTTTTCTTTGATTAAATCTTGTGCCAAACTTTAAGTTTGATGTTTTCTTGTTGATTTCTCTTTGGTTTTCGAAAATTCTATTTTGGTTTTCTAAAAATTTTTAAGTTTGGTGTTCTACCTTCATGTTCTTGTTGTTCTTGTGATTCTTCAAAGTGTTCTTGAGTCTTTCTTGTGTTTTGATCTTAAAATTTTTAAGTTTGGTATTCCTTGGTGTTTTCCCTCCAAAATTTTCGAAAACAAGGAGTTTTAGATTTAAAAATTTTAAGTTGTGTGTCTTTTGTGTGTTTTTCTCTTTCATCATAAAATTCAAAAATCAATATATATATATATATATCTTTTCTAACTATTTTTAAGCTAATATTTCGAAATTCTTCATAAAAATTCAGATTTCAATTTCAAAAATTCTATCTTATCATATCTTTTTCAAAACTTCCTAACCATTTTTCTTCTTTCTCTCTCTTCATTTTTCGAAAATCTTCACCCATTTTTGTTTATTTTAATTTAATTTATTTTATTTTTGAAATAAATAAATAAATAAATAAATAAAATTTTTTTCTCTATTTTACATCATCTCCCTTTCTCTATCATGGATCTAAGTGGAAATGAACAGTCCAGAAGGACTCTGGGGTCATATGCTAACCCCACCACTGCTTCATATGGGAGTAGTATCAGTATACCCTCCATTGGAGTCAGTAGCTTTGAGTTGAATCCTCAGCTCATTCTCATGGTGCAGCAAAGTTGCCAGTATTTCGGTCTTCCACAGGAAGAACCTACAGAGTTTCTGGCACAGCTTTTACAAATTGCTGATACAGTACATGATAAGGAAGTAGATCAGGATGTCTACAGATTATTACTGTTCCCATTTGCTGTAAAAGACCAAGCTAAGAGGTGGTTAAATAACCAACCTAAGGCTAGCATAAAGACATGGAAGCAGCTGACAAAAAAAATTCCTGAATCAATACTTTCCTCCAAAACGGATGACACAGCTAAGGCTGGACATCCAAGGCTTTAAACAAGGAGATAATGAATCTCTTTATGATGCTTGGGAGAGATACAGAGAGATGCTAAGAAAATGCCCCTCTGAAATATTTTCAGAGTGGGTTCAGCTAGACATCTTCTATTATGGGCTTACAGAAAGAGCTCAGATGTCTCTAGACTACTCAGCTGGTGGATCTATCCACATGAGGAAGACAATTGAAGAAGCTCAAGAGCTCATTGATACAGTTGCCAGAAATCAGCATCTGTACTTAAGCAGCGAACCTTCCATGAAAGAAGAGGCTAAAACAGTGATTACTGAACTCAGTCCTGCTGAACAAGCTACTGAATTCAATCAGCAATTGGATTTTCTAACAAAACAGTTAGCCGAATTCAAGGAGAGACTACAAGAGACAAGGATGGCTAATATAAATATGAAAGAACAATTAAAGCAAACAAAGCAGCAGCTGTCAAAACAAATAACAGAAGAATGCCAAGCAGTTCAATTAAGAAGTGGGAAAATATTAAATACCCCACCTCAAGGCAGCAGGAAGCCAAGAAATGAGCAAACTATCCAAATTCCATCTGAGGACAGTAAGAGCCCGGGGAAAAATAATTTTGGCGCTAAAACGCCAGAAATTGGGTGGAAGGCTGGCGCTGAACGCCCAAACCATGCTCAGGACTGGCGTTCAACGCCAGAAACAAGCAAGGAACTGGCGTTGAACGCCCAAAGGAAGCACAGTTCTGGCGTTCAGACGCCAGGAACAGATGAGGAGTTGGCATCTAACGTCACTCCAGCTTCCAACCCCGACACTCAATTGCCAGTGAGGATCAAACACACACAAGTGCTGATGACAACCCCTCTAAAAGGGCTTCTTTAACCACTTCTGTAGGAAATAAACCTGCAGCAACCAAAGTTGAGGAATATAAAGCCAAGATACCTTATCCTCAAAAACTCCGCCAAGAGGAGCAGGATAAGCAATTTGCTCGCTTTGCAGATTATCTCAGGACTCTTGAAATAAAGATTCCGTTTGCAGAAGCACTTGAGCAAATACCTTCTTATGCCAAGTTCATGAAAGAGATCTTAAGTCATAAGAAGGATTGGAGAGAAACTGAAAAAGTTCTCCTTACTGAAGAATGCAGTACAGTCATTCTGAAAAGCTTCTCTGAAAAGCTTAAAGATCCCAGAAGCTTTCTGATACCATGCATATTAGAGGGTAATTACACCAAAACAGCCTTATGTGATCTTGGGGAAAGCATCAACCTAATACCTGCATCCACTATCAGAAAGCTTGGTTTAACTGAAGAAGTTAAACCAACCCGGATATGTCTCCAACTTGCTGATGGCTCTATTAAATACCCATCAGGCGTGATTGAGGACATGATTGTTAGGGTTGGGCCATTCGCCTTTCCCACTGACTTCGTAGTGCTGGAGATGGAGGAGCACAAGAGTGCTACTCTCATTCTAGGAAGACCTTTCCTAGCAACTGGACGAACTCTCATTGATGTTCAAAAGGGGGAAGTCACCCTGAGAGTCAATGAGGATGAGTTTAAGTTGAATGCTGTCAATGCCATGCAGCATCCAGACACACCAAAAGACTGTATGAAAGTTGATCTTATTGACTCTTTGGTGGAGGAGATCAACATGGCTGAGAGTCTCGAATCAGAGCTGGAAAACATCTTTAAAGATGTTCCGCCTGATCTAGAGGATTCAGAGGGATTGAAAGAGTCTCTGAAATTTCCTCAGGAAGAGGAAAAACCTCCTAAACCCGAGCTCAAACCATTACCACCATCCCTGAAATATGCATTTCTGGGAGAAGGTGATACTTTTCCAATGATCATAAGCTCTGCTTTAAATCCACAGGAAGAGGAAGCACTAATTCAAGTGCTAAGGACACACAAGACAGCTCTTGGGTGGTCCATAAGTGACCTTAAGGGCATAAGCCCAGCTAGATGCATGTACAAGATCTTATTGGAGGACAATGCTAAGCCAGTGGTTCAACCACAGAGGCGGCTAAATCCTGCAATGAAGGAAGTGGTGCAGAAAGAGGTCACCAAATTACTAGAGGCTGGGATTATTTATCCTATTTCTGATAGCCCCTGGGTGAGTCCTGTTCAATTTGTCCCCAAAAAGGGAGGCATGACAGTGGTTCATAATGAAAAAATGAACTGGTTCCTACAAGAACAGTTACAAGGTGGCGCATGTGTATTGACTACAGAAGGCTCAATACAGCCACCAGGAAGGATCATTTTCCTTTACCATTCATAGACCAGATGCTAGAGAGACTAGCAGGTCATGATTATTACTGCTTTTTGGATGGCTATTCAGGCTGCAACCAAATTGCAGTAGATCCCCAAGATCAAGAGAAAACAGCATTCACATGTCCATCTGGAGTATTTGCTTACAAAAGGATGCCATTTGGGCTGTGTAATGCACCTGCAACCTTTCAGAGATGCATGCTCTCTATTTTCTCTGATATGGTGGAAAATTTTTTGGAAGTCTTCATGGATGACTTCTCGGATATTTTATATGCTTTTTGGGGTTAATTTCATGTAGTTTTTAGGATGTTTTAGTTAAGTTTTTAGTATATTTTCATTAAGTTCTAGGAAAAATTCATATTTCTGGACTTTACTATGAGTTTGTGTGCTTTTCTGTAATTTCAGGTATTTTCTGGCTGAAATTGAGGGAGCTGAGCAAAAATCTGATTCGGGCTGAAAAAGGATTGCTGATGCTGTTGGATTCTGATCTCTCTGCACTCGGAATGGATTTTCTGGAGCTATAGGAGTCCAATTGGCGCGCTTCCAATTGCGTTGGAAAGTAGACATCCAAGGCTTTCCAGCAATATATAATAGTTCATATTTTGCTCAAGGATAGATGATGTAAACTGGCGTTCAACGCCAGTTCCATGTTGCAGTCTGGCGTCCAGCGCCAGAAACAGGTTACAAGTTGGAGTTCAACGCCAGAAATAGGTTACAACCTAGCGTTGAATGCCCAAAACAGCCCAAGCACGTGAGAAGCTTTAGTCTCAGCCCCAGCACACACCAAGTGGGCCCCAGAAGTGGATTTCTGCACTATATATCACAGTTTACTCATTTTTTGTAAACCTAGGTTACTAGTTTAGTATTTAAACAACTTTTAGAGATTTATTTTGTATCTCATGACATTTTAGATCTGAACTTTGTACCTTTTGGCAGCATGAGTCTCTAAACCCCATTGTTGGGGGTGAGGAGCTCTGCAGCGTCTCGATGAATTAATGCAAGTACTTCTATTTTCCATTCAAACATGCGTGTTCCTATCTAAGATATTCATTCGCGCTTAATTATGGAAAAGATGATGATCCGTGACACTCATCACCTTCCTCAACCCATGAACGTGTTCATGACAACCACCTCCGTTCTATATTAGATTGAATGAGTATCTCTTAGATTCCATAATCAAAATCTTCGTGGTATAAGCTAGAATTGATGGCGTCATTCAGGAGAATCCGGAAAGTCTAAACCTTGTCTGTGGTATTCCGAGTAAGATTCTAGGATTGGATGACTGTGACGGGCTTCAAACTCGCGAGTGCTGGGCGTAGTGACAGACGCAAAAGGATAGTAAATCCTATTCCAGTATGATCGAGAACCTCTAGATGATTAGCCGTGCTTTGACAGAGCATTTGGACCATTTTCACTGAGGAGATGAGAAGTAGCCATTGACAACGGTGACACCTTACATAGAGCTTGCCATAGAAGGAACTTTGCACTTTTGCATGCATGAGGGAAGAGGAATACAAGAGAAAATCTGAAATTCAGAAGACAAAGCATCTCTAAAACCCCAACATATTCTCCATTACTGCATAATAAGTATTTATTTCATACTCTCTTATTTTTCGTAATTCAATTTGATAAGTGAATTGTTTTCCTGACTAAGAGTTACAAGATAACCATAGATTGCTTCAAGCCAACAATCTCCGTGGGATTCGACCCTTACTCACGTAAGGTATTACTTGGACGACCCAGTGCACTTGCTGGTTAGTTGTGCGAATTTGTGAAAAATAGTAATATTGACATTGACATGTAACAAATTCGTGCACCATTCATGCAAGGTGATTCGGCGTGGCTCCGTCATGTATGGTTCACCTATGGGATACAATGTATTAGTGGTACTAATAGAAGAATAGGAAGTAGCGGACTCCAAGTCACCCTCGGCACCGTCTAGTAATTCGGTATGTTCCTCAAGGGAGGCCGAGTACTAGCCGTATAGTCCAACCGCCATCTAGCTTGCCGAGTGTGTAACAAAGTTCTTTCAATCTCAAGGTTAAGCTCGGCTAAGCTAGAGTTCAATTTAGACCGAGTAAACTATCTACATTATTCACATATTCACATAACCAATGTCAAGGCAAACGTTGCAACCATTCCCCGGCAACGGTGCCAAAAATTTGATGTGACAATTATTGTCGGTGTAGAATTTTTCTCAATAGGAATAGAACTTCGTTGTAAGCATAGTTCCAAACCAACTAACAATTCTCAATCAAATTTTAAAAGATTTTGTTTGTCACAAAGTTCAACCCCAATAAAAGTAATCGAAGTATTCAAACCTCGGTTCGTCTCATAAGAAATGGGCAAACATGTGCATCAACATTGGTTATAATTCCGGAGTTGGAAGTCATGATTAAGAAATTAAACTAATAGACCTAACAAGCAAGAAATCTTAAAGTGCAAGAAACTAAATCAAGTAACTAAAGCAAGGCATGAGCAATTTCAAACTAATAAGAGAACATTCAAATTGATTCTACTCTAAAACTAAACAAGTAACTATAACTAGGATTAAGCAATTGAGATTTTTGGGTTTCAAATATGAATAATAAAAGCAACTCTTGGCTAGGCATAGGAATTGGGATCACTATCCTTGTCTAACAACCAAATCTTAGCAATTGTGAGGAACCAAGCCTATTAAGTCTACTTATATACTTGAAGTATATCAAATGACTTGATCAACATCAATCCATAAGCCCTAACCTAGCTACTAATTGACTTAGTAGTAGGTTAGTTTCAATGGTTATCAACTTGACCACTAAGGGTTCTCAAATCACCAAACCAATTAGACCCAATGACTCAAGTTTACCCAATTTTCTAAACCTAGGCCAAGAGTAAAGAAAACTACTCCATAATCAAAGAAAACATTTCATCAAACGCATAGTAGGCATTAACAAAAGACATACTCAAATTGCAATTAAATTAGAAATTATAAGGACCCACTAATAATTATCCATAAAGAACCATTCAATTAACACTAATAATCATAGAAAACATCAATGTACTCATAGAATTCAAGATCTACAATATTCATAACATGAATGGAAAATTGGAAAATAACACGATAACATAACTCAACACAAGATCTAAGCAAAATTACACTAGGGAATTCAAATTAAGTAATCATAACTAGTAATTAACAAAATCCAATTCAAAAATTCAGCAATGGGAGATCAAAATCAAACTAGATCTAGAGAGGAATAATGGTTTCTCTCTCTAGAAGAACAAGAAAAAAAACTAGCAAAAATTGTGTCTAAGTGTGTAATGGATGATCCCCCCTTTCCCCCTTGAGTTCCTGGATCTTTTCCTTGCAGAATCAGCTTGAATTTGGGCCTGTTGAGCCTCGAAAATTGCCAGGCACGATTTCTTTAATGAGGTCACGTGCTGCTCGTCACGCGTACGCGTCATGCACGCGTGCGCGTCGCCTGAATTTCGCGATCCACGCGTACGCGCCAAGCACGCGTGCGCGTCGATGGAGATTTCGTCAATCCACGCAGATGCGCCACTCTTCGCACGCCATACCCAGCTTCCTGCACCCATGCGTGCGCGTGAGGTGCACGTGCGCGTTGTAGCTGATTTCCCAAAATCCAATTCTTCATGTTCCTTCCACTTGTGTATGCTTTATTTCTCTCTTCTAGACCATTCTTGCCCTATAAACTCTGAAATCACTCAACAAACATATCACGGCATCGAATGGTAATAAAAAAAAGGATCAAAATATGACAATTTTAAGGCAAAAGAAGCATATTTTCCGTCGTGAAGCAATATTAAGAAGAGAACACAAAACTATGCAATTTAAGTGAATAAGTGTGAAAAATATTGACAAAATCCCCCAAATTCTACACAATATAAACCACAAAATTGAGGTTTATCAAACCTGCTACTGAAGGCGTTGGAGCTCCTGCACCTGCAGACTCAAAACCACGCCTTCCTTGGGCTCGACGGTTCGACTGGTGATAGAACTTGACGATGGCCTCAACATGGATGTGCGGAGGCTACTGGTGAAGAACGACCTGATCCCGTATACGCGGTTCTTGAAATAATATGATTAGGATGCCTAGTATTAATATGCAGAAGAATATAACTAAGTTGTTAACAAAATTAAAGTCACTTTACATACTAGCCTTGTCTTCATCTTAATGAAGGTCGCTAAGCTGCCAGTATACTTGGAGTTTAGGGTTTAGGTCGCAGTGTTGACCATAAATTCATTAGACAGCAATCTAATTAATTCAAAGTAGAAAACAACAAAACAACAATTAACACAATAAATGAGCACAATCAAACAATTAACTAAATAAATTCAGCAGCAATTTCTCCATTAATTTAATCAGCAAACTCAGAATAGTTCCAAACATTTTTAGCAATAATTCAAAACTGATAAATCTAAATTAAACTATCCTAATCACCTAATTCCACTAAAACAGAAAATTAAATTAACTCCACTAATTAAACTAATCTATTGAACTAAAACTAACTAACAGGATTTGAAAAAAAAAACTTCAAACAAAGAACCTTAAATGTAGAACTTTATTTTCTTCTTAAAAAAACATCAATAATTATTACCCATTTGGTATAAATAGAATGAAATCCTTAGAATTTTAGAAAATAATAATAATAATTTGTTTTTTTTTTTAATATTCAGAGATGCAAAATAGTATTAATATTATTTTTTTCTTTAATTTCATCTTAGATATTTCATATATCGAATTTACTATGATATATAATCATAGATTTAGTTAATATATGTTTTTACCTGCTTTTATTGTTCTTAAAAAACATGTGATGAAGGTTATTACAATAAAATTTTTAAATATTTTACTTTGATAAATGTACAACGATTATATTAAAAACTTTAATTTTGTTAAAAAAAATGCTAAACTTAATATTTAGCTTTAAGACATATGTGAGTTAAATTCTATAATTATAAAAGAATAAAATAATATTTTAATTCTTAATGTTTGGGTTAAGTCTCAGTTTTGTTTTTTCAATTTTTTATGATATCTCTAATTTAGCAGGTTAAAGATTAATTCACTATGAATCTGAGTTCTATTTAAACGATCTACTGTAGGAATGACAAAGCAAGATGAATATGTTAGGTCAGCCCGCCAAAATTGCTAAAAAAAAGTGGGTTACACTGAGATTTTGAACCCGCCAAAATTAAAAAAAAAGTGCCACCTCGCACTGCTAAACTTGTGGACTCGAGTAGGATAGAATATGATAGAGTAGGCTAGTGCTTTAAAACTTAAATCTCTATTCTTTCTTCTCATTTTTTCAATAACACTATTCACAGCCGTTTTCTTTCCTCTCATTCTCCCTCCCTCGTCTTTGTGCTCAAGTATAAAATCAATAGTAGTTATAAAAGCGTATTCATCAATTTTAAAGATTGGTAGCGTCAAATACCAACGATATTACAATAACATTTTTTTCTATTCTCTCTTTTCTCTCTTTACTTCTCTCTCCGTTGTCTCTCTTAAAAAATAAGATAATTGACTATTCGATTAATTTAAATTGATTTTCAGTTTGTTTTTGACATTTAACATATCTTGTTTTTATCTTTAAAAGTTTCAAATAAACTAAATATATACTATTAGACTCTTAAATATGAATAAAATATTTCATATTGTAAGTGCGTGTCTAATAAAAATATTATTAAGTAAGCAATTTTAATTTTAATATGTGCGAATTTTAATGTTTTTAATTTTAGAAATAAGAGAAAATGCTAATAATATTTATGTTGGAAGATATTATAATTTACTTAATGCATAAGTAAGTTGACAATAGCCAAATAGTGATAATAGGTGAACTAACAATAGATAAGTTGATAATACTTATTTAACTAATTAATTACGTTGTCATCACTCCGTTAATAAGAATGTTAAGTATTTCTTTTGGATTTAATATTGTGATAACATTTTGTTCATTTGAAATTTTTTAGAAAAAAAAAAGATATTTCAAATTTTAAAAATTAAATAAAGACTTTATTTAAATGTAAATATTATAATAATAATATTCTACACATTTATAACAATAAAAAAGAGTACGGGCCAGAAATACTATCGACAAATTAAATGTATATGTTATTACTAATTCATTATAGAAATAACCATGGAAGTTATTTTTCAAAGTACTCTCTTTTAATTTGTATAAAATAAGTGTAAAAATATAATATTATCCCATATAAAATTGTTTATGTAATTTACTTAAATTTCAATTTCTTATTTTTATTTTTTGTAACAGATGTTGCCTAAGAACTATATATAGCGTAATTTGATGTATTATTATTATTAACCAAAGTTCACCGTCAACTTGTATTAACAAAATTATAGAAATTAATAATTCTTACAATAGCAAATAACTTTATTTAATGACATAATTTTAGCAATATTTGGTATTGTTGGAATAAATTAATTTTAATAACTCAAATCATCCATATTGAATCATCAAAAATATATATCATACTCGAATGCGGAAGCGTACCTGAATTCATAAATATGAATCATACGATCAGAAGAGTTTGGATCTTGTGGTTCTTTCGATCTTCCTCAACCAAAGCCTTCTGTATTTCTAGAAGGCTGAACTGCAACTCTTTTGATGGGGAAAAAGTAACAAAGGTGGCTTTGGTATATATTGGGAACCGAAACCCTGAAGGTCTATTTATATTTGAGCATGGCACCCATTAAACCCTTAAGCCCAAATAAAATAGTATCTAAAGCCCAAAAGATAATATATCTAAAATCCAAAAAGATAATATATCTAAAATCCAAAAAGATAATTATCTAAGGAACAAAAGATAATATCCGGTTTTATTCTCATTTAATTCCAAATCAAAAGTAATAATTACTTATTCAATTAGCATTTAAAACAATAAATGAGATCATCACTATATATAAGTCATTTAATTTAAAATAGCATAATTTGTGATTATAATTAATATATGTATTGCCCACAAATAAGTTAGGAAATCAAATAATTTCCTAACAATCTCCCACTATACATATATTATTTCTTGACATAATCACATCTTTATAAACTTTATGCGCGCATCTGAATGCTATTTCTCTTATTACTTTAACAATCTGGTCCGTCTCATACATTAGATATGGAACTACCGCAACTTTTATCACATTAAATGCCGTGACTAAACCACGCCAATCACCATCCTAATATACTCAACGACATAGATCAAATTTGGATGAGTAATATGAAAATTACATGCCAAGTGATCTCATGCATGTCTATTTCCAGCTGGTCCAACTTTATTGAGATCAAACACAATATAAATATTGTAAAATGAACATTTTACATAACATGAAATAAACTATCAACTTAATTCTGCAGAAAATAACTCAATATCTGTCATATGACATATAGTATAAACTCCCACTAAACCAAGACATCACAACTATTGACACCCATTCGAGCAGTGTGCTCATGAAAGACTTTAGGGATCAATCCCTTGGTTAATGGGTCTGCTAGCATATATTCTGTTCCTATATGTTCTATGGAAATCTGTTTTTCTTAAACTTTCTCCTTGACAACTAAGAACTTGATGTCTGTATACTTCAATTTTGTCAAGCTCTTATTGTTATTGGAGTATAGTACTGCTGACTTATTGTCACAAAATATCTTTAATGGCCTTTCAATGTCATCTACTATATGAAGCTTAGTGACAAAGTTTCGCAACCATATGCCATGAAATCGGAATCAGAGTACCTAATGATCTCCAAATTTTCTGATCTCCGATAAATAAGCATGTAATCCTTTGTTCTCTTTAAACAACGCATTACGCGTTTAACAGCTATCCAATGATCTATATCCGGATTGCTCAAGTATCTACCCAACACTCCCACTATAAATGATATATCGGGATGTATGTAGACTTGAGCATACATTAAATTCCCTAGTGCTGATGCATAAGGTTTATCATGCATTATTGTCTTCTTAAGATCATTTTGGGGCATTGCTTGAGACTAAACTTGTCTCCTTTAACTACGGGTGTGTCCATTGGTCTATAACTTTCTATGACATATCTACTTAAAATCTTTTCGATATAGTTTTTTTGTGACAATCCAAGAATACCTTGAGAGTAATCTCTTAGTATCTCGATTCCTAATACAAAAGAGGCATCACCAAGATCTTTCATTTCGAATTTGTTCGATAGAAATTTCTTAGTTTCATGCAACAAGCCTATATCGTTGCTGGCAAGTAGAATGTCATCAACATATAAGACAAAAAAGTATTTACTCTCACTGAACTTGCGGTATACACACTCATTTATGATATTTACCTCAAAACCATATGAGGTAATGACTTGATTAAACTTGTGATACCATTGGCAGGAAGCTTGTTTTAGACCATAGATGGATTTTCTCCTTTCTCTATTGGATCTCCTTAATGACATTTCTTGAGGTTGTTGAGCTTGCTGTATGGGTTGGGATTGAGGAGAGTTCTCATTATTTTCCTATGGTGTAGCAGTATCTTGAGCAACAATAATATTCTCATTGTTCTCTTATACTGTAACTGGATCTACAATAGGATTCTCATTGTGCTCTTGTACTATAACTGTATCTTGAACAATAATATGCACAAAGACCTGATCATTGTCAGTTATAGAATCCTCATCAAAAGCAACATTCCTAATATTTCCTTTCCCCCCAAACTCAACATCCTCAAGAAATCTCACATTTTCCGTCTCAAAAATAGACCTTGATGCAGAATTGTAAAACTTGTACCCCGTGAACGCTCAGCGTAACCAACAAAGTAGCAACTAATTGTCGTTGAGTCCAATTTTCTTTCATGCGGCCTATAAGGTCGCGCCTCAGCTGGACATCCCCAAATATGCAAATGCTTTATACTGGGCCTTTTCCCAGTCCAAATTTTATATGGGGTTTTGTTAACTACTTTGCTTGGCACCCTATTAAGGATGTACACTGCGGTCTTTAAGGCTTCTCCCTAGAGTGATTCAGGCAAGGAAGAATGACTAATCATACTTCTCACCATGTCTTTAAGAGTTCGGTTCCTTCGCTCTGCAACACCATTCATGCTAGGTTTGCCTGGCATGGTGTATTGCGGAACAATACCACACTCCTCTAGGAAAAGAGCAAAAGGCCCGGGACGTTGCTCACCTGAACCGTCATATCTTCCGTAGTATTCACCACCACGATCAGATTTGACAGCTTTAATTTTCTTTTGAAGTTCAACTTCAGCTTTGAAAGACTTGAAAACATCCAAGGCTTGGGACTTTTCATGAATTAAATATAGATACCCGTAACGAGAGTAATCATCTATGAATGTAATAAAGTACCGTTGTTCATTCCAAGAACCAGTAGGGAATGGGCCACATATATCGGTATGTATCAGTTCTAAGACATCTTTAGCTCTCTCGGCACCTAATTTCCTTTCGTTTGTCCTTTTTTCCCTTTATGTACTCAATGCAGACTTCAAAGTCTGCCAA
The DNA here is from genome assembly GCF_059453495.1 of Arachis ipaensis. Lineage (NCBI taxonomy): Eukaryota > Viridiplantae > Streptophyta > Magnoliopsida > Fabales > Fabaceae > Arachis > Arachis ipaensis. Next base: position 84,496,350 of record NC_142444.1, read on the forward strand.
ATTTAGGGGTCCAAGAATTTCATCCGACACGAGCCTCTGAATTCTCTGTTTAGAGATGTGACCTAGGCGTTTGTGCCATAATGATGCCGAATTCTCATTTAGTTTTCGTTTTGTACTCGTTTGCAGTATTTCATTATTATAGGAATTTAAGTCAAGCCTATATAGATTATCCACCAAATGACCAGAGCAAATATTATTCGAATTATAGTAGAGACTGACTTTATTGTCTCCGAACGAACAAAAATAACCTGATTTGTCTAAACGAGAAACAGAAATCAAATTCCGTCTAAATGACGGTACATAAAATGTCTCTAATAAATTCAAGTAAAATCCACTCGTGGAACATAATCTAAAGGTTCCTATAGCTTCGACTGCAACTATATTGCCGTCTGCCACATAGATGTATCTTTCAGCATCATTTGGCGGTCGGCTCCACAGGTAACCCTGCATAGTAACACTTACATGAGTAGTAGCAGCAGAATCTACCCACCAAGTATCAACAGGTGCATAACTTAAACTAGCCTCAGAACAAACGAAAGTAAGAATTATACCCTTCTTTACATGCCAGGTGGCATATTTGGTACAATCCTTCTTCATGTGTCCCACCTTCTTACAGAAGAAACAAGTTGAAACTTGATCCTGTTTCTTAGCCTTTTTCTGCTGAGAAGGCACATCCGCAGCAGTATCACGCTTTCTTTTATACTGAGAAGATGAAGCCATGTGAGCACTTTCAGTCTTATCTTGCTGCAGCCTCTCTTTTTCTTGCACACAGTGGGATATAAGCTCATTTAAGGACCAAGTCTAACTTTAGTGCAAACAATTTTGAAGCAAGATGAGACATTTCCATAATGTACTCCCTTATGTTTCCTCTACCTTTATACCTCATGGAGACAAGTTTGCTCAAAAGACTACTTGCCTCCGCTTTTTCATTCTTAGTAAAGAATTTTTCAACATCCTTTAGGAACTGTTTGGCATCTTTATCCTCGGTAATTGAGCCCCGAAACGCCTCAGAAATTGAGCGTTTCATGATCATAACGCTCATTCGATTGGATCTCTCCCACTTCTCTATTTTAACCTCATTGAAATTTTCCGGAGTGGAAGTGGATTTCTCCTCTCGAAAAGCTATATCTAGATCCATACAACTGAGAACAATCTCCACGGTATCCTTCCAAACTTTAAAGTTTGAACCATTCAGCATAGGAATACTGCTAATTTGCGTAGAAACATTGGTAGCTAAAGCCATAGTTTCTGGATTAGAACAAAAAGAACATGCAGTAAATATTAGTTAATTAATGGGTAAAAAATCCATATTGAGATATCCAACACAACATTAATTTTCAATCTTTGGATAGAAAAATTAACTGTAAGTGATACTCTCATTGCAATAATCAAATATTGTCAAAATTCCTGTCACACATTAAGCCTTTCTTTGGACCGACTTAATGCGCACATGAAAACTTAAACTTCGCAACCTATTTATTACCGCATATATTTTCTATTAATTGGCCAAACAATAACCTTCCTTTGGACCGACTATTGACCGCATAATTAAGAGAAAATAAACAGAAGTGTGCAATGCTTATTATTTGGCCAAACAATAAACTTCTTTTGGGCCGATTATTGTTCGCATAAATAATAAGTATTACTTTATTCTTAATTAGTTATACCCAAACATGTATTTACTATCAATATGTGTATGTAATTCGGCCAAATATAGACTTTCCTTTGGGTTGACCAATATTCGCATGAATTACATATCATCATATTTCTAATATTTTGAATAAATCAATTTTCACAAAAGAGGCTACTTTAGCAGCATAATGTTCAATCAATTTATTCTAAAACCAAATCTTTATAAAATAGATGGGTATACTAATCCAAATTGTTACCAATTTCTTTATGTAACAAAAAAAATATATATTTAAATTCCAAAAGAAATTAAATCTTAATAGTATCCTTTTGGATCCTCAAAAAAAAAAACATAATTATAACTAAAACATATTCATGTACCAAAAGAATTTTTTTATCCATTAAAATTAAAATTAATCATTATATATAAATTAAGTGCCAAATTAATATCGTATAATTATATCTACTTAATATACTAAAACTGGGTTTTTCCCCCCAGCTACTAAAGGTGACGTGTCGATCTCTCATGCCTCCGTTTTCCCTCCAAAACGAATAAAATTTTTTTTCTATTCTAAATTATTTTATTGTAATTATATTATAATTAATACTAAATGAATAATATATAATTATACTAATTTAGCAACATATCTTCATTATAATTATATCAAATTAATATTTAATGCACTATTAAACTACTTATTAACTATTAATTAAAAATACTTTTAATAATTTTAATGATAATAATAATATCAATAATAGTAATAATAATAATAAAAAATCTTTGTTACCCGATTCACCTATATCAAATAATTTTTCTAAATTATTTTATAAAAAATATCTTTAATATAATTATATTGTAATTAATATTTAATAAATAATATATAATTATACTAATTTAGAAATATATCTTCATTATAATTGTATCAAATCAAAATTTAATGCACTATTAAAAAATTATCTTAATAATAGGTAATTTACATATTTATTTTTATTTTACTAAAGTCTATATAGTGTTTTTCTGTAGTATATGAATATAAATTTGAGAACATATATTTTATTAGTGGCAAGTTGTTAACCCATTTATATTGATAATAATAATAACTTTATTAGAATAAATATCAAATTCTATTCCTAATATAAAAATATAAAATTTAATTCCTTCCATCTTTATTTTACCACTATAAAAGACCATGTATACTAGAAGAAAATATCATTCGTTTACCAATAAATCTTTCATTTGATAGCTTTTACAACAATTCTTTTTCTTCCTATGAGGCGTCGTTGCAAGAAGGCAACTATCGTGGAAACAAACTACCACACTCAACAACTTTCGTGCTCATCATTCGGAGCTATATAAGATATGTTATCTATGAAGTATTTATAGACCATGGTGTTATCATGTATGCATAAATAAAAAATGTTTCGTATTTAAATTTAAGTTATTTACCTGTTTTTAGTATATTGTAGTGTGAAATTACTTTCAATATGTGTTGTGTAACGATATTATTATGTTCTAATTTAAACTTTTACTTTAGAACTGTATTATGATTTTATCTCATCATTTTTTCTTAGATATCAAGTTGACGTATTTTTATTTATTATTATTATTGAAACGGATGTGATATGAAATGTACCAAAAAAAAAAACTCTCACATTCAATTTATTTTATTGTAGTCTTCTATCTATTCTATTTATTTTTATTTTCTTCTTATTCATTTTATTTTCTTTTTAAATGTTATATAATTTATTATAATTTATACCAATCTATCTATCTACTTAACATATTAAAACTGAATTTTTTCCCAACTTATGATGGTGAGGTGTCATTTTCTCGTGAATCCATTTTCCCTCCAAAATGATTGCACTATTTCTCTCTTTCAAATTTATTTTTAAAAATTATCTTTAATTGATGTAATTGTATTATAATTAATATTTAATCAATGATACATAATTATACTAATTTAAAATAATCTCTTTATTATAATTATACTAATCTCTTTTAAATTTATTTCAGAAAAGTATCTTAATTATAATTATATAACAATATTATACTTAGTATTTAATGAATAATTCATAATTATACTAATTTAGAAAAATATCTCTACTATAATTATATAAAATCAATAATTAATGCATTATTAACCTAATTATCAATCAGAAATATTTTTAACTATTTTAATTATATTAATATAATTCTATTTTTTATTCATTATCCTAAAATTTTATTAGTGACAAGTTATTATCTTAATGGTGACCTATACAATAATAATAATAATAATAATAATAATAATAATAATAATAATAATAATAATAATAATAATAATAATAAAATAGAAACTAATATTTTAGAAAAATATAAATTGGTTATTAATAATGATAATTATATGGTTAATTTTTAGTAATCATTAAATATATTTAATATAAATAACTAAGTTTAATTAGTTAACAAATGAAAAGAAATATTATTGCACCATTGTAGAAGTAACAATAAATATATATAACTAATTTAATATTAATGATAATTCAATATATATATATATATATATATATATATATATATATATATATATTAATAACCAATTTAATATTAATAACGATAATTATCGTTATTATTCAATAATAATAATAATAATAATAATAATAATAATAATTTTTTCTTTAATTAAAACACTCATCTAATTGAATTAATATAAATATTTAATGAAAATAAAGGATGAATTTTTTGGTTTGAAAGATAATACAATCGAATATTCTTGAAGATTTTAAAGTTGTGAGTATATATTCTTTCTATATTAATATATGCATGCATATTACCTCCTTTTTTCCATAAATGGAAAATAACATTTACCCGTTAAATTTGTTAGTTGCCCAATCGATTCATCTTATTTATTGTGATTGAGATTGATATATAAACAAAGATTTTTTTTCTTCCATTAATTTTAGTAAAGAAATCCATGACGTAAAATAAAATAAAATAAAGTCAATATCTACTTTTTTTCTCAATATTTTTTATATTTACGGTAAATATTAAATATAGAAAAGAAAAAAATAATATTAATTATTATCACTTTTATTTATTTACATTCATAATTAAATTTAATATAATTATAGTAAGTCTCTATAATTATAACAATGTATATCTGTTACATATATAGCAATTATATTATATATAATTATATATCTCCTCTTTTATATATACTTAGCAAGTATTTCTATTTATATAATCTACTTAATATATTAAAATTAGGTTTTTTCTCAACTAATGAGAGTGAGGTATGAATTTCCCATGAATTCATTTTTCTTCCAAAATGAATGCATTTAATGAATAATGCATAATTATACTAATTTAAGAAAATATCTTTATTATAATTATATAAAATTCATATTTAATACATTATTAAACTACTTATCAATTATCAATCAAAAATATTTTTAATAATAATAATAATAATAATAATAATAATAATAATAATAATAATAATAATAATAATATACTTCTACTTAATATACTAAAATTGTATTTTTTCCTAATTAATTGAAGTGATGTGTCAATTTTTCATAAATTCATTTTTCTTCTAAAATAAAAGCACTATTCTCTCTTCTAAATTTATTTTAGAAAAATATCTTTATTATATTTATATTACAATTAACATTTAATGAATAATGTATGATTATACTAATTTAGGAAAATATATTTATTATAATTATATAAAATTAATATTTAATGAATTATCAACTAATGAAAGCGAGGTGTCAATTTTTAATGAATTTATTTTCTCTCCAAAATAAAAGTACTATTCTCTCTTCTAAATTTATTTTAGAAAAATAAAAATTCCATGCTGAATATAAGTGGCAAGTTAATGGAATCAAATCATATTTTTATAACATATATAAGAATGTATATTTTTATTATATAAAAATTGAATTTCTGTACTTCATGATGGGCGTGGGATACTTTTTAGCGTGTTTCTTAATTTATTTTTTATAACTCATTGAATACAATTTATTACAGCAAATTAATTATATCAACTAATTGATTTGATTAGATATTTAAATATCACACGATTTATTATAATTTATATCAATCAAATAATTGTAATTTATTATATCAATTATTTTAATTTATTAATTTATAAGGTACATAATAACATAAATGATTTGTTACTTATACTGATTAAATACAATAAATACATATTAATTTAGTTAAAAAAATCATTGTCTCCTATGTTTTCTATTTATTTTTTTAATTCATTAAATCCAATTAATTATAATAAATTAATTATATCAACTAATTAATTCAATCAATTATTTTTTAATTTATTTTTATGAATTCAATAAATCAAATAAAATTAATTATACTAATTATTTGTATCGACTAATTGATTTGGTTAATTCTTAAAAATATTTTTATTTAATTTATTTTATTTATTTAAATATAGCTAATTAGTTATTTTAATTTTATTAGGATAAATATCAAATTCTATTTCTAATATAAAAATACAAAATTTTATTCCTTCTGTTTTTATTTTACCACTATAAAAATACTAGAAGAAAATATTATTCATTTACCAATTACTCTTTCGTTGGGTAGCTTTTACAACAATTCTTTTTCTTCCTATGAGGCGTCGTCACAAGGCAACTATAATGGACACAAATCAGCACACACTCTTCAACTCATGTGCTCATCATTCAGAGCAATATATGATATGTTATCCATTAAGCATTTATAGACCATGGTGTTATCATGTATACATAAATAAAAAAAATCCGTAAAAAATCCGTAATTAAGCTTAAGTTATTTACCTATTTGTGTGGTATATTGTAGTGTGAAATTACTTTTAATTTGTGTTGTGCAATGATATTATGGTTTAATTTAAGCTTTTATTTTAGAATTGTGTTATGATTTTATCTCATCATTTTCTCTTAGATATTAAGTTGATGTATTTTTATTTATTATTATTGAAGTGGATGTGATATAAAATTTGTAAAAAGAAAAAAAACTCACATTCAATTTATTTTATTGTAGTCTTCTATTCTTCTATTTCTTTTTTATTTTTTGTATTCATTTTATTTTTTTAATATCATATAATTTATTATAATTTATACCAATTAATTAATTATAATTCATTATATCAGTTAGTTTAATTAATTAATTTATAATATACATGATAAAATAGATCATTTGTTACTTATACATTTATTTTTCTAAAATCTAAATCTAAATAATTATATTTTCAGTTTTTGTTACGAACAAATATTATTAATAATAAATAATAATTAACCACTCATACTTTTGATCAAAGTATTTGGATAATTTTTATATTTATTAATATTAATTATTGATTATTTTTTCATAAATAAATTATATTATAATTTTATGTTAGTTCATAATTGATTAATGATTAATGTTTATGAAACTATGTTACTCTAAATTTTATATTTTATAAATATTTTATTTAAATATAATTTTTTAACATAAAAATATATTATTTTTAATAATATCATAATTTTATATTTTTTAATTATTCTAAATGAATATTTTATCAAATACTAATTAAAGTCATTCTTCTATTTGCTTTTACTAATTTATTATCTGACTATTATATAAAATTAAAACCGTATTAATGAATTTAATATTAAAATTAATTTGGCTTTTTATTATTTAGAATGTTTTTCAATCAATAATTTTATACTCTTTATTTTTTTTTTCAGTTTCATTTTGAATTTTAATTTAGTACACAAAGGTAGTGGAATTCCATTGATACTGAAATAAAGTTACAAAAGGGTCCATAGGGTAGAATAAGTAAAATAATGTGATACCCACATTGCAACATCTAAATAAAACAACTTAGAATCTAAAATGTTTATCTTTCTCTTTCTCGCCGTCTATTATATTATCTATTCTATCTATTCTATTATATAAAAATCGAATTTTTACCTTTAATGATAGAATCAACATAGCATGCTTCTACTTTATTTTGTTTAACTCATTAAAGACAATTCATTATGATGAATTAATTATATCAACTAATTGATTTGAATAGATATTTAAGTATCACACAATTTAAAATTAGGTATATTAATTATTTGATTTAATTTTTATGATATATAAATTTAAGAAATAAATTAAAATAAGATAATTTATTATTTATTTAAATTGAATACAACAAATATAAATTAATTTAGTTAAAAATTTACTATTTTCTAATCTTCTATACATAAAAATGACAAAACAAAATTATAAAAATAATATTTTTATCACTTTTGCTATTTTAATTTTATTTTTTTTGCTTTTTTATGTATAATTTTATTTTACATTAACTTTGTTTATTTATTAATAAAATATACTCATATTAATTCTATCATATAATAATATATTTTTCTCCTATATTAATCGAAGAATTTTAATAGTTATCAACTACATCTAATAGAATAACTAAGAAGTGAGAACTACGAGAAGTTAAACCTAGGTTCAAAATGTTGAAACAAAGAAAAGAAAACGGTGGATATATGATTAGAGAAAAATGTATAATAATGACAAAATATACTAAAATTGGATTTTTTTTCCAACTAATAAAAGTGAGGTGTTAATTTCTCATGAATTCATTTTTTCTCTAAAATAAAATCATTATTTTCTTTTCTAAATTTATTTTAGAAAAATATATTTATTATAATTATATTACAATTAACATTTAACGAATAATGCATGATTATACTAATTTAGAGAAATATTTTTATTATAATTATATAAAATCAATATTTAATACATTATCAACTAATAAAAGTGAGGTACAATTCCTCAGGAATTCATTTTTCCTCCAAAATGAAAGCACTATTCTCTCTTCTAAATTATTTTAGAAAAATATCTTTATTATAATTTTATTACAATATTACAATTAGCATTTAATGAATAATACATAATTATAATAATTTAAAAAAATAAAGTCCAGTAATTTATCTTCCGACTGCACACGTGTGTAGAATAACTTTTAAGAAGGAGTCATGTATAGTAAATACGGTCGATAATTGTAAAACTGTATGCTAACATTGATATAATATTATTTTAAGTATATGTTTTGCAGGCATCAAAGAAAAGTGTTGAGTTATTTTTTAGTAGATTTAAATTATTTATTATTTATTAGAGAATTTTGTGCATTAGAATTCTCTAATAATTTATTATTTATTTTGAGTTAATTTTGATTTGTTCTTACTTGACAGTAAAACAACATATAAAAATTTGTTGGTGGGTCTAAGTATTATTAAGTTATTTATGGTCACATTGAGTATATATGTTTGATTTATTGATGAAAGTAGATTACTAAAACCAATTAATAACTATTTTAGAATTAATATATTTAACACTAGATTAAGAAAAAATAAATAAATCATAACATATTATATTTTTATTAATCAAATTATTATAATTTAAATTAATCTTAACAAAATAATTTAAAATTATAATTTTAATCTTATCACGTGCATGGCACGGGTTAATACAAGTTTAAATAATAACTTTAATCTTATCACGTGCATGGCATGGCACGGGTTAATTGTTCTTCATTTTGAGCTGATTTTGATATTTTCTTACTTCACAGTAAACCAACATATAAAACTTTGTTGGTAGATTTAAGTATTTATGGTCATATTGAGTATATATGCCTAATTTATTGAAAAAAGTAGATTAAATAACTATTTTATAGTTAATATAATTAACATTATATTAAGAAAAGAAAAACAATGCATACAAGTTATTCTTTTATTAATTAAATTATTATAATTAAAATGAAATTTAATATAACAACTTAAAATTATAATTTCAATCTTTTCACGTGCATGGCACGGGTGATTAAACTTGTACATATATAAATATACCTTTACTGTATAACCAAACAATTAATGTCCATCAACATACATACATATTAGTACGTCTTTAATCATAAGTTGAAAAATCATAATGCATCAGTAGACATACTAATTAATATATATACATACATACGACACACGATGTACATGGAAACAATTTCACGAAGCTTGAAGCAATTTTATATGTAATGTAAATAACGCATATGTATGTATATTGATCGAATAAAATAAAATCAAATATTTTCAATGATTAAATTATGGATGGCTCTGATACCACTTGTTGGAATAAATTAATTTTAATAACCCAGATCATCCATATTGAATAATCAAAAATATATATTATACTCGAATGCGGAAGCGTACCTGAATTCATAAATATGAATCATACGATCGGAAGAGTTTGGATCTTGTGGTTCTTTCGATCTTCTTCAACCAAAGCCTTTTGTATTTCTAGGAGGCTGAACTGCAACTCTTTTGATGGAAAAAAAGTAACAAAGGCGGCTTTGGTATATATTGGGGACCAAAACCCTGAAGGTCTATTTATATTTGAGCATGGCACTCATTAAACCTTTAAACCCAAATAAAATAGTATCTAAAGCCCAAAAGATAATATATCTAAAATCCAAAAAGATAATTATCTAAGGAACAAAAGATAATATCTGGTTTTATTCTCATTTAATTCCAAATCAAAAGTAATAATGACTTATTTAATTAGCATTTAAAACAATAAATGAGATCATCACTATATAAGTCATTTAATTTAAAATAGCATAATTTGTGATTATAATTAATATATGTATTGCCCACAAATAAGTTAGGAAATCAAATAATTTCCTAACAATTAACAGATTGAAAATATATATATTAGAAATAAACCGTACGAACGTAATGATAAAATTTCGTGGGGGAAAAAAAATTTGTTCTAACATTAAAAAGATAACTTATGCTTCATTAATTATTGATAATGTTAGGATGAAAAAAACAGTCTAATTTTATTTTATTTGACATTTATCAATTCTAACTACAATTAATAAATATTAAATAAAACAGTTTTTAACTAATTTTTTTACTAAATATTTCCGTTAATTACTAATTTATATTATAATGTGGATTGTGGAGGAATAAATTGTGTAGTTATGTACATTTGTTGTACAAGAATGCATGATGAAGTACCTTTTTAATTGGTTATTCTCCTTTCTTCAAAGTAAAGCGACAATTTTGACAGTAATAATTAAGAGTCATAATCAAATACAGGTTTGAGAAACAATCTCACAGTTTGCCCGAGATAATCTCGATTAAGAAGGATTAAAAGCAGTAGGTGGTGGGCACAACAACAATACCCAAACACACAATATGTATAAAATAATAATCAACCATTCCTTTTAATCTCTTTTCCTCTTTCACACTTTAGACATATTTATTAGATGAGTTTTTAAGAAAATGTTTTTTAAGTGATATTTTTTAAAAAATTAAAAAAATAAAAGTAATTTAATATTTAAATATTTTATATGAAATTTTTTTTTATTTAATAATTATGTTTGTATATAATAATATAAAATAATTTTTTATTTATTTATTAGTTGAAACATATATTTATTCAAGTAAAAAGATTTTTTTAAAAATATAAAAATTGTAGTTTTTTAAAAGATATTTTTGAATTTTTTAGTATTTTTATGTTTATTATTAAAATTTGTCAAACACATTAATATTTTTACACTTAATGACACTCAAACAAGTTCTTTCTCTTTTTCTATCTTCAATTAATTAATTAATTTCTTAATCGAGGTTCGATTTGATAAAAAATTTAAAAAATATGCTTATATATACTTTAAAAAATACTAATTTTTCATTTTGTATTTGATAAAAAAATTATGTACTTGCACTTTTAATTTTAAAAAATTATGTGTGCTTTTGAAAACATCTTCATTTTGATAGCATCTGTGAAGATGTTCACGGATACTTTTTCACATTAGTTTGTGATTTGCAAATTTAACAAGTTTATCTAATATATAATCTTATATTAATGAATATCTAATATTTATTCTTATTTTTTATTGCATTTTTGTTTATTAAAATTATTTTAAATATTAAAAGGTATTTTATCAAATATAATTTTTATAATTTTTATTTATTAAAAATTATTTCTTTTTTATTTGATTAGACATAGCTAATTATAGCCTTTGAGAAATTACTTTTAAAACACTAGCTAGCTTTAATAATAAATTACTTTTGAAAAACTAAAATTTTACCAAAGCAAATATTTTAGTAAGATCACTAATCACTACTAACGATTATGATACTAGTTCTCCTAAAAATTTAAGCTGATAAAAAAAGATAATATAAATGATTTTATCTTAATATGTCTTTTTTAGCAAGAGTCTATTTTAGATTTGTTTAATTTTTTTTGCATAAGTTTTTTTTTTTTCTAAATTGCCTTATGTTATTTTTTTCGTTTGGAGTTTACCAAAGATCGAACTCTAAACTTTTTTAGATATAAAATTCTAATATTATGTCATGATATTAATTTTTTCAATAACTTAAATTAATAAAAAAAAACATAAATAATTATATCTCCAATAATATCGATACGAAGGAATTAATTAGGAGACCGATGGTATTTTCTAATCGGCTAATAAGATAACAATGTCATGTTTAAACAATTCATGCTAATCCAAAAATCACATAATAAAGTATGGTAATGAATTTTGAGTTATTTATTTACTCAACTTTCTACTATGAATACAATTTAAATTTAAGGTAATTTTCTCAAATTCATTAATTAGGTGATATTTTAAATGGTGTTTGATTGGTCTATGTATATATATTGCAATACCAAAAATAAGAATTAATTATTAGGTAATTTTTTATAATTTTATTAAATTTTTAATTAAATTTTAATAATTTAAAAGTTTTGTGATTGAGTTTTTATATTAGATAAAAGTTTTTAATCAGATATTTTTAATTATTTTTTAAAGAAATATAATTTTTTATAATAATAATTTTTGTATTTAATATAGAATAAATTATGGAATATTTTATAATAACTAGTAAAATTTTAATTACAATTTTTTATCTAATATATATAATTAAAGATCTAATTATAAATTTTTTAAATTGTAAAATAGTAAAATTATAGAGACTAATAAACTATTTAAACCTAAAAATAAATAATTAATATATATATATATATATATATATAAAAAGTAGGAATAAGAGAGAGAAAGAAAGAGATCAGAGTTGGTATAGAAATTTTCTTTCTCAAAAATACTCTTCTATACAAAAATGTTGTTAACTCCAAGAATTGAACCGTGTACTTTTTAATTTTAGTGTAATATATTTATTATCATTGTATCTCAAACTTATTATTATTATTATTATTATTATTATTATTATTATTATTATTATTATTATTATTATTATTCACATTTAATTTATAAAAAGATATATTAATAAGTATATTAATACCTATCAATATATTAGTATTTATAACTTTATAAGGAAAACCACCAATATTGTTATATTTTATGAAAAATGTAAATATATAATGTATCGTCATATATATATATATATATATAAAACTTCAATTTTAAGAAAAAATGGTTTATAATTTTATAAAGGATCCCGCTAGGGAGATAATGGACTATTTGTACAATGTGTACAATGGATTATTGAGTTACAAAATGAACATCTCCTATACTATCTAGAATAACCATCCGAGTACTAGCGATAATAAACATCTTCCCAAAAGCTTAAACTAATTTTGGGGTTCACCAAGAATCAAATTCTTAACCTTTCGGATCTAGCACTCTAATACTATGTCATAATACCACTCATCCCAAAAGTTTCAGCTGATAAAAAAATGTAACACTAATGATTATATCTCTAATACTTCTTAAACCTCCATTGTATACATTGTATAAATATTCTTTTGGCTCCTCATACTTTTCCTTTTAGAATCACTTTCCCTTTTATAAATAACAAAATATCGTGAACAAACATTGTCTAACCTAAAATATGTAGTGTATATCAAGTTATCAACATAGTTGTTTACCCGAATCTTTATGTTCGCTATTGGCTAATAATGGTGTACGTTTAGTTATATCTTCGTACATATATAGTGGTCATCAGTCAATGAACTTCTTCACGACTCAAGATTGGGGAGAGCCTTTCCCAAACCTAAACATAAAAAGCGTACCCAAGAAATTAAATAAATCAAAAATATATATTGTATAGCAAACATTTTGAGTAATTTAAGAATATTGGTGTTTTAATAATTTTAGTTATTAATATCAAGATAAAATATATTTATGATTAAAATTATACATTATATAGTTTGAGATCAGTGGCTAAAATCATACACCGAAATATCAATATTTCTGTAATATTTAAAAAAATTTTTATCGTATATATCTAAATAGGGATAGACGTAAGGGGAGCAAGGGAGGCCTTAGCTTCCCAGATTTTTTAAAATAATAATAAGTTATTAAATATATAAAATTATTATATATTATATAATTTTATTTTTTATTTAAAAAATATATTTAGTATTTAGTCTGGTATAAATAAAAGTGCAACTCAAATATTATTAATCTTTAATATTTAAAAATAAGTGATTAAATAGTAGAATGATTTTATTTAAATGAATTCAGTGACTAAAAGAAATTTTACGTTAAAATGTAAGTTTAATATTATAAACTTGATGTTCCTAATTATATTGAATTAAGTAACTTGTGCACATATAATTTCTGAGTTATGTCAAGGGTTAACGAAAATAGAAAAGTCTTTAACATATCATTTGATGGGTTGATTGGCTTGGTATTAACTCTTCTTTCTGTTTTAACTGCTACAATTGAGAGATATTTTTCAGTTATGAATATTACGAATAATAGACTCGAAAATAAAATGGAAGAAAATTATCTTTTGATTTACATTAAGAAAAAGATTGTTGAAAAATTTGACACAAATTTTATTATCGATAAATTTTATGATATGAAGAATTGACGTGTACCATTTCATTAATAAAAAGAACACACATATTTTTGTATTTTAAAATATATTCTCTATAAATATATTTTTGTAATACATCTTATATTATATAATTTATTTATATAAATTTTATTTTAATATTATATATTATTGGCTCTATAATAATATTTTTAGATACGTCCTGTATCTAAATATTTAGATTTAGATGTAATTTTTTTATTTAATTAAATTTCGTGATTGACACAAACATAAATGGTTGAAGTTCGATCAAATTAAATTCTGTGACACATATTTGACACCAAGCTGAAGATTCAACATCATCATCAGTAATGATAACATAAATATTAAGGTGCTATCCATCAGTAGAGGGATGCGTAGGTACCTGCTGCATTAGAGGCTACATTACAGACCGAAACAAATGGACATGTAAATTGATGTTTTTGATAGAAAAGTGTGTCTTAACCTTCATTACATGAACGTATATATATGAGTGTCATTGACATAATTTCCGCATTATGCACGTTATGGTTGATAGTACATTTTTCTGATAAAGGGTAACATCTTGACCATGATGAAGATGCTTGTGAATTTTTTGGGGTGATTTTCAGCTAACGTATATGATAGGTTAAAATTTCCCAAATTGTCTTGTTGAAAAGTTAAAGAAGGGTAACAGTTAAGTGACAAAACTCACCTTTCAGAAAACTTATTTTCCAACCAGACGACAGTTTGAGTATATATAATCAAACAAAAATGTTATTTGTATACTAAAATTAGTCATTAAAATCAGTCATTAATGTATTTGTATATAAATACATGTATAGTTTAATTTATTTTCAATATATATTTATATTTTAACATGTATTTTATACTGGTGGCTGACTTTAGTGATTGATTTTGATATACATGTAATATTAATTAATCTAAAAAATATACACATGAATTATTTTTCTTCTTAAAATTTTAAAAAGTAAGTTAATTTTTAGATAAATATTTCTTTTTTTTTTCATAATCTTAAATGTTAATATTTCTTAATTCTATTAACGTGAGTCTCATTTATGATTACTCTTTATCAAGTAAATTTTTTTCCACATAAAATAATAAAAAATAATATATTTTTAAGTAATTTATATATTTTTATGTCTCCAATAACTATGGATATAAATTATGTCTCATGTTTTTTTTATAAAATTATAAAAATAAAAAATAAAAATAAAAACACAAACAAAATGCCACTACAATAACATAGATTATTTTTTAGGGCTATATGTGTCAAAAAAGAATTAAAATTTGGCAAAAAATTAATTTGGACACTATTTTAATTATGAAAATATGTTAGTAAAAGTTTTATCAAAAATAATTTTTTTTAACATATAAGTAATTTTGAAAAAAGTTTAATCTTATTTTGATAAATATTGTCTGTAAAAAATAATGTTAGAAAAATTTGAGAATATATTTTTTATAATACTTATTAACCATCAAAAATACTATTTATTTTGACATTTATTGACCATAAAAAATTCTCAACAAATTTTTTTTACAATTATTAACCGTGAAATATACTATATCATAGACATTTTTTGACAATTTTTTACCATAAAAAAACTCATTCATATTTTTTTTGACATTTATTATTATAAAAGTTAAGATTTTACCTATTATTGATTTTTTAAATAAAAATGACTACAACAATAGACAAAACAAAAATTCTACCACTATGACATGAATATGCTTTCACTTTATCATACATAATCATCTTATAAAATCAAACAAAAACTTTGCAATTTTGATCATTGATCATGATTTAAAACTAGTACAAATAGCATTCCTTATTTAGTATTTAACAAGTATATCAACAACAATTAACACCAAGTACCAAAACCAATACTCAATATCATAATATCATATTAATGTTCTTTTTTGTATAGTGCTATATGAATCACACTCATAAACTCATCAAAGTCTTGAGTCATTAATCAAGTGAAGTAGAATTGTTATCACTTTGAACTATAGGCAACCTTTTATCCAATAGTTGCTCAAGTATTCTTGCTATATGATCTACCTTTTTTTTCAAATCTTCCACCTCTATTTTAGAGTCTTCATATTTTTTTTCTGCACATTGAAACTTTGTTTGGAGATAAAAAAATATCAAGGTTCAGAAAACCGGACCGGTCATTAAATCGCTCTAGCTACTGGTTCACTGGTTCATTGGTCTAACCGGTCTAACCAGTGGTTCAACCGAAAAAACCGTTTTATAATAAAATAATAAATAAATTATAAATAAACATTCTAAAATATAATTATAGTATAATATAAATATTAAAATAGTTTTCAAATTTAAAAAACTACATTAAATGTCATCAATCAAATTCATATAATCTTATTAATATACAAACTCAAGTTAAATAGTATAAAGAAATATCAAATATTAAATGTCAACATAAAAATTTATCAATCATCAAAACCTCAAGATGTTCTAAACCCTATGATTGTGATTTCAACTATTGTGCTAAAAAAAACTTCAAGTAACAAGGATATATTGATGGTGGTGGTGTCTTTTGAGGCGTCAATGTCTCCTCATCCAGCCCCTCCAATTTCTTCAGCTAAAGCCATAACAAAAGGAATGGTACCAGAAAATGAAGTAGTTAATGGATAATCAAATGAGAAGCTTTTTGTTATTGCAAGTGAAGATGAACAGGCCAATGCACAAGTTTAAATGTAGCAACTTAACAGAGCCAGAAAGAAAAAAGAAGCAGCAACAAAAGTTAAATACCAGCAACAAATAATCACTCTAAACCCTAAAATCAATAACTATTTCAACAAAAATTCAGAAACATCATACTTAAAAATTAAAAAACGACAACAGCAGCATAACAAATCCATTTTAATCAACAATTTCAACAACACAAAATTAATGATTTAATTGATTTCAGATTCAGAAATCACAAATCAGAATATCAGACATTCAAAACACTGAAACAGACTCAACAGTGATGACACTAAATTAAACAGAGCATTAGCAAGGAAGAAGAAGAACATTAGCAACATTATTTGAACAAAAAATTTAGAAATTAGAAGTAAGAAGAAGAATCGAACATTCAGAAACTAAACAGAGCCATCAGTAACCAGAGAAAAATTAAAAGAACCATCAGAGTAACAAACTTCAAACATTCAGAGCAAACTTCAAACCATCAGAATAATAGATCCAGAACCAAACTTTCAGAGTAACAAAATTTCAAACATTCACAGCGATTAGAAAACAAAGTAACAAAACATTCAAAACCAAACTTCAAAGACCATCAGCAACAGCAACAGATCCAGAACCAACCTTCAAACATTCAGAACAAAACTTCAAACCATCGGCAAATACAAGACAGATTTGAACAAAACTTCAAAAATTGAAGAAGACTTGAACCAAGACCGAAGCAGACTTGAACAAAAATTGAAGCAGAGTTAAACAAAAATTGAAGCAGACATGATCCAAGACCGAATCAGACTTGAAGAAAAATCAGAAATGGAACAAAAATTGAAGAAAAAGACCAAAGTGAGGATGAAGAAGAGAAGCTACTAACCTGGGTCCGTGCCGAGAAGGCAGCGAAGATGAAGAGCCGAAGAGGAGATGGGTTAGGCGGCGACGATCAGGCAGTTACCCAACAGATCAGGCGGCAGCTCTGGCAACCCATAAGTGTTTGAAACTCCAACTTTCTCTCAACTGATCAGGCGGCAGCTCTGGCAGTTACCTCCAGTGATGCCGGCTACCCGAAGCTCTGTTGGTGGATTTCTGACACGGCTGTAACAGAAATCAATGAATAATATTCCCAGAAATTAAAGGAAATCAAAATCAGAGGGGAGAACGCCCTTACCGGCAGTGGACTCCAGTGACGCAACCCCTAACAACGGCGACGACGGTGACTCCACGAACGGCGACTGGGCACAGCAGCGCGAATAGTGCCTCCTCCTTCTTCCTCAGTCTTCTTCCCTCCACGCGTTTCTCTCTCCTGCGCATCCTCAGCGTCGTCCGTGATGGAAGATGCGACGGCGGTGGAAGCTGGCAACGACTCGCTCACAATGAAGGCGACGACGGCAGCGGCTTCCTCGGCGACAGCAAAATGCGAACTGATGGCGGCGATGGAGACACAGCAGCGCTCCTTCCTCGCACAGCTCTTCCTCTCGCTCAACGTCTCCCCCTTCCTGACGGCGACACGAGGGCGCAGCGGCAGTGATGGAGGGCTAGGCGGAGGGCAACGCGGCTAGGCTTTCTTTCATTCAGAGTTCTCCAGGATGAATGAATGATTGGGGAAGAGGGGGGGTTGGGTCATGGGGATCACTGGATCGGTGGATCCGTTTTTTTTTTTTTTAAAAAACGGCGCCGTTTCATCCGAACCGGCCGGTTATCGGTCCGGCCCAACCGATCGGTTCTCACCCGGTTCGCCAGTTTTTCACCGGTTTTTGTTCGAACGATTATAAGGGGAGAACCGGACCGCTTGCACCGTCGGTTTCCGGTTAAACCGGTTCGACCGGCCGGTCCGGTCCAGTTTTCAGAACCTTGAAAAATATAAATGATCTAGGACCCCATAACTGTGTAGGTGTCACGCTGGTCCCATAACCATGAACTCGTCCATGTCGTTCAGGTCCAAATACTTCTACCATCGCCTCATGTTCATTCATCTCTAATGTTTCTTCATTTACTTGAGATGATAATTCCTTAAATAAATCCTAAAAGGAATCAAATAATCAACCTAATAAAATCAAGAAGAATATATGTAAACATGAATATAAAATGCTTACTATAAAAATTAATGCCTAATTAATCCAATTCCTTCATTGCATAATAGAACTAAATTAATGCTTAATTAGAATGACACAACAAAATCTTATCATAATAAATAATATCTGCATTAACCAGTTTTATATAAATCTCTTAACATAAAAATCCAGAAATTTCAAGATGATTATAAAAGTCTCTGGCCTCTAAATGCTATTTATTAAAATTTGACTTAATAGTTAACCAATCACCAAAACCTGAAATATTAAGCTAAGTACGAAACAAACACAATTTTTCAAGACTTTCACAAGAAAATCTAAAGCAGAAATATCTCCTAATATACTAGTACTTCTGACAAACTTATTTAAACAATTACACAAGTTATCAAACAAGGAAGAAATAATTTTGAGAAGTTATCAAAGTAATAATCAAAACTCACAACATGTGATAACATATCTTACAAGTTTTTCTTAAGTTTCTTCATTGCAAGCTTATCCATTAGCATGGGTATGCGTAAGCTTCCAAAGACGAAGATGGTCAATTTCTTGTCCTGTTTGTTCAAACTGTAGCCACAAATAACACATCTTATAAATATAGAAACTAATAAATATCTTCAAATTAAGTCTATAAATTAGTAAATTTAGATACCGCCTCTCCAGCTCTTTGTTGGACTCCCTTAGCACTAGTGGTATGGATAATGTTATTTGCAGTTCGACTCATCTTGTTTTGTTGACTTATTTTTTAATAATTAACAAAATATATCATAGCATATGATAAAAGAGGCTAGTTAAATTTTAGTCAATTAATAATTATTATGTCATGTGAAGCACAAACTTGCCAGCCTGCATCAATCCAAAGATTCACAAGGTAATTTTAATACTCTTTTTCCATTTCCAATGGTATATTAGCTCGAGCAATTTCAGGGTTATCATAAGGTTCAAAATACCTTTTCTTTAGTAGATGTCGATAACTCCGATAAGAAGAATTCATTTGAGTCCATACTAAATGCTTTCGACCTTCAACTTTAAAGTATGTCTTAAAAGAACATAACATATACTATTAGTTTGAGTTTATAGACATAAAAATAAAAAAATCAAGTGAAAACATAATAAGGAGAACATGAATATTACTAAAACTAGGTCAAACATCTTTATTTTGTTCTCTATTTTGATATAAGCCCATTCTTTAACCTTTAGTGGTGCATTCTTCACATCACGAACTAGAACAGTACATCTTGATTTGAACAACTTTGCATTTGGACCAACCGGTGTAACACCCTAACTATCAAAATGTCATGCTTCCGGCTGTGCTACTCTGATAGTTTTGGTAGTACGATGACTCTTAAAATATTTAATACTAAAATATGAGCCTGTTTAAAACTTAAACTGAATTTTTCAAAACATACATCCATACACACAATACAAATTGCAATACTTACAAGGAATACATATATATATATATATATATATATATATATATATATATATATATATATAATTTACAACCATTTTATATCTAAATCCTATCCCTCTTATAGAATTTGCAAAGTTAAAGGTGAGGGAAACATAAATACTAAAACAATACAAAAATATCGTCTAAACAGAAAGAAATAAGGTCTTTCAAACTTCGTCGTCCATAACCTGAAAAAGAAAAGACCTGTAGGGGAGTGAGAACATCATCCTCACTGGTTCTCACTATGGGGTTAGAGAATTACTGTAATAGGATACATGAAAATAAAACCGTTACAGTGATTAATAACTGCCTTATGCATCTTTTCAAAACCAAAGATTTAATATCAAAAATTCGAAATCCTTTTTGAAAGAGAAAACTGTTAATTTTTCAAAAATCCAAAAGCCTTTTTAAACGTTTTTCTTAGATAGTATGAATGACCAAGCTGTTCCAAGCATAGGTTCATTAAGTCTATGCTGAACCAGTTTAGTTTTTCATACTTTTCTAAACCAAAAACACAAACCAAACACGTCCTTCGGCCCATCTCAAAATCAATCACGGCCCTAGGCCCAAACAATTCAACCAACAGTCAATCCACCACAATCCAACCAATTTTCATTCACAAACACAAGTAAGAAGGTTCAAACACAATCAAGTAGTTACTTCAAGTAGAGCAGTTAGCAATTAAACATAATTATTCACATAGACAAACCAAGTACAATATGCACACCCAAACAATGTCATATAGATGTATATGATGCATGCCTGTCCTAGTAGCTGATGAGTCTCATCTGTCGATCATAAAGCCAACCCGACAAGTCTTGGTAGCTAACCATTGGACTGTCCCTCTGTCGTGCATCCCCAGCTCGAGTAATCCACAATCATAATCATAATCATACAACACCCACACTGGTGTTTATCCACGGGGGCGAGCTCATCCGGAACTTTCACAGTGTCCGACCACACTTACGACATAGGGTCAGCAGAGTATCGAGTCTCAATTTGGAGTACGTGGTGGCTAGCCACTGCTTTCACGCAGGAAAACTCGTATCTCAGATATTTGAAAGTGCATCAAATCACATTGTCAATCAATAACCATGTACATATACATACCCAGCCATAATTCAATGTTTATCACAACCATCTGGCTCATAACATAATACATAACCAGCCATAATTCATTATCAAATACCATTCGGCTCATAACATACACAACACTTTCTTCACAATCCATCTCAAGTTAAATAATCATTCATGCCATATAATACTTTTTCTCAAATCACTTTTCTTTGAAAACAACAATCAAATTCATCTTTGTCTCAATTTCGAAATGCTCATTTCTCAAATAGTTTCAAGCTCATAAGCCATTTTTTTTTCTCAAAGTAAGTTCCCTTTTCAAAATAAAGCCACCCTCGGCATCATCTTTCCAAAACTTCCAAAATCATGCCAAATTAAAAATCTCTTCTGAAAGATTCAAAATTATCCATCCTAAAACAGGGTTTGGTAATAAAATTTCTCAGCAGAATCTCAAGACTTTAGGGGAGAGTAACCTAGCTCATTTCCTCAAATTCATTGAAAATCTTTAAAACTTTAGCTTCTTGATTTGAATAAATAATGAATAGAAATTGAGCCAAACCAAGTTGTGTAACCAATTACTCCAAAAAATTTTCAAAAACCATCTCTTATACTTAAACCAAAATCAACCCCAATTCCATGATAAACTCTGAAACGTTTCCAACTGCTCAGAAATTGTTTTAGTTTTGCAAAAATTAAGAATTTAAAGAATACTTTAAACTTTTCCTAAAACGTTGTAAAATGAGACTTGTCAATCGAAATTCAAGTTTTTTCAAAGTCACTGAAACTCTTCCAATTGAAATCCTCAAGTCAAATTCAAAAAAGGTTTAATTACTCTGTTAGTCCCTATAGTTTCGTGAAATTTTCAATTAGGTCCCTATACTTTTTCTCTTTTTAATTGAGTCCCTACACTAAATTTTTTTTTCAATTAAGTCCTTCTTAGTAGTAATTGGCTTAATTTTATAGGGACCCAACTAAAAAAAAAAAGAATTAGTATAGGGACCTAAATAAAAGGAAAAAAAAGTGTAGGGACCCAATTAAAAAAAAAATTTGGTGCAAGGACTTAATTAAAAGGAAAAAAAGTATAGGGACCTAATTGAAAATTTTGCGAAACTATAGGGAGAGTAATTAAACCTTCAAAAAACATAAACTCTTTTACCTTTAAAACAACCTTAAAACATAAGTTTCTTTTAAATGACTTGCACCCAAAAAATATGATACTTTTCTGAAGAAACAAAGCTAAAATCATAATTCTCTTTTCAATAATTCATTTCAAAACATAATTCATCACTTTCTTAAATAATTCAAGTAAAGATAGTAAAAGTCGCAAATTCATAATTTTTCAAATAACATTTCAAATAAAGTCTTTGACTTTATAGGAATTTTGACAACACCTCCCCTAAAACTTGGACTTTGCTATCCTTTCTGGGCCCCAACCAAACCATTCTGGAACCCTCTCCAATGGGTTCAAAACCAAATTAGTTCAAAACCATGCTGATTACAAAAGTGCATATCATTTTCATATTTCAAGAAAACCAATTCAAACTCAAATCAATTTCCAACGGATTAAACCAGATTTTAAAACTTTAAAGAAACAACTTTAAAGAAACGCTTCAAGAACCGTCTGTTTCACAAAACCAAACAATAATCCAGACAAACAAGCATTCATATCCATCCCAGACAACCAAATAATACATAAGACTTATACAATTACTAGAAGTTCATTACTCACATCAATATTCATATATACAATCACTAGAACTTCATTACTCACATCAATATCCATATATAGCAACTCCGAATTATAAAGTTTATTTTTCTGAAAAAGCCCCTACCTCAATAAGTTTAGACCATAACCTAAACGCCTCACAAAATTCCTTTCGTCTCGACCTAAATTTAACGGCAGCTTCAAATTAAAGCCCCGCACACTTTCGCAACAGCATAAATAGCTTTAAAACACAACATGCAACCTTGGTTACTAACTTCCTAACACATTAATACTGCAAACACTTTAATACACAAAATAGAACACTAACACAGGGGTTATCAAAACATAAATACTTACTGTAGAAGAAAACAGAGCAGCGGCAGTCTTTGAACCGGTCTGGCGGCAGCCCCGGCAGCCACCCCAAGCAGCAGCGGTGACCTAAACAACATGCAGTGACGATGAAGTTCCCGGAAACTCAACGGAAAGGAAAAGCCAACCTAAAATCCTTACCGGCAGTGGATCTTAACGGCGGCAGTGGCATTTTTCAGCGGCAGAGGCTCGGCCACCCACCTCCAGGAGTGGCGACGAAGCAAGCGACGGCAGCTGGACGCAGCGGTTCTTATGCCCGGCTCCCTCTCTCTCTTCGCGCACTCTCTCTGTTTGCGGTTCTGTTGCTCGATGGCGGCTCGTGGACGGTTCAGCGGCGGCGACTTGGTGGCGTAGTCTCCCTCCAAGATCCGACAATGACGCGACGGTGGCAGCGAGTGTAACACCCCATTATCCTAAACCTTACCTTTATCCGTAAAGCGAAAGATAACAAGGTGCCATGACAGTTCTAAAGCTCATGCATTAATAAATATAGAAGAACATAATAATACTAGGAGCCCGATGAAGGAATAAAATTCAAAATCACATAAAGCAGAATTACAAACCGCGAAGCGTTCACACACGATAACTAAAAGCGTGAAGGCACAAGATACAACATGAGACTTAATATATATATATATATATATATATATATAAGGATGGTAGTTATAGAGTACTAGCCGCGGCCCGCGGAGTTTAGACCGACTAGTCATATACAGATGATGATCGTGACTCTCGGCGGTTTAGAATTTATCTAATGAGGTCTCGTTGTTAAGTATAGTTTCTAAACCAACCAATAGTCCTTTCATACAAAAATTTAGGTTGTCACAAGTAACAAACCCCAATGAAAATTTACCGGAGTATTTGGACTCCGGGTCGTCTCCCTAGGAACCAATGGAGTGCATGCGTATTGGCTATGATGGGGTAAAAAGGGGATTTTGTTTATAAGATGGCAAGGAAGTAGACTGAGTGAGTAAGTAAAGAAAGCAAAATAAAGAACTCTTGGCTAAGACTTGGGTACTTGAGATCACCATCCTAGTTAACAAACCAATTATTGACAATTATGAGAGGCCAACCCATTAAGTTTACTTCTCGAAGCCTTAAGTACGTAACATTTACTCCTAGACTTGAAGTATGTCAAACAGGCTTGATCACATCCACCCATAAGTCCTAACCTACCTACCAATTGGCTTAGTAGTGGGTTAGCGTCAATGGGCTTCAAATTGATCACACAGGGTTCTCAAATTACCAAATCCATTATATCCAAAAACTCAAGACCACTCAAGTCCCTTGGCTTAGGCCAAGAGTTGATAAAACTACTCAAGAACTAAAGAGAGCATTTCATCAAACACTTAGAATGCAATGAAAATCAACATCATAAATTGCAAGATGCTAAAATATACCACTATCAATTGCAAGAAAAGTGAGATCACAACTCAATTCATCAATTAAAGAAACATCAACATCAAAATTGCATTAAATGTAAACAAATCCAACATGAGTCATCATCACAAAAGAGAGCAAAATGGGAAATTAACATAAAAACTAAGAGAATAAAGATGTAGAAAGGAGAAATTATAGAAGAAACAAGATGAGATCAAGTAATTAAACATAAAATTAAAATAATCTAACCTAATCCTAACCTAATTCTAGAGAGAAGAGGGAGCTTCTCTCTCTAGAAAACTAACTAAAGGCTCATGTTGGCTAAACTAATTGCTCCCCCTTGCTTGGACTTCAATTCTGCATGAAATACACTCAGAAACAAGTTGGATTTGAGCCTGGGCAGCTCAGAAATTGCCCCCAGCGTTTTGCCTTCAAGTGGGCCATGTGAGAGTATCGGCGCATTGATGAGCGGATAATTTATACGCTTTTTAGCATTGTTTTTACATAGTTTTTAGTATAATTTAGTTAGTTTTTAGTATATTTTTATTAGTTTTTAAATAAAAATCACATTTCTGGACTTTACTATGAGTTTGTGTGTTTTTCTGTGATTTCAGGTATTTTCTGGCTGAAATTGAGGGACTTGAGCAAAAATCAGATTTAGAGGTTGAAGAAGGACTGCAGATGCTGTTGGATTCTGACCTCCCTGCACTCAAAGTAGATTTTCTGGAGCTACAGAACTCCAAATGGCGTGCTCTCAATTGTGTTGGAAAGTAGACATCCAGGGATTTCCAGCAATATATAATAGTCTATACTTTGCCCGAGTTTAGATGACGCAAATTGGCGTTCAACGCCAGTTCCATGCTGCATTCTGGAGTTAAACGCCAGAAACAGGTTGCAAGGTGGAGTTAAACGCCAGAAATAGGTTACAAACTGGCGTTCAACTCCAAGAGAAGTCTCTACACGTGTAAAGCTCAATGTTCAGCCCAAGCACACACCAAGTGGGTCCCAGAAGTGGATTTCTGCATCATTTACTTATCTCTGTAAACCCTAGTAACTAGTTTAGTATAAATAGGACTTTTTACTATTGTATTTACATCTTTGGATATCTTTGGATTATCTTTTGATCCTTTGATCATGTTTAGGGGGCTGGCCATTCGGCCATGCCTGGACCTTCTCACTTATGTATTTTCAACGGTAGAGTTTCTACACACCATAGATTAAGGTGTGGAGCTCTGCTGTTCCTCATGAATTAATGCAAAGTACTATTGTTTTTCTATTCAATTCAAGCTTATTCCTATTCTAAGATATCCATTCGCACCCAAGAACATGATGAATGTGATGATTATGTGACGCTCATCATCATTCTCACCTATGAACGCGTGCCTGACAAACACTTCCGTTCTACATGCAAAAAAGCTAGAATGAGTATCTCTTAGATATCTAATACAGGGGACCAAGTCCGAGATATTAGAGTCTTCGTGGTATAAGTTAGAACCCATGGATGGCCATTCTTGAGATCCGGAAATTCTAAACCTTGTCTGTGGTATTCCGAGTAGGATCTGGGAAGGGATGGCTGTGACGAGCTTCAAACTCGCGAGTGCTGGGCGTAGTGACAGACGCAAAAGGATAGTAAATCCTATTCCGGTATGATCGAGAACCAACAGATGATTAGCCATGCAGTGACAGCACATTGGACCATTTTCACAAAGAGGATGGGATGTAGCCATTCACAACGGTGATGCCCTACATAAAGCTTGCCGTGGAAGGGAGTAGGAATGATTGGATGAAGACAGCAGGAAAGTAGAGGTTCAGAGGAACGAAAGCATCTCTATATGCTTATCTGAAATTCTCACCAATGAATTACATAAGTATCTCTATCCTAGTTTATGTTTTATTTATCTTTTAATTATTAAAACTCTATAACCTTTTGAATCCGCCTGACTGAGATTTACAAGGTGTCCATAGCTTGCTTCAAGCCGACAATCTCCGTGGGATCGACCCTTACTCACGTAAGGTTTATTACTTGGACGACCCAGTGCACTTGCCGGTTAGTTGTATCAAAATTGTGAAGAGAACTAAAATTATGAACGTGCGTATTAAGTTTTTAGTGCCATTACCAAGGAATGAACAATCACGATTTCGTGCACCAAGTTTTTGGCGCCGTTGCCGGGGATTGTTCCAGTTTGGACAACTGACGGTTCATCTTGTTGCTCAGATTAGGTAATTTTATTTTAATTTTAAGCTTTTTATTTCTTATTTTCGAAAAATACAAAAAAAATTTCTTTTTTCGTTTTTCCCAATTAATTTTCGAAAAATACAAAAAATTTTACAAAATCATAAAATCAAAAATATTTTTTGTGTTTCTTGCTTGAGTCTAGAGTCAACTTTTAAGTTTGGTGTCAATTGTATCTTTTTAATTTTCAAAAAATTATTTTCAAAAATCTCATGCATTGCATTCTTCATGATCTTCAAGTTGTTCTTGGCCAGTCTTCTTGTTTGATCTTCATATTTTCTTGTTTTGTGTCTTTTCTAGTTTTTCATATGCATTTTCAATTTGTTAGTGTCTAAAGTTTGAAAATTTCTAAGTTTGGTGTCTTGCATGTTTTTCTTTTCTTGAAAATTTTCAAAAATAAGTCTTGATGTTCATCTTGATCTTCAAAGTGTTCTTGGTGTTCATCTTGACATTCATAGTGATCTTGCATGCATCATGTGTTTTGATCTAAAATTTTCATGCATTGAGTCTTTTTGATGTTTTTCTCTTTCATCATTAAAAATTCAAAAATAAAAAATATCTTTCCCTTTTTCTTCTCATCAAATTCGAAAATTTGAGTTGACTTTTTCAAAAATTTTTAAAATTTAGTTGTTTCTTATGAGTCAAATCAAATTTTCAATTTAAAAATTCTATCTTTTTCAAATCTTTTTCAAAATTCAAATCTTTTTCAATTTTTCTTTCATATTTTCAAAAATTTTAAATTAATTTTCAAAATCTTTTTCTTATTTTTATTCCATATTTTCGAATTCAATGTTAACAATTAATGTGATTGATTCAAAAATATTAAGTTTGTTACTTGCCTAATAAGAAAGGTTCAATCTTTAAATTTTAAAATCAAATCTTTTTGTTTCTTGTTAGTCAAGTAATCAACTTTAACTTTCAAAATCAAATCTTTTTAAAATTCTTTTTCAAATCTTTTTCAAATTAAATTTCAATCACATCTTTTTCAAAATTTAATTTTAAAATCTTTTCTAACTTTTTATCTTTTCAAATTTGATTTTCAAATCTTTTTCAATTAACCACTTTACCTTTTTATTTGATTCTTATCTTTTTCAAAACTACCTAACTAAACTCCCTCTCTAATTTTCGAAAATCCCTTCCTTCTTTCTCAAATTTCCTTTTTAATTAACTAATTATTTTGATTTCAATTTAATTTGATTTTAATTTTAATTTTCAAATTTTAACTTTAATTTTAAAATATTTTTATTTTATTTTATTTAAATTTTTGAATTCTTCTCTTCCTCACCTCCTTCTATTTATTTATTCATCTACTAACACTTCTCCTCCACCAAAAAATTTGAACCCCATCCCCCTCTCTGTGTTCGAATTTTTTCTCTTCTCCTTCTTACATTCTTCTCTTCTTATACTTGCATAAGGAATCTCTATACTGTGACATAGAGGATTCCATATTTTCTTTTGTGTTCTCCTCTTTTTCATATGAGCAGGAACAAGGATAAGAACATTCTTGTTGAAGCTGATCCTGAACCTGAAAGAACTCTAAAGAGGAAGCTAAAGCACAACTCTCTGGAGAAAATCTGACAGAAATTTTTGAAAAAGAAGGAGACATGGCCGAAAACAATAACAATGCAAGGAAGATACTTGGTGACTTTACTGCACCAAATTCCAATTTACATGGAAGAAGCATCTCAATCCCTGCTATTGGAGCAAACAACTTTGAGCTTAAACCTCAATTAGTTTCTCTGATGCAACAGAACTGCAAGTTTCATGGACTTCCATCTGAAGATCCTTTTCAGTTCTTAACTGAATTCTTGCAGATCTGTGATACTGTTAAGACCAATGGGGTTGATCCCGAGGTTTACAGGCTTATGCTTTTCCCATTTGTTGTAAGAGACAGAGCTAGAATATGGTTGGACTCTCAACCTAAGGATAGCCTGAACTCTTGGGATAAGCTAGTCACGGCTTTCTTAGCCAAGTTCTTTCCTCCTCAAAAGCTTAGTAAGCTTAGAGTGGATGTTCAAACCTTCAAACAGAAAGAAGGTGAATCCCTCTATGAAGCTTGGAAGAGATACAAGGAACTGACCAAAAAGTGTCCTTCTGACATGCTTTCAGAATGGACCATCCTGGATATATTCTATGATGGTCTGTCTGAGCTATCAAAGATGTCACTGGACCATTCTGCAGGTGGATCCATTCACCTAAAGAAAATGCCTGTAGAAGCTCAAGAACTTATTGACATGGTTGCAAATAACCAGTTCATGTACAATTCTGAAAGGAATCCTGTGAATAATGGGACGCTTATGAGGAAGGAAGTTATTGAAATTGATACTCTAAATGCCATATTGGCTCAGAATAAAATATTGACTCAGCAAGTCAATATGATCTCTCAGAGTCTGAATGGATTGAAGGAATCATCCAACAGTACTAAAGAGGCATCTTCTGAAGAAGAAGCTTATAATCCTGAGAACTTTGCAATTGCAGAGGTGAATTACATGGGTGAACCCTATGGAAACACCTATAATTCCTCATGGAGGAATCATCCAAATTTCTCATGGAAGGATCAACAAAAGCCTCAACAAGGTTTTAATAATGGTGGAAGAAACAGGTTTAGCAATAGCAAGCCTTTTCCATCATCCACTCAGCAACAGACAGAGAATTCTGAGCAGAATCCATCTAGCTTAGCAAATATAGTCTGTAATCTATCTAAGGCCACTTTAAGTTTCATGAATGAAACAAGGTCTTCCATTAGAAATTTGGAGGCACAAGTGGGCCAACTGAGTAAAAGAGTCACTGAAACTCCTCCTAGTACTCTCCCAAGCAATACAGAAGAGAATCCAAAAAGAGAGTTCAAGGCCATTGATTTAACCATCATGGCCGAACCTACAAGGGAGGGAGAGGACGTGAATCCCAGTGAGGAAGACCTCCTGGGACGTCCAGTGATTAACAAGGAGTTTCCCTATGAGAAACCAAAGGAATCTGAGGCTTATCTAGAGACCATAGAGATTCCATTGAACCTCCTTCTACCCTTTATGAGCTCTGATGAGTATTCTTCTTCTGAAGAGAATGAAGATGTTACTGGAGAGCAAGTTGCCAGGTACCTTGGTGCAATCATGAAGTTGAATGCCAAATTATTTGGTAATGAGACTTGGGAAGATGAACTTCCCTTGCTCACCAATGAACTGAGTGATCTGGATCAACTGACATTGCCTCAGAAGAAACAGGATCCTGAAAAGTTCTTAATACCTTGTACCATAGGCACCATGACCTTTGAGAAGGCTCTATGTGACCTTGGGTCAGGGATAAACCTCATGCCACTTTCTGTAATGGAGAAACTGGGAATCTTTGAGGTGCAAGCTGCCAGAATCTCATTAGAGATGGCAGAAAACTCAAGAAAACAGGCTTATGGACAGGTAGAGGACGTGTTAGTAAAGGTTGAAGGCCTTTACATCCCTGCTGATTTCATAATCCTAGACACAGGAAAGGATGAGGATGAATCCATCATCCTTGGAAGACCCTTCCTAGCCACAACAAGAGTTGTGATTGATGTGGACAGAGGAGAGTTAGTCCTTCAACTGAATGAGGACAACCTTGTGTTTCAAACTCAAGGATCTCCTTCTGTAACCATGGAGAGGAAGCATGAAAAGCTTCTCTCACTGCAGAGTCAACAAAAGCCCCCACAGTCAAACTCTAAGTTTGGTGTTGGGAGGCCACAACAAAACTCTAAGTTTGGTGTTGAACCCCCACATTCAAACTCTATGTTTGGTGTTGGGAGGTCCCAACAATGCTCTGAACATCTGTGAGGCTCCATGAGAGCTCACTGTCAAGCTATTGACATTAAAGAAGCGCTTATTGGGAGGCAACCCAATGTTATTTAATCATATCTATTTTATTTTTTTTTGTTGTTCCATGTTTTATTAGGTTGATGATCATGTGAAGTCACAAAAACTACTGAAAAATCAAAAACAGAATGAAAAATAGCATTGAAAACAGCACACCCTAGAGGAAAGTAGTTTGGCGTTTAAACGCCAGAAACAGGCACCAAGCTGGCATTTAACACCAGAAACAAGCATCTGCCTGGCATCAAACACTAGAAACAAGCTACATTTGGGCGTTTAATGCCAGAAACAGGCAGCAGTCTGGCATTAAATGCCAGGATTGCACAGCAAGGGCGTTTTACACGCCTAATTGGAGCAGGGATGTTAAGTCCTTGGTCCCACTGGATCTGTGGACCCCACAGGATTCCTACCACTTCTTCTCTCATCTTCACACCTTTTCATAATATTCTTCCTCAATTAACCTCCACCAATCACCTCCATTACTCCTCCAAAACCATCATACAACCCACCTACACCCACCCACTTCAATTCAAACCATCACTCCTTCCTTTTCACACATCATAACCACCTAAACCCCCTTGACCGAACCATTCACACACCTCCATCTCCTCTATTTTCTTCTTCTTCTACTCACTTTTTTCTTCTTTTGCTCGGGGACGAGCAAACCTTCTAAGTTTGGTATGGTAAAAGCATTGCTTTTTATTTTTCCATAACCATCTAGGGCACCTAAGGCCAGAGACATTCTCATTGAAGAGGACAAGCCCATCACTAAGAAAAGGATGGGGCAAACAAGAGATCATGGACCTCAACAAGAGCATGAGGAAATCCCCCACCATGAAATCCCTGAGATGCCTCAAGGGATGCACTTTCCTCCACAAAACTATTGGGAGCAAATCAACACCTCCCTAGGAGAATTAAGTTCCAATATGGGACAACTAAGGGTGGAGCACCAAGAGCATTCCATCATCCTCCATGAAATTAGAGAAGATCAAAGAGCTATGAGGGAGGAGCAACAAAGACAAGAAAGAGACATAGAGGAGCTCAAAAGCACCATTGGTTCTTCAAGAAGAGGAAGACGCCACCCTCACTAAGGTGGACTCATTCCTTAATCTCCTTGTCTATTTATTTTCTGTTTTCGGTTTCCATGCTTCATGTTTAATTATGTTTGTGTCTTTACTATATGATCATTAGTGTCTAAGTGTCTATGCCTTTAAGTTATGAATATGAATCCATCACCTCTCTTAAATGAAAACTGTTCTAAAAACAAAAGAACAAGAAGTACATGGTTTCGAATATCCTTGAAACTAGTTTAATTATTTTGATGTGGTGGCAATACTTTTTGTTTTCTGAATGTATGCTTGAACAGTGCATATGTCTTTTGAAGTTGTTGTTTATGAATGTTAAATATGTTGGCTCTTGAAAGAATGATGAAAAGGAGAAATGTTATTTGACAATCTGAAAAATCATAAAAATGATTCTTGAAGCAAGAAAAAGCAGTGAATACAAAAGCTTGCAGAAAAAATGGCGAAAAAAAATAGAAAAAGAAAAAGCAAGCAGAAAAAGCCAAAAGCTCTTTAAACCAAAAGGCAAGAGCAAAAAGCCAATAGCCCTTAAAACTAAAAGGCAAGGGTAAATAAAAAGGATCCAAGGCTTTGAGCATCAGTGGATAGGAGGGGCTAAAGGAATAAAATCCTGGCCTAAGCGGCTAAACCAAGCTGTCCCTAATCATGTGCTTGTGGCGTGAATGTGTCAAGTGAAAACTTGAGACTGAGCGGTTAAAGTCAAGGTCCAAAGCAAAAGAAGAGTGTGCTTAAGAACTTTGGACACCTCTAATTGGGGACTTTAGCAAAGCTGAGTCACAATCTAAAAAGGTTCACCCAGTTATGTGTCTGTGGCATTTATGTATCCGGTGGTAATACTGGAAAACAAAGTGCTTAGGGCCACGGCCAAGACTCATAAAGTAGCTGTGTTCAAGAATCAACATACTGAACTAGGAGAATCAATAACACTATCTGAACTCTGAGTTCCTATAGATGCCAATCATTATGAACCTCAATGGATAAAGCGAGATGCCAAAACTATTCAAGAGGCAAAAAGCTACAAGTCCCGCTCATCTGATTGGAGCTAAGTTTCATTGATATTTTGGAATTTATAGTATATTCTCTTCTTTTTATCCTATTTGATTTTCAGTTTCTTGGGGACAAGCAACAATTTAAGTTTGGTGTTGTGATGAGCGGATAAGTTATACGCTTTTTGGCATTGTTTTTACATAGTTTTCAGTATAATTTAGTTAGTTTTTAGTATATTTTTATTATTTTTTAAATAAAAATCAAATTTCTGGACTTTACTATGAGTTTGTGTGTTTTTCTGTGATTTCAGGTATTTTCTGGCTGAAATTGAGGGACTTGAGCAAAAATCAGATTCAGAGGTTGAAGAAGGACTGCAAATGCTGTTGGATTCTGACCTCCCTGCACTCAAAGAGGATTTTATGGAGATACAAAACTCCAAATGGCGCCCTCTCAATTGCGTTAAAAAGTAGACATCCAGGGCTTTTCATCAATATATAATAGTCCATACTTTTCTCGAGTTTAGACGATGCAAACTGGCGTTCAACGCCAGTTCCATGCTGCATTTTGGAGTTAAACGCCAGAAACAGGTTGCAAAGTGGAGTTAAACGCCAGAAACAGGTTACAAAATGGCGTTCAACTCCAAGAGAAGCCTCTACACGTGTAAAGCTCAATGCTCAGCCCAAGCACACACCAAGTGGGTCCCGGAAGTGGATTTCTGCATCATTTACTTATCTCTGTAAACCCTAGTAACTAGTTTAGTATAAATAGGACTTTTTACTATTGTATTTACATCTTTGGATTATCTTTTGATCCTTTGATCATGTTTAGGGGGCTGGCCATTCGGTCATGCCTGGACCTTATCACTTATGTATTTTCAACGGTAGAGTTTCTACACACCATAGATTAAGGTGTGGAGCTCTGCTGTTCCTCATGAATTAATACAAAGTACTATTGTTTTTCTATTCAATTCAAGCTTATTCCTATTCTAAGATATCTATTCGCACCCAAGAACATGATGAATGTGATGATTATGTGACGCTCATCATCATTCTCACCTATGAACGCGTGCCTGACAAACACTTCCGTTCTACATGCAAAAAAGCTAGAATGAGTATCTCTTAGATATCTAATACAGGGGACCAAGTCCGAGATATTAGAGTCTTCGTGGTATAAGTTAGAACCCATGGATGGCCATTCTTGAGATCCGGAAAGTCTAAACCTTGTCTGTGGTATTCCGAGTAGGATCTGGGAAGGGATGGCTGTGACGAGCTTCAAACTCGCGAGTGCTGGGCGTAGTGACAGACGCAAAAGGATAGTAAATCCTATTCCAGTATGATCGAGAACCAACAGATGATTAGCCATGCAGTGACAGCGCATTGGACCATTTTCACAGAGAGGATGGGATGTAGCCATTCACAACGGTGATGCCCTACAAAAAGCTTGCCATGGAAGGGAGTAGGAATGATTGGATGAAGACAGTAGGAAAGCAGATGTTCAGAGGAACGAAAGCATCTCTATATGCTTATCTAAAATTCTCACCAATGAATTACATAAGTATCTCTATCCTAGTTTATGTTTTATTTATCTTTTAATTATTAAAACTCTATAACCTTTTGAATCCGCCTGAGTGAGATTTACAAGGTGACCATAGCTTGCTTCAAGCCGACAATCTCTGTGGGATCGACCCTTACTCACGTAAGGTTTATTACTTGGACGACTCAGTGCATTAATGGTTAGTTGTATCGAAATTGTGAAGAGAACTAAAATTATGAACGTGCGTATTAAGTTTTTAGCGCCGTTACCAAGGAATGAACAATCACGATTTAGTGCACCACGCGTGCGCGCCATGTGCGCGTGCGCGTCGCTGGCAAATTCTCAACCCGCGCGGACGCGGCATGTACGCGTGCGCATCCATAGGCGAAATCACTTTTGCGCGTGCGCGCCTGGTGGGCGTCCGCGTCCTTTGGGGCATTCCCAATCTTTGTTTCTCCATGCATTCTGATGAGCGGATATTTTATACGCTTTTTGGGGATAATTTCATATAGTTTTAAGTATGTTTTAGTTAGTTTTTAGTCTATTTCTATTAGTTTTTAGGAAAAATTCATATTTCTGGACTTTACTATGAGTTGTGTATTTTTCTGTAATTTCAGGTATTTTTCTGGCTGAAATTGAAGGAGCTGAGCAAAAATCTTATTCAGGCTGAAAAAGGACTGCTGATGCTGTTGGATTCTGACCTTCCTGCACTCAAAGTGGATTTTCTGGGGCTACAGAACTCGAAATGGCGTGCTTCTAATTGCGTTGGAAAGTAGACATCTAGGGCTTTCCAGCAATATATAATAGTCCATACTTTGCACAAGAATAGACAACGTAAACTGGCGTTCAACGCCAGTCCTCTGCCCAATTCTGGCGTCCAGCGCCAGAAAAGGATCAAAAGCTGGAGTTGAACGCCCAAACTGGCATAAAAACTGGCGTTCAACTCCACAAATGGCCTCTGCACGTGAATTGATTAAGTCTCAGCTCCAGCACACACCAAGTGGGCCCCAGCACACACCAAGTGGGCCCCAGAAGTGGATCTCTGCATCATCCATCATAGTTTATCCAATTTTTGTAAACCTAGGCTACTAGTTTAGTATTTAAACAACTTTTAGAGACTTATTTTGTATCTCATGACTTTTCAGATCTAAACTTTGTATTCTCTGACGGCATGAGTCTCTAAACCCCATTGTTGGGGGTGAGGAGCTCTGCTGTGTCTCGATGAATTAATGCAAGTATTTCTGTTTTCCATTCAAACACGCTTGTTCCTATCTAAGATGTTCATTCGCGCTTAACTGTGATGGAGGTGATGAGCTGTGACACTCATCACCTTCCTCAAATCATGAACGTGTGCCTGACAACCACCTCCGTTCTATATACGATTGAATGAGTATCTCTTAGATTCCTTAATCAGAATCTCCGTGGTATAAGCTAGAACTGATGGCAGCATTCATGAGAATCCAGAAAGTCTAAACCTTGTCTGTGGTATTCCGAGTAGGATTCAAGGATTGAATGACTGTGACGAGCTTCAAACTCTTGAAGGCTGGGCGTTAGTGACAGACGCAAAAGGATAGTAACTCCTATTCCAACCGGATCGAGAACCAACCGGTGATTAGCCGTGTTGTGACAGAGCGCGTGAGCGTAGTTTTCACTGGGAGGACGGAAGGTAGCCATTGACAACGGTGATCCACCAACACACAGCTTGCCATAGGAGGACGTGCGTGCGTGAATCAGAAGACAGAGGAAAGCAGAGATTCAGAAGATAAAGCATCTCCAAAACTCCAACATATTCTCCATTACTGCATAACAAGTAACCTTTAATTTATGCTCTCTCAGTTATTCACAATTCAACTGATAAACATAATTGACTTCCTGACTAAGATTTACAAGATAACCATAGATTGCTTCAAACCAACAATCTCCGTGGGATTCGACCCTTACTCACGTAAGGTATTATTTGGACGACCCAGTGCACTTGCTGGTTAGTGGTACGCGTTGTGAAAAGTGTGATTCACAATTCGTGCACCAAGTTTTTGGCGCCGTTGCCGGGGATTGTTCGTGTTTGGACAACTAACGGTTTATTTTGTTGCTTAGATTAGGAAAATTTTTTCTTTTTTTGGTTTAGAGTCTTTTATTATTTATCCCTTGTTAAAACACTTTAAATTTATAGCTCAGTTAATTAGAACGTGGTGTTTATGTTCATGATAATTGGCTATCATATTTTTTAAAACCTTTTTCAAAAATAATTTTTCTATTAAATCCTGTGCCAAACTTTAAGTTTGGTGTTCTTTCTTCATGTTCTTGTGTTCTTGTGAGTCTTCAAAGTGTTCTTGAGTTTTCCTTGTGTCTTGATCTTAAAATTTTTAAGTTTGGTGTTCCTTGGTGTTTTCCCTCCAAAATTTTCAAAAACAAGGAGCATTAGATCTAAAAATTTTAAATCTTGTACTATCTTATTGTTTTTCTCTCTCCTCACTAAATTCAAAAATATCTTTTCAAAATATCTCTTCTAACTTCCTAACTTCTTATCTTTTCAAAATTTGTTTCAACTAACCAACTAACTTTTTGTTTGTTTCTCAACTTTTTCAAAACTACCTAACTAACTCTCTCTCTCTCTAATTTTCGAAAATATCTTCCCTCTTTTTCAAAAATTTCTTTTTTAACTAATTAATTTTTATTTTTTTTTATAAAAAAAAAATTTAATTTCAAAATTCAAATTCTTTTTAGTTATTTTATTTTATTTAAGTATTTACTTCTTATAAAATAAAATAAATAAAAAGATAAATCAGTCCAAGTTATATCCATATATCCATCATGGACATAAGTGGAAATGAACAGTCCAGGAGGACTCTGGGGTCATATTCTAACCCCTCTACTGCTTCATATGGGAGTAGTATATACATACCCTCCATTGGAGTTAGTAGCTTTGAGTTGAATCCTCAGCTCATTATCATGGTGCAGCAAAGTTGCCAGTATTCCGGTCTTCCACAGGAAGAACCTACAGAGTTTCTGGCACAATTTTTACAAATTGCTGACACAGTACATGATAAGGAAATAGATCAGGATGTCTACAGACTATTACTGTTTCCATTTGCTGTAAAAGATCAAGCTAAGAGGTGGTTAAATAACCAACCTAAAGCCAGCATAAGAACATGGAAACAGCTGACAGAAAAATTCCTGAATCAGTATTTTCCTCCAAAAAGGATGACACAGCTAAGGCTGGACATCCAAGGCTTTAAACAAGGAGATAATGAATCTCTTTATGATGCCTGGGAGAGATACAGAGAGATGCTACGAAAATGCCCCTCTGAAATGTTTTCAGAGTGGGTTCAGTTAGACATCTTCTACTATGGGCTTGCACAAGGAGCTCAGATGTCTCTAGATTACTCAGCTGGTGGATCTATCCATATGAGAAAGACAATTGAAGAGGCTCAAGAGCTCATTGATACAGTTGCTAGGAATCAACATCTGTATCTAAGCAGCAACCCTTCCATGAATGAAGAGGTTAAAACAGTAACTGCTGAATTCAGTACTGTAAAACAAGCTGCTGAATTCAATCAGTAATTGGATTTTCTAACAAAGCAGCTAGCTGAATTCAAGGACAGGCTACAGGAGACAAGGATAGCTAATATACATATAGACGAATAGTTTAAACAAACAAAGCAGCAGCTATCAAAGCAAATAGCAGAAGAATGCCAAGCAGTTCAATTAAGAAGTGGGAAAACATTAAATACCCCACCTCAAGGCATCAAAAATTCAAGAAATGAGCAACCCACCAAAGTTTCACCTGAGGACAGTAAGAGCCCAGGGAAAAATAATTCTGGCACTAAAACGCCAGAAAATGGGTGGAAGGCTGGCGCTGAGCGCCCAGACCATGCCCAAAACTGGCGTTCAGCGCCAGAAACAAGGCAGGATTGGCGTTCAACGCCAGAAATGGGCAAGAATCTGGCGTTGAACGCCCAAATGAGGCAGAATCCAGCGTTGAACGCCCAAAATGGGTACATTTCTGGCGTTCAGGCGCCAGGAACAGACAGTGAGCTGGCGTCTAACGTCACTCCAGCTTCTGACTCTGGCACTCAATTGCCAGTGAGGGATCAGACACACACAAGTGCTGATAACAATCCCTCTAAAAAGGCTTCTTTAACCACTAAGGTTGAGGAATATAAAGCCAAGATACCTTATCCTCAAAAACTCCGGAAAGAGGAGCAGGATAAGCAATTTGCTCGCTTTGCAGATTATCTAAGGACTCTTGAAATAAAGATTCCATTTGCAGAGGCACTTGAGCAAATACCTTCTTATGCCAAGTTCATGAAAGAGATCTTGAGTCATAAAAAGGAGTGGAGAGAAACAGAAAGAGTTCTCCTCACTGAAGAATGCAGTGCAGTCATTCTGAAAAGCTTTCCTGAAAAGCTTAAAGACCCTGGGAGTTTTCTGATACCATGCATATTAGAAGGTGATTGCACCAAGACAGCTTTATGCGTTCTTGGGGCAAGCATCAACCTGATACCTGCATCTACTATCAGGAAGCTTGGCTTAACTGAAGAAGTTAAACCAACCCGGATATGTCTCCAACTTGCTGATGGTTCCACTAAATACCCATCAGGCGTGATTGAGGACATGATTGTCAGAGTTGGGCCATTCGCCTTTCCCACTGACTTTGTTGTGCTGGAAATGGAGGAGCACAAGAGTGCTACTCTCATCCTAGGAAGACCCTTCCTAGCAACTGGACGATCCCTCATTGACGTCCAACAGGGGGAAATAACCTTGAGAGTCAATGATGATGAGTTCAAGTTGAACGCTGTCAAAGCCATGCAGCATCCAGACACATCAACAGACTGCATGAAAGTTGATCTCATTGACTCTTTGGTAGAAGAGATCAACATGGCTGAGAGTCTCGAATCAGAGTTGGAAGACATCTTTAAAGATGTTCAGCCTGATTTGGAGGATTCAGGGGACATGAAAGAGCCTCTGAACTTTCTTCTGAAAGAGGAAAAACCCCCTAAACCCGAGCTCAAGCCACTACCACCATCCTTGAAATATGCATTTCTGGGAGAAGGTGACACTTTTCAAGTGATCATAAGCTCTGCTTTAAATTCACAGGAAGAGGAAGCACTTATTCAAGTGCTAAGGACACACAAGACAGCTCTTGGGTGGTCCATAGGTGACCTTAAGGGCATAAGCCCAACTAGATGCATGCACAAAATCCTATTGGAGGACAATGCCAAACCAGTGGTTCAACCACAGAGGCGGCTAAATCCAGCCATGAAGGAAGTGGTGCAGAAAGAGGTCACCAAGTTACTAGAGGCTGGGATTATTTATCCTATTTCTGATAGCCCCTGGGTGAGCCCTGTTCAAGTCGTCCCAAAAAAGGGAGGCATGACAGTGATTCATAATGAAAAAAATGAACTGGTTCCCACAAGAACAGTTACAGGGTGGCGCATGTGTATTGACTACAGAAGGCTCAATACAGCCACCAGAAAGGGTCATTTTCCTTTACCATTCATAGACCAGATGCTAGAGAGACTAGCAGGTCATGATTATTACTGCTTTTTGGATGGCTATTCAGGCTATAACCAGATTGCAGTGGATCCCCAGGATCAAGAGAAAACAGCATTCACATGCCCATCTGGAGTGTTTGCTTATAGAAGGATGCCATTTGGGCTATGTAATGCGCCTGCAACCTTCCAGAGATGCATGCTCTCTATTTTCTCTGACATGGTGGAAAAATTTCTGGAAGTCTTCATGGATGACTTCTCAGTATATGGAGACTCATTCAGCTCCTGTCTTGATCACCTGAAACTTGTTCTGAAAAGATGCCAAGAAACCAACCTAGTTTTAAACTGGGAAAAGTGTCACTTCATGGTGACTGAAGGAATCGTTCTTGGGCATAAAATCTCAAACAAGGGAATAGAGGTGGATCAAGCAAAAATAGAGGTAATTGAAAAATTACCACCACCTGCCAATGTTAAGGCAATCAGAAGCTTTCTGGGGCATGCAGGATTCTATAGGAGGTTTATAAAGGATTTTTCAAAAATCGCAAAACCTCTAAGCAATCTGCTAGCTGCTGACACGCCATTTGTGTTTGACACAGCATGCCTGCAGGCGTTTGAAACGCTGAAAGCTAAGCTGGTCACAGCACCAGTTATTTCTGCACCAGACTGGACATTGCCATTTGAGTTAATGTGTGATGCCAGTGATCATGCCATTGGTGCCGTATTGGGACAGAGGCATGACAAGCTTCTGCATGTCATTTATTATGCCAGTCGCGTTCTAAATGATGCCCAGAAAAATTACACAACCACAGAAAAAGAACTACTTGCAGTGGTTTACGCCATTGACAAGTTCAGATCATACTTAGTAGGATCAAAAGTGATTGTGTATACTGACCATGCTGCTCTTAAATATCTACTCACAAAGCAGGATTCAAAACCCAGGCTCATCAGATGGGTATTGCTTCTGCAAGAGTTTGATATAGAAATAAGAGACAGAAAAGGGACAGAGAACCAAGTGGCTGATCATCTGTCCCGGATAGAGCCAGTGGAAGGGACGTCCCTCCCCTTTCTTGAGATCTCTGAGACGTTCCCTGATGAGCATCTATTTGCCATCCAGGAAGCACCATGGTTTGCCGATATTGCAAACTATAAAGCTGCACGGTTCATACCCAAGGAGTACAATAGAATACAAAAGAAGAAATTAGTCACTGATGCAAAGTACTACTTGTGGGATGAACCCTATCTCTTTAAGAGATGTGCAGACGAAATTATCCGTAGGTGTGTCCCCAGAGAGGAAGCACAGAGGATCCTATGGCATTGCCACGGATCTCAATATGGAGGCCATTTCGGAGGTGAGCGAACAGCCACCAAGGTCCTCCAATGTGGCTTCTATTGGCCCACACTCTATAAAGATTCCCGAGAGTTTGTACGTAATTGTGACAGTTGCCAAAGAGCTGGTAATCTGCCTCATGGTTACGCCATGCCTCAACAAGGAATCTTGGAAATTGAGTTGTTTGACGTATGGGGAATTGACTTCATGGGACCTTTTCCACCATCATATTCAAACACTTATATTCTGGTGGCAGTTGACTATGTATCAAAATGGGTTGAGGCTATTGCCACACCCACCAATGATACTAAAACAGTGCTGAAGTTCCTCCAGAAACATATCTTTAGCAGGTTTGGTGTCCCTAGAGTGTTAATCAGTGATGGGGGCACTCACTTCTGCAATAAACAGCTTTACTCTGCCATGGTTCGGTATGGAATTCGCCACAAAGTGGCCACACCATATCATCCACAAACCAATGGGCAAGCTGAAGTGTCTAACAGAGAATTAAAGAGAATCCTGGAACGGACAGTAAATACCTGTAGAAAGGATTGGGCAAGGAGCTTGGATGTTGCTCTGTGGGCTTACAGAACAGCATTCAAGACCCCTATAGGGACCTCTCCATACCAACTCGTGTATGGTAAGGCATGCCACTTGCCCGTGGAACTGGAACATAAGACCTACTGGGCAACCAGATTCCTAAACTTTGATGCCAAATTAGCAGGAGAAAAACGATTGCTCCAGCTAAATGAGCTAGAGGAATTCAGATCCACAGCTTTCGAAAATGCCAAGCTTTATAAAGAAAAATAAAAAAAATGGCATGACAGAAAGCTGTCATCTAGAATCTTTGAACCAGGACAGAAGGTCCTGTTGTTTAACTCTAGACTCAGGCTATTCCCCGGGAAACTGAAATCCCGGTGGAGGGGACCATACGTGATTACAAGTGTGTCACCATATGGTTATGTGGAGCTTCAAGATATTGATTCTGATAAGAAGTTCATTGTCAATGAACAGAGAATCAAGCATTATCTTGAAGGCAACATTGAGCAAGAATGCTCAAGGCTGAAGCTAGATTAAAAGCTCAGCAAGGTCCAACTAAAGACAATAAAGAAGCGCTTGCTGGGAGGCAACCCAGCCATGGGGCATCAATCCTCTAAGCATTTTTGCCCTATTTTTATTTTTATTTGTTTATATAAAGTTCACTGACACTAAGGTACAGATTCATTTGTATAAGTTTACAGGGTTACAGAAGGAATCGACACACAAAACAGAGTAAAAGAGCTCAATGGCAAGAAAACACCAGTAAAGGGGCATTTTGGGCGTTCAGCGCCCAAAATGGGCATCCACTGGGCGCTGAACGCCAGTAATGGTAGCATCTGGGCGTTCAACGCCAGAAATGGCCACCCACTGGGCGTTGAACGCCAGTAATGGCAGCAACTGGGCGCTGAACGCCCAGGAGATCAGCATTTGGGCGCTGAACGCCCAAAACAAGCAGTGTTTGGGCGTTCAAACGCCAGGAAGACAGGGAGGAGCCAAATCCATTTGTCCCACACGTATTTCCATTTTAATTTCAAATTTTATGCTTCAATGCATGATTTTTACATGAACATGTCAAGAACCCTGGTTTCTAAAATCCCTAATTTCTAAAAATCCATCTTTCCAAATTCAATCCAACTCTTTTCAAAATCTTTTCTGAAAACAAATCTATCTTTTTCACTCAAAAATCTTTTCAACTAATCCATATCTTTTTCAAATATCCATATTATCTTTTTCAAAATTCAGAGTTATCTTTTTCAAAAATCTATCATATCTTTTCAAAATTAAACTCTATCTTCTATCTTATCTTTTTCAACTCAATCTTTTTATCTTATCTCTTCCATTTTTTTCGAAAAGCCACCCCCCCACCCCTTTAAAATTGGGTTCGGCCTCCCCCTCCTCCATCAACAAGTGCACCTCGATCTCCTTCTATCCCTCTCCTTTCTTTTCTTTTGCTTGAGGACAAGCAAACCTCTAAGTTTGGTGTGTTTTTCCGA
Organism: Arachis ipaensis; assembly: GCF_059453495.1. Taxonomy (NCBI): domain Eukaryota; kingdom Viridiplantae; phylum Streptophyta; class Magnoliopsida; order Fabales; family Fabaceae; genus Arachis; species Arachis ipaensis. The sequence continues at coordinate 84,540,087 of NC_142444.1, forward strand.
GATCACTAAGATCATGGCTCCCAAAGGAAAACAATCCACTCCAAGAGGCAAGAAAGAGAGCGTTCCAAAACCACTTTGGAATCAAGGGAAGTTCTTATCTAAAGAACATTCAGACCATTATCTTAAAGTAATGGGTCTGAGATCAGTGATCCCGGAAGTTAGATTCGATCTGAAAGAAGACGAATATCCGGAGATCCAGGAGCAAATTCGAATCAGGAACTGGGAAGTCCTAGCTAATCCTAAAACGAAAATAGGAAGGAACATGGTCCAGGAGTTCTATGCTAATATGTGGCAGACTGACAAGCAAAGACTATCTGGAACTGCCTGCTACGAATTTCGGACCATGGTCAGGGGAAAGATTGTTCATACCACCCCTGACAAGATCAGAGAGATATTAAAGCTACCTCAGCTAAAGGATGATCCAGACTCCTTCAACAGGAGGATGATGAGAGCAGACATTGGCCTGGATAAGATTCTAGAGGACATATGTATCCCTGGAGCCAGGTGGACCACCAACACAAAGGGCGTCCCAAATCAACTCAAGAGGGAGGATCTCAAACCAGTTGCCAGAGGATGGCTGGACTTCATTGGGCGTTCTCTGTTGCCCACTAGCAACCGTTCTGAAGTCACAGTTAAAAGAGCAGTGATGATTCATTGCATCATGATGGGAAAGGAAGTGGAGGTTCATCAGCTAATTTCAATTGAGCTCTATAAGATTGCTAACAAAAATTCAAAAGAGGCCAGGTTGGCTTATCCAAGCGTGATTTCTCTGCTCTGCAAGGACACTGGAGTCAAGATGGGAATAACTGAATATATCCTAATTGAAAAGTCAATCACCAAAGCAGCTATGGAGCAAATAATAAAACAACAGAAGGAACACAGTCAAATGCTGACCCATATGTTTAAAGAACAAGAGGAGCAGGGACGTGACTTAAGGGAACTGAAGCGCCAAAAGTCTTCTGTAATACCAAGCATCCCAAGGATCAGAGGAACCCCCATACCCCCAGAATAAAGGTTGTTAATTTCCAATTTCTGCCTTAACTCTGTGACAGTGTCCTTATAAAATAGTTTACCTTAGAAGTCATATAATAGTAATTAGTATCTATTTGATTTTATCTCCAATTAAGCTATAGTTTATTTTTCTCATCATCATTAAACATGAATAAAATAGTAGATCTTTTGAATAAGAAGCAATAAAATTTCGAGTTTAATAAAAGAAATTCTAATTGGTTAAATGTGGTGGCAATGCTTTCTGTCTTCTGAATGAATGCTTGAACAGTGCATATGTCTTTTGAATTTGTTGTTTAAGACTGTTAAATATGTTGGCTCTTGAAAGAATGATGAACATGAGACATGTTATTGATAATCTGAAAATCATAAAAATGATTCTTGAAGCAAGAAAAAGCAGCAAAGAACAAAGCTTGCAGAAAAAAAAAAAAGCAAGCAGAAAAAGCCAAAAGCTCTTAAAACCAAAAGGCAAGGGCAAATAAAAAGGATCCCAAGGCTTTGAGCATCAGTGGATAGGAGGGCCTAAAGGACTAAAATCCTGGTCTAAGCGGCTAAACCAAGCTGTCCCTAACCATGTGCTTGTGGCGTGCAGGTGTCAAGTGAAAACTTGAGACTGAGCGGTTAAAGTCAAGGTCCAAAGCAAAAGGAAGAGTGTGCTTAAGAACTCTGGACACCGCTAATTGGGGACTTTAGCAAAGCTGAGTCACAATCTGAAAAGGTTCACCCAGTTATGTGTCTGTGGCATTTATGTATCCGGTAGTAATACTGGAAAACAAAGTGCTTAGGGCCACGGCCAAGACTCATAAAGAAGCTGTGTTCAAGAATCATCACACTGAACTAAGAGAATCAATAACACTATCTGAATTCTGAGTTCCTATAGATGCCAATGACTCTGAGCTTCAATGGATAAAGTGAGATGCCAAAACTGTTCAGAAGCAAAAAGCTACTAGTCCCGCTCATCAAATTAGGATCTGAGCTTCAATCAAAAACTCTGAGATATTATTGCTTCTCAACCTATTAGTCTTCTATTTTATTTGTCTAGTTGCTTGAGGACAAGCAACAATTTAAGTTTGGTGTTGTGATGAGCGGATATTTTATACGCTTTTTGGGGATAATTTCATATAGTTTTAAGTATGTTTTAGTTAGTTTTTAGTCTATTTCTATTATTTTTTAGGAAAAATTCATATTTCTGGACTTTACTATGAGTTGTGTGTTTTTCTGTAATTTCAGGTATTTTTCTGGCTGAAATTGAAGGAGCTGAGCAAAAATCTGATTCAGGCTGAAAAAGGACTGCTGATGCTGTTGGATTCTGACCTCCCTGCACTCAAAGTGGATTTGCTGGAGCTACAGAACTCGACATGGCGTGCTTCTAATTGCGTTGGAAAGTAGACATCCAGGGCTTTCCAGCAATATATAATAGTCTATACTTTTCACAAGAATAGACGACGTAAACTGGCGTTCAACGCCAGTCCTCTGCCCAATTCTGGCGTCCAGCGCCAGAAAAGGATCAAAAGCTGGAGTTGAACGCCCAAACTGGCATAAAAACTGGCGTTCAACTCCACAAATGGCCTCTGCACGTGAATTGCTTAAGTCTCAGCTCCAGCACACACCAAGTGGGCCCCAGCACACACCAAGTGGGCCCCAGAAGTGGATCTCTGCATCATCCATCATAGTTTATCCAATTTTTGTAAACCTAGGCTACTAGTTTAGTATTTAAACAACTTTTAGAGACTTATTTTGTATCTCATGACTTTTCAGATCTAAACTTTGTATTCTCTGACGGCATGAGTCTCTAAACCCCATTGTTGGGGGTGAGGAGCTCTGCTGTGTCTCGATGAATTAATGCAAGTATTTCTGTTTTCCATTCAAACACGCTTGTTCCTATCTAAGATGTTCATTCGCGCTTAACTGTGATGGAGGTGATGAGCTGTGACACTCATCACCTTCCTCAAATCATGAACGTGTGCCTGACAACCACCTCCGTTCTATATACGATTGAATGAGTATCTCTTAGATTCCTTAATCAGAATCTCCGTGGTATAAGCTAGAACTGATGGCAGCATTCATGAGAATCCGGAAAGTCTAAACCTTGTCTGTGGTATTCCGAGTAGGATTCAAGGATTGAATGACTGTGACGAGCTTCAAACTCTTGAAGGCTGGGCGTTAGTGACAGACGCAAAAGGATAGTAACTCCTATTCCAACCGGATCGAGAACCAACCGGTGATTAGCCGTGCTGTGACAGAGCGCGTGAGCGTAGTTTTCACTGGGAGGACGGAAGGTAGCCATTGACAACGGTGATCCACCAACACACAGCTTGCCATAGGAGGACGTGCGTGCGTGAATCAGAAGACAGAGGAAAGCAGAGATTCAGAAGATAAAGCATCTCCAAAACTCCAACATATTCTCCATTACTGCATAACAAGTAACCTTTAATTTATGCTCTCTCAGTTATTCACAATTCAACTGATAAACATAATTGACTTCCTGACTAAGATTTACAAGATAACCATAGATTGCTTCAAACCAACAATCTCCGTGGGATTCGACCCTTACTCACGTAAGGTATTATTTGGACGACCCAGTGCACTTGCTGGTTAGTGGTACGCGTTGTGAAAAGTGTGATTCACAATTCGTGCACCAAGTTTTTGGCGCCGTTGCCGGGGATTGTTCGTGTTTGGACAACTAACGGTTTATTTTGTTGCTTAGATTAGGAAAATTTTTTCTTTTTTTGGTTTAGAGTCTTTTATTTTTTATCCCTTGTTAAAACACTTTAAATTAATAGCTCAGTTAATTAGAACGTGGTGTTTATGTTCATGATAATTGGCTATCATATTTTTTAAAACCTTTTTCAAAAATAATTTTTCTATTAAATCCTGTGCCAAACTTTAAGTTTGGTGTTCTTTCTTCATGTTCTTGTGTTCTTGTGAGTCTTCAAAGTGTTCTTGAGTTTTCCTTGTGTCTTGATCTTAAAATTTTTAAGTTTGGTGTTCCTTGGTGTTTTCCCTCCAAAATTTTCAAAAACAAGGAGCATTAGATCTAAAAATTTTAAATCTTGTACTATCTTATTGTTTTTCTCTCTCCTCACTAAATTCAAAAATATCTTTTCAAAATATCTCTTCTAACTTCCTAACTTCTTATCTTTTCAAAATTTGTTTCAACTAACCAACTAACTTTTTGTTTGTTTCTCAACTTTTTCAAAACTACCTAACTAACTCTCTCTCTCTCTAATTTTCAAAAATATCTTCCCTCTTTTTCAAAAATTTCTTTTTTAACTAATTAATTTTTATTTTTTTTATAAAAAAAAAATTTAATTTCAAAATTCAAATTATTTTTAGTTATTTTATTTTATTTAAGTATTTACTTCTTATAAAATAAAATAAATAAAAAGATAAATCAGTCCAAGTTATATCCATATATCCATCATGGACATAAGTGGAAATGAACAGTCCAGGAGGACTCTGGGGTCATATTCTAACCCCTCTACTGCTTCATATGGGAGTAGTATATACATACCCTCCATTGGAGTTAGTAGCTTTGAGTTGAATCCTCAGCTCATTATCATGGTGCAGCAAAGTTGCCAGTATTCCGGTCTTCCACAGGAAGAACCTACAGAGTTTCTGGCACAATTTTTACAAATTGCTGACACAGTACATGATAAGGAAATAGATCAGGATGTCTACAGACTATTACTGTTTCCATTTGCTGTAAAAGATCAAGCTAAGAGGTGGTTAAATAACCAACCTAAAGCCAGCATAAGAACATGGAAACAGCTGACAGAAAAATTCCTGAATCAGTATTTTCCTCCAAAAAGGATGACACAGCTAAGGCTGGACATCCAAGGCTTTAAACAAGGAGATAATGAATCTCTTTATGATGCCTGGGAGAGATACAGAGAGATGCTACGAAAATGCCCCTCTGAAATGTTTTCAGAGTGGGTTCAGTTAGACATCTTCTACTATGGGCTTGCAGAAGGAGCTCAGATGTCTCTAGATTACTCAGCTGGTGGATCTATCCATATGAGAAAGACAATTGAAGAGGCTCAAGAGCTCATTGATACAGTTGCCAGGAATCAGCATCTGTATCTAAGCAGCAACCCTTCCATGAATGAAGAGGTTAAAACAGTAACTGCTGAATTCAGTTCTGTAAAACAAGCTGCTGAATTCAATCAGCAATTGGATTTTCTAACAAAGCAGCTAGCTGAATTCAAGGACAGGCTACAGGAGACAAGGATAGCTAATATACATATAGACGAACAGTTTAAACAAACAAAGCAGCAGCTATCAAAGCAAATAGCAGAAGAATGCCAAGCAGTTCAATTAAGAAGTGGGAAAACATTAAATACCCCACCTCAAGGCATCAAAAATTCAAGAAATGAGCGACCCACCAAAGATTCACCTGAGGACAGTAAGAGCCCAGGGAAAAATAATTCTGGCACTAAAACGCCAGAAAATGGGTGGAAGGCTGGCGCTGAACGCCCAGACCATGCCCAAAACTGGCGTTCAGCGCCAGAAACAAGGCAGGATTGGCGTTCAACGCCAGAAATGGGCAAGAATCTGGCGTTGAACGCCCAAATGGGGCAGAATCCAACGTTGAACGCCCAAAATGGGTACATTTCTGGCGTTCAGGCGCCAGGAACAGACAGTGAGCTGGCGTCTAACGTCACTCCAGCTTCTGACTCTGGCACTCAATTGCCAGTGAGGGATCAGACACACACAAGTGCTGATAACAACCCCTCTAAAAAGGCTTCTTTAACCACTAAGGTTGAGGAATATAAAGCCAAGATACCTTATCCTCAAAAACTCCGGAAAGAGGAGCAGGATAAGCAATTTGCTCGCTTTGCAGATTATCTAAGGACTCTTGAAATAAAGATTCCATTTGCAGAGGCACTTGAGCAAATACCTTCTTATGCCAAGTTCATGAAAGAGATCTTGAGTCATAAAAAGGAGTGGAGAGAAACAGAAAGAGTTATCCTCACTGAAGAATGCAGTGCAGTCATTCTGAAAAGCTTTCCTGAAAAGCTTAAAGACCCTGGGAGTTTTCTGATACCATGCATATTAGAAGGTGATTGCAGCAAGATAGCTTTATGCGATCTTGGGGCAAGCATCAACCTGATACCTGCATCTACTATCAGGAAGCTTGGCTTAACTGAAGAAGTTAAACCAACCCGGATATGTCTCCAACTTGCTGATGGTTCCACTAAATACCCATCAGGCGTGATTGAGGACATGATTGTCAGAGTTGGGCCATTCGCCTTTCCCATTGACTTTGTTGTGCTGGAAATGGAGGAGCACAAGAGTGCTACTCTCATCCTAGGAAGACCCTTCCTAGCAACTGGACGATCCCTCATTGACGTCCAACAGGGGGAAATAACCCTGAGAGTCAACGATGATGAGTTCAAGTTGAACGCTGTCAAAGCCATGCAGCATCCAGACACATCAACAGACTGCATGAAAGTTGATCTCATTGACTCTTTGGTAGAAGAGATCAACATGGCTGAGAGTCTCGAATCAGAGTTGGAAGACATCTTTAAAGATGTTCAGCCTGATTTGGAGGATTCAGGGGACATGAAAGAGCCTCTGAACTTTTTTCTGAAAGAGGAAAAACCCCCTAAACCCGAGCTCAAGCCACTACCACCATCCTTGAAATATGCATTTCTGGGAGAAGGTGACACTTTTCCAGTGATCATAAGCTCTGCTTTAAATTCATAGGAAGAGGAAGCACTTATTCAAGTGCTAAGGACACACAAGACAGCTCTTGGGTGGTCCATAGGTGACCTTAAGGGCATAAGCCCAGCTAGATGCATGCACAAAATCCTATTGGAGGACAATGCCAAACCAGTGGTTCAACCACAGAGGCGGCTAAATCCAGCCATGAAGGAAGTGGTGCAGAAAGAGGTCACCAAGTTACTAGAGGCTGGGATTATTTATCCTATTTCTGATAGCCCCTGGGTGAGCCCTGTTCAAGTCGTCCCAAAAAAGGGAGGCATGACAGTGATTCATAATGAAAAAAATGAACTGGTTCCCACAAGAACAGTTACAGGGTGGCGCATGTGTATTGACTACAGAAGGCTCAATACAGCCACCAGAAAGGGTCATTTTCCTTTACCATTCATAGACCAGATGCTAGAGAGACTAGCAGGTCATGATTATTACTGCTTTTTGGATGACTATTCAGGCTATAACCAGATTGCAGTGGATCCCCAGGATCAAGAGAAAACAGCATTCACATGCCCATCTGGAGTGTTTGCTTATAGAAGGATGCCATTTGGGCTATGTAATGCGCCTGCAACCTTCCAGAGATGCATGCTCTCTATTTTCTCTGACATGGTGGAAAAATTTCTGGAAGTCTTCATGGATGACTTCTCAGTATATGGAGACTCATTCAGCTCCTGTCTTGATCACCTGAAACTTGTTCTGAAAAGATGCCAAGAAACCAACCTAGTTTTAAACTGGGAAAAGTGTCACTTCATGGTGACTGAAGGAATCGTTCTTGGGCATAAAATCTCAAACAAGGGAATAGAGGTGGATCAAGCAAAAATAGAGGTAATTGAAAAATTACCACCACCTGCCAATGTTAAGGCAATCAGAAGCTTTCTGGGGCATGCAGGATTCTATAGGAGGTTTATAAAGGATTTTTCAAAAATCGCAAAACCTCTAAGCAATCTGCTAGCTGCTGACACGCCATTTGTGTTTGACACAGCATGCCTGCAGGCATTTGAAACGCTGAAAGCTAAGCTGGTCACAGCACCAGTTATTTCTGCACCAGACTGGACATTGCCATTTGAGTTAATGTGTGATGCCAGTGATCATGCCATTGGTGCAGTATTGGGACAGAGGCATGACAAGCTTCTGCATGTCATTTATTATGCCAGTCGCGTTCTAAATGATGCCCAGAAAAATTACACAACCACAGAAAAAGAACTACTTGCAGTGGTTTACGCCATTGACAAGTTCAGATCATACTTAGTAGGATCAAAAGTGATTGTGTATACTGACCATGCTGCTCTTAAATATCTACTCACAAAGCAGGATTCAAAACCCAGGCTCATCAGATGGGTATTGCTTCTGCAAGAGTTTGATATAGAAATAAGAGACAGAAAAGGGACAGAGAACCAAGTGGCTGATCATCTGTCCCGGATAGAGCCAGTGGAAGGGACGTCCCTCCCCTTTCTTGAGATCTCTGAGACGTTCCCTGATGAGCATCTATTTGCCATCCAGGAAGCACCATGGTTTGCCGATATTGCAAACTATAAAGCTGCACGGTTCATACCCAAGGAGTACAATAGAATACAAAAGAAGAAATTAGTCACTGATGCAAAGTACTACTTGTGGGATGAACCCTATCTCTTTAAGAGATGTGCAGACGAAATTATCCGTAGGTGTGTCCCCAGAGAGGAAGCACAGAGGATCCTATGGCATTGCCACGGATCTCAATATGGAGGCCATTTCGGAGGTGAGCGAACAGCCACCAAGGTCCTCCAATGTGGCTTCTATTGGCCCACACTCTATAAAGATTCCCGAGAGTTTGTACGTAATTGTGACAGTTGCCAAAGAGCTGGTAATCTGCCTCATGGTTACGCCATGCCTCAACAAGGAATCTTGGAAATTGAGTTGTTTGACGTATGGGGAATTGACTTCATGGGACCTTTTCCACCATCATATTCAAACACTTATATTCTGGTGGCAGTTGACTATGTATCAAAATGGGTTGAGGCTATTGCCACACCCACCAATGATACTAAAACAGTGCTGAAGTTCCTCCAGAAACATATCTTTAGCAGGTTTGGTGTCCCTAGAGTGTTAATCAGTGATGGGGGCACTCAGAAAGCACCATATCCAAAAGAATGATATAAAGAGTTAAGTTGAAAACCAAAAGAAGTCAGTCGATTAAACAGGTTAAAGTTAGAAATCAGTTTGAAAATCAGTGATATGGTGATTACTAACTCAATTCGAAAGGAATGCACAAAATAGGGATGTAAGCACGTTCACAATCATGAATTGTAACAAGTCATTGATGATGAAATATGATATAGCTAGAAAGCAACAAATGTGAAACAAACCATCAATCAATGCAAGGATCACTAGTAATGTTGGTGAAATCAAAACCTTGAGAAACAAGTAAATCAAGCACATTTAACACCAATTCTAGCAATGCAAAACAAGGTAAATTTAAGGATTATGGTTAAGAAAAATTCGGCAGCATTTCAGCAATATATTGGCTATTTTCCAAATTTAAACAGTCAAAGCAGATTCCATATGAATTCATCAACAATTAGAAACACAAAATCATATATATGAGTTCATATGGATGTAACAGATAGCCAATAGTTCAGCAACAAAACAATTCAAACAGCACAGAGAGCAGAAGCAGTTGCTTCAATCAGCATTTCCTTCACCAATCCATCACAAGTAAGCAGCATTAACAAATTACATGAACACAGAGCAATACAGCAAAATAGAGCAATTTCACATAGCAGCAAAAACTCAAACAAGCTTAAATCCACTACTCAGCCCAGATTCGCTAACCACCTAAATCAAACTAAACTAACTAACTAAGCTAATTCTAACTACACTAATGGAATTACAGTAAACAGTAGAAAGGATGCAGAACAGGGCAAGCAGGAACCTGGGGTGCAGAAACTGAACGGGGAAAATGAGAGGAAGGTGAAGTAGAGTGGTGGTTCGACGTCGCTGTGAAGTGAAGCTCGCGCCGGCGACAATGGTGGTAGCGGTGGCGCTGGGGGGGTGCTGAGGCTGTGAGAGCGAGCAGAGACAGAGAGGGGTGGAGTGGAGGAGAGAAAGGGAGTGAGGAGGAGGGAGTTGGTGACGACGGCGGCGATGGTCCCAGGTCACTCACCGGAGGGCAGCCGGTGGTGGGTTGCTCAGAGGTTGGAGGTTGAAGATGGAGGGAGAGAAGAAATGGAACGTTGGGGGGGGGGTTTGCATGAGTGCACTAGGGATTTGCGTCTCTGGTTAAATGGGGTTTTTGAATCCACGCGCGCGCGCATCGTGCGCGTCCGCGTGGGTGATAGAAATAGGGAGGTGGTGCGGGGGCGCCATACGCGCCTACGCGTATATGGACGAGTTAAGGAAAACAATCCACTCCAAGAGGCAAGAAAGAGAGCGTTCCAAAACCACTTTGGAATCAAGGGAAGTTCTTATCCAATGAACATTCAGACCATTATCTTAAAGTAATGGGTCTGAGATCAGTGATCCCGGAAGTTAGATTCGATCTGAAAGAAGACGAATATCCGGAGATCCAGGAGCAAATTCGAATCAGGAACTGGGAAGTCCTAGCTAATCCTAAAACGAAAATAGGAAGGAACATGGTCCAGGAGTTCTATGCTAATATGTGGCAGACTGACAAGCAAAGACTATCTGGAACTGCCTGCTACGAATTTCGGACCATGGTCAGGGGAAAGATTGTTCATACCACCCCTGACAAGATCAGAGAGATATTAAAGCTACCTCAGCTAAAGGATGATCCAGACTCCTTCAACAGGAGGATGATGAGAGCAGACATTGGCCTGGATAAGATTCTAGAGGACATATGTATCCCTGGAGCCAGGTGGACCACCAACACAAAGGGCGTCCCAAATCAACTCAAGAGGGAGGATCTCAAACCAGTTGCCAGAGGATGGCTGGACTTCATTGGGCGTTCTCTGTTGCCCACTAGCAACCGTTCTGAAGTCACAGTTAAAAGAGCAGTGATGATTCATTGCATCATGATGGGAAAGGAAGTGGAGGTTCATCAGCTAATTTCAATTGAGCTCTATAAGATTGCTAACAAAAATTCAAAAGAGGCCAGGTTGGCTTATCCAAGCGTGATTTCTCTGCTCTGCAAGGACACTGGAGTCAAGATGGGAATAACTGAATATATCCTAATTGAAAAGTCAATCACCAAAGCAGCTATGGAGCAAATAATAAAACAACAGAAGGAACACAGTCAAATGCTGACCCATATGTTTAAAGAACAAGAGGAGCAGGGACGTGACTTAAGGGAACTGAAGCGCCAAAAGTCTTCTGTAATACCAAGCATCCCAAGGATCAGAGGAACCCCCATACCCCCAGAATAAAGGTTGTTAATTTCCAATTTCTGCCTTAACTCTGTGACAGTGTCCTTATAAAATAGTTTACCTTAGAAGTCATATAATAGTAATTAGTATCTATTTGATTTTATCTCCAATTAAGCTATAGTTTATTTTTCTCATCATCATTAAACATGAATAAAATATTAGATCTTTTGAATAAGAAGCAATAAAATTTCGAGTTTAATAAAAGAAATTCTAATTGGTTAAATGTGGTGGCAATGCTTTCTGTCTTCTGAATGAATGCTTGAACAGTGCATATGTCTTTTGAATTTGTTGTTTAAGACTGTTAAATATGTTGGCTCTTGAAAGAATGATGAACATGAGACATGTTATTGATAATCTGAAAATCATAAAAATGATTCTTGAAGCAAGAAAAAGCAGCAAAGAACAAAGCTTGCAGAAAAAAAAAAAGCAAGCAGAAAAAGCCAAAAGCTCTTAAAACCAAAAGGCAAGGGCAAATAAAAAGGATCCCAAGGCTTTGAGCATCAGTGGATAGGAGGGCCTAAAGGACTAAAATCCTGGTCTAAGCGGCTAAACCAAGCTGTCCCTAACCATGTGCTTGTGGCGTGCAGGTGTCAAGTGAAAACTTGAGACTGAGCGGTTAAAGTCAAGGTCCAAAGCAAAAGGAAGAGTGTGCTTAAGAACTCTGGACACCGCTAATTGGGGACTTTAGCAAAGCTGAGTCACAATCTGAAAAGGTTCACCCAGTTATGTGTCTATGGCATTTATGTATCCGGTAGTAATACTGGAAAACAAAGTGCTTAGGGCCACGGCCAAGACTCATAAAGAAGCTGTGTTCAAGAATCATCACACTGAACTAAGAGAATCAATAACACTATCTGAATTCTGAGTTCCTATAGATGCCAATCACTCTGAGCTTCAATGGATAAAGTGAGATGCCAAAACTGTTCAGAAGCAAAAAGCTACTAGTCCCGCTCATCAAATTAGGATCTGAGCTTCAATCAAAAACTCTGAGATATTATTGCTTCTCAACCTATTAGTCTTCTATTTTATTTGTCTAGTTGCTTGAGGACAAGCAACAATTTAAGTTTGGTGTTGTGATGAGCGGATATTTTATACGCTTTTTGGGGATAATTTCATATAGTTTTAAGTATGTTTTAGTTAGTTTTTAGTCTATTTCTATTAGTTTTTAGGAAAAATTCATATTTCTGGACTTTACTATGAGTTGTGTGTTTTTCTGTAATTTCAGGTATTTTTCTGGCTGAAATTGAAGGAGCTGAGCAAAAATCTGATTCAGGCTGAAAAAGGACTGCTGATGCTGTTGGATTCTGACCTCCCTGCACTCAAAGTAGATTTTCTGGAGCTACAGAACTCGAAATGGCGTGCTTCTAATTGCGTTGGAAAGTAGACATCCAGGGCTTTCCAGAAATATATAATAGTCCATACTTTTCACAAGAATAGACGACGTAAACTGGCGTTCAACGCCAGTCCTCTGCCCAATTCTGGCGTCCAGCGCCAGAAAAGAATCAAAAGCTGGAGTTGAACGCCCAAACTGGCATAAAAACTGGCGTTCAACTCCACAAATGGCCTCTGCACGTGAATTGCTTAAGTCTCAGCTCCAGCACACACCAAGTGGGCCCCAGCACACACCAAGTGGGCCCCAGAAGTGGATCTCTGCATCATCCATCATAGTTTATCCAATTTTTGTAAACCTAGGCTACTAGTTTAGTATTTAAACAACTTTTAGAGACTTATTTTGTATCTCATGACTTTTCAGATCTAAACTTTGTATTCTCTGACGGCATGAGTCTCTAAACCCCATTGTTGGGGGTGAGGAGCTCTGCTGTGTCTCGATGAATTAATGCAAGTATTTCTGTTTTCCATTCAAACACGCTTGTTCCTATCTAAGATGTTCATTCGCGCTTAACTGTGATGGAGGTGATGAGCTGTGACACTCATCACCTTCCTCAAATCATGAACGTGTGCCTGACAACCATCTCCGTTCTATATACGATTGAATGAGTATCTCTTAGATTCCTTATTCAGAATCTCCGTGGTATAAGCTAGAACTGATGGCAGCATTCATGAGAATCCGGAAAGTCTAAACCTTGTCTGTGGTATTCCGAGTAGGATTCAAGGATTGAATGACTGTGACGAGCTTCAAACTCTTGAAGGCTGGGCGTTAGTGACAGACGCAAAAGGATAGTAACTCCTATTCCAACCGGATCGAGAACCAACCGGTGATTAGCCGTGCTGTGACAGAGCGCGTGAGCGTAGTTTTCACTGGGAGGACGGAAGGTAGCCATTGACAACGGTGATCCACCAACACACAGCTTGCCATAGGAGGACGTGCGTGCGTGAATCAGAAGACAGAGGAAAGCAGAGATTCAGAAGATAAAGCATCTCCAAAACTCCAACATATTCTCCATTACTGCATAACAAGTAACCTTTAATTTATGCTCTCTCAGTTATTCACAATTCAACTGATAAACATAATTGACTTCCTGACTAAGATTTACAAGATAACCATAGATTGCTTCAAACCAACAATCTCCGTGGGATTCGACCCTTACTCACGTAAGGTATTATTTGGACGACCCAGTGCACTTGCTGGTTAGTGGTACGCGTTGTGAAAAGTGTGATTCACAATTCGTGCACCAAGTTTTTGGCGCCGTTGCCGGGGATTGTTCGTGTTTGGACAACTAACGGTTTATTTTGTTGCTTAGATTAGGAAAATTTTTTCTTTTTTGGTTTAGAGTCTTTTATTATTTATCCCTTGTTAAAACACTTTAAATTAATAGCTCAGTTAATTAGAACGTGGTGTTTATGTTCATGATAATTGGCTATCATATTTTTTAAAACCTTTTTCAAAAATAATTTTTCTATTAAATCCTGTGCCAAACTTTAAGTTTGGTGTTCTTTCTTCATGTTCTTGTGTTCTTGTGAGTCTTCAAAGTGTTCTTGAGTTTTCCTTGTGTCTTGATCTTAAAATTTTTAAGTTTGGTGTTCCTTGGTGTTTTCCCTCCAAAATTTTCAAAAACAAGGAGCATTAGATCTAAAAATTTTAAATCTTGTACTATCTTATTGTTTTTCTCTCTCCTCACTAAATTCAAAAATATCTTTTCAAAATATCTCTTCTAACTTCCTAACTTCTTATCTTTTCAAAATTTGTTTCAACTAACCAACTAACTTTTTGTTTGTTTCTCAACTTTTTCAAAACTACCTAACTAACTCTCTCTCTCTCTAATTTTCGAAAATATCTTCCCTCTTTTTCAAAAATTTCTTTTTTAACTAATTAATTTTTATTTTTTTTATAAAAAAAAAATTTAATTTCAAAATTCAAATTCTTTTTAGTTATTTTATTTTATTTAAGTATTTACTTCTTATAAAATAAAATAAATAAAAAGATAAATCAGTCCAAGTTATATCCATATATCCATCATGGACATAAGTGGAAATGAACAGTCCAGGAGGACTCTGGGGTCATATTCTAACCCCTCTACTGCTTCATATGGGAGTAGCATATGCATACCCTCCATTGGAGTTAGTAGCTTTGAGTTGAATCCTCAGCTCATTATCATGGTGCAGCAAAGTTGCCAGTATTCCGGTCTTCCACAGGAAGAACCTACAGAGTTTCTGGCACAATTTTTACAAATTGCTGACACAGTACATGATAAGGAAATAGATCAGGATGTCTACAGACTATTACTGTTTCCATTTGCTGTAAAAGATCAAGCTAAGAGGTGGTTAAATAACCAACCTAAAGCCAGCATAAGAACATGGAAACAGCTGACAGAAAAATTCCTGAATCAGTATTTTCCTCCAAAAAGGATGACACAGCTAAGGCTGGACATCCAAGGCTTTAAACAAGGAGATAATGAATCTCTTTATGATGCCTGGGAGAGATACAGAGAGATGCTACGAAAATGCCCCTCTGAAATGTTTTCAGAGTGGGTTCAGTTAGACATCTTCTACTATGGGCTTGCAGAAGGAGCTCAGATGTCTCTAGATTACTCAGCTGGTGGATCTATCCATATGAGAAAGACAATTGAAGAGGCTCAAGAGCTCATTGATACAGTTGCCAGGAATCAGCATCTGTATCTAAGCAGCAACCCTTCCATGAATGAAGAGGTTAAAACAGTAACTGCTGAATTCAGTTCTGTAAAACAAGCTGCTGAATTCAATCAGCAATTGGATTTTCTAACAAAGCAGCTAGCTGAATTCAAGGACAGGCTACAGGAGACAAGGATAGCTAATATACATATAGACGAACAGTTTAAACAAACAAAGCAGCAGCTATCAAAGCAAATAGCAGAAGAATGCCAAGCAGTTCAATTAAGAAGTGGGAAAACATTAAATACCCCACCTCAAGGCATCAAAAATTCAAGAAATGAGCGACCCACCAAAGATTCACCTGAGGACAGTAAGAGCCCAGGGAAAAATAATTCTGGCACTAAAACGCCAGAAAATGGGTGGAAGGCTGGCGCTGAACGCCTAGACCATGCCCAAAACTGGCGTTCAGCGCCAGAAACAAGGCAGGATTGGCGTTCAACGCCAGAAATGGGCAAGAATCTGGCGTTGAACGCCCAAATGGGGCAGAATCCAGCGTTGAACACCCAAAATGGGTACATTTCTGGCGTTCAGGCGCCAGGAACAGACAGTGAGCTGGCGTCTAACGTCACTCCAGCTTCTGACTCTGGCACTCAATTGCCAGTGAGGGATCAGACACACACAAGTGCTGATAACAACCCCTCTAAAAAGGCTTCTTTAACCACTAAGGTTGAGGAATATAAAGCCAAGATACCTTATCCTCAAAAACTCCGGAAAGAGGAGCAGGATAAGCAATTTGCTCGCTTTGCAGATTATCTAAGGACTCTTGAAATAAAGATTCCATTTGCAGAGGCACTTGAGCAAATACCTTCTTATGCCAAGTTCATGAAAGAGATCTTGAGTCATAAAAAGGAGTGGAGAGAAACAGAAAGAGTTCTCCTCACTGAAGAATGCAGTGCAGTCATTCTGAAAAGCTTTCCTGAAAAGCTTAAAGACCCTGGGAGTTTTCTGATACCATGCATATTAGAAGGTGATTGCACCAAGACAGCTTTATGCGATCTTGGGGCAAGCATCAACCTGATACCTGCATCTACTATCAGGAAGCTTGGCTTAACTGAAGAAGTTAAACCAACCCGGATATGTCTCCAACTTGCTGATGGTTCCACTAAATACCCATCAGGCGTGATTGAGGACATGATTGTCAGAGTTGGGCCATTCGCCTTTCCCACTGACTTTGTTGTGCTGGAAATGGAGGAGCACAAGAGTGCTACTCTCATCCTAGGAAGACCCTTCCTAGCAACTGGACGATCCCTCATTGACGTCCAACAGGGGGAAATAACCCTGAGAGTCAACGATGATGAGTTCAAGTTGAACGCTATCAAAGCCATGCAGCATCCAGACACATCAACAGACTGCATGAAAGTTGATCTCATTGACTCTTTGGTAGAAGAGATCAACATGGCTGAGAGTCTCGAATCAGAGTTGGAAGACATCTTTAAAGATGTTCAGCCTGATTTGGAGGATTCAGGGGACATGAAAGAGCCTCTGAACTTTCTTCTGAAAGAGGAAAAACCCCCTAAACCCGAGCTCAAGCCACTACCACCATCCTTGAAATATGCATTTCTGGGAGAAGGTGACACTTTTCTAGTGATCATAAGCTCTGCTTTAAATTCACAGGAAGAGGAAGCACTTATTCAAGTGCTAAGGACACACAAGACAGCTCTTGGGTGGTCCATAGGTGACCTTAAGGGCATAAGCCCAGCTAGATGCATGCACAAAATCCTATTGGAGGACAATGCCAAACCAGTGGTTCAACCACAGAGGCGGCTAAATCCAGCCATGAAGGAAGTGGTGCAGAAAGAGGTCACCAAGTTACTAGAGGCTGGGATTATTTATCCTATTTCTGATAGCCCCTGGGTGAGCCCTGTTCAAGTCGTCCCAAAAAAGGGAGGCATGACAGTGATTCATAATGAAAAAAATAAACTGGTTCCCACAAGAACAGTTACAGGGTGGCGCATGTGTATTGACTACAGAAGGCTCAATACAGCCACCAGAAAGGGTCATTTTCCTTTACCATTCATAGACCAGATGCTAGAGAGACTAGCAGGTCATGATTATTACTGCTTTTTGGATGGCTATTCAGGCTATAACCAGATTGCAGTGGATCCCCAGGATCAAGAGAAAACAGCATTCACATGCCCATCTGGAGTGTTTGCTTATAGAAGGATGCCATTTGGGCTATGTAATGCGCCTGCAACCTTCCAGAGATGCATGCTCTCTATTTTCTCTGACATGGTGGAAAAATTTCTGGAAGTCTTCATAGATGACTTCTCAGTATATGGAGACTCATTCAGCTCCTGTCTTGATCACCTGAAACTTGTTCTGAAAAGATGCCAAGAAACCAACCTAGTTTTAAACTGGGAAAAGTGTCACTTCATGGTGACTGAAGGAATCGTTCTTGGGCATAAAATCTCAAACAAGGGAATAGAGGTGGATCAAGCAAAAATAGAGGTAATTGAAAAATTACCACCACCTGCCAATGTTAAGGCAATCAGAAGCTTTCTGGGGCATGCAGGATTCTATAGGAGGTTTATAAAGGATTTTTCAAAAATCGCAAAACCTCTAAGCAATCTGCTAGCTGCTGACACGCCATTTGTGTTTGACACAGCATGCCTGCAGGCGTTTGAAACGCTGAAAGCTAAGCTGGTCACAGCACCAGTTATTTCTGCACCAGACTGGACATTGCCATTTGAGTTAATGTGTGATGCCAGTGATCATGCCATTGGTGCAGTATTGGGACAGAGGCATGACAAGCTTCTGCATGTCATTTATTATGCCAGTCGCGTTCTAAATGATGCCCAGAAAAATTACACAACCACAGAAAAAGAACTACTTGCAGTGGTTTACGCCATTGACAAGTTCAGATCATACTTAGTAGGATCAAAAGTGATTGTGTATACTGACCATGCTGCTCTTAAATATCTACTCACAAAGCAGGATTCAAAACCCAGGCTCATCAGATGGGTATTGCTTCTGCAAGAGTTTGATATAGAAATAAGAGACAGAAAAGGGACAGAGAACCAAGTGGCTGATCATCTATCCCGGATAGAGCCAGTGGAAGGGACGTCCCTCCCCTTTCTTGAGATCTCTGAGACGTTCCCTGATGAGCATCTATTTGCCATCCAGGAAGCACCATGGTTTGCCGATATTGCAAACTATAAAGCTGCACGGTTCATACCCAAGGAGTACAATAGAATACAAAAGAAGAAATTAGTCACTGATGCAAAGTACTACTTGTGGGATGAACCCTATCTCTTTAAGAGATGTGCAGACGAAATTATCCGTAGGTGTGTCCCCAGAGAGGAAGCACAGAGGATCCTATGGCATTGCCACGGATCTCAATATGGAGGCCATTTCGGAGGTGAGCGAACAGCCACCAAGGTCCTCCAATGTGGCTTCTATTGGCCCACACTCTATAAAGATTCCCGAGAGTTTGTACGTAATTGTGACAGTTGCCAAAGAGCTGGTAATCTGCCTTATGGTTACGCCATGCCTCAACAAGGAATCTTGGAAATTGAGTTGTTTGACGTATGGGGAATTGACTTCATGGGACCTTTTCCACCATCATATTCAAACACTTATATTCTGGTGGCAGTTGACTATGTATCAAAATGGGTTGAGGCTATTGCCACACCCACCAATGATACTAAAACAGTGCTGAAGTTCCTCCAGAAACATATCTTTAGCAGGTTTGGTGTCCCTAGAGTGTTAATCAGTGATGGGGGCACTCAGAAAGCACCATATCCAAAAGAATGATATAAAGAGTTAAGTTGAAAACCAAAAGAAGTCAGTCGATTAAACAGGTTAAAGTTAGAAATCAGTTTGAAAATCAGTGATATGGTGATTACTAACTCAATTCGAAAGGAATGCACAAAATAGGGATGTAAGCACGTTCACAATCATGAATTGTAACAAGTCATTGATGATGAAATATGATATAGCTAGAAAGCAACAAATGTGAAACAAACCATCAATCAATGCAAGGATCACTAGTAATGTTGGTGAAATCAAAACCTTGAGAAACAAGTAAATCAAGCACATTTAACACCAATTCTAGCAATGCAAAACAAGGTAAATTTAAGGATTATGGTTAAGAAAAATTCGGCAGCATTTCAGCAATATATTGGCTATTTTCCAAATTTAAACAGTCAAAGCAGATTCCATATGAATTCATCAACAATTAGAAACACAAAATCATATATATGAGTTCATATGGATGTAACAGATAGCCAATAGTTCAGCAACAAAACAATTCAAACAGCACAGAGAGCAGAAGCAGTTGCTTCAATCAGCATTTCCTTCACCAATCCATCACAAGTAAGCAGCATTAACAAATTACATGAACACAGAGCAATACAGCAAAATAGAGCAATTTCACATAGCAGCAAAAACTCAAACAAGCTTAAATCCACTACTCAGCCCAGATTCGCTAACCACCTAAATCAAACTAAACTAACTAACTAAGCTAATTCTAACTACACTAATGGAATTACAGTAAACAGTAGAAAGGATGCAGAACAGGGCAAGCAGGAACCTGGGGTGCAGAAACTAAACGGGGAAAATGAGAGGAAGGTGAAGTAGAGTGGTGGTTCGACGTCGCTGTGAAGTGAAGCTCGCGCCGGCGACAATGGTGGTAGCGGTGGCGCTGGGGGGTGCTGAGGCTGTGAGAGCGAGCAGAGACAGAGAGGGGTGGAGTGGAGGAGAGAAAGGGAGTGAGGAGGAGGGAGTTGGTGACGACGGCGGCGATGGTCCCAGGTCACTCACCGGAGGGCAGCCGGTGGTGGGTTGCTCAGAGGTTGGAGGTTGAAGATGGAGGGAGAGAAGAAATGGAACGTTGGGGGGGGGGGGTTTGCATGAGTGCACTAGGGATTTGCGTCTCTGGTTAAATGGGGTTTTTGAATCCACGCGCGCGCGCATCGTGCGCGTCCGCGTGGGTGATAGAAATAGGGAGGTGGTGCGGGGGCGCCATACGCGCCTACGCGTATATGGACGAGTTAAGGGTTGGCGCGGACGCGTACAGTGCACGTCCGCACGGGTATGCTGGGCCAGAGGCACAAAAGAGGCCCAGAGTTGGCATAACTCTCGGGTCCTTTGGCCTGGGTGATGCTAAAACGCATCGACGCGCGCGCGCATTGTGCACGTTCGCGTGGATGGTATGAGCTTATGGAATGGGCGCAAAGGTGCGAAGTACGCCAATGTGTGTATGAAGAAACAGGAAGTGGCGCGGTGTGCGTCTGCATGGATTGAGACACAGAGTTGGCCCAAAAGTGGCACAACTCTCTGGTCCTTGGCCCAGATAGTTGAAGTGGGCAGCCTACGCGCACGCGCACCTTGCGTTAGCGCGTGGCTTGGATTTTTATTTTTTTTTTAAGAGCATCAAAAGACCTCCTAACTTTCCATCCTTCTCTAAGACTCTAAACTAGCTAAGATGCAATATTAAATGCATTTTGAAACATAAGGGCTTTTTCAGACAACTTGAGAAAACTTGCAATTCAAGCAAAAACTCAATTCCAAGATTCATCTCTTATTAAAGCATAGAATGCATAAACACTTTAGCAAGCAAATGAAAATATAACAAGAAGTAAAGAAACTATATACAATGGAACCCAATTCACTCACTCATTATATCTACAAGAGAATGGAAAGAGTTTACCATGGTGGGGTGTCTCCCACCAAGCACTTTTAGTTTAAGTCCTTAAGTTGGACATTGGGAGGCTTCTTGTCAAGGTGGCTTATGCTTGTATCCATCCTTGAACCTCCAAGAGTGCTTGTCCTTCAATTGGTTGTCAGAAGTTCCAACCTTCTTCATTAAGCTTTGGTGAGGTCCTCTCCAAGACGTGAGCTCCCGAGATTGATTATCATAGGATAATCCAGGATCCCATATCTTGTCCTCGCACCCATCTTCTAGTTGATTGCCTTGACTTTGTCCGGGCGACGAGAAAACAGAATTCTCATGGAAGCACTAAACTACTCTCCTAGACCTATTTAATTGAGCATTACACCAATCCATGCTCTCCAATTTCGAGCTTCCCATCATAATGAGCCTAGATTTAGAACGCCAACCACTAAACATCCTCCTCTTTCGCTTAATTCCACAAAGCGCACTAAGTTGGCCATCCGTTTCAAGCAAACCATACTCAAGTGGGATAATAAAGCTGAGAGTTAGAAGTTTTACCCACTCAAGCAGAGGATTGGATGACGAACTAGGTGGAGGAGTTTCCAAAGATCATGATAAAGCATGCTATACTCCCGTCCATCATCTTCTAGAGGTTTCCATCACTTGGCAAGGTTCTTCAAGTTCCTCCTCATGCCAAGCTTCCTCAGGTTCACATTCTTCTTCACCAATTTCTTCTATTTCTTCCCCATCACTCTCATCGTAGATGGAAGGTATAGTGAAATCTACCTCATCACCAAGTCTATGCATTTTGGGGAAGGATTCTTCAAACTCAAAAGGATCATATGTTGATTCAGAATCATCATAGGTAGGAGCGCTTGTTGCTCGGAATACTTCTCCCAGTTCTTCACCCTCAGTAGGTCTTGGAGGTTTCAAGTCTTCCTCAACCTTGCTTTCTAGTCCACTGGGGAAGGGTTCAACAAGATCATCAAGGGAATTGATCAACATGGGCAAAAAATCACTAGTGATGGAATCCACTTCTTGATCAATTTCCTTCAACTCTTTGTTTACTTCCGCAACATTGCTATTCTCTTCAATATCCTTTCCAAACTCCTTGGAAAAGGATTCTTCAGTTTGCGATTCCTTTATGTGCTCAACGTATCTTAAACATCCACCCACTACTTCTTTTTGTTCGCTAATCTCTATCTTCTTCTCTTGTTGTCCTTCTTGCTTCAATTCTTCTTTCTCACCATGGAGCTTCAAGTTCATATCCTCACTAAGCTCATTGACTATTTTTCCACATTCAACAATGGGGGTACTTAAGGTGCATGAACTCAGGTGGGACGTTAGGTGATTCACGGCTTCTACCATGCTAGCTATCTTTGCTCTTAGCTCCTTAAACTTAGTTTCATCCTCCTCTTGCCACCTTAAGATGCGAGATTCAAGGTCTCTCAGTTCTAATATGAAGGCTTCATCAGGAGGTGGTGTTGGAAGAGAGAATTCATCGGTTAGGGGAAGATTGTTGTAATCGGAAGGTGGTTCATATTGGTGGAGTTCTTGAGGTGGTGTATGTGGAATTTGTGGTTCTTGGGAATATTGGTATTGGGATGGTAGTTGTTCTATATGTGATTCTAATGGTGGTTGATATGGTGTGTATGAGTTATGGTCATGTAGAGTTGAATGGTGATGTGAGGCTTGTGAGTATGACGTGTGGCTGTATTGAGGAATTGGGTCACATACATATAATGATTGTGGTTGACAACCACAATAAGGGTCATCGCACACATTGGACTGGTATACATTAGGATCAGAATTATACCCATAGGAGTTCGTAGGAGGTTGTTGCCATGAAGGTTGTTCATAAGCTTCAGGTTCCTCCCATCCTTGATTCCCAAATCCTTGATGCATATCCTCATTGGAGCTTCCATTTCCTACAACATAGTTTGAACTACACTCATAGCCAAAAGGATGAGAATTCATAATGAAATAGAAAATAAAAACAAAGAGCAATAAGAAATAAAGAAAATAGAATCCTAACTAGTAAAAAATGGCAAACAAACCAAAGTTCAAGCTATTCACAATATATACAATAGCCAATAACATAGCACCATTGATTCCCCGGCAACGGCGCCATTTTGATGATCGTGACTCTCGGCGGTTTAGATTTTATCTAATGAGGTCTCGTTGTTAAGTATAGTTTCTAAACCAACCAATAGTCCTTTCATACAAAAATTTAGGTTGTCACAAGTAACAAACCCCAATGAAAATTTACCGAAGTATTTGGACTCCGGGTCGTCTCCCTAGGAACCAATGGAGTGCATGCGTATTGGCTATGATGGGGTAAAAAGGGGGTTTTGTTTATAAGATGGCAAGGAAGTAAACTGAGTGAGTAAGTAAAGAAAGCAAAATAAAGAACTCTTGGCTAAGACTTGGGTACTTGAGATCACCATCTTAGTTAACAAACCAATTATTGACAATTATGAGAGGCCAACCCATTAAGTTTACTTCTCAAAGCCTTAAGTACGTAATATTTACTCCTAGACTTGAAGTATGTCAAACAGGCTTGATCACATCCACCCATAAGTCTTAACCTACCTACCAATTGGCTTAGTAGTGGGTTAGCATCAATGGGCTTCAAATTGATCACACAGGGTTCTCAAATTACCAAATCCATTATATCCAAAAACTCAAGACCACTCAAGTCCCTTGGCTTAAGCCAAGAGTTGATAAAACTACTCAAGAACTAAAGAGAGCATTTCATCAAACACTTAGAATGCAATGAAAATCAACATCATAAATTGCAAGATGCTAAAATCTACCACTATCAATTGCAAGAAAAGTGAGATCACAACTCAATTCATCAATTAAAGAAACACCAACATCAAAATTACATTAAATGTAAACAAATCCAACATGAGTCATCATCACAAAAGAGAGCAAAATGGGAAATTAACATAAAACTAAGAGAATCAAGATGTAAAAAGGAGAAATTATAGAAGAAACAAGATGAGATCAAGTAATTAAACATGAAATTAAAATAATCTAACCTAATCCTAACCTAATTCTAGAGAGAAGAGGGAGCTTCTCTCTCTAGAAAAATAACTAAAGGCTCATGTTGGCTAAACTAATTGCTCCCCCCTTGCTTGGACTTCAATTCTGCATAAAATACACTCAGAAACAAGTTGGATTTAGGCCTGGGCAGCTCAGAAATCGCCCCCAGCGTTTTGCCTTCAAGTGGGCCACGTGAGAGTATCGGCGCGTGCGCGTGCACGTTGCTGGCAAATTCTCAACCCGCGCGGACGCGGCATGTACGCGTGCGCGTCGATAGGCGAAATCACTTTTGCGCGTGCGCGCCTGGTGCGCGTGCGCGTCCTTTGGTGCGTTCCCAATCTTTGTTTCTCCATGCATTCTCCCTTTTTGTATGCTTTTCTCTTCATTTCTTCCATCCAATACTTGCCTTATGGACTTGAAATCACTCATCAAACACATCAAGGCATCGAATGGAATTAAAGTGAATTAAAATCACCAATTTAGGGCCTAAAAAGCATGTTTTTACACTTAAGCAAAATTCAAGGGAGAATTACAAAACCATACTATTTCATTGAATAAATGTGAGAAAAAGTGACAAAATCTCCTAAAATAAGCACAAGATAAATCACGAAATTGGGGTTTATCAACAGACATACAGAATTTTTGAAGGAAAATAGTTTATACAACTTATCTCTCAAAGTACGCCTCTAGGGCAACAGAGTATAATAACAAAAGTGAGAAAATTACAATATAATAATCAAAATACAAAATAATAAAGGATCCTCCGCTCTACCACCATCTGCAAGCTCACCGAGGTGGGTTGCGACCTGCATCTGAAAAGCAACAACAACATATGGTATGAGAACTGGAGGTTTTCAGTATGGTAACAGTGCCCAATATATAAGATATAAGGTTCCGGGATGCCAAAGGCAATCCTAGAACTTCACATCACAGATATTCAAGCTTAACCAAAAAATAAATAAGTTGAACCATAAACCATAAACAGGGTTATCTAAACTTAGGAAAATTCCTATCTAATACTAATCACTCCGTTGTATCCCACATCCTTCGCCAACCTAACCTTCGTGTGAGCCCATCGCCATCGCTTCCCGATCCTCCTCAATGCTAGTAAAACACATTTAATGCAAACAAGTAAAGCACAAATAGTATCAGGTATAACATATAAGTCAATTAGCATTTAGACATATTATTCAAATAGGCATAACTTATGTAATCAAAGCAAACAAGCAGATAGAAGATGCATATGATGAATGCCTACCCTATTTGGCTCGTGATATCACTTGTCGGTTCAAAATGCCAACCCGACACATCCCCAGGATGCCGCCTTTCTGCCACGACCAGGGTTATAGTGCCCTGCTCACTATTTCTAGTGCCCATCACTTTATCTTGCGCCCCGTGAGTTATAGTGCCCGGCACACTCTTTCGGGTTATGGTGCCCGAGTTTACTCTGGCGGCAAAAAGGTTATGTGAGTGGGAGACTGTTATAGTCCTCACATCTCAATGTAGGTGGGAGACTGCCTCGGCCCCTACGCCGGCACTGCTACCTTGACAAGTGGGAGACTGCCACAGCCCTTGTCTGAAGCGCATAGCGACTTACCAATAATTACAGTTCAGTAATATAGCACAATTCCTTTTGTACTCATTCCAATCTCATCATCCAACATTAATATCTCAAGTTCATCACCAACATCTCAAGTTCATCATCAACCCGACCCCCCATTAGTTCACAAGATAAACCACCCAACTGACATGCCAAGCCTAAGTCACCGTCTTCTAAAACCCGTATATAAGTCCATTAAACATCAAACATAATTCCATCTATGCTAGTCCTAGGCCTAATTATTAACAACAAGTATTAAAGAAGAGTTATAGAAGTTTGGAAAGCTAGAGAACCCTTAAAATCGAAGAAAAATCATTTTTCAGCAAAACAGGGTGTATGCATATGCATGCACCATGTATGCGTACGCATACTTAAAATTTTGCAAGGCCTATGCATACGCATGCACCATGTATGCGTACACATACATAGGATTTTACCCATTTTGCGTACGCATACAAGAGTTCGCGTACACATAGGTACCAAACAGAATGGTACGCTCGCGTATGAGGGGTTCGCGTACGCATACCCCTCCTGACCTGTAGAATTTTATAAAGTTGCATAATATCAGTTTTGAACACCAAACTTTAAACGTTCATAATTTTCTCTACAAAAATCCATTTTCATCAAACTTTATATCATTTTAAAGCTCTTAAAACCATCTTTAATTTAAGAGAAAAATCATTAAATTTCAATGCCTGAGGGTTAAGTTATGATCTGCCAAAGTTCACCAAAAATAGGATTTTACAAAAGGAGGCATTTCCCAAAGTTTCCAAAAACTTCCAAACCCAACCAACTCAAACATACTCAAAATAACCCAAAATTCATAAGAGATATTCCCCGAACATTTACCAACCACCTAACTATCAAAACCTTTCATTACTCAACTCCTTAAACTTCAATGCCTCCTAAATTCACATCATAATTCCTCAATCATTAATTTTCATCATAAACCACAACAACCAATAATTCATATTGTTCATACCCTGGGTTGAGCTGTCCGACCCGGGATGTTCTACCAACAAGACGATCGACCTCTTCAGGTCAGGACAATCCGACCTCTTCTCAAAGAGCTCGGATAAATCAACAGGAAAGCCCAAAAAAGGGCCCAACTCGAGGAATACGACCCAAATCCAAAGGCAGCCCAAGTCTATAGAGATAAGGGCGATTCCCTTAAAGATAAGCTGACCTCATCGAAAGATAAGATAAGATAAGATAAAGATAACTAACTTATCTTATCTAAGAAGGTCACTTCGCACCCTTATAAATACACTGGAGCACCCAGGCATAACTCATACTCTGATTCTACTAAAAACCTGCTTAATACCCTTGCTAACTTAAGCATCGGAGTCCCTTGCAGGTACCACCACCCTCCGGTGACAAAGGATCAGCAGCATTACCAGTCCAACAAGTCGGACGCGACTGCTCCGGCCACCACCCACAGTCGGACACGTCATCACTGATCAGTACAGAAGATCTTGTCCGAGATCGATCTACAGTTTCAGGTAACCTTCGGAACATTGGCACCGTTGTCGGGGACCCAGAAGTCATCCCATCACCATGGCGGATGACCATGACAACGATCACGATTCAGATCTGGAAGATAGAACACCGCACAAGAACGCAGACACTACATCAAAAGATACTCCTCAACCTAACAAAAACACTGATTCATCGACTGTGGAAGCCATGGAGGCACTTCAAGATCGCTTGAAGCAACTCGAAAAAGGGGCGGAGCATCAACAAGAAGTTGAGAAAAACCTACAAAGGAAAATAAGACGACGCCGGGAATTGGAGGACAAACTCCTAAAAATCGAAGCTGATCTCAAGGCCAAAGCTAATTGATCCTCTCATGAGGATAGCTCCCGCAAGGATCAAGATCCATTTACTTAGGAGATCATGAAGACCAAAATTCCGAAAGACTTTAAGCTCTCGGATATGACTTTATACGATGGCACTACAGACCCCGGCCATCATCTCAGCAATTTCAGAAGTAGAATGTACCTCACCGACGCCTCAGATGCAGTTTACTGCAAAGCCTTTCCAACTACTCTAACAAAGACAGCAATTAGATGGTTCGACAATCTACCTGCTAGGTCCATCTCAAGCTTCGACGACTTAGCCATGAATTTTCTGGCCAGATTCTCCATCCAAAAAGATAAGGCTAAACACGCCCCAAGTCTACTAGGAATCAAGCAAGGAGATCGGGAAAGTCTTCGTAACTACATGGAAAGATTCAACAAAACATGCCTAGACATACAAAGCCTACCAACTGAGGCCGCCATCATGGGCCTCATCAATGGCCTGCGAGAGGGACCTTTTAGCCAATCTATATCAAAAAATACCCCACATCTCTGAACGAAGTGCAAGAACGAGCGGAGAAATACATGAACATGGAGGAAAATTCTCGACTAGGAGAGACCTCAAAATCCGGATTCACCTATCCCTCTCGGGACAAGGATAAAGAGTCCAAAAAGAAGGAAGATTGACATGGGGAAAAAATAAAAAAATACCACAATTACACCCCTCTTCAGGTGTCCCTTGTGGACGTCTACAGAGAAGTCTGCCACACTGAAAAAATGCCCCCAGCTCGACCACTCAAAGGCAAGAAAGGAGGAGGAAACCGAACCGAATATTGTGAATACCATCGAATCCGCGGGCATTCCACCAACGAATGTTTTGACTTAAAAAATGTCATAGAAAAACTAGTAAGAGAGGGAAAACTAGATCGGTATCTGTTCATACCCTGGGTCGAGCTATCCGACCTAGGATGATTCGAGATAGAGCGACCAACCTCTTCAGGTCAGACTATCCGACCTCTTTTCAAAGAGCTCGGCCAAATCAACAGGAGAGCCCAGATTAAGGGCCCAAATAGAGGAGCACGACCCGAATCCTAAGGCGGCCTAAGCCTATAGAGATGAAGGTGGTTCCGTTGAAGATACGCTGACCTCAACTCAAAGATAAAGATAAGATAAGATAACTAACTTATCTTATCAAAAAGGTCACATCTCACCATTATAAATACACTGGAGCACCCAGGTATAACTCATACTCTGATTCTACATAACACCTATTTAATACCCATGCTAACTTAAGCATCGGAGTCTCTTGTAGGTACCCCCACCCTTCGGTGACAGAGGATCAGTAGCACGTTCAAGTCCAAACAAGTCGGACGTACCAGCTCCGGTCACCATTCACCAACCGGACACATCGGTTCCGACCAGCACAGAAGATCTCGTCCGAGATTGACCTACAGTTTCAGGTAACCCTCGGAACATTGGCGCCATTGCCGGGGAACCTGGAAGTCATCCCGTCACCATGGCGGATAACCATGACAGCGACCACAACTCAGATCTAGAAAATAGAACACCACACAAAAATGCGGACGCCCCACCAAAAGACACTCTGGTTTCCAATGGAGACAAAAATTCAGCTAAACCGGGAGCAATAGAAGCCCTTCAAGATCGCTTGAAACAACTTGAAGAAGAAACCCAACGACAATGAGAAATTGGAAAAGATCTACAAAAGGAAGTACGGCGACGTCGAGAATTGGAAGACAAGTTACAGCAATTAGAAGCCGATCTAAAAGCCCCTCGGGTCACTCCTGAGAAAAGCTCACGCAAAGAACAGGATCCGTTCACCAGGGAAATCATGAAAACCAAAATTCCAAAAGACTTCAAACTCTTGGATATGATTTTGTACGACGGCACCACCGATCCCAATCATCATCTCAGCAATTTCAGAAGCAGAATGTACCTTACCGATGCCTCAGATGCCATTCGCTGCAAAGCCTTCCCGACAACCCTCACGAAGACGGCGATCAGATGGTTCGACAGCTTACCTCCCAAGTCCATCTCAAACTTCGACGACCTAGCCGGAAAGTTCCTTGCCAGATTCTCCATCCAGAAAGATAAAGCTAAACACGCCTCCAGTCTACTAGGGATCAAACAAGGAGATTGGGAGAGCCTCCACAACTACATGGAAAGATTCAACAAAACATGCATGGACATACAAAGCTTACCCACAGAGGCCGCCATCATGGGACTTATCAACGGCCTACGAGAGGGACCCTTCAGCCAGTCTATATCAAAAAAGTACCCGACCTCCTTAGACGAAGTGCAGGAACGGGTAGAAAAATACATCAACATGGAAGAAAATGCTCGGTTAGGAGAGACTTCAAAATCGGGGGCCTCCTACCGCGACAGAGACAAGGAATCCAAAAGAAAAGAAGACCGACAAGGGGAGAAAATTAAAAAATACCATAATTATACTCCCCTCAGAGCATCCCTAGTCGAAATATACAAAGAAGTCTGCCATACAGAAAAAATCCCCCAGCACGGCCCCTCAAAGGAAAAAGGGGAGGAGGAAATCGGAAGGAATATTGTGAATATCATCGGGTCAGAGGACACGCCACCAACGAATGCTTCGACTTAAAAAATATCATAGAAAAATTGGTAAGGGAAGGAAAATTAGATCGATTCCTGGCCACCCGAGATGATGATCAAAGAAAAAGACGAAGGGATGAAGATACCGAGCGAACAGAACGATCACCTCGGACACTAGAAAGACATGTCCACATGATACATGGCGGATTCGCAGCAGGAGGGATCTCCAAATCTTCCCGTAAAAGGTATCTCAAAGAAGTATATCATGTCAAAGGAGAGGAGGAAGCACTCAACATCCCAGCGATAACATTTACTAAGGAGGACGCGTCCGACATCATCACAGGACACGACGATCCCATGGTCATCACCATCATATTGGCAAACGCCAACCTACACTGCACCTTAATAGACCAAGGGAGTTCTGCCGACATCTTATTCAAGACAGCCTTTGACAAACTCGGCTTAGAAGAAAAAGAACTTAAGGCATATCCAAACAGTCTGTTCGGGTTAGGAGATACCCCGGTTCGACCACTAGGATATATATCACTACATACAACCTTCGGAAAAGGAGACCAATCCAGGACCCTCAAAATAGACTACATCGTAGTCAATGTAAGTTCAGCTTACAATGCTCTCATAGGTCGGACAACACTCAACCAACTCGGCGCAATAGTCTCGACCCCACACCTATGTATGAAGTTCCCAACTTCATAAGGGATATCCACGATAAAAGCTGACCAAAAGATGGCACGTCGCTGTTATAACGAAAGCCTAAACCTCAGAGGCAAAGGAGAAGAGTTCCACGCAATCGAGTTGGGCAGAGTTCAACGACGAGAAGATCTTCACCCCCAACCAGAGGGCGAGATAGAAAAAATTCAGATCGGGGACACCTCGGAAAAAACAACTAATATCGGCACAATCCTTAAAGGAGATTTAAAAGAATTGCTAATACAATTCTTACGAGATAATGTCGACCTCTTTGCATGGAAAGCCGCGGACATGCCAGGCATAGACCCTAAGCTAATGTGCCACAAGTTGGCGGTCTACCCAGGATCTCGACCGGTACAGCAGAGACGAAGAAAGCTTGGGCCAGAGCGATCCCAGGCTGTAGAAGAGCAAGTACAGGCACTACTGGAAGCCGGATTTATAAGAGAAGTTAAATACCTGCTATGGCTAGCCAACGTCGTCTTGGTGAAAAAATCGAATGGGAAGTGGCGAATGTGCACCGATTACACCGATCTCAACAAAGCTTGTCCGAAAGATCCATACCCACTCCCAAGTATTGACGCCCTGGTAGATGCTTCCTCTGGATATAAATATCTCTCGTTTATGGACGCATATTCAGGATACAACCAAATTCCCATGTATCCACCAGATCAAGAAAAGACCTCGTTTTTAACACCAAAGGCAAACTACTGTTACATCGTGATGCCCTTCGGTCTCAAGAATGCAGGAGCTACTTATCAAAGACTAATGAATAAAGTTTTTTCGGATCACATCGGAAACATCATGGAGGTCTATGTGGACGACATGCTAATAAAAACACAAAGCGAAGAGACACTATTGTCCGACCTGTCTCAAGTATTCGACACCATTAGGAAGCATGACATGCGACTCAATCCCGCGAAATGCACCTTTGTAGTAGAAGTAGGCAAATTCTTAGGCTTCATGCTCACTCAAAGAGGAATTGAAGCAAATCTAGACAAATGTCAGGCCATACTCAACATGAAGAGCCCAACCTGTGTTAAAGAAGTACAGCAACTCAACGGGAGACTGGCCGCCCTATCCCGATTCTTAGCGGGAGCCGCGATAAGATCTCTTCCCTTCTATGCTACTTTAAGAAAGGGAAAACAATTTGAATGGACAATGGAGTGCGAACAAGCCTTCCAAGACCTCAAGAAGTTCTTAGGACAGCCACCTATCATATCCCAACCGCGAGTTGGAGAACCACTCATATTATACCTCGCGGTGGGAAGCAAGGCAGTAGCATCAGCACTAGTCAGAGAAGACGAAAATGGACAACAACCCGTCTACTTCATTAGCAAGGCACTACAGGGATCCGAGCTGAGCTACCAGAAAATAGAAAAATTTGCCTATACTCTTATCCTAACATCTCGACGACTTCGCCCCTACTTCCAGGCTCACACCATTAAGGTTCGAACTAACCAGCCCATAAAAGGAATATTGCAGAAAATGGATCTAGCAGGCAGAATTCTACAATGGGCAGTCGAGTTGTCAGAGTTTGACCTCCAATATGAAGCTCGGACAGCCATCAAATTACAGTATCTGGCCGATTTTATCGCAGAATTCACAGATGCCTTAGAAACCCCCACATAATGGAATCTTTACGTGGACGATTCTTCAAATAAAATTGGAAGTGGTGCGGGCGTGATAATAGAAAGCAACCAAGGAACCCAAGTTGAGCTCTCCCGCAAGTTCGGGTTCCCGGCCTCAAACAACCAGGCGGAATATGAAGCATTATTAGCTGGTTTAAAGCTGGTTAAAGAAGTTGGAGCTCAAAAACTCAACATTTACAGCGATTCACAAGTGGTCACATCACAAATAACAGGGAGCTACCAAGCCAAAGATCCCACCATGAAAAAGTATTTGGATTAAACCAAGGAACAGCTTGGACAAATAGGGGAGTATATGATCTGCCACATACCCCGCGAACAAAATACCCGAGCTGACGCACTCTCAAAACTAGCCAGCACCGAACCAGGGGGCAACAATAGAAGCCTCATCCAGGAAATGTTGCAGAACCCATCAATCTCGGAAGAGGAAAAAGTCCTGACTATAACAAGTCAGGACCAAGGATGGATGACCCCTATAGCCAACTACCTCAGAACAGGAACGCTCCCCACAGAAAAAAAGGACGCAAAAAGGCTAAAAAGGGAGGCACAGTACTACACCATCATAAACAACATCCTGTACAAAAGAGGAATCTCAACACCTTTACTAAAATACGTGCCAACCTCCAACACAAGAGAAGTGCTAGAGAAAATACACGGTGGTATCTGTGGCAATCATCTCGGAGCACGAGCTCTCGCCAAAAAAGTGCTTCGGGCGGGATTTTATTGGCCAACTCTACAGAAAGAAGCCACAGAATTTGTAAAGACATGCCCACCATGTCAGAAACATGCCAACTTTCACATCGCCCCGCCAGAAGAGCTCATCAACGTGACCTCGCCTTGGCCGTTCGCAAAATGGGGACTCGATCTTCTCGGCCCCTTCCCACAGGGATTAGGACAAGTTAAATTCCTCATAGTAGGGGTAGATTACTTTACAAAGTGGATCGAGGCAGAGCCCCTAGCCAATGCCACCGCTCAAAGAAGCCGGAAATTCTTATATAGAAACATTGTCACAAGATTCGGGGTTCCATATTCAATAACCACAGACAATGGCACCCAATTCACAGACGCAGGCTTCAGAAAACTAGTAGCCGACTTGAATATAAAGCACCAGTACACCTCCGTTGAACATCCACAAGCTAACGGACAAGCCGAAGCTGCTAACAAAGTCATACTGGCCGGATTAAAACGGAGATTACAAGATGCAAAGGGAGCCGGGGCAGAAGAGCTTCTACAGGTCTTATGGGCATATCAAACAACGCCACATTCCACCACGAAGGAATCCCCCTTCCGATTAGCATACGGAATAGAGGCAATGATTCCAGTAGAAATCGAGGAAGGGTCGCCCAGAGTAGTTCACTACAATGAGGGAGCAAACTCCCAACTTCAGAGAGAAGAGCTCGACTTGTTACCCGAACTCCAGGAAAGAGCTCGGATCAGGGAAGAAGCTCTAAAGCACCGAATGGCTTCCAGATATAATCGAAAGGTAGTGCCGAGAAGTTTTGCAGAGAATGATCTCATCCTAATCCGAAATGATATCGGAACAACTCGACCAGGAGAAGGAAAGCTGGCAGCAAACTGGAAAGGACCCTACCGAGTTGTAGAAGTGCTTGGAAAGGGCTACTACAGACTGTCTGAACTCGATGGACGAGAGCTTCCCAGGTCGTGGCACGCTTGCAACCTAAGAAGGTACTACAGTTAAGAAGAGATAAAAGATTTCATCATTGGATGCACTCTTTTTCCTAAAAAGGTTTTTTAATGAGGCACCAAGTTGAGACTCAGACAATCCCATATGTATCTATTTGCACTTTTCCTTTAAATAAAATATATTTTAGATATTCTACAAAGATTTCAAGACACATTATTTGAAGCATTCATCGTCCGATTATAAAGCAACAGATCGGCAGAAAGTGAAAAAGAATTTCACTGCACGATCACGATAAAGACAACCGTCCGATAAAGGTAAAAACGCGATTCACCCAAAGGACGATCTAGAGATGACAACCACTTTCTGCAAATCGGCAAAGATGAACACAGAATAATGTAAGAAGTTATCGAAAGTGATCTAAAAAAGAACCTGACGAGGTCTTACGGATCACTAAAATAATAACTTAAAGACTGGTCGAACGTTAAGAAGTCGAACCAAGTCAAACCAAGTTATAAGTAAACCCTGGAAAGAGGTCTGGCCAACCCTATTAAAGAGGATTACTTTAACTTAGAAGGGCCCGACATAACAAAGTCAGCCCAAAATGAAAAGTTATTAAAGTAGTCCCTGAAAGAGATCTGACAAAAATCCAAGAAAGAGGACTACAAAAAATAACTTAAGGGAGACTGACATAACCAAGTCGGACTCCTACTACCAAAAAGTTATCAAAGTAGTCCCTGAGAGAGATCTGACAAAGATCCAAGAAAGAGGACTACAAAAAATAACTTAAGGGAGACCAACACAACCAAGTCGGACTCCTACTACCAAAAAGTTATCAAAATAGTCCCTGAAAGAGATCTGACAAAGATCCAAGAAAGAGGATTACAAAAAATAACTTAAGGGAGACCGACATAACCAAGTCGGACTCCTACTACGAAGAAGTTATCAAAGTAATCCCTGAAAGAGACCTGACAAAGGTCCAAGAAAGAGGATTACAAAAATAACTTAAAAAGAGATCGACCTGATGAAGTCAATCTCCTACAAACAAGTTATAAAAGTAATCTCTGAAAGATGGGATTACAATAATAACTTAGAAAGAGACCAACGCAAAGGAACCGACCACAAATACGGAAAACCGAGAAACAAGTTGGACCCCACAAATCGTAACCTCAAAGGATTCAAGCTACAAACAACAAAGTAATCCAAGGAGGTCGAGCAGCAAGATTTCGAACATCAATAGAAAAACAAAAAGATGTCAAGTCAAACAACTACTTCTACTTTATAAAGTTATAAGGCCTGGAAGGCCACCAAAACCTACCACAAAGAGATAACAAGTTACCTTTTGTTTTTCAAAATAAAAAGTTGCTAGACAAGCAACTAGAAAGCGTCAGCAAATAAATAAAAAAGTTCTAAAAGAGCCCACAAGCCGGGCCAACTACACAAATTTTCAAGAAGAGATCAGCAAGCATCAGGAACCTTCTTGGCAGCATCAGGACAAGGAGAAGGAGGGCGAGTCTGGATCGGCACAGCATCCACAGTTCCATCCTCCCGATTCAGGATCTGGCAATCCGAGTCGGGCACAGCAGGAGGAACCGAAGAGGTCGGCACTTTGGTAGAAGACACAGGGGGAGGAACAACATCATCATCATCACCCTCATCATCAGGGACAATCTTGCCATCCCTGACTATATTATCCAGGCTAAAAAGGGTGAGATCGGCCTCGGGAGCAATGACCCGAACTTGCTCCTTCAAGTTCTCGTAAGCAGCAGTCACGCTGCCAACGAGATGACCTTGAAGCTCAGGATAATCTTCCCGGGCATGGTCGAGCTCCTCCCTCAGGTGCAGCACCTCTCGATAAGAGGTAACATAACTATCCTTGTGCATCAAGACTGCGTCCTCAGCCAACCTCAACGAAGTTGCCAATGACTGAGAACTCGCCTCCTCATTCTTCAAGTCCTTCTCCAGCTTGGCCACCTTCGTCTCAAGCTCCTCCTTTAACTCCTTCATCCGATCAAACTCTTGTTTCGCCTCCTCCATAAACGCTTTAGTAGCGTGGAGAGGGAGATTCTGAGCAGTCCGATATATGGCAGCCGACATATATGCCATCTTCACATGATTTCAGGCCATGAATTCCAAGTGATGAAGGATGGATACATCGTCCAT
This sequence comes from Arachis ipaensis, assembly GCF_059453495.1. Taxonomy (NCBI): domain Eukaryota; kingdom Viridiplantae; phylum Streptophyta; class Magnoliopsida; order Fabales; family Fabaceae; genus Arachis; species Arachis ipaensis. The sequence continues at coordinate 84,576,063 of NC_142444.1, forward strand.
GGAGAGAGCACCGTAGGGACCGATTTGTTGATCCACGAATTCAATAGCATTAAAATCAGGAGCATTGAGGTCGAAGGGCTCAGCAGTCTTTTGCTTTTTATTGGGAGGAGCAACAGAAGGAGCAGCAGAGGCGACGTGAGGATCTACCAAACGAACTCGGGGTGTAGGGATCACTTTCTTCACCCCGGCGGAACTCTGCACTGATGGCTTCTCGCGCGCCTGGGAGGATCCCTCCCCAGCTGCCCTGGCAGCAACATTTATGGCAGCAGTCGCCCTCTGTGGCCTCTTAAAAGCTTTCATAGCTTCATTATTCTTCATTGCCTCTGCAAGCAAAACAGAAAATTCAGCTACAAGTCGGATAAGTCGGAAAAGACAGCTACAAGCAACATAAACAAGAAACACAAGATACCCAGTTCAGTTTGAAGAAGAGAAGGATTGGTCAGAAATTTCTTTGTGTCAAGATAGGGAGGTTGACCCCAGCGTTCTTCCAAGATAGTCACAAAGGCTCGCTCGGCCTCATCCAACATCTCCCACAAAAACCGGGAGACCCTCACATCTTTTTGCCATTCCAAGGGAAAAGCAGGTTCGTCATTCTCATCCAGAAAAAAGGGCCGAGCTCCTTCAATAGCTCGTACCTTGAAAAAGTAGTTCTTAAAATCACGGAACGACTCGTCAAACATGGAAAGAACCTTCTTTCCTTGGGAAGAACGAAAGGAGACCCAAGCTGACTTCTTTTTTATCACACCGGGCTTAGTCAAAACAAACAGATAGAAAAAGAGAGATTGGGAAGTAGGAATACCAAAACCGTCGCACATCAATTGGAAAATTTTTATGAAACCCCAGGAGTTGGGGTGAAGTTAAAAAGGGGCAACATTACAAGACCATAACAGGTCGGTTTCAAATTGAGTAAAAGGAAGGGTAATACCCAGTTGACCAAAGAAAAAATCGTAAGCATAAAAGAAGGGGCGATTGTCAACAACTCGAGTCGAGAAGCAGACTCTCTTGTCAGAAGAAGGAGGAACAAGCTCATAGTTCTTCTCGTCACCAGAATTACTACAGACACTATGAAACTGCCTAAGCTGAGCACAAAACTCAGAATCAACCAGCGAGATACACATGAGAACCATGGAGTCCACCCAATCGGCCATACCTGCAGGGACCTGGGAAGGCATCTCTACAACGTTATTTCGGGAAGACATGAGGTCAACTAAATCCTACAAAAAGAAAAGAAGAATGGATTACTTAAAAACATCTCGAACAGGGGGCAAAACATCTCGACGGGCGGATAAACAAAAAAGGGAAAACCCCAAGACTTAAGACAAAAAGTCTCGGGGCATCCCTTGGAGGCAGTAAACAAACAAGGTCTTCAAGTTATTTCTACAGCCTACATCCCAGCACTCATCAAAATAAAATCCAGAAAGAAAACAAAGGAAGCAAAAACGCAAAAAGGTCCACCCTTCTACAGTTTATCAGGAAAAGCATTGCTCCTACAGTTTACCAGCAAAAAGCACTACTTCTACAGTATATCAGAAATACCAAAAAGGCCAAGCAGCAAAGGCGCAAACTTTTTTTTAATCAAGCAAAAAATCATCAGCCAAGGCACAAACAGAAACGGCGGCAACATGCAAAAGAAAAAAGATTCAAGCAACAAGAAAAAGATTTGCAAAAAAAAAAAAAACGAAGAAATTCCAGAGCATGCAACAAATCAATAATGATAAAAACAGAAAGATCCAAACTTTCTCCAAAAAGAAAATCAAAAGGAAAACTCCATCTCAAAATCAAAAACAACGAGGAAAATACGAAATGGGACTAGCCTGGAGACGGAAGAAGCTTCGAGGAAGAGTGGAAGCGCAGAGATAAGGGCTGCCCAGAAAAACGCCAAGCGACGCCGCAAGCACAAGAAAGCAGAAAGCGAAAGACAGAGAGCAGATGAGAGAAACAGAAAATGAGAGAGTAAAGGGAGAAGTTACGAAGAAGAAATGAAGAAGAGAAACCGTTTTTGATCGCGAAATTCAAAATAAAAGCCAAGAGAGAATGAAGGGAAAATTAATGCCAATTAAATGCGGATATTAAAACCGCTTGCGTTCCCAAAAAAGCGCTAATACAAAAGCGCGCGCTTTTAGAGGAAAACGTTCTACATTCAAAAAAGACTTTACAAAGAAAGGAATCGACAAATGCTTGAGTTCGACTTTAAGAAGGACCGAAGTCAAGGACTCGACCTCAAAAAGAAGATCGAGCTCAAGCAGGGGCACTGTTCATACCCTGGGTCGAGCTATCCGACCTGGGATGATTCGAGATAGAGCGACCAACCTCTTCAGGCCAGACTATCCGACCTCTTTTCAAAGAGCTCGGCCAAATCAACAGAAGAGCCCAGATTAAGGGCCCAAATAGAGGAGCACGACCCGAATCCTAAGGCGGCCTAAGCCTATAGAGATGAAGGCAGTTCCGTTGAAGATACGCTGACCTCAACTCAAAGATAAAGATAAGATAAGATAACTAACTTATCTTATCCAAAAGGTCACATCTCACCATTATAAATACACTGGAGTACCCAGGTATAACTCATACTCTGATTCTACATAACACTTGTTTAATACCCATGCTAACTTAAGCATCGGAGTCTCTTGCAGGTACCCCCCACCCTTCGGTGACAGAGGATCAGTAGCACGTTCAAGTCCAAACAAGTTGGACGTACCAGCTCCGGTCACCATTCACCAACCGGACACATCGGTTCCGACCAGCACAGAAGATCTCGTCCGAGATCGACCTACAGTTTCAGGTAACCCTCGGAACAGTATCTGGCCACCCGGGACGATGAGCAAAGAAAAAGAAGAAAGGACGAAGATGTCGGACGAACCGAGCGATCACCTCATACACCAGAAAGACACGTCCATATGATACACGGAGGATTTATAGGAGGAGGAATCTCCAAATCATCTTACAAAAGATACTTTAAAGAAGTGTATCATGTTGAGGGGAAAGAGGAAACACCTGACATCCCTGCAATTACTTTCACCAAAGAAGACGCATCTGGTATCATCTTAGGACACGACGATCCCATGGTCATCACAATTATACTAGCAAACGCAAATCTCCATCGCACCCTGATAAACCAAGGGAGCTCCGCCGACATCTTGTTCAAAACTGCCTTCGACAAGTTCGGCCTGGAAGAAAAAGAACTTAGAGCATATCCGAACAGTCTGTTAGGACTAGGATACACCCCAGTTCAACCACTTGGATACATATCAGTACACACAACCTTCGGGAAAGGGAACCAATAAAAAACACTCAAGATAGATTACATCATGGTCGACGTGAGCTCAGCCTACAACGCCCTAATAGGTCGGACAACATTGAATCAGCTCGGCGCAATAGTCTCGACTCCACATCTGTGCATGAAATTACCAACTACAGAAGGGATAGCTACAATAAAAGCAGACCAGAAGATGGCGCACCGCTATTACAACGAAAGTCTAAACCTCAGAGGCAGAGGAGAAGAATACCACACAATCGAACTCGGTGGAGTTTAGAGGCAGGAAGAACTCTGCCCACAACCCGAAGGTGAAATAGAAAAAGTCCAGATCAGAGATATCCCGGACAAAACAACCAATATCGGTACGAACCTAAAGGGAGACATAAAAGAATCAATCGTACAGTTCTTACGAGATAATGTTGACCTCTTTGCATGGAAGGCTGCAAACATGCCGGGTATAAACCCCAAATTAATGTGCCACAAGTTGGCGATCTACCCAGGATCTCGGCCAGTACAATAAAGGCTAAGAAAGCTCGGGCCAGAACGATCCCAGGTTGTGGAAGAGCAGGTACAAGCTCTACTAGAAGCAGGATTTATAAGAGAAGTCAAGTCCACTATGGCTAGCTAACATCGTCTTGGTGAAAAAACCAAATGGGAAGTGGCGAATGTGCACTGATTATACTGATCTCAACAAAGCCTGCCCAAAAGATCCTTATCCACTCCTAAGTATCGACGCTCTGGTAGATGCCTCCTCCGGATATAAATACCTCTCCTTTTTGGACGCATATTCGGGATACAACCAAATCCCAATATATCCACCGGACCAAGAAAAAACTTCATTCTTAACCCCAAAAGCAAACTACTGCTACATCGTCATGCCTTTTGGTCTCAAAAATGCGGGAGCTACTTATCAGAGATTAATGAATAAGATCTTTACCGATCACATCGGAAAAATCATGGAAGTATATGTGGACGACATGTTAATAAAGACACAAAGTGAGGAGACGCTATTATCCGACCTGACCCAAGTGTTTGACACTATAAGAAGGCATGGCATGCGTCTCAATCCTGCAAAATACACCTTCGCAGTAGAAGCTGGCAAATTCTTGGGTTTTATGCTCACACTAAGAGGAATAAAGGCAAATCCGGATAAATGCCGGTCCATACTCGACATGAAGAGCCCGACTTGTGTCAAAGAGGTACAACAACTCAACGGGAGGTTGGCAGCCTTGTCCAGATTTCTAGCCAGATCAGCAATAAGATCTCTCCCCTTCTACGCTACTCTAAGGAAGGGTAAAAAGTTCGAATGGACAAGAGTGTGAGCAAGCCTTCCAAGATTTCAAAAGATTCCTAGGACAACCACCTATCCTAACTCGGCCACGGGAAGGAGAACCACTCACATTGTACCTCACAGTAGGAAGTCGGGCAGTAGCCTCAACACTAGTTCGAGAAGACGACAGTGGGCAATAACCCATATACTTCATCAGTAAAGCATTACAAAGGTCCGAGCTGAACTACCAAAGAATAGAAAAGTTTACATACGCCCTTATACTAACATCTCGACGACTTTGTCAATACTTCCAAGCCCACACCATTAAGGTTCAGACTAACCAGCCTATAAAAGGGATTTTGCAGAAAACAGACCTAGCAGGCAGAAATTTGCAATGGGCAGTCGAGTTGTCCGAATTTGATCTTCAATACGAAGCTCGGACAGCCATCAAGTCACGATACCTGGCCGACTTCATCGCAGAATTTACGGACACCCCGGAACCCCCCACAGAATGGAGTCTCTACGTGGATGGTTCCTCAAATAAAACTGGAAGCGGCGCAGGTGTGATAATTGAAAGCGACCAAGAAACCCAAATCGAACTCTGCCTCAAATTCGGGTTCCCTGCCTCAAACAACCAAGTAGAATATGAGGCATTATTAGCTGGTTTGAAGTTGGCTAGAGAGGTTGAAGCTCAAAAGCTTATCATCTTCAGCGATTCGTAAGTAGTCACCTCACAAATAGTAGGGAGCTACCAAGCCAGAGATCCCACCATGAAAAAATATTTGGACAAAACCAGGGAACAGCTCGAACAGCTAGGAGAATATGAAGTCTATCACATACCCCGAGAACAGAATGCCCGAGCTGACGCACTCTCAAAACTAGCCAGCACCAAACTAGGGGACAACAATAGAAGCCTCATGCAAGAAATGCTGCATTCTCCGTCAATCTCGGAAGAAGAAAAAATCCTAGCCATAACAGGTCAGGATCAAGGATGGATGACCCCCATAATTAACTACCTCAAAACAGAAAGACTCCCCACAGATGAAAAGAAGGCAAAGAGGTTAAAACGGGGGGCACAACACTACACTATCATAAATAATAATCTATACAAAAGAGGGATTTCAATACCATTGTTAAAATGTGTGCCGACTTCCAATACAAGGGAAGTTATAGAAGAAATACACAGTGGCATTTTTGGCAACCATCTCGGAGCGCAAGCACTTACCAAAAAAGTACTCCGGACAGGATTTTATTGGCCAACTCTACAAAAGGAGGCCACAGAGTTCGTAAAGACATGTCCACCATGTCAAAAACATGCCAACTTTCACATCGCCCCACTAGAGGAGCTCATCAGCGTGACCTCACCTTGGCCATTTGCAAAATGGGGACACGACCTTCTCGGACCCTTCCCTCAGGGATCGGGGCAAGTTAAATTTCTCATAGTAGGGGTAGACTATTTCACAAAGTGGATCGAGGCAGAACCCCTAGCCAACGCCACTGCTCAAAGAAGTCAAAAATTCCTATATAGAAACATTGTCACAAGGTTCGGGGTTCCATACTCCATCACCACCTACAATGGGACCCAATTCACAGATGCAGGCTTCAAAAAGTTAGTGGCCGACTTGAACATAAAACACCAGTTCACTTCCGTAGAACATCCCCAAGCCAATGGACAAGCCGAAGATGCCAACAAGGTCATATTGGCTGGACTAAAACAGAGATTACAGGACGCAAAGGGAGCTTGGGCTGAAGAGCTCCCACAAGTCCTATGGGCATATCGAACAACGCCGCATTCCACCACAAAGGAATCACCCTTCCCATTAGCGTACGGAATGGAGGCAATGATCCCAGTAGAGATCGAAGAAGGATCGCCTAGAGTGATCCACTATAATGAAGAAGCCAACTTCCAACTTCAAAGGGAAGAACTCGACCTACTTCCGGAAGTCCAAGAAAGAGCTCGGATTAGGGAAGAAGCACTAAAGCGTCGAATGGTTTTGAGATATAATCAAAAGGTAGTGCCACGAGGTTTCGCTGAGAACGACCTCACCCTAATCCGAAATGATATCGGAACAACTCGACCTGGAGAAGAAAAGTTGGCAGCAAACTGAAAAAGACCCTACCGAGTCGTAGAAGTACTTGGGAAGGACTACTACAGACTGTCCGAACTCGATGGACGAGAGCTTCCTAGGTCGTGGCACGCCTGTAACCTAAGAAGGTACTCTAGTTAGGTATGATAAAGGATCTTAGCATAACGTGCACTCTTTTTCCTGAAAAGGTTTTTTAATGAGGCACCAAGCCAAGACCTACAAATTATCCGACTTAAAGGGATAAAAACTCCCGCATGTATATATTTGCATTTTCTTTTGAATAAAATATGTTTAGATATTCTACAAATTCTCAAGCCGCATTAATCTGAAACATTCATCGTCCGATTATAAAGCAACAGATCGGCAGAAAGTGAAAATCAAATTCACTGCACGATCACGATAAAGACCAACAGAGATGCAAACCAAATTCATCAAAAGGTCGACCAAGCAAAGATTTAACCCAATTTCTACAAATCGGCAAAGATGAAAACAGAATAATGCAATAAGTTATCGAAAGTGATCCAGAGAAAGGACCTGACGAGGTCTTAATAAAATGGATTGCTAAATAATAACTTAAAGACTGGCCGACGTCAAGAAGTTGGACCAGTCACAATAACCAAAGTTATAAGTAAATCCCTGGAAAGAGGTCTGGCCAGCCCTATAAAAGAGGATTACTATAACTTAGAAGGGCCCGACATGACGAAGTCGGCCCAAAACATAAAAGTTATAAAAGTAATCCCTGAAAGAGACCTGAACAAGGTCCAAGAAAGAGGATTATAAAAATAACTTAGAAGGGCCCGACATGACGAAGTCGGCCCAAAACATAAAAGTTATAAAAGTAATCCCTGAAAGAGACCAGAACAAGGTCCAAGAAAGAGGATTACAAAAATAACTTAGAAGGGTCCGACATGACGAAGTCGGCCCAAAACATAAAAGTTATAAAAGTAATCCGTGAAAGAGACCTGAACAAGGTCCAAGAAAGAGGATTACGAAAATAACTTAGAATGGCCCGACATGACGAAGTCGGCCCAAAACATAAAAGTTATAAAAGTAATCTCTGAAAGAGACTTGAACAAGGTCCAAGAAAGAGGATTACGAAAATAACTTAGAAGGACCCGACATGACGAAGTCGGCCCAAAACATTAAAGTTATAAAAGTAATCCCTGAAAGAGACCTGAACAAGGTCCAAGAAAGAGGATTACAAAAATAACTTAGAAGGACCCGACATGACGAAGTCGGCCCAAAACATAAAAGTTATAAAAGTAACCCCTGAAAGAGACCTGAACAAGGTCCAAGAAAGATGATTACGAAAATAACTTAGAAAGGCCCGACATGACGAAGTCGGCCCAAAACATAAAAGTTATAAAAGTAATCCTGAAAGAGACCTGAACAAGGTCCAAGAAAGAGGATTACGAAAATAACTTAGAAGGACCCGACATGACAAAGTCGGCCCAAAACATAAAAGTTATAAAAGTAATCCCTGAAAGAGACCTGAACAAGGTCCAAGAAAGAGGATTACAAAAATAACTTAGAAGGACCCGACATGACGAAGTCGGCCCAAAACACAAAAGTCACAAAAGTAATCCCTGAAAGAGACCTGAACAAGGTCTAACAAAGAGGATTACTAACAACAACTTAGACAAAACCAACATGATGAAATCGGCCTCCCGAAAACCTTGGTGATATACAAAGTAATTCCTAATGAAGACATGAGTAAGGTCCAAACAAAGCGAATTACTAGAAATAACTTCAGGCCAAGAAATCAAGCCAAAGAAGTCAGACTACGAAAATTCCAAACACCTAGAAAGGTACCGAGATGAGTGCAAGACAAAAATGTTATGAAAAACACAAGTTATAATAATAACAAGCTCAAGAGACTACCAAAACTAGCCCCAAGAGCTTGGAAATCACTTTGTTTATCAAAAGAAAGCTGCTAAACAAGCAACCAGGAATGTAGCGAAGGTTAGAACTATCATCTACAAAATATAAAGAGTTCAAAAGGCCCACAAACCGGGCTATACACACAAACATCTAGAAAACTCATTAAGGATCCAAAGTCTTCTCAGCAGCACGAGGAGAAGGAGGGCGAGTCTGAAGAGGTACTGCGTCTACTGTCCCATTATCTCTGTTCAAGATCTGACAATCCGGTTCAAATTCAGGATGACCAGTCTCGGACGAAGGACCCAAAGAAATCGGTCCAGCTGAAGTCTTAGCGGCAGGCACAGAGGGGTTCGACATCATCGTCATCAGGATCGTCAGGGACAATCTTGCCATCCTTTACAACATTATCCAGACTGAAGAGAGTAAGGTTGGCCTCAGGTGCAAGAACTTGAACCTGCTCCTTCAGGTTCTCATAAGCAGCATTTACGCTGCCTACAAGATGACCCTGGAGCTCGGCATAATCAACCCGGGCAGACTCCAACTCCTTCCTGAGACGCATCACCTCCCTATAGGCCGTAACATAGCTATCCTTGTGCCTCAAAGCCGTGTCTTCAGCCAACTTTACAGAAGCCGCCAAGGCAATAGAACTAGCCTTCTCACCCTCCAACTCTTTCTCCAGCTTGGTCACCTTCACCTCGAGCTCCTCCTTCAAACCCTTTATCCCATCGAACTCCAATTTTGCCTCCTCCATAAAGGCCTTCGTAGCATGAAGAGGAAGATCTTGGGCAGTCCTATATAAGGCCGCCCCCATATATGCCATCTTGATACTACTCCGAGTTATAAAGTCTAAATGGTGAAGGAGTGATACATCATCCATAGGAAGGGCACCATAAGGACCGATCTGCTGGTCAACAAACCCAACAGCATCGAAGTCAGAGACATCCAGATTGAAGGGTTCAACAGTTCGAGGTCTTTTAGAAGAGGGAACGACCGGAGGAGAAGATGCAGCAGCAGCAGAAGACTACGGAGGATCCACTACATAGACTCGAGGAGTAGGGATCATTCTCCTCGGGCCGGGAGAGCTCGGCACGGATGATTTCGATGTCACCTGAGAAGACCCTTCCCCATCCGTTTTGGCCGAGATGTTCTCAGCGGCAGCAGCCTTTCTCGCCTTCTTGAAAGCTTTCATCGAGTAATTATTCTTGGCCATCTCTGTAAAATAGAAACCAATAGTTTTACAGACCAGGAAAAAAGAGGAAAGCAAAGTAAAAATAAGAAGCAAATTATACCCAATGCAGTTCGAACAAGGGAGGGGTCCCCCAAGGATTTTTTAGTGTCTAGATGAGGAGGTTCCCCCCAAAGGTCCTCCAAAACAGTTACAAAAGCCTGCTCAATCTCGTCGAGCATTTCTGACGTATATCGGGATACTACTACATTCTGCTGCCAATACAGAGGGAAGGATGGCTCATCATTCGCTTCCAGAAAAAAGGGACGAGCTCCCTCAACAGCTCGAATCTTGAAGAAATAATTCTTGAAATCCCTAAAGGACTCGTCATACATGGTAAAAACCTTATGTTCTTACGCAGATCTAAAAGAAACCCACGAGGATTTCTTTTTCGAAGAAATTTCGGGCTTAGTTAAAACAAACAAATAAAGGAAAAGAGTTTGAGAAGGGGTAACATCCAATTCTTGGCAAAGAAGCTGAAAAATTTTAATAAAACCCCAGGAGTTCGGATGAAGCTGGGATGGAGCTACATTACACAACCATAGCAAATCGGTCTCAAAGGAAGTAAAGGTAAAAGTGATGTCCAACTGGCTGAAAAAATAGTCGTAATTATAAAAGAAAGGGCGCTCTCCTTGGGTCGGGACAGGGAAGCAAACCCTCTCCTCGGAGTCAGGTGCCACCAATTTATATTACCTCTCTTAATCTCTACTCTTGCAGAGACGGTGATGTTTTCTAAGCTCTACGCAAAATTCAGAATTGGCTAAAGAAACACACAGCAACACTAAGGAGTCCAACCAATAAGACATTCACTCGGGAACCTTAGAAGACGCCTCGACAATATTTTTGCGAGAAGACATGGCCAACTAGTCCTACAAACAAGAAAGAAAGATTGGATTACTAAAAACATCTCGGACAAAGCCAAAACAACTCGGTCAACCTAATCTAGCACAGCACAAGCAATAAAAGGAAACCCCATGACCTACACCAAAAAGATCCAGGGGCATTGATGACAAGTCATCTTAGCCTAGTTTCACTAGCCTTTTTCTTTTGTTTTCGATTGATTTATGCACTTTCTTGAGCCATAAGCAAGCCAATTGGGTAGATTTTCATGTTTCCTTTGATTCAATCAACCATGTATGAATTAATGCAATTTCATGAGATTTTATGCTATAATTGTCATATATTATGAAAGAATAACAAACTCATGATTTTAAGCAAAGCTTTGATGTGTTTGGTTGATTGATGATAGGTGAAAAGAGTTTTGAAGAAGGTTGAAGAAGGAAGGAATGGCTAGGAGCAAGAGAGAACAAAAAGTTTGAGCAAAAGTTTGCCTCAAACTTTAGCTCAAACTTTTAAAAGAGTTGAAAACACTCCAGAGGAAAAAAAGCTTGAGCAAAAGTTTGACCTCAAACTTTAGCTCAAACTTTTGGGAGAAAAGCTTGAGCCAACGTTTGCCTCAAACTTTTTGGCAAACGTTGGCATCACAAAATCAATACCCTGGAGGAAAAAGCTTGCGCCAACGTTTGAGGTCAAACTTTTGCTCAAACGTTGGCGCCACACTTGCACACCCTGGAGGAAAAAGCTTGCGCCAACGTTTGAGGTCAAACTTTTGCTCAAACATTGGCGCAACACACATTTACAAGGGGGCCAACGTTTGAGCAAAAGTTTGACCCCAAACTTTGGCTCAAACTTTTACTCAAGCTTTTATGTTTTTCAACCCGGTTCACAATGGATCTTTCTCCAACTCCAAGAGCAATCAACCAAGGCCTCTATCAACCCAATTCCATCAAGAACAAAGGCCCAATTCAAGGCTTGAAGACCATTTGAAGAAAGTGTATAAATAGCTTAGGATTTAAGTTTTTAGAGAGCTTCCTTTTAGAATTTTCATAACACTTACAGTAGAGAACTCACTTGACATTTTCTGAATTGTTGTTTTAGAATTCTAGAGAATTGGGGAGGAGAATTGATCTCTCTTCTTCCTGGTTCTTGTTGAGCACTCTTTATTTTTCTTGCTTGGGATCTTAGGTGGAGAATTGAAGAACTTCTATTTCAATCTCACCTTTGGATCTTGTTTAATTTTATGCAAAATCAAATTTCAATTTCTGTTCATTGCTTCTTCTTCTATTCTCTCTGCAATTTACATTTCCCTTGCAATTGTTCTTGCTGGATCTAGGAAGGCAGTGAGATCTAGACTTGGGTATCTAGTCTCTTGGGTCCTGAGATCTACAGCTTTAAATTTCAATTTCCCTGTTTTGTTGCTACACCAAGCTGATTTCCATTTTTGTCAAGATCCGGTTCAATTGAATCCATCTTCTACATTCCTGTTGTTTGCAATTTATTGTTCCTTGTTTAATTTCTGCAAATCCACTTCCCAATTCCCTTTACCATTCAAGCCATTTACATTTCTTGCACTTTAAGATTCTGCAATTTACATTTCTTGCAATCTAAGTTTCTGAAATTTACATTACTTGTTCTTTAAGATTCAGCTTATTTACTTTCTTTGCTCTTTAATTTTCTGCAATCCACCCTTCTCCCTTTAAATTTCATGCAATTTAGCTTCTGTCGAATACAAACCACTCAAATCAACTCTTGATTCGCTTGACTAAATCAACCACTAAACTAAAATTGCTCAATCTTTCAATCCCTGTGGGATCGACCTCACTCCCATGAGTTTTATTACTTGATACGACCCGGTGCACTTGCTGGTTAGTTTTGTGTATTTGGAGTTCGTTTTTCGTTTTTCGAAAATACACATCAAGTTTTTGGCGCCGTTGCCGGGGATTGATTAGATTGACAATGATTAAGTGAAGTGGAGATCTAGATCAAGCACTTTTTCTTTTCTGTTTCTTTAACTTTTGACTAACACGCTAACTGTTTGAATTTTTGCCTAAGCTAACTAATATTTCACTTCAGCCATGGATTGAAGTGTTATTGCTTTTCTGGTATTGTGTGATTCTTGTGTTTTGCTTGTATGTCAAATACAAGAAGAGAGATCCCTACCTTTCATGAAACTGACGAAAGAACCCTCCGAAGGCTAAGAAGAGAAGCAAGAGAAAAAATGTTGCTGGAGAGGAAGAATCAGATGAAGAATATCATGAATTGGAGGAACACTCAACAAATCCAACAAATCCACCAGTGAGAATGGCCAACAACAATGGTCAACCCCAGAGGAGAGTCTTGGCTTCATATACATTTGCTAATCCAAGGCATTGTGGGAGTAGCATCCTTACCCCAAATGTCGATGCAAATAACTTTGAATTGAAGCCCCAACTCATCACCTTGGTGCAGAACAACTGTTCTTATGGAGGAGGCCCCTTGGAAGATCCAAACCAGCACCTATCCACCTTCCTGAGGATATGTAACACAGTGAAGACCAATGGTGTACATCCTGACAGTTACAAATTGTTGTTGTTTCCATTTTCCCTAAGGGACAAAGCTACTCAATGGTTGGAGTCATTTCCAAGAGAAAGCATCAACAATTGGGAGGATCTAGTGAGCAAGTTCTTAGCAAAGTTTTATCCTCCTCAAAGGATCATCAGGCTCAAAATAGAGGTTCAAACATTTACTCAGATGGATGGAGAGTCATTGTATGAAGCATGGGAGAGATACAAAGCTTTACTCAGGAAGTGTCCACCAGAGATGTTTAATGAATGGGATAAACTCCAAAATTTCTATGAAGGACTGACAATGAAAGCTCAAGAGGCACTTGACTATTCAGCAGGAGGCTCAATGCAACTCATGAAGACAGCTGAAGAGGCCCAAAACCTCATTGATATGGTGACAAACAATCAATATTTCTTTGCTCATCAGAGACAACGCCAGCCATCACAAAGGAAAGGAGTGTTAGAAATGGAAGGGGTTGACACCCTCCTAGCTCAAAACAAGATAATGCAGGAGCAGATTCAACAACAATTTGAGCAGATGGCTAAAAAGATTGATAGCTTGCAAGTTGCAGCAGTGAATACAAGCCAACCATCAACCAAATGGGGGCAAAATAAAGAAAACCAAGAAGATCAGCAGCATGAACAACCTCAATATGTGCATAACCAAAGCTCCAGCCAAAATGAAGTTTATGGTGACACCTACAATCCATCCTGGAAGAACCGTCCAAATCTCAGATGGGGAGATAACCACACTCAAAACCAACAACCATGGAAAAGGAATTCAAACCAAAACAATTCAAGAAGCAACCAGAACAACAACCAGCAAAACATAACCCACAATCCATATAGAAAACCCCAAAATGACCACCCAAATTCCAGCTATTATCCACCCAATAATTCAGTCACTAACCAAAACAACCATCATCCACCTTCCACATCCACATTCCACCCACAAAACAACCCCACAAATAGTTCAAACAACTTCCAGCAACAACCATCTCACTTTACACAACCACAACTAAATCCAGACTCCCAAAGAATCTCTAATCTAGAGATAATGGTGGAGAAACTCATAAAAAATCAAGAGATGGCAAGACAAGATCAGGAAGCAGCACGGAAGGATCAAGCCATAACAAGTAAAAATCTTGAGAGGCATATGGAACAAATGGCTAAACGAATTGCAGAGATGGATGAGAAGCAATCAAATGTACCCCCTAGTGCCACTCAAGACCACTCAAGGGACAAAGGAAAAGCTACAAAGTGGGAGGAGTGCAAAGCAATTATAGTGGAAAGTGAGAAGAAAGCCATCAATCAGGAAGAACACAACAGAGAAGTTCCACAAAAAGAGACAGAAGAGAGAAGTGAAGAAGATCAAGAAATCAAGAATGCAAAAAGCTCAAAGAGAGATAAGGACATCCTTGAAACACAACTACAAGAGAAGAAGGAAGGGGTGAAGCCACATATCCCCAAACTTCCATACCCTCAGAGGTTCAAAAAAGAGAATGAGGATAAGCAATACTCAAAGTTCCTGGACATATTCAAGACCCTCAGCATCAATATTCCTTTCTTAGAAGCACTTGAACAGATGCCGGTGTATGCCAAATTTATGAAGGAAGTGCTGACAAAGAAAAAGTCCCTAAAAGAAGGACAAATTGTTGAGATGACAATGGAATGTAGTGCTATTCTCCAAAGAGAGTTACCAGAGAAGAAAGATGATCCTGGGAGTTTTTATATACCTTGCACCATAGGAGACATAACAATTGAAAAGTCATTCTGTGACCTTGGTGCAAGCATAAACTTGATGCCTTTGTCTCTAATGAGGAAACTTCGAATTTGTGAGCTGAAATCCACACGAATACTCCTTCAAATGTCTGACAAATCCATCCAGCAAGCAGTTGGAGTTGTAGAGAATGTACTGGTAAAAGTGGGGAAATTCCTTCTCCCAGCTGATTTTGTCATTCTGGATATGGAGGAGGACCCTAACACCCCCATCATCCTAGGGAGGCCTTTTCTTGCTACGGAAAGAGCACTGATAGATGCTGAAAAAGGGGAATTATTGCTGAGAGTGCATGATGAGCACCTAGCATTCCATGTTTTTAAAACCCCACATGAGCCCACTCAAGAAGAAGAGTGTACGGAGGATAAGGCCAGAGATCAAAGTTTGAAGGAGGTAATCAATGAGTTAGCTCCAAGACTTCCAAATCCATGCTTGAAAGAAGTAGAGATGGTGCAACAGACCAAAGAAATCAAGGAGGAACTAGATCCAAAACCTCCAGATGAGAAATTCAACATCTCAGATAAGGAACCACCAAGGCAGAGAGTATCTTTTGAGAAAGAAAAGAAGAAGAGGCCAAGAGGGTGGAGAAACAAGAAGATCCCTACTGAAGGCTTTTCACCAGGGGATAAAGTAGTGTTAAACACCCAACCAATGAAGGTGTCCCCACAATCATCTGAATACTACACTGTGAACCGGGTCCTTTCACTTGAACACCTAGAGATCATCAAAAAGGAGACCGGAAGGAAGTTCACAGTAAGAGGAGAAAAGTTGAGGCACTATGCTTTTCAGCCTCCATGATCAAAGAACGAGATGTCAAGCTAGTGACAATAAAGAAGCGCTTGTTGGGAGGCAACCCAACCTGAGGTAGTTTTCTTTTCATAGCTGTTTTACTAAAAAGGCTGAGTAGTTTTGTCTGTATTGCAAGGATCTAAGTTTGGTGTTGCACACCAAAACAATTTAAGGGAGAATGAAGGATTCTAAGTTTGGTGTTCCACCAAAATCTCATTTAAAAGCATACTCTCACCTCTTGCATAATGATAGCTCCAAGCAATCAGACAAATTATTCAACCAGTTAATTGCTTCTTATTTTGGTTCCATAACCTTTAGCAAGGCCAAAAGAATTTATAAATGTACAACCTGTTGCATTAGAAACAGTGGCAAGGAATTAAGTTTTGTGTTCCCACACCAAATTGAATCCAAAAAGCCACACTCAATTCATGCATACTAACCAGTCACCTAAGGGCTTGAGAAGCAAGCAACTTTTGAGAATTGTGCAGGGAATGAACCACCATTTGAAGACATTATGCATCATGACTCAAAAGGGACACAACAGAAGGAAGAACAAAAGAACTGCAAACCAATAGGTTGTATTTATACTTAAGTTCTGCTGTTGAGAAATGCTTTGATTTATGTCTTGCTAAAGTGTTCATCTAGTTCAAGTAGATTCAATTTTCTTTTGCAATAAGTAAGCTAGTCCAAGTGTGTGCTTGTATGTTTACTTTCACTTAACTAACTGCATGCTTTGTCCCCTGCATCTTTAATTCAATAAAAAGAAATGTTTGAATGTGAAGTAAGATAGTTCTCTGTTAGATAGAAGTATAATAAAAGTAAGTGGTGGTATGTGTGTGTGATTGTATGATAGCTCACTTTTAGTGAATAAGAGAACTAGGATGTCTCCTTCTAAGTAGAAAGTGGCCTATTGTCTATGAATCTCAATCAAATAAAAGTCCTTGGTTAAAAAGAAAAAAAAAAACAAACAGAGAAAAGAAAAAGCCAAAAATGGGCAATAGAATAAAAGAAAAAAAGAAACAAAGCTAGACACCAATAGCTTGAACCTTAGAATATATGCCTGTGGTGTCTTTGTACTAGGATCTGCTTGGATTATTAAGTTCTTTGGAGTGCATCAACACTTGGTGACTTGGGTTAACTAACCCGGGATCATCAGCTGAAAGTCCACTATCAAGAGCAACCTAACTACAAGGCATTTAGTAACCCAAAGAGGTGCTGGGCATCAATGTTTTAAGAAGGAATGTGAGCCAAGTGTCTATAGTGAATAATGTGTCAAGTATAAAGAAAGAAAAGAACTTGTTACACATGACACTGAACTAAAGCTTTTAGAGAAAAAAATAATAGTCAAAGACAAAGGAATAATGAGAGGTCATAGCAGTGTGTTGCTTGATACTTGAAGGAGACTTTCTAGGCCTAAAAGTCAATAAGAAGTGAGTGTTTACATATCCACAGAAAACCCCATGAACTACCAATAATACTCTGCTAGCATGAACATCCTCTTCCATTTCATTCTTTCTTCTCAATAATTCTTTTCTTGCTTGGGGACAAGCAAGCTTTAAGTTTGGTGTTGTGATGACAAGTCATCTTAGCCTAGTTTCACTAGCCTTTTTCTTTTGTTTTCGATTGATTTATGCACTTTCTTGAGCCATAAGCAAGCCAATTGGGTAGATTTCCATGTTTCCTTTGATTCAATCAACCATGTATGAATTAATGCAATTTCATGAGATTTTATGCTATAATTGTCATATATTATGAAAGAATAACAAACTCATGATTTTAAGCAAAGCTTTGATGTGTTTGGTTGATTGATGATAGGTGAAAAGAGTTTTGAAGAAGGTTGAAGAAGGAAGGAATGGCTAGGAGCAAAAGAGAACAAAAAGTTTGAGCAAAAGTTTGCCTCAAACTTTAGCTCAAACTTTTAAAAGAGTTGAAAACACTCCAGAGGAAAAAAAGCTTGAGCAAAAGTTTGACCTCAAACTTTAGCTCAAACTTTTGGGAGAAAAGCTTGAGCCAACGTTTGCCTCAAACTTTTTGGCAAACGTTGGCATCACAAAATCAATACCCTGGAGGAAAAAGCTTGCGCCAACGTTTGAGGTCAAACTTTTGCTCAAACGTTGGCGCCACACTTGCACACCCTGGAGGAAAAAGCTTGCGCCAACGTTTGAGGTCAAACTTTTGCTCAAACGTTAGCGCAACACACATTTACAAGGGGGCCAACGTTTGAGCAAAAGTTTGACCCCAAACTTTGGCTCAAACATTGGTAGCAGCAAGGAAGCTTAGCTGATGCGAAAAGTTTGAGTAAAAGTTTGACCTCAAACTTTTACTCAAACTTTTACTCAAGCTTTTATGTTTTTCAACCCGGTTCACAATGGATCTTTCTCCAACTCCAAGAGCAATCAACCAAGGCCTCTATCAACCCAATTCCATCAAGAACAAAGGCCCAATTCAAGGCTTGAAGACCATTTGAAGAAAGTGTATAAATAGCTTAGGATTTAAGTTTTTAGAGAGCTTCCTTTTAGAATTTTCATAACACTTACAGTAGATAACTCACTTGACATTTTCTGAATTGTTGTTTTAGAATTCTAGAGAATTGGGGAGGAGAATTGATCTCTCTTCTTCCTGGTTCTTGTTGAGCACTCTTTATTTTTCTTGCTTGGGATCTTAGGTGGAGAATTGAAGAACTTCTGTTTCAATCTCACCTTTGGATCTTGTTTAATTTTATGCAAAATCAAATTTCAATTTCTGTTCATTGCTTCTTCTTCTATTCTCTCTGCAATTTACATTTCCCTTGCAATTGTTCTTGCTGGATCTAGGAAGGCAGTGAGATCTAGACTTGGGTATCTAGTCTCTTAGGTCCTGAGATCTACAGCTTTAAATTTCAATTTCCCTGTTTTGTTGCTACACCAAGTTGATTTCCATTTTTGTCAAGATCCGGCTCAATTGAATCCATCTTCTACATTCCTGTTATTTGCAATTTATTGTTCCTTGTTTAATTTCTGCAAATCCACTTCCCAATTCCCTTTACCATTCAAGCCATTTACATTTCTTGCACTTTAAGATTCTGCAATTTACATTTCTTGCAATCTAAGTTTCTGAAATTTACATTACTTGTTCTTTAAGATTCAGCTTATTTACTTTCTTTGCTCTTTAATTTTCTGCAATCCACCCTTCTCCCTTTAAATTTCATGCAATTTAGCTTCTGTCGAATACAAACCACTCAAATCAACTCTTGATTCGCTTGACTAAATCAACCACTAAACTAAAATTGCTCAATCCTTCAATCCCTGTGGGATCGACCTCACTCCCGTGAGTTTTATTACTTGATACGACCCGGTGCACTTGCCGGTTAGTTTTGTGTATTTGGAATTCGTTTTTCGTTTTCCGAAAATACACATCAGGCATCCTTTGGAGGCAGGCAGGGAACAAGGATTCAGGAAAACCTACAAGATTAACGTCCCAACAAAACTCACAGCAAAGAGAGAGAAAAAAACCTTTTTCAAAGACGCAACATCCCCAGAAAGTTACAAATCAAATAGAATCCAAATAGCTACCTTCCAAATTCATAGTCTCAGCTTATTAGCAAACAAATAGCAAAACATATCAAGAAGAAGCCATCAAAGACACAATCTTTTTCAGAAAAATAAAAAAGATTCGTTATCTTTTACATAATTCATCAGCGAAGAAAGCTATCAGCAAGGCAAAAAACATCAAAGGAGCAATCTTTCGAGAAAGCAAGCAGTTTCATGCAGTTCACAGAAGAGCAAAAACAAGCAGTATGAACCCTAGAGTACAGAAGGATCACTCCAAAAGCCAGAAAAAACCCCCACAATAATAAACAAGCAGGCGCACAGTGATACGAAAAAATTCAGATTTTCCAGCATGCACTTTAAGAGAAAAACCAAAACTTTATAAAAAACCGAAGGTAGAACGACGAAAGAGAAGGTAAAACCAACCTGGAGAAAGAAGAAAGAGCTATGAAGAAAGGAGGAAACCGGAGTAAAGAAATTTTCCCTTAAGCAAAGCACAAGACACAGCGTTGCAGAGAAAAACGAAAAGGCAAGCTCCAGGCAAAACAGAAGAACAAAGAAAAGAGGGAAGTTACAGAAAAGAGGAAACCGTTTCATGAGAACAAAATTCAAAATAAAAAGGCAAGAGAAACGGAGCATTAAAACCAATTAATGAGGGTATTAAACCACCGCACATTCCCAAGTCGACAGGAAAGCCCAAAAAAGGGCCCAACTCGAGGAATACGACCCAAATCCAAAGGCAGCCCAAGCCTATAGAAATAAGGGCGATTCCCTTAAAGATAAGCTGACCTCACCAAAAGATAAGATAAGATAAGATAAATATAACTAACTTATCTTATCTAAGAAGGTCACTTCACACCCTTATAAATACACTGGAGCACCCAGGTATAACTCATACTCTGATTCTACTAAAAACCTGCTTAATACCCTTGCTAACTTAAGCATCGGAGTCTCCTACAGGTACCACCACCCTCCGGTGACAAAGGATCAGCAGCATTACCAGTCCAACAAGTCGGACGCGACTGCTCCAGCCACCACCCACAGTCGGACACGTCATCGCCGATCAGTACAGAAGATCTCGTCCGAGATCGACCTACAGTTTCAGGTAACCTTCGGAACATATATCATCATCAACAATTATCTCTAGCATCAACACTCAACATTATAACTCATCAATAATCATCATCTACTAACATATATTTATATATATACATATATAGTTATCATCATTACTCAAACTCATACAACCTCCATCTAGACCACAATCAAACATAGCATTTATATACAATTAATCATACTACATGTAACACCCTAATTAGACTAAGCTTTACCTCGCCTCGTAAAGCAAAGGTTGATCAGAGATTACGACAGTTCTAAAGCTCATACGTGTAATATATAGAAAGAATAATATAATCTAGAAGTCCGATGAAAGATATAGCTCAAATTTTGGATTTTAAAAGCGCAAAATGTACTAACGAAGCTGCTAGCTTAAGGCATAAGAAACAGATAAGATATAACAAAAGATAGGTATATAATATCATAGGAAACTAGCCACAGCTCGCAGAATTTAAGCCGGCTAGCCATATACAGGTATACAGAACCATACAGTGAAAACATCTTATACAAGTTTTGTTCTCTCAAATGTAAGCCTTTAGGCAAAACAAAATACAAAAGGAGAGATGTATAAACAATTTAAACCAAAAAGACTCCAAAAGAATCCAAGATCCTCCGCTTCTGTCACCATCCAAAGCAACTCACTGAGGTGGGTTGCGACCTGCATCTGAAAAACACAACAGAAATATGGTATGAGAACCGGAGGTTCTTAGTATGGTAACAGTGCCCAGTGATGTAGGATCTAAGACCCCGAGATGCCAAATGCAATCCTAGCTCCATATCCATCACAAGATTCAACTTAAAGTATTCTAAAATAAATAAGAATAACTATATGAAACCTTAACATAACTAAACAGGGTACTCTATCTTAGGGGAGTACTATTCTAACCAAACACCGCTGTCCCACAGCCTTCACCAACCTATCCTCCATGCAATCCATCGCCACCGCCTTTCGAACCTCCTCAATCCTAGTAGAAAGCACAATTAATAACAATGCAAGTAATTCACAAGTAAAAGTATACAAGGCAAGTAGATCAAGTAAACAAATAGGCATGTTATTCAATTAGGCATACAATTACAAGTCGGCAAAGCAAACAAACAGATAGAAGATGCATATGATGAATGCCTGCCCTACTGGCTGTGATATCACATTGTCGGTTCAACTGCCAACCCGACACATCTCCATGGAGATGTCGCCCTTCGGATTTTCTCATATGGGAACCCCTGAGATATAGTGCCTAGATCACTGTCCAGGTACCGGCACCTGCACGCTCTATTGATCCGAAGGGATGCGAGCGGGATACTCTTGCCACAGACCTCACATCTCAATGCAAGCGGGACGAACCACCACCCTTACACCGCCGCCGCTACCTCGACAGGCGGGATCCAACCACCGTCCTTGCCGGGCGCATAGCGTCTCATAATCTCAGGCTGGCCTTCCCAACGTGTGCGTCCGCACAGGTTGAAATTCTTCCTTAGATATGTACGCGCACAAGCTGTGCTAGCGTTGCAAACAGAACGCATTTCCCTGCTTGTGCATGCGCACAGGTGTGTGCGTCCACACAGGTCAAAATTTTCGCAGGGTGTGCGTCCGCACAAGGGTGTGCGCTCGCATATATCAGAAATCATGAAATTCTGCAACCTTGCAGAATTTCAGATTTTTAATACCAACTTTGAATGATTGTAACTTCCTCTACAAAATTTCAATTTTCATAAACTTTATATCGATTTAAAGGGTTTTCAAAGATCTTTAATTCTAAATAAATTTCAATCAATTTCAAAAATCGAGGCAAAAGTTATGATCGAACAAAGTTCACCAAAATTCCCTTTTTACCAAATTTTCACATGTAACCAAATTTTTCAAATTCACAAGCCACACCCAACTAGATCAATACCAAACTTCCATTTCCAGCACAATCTACCCTTTTAAATCACATTGCACCATTCTCAATCATGAAACACAAAATATGTGACACTAAGCTCAATTGTTCCACCAACACATTTACCAACCATCAATTTATTCCTATAAATTCTCATTATCAATTTCATTCATACTTATATCAATATCCCACCACATACAATCATTCAAATCATCAAACATCTCAACTCAACATCGTCATTTCCCAAGAAAAAAACATCAATTTTGCATAAAACTTCAACCAACTATCATCAACAACCATATAAATCCAACCTATCCTATAGGTCACTAGCCTAAGTGTCCATGAATATTATATACTACAAAGAGAAAATCGAAACCATACCTTGGCCGATTTCCTATATGCACCAAAAACTCCAATTAGCATAACCAAGCTCCCAACCACAATCCAAGCTTTCAATTCCACTCCAATAAGCACAATTAAGTTCCAATAGCTCCCAAAGCCACAACAATCAAACTATATGCATATAAATCACCTCAAATCAACCTAGGGTTCCAATTAAACATAAATTCACAAGGATTTAGTGGCTCTTACCTTTTCCAACTGATTTGGATGTCAAAACCCAAAGCTAAGCAAAGATTATAGTGGACCTAAACATCCAAAATCACAAAAACTCACTTAATCACAAACCCTATGAACCGAAATTTTGGAGAGAAGAATAGAAAATATTTCGTGATTACCTCTCCAGTTTCTTGTATGGGTTTTGTAGAGCTTATCACGAGGAACGCGTAGCCGCAAACGGTGCGGCGATCGGAGCTCTATAGCTCAAGATATGAGCTTGTGAAGATGGTAATGAATAGTAACCATGGGGTTTCTCTCTTCTTCTCTTTTCAGCATGTATGAGTGTGTTGTTTGTGTGTTATGCTGAAATGGGTTCACTTAATGAACCCTTTTATATGTTGGGCTTGGGCCTAACATGGGCTTGGTCCAACCCGTTAGCGTTTTTAGCCCGTTTGGCCCAACTTCAGGCCAAACCTTTAAAATTAATGCCCGGTTTTTCATTTCTAACATTTTTCTAAGATTTTTGACGGTTTTCACTTTTTCTCGTGCCGGTTCGTAATTTTTCACGGTTTTTCGTAGAAGGCACATTTTCTGACTCAGAAAGACCTACTGAGTCCAAAAATCACCTTTAAATCCTCACATTCTCACTCTAATATTTTGGAACCTACTTTGGACAATATAATCACTTAATTAACCGGTTGATTAGTCGCGGTTCTTACACAACCACATTATCCAAACCCATCTTAAAGGCCACTAGCCTAAGTTTCACGAAATATTATATACTACATAAAGGAAACCAAAACCATACCTTGACCGATTATTCTCCACGCACAAAACCACTTCACCACGAGCTTTTAAGCCCTCACTCAACACGAAACAACACCAAGAACACTCTATATCATGAAAAACTACAAGAATCAAAGCTAGGGTTTACGACATTCAACTAAACACAAGGGTTTAGTGATATTTTATCTTATCCAAAAAGTTTTGGGGTAAAACCCACTATTTATCCATGCTAGATTACACCTAAACAACAAGAACACAAAGAAACTCAACAACCCAAATAGCCATTTTCAAAAATGACATAGGGAAGAGAAATGGAGCTTGGAATCAGAGTTTTTTTTACCAACTTTGATGAGTTAGAAATGAAGGGCTCGATGAGAGCTTCGTGTGGCCATAAACGGCTCGTCAATCGGAGCTCCGTAGCTCAAGATATGGCCAAAAGAAGGAGGAGATGAATAGTGCTCTTCTTCTTCCTCTCCTCTCTAAAAACCAGCACCCCTTTTTCCCCTTTGTGCTGAAAATGAGATTTTCTTGGCTCATTTAAGGCTTTATGTATCTTGGGCTTGGACCTAACTTGGACTCGGTCCAACCGCGTAGCCTTTTTTGGTTCGTTTGGCCTAACTTTGGGCCAAAACCTTTAGAATAAGCGCCCGATTTGCTATTTCAAAAACTCTTCTAAGGTTTTCTACTGTTTTATTCTCTCTCATGCAGTACTGGACATACTTAAGCCGGTACTGTTGGCTAATCTACCGGTACACATTATTAGGCAAATATTTTCAAAAGAAAATATTTTTCCACTCAGAAAAATCCACTGAATCCGAATCTCACATTTATATTTTAAAAAAAATATTTTTATATTTTCAAACCTATTCCGGAAAATTAAATTATTCTATTTTACATAGTGGTTTTTTATAAAAACTTCGGTTCTTACAGCGAGATGGACGACGGCGACCCAGGATTTACGGACGGCGACTGGGCAGCGCTGTTCCCTCCTCCTTCGCGGCCTTCTCTCTCGCCTCAGTTATGACCCGTGACGGTGATGGCTTCACGGGAAGTAGCGGTGGCGACGGGCTTCCTCCATGCTTGCGAGCATGACGGCGGCGATGCGGCAGTGGCGCGACAGCTCCTCCCCCTACTCTGGCGCCCTCTCCCCTCCACCGGATCTCCTTCTCCTCTCTTTCCCCCTTTCTTCTTTCTTTTTCCCTTTTTCTTTTCTGAAGTTACTGCTGCGTTGTGTGGTTTACTGAAGGAAAAGAAAGGGCAGCAGCTAGGGTTTCATTTGGATGAAGGGAAAAATTGTGATTTAATTTGGGTTCGACTTTTTGTATGGAATTGGGGATTTTGGGGTTTAAGTTTGAAACTAATTGAATCCTTAAAATTATTCTAAAATATTATTTGTTGTACCAAATTGTTTTTTGGTTTTCACTCAAATACTCTAATTGAAAATATAATACAATATAATTAATTTTCTTTGTTAACAAAACCTAAAAGTATTTATTTATAAAAATATTATCATATAAAAATCTTATTATTTTACAACTACTAATTTTATAATTTAAATATAGAAAATAATTCGATAATTATAAAATTAGATAAATTTTTAATTTAAATAGCTCAATATCATTATTTTTGAATTTCTAAAACTTTAAATAATAAATAGGAAAATAATCCAAAATGATAGAGTTTGGATAAAAATCTTAATTTATTACGAATCCAATTAATCCAAACTACATTTAATTATCTTCAATAAAATAATTTATGAACTTAAAACTATGAATAAATATATATAATTTAAAATTAGTTCATAATAACTTTTCAAAAGTTTTTGGTCTTACAACTGGCCTATTTATTCTCCAATTTATGTCAAGTCTTTTTCCAGCTGGTAACTTTGCTACCTCAAGATTGCGTGTAAGTCCTCTCACTTTTTTTTCGGTGCAACAAAATCTGTTTAAATAAGTGAGATAATAGGAGCAAGATGTTATTTTTTCAGGCATATATTAATCTTTGATAAATCAGACATTAAGTCCAAGTTGGCACAACATGTTAAATTCTATTCTATGTATTGTTCAATATAAGGGATTCATTTAGACAACTAGTAGAGAAAATACAAAAGAAACAGTGGATTTTACTTTAAAAAAAATATTAATCCCACTAACCAATTCTCACTAATCATAATCCTAATCTTGTAAAGAAGTGATTTAACTATTTATATAGCAGCCGCACAAAATTGCCTAATAATATTTATTTAGAGGACAAAAAAATAACGAGCATAGAAAAAAGACAAAAGAAGCATACATTATATATAGACTAGATGGCATAAGCGGGGTCCCTAGCTAGCCAGATATATAATAATATACTAGTATATAAGACTCACCTTCGTAGCTTAGATTATTAATCTTATAGATAGAACTACAAGATTTGATTTGATGAATAGGAATAAGCTCGGTTATTTGCACCAGCAACAACTTAGGAGAGAGAGAGAGAGAATGAAGTTAATAAACAGATTGATTAAGGAAAGTCAAATGTGGTGTTATTATTCTTAATCTTTGATTTGATGAGAAATAAATGGTAGAAGGGGGTATGTATTTGTTTCCTGCCAGTTATCCAAGGCCATAAGAATTAAGAAAGAAAGGAACACACCGCACTCAGAATTGAATTTAGTGGGAAGAAGAATAATAAAGAGCTTGTCTTTGCAGAACAACCGACATAGGCATGTTGGTCCTCTCTCTCTCTCTCTCCCCCCCCTCTTTGTCACACCCTCCACTACACTGCATGCACGCACTCGTGACCCATGGCCCCTGGCCCCTCCTTCAGTTTTTAATTACTGCCCTTCTCTTCTCTTCTCTTCTCTTCTCACACCCCATCACCCTTTAAATTTATATGGTATAGCACTAATGTTTTTCTAATTGTAGTCACTAGCTTCAAAGTTTATGGTATAGCACTAATATTTTTAATGTACATATTTTACTTCATCAGCCTTAATTTTCTTAGAA
The DNA here is from genome assembly GCF_059453495.1 of Arachis ipaensis. NCBI lineage: Eukaryota > Viridiplantae > Streptophyta > Magnoliopsida > Fabales > Fabaceae > Arachis > Arachis ipaensis. The sequence continues at coordinate 84,602,582 of NC_142444.1, forward strand.
AAAGAAGATATACAAATAAAATTAATCATGCTATCAATATTTTTATGTCAGAAAATTAAATTCACCTCATAATAAATCTCCAAAGGAGACTAATAAAATTAAAGAATGCTAAAGAATATACCAGATTCAACTTCTTCTTTATGCATTTCATCATCATTAGAAAGGGAGTCGAATTGTCTTTTAAGTTGTGAGTGACTTGATAAACTTGATTTTTTCCATGCACTCCATCATTATTAGAAAGGGAATCAAATTGCTTTCTAACTTGTGAATGACTTGATGAGCTTACTTTTTTTCCATGCACTCCATCATTATTAGAAAAAGAGTCAAATGTCCTTTTAACTTGTGAGTGACTTGATGAACTTGATTTTTTCCATGCACTCTATCATTATTAGAAAAAAAATTAGCTTGTTGTAAGTGACTTGATGGAGCTAAATTTCTTCTAGATACAAAACTCTAAATCCCTTTATTTCTTCTAGCAGCAACACTATTAACAATCTTTGAGGTCCTTGGCTAAATCAACAAATTATATTCATTACTAAAACCAACAACATCACATCAAAAGGATTTCAATAAAAAATATTAAATAGAAACATTAAAATCCTAAAAACATAATTGCAATTAATTTCTAGAAAATGTTTCAAGTAAAAAAAGAAAATCTATCTATTACTCTATTTATTCATCAAAGATATCATCAGCCACTTCCTCCTCCTCCTCTTCTAAAGGCATACTAAAATAGTCACGTGTTGTTACTTTTACAACACATTGCCAATTGGAGTTACAAATATCTTCAACATAGAATACTTGTTTAGATTGACATGCCATAACAAATACTTCTTTTGTCTTCAAAGTGCGACCTTTATTTACCAAGGTGACACCATATTCATCTACTTTCACTCCTCTACTATAATTGTCCACATCCTACCATAAGCATTTGAATATTACAACTTTGTTGTCATTCATATATGATAACTCCACGATATCCTCAATGACTCCATAATACTCCTTTCCACAATTTAGCTTTACCATAACTCCACTACTTTGAATTTTTCTATGCTTCTCACGATCTTTTGTGTGGAAGATAAAACCATTTGCTTTGTATCGTTTATAGTATATGGTTTCTCTTGCTGGACCTCTTGCTAAACATAAAAGTTGATGGGTCACCTATTCATCTTTTTGATTGTACAAAGATGTAATCTGATTTGAAATAGAAAAGATATAGTTAAAAAAATTCTTACATGACTTTAAAAAGTAGTATGTAACCTAATTAAAAAGTAGTATGTAACATTTCATCCATATTTAGGACTTACATGACTTTCAAACCAATCTGAAAATTCTTGATCATGTCATTTTTGAACATTTCTTGGGTTTTCTATTTCTAATATTTCTTTATGTTTGCTGCATTTATAAAGGCCAATAAGTTTCAAGCAATACTTCTAAAATAAAAGCTAAATATGATCTAAATACAACTATGCTTACCATATGAAAGGAGTAACTTGATCACAGTTCTTCAAAATATAAAGATGAGATTGCTTTATTTCTTCTAGACTCAATCTTCTTGTCACTTTACAATTTCTTGTGGGTCTGCCATTTTGCTTGAAAATCGATAATACTTTATCATTTGTTTCAACTTTATAACCATGAGTTATCGCACCATCCCAATTTCTTTTAACTCGATTATGCTTTGTTTCAATACCATTAAGGTATATTGAGCAAAATAATAAGCATTCATTTGCAAGATATCCTTCAGCAATTGAACCTTCTGGATAAGCTCGATTACGTACATAACCTTTTAAGCTACGTAAATACCTTTGTTCAAAAAGGGACAATATATAAGTAAAGGAATTTATTGAACATTTTATCTAAAAAATTACATGATAAAATAATATTTACCTCTCAATAGGGTACATTTATCGATAATGGAAAATTCCTTCATGAGCGGATAATTTATACGCTTTTTGGCATTATTTTTAAGTAGTTTTTAGTATGATTTAGTTAGTTTTTAGTATATTTTTATTAGTTTTTAAATAAAAATCACATTTCTGGACTTTACTATGAGTTTGTGTGTTTTTCTGTGATTTCAGGTATTTTCTGGCTGAAATTGAGGGACTTGAGCAAAAATCTTATTCAGAGGCTGAAAAAGGACTGCAGATGCTGTTGGATCCTGACCTCCCTGCACTCGAAATAGATTTTCTGGAGCTACAGAAATCCAATAAGCGCGCTCTCAAATGCGTTGGAAAGTAGACATCCAAGGCTTTTTTGAAATATATAATAGTCTATACTTTGCCCGAGTTTTGATGACGAAAACTGGCGTTCAAACGCCAACTTCCTACCCTATTCTAGAGTTAAACGCCAGAAATAGGTTGCAAATCAGAGTTAAATGCCAGAAACAGGCTACAACCTGGCGTTTAACTCCAAAAAGAGTCTCTACACATGAAAGCTCAATGCTCAGCCCAAGCACACACCAAGTGGGCCCCGGAAGTGGATTTCTGCATCATTTACTCATTTCTGTAAACCCTAGTTACTAGTTTAGTATAAAAACAACTTTTAGTAATTTATTTTACATCTCTGGAACACATTATGTAACTTTTACGTTCTGAGACCTCCATGGGAGGCTGGCCACTCGGCCATGTCTACCCTATTTTCACTTATGTATTTTCAACGGTGGAGTTTCTACACCCCATAGATTAAGGTGTGGAGCCCTGCTGTTCCTCATGAATCAATGAAAAGTACTATTATTTTTCTATTCAACTCAAGCTTATTCTTAGTCTAAGATATTCATTCGCACACAAGAACATGATGAATGTGATGATCAAGTGATACTCATCACCATTCTCACTTATGAACGCGTGCCTGACAAACACTTCCGTTCTACATGAAAACAAGCTTGAATGCATATCTCTTAGCCTCCTGGTTCACGATCAGAGTCTTCGTGGTATAGGCTAGAATTATTGGCGGCCATTCCTGAGATCCAGAAAGTCTAAACCTTGTCTATGGTATTCCGAGTAGGATCTGGGAAGGGATGACTGTGATGAGCTTCAAACTCGCGAGTGTTGGGCGTAGTGACAGACGCAAAAGGATCAATAGATCCTATTCAAACATGATCGAGAACCGACAGATGATTAGCCGTGCGGTGACAGCGCATTTGGACCATTTTCACTGAGAGGACGGACGGTAGCCATTGACAATGGTGATCCCCAACCATACAGCTTGCCATGGAAAGGAGTATGAATGATTGAATGAAGACAGTAGGAAAGCAGAGATTCAGAAGGAGCAAAGCATCTCCATACGCTTATCTGAAATTCTTACCAATGAATTACATAAGTATTTCTATCTTATTTTATTTATATTTTAATTATCAAAACCTCATAACCATTTGAATCTGCTTGATTGAGATTTACAAGGATGACCATAGCTTGCTTCAAGCCGACAATCTCCGTGGGATCGACCCTTACTCACATAAGGTTTATTACTTGGACGACCCAGTGCACTTGCTGGTTAGTTGTGCGAAGTTGTGAAGAAGAATTGAGATTATGATAGTGCGTACCAAGTTTTTGGCGCCATTGAGATCACAATTTCGTGCACCATCCTGTAATCTTTACCTCACTTGCCAAATGGATAGGTAAATGGATCATGACATCAAAAAATGAAGGCAGAAATATCATTTCCAACTTGTAAAGTGTGATAATGATTTGTTCTTCAATCTTTTCAAGATTTTTCACTGTTAGAACTTTTGAGCACCACTCCTTGAAAAAACTGCAGAGTTTTATTAATACACTACACACATCATGTGATGAGAAAAGACCCCATAAAACAAGCGGAATGAAGCACTCTAGAAGAACATGACAATCATGAGTCTTGAAGCCATAAATCTTTTTCTCTTTTAAGTTAATACATCTCCTAATATTTGAAGAATATCCATCTGGTACTTTAACATTTTGCAAAAATTCACACAAACTCCTCATTTCTTTATTATTCAATTTATAAATAGCATCAAGTAATGACAACACCTTTTCTCCTTCTCTAATAGGATGCAAGTGTTTCTTTATGCTTAACTCTTCCATATCTAAACGAGAATTTAAATTGTCTTTTGTTTTTCCTGGAATATCCATCAATGTCCCAAGAACATTGTCACATATATTATTCTCTATGTGCATGACATCTAAATTATGACACAACAATAAAATCCTCCAATATGGTAATTCAAAGAAGATGCTTTTTTTCAACCAGGGATTGGAACTTTCCATTTCTTTTCCTGCTACACTTCTCTTCCTTTTTTATATATCTTTATGATTACTAACTACTAAACCTTCTAAGTTAAAAACTTGTTGAAGAATATCATCACCAGAGAGTTTCTTGGGAAGACGCCTAAGTTCTTTTGTGCCATCAAACTATTCTTTTTCACGTCACCATCTATTTCTAATTGGAAAGAAGCGTTGATGACCTATGAAGCAAAATTTCTTTCCCTTGGTAAAAAACTTAGATTAAGTCTCAACATTACAAGTGAGACAACGAAGTGCCCCTCTCGTATTCCATCCAAATAGATCTCCATATGCTGGAAAGTCATTTACTGTCCATAATATAGCTGCCTGCATTTAAATTTTTTTTCATATGCATCAAAGATATCAACTCCTACATTCTATAATTCTTTTAATTCTTCAATTAAACGCCTTAGATATGTATCTGTTGTCTTTCTTGGAGATTTTGAACCTGGTATAAGCAACGATAACATTAGATAAGGATCGTTCATGCATTTCCAAGGTGGCAAGTTATATGGTATAAGTACCACAGGCCAAACATTATATTAGTACTCATATTCCCAAAGGGATTAAACCCATCACTTGCTAATCCAAGCCTTACATTTATAGGTTCATCAGAAAAGGACTCATGCAACTCATCAAATGATTTCCATGCTTCTGAGTCAGCTGGATAACGTAAATACCCATCATCAATTTGCTTTGCATCATGCCATCTCATATCAAATGCTGTCTTCGTGGAAATATATAACCTTTTAAGCCTTGGAGTTATTCGAAAGCAACAAAGAACTTTTATAGGAATTTTTTTCTCTTTCCATCTTTCTCTTTAAACTTCCACCTTGAGGCACCACAATGGTCACAAGTTTCTTTCTTATCATGATCTTTCCAGAATAGCATACAATCATTAATACAAGCATATATTTTCTCATAATTCAAGCCAACATCTCAAATAATCTTCCTAGCTTCATAGTAAGACACCGGTAGTTGCACCCCTTTTGGAAAGGAATTGTAACACCCTAACTTTTAGCACCTCATGATTGTACCAAAAGCTCAGGCGTTACTTACCTCTAAACCTTTTCATTATACACTATCTTTATTTAATATTGAGCCTTTGTGAATACGAACCGATACTTTAATTAAGAACTCGAAAGGAGACTTTATTTTAAATCACTTAACCATAAAAGTATATATTCACATAGCTTTATATACATAGACTTATGTCAAAGAACCTCAATTACAAATCCTACCCCTCTAAAAACTAAAAACAATAAACGATGAGGGAAAAATAAATTCTAACAACTCAACTCGTGAATATAATTTGCTATGCTCCTATAGCTCCGCACTAAACCTTCGCACCTGTAGCTGAAAGGGGGTGGAAATAGGGGGTAAGAACTGGGGAGTTCTTAGTAGGATCGTGGTTAGAAGTTTAAGTTCATTATCCAAATTTAAAACTCATATTTTCCTTATAAAAATTTCACGCAAAATGACATTTCATATATTTCACCGCTTATTAAGAAACCATTTTAACCAAAGCTTACCACTGATCCTTCCAATCATGGCCTCTGGCCCAAATAAAATCAACTCGGCCTCTGGCCTCAATTCAATACAAATCACTATCAAAACTTAAGCACAAAATAGAATCAATCATAGACACAAACAATGTAAGACAAACACAAATCAGAGAGCAATTACAGAACATAGAATCCAATCACAACACAATCACAACAAGTTTGCGCAAACAAGTATGATACATGCTTAGTCCTATACAAGCCATGAGCTCATGTGTCGGTTTGTTGCCCGATTCCCGACACTGGTCCTGAGATAAGCGTTTTGTATCGCCGTCCATATCTTAGCCAACATCCCCTCCATGAACGTTACATATCGCCATCCTCATGGGGGAACCTTCCTTTCGGTCTCCAGTGAGCGTTACGCATCGCCGCCCTCACTAAGCCATTCGTATAGTGTCAAGTGAGCATCACGCATCGCCGTCCCCACTAGACACTTGGCACTAAGTCCCAAACAACACTCAATTTCTTTTCAATCTTTGCTCTCTACTCTACTGTGTTAGAGATCCCTTTAATTAATACATTCTTTTCTATCTGCTTTATTGTGGTAAATGTTCATAAAATTCTTTTAATCTTTGTTCTCTGCTCTCCTGTGGCAGAGATTCCTTTAATTAATACTTTCTTTTCTATCTGCTCTAATATGGTAGGCATTCATTAAAATCTTTTCAGTCACTGCTCTCTGCTCTTTTGTGGCAGAGATCCTTTTACTTAATATATCCTTCTCTTCTTGTTATTTTTCTTTTCTTTTCTTTCTCATCTTCCTCTTTTATTTTCTTACTTCTTTTCCTTCTCTCCTCTTTTCTTCAATCTTTTAATTCTTTATCATAATTTAACTTCACACTCTTCCCTCGCCTTTCCCTAATGTCTTATGAAAAAGAATCATAAAATTCTTAAATCAACTACGTCCTCTAAAGCTTTTAAGAGTTCTTCTATTTGCTCTTCTCTAACTTAAATATTCTTAATAAAATGATAACAATAATATAAATATGACAATTTAAATGGTAAATAAATAATATTTATATCTTTTCTTAATAACTTAGCTTCGTAAAGCTTTTATTCTTAAGATCTTATTATCTACGTTTTAAACTTTAAACTTTTAAATATTTCATTTTTAACCTAATATTTTTATAAAATTATATTTGAAACCTCACTTATCTCAATATTTATAAAATACTTATTTTTACCCCTGTACTTTATTTATCACTCAAAATACCCGAAAACTTATATAATTACAAATTTTACTTTGATTTTTATATACAAATACAATGTTACCCTTCAAAAATAAAATTTAATTACTAATCTCCTTCTTATACCATAACCAAAACTCTTAGACTATTTCTTTCAAAATATTACTTGTATTTTAATCCATTTTTGAGTTTTTCGATTTCCGATTCGCCGTAACTTTTAATTTAATCTCTCGGCCATTAAACCTCACCAATTTTTACTTGATCCTCAACGATATTTTAACCCAAAAATCTTCAAAATAGTTCGGTCCCTTCTGGTTTAATCACAGCCAAGCCATGAACTTCACAAATACATCAATATATTACAAAAATTTAACATAAACTAAAATCAATCTCATACAAACATCATCAAACCAAAAATCACTCATAATAAAGACATTTAATCGGCAAAAATTTACCAAACTCTACCTTTGTACAAAATCAAAACCACAGAAACTTCGAAGAAGCTTTTTGATCGAGCTGCTGAAGAAGAAAACATCAGAAGTTGTCTGTGCCTCCTAGAACTCCAATTGGTCAAACTCAAGGGGAAGGGGAGCTATGTTACCGTCAACTTCTACCGAACAAAAGTGATGCCAATCGATGCTTTTATTGGAGTTACAGATCTCGAGAAATCGGACGCCAAAGGTTTGTGGCTTCCATGGAATCTCTCTTCTCTCACTCACGATCTCTCCCTCTCTTTTCCCTCTTGATTTGGCTGAATGAAATAAAAGAATAAAGTGGTGATAATGTGGTGGCAAGGGAGGGGGCATGTGTCACAGTTTGGAGCTGCTGAGTCAGCGATTCAAGTTATAAATATCCTAAATGGATAATTATAAAAGCTAGATATATTAAAACACAAGTAATAATATATATGAGTTACTAATATAAATGTCATTAGCAATATTAACAATAAAAGATATACGGTGAAGCATTAGCAAAGCTACGTTCACTGGGAAGTATCAATATTTACTCATATCTGTGGATATCGAATTCGATAATAATATTATTAACTAAACTTTGTTTTTAAATTAAAGATATCAATTACTTAAATTAAAAAATATATATAATTTTCATTATTTATAAATTAATAAAATTATAGTTTTAATTATGTAAAATATTTCATCATAACAGAAATATATATAAGAATATAAATTTGATTTAATTCAAATAGTTATAAAATTAATTTAATTACTTATAATAAAATAATTTCTAAAAATAAAGAACTCCAATTTATAAAATAAATGATAACTTATTTATATTTAGATTTTCAAAATTATGGATCGTTATAGAAATCATTCAATAACTCAAGTAACATAGAAAATGATTTATTACTCCATCCACCAAGACATTTAATATGGAATAATCTCATAAAAAATGAGAGCTTTGAAAATCGCGTACATCCTGGATATAGTTCTTTCTTCGAATAATCCAAAAGTTTGTAAAACTTTGCTGCATCTTCATTAGGTTCTTCTATATGCTCTTCATAAGGTTCTCCTATATCCTCTTCTATATGCTCTTCATTAGGTTCTTCAATATCCTTTTCTATATCTCAAACTCCAAAATGATCCCTTAACATGTTTTTCATGTCATCTTTATCCATATAATCATCCTCACTATCAAATAAACTTGAATATGGTGACTCATCTTGTAGTGATTCTCCATGGTGGTACCAAATTGTATAATTTCTCACTATGCCATGACTTAGAAGATTAAATTCTAGTTGCTCATGAGATTTTCTAAGGCAATTATTGCATTTAAAACATGGACAATATATCTTATCATCCTTTGTATGACTAAAGGAAAAATCTAAGAACTCCTTGACACCTCTCCTATATTGTAACGTGGCTTTATTCTTAATTTGCATCCAATCCTTATCCATTGAATATATGACAAGCTTAACATACCTGAAAAAAAATATTAAAAATAAGCACCAGAAACCACAAATCTCAATAGGAAAAAAAAGTTAAAACACAAGTGTAGCTATAATAAAGTCCAAAGAATGCATGTCACATAGTTCATACCAAAAGCTAAAAATAATCAATAGAAATTAGTTAAGAAAATAATGCAACCACTACTCAACATATATAAACTTTGTTCTCCATCTTTTAATAATGCAACCACTGCTCACCATATACAAAACAGAAAATTAAGGAGCACATATAGTGAACAAAAACATAAAGAAAAAAATAAGAATGCCTTCTGGATTCCACTTCACAACCACCATCAACAGCCATGGAACTAACTCATTAAGATGAACTCTTGTTCCACAGCATAATAAGCACTCCATGAAGGAAAGCTCTGCAATCTGCATGCAGCATGAATCTCCCACAACACAACACAGGGTCCCTCTGTCTTATGTAAGTACATAATTTTGTCTAGAACCCTTTTCTCTTCTTCTATATGAAAGGACAATGTACATGTCTATTTTCATGTTCAGAGAGTGAGAGAATTTGTTTATGCCTAATTGAGATTACTTGTTTGAAGAATTCTCTAGATTTGGTTGTGTAAGAAATAGATACAACATTTTTTAGCACACCAAAACCAAAATACCAGTCAATTATACTTAAGTTTCAGTATATTAGAAACAAAAAAAGGGAAAAATAATTTATTCTATAATCTATGCACACCAAAAACAAACAAATAAGAATCTAGGTTCCAACTAATTAATGAAAATCTTCTATTACACGCTTGTTTTTCCCCGATTTTTTTGCAACTTTTCTCTTTATATTTTTGTTCATTATATGTAGTAGGAAAGGCAATAGGCCAATGTATACCAAACAAAATTGTATTAATATTAACTATAGCAGAACAAGGACACTTTCCTTAATTAGGCACTGTGGTATTTTGAATAATAGTACTATTATAGTATTATGTGGTGTGCTTGTTATGCTAGCTAGTAGCTATTAGAATAATGCTCTCCAAGGTGTCAAAATTAAAAAATAGTAATTACTATAAACAATTAATTCGACATACAAGTAGTTTTGAGCCTATACCAGCAGCACCAAAAACTAATATGCCTGTCAGGTTATTTAATAATTCCAGCAGATGCATGAACAAATTTTAAATGGACTCCAATTTATTACTATAAACAATTGACATGGACAATTATAGAAGATAACTATATCTATTAAAACATAAATTTATGTGAAGTGTCTATAATACACTTTTTTTTCTTTTATGTAATTTCAAGTTTTAGTGTCCAAATTAGTTATTTACAAGCGCAGTTTTATACTTTTATATGAACTAATTATACTGGTAAAAATATAATAGAGCTGTTCTAGCTAGTATAGATGAGTCCTACATAGCAAACATAATACAGAGTTCTCAGCATTACCGAACAATAATAAACAAGAAAAATGCATTCTAGAAGACTATAAATGACCTTAACGATTACAATTCACATAAATTGCAGCTGAGGGAACAAATGTGATCATGAATATACTAAAATTCTTGTTAAGTTTAACAAAGAGTAAGTTTCAATAATAAACAATACTTGCCTCAACTGGTTGACTTTGTTTCTTTAACAACAATTTGGAAGCCATTGATAAAATTGTTTGACCTACATTAAGTAACTAAGCAAATAAGCAATATCACTAATGAAAACTAATATATTATAGAAATTCAAACTCTCAAAGTAGAATACCCACACACACACACACACAAATCAAAGCTCTCAAAGTAAAGCTAGATACTCCTATTTGATATGAACCTATGGTTTAGAAAAAAGAACAAACACGTGGTGTGCAAAAATTAAAAAGAATAAATGAAGGATTAAAAGTCAAATTAGATAAAACATCAAATGAATAGAACTCTGAAATAGAACAAACAGTAGCATTGCATCACCAAGTCACAGTTATGTTTCTCTTATTTTTTTATTATGAATAAAAAAATAGAAAAATCAAATGAGAAAGAGCAAAAACTTTACCAAAATTACCGATCAATTTACACAAATCAGATATGAGGAACAAATTCAAGAGTAATTAGATATGACGAACAAATAAAAAAGTACAAATTATAGAATAGCTCAATAAGAAGCCAAATTAGAAAATATAAATTAGGGAATAGATTTGAGAATATGAACTTACCTTAATACGTATTAGTAATAAGAAGTTTAAATGAAAAAATTTTGAAATCTGAAGCATCAAAACAAAAATTAAATCAGATTTATGAAATAATAAAAAATTTTGAGAGAGGAAAAAGAAATACCTAACAAGACGAAGTTAATTTTGGAACTGAAGAATGAGATGAGATCTTGAAACTGAGAAAGAAACTGAGATTTTGAATATGAAAAATGAGTAGTGTGATCCCAAACTGGGAGCCGGAGCCCAGGGAAGAAGAGGAGCAGGGTGATCCCAAAATCAACGGACCCAAGGATAGAAGAGGAGCAAGGTCGAGGGAAGAAGAGGAATAGTGGAGTAAGCTGAAAGCAAAGGACCGTCAAAAGTGAAGAGTAATTTTTTCCGGTCAAATTATTCATAAAAAAAGAGAATTTGACATTTGTAATATTTGTCAAATATATATATATATATATATAATTTTTACACTTAACTATGACTGTTAAAAAAATATGTTAAAATAGCTCTCTTTTCTTGTAGTGTGCACTTTTAGAAACTAATTCTTAGCTAATTAACTGTTTTTTAATAGCACTAAGTTATTTTTTCTTAATTTATACTCTTCATACCTACTTTCCTTCAAACTCAATAGTAATCTTGACACCACTCTAAATTTGAGTTTGAACTTGTCAAAAGTTGTAGAAGACAATAGTTTTGTAAGAGCATCTGCTTTGTCCTTAGAATGTGCACAACATGTAATTTCTTAGGATTGATATTGTTTCTGATTACTTGCATATCAAGTTAGAAGTGTTTATTTTTAATATGCAATACTGGATTAGCTACAAGTATCACAATGCTTAAGCTATCATGAAAAATTATAGGTGAAGTTTGGAGCTAAATATTTAATTTTCTATTCAAATTTCTAATCCAAGTTAACTCAGTCTCACAGGATATCGTTAGACTTCGAAGTTCATCTTATATGAAGGAACCTACTAATGGTGGACTATTTTCTATAATATCAAGATACTAAATTAGTTTCAAGTATAAACAAAACTCATATACTGATTTTCTATCTTCAGCATTAACTACCCAATTAGAGTTAGCAAAGTCATATAGCTTGAAATCACTACATGGTTTGAACAAGAGACGATGCTCTTTAGTGCCCTTAATATATCTCAAAACTTTTTTAACTATCTTCTAATGAGGCAATAAAGGACTATGTATATATTGACTAATTTTTGAGACATCATAAGAGAGGTCTAGCCGTATCATTATAATATATTCAAGAGCCCATCATTAATCTATAAAAGGTAAGATCTTTAAAATCTTTTAAACCAATGGATTCTAATTGAAGAGAAATAATCATGGGAGTTAGCATTAGTGTAGCTCCTTGCATTCCAACCTTGGACAACAAGTTATCTATATTCTGTGTCTGAGATAAATGAATCTTTCTAGTGTTGGTTCATTGAACTTCAATGCCTAAGAAATAATAAAAAATTCTAATATCTTTCAAGGAAAATACCATGCGTAGTTTTTTGAAACATTAATTCTATTTTCACAGGATCATTTCATGTGATGATTATATCATCAATATAACATAATAGATAAATGACATATGTAGGGCAATTTTTAATAAACAAGGATGCGTCAGATTTTGTGTTATCAAGAGTAGAACTAAGCTTCAAGAACAACTCACGTGGTTCTTGCTTAAGTCCATAAAGACTCTTGTTAAGTTTGCAAACTATTGAGAGAGATTCTTGCTCAAAACCTATAAGCTGAGACATGTAAATAGTTTGATGTAGATTACCATTTGAAAGAGCATTATTGAAATTAAATTGTCTAATAATCCAGTTTTTTGATAAAGCAAAGCAATAGCTAAGACTAATCTAATAGTAGTATGCCTAATTACAGAGACTAAAGACTTGAAAATCAATACCATGTGATTGATGAAACCTTTTAGCAATTAAATGAGCTTTATATCTTTAGATTCTTTTATCAAAATTTTTCGTGATAGCAAAAATCTATCTACAACCTATGATATTAACATGAGGAGGTGGTTGTACTAATGTCCAAGTATTGTAGTGACTTAAGGATAATAGTTGTTATTTTTGGGATATGTTCTTCATTAGGCACTAAACAATTTTGGTTTAGTAATCCTTGCCTTAGACCTAGTTATCATATGATGTTTATTGGTTTGTAACATGGACTTATATTTTAAGGGTAATTGAACCTCTATGTCAGGAATAAGAATTTAACTTGCTGAAGTTTGAAGTTCATTATGTGTAGGATTAGAGATAGGCTCAGAATCAATAGTTTCCTTTTGTGTTGTTTTAGGGATAGGTTAGGGATAGGTTCATTAGATAAATCAAAGGCTGAAATAGGTGTAGATAGACCATGTTGAAAAATATAAAATGTAATATTAAAATCACTGATATAAGGTAATACACTATTAGAAAAAGAATATGTATGATTTGGATGAGATAAAATTATGAATTGTATGGAAAAATAGACTCATCAAACTTAACATTCCTAGAAATATAAATTCTTCCAGCGGAAGATAAGCACTTATACCATCTATGTTATAAAGAGTAACCAAGAAAAATACATTGTTAAAGACTTATAATCAAAGTTTTTTGCTATTATAAAATTTTAAGTGTGAATAGCAAGCACTCTCAAAGACTTTTAAAAAGGAGTAATCTAACTTTTGAGAGAATAAAATTTTATATGAATACTTGTTATTCAATATTGTATCAGGAAGTCTATTAATAAGATATGTTGATGTAAAAAAAAGTTTCATCCCAGTACAATAAAAGGCAGAAAAATAGTAGAAAGCATAACTAGACACATCAGTGATACTTTTTTTTCAGCTTTTCCATTTTCTTCATGGGTATATGGACAAGAAAAATGATGAGATATTCTTGATTCAATAAAAAAGTTAGAGAAGACATTAGATGTAAATTTCATACTATTATCAAATTAAAAGCACTTGATGGAGTGTCTAATGAGGTTATCCATCAATGATTTATATTGTTTAAAGGATTAAAAAACTTGTGATTTATTAACCAATAAAAAATGCAAGTGTAACAAGAAAAGACATTAATAAATACCACATAATATTTGAATCACAAATGATAAATTAGAGATGCTAGCTCCTAATCATCTAAGTATATTAATTCTAATGGAGTATGATATTTAGTAGTGGATAAAAAAATTAGAAGACTATGCATTTTAGCTCTTGCATAATGGTCATTGTAAACTCCGAGTAATTAATGAATAATTATCTAATAAATTAATTAATATTCAAAAAAAATTAGAAAATTAAGTTTTATAGTTTAATGAAGTAGAAATAATTAAAATATGAGTTTTGACACTAATCATAAAGACTTTGGCCCCCCAAAACGGGCTAACAGGCCCAACCAGTTGGACCAAATCCGAACCGGGCCCAAAGCCCAACCTATAAGACATCCAAACGAAGGCTTCTTTCTCATTTCACCCATGGAATGTGCTGAAGAAGAGAGAAAATCACTATAAAACCCTAACCTCACCTCCAAAAATTCAATTGTCCATAACTTTCAATCCGAAGTTTCGATTGACGAGCTATCAGCAGTCATGCGTTTCTTTCAGAATTCTCTACAAAACCCACTGAACAATTTGGTAAGGGAATTATGTTTTCTCTCCCAGTTCTCTCCTTTTCAGTTCGTGATTTAGGTTTTGGTAATGGAGAGATTTTGTAATTTTAATGTTTTAGGGGTATTCTAGCAGTGGATAATCACTGGATTTTGTCCATTTGAGTCGTGAGTAATGGTAAGAAAACCCTAACCCTTCTAAATTGTTGATTTAGTGAGCTCAATATTGATTATTGTGATATTGTATGAATTAGTTATTGAATTGGAGTTAAATTGGTGGATATTGAAAGCTTGGAATTGAATTCTGAGAGCTAAAAATTTAATTGGTGAGGAGTTGAAGCTTTGGAGCTTGAGAAACGGTGGATAATTGAGGTGTTCCAGACTTAGGGAGGAATTGGCCAAGGTATAGTTTTAGTTTCTCGTAGTTAATATTTAATACCACGTGAAAACTTAGGCTAGAAGACCTTAAGATAGGAATGAACTGAATGAATTATTGATGGATTGAGTATATGGTATATGCTGTGTGTATAAAAGGATGAATGAATTTGCATGTGTTGGATTATGCTTTGACGAGTATAAAATAATGATGACTGTTGATGTGTTGGGAGTTGATGTTGGGTTTGTGAAATTGATTGAATGGATTGGTTTAGAGATGGTTGGTTTGATTTTGTAAACGGTTTTCTATTGGAGTTGGTTGGTTTTTGGAAAAGATTTAATATTGAAATTAGTTTGATTTTGAAATAATTTGATACTAAAAATGATTTAAATGACCGAGAGGTATTTGGTTTAGTGGTTGGGACCCTTGAAGGGTGCAAAAGTCCCAGTTTTAGAGGAGATGCTGCCGAAATTTTTATGAAAATTGGAAGCTTTATTTGAAGTGGTTATTTAGAAAGATTTGGATTTTTAAGGATTTTATAATTTAATTTTGAGTTATTAAGAAAAAGGATTACGTTTTGAGTTTACTTTATTTAGAAAAGAATGAATTGTATTTTGAGTATGAATTGTTGATGAATGAAATGGGAGGTGTGATAATAAAGAATGAAGGATAATGAGAATTAATTTTTAAGTCTAATTATTGAATGAATATGAATGAATTATAATGATAATGAGATATGTGTGACCGGGTAAGAAGCGGTGGCATTGTCCACTCGCTCCGGTTTAGTGATGAAGTTGTATGATATATGATTAAGGATGAAGTTGGCTCTGAGGAAGAGGAAGATTAAGAACAGAGTTTGATTATGAATTTGAATGAATATGAATAAATTGTATGGATAATGAGAATGAATTCCTGAATGTGACTCCGGGTAAGATGCAGTGGTGTTATCCACTTGCTCTGGGTAAAAGTCAATAAGCCGGGTAAGATGCAGTGCTTTTATCTACTTGCTACGGGTAAGAGTTTGAGACTTCAGGTAAGATGCAGGGGTTGAGTTCTATCGCCGCTTGCTCTGTGTTGAGAATTGTAACCCCGCCTGAGTAAGAGGCAAGGGTGAAGTAGTCCCCTGCTCCGGGTACGCGGGTAAGATGTAAGGGTTGCGGCGTTGTCCCACTTGCTCTATGTTTGGTTTTCTGTGTAGGATTAGCTACTGGACATGTCGGGTTTGGCTTTATAACCGACAGATGAGACTCATTGGCCATAGAACAGGCATACATCATGTGCATTTGTATGTTTTGATAGAGTGTGTATTGTTTTGGTTTACTTAATTGCTTAACTTTGCTTATCTGCTACTTATTCTACTTACTGTAATTGCACCCCTGTTTGTGTTTTCCTTGCTTGAATTGTATGTGTATGCTTCTGAGAGACCCTCTCTTGGCGGAAGAGTGAAGAAGGATTGTTCCACCGGTGATTTGGAAGTTTAGAGTTGACAGATGGTGCAGAGTTAGTATAGGGTTGGAATCCTTTAGCTAGATTACCGATATTATTGGTTTATAATAAATTTTAAGATTACTCTGAGTGTCGAAGTTTTAGGAATGCCTCTCACTTTTCTGGGACCTTTTATATTAACTATGAGGGTACCTTTACCATGTTGAGAACCCTCGGTTCTCATTCCATACATATTTTTGTTATTTTTTAGATGTAGGATGCAAGCACTACGCTGAGCATTTTAGAGACTCTTGGAAGAAAAGAACTATGTTGGGACTTGGTGTTAGATTCTTCATCTTGTATATATCATGTTTTGTCCTTCTTAGAGGTTGACTTGGAGAAACAGGATTTATATTTATCTGTTGGTTTATTTTTGGGGTTGTATATATAGATTTCTAGCCAACCTTTGTTTCGCAAGTCAAGTCTAGATCTTGATTATATAACTATCATTTGGAACTTTACTTTTATATATCTGTCTTTTGGATATATATATATATATATATATATATATATATATATATATATATATATATATATATATGTTTACTTTTAGAAGTCGTAGTGCCTCGCCACCTCTGTTTTACGTCCTAGGTGTAAAGTTCTATGTGGTAGTGTGTTACATTATGGTATGAGAGCAGTTCATTTTGTAGAGCCTGATGGACAGACTGACTATGCTTCTGAGCATATTCTGGGTGTGTGTATATGCTATTTAGGATGCCTGCTTGACATATATAGCATAGATGTCCATGAGTATACTTTCGGAGAATTGAAGCACTAAAGTTGAGATATTAAGGCTGATCACCTTAATATCAATTGTTCAGTGTAGACAAGACCCAAAGGGCATCTTATGGACGCGAGCAAGATTATACGGTTGATTTTAAAGTTGCTCTGGAGAATATGATTGCTGCTAGAGTAGAAATCAATGGCTTTTAGCTAGAGAGGTAAAAATATTCAAGGAGATATTTTGGTGGAAGTGAGTAAAGATTTGAGTTCATAGTGGTTTATAATCAGAGTGGCGCTGCGGAAGCACGATGATTTTGATGGCTTTAGGGTAGTAGCGACGAGAGAAAGGAGACTTAGGATATGGAATGGTTTTGAGGGCTAACATAGGATCGAGGAATAGAAAGTGTGAGTGTATAGTTTAGTTATAATGGATCGACCCAGATTAAGAGATTGAGGAATTGGTTGATGTTTGACATAGTCGAGAAGGAATTGATATTTAAGAACTCTTGAAGGGTAAGGAAGTTTGTAGTCATTGAGAAAGAGCTAAACGAAGCTAAGAGTGGAACAAATGGGTATGACTTAGGCTTGAATTGGGAATAGGGTGTTAAATTGATGTTGGAGAATGGCAAAATGAACGGTAAGAGGTCAGTTGAATCTGAGGGAGCGTATATGAAGATTTGAGAGCAAATTTTCGAGGGCGAAAATTTTTGTTAGGGGATAGGATGTAAACCTCGGGTAATTAATAAATAATTAGCTAATAAATTAATTTTTTATTCAAAGAATATTAGAAAATTAGATTTTATAGTTTAATGAAGTAGAAATAATTAAAATATGAATTTTGACACAAATTTTAAAGATTTTGGCCCAAAAATGGGCCAATGAGCCCAACCAGTTGGACTGGGCCCAAAGCTCAACCTATAAGACACCCGTATGAAGTCTTCTTCTTCATTTCACCCATGGGATGCACTGAAGGAGAGAGAAAATCACGTTAAAACTCTAACCTCACCTCCAAAAATTCAATCGTTTATAACTTTCAATTTGGAGCTCTGATTGATGAGTCGTCAGTGGCCACGCGTTCGTCTCGGAATTCTCTACAAAATCCACTGAACAATTTGGTAAGGGAATCACGTTTTCTCACCCAGTTCTCTCCTTTTCAGTTCGTGATTTAGGTTTTGATAATTGAGAAATTTTGAGATTTTGATGGTTTAGGGATAATCTAGCGGTGCATAATCACTGGATTTTATCCATTTGACTTGTGAGTAACGATAAAGAAAACCTAACCCTTGTGAATTGGTAATTTAGTAAGCTCAATGTTAATCATTGTGATATTGTATGAATTAGATTGTGTATCTTATTGAGTTGGAGTTAAATTGGTGGATATTGGAAGCTTGAAATTGAATTCTAGGAGTTGAAAATTCAATTGGTGAGGAGTTAGAGCTTTAAAGCTTGAGAAATGGTGGATAATTAAGGTGTTCTGGGCTTAGAGAGGAATGGGACAAGGTATGGTTTTGGTTTCTCGAAGTTAATATTTAATGTCACGTGAAAACTTAGGCTAGAAGACCTTAAGATAGGAATGAACTAAATGAATTATTGATGGATTAGGTGATGCGTGGAAAACTTGTCTCTCAACAAATCTCCCTTCGGCAAGTGTACCGAAGTTGTCGTCAAGTAAAAACTCACAATAGAGTGAGGTCGAATCCCACAGGGATTGATTGATCAAGCAACTTTAATTAGAAGAATGTTCTAGTTGAGCGAATCCAGAATTTGGGTTGAGAGTTGCAGAAAATAAAATGGCGGGAATGTAAATAACAGAAAAGTAAATGCTAGAATTAAAGGACTGGAAGTAAATGACTGAAAATAAATTGCAGAATTGTAAATGGGAATGGGGGATTTGCTCATAAAAGTAAATCGCAGAAATTAAAAAGAATGGGTAAGATTAGAGATGGGGAGTTCATTGGGCTTAGGAGATGTTGCAATTCTCCAGATCAAGTTCATTTTCATCTCTTCCTCAATCAATGCACACATTGATCTCCTTGGCAATCTTAAGTGATTGAATTACAATTCCTTGCAATTCAATCTCTCAAATCTTGATCAATAGCCAATTCCTTGGTCAATTGCTCATGAGAAGAGATGAAGTATGGTCACTGATTATACCACATGCATTTCCCAAACCAAGTATTGAGAGGGTTACAGTCACATACCCATCCAAACCCAATTTGGTCCAGCATGAGAAAGTATTTCTAGCTTGATCTCTTCATTCCTCTTCCAAGGTTCAAAAGAGATCCAAGTTTGAATAGCTTCTCTTCCAAGATAACTACTCAATTGGATGAAGATCGAAAGCTTTCAAGTAAAATCAAGAGGAAAGATAGAAGAAGAACAATGAAAATTAGTATTGATCCATCAAATTACAACAGAGCTTCCTAACCCAATGAAAGGGGTTTAGTTGTTCATAGCTCTTGAAAATGAAAACAAAGATGGAGAATACATCATAAAACTAGAAATTGCAAAGAAAGTAAATACAGAGAGTGGTTCTTCAGCCTCCAGAACTCCTTTACAATTCAAAGTTACTCCTATATATACTACTCTTCTCAGCTTCTAGTTTACTCTTCAAGTCTTGGGCCTTTGGATCTTGAGTTTGAAGCAGTTCTTTTCTTCATTTGGGCTTGGCTTTACTTGCAGAGAGTAAGTGCTAAGTGGGCAGAGACTTCAGCTCAGGACGTTAGGGGTGTTAATATTTAGTGAGAATATAAGTTCGAGAACGTTAGTGACACTTAACATTGTCACTAACGTTCCAGTGCACCCCTTTGCCTTACGTTAAAACCCACGTTAACTAGGTTAACGTGGCTTTTAACGTCGCCTTGTTAGTCCTTCGAGAACGTTAGTGACACTCAACATTGTCACTAACGTTCCAGTGTGCCCCTTCTTGTTTCACGTTAAAGCCCACGTTAACTAGGCTAACGTGGCTTCTAACGTGGTCCTTGCCAACCTTCGAGAACGTTAGTGATACTCAACATTGTCACTAAGGTTCCAATGTGCCCCTGGGTCTCACGTTAGAGTCCACGTTAACTAGGTTAACGTGGCTTCTAACGTGGCCATCTTTTAGCCATCCCAACATTAGTGACAATGTTGAGTGTCACTAACGTTGGCTCATCTTTCATTTCTCATCGTTAGCTTCCACGTTAACCAAGTTAACGTGGAGGTTAATGTGACTCTTGGGGGTTGTGTGGTTGCTTCAACGTTAGTGACAATGTTGAGTGTCACTAACGTTGTCGACAATTCTTCATCCTCTACGTTAATTCCCACGTTAACCAAGTTAACGTGGGAGTTAACGTGGTACTTAGCACCATAGGCCAACGTTAGTGACAATGTTGAGTGTCACTAACGTTGGCTTCTCTCCCTCCCCCTTAACGTTAGAGGCCACGTTAACTAGGTTAACGTGGCTTCTAACGTGGCCACTTATGAGTGATTGCCAACGTTAGTGACAATGTTGAGTGTCACTAACGTTGGCTCATCTTCTCTTCTCCACATTAGAGTTCACGTTAACTTGGTTAACGTGACTCTCTAACGTGGGCATTGATGGCTTTCTTTGAGAGTGTTATTGGCAATCACTTTTCTCATTAATCCTTGCAAGTTACCTCCCCTTTCTTGCTCCTTTTTGGTCCTGAAATCAAGCAACAAAGTGCATCAAAGCTCCAGTCCAAGTCATGAGTAATGCAACATAATATTTGTCACTAAACTTATGCAAAATCCTCATCAAATCATGTAGAATGCACAATGTGTGCTTGAGTCAAGGCATAAGTGAATAATTACCCAAAACTAGCTTATTTCCTAAAGAAATGCATGAAACTAACCTAAAAACAGTAAAGAAAAGGTCAGTGAAACTGGCCAAGATGCCCTGGCATCACAACACCAAACTTAAAGCTTGCTTGTCCCTAAGCAAGTACTGGAATAAGAGAATGATGAATGGAATATCCAGGGGAATGAGTCATTCTTGTGGAAGTCATATTACTGATTTTATGGTGGTTTCATGCATAGCAACTTAGGTTCATTCCATTACTGGCTTTCAGACCTTTATCATGTCCCTAAACACTTACTTTGTTTATATCTCATGAGACTTTTATTCATTGATCCTTTTATTGTTGTTTCAAGGGTTATTTGTGTTATTTAGGCTAAGTGCTCTGTAAGGGGGCAACTCTTTAAGATAAGCTTTCAGCCAACACTCCCGAACCAGTTGGTTCAAGGTGCTAGGTGTTGAAGCACCCCTAAGGACTTACTCCCTCAAGTCTCTCCCCCATACATACACACCACAGGCATATAGTTTATTTATTTTCTTTTCTTGAGACCTTGGTGTCCAGCACCTCTTTGGGTTACTAAATGGTCTGTAGTGAGGGTTACTCTTGATAGTGGATTTTCAGCTGATAATCCCGGGTTAGTTAATCCAAGTTACCAAGTGATAAAGCACCCCTAAGAGCTTATTCATCCAAGTAGATCCCTCACACAGGGGCACCACAGACACTTGCCTCAAGCTTAAAACCATTGATGCCTAGCCTTATTGCTTACTCTTTTTCTTTTGTTTTTCACTTCCATTGTTCTTTCTCTTTTCTCTTATTAGGATCTTGTTATTAACTTAGTCTCATGAGTGTATCCAAAGCAAAGTATTCAGGATAGATAGTTGTCCTCCTAGCCTTGTGGTTGAACCAACTTAGCTAACTTATGACTACCCCAAAGATTCATGAATGCACTTCCACCATATGAACTCTACCCTGGTCTTTTAAAAACATAAACATTCTCTTCTTCATTTGATAAAAAGGGACAAATTTACAAGTAGATAAGGGAATGATGCAGTGACATAAAGACCAGTGCACATAGACTCTCTTCCATACCAAAAACTAAAAATAACATGATTTGAAAAAGGTTTAAACATAACATGGAAGCAAGTTCTATTTCATACAAGATCTTCCTTATTTAAAACACAGAGAAAGATGGAACAAAGAAGGAACTCCACCACCTTTTACTGTTGTGGGTGTCCACGCTCTTTTCCTTGCTTGTCCTCCTTGTTTCCTCTTGCATTTCCTCACATCCGTGTCAATCTTGCTTGCTTCCAATCCTCGAGTGCCTTCCTCACTGACTCATGACTCTCTTCTACCCTTTGTCTTTCCTTTCGTGCTAATTCATCCTTCATTTCATCATACTTGGCTATTCCTGGATGCAATATTGGCAGCTGTCCCACTAAGTAGCCGAGCCTGGCTTGAGTATTTATCTGATGTCCTATTTGACTCATGTAAACTCCTTCTGCGAATGCCCTTTGCTCGTCCAATAGTTCTGCCTGTTCTATTTGTCTTCGATGCATCTCATGTATGTGTGCCCCTTGATGTGCTTGGATGTTGATTAGCCTTTGGGTGGATTCTTGTTGCTCGTTTTGCCTTTGTTCCATCCTGTTGAATGCTTCTCCCCATTGTTGTCCTTGGTTTACTTGCTGTTCCATCACTTGTAGTTGAAACTCTTTCTGTACTCCTTGGCTTTCCAAATATTGTCTAGATAAGCCATCAATGGCTTCCTGTAATTGGTGCATGTCCAAGGTTTGTGGTGCTTGTCCCTCTAAGACCTGTCCTTCAACTATTGGAGGGGCTGTCCTCTTTCTTTGCTTCCATTGAGGCAGGGGGAGTGCTACAGCATTCATCCTTCGGACCGTTATTGGAATGCCTTCCTTTATCCAAACGGGGTCCTCATCTTCAAAAACCACTCTAGCTTTCTTGCATATTCGGTAAATGGTGCTGGGGTAACCCAATGTTCCTCTTGAGTCGCTTTTCTCTGCCATCTTTCTAATTCCTTGAGCTATGATCTCATGAACTTTGATTTCTCCTCCCTTGAGGATACAATGCAACATTGTTGCTCTCTCGAGATTCACCTCCGAGTTGTTTGCAGCTGGGAGAATAGACCTCCTTACTAGCTCGAACCACCCCTTAGCTTCAGGGGTGAGATCTGTTCTTTTAATGAACTTTGGTTTATTTCCTGCACCCCTTTCCCAGTCAGCTCCTGGTACACAAAAGTCTAGTGAAAGCTGGTCATAATTGGGGTTGTTGTTCAATCTTGAGTGGTAACTTTCTTCTTCAAATGGTATAGACCGTAGCTTCAATACCCTCATTACACTCATGGGACCAAAATCCACCATTGTTCCTCTCACAAAGCTTGTATATGACTCATCTTTCTTATCATACCTGACTGCATTTGCATAAAATTCTCTTATGAGATTTGCATTCACCTTAGTGACCGGGTCAGTGAGGAGCTCCCATCTTTTCCTTTCTACCTTCTCTGTGATTTCGGGGCATTCAGTCTTCTTAACTTGAAATCTCAGCTCATAAATGATTTCCTTATCAACCATCCACCCGTACTGCAATGCATGATGCAAGCTTCTAAATCACTTCTCATCATATGGGTGTTCTTCCATGGGTTCCTTCCCCTCCCTTCTCTTAGAACTTGAAGATGCCATGAATGATGATTTACTATGTGAAGGTGGTAAGGTTATGGAGACTTTTGGTTGTTTAGGGTTTTATGGCAATGAGGAGAGTGAGGGGAAGAATGTTTATAATTGAATAGGGGGTGTATTGTACCGAAATGAAGATTGGTGAAGGTGTGTGATGACAATGAAGGGTGGTATGGACAAGGGTTGTTTATATAGAGGAGTTGTGAGAGAATGGAGGGTGTAGATTGATGAAGTGGTCACTTGATGAACGGTTGGGGTTATGCATGGCTAGAAGACAAGGATCATCTCTTTATGATGGGGATTGCTCGGTCTTCTAAGGGTCCCTTTTTTCAATGTTGCATGGCAACATTTTCCAACGTATTCCCTCTTTAGAACAAGTGTGTAACCCCTCTTCTTTAAGTGGCAGAGTCTCCCCTTTAATTGTCCCATCAATCCCTTCTCATGCTTCTTTTCCTTTCCTATAAAGATTTGAAATAAGGGAAAAAAAATTAAAACTCTACGGCTAGAATAAATTGAAAGAAAGAATTTGATTGTTTGTTTATGAATTTCAACTAACTAACTAACTATTGGTGGTTCCTTATATGCATTTTGGTGGCACCATGGGGTGACACCAAACTTAGTTTGAGGCACTGTGATGAAGGTTTTGTGTTAAAAGCTTCCAAGGCTAGCATGCAACTTGGTTTGCTTTGAACACCAAACTTGTTCCTCACTATATTCTGCATAAGAGGATTTTCACCAATTGTTTGTTAAGTTTGGATTGAAGCCCATAAAGATTGACTTATTCATTATCATCTGAAAGCATATAAAACATGGGTTGCCTCCCATGAAGCGCTTCTTTAGCGTCACTAGCTTGACGTTTTTCCTTCATCATGGTGGTTGGTAGTGCTTAAAGTCTTCCCCTCTTGCTGTGGACTTGTATCCATTGGTTGGATCAATGATCTCCATATGTTCCAGAGAAAGAACTCTGTTGATAGTGAAGACCTTGGGTAATTGAGATGGTACAGTAGGGAGATTAGGGGGAATATCTGGGAAGTAAGCTGAGACAACTCTATCCCCTGGAGAGAAATCTTCCGTAGGGATCTTCTTGTTCCTCCATCTCCTTGGTACCTTCTTTTTTTTTCTTTTGAGGTTGCCTTTCCCTTGGTGACCTCTTTTCTCCAAGGAATTGTGATGCTGTCTTCACCTGCCTCTAGAGGTTTTGGTTCCTCCAACTTCTCCTTGAGCTGTGGCAATTGCTGTTTTCCTTGTTTGTCAGTTAAGGGGGTCTCAGAGTGAACTGACTGTGCTTCAGTGCTTGTTTCATCCTTCAGTGTCTCATTGTCATTTGTGCTTAGTTCTTTGTCCTCTTGGTCTGTTTCTTGTGAGAGTTTGAAAACATTGAAGCTGAGTCGTTCATCATGGATTCTCAATATTAGCTCCCCTTTCTCTACATCGATAAGTGCTCTGGCCGTAGCTAGAAATGGTCTTCCCAATATGATTGGGTGAGTGTGACTTTCTTCCATGTCCAGAATGACAAAGTCTGTTGGGAGAAAGTACTTCCCAACCTTTAGCAACACATTTTTCACCACTCCTATTGCTTGCTTTTGAGTTTTGTCAGCCAGTCTGATAATGACATCTGTAGGCATTATCTCATTGATCTGCAGCCTCTTCACCAGGGATAAGGGCAGTAAGTTGATGCTGGCCCCTAGATCACATAGTGCTCTGTCGAACATAGTTTCACCTATGGCACAAGGGATATGAAAACTTCCTGGGTCTCTTCTTTTTGTAGGTAACTCAGGTTGAATAAGGGTACTACATTCCTTGTTCATCACTATAGTTTGCCCTCCCTTGAGTGAGCTTTTCCTGGGAAGAAGTTCCTTCATATATTTGATGAATGTAGGCATTTGTTGAATTGCCTTGATGAATGGTATGTTCACATGCAGAGATGCAAACAAGTCTAGGAACCTTGAGTATATTCTTTTTCCCACAGCACCATTGAGCAGTTGAGGGAATGGTGCATAGAGCTTCAGCAGCTCTTGTTGTGAGATTTCTGGTTCGTTGTGATCTCTATCCTCCTCCTTTGTTGAGTTGTCTTCAGGTTGTTTGCACATTTTGCCTTGCTTGTCTTCAATCTCTTGATCGCTTGTAGTGACCATTTTGCAATCTTCCCATCTTACTTTCTTTGCTTCTCCCTTGGGGTTTTTCTCAGT
The DNA here is from genome assembly GCF_059453495.1 of Arachis ipaensis. Classification (NCBI taxonomy): domain Eukaryota; kingdom Viridiplantae; phylum Streptophyta; class Magnoliopsida; order Fabales; family Fabaceae; genus Arachis; species Arachis ipaensis. Next base: position 84,628,558 of record NC_142444.1, read on the forward strand.
GTCACTTGGGAAGCTATCAGTAGGTTTGGGAATCTTCTCAGCTAAATATCCCACCTGGAATTCCATCTTCCTAATGGTTTCTCCCTGGTTCTTAATATTGGCTCGCACCTCCTCTTTGAACACCTTATTTTCTTGAATCTCTTGGCTTATTCCTTCAAGTAAGGCTTCAATCTTAGAGAGCCTGTCATCAATTGATGAGTGGTTCGGAGCTGATGTGCTGTTTTGGTTTTGATAAGTGTGTGAAGAGATGTTGTTGTGGGGGTGTTGAGATGTCCTCTGGGTGAATTGTTGGTGAGCTGCATTGTTGTTGGAATTGTAACATCTCTGGTCTTGGTTTTGATCTTGCTCACTTCCCCACCCAAAGTTTGGGTGATTTCTCCATCCAGGGTTGTAAGTCTTGGAGTATGGATCATAGTTCTTCCTTGGTGAATTCCCAATGTAGTTGGCTTGCTCCTGACTCCCTTCTGCTTCTTGGTTTACTCCTTCTTGTGTTGTTGATGAAGTGGAGATTGCTGCTACTTGGTTCATCTCCATCTTCTTGGTGAGGTCAGCCAGTTGCTGAGTAATGAGCTTATTTTGGGCCAACAGAGCATCTACATTGTTTAGCTCCATCACTCCCCTTGTGTTCCCTCTTTCGGAAGCATAGAAGTAGTCGTTTTCTGCTACTATTTCAATAACATCTATAGCTTCCTCAATGGTCTTCTTCTTGTTCAAAGACCCTCCAGATGAATGATCTACTGCCTTCTTTGACTCATAAGAGAGCCCTTCATAGAAAATGTGCAGCTGGACCCATTCGTTGAACATGTCAGGTGGACACCTCCTTGTTAAGTCTTTGAACCTCTCCCATGCTTCATACAGAGTCTCACCATCCTGTTGCCTGAAGGTTTGAACCTCAGCTCTCAGCCTATTGATTCATTGAGGAGGGTAGAATCTTGCTAAGAATTTGTTCACCACATCCTCCCAAGTTGTCAAGCTCTCCCTTGGGAAGGATTCCAGCCACTTGGCTACCTTGTCTCTGAGTGAGAAGGGAAATAAGAGCAATCTATAGGTGTCAGGATGAACACCATTAGATTTTACTGTGTCACATATTCTCAGGAAGGTGGTCAAATGTTGGTTGGGATCTTCTTGAACACCTCCTCCAAATGAACAGTTGTTCTGAACAAGGGTGATGAGCTGTGGTTTAAGTTCAAAGTTTTTGGCATGGATTGTTGGCTTTTGGATGCTACTACCACAATTGCCTGGGTTTGGATTAATGTAAGAGCCCAAAACTCTTCTATCCTCCCCAGCATGGTTTGCTCCACCTCCTCTGCCATGGTTGTCTCTTCTTCATGATGATTTTTCATGTTTTCTTCCATGTTTGGTTCAAAGTATTCCTCAAACTGTTCCTCCTCTTCTTCAGCACCAACTACTCGTTTTCCTCTTGCCTCCCTCTTTAGTCTAAGGAAGGTTCTCTCTGGTTCAGAATCAAAGGAAGTTGAAGCCCCGCTTCTTCTCCCTGTCATACAACCCACAAGTACAAGCAGAGAAGATAGGTGCAGACAGTATTTATGTTAGAATTGATGTTAGTTGTGGGTGATGCAATATATCAAACAGTTAGTGGGTTAGCAAACAGAATTGAAAATAACAAAGAAAAACAAAAGAGTAGATGGAGAAGGGAAGAAGTTTAACTAAAACAAAAAGCAAATCAATCAAACAGAAAATGAAATACACAAAATAAAATGCTCAATCTAGTGATCTTCCAATCTAATCATTGTTGATGCACAATTAATCCGCGGCAACGGCGCCATAAACTTGATGCGTGGAAAACTTGTCTCTCAACAAATCTCCCTTCGGCAAGTGTACCGAAGTTGTCGTCAAGTAAAAACTCACAATAGAGTGAGGTCGAATACCACAGGGATTGATTGATCAAGCAACTTTAATTAGAAGAATGTTCTAGTTGAGCGAATCCAGAATTTGGGTTGAGAGTTGCAGAAAATAAAATGGCGGGAATGTAAATAACAGAAAAGTAAATGCTAGAATTAAAGGACTGGAAGTAAATGACTGAAAATAAATTGCAGAATTGTAAATGGGAATGGGGATTTGCTCATAAAAGTAAATCGCAGAAATTAAAGAGAATGGGTAAGATTAGAGATGGGGAGTTCATTGGGCTTAGGAGATGTTGCAATTCTCCGGATCAAGTTCATTTTCATCTCTTCCTCAATCAATGCACACATTGATCTCCTTGGCAATCTTAAGTGATTGAATTACAATTCCTTGCAATTCAATCTCTCAAATCTTGATCAATAGCCAATTCCTTGGTCAATTGCTCATGAGAAGAGATGAAGTATGGTCACTGATTATACCACATGCATTTCCCAAACCAAGTATTGAGAGGGTTACAGTCACATACCCATCCAAACCCAATTTGGTCTAGCATGAGAAAGCATTTCTAGCTTAATCTCTTCATTCCTCTTCCAAGGTTCAAAAGAGATCCAAGTTTGAATAGCTTCTCTTCCAAGATAACTACTCAATTGGATGAAGATCGAAAGCTTTCAAGTAAAATCAAGAGGAAAGATAGAAGAAGAACAATGAAAATTAGTATTGATCCATCAAATTACAATAGAGCTCCCTAACCCAATGAAAGGGGTTTAGTTGTTCATAGCTCTTGAAAATGAAAACAAAGATGGAGAATACATCATAAAACTAGAAATTGCAAAGAAAGTAAATACAGAGAGTGGTTCTTCAGCCTCCAAAACTCCTTTACAATTCAAAGTTACTCCTATATATACTACTCTTCTCAGCTTCTAGTTTACTCTTCAAGTCTTGGGCCTTTGGATCTTGAGTTTGAAGCAGTTCTTTTCTTCATTTGGGCTTGGCTTTACTTGCAGAGAGAAAGTGCTAAGTGGGTAGAGACTTCAGCTCAGGACGTTAGGGGTGTTAATATTTAGTGAGAATATAAGTTCGAGAACGTTAGTGACACTTAACATTGTCACTAACGTTCCAGTGCACCCCTTTGCCTTACGTTAAAACCCACGTTAACTAGGTTAACGTGGCTTTTAACGTCGCCTTGTTAGTCCTTCGAGAACGTTAGTGACACTCAACATTGTCACTAACGTTCCAGTGTGCCCCTTCTTGTTTCACGTTAAAGCCCACGTTAACTAGGCTAACGTGGCTTCTAACGTGGTCCTTGCCAACCTTCGAGAACGTTAGTGACACTCAACATTGTCACTAACGTTCCAATGTCCCCCTGGGTCTCACGTTAGAGTCCACGTTAACTAGGTTAACGTGGCTTCTAACGTGGCCATCTTTTAGCCATCCCAACGTTAGTGACAATGTTGAGTGTCACTAACGTTGGCTCATCTTTCATTTCTCATCGTTAGCTTCCACGTTAACCAAGTTAACGTGGAGGTTAATGTGACTCTTGGGGGTTGTGTGGTTGCTTCAACGTTAGTGACAATGTTGAGTGTCACTAACGTTGTCGACAATTCTTCATCCTCTACGTTAATTCCCACGTTAACCAAGTTAACGTGGGAGTTAACGTGGTACTTAGCACCATAGGCCAACGTTAGTGACAATGTTGAGTGTCACTAACGTTGGCTTCTCTCCCTCCCCCTTAACGTTAGAGGCCACGTTAACTAGGTTAACGTGGCTTCTAACGTGGCCACTTATGAGTGATTGCCAACGTTAGTGACAATGTTGAGTGTCACTAACGTTGGCTCATCTTCTCTTCTCCACGTTAGAGTTCACATTAACTTGGTTAACGTGACTCTCTAACGTGGGCATTGATGGCTTTCTTTGAGAGTGTTATTGGCAATCACTTTTCTCATTAATCCTTGCAAGTTACCTCCCCTTTCTTCCTCCTTTTTGGTCCTGAAATCAAGCAACAAAGTGCATCAAAGCTCCAGTCCAAGTCATGAGTAATGCAACATAATATTTGTCACTAAACTTATGCAAAATCCTCATGAAATCATGTAGAATGCACAATGTGTGCTTGAGTCAAGGCATAAGTGAATAATTACCCAAAACTAGCTTATTTCCTAAAGAAATGCATGAAACTAACCTAAAAATAGTAAAGAAAAGGTCAGTGAAACTGGCCAAGATGCCCTGGCATCATTAGGTATATAATATATGATGTGTGTATAAAAGGATAAATAAATTTGTATGTGTTGGATTATAACTTGGGCAAGTATAAAATAATGATGATTGTTAATGTATTGAGAGTTAATGTTGGGTTTGTGAAATTGATTGAATGGATTGGTTAAGAGATGTCTGGTTCAATTTTCTAAACGGTTTGCTATTGGAGTTGGTTGGTTTTTGGAAAATATTTAATATTGAAATTGGTTTGATTTTGAAATAATTTTATACTGGAAATGATTTGAATAACCGAGAGGTGTTTAGTTTGGTGGTTGGGACCCTTGAGGGGTAGCAAAAGTCCAAGTTTTAGAGGAGATGTTTCCGAAATTTTTATGAAAATTGGACGCTTCATTTGAAGTAGTTATTTAGAAAGATTTGGATTTTTAAGGATTTTATAATTTGATTTTGAGTTATTAAGAAAAGGATTACGTTTTGAGTTTACTTTATTTAGAAAATAATGAATTGTGTTTTGGGTATGAATTGTTGATGAACAAAATGGGAGGTTTGATAATAAGGAAAGAAGGATGAGGAGAATTAATTTTTTAAGTCTAATTGTTGAATGAATATGAATGAATTGTAATAATATTGAGATATGTCTGACCGAGTAAGAGGCGGTGGCGTTGTCCACTCGCTCTGGGTTAGTGATAAAGTTATATGATATATGATTTTGGATGAGGTTGGCTATGAGGAAGAGGAAGGTTAAGAACTGCGTTTGATTATGAATTTGAATGAATATGAATAAATTGTAATGATAATGATGAGAACGAATTTCCGAATGTGACTTCGGGTAAGATGTAGTGGTGTTATCTACTTTCTCTGGTTAAGAGTCAATAAGTCGGGTAAGATGCAATGGTGTTATCCATTTGCTTCGAATAAGAGTTCGAGACTTCGAGTAACATGCATGGGTTGAGTTCTGTCGCCGCTTGCTCCAGGTTGAGAACTATAACATCACCTGGGTAAGAGGCAAGGTTGAAGTAGTCCCCTGCTTCAGATACACAGGTAAGATGCAAGGGTTACGATATTGTCCCACTTGCTCTGTGTTTGGTGTTTTGTCTAGGGCTAGCTACCGAATATATCGGATTTGGCTTTATAACCGACAGATGAGACTCATAGGCCATAGGCCATGCATATATTATGTGCAATTGTATGTTTTGATTGAGTGTGTATTGTTTTGGTTTACTTAATTGCTTAACTCTGCTTATCTGCTACTTGTTCTACTTGTTGTAATTGTACCTTTATTTGTGTTTTCCTTGCTTGAAATGTATGTGTATGCTTCTGAGAGACCTTCTCTTGACGGAGGAGTGAAGGAGGGTTGTTCCACCGGTGATTTGGAAGTTTAGAGATGGCAGAAGGTTCAGAGTTAGAATAGGGTTGGATTCCTTTAGTTAGATTACCGATATTATTGGTTTAGAATAAATTTTAAGATTAATATGAGTGTGAAAGTTCTTGTAATGCCTCTGGCTTTTCCGGGACCGTTTATATTAACTATGCGGGCAACTTTACCATACTGGGAGCCCCCGATCCTCATTCCATACATATTTCTATTATTTTTTAGACACAGGATGCAAGGCTCCGCACTGAGCATTCTGGAGACTCTTGGAACCGAAGAACTATCTTGAGACTTGGTGTTTGTATTTGATTTATGTTTATATATGTGTATAGATTCTCCATTTTGTCCCTCTTAGTGTAACACCCTAACTTTTAGCACGTTATGATCTTACCAAAAGTAAGGCGTTACTAACCTGTTTTCCTTTATTATCTATTTAATATTGAGCCTTTAGTTCGATATCACGTTTCATTTTTTATAAAAAGCTAGAAAATTGTTTTCAACTTATTAAAAATCATATATCAAACATCACCAAGTAATAATAATCACATAATTACTAATAATAATAAATCTTATACAAGTAAATCAAAATAGAACTCAGATACAACACATATCCCTCTGTATAAAATAAAAATCTTAAGCGACACGTGAGGGAACTCTATGAAAGTAACTTAACTCATAAATAACATCAATAATCGCCTACAGCTTCAGACTGAGTCTTCGAACCTATGTCACTAAAAGGGTGGAAGATTTTGGGGTGAGAACAAACTGCACGTTCTCAGTAGGGAATGGAAATGCCGTAAAAGTAATGAAATAAAGTGGAAATAATTAACTTTACTCAATAAAACTATATTTTTATCAAACCCTTTGAAATTACTCTTAGTTCTACTTTAGATAACTAATTACCTCTTTTTAAAATCTCTAAACTCAAAACAAATTTTAAATATAAGACTAGTCACATTACCCATTTCTCAACCACATAGTTAATCCCCAGTCAAATGTCAATTGGTAATCACTTTAATACATTCACAAACAAATAGTACAAGCAAGAGATTCAATTCAATGTACAAGTAAGACACAACACGACAAACAGCACAATTACAAAGAAATAAGACAAGCAAGCGCAATCAAAGGCAAATGTGCAAACAACATGATGCATGTCTATCCCTAACGTAGGCCATGAGCTCATGTGTCAGTTGCCTACCCGCTCCCGACATTACCGGGCACAAGTCCCAGATATGGCTTTCCAGATGCATATAGTGTGCTTATAAGTCGTACGGCTAGGCCGCAGACAGTGTGACTTTCCAAATCAATAAGCGTACATCTGGAAAACAGTTCTCAGTGTGTGGGCGTTCTCACTTTACATTTGGCACTAAGGCCCAAACAATGTCACATCTGCTCTCCTGTGGCAGAGATCCTTTTAGTTAATATATTCTTTAAACTTTGTTCTCTGCTCTCCTATGGCAGAGATTCCTTTAATTATCTTTCTTTCTTTTACTTTTTGTTCTTCTTCCTCTTTTCTTTCTTATCAAACCGAACTCAAATAATTTTTATTTAAAACCAACACCACTCTTTATAACCTTTTCTAAACCTCCGAAACCACTTTACTTACAACAAGTTCTTCTTTCGTACAAAAATAAGTTCTTACTTAACTATGATTTTTTCCAAACCGACTTCAAAACCATTTCGGATTTAAACCTCTTTCGAAAACTAAAAAAATTATTTATTAAGTAAATCTCACAGCAGGTCTCGAGACTTTAGGGAAGATGTCAATCTAACCCGTTCTTTAAAATTAACAAACTCTTTGAATCATAATTCCTTAAAATGTAGTTCTTTAATCAAACTCAAAACATAAGTCTTTCTTAGTAAATTAATCCCAAATGCACATCTTTTCTTAATAAATCAAAAGGAAAATAATACAATTTTTCAAGTCCAACCTTTTTCTAAAATATTTCAAATAAAGTCTTAAGTTTCATAATAAAATTTCGACAGTGTCTCCCCTAAATCTCGGACTCTGCCACCCTTTTTGGGTCCCAACCGAACCATTCTCAACCTCTTTTCAAATATTTCCAAAATTAGAAATCATTTTCAAATCTCAATTCAATACCAACAAATCAAGCCAATTCTAATGTCAAAATCTTTACCAATCCTCAGAATCGTTTTCGATAAATCAATAAAACCCATTCCCAATATCTCAAATCGATTCCAAAAGCGGATTTATTTTCAATATCAAATTAACCCCAACCCAAGAAAATCATTTTACATAGTATTTAATCAAACCGACTTTCTAACTCAACAATCAGAATTCTCAACATTCCTAAACAATCAAGAAATCAAATACATATTCATCACATTTAGTCACAAATACAATTCAAACTTATCATTCAGTCATTCCAAACAATCATAAATTATTTACAAATATCCACTAGACTTCCATAGCATTCATAAATTAAAATAGTTAATTTCAAAATAAAATCCCCTACCTTCATACGAAATTAAAAGAACGGAAACTCTGGAGAAGCTCTTTTACCGAGCTGCCGAATAAGAAAATGTCAGAAATTATCTGTGCCTTCTAGAATTCTAATTGGCCGAACTCAAGGGGTAGGGGAGCTATGTCACCGTTAATTTCCACCGATCAAAAGTGATGCCAACGTGAAGAGGAGGAGGATACGAACACTTTTATCGGATTAGAACTTTTTATTGGAGTTACGGATCTCAAGAAATCGAAGTTGGAAGTTCATTGGGATTCACGGTTTTCTTTCTCTCCCTCGGCTCTTTGATTTCTTTTTCTTCAAAGCATGAACAACCATGCGTGTACGAGGATGATTAATGGAATAAAAGAAAACATGTGTCAATTATGTGTGTAAATGATTATATATAAACAAGCCACGTTTGGCTTTTGCTTGTTTTTGTTTCTTTAGGTTTCGGCCAATAATAATAATAATAATAATAATAATAATAATAATAATAATAATAATAATAATCAATTTAATTTTTGTTTTATTAAATTATTTTTTAATAAATAATTCAAATTTAATAGAATAAGTAATAATTAAATTAAACTTTAATAATCATAAAATTTTATTTAATTATTTTAGTTAAAAATAATTTTCTTAAAAACTACATCTCAATATAATATATTAGCTCATAAATAGCTAATTATTTAATTTTCAAAAATCTGGAGTTTATGCTTAGAGATTTACTTAGAGAAACAGGATTTATATTTATCTGTTGGTTTATTTTTGGGGTTGTATATATACATATTCTAGCTCACTTTTGCTTCGCACGTCGAGTTTAGATCTTGATTATATAACTATCATTTGGAACTACATCTATCTTTTGGTTTCCTGTATAAGCTTTCTATCTTTTCGTTTTTCGTGAGCGTTGTACCTTCGATTTTGTTTTCGTCGTACCCCTTTTCTTTCAAGCTAGATATATTATCCTTGTTATATATATACTTTTAGAGGTCATAGTGCCTCACCAACTCTATTTACATCCTAGGTGTAAAGGTCTGTGTGGTAAGATGTTATAGTCACAAACATGAGATTCATTAAAATTCACAGTATTAGTATTAAAGATGTAATTTTACAGTTTGAAAGAACACACTGTACAGTCTTGGTAGCAGCATGTCCTAGCCTCAAATGTCAAAAATTAAAGAAATTACAAGTAGCAGCAAAAATTATAGGATTAGAATAATTTTTCTTATTTTTAGGAACAATAACATCATGAAATCTATAAATTCCATTATGCCGAAAGCGTTGCAAGAGAGCCTTCCTACTGTGGCGACATTTAAGAAAGCAAATTCTTTCATGAAACTCAAAGAAAATTTGGTAATTCTTAACAAATTTAGCAACACTAACTAGACTTTTAGTTAGTTTGGGAGAATGAATAAGACTGCACAATTTCAACAATTTATTCGAATCCTTAGCAAGCAAGAAATATTGACCGATTTATGAAACTTTCAAATCTATGCCATTACCTATTCGAATCTATTTTGGACCTTGATAATCTGAAGAGTAAAGCATAGTAGAATGGTCTGGGGTGACATGGTGTGAAGCACAAGTGTTTTGATGCTGAGCTGCATTAGTAATAGATGAGGCTTTAATAATGTACACAAATAGATTGTGAAAGGTAGAAGATGGTGGTGGTGGAGTGGTTGCTGTAAGACCCGGTTAATTAACGGCTAATTAACCCATAAATGAGAATTTATCCTAGAAAGCCAAAAATATTATTTTTATGGCTAAATGTGATAGAGGAGAGTGAGACGAGAATTTCGGTACCAATTTTATAGAAATCAGACCAAGATTGGACCGAACGGACCAAACCGAGCCAACCGGACCCAAAGTGGGCCCTTGGCCCAACATAACTAAACCCTAAAACACTTATTTCAGCACTCTCTCTCCTCACTTGTCACTCAAACACGCTGAAAGGGGGAAGAATGGGGGAAGAACACTCTCTCAAACTTCTATCTCTCACTTGATCTTCAAACCACCATAACTTTTGATCTAGAGCTCCGATTGCCGCACCGTTTGTGGCCACGCGTTCACCGTGAAGAGCCCTACAAAACCCATACAATCAATCTTAAGGTAAGCCACTTTTTACTCTTCGAAATTCCAGCCCTTGTTTTTGAGTTTCATGGATGAAATGTTGAGATTTTGGGCTCTTTGATGTTATAGGACCCAACTCTCTTGAAGAAGAAGGTTAATCTTGTCTCCTTGGATCTTGGGTGTGGTAAGATTCTCAACTCTAGTATAATTTGTTGTTCTATGATGTTGGGTATTGAGATGTTGTGTATGGGTATGATGATTGTTGCTTAGGTTGTGTATATGTGAATATTGGAGCTTGATTGGTGATTTTGGAAAGCTTGGGAGAGGATTTTGTGTGATAAAATCTGTTCTTGGAGGTGTTGAGACCTTGAGAGCTTGTGGACAAGTGGTTTAGAAGTGCTCCGGTTGAGCTTGGAAAATCGGCTAAGGTATGGTCTCGGTTTCTCGTATCTAATATGTAATGTGGTAGGAAATACTTAGGCTAGAGGCCCTAAGATAGGAATTGAATGGTTGATGTTGTTAAATGGTTGAGATATATGATGTGATCATATATGTGATTATGAATATTGATGCCTTGATTGTGTGATATATGAGAAAATGCATGTTGTGATATATGCTTGATGAATGATTAAGGTTGAATTGGTGGGTGGTACCATGTTGATGGTGAGTATGATGTTGATTATGTATAATGATGGTTGATTGAAAATAGTATTATTGGAAATTGGGATGAGGGAAGATGTATGACATGATATTGTGTTTGTCCTTTAGCCATTTGATTGAGAAGTGTTAAAAGGGTTGGATGGTGATTTTGGGAAATTTGGTAAAATGTCAATGTGTGAGTTGAGGATGACTTGATGTTGATTTTGGTACATTTTGATTGATTTCAAAGAAAAGGGGTGAAATTGGCATGTTTTGATTGATTTTGAAAAGAGTTGAAAGTGGCTTGTTTTGAAAATGGCACTTTATGGTTTTGTATGAAAACATGGTTTTTGGGCATACTTTGATGGGACATAACTTGGACTACGGATCTCTGATTTGTGCCAAATCTATTTAGAAATGAAATTGGATCCGGGATGTCCATGCCGTTCGAAGAACGGGTGAAAAACGATTTAAAATGAGAAAGTTATGTCCGTCGGAAGATTGGGGTTGAATCTGTAAATTCTGCAGCTTTTAACTTAGAAAATTTTTTTAGCAGAATGACCCTCCGCGCGTAGGCGCACTTGGCGCGTACGTGCCGTTCTTCAAGAAAGCACCATCCACGTGTGCGCGTGGTGTGCGCGAGCGCGTCGATGCGCTGCACCAAATGCCCAGCTATTTTCCCGAGAGTTGTGCCAGTTTTGTGCCTGGGGCGCAAAAGCACCCACGCGTACGCGTGGTTGACGCTCGCGCGTCGTTTGGCTTTTTTTCAACCCGCGCATCCGCGCGTATGACGCTTGCGCTTCGATGAGTTTTGTGGCCATCCACGCATGCGCGTGGAGTGCGCGTACGCGTGGCCCTGTTTTCATCCCAAAGTTGATTTTTGAGTTTTAAGAAGCCAAATTTCATACTTCTAAGCCTCCGATCTCACCACTTATGTCTTAAATCATTATAATATGTCTAGCAATGAGACAAGGAGCTAGTGAATGTGGTAACTTGCGAATGAAGCAAGGGAAAAATGAATGATCAATGAGGATCAAAGATGATTATGTGAGATGCTGAGGATGGCGGTGGAAGTGCTTGTTATGCCATGGTCCGAAGGGCCGTAATTGCTAATGAATTGGCTAGTTATGGATTAACCGTGAGCCGGATGGCTGGATTATTGCCGTGCTATGGCGGAGTCATGATTATGGCTAAGTATAAATGCATATATGCTGTTGAATAAATTGTGAATGTTTGCACTTCTACCATCGGAGATGAGGGTTTCCTTGGGAGGAAGCAGTGGTTAGCCACCACGTGCTCCAGGTTAAGACTCGAAGCTCTTTTGACCCTATGTCGTAAGTGTGGCCGGGCACTGTGAAAGGCCCGGATGAGCTCGCCCCCGTAAATATTCACCAATGAGGGTGATGGATATGGATCATGATTATGATCAAGTTTATGATGAGTATAACTCGAGTTGGGGATGCGCGACAGAGGGACAGTCCAATGGTTAGCTACCAGGACTTGTTGGGTTGGCTCTATAACCGACAGATGATATCATCAGCCACTAGGGACAGGAATTTATCATATGCATACTATATGAATTGTTTGAGATTGCCTATTTGACTGCATATTACTTGCTAATTGTCTAAATGCCTTATCTGTTCCTATTTGTAAATCTCTTGTCTGATATAACTGTGTTTGCTATATTATACTCCTGCTGGTGGTTGGGAGGTCTGAAGGAATTTGAAAGGAAAGTATTAGTTAGACTGAAGGATCTTTAGTCAGTTGCCACTTACGGTCTAGTTTGTTTATAAGCTTTGATATTATCTGGAGGAAGTTCTAGGATTGCCTTCGGCTTTCCTCTATTATTATGTATTATATATGTGGAAGCTGTTACCATGCTAGGGACCTCTGGTTCTCACCCATGCGGATTTTGTAGTTTTCAGATGCAGGACGTGAGATTTCTCGCTAAGGCATGCTGGAGACTTCTGGATTAGCGAAGATCCTTTGTTCTCGGGACTCCGTCTTGGTTTATATATCTTGTTTAGATACTTTTATCTCCACTAAATAATACAAACTGTGATGACTCCTCTTATAGGAGATTTTTGGAGACTAGGTTCTCTGTTTTTGTGTCCCATTGGGTTTCCTTTGGGGTTTCCTTATTTTATTATATGTATATATTGCTATGCTCAGACCGGTTATCTTCGCATCCGGATTTGAGTTTTGATATTCCCGTTTTTGACACTCTTTGTATGTATATGATCTCACATTAGCTTATCCTTTGCTCGTTGCGTTATTAATCGGAGTGTTGTGCTTTCGAGTTGCGATTTTTGTTTACCCCTTTTTCTACAAAAGCTCCTTGTTATAATCAATCATTCATACTACTATACGTACTAAATTTTAATTCTAGAGGTCGTAATACCTTGCCATCTCGAAATTATGACTTAAGCATAAGACTCTGTATGGTAGGGTGTTACAGTTGCTCAAGAAGGGGTTAAAGTGATAGATATTGTTAATCAGTAAGAGACATGTTGATTAGGATGTGATTGGACAAGAGAAAAAAATTATGGCCAAATCTATGGAAGTAACGCCAAGCTGAATGACAAATTTTTCCATACACTTGGTATTGTGGTATATTCAAAAAAGAATTTATTCCACCCTTATTGAATTTGCTTTTTTTCTTCTTAGCTTCCACTAAATGATATTTGTGTAAAATATGTTTGTGTTAGAAGAGTTTCTGATTTTCTAACCTTCAAGCATGTCATCATGTGAAATAAGACACTTTCTTCCTCATTAAGTGAGAATGATTCTGGTTTAGAGTTAATTATAGTCAAAAGTATTTGATAATCTTTGTTGAACCCTTTAAGAATAATATCAATATGTGCCTATATGCTGAAAGGACTACCTAGAACAACAAGGGAAACAATGAGCTTGACTTTGGAGATGTATTATGAAGATCTTAAACCATGCTTCTTGGTTCACTTTGGTTGAAGTTTCAGTTGTTTTACCTTGTATTTGGTTAATTTGAGGATATAGTCTTCAATCTTGCACCAATTACTTTATTAAATTCTGAATTAAACTGTTGTAGTATGGAGTCTTTGTTGGGATGACTTTCTAGATATTGTTCTCTTATGGAATTTACCGCTTGTTGTTGTCAGATTTTATGGTTGCGTTTATCTATTTATTTGAAATATGCTTTTAAAATGATTTAGGTTCAAAAATAGTGTAAGTAGAAGGAATGACTTATTGAGTTTATTGTGTGATAGCCATGGATAACAAAATTAGGATTTTGATAGCATGAAAGAATGGTGATTGATAATGAAAAAGAAGCGATGTGATTCAAAGAATAAAGGGATGAACATTGAATGAAGAAGAACTGATCTTGCAGTTCAACGAAAAGGAAAAATAGAGAAAATTTGTTGTGCAAGAAATTATATGAAACTGATATTGCTCATCTAAATTATACTGATAACAACTCTCAAATTATTTATACATTTATATATTGTTACTGTATATAATATATACATGTTCTTGCATATATTATATTTTCTAAAATAGATTAAAATCAGCTTAGCAATCCCTAGAAATTAGCCTATAGACTAACCTAAGGATATCTACAAATTAACCTACATTTTAGCCAATGATCTTTGTAATTTCATCTATATATTGAATACATAGTCTAACAAAAAAAGATAGTTGTTTTTCCCATTAGAAATCAAGTTTTGGTATGGTAATAGAGTTTGTGTTTTATTCTTTTCTTTCTCTCTGAAATTGGGTTTCGTGTTTTAACCTTTAAAATTCTACTGTAGGAATTTCTTCTTAATCTCGGTATTGGTTTCTTGGTCTTCTGTTTTTGGTTTTATTGGATTCTTTTTCGCTCCTTTTGTTTGGTCATTTAAGGTTCCATCTAATTTTTTACCTTTTCTTTCTTGTTTGGTTCTATCATAGCTAGTACCACTCTTGAGTTGTGTAAAATTCAATGGGAAGAATTCCATAATATAGGAATTTTAATTTAAGCTATTTGTCACTGGATAAAAATTGTGGGGTCATATAAATAGCACCATCCCAACTCCTAAGGATCCTAAATAGTTGGCTCAATGGAAGATCAAGGATTCTATAGTGATGTCTTGGATCACTAATCTTGTGATCAACATATTATTCTTCATTTTTGACTGCATAAAACTATCAAATCTATGTGGAGTTATTCGAAAAGGTGTATAGCCAAATAAATTCAGCAAGATTTCAGCTAGAGTATGAGATTGATAATTACACCTATAGCAACTTTTCCATTCAAGTGCATTATTTTGGTATTTAGAATTTGTGGGTTGATTTTTTGATATTGTTTCTGCTTCAGTTTCTAAAGAATCCCTTTCTGCTTTATTGGAGGTACATGAAACTAGTAAGCATGATCAGTTCTTGATAAAGCGACGTTCAGAATTTGAAAATTTTTGTTTGAATCACATGAGTCGTGTTTCTCTTCTAACCTTGGATACATGTTTGTGGAATTGCTTCATGAAGGGTAACGTCTTCTTAGCAAGTCATACTCGCACAAGACATGGTGATCACTTCACAAGTAGCTTTTGTTGTGTAAGAAAAAGATAGAGTATAAACCTAAGAGCAATTGAATATTTTAGTTGTCAAAACTATGAACACGTTGTTGCAATTATCCTAGGAAATTTTGCAATTACTGCAAAAAGACAGGTTATATAATCAAAGAATGTTTGATTCAGTCCTAAAATAAACAATTTGCTGTTCAACCAAATATGGCTATTTCCTCTTGTTGCCATCTTGCAAATGCACCTTCAACTGCACCAATACAAACTTAGCCTCCTATTCTTATCCCTGACATAGTACAACAAATGATTATCTCAGCTTTTTCAACCTTAAGGCTTCAAGGTAAAAACCTTTGTAAATCATGTCTTAGTTAATTGATTCTGCAACATCTAATCTTATGACCATTTCGAATAGTTTGCTTCAACATGTTTGTCAGTATCATGGTTTTGAACAAATCTAAGTTGTTGATATCAATATTATTCCTATTTTTGCTATTGGAGACATCAGTCCTATTTTTAATAATTTTTTCTGTATCTCTAGGTTTCTCACATGTTTTTCTCTTTATTGAGCAAATAGTAGAGAATAACTATGACGTGCATTTTTCTCGTAATGGTTGTTCTATATATGATCAAGTCTTAGGGACAGTGATTGCAAAGGGATAAAGTTGGACGACTCTTTTCTTTGTAGATTTTCACTCCAACTTTTATTACTTTATCTTCTTTAGTTTCCAATAAAAGTAAAGCACGGTATAAATTATTTGGACATCCTAATCTAGTTATTTTCTTATGCTTATTCAACTCTAGTTTATTAGGAGAATATGAGCAGTTATTACCGTCTCATCTTTCTTTTGATTGTGCTACTTGCAAGTTTGGAAAGAATAAAGTTCTTCCTTTCCACACTACGAATAGTCGGGCTATAAAATATTTTTATATTATTTATAGTGATGTTTGGAAGATTTCTCCTGTTATTCTCATGGTCAATATAAATACTTTGTAATGTTTATTGATGACCACAACATATTTAAATGAATTTATTTTCTTCACTTAAAATCTAAAGTTCTTAGAATGTTAAAAAAATTTTGGCCTATGTTGAAACTCAGTTTATTGTTGTTATTAAAGTTCGTCGATCAAATTCTGATGGAGAGTATATGTCAAATAAATTTCATGGCTTCTTAACTCAAAAAAGTATTCTTTCTCATTGTTGTTGTCCATATACACCTTAATAAAATGGCTTGGCAAAACGAAAAATATCACCTTTTGGATGTGGTTCGCACTTTGTTAGTTGAATCTTCAGTTTCACCTAAATTTTGGGTAAAAGCTTTGTCCAGAACAACTTATCTTATTAATAGAGTGCCTTCTTAGACCTTGAATGTCATATTTATCATCAATATCCTGACTACATGTCATTTGCATAGATTTGGCTATATGTGTAATGTCGCTTGCCTACTCATGAATGTTACAAGTTGTCTTCTTAATCTGTTAAATACGCATTTATAGGTTACATTACTAATCACAAAGATTTTGTTTGTTGTATATGATCCTGCCATTGATGGAATTCGCATCTCTCAAATGTTATTTTTTTTTTAAAATTTGAAGATATATCAGCTGAAGTCCAAAAGTTCAAGCCTGGCTTTGTACATCAAAGGTGTTCTCGGCCTCTATTAATTAATACAACACCAAGTCCAATTGTTACTATCCTCAACATCCCATGACAATAAACTTGTGTCTCTCATCCTTCTAAATGATATATCTCTGATTTTACTAATATGTCCTCTAATCCAATTCCCTCTTGTTATTCACATGTTGCTAAACATGAGTGTTGGCAAAGAGCAATGTAGTTGGAGGAGCTTAAAGAACTTTAGAAAAATCATACATGGAAAATTATTAGATGTCCACGAAATGTCAAACCCAATTGGTGTAGATGGTGGTATACTCAGTCGAACTTTGATCTGATAGGAGTTTGGAGCGCTACAAGCCTCAATTAGTTGCATTGGGTCATAGACAAGAGTTTAGTATTGACTATGAGGAAACATTTGCTCCCGTAGCCAAATGAAAATGATTCGTACCATTCTTGCTATTGCTGCCTTGCAAGGTTGGTCCCTTCGGCAATTCGATGTTAAAAACACTTTTCTTCATGGTGATCTCTAAGAAGAAATATACATGTCTCCTCTTCCTGGTTTGTTTTCTTCTACTACTAAAGAAGTTTTCAAGTAAAATCATTCCTTATATGGTTTAAAACAGGCTCCTTGATCATGGTTTGGGAAGTTTCATTCTTCTTTACTCCAATTTAATCTTGCATAAAGTAAATATAACTCTTCATTATTTTTTCAAAAAATTACTGCTGGAATGGTCTTTCTTTTGGTGGATGTCGACGTTATTGTCTATAGGGATAGATTCTTTAATGATCTCTCCACTACAACATCACCTTCAAGCTTTTATTCACATGAAATACCTTGGTACCCTTTCATACTTCTTGGGATTAAAGGTGCATTGGACTCTTTGGGCATTTTCTTACACCAACATAGGTATAAACAAGAGCTAATCAAGTTAGCTGGTCTTCAAGACTCTTCTACTGTTGATACTCCTTTTAGGGTGAATGTTAAGCTTCATGATAATGAACATGAGCAACTCTTAGACCGGTTGTTGTATTGACAACTAGTGAGAAGCCTCAATAACTTAATATTAACATCGCCTTATATCTCCTTTTATGTACAACAAGTTAGTTAATTTATGTACTTCCCAAGAGATCTATACATGGCTACAATTCGATGCATGATTAAATATCTAAAGCATACTGTTTCTCGTGGGTTATTTTTCTCTACTGGTTTATTGGTATGCGAAATTGCTACTCAGGTTGTGAATTGTTGTTCGAAATTGATTCCCTGGCAATGGCACCAAAAACGAATGCACAGGACCATGGTCTAAACATATCTTCACAACTTCGCATAACTAACCAGCAAGTGCACTGGGTCGTCCAAGTAATACCTTACGTGAGTAAGGGTCAAATCCCACGGAGATTGTTGGTATGAAGCAAGCTATGGTCACCTTGTAAATCTCAGTCAGGCAGATATAAAATAGTAATGAGGTTTTCAAAATTAATTAATAAAATAGGGATAGAAATACTTATGTAAATCATTGGTGAGAGTTTCAGATAAGCGAATAGAGATGCTTTCGTTCCTCTGAACCTCTGCTTTCCTGCTATCTTCATCCAATCAGTCTTACTCCTTTCCATGGCTGGCTTTATGTGATACATCACCACTGTCAATGGCTACTTTCGGTCATCTCTCGGGAAAATGATCCAATGCCCTGTCACGGCACGGCTAATCGTCTGGAGGCATCACCCTTGTCAATAGTTTCATCTTATCCTCTCAGTGAAAATGATCAACGCACCCTGTCACGGCACGACTATTCATCTGTCGGTTCTCGATCATGCTGGAATAGGATTTACTATCCTTTTGCGTCTGTCACTAACGCCCCGCAATCGCGAGTTTGGAGATCGTCACAGTCATTCATTCATTGAATCCTACTCGGAATACCATAGACAAGGTTTAGACCTTCCGGATTCTCTTGAATGCCGCCATCATTCTAGCTTACACCCCGAAGATTCTGATTAAGAGATCTAAGAGATACTTCATTCAGTCGAAGGTAGAATGGAAGTAGTTGTCAGGCACGCGTTCATAGGGAATGATGATGATTGTCACGTTCATCACATTCAGATTGAAGTGCGAATGGGTATCTTAGAAGCGAAACAAGATGAATTGAATAGAAAATAGTAGTACTTTGCATTAATCTTTGAGGAACAACAGAGCTCCACACCTTAATCTATGGAGTGTAGAAACTCTACCGTTAAAAATACATAAGTGAAAGTCCAGGCATGGCCAAGAGGCCAGCCCTCAAACGTGATCTAAGATAGCATACAACTGATCAAAGATACCTAATACAATAGTAAAAGGTCCTATTTATAATAAACTAGCTACTAGGGTTTACAGAAGTAAGTAATTGATGCATAAATCCACTTCCGGGGCCCACTTGGTGTGTGCTTGGGCTGAGCTTGAGTGTTGCACGTGTAGAGGTCCTTCTTGGAGTTGAACGCCAGGTTTTGATCCATTTCTGGCGTTCAACTCTGGTTTTGGCTCCTTTTCTGGCGCTGGACGCCAGATTTGGGCAAAGAGCTAGCGTTGAACGCCAGTTTGCGTCATCTAAACTTGACCAAAGTATAGACTATTATATATTGCGGGAAAGCCCTGGATGTCTACTTTTTAAAGCAATTGGAAGCGCGCCATTTCGAGTTTTGTAGCTCTAGAAAATCCACTTTGAGTGCAGAGAGGTCAGAATCCAACAGCATCAGCAGTCCTTCTTCAACCTCTGAATCTGATTTTTGCTCAAGTCCCTCAATTTCAGCCAGAAAATACCTGAAATCACAGAAAAACACACAAACTCATAGTAAAGTCCAGAAATATGAATTTAACATAAAAACTAATGAAAACATCCCTAAAAGTAACTAGATCCTACTAAAAACATACTAAAAACAATGTCAAAAAGCGTATAAATTATCCACTCATCACAACACCAAACTTAAATTGTTGCTTGTCCCCAAGCAACTGAAAATCAAATAGGATAAAAAGA
The DNA here is from genome assembly GCF_059453495.1 of Arachis ipaensis. Classification (NCBI taxonomy): domain Eukaryota; kingdom Viridiplantae; phylum Streptophyta; class Magnoliopsida; order Fabales; family Fabaceae; genus Arachis; species Arachis ipaensis. The sequence continues at coordinate 84,648,342 of NC_142444.1, forward strand.
AGAGAATATACTATAAATTCCAAACTATCGATAAAACATAGCTTCAATCATATGAGCGGGACTTATAGCTTTTTGCCTCTTGAATAGTTTTGGCATCTCACTTTATCCATTGAAGTTCAGAATGATTGGCATCTATAGGAACTCAGAGTTCAGATAGTGTTATTGATTCTCTTAGTTCAGTATGATGATTCTTGAACACAGCTTCTTTATGAGTCTTGGCCGTGGCCCTAAGCACTTTGTTTCCCAGTATTACCACCGGATACATAAATGCCACAGACACATAATTGGGTGAACCTTTTCAGATTGTGACTCAGCTTTGCTAAAGTCCCCAATTAGAGGTGTCCAGGGTTCTTAAGCACACTCTTTTTTTGCTTTGGACCTTGACTTTAACCGCTCAGTCTCAACTTTTCACTTGACACCTACACGCCACAAGCACATGGTTAGGGACAGCTTGGTTTAGCCGCTTAGACTAGGATTTTATTCCTTTAGGCCCTCCTATCCACTGATGCTCAAAGCCTTGGGATCCTTTTTATTTGCCCTTGCCTTTTGGTTTTAAGGGTTATTGGCTTTTTGCTCTTGCCTCTTGGTTTTAAGAGCTTTTGGCTTTTTCTGCTTGCCTTTTCTTTCTATTTTTTTTCTATTTTTTTTCACCTATTTTTTTTTTCTGCAAGCTTTGTTCTTTGCTGCTTTTTCTTACTTCAAGAATCATTTTTATGATTTTTTAGATTATCAAATAACATGTTTCCTAGTCATCATTCTTTCAAGAGCCAACATATTTAACATTCTTAAACAACAACTTCAAAAGACATATGCACTGTTCAAGCATATATTCAGAAAACAAGAAGCATTGTCACCATATCAATATAATTAAACTAAGTTCAAGGATAAATTCGAAACTCATGTACTTCTTGTTCTTTTGAATTAAAATATTTTTCATTTAAGAGAGGTGATGGATTCATAGGACGTTCATAACTTTAAGACAAAGTTACTAACTACTAATGATCATGTAATGAAGACACAAACATAGATAAACACATAGAAAACGAAAAACAGAAGAAATAAGAACAAGGAATGAATCCACCTTAGTGATGGTGGCATTTCCTTCTTGAGGAACCAATGATGTCCTTGAGCTCTTCTATGTCTCTTCCTTGTCTTTGTTGCTCCTCCCTCATTGCTTTTTGATCTTCTCTTATTTCATGAAGCATGATGGAGTGCTCTTGATGTTCCACCCTTAGTTGTCCCATATTGGAACTCAATTCTCCTAGGGAGGTGTTGATTTGCTCCCAATAGTTTTGTGGAGGAAAGTGCATTTGAGGCCTCTCCGGGATCTCATGGTGATGAGCTTCATACGCCTCTTGAGCTCCATGAATGGCTCTCTTGCTTGCTCCATCTTTTTCTTAGTGATGGGCTTGTCCTCTTTGATGAGGATATCTCCCTCTATGTCAATCCCAGCTGAATTGCATAGGTGGCAAATGAGGTGAGGAAAGGCTAACCTTGCCATAATGGAAGACTTGTCAGCCACCTTGTAGAGTTCTTAAGGTATAATCTCATGAACTTCCACCTCTTCTCCAATCATGATGCTATGGATCATGATGGCCCGGTCTATAGTAACTTCAGACCGGTTACTAGTGGGAAAGATTGAGCATTGAATAAACTCCAACCATCCTCTAGCTACAGGCTTGAGGTCCAATCTTCTTAGTTGAACCGGCTTGCCTTTGGAGTCAATCTTCCATTGAGCTCCTTCTACACATACGTTCATAAGGACTTGGTCCAACCTTTGATTAAAGTTGACCCTTCTAGTGTAGGGGCGTTCATCTCCTTGCATCATGGGAAAGTTAAACGCCAACCTCACATTCTCTGAACTAAAATCTAAGTATTTCCCCCAAACCATTGTAACATAGTTCTTTGGATCCGAGTTCTTACTTTGATCATGGTTCTTGGTGATCCATGCATTGGCATAGAACTCTTGAACCATTAGGATGCCGACTTGTTGGATGGGATTTGTTAGAACTTCCCAACCTCTTCTTTGAATTTCATGTCGGATCTCCGGATACTCATTTCTTTTGAGTTTAAAAGGGACCTCAGGGATCACCTTCTTCTTGGCCACAACATCATAGAAGTGGTCTTGATGGGCTTTGGAGATGAATCTTTCCATCTCCCATGACTCGGATGTGGAAGCTTTTGTCTTCCTTTTCCCCTTTCTAGAGGATTCTCCGGTCTTAGGTGCCATCAATGGTAATGGAAAAACAAAAAAGCTTATGCTTTTACCACACCAAACTTAGAATTTTGCTCGCCCTTGAGCAATAAAAGAAAGAATAGATGAAGAAGAAGAATAAATGGAGGAGAGGGAGAGTGGGAAGTGTTTCAGCCAAGAAGGGTGTAGAGGGGTGTGTTGTGTGAATTTGATGAAGAATGGAGGGCTTTATATAGGGAAGAGAGGGGGGGAAAGGTTTCGGCCATATTGGTGGGTTTGGGTGGGAAATTGGTTTTGAATTTTGAAGGTAGGTGGAGTTTATGAGGTAGGTTTATGGGGAAGAGTGGATGGATGTGAGTGGTGAAGAGGTGATGGGGAAGAGAGATTGAGGTGATTGGTGAAGGGTTTTTGGGGAAGAGTGTTTATGGGGTTGTGTGAAAGAGAGTGGTGAGAAGAAGTGAGTGGAGGTAGGTGGGGATCCTGTGCGGTCCACAGATCCTGAGGTGATCCTGTGGGGTCTACAGGTCCTGAGATGATCCTGTGGGGTCCACAGATCCTGGGGTGTCAAGGATTTGCATCCCTGCACCAATTAGGCATGTAAAATGCCTTTGCACACAACTCTGTGCGTTCAGCGCCAGGTTGGTGCCCATTTTGGGCGTTCAACGCCCATTTGTTGCCATTTCTGGCGTTGAACTCCAGAACCATGCTTGTTCTGGGCGTTCAGCGCCAGAATGCTGCCCATTTTAGGCGTTCAGCGCCAGAACCATGCTCTGTTCTGGCATTGAATGCCAGGCAGATGCTCCTCCAGGGTGTGATTTTTCTTCTGCTGTTTTTTTGATTCCGTTTTCAATTTTTATATTTATTTTGTGACTCCTCATGATCATGAACCTATAAAGACATATAACTAAGAAAAATATAGTTAGATAAATAAAAATTGGGTTGCCTCCCAACAAGCGCTTCTTTAATGTCAATAGCTTGACAGTGGGCTCTCATGGAGCCTCACAGATGTTCAGAGCATTGTTGAGACCTTCCAACACCAAACTTAGAGTTTGGATATGGGAGTTCAACACCAAACTTAGAGTTTGGTTGTGGCCTCCCAACACCAAACTTAGAGTTTGACTGTGGGGGCTTGGGTTGACTCTGCTTTGAGAGAAGCTTTTCATGCTTCCTCTCCATGGTTGCAGAGGGAGATCCTTGAGTTTTAAACACAAGGGAGTCCTCATTCCATTGAAGGACTAGTTCACCTCTGTCAACATCAATCACAGCTCCTGCTGTGGCCAGGAAAGGTCTTCCTAGGATGATGGATTCATCCTCTTCCTTTCCAGTATCCAGGACTATGAAATCAGCAGGAATGTAAAGGCCTTCAACCTTTACTAACACGTCCTCTACTTGTCCATAAGCCTGTTTTCTTGAACTGTCTGCCATCTCTAATGAGATTTTAGCAGCTTGCACCCCATAGATTCCCAGTTTCTCTATTACAGAGAGGGGCATGAGGTTTATTCCTGAACCAAGGTCACACAGAGCCTTAAAGATCATGGTGCCTATGGTACAGGGTATTATGAACTTTCCAGGATCTTGTCTCTTCTGAGGCAATGTCAGTTGATCCAGATCACTTAGTTCATTGATGAATAAGGGAGGTTCAACTTCCCAAGTATCAATGCCAAATAATTTGGCATTCAGCTTCATGATTGCACCAAGAAACTTGGCAGTTTGCTCTTCAGTAACATCCTCATTCTCTTCAGAAGAGGAATACTCATCAGAGCTCATGAAGGGCATAAGGAGGTTCAATGGAATCTCTATGGTCTCTAGATGAGCCTCAGAGTCCTTTGGTTCCTCAGAGGGAAGCTCCTTATTGATCACTGGACGTCCCAGGAGGTCTTCCTCCTTGGGATTCACATCCTCCTCTCCTTCTTTGGGTTCGGCTATGGTGCTTATGTCAATGGCCTTGCACTCTCCTTTTGGATTCTCTTCTGTATTGCTTGGGAGAGTACTAGGAGGGATTTTAGTGATCCTTTTACTCAGCTGGCCCACTTGTGCTTCCAGATTTCTAATGGAAGATCTTGTTTCATTCATGAAACTTACAGTGGCCTTAGATAGATCAGAGACTAAGTTTGTTAAATTAGAAGTATTTTGTTTAGAGTTCTCTGTCTGTTGCTGAGTGGATGATGGAAAAGGTTTATTATTGTTAAACCTGTTTCTTCCACCATTATTAAAGCCTTGTTGAGGCTTTTGATCCTTCCATGAGAAATTTGGATAATTTCTCCATGATGAGTTATAGGTGTTTCCATAAGGTTCACCTAAGTAATTCACCTCTGCTATTGCAGGGTTCTCAGGATCATAAGCTTCTTCTTCATAAGAAGCCTCTTGAGTACTGTTGGATGCAGCTTGCATTCCATTCAGACTCTGAGAAATCATATTGACTTGCTGAGTCAATATTTTATTCTGAGCCAATATGGCATTTAGAGTATCAATTTCAAGAACTCCCTTCTTCATAGGCGTCCCATTACTCACAGGATTCCTTTCAGAAGTGTACATGAACTGGTTATTAGCAACCATGTCAATGAGTTCTTGAGCTTCTGCAGCCGTTTTCTTTAGGTGAATGGATCCACCTACAGAAGTGTCCAGTGACATCTTTGATAGCTCAGATAAACCATCATAGAATATATCCAGGATGGTCCATTCTGAAAGCATGTCAGAAGGACACTTTTTGGTCAACTGTTTATATCTTTCCCAAGCTTCATAGAGGGATTCACCTTCTTTCTGTTTGAAAGTTTGAACATCCACTCTAAGCTTGCTCAGCTTTTGAGGAGGAAAGAACTTGGCTAAGAAAGTCGTGACCAGCTTATCCCAAGAGTTCAGGCTATCTTTAGGTTGAGAGTCCAACCATATTCTAGCTCTGTCTCTTACAGCAAAAGGGAAAAGCATGAGCCTGTAGACTTCAGGATCTACTCCATTAGTCTTAACAGTATCACATATCTGCAAGAATTCAGTTAAGAACTGAAAAGGATCTTCAGATGGAAGTCCATGAAACTTGCAGTTCTGCTGCATCAGATAAACTAATTGAGGTTTCAGCTCAAAGTTGTTTGCTCCAATGGCAGGAATGGAGATGCTTCTTCCATGTAAATTGGAATTAGGTGCAGTAAAGTCACCAAGCATCCTCCTTGCATTATTATTATTTTCGGCTGCCATCTCCTCTTCTTGTTCGAAAATTTCTAAAAGGTTATCTCTGGATTGTTGTAATTTAGCTTCTCTTAATTTTCTCTTCAGAGTCCTTTCAGGTTCTGGATCTGCTTCAACAAAAATGTTCTTGTCCTTGCTCCTGCTCATATGACAAAGAAGAGGGCACAGAAAAAATAATAATAATAATATGGATCCTTTATACCACAGTATAGGGATTCCTTTGTGAGTGGAAGAAAAGAGGGAGACAAAGAATGTAATGTAATGGAAGAAACACAACTGTGAGGAGGGTTGAGATGTGAGATGAGATGTTAGTAGATGAATAAATAAATAGAATAAGATGGGAGAGGGAGAATTTTCGAAAATAATTTTTGAAAAAGGGTTAGTGATTTTCGAAAATAGATTTTGAAAAAGGTTAGTAATTTTCGAAAAATTTTGAAATCAAAAATAAAAATAATTAGTTAATTAAAAAGAAATTTTTGAAAAAGAGGGAAGATATATTCGAAAATTAGAGAGAGAGAGTTAGTTAGGTAGCTTTGAAAAAGTTAGGAAACAAATAAAAAGTTAGTTAGTTAGTTGAAACAAATTTTGAAAAGATAAGAAGTTAGGAAGTTAGAAAAGATATTTTGAAATCAAATTTTTGAAAAAGATATGATAAGATATTTTGAAAAGATATGATTGAAATTAGTTTTTGAAAAAGATTTGATTTTTAAAATCTCAATTAATAACTTGATTCACAAGAAATCACAAGATATGATTCTAGAACTTAAAGTTTGAATCTTTCTTAACAAGCAAGTAACAAACTTGAAATTTTTTGAATCAAAACATTAATTGATGATGTTATTTTTGAAAATATTATGTAAAATTAAGAAAAATATTTTTGAAAAATATTTTTTTAAAATTTTTGAAAATAACTAAAAAATTAAAAAAGATTCGATTTTTGAAAAAGATTTTGAAAAAGATAAGATTTTCAAATTGAAAATTTGATTTGACTCATGAAAACAACTTGATTTTAAAAATTTTTGAAAAAGTCAATCCAAATTTTCGAATTTGATGAGAGAAAAAGGGAAAGATTTTTTTTTATTTTTGAATTTTTTTTAATGAAGAGAGGGAAAAACAAGAAAAATGATGCAATGCATGAGAATTTTAGATCAAAACATGTGATGCATGCAAGAATGCTATGAATGTCAAGATGAACACCAAGAACACTTTGAATGTCATGATGAACATCAAGAACATATTTTTGAAAAATTTTTAATGCAAGGAAAACATGCAAGACACCAAACTTAGAATTCTTTAATGCTTAGACACTAAGAATTCAAGAATGCATATGAAAAACAAGAAAAGACACAAAACATGCAAATGCAAAGATCAAACAAGAAGACTTACCAAGAACAACTTGAAGATCATGAAGAACACTATGAATGCATGAAATTTTCGAAAAATGCAAGATGCACATGCAATTGACACCAAACTTATAACATAACTCAAGACTCAAACAAGAAACACAAAATATTTTTTATTTTTATGATTTTCTAATTTTTTTTTGGATTTTTTTCGAAAATTATTATGAAAGATAAAAATAAGGATTCCAAAATTTTTAATATGAATTCCAGGAATCTTGCATTCTTAGTCTAAAGCTTCAGTCCAGGAATTAGACATGGCTCACTAGCCGGCCAAGCTTTCAATGAAAGCTCCGGTCCAAAACACTAGACATGGCCAATGGCCAGCCAAGCTTCAGCATGTAAATCAGACATGACATGCCTAACATACCCTACAGTCGTATAACATCTGATGGTTGGAAGCCTCAGTCCAAAAGAATTTAGACATGGCTTTACAGCCAGCCAGGCTTCACATGCTTCATGAAACACTAGAATTCATTCTTAGAAATTTTGAAGCCATAGAATAATTTATTTTTGAAAACATTTTTATTTTTTCGAAAACAGATGAGAAAATTTTAGAAATATTTTTGAAAAAATTTTTGAAAATAAAATAAAAAGAAAATTACCTAATCTGAGCAACAAGATGAACCGTTAGTTGTCCAAACTCGAACAATCCCCGGCAACGGCGCCAAAAACTTGGTATGCGAAATTGCTACTCAGGTTGTGAATTGTTGTTCGAAATTGATTCCCTGGCAATGGCACCAAAAATGGATGTACAGGACCATGGTCTAAACATATCTTCACAACTTCGCATAACTAACCAGCAAGTGCACTGGGTCATCCAAGTAATACCTTACGTGAGTAAGGGTCGAATCCCACGGAGATTGTTGGTATGAAGCAAGCTATGGTCACCTTGTAAATCTCAGTCAGGCAGATATAAAATAGTAATGAGGTTTTTGAAATTAATTAATAAAATAGGGATAGAAATACTTATGTAAATCATTGGTGAGAGTTTCAGATAAGCGAATAGAGATGCTTTCGTTCCTCTGAACCTCTGCTTTCCTGCTATCTTCATCCAATCAGTCTTACTCCTTTCCATGGCTGGCTTTATGTGATACATCACCACTGTCAATGGCTACTTTCGGTCATCTCTCGGGAAAATGATCCAATGCCCTGTCACGGCACGGCTAATCGTCTGGAGGCATCACCCTTGTCAATGGTTTCATCTTATCCTCACAGTGAAAATGATCAACGCATCCTATCACGGCACGGCTATTCATCTGTCGGTTCACGATCATGCTAGAATAGGATTTACTATCCTTTTGCGTCTGTCACTAACGCCCCGCAATCGCGAGTTTGGAGCTCGTCACAGTCATTCATTCATTGAATCCTACTCGGAATACCACAGACAAGGTTTAGACCTTCCGGATTCTCTTGAATGCCGCCATCATTCTAGCTTACACCACGAAGATTCTGATTAAGAGATCTAAGAGATACTTCATTCAGTCGAAGGTAGAACGGAAGTGGTTGTCAGGCACGCGTTCATAAGGATGATGATGATTGTCACGTTCATCACATTCATATTGAAGTGCGAATGGGTATCTTAGAAGCGAAACAAGATGAATTGAATAGAAAACAGTAGTACTTTGCATTAATCTTTGAGGAACAACAGAGCTCCACACCTTAATCTATGGAGTGTAGAAACTCTACCGTTAAAAATACATAAGTGAAAGTCCAGGCATGGCCGAGAGGCCAGCCCTCAAACGTGATCTAAGATAGCATACAACTGATCAAAGATACCTAATACAATAGTAAAAGGTTCTATTTATAATAAACTAGCTACTAGGGTTTACAGAAGTAAGTAATTGATGCATAAATCCACTTCCAGGGCCCACTTGGTGTGTGCTTGGGCTGAGCTTGAGTGTTGTACGTGTAGAGGTCCTTCTTGGAGTTGAACGCCAGGTTTTGATCCATTTCTGGCGTTCAACTCTAGTTTTGGCTCCTTTTCTGGCGCTGGACGCCAGATTTGTGCAGAGAGCTGGCGTTGAACACCAGTTTGCGTCGTCTAAACTTGACTAAAGTATGGACTATTATACATTGCTAGAAAGCCCTGGATTTCTACTTTCCAACGCAATTGGAAGCGCGCCATTTCGAGTTCTGTAGCTCCAAAACATCCACTTTGAGTGCAGAGAGGTCAGAATCCAACAGCATCAGTACTCCTTCTTCAACCTCTGAATCTGATTTTTGCTCAAGTCCCTCAATTTCAGCCAGAAAATACCTGAAATCATAGAAAAACACACAAAATCATAGTAAAGTCCAGAAATGTGAATTTAACATAAAAACTAATGAAAACATCCCTAAAAGTAACTAGATCCTACTAAAAACAATGTCAAAAAGCGTATAAATTATCTGCTCATCATTTATCTTTGAACTTTACTACTTATAGTGATGTAGATTGGGCGGCATGTCCTAATACTTTTCGATTTGTCACTGGTTGGTTCATGTTTCTTGGAAACTCTTTAATCTCGTGGAAGAGTCAGAAGCAAGATCGTGTATCTAAATCTTCAACTGAGTGAAGTTACCATTTTATGTTTGTTACATGTTTTGAAGTTACTTAGTCTTAGGGATTATGGCATGAACTAAGCTTTCCCCAATGGGAAACTTCTCTCCATGCTGATAACACAAACGTAATTCAAATTGTTACTAATCCATTTTATCATAAACACACAAAACATATTGAAGTGGACTACCATTATATTTGAGAGGTTGTTGATACTCAAATTCTTACACTTCTTTATATCCTCACAATGTTACAAGTTGCCATCCTATTCATTGAGTCTCACACTAGACAATGCCATCAGTTTCTTGTAAGCATATTGATGCTTTTAGATAAATCAACATCAATTTGAGAGGATATTACTCTATATAATCTGTACATGTGATTGTATATGTTAAATTGGTTTTAACAATGCTAAATTATTGCTTCTTGATTTACACACTCTTTACAAAGAGAAGGAAGAGAAAAAGTTGGACAGTCGATGCTACATGTAAAGAAGAAAATGTTTATTTGTAAATTTATATGTTTTGTTTGACATTTTAAATATTTTTTAGTTGATATTATTATGATTATAGAATTCATTATAGTTACAGGTAACTTTGAGTTGCTTTTGTAGCATTTTCATTTGTTGATCGAAAATATTTGGTTTCAAAAATGTTGTACTCGAAATGCAATGTAGTTTATTTCGAGGAACGGAGGGTGTATCAAGAAGGGTCTGTCGAGAGATGAGAAGTAGGAACAAGTCGATGTACTCAGTCGAGGAATAAAGGTTATTTGAAGTTAATTTTTAGTAGTTACTCACGTTATGCAAAAGAGCAGAAACAATTGCTCGAAGATTAGCACACACGAAAGTTCCTCTTGAGTCTAATTGGTTATGGACTTCAATAAATAGCTGAAAGATCGATGAAGAAGGGGTTGGATCATTGTTTCAGAAAAACACTTAGGCACACTCATATTCCAGCGATTTTTTGAGTCTGTGTTCGAGTCGTTTTTCTGTAGGGTTCTTTCCACATTTTCAAATTTCATCTACGTTTCTTGTAATCTTTATTTTCTTTGCAAATTTACCTTTCAAGTACATTTACTTTCCTTGTTTTCTTCTAAGGTTCAGTACTTTATTTTTTATTTCAAAAGTCCATTGATCTCATCGAAGACAGTTTACCACTTTTATTTAATTTCAATGCAGCTCATTTCAAATTCAGTCAATTTATTTTCAAAGTTTATTTTGTTTATCTTTTAGATTTTCTTTTATTTATGACCGATAGAAAGTTCCTTTAATGCACTTTATAAAAATTGGTACTCACAGAAGAGTAGGTTTCACTCCCAGACCACTAGATATCGAACCCCTTCGATTTGCTAAAAATTGATAAAACAAATTGGCACATCCAGTGGGACAGTTTGAAAGATTAAGTGTGTCAAATGATTATGTGCTATCATAGTGTATGGAATTAAGAAGTGAAAGAATTGTATGCATGGCAGACAAGGTTTCGAATATTAATAGTGGTTCGTCTGCAAGTGACAGTGTGCTTGTAGTTGCATAATCCTCGGTGGATGTCACTTCACATCTGGAAGAAACATGTTGAATGAATGTGTGGTGGTTACTAGTTCCCAACCAGGGAATAATGGGCGTAATATATGCCCATGTGGTAATTAGAAAATTTGCTGGAGAAGTTGGTGAATCGACTACTGAGCATATTGCTCGATATTTGGTCAAGATAGGCAATTTAGCTAAAGATGAGAATTTGAAAATGAAGTTTTCTCCTTCTTCACTAACGAAGAATGCATTTACTTGGTTTTCAAATCTCTGGCCTAATTTGATGGTGACATGGGCACAGTTAGAGAGTGCTTTCCACTCAATTTTTTAGAGGGGAATTGAACGTAACAGTTACTGACTTGGTGGCTTTGAAACGTGATGATGGAGAAACAATTGATTAATACATGCTTCGTTTAAAAAATGCTCGGAGTCGATGTTTTGTATCTCTCCCAGAGAGTGAGGTGGTAAAGATAGCAACTATGGGGTTAGGTTTTTATATGCGTCAAAAATTGCTTAATGTTCATAAATACCTGATTTGGCCCACTTGGTTGAAAGGGTGAGCCAGGTAGAAATTATCCAAAAAGAAAAAGAGAAGTATAAAAATGAAAGAAAGTTGAAAAGTAAATCTTTTTCTCAAAAGGAGAAGGTGTCATATGTTGGAATGGAATCCTCAAGTGAGGAATCTGATTTTGAAACGGAAGTCGATTTGGCTGAACCAAAGAAAAGGGTCACCTTATGTTTGTTCTTTACTTAAAAAGATTTCAAATGTTGATAAATCTAACGATTCGAAACATAAGAGTGGAAAAAAATTATAGCTTTGATATTTTGAAATCAGATCAGATATTTGATGTGTTTCTTAAAGATAAATAGCTAATCTTGCCAGAAGGCAGGACATTGCTTTCAATAAAAGATTTAAAGGGAGAACCCTATTGTAAGTTTCATCAAGCAACTAGCCATTCAACTAATAATTGTGTCCATTTCAGGGACTTGATTGATGCCTAGGCATCTTAGGCTAGTTTAACAAGATATTTTTGTCTGTTTTCATTTGGTTTCATGCACTTTCTTGAGCAATAAGTAAATATTTGGATGAAAATTGCATGCATATCTTGATTCAATCAAACATGGTTAATTATTTGAATTTTCATGAGATTTATGCAAGATTTGCTTAATGCTATGAATGAGGCAAAATCTTGTGATTATGGCAAGACTTTGATGCATTTGTTTGGTTGATCATAGGTGAAGAGAAGCAGAGGAAGAGCAAGGAAGAAGCAGAGGAAGCAACATTGGTAGCCAAAGTTGGCTCACCAATGTTGCCTCAAACATAGAGGAGGACAAAGCAACGTTGGTAGCCAAAGTTAGCTCACCAACGTTGCTAGGCAACATTCCAAGGCTTGATATGCAACGTTGGTGGCCAAAGTTGGTTTACCAACGTTGCTGGCAACGTTACATATAAAATGGGTGCCCAACGTTCGTGAGAATGTTGGTGAACCAACGTTACCACCAACGTCTTTGATAAAAGCTCACTTTGGAGATTGGAAAATTTTGATATGACGCGTACGCGTCGATGACGCGTACGCGTGAAAGTGGAAAAACAGCAAGTCTCGCGAATGCCTGGGCGAGCACACGCGCAAAAAGCCAAAAATATAGCTTAGACGCGTACGCGTGGGCGACGCGTACGCGTGACCAAGAAAGCGTTGTTGTGCAAACGTTTCCACCAATGTTTTCGATAGGTTTTGAGAAAGTTGCATGGAAAACTGGTCATCGACGCGCATGCATGAGCGATGTGTACGCGTGACCAGGCCAACGTTGGTAGTAACGTTGGTGCACAAACGTTGCCTCAAACGTTCGTCAATGGTTTAAAGAGAATGTTGGCCAACGTTAGTGGCCACCAACGTTAGTGACTAACGCCCATGTTGAGCTCATTTTCAGTGGTACCCATGCAAGCTCATGAACGTTAGCTAGCCAACGTCCTTATCAACATTGCTAAGAGCCACTCTCAACTTGCTTTAGCAAAGGCCAAAGCGCAATCCAAAGACTTGAAGATTGAATGGGAAAAGTGTATAAATAACATAGAATTTGAGTTAGAAAAAAGGCTGGGAAGCAGGGGACCCTAATTGGGAAGCCCTGGGAAGATTTTCTTTGTACTTTTCTTTTAGTTTACGTACTTTCTTTTCCTTTTCTATTTTGATTGAGCAATGATGAACTAAACTCCCATTTCATTAGGGGGGAGGAGCTCTATTGTAATCCTAATGAATGAATGAACAGCTTCTTCTTCTCAATCGGACTGTGTAGCCATAGGATAACTTCTGTTTTGATTGTGAATCATTCACTCCGGGAGGGGGTTTGATTCAATTGAATGCTTGTGTGAGCCTCGGAAGGGGAATCACTTGCATTAGAATTGGAGCTCTATCCTTCACAATCCTCTTGACCAACACTATTCGGGAGGAACTGAGGGCTTGAGGATTTGTGTGGCTTATGGATGAGAGAAAATGCTTAACTTCTTCTCATGACAATTAGATCAAGGAATTGGCAAGATTGATTGTGATTAAAGAGATTAGAATGCCAAGGAATTAGGATCCAATCAATTACAATCCGCCATAGATCTACTCATATGATTGAGAAGGAAGTTGAGACCCATATGATTCATAGTGGATTATGATATCTCCAATCCCTAATGAATCATTTCTCTTTGATTTTCCTCAATTTAGATCAACCTGAATTTGCTTTGATTGTTTACTGTTTCCTTTAGTTTTCCCAGCACCCAATTCCCTTTTACAATTCATGCAACTTTTAGTTTCATGCTATTTATATTCTGCCTTTTACTGTCTTGCAGTCTAAGATTCAGCCCATTTACATTTTCCTGTTCTTTAAACTTCAGCACTTTATATTTCCCGCCATTTAAGTTTTTGTCATTTACTCTTCAGCATTTATTTCTCCAGTACTTTACATTTCATGCCATTTAAGTTCTGTCCTTTAATTTCTAGCATTTATTTTCTTGCAATTTATATTCTGTTCGATCAATTTCACCAAACTTCCTTCAATATTAGCTTGACTGGACTTATCACCCAACTAAAATTGCTTGATCCATCAATCCTTGTGGGATCGACCTCACTCTTGTGAGTTTTACTACTTGATGTGACCCGGTATACTTACCGGTAGTTTATGCGGACGCAATTTTTTGCACATCAAGTTTTTGGTTCCGTTACCGGGGATTGATATAGATTGACATTGATTAAGTAGGTGATAGTCTCGATTGAGCATTTTAGTTTGTTTGTGTTTGTGTATGCCAGGGGGAAGAAGAGGTGCATCCACCTCCTTTGATTTTGAACCAGAGAGAACCTTCTTGAGGCTAGGAAGAGAAGCAAGAGGGAAGGGGGTAATTGGAGAAGAAGATTCAGAAGAGGGATACCAAGAGATAGAGGATAACCTCCACAATCCACCAAAAGATATGGCCAACAAGAATGGCCAGCCTCCAAGGAGAGTTCTAGCTTCCTACACTATCCTTAATCCAAGAAATTGTGGGAGCAGCATCTTAACTCCCAATGTCCATGCTAATAATTTTGAACTCAAACCCCAACTCATCACTTTAGTTCAGAATAACTACCAATATGGAGGAACTGCTGCAGAGGATCCAAACCAGCATCTCTCTATTTTCTTAAGAATCTGTGACACTGTCAAGACCCATGGAGTGCATCCTGACATCTACAAGCTGCTCCTATTTTCATTTTCTCTCAGAGACAAAGCCTCTATTGGATAGAAACTTTCCCAAAAGAAAGCATTACCAACTGGAATGATTTGGTTAGCAAGTTCCTAGCCAAGTTCTACCCCCTTCAAAGAGTCATCAAGCTCAAAATAGATGTACAAACATTCAGACAACTAGAGGGAGAGTCACTCTATGAGGCTTGGAAAAGGTACAAAGCATTGATTAGAAGATACCTTGAGAGCATGTTTAGTGAATGTGTTGAGCTCCAAAACTTCTATGAAGGTCTATCCATGAAGTCAAGAAAAGCATTAGACTACTCTTCAGGAGGGTCATTGCAAATGATGAAGACTGCACAAGAAGCACATGACCTTATAGTCATGGTTGACAAATGAATATATCTATTCTTCTGAAAGACAAGCAGCTCTCAAAAGAGGCGTATTTGAGCTTGAAGGTATTGATACAATACTGGCTCAAAACAAGATCATGCACCAGCAACTTCAATAATAAATAGAGATGATGTCAAAGAGGATGGATGAATTGCAACTAGCTGCAGTAAGCACAACCAACCAACCACCAGTTGTGTGGGGGCAAAATGAGGAGAGCTATGAAGGATATAATGCTGAGCAGCAGCATGAACAAGTTCACTACATGCACAACCAAGGTTCTGGACCAAATGAGTTCCATGGGGACACTTACAACCCTTCATGGAGAAACCACCCCAATCTGTAGTGGGGGAGAAAACCAAAATTCATGGCAGAGAAACTCTAACCCAAGCAACTTCCGCAACACAAACCACCAAAACCATCAAACCACTAACCAAAATCCATATAGAAAACCACAAAATAATTGATGACAAGTCATCTTAGCCTATTTTAACTAGTCTTTTTCTTTTGTTTTCATTAGAATTATGCACTTTCTTGAACCATAAGCAAGCTAATTGAGTAGATTTTCATGTTTCCCTTGATTGAATCAACCATGTGTGAATTCATGCCATTTCATGAGATTTTATGCATATTATGATAGAATGAATATCTCATGATTATGAGCATAGCTTTGATGTGTTTGGTTGATTAATTATAGGTGAAGAAAGCTTGGAGAAAGGTTGAAGCAAGAAGAAATAGCTAGGAGTAAAGAGAAGACAATGGAATAAGTGAAATTGAACCAGGAAGCAAAAAGCTGGACCTAAAGTTAGCATCAAACTTTTGCACAAACTTTTGGTTGAAAAGTTAGCCCCAACGTTAGCCCCCTAACTTGGAGGCTAACGTTGGAACTTGAAAATCACTCCCTGGGTACCAAAAGTTTGCGCCAACGTTAGCCCCCTAACTTTGAGGCTAACGTTGGCACATGAAATTCACCCCTGGGCACCAAAAGTTTGCGCCAACATTAGCCCCCTAACTTTGAGGCTAACGTTGGCATGAAGAAAACCTCCCTGGGCACCAAAAGTTTGCGCCAACGTTAGCCCCCTAACTTTGAGGCTAACGTTGGCACATGAAAATCACAAGGAGGAGCAAAAGTTTGCGTCAACGTTAGCCCCCTAACTTGGTGGCTAACGTTGGCGCCACAAGTACTCAAGGCAAGGCCAACGTTAGGGCCAAAGTTAGACCCCTAACGTTGGCACCAACGTTCATATCAGCAAAGTGGTGTTAGCTGATATGAAAAGTTGGAGCAAAAGTTAGACCCCTAACTTTTGCTCCAACTTTTGGTCCAACTTTTGCAAAACTCCAACCCGGTTTAATTGGTTCACTTTGGTTCTTCTCCAAACTTCAAGAGCAATCAACCAAGGCCTCTTTCAACCCAATTCCACCAAGAGCAAAGGCCCAACTCAAAGCTTGAAGATCATTTGAAGAAAGTGTATAAATAGGATAGAATTCAAGTTCTTCGGGGAGCTTTCCTTTTGAATTTTCATAATAGTTTTCGGAGAGCTTTGGATATTGAGTGATCTTTAATTTCTTTGTCTTGGGGAAGGAGAATTCAATTCTCTTCCTCTCAGTTTTATTGCTTTCAATTTCAATTACACTTGTCTTGGATCTTGGGTTGGAGAATTGAAGAAATTCTGTTTCAATCTCATCCTTGGATCTCTCTGCTTTGTTTACTGCAATTTAATTTCCGTTTCTGTTACTTGCTTCTCATCTACTTTTCTTACAATTTACAATTCCCTTGCAATTGTTCTTGCTGGATCTAGGAAGGCATTGAGATCTAGACTTGGCTTTCTAGTCTCTGGATCCTGAGATCTGATTTCCCATTTCAATTCTCTGTTTACTGCTTTATATGTTCATTTACTTTTCTGTTTCGGATTCGATTCAATCCCAATTCCCTTCTACTTCTCTGCTTGATGCAATTTACTTTTCCTTGTTTAAATTCTGCAAATACAATCCCCAATTCCCTTTACAATTCCAGCCGTTTACATTTCTTGCACTTTAAGATTCTGCAATTTACATTTCTTGCATTCTAAGTTTCTGCTCTTTAATTTCTTGTTCTTTAAGATTCAGCACTTTAATTCCCTGTTCTCTTTACTTCCATGCAATTTAATTACTACAAAGTACAAAACACTCAACCAAATCTTGATTCGCTTGACTAAATCAACCACTAAACTAAAATTGCTCAATCCTTCAATCCCTGTGGGATCGACCTCACTCCCGTGCGTTTTTATTACTTGATACGACCCGGTGCACTTGCCGGTTAGATTTGTGTATTTTGGGAGAAATTAATTTTTCACCAAAATACTCATCAATAATCACCCCACATCTACCTACTATCCACCACATACCCCTCAGCTAACCAAAATAACTTCCATCAACCATCAACATCCCACACTCAACCACAACCACCATAAGAATCCTAGAGAATCTCCAACTTAGAAATGATGATGGAGAAATTGATAAAGAATCAAGAGATGATCAACAAGAATTGTAAAGCTTGCATGAGGAATTTGGAAAGGCAAATTGGGCAATTATCCAAGCAGCCAGCTGAAATGCCAACCAATGCGTTCCCAAGTGATACCATTCCTAATCCCAAGGAGGAATGCAAGGCAATACAGCTATGGAGTGGAAGAACATTGGAGAATGACAAAGCTGACAGCAAGAAATAAGTAAATGTTGAAAAGAATGACCAGAAGGATTCCAAGAAAAAGGAGGAACCACAAGTTTCACTGAAAGGCAAGCAGGTTTTAGAGGAGCAATCACAAGAGCAAAGAAAGGAGGTAAAGCCTTATATCCCTCCTCTGCCATACCCTCAAAGACTGCAAAAAGAGATCAAAGACCAGTAATTTTGCAAGTTTCTGGAGATCTTTAAGAAGCTAGAAATTAACCTCCCACTGGCTGAGGCATTGTACCAAATGCCACTGTATGCAAAATTCCTCAAGGAGCTCATCAACAAGAAGAGAAGTTGGAATAAAAAGGAGACCGTAATCTTGACCCAAGAGTGTAGTGCCGTGATACAAAAAGGCATTCCACCAAAATGCAAAGACACTGGGAGCTTCCTCATATCATGCACCATAGGCAACATAACATTAGAAAGAGCTCTCTGTGATTTGGGTGCCAACATCAATTTGATGCCCCTCTCCATGATGAAAAAGCTTGCAATAGAGGAAGTTAGGTCTACAAGAATGTCACTTCAAATGGCTGATAGATCACTCAAGATACCTAATGGAGTGGTAGAGAACTTATTGGTGAAGGTTGGAGAATTTATCTTTCCTGCTGATTTTGTCATTTTAGACATGGAAAAAGAGGGATACAACTCAATTATCTTGGGGTGACCTTTCTTAGCCACAACAAGAGCCACTATTGATGTAGAGAAAGGCAAAATGATTCTCAGGGTGCACAATAAGCAAATGACCGTCAATATCTTTAAGGCAATGCAATATCCCCCTGAGAAAGAAAACCATATGAGAGTGGAAATGATAGAAGACATGGTGGAGGAAATGCTTGAAACAAGCAGTCATGAGGAACAAGAAGAAGAAATAGAAGAAGATCAAAATGCCATCAAGGAACAAGTGACCGAAATCTTTCTTGAAAGAAAGACAGAGGAGGCACCAAAGCAAGAGTTGAAGCCCCTCCCTCCTCATCTTAAATATGCATTCCTTGGTGGAGAGGATACCCTTCCAGTAATTATTAATTCATCTTTGAGCACACAAGATGAAGCCAAACTGATTGAGGTGTTGAAAACTCACAAGACAGCTTTAGGGTGGACAATTGACGACATCAAGGGTATAAGCTCTGCTATTTGCATGCATAAGATCTTGTTAGAAGAAGACTCAAGACCAGTGGTACAACCTCAAAGGAGGCTTAACCCAACTATGAAGGAAGTAGTTCAGAAGGAGGTGATGAAGTTGTGAAATGCTGGAATCATATACCCAATTTCTAATAGCTCTTGGGTGAGTCCAGTTCAAGTGGTACCAAAGAAGGGAGGCAGGACTATCATCTTCAATGAGAAGAAAGAGCTCATCCATACAAGGATAGTGACAGGGTGGAGAATGTGTATTGATTATAGAAGGTTGAATGATGCCACAAGAAAGGTCCACTTTCCTCTCCCTTTCATTGATCAGATGTTAGAAAGATTGGCTGGCCATGCTTACTACTGTTTCTTGGATGGATACTCTGGATACAATCAGATAGTGGTGGACTCCAAGGACCAACAAAAGACCTCTTTCACCTATCCATTCGGAGTCTTTGCCTACAGAAGGATGCCCTTTGGGCTCTGCAACGCCCCTGCAACCTTTCAAAGGTGTATGCTCTCCATATTTTCTGACATGGTAAAAAATTTTTTAGAGGTTTTCATGGATGATTTTTCTGTCTTTGGTAATTCTTTTGACACTTGCTTGCATCATCTAACCCTTGTCTTGAAAAGATGCCAAGAAATAAATTTAGTTTTGAACTGGGAAAAGTGCCACTTTATTGTACCAGAGGGTATTGTTCTTGGGCATAAGGTTTCAAGCAAGGGTATAGAAGTTAACAAAGCTAAGATAGAGATCATAGAAAAGCTTCCTATACCAGTTAATGTGAAAGCAGTGAGAAGTTTCCTTGGACATGCTGGGTTTTATAGGAGATTTATCAAAGATTTTTTAAAGATAGATAAACCACTAAGCAACTTGTTAGTGGTTGACAATCCTTTTGTCTTTGATGATAGCTGTAAGCATGCTTTTGAAACCTTGAAAACTAGACTCACTACAGCACCAATCATTACACCCCCAGAATGGGGACTTCCTTTTGAACTCATGTGTGATGCAAGTGATGTTGCCATTGGTGCTGTATTGGGACAAAAAACGGATAAGTTGCATCATGTTATATACTATGCGAGCTAGGTGTTAAATGAAGCACAGAAAAATTACACCACCACAGAAAAAGAACTCTTGACAATTGTATATGCATTTGATAAGTTTAGACAGTACTTGATTGGTTCAAAAGTTGTAGTGTATACTGACTATGCTGCTCTCAAGTATCTCATGTCCAAACAGGATGCCAGGCCAAGACTTATCAGGTGGGTGCTGTTGCTACAAGAATTTGACATTGAAGTGAGGGATAGGAAAGGAAGTGAGAACCAAGTTGCAGACCATCTGTCAAAATTACCATAAGAGATCAACCAAGATGCACCACAACCAGTAAATGAGAAGTTCCCAGATGAACATCTTCTTCAAGTCCAACAAGCACCTTAGTTTGCTGATATTGCAAACTATAATGTGGAAAGAAGAATTCCACAAGAGTTAACCAGGCAACAAGTGAAGAAGTTGCTCAATTAAGCCAAGAAATTCTTGTGGGACGAGCCATTTTTGTTCAAGAAATATGCAGATGGAATGATCAGAAGGTGTGCTCCTAAGAAAGAAATGAGAAACATATTGTGGCATTTCCATAATTCAGATTATGGTGGACACTTTGGGCCAGAAAGAACAACTGCTAAAATGCTTCAAAGTGGCTTTTATTGGCCATCTATATTCAAAGATGCCAGAGAATTTGTGCACCAATGCAATGAATGCCAGAGAGCAGGAAGCCTAACAAAGAAGAATGAAATGCCTCAGAACTTTATCTTAGAAGTGGAACTATTTGATCTTTGGGGCATAGATTTCATGGGACCTTTTTTCCCATCATATTCCTTCAAATACATATTGGTAGCAGTGGAATATGTCTCCAAATGGGTGGAGGCCATAGCAACAATTACATGTGATGCACCAATTGTTCTGCAATTTCTCAAGAAACACAACCTTACTAGATATGGGGTGCCTAAAGGCCTTATTAGTGATGGTGGCAGCCACTTTTGTAACAAACAAATGGAAAATCTGCTCCACAAATATGGGGTAACTCACAAAGTAGCCACACCATACCACCCTCAAAAATGGCCAGGCTGAATTGGCAAACAGGGAGTTGAAGAGAATCCAAGAAAAGACAGTTGGGGTCACAAGAAAAGACTGGGCAAGAAAGTTGGATGATGCCCTGTAGGCATATAGAACCGCATTCAAAACCCTAATTGGAAAGTCACAATTTCAGCTAATCTATGGCAAATCCTGTCACCTTCCTGTGGAGCTCGAACACAAAGCTTTCTGGGCCACTAAGCTTCTCAATCTTGACTCTCAAGCAGCAGGGGAGAAAATGCTACTGCAACTCAATGAGTTGGATAAATTCAGATTGGAAGCTTATGAGAATTCTAAGATCTACAAGGAGAGAGCTAAAAGATGGCATGACAAGAAAATTTTAAGAAGAGAATTTGAGCCAAGACAACAAGTGCTATTGTATAACTCCAGGCTCAAGATTTTTCCTAGCAAACTCAAGTCCAAATTGACTGGCCCTTATCTGATGACTAAAGTTTTCCCACATGGAAGCCTTGAACTCCTGAATGGAGTTACAAAGGACACATTCACAGTAAATGGTCACAGAGTGAAGCATTACCTGGGAGGGGCTTGGAACAAGGAGGAGAGCATTATGAACTGAGATAAACAAGAATGAAGGACGTCAAGCTAATGACGATAAAGAAGCGCTTGTTGGGAGGTAACCCAACCAGAGGTAATTTTCTTTTCCTGGTTGTTTCAATAAGAAGTTAAGATTTTCCTGTATTGCAAGGAGTTAAGTTTGGTGTTACACACCAAAATGAGTATAAAAATGGTGAATGTGTGATTTTAAGTTTGGTGTTCCACCATAGATTTCATGGAAACACACTATAACCCTCCAAAGAGCATCATGAGTCATAAACTCCAAAACAATCAGGGAAATTACTTAACAGTTGTTCAACTTCTAGTTCATAGCTAGCTTACTTAAATAAAAGCACAAGGTTTCATGTATGTAATCAATAGACATTGGCAAGGAACTAAGTTTGGTGTTCACACACCAAAGTAAGTTCAAAAGCCTACAAACATTCATGCATGCTAACCACCTTTCAAGTGCTTGGAGGACAAGCAACTTCCACTATCATTGCAGAAAGTCATTCAACTTCTTGAAAGGACTATGCATCATCACCAAGGAGAATGCAAAAGCTAAGGAGGAAGATGAAAAACTAAGCAAGAAGATAACAAGAGGTTGTATTATTACTTAACTATTTTGAAGTGTTTTAATTGGAAGTCTAAATGCACCCCTGCTGATTAGTTTACCTTTGTTTACATTCTGTTTGTTTGCTTCTTTAATTTTCATTCAAGTGTGCTAGTCTAAGTGCTTGTATCATTTTCATCTTACTCGAATGTATGTTTTGTTCCCTTTTGATTGAATAAAAGAAAATATTTTGAAACAGAAAGAGTAATAGCCCAACTTGGTAGGAAATAGAATAAGGTTAAGTGGTGGTGTATATCTGATTTCTTAGCAAGATCACTAATAAAGATGAAGGGTAGAATGTCCCTTTTTAGCATGAACTTAGTTGCTATAGGTGAAACCTTAGTGAATAAATATCCTTGGAAGAAAGAAAAAACAAGAAAGAAAGGAAGAAAAGCCAACGTTGGTGGCAAGGTTGGGCCACCAACGGCCAGCACCAACGTTGGCAACAAAAAGAAAAGAAACAAAGAATAAACTAGGCACCAATAGCTTGAACCTCAAGACACATGCCTGTGGTGTTTTTGTACTAGAATCTGCTTAGATGATTACGTTCTAAGGAGTGTTTTAACACTTGGTAACTTGGGTTAACTTACCCGGGATTATCAACCAAAAGTCCACTATCAAGAGCAACCTAGTTACAAGGCATTTAGTGACCCAAACAGGTGCTGGGCACCAATGTCTTTAGGATGAATTGTGAACCAAGTGTCTGTGGTGTGTATGTGTTGAGGAGAGGCTTGAGTTAGTAGGTCTAAGGGTTACTTCATCACCCAACACCTTGAGCCAACTGGGTCGGAGTGTTGATTGAAAGCTTACCTAAAAGGCTGCCTCAACACAGAACACCTAGCTTCAAAATAAAGAATAAGTTTTTAAGAAAAAGAAAAGTAAAAAGCAAACTCCAAGGATCAATGAATAAAAAGGTTTCATAGCAGCATCAGAGTTAGTTCTTAAGGGGATATTGTGGCCTGAAAATCAATAGGAGTTGAGCTTCAAAGATGTCTTGCATGAAACCCCATGAACCAAGACTAATTGTTTTCCAATAAGGACCAATACTCCTTTCTGTTTTCATTGATTCTTCTCATGTTTTATTGCTTTCTTGGGGGCAAGCAAGATTTAAGTTTGGTGTTGTGATGCCTAGGCATCTTAGGCTAGTTTCACAAGCCTTTTTTGTTTGTTTTCATTTGGTTTCATGCACTTTATTGAGCAATAAGTAAGTATTTGGATGAGAATTGCATGCATATCTTGATTCAATCAAACATGGTTAATTATTTGCATTTTCATGAGATTTATGCAAGATTTGCTTAATGTTATGAATGAGGCAAAATCTTGTGATTATGGCAAGATTTTGATGCATTTATTTGGTTGATGATAGGTGAAGAGAAGCAGAGAAGAGCAAGGAAGAAGCAGAGGAAGCAATGTTGGTGGCCAAAGTTGGCTTACCAACGTTGCCTTCAATGTTGCAAAGAGGATAAGGAAGCAACGTTCCAAGGCTTGATATGCAACGTTGGTGGCCAAACTTGGTTCACCAACATTGCTGGCAACGTTACATATAAACTGGGTGCCCAACGTTGGTGAGAATGTTGGTGAACCAACGTTACCACCAACGTCTTCGATAAAAGCTCACTTTGGAGATTGGAAAATTTTGATATGACGCGTACACGTCGATGACACGTATGCGTGAAAGTGGAAAAACAACAAGTCTCGCGTACGCGTGGGCGACGCGTACGCGTGACCAAGAAAGTATTGGTGTGCAAACATTGCCACAAACGTTGCCACTAACATTTTCGATAGTTTTTGAGAAAGTTTCATGGAAAACTGGTCATCGACGCGCACGCGTGAGCGACGTGTATACGTGACTAGGCCAACGTTGGTAGTAACGTTGGTGCACAAATGTTGCCTCAAACGTTCTTCAATGGTTTAAAGAGAATGTTGGCCAACGTTAGTGGCCACCAACGTTAGTGACTAATGCCCATGCTGAGCTCATTTCCAGTGGTACCCATGCAAGCTCATGAACGTTATCTAGCCATCATCCTTATCAGCGTCTCTAAGTGCCACTCTCAACTTGCTTCAACAAAGGCCAAAGACCAATCCAAAGACTTGAAGACTGAATGGGGAAAGAGTATAAATAGCGTAGAATTTGAGTTAGAAAAAAGGCTGGGAAGCAGGGGACCCTAATTGGGAAGCTCTGGAAAGATTTTCTTTGTACTTTTCTTTTAGTTTACGTACTTTCTTTTCCTTTTCTATTTTGATTGAGCAATGATGAACTAAACTCCCATTTCATTAAGGGGAGGAGCTCTATTGTAATCCTAATGAATGAATGAACATCTTCTTCTTCTCAATCCGCTTGTGTAGCTATAGGATAACTTCTGTTTTGATTGTGAATCATTCACTCCGGGAGGGGGTTTTATTCAATTGGATGCTTGTGTGAACCTCGGAAGGGGAATCACTTGCATTAGAATTGGAGCTCTATCCTTCAGAATACTCTTTACCAACACTATTCGGGAGGAATTGAGGGCTTAAGGATTTGTGTGGCTTATAGATGAGAGAAAATGCTTAACCTCTTCTCATGATAATTAGATCAAGGAATTGGCAAGATTGATTGTGATTAGAGAGATAGGATTGCCAAGGAATTGGGATCCAATCAATTACAATCTGCCATAGATTTACTCATATGATTGAGAAGGAAGTTGAGACCCATTTGATTCATAGTGGATTATGATATCTCCAATCCCTAATGAATCATTTCTCTTTGATTTTCCTCAATTTAGATCAACCTGAATTTGCTTTGATTGTTTACTATTTCCTTTAGTTTTCCCAGCACCCAACTCCCTTTTATAATTCATGCAATTTTTAGTTCATGCCATTTATATTCTGCCTTTTACTGTCTTGCAGTCTAAGATTCAGCCCATTTTCATTTTCCTGTTCTTTAAACTTCAGCACTTTATATTTCCCACCATTTAAGTTTTTGTCATTTACTCTTTAGCATTTATTTCTCCAGTACTTTACATTTCATGCCATTTAAGTTCTGTCCTTTAATTTCTAGCATTTATTTTCTTGCAATTTATATTCTGTTCAATCAATTTCACCAAACTTCTTTCAATATTAGCTTAACTGGACTTATCACCCAACTCAAATTGCTTGATCCATCAATCCCTGTGGGATCGACCTCACTCTTGTGAGTTTTACTACTTGATGCAACCTGGTATACTTGCCGGTTGTTTATGTGAATGTAATTTTTCGCGCATCATTGATTCAAGAAGCAATCATGGAAGGGAGGTTAAAATTTGATGATGGAAAAAATGAAATGAAGGTTGATTCTAATCCCATCGATACGGGAGCTATTTTTAATAAACCATGTTTTAGTGTTAATATGGTTGGTTTCTCCCATGACTGTGATACCGCTCTGCGAGACTTCGAGACTAATGTTCGAGTGGTGTATCCCAGAGTTGGTGATTGGCTATTAGAATTTTTAATGCAACAAAAGTTGAAAGATCGGTACGTGTCATTGTGTCCTCGATGCAATGCTGTCTTTGATGCTGAAGTTACAACCATTTTTGAGAAAGAAAGAATGATGAAAGAGTTGGCTCACAAAGAAGAACAGGTTCGACAAAGGCAACCATCTCGAAGAGTAGAGGGATAGAGTTTTGGTGTCCCTCAAAGAAATATTTCTGCCCCATTGAGACATTCATAGGCTTTAGGAGTAAAATGTATACGAAATTGTCAGGAATTTCGTAATAGAGATGTGCAATACAGGCGTAATCCACAATGGGGTCATGGAGGTTTCCATCGTGGTCGTTATCCCTATTTTCTGGGTTGAACTAGAGGAAACCAAAGAGGAAGAGGTAGACGTCAGATACAAAGGGCATCTTTAAATGATATAGCCAAGGGGGTAATTCCTTTTATTCATTCCCGAGTGGTATTCCCAGCTGATAGGGAAACGGTCCCAAAAGAGATTTTGTCTCTTGCTAAATTCGATAAAGGTAAAGCTGTGATGTTAACCTCAGAGGTTGGCAAAGAAAAAGATGCTAATTTAAATGAGAAGTATTTCGAAGAGGGTGATGATGAGATGGTGAGTACCATTTCGATTATCCCAACTGAATACTTAGGGGAGTATAAAAGGAATCCTATGAGGACTATGATGTAGAGGATAAGGAGGTTTTCTCATTCATCCATACTGAGGATGAGTTGGGTTATTTCCAGAGGCCTACTGAAAAGCAAAGGTCTCATCTTTGTCTACTATGTATTACAGCTTATATGAGTGAAATTAGTGTAACCAAGGTTTTGATCGATAGGTAAGCGGAAATAATTCTATTACCAGAGAGAATGTTAATGAAAGTAGGGCAGCATCCTGATGATTTGATTCCTACAAATATTTCTGTAACTGATTATAGTAGAATATCTACTCCTACGAAGGGGTTAGTGACTCTTGCTGTACTGGTAGGATCTTCTGATCAAAATACTATCTTTGTGGTAGATCATCGAAGGCTAGTTACAATGCGTTGTTGGGACGCGACTGGATCTATGGTGTCAGGGTTGTACCTTCAACTGTTCATCAAAGTGTCCTTCTGTGGACAGATGAAGAAAAACCTGAAGTGATCAAAGTAGACTCGAATTTATATGTTGAACAGTTGCATGTCGATTTCAAAATATATAATGATAAGTTAAAGCCTTTAAATGTCGACAGGGTGATCAATCTTTTAATTGCGAAGGTTGCTTCTTGACTTTAGAAGGTTTAAATGTGAAGCTCCATCACCTACAGCTTGATAACCTTCCTACTGGTTGGGAGTAGTAACTTGTGAAGGTGATAATTCGAAGACATCTCTTTATGGCTACTGATAAAGTTGTCTTGAATTACCTAGTAATTTTAAAAATTATGTCAGTAGTTTCCATTCTATCAAAAATAAAAATGTTTCTACTGATGAAGTCAAATCATGTAGGAATTTCAGTTCAGATATTTCAGTTAGTAGATCAGATTCGATTCCTCCAATCGAATTTAGGCATGGTTTAGGTTCTTATTGTTTTCCTGTTTCTAGTAGTTATGTTATTCGTCAGGCTTCTATTGATATAGCTAAAGCACATTGTATTGAAAATGACTCAATTATTAGTCTGGTTGATAATAAAGTTTGTTTAATTTCAAATAAGCCTATTGATTTATCTTTTGATTGAATTTATGATTTGGGGCCTTTGGATTTCGAAAAATACTCAGTTGATGGTGATGATGTTACAAGAGATTTTGAGTCACAAGATCCTCTGGAAGAAATTAATCTGGGATCTGATGATGATGTTCGACTTACTTATATTTGTAAGAATCTTGATGTGCAGTTTCGGACAAAATTGTTGAGTCTTTTACACAAATACAAAGACTATTTTGCTTGGGATTATCATGAGATGTCTGGTCTCGATCGTTTCCTTGTGGAACATTGGTTAGCATTGAAATTATTTGTGAGGCCAATAAAACAAACACCTCGACGCTTTACTCCTGATATCAATCAAAAAATTAAAGAAGAGATTGAACGATTAATCAAAGCAAAATTCATTCGAACTACTCGTTACGTTGAACAGGTATCGAAATTGTTCCATTAATGAAAAAAATAGAAAGCTGCGAGTAAGTATTGATTTTTGAGACTGGTACGCGAAATCGTGATTATTCGTTCCCTGGCTATAGTGCCAAAAACTTGGTGTGGGAGAACTTGATTTCAAGACTTCTTCACAATTCTGTGTAACTGACCAGCAAGTGCACTGGGTCGTCCAAGTAATACCTTACGTGAGTAAGAGTCGATCCCACGGAGATTGTCGACTTGAAGCAATCTATGGTCATCCTTGTAAATCTCAGTCAGGCAGATTCAAATGGTTAAAAGGGTTTGACAATTAAAATATAAATAAAACAGAAAATAAGATAGAGATACTTATGTAATTCATTGGTGGGAATTTCAGATAAGCATCTGGAGATGCTTTGTTGCTTCTGAACTTCTGCTTTCCTATTGCCTTCTTCTAACCATGCGTTACCTCCTTCCATGGCAAGTTGTATGATCCTCTCGAATGAAAACAAATCCATATGTGCTGTCACCGCACGGCTAATCATCTGTCGGTTATCGCTAGTGTCGGCATAGGACCATTGTCCTTTTGCACACTGTCACTGTGCCCAACATTTGCAAGTTTGAAGCTCGTCACAGTCATCCCTTCCCAGATCCTACTTGGAATACCACAGACAAGGTTTAGACTTTTCAGATCTCAGGAATGCTGCCAATGGTTCTAGCCTATACCACGAAGATACTAATCTCACGGACTCGGTCCGTGTATTAGATATCCAAGAGAGTATACTCCAGCTGTCGTCCAATGACTACATTGAACATCATGTAGATCGCTTTGTGGTTGTAAGGCACGCGATCTTGGCTACGCGAGTAACGAAGATTGGGTGAATGTCACGGGTCACCCCTTCCTTCTGACTTAACTGAATTAAGTACGAGAGTATATCTTGGAGAAGAAGTAGGTGTGAAGTGACGGAAAAACAGTAGTAATTGTATTAATTCATGAAGAACAGCAGAGCTCCACACCTTAATCTATGGGGTGTAGAAACTCCACCATAAAAAATACATAAGTGAAAAAGCTCTAGGCATGGCCGTATGGCCAGCCTCTGAACGTGAACAATAGCATAAAATGTTCCGAAGATGTCAAAGATTACAAATAAATCTCTAAAAGTAGTTTTTATACTAAACTAGTAGCCTATGGTTACAGAAAATGAGTAACTAATTGCAGATAGTGCAGAAATCCACTTCCGGGGACCACTTGGTGTGTGCTTGGGCTGAACATTGAAGCTTTTTCGTGTATAGGCTGTTTTTGGAGTTAAACGCCAGCTTTGGTGCCAGTTTGGGTGTTTAACTCCAATTCTGGTGCCAGTTTGGGCGTTTTAAACCAAGATATTTTAGGCTGACTTTGAACGCCAGTTTGGGCCATCAAACCTCAAGCAAAGTATGGATTATTATATATTTCTGGAAAGCCAAGGATGTCTACTTTCCAACGCAATTGAGAGCGCACCAATTGGGCTTCTGTAGCTCCAGAAAATCTACTTCGAATGCAGGGAGGTCAGAATCCAACAGCATCTGCAGTTCTTTTTCAGCCTCTGAATCAGATTTTTTCTCAGGTCCCTCAATTTCAGCCAGAAAATACCTGAAATCACAGAAAAATACACAAACTCATAGTAAAGTCCAGAAATGTGATTTTTAAATAAAAACTAATAAAAATGTAATAAAAAGTAATTAAATCATACTAAAAACTATGTAAAAACAATGCCAAAAAGGGTATAAATTATCCGCTCATCACAACACCAAACTTAAATTGTTGCTTGTCCCCAAGCAACTAAAAACAAAATAAAATAAAAAGAAGAGAATATACAATGAATTCCAAACTTATCAATGAAGATTAGCTTCAATTAGAT
Organism: Arachis ipaensis; assembly: GCF_059453495.1. Lineage (NCBI taxonomy): Eukaryota > Viridiplantae > Streptophyta > Magnoliopsida > Fabales > Fabaceae > Arachis > Arachis ipaensis. The sequence continues at coordinate 84,677,823 of NC_142444.1, forward strand.
GAGCGAGACTTGTAGCCTTTTTGCTTCTGAACAGTTTTGGCATCTCACTTTATCCTTTGAAGTTCAGAATGATTGGCTTCTATAGGAACTCAGAATTCAGATAGTGTTATTGATTTTCCTAGTTCAGTATGTTGATTCTTGAACACAGCTACTTTATGAGTCTTGGCCGTGACCCTAAGCATTTTGTTTTCCAGTATTACCACCGGATACATAAATGCCACAGACACATAACTAGGTGAACCTTTTCAGATTATGACTCAGTTTTGCTAGAGTCCCCAGTTAGAGGTGCCCAGAGCTCTTAAGCACACTCTTTTTGCTTTAGACCATGACTTTAACCGCTCAGTCTCAAGCTTTTCACTTGACACCTTCACGCCACAAGCACATGGTTAAGGACAGCTTGATTTAGCCGGTTAGGCCAGGATTTTATTCCTGTGTCCTATCCATTAATGCTCAAAGCCTTGGATCCTTTTTCTACCCTTGCCTTTTGGTTTAAAGGGTTACTGGCTTTTTCTGCTTGCTTTTTCTTTTTCTTTCGTTTTTCTTTAAATTTTTTTTTCGCCATTTTTTTTCGCAAGCTTTATATTCACTGCTTTTTCTTGCTTCAAGAATTATTTTTATGATTTTTCAGATTATCAACAACATTTTTGCTTTTTCATCATTCTTTCAAGAACCAACAATTTTAACATTCATAAACAACAAATTCAAAAATATGCACTGTTCAAGCATTCATTCAGAAAACAAAAAGTATTGCCACCACATCAAAATAATTAAACTAATTTCAAGATAGAATTCGAAATCATGCATTTCTAGTTCTTTTACAATTAAAAATATTTTTCATTTAAGAAAGGTGATGGATTCATAGGACATTCATAGCTTTAAGACATAGACACTAGACACTAATGATCATGTAATAAAGACACAAACATAGGCAAAATATAAAGCATAAAATTCGAAAAACAGGATTCTCAGGGTCATAAGCTTCTTCTTCAGAGGAAGCTTCCTTAGTACTGCCTGTTGCAGCTTGCATTCCAGACAGACTCTGAGAAATCATATTGACTTGCTAAGTTAATATTTTGTTCTGAGCCAATATTGCATTCAGAGTATCAATCTCAAGAACTCCTTTCTTCTGAGTTGTCCCATTATTCACAGGATTCCTTTCAGAAGTGTACATGAACTGGTTATTTGCAACCATTTCAATGATTTCCTAGGCTTCTGTAGGTGTCTTCTTCAGATGAAGAGATCCTCCAGCAGAGTGGTCCAATGACATCTTGGATAATTCAGACAAACCATCATAGAATACACATATGATGCTCCATTCTGAAAACATATCAGAAGGACACCTTCTGATCAATTGCTTGTATCTTTCACAAGCTTCATAGAGGGATTCACCTTCCTTTTGTCTGAAGGTTTAGACTTTCACTCTAAGCTTACTCAATTTTTGAGGTGGAAAGAATTTGGCCAAGAAAGCATTGACCAACTTTTCCCAAGAGTTCAGGCTATCTTTAGGTTGTGAGTCTAACCATGTCCTAGCTCTGTCTCTTACAGCAAATGGGAAAAGCATAAGTCTGTAGACCTCAGGATTAATCCCATTGGTCTTAACAATATCACAGACTTGCAAGAATTCAGCTAAAAACTGGTGAGGATCTTCCAATGGAAGTCCATGAAACTTGCAGTTCTACTACATCAGAGAAACTAATTGAGGCTTAAGCTCAAAGTTGTTTGCTCCAATTGCAGGAATTGAGACTCCTTCCACAGAAGTCAGAAGAGGGTGCGATAAAGTCACCAAGCATCTTCCTTGCATCTCCACCATTGTTGTTGGGTTCGGCCATCTCTTCTTCTTTTTTGAAAAATTCTGTCAGGTCCTCTCCAGGGTGGTGTGCTTTAGCTTCTCTTAGTTTCCTCTTTAGAGTCCTTTCAAGTTCCAGATCAGCTTCAACAAGAATGTTCTTATCCTTGCTCCTACTCATATGAAAAAGAAGAGAACAGAAAAGAATAGGAATCCTCTATGTCACAGTATAGAGATTCCTTTATGTGAGTAGAAGAATAGAAGAGTAGAATGAAGAAGAGAGAAGATGAAGAATTCGAACACACAGAGAGAGAGAGAGGGTTCGAATTATAAGAAGAAGAGAAGTGTTAGTAATTAAATAAATAAATAGAAAGAGATGAGAGAGAGAGAGTTTTCGAAAATAATTAAAAGGAAAAGAAAGATTGTTTTTGTTTTTATTTTAATTATTAGTTAAAATTCGAAATTATTAAAAGGAATAAAGTAAAATTAAAATTTAAAACAATTAGTTAATTAAAAAGGAATTTTGAAAAAGTGGTGAGGAGTTTTCGAAAATAAGAGAGAGAAAAGTAATTAGATAGTTTTGAAAAAGATAAGAAACAGTACTTTTAAAATCAAACAAAAAGTCAAGTAGTTAATTGAAAAAGATTTGAAAATCAATTTTGAAAAGATAAGAAGTTATAAAAAGATTTTGAAATTAAGTTTTGAAAAAGATTTGAAGAGGAAATTAAAAAGATTTGATTTTTGAAATTAAAGTTGATTACTTGACTAACAAGAAACTATAAGATATGATTTTAAAATTTAAAGATTGAACCTTTCTTAATAGGCAAGTAACAACTTGAGATTTTTGAATCAGAACATTAAATACTAGCAATTAATTTCGAAAATTATGAGATAAAAATAAGAAAAAGATTTTGAAAATCAATTTTTGAAATTTTCAAAAAACATAAAAGAAAAATGAAAAAGATTTGATTTTTTTGAAAGAGATTTGAAAAGATAGAATTTTTAAATGGAAAATTTGACTTGACTCATAAGAAACAATTAAATTTTAAAACCTTTTGACTAAATCAATCAAATTTTCGAAATTTAGGAGAAGAATAAGGAAAAGATATATTTTTTTATTTTTGAATTTTTATGAGGAGAGAGAAAAACATCAAAATGACACAAAACATAAGAAATTAAGATCAAAACAAAAATGCATGCAAGAACACTTTGAATGTCAAGATGAACACCAAGAACACTTTGAAGATCAAGATGAACATCAAGAACTTATTTTTAAAATTTTTTAAGAAAAGAAAGACATGAAAGACACCAAACTTCAAAAATTTTATTCTTTAGACACTAATAATTCAAGAATGCATATAAAAAACAAGAAAAGACACAAACAAGAAAAATTTAAAGATCAAACAAAGACAATCATCAAGAACAACTTGAAGATCAATGAAAAACTCAATGCATGTGTTCTTCGAAAATTTTAAGAAAAGTTAGAACATGCAATTGACACCAAACTTAAAATTTGACACTAGACTCAAACAAGAAATACAAAATTTTTGGTTTTTATGGTTGATGAGCGGATAATTTATACGCTTTTTGGCATTATTTTTAGTATTTTTTTAGTAGAATCTGGTTACTTTTAGGGATGTTTTCATTAGTTTTTATGTTAAATTCACATTTCTGGACTGTGTTTTTCTGTGATTTCAGGTATTTTCTGGCTGAAATTGAGGGACTTGAACAAAAATCAGATTCAGAGGTTGAAGAAGGACTGCTGATGCTGTTGGATTCTGACCTCCCTGCATCAAAGTGGATTTTCTGGAGCTACAGAACTCAAAATGGCGCGCTTTCAAATGTGTTGGAAAGTAGACATCCAGGGCTTTCCAGCAATATATAATAGTCCATACTTTGGCCGAGTTTAGACGACATAAAAGGGCGTTTAACGCCAGTTCTACGCTACTATCTAGAGTTAAACGCCAGAAACACGTCACCAGCCAGAGTTGAACGCCAGAAATACGTTACAAACTGGCGTTCAACTCCAAGATTGACCTCTAAACGTGTAACATTCAAGCTCAGCCCAAGCACACACCAAGTGGGCCCCGGAAGTGGATTTATGCATCAATTACTTACTTCTGTAAACCCTAGTAACTAGTTTAGTATAAATAGGACTTTTTACTATTGTATTAGACATCCTGGAACAGATCTTTGATAAGTTTTATGCTATCTTAGACTTTCATGGGGGCTGGCCAGTCGGCCATGCCTGAACCATTATCACTTATGTATTTTCATACGGTAGAGTTTCTGCACTCCATAGATTAAGGTGTGGAGCTCTGCTGTTCCTCAAAGATTAATGCAAAGTACTACTATTTTTCTATTCAATTCGACTTATTCCGCTTCTAAGATATTCATTCGCACTTCAACCTGAATGTGATGAACGTGACAATCATCATCATTCCCCCACGAACGCGTGCCTGACAACCACTTCCGTTCCACCTTAGATTGAATGAGTATCTCTTGGATCTCTTAATCAGAATCTTCGTGGTATAAGCTAGATTGATGGCGGCATTCATGAGAGTCCGGAAAGTCTAAACATTGTCTGTGGTATTCTGAGTAGGACTCTGGGATTGAATGACTGTGACGAACTTCAAACTCGCGAGTGCTGGGCGTAGTGACAGACGCAAAAGGAGGGTGAATCCTATTCCAGTATGATCGAAAACCTCAGATGATTAGCCGTACTGTGACAGAGTATTTGGACCATTTTCACAAGAGGATAGGATGCAGCCATTGACAAGGGTGATGCCTCCAGACGATTAGCCATGCAATGACAGCGCATCGGACCATTTTCCAGAGAGGATTAAAAGTAGCCATTGACAACGGTGATGTCCTTACATAAAGCCAGGCATGGAAAGGAGTAAGATTGATTGGATGAAGACAGCAGGAAAGCAGAGGTTCAGAGGAACGAAAGCATCTCTATACACTTATCTGAAATTCTCACCAATGATATACATAAGTGTTTCTATCCTTATTTTCTATCTATTTATTATTTATGTTCGAAAACTCCATAACTATTTTATATCCGCCTAACTGAGATTTACAAGGTGACCATAGCTTGCTTCAAGCCGACAATCTCCGTGGGATCGACCCTTGCTCACGTAAGGTTTATTACTTGGACGACCCAGTGCACTTGCTGGTTAGTTGTATCGAAGTTGTGAATGAAAAACGATTTATTAAGACGTGCGTACAGAGTTTCTGGCGCCGTTGCCTGAGATCACAATTTCGTGCACCAATGGTTTTATTAATTTTTTTTTGGATTTTTCAAAAATTATTTGGAAAAGGAGAAATTAAATAAATTCAAAATTTTTAATAGGAATTCCAGGAATCATGCAATGTTAGTCTAAAGCTTCGGTCCAAAAATTTAGACATGGCTAAATAGCCAGCCAAATTTATATGAAAGCTTCGGTCCAAAAGATTAGACATGGCCAAATGGCCAGCCAAGCTTCAGCAGAGCATTACATACAACAGCCAAATTGATGGGAATCAAAAAGCTCCTGCAATGATAAGTGAAAGTCTCAGTCCAAAAAAAAATTTAGACATGGCTTAGCAGCCAGCCAGGCTTCACATATCATCTGAAACTCTAGAATTCGTTCTTAAAAATTATGAAGAACAAATATATTTTTATTTATTTTTTTTGAATTTTTCGAAAATAAAATGCTTAAACATAAAATAAAATTACCTAATCTGAGCAACAAGATGAACCGTCAGTTATCCAAACTCGAACAATCCCCGGTAATGGCGCCAAAAACTTGGTACGCAAAATCGTGATTATTCGTTCCCTGGCTATAGTGCCAAAAACTTGGTGTGGGAGAACGTGATTTCAAGACTTCTTCACAATTTCGTGTAACTGACCAGCAAGTGCACTAGGTCGTCCAAGTAATACCTTACGTGAGTAAGGGTCGATCCCATGGAAATTGTCGGCTTGAAGCAAGCTATGGTCATCCTTGTAAATCTCAGTCAGGCAGATTCAAATGGTTAAGAGGGTTTGACAATTAAAATATAAAAAAACAGAAAATAAGATAGAGATACTTATGTAATTCATTGGTGGGAATTTCAGATAAGTGTCTGGCGATGCTTTGTTGCTTCTGAACTTCTGCTTTCCTATTGCCTTCTTCCAACCATGTGTTACCTCCTTCCATGGCAAGTTGTATGATTCTCTCGGATGAAAACAAATCCATATGCGTTGTCACCGCACAGCTAATCATCTGTCGGTTCCCACTAGCATCGGAATAGGACCATTGTCCTTTTGCACATTGTCACTGCGCCCAACATTCGCAAGTTTGAAGCTCGTCACAGTCATCCCTTCCCAGATCCTACTCGGAATACCACAGACAAGGTTTAGACTTTTCGGATCTCAGGAATGCTGCCAATGGTTCTAGTCTATACCACGAAGATACTAATCTCACGGACTCGATCCGTGTATTAGATATCTAAGAGAGTATACTCCAGCTGTCATCCAATGACTACGTTGAACATCATGTAGATCGCTTTGTGGTTGTAAGGCATGCGATCTTGGTAGGCGAGTAATGAAGATTGGGTGATTGTCACGGGTTACCCCTTCATTCTGACTTAACTGAATTAAGTACGAGAGTATATCTTGGAGAAGAAGTAGGCGTGAAGTGAAAGAAAAACAGTAGTAATTGTATTAATTTATGAAGAACAGCAGAGCTCCACACCTTAATCTATGGGGTGTAGAAACTCCACCGTAGAAAATACATAAGTGAAAAAGGACTAGGAATGGCCGTATGGCCAGCCTCCGAACGTGAACAATAGCATAAAATGTTCCAAAGATGTCAAAGATTACAAATAAATCTCTAAAAGTAGTTTTTACTAAACTAGTAGCCTAGGGTTACAGAAAAATGAGTAACTAAGTGCAGATAGTGCAGAAATCCACTTCCGGGGCCCACTTGGTGTGTGCTTGGGCTGAGCATTGAAGCTTTTTCATGCATAGGCTGTTTCTGGAGTTAAACGCCAGCTTTGGTGGCAGTTTGGGAGTTTAACTCCAATTCTGGTGCCAATTTGGGTGTTTTACGCCAAGATGTTTTAGGCTGACTTTGAACGCCAGTTTGGGCCATCAAATCTCGAGCAAAGTATGGACTATTATATATTGCTGGAAAGCCCAGGATATATACTTTTCTACGCAATTGAGAGCGCCCCAATTGGGCTTCTGTAGCTCCATAAAATCCAGTTCAAGTACAGGGAGGTCAGAATCCAACAGCATCTGCAGTCCTTTTTCAGCCTCTGAATCAGATTTTTGCTCAGGTCCCTCAATTTCAGCCAGAAAATACCTGAAATCACAGAAAAATACACAAACTCATAGTAAAGTCTAGAAATGTGATTTTTAAATAAAAAACTAATAAAAATATAATAAAAAGTAATTAAATCATACTAAAAACTATATAAAAATAATGCCAAAAAGGATATAAATTATCCGCTCATCAGAGATCTAAACAATACTACTCCAAAAGATGAATACTTTATGTCCATAGCAGATATGCTGATTGATTTTGCATCAGGCAATGAAATCTTAAGTTTCATGGCTGGTTATTTGGGATGTAACCAAATTTTTATTGCGGAAGATGATGTATCGAAAAGTGTCTTCCGATGCCCTTGGGCATTAGGTACTTATGAATGGGTAGTAATGCCTTTTGGTTTGAAAAATGCTGGTGCAACATACTAATGTGCAATGAATACTATTTTTTATAAATTTATCAGAAAATTCATGGAAGTCTATATCGAGATGTTATGGTCAAATCGAATTCGATAAACTAACATCTTGATCATTTACAGCAGGTATTTTATACAATGCGCAGGAAAGGGTTGAAGATGAATCCTTTGAAATGTGCATTTGGTGTGTCTGTAGGGAATTTTTTGGAATTTATAGTTCACAAAAAAAGGATTGTTGTTGATCAAGTAAAGCTAAAGCAATTTTGAATTCACCTCCTCCTAAGTCGAAAAAGGAAGTACAATCTTTCCTTGGAAAAGTCAATTACCTTCGACGATTCATATTGAATCTTTTTGGCTGAACTCAAATTTTTGTGTCTTTAGTTAAGCTTAAAAATGAATCACAGTATGAATGGACAGAGGAGCATCAAAAAGCATTTAAATCGATCAAAGCTTATTTGTCCAAGGCACCAGTGATGGAAACTATCCATCCCCATGAGCCTTTAAAGTTGTATATTGCAACATCTACGAATACTATCAGATGTATGTTGGCTCATGACAATGAGGAAGGTCATGAAAGAGCTATTTATTATTTGAGTAGAGTGCAAACTGATATTGAGTCGAGGTATTCTCCAATTGAAAAATTGTGTCTGTCTCTTTATTATGCTTGTACGAAGTTGAAGTGTTACATGGTACCGAAAACTGTGAAATTGATTGCACAAAGAGATTTGATCAAATACATGTTGTCTTATCCCATGCTAAGAGGTCGATTAGGGAAGTGGATACTTGCTTTAACCGAGTTTGATTTGCAATATATGCCGGCCAAAGCTGTTAAAGGTCAGGTCATTGCTAATTTTCTAGTAGATCGACCAAACAATCCCAATGACCAGGGGGCAAACGTAATCGATGTAGTTTCTGATTGTTGAAAATTGTATTTTGACAGTTCGAAACATAAGGATGGTGCTGGAGTTAGGATTCTGATTGTTTCACCAAAAGGCATCCTGTCAGAATTTTTTTTTGAATTAAAATATCCTTGTTCGAATAATGCTGCTGAATATGAAGCCTTGATATTGGGATTAGAAAGTTTGGTTGATAAAGGGGCATTAGATGTTCAAATCCTTGGGGATTCCCAAAATAGTTATTGAAGGAATTTAAGTGTAATAATGAGAAGTTACAAAAATATTTATCAATAGCATGGTAGTTATTGGTGTCTTTTTGAAAAGTGTCTTTAGTTTATATCCCAAGGATTCGGAATGAGATTGCTAATGAGTTGGCTCAAATCGTATCGAGATATAGAATACTCCTTAAAACTTTGGAGAAATTGGCAAAAGTTCATCAAATTCTGGTACCTGTTGAGGAAAGAGAGGTCTTGATCCTTCATGAATGGGATGATGATGATTGGAGAAAACCAATTGCTGAATATTTGAAAAATTCCAACATTCGGGTGGATCGGAAAATTATGTTAAAAGAAATGAATTTTATGTTGATGGTTGATGAATTGTACAAGAAAGGCATCGATGGTAGCCTGTCCAGATGTTTGGGTCAATCAGATATAGACATTGCTCTTGGAGAAGTTCATAGAGGTATATGTGGTGCTCATCAAGGTGGAATAAAAATGAAATGGGCACTCCGATGAGATCGAGTGTATTGACCTTCCATGATTAAAGATTGCATTGATTATACGAAAGCATGCCAGGAGTGTCAGTGGCATGGAGTGATACAGCAGATTCTAGCTTTTGAGTTGCATTCGATTATTAAACCTTGGCCATTTTGAGGTTGGGCTTTGGATCTAATTGGAATAATACATCCACCTTCATCGAAGAATCTTAAATTTATCTTAGTGGCAATCAATTATTTCACAAAGTGGGTTGAGGCTGTTCTTTTAATAAAGGCAAGTCAAAATGAAATTATTGATTTCATAGAGGAATACATAGTTCATCGATTTAGGATTCCTCAAACTTTGAATACTGATTAGGGGACTATGTTTACTGGTCAACGCATTAAAAATTTTGCAGCCTTAAGGAACATTACTATGGTAACTTCGACCCCATATTATGCACAAACGAATGGTCAAGTTAAGGCAGCAAATAAAATTTTGATTAAATTGATTAAGAAGCAAATTAGTCGCAAACCTCAAACATGGCATGAGACTTTAAGCCAAGTGTTGTAGGCTTATTGAAACTCACCTAGGGGATCGACAAATACGTCTCCTTATAAATTGGTGTATGGCCATGATGCAATGTTGCCCTTATAAATTAATCTTAACACTATAAGAGTAACGAGGAAAGATGATTTACCGATTGAAGATTATTGGAATGCAATGTATGATGAGTTGAATAATTTAGATCAAGAATACATTTTAGCACTAGAGAATATGATTCATCAGAAAAGTAGTATTGCTCGAAGTTATAACCATCGAATGAAAGAGAAATACTTTAGTATAGGAGAGTTAGTTTTAAAAGTTATATTACCAATGGAAAGAAAGTCAAAATTTTTTGGTAAATGGTCCCATAATTGGGAAGAACCCTTTCAAGTGATTAATTTATATTCTGGGAAATCGTATTAAGGATATCGATTCTAGTAATGAGGTTAAATCGATAAATGGGAAATACTTGAAGCAATATTGATCTCTGGAAAGCGATGTTTAAATATATAAAGTAGTAAAGTAAAGGAAAAGAAAATCTGTTCAAGAGAATACACTAAACTTGTGGAGCATAAGGAGCTAACAGTTCTTCGAGTTCTGCACAAAGTTGAGTTCTTTTGATGTTGTAGGCATTGTAAGCTTCGATCTCGTCATGTTCTTCGAGTTGCACTCTGTCATACCTCATGTTAATTTCATCCTGTTTGTCTTCTATCTTGCAAAGACTTTTAAACAGTATTTGTTTCTTTTTCTGGTCCTTAGCATAAGGTTCTGCCAATGCGGCTCATTTTTCTCGAATCAGGGCTAATTCCTTTTTGAGTTCTTCTTCACACCCTATTAAATAAGCTTCTGTATTGACAGCTTGAGTGGTATGGGTTTCAATTTCCTTGTAAGATTTTTGTACTAATTGATGGGTTGCTTCAGCTTCTGCAGATTCTATTTCGATTTTGGTTAGCCTCTCTTTCACTTCTTTCAATTTATCTTGAGAAATGAAAAGATTATTAGAAACCCTTTCAAATCTTTTCACTACTGTAGAAAATTGAGGTGGAACCTAGAATTCAAGAGAAGAATTCAAAATATCAGTTAAGATGCTATTTAAGTCACTTCGGGAAGCCCATTCTTCAGCAGTATGATCTAGCAACTTAAGCAGAGAGATCAATTGATTGAAAGTTTGTTGAGAGAGCTTCTTAGGAAGACTTGGTGTTGGAAGATTTTCCACATTCACAGTTGAAGTGGGTGTACCCTCTTCGATAGTAATCTCGTTCAAAATAGCTAAGAGTTCAGCCAAAACAGAATTAGATGGGTTCGAAGAAGTGGTTGGAGGTTCCCTTGCAGATTTGGGACTTGGTGGGAAAGACGGCCCAGATTGGTTCATTAGATCTAAAAGATCTTCGATTCTTGGACTTTCTTGAGGAGACGGCACTGTTTCTTCGATATCTCGCACGGGTGAATCAACAATTTGTGTGAGAGGAGAATTGAGGATAAGGTTAGTATCAATTGGAGAAGAAAGGGTAGAATTATTCACAATTTGAAGAGAAGGAGATTTTTCTCTATCTAAATCTATTTGATTTTGTTTTTCAATGATTGACGAATTGATGACATGAGTAGGGGTGATAATGGTGGTTATTGGATGAACAGGTGATGATGGCTATTGAGTTTCTTGTGTGTGAGGAGAAATTGTTTTATCAATGGGAGAAGACAAATTCGAATGGTGGCTTTCTTACCCCTCTAAATCAACTTGTCTAATCGGTGAAGAGGGGATAGATTGAATAGCCCTCCTAGCCTTTGTCAATATAGAAATAGTTGTGAGTAAAATAAAATGGAAATCGATGAGAAAAAGTTTAAATCGGCAAATAATTTTACCTGGGTAGATTTCCTATGTTGGAGATGTGAAAATGAAGAAGTCTCTGAGGAATCTTCTGAATCAGATTCATTTGAAGATAAGGAGAAAACATTCGAATGAAAAGAAGTTTGTCTCGTTGAAGATTGTTCACTTTCATTAGAGATGCTTTCATTTGATGATTATTTTTGGAATTAAAAGTGTACAGTTAGTACAAAGTTTTTCTAAAATATATATTATGATAAACAGGATCAATAAGAAGAGTTAGCCATGTTCGTACTCTTTTCGATTTGGTGGTCTTGGTAGAAATTTTCTGGACTTTCTGTTTCGGTTGCTTGGTTGATTTGGCGACTTCGATTTTTCTTTTTTGAGTCTTTTTAGGTAAAGCCTTCATTCCTTGAATGGTTTTAATCGAAGATCCTTTAATGTCATCTAATGAATGTTTGTATCGAGAATAGTAATTGCTCCACCACTCAACAAAAGACTTAGCGACAAATTCACTATGAATGTGAGGTAAATGAGAATAATGGCTTTGATGTGTATCATTGACATCGATACATCTCTGGATACCTTTCTTCGACTGGAATTCAATGTGACAAAGGGCGTTCTTTTCGAGGAACAAGAGCTAGAAGAGCTTGGGAGAAACCCATGTGTCTTGTGACGTAATGGGGAGTGTGAAGAGTTAGTTTAAATTGTTCCTTTTTGTATTGGGGTATTCCGATTGGAAATACCTGAGTAGCAAAGAAGTTGGCCTAAGTTGCATTATCCAAGGTATTACCACCATCATCGAAAGGCAAAAGGAGACGTTCGAACCAAGCTGGGCCACAGTTTCGATGTAGGAAAGAAGTAAACATTATATCTTCATTTCGAAAGCTTTGGCATGAATAAAGTAATGAAAAAATAGCCCATAAGAGGTCTTCAGTTGAAATAGCATCTTTAAAGTTTGCACTGGAAAGTAGCCAATCAAAAGCCTTCAACATATTGTTTCTCTGAAGTAGTGTTTCCATCATGTTTTGTATACTTTTCGAAAAAAGTATTTAACCATATTTGTAAAAACTAAAAGGGATCTCCTGTATTAATCGAAGATTTTTTCCGAAGGCAATCGACTAAGTGCCCCAATTCATCATATAGGTGTCCTAAAATTAACTTGGCCAAGTTAAATTTGTGGCCGTCATAAAGCAAAGCAGCCAAAAGAAGGAACAATATTTGCATCGAGATGCTCTTTAAGCAGAAAATAATAGCGTTCAACCAATAGTACAAAAAGGTCACATGCTCATCATCAGTGACAGGATCACCTTCATGACCCATATTGTGATTAATAAAAGCACTATAAGAATTTCTTTGGTTTATCTTATAGGATTTGGATGGTTTCATGTTGAATGTAGCAACAGGCTTGTCTATTGAGAGCTTAGTGATAGCAGCAACATCAAAGAGTGTGGGCCTTACCATACCACAAGGAAGATAAAAATTATTTGTGGTTTTATTCCAAAAATAGAATGCAGCTCCAATCATCCAATGATGAGTAGTCGGTGTGAAAGGAAAAAGACGAAGAAGGTCGTGGATACCCTGCGCTTTCCAAGCTTCGCTTTTTTTTTCTTGTTCAAGGCATTGATACCAGGCAAGGAAGTCAGCATTTTGGGAGGTGATTTTAGAGTTGTTTCTGAAAGGTTTTTTATGGTCGATAAAAGAGGCAATGAAAAAGTCTTGCTTAATAAGCAAATCCTCTCCCTCAGCACTTGGGAAGAAATGAGAATTCTTTTCAGTTTGTTTCAGAGTTTGTAAAGGACCGACGAAGCAACAGGTGTTGTCATCGACAGTGAAGGAGATGAGAATCCTTTTGTCAGTTGGCAATGATAACATCATTAAATCGATTTAATACCTTCAAATTAGATTACTCGAAGGTTTCGTTTGCGATGTGTTTACCTTTGTCTTGGGCAGATAAAGTTTGGAAAATAGAAGGGGAAGCCATTGATGAGTATGTAAAGAAAATCCTAGTGATTGATTGAGTTATAGAGTGAGGAGTTTGCACAAGTAAGTTCAGAAAGGATTGGCAACAAGTTTTTTGAGAAGAAAGGTGAAAGCTGGGAGACGAAAGGTTAAGGTTGTGTAATGGTGAGGATTTTTAAGTGAATAACGCTACCGTTTCATATTTTGTTTTTTCAAATTTGAAATTGAAAGCTTCTTTGAGAAGACGAAGTAGGAGAGATAGAAATGGTTAGTAATGGGAAACGTGCCATAGTGGGCACAAATAAATGAAAGATTAATAAATTTTATTTAAATCAAATTTATTGATTATAGTTGCAAAATTAAATGAGATAGGATTAAATGTTTCATCCTTATATAATATTGAAAAACACGTTAATTCTAAAGGGGCAATTTGTTGATCGAAAATATTTGATTTCGAAAATGCGGTACTCGAAATGCAATGGAGTTTATTTCGAGGAATGGAAGGTGTATCGAGAAATATCTATTGAGAGATTAGAAGCAGGAACTAGTCAATATACTCAGTCGAGGAATAAAAGTTATTTGAAGTTAATTTTTAGCCGTTACTCGCATTATACAAAGCGGAAACAGTTACTTGAAGATTAGCACACGCGGAAGATTAGCACACGCGGAAGTTCCTCTTGTGTCTGATTGGTCAAGGACTTCAATAAATATCTGAAATATTGGTGAAGAAGGGGTTGGAACTTTGCTTCATAAAACACTCAAGCACACTCATATCCCAGCGACTTTCTAAGTCTGTGTTTGAGTCATTTTCTGTAGGGTTCCTTCCACATTTTTAAATTTCATCTACGTTTCTTGTAATCTTTATTTTCTTTACAAATTTACCTTTCAAGTAAATTTACTTTCCTTGTTTTCTTTTAAGGTTCAACACTTTATTTCTGATTTCAAAAGTCCTTCGATCTCATCAAAAGCAATTTATCGCTTTTATTTAATTCAATGTAGTTCATTTCAAATTCAGTCAATTTATTTTTAAAGTTTATTTTATTTATCTTTCAGATTTTCTTTTTTTTTTTTTTTCAATAGAAAGATCTTTTGATGCACTTTATAAAAATTGGTACTCACAGAAGAATAAATTTTATTCCCTGTTTACTAGATATCGAACCACCTTCGATTTGCTAAAGATCAATAAAACACCGTTACATACTTTTGTCGAAGTCATTTTTTTTTTCTAAAAGCGTATCGAATATAATTTTCTTTTCTTTGTTACATACACCAATAATTTATATTATAATTGATCAAATGCTTTCAACAGCCGATTATATCTGAACTCATTATATTATAATACAACGACACAAACTTTTATTAGCCTTTAACGAGGGGTTTTTTATTTAAATAAAATAAACTCAAGCTAGATTTATTAAATTTTTCTAAATAAAATGTTAAGACGTGAATATCCTCTTCATACTATTATATAAATCGTTCTAACGACATGAGGATTATATAATATATTAATCATGTCATCTAAGGACGATTTATGCATACATGGGCCATTGATAAAAGGCGTAAATTGTGCTAGAGTAGATAAGGTTCAAAGTTAGCTATAAATAGTGGTAGTCTAGTAAATTTAACGTATTTTGAGGCTAAAATACATCTGGGTAACACGATTTACGTATACGTGTTAGTCCCCAAAAGTGATTTATGCTCAATTTCAGTAACCCTCGAAACCAGCCACGATTTATTCTCAAATTAATAACCTAATAAGGCTAAAACGATTTATAATGACAATAATTACTTTAATTTAATTTAATTTGTACATTAATTACTTTAAATTAAAAAAAAATCACCAATTTTTCTTTACTTTTATTTCCAATAACAATAAGTTTTTTTCTTATATAGTACTCCAATCAATAAGTTATGTCAGAAAAATTAAAATATGATAATCTCATTAGTTTTTATATACGATATACTAATTTTTTTTAATATGCTTATATGTTTAATATGGAGTACTATATTAAAAAAATATTATATAATTAATTATTTGAAATACTATATATTTAATATGTTTATGATAATAAATATTAAATAATTAATAAAAGTATTATTTTATAATAAACATGAAAGAGGATACAAAATTTAACCTAAAAAATATGGTCTAAAGAAACCCAAAAATAAAAAACATTAAAATACAATAATTTAATGACAAAAAGAAGTATCTTGTAAAAGTTGTGTAAGTTTGCACTTTAATAAGCTGGACTTTTGATTCCGTCTTTTTTTAAGTCGTGAATAGAAGGATAAATTCTTGTGGAGACTCAATTGATTATTTTTAGGGGTTCACACTTACAGTTTTTAAAACTGAAATGATTTGTGTAATGATCCATTATTAATTAGAATTTACTTCCAAATAAGTATACTATAACTGTGGTAGTAAATCGTGGCACTCAGGTGTGTTTTGGCCTCAAAACACATTAAATTTATTAGGCTACCACAATTTATAACCAACTCTAAACTCTATCTATCCTAGCATAATTTATACCTTTTATCAATAGTCCATGCATACATAAATCATCTTTGGATGACATAATTAATATATTATATAACCATCATACTCTTATAATGATTTATATAATAATAAGAAGAGAATATTTATATTTTAAAATTTCATTTAAAAAAATCTAATAAATTTGGCTGGGTTTATTTTATTTAAGTAAAAAATCCTTTAATTAGCAAGAAATTTTAAAAACAAAATGTTGTCAAGCCTATGTTTTCTAAACTCAGTTTTTTTAATTCTTTTTGGCTTTGATTGAGAACAGGAATAGCTCAGACCTTAGTTAAATATCTAACTATCAAAGGGGAAAAAAACACAAAGAACTTAAAATATTTGTAGTAAATAGATAAGTTAATTAGGATGGTGACATCTCATTGAATGTGCGTTTTAACTTGCCCTCATATGGTAATAAAATCCTGGAACAAAAAAATCCGAGCAATATTGCAAGCTATATATGTTCAATTTTTGAATAAGGGCTAGCTACCTCGGTAGGTAAGTCCATCAACTTTTCATTATAACTTGCTCCCACTCACAGTCATAATAACCACACTTTTTTGTCTCTCTCTCTCTATCTCTTTTAGCTTTTCTTTTTTTCATACGTATATATTATTTATTTTAGGTTACCTCTCGTTTCGCTCATCTTCTTGTAAGTAAATTAAAGCGCCCTTCTCTTTTGAATTTGAAGGTGTAAAGGAGGTAAATAAATATCTCTATATATATGTGATTCTTATCAATTCACATTCCTCAGTTAAAGCTTTGTCAAATTTAGGAATTATGAACTATGTATTAATAAATTTTCTCTCATTTTACCGGTGATCTTATAATAAATTGGTGACCAAATATAGCACTGAAGGGAAGTACTTATTGTACAGTACAACAGAGTAGAGAATGGTCTTAAATAAAAGGAAAGTTGTCATGAGGAATTTCCCTTACTGAGATGTTTGTTTAATAACGGCATATATATAATATTGTATTTAATGCATACATAAAATTATAGTCTATAGTCCTGTGGTAGGGATATTTATAAATTATGGATAACCTCATGTACTAGCTTAAATTAATTGACCAAATTATTCATGCCTACATAATTTAATTTTGGTATATAATTTGAAGTTCAATACTCAACTGATGGCTGTCAATGCCACACAGGGTGTTATTTTTTGTGGTTACTTCCTTCTTTGAATTATTTATTCATTTTTGAAGAATGTCAAAATTATTAGTAGGTTCATCCTTAAGCAATCATTGTTAAGTAAAAAGTACTATATTCTTTATTAATTAAATAAATCTTAATTTTTTATTTTATTATGTTCTATATGAATGATTAAGATTTAAAATTAAAAGACAGTCTATTAATCAATTTAATTATTTTTTAAAATTTTTTAATAGGCTACGCATATCTTTTATAAAAAGAAAACAAAAAAAATTAAAATCTATTTATGGTCAGTCTAATATCATGTCATTTTAGAGAAATTTTTAGTCAATATGTAAATAATTGGAGTCATAAATTAAACTAAAGATAATGATGACACTGAATTTAAAATAGTCATTGTGTCTATATCACAATCCAAAGCATAGTGTATCGGATACTTCAATATGCTTTCAAACACTACTCACAATTATCTTTTACAACATTTTTTAAAAAAATATTAGAAAATTTATACTCATGCATATTTCTACGATAATTAGGAAAACAATAACATTTTATTATATTTATAATGATTTACACTAGCGTACATGTATATTTTATTTATTTAATTAGAAAACGTACATTTATATTAATTTTGTATTAATTTTATACATTATAAAATGGGGGATTTGACGACTTCTCGATACTGCACTCACATTTTATATATTTAGAACATGCCTCTTCATATATATAATCAGGTGTATAGTAATAAAACAATCTCAAACATTTTAAAGAAATTATGTTCATATTAGACAGCATTGTGGTAACACATAAATAAGCACACCCTTGTTGGGGAATTCTTTAAGTACTTATAAACCGTTATACATACATGTGGATTATATATAATTCTACTAGCTAATCAATTAGGATACCAGTCAATTCTATTAATTTTTGCTAGACTACATTTTAGGATTTATTATAATACCTAAATATCTGAATCCATTTACCTCCTGTTATTTTGATTCACCTTTTACCTCCCCTACTACTTTTTCACCACAACTGCCTCGCCACCCTTGCCCCTTCCCACCTCTGCTGCCTACGTCGTGCATTTTCGACAACAAAGAGAAGCACTATGCCGCGCTCGTCACCTCACTACTCTACGTCACTCGAATAAACAACGCGCCGCACCGTTTCCGCTCCCCACAGCCACGCTGAGCATCTGTTCCCTTGCGTCGTGCATTCCTGATGTCGAAGAAGCACCACACTGCACCCATCGCCTCACTCCTTCATGCCGTCTGAATAAGTAATGCGTCGCACCGCCTGTGTTTTCTATGGCCGTGCTGCGCATCTGTTCCCCTTGTGTCTCTTGTAGTTGGATGTTTCTTAATGCAGGTTTGCGGGTGCTTCTTCTTGATTGATGGAAGTTTTTTTGCTCTTTAGATAGATGTTTCTTATTATAAGATTGCGGACATTTCTTTTTATTTGGTGGATGTTTCTTTACTCTTAACTAGATATATAAAATTTGGAATGTTTCTTCATTTTGTTATTGGATGTTTCTTTTATATATTAATAGATTTTTTTTGGTAGCATGTGGATGTTTTTTTATAAAAGTGAAATTTTTTTTGGCGCATTGTGGAGACGCGATGGTGGTCTATGCGATGACACGGCGACGGCGACAACAGCTCTAGAGGAGGGGGTTGGGTGCGATCGCTTCTCACGCGACTTCTCCCTGCAGCGGAGACATGATCAGCCACAAGAATTTCCTCCAGCGGCAATGCGCATAGCGCACTGCGGAAGTAGCGCACTGCGGAAGTAGCGCACTGTGCACGCGACAGGAGGTGGGGCACTTCGACAACGACGATGCAGAGGTTTACGTAAACGAGAACGTTGACGTGATAGAAGGACCAAGATGCATATGATTATAGACGGTGATTATAGAGCGATTACTTTACTTAATCTTTATTATTCAAAATCTGTTTAATATTAATTATTCAAATTTTGATTCTTTTTAAAAATTTAAAATTAATAATTATTAAATAGAATTATTTAATTTGACTAATTTAGATGTTGATTCTCTGTACTTTTTCATATACAAGAGAATGAATTTTAACATATAATGCGCCTCAATAATTTCAATTCTTAATAATTAACACTATAATCAGTTATTATCATGAATATATGTAGAAGCCGCATCTCTAAAAATTTCTCTACTTTAAAGTAAAGATTTTTCTCTAATAAAGTAAAGATTTTTCTAATATCCAAACTTAATTTTATATTTTTGGAAGAAATCAAAGCTTGCTAGTTAGATAAATATATACTTCAAGGGGGATAGTAGTAAAGTAAAATTATATATATTTATATAATAGCTTTGTGATTTGTGAACACTTTTAGAGAATTGCGTCTAATGTATTGTCCCACCGCCAAGCCAATGTTTTATAAAAAGGAAGGCAAGTCTCAAAAAGAGGCTTTATCTCCGTCCTTTTACTTTTATGTTGCTTCTTCTTCTTCTGATCTTCTACGCACGCATGCATGTGGTACCCTAATGTTTTTATTCTTTGATTTGATTTGATTTGATTCTCTTTTCATTCTTAATCATCATTAATCCGCTGTATTAGTTGAATAACTCTTCACAATTTGTGATGACAGCAGATTATTTAGGTGATGTTTGTGTATAATAACTTTATTTATAAATGTTTAATTTTTTTTATTGTTGTTATAATTAATTTGTATAATTTTATCTTATTTTCAGAAACTCTTTATATGCGATTTTAATTATTTACTATTGTAGTATATATATATTATTCTAGTAAAAGAGAGATTTTTTTTTTATCAAAAATAGGAAATTCAAATTCACAACTTTTTAATTGAGTATGAAAAAATTTATGTTATTTGAACTATAACTCACATTCCATAAAATTGGAAGGATACATAGAATATTAGTAAAAGAGAGATTAGAAGGTAGTTCTTTCTTATTGTTAATTTTTTCAAATGTGACGACCTACTTTTTGGCCCTTGTCACTTTTGATTTTTGAATATCCGAATTTCTCTTTCCTCCGATCCTTTCAAAGCTCCCACTTCCGCGTAGTAAAAAAGATTGTATCCAACAACCTTCTCACAAAGTCATCTTCATATTCCAATTGATTAGTCTCACTCTTTTAAACACAACGAACAAGATTCATTGGCTTGTTAGTGTTGAGTGATATACAGCAATAATTTACATTAGAGGAGAAGAGAACTGAATAAAAAGACGTGTGTTATTTTTTTAATTTCCATACCGCAGGTTGGAATTCGAAATTCGGACTTCTTAATTAAGGAATTCGGTGGTAAGTCACCAGATTATTTATATGATTTAAAAGACTTATATGATGATAAAACTAATTTTAAAAGATGAATAATGACTTTTTTTAAAATATGACAAAAATAATCAGGTATTTAGTTTTATATTCTTAAAATAGATTTACAGATTAAATTCTAATATGATTTTCTAGAAATATAATTAGAATAATTTTTTTCATCTTTACAATTTGATGTTAGGCTAAATGAAATTCTTTTTCAATTTTTTGGTAAATGATTGAAATTCTTTTAAAAGAATATAAAAAATATAGAAATTAAATTTTATTTTAATTTTTTGCATGTATTTTTTAAATTATTATCTAAATGTTCGTACAAAAATTTGTCCAAGTCATTTGTCAAATACAAAAGCATTAATACTTTTAAAAAATGTGATGTATTTTGTTATTTTGTCATCACGTTTTTATTTTCAAGAACTTATTTATTATTATTTATATTTTTTAAAATTATTTTTGTTAGAGATATAAATTTTAGAGTACTATTTTAATAATTTACCCTATACAAATATAATGTGATATATTATATTATGTTGATTGAGATAATCTATTTATTAATTAAATGAGACTGATGTACAATTCCTGTAATCTAAAGAAAGTTGACCTTTTATAATTGAATTTAGATCATATTTTATTCAGTTGTAGCTGGCTAATGTAAGTAAATGATTCAAGAGCAGATTACTAAATATAAAATTATTTATATAAGTCTATTTAACCGTTTAAATTTTTAAAATAAGTGACTTTTTGAACATTTTCCTTTGGACAAATTAAAATTTCATAGTTAAGTTTGTTAATATATGACTCAATTATGATGAGTTAAATAGTTCACAAATATGGAAGTATCCTTTTGCTTAATTTTTGAGTAAACACTAAATTCGGTCCCTGTCCATTTTTAATTAGGACAACGCGATCCCTCATCAAAAAACTAACCCAAGCCAATCCCTGTTTATGCAAAAAATCACTCATCGCGCCCCTCCCGTTTATCCCCCGTCTATAGTTGACGGAAAAAGCTGATGTATCACTTATCGGCGCTGATCTGGCAGTTAGGCTAAAGTTAAGTGTCAAGGTGGATAAGTGGGAATGGACAGGGGTCGATTTGTCCCCCTGTCACGTTAAAAAACGACGTCGTTGCTAGGTTAATAAGAAGCAAACGTTTCATTCATCATTTCATAACCCCCCCAAGCCCTAACTCAAATTTACAAAATAACCAAAACCCCTCAACCTTCTTCGCGCGATAGGACAGAGAGTGGTGGAAGTAGCAATTGTTGGTGCTTACAAGGGTGCTGACAAGGCCGCCAGGAAGGACTCGGAGGACTCCTCTAACGCCGCAGTTGACGGAATGACTGACGTTGTGCAGTGGAGGCAGCTTGAGTCGGCATTCAGGTTAGTAATGAATCTGGGCATCAAAAACATCATTCTAATCCAATATCTGTTCCTAAATTGCATGTTGGTGTCTTAGTGTTCAGTACGTTGAAATGAGTTGCCTGGTTGTTTATTATTATAAATGTTGTGATACTGAATGGATTTTGAAGTTTTTTAGTTAATTTGTTAAATTATTCATGTTAATTGTCAGTAGTTTAGATGATTAGCACAGTGATGTTAAACTGTCATGAAATGGATTTTGATTAGTAAAAGTAATTTCCAGATTGATGAGTTTGAAGTAGTTCCTGTTTTTCATCATGGAGGAATTTTTAAGAGGAATGCACAGGACAAATTAGAATATGTTGATGGAAAAGTCAAGAAGTGGCCAGCTTTAGACATTGATTTGGTGAACTTCTTTGATTTTGAAACGTTTGTTGAAGGAGCTGGGTTATAGGGAGTACAAGACGATGTTTTGGTTTGATAGCATGGCACCTGACTTGGAATCTGGCTTACATGTAATGAGGGGTGATACTGAGATAAATAACATGAGGAATAACAAGATTAAAAACAAAAACAAGGGGACAAACGAGATTTATATCTACTTTGATCACCCGGTTAGTGTGCCAGAAGTTGTGGATGAGGAGATGCAAGCTGAGGAGGTTATTATGAGTGCCTCATCTTCCTCAGGTGATTGGTATGAAACAACTGAGGACGAGCCATATAATCCACCTCCTCCGGAATATGAAGAGACTCATAGCAGTGATGATAGTGAGGTACAGAAAAGGAAGGAGAGATTGAAGAAAAAGAAGAAGAAAATGGTGTCACCAAGGAAGAGAGCTAGTCAGGGTCCAGCTGGGGAGGGGAAGAGTGGTCCAGTTGGTGAGGTGAAGGATGGACCAGATAGTGGGATGAAGTTTGGCCCAAATAGAGATTTAAGCAAGGATGGCCCAAAAAAAAGGGATAAGCCTGGACCAAGTAAAGGTGGTCCATCTTATTCTCCAAAGACAGCCAAAAATGGGCTTCCAAGAGGTATTCAGGTAGGAAGAGAAAACATATTCTGAGGGATGGAAAAACTGTGGCAGAAGGTGCAGTAGTTGATGGGCCTGAAGTAGGTGGTGGTATGGATGCTAGACATGGATTGGCTGGGAATACAATGGCATCAAGTTCTGATATTGTTGGGAAAGAACTAGACTCAGATTATGACAAGCCTTATGAATATGAGAGTGAAGTATTTAACAGTCCGGTGTCTGATGATGCGGGTGGAAAACTTGTCTCTCAACAAATCTCCCTTCGGCAAGTGTACCGACTTTTGTCGTCAAGTAAAAACTCACAATAGAGTGAGGTCGAATCCCACAGGGATTGATTGATCAAGCAACTTTAATTAGAAGAATGTTCTAGTTGAGCGAATCCAGAATTTGGGTTGAGAGTTGCAGAAAATAAAATGGCGGGAATGTAAATAACAGAAAAGTAAATGCTAGAATTAAAGGACTGGAAGTAAATGACTGAAAATAAATTACAGAATTTGTAAATGGGAATGGGGGAATTGCTCATAAAAGTAAATGGCAGAAATTAAAGAGAATGGGTAAGATCAGAGATGGGGAGTTCATTGGGCTTAGGAGATGTTGCAATTCTCCGGATCAAGTTCATTTTCATCTCTTCCTCAATCAATGCACTCATTGATCTCCTTGGCAATCTTAATTGATTGAATTACAATTTCTTGCAATTCAATCTCTCAAGTCTTGATCAATAGCCAATTCCTTGGTCAATTGCTCATGAGAAGAGATGAAGTATGGTCACTGATTATACCACATGCATTTCCCAAATCAAGTATTGAGAGGGTTATAGTCACATACCCATCCAAACCCAATTTGGTCCAACATGAGAAAGCATTTCTAGCTTGATCTCTTCATTCCTCTTTCAAGGTTCAAAAGAGATCCAAGTTTGAATAGCTTCTTTTCCAAGATAACTACTCAATGGGATGAAGATCGAAAGCTTTCAAGTAAAAGCAAGAGAAAAGATAGAAGAAGAATAATGAAAATTAGTATTGATCCATCAAATTACAACAGAGCTCCCTAACCCAATGAAAGGGGTTTAGTTGTTCATAGCTCTTGAAAATGAAAACAAAGATGGAGAATACATCATAAAACTAGAAAATGCAGAGAAGGTAAAATACAGAGAGTAGTTCTCTTTTTCCAGCCTCCAGAACTCCTTTAACAATTCAAAGCTACTCCTATATATACTACTCTTCTCAGCTTCTAGTTTGCTCTTCAAGTCTTGGGCCTTTGGAACTTGAGTTTGAAGCAGTTCTTTTCTTCATTTGGGCTTGGCTTTACTTGCAGAGAGAAAGTGCTAAGTGGGCAGAGACTTTAGCTCAGGGCGTTAGGGGTGTTAACATTTAGTGAAAGTATAAGTGTGAGAACGTTAGTGACACTTAACATTTTCACTAACGTTCCAATGTACCCCTTTGCCTCACGTTAGAGCCCACGTTAACTAGGTTAACGTGGCTTCTAACGTGGCCTTGCCAACCTTCGAGAATGTTAGTGACACTCAACATTGTCACTAACGTTCCAGTGTGCCCCTTTTTGCTTCACGTTAAAGCCCACGTTAACTAGGTTAACGTGGCTTCTAACGTGGCCTTGCCAAACTTCGAGAACGTTAGTGACACTCAACATTGTCACTAACGTTCCAATGTGCCCTTAGATCTCACGTTTGAGTCCACGTTAACTAGGTTAACGTGGCTTCTAACGTGGCCATTCTTAGCCATCCCAACGTTAGTGACAATGTTGAGTGTCACTAACGTTGGCTCATCATTCATTCCTCATCGTTAGCTTCCACGTTAACTAAGTTAACGTGGCTCCTTGGGGGTTGTGTGGTTTCTTCCAACGTTAATGACGATGTTGAGTGTCACTAACATTGTCGACAACTCTCACTTCTTACATTAGCTCCCACGTTAACCAAGTTAACGTGGAAGTTAACGTTGTGTGTTGCATCCTTAGGCCAACGTTAGTGACAATGTTGAATGTCACTAACGTTGGCTTCTCTTCCCCCTTTAACGTTAGAGGCCACGTTAACTAGGTTAACGTGGGCTCTAATGTGGCCACTTATGAGTGTTTGCCAACGTTAGTGACAATGTTAAGTGTCACTAACGTTGGCTCAACTTCCCTTCTCCACGTTAGAGTGCACGTTAACTTAGTTAACGTGACTCTTAACGTGGGCAATGATGGCTTTGAGAGTGTTATTGGCAATCACTTTTCTCATTAACCTTACAAGTTACCTCCCTTTCCTTGCTTCCTTTGGTCTTGAAATCAAGCAACAGAGTGCATCAAAGTTCTAGTCCAAGTCATGGGTAATGCAGCATACAATTTGTCACTAAATTCATGCAAAATCCTCATGAAATAATGTAAAATGCACAATGTATGCTTGAATCAAGGTGTAGGTGAATATCTACCCAAAACTAGCTTATTTCCTAAAGAAATGCATGAAATTACCCTAAAAACAGTAAAGAAAAAGGTCAGTGAAACTGGCTAAGATGCCCTGGCATCACAACACCAAACTTAAAGCTTGCTTGTCCCTAAGCAAGTACTAGAACAAGAGAATGATGAATGGAATATCCAGAGGAATGAGTCATTCTTGTGGAAGTCATGCTACTGATTTTATGGTGGTTTCATACATAGCAACTTAGGTTCATTCCATTACTGGCTTTCAGACTTTTATCATGTCCCTAAACACTTACTTTGTTTATATCCCATGACACTTTTATTCATTGATCCTTTTATTGTTATTTCTAGGGTTATTTGTGTTATTTAGGCTAAGTGCTCTGTAAGGGGGCAACTCTTAAAGATAAGCTTTCAGCCAACACTCCCGAACCATTTGGTTCAAGGTGCTAGGTGTTGAAGCACCCCTAAGGACTTACTCCCTCAAGTCTCTCCCCTATACATACACACCACAGGCATATAGTTTATTTATTTTCTTTTCTTGAGACCTTGGTGTCCAGCACCTCTTTGGGTTACTAAATGCTCTGTAGTGAGGGTTACTCTTGATAGTGGATTTTCAGCTGATAATCCCGGGTTAGTTAACCCAAGTTACCAAGTGATAAAGCACCCCTGAGAGCTTATTCATCCAAGTAGATCCCTCACACAGAAACTTGTCTCAAGGTCCAAACCATTGGTGCCTAGCCTTATTGCTTACTCTTTTTCTTTTGTTTTTCACTTCCATTGTTCTTTCCCTTTTCTCTTATTAGGATCTTGTTATTAACTTAGTCTCATGGGTATATCCAAAGTCAAGTATTCAGGATAGATAGTTGTCCTCCTAACCTTGTGGTTGAACCAACTTAGCTAACTTATGACTACCCCAAAGATTCATGAATGCACTTCCACATTATGAATTCTACTCTGGTCTTTTAAAACATGAACATTCTCTCCTCATTTGATTAAAAAGGGACAAGCATACAAGTAAGTTAAGGAGGATGCACTGACATAAAGACTAGCACACATAGACCTATTCAGAACTTAAAAGACAGAATTTAAAAAGGGTTCAACTACGAGTAACTACAAATCAAAAGTGCATTCGGACTTCCAACTTTCAACAATTCTGAGTACAATGGAATTAAGTAACAATACAACCTTTGGGTGATGATTTCTGGTTGCCCTCTCTCTTTGTCATCATCCTAGTTTTTGCTGCCTAGCTTCTTTGGGTGGAGGTGCACCATTTCCTCATAAGGTTCCTGCAAGGTTACTGGAAGTTGCTTGTTCCCAAAGCACTTGAGACATAGTTAGCTTGCATGTATGCTGGTACTTTTTGAACTCAATTTGGTGTGTGAACACCAAACTTAGTTCATTGCCCAGTCCAAACATTGCACATATGCAGAGAACCCCATATCTTGTTGTCAACAAAGCAATGATAACCTATAGTCTAACTACATCTAAGTGGTTTCTCTTGATTGGATGGAGCTAGCAATGTTCTTCTGGAGTGGAGTGTAATTCTAACCAATGTCCTTTGGTGGAACACCAAACTTAGAATTACACCATCACTCTTGGATTGTTCTGGTGTGGAACACCAAACTTAGCTCCTTACAATACAGGGGAAACGACTTGTGATTTTTTTATTAAAATAAAGATGAAAGTGAAACTACCTGAGGTTGGGTTGCCTCCCAACAGAGCGCTCTTTTATCGTCGCTAGCTCGACGAGTCCTTAATTACTTGAGATGGTACTTTACTCTGGGGTTTTCCCCCATGTTGCCCAGATAATGCTTCTGTCTTTGTCCATTCACTGTAAAAGTCCTCTCTGAACCTTCATCTGTGATTTCGATGTGGCCATATGGTGATACTTTCGTAACCATAAAAGGTCCGGACCACCTTGACTTGAGTTTTCCTGGGAACAGCCTTAATTTAGAATTGTAAAGGAGTACTCGCTGCCCCTTTTCGAAACTCCTGGGCGCAAGATGCATGTCATGTTTTCTCTTTGCCTTTTCTTTGTACATCTTAGTGTTTTCATAGGCTTGTGACCTGAATTCCTCCATCTCTTGCATCTGCAAGATCCTTTTTGCACTAGCAGCAATGCTATCAAAATTTAGTATCTTGATAGCCCAGAGAGCTTTGTGTTTCAGCTCCAGTGGTAAATGATAAGCCTTCCCATAGGCCAGTTGATATGGAGACATTCCAAGTGGAGTTTTGAATGCTGTTTTGTATGCCCAAAGAGCATCATCCAGCTTCTTCGACCAATCCTTTCTAGATGCACCCACAGTCTTTTCCAGGATCCTCTTCAGCTTTCTATTGGATATCTCAGTTTGCCCACTCGTTTGAGGGTGGTAAGGTGTGGCTACTTTGTGTTTTACCCCATATCGTAGGAGGAGAGCTTCTAGTGGTTTGTTACAAAAGTGGCTCCCTCCATCACTGATGAGGGCTCTTGGGACTCCAAACCGGCTAAAGATATTCTTCCTGAGGAAGTTCATGACTACCTTGTTATCATTAGTTGGGGTTGCAATAGCCTCTACCCACTTGGAAACATAATCCACTGCTACCAGGATGTACTTGTTTGCATATGAGGTTGGGAATGGTCCCATGAAATCTATTCCCCACACATCAAATAGTTCCAGTTCCAAGATGAAATTTTGTGGCATGGCGTTTCTTTTGGGCAGGTTTCCAGATCTTTGGCATTCATTGCAGCTTTTTACTAGTTCCTTGGCATCCTTGAAAAGGGTGGGCCAAAAGAATCCGCTTTGTAACACCTTTGCTGCAGTTCTGTCCCCTCCAAAGTGCCCGCCTTAACATGAACTGTGGCAGTTCCACAGGACTTCTCTTCCTTCCTCTTCCGAAACACATCTTCTAAGGATTCCATCTGAACATTTCTTGAAGAGATATGGCTCGTCCCAGACAAAGTATTTTGCATCATTCATGAGCTTCCTTTTTTGATGTTTATTGATCCCTGGGGGTAATGCCCTAGTTGCCTTGAAATTTGCAATATCTGCGAACCATGGTGCTTTGTGAACTGTCATCAACTGCTCATCAGGGAAGAGCTCGATCACATTTGTATCATTTTCTCCACCTTGATCATGAGGGATTCTAGATAGGTGATCTGCCACCTTGTTTTCCACTCCTTTCTTGTCTCTGATTTCAATATCAAATTCCTGCAACAGTAAGATCCACCTTATTAGTCTTGGCTTTGATTCTTGCTTGGCAAAAAAATATTTAAGTGTTGTGTGATCTGTAAAAACAATCACTTTAGCACCAATGAGGTATGATCTAAATTTGTCAAATGCAAAAACTATTGCTAGCAACTCCTTTTTAGTAGTGGTATAATTTCTTTGAGTTTTATTAAGGACTTTTCTAGCATAGTATATCACACGAACTAGGTTATCTTTCCTTTGTCCTAACATTGCCCCAACTGCAAAATCAGATGCATCACACATCAATTCAAATGGTAGGTTCCAATCAGGTGGGGAAATGATAGGAGTAGAGGATAACCTCATTTTCAAATGTGCAAATGCTAGCATGCATGTTTCATCAAAGATAAATGGTGTATCAGATACAAGGAGATTGCTTAAGGGCTTGGCTATCTTTGAAAAATCTTTAATGAACCTTCTGTAGAAACCAGCATGCCCTAAAAAACTCCTAATTGTCTTGACATCACTGGGTGGGGGTAGTTTTTCAATAAGTTCTACTTTAGCTCTATCAACCTCAATGCCTTGGTGAGAGACCTTGTGACCAAGGACTATTCCTCCTGTCACCATCAAGTGGCATTTTTCCCAGTTCAAGACCAAATTGGTCTCTTGGCATCTTTTCAATACCAAGGCGAGGTGATGTAGGCAACTAGGAAAGGAATCTCTGAATACCGAGAAATCATCCATAAAAACTTCAATGAATTTTTCTATCATATCTAAAAAGATAGAAAGCATGCAGCGTTGGAAAGTTGCAAGTGCATTACATAGCCTAAATGGCATGCGCTTATAGGCAAACACTCCATACGGACAAGTAAATGATGTTTTCTCTTGGTCTCTGGGATCAACCACTATTTGGTTATATCCTGAATAACCGTCGAGAAAATAATAATATGCGTGCCCTGCAAGTCTTTCTAACATCTGATCCATGAATGGAAGGGGAAAATGGTCTTTTCGTGTAGCCTCATTGAGTTTTCTGTAGTCTATGCACATCCGCCATCCTGTGACGGTCCTTGTAGGTATGAGCTCGTTCTTCTCATTGGTAACCACAGTGATTCCTCCCTTCTTGGGCACAACATGTATGGGGCTAACCCAAGGGCTATCCGAATTTGGGTATATGACCCCTCCTTGCCAAAGCTTCATAACCTCTTTCTGTACCACTTCCTTCATGATTGGGTTCAGCCTTCTCTGGGATTGAATGGATGGCTTAGCATCATCTTCCAACAGTATTTTATGCATGCATATGGCTGAACTGATTCCCTTCAAGTCAGCAAGGGTCCATCCAATGGCATCCTTATGCTCCCGCAGCACCTTGAGTAGCTCGTCCTCTTGATCTTGACTGAAGGATGAATTTATGATCACTGGGTAGTTTTCATTTTCTCCTAGATATGCATATTTGAGAGTGGGTGGCAGTGCTTTGAGTTCAAGTTTGGATGCTTCTGACGTTTGGTTCCCTTCCTTTGGTGCATCTGGTATATGTATTTCTGCTGTGGTCACCTCTTCACTTGATTTAGATTCTTCCTCCATCAATCTCTCGTCCTCTTCAGGTTCTTCTTCTTCAAAATTCTCCCGCACTTCATCCTCAAGTGCATCTAACCTCATGCATTCCCCCAACTGTTCTGGTGGGAAACTCATGGCCTTGAACACATTGAATGTCATCTTTTCATTGTGTAATCTCAGGGTGAGGTCACCCTTCTGAACATCAATGACAGCTCCAGCAGTGGCCAAGAATGGCCTTCCCAAGATGATGGAGGTCTTGGCGTCCTCCTGCATGTCCAACACCACAAAATCTGCTGGAAATATGAAATCTTCCACTTTTACTAGCAAATCCTCTACTATCCCGTGAGGGAATTTGAACGATCGGTCTGCCAGTTGTAGGGCCATTTTTGTTGGTTTAGCCTCCTCAATTTTCATCTTTCTCATCATAGCTACTGACATCAAATTGATGCTGGCCCCTAAGTCACAAAGAGCCTTCTCTACTGTGATTTCTCCTATAATACAAGGGATCTGAAAACTCCCAGGATCCTTCAGTTTCTGAGGTAGTTTATGCTGAATGATAGCACTGCACTCTTCAGTTAGTATCACAGTCTCATTGTTCTTCCAGCTTCTCTTCTTAGTCATTAGCTCCTTCAAAAACTCGGCATAGAGTGGCATTTGTTCTATGGCTTCAGCAAAGGGTATGTTGATTTGTAGCTTCTTGAAGATTTCCAAAAATCTCAAGAACTGGTTGTCATCTTCCCTTTTCTTCAATAGCTGGGGATATGGAGCTCTTGAGATGTTCAGTTGTGGTATCCCTTTTTCTTTCTACAGACTTGGTGTGGGAGGTTGAACTCCATCTTGCTCTTCTCCCTTTTCATTTGAGCCTTCTTCTTGTGATTTTTGGGGACGTTCCTTCAGTTTCTTCCCACTCCTAAGTGTGATAGCTTGACACTCCTCCCTTTTGCTTGAATGGGCATCATAGCAAAAGTTGTGGTTAGGAAGCTGCTTAAACAGATAGCTGATTTGTGTCTCCAGTTTCTTGATGGCAGCATTTTGATTCTGCATGTTTGACTGCACTTCCTCTCTGAATGCTTTATTGTTTCGAATGTCTTTGCATACTCCTTCAATTAAGGTTTCGATCTTAGAGAGCTTGTCATCAATTGATGGGTGATTCGGAGCAGATGTGCTGTTTTGGTTTTGATAGGCGTGTGGAGAAGTGTTGTTGTGGGGATGTTGAGATGTCCTCTGTGTGAATTGCTGGTGAGCTGCATTGTTGTTGGAGTTGTAACGTCTCTGGTCTTGGTTTTGATCTTGCTCACTTCCCCACCCAAAGTTTGGGTGGTTTCTCCATCCAGGGTTGTAGGTCTTGGAGTATGGATCATAGTTTTTCCTTGGTGAATTCCCAATGTAGTTGGCTTGCTCCTGACTCCCCTCTGCTTTTTCATTCACTCCTTCTTGGGTTGTTGATGAAGTGGAGATTGCTGCTACTTGGTTCATCTCCATCTTCTTGGTGAGGTCAGCCAGCTGCTGGGTAATGAGCTTGTTTTGGGCCAACAGAGCATCTACATTGTTTAGCTCCATTACTCCTCTTGTGTTCCCTCTTTCGGAAGCATAGAAGTAGTCGTTCTCTGCTACTGTTTCAATAACATCTATGGCTTCCTCAATAGTCTTCTTCTTGTTCAAAGATCCTCCGAATGAATGGTCTACGGCCTTCTTTGACTCATAAGAGACTCCTTCATAGAAAATGTGCAGCTGCACCCATTCGTTGAACATGTCAGGTGGACACCTCCTTGTTAAGTCCTTGAACCTCTCCCATGCTTTATATAGAGTCTCACCATCTTGTTGCCTGAAAGTTTGGATCTCAGCTCTCAGCCTATTGATTCGTTGAGGAGGGTAAAATCTTGCTAAGAATTTGTTCACCACGTCTTCCCAAGTTGTCAAGCTTTCCCTTGGGAAAGATTCCAGCCACTTGGCTGCTTTGTCCCTAAGTGAGAATGGAAATAAGAGCAGTCTATAGGCGTCAGGGTGAACACCATTAGACTTCACTGTGTCACATATTCTCAGGAAGGTGGTCAAATGTTGATTGGGGTCTTCTTGAACACCTCCTCCAAACGAACAGTTGTTTTGAACAAGGGTGATGAGCTATGGTTTAAGTTCAAAGTTGTTGGCATGGATTGTTGGCTTTTGGATGCTACTTCCACAATTGCCTGGGTTTGGATTGATGTAAGAGCCCAAAACTCTTCTATCCTCCCCAGCATGATTTGCTCTACCTCCTCCCCCATGGTTGTGATCCTCTTCTTCATGATGGTTTTCCATGTTGTCTTCCATGTTTGTTTCAAAGAATTCCTCTTCTTCCTCAGCACCAACCACTTTCTTTCCTCTTGCCTCCCTCCTTAATCTAAGGAAGGTCCTCTCAGGTTCAGAATCGAAGGAAGTTGAAGCCCCGCTTCTTCTCCCTGTCATACAACCATCAAGTGCAAGCAAGAAAAGATAGGTGCAGAAAGTATTTGTGTCAGAATTACTGTTAGTTGTGGGTGATGCAATATATCAAACAGTTAGTGGGTTAGCAAACAGAATTGAAAATAACAAAGAAAAACAAAAGAGTAGAGGGGGAAGGGAAGAAGTTTAACTAAAACAAAAAGTAAATCACTCAAACAGAAAATGAAATTCACAAAAATAAAAATGCTCAATCTAGTGATCTTCCAATTTAATCATTGTTGATGCACAATCAATCCCCGGCAACGGCGCCATAAACTTGATGCGGGTGGAAAACTTGTCTCTCAACAAATCTCCTTTCGGCAAGTGTACCGAATTTGTCGTCAAGTAAAAACTCACAATAGAGTGAGGTCGAACCCCATAGGGATTGATTGATCAAGCAATTTTAATTAGAAGAATGTTCTAGTTGAGCGAATCCAGAATTTGGGTTGAGAGTTGCAGAAAATAAAATGGCGAGAATGTAAATAACAGAAAAGTAAATGCTAGAATTAAAGGACTGGAAGTAAATGACTAAAAATAAATTGTAGAATTTGTAAATGGGAATGGGGGAATTGCTCATAAAAGTAAATGGCAGAAATTAAAGAGAATGGGTAAGATCAGAGATGGGGAGTTCATTGGGCTTAGGAGATGTTGCAATTCTCCGGATCAAGTTCATTTTCATCTCTTCCTCAATCAATGCACTCATTGATCTCCTTGGCAATCTTAATTGATCGAATTACAATTTCTTGCAATTCAATCTCTCAAGTCTTGATCAATAGCCAATTCCTTGGTCAATTGCTCATGAGAAGAGATGAAGTATGGTCACTGATTATACCACATGCATTTTCCAAATCAAGTATTGAGAGGGTTATAGTCACATACCCATCCAAACCCAATTTGGTCCAACATGAGAAAGCATTTCTAGCTTGATCTCTTCATTCCTCTTTCAAGGTTCAAAAGAGATCCAAGTTTGAATAGCTTCTTTTCCAAGATAACTACTCAATGGGTTGAAGATCGAAAGCTTTCAAGTAAAATCAAGAGAAAAGATAGAAGAAGAATAATGAAAATTAGTATTGATCCATCAAATTACAACAGAGCTCCCTAACCCAATGAAAGGGGTTTAGTTGTTCATAGCTCTTGAAAATGAAAACAAAGATGGAGAATATATCATAAAACTAGAAAATGAAGAGAAGGTAAAATACAGAGAGTAGTTCTCTTTTTCTAGCCTCCAGAACTCCTTTAACAATTCAAAGCTACTCCTATATATACTACTCTTCTCAGCTTCTAGTTTGCTCTTCAAGTCTTGGGCCTTTGGATCTTGAGTTTGAAGCAGTTCTTTTCTTCATTTGGGCTTGGCTTTACTTGCAGAGAGAAAGTGCTAAGTGGGCAAAGACTTTAGCTCAGGGCGTTAGGGGTGTTAACATTTAGTGAAAGTATAAGTTCGAGAACGTTAGTGACACTTAACATTTTCACTAACGTTCCAATGTACCCCTTTGCCTCACGTTAGAGCCCACGTTAACTAGGTTAACGTGGCTTCTAACGTGGCCTTGCCAACCTTCGAGAACGTTAGTGACACTCAACATTGTCACTAACGTTCCAGTGTGCCCCTTTTTGCTTCACGTTAAAGCCCACGTTAACTAGGTTAACGTGGCTTCTAACGTGGCCTTGCCAAACTTTGAGAACGTTAGTGACACTCAACATTGTCACTAACGTTCCAATGTGCCCCTAGATCTCACATTTGAGTCCACGTTAACTAGGTTAACGTGGCTTCTAACGTGGCCATTCTTAGCCATCCCAACGTTAGTGACAATGTTGAGTGTCACTAACGTTGGCTCATCATTCATTCCTCATCGTTAGCTTCCACGTTAACTAAGTTAACGTGAAAGTTAACGTGGCTCCTTGGGGGTTGTGTGGTTGCTTCCAACGTTAGTGACGATGTTGAGTGTCACTAACGTTGTCGACAACTCTCACTTCTTACGTTAGCTCCCACGTTAACCAAGTTAACGTGGAAGTTAACGTTGTGTGTTGCATCCTTAGGCCAACGTTAGTGACAATGTTGAATGTCACTAACGTTGTCTTCTCTTCCCCCTTTAACATTAGAGGCCACGTTAACTAGGTTAACGTGGGCTCTAACGTGGCCACTTATGAGTGTTTGCCAACGTTAGTGACAATGTTAAGTGTCACTAACGTTGGCTCAACTTCCCTTCTCCACGTTAGAGTGCACGTTAACTTAGTTAACGTGACTCTTAACGTGGGCAATGATGGCTTTGAGAGTGTTATTGGCAATCACTTTTCTCATTAACCTTGCAAGTTACCTCCCTTTCCTTGCTTCCTTTGGTCCTGAAATCAAACAACAGAGTGCATCAAAGTTCTAGTCCAAGTCATGGGTAATGCAGCATACAATTTGTCACTAAATTCATGCCAAATCCTCATGAAATAATGTAAAATGCACAATGTATGTTTGAATCAAGGTGTAGGTGAATATCTACCTAAAACTAGCTTATTTCCTAAAGAAATTCATGAAACTACCCTAAAAACAGTAAAGAAAAGGTCAGTGAAACTGGCCAAGATGCCTTGGCATCATTTGATGATGATGAAAATAGGACCGCATTTGATGCTTTCAATGAGGAGACAGAATATAGGGAAATTGAATTTAAGGTGGGGCAAACATTCATCACAATAGAAAGTTTTAAGAATGCACTAAAGGATTACTTTGTGTATGAAGGGAAGGATGTGATGTATCTAAAGAATGAAAAGAATAGGGTGAGGGCTGCATGTGCAGGAGAGAACTGTCCTTGGTTGATTCTGACCTCTTGGAACAGTGCTGGGGGTGTTATCAGGTGAAGACACTGGTTAATGAGCACAACTGTGCTAGAGATTTTGGCAGTAATCTAGCTAGCAGAGAATGGGTGACATCAAAGTTGGTCAAGAGGCTACTGACTCAGCCTGAGTTAAAGCCTAAACAGGCAAGGGAGTATATGATTGAGGAGTACAATGTACATCTTAGTGAGAAAATGATAAGCAGAGGACTGAAGGTTGCCAGAGAAATAGTCATAGGCAACGAACAAGCTCAGTATGGAAAGCTCCGTGACTATCTGATGGAACTTCACAGGAGTAATCCAGGGAGCACAGCTATGATTGATGTCATACCTCAGCCAGAGTCGCTACCACTGTTCGACAAGTTGTATATAAGTTTGGATGCATGTAAAAGGGGTTTTAGAGATGGGTGCAGGCCTCTAATCGGGTTAGACGGGTGCTTCCTCAAAGGTTACTATGGTGGACAGCTATTATCTGCAGTGGGGAAAGATGCCAACAACCACTTTTTTGTCATTGCGTATGATGTGGTTCCGAACGAATGTAAAGACACTTGGGGCTGGTTTTTGCCAATACTAAAGCAGGATATGGGGGATTGCACTGAGTTGGGCTGAATTTTATTTCCGATCAACAAAAGGTCAACTCTAAACCCTGCTACTTAGTTACTTGTGTTGACAACTTGTGTATGATATACTCTGTTTTGGATTTGATCATAGACTTGTACTACTCTGCTATGGCTTTGATCATAAATATATATAATTCTACGCTCTGATTTGGTTGGTAATCTCTGTTCCATTGACATAAAACCTTTTTATTTTTTAGTTTATTAGTTGATGAATTAATTCTTATGTTAGGGAGAAGAATCTGGTTCATTCACCATCAATTGGTAATTAAATTTGTTGTATTGTAGCTCCCTGATTAATTATTGTATTTAATTTGAGTTACTTAAACTTGGGTCTTAGCATTTGAAGCCACTTTAATTGATTAGTTGATAAATTGATTCTTATGTACTTTGAAGCCACTTTAGTTAGTCTCTTTCAAAGTAGAGTCATGACTCATTAAGTAGCATACACCATTGCCTTTTGAGTGGCTTCAAATAAGTAAAAGAAAAAAAATGATCTAAAAACGTTTTTAGCGCTTAAGAAATACAATAGTCCAAAGTGATATATATATATATATATATATATATATATATATATATATATATATATATATATATATATATATATATATAACAGATTGATATGACAATTTTTAGATTTCTTATGAAATGAGTGAAGCATTAGTGACTATGTCAAAAAAGAGTTACAATTTTTTTAAGTCTTTCTTTTGTTTTTTCATAGCATTAAAAAAATAGGAGTTACTATAGGAGTTTTAATTAAATATGTTGTATTGCAGCTCCCTGATTAGATATTGTATATAAATTGAGTTACTTTAATTTGAATCTCAGCATTTAATATTTTCCATTATTGCTAATTAGAATTTTCTAATCATATCATGTCCTTGGACTGATACAGGGGTAGGCATTGGCCTTGAAGGAGATATTTTCGAGATCTCACCACAGGAATTGTGTACTACATATCTGGAAGAACTTCATCAAGCACTTCAAAGATGAAGAGACGAAGCAATTGGTTTGGGAATGTGCAAGGTGCACCACACACACTGAATTAGCTGCTGCGATGGAGAAGTTAAAGCAAGTAAGTACACCAGCATGGGAGTATATGCAAAAATTTGATCCGGCTGTGTGGTGTAAGGCGTACTTTAGTCATGGGCCGAAAGTGGACAACATAACTAATATGTGTGAATTATGGAATGCAAAGATTGTGGAGCATAGGGAAAAGCCTATTCTAACCATGTGTGAAGGGCTGCGGTGCTACATAATAAGAAAAATGGCAACGCACAAGAAGAAGTTGGAGGCTCACATTGGACCACTTGCACCAGTCTAACATAAGAAGTTGGATTAATTTATCAAGCCTAAGAGTCATAAATGGAGAGCTATATGGGCTGGTGATTCGAAAAGAGTCCTCTTTGAGGTTCATTCTCAAAATCATAAAGTGGGTGTGAATCTATACAAGAGAACATGTACATGCAATGTATGGCAGTTGACTGGTAAGTCTGGCTATATAGTTATTGGATAATTATTTAGTTGTTATAACTTTTGGTTTATCACTATATGTCCATTGTCTTTTTTTGATTCTACATTAATTTTTTATTGTACATAGGAATGCCTTGTAGACATGCCGTTGCAGCACTAGCTAAAATGGGTCTTAAGGCTGAGGATTTCGTGCATCAGTGGCTAACTATGGAAGCCATCAGAGCAACTTATTCACATTGCATTAAACCAGTCAATAGTGAAGAGTACTGGACACCTACTAATGCACCAAGGCCACTGCCTCCCACTATCAAGAGAGCTGCTTATAGACCTAATATGAAGAGAAGAGCCGATCCAGTTGAGAGAGAGATGAGCACCACCAAGGCGAAGAAGACATTCATTGTTACTTGCTCTAAGTGTGGCCAAAAGGGCTATTACTACAAGATATGTCCGAATGTAGCACAAGATCCCAACAGGAAGCCTATGACTAAAAAGGAGAGACGAGCACAGAAGAAGACAACAACTCACAAATCATCAACTGATCCAGCAACAAGCACTGATCCAGCTCCAAACACTGCTCCAGCCCCAAACACTGATCATGTACAATGTGTTAGCTTTAAGAATTGACTTGTCCTAAACAATAACTTCTTTACTCTATGTTTGAGAATTGAGGTACAATGGCTGTGTTATGTACTGATTAGGTTTATATGTTGCTTGGTTGAGTATGGCTGTGTTATGTACTGATTAGGTTTATATGTTGCTTGGTTAAGTATGGCTGTGTTATGTACAATGGCTGTGTTTGAGAATTGTCTTTTGTTGCTTGCTTTCTATAATATATTGAATTTTGTCACAGAGCAAAGCTAGAAAAGCTAAGAAGAAACTACCCAAAAATCAGAGAGAAGAAATTTCAGTTTCGCAATCTGCACCACCAGCTGAGGAGGTACTTTTTTTTTCTATTGTTTAAAAAAACAAAACCTGTTTCATCCAACAAATTATTACATCTCAATCCCTTAAAGTTTTCATTCATATAGCTGCTAAACCTACATTGTTACAGGCTGCAGGAAAAAAACTCCAATGACAACCCTCTAACAGTTAGGGAGAAGCAGCAGATTGTTAGGCCTCCAGCTTCATCTTTCGTGCCTCCAACCATACCAGCACCAGGGCCAACCTTATGGTTCAAATCTCAACCTTCCCAAGCCCCAAACCTGATGCCTCACAGCTCACAGCTCCAATCAAATGACTCAATAGCTGGGAAGACTACTCCAGGAACCAGTCATGATGCGATTTTTGAAGAGACGATGGCAGCTGCAAATTCAACTATAGCATCACGACTTCTGAAATTTGTGCCAACACCTGGCTACCGACCTCTAGGACTTAGGCCTCCTAAGCAGGGGTGACACTTATAATAGGAATTTAGATATGTGATACTGAGATATGTGATACTGTTATTTTGGTATTTGAGACTTTAGTTTGAAGGATACAATTATGTCAGCAAATGCTTTGCTGTTATTTTGGTGTGTTGGTATTTACAAATGTCTAAGTTTTGATTAGGGCCATGTTGCCTCTGCAATGATATTATCACTGTGAACATATGAGTTACATCTTTCTTGACAATATGAATATAATAGTACTTTTTTCTATGCTTTACAAGGTTTACTTCAATCTATGTTACATGCACAAATATTTGCTGCTCTAATTTGCATTAAGTTCAAGTAACAAACTTTAAACACCCATCATAATAATTCATCTTCATATAACTTACATCCAAAATGTTTACATTTCCAATCTCATCTTATCACACAGTTCTTAGATACCCTAAAGTTATTCATTAGGTTGCATACATAGTTGTCCTAAATAAACAGGCAACCATAACCCCAATCAAAAATGCAAAAATACTACAACCTAACCCCAAGTATCTACTTTCACCCATTTTTTCCTGCTCTTTCCCAATTGATTTTCTAATCCAATCAACCTCATTTCTAACTCTTCCACTTTGTCATCCACCACATCACTAAGGCCTTCAAATCGCTGCTGGTTCTTCTGCAATACCCCTTTTGATGTTGTCTTCGAAAAATGCTCATTAAAGGAAGAGACATAATCATCTAGCCATACAAAAAATGAGCAACATCCTTCTGCAGTCTACATATAGACAGATACAAAAAGGTTAAAACCATGAACAGACCTGGAACTAAATATAGAATTTTTGTACATTCAACACAAAATTTTACATGAACAGACCTGGAACTAAATATAGAATTTTTGTACATTCAACACAAAATTTTACATGAACATACCTTGAATTTAGGGCACCGTAAGAATAACCTATTCGGATTACTTTTGGTCCCAGACATGAACAGAACAGCATCAGACCCGCAACAGCATTTTGGAGAGACCCATCTCTTCTTCCTTCTACCTACAATACTCTCATTAGAGTTCATGCTATAACTCAAACTATCACCAGCTCGCAGGTTGGAGGATGCACAACATTCTCCACTTCCAACCATGGTCCCCTAGGGTTTCTTGTTTAGACTATGAATATTTTGTGCGAGGTTGGGGAATAAAATGATGAAGGAAACGTTTGCTTCTTATTAACCTAGCAACAACGTCATTTTTTAATGTGACAGGGGGACAAATCGACCCCTGTCCATTCCCACTTATCCACCTTGGCACTTAACTTTGGCCTAACTGCCAGATCAGCGCCGGTAAGTGACACATCAGCTTTTTCTGTCAACTATGGACGGGGGATAAATGGGAGGGGGCGTGATGAGTGATTTTTTGCATAGACAGGGACCGGCGTGGGTTAGTTTTTTGGTGAGGGATCGCGTTGTCCTAATTAGAAATGGACAGGGATCGGGTTGGGTGTTTTTCCTTAATTTTTCAATCTAGTGCAACCTCCTTTAGCTAGTTTTTCCTTAATTGAATCCGTATGGGTTCTTGGAACTTTCTTAGAAAATAAAAAGTAGTGTGTATATAAAAAATTAATTACTAAATTAATCATATTTGTGTATTAATATATTTTATATTTTAATATATATTTTATATGAGTGACTAATTTAGTAATTGTTTTATTCAATTTTTGTAATCTCAATAGTATGTTGAAATTGAATTTGTATCAATACCTCAAGTATCAGGAAGCAAATACGACATTTTTGAGAAAAAGTGGACTTGATCCAGGAATTATTTAATTATGGTGTCAAGACAATTTTATGTCGGAATTACTAGTGATAGAATAACAAGAAAAAATAATTCAATAAAAAAGATAATAAAAGTGTAAAATATTGATTAAAGCAAAATAATAGCAAAATGCAAAACAAACAAACAACAATAAATCAAATAAGCAAAAGAAAATAAGTAAGAAAAAAAATCGACTTCTATCACTCGCATGCACTTGCATTCCATGTTCTTCTGTTGCGTCGCGGAGACTGATAATTTTATGCACTTGCACTATCTTATTTCCTCCTTTTTCCCAGTCATGACCTTGTCTTGACCACGAATAATCTTGACCTCAAAGTTTTGACACCCACGTCACCCTTGGCCTTCAAGTCTTATGTCTCTTTAACTTGCTCTTAAAATTTCGCACGAATGTCTTCTACTCAACTTGAAGGTGGAATAACAAGCCTTGATGCTCAAGGAAGGTCACTGACTACC
Source organism: Arachis ipaensis (assembly GCF_059453495.1). Classification (NCBI taxonomy): domain Eukaryota; kingdom Viridiplantae; phylum Streptophyta; class Magnoliopsida; order Fabales; family Fabaceae; genus Arachis; species Arachis ipaensis. The sequence goes on from NC_142444.1 coordinate 84,718,782, forward strand.
TTTCGACTGCGACATTCTTTGTGCACTCTTTCTTCGACTTCAACTTACCCGTTTTCGCTTCTTGTAGTTGAGACGCCTTTTTGTCGAAACAATCCATCTTTTTGTACTAACAAATTACCCCTTTAAAACATGTAATTTTGTTCAAAAATACAAATTTTAATATTTCTCGTGCTAGGTGATGATAAGTCATCTTAGCCTAGTTTCACTAGTCTTTTTCTTTTGTTTTCACTTGAATTGTGCACTTTCTTGAGCTACAAGTAAGCTAATTTGGGTAGATTTTCATGCTTCCTTTGATTGAATCAACCATGTATGAATTCATGCTATTTCATGAGGTTTTAGGCTATAATTGTCACATATTATGATAAAATGAATATCTCATGATTTTAAGCATAGCTTTGATGCGTTTGGTTGATTAATGATAGGTGAAGAAAGCTTGGAGAAAGGTTGAAGCAAGAAGGAATGGCTAGGAGTAAAGAGAGGACAATGGAATAAGTGAAAATGAACCAGGAAGCAAAAAGTTGGACCAAAAGTTAGCCTCAAACTTTTGCACAAACTTTTGGGTGAAAAGTTAGCCCCAACGTTAGCCCCTAACTTTTGGGCTAACGTTGGCACATGAAAGTTACTCCCTGGGCACCAAAACTTTGCGCCAACGTTAGCCCCTAACTTTGAGGCTAACATTGGCATGAGAAAAACACTCCCTGGGCACCAAAAGTTTGCGCCAACGTTAGCCCCTAACTTTGAGGCTAACGTTGGCACATGAAAAACACAAAGGGGGTGCAAAAGTTTGCGCCAACGTTAGCCCCTAACTTTTGGGCTAACGTTGGCGCCATAAGTGCACTAAGGAAGGCCAACGTTGGAGCAAAAGTTAGACCCCTAACTTTTGCACTAACGTGGGTATCAGCAAAATATGGGGGCTGATATGAAAAGTTGGACCAAAAGTTTGCCTCAAACTTTTGGTCAAACTTTTACTCAAACTTTTGCAAAACTCCAACCCGGTTCACTTGGTTCACTCTGGTTCCTCTCCAAACTCCAAGAGCAATCAACCAAGGCTTCTCTCAACCTAATTCCACCAAGAGCAAAGGCCCAACTCAAGGCTTGAAGATCATTTGAAGAAAGTGTATAAATAGGATAGAATTCAAGTTCTTAAAGGAGCTTTCCCTTTGAATTTTCATAATAGTTTTCGGAGAGCTTTGGATATTGAGTGATCTTTAATTTCTTAGTCTTGGGGAAGGAGAATTCACTTCTCTTCCTCTTAGTTTTATTGCTTTCAATTTCAATTACAATTGTCTTGGATCTTGGGTTGGAGAATTGAAGAAATTATGTTTCAATCTCATCCTTGGATCTCTTTGCTTTATTTACTGCTTGATTGAATTTAATTTCTGTTAATTGCTCTTCATCTACGTTCCTTGCAATTTACAATTCCCTTGCAATTGTAGCATTGAGATCTAGACTCGGTTTTCTAGTCTCTGGGTCTTGAGATCTGAACTTTCAATTTCTAATTCTCTGTTTACTGTTTTCATGTTCATTTACTTTTCTGCTTCAAGATCCGATTTAACCCAAACCCTCTTCTACTTCTCTGCTTGATGCAAATTTACTTTTCCTTGTTTAATTTCTGCAAATCCAAGTCCCAATCCCCTTTACAATTCAAGTCATTTACATTTCTTGCACTTTAAGATTCCGCAATTTACATTTCTTGCATTCTAAGTTTCTGCCATTTAATTTCTTGTTCTTTAAGATTCAGCAATTTATTTCCTGTTCTCTTTAATTCCATGCAATTTAATTTCTGCAAATCACAAAACATTCAACCAAATCTTGATTCGCTTGACTAAATTAACCACTAAGCTAAAATTGCTCAATCCTTCAATCCCTGTGGGATCGACCTCACTCCCGTGAGTTATTATTACTTGATGCGACCCGGTGCACTTGCCGGTTAGAATTGGGTGTTTTTGAGAGATTCGTTTCTCTACGAAAATATCCCATCAAGTTTTTGGCGCCGTTGCCGGGGATTGATTAGATTGACAATGATTAAGTGAGGTGGTGATCTAGATCAAGCACTTTTTCTTTATTTTTCTCTAATTTTGACTAACCCACTAACTGTTTGAATTTTTGCTTAAGTTAACACTAACTTCACTCTAGCAATAGAGTGCTTAATTTTAGTTCCTGGTTCTGTGTTTATGTCAGGAGGAAAAAGCAATGAATCTACACCTTTTGATCCTGAAACATTTTGGAGGTTGAGAAGAAAACCAAGAAATGGAAGAAAATCCAACAAATCCACAAGTGGGAGTAGCCAACGACAATGGTCAACCCCAAAGGAGAGTATTGGCTTCATACACCTTTGCAAATGCTAGACATTGTGGAAGCAGCATTTTCACCCCTAATGTCAATGCAAATAACTTTGAATTGAAGCCACAACTCATTACATTGGTCCAAAACAACTGCTCGTTTGGGGGAGGACCATTGGAGGATCCAAATCAACATCTATCTACCTTCTTAAGGATTTGTGACACTGTCAAGTCCAATGGCGTGAATCCTGAGACCTACAAGCTTCTGCTGTTCCCGTTCTCATTAAGGGACAAGGCCGCACAATGGCTTGAAACTTTTCCTCAAGGAAGCATCACTAGCTGGGATGATTTGGTGACTAAATTTCTAGCCAAATTTTACCCACCTCAAAGGGTTAACAGGCTGAAAACCGAGGTACAAACATTCACACAATTGGATGCTGAAAATCTGTATGAAGCATGGGAGAGATACAAGGCTCTGCTGAGGAAATGTCCACCAGAAATGTTCACTGAGTGGGACAAGCTACAAAACTTCTATGAAGGACTCACTCTAAAGGCTCAAGAATCACTTGACCACTTAGCTGGAGGATCATTGCAACTGATGAAAATAGCAGAAGAAGCTCAAAATCTTATTGACATGGTGGCCAACAATCAATATTTCTTTGCTCACCAAAGAAATCGCCAAACATCACAAAAGAGAGGAGTAATGGAGCTAGAAGGAGTAGACATCATCCTAGCTCAAAACAAGATGATGCAGCAGCAAATTCAACAACAATTTGATCAAATGGCCAAGAGGATTGATAGTCTCCAAGTTGCAGCAATCAACACAAGCCAATCATCAACCAAATGGGGGCAGAATGAGGAGAACCAAGAAGAACAACAACAAGAACAACCTCAATATGTGCACAACCAAGGCTCAGGTCAAAATGAAGTTTATGGTGACACCTACAATCCATCCTGGAGGAACCACCCCAACCTGAGATGGGGTGATAATCAAAATCAGTGGCAGAAAAATAACAACTCCAACCATTCCCACAACACACACAACCAAAATCATTCATCTAACAACACTAACCAATACAAGAAACCACAAAACACATATCAACCACCCCACAATAATTCACAAATTCACTAAAATAACTTCTCCACACCACCATTCAACTCACAAAATGCCCACCTCAATGCTCCAAACAATTTCCAGCCACAACAATCATACCCTGCCATACCACCCACTGACCATCATGAAACCAGGATCTCAAGTCTTGAAGCAGCCTTGCAAACCCTTACCCAAAACACACAGTCACTTGCCCAGACCACTCAAGGTTTAGCCAAGGGGCAAGAGATTTTGCTCAAAGGACAAGAGAGACATGAAGCCACCATGAAGAATCTTGAACGACAAGTGGGACAATTGGCCAAACAAGCTGAACGGCCAACCAATGTTCTCCCAAGTGATACAATCTCCAATCCAAAGGACACAGGAAAAGCCATAAAATGGGAGGAGTGCAAGGCAATCACAGTGGGAAGTGAGAAGACTGGAGGGAAAAAAGTCATCAATCAGGAAGAACACAACAGAGAAGTTCCACAAGAAGAGACAGAAGAGAGAAGAGAAAATGATAGAAAGACCAAGAATGCAGAAAGCTCAAAGAGAGACAAGAACATCCTTAAGCCACAGCTACAAGAGAAGAAGGAAGGGGTGAAGCCATATATCCCCAAACTTCCATACCCTCAGAGGTTCAAAAAAGAGAATGAGGATAAGCAATACTCAAAGTTCCTGGACATATTCAAGACACTCAGCATCAATATTCCTTTCTTAGAAGCACTTGAACAGATGCCATTGTATGCCAAATTTATGAAGAAAATGCTGACAAAGAAAAAGTCTCTAAAAGAAGGACAAATTGTTGAGATGACAATGGAATGTAGTGCTATTCTCCAAAGAGAGTTGCCAAAGAAGAAAGATGACCCTGGGAGTTTTTATATACCTTGCACCATAGGAGACATAACAATTGAAAAGTCATTCTGTGACCTTGGTGCAAGCATAAACTTGATGCCTTTGTCTCTAATGAGGAAACTTCAAATTTGTGAGCTGAAATCCACACGAATACTCCTTCAAATGGCTGACAAATCCATCCAGCAAGCAGTTGGAGTTGTAGAGAATGTACTGGTACAAGTGGGGAAATTCCTTCTCCCAGCTGATTTTGTCATCCTGGATATGGAGGAGGACCCTAACACTCCCATCATTCTGGGGAGGCCTTTCCTAGCTACGGGCAGAGCATTGATAGATATTGAAAAAGGGGAATTGTTGCTGAGAGTGCATGATGAGCACCTAGCATTCCATGTTTTTAAAACCCCACATGAGCCCACTCAAGAAGAAGAGTGTACGGAGGATAAGGCCAGAGATCAAAGTTTGAAGGAGGTAGTCAATGAGTTAGCTCCAAAACTTCCAAATCCATGCTTGAAAGAAGTAGAGATGGTGCAACAGACCAAAGAAATCAAGGAGGAACTAGATCCAAAACCTCCAGATGAGAAATTTAACATCTCAGATAAGGAACCACCAAGGCAGGGAGTATCTTTTGAGAAAGAAAAGAAGAAGAGGCCAAGAGGGTGGAGAAACAAGAAGATCCCTACTGAAGGCTTTTCACCAGGGGATAAAGTAGTGTTAAACACCCAACCAATGAAGGTGTCCCCACAATCATCTGAATACTACACTGTGAACCGGGTCCTTTCACTTGAACACCTAGAGATCATCAAAGAGGAGACCGGAAGAAAGTTCACAGTAAGAGGAGAAAAGCTGAGGCATTATGATTTTCAACCTCCATGATCAAAGAACAAGATGTCAAGCTAGTGACATTAAAAGAGCGCTTGTTGGGAGGCAACCCAACCTGAGGTAGTTTTCTTTTCATAGCTTTTTCAATAAAAATGTTGAATAAATAAGTATGTATTGCAAGGAGCTAAGTTTGGTGTTGCACACCAAAACAATTTAAGGGAGAATGAAGGATTCTAAGTTTGGTGTTCTACCAAAATCTCATTTAAAAGCATACTCTCACCTCTTGCATAATGATAGCTCCAAGCAATCAGACAAATTATTCAACCAGTTAATTGCTTCTTAGTTTGGTTCCATAACCTTTAGCAAGGCCAAAAGAATTCATAAATGTACAACCTGTTGCATCAGAGACAGTGGCAAGGAATTAAGTTTAGTGTTCCCAAACCAAATTAAATCCAAAAGCCACACTCAATTCATGCATACTAACCAGTCACCTAAGGGCTTTAGAAGCAAGCAACTTTTGAGAATTGTGCAGGAAACTAACCACCATTTGAGGACATTATGCATCATAACTCAAAAGGGGCACAACAGAAGGAAGGATAAAAGAACTGCAAACCAATAGGTTGTACCTATACTTAACTCTTACTATTGAGAAATTCTTTGATTTATGTCTTGCTAAGGTGTTCATCTAGTACAAGTAGAATCATTTTTCTTTGCAATAAGTAAGCTAGTCCAAGTATGTGCTTGTGTGTTTACTTTCACTTAACTAACTGCATGTTTTGTCCCCTGCATTTTCAATTCAATAAAAGAAATGTTTGAATGTGAAGTAAGATGGTCTCTGTTAGATAGAAGTAGAATAAAAGTAAGTGGTGGTATGTGTGTGATTGTATAATAGCTCACTTTTAGTGAATAAAGAGCCAGGATATTTCCTTCTAAGTATAGAGTGGCCTACTGTCTATGAATCTCAATCGAATAAAAATCCTTGGTTAGAAAGAAAAACAAAAAGAAAGAAAAAAAGAAGTAGCAGAACAAAAGAAAAACAAAAAGAAACAAAGCTGGACACCAATAGCTTGAACCTTAGAATATATGCCTGTGATGTCTTTGTATTAGGATCTGCTTGGATTATTAAGCTCTTTGGAGTGCATCAACACTCGGTGACTTGGGTTAACTAACCCGGGATCATCAGCTGAAAGTCCACTATCAAGAGCAACCTAACTACAAGGCATTTAGCAGCCCAAAGAGGTGATGGGCATCAATGTTCTAAGAAGGAATGTGAGCCAAGTGTCTATAGTGAATAATGTGTCAAGTATAAAGAAAAGGAAATGAACTTGCTACACATGACACTCAATTAAAGCTTATGAACAAAGCAATAGCCAAGGATAAAGGAATAATGAGAGGTCATAGCAGTATGTTGCTTGAAGCTTGAAGGAGACTTTCTAGGCCTAGGAGTCAATAAGAAGTGAGTATTTACATATCCACACAAAATCCCATGAACTATCAATAATACTCTGCTAGCATGAACATCCTCTTCCATTTCATCCTTTCTTCTCAATAAATTTTTTTTTCTTTTTCTTGCTTGGGGACAAGCAAGCTTTAAGTTTGGTATTGTGATGACAAGTCATCTTAGCCTAGTTTCACTAGTCTTTTTCTTTTGTTTTCACTTGAATTGTGCACTTTCTTGAGCTACAAGTAAGCTAATTTGGGTATATTTTCATGCTTCCTTTGATTGAATCAACCATGTATGAATTCATGCTATTTCATGAGGTTTTAGGCTATAATTGTCACATATTATGATAAAATGAATATCTCATGATTTTAAGCATAGCTTTGATGTGTTTGGTTGATTAATGATAGGTGAAGAAAGCTTGGAGAAAGGTTGAAGCAAGAAGGAATGGCTAGGAGTAAAGAGAGGACAATGGAATAAGTGAAAATGAACCAGGAAGCAAAAAGTTGGACCAAAAGTTAGCCTCAAACTTTTGCACAAACTTTTGGGTGAAAAGTTAGCCCCAACGTTAGCCCCTAACTTTTGGGCTAACGTTGGCACATGAAAGTTACTCCCTGGGCACCAAAAGTTTGCCCCAACGTTAGCCCCTAACTTTGAGGCTAACGTTGGCATGAGAAAAACACTCCCTGGGCACCAAAATTTTGCGCCAACGTTAGCCCCTAACTTTGAGGCTAACGTTGGCACATGAAAAACACAAAGGGGGAGCAAAAGTTTGCGCCAACGTTAGCCCCTAACTTTTGGGCTAACGTTGGCGCCATAAGTGCACTAAGGAAGGCCAACGTTGGAGCAAAAGTTAGACCCCTAACTTTTGCACCAACGTGGGTATCAGCAAAATATGGGGGCTGATATGAAAAGTTGGACCAAAAGTTTGCCTCAAACTTTTGGTCAAACTTTTACTCAAACTTTTGCAAAACTCCAACCCGGTTCACTTGGTTCACTCTGGTTCCTCTCCAAACTCCAAGAGCAATCAACCAAGGCTTCTCTCAACCCAATTCCACCAAGAGCAAAGGCCCAACTCAAGGCTTGAAGATCATTTGAAGAAAGTGTATAAATAGGATAGAACAAGTTCTTAAAGGAGCTTTCCCTTTGAATTTTCATAATAGTTTTCGGAGAGCTTTGGATATTGAGTGATCTTTAATTTCTTAGTCTTGGGGAAGGAGAATTCACTTCTCTTCCTCTTAGTTTTATTGCTTTCAATTTCAATTACAATTGTCTTGGATCTTGGGTTGGAGAATTGAAGAAATTCTGTTTCAATCTCATCCTTGGATCTCTCTGCTTTATTTACTGCTTGATTGAATTTAATTTCTGTTAATTGCTCTTCATCTACTTTCCTTGCAATTTACAATTCCCTTGCAATTGTTCTTGTTGGATCTAGGAAGGCATTGAGATCTAGACTCGGTTTTCTAGTCTCTGGGTCCTGAGATTTGAACTTTCAATTTCTAATTCTCTGTTTACTGTTTTCATGTTCATTTACTTTTCTGCTTCAAGATCCGATTTAACCCAAACCCTCTTCTACTTCTCTGCTTGATGCAAATTTACTTTTCCTTGTTTAATTTCTGCAAATCCAAGTCCCAATCCCCTTTACAATTCAAGTCATTTACATTTCTTGCACTTTAAGATTCCGCAATTTACATTTCTTGCATTCTAAGTTTCTGCCATTTAATTTCTTGTTCTTTAAGATTCAGCAATTTATTTCCTGTTCTCTTTAATTCCATGCAATTTAATTTCTGCAAATCACAAAACATTCAACCAAATCTTGATTAGCTTGACTAAATTAACCACTAAGCTAAAATTGCTCAATCCTTCAATCCCTGTGGGATCGACCTCACTCCCGTGAGTTTTTATTACTTGATGCGACCCGGTACACTTGCCGGTTAGATTTGTGTGTTTTGGGAGAAATTCATTTTTCCACCAAAATACTCATCTCTAGGTACGTGTAATGTTTTCAAATTCATTAAAATTTGAAAATTTTGAAAAACAGTTACGCTTCCTTTTAAAATATCGCGTGCTTTTCTGGGATTGCATAACGTCTGGGTCTTAATGAGCATTTTCTATCTTGAATAAAACACTCCATCATTACTCCTTGAATCAAATCATTCCCAATTTTCAAGAAATTTGCGTCTTAAAAACTCTAATCATTTTCTCTCCGAGCAACACGTCTTTCACAGTTTCTCAATCACTTTTTCAATCAACCTCTATACCAACCATCATCACTGCATTCTCTTCTTCAACACCCATGGCCACCACTTCTCATTCTCGCAAAGAAGAAGATAAAACCCTTCCTCTTCCTCCATTAATGACTGAAACAATGCAGTTCTATGATGAAGATGGAGCTTTGAAAGCCCCAAACCCAAATGCAGAAAGCTCTAATCTCTAGGTCGCTAGGTATTTTTTCTATTCTCAGTTAATGGAAGACTATATTCCTTCTTAGGTGCTTTGGCAACTCAATAACACATTGATTCTGTCTCTTCTTTCTTATCATCACCACATGAGAATTGACCCTTGATTTTCTGCAAAAATGTCAAGGCTTCATACTTTACTGGTCGAGTTTTTAGAACTGCTCCCCCAAGGAATTTGAGTCCTCTTTTTTTGACCTACATCTTGATGGACGAAAAATGTATCCGCCCAAACTACCGGGAAGTATACCAGGTGGCATCAAGTAGTAAAACTTACAAGAGTGAGGTCGATCCCATAGGGATTGATGGATCAAGAAACTTTAGTAAGGTGATATGTCTAGTCAAGCGAATATTGAAAGGAGTTTGGTGAAATTTAATGAACAGAATATAAATTGCAGGAAGGTAAAACAACAAAATGTAAAGTACTAAAAACTTAAATACTGGAAAGTAAAGTGCTGAAACTTAAATGGCACAAGTACTAGAAGATTTAATGCTGAAAGTAAAGTGCTGAAACTTAAATGGTGGGAAATGTAAAGGTGATGAGATATTTTTGGAAAAACGAATTTCTCCAAAACACCCAAATCTAACCGGCAAGTGCACCGGGTCGCATCAAGTAATAAAAACTCACGGGAGTAAGGTCGATCCCACAGGGATTGAAGGATTGAGCAATTTTAGTTTAATGGTTGATTTAGTCAAGCGAATCAAGATTTGGTTGATTGATTGGTGATTTGCAGAATTTAAATTGCATGGAATTAAAGAGAGCAGGAAATTAAATTACTGAATCTTAAAGAACAAGAAATTAAATGGCAGAAACTTAGAGTGCAAGAAATGTAAATTGCGGAATCTTAAAGTGCAAGGAATGTAAATGACTTGAATTGTAAAGGGGATTAGGACTTGGATTTGCAGAAATTAAACAAGGAAAAATTAAATTGCATTAAACAGAAGAGAAAAAGGGAATTGGGATTGAATCGGATCCGAAACAGCAAAGTAGATAAACATGGAAAGCAGTAAACAGAGAACTGAAATGGGAAATCAGATCTCAGGACCCAGAGACTAGAAAATCAAGTCTAGATCTCAATGCCTTCCTAGATCCAACAAGAACAATTGCAAGGAAATTGTAAATTTCAAAGAAATTAGATGAGAAGCAAGTAATGGAAACAGAGATTCAAATTCAGTAAATAAACAGAGAGATCCAAGGATGAGATTGAAATAGAATTTCTTCAATTCTCCAACCCAAGATCCAAGACAATTGTAATTTAAATTGAAAGCAATAAAACTGAGAGGAAGAGAAGTGAATTCTCCTTCCCCAAGACAAAGAAATTAAAGTTCACTCAATATCAAAAGCTCTCCGAAAACTATTATGAAAATTCAAAAGGAAAGCTCCTCGAAGAACTTGAATTCTATTCTATTTATACACTTTCTTCAAATGATCTTCAAGCCTTGAGTTGGGCCTTTGCTCTTGGTGGAATTGGGTTGAAAGAGGCCTTGGTTGATTGCTCTTGAAGTTTGGAGAAGAACCAAAGTGAACCAATTGAACCGGGTTGGAGTTTTGCAAAAGTTGGACCAAAAGTTGGAGCAAAAGTTAGGGGGCTAACTTTTGCTCCAACTTTTCATAGCAGCCCACAAAATTTGCTGATATGAACGTTGGTGCCAACGTTAGGGGTCTAACTTTGACCCTAACGTTGGCCTTGCCTTGTGTGCTTGTGGCGCCAACGTTAGCCACCAAGTTAGGAGGCTAACGTTGGCACAAACTTTTGCTCCTCCTTGTGATTTTCATGTGCCAACGTTAGCCTCCAAGTTAGGAGGCTAACGTTGGCGCAAACTTTTGGTGCCCAGGGAGGATTTCTTCATGCCAACGTTAGCCTCAAAGTTAGGGGGCTAACGTTGGCGCAAACTTTTGGTGCCCAGGAGTGAATTTCATGTGCCAACGTTAGCCTCCAAGTTAGGGGGCTAACGTTGGGGCTAACTTTTCAACCAAAAGTTTGTGCAAAAGTTCGATGCTAACTTTAGGTCCAGCTTTTTGCTTCCTGGTTCAATTTCACTTATTCCATTGTCCTCTCTTCACTCCTAGCCATTCCTTCTTGCTTCAACCTTTCTCCAAGCTTTCTTCACCTATCATTAATTAACCAAACACATCAAAGCTATGCTTAAAATCATGAGATATTCATTCTATCATAATATGCAACAATTATAGCATAAAACCTCATGAAATGGCATGAATTCATACATGGTTGATTCAATTAAGGGAAACATGAAAATCTAGCTAATTGGCTTGCTTGTAGCTCAAGAAAGTGCATAATTCTAATGAAAACAAAAGAAAAAGACTAGTTAAAATAGGCTAAGATGACTTGTCATCACAACACCAAACTTAAAGCTTGCTTGTCCTCAAGCAAGAAATAAATTTATGCTCCAAGATTCTTTCAATTAAGATGGATTGAAGAATAACTTGTAAAGTCCAGTGAGTGAAGTGATCAGGTACAGTGGGGTGAACTCTAAATCATGTGCTCTTGCAAGGGCTTCAGTGCTTACTAGTCCTCACATATTGGGAGTCTTAGGTCTTAGGATTTTCATCCAAATGGTATCACGGAGATCTCTTTATATGTAATCACCTTGAAGCAGCTTATAGTTTCTTTGCTTTGGCCTTGACTCTAAGTGTCATGTCTCAAAGCGGCTCTTTAGATAAGCTTTCAATCAATACTCCTAAACCAGTTGGTTTTAAGGTATTAGGTGTTAAAGCACCCCTAAGGATTTACTTGCTCAAGCCTCATTCCTTGACACAGCTCAACCACAAGCATTTTACTAGGCTAACAACTCTTTGAGTCATTGTTTCTTTCTTTCTTTTTCTGCCTAGTAATTGATGCTCAGAGCCTTGGGCCATGTTCTTTTTGTTTTTGTACTTTCTTTACTTTCTTTTGTTCTGTTTGCTGCTTCTCGGATCAATTGATTTTTGAGAATCTCCACAACACTTCTTTGAACTTCATGTCCTGCCTATGAGCTCCCATGCAAGTTTTCACAAGCATGCAACCTCAATACAAAATCATATAACCAGAACCGCCACTTCTCCTAATCTTTTGGTTGCCTCAAAATTGTTTAATTCCTCAATCCTTCTTTTCAAAGAACTTTCATGTGATGCATTTTTGAACATTGAGTACAAACAAGTTTTGAAGAGAAAAAATGTTGTGAATGATCAAGCATCTTGCTTATTGAATTTCAGAAAAGAAACTATGCTAAACAGACAGATAATCAGGGAAACAAAACCGCTCTCAATCATAGCAGTGTTTGATGTAAGATAATCACTTAACAATACAACCTTTTGGAGTTCGCTTGCTTCCCTTCTTCTCATCATCATCATTGCTGGCTTTTAGGTTCATCTTTTGTTTCTTTGGTTGATGATGCTTAATCCTTCCAAAAGCTTGTATGGACCTCTGTAATGATATTGAAAGTTGCTTGTTCCCCAAGCACTTGGAAACAATGGTTAGTCTGGCTGATTTATTTATGGGCTTTTGAACTTACTTTGGTGTGGGAACACCAAACTTAGTACCTTGCCAATGGTTTTCATGCATCAAATTAACCATGTGTGATAATTTTTTTTTCTTTTTCAAAAGCAATAAAACTGAAAACTAGGAAACAGCAGAAGAGTTAACTAGTTCATCCAACATGCTTGAAGCTAGCATTATGCAGAAAGTGAGAATGCGTTTTATGATGTAATTTTGGTGGAACACCAAACTTAGAATCCTTCATTCTCCCTTAGATTGTTTTGGTGTGTAACACCAAACTTAGCTTCTTGCAATATAGATGAAGTTAATTAACCTTTTTATTAAAATAACTATGGAAAGAAAACTACCTCAGGTTGGGTTGCCTCCCAACAAGCGCTCTTTTATTGTCACTAGCTTGACATCTTGCTCTTTGATTATGGAGGCTGGAAATCATAATGCCTCAGTTTCTCTCCTTTTGCTGTAGGATTCCTTTCCTCCATGACCTGCACAATCACAAAAATCCAAATGAAAATTGGATATTCTCATGCCAGAATGTAGTCAGAGGATTAGTTGACACCATGTGTCGAACAGTTGGTAAACTTGAGAGATTAATGAACGAAAATCACTTCTCTCGTTTATTTATCAAGCTATGAGAATCATATTCAGCAAGATAAACCAAGGAAACTTCACTCTATTGCTAAAGTGAGGTTTCAATTAGCTCAGGCAAAAATTCAAACAGTTAGAGTGTCAGTCAAAAATTATAGAAAAAGTGCTTGATCTAAATTGCCACTTCACTTAATCATTGTCAATCTAATCAATCCCCGGCAACGGCGCCAAAAACTTGATGAGATATTTTTGGAAAAACGAATTTCTCCAAAACACCCAAATCTAACCGGCAAGTGCACCGGGTCGCATCAAGTAATAAAAACTCACGGGAGTGAGGTCGATCCCACAGGGATTGAAGGATTGAGCAATTTTAGTTTAATGGTTGATTTAGTCAAGCGAATCAAGATTTGGTTGATTGATTGGTGATTTGCAGAATTTAAATTGCATGGAATTAAAGAGAGCAGGAAATTAAATTACTGAATCTTAAAGAACAAGAAATTAAATGGCAGAAACTTAGAGTGCAAGAAATGTAAATTGCGGAATCTTAAAGTGCAAGGAATGTAAATGACTTGAATTGTAAAGGGGATTGGGACTTGGATTTGCAGAAATTAAACAAGGAAAAATTAAATTGCATTAAACAGAAGAGAAAAAGGGAATTGGGATTGAATCGGATCCGAAACAGCAAAGTAGATAAACATGGAAAGCAGTAAATAGAGAATTGAAATGGGAAATCAGATCTCAGGACCCAGAGACTAGAAAATCAAGTCTAGATCTCAATGCCTTCCTAGATCCAACAAGAACAATTGCAAGGAAATTGTAAATTGCAAAGAAATTAGATGAGAAGCTAGTAATGGAAACAGAGATTCAAATTCAGTAAATAAACAGAGAGATCCAAGGATGAGATTGAAACAGAATTTCTTCAATTCTCCAACCCAAGATCCAAGACAATTGTAATTTAAATTGAAAGCAATAAAACTGAGAGGAAGAGAAGTGAATTCTCCTTCCCCAAGACAAAGAAATTAAAGTTCACTCAATATCAAAAGCTCTCCGAAAACTATTATGAAAATTCAAAAGGAAAGCTCCTCGAAGAACTTGAATTCTATTCTATTTATACACTTTCTTCAAATGATCTTCAAGCCTTGAGTTGGGCCTTTGCTCTTGGTGGAATTGGGTTGAAAGAGGCCTTGGTTGATTGCTCTTGAAGTTTGGAGAAGAACCAAAGTGAACCAATTGAACCGGGTTGGAGTTTTGCAAAAGTTGGACCAAAAGTTGGAGCAAAAGTTAGGGGGCTAACTTTTGCTCCAACTTTTCATAGCAGTCCACAAAATTTGCTGATATGAATGTTGGTGCCAACGTTAGGGGTCTAACTTTGACCCTAACGTTGGCCTTGCCTTGTGTGCTTGTGGCGCCAACGTTAGCCACCAAGTTAGGGGGCTAACGTTGGCGCAAACTTTTGCTCCTCCTTGTGATTTTCATGTGCCAGAGTTAGCCTCCAAGTTAGGGGGCTAACGTTGGCACAAACTTTTGGTGCCCAGGGAGGATTTCTTCATGCCAACGTTAGCCTCAAAGTTAGGGGGCTAACGTTGGTGCAAACTTTTGGTGCCCAGGAGTGAATTTCATGTGCCAACGTTAGCCTCCAAGTTAGGGGGCTAACGTTGGGGCTAACTTTTCAACCAAAAGTTTGTGCAAAAGTTCGATGCTAACTTTAGGTCCAGCTTTTTGCTTCCTGGTTCAATTTCACTTATTCCATTGTCCTCTTTTCACTCCTAGCCATTCCTTCTTGCTTCAACCTTTCTCCAAGCTTTCTTCACCTATCATTAATTAACCAAACACATCAAAGCTATGCTTAAAATCATGAGGTATTCATTCTATCATAATATGCAACAATTATAGCATAAAACCTCATGAAATGGCATGAATTCATACATGGTTGATTCAATTAAGGGAAACATGAAAATCTAGCTAATTGGCTTGCTTGTAGCTCAAGAAAGTGCATAATTCTAATGAAAACAAAAGAAAAAGACTAGTTAAAATAGGCTAAGATGACTTGTCATCAAAAGGGCTGAAACTTAAAGGGCAAGAAATGTAAATGACTTGAATCTTAAATGATAAGAAATTAAAAACAAGAATGTAAATAGCGATGGAAAGTAAATTGCATGAAATGTAAAGGGCTTTGGGTGCTTGTAAATTAAAGCAGTAAATCAAAGCAATTAAAGTGGATTCAAGTTAACCAAAATGAAGAATATCAAAGAGAAAGATTCATTAGGGATTGGAGATATTATAATCCATCATGAATCAATGGGTCTTAACTTCATTCTCAATCATATGAAGTAGATCTATGGCAGATTGTATTTGATTGAGTCCCAATTTCTTGGCAATCCAATCTCTCTAATCACAATCAATTTGCCAATTCCTTGATCCAATTGTCATGAGAAGAGGTTAAGTGCTTATCTCTTATCCATATGCCATACAAATCCTCAAGACCTCAATTCCTCCTGAATGATGTTGGTTAAGAGAATTGTGAAGGATAGGGCTTCAATTCTAATGCCCATGATTCCCCTTCCGAGGCTCACATAGGCATTCAATAGATTCAAACCCCCTTCCGAAGTGAGTGAATCACAATCAATATAGAAGATATCCTTTAGCTACAACAAGCGGATTGAGAAGAAGAATAATTTCATTCAATCATGTAAATTACAACAGAGCTCCTCCCCCTAATGAAAAGAAAGTACAAAGAAAATAATTTCAGGGTCTCCCAATTAGGGTCCCTGCTTCCCAGCCTTTTTTCTAACTACAAAATCTATTCTATTTATACACTTCCTAGATCAATCTTCAAGTATTTGGATGTGGGCTTTGGCCTTTTGTTAAAGAAAGTTTGGAGTGACTTTGTGACATTGACAAGGACGTTAGTTCACTAACGTTCACAAGCTTGCGTGGGTGCCATTTGGAATGAAAGTTGGTGATGGCGTTGGTGACCAACGTTTGTGCACAAACGTTGGCTAACGTTCCCTTTAAAATCCTTTAGGAACGTTGCCGCTGGCATTTGTTCACCAACATTGGTGCGCCAACGTTCCTCCATGTGCGTACGCACCATGCCTTGTGCGTGCCCACACTTGCAAATTTTCTCTTTGTGCATGCACACAGTGACTCATGCGTACGCACACTAGCACTTTTTTCCAGATCCAACTTGAAGATTTATCAAAGACATTGGTGTGCAATGTTTGTGGTAATGTTGGCACACCAACGTTGGCACTTCTTTTGCATGCAACGTTGCCAGCAATGTTGGTGAGCCAACTTTGGCCACCAACGTTGCATGTGGAGCTTGGAATGTTGGTGAGCAACGTTGGTGAGCCACCTTTGGCCACCAACGTTGCATGTGGAGCTTGGAACGTTGGTGGGCAATGTTGGTGAGCCAACTTTGGCCACCAACGTTGCTCACTCTCTCCCTTGGACCAACGTTTGTGGCAACGTTGGTGAGCCAACTTTGGCCACCAACGTTGCTTCCTCTGCTTCTTCTCTACTTTTTCTCACCTATCATCAACCAAACAAAATGCATCAAAGTATTGCCATAATCACAAGATAATGTATCATTTATTGCATTAGGTAATTCTTGCATAAATCTCATGAAAATACACATAATTAACAATGTTTGATTGAATCAAGACATGCATGCAATTCTCATCCAAATGCTTACTTATTGCCTAAGAAAGTGCATGAAACAAAATGAAAACTAATGAAAAAGGCTTGTGAAACTAGCCTAAGATGCCTAGGAATCATAACACCAAACTTAAATCTTGCTTGTCCCCAAACAAGCAGTAAAACATAAGAAGAATGAATGAAAACAGAGAGGAATATAGGTCCTTATTGGAAGACAATCAATTTTGGTTCATGGGGTTTCATGCAAAATATCTTTGAAGCTCAACACTTATTGATTTCCAGGCCACAACATCCCCTTAAGTACTAACTAAGGTGCTTTTATGAAGACCTTTTTATTCCTTGATCCTTGGTGCTTTTCTTTTTTTTTTCTTTGCTTTTCTTTTGCTAGAAACTTATTCTTTAATTTGAAGCTCAGTGTTATGTGTTGAGCCAGCTCTTTATGGTAAGCTTTCAGTCAACACTCCCGACCCAGTTGGCTCAAGGTGTTGGGTGATGAAGCACCCTTCAGACTTACTAACTCAAGCCTCTCCTCAATACATACACACCACAGGCACTTAGCTTGCATTTCAACCTAGAGACATTGATGCCCAGCACCTTTTTGGGTCACTAAATGCTTTATAGTTAGGTTTCTCTTGATAGTGGACTTTTGGTTGATAATCTTGGGTTAGTTAACCCAAATTACCAAGTGTTAAAACACTCCATAGAACGTAATCATCCAAGCAGATTCTAGTACAAAAGCACCACAGGCATTTATCCTAAGGGTCAAGCTATTGGTGCCTAGCTTATTCCTTGTTTCTTTCCTTTTTATTGCCAACATTGGTGTTGTCCGTTGGTGGCCCAACTTTGCCACCAACGTTGGCTTTTCTTTCATTATTCTTTCTTTTTCTTTCTTTCTTCTAAGGATTTTTATTCACAACGGTTTCATATTAAGCAACTAAGTTCATGCTTAAAAGGACATTCTACCCTTCAACTTTATTAGTGAACTTGCTAAGTTTTCAAGCATGCACCACCACTTAACCTTATTCTATCTTCTACTATAATGGACTTTTACTCTTTCTGTTTCACAACATTTTCTTTTATTCAAGCAAAAGGGAACAAAACATACATTCAAGCAAGGTGGCATGATGTAGACATTTAGACTAGCAAGCTAAAATGAAAGTAAAGAAGGTAAACAAACAGAATGTAAATGACTTAAACTAAAGACAAACTCATAAACTAAATATGAAAGCATGTTCTTCCTTATTTAAGTTGATGAACAAGGAGCAGCACCACCTTTTACTCTTTAGCTTGCTTTTCTTTCTTCTTCTTTTCTTTTTCTCTTCCCCTTGGTCTCCCTCCTGTGGGTTGCTGGTTTCTCCTCTCTTTGAACTTTGTCTCACACTACAAGAAATATCGTTAAAATCGATGGCCAAATTGACAGCTAAACTGTCGATAATATTAAAAATCGACGGCAAAATAGACGGCAGAGGTGGTCGTTATTAAGCTTGTCGATTTTACAAAATTCTAATAAAATCGACGGCTTGACTAGACGTCGATAAAAATTTAATAAAATCGACAATATTTTTGTCTATAATATGAGTTTCAGAATTTTACCTTCTTAATAAAATCGACGACATTTCTGTCGATATTTAATTCAATAAAATCGACAATATTTTTGTCTATAATATGAGTTTGTGAATTTTACCCGTTTAATAAAATCGACAACATTGCCGTCGATATTATTATATAAAATCAACAATGTCTTTGTCGATATTTGATTTAATAAAATCGACACAATGGCCGTCGATTTTATTTGTCTATTTTAAATTTAAAAAGCGACAACGCTACCGTCGATTTTAATAGCTATATTTTTTTAATTCTTTTTTTATTTGAAAAATAATAAACAATTAATGCAAATAAACTTTTAAATAGCATATAAATAATATTTTATATAAGTTTTAATTACTTGAAATGGGATCATAAATTCATATAACTAATATTTTATATAAGTTATATGAATTTTACAAATAGGAATTGATAGACATGATCTAGCAGCTTCTGCAAAATTCATAAATTCACAAATGAAATCAGAACTGCAACTTAGCCGAAATTTACATGGTAGTTCAAGTTGCATTCCAGAAAGTAAAGTGTGAATTTGAATCAATGATGAGAAATTCAACATAATATGTAACTAGCAATATAATATGAATTTGTTGATTTTCTCATTAACTAAGCATAGATAAATCCAAGAATAAAAAGGCACCTTGAAACCTTCCAAGAATTTACAATGACTTTTCCTTGAGCAAAACAGCTTCAAGAAGTAGACTAACAGCATGAATGGACATAGGTGGCGCTGCATCACTCAACGAATGGCGTCTATTCATATTCCGTTCACATCTTCTAGATATAGAAATTTTCATCTTTGGAGCAACATCATCAATGTCTATTCCTTCAAATACATGAAGTGTAGCTTCAAAATTACCCTTCTGATATTCAAGGCTTCCTAGTAAAGCTCTAGCTTCCTATGAGAAAAGGGTCATTTACTCATTTAGTTTCATCTTATAATGAAGAGACATCTCAATCAATGAAATCAAATGACAAATATTGGGACAAGAACAGATTCTTGTAAAACACTTAAAGATCTGCAAAAGGTTTTACCCAGGACAAAACTGGAATAAGCTTCAAAGGAGAAGTGTGACTTTTTGCGTGGATAGTCCTAAACACTCAAGAAAAAAATAGACAAAAAAAATTGAATGCATAGGTATCTCATGATTTAACATGTTTACTTGTATGAAAATCCAGAGGAAAGGTATGATTTTTTGCATGATGCAGGGAGTATAGAATATATTAAGTGTTATTAGAATATCAGAAAGTGAGGAAACTAGTAAATACCACTTAGCAAGCTGCTAATTGAATTCATGCCTCTTCCACCAGCTTAGTAACCATCCATCATGCTATGGTCTCCAGCAATGCCATATTTGCCTCTATCGCTTGCCATGTCTAGCTCCCCTCCGGCCTTCACTCTATTTGCTATATCTTAAATGGGATCGTCCCATTGCAGTATATCCAAACTTGGCAATGTCATTATACTTGATAGCATTATTAGAACGTCTAATTTTTAAGACAAACTCAAACATGACTTGAAGCTTCTGATGAAAGTCTATTTGATTTGATTTTTAAGTCTAAAGCTTCTGATGAATTGTCTGATATGCAAACTAATGGGATGAACAATGATGAAGTGGAACAAGATGATTTAGAACTACTTAAATAAGAAGCTTCCTTAGACTACTTATGTAATTTACCTCCTCACAGGTAAATTCCATATTTATTAGTAATGGCTATGAAGGAGTAAGAAAATAATTAGATCATAATCTATCAAATGGATTATGTTGTTCTGCATTTTTTTTTATTTTGGCATGCTCAATTCACTTCCCATATTGCTGGTGTAAGTAATAGTACCACACTATACATTCGGACAAATATAGAATTCCATCTTTATACAGATTTCATTTACTGATTTTTCCACACATATTCGATTTCTGCTTTAAAAATTGGATCAAACATTTCTCAAAAGTGCTAGAATACAATTTACTACCCTAGAAGGTATCCCTCCCTGTACATACATATACCACATGGAAGAAAAAAAGTTAGAAGCAGAATGGAGATTTCATTCTAAAAATAATGCCGGAAAGAAATAACGTGTGGATAAAAGAAGGTTCTGTTCTGGTATGTGTTTGCAATTTTGGGAGTACTAACTAAATGTTAAATACTTTCATTTATCATTTCTTTTATAATAATAAAAAAAGTAATAATCAGCTGTTCCAAATCAGAAGTTTCAAAAGTGGGAAGCCCTAATCTCTCAAGAACAACAAGAAAGTTCCTCACATTTTCAAAGTATTGATACACAGATAGTGCTTTCCCATCAGGAAGAACATTAACATCACTGGGGGCTTCAACCACCTAATAAACCAATTCAAGTCCAACAATTAGTCGTGATAATCAACAAGAACAATGTGAAACCAGATGAGCATAAAATATGACTGATTCCATGGAAAACAGAATAGAATAAACATACCTTGGGTACGGCACCAGGTTGGATTTTGTTAAGAGCACTGCAATATCCTCTTACCATGATCAAGATCCCCTTTAATTTCCTATTTTGGGTACATGATTTAAGACATATTATAGGAAGAACATAATGAGAACAGATTAGAAAAGCTAAAGGGTAGTTTAATAATTAAGATTATAGACATAATTTACCATAAAACTAACATGACTAATTTGATCCATACAAGTGATTTTATCCCATAAAACTATGGATGCGAAGGAAATCATTGATCCAGGGGAATTTGAAAATCTAGAAGGAATTTCCTCCTTATTATCCTTCTTGAGATCAATAGGCTCATCAGCACTACAACTCCAACCAGGTTCACAACCAGGAACCCATGAAGTTAAGTTGCAATTCCTGTTTGGTTTCACATAATTCCCATCTGAACCCCCTTGCAACAAACTCCTGAAGTAGTACCTTATTTTCGCTGCTGTGCACATCCGATCTCTGAAATCCCCTGTCAATTCAATTGCATTATATTCTACTTTATGCCACTGCCATGAATCTATTAGTTTCCTTCACACTACAAAAATATGCCTTTCACGTTTTTAATCCTTATAACATGCTATAAATATAATTGTTTACACTACAAAAATTATGACTATTAGCTATTGCACTGAAAAGAGTACCGTATGGATGCTAGCCAAAAATACCCTTCATCAAGTTTTATAGTCTATACAACTTGCACAAATAAATCCAATATTTAAGAAATGAGCAACGCTACATAAACATCAAAATAATGGTCGGAGTTAGATTATCTGCACTATTCCTAATATATACACACCTGACTAGATTTTCCTTAAATTTTGGAGGTTAGAGAATATTTTTGCTCAAAAACAAATGTTATCAATTTCACTACGAGAATAAAATACGTCTCAATATATTATTAGGAGAGTTGTCATACCTTTTTGCTTAACACAACAATCGACGAAATCTAACTTGACCTTGAAATCAAACGCTTCCAGCCAATCTTTTTTTTTTTTTTAAAAAGATGGGAAATTGCAATGAATCGCATGTTCATAAATAATACAAAGATGTGACTAATATATATATATATATATATATATATATATATATATATATATATATATATATATATATAGACACACACACAAGAGATCAAACATGCAAAGGAAACCATAAAACCATAATTTGATCCATACAAGTCATTTTTAGTTTCTATCTATCTATCTAACTGAATTCCTAATATAAGAAGACCTAAACATGGCATCGAAATCAGAAAGCGAACCTCTGCCGGGAATATAAACCAGACCACTACCTTTGGTGAAATTTACGCGGTGGTTGTTATTTGTTAATCTAAAGAAAATTCAACATCAATAATAATTAGGTTTGATGAATTGATTATGCTAATTAGGTTTAACAAACAGAAAATTCAGAATTTCATGATGAAAATAGTAGATACAAAAATTGTAAAAATAAATATAATAATCAGAGAGAGACAGAGAGGAACTTACAAGAAGCTACGACGGCAACGTGCTATGGCGACGGGCTCACAGCGACAGCAACCAGTAAAGACGTTGCAACGACGAGTCTGTGAAAGAAGAAGAACTTACATACTTACTCACAAATCACAATGTGATAGAGTGAGAGAGAGCGAGCGAGCAAGAGAGAGAGAGAAACTTACATGAAGAGGATGGCGCCGTGGCAGGCTCAACGGAGGAGAAGAAGAAGAAGCAACTCTGTTCTCAGGCGGAGGACGGCAGGTTTTTCGAGGAGTCGGAGAAGAAAAAGCTCTGCTCTGTGCCTTTCTCCGTGACCGTGACTTCGTTCTGGTCTCTACTGTGGGGCATTGGAGGAGAAGAAGAAGTGTAACTCTAGACTCTGATTCTCTGAAAGTTCATGGGTTAAATTTTGGGAAAATAAGTGAAATGAGTAGGGACGCGGTAAGCAAATGCGGGAATAGTTTTTTGTTGATAAAAATCGATGGATATTTTGTCGATTTTAGTTGAAATAAAAATCAACGCCCTATCCATCTATTTTATATAATAAATCTATATTGTTCATTCAACTTAAAAAAGAGATCTCTATCGTCTAAATTTATCAACGACAAAAACTGTTGACATTTTAATTATTAAAATAGACAACCAGCCCGTCGATTTTAAAGAAAAAAATTTTTCGACCTCTCTTTCGTCGATAATGTGACGATAGTAGTAAAATATTAAAAAATTGTTAAAATAATAGACAACATTGTCGTCGATTTTAATATTATATTTTTAACCACCTCTTTTTCATTTTATCAATGACAAGCCGTCGAAAAATATCGATAGAAAACTTAGCCGTCGATTTTTGGTGTCGATAATTACAATGTTTCTTGTAGTGTCCTTGACCTCCTCCATTCTTCCATTGTTTGCTTCAAAATCTCATCGCTTTGCCTTGCTCTTTTTGTTTCTAGGGATGTTATCTCCTCATGAACTTCTTCATATCTTTTGATTTCTGAGTTTAGCAGAGGTAGATATCCAACCAAGTATTTAAGCTTAATTTGGGTATTTATGTCACACCCTGCTCTGTTGAAGTAGCTTCCATCTTGAAATATCCTCATCTCATCAAATGCTCGGAGGCATGCTTTTTGTCGCCTACCCAGTTCTTGAATTCATTCATCTTGATGCTCTTGATTATGGAGCAATTTGTGGATGGCTTCTTCCTGTTGAGTTTACTTTTGTCCTACCATGTTGATAGATTCACCAAGCTGGTTGTGTTGCTCTTGCTGCTTCATCAATTGCATATGCAACTCCTTTTGGTGATCTATCATTTGGGATTGAAATCCATTCTGTTGATGCATCATCTGCTTTTGAAAGCTCCTTTGTTGATCCATCATCTACATTTGAAGGCTCCTCTGTTGCTCTTGACTTTCCAAGTATTGTCTAGATAGGCCATCAATAGCCTCTTGAATTTGGCTCATGTCCATAGTGGCTGGTGCTGGAGCTTGTTGTTCCTCTTGCTACTCCCTTTCTTGGTGTTCCTCTTCTTGTTGTTCCTCCCTTCTTCTCCTCTTTTGTTGCCTTCTTTGCTGTTGGGCAGCCGTGACATATGACATTCGTTGAGGAGTAATTGGCTTGCCCGGGTGTAACCAAACAGGGTCTTCATCTTCAAACACCACTTTCGCTTTCTTGCATAGGCGCAAGATGGAGCCATGTGTCCGGATCACTCTTTTCAGATATCTCTTGAATGTTCTTTGCTATGAGTTCATGGACTCTTATTTCTCCTCT
Source organism: Arachis ipaensis (assembly GCF_059453495.1). NCBI lineage: Eukaryota > Viridiplantae > Streptophyta > Magnoliopsida > Fabales > Fabaceae > Arachis > Arachis ipaensis. The sequence goes on from NC_142444.1 coordinate 84,742,775, forward strand.
AATCAAAATGTAGTGCACCATGGTAGCTGTCTTGATATTGACCTCGGAAGTGTTTACAATAGGTAGGATGGATCTCCTTATAATCTCATACCATCCCTTGGCTTCTGGGATGAGGTCTCCTCTTCTAAGAAACCTTGGCATTCCATTGGAATCCCTCACTCAGTCAGCCCCAATTACGCAAATATCATTGACAATCTAGTCACAATCAGGGTCGCCACTTACTCTTTCATGATAACTAGCCTCTTCAAAAGGTGTTGTTCTAAGGCCAAGAACCTTCATGATGGCCTTTGAACTGAAATCAACTTCTACACCTCTTATATAGCTCTTGTAAGATGTGTTTGGTTGCGGTAATTTCTAACCACAGACTAATCGGCAAGTGCACCGGGTCGTTCCAAGTAATACCTCAGGTGAGTGAGGGTCGATCCCACGAGGATTGAAGGACTAAGCAACAATGGTTGATTAATTTACTTAGTTAGGCAAATAGAAAATAATGTTTAAGAGTTCAAAGACATTAAACAATATAAAGAATATTAAAGAGAGGCAAGTAATTACATTGGGAATAAAATATGGAGAAACAGTTAAGGCTTCAAAGTTATCTATTTTCCGGATTAACTTTTCTTATTAATTTATTTTAAATATGTAAGTTTTAATTCACGGCAAACTATATGTGACTAGACCCTAATTCCTTAGACCTTCCGGGTCTCCTCTAAAATTCATCAACAGCCAATTCCTTGGTCAATTAATTCCAATTAGGAGGTGAAGTTCAATTCTTGTTATATGCCACAGAAATCCTAATTACCCAAATATAAAAGGATTATATGTCACGTATCCCGTTAAATTCAGATAAATTAGACATTTAGGAGAATATGTTTTCAAGCTGTTGTTCAAGTAAAGAGCTTTTCCAAGTTATACAAGAACGCAATTTGAAAGAGGGTCATACTTCCGTTCCACCCAAATTCATAAAATAAAGAACGAAAATAATTCTTAAATATAAATCAAGACATGAATTAAAATAGAAAAACAATAAAATCAATCCATACAATAGACAGAGCTCTTAACCTTAACAGAGGAGGTTTAGTTGCTCATGGTAAAGGGAAAATAAGGATTATGATAAAATATATTTTGGTAGTTTGGAATGGAATAATGTTGTATTGGAATCCCCCTGTTGGAATCCCCTTTTATATCTAATCCTAATTGATTTAAAAATCTATCTTCTAAAACTAAAATAATATCTTTTCCAATTTTATAATAAAAATTAAAGTTTAAATCAGAACTAGTTAAAGCAATCAGCATGTCTTCAATTGATGGATGGGGACCACTTGATTCCTTCACTATGCAGCCTCTGATCTGTGCTTTCTAGGCTAAAAACTGGGTCGAAACTTGGCCTGAAATCAAACCCAGTATTTTCTGTGAATTCTGCATGTCGCGCATGTCATGCGTATGCGTCAGTCACGCGTACGCGTCGATGGTCTTTTCCGCGTGTCACGCATACGTATCAAGTACGCGCACGCGTCACTGTGCAATTTTGGTTTTCACACGTATGCGTCAGGTACGCGCACGCGTCGCCATGGACAGCTCCAAATCACGCGTACGCGTCAGGTACGCACATGCGTCGCTCCTCGCTGGTCAGCTCCTTGGTTTCTTCTCTTTCTCTGCAGAATCTCCATCAAATCTAACCAAATGCTACCTAAAATTAACAGAAATGCACAAGACTCAAAGTAGATAGTGGCTAAAAGATAATTTATTCTTGATTAAACTCAACAATTTAAATGAAAATTCACTAGGAAAAGATAGGAAAGATGGTCGCGCATCACAACACCAAACTTGAATTGTTGCTTGTCCTCAAGCAACCAAAACTAATATAAGCTTAGAATGTGAATTTGCATGAGAATGAGAGTTCGGTTAAGTTCATGTCTCTTCTTATAGTGGGGTTTACAACTGCAATCCTGAATAGTTTTGGCATCTCACTCTCCTTTGAATCAGAAGAATGTCACTTTCATTCAGAATTAGAATCCGGATAATATTATGAATTCTCTGATTGTTTTTTTTGTAACTCAATTTAACCCTTGAACACAGCAATTTTTTTTCCTTTGGTGCTTTGCACCTTGAGCCTAGCCGTGACTTAACTGGGGAAATCTTTTTGGAGTTTTGATTTTTCTTTTAGCTACTCCCAGACAGTGGTGCTCAAAGCCTTTGGCATACTCTTCAAATTGCAATTGATCTCGACTCTAAATGTTTTGTCTCAAGGATTACTTGATGCAAGAACATCACAAGCATATAACTAGGAAAACAACTCTTTGAGCTTTTAATCATGTCTGACCTCCCTAGTCATTGATGCTCAGAGCCTTGGACCTTGCTCTTTTTTTTAATGCTGTTTCTTTTGCTTCAAGGATTAAATTTTTGTTTATTTCAGAGAAATCATAATAATTCTCTAAATCCCTATTCCTTGTACATTAACATTCTTTGATTCAAATTTAAATATGCATTGTTCATGTCATGCATTCAGAATCACAGAAAATACTACCACATTTAAGTGAATAAGACTAGTCTTCAATATAAACTCAATTTCTCATGCAATATATCACTTCTTTTTCTTTTCTTTTTAGATTCAAGTTCAGAGAGCGGTGCATAAGACAAATAACAGAATGAAACTAATTCTAAGAACTGAAAAGTACTGAAGATCATGCAGGCAATCAAAGCAACAGAAAATAGAAAACAACAAAATAAGAACGGAAGAGAAATAGAATGAAAGGAACTCAACCACCTGAGTTATGCTAGTGGCCATCTCCTTTCTTCATGAAGAACATTCATCTCCCTTTGGTGCTATTAAAATAAACAGAGAAACCATAAGCGAAGTGACAACACCAAATTTAAAGGTTTGCTTGTCCTCAAGCAAAGAAGAACTAAAAACAAAAACAAATAGTAAGTTGAAAGAATAATAAAAGGATAAAAGAACGAGAGAGAATTAGGATTGGGGGGGTGGATGATGTGAATTCAGGTGCTGAGGGGTTTAATTTGGGCGTCGCATGCGACGCGTACGCGTGGATTGCGTTAAGTTCAGATGACGCGTACGCGTCAGGGATGCGTATGCGTGGACTTGGTTTTGTGCGGATCGCGCGAAGGCGGCCGCGCGCATGCACAACTCTCTGCTCGGGTGGTGATGAGCGAGGATTCTTGCGTGGTCTAGAATTTCTCTAATGAATGAATTCTCGTTGTAAAGTATAGTCTCTAAACCAAACAAGAATCTCTTTTCATACAAAAATTTGGTTGTCACAAGTAACAAACCCCTAAATTTTATAAACCGGAGTATTTGGACTCCGGGTCGTCTCCCTAGGAATACAATGTAATGCTTAGTTATTGGCTATGAAGGGGTAAAAAAAGGGGTTTTGGTTCATGAGATGGCAAGAAGGTAAATTTAGGAAGTAAGTAAAGGAAGTAAGCTAAAGAACTCTTGGCTAAGACTTGCGTAATTGAGATCACCATCCTTGTCAACAAACCAAATATTGATAATTATGAGAGGCCAACCTATTAAGTCTACTTCCCAAAGCTTTAAGTACGTGACATTTACTCCTAAGCTTTGAAGTACGTCAAATAGATTTGATCACATCCACCCTTAAGTCCTAACCTACCTACCAATTAACTTAGTAGTGGGTTAGCATCAATGGGTGTCAAATTGATCACCATGGGTTCTCAAATCACCAAATCAATCATACCCAATGACTCAAGATTACCCAATTCCCTTGGCTTAGGCCAAGAGTTGACAAAACTACTCAAAAATTAAAGAGAGCATTTCATCAAACACATAAAGTGCAATAAAAGTAAGCATCATAAATTGAAAGAATAATAAAATCTAACAACTATTAAGTGCAAGAAAAGTAAGATCACAACTCATTTCATCAATGAAAAGAAATGAACACTAAATTGCATTAAAAACAAATCAAATCCAACATGAGTTCATCATCACAAAAGAGTGCAAAACGAGAAATTAACATCACAATTAAGAGAATCAAGATGTAGAAATGAGAAATTATAAAGGAGACAAGATGAGATCAAGTAATTGAGCTTGAATTTAAGATAATCTACCCTAATCCTAACCTAATTCTAGAGAGAAGAGGGAGCTTCTCTCTCTAGAAAACTAACTAAAGGCTCATGTTGGCTAAACTAATTGCTCCCCCTTACTTAGACTTCAATTCTGCATGAAATACACTCAGAAACAAGTTGGATTTGGGCCTGGGCAGCTCAGAAATCGCCCCTAGCATTTTGCCTTCAAGTGGGCCATGTAAGAGTATTGGCGCGTGCGCGCCATGTGCGCGTGCGCGTCGATTGTCAATTTCTCCATCCGCGCGGAAGCGGCATGTACGCGTGCGCGTCCATGGGTGAGATCACTTTTGCGCGTGCGCGCCTTGTGCACGTGCGCATCCTTTGATGCACTCCCAATCTTTGTTTCTTCATGCATTCTCCCCTTTGTATGCTTTTCTACTCACTTCTTCCATCCAATACTTGCCTTATGATCCTGAAATTACTTAACAAACACATCAAGGCATCGAATGGAATTAAAGTGAATCAAAATTACCAATTTAGGGCCAAAAAAGCATGTTTTTACACTTAAGGTGAAAATCAAGGGAGAATCATAAAACTATGCTATTTCAATGAATAAATGTTGAAAAAGGTGATAAAATCCCCCAAAATAAGCACAAGATAAATCACGAAATCGGGGTTTATCATGTGGTATGGGAATCAAAATTTTCAGATGACACGTGCGCGTCATGCACGCGCACGCGTGGAAGGCCATTTGGGAAAAGGATGCGCACGCATCAGCGACGCGTACGCGTGATCAACTTTGTGTTTCTAGCACACTTGCAGCCCCAAGCCATCACAACTCTCTTCCCAAATACTCATTGATGCCGATTTTCAGGGTCACGCGTGCGCGTCAAGGACGCACACGTGTCAGTGGCCATTTCTGCAAACGACGCGCACGCATCAGGGACGTGTATGCGTGATGCGACTTATGCGCCCAGCATGGTTCCAGCCCCACTCCTGATCAACTCTTTGTCCAATTTAATTTTTCACACGCACACACATGACGCGTACGCGTCAGCGGCGCTTGCACGTCGTGTGCTCGTTTTTTTTTGTGTGTCGCCTGAAGTGTTCGGCTCCTGTTATAAAATAGCTGCATGATCAGAAAAATAGTAAAAACTCAATAAAAATTAAATAAATAAGAAGACTACTACTATGAAAAATAACTAAGGATACAAAACTATCGGGTTGCCTCCCGACAAGCACTTCTTTACCGTCACTAGCTTGACGGTCAGTTCTACTAAGTTAGCAGATGAGCGGACCTCCGGTGATCAATCTCACCTCCAAGATAGTGCTTCAACCTCTGGCCATTCACTGTAAATTTCCTGTCAGAATTCTCTTCCTGTATTTCTACATAACCATATGGTGAAGCTCTGGTAACCATAAACGGTCCTGACCACCGGGATTTCAACTTCCCGGGAAAGAGTTTGAGCCTTGAATTATACAAAAGCAGCCTCTGTTTTGGCTCAAAGACTCTGATGGCAATCTTCTTGTCATGCAGTAACTTGATTCTCTCCTTGTAGAGCTTGGCATTCTCATAGGCTGAATATCTGAATTCATCAAGCTCATTCAACTGAAGCATTTGCTTGATTCCTGTAGCTTCTGAATCAAGATTCAGATATCGGATTGCCCAGTAAGCTTTATGCTCCAGCTCAACTAGCAAGTGACAGGCTTTGCCATAGACCAACTGATAAGGGGACATGCCAATAGGAGTCTTGTAAGCTGTCCAGTAAGCCTAGAGAGCATCATCAAGCTTCCTAGACCAGTCCTTTCTTGAAACACTGACGTTCTTCTCTAAAATCCTCTTAAGTTTCCTGTTGGAAACTTTAACCTGTCCATTTGTCTGAGGGTAATAAGGAGTTGCCACTTTATGACGGACTCCATATCTCTGCAGAAGAGAGTCCAGCTGTCTGTTGCAGAAGTGGCTTCCACCATCACTAATGAGTGTCCTTGGGACACCAAACCGGCTAAAGATATATCTCTGAAGAAAACTCATTACCACCTTGGCATCATTGGTGGGTAGAACCACAGCTTCCACCCATTTGGACACATAATCAACTGCCACTAAAATATAGTTGTTTGAATGTGAGGGTGGGAAAGGTCCCATGAAATCAATACCCCACACATCAAACAGCTCAACCTCAAGAATCCCCTGCTGTGGCATTTCATGGTTGGCAGGGAGATTTTTGGCTTTTTCACATCTATCATAGTGCTTCACAAATGCTTTTGAGTCTCTAAAGAGAGTCGGCCAGTAAAACCCGCTTTGAAGGACCTTTGTAGCTGGGTCCTTTCACCACCAAAGTGGCCTCCATATTCAGAACCATGACAGTGCCAAAGAAGCAGCTGTTTTTCTTTATCTGGGATGCATCTCCGGATGATACCATCTGAACACCTTTTAAAAAGATATGGTTCCTCCCAAATGTAGTACTTTGCATCAGTTAATAGCTTCTTCACTTGTTGCCTACTGTACTCCCTTGGAATAAAATTCATGGCCTTATAATTTGCAATGTCTGCAAACCATGGAGCCTGCTGAATGATAAACAATTGCTCATCCAGAAACATCTCAGTCACAGTTGTGGGTGGTTGTACTCCTACTTCAGGCTCAATTCTGGAGATATGGTCAGCTACTTGATTTTCTGACCCTTTCCTGTCTTTTATCTCAATATCAAACTCCTGAAGGAGTAACACTGACGAACGTGATTTTTGCCAGTAAAGAATATCATAAAAACAGTCGCGTTGTAGATATAGTTTCTAAACCAACAAAAATCCCTTTCGTGCAAATGTTTTGGGTGTCACAAGTAACAAACCCCTTTTCAAATTGTTAACCGAAGTATTCAAACCTTGGGTCGTCTTCTCAAGGAACTGCAGGGAAGTATCTTCTTATTATTGGCTATAAAGATTGTAAATCGGGGTTTAAAGGATGAGAAGCAAGTGATTTAAATGACAAATAAAGTAAATGAAGAACAAGTAATTTAAATAGCAAGTAAATTAAATAAATGATTGTAAATAAGCTTTTGGCAAGGTATGAGAAATTAGAGAGGTCCTATCCTAGCTATCCTTATCAAAGATGATGATAATTGAATCTTAATTCCACTTTGTTAACCTTTACTAAAGTAAAGGAAGGTCAAGGGATTAATTAATTGATCTTCGAATCCTATTTATTTCCTAAGAAAAGATTGGGATTATTGAAGCTCAAATTAACAAAGATAACAATTGTCAAGCATGTTTGAGTTTGATAGCTCCTGAGTTACTGATTTCTTAACCAAGACCAAAAGGGGGAAAAATAAATCTATCGAAATAAAAATGCCTTCAGATTGGGAATGACAGTAACATAAATAAAAGAAAGCGATATTAAACTGAAATACCTCAAATAACATTAATTCAAAATAGTAATCTGTAACATGGGAGTATTCATAAGTTCAATTATAAAAGTAAACAAGCAACTAAAGCAATGAATAAAAGTAAAAGGGAAGCTTAAAGTAAAGGAATATTAAAACCTGGGATCGAGAGTTACTCCTAAAGAGAGAAGTCCTAAATCCTAATCCTAAAGAGAGAGAGAATCTCTCTCTCAACTATATCTAAATCATGAAAACTAAACTAAAGTGTGATGCACGGAAAACTTGTCTCTCAACAAATTCCCCTTCGGCAAGTATACCGAATTGTCGTCAAGTAAAACTCACAATAGAGTGAGGTCGAATCCCACAGAGATTAACGGATTAAGCAATCAATGGTTAATTAATTATCCTAGTTACATGAATCATAATGGAGTGATAAGTAATAAGAAAATGTAAATGGCAGAAAAGTAAAGAAAGCAATAGAGTGCAGAGAAGTAAAATGACAAGAAAAGTAAATGTAAGAACTAAAAATAAAATAAACATTGGGATCAAGAGATATTGCAATCCTCCGGATCAAGTTCATTTTCATCTCTTCCTCAATCAATGCACTCATTGATCTCCTTGGCAATCTTAATTGATTGAATTACAATTTCTTGCAATTCAATCTCTCAAATCTTGATCAATAGCCAATTCCTTGGTCAATTGCTCATGAGAAGAGATGAAGTGTGGTCACTGATTATACCACATGCATTTTCCAAACCAGGTATTGAGAGGATTATAGTCACATATCCATCCAAACCCAATTTGGTCCAGCATGAGAAAGCATTTCTAGCTTGGTCTCTTCATTCCTCTTTCAAGGTTCAAAAGAGATCCAAGTCTGAATAGCTCCTTTTCCAAGATAACTATCCAATTGGATGAAGATCGAAAGCTTTCAAGTAAAATCAAGAGAAAAGAAAGAAGAAGAAGAATAAGAACTACACTTAATCCATTGAATCACAATAGAGCTCTCTAACCCAATGTAAAGAGTTAGTTGATCATTGCTCTACAAAAATAGAAAAGAAAGAAAGTGCAGAAGAGTAAAGATGAAGATAAAAACTGAAAATAAAACTTCAAATTCATAAATGAAAAGTACAAAGAAAGAAAAGGAAAAGTGTGTGAGGGGAGGGAGTCCGAAGACCCCTCTTCAATCCCCCATTCCAGGATTCCCCCTCGTCTAGCCTCAGATGAATTCAATGTAAAAACTAAGGCCTTTATATAGGCTCTCCTAAATTACAAAATGAAATTAAAAGCAAATTACAATTAAATGAAAATTCCTATTCTAGATGCTTCTTGTGGCCTTGATTGGTTGACAATTGTGGGCTTGCTTGCTTGAGCTTTGAAGTGGGCTTGAGAGAGAAGTGAGTCAAGTTGAGGTCTAGGTGCTAAAGTTAGTACCAAAGTTAGCCACACTAACACTACAAGTGTGGCGTTAGTGCTAAAGTTATTGTGGCTAACGTTGCACTTGCTGCCTAGTTGGTGTTTTTGGGGCTTAAAAGATGCCTCTTGTTTGTGCTCAAATTTCATGCCCACTATAGAGTATTATATATTGTTGGAAAGCTCTGAATGTCAGCTTTCTAACGCAACTGGAATCACCTCAATTGGACCTCTGTAGCTCAAGTTATGCCCCCTTTGAAGTGGACATGGTTGCTGGCATATAAGCCAACGTTACTGGAAATGTTGATTGCCAATAACGCTAGCGATTTCCCGTTTCTGAAGCTCAAACTTAGTGTCCACCCCATACTATTATATATCGTTGGAAAGCCCTGGATGTCTACTTTCCAATGCCTTTGAAAGCGCATCATTTGAAGCTCTACAACTCTAGTTATACTTCTTGGAAGGTGAAGAGGTCAGTTGGCCTAAATACAGGCTGATACCATGTTCATCATTGCACTTTCGGGGCAGGTTTTCTCCCTCAAATTTAGTGTCAACCATGTAGTTCCATATATGCTTGGAAAGCGCTGGAATCCTACTTTCCAGTGCCACTGGAATCACCTCATTTGGAGTTTTGTGGCTCAAGTTATGCATGTTTGAAGAAGGCATGGTCAGGCTGCCAGGTGGGACTTTTGCCCACGTTAACTTCCACGTTAACCAAGTTAACGTGGGAGTTAACGTGGCTCTTTGTGGCTTGTGTTGGCAACGTTAGTGACAATGTTTGGTGTCACTAACGTTGTCGACAACTTCTTCTTCTTCACGTTAACTTCCACGTTAACTAGGTTAACGTGGGAGTTAACGTGGCTTCTTGCGGATAGTGTGTGTTCATCCCAACGTTAGTGACAATGTTTGGTGTCACTAACGTTGTCGACCACTTTGTTCCCTCACGTTAGCTTCCACGTTAACTAGGTTAACGTGGAAGTTAACATGGCTTAATGTGACTTGGCCAACGTTAGTGATAATGTTGAATGTCACTAACGTTGGCTTCCCCCCTTTCTTCTTAACGTTAGAGGCCACGTTAACTAAGTTAACGTGGTGACTAACGTGGCCACTTATGAGCTTGGTCCAACGTTAGTGATAATGTTAAGTGTCACTAACGTTGGCTCCATTTCCTTTCTTCAAAGTTAATGCCACTAACTTTTCTCACTAATGTTGTGGCTTTCCTTCCTTCCACGTTAGTGCCCACGTTAGTGTAACTAACGTAGCCACTACACTAACGTGGGCACTAACGTGGCTCTTCTCTTCTTCTTTTGGCCTGAAATCAATCAAACAAAGTGCATCAAAGTCTTGCTCTTAATCATGGGATCATGCATCATCCAATTTATCATTTAATTTATGCATAATTCTCATGAAATCATTCAAAATTCACAATGTTTGCTTGAATCAAGATGTAAGTGAATATCTACCCAAAACTAGCTTATTTCCTAAGAAAATGCATGAAACTACCTTAAAAACAGTAAAGAAAAGGTCAGTGAAACTGGCCAAGATGCCCTGGCATCAAAGTGGTTTCTTTTTTTTTGAATTAATGCATTCCCTCACTTCATAACCTCTGGTCTATGCCTTCTGGACTTAGATTTGGGCCAAAAAAGGCTTCAAAAATTGCTGGGAGCATTTTTTGCAATTTCTGGTGTGTGGCCTCTGTCACGCGTCCGCATGGGTCATGCGGTCGCGTCATTTGGAGCTTTTCTTGCCACGCGGTCACGTCATTCATGCGACCGCGTCATGTGCGTTCTGCTTAAGGCGCGCGGTCGCGTCAGTCATGCGGCCGCGTCGCTGTTGATTCGCGCTTGGCACGCGTCCGCGTCGCCCATGCGATCGCGTGGATGCCAATTTCTTCAGAAACTCTGTTTTGTGCTTTCCTTCCATTTTTGTATGTTTCCTTTCCATCCTTTAAGTCATTCCTGCCTTAGAAGATCTGAAACTACTCAACACACTAATCACAGCATCGAATGGAATTAAAGGTGATTAAAATAATTAATTTAAAAGCATAGGAAACATGTTTTTCACATACATCACATAATAAGGAAGGGAAAGTAAAACCATGCAATTAACATGAATAAGTGGGTGAAGGATTGAATAAATCACTCAAACTAAGCACAAAATATATCATAAAATATGGGTTTATCAACCTCCCCACACTTAAATAATAGCATGTTCTCATGCTAAATCCAAGGTAATAAGTAAGGTTAAAGTGATGGAATGTCATGCAATGCAATCTAATCTAAATGCAACTACCTAAATGCATCATGCAATTCTAATTTTTATTTACTCACTTGTATATAAAGCTTACAGGTAGTTAAATTAATTCACATTCTCAAGGAGTCATATATATATATATAGCCAAGCCTTAGATAATCAATAAGCACTTTTACAATTGAGATGGGAGAAAAAGCATTTTATGAACTTGCAAGACAATTAGATAATTCAAATAGAGATAAATGTTAATGAGCTATTGAACCCTCGCTGGATTTGTGTTTACTCTCTAGTCACTCAGTGTTTATTGGGTTAATCACTCTATTCCTCTTTTTATTCTTTCTTTCTATAACTTTGTTCTTCATCTAACCAATCAACAATTATAGAATACAGTCATACCAAAAATCATGAGGTCTTTAATTAAGGATGTAATGGGGCCAAGGTAAAGGTAAGGATATATGTATAAGGCTAAGTGAGCTAATAAGTGAATCCTTAATTAGACTAAGATCTCACCTAAGATACATATTTAGTAAAACAAAACTTCTTTACCTATTTTTCCATATTTTCCCACTTTTGATGTTACATGCTCATGTTTCAATTTTTATTTTTATCCCATGTGCATTGCTTTTATTTTGCATTTGGGGAATTCTTTTGTATCCCCTTTATTAAATACTGAAAAATAACTTTTTTTTAATGCACATGGTAATTTAATCACTTTGATTTCTCATGAGCATGCTTCCCAAAATTTCTTATTTTGAGTTATTTTATTCTTTTCAATTTTTTCTACCTCTTGTTTTTTTCATCCATGTTCCCAATAGGTTTCCCATATTTAAACTATTCATAATTTGCTATCTTAAGCTAACCAAGGATTCAACTTGGAATTTTATTTTGTTTTTCTGCTTAAGGCTAGTAGTGTGGCTAAATAGAATAAAAGGGAATTTAAAGGCTCAAGGGGACTAACAAGGGTGATGTGAAAGGTAGGTTAATTTGGGATAAGTGAGTTAAAATCAAATGACGGCCTCAATCACTCTTTTGGTATGCATATGTATATTCTATATTCTATATTCTATAATTGGACATATAGATTAAAACAAAGTAAAGAACACCAGAATAAATAAGAAGGGCGGAATACACAGGAATAAAAATTATGGTTTAAATATAACCATACAATTAAGCTCAAAACTCACAGGCTGTATGTTCTCTAGCTCAAAAATCATTTATCAGTTATGTATGTCATGCAGGTTTAGTTAAAAATTCCCATTATTCTCAATGTAAAACTTAAGGTGGTCTTAAAGTTCTAGTGTTTCTCCTTGATGAAATGTTGTTAACTAACTAACATGTAATTCTATATATACAAGGTGTGTTGATTGTTTCTATTAAGTTCAAGTTTCTAGTTTACTTCCTTTTTATATTTTCAATTTAAACTAAGCTATCTTATGCTAAAAAGGGTAAACTATACTAATTAATCCACAATTTTCTATAACTACTAAGTTAGAATTGCAACTAAACTAAATAACTAAAAATATGAACTAAAGTGAAAAATGCAGAAAACATAGTAAAAATACATAAAAATAACAATGTATTAGCAAATAAGAATAAAAATAAAAAGAAAAATACAGAAAAATATCCAAAATAAAAGAAAAAGAGTTTGTAGTGGTTCACCAAAATAATACGCCAGAGATGGCGACATCTCCACACTTAAAATAAAGCATCGTTCCTGATGCTCACTCAAGCAGGGTGTGAAGGGGTGTCATCACTGGAAGGGATGGTAGCTGGGGTCTCTGTGGTGGTGACTGGCTGAAGGTCTGGCTGCTGTAGAAGAGGGGCTGTCTAAATGGGGATCTCAGGGTCTACAGCCTGGATCTGATGTGGGACCTCTGCCTGTGGTGCAGCCTGCTCGGTGTCTGCCTGCTCTGCCTCTCCCTGGGGATGGGTCTCTGCCTCGGGCGCATCTGCCTCCTTCTTAGAGGCCTCGGATGGTGTGTCAGGCTCGGAGGGGATGTCGCCGGATCGTATCATCAGCTTCAGGTGCTCATAGCGTCGCTTGTTGCGACGCTCCATCTGGTCAAGTCGTCGAAACAAGCGGTGCACCAGATGATAGACAGGCCCTGTGGCGGGTGGAGGTGCAATGGTGGTGGCAAGGGTGGATGGTGCAGCGGTAGAGGAAGAGGGACCGGCAGATGGTGTGGCTGTGTCAGCAGTGGCAGTCAGGAATGGAGGTCTGTAGCCCAGGGCCAGAAAGTTCCTGCTGTGTGGGATAATCTTCTTGCATTCTGCAGTAGGTGGCCTCTCATCAGCATCCTCCCATGGCACGTCAGCTCGACGGCCCAGCTGGGTAACCAGATAGGGAAAGGGAAGAGTGCCTCGGATGTGGACATTGGCCATATAGTGCCGGATAAAGCATGGCAGGTACAGGTCCTTACCCTCCATCACACACCATAGGAGGGTGATCATAGCGGCTGATATCTCAGTCTAGTGAGTACTCGGCATAATGTAGTTGCTGAATATCTGATGCCATAGCCAAGCCTCATCATTCAGGTAAATCCGCTTGATCCCTTTCGGCATGGTGGTGTTTTGACCCATGATCCAAGGAATTGATGGGTCAAGGGCAATCCGGGCCTTGACTGTATCCCAGTCAAAATGCATAAAGCGCATATCCTCCTCAGCTTTCTGATAGCAATCTGTCTGATCAGTCCTAGGCAGAAGCTTCAGAACTTCTTCTATTGCCTCCTCAGTAACCAGAATCTACTTCCTTCTGAGGTTCACTGCATCTAGGGAAGTTTTGAAGTAGTTGTAGTAGAATTCCCTAACCCAAGATGCATTAACCTCAGTCAGAGGTCTCTCCAGAAAGAACCAGCCTCTTTGTTTGATTTGATCAGAGGTATATTGCTAGAGTTTTTCTGGGATCTTCAAAGTCCGCTCCAGGTATAGGTTCCTGGAGTTTGCAAATACCGGATACTTCATCTCACAGTATCAGTTTGCAAACTTTACTGGGTCATTGGTGGGAAGTAGCTGGTTGGCCTTCTCCTGCAGGGTAAAGGCTTTCTCCCGCAAGGAGGCGTCATGCATGAGATCTATGATAGACATGGAGGCTTCTCCTCTTTTCCTTTTGCCAGTAGTGGCCTTGCCTTTGCCTTTTCTATGGCTAGCAGACATCCTGTAAAGCAGAAAACCAGGATATATAAAAATACGAAAGCAAATAGGCAAATAATCACAAGAAAATACAAAATGGCAAAGGAGCAATAGGATAATGAATATGAGTTAAGTAGATGTGCATTTAAGATTGTATAGGAGTGAAAAATCGGAAAAGAAGTGTTCACAATCCAAAATGTAATTGAATGCATGTTAAATAGAAAGATTAACATCATGCCTTGGTTAGAATGTTAAAAGAAAGTGAAAGAAAAGCAAAAAAAGAAGTTTTGAAAAGGTTAGGTTGGTTAAAGTTAAAATTAGTGAGTTAGTGAAAAATGGGTTAAAGTAAGAGGCATAATGAAAATAGTCCAAGTAACAAGTAATCACAGGTAGAAGCTATAAGTAACTCATATCCAAACAAGTAAAACAGTTTGATGATGATTCAAATAGAGATAGAGAAAGCAAAAATAGGAATCAAACATCAAGATTGCAGTTTAGGAACCAGAAAATCAAAAGGGATAAGAAAGCCTGCCTTGGCATTCATGGAATGGTTTGGTTAAAGCAGTGGAGAACAGAGTTCAAAATTCCAAAACCAAAACATGAATGAAAGTTAAAAACAGTTTACAGAAATTTGGGCAGCATTCCGGCTAAAATTGGATTTTTTTGGAAAATAAACAGCAATCAAACAGTTCATATGAATTAAAAAAAATCAAGCTGCAGTTACATATAATGAATATAAACATGAAAATTCAGTGTAAAGAGCAGCAATATACAAGAAATACAACATATGAACAAGATCACAGCAACATCAGATTTGCAAATTTGATAAAATAGAAACATGAACAATGCAAGTAAACAGACCTAAATCCACTAACCACATCCTAGACTACCTAACAACCTAAAATCCAGTACAACATGCATATCTAACTAGCCTAAACGTGAACATAAACAGAAAAATAAGAATAACTACGAATGGATAAAAGAGATTGCGTGTTGCGGAACCTGGAAGGCCGAATAAGGAGAATAGGCAGAAAGGTGGCTGGGGTGGTGGGCACGGCGGCGCGGCTGTTCGGGGCAGGGGGAATAGAGGGTAATGGGGGTAGGGGAAGGGAGGGGGGAGAAAGGGGTGGTGTTGCTGGTGGAAGGGGGGTTGCGGTTGGGACGGTTGGCGGTGGTGGGTGGTGGTGCGGAGGGGAGCAGTGGCGGAGGAGGAGGGAGAAAGAAGAAAGAGGAAGAAAGAAGGGGGAATGAGGGAGGGGGGTTAGGTGGCGGCGGCGTCTGGGTGGTCGGCGGTGTCTGGGTGGTGACGCGGTGGTGGCTGGGTGGTGGTTGTGGTTTGGAGGAGGAGAGAAGGAAGGGGGTGGGGTTCAGGGGGGGCGCGAGAATAGGGTTTCGCGTGACCTGGGGAGTTATAATTTGAATCCACGCGGCCGCGTGGGGCACGCGGTCACGTGGCTGGAGCGAAAAAGGTGGTTGACGCGATCGCGCGGAGGGCAAAAAGAGTAAATGACGCGATCGCATGGGCATGCGATCGCGTCGCTGGAATTTGTGCTAAACGCACGAATCCAGCGTCGTTTCAGCGCAACTCTCTGTCTCCTTTGGGGGTGTTCGTGCAATCCATGCGACGCGGTCGCGTCGCTGACGCGATCACGTGGGCCATTTGTGCAAAACGCACAGTGGCCGCACGATTCCAGCCTAACTTTCTGGACGTTGGATGTTTATGCCGATCTCTAGGTCACGCGGCCGCGTGGATGACGCGGTCGCGTGGGAAGTGTAGTTCGCCATTTGACGCGATCGCATGGGTGATGCGGTCGCGTCGCGCACCCTTTTTTTTTTTACGCATGAAAAATGCAGAATGCAATGATTAATGTGAATGCTATGCATGATCCCAGGTTTAATAAAATAAAATAAAACTCAAAAACAAAACTAAATAAAATTAAAAGTGTAAAAAGAACGATCACACCATGGTGGGTTGTCTCCTACCTAGCACTTTTAGTTAAAGTCCTTAAGTTGGACATTGGAAGGGCTTCCTGTTATGGTGGCTTGTGTTTAAATTCATCCAGAAATCTCCACCAATGCTTGGAATGCCAATAGCCTCCGGGGTCCCAAACTAGGCATGTAAAGCTTCTGAACAGCTTCAAACAGATTGTCAGGCTCCCAGGGTGACGAATGTCAGAATAGATTCCAGGATCCCAAGCCTTGTTTTTAGATCCGCCTCCGTCTTGATCTACATGTTTCCATCCGGGCGGTTTAGAAAGTAGATTCTCACCATGGTAACCAAACGTTTTCCGTGATCCATTCGATTGAACATGATACCAATCCGTGCACTTCAAGTTGAAGCGTGGAACCTTATTGAACCTTGTGCACTAGCTCTGAGCACGAGCCATTTCCCTATTACTCTTAAAGCCGCAGAGAGCTCTAAGCTGGCCATCTGTTTCAAGCAAACCATATTCAAGTGAAAAAGTAAAGTTAAAGGTTAAGGATTGTACCCACTTGAAGCTTGTATTAGGTGGTAATGGCCTTGGGATAGGTGTTTCCAGTGGTTCTGTAAGTTCTGCTCCCTGGTAATCTTCTGTGAATTCCTCCACTTCTTTGCAAGGGTCTTCAAACGCATCATCACCCTGGTCAAAGTCTTCTATGTCTTCCTCATTACTCGAGTCATAGATTGGAGGTTGAGAGAAATCTACCTCCACATCATCTTCGTATTCACTTGGGGAAGATACTTCGATCTCAGAGAATTCACTTGCGGATGCAAGTTCATCACTAAGAAAACTTGACTTGTGACTATCATCATCAAGAGAATTTGCCTCTTGGATTATTCCGTCTGATTCTTCATAAACGATTTTCCTTGGGGATTGTGCGCTATCCTCCTTAGCATTAACTGTAATGTCCTTGACGGATTTCTCTTCAGCTCTGGATTCCCATGGAGGTTCAGCATCTCCTAGATCTTCAACCAACTCTTCTTCTTGTACAATGACAGCTTCTTCTACTTGTTCTAATACAAACTCATTCTCTGTCTTGTCCACTGGCATTTCTAGTATCTCCTTCATGCTACGCTCTTCATTAGATTGTCCACATGGGGCAGTGGTTGGTCCTTGAATGCTCGAACGTCTAGAAGCTAATTGCTTTACTGCCTGCTCCAGTTGATGAAGGGTTGTTTGAAGTTGATTTACTGTTTCCTTGAGGTGAACTTCTGATTCTCGGGGTGATAGACTTGGATACGGCACAGGGGGAAGTGGTGGTGTTCGGGAGTGACTGGATTGGAACTGGGGGAGATGAGAATCATACGGTGGTAAATGGTGAAAAGGAGCTTGTGAGTGTGGTGGTATAAAGTTGCGTTGAGAAGTTGGCCTATAAGCACAGGGTGGGGGCTTGTTGGTAAATACAAGGTTGTCTACCATGTCTATTTGCTTGATATGCATTGTTAAACGGTCTTTGTCCATGATATCTTGGAGGGTGTTGTTGCCTAGAGGGTTGATCAGATCCTCTTGGCTCCATCCATCTTTGATTGCTCTGACCTTGATGCATGTTCCTATTATAACTTTCATTCCTTTCAACAACATTAGAACCAAACTCAAAGCGAAAGGGGTGAGAATTCATAGTAGCTAAAAGAAATAAAGAGGGGAAAAAGAAAGACAACTAAACAAGTAAAAAGAAAAATATTTACAATAACCAATAATAAGGCACACGATTGCAGTTCCCCGGCAACGGCGCCATTATGACGAACGTGATTTTTGCCAGTAAATAATGTCATAAAAACAGTCGCGTTGTAGATATAGTTTCTAAACCAACAAAAATCCCTTTCGTGCAAACGTTTTGGGTGTCACAAGTAACAAACCCCTTTTTAAATTGTTAACCGAAGTATTCAAACCTCGGGTCGTCTTCTCAAGGAACTACAGGGAAGTATGTTCTTATTATTGGCTATAAAGATTGTAAATCGGGGTTTAGAGGATGAGAAGCAAGTGATTTAAATGACAAATAAAGTAAATGAAGAACAAGTAATTTAAATAGCAAGTAAATAAAATAAATGACTGTAAATAAGCTTTTGGCAAGGTATGAGAAATTAGAGGTCCTATCCTAGCTATCCTTATCAAAGATGATGATAATTGAATCTTAATTCCGCTTTGTTAACCTTTACTAAAGTAAAGGAAGGTCAAGGGATTAATTAATTGATCTTCGAATCCTATTTATTTCCTAAGAAAAGATTGGGATTATTGAAGCTCAAATTAACAAAGATAACAATTGTCAAGCATGTTTGAGTTTGATAGCTCCTGAGTTACTGATTTCTTAACCAAGACCAAAAGGGGGAAAAATAAATCTATCGAAATAAAAATGCCTTCAGATTGGGAATGACAATAACATAAATAAAAGAAAGCGATATTAAACTGAAATACCTCAAATAACATTAATTCAAAATAGTAATCTGTAACATGGGAGTATTCATAAATTCAATTATAAAAGTAAACAAGCAACTAAAGCAATGAATAAAAGTAAAAGGGAAGCTTAAAGTAAAGGAATATTAAAACCTGGGATCGAGAGTTACTCCTAAAGAGAGAAGTCCTAAATCCTAATCCTAAAGAGAGAGAGAATCTCTCTCTAAACTAAATCTAAATCATGAAAACTAAACTGAAGTGGTTTCTTTTTTTTTTTTTAATGAATGCATTCCCTCACTTCATAACCTCTGGTCTATGCCTTCTGGACTTGGATTTGGGCCAAAAAAGGCTTCAAAAATCGCTGGGAGCATTTTCTGTAATTTCTGGTGCGTGGCCTCTGTCACACGTCCGCATGGGTCACGCGGTCGCGTCATTTGGAGCTTTTCTTGCCACGCGGTCGCGTCAGTCATGCGACCGCGTCATGTGCGTTCTGCTTAAGGCGCGCGGTTGCGTCAGTCATGCGGCCGCGTCGCTGTTGATTCGCGCTTGGCACGTGTCCGCGTCGCCCATGCGATCGCGTGGATGCCTATTTCTTCAGAAACTCCATTTTGTGCTTTCCTTCCATTTTTGTATGTTTTCTTTCCATCCTTTAAGTCATTCCTGCCTTAGAAGATCTGAAACTACTCAACACACTAGTCACGACATCGAATGGAATTAAAGGTGATTAAAATAATTAATTTAAAAGCATAGGAAACATGTTTTTCACATACATCACATAATAAGGAAGGGAAAGTGAAACCATGCAATTAACATGAATAAGTTGGTGAAGGATTGAATAAATCACTCAAACTAAGCACAAAATATATCATAAAATATGGGTTTATCAACCACCCATCTGATTAATCTTGGTTTGGAGTTCTGCTTGGTTAGAAGGTACTTCAAGGCAGCATGATCATTATAAATAATAACCTTAGAACCAAGTAAACAGGACCTAAACTTATCAACAGCATACACAACAGCTAATAATTCCTTTTCTGTAGTTGTGTAATTCTTTTGGGCATCATTTAACACACAACTGGCATAGTAAATGACATGTACAAGCTTACCATTCCTCTGTCCTAAAATAGCTCCTATAGCAAAGTCACTGGCATCACACATAAATTCAAATGGCAAATCCCAGTCAGGGGGAGCTATAATGGGGGCAGAGGTAAGGTTTGCTTTCAGAGTTTCAAAAGTATGCAGACAATCAGAATCAAAGACAAAAGGAACATCAGCAACCAACAGGTTGCTTAAAGGTTTAGCAATTTTAGAAAAATCCTTTATAAATCTTCTATAAAATCCTGCATGACCTAAGAAACTCCTGACTGCCTTAACATTAGCTGGTGGTGGTAATTTTTCAATTACCTCCACCTTTGCTCTATCAACCTCAATTCCCTTATTTGAAATCCGGTGTCCAAGAACAATACCTTCTGTAACCATAAAATGACATTTTTTACCAATTTAAAATAAGGTTTGATTCTTGACACCATTTCAAGATAAGAGATAAATGCTTAAGGCATGATTCAAAAGAATTACCAAAAATAGAAAAGTCATCCATAAATACCTCAATGAACTTTTTAACCATATCAGAAAAATTGAAAGCATACATCTCTAAAAAGTTGCTGGAGCATTGCAAAGTCCAAAATGCATTCTCCTGTAGGCAAATACTCCAAAGGGGCATGTGAATGCTATCTTCTCTTGATCTTGAGGGTCCACTGTAATTTGATTATATCCAGAATATCCATCTAGAAAACAGTAAAAAGTATGACTAGCTAACCTCTCAAGCATCTGATCAATGAAAAGCAGGGGGAAATGATCCTTCCTGGTAGCAGTGTTGAGCTTCTTGTAGTCTATACACATTCTCCATCCTGTGACTATTCTTGTAGGAATAAGCTCATTCTCTTCATTCTTGATCACTATCATCCCTCCTTTCTTGGGAATTACCTGCACAGGACTTACCCAAAGACTGTCAGAAATAGGGTAAATAATACCTGTTTCCCATAGTTTTATTACCTCTTTTTAGACCACCTCTTTCATAGTTGGACTGAGTCTCCTTTGTGGTTGCACAACTGGTTTAGCATCATCTTCAAGGAGGATCTTGTGCATGTACTTGGTTGGACTAATCCCCTTCAAGTCACTAATGGTCCACCCAAGAGCTATTTTATGGCTCCTGAGCACTGAAATAAGCGCCTCTTCCTCTTCAGGCTTCAGGGAAGAGCTAATAATCACTGGATAGGAATCATTTTCATCCAAGAACACATATTTCAGAGAAGAAGGTAAAGGTTTGAGCTCAAGTTTGGGGGCTTCCTCCTCTGCTTTAGGTGTGTGAACCATAGCCTTCTGGGGTGGTGAATCATCAACTTCAACTAACTCATATTCAAACATAGGATCCAGAATGTCATCAAGTACCTCAGCTTGCAATACTTCTTGAATAAGTGGTTCAACAACATCAATTCTCATACACCCTTCAGAATTATTAGGGTGCTTGAGAGCTTCAAAAACATTAAGGACCACTTGTTCTTCATTGACCCTTATGGTTAATTTACCCTTTTGCACATCAATCAGAGCTCTACCTGTAGCTAAAAAGGGTCTACCATGAATAATAGAGGATTTTACATCCTCTTCCATGTCTAATATAACAAAATCAGCAGGAAAAATAAAGGGTCCTACTTTCACAAGTAAATCCTCAACACCCACAGGTAATTTAATAGAAAGGTCAGCAAGTTGAAGAGAAATACGAGTGGGTTTTACCTCCTCAATTTGAAGCTTTTTTATCACTGAAAGTGGCATGAGATTGATGCTAACTCCAATATCACATAAAGCTCTCTGAATGTTGACATCTCACAAAACTCCCTGGATCTTACATTTTCTCAGACAGTTTATGTTGAATAATAGCACTGCATTCTTTGGTTAACACCACGGTTTCTTGCTCCTTCCAATTCCTCTTGTTAGTCAACAATTCTTTCATAAATTTAGCATAAAGGGGCATTTGCTCAAGAGCCTCTACAAAAGGAATGTTGATCCGTAGCTTCTTGAATACATCTAAAAATTTAGAGAACTGCTTTTCTTTGGAAGCCTTCTGAAGTCTCTGAGGATATGGCATTTTGGCTTGTATTCAGGAGCCTTTGGCAATGTAGGATATTAATGAGCGGATAATTTATACGCTTTTTGCAATTATTTTTAGTAGGATCTAGTTACTTTTAGGGATGTTTTTATTAGTTTTTATGTTAAATTCATATTTTTGGACTTTACTATGAGTTTGTGTGTTTTTCTGTGTTTTCAGGTATTTTCTGGCTGAAATTGAGGGACTTGAGCAAAAATCAGATTCAGAGGTTGAAGAAGGACTGCTGATGTTGTTGGATTCTGACCTCCCTACACTCAAAGTAGATTTTATGGAGCTACAGAACTCCAAATGGCGTGCTCTCAACGGCGTTGGAAAGTAGACATCCACGGCTTTCCAGCAATATATAATAGTCTATACTTTGCCCGAGTTTAAATGATGCAAAAGGGCGTTGAACGCCAGTTCTACGCTGCAGTCTGGAGTTAAACGCCAGAAACACGTCACGAACCAGAGTTGAACGCCAAAAACACGTTACAACATGGCGTTCAACTCCAAAAGAAGCTTCTGCACGTGTAAACTTCAAGCTCAGCCCAAGCACACACCAAGTGGGCCCCGGAAGTGGATTTATGCATCAATTACTTACTTCTGTAAACCCTAGTAACTAGTTTAGTATAAATAGGACTTTTTACTATTGTATTAGACATCTCGGGACGTCTAGTTCTTAGATCATGGGGGCTGGCCATTCGGCCATGCCTGAACCTTTCACTTATGTATTTTTCAACGGTAGAGTTTCTACACACCATAGATTAAGGTGTGGAGCTCTGCTGTTCCTTAAAGATTAATGCAAAGCACTATTGTTTTTCTATTCAATTCAACTTATTCCGCTTCTAAGATATTCATTCGCACTTCAATATGATGGATGTGATGATCGTGACAGTCATCATCATTCTCAACTTATGAACGCGTGCCTGACAACCACTTCCGTTCTACCTTAGATTGAATGGATATCTCTTGGATATCTAACACAGGGGACCGAGTCCGAGTTATTAGTGTCTTCGTGGTATAAGTTAGAACCCATGGATGGCCATTCCTGAGATCTGGAAAGCCTAAACCTTGTCTGTGGTATTCCGAGTAGGATCTGGGAAGGGATGGCTATGACGCGCTTCAAACTCGCGAGTGCTGGGCATAGTGACAAACGCAAAAGGATCAATGGATCCTATTCCAGTATGATCGAGAACCGACAGATGATTAGCCGTGCTGTGACAGAGCATTTGGACCTTTTTCACAGAGAGGATGGGATGTAGCCATTGACAACGGTGATGCCCTACATAAAGCTTGCCATGGAAAGGAGTAGGATTGATTGGATAAAGACAGCAGGAAAGCAGAGATCAGAGGAACGAAAGCATCTCTATACGCTTATCTGAAATTCTCACCACTGAATTACATAAGTATCCCTATCCTATTTTATTTTTCGTTTACTATAATCTCTTTATACATTTGAATCCGCCTGACTGAGATTTACAAGGTGACCATAGCTTGCTTCAAGCCGACAATCTCCGTGGGATCGACCCTTACTCACGTAAGGTTTATTACTTGGACGACCCAGTGCACTTGCTGGTTAGTTGTACGAAGTTGTGAAACAGATATAAGATTATGAACGTGCGTATTGAGTTTTTAGCGCTGTTACCAAGGAATGGAATGATCACGATTTTGCACACCAAGGTTTTGGCGCCGTTGTCGGGGATTGTTCGAGTTTGGACAACTGACGGTTCGTCTTGTTGCTCAGATTAGGTAACTTTATTTTAATTTTAAGTTTTTGTTTTTATTCTTTTAATTTTCGAAAAAAAAATTTCCAAAAAAATAAAATATATTTTTCTTCAGAATTTTTAAGAATGAATTCTAGTGTTTCATGAAGCATGTTGAAGCCTGGCTGGCTATAAAGCCATGTCTAAATTCATTTGGACTGAGGCTTCCAAATCATCATTACAAGAGCAAGCTAGTTGTTGCTAATCAAATTTGTTATTGTATGACTGATTTGTATCTTCTAAAGCTTGGCTGGCCATTGGCCATGTCTAGTGTTTTGGACCGGAGCTTTCATTGAAAGCTTGGCTGGCTAGTGAGCCATGTCTAATTCCTAGACTGAGGCTTTAGACTAAGAGTGCAAGATTCCTGGAATTCATATTAAAAATTTTGGAATCCTTATTTTTCTTTTTCACATTAATTTTCGAAAAATCTAAAAAAATTAGAAAATCATAAAATCAAAAATATTCTTGTGTTTCTTGTTTGAGTCTTGAGTCAATTTTAAGTTTAATGTCAATTGCATGTTTTAAATTTTGCATAAAAGTTTTGAAAAACTCATGCATTCATAGTGTTCTTCATGATCTTCAAGTTGTTCTTGGTAAGTCTTCTTGTTTGATCTTGATGTTTTCTTGTTTTGTATCTTTTGTTGTTTTTCATGTGCATTTTTGCATTCATGGTGTCTAAGCATTAAAGATTTCTAAGTTTGGTGTCTTGCATGTTTTTCTTTTCTTGAAAATTTTCAAAAATAAGTCTTGATGTTCATCTTGACATTCAAAGTGTTCTTGGTGTTCATTTTGACATTCATAGTGTTTTTGCATGCATCACATGTTTTGATCCAAAATTTTCATGCATTGAGTCTTTTTGATGTTTTTCTCTTTCATCATTAAAAATTCAAAAAAAAATATCTTTCCCTTTTTCACTCATAAATTTTCAAAAATTTGAGTTGACTTTTTCAAAACTTTTTAAAATTTAGTTGTCTCTTATGAGTCAAATCAAATTTTCAATTTAAAAATCTTATCTTTTCAAAATCTTTTTCAAAAATAAAATCTTTTTCATTTTTCTTATTTATTTTCGAAAATTTTAAAAATATTTTTCAAAAATCTTTTTCTTAATTTTATCTCATAATTTTCGAAAATATTATCAACAATTAATGTTTTGATTCAAAAATTTCAAGCTTGTTACTTTCTTGTTAAGAAAGATTCAAACTTTAAGTTCTAGAATCATATCTTGTGATTACTTGTGAGTCAAGTCATTAATTTTGATTTTAAAATTCAAATCTTTTTCAAAACTAATTTTAATCATATCTTTCTATCATATCTTTTTAAATCATATTTTTTTCAAAAAAAAATTTGATTTTAAAATATCTTTTCTAAACTTCTTATCTTATCTTTTCAAAATTGATTTTCAAATCTTTTTCAACTAACTAATTGACTTTTTGTTTGTTTCTTATCTTTTTTAAAACTACCTAACTAAACCTTCTCTCTCTTATTTTCGAAAATTCCCTCTCTCCTTTTTCAAAATTTCTTTTTAATTAATTAATTGTTTTGAATTTTAATTTTAATTTTAATTCTCCTTTAATTTTCGAAAATCATCAACTTCTTTTCAAAAATTAATTTTCAAAATTTCCTCTCCCTCATCTCCTTCTATTCATTTATTCATCTACTAACACTTCTCCTCACCTCATATCTTTGCTCCTATCCTCACCCTTGTCTTTGGATTATTCATTCTTCTTCACTCTTATTCCCTTTCTTCTTCTACTCACACAAAGGAACCTCTCTCTACTGAGGCAAAGAGGATCCCTATTATTATTTTCTGTTCCCTTCTTTTTTATATGAGCAGGAGCAAGGACAAGAACATTCTTGTTGAAGCTGATCCAGAACCTGAAAGGACTCTGAAAAGGAAACTAAGAGAAGCTAAAATATAACAATCCAGAGACAACCTTACAGGAATTTTTGAACAGGAAGAGGAGATGGTAGCCGAAAATAATAACAATGCAAGGAGGATGCTTGGTGACTTTATTGCACCTAACTCCAATTTACATGAAAGAAGCATCTCCATTCCTGCCATTGGAGCAAACAATTTTGAGCAGAAACCTCAATTAGTTTCTCTGATGCAGTAGAACTGCAAGTTTCATGGACTTCCATCTAAAGATCCTTTTCAGTTCCTAACTGAATTCTTGCAGATCTGTGATACTATTAAGACTAATGGAGTTGATCCCGAGGTCTACAGGCTTATGCTTTTCCCGTTTGCTGTAAAAGACAGAGCTAGAGTGTGGTTAGACTCTCAACCCAAAGATAGCCTGAACTCTTGGGATAAGCTGGTCACGGCTTTTTTAGCCAAGTTCTTTCCTCCTCAAAGCTCAGTAAGCTTAGAGTGGATGTTCAAACCTTCAGACAGAAAGAAGGTGAATCCCTCTATGAATCTTGGGAAAGATATAAGCAACTGACAAAAAAAGTGTCCTTCTGACATGCTTTCAGAATGGACCATCTTGGATATATTCTATGATGGTCTGTCTGAATTAGCTAAGATGTCATTGGATACTTCTGCAGGTGGATCCATTCACCTAAAGAAAACGCCTGCAGAAGCTCAAGAACTTATTGACATGGCTGCTAACAACCAGTTTATGTACACTTCTGAGAGGAATCCTGTGAGTAATGGGACGCCTCAGAAGAAGGGAGTTCTTGAAATTGATACTCTGAATGCAATATTGGCTCAAAATAAAATATTAACTCAGCAAGTCAATATGATTTCTCAGAGTCTGAATGGAATGCAAGCTGCACCCAACAGTACTCAAGAGGCATCTTCTGAAGAAGAAGCTTATGATCCTGAGAACCCTGCAATAGCAGAGGTGAATTACATGGGTGAACCCTATGGAAACACCTATAATCCCTCACGGAGAAATCACCCAAATCTCTCATGGAAGGATCAACAAAAGCCTCAACAAGGCTTTAATAATGGTGGAAGAAACAGGTTTAGCAATAGCAAGCCTTTTCCATCATCCACTCAGCAAAAGACAGAGAGTTCTGAGCAGAATCCATCTAGCTTGGCAAATATAGTCTCTGATCTATCTAAGGCCACTCTAAGTTTCATGAATGAAATAAGGTCCTCCATTAGAAATTTAGAAGCACAAGTGGGCCAGCTGAGTAAAAGAATCACTGAAACCCCTCCTAGTACTCTCCCAAGCAATACAGAAAAGAATCCAAAAGGAGAGTGCAAGGCCATTGAATTGATTACCATGGCCGAACCTATAAGGGAGGTTGAGGACGTGAATCCCAATGAGGATGACCTCATGGGACATCTCTCAAGCAAGAAGGAGTTCCCTATTAAGGACCCAAAGGAATCTGAGGCTCATATAGAGACCATAGAGATTCCATTAAATCTCCTTATGCCCTTCATGAGCTCTGATGAGTATTCTTCTTCTGAAGAGAATGAAGATGTCACTGAAGAGCAAGTTGCCAAGTACCTTGGTGCAATCATGAAGCTGAATGCCAAATTATTTGGTAATGAGACTTGGGAAGATGAACCTCCCTTGCTCATCAATCAACTAAGTGATCTGGATCAATTGAGATTGCTTTAGAAGAAACAGGATCCTGGAAAGTTCTTAATACCTTGTACCATAGGCACTATGACCTTTGAGAAGGCTCTATGTGACCTTGGGTCAGGGATAAACCTCATGCCCCTCTCTGTAATGGAGAAATTGGGAATCTTTGAGGTGCAAGCTGCCAGAATCTCATTAGATATGGCAGACAACTTAAGAAAACAGGCTTATGGACTAGTAGAGGACATGTTAGTAAAGGTTGAAGACCTTTACATCCCTGCTGATTTCATAATCCTAGACACTGGGAAGGAAGAGGATAAATCCATCATCCTTGGAAGACCCTTCCTAGCCACAGCAAGAGCTGTGATTGATGTAGACAGAGGAGAATTGATCCTTCAACTAAATGAGGACAACCTTGTGTTTAAAACTCAAGGATCTCTTTCTGCAACAATGGAGAGGAAGCATGAAAAGCTTCTCTCAGTACAGAGTCAACTAAAGCCCCCACAGTCAAACTATAAGTTTGGTGTTGAACTCCCATATCCAAACTCTAAGTTTGGTGTTGGGAGTCTATAAAATTGACCTGATCACCTGTGTGGCTCCATGAGAGCCCACTGTCAAGCTATTGACATTAAAGAAGCGCTTGTTGGGAGGCAACCCAATTTTTATTTATCTAATTTTATTTTTATTTTTATTGTTCTTTCATGTTTTATTAGGTTCATGATCGTGTGGAGTCACAAAATAAATACAAAAATTAAAAACAGAATCAAAAACAACAGAAGAAAAATCACACCCTGGAGGAAGGGCTTACTGGCTTTTAAACGCCAGTAAGGAGCATCTGGCTGGCGTTCAACGCCAAAACAGAGCATGGAGCTGGCGCTGAACGCCAGAAACAAGCATGAAGCTGGCGTTCAACGCCAGAAATATGCTGCATATGGGCGTTGAACGCCCAGAACAAGCATCACTTCGGCGTCTAAATGCCAGAAATGCATGCAAAGGCATTTTACATGCCTAATTGGTGCAGGGATGTAAAACCTTGACACCTCAGGATCTGTGGACCCCACAGGATCACCTCAGGATCTGTGGACCCCACAGGATCCCCACATACCTCCACTCACCTTTCCTCCTCATAATCCTATATCACCCTATCTCTCTCCATTCACAGTCATCCCTTCTGTTTTCCATTCACCACTCACATCCATACACCCCACCTACCTTCAAAATTCAAAATCTCTTTCCCACCCAAGCCCACCCATATAGCCGAATACACACATCCCTCCATCTCCTCCATATCTCCTTCTTCTTCTACTATTCTTTCTTCTTTTGCTCGAGGGCGAGCAACATTCTAAGTTTGGTGTGGTAAAAGCATAGCTCTTTTATTTTTCCATAACCATTGATGGCACCTAAGGATAGAGAAACCTCTAGAAAGAGGAAAAGGAAGACAAAAGCTTCTACCTCTGAGTCATAGGAGATGGAGAGATTCATCTCAAGGGTTTATAGCTTAGTGGTAGAACGTTTGACTGCAAATCAAGAGATCCCTGGGATACCTCAGGGGATACATTTTCCTCCACACAATTATTGGGAACAACTAAGGGTGGAACATCAAGAGCACTCAATCATCCTATATGAAATTAGAGAAGATCAAAGAGCTTTGAGGGAGGAGCAACAAAGACAAGAAAGAGACATAGAAGAGCTCAAGGACATCATTGGTTCCTAAAGAAGAGAACGCCACCATCACTAAGGTGGACTCATTCCTTGTTCTCAAATTTTCTGTTTTTCATTTTCTTTATGTTAAGTGCTTATCTATGTTAGTGTCTTATTACATGATCATTAGTATTTAGTAACTTTGTCTTAAAGTTATGAATGTCTTATGAATCCATCACCTCTCTTAAATGAAAAATGTTTTTAATTCAAAAGAACAAGAAGTACATGAGTTTTGAATTTATCCTTGAACTTAGTTTAATTATATTGATGTGGAGACAATACTTTTTGTTTTCTGAATGAATGCTTGAACAGTGCATATGTCTTTTGAAGTTGGTGTTTTAGAATGTTAAATATGTTGGCTCTTGAAAGAATGATGACAAGGAGACATGTTATTTGATAATCTAAAGAATCATAAAAATGATTCTTGAAGCAAGAAAAAGCAGTGAATACAAAGCTTGCAGAAAAAAATGGCAAAAAAAAAATAGAAAAAGAAAAAGCAAGCAGAAAAAGCCAAAAGCTCTTAAAACCAAAAGGCAAGAGCAAAAAGCCAATAACCCTTAAAACCAAAAGGCAAGGGTAAATAAAAAGGATCCAAGGCTTTGAGCATCAGTGGATAGGAGGGCCTAAAGGAATAAAATCCTGGCCTAAGCGGCTAAACCAAGCTGTCCCTAACCATGTGCTTGTGGCGTGAAGGTGTCAAGTGAAAACTTGAGACTGAGCGGTTAAAGTCAAGGTCCAAAGCAAAAAAAGAGTGTGCTTAAGAACCCTGGACACCTCTAATTGGGGACTTTAGCAAAGTTGAGTCACAATCTGAAAAGGTTCACCCAGTTATGTGTCTGTGGCATTTATGTATCCGGTGGTAATACTGGAAAACAAAGTGCTTAGGGCCACAGCCAAGACTCATAAAGTAGCTGTGTTCAAGAATCAACATACTGAACTAGGAGAATCAATAACACTATCTAAACTCTGAGTTCCTATAGATGTCAATCATTCTGAACCTCAATGGATAAAGTGAGATGCCAAAACTATTCAAGAGGCAAAAAGCTACAAGTCCCGCTCATCTGATTGGGGCTATATTTCATTGATATTTTGGAATTTATAGTATATTCTCTTCTTTTTATCTTATTTGAATTTCAGTTGCTTGGGGACAAGCAACAATTTAAGTTTGGTGTTGTGATGAGCGGATAATTTATACGCTTTTTGGCATTGTTTTTAGTATGTTTTTAGTAGGATCTAGTTACTTTTAGGGATGTTTTTATTAGTTTTTATGTTAAATTCATATTTCTGGACTTTACTATGAGTTTGTGTGTTTTTCTGTGATTTCAGATATTTTCTGGTTGAAATTGAGGGACTTGAGCAAAAATCATATTCAGAGGTTGAAGAAGGACTGCTGATGCTGTTGGATTCTGACTCCCTACACTCAAAGTGGATTTTCTAGAGCTACAGAACTCCAAATGACGCGCTCTCACCGGCGTTGGAAAGTAGACATCCAGGGCTTTCCAGAAATATATAATAGTCCATACTTTTCCCGGGTTTAGACGACGCAAAAGGGCGTTGAACGCCAGTTTTATGCTGCAGTCTGGAGTTAAACGCCAGAAACACGTCACGAACCAGAGTTGAACGCCAAAAAGATGTTACAACTTGGCGTTCAACTCCAAAAGAAGCCTCTGCACGTGTAAACTTTAAGCTCAGCCCAAGCACATGATGACAAGTCATCCTAGCCTATTTTAGCTAGTCTTTTTCTTTAGTTTTCATTAGAATTATGCACTTTCTTGAGCTACAAGCAAGCTAATTGAGTAGATTTTCATGTTTCCCTTGATTGAACCAACCATATATGAATTTATGCCATTTCATGAGGTTTTATGCTATATTTGTTGCATATTATGAAAGAATGAATATCTCATGATTTTGAGCATAGCTTTGATAAGTTTGGTTGATTAATGATAGGTGAAGAAAGCTTGGAGAAAGGTTGAAGCGAAGAGGAATGGCTAGAAGTGAAGAGAGGACAATGGAATATGTGAAATTGAACCAGGAGGCATGAAGTTAGCCCCAACGTTAGCCCCCTAACTTGGAGGCTAACGTTAGGCATGAAGATTACTCCCTGGGCTCCCCACGTTTGAGCCAACGTTAGCCCCCTAACTTGGAGGCTAACGTTGGCAAGAGAAACTTCTTCCTTGGGCACCAACGTTTGCGCCAACGTTAGACCCCTAACTTGGGGGCTAACGTTGGCACATGAACATTCAAGGAAGAGGCAAAAGTTAGCCCTAACGTTAGCCCCCTAACTTGGAGGCTAACGTTGGAACTAGAGAGTTTCTCCCCTGGGCACCAACGTTTGCGCCAACGTTAGCCCCCTAACTTGGAGGCTAACATTGGCACATAAATTACAAAGGGGGAAGGGCCAACGTTTGCGCCAACGTTAGCCCCCTAACTTGGAGGCTAACGTTGGCGCCACTAGCATATAAGCAAGGCCAACGTTAGGGTCAAAGTTAGACCCCTAACGTTGGCACCAACGTGCATACCAGTAAATTTTGCTTGCTGCTATGAAAGGTTGGAGCCAAAGTTAGGCCCCTAACTTTGGCTCAAACTTTAGGTCCAACTTTGGCTAACCTCAAACCCGGTTCAATTGGTTCACTTTGGTTCTTCTTCAAACTTCAAGAGCAATCAACCAAGGCCTCTTTCAACCCAATTCCACCAAGAACAAAGGCCCAACTCAAGGCTTGAAGATCATTTTTGGAAAGTGTATAAATAGGATAGAATTCAAGTTATTAAGGGAGCTTTCCTTTTAGAATTTTCATAATAGTTTTCGGAGAGCTTTTGAACTTGAGTGAACTTTAATTTCTTTGTTTTCATTGCTTTTAATTTCATTTTACTTTTGTCTTGGATCTTGGATTGGAGAATAGAAGAAATTCTGTTTCAATCTCAATCTTGGATCTCTCTGTTTCTTTACTGTTAATTGAATTGGCATTTCCGTTTCTGTTACTTGATCTTCATCTCTTTTCTTTGCAATTTACAATTTCCTGGCAATTGTTCTTGTTGGATCTAGGAAGGCATTGAGATCTAGACTTGGTTTTCTAGTCTCTGGGTCCTGAGATCTAAGTTTCCATTTCAATTCCCTGTTTACTGCTTCTTATGTTCATTTACTTTTCTGCTTTATTTCCGGTTCAATCCCAATTCCCTTTTACTCTTCTGTTTGATGCAATCTAATTTTTCCTTGTTTAATTTCTGCAAATCCACATCCCAATCCCCTTTACATTTCAAGCAATTTACATTCCTTGCACTTTAAGATTCCGCAATTTACATTTCTTGCACTTTAAGTTTCTGTCATTTAATTTCTTGTTCTTTAAGTTTTAGCAATTTATTTCTTGTTCTCTTTACTTCAATGCAATTTAATTCTGCAAGTCACAAAACCATCAACCAAATCTTGATTCGCTTGACTAAATCAACCACTAAACTAAAATTGCTCAATCCTTCAATCCCTGTGGGATCGACCTCACTCCCGTGAGTTTTTATTACTTGATGCGACCCGGTGCACTTGCCGGTTAGATTGTGATGTTTTGGAAGAAATTTATTTTTCACCAAAATATCTCATCAAGTTTTTGGCGCCGTTGCCGGGGATTGATTAGATTGGCAATGATTAAGTGAAGTGGTAATCTAGATCAAGCACTTTTTCTTTAATTTTTGATTAACCCACTAACTGTTTGAATATTTGCTTGAACTAAATTTCATTCTAGCAATAGATTGAAGTGATCTTGCTGGTGTTTCTTTTGTCTTGTTTGTATGTCAGATACAAGGAGATCCGTTCCTGTTTTATCTGAAGCTGATCAGAGAACTCTTAGAAGGATAAGAAGAGCCGAAAGAGGGAAAAATATTGTTGGAGAAGAAGAATCTGAGGAAGAATACCACGAGATGGAAGGAGATACATCTAATCCAGGAGGAGGAGTTAATAATCAACCACAACAAAGGAGAGTATTGGCTTCCTATACCTTTGCAAATGCTAGACATTGTGGAAGCAGCATTCTCACCCCTAATGTCAATGCAAATAACTTTGAACTGAAGCCACAACTCATCACATTGGTCCAAAACAACTGCTCATTTGGGGGAGGACCATTGGAGGATCCAAATCAACATCTATCTACCTTCTTAAGGATCTGTGACACTGTCAAATCCAATGGCGTGAATCCTGAAACCTACAAGCTTCTGCTGTTCCCGTTCTCATTAAGGGATAAGGCTGCACAATGGCTTGAAACTTTTCCCCAAGGAAGTATCACTAGTTGGGATGACTTGGTGACTAAATTTCTAGCCAAATTCTATCCACCCCAAAGAGTCATCAGGCTGAAAACCGAGGTGCAGACATTCACACAATTAGATGCCGAATCCTTGTATGAAGCATGGGAGAGGTATAAAGCCTTAATCAGAAAGTGTCCTTCAGAGATGTTCATTGAATGGGACGTGCTGCAAAATTTCTATGAAGGTCTGACATTGAAATCTCAGGAGGCCTTAGATCATTCTGCTGGAGGTTCACTACAACTGATGAAAACTGCTGAGGAAGCTCAGAATCTTGTGGACATGGTGGCCAACAACCAATATTTCTTCGCTCACCAAAGAAGCCGCCAACCATCACAAAGGAGAGGAGTAATGGAGCTAGAAGGAGTGGATTCAATCCTAGCTCAAAACAAGATGATGCAGCAGCAAATTCAACAACAATTTGAGCAAATGGCCAAGAGGATTGATAGTCTCCAAGTTGCAGCAGTTAACACTAGCCAACCATCAACCACATGGGGACAGAGTGAAGAAACTCAAGAAGAACAACAACAAGAGCAAGTGCAGTATATGCACAATCAAGGACCAAATGAAGTGTATGGTGATACATACAATCCATCCTGGAAAAACCACCCAAACCTCAGACGGGGAGATAACCATACCCAAAACCAACAACCATGGCAGAGGAACTCAAACCAACACAACCCAAGAAGCAACCAAAATCACAACCAGCAGCAGACTAACCAAAACCCCTACAGAAAACCTCAAAATAACTACCCCAACCTCAACCAATACCAATCTAATAACCAATCCACCAACTAAAATGCCTACCATCTACCACCCACATCTCATAACCCACCTCAAATATCACCTGAAGCCCAACGAATCACTCACTTGGAGACCATGATAGACAAAATGTTGAAACACCAAGAAATGGTAGCCAAGAATCAGGAAGCCTCTATGAAGAGCCTAGAGAGACAGATGGGGCAACTCTCCAAGCAAGTATCTGTTGAGAGACCTTCAAACTCACTGCCCAGTGACACAATTCCAAATCCCAAGGAAGAATGCAAGGCAATACAATTAAGGAGTGGAAGAGCATTGATAAGCAACAATGACACTACAAGGAAGCAAGCAGAGAACATCAAAGAACCAACGGAGGATGAGAAGCAAACAAAGGCAGATGAGGCTAATAAGCAAGTTGTGATGCCAAACAAAGGCACTGAGAAACTCAAAGAGAAGGACAACCAGCCACATAGCTCAAAGGAAGTAGCTCAGGGGCAGCAGCAAATAGGAAAAAGCATCACACCTCCACTACCATATCCTCAGAGGTTCAACAAAGAGGTTAAAGACCAGCATTTTCACAAATTCCTTGAAATTTTTAAGAAGCTGGAAATCAATATTCCCTTGGCTGAAGCACTTGAACAGATGCCTCTATATTCCAAGTTTCTGAAGGATCTTATCAACAAGAAAAGAAGCTGGGATGAGAAAGAAACCATAATGATTGCTGAGGAATGCAGGGCCTTGATTCAAAGGGGGCTTCCTCCCAAGCTTGAGGACCCAGGAAGCTTCCTGTTGCCTTGCACCATTGGGAAATTGACAATCACTAAAGCAATGTGTGATCTCGGAGCAAGTATTAACTTAATATCATCCTCCTTGGTGAAAAAGCTGCATATAGAGGAGGTCAAACCAACACAAATGTCTCTGGAGCTGGTAGACAAGTCAATGGTATATCCCAAGGGTATAATTGAAAATCTTTTGGTCAAGGTGGACAGTTTTATATACCCTGCTGATTTTGTGGTTCTAGAATCAAACAATGAGGATGGTGACTCTGTTATACTGGGAAGGCCATTCTTGGCCACTGCTAGAGCTATCATAGACGTAGAGGAAGGGGAATTAACTCTCAGGATGCATGACCAGAGCATCACTCTGAAGGTATTACCAGAGGCACAATTCAGCAAGGAGAAGAAAGACTATATGAAGAGTGATCAGGAAAGTCACAGCAACATCCCAATGCTAAGGACTGTGCAGACTGATGAAAAAGCCCAAAAAGATGTTAGAGTACTGGCCACTGAGAAGAGAGGTCCCCAAGGAAAGCCTACAGCCAGAAAAGAAAGATCAACAAAAGGAAAGATGAAGCGCAGGAACAAAGCAAAAAGGGGCTGGAAGAATAGAAAGATTCCAACAGAGGGGCTTTCTAAAGGTGACAAAGTGCAACTGATATATCAACAGCTGGAGGCAAATCAACAAACCGAGAATTACTACACTGTCAGCAACATACTATCATTAGAACATGCTGAAATTGAACACCAGAGAACAAAGAAGAGGATCACGGTCAGGGGAGACAAATTGAGGCCCTACAAGCACCAACCACCATAAAAGAAAGCCTCAATGTCAAGCTAGTGACAATAAAAGAGCGCTCCATGGGAGGCAACCCATGATTTAAGATTCATGTCATTTTAAATTCAATAAGTTATGATCACTTGATGCATGAATTCTTTTTTTACGAACGTGTCCATTTATTGCATGCACTATTTTGAAACATATGCTAAGTTTGGTGTGTCTTCAAGCACACTTAACCAATATTACAAAGGATTTTGTTTCACATGCTTAAAATGTTTTGATAGAGCATATGGCCGAACACTAAGTTTGGTGTCCACATAGCTTCATGAAAATTTGAAACTCATGCATCAATAATCATACATGTGTTATTTTCCAAAACCTTATAAATAGAAAAATTCTTATTCGATAATGAAGGCATTAACTGTGATGTATCCTTTGACAAAAAAAAAACAAGTTTGGTGTTCATCAAACCTTGATGCACCGATTTAAGGATACAATTAATCCTTCATGAAAAAAAAAAGAGAGAAAAAGAAAGTATGATGAAAACAATTCTTATGAACATTTAACATTTGGACTTCACCAATTGGAGGAAGAAACTCATTTTCTTTATACATTACAAAATACTAAGTTTGGTGTCCTCCAAAGAGAGTGTCACGGTTCACATGAGATAAGAATTGATGGTTCACATATTTTTATTAAAAAGAACAATAGTGCTACGGTTGGATAAGACTAATGTATGTTGTCTTGTTGTGATGACTAGGAGGTCAAAGAATCTTCAATGAAAAAGACAAGACAAAGGAAAGCATAGCATAAGGACAAAATCCTATCACATGCTTCAAGGAAGAAATCTGCCACTCCTTGAGAATGATCACGGCAAAGGCAAGGGAAGGAGCAAATTTTGTCTTCATTCATCCTCACATGCATACCTTTGATCTCCATAGTGTCTAATTGCATCCTAGCCCTTCATTGCTCATTTAAAAGCATACCACCTTCAAGCCATGCACATAACCGAATCACTCCTCAACATAACAAGCCTTGTGCAACCTTTCTTCTACTCTAAACTCTAACCACTTAAACTTCTCTTCATAACTTCTTGTCATAGCAAGTCTGGACCTCATCTCTTTTTCCTCCAAACACACATCAAACTCTCCAACATTCTTCACATCCCCTCTCAACCAACCAAGTAATCATGGCATCTTCCTCAAGAACCAAACGACGAAAAGGAAAAGATCCAATAGTAGAGGAAGAAACACATGAGTATGACCAATGGAGGTTCAAGTCTTGGTCTCATCAAATGCAAATTCAATGGATGAACAAGAAAAGAATCTATCCTGAAATTCCATTCATGTTGCCGGATGATGGATGTCAAGAAATAAAGAACAAAATCCGGAAGAGGAGATGGGAGGAACTTACATCACCAGCCACCCGAGTTAATACCAATATCATAAGAGAGTTCTATGCAAATGTCCCAAGGATTGACATGCGTGAACCCCCAACGTACAAGAGCTATGTGCGTGGGGTGGAAGTAGACTTTAGCCCGGAGGCAATCAAGAAAGTCTTGAAACTAAAGTCAGTTCGCTTTGATGAACCGGGATACCAACAAAGATTGACTGAGGATCAAGATTATGAGGAGATTGCAAGAGACATTTGTTTTGAGAACTCAGAATGGGAAGGAGACAACAAGAACAGATACAAGTTCCTGAAGAGATGTAACCTCATTCCGGAAGCAAAAGGATGGTATGAATTGATGAAAAGATCAATTCTGGGGACAGTGAACACCTCAGAAGTTAACAGGGAGAGAGCCTTAATGCTGCATTGTATCATGGTGGGTGGAGAAATAAGAGTTCATGAGATCCTTGCAAGAGACATTCAAAAGATAGCTGAAAAGAATTCGGCCGGATCTTGGTTGTACTATCCGAGCACCATTTGGAAGTTGTGTGCAAAGGCTAAAGTTCCATTGGAAGAAGAGAATCCAATGTGGTTAAGCCAAGGCATGCCCATAACTATTGAACGAATGATGATGCCCCTTGAAGCACATCAAGGCCGAAGACCACATGGAGGAAGGGAAAGAGAAGAGCCAATGGAAGAAGATGAGCCACACATAGAAGAAGAGCCACAAGAGGAGGAGGAGCAGCCACACTTTTTCCCACATGGCAATATGGATATGACTCAAATGCAAGAAGCAATAGGGAGGTTGTCTCAACAGTACACGAGAATCCAAGCAAGGCAAGAGGAATATCATTCTCTGTACATGCAAAACCAACAAGCACAAGAAGAAAGAGAGCTAAGAATAATAAACAAACAAAATGAATTCGAGTCAAGATTCCTTGTGATGCAAGAAGAACATGCCTTTCAATCTCATGAATCTTTTGGGAAGTTGGAACAAATGCAAGCTGAAAGTTTGAAGGCTTTCAAGGAGTTCACAACACTCCAAGAAGCAAGGTATGAAGTGCAAGCCGATTACAATGTCAATAGCCAAATCAAACTAAACTATATTGGAGAACATATGCACAACATGGATCCGGCATTCCCAACTTTTGATGAATTTTTTAAAATGAGAAGTGAGGTAGAAGTAAACAGGGCTATGAGACTTGAAGATAGAGTGGAGGAGGCTATGAATAATGCTGGCTTTTGGCAAGATCAACAGGCACCAAACAAGGATGGTGGGAACACTAGCAGCCAAGTGTATGAAAGGAGAAAGAAGAGGCATGACAAATGAAAGGTGGACTTGCTCCTTGTTCAAAGAAAAAAATCATGCATTCTATCTGTTCTAAGTTGTCTTTGCATTTCTAAGTAGTCCTCTTTAATTAAAAGTCTTTGCATTGTGTTTGTTTCTTTCAAAATAAGTAGGCTAGTTTTTATGTTTGCTTGTGTGTTCATTTTCACTTAACAAGAAGCATGTGTTGTCCCCTGCATCTTTTAATTCAATAAAAGAACAGTTTGAATGTGAAGTAAAATAGTCTCTGTTAGTTAGAAGTAGAATAAAAGTAAGTGGTGGTATGTGTGTGATTGTATAATAGCTCACTTTGAATGAATAAAGAGCTAGGATATCTCCTTCTAAGTAAAGAGTGGCCTACTGTCTATGAATCTCAATTGAATTAAATTCCTTGGTTAGAAAGAAAAACAAAAAGAAGGAAAGAACAAAGAGAGCCAAAAAGTGGCAAAACAAAAGAAAAACAAAAAGAAACAAAGCTGGACACCAATAGCTTGAACCTTAAAATAT
Organism: Arachis ipaensis; assembly: GCF_059453495.1. Classification (NCBI taxonomy): domain Eukaryota; kingdom Viridiplantae; phylum Streptophyta; class Magnoliopsida; order Fabales; family Fabaceae; genus Arachis; species Arachis ipaensis. The sequence goes on from NC_142444.1 coordinate 84,781,317, forward strand.
ATGCCTGTGATGTCTTTGTACTAGGATCTGCTTGGATTAGTAAGCTCTTAGGAGTGCCTCAACACTTGGTGACTTGGGTTAACTAACCCGGGATCATCAGCTGAAAGTCCACTATCAAGAGCAACCTAACTACAAGGCATTTAGTAGCCCAAAGAGGTGCTGGGCATCAATGTTTTAAGAAGGAATGTGAGCCAAGTGTCTATGGTGAATAATGTGTCAAGTATAAAGAAAAGAAAATGAACTTGCTACACATGACACTCAAATAAAGCTTTTGAATAAAGTAATAGCCAAGGATAAAGGAATAATGAGAGGTCATAGCAGTATGTCACTTGAAGCTTGAAGGAGACTTTCTAGGCCTAGGAGTCAATAAGAAGTGAGTATTTGCATATCCACATAAAACCCCATGAACTATCAATAATACTCTGCTAGCATGAACTTCCTCTTCCATTTCATTCTTTCTTCTAAATAATTCATTTCTTGCTTGGGGACAAGCAAGCTTTAAGTTTGGTGTTGTGATGACAAGTCATCCTAGCCTATTTTAGCTAGTCTTTTTCTTTAGTTTTCATTAGAATTATGCACTTTCTTGAGCTACAAGCAAGCTAATTGAGTAGATTTTCATGTTTCCCTTGATTGAACCAACCATATATGAATTTATGCCATTTCATGAGGTTTTATGCTATATTTGTTGCATATTATGAAAGAATGAATATCTCATGATTTTGAGCATAGCTTTGATAAGTTTGGTTGATTAATGATAGGTGAAGAAAGCTTGGAGAAAGGTTGAAGCGAAGAGGAATGGCTAGAAGTGAAGAGAGGACAATGGAATAAGTGAAATTGAACCAGGAGGCATGAAGTTAGCCCCAACGTTAGCCCCCTAACTTGGAGGCTAACGTTAGGCATGAAGATTACTCCCTGGGCTCCCCACGTTTGAGCCAACGTTAGCCCCCTAACTTGGAGGCTAACGTTGGCAAGAGAAACTTCTTCCCTGGGCACCAACGTTTGCGCCAACGTTAGACCCCTAACTTGGGGGCTAACGTTGGCACATGAACATTCAAGGAAGAGGCAAAAGTTAGCCCCAACGTTAGCCCCCTAACTTGGAGGCTAACGTTGGAACTTGAGAGTTTCTCCCCTGGGCACCAACGTTTGCGCCAACGTTAGCCCCCTAACTTGGAGGCTAACGTTGGCACATAAATTACAAAGAGGGAAGGGCCAACGTTTGCGCCAACGTTAGCCCCCTAACTTGGAGGCTAACGTTGGCGCCACTAGCATATAAGCAAGGCCAACGTTAGGGTCAAAGTTAGACCCCTAACGTTGGCACCAACGTGCATACCAGTAAATTTTGCTTGCTGCTATGAAAAGTTGGAGCCAAAGTTAGGCCCCTAACTTTGGCTCAAACTTTAGGTCCAACTTTGGCTAACCTCAAACCCGGTTCAATTGGTTCACTTTGGTTCTTCTTCAAACTTCAAGAGCAATCAACCAAGGCCTCTTTCAACCCAATTCCACCAAGAACAAAGGCCCAACTCAAGGCTTGAAGATCATTTTTGGAAAGTGTATAAATAGGATAGAATTCAAGTTATTAAGGGAGCTTTCCTTTTAGAATTTTCATAATAGTTTTCGGAGAGCTTTTGAACTTGAGTGAACTTTAATTTCTTTGTTTCCATTGCTTTTAATTTCATTTTACTTTTGTCTTGGATCTTGGATTGGAGAATAGAAGAAATTCTGTTTCAATCTCAATCTTGGATCTCTCTGTTTCTTTACTATTAATTGAATTGGCATTTCCGTTTCTGTTACTTGATCTTCATCTCTTTTCTTTGCAATTTACAATTTCCTGGCAATTGTTCTTGTTGGATCTAGGAAGGCATTGAGATCTAGACTTGGTTTTCTAGTCTCTGGGTCCTGAGATCTAAGTTTCCATTTCAATTCCCTGTTTACTGCTTCTTATGTTCATTTACTTTTCTGCTTTATTTCCGGTTCAATCCCAATTCCCTTTTACTCTTCTGTTTGATGCAATCTAATTTTTCCTTGTTTAATTTCTGCAAATCCACATCCCAATCCCCTTTACATTTCAAGCAATTTACATTCCTTGCACTTTAAGATTCCGCAATTTACATTTCTTGCACTTTAAGTTTCTGTCATTTAATTTCTTGTTCTTTAAGTTTTAGCAATTTATTTCTTGTTCTCTTTACTTCAATGCAATTTAATTCTGCAAGTCACAAAACCATCAACCAAATCTTGATTCGCTTGACTAAATCAACCACTAAACTAAAATTGCTCAATCCTTCAATCCCTGTGGGATCGACCTCACTCCCGTGAGTTTTTATTACTTGATGCGACCCGGTGCACTTGCCGGTTAGATTGTGATGTTTTGGAAGAAATTTATTTTCACCAAAATATCTCATCAGCACACACCAAGTGGTCCCCGGAAGTGGATTTATGCATCAATTACTTACTTCTGTAAACCCTAGTAACTAGTTTAGTATAAATAGGACTTTTTACTATTGTATTAGACATTTCGGGACGTCTAGTTCTTAGATCATGGGGGCTGGCCATTCGGCCATGCCTGAACCTTTCACTTATGTATTTTTCAACGGTAGAGTTTCTACACACCATAGATTAAGGTGTGGAGCTCTGCTGTTCCTCAAAGATTAATGCAAAGTACTATTGTTTTTCTATTCAATTCAACTTATTCCGCTTCTAAGATATTCATTCGCACTTCAATATGATGGATGTGATGATCGTGACAGTCATCATCATTCTCAACTTATGAACGCGTGCCTGAAAACCACTTCCGTTCTACCTTAGATTAAATGGATATCTCTTGGATATCTAATACAGGGGACCGAGTCCGAGTTATTAGTGTCTTCGTGGTATAAGTTAGAACCCATGGATGGCCATTCCTGAGATCCGGAAAGTCTAAACCTTGTCTGTGGTATTCCGAGTAGGATCTGGGAAGGGATGGCTATGACGAGCTTCAAACTCGCGAGTGCTGGGCATAGTGACAGAGGCAAAAGGATCAATGGATCCTATTCCAGTATGATCGAGAACCGACAGATGATTAGCCGTGCCGTGACAGAGCATTTGGACCTTTTTCACAGAGAGGATGGGATGTAGCCATTGACAACGGTGATGCCCTACATAAAGCTTGCCATGGAAAGGAGTAGGATTGATTGGATGAAGACAGCAGGAAAGCAGAGATCAGAGGAACGAAAGCATCTCTATACGCTTATCTGAAATTCTCACCACTGAATTACATAAGTATCCATATCCTATTTTAATTTTCGTTCACTATAATCTCTTTATACATTTGAATCCGCCTGACTGAGATTTACAAGGTGACCATAGCTTGCTTCAAGCCGACAATCTCCGTAGAATCGACCCTTACTCACGTAAGGTTTATTACTTGGACGATCCAGTGCACTTGCTGGTTAGTTGTACGAAGTTGTGAAACAGATATAAGATTATGAACGTGCATATTGAGTTTTTAGCACCGTTACCAAGGAATGGAATGATCACGATTTCGCACACCAGATATGTGTCAAGAGAGTCAGGGAATGGGTTGTCTGCTCGCTTTGGAGGGACGTGCTCCACTTCTTCCTTCTTCTCCTCTGGAGCTTTTTTTTCAACTAGCTCTTCATTGGCCCTTGTCTTAGAGCCAGCTATTTTACCGCTTCTTAATTTAATAACCTTGCAATCTTCTCTTGGGTTCACCACTGTGTCACCTGGAAATGTACTTGCAGAACTCTCAGGTATTTGCTTGCTCAGTTGGCCCATTTGCACCTCTAAGTTTCTAATGGAGGCTCTGGTTTCCTGCATAAAACTCCTCATCATCTCCCAATTAAAATCTTCTTGGGATTTAGAGTTTTCCAGCTGAGGTGGTTGTTGCTGCTGATACTGAAATTGGCGGTTATTGTGATTGTTCTGTTGGAAGCCACCCTGAGAATTATTGTTGAAATTCTGAGGTCTCTGAGGTTAGTCCCTCCACCCAAAATTAGGGTGATTTCTCCACCCCTGATTGTATGTCTTAGAATATGGATCATTGTTGGGATTTCTAGGACCACTCCCCATATAATTGTCCTGTTCAGAAGAACATTGAGCATAGTCATAATTATAATTTTGCACAAAATTACCTGTCATGTCATAAGAGACTTCTTCAGTTTGATTTTGGGTGTTGATAGCTGAGACTTGCATGCCACCCATCTGTTGAGTAAGTAGACTTTTTTGCTAAGACATAAGCTTATTCTGAGCAAGAAGAGCATTAAGAGCTTCTAATTCCATAACACTCTTCTTCTGAGGAGCCTCAGAGTTCACAGGATTCCAGTTAGATGAGTACAAATATTGGTTACTTGCAACCAATTCAATCAGTTCAATAGTCTCCTCCGGTGTCTTCTTCTTGTGCAATGAACCACCTGCAGAATTATCTAAGCACATCTTGGACATTTCACCCAAGCCTTTATAAAAGATATCTAGTTGGGTCCATTTAGAGAACATGTCCGGAGGGCATTGCCTAATAAGTAGCTTGTACCTCTCCCAAGTTTCATAAAGAGTTTCACTATCCCTCTGCCTGAAGGTCTGAACTTCCACCCTAAGCTTAGTCAGCTTCTTTGGTGGGGAAAATTTAGTAAGAAACTCAGTAACAACCTTGTCCCAAGTATTCAAATTCTCCTTGGGCTGGGAATCTATCCATAGCTTTGCTCCATCCCTCAGAGCAAACAAGAAGAGCATGAGTTTGTACACCTCTGGGGTCACTCCATTTGTATTCACAGTATCAGAAATCTGCAGAAAATTAGAAATAAATTGATTTGGGCCTTCGTGGGGAAGACCATGATACTGGAAATTTTGTTGCACCAGGGTGACCAATTGTGGCTTCAACTCAAAGTTGTTCGCAGTTATAGGAGGCACCACAATGCTTTTTCCATAAAGATCTGCAGTAGGGGCAGAGTAAGAGCCAAGCACTCTCCTTTGTTCTTCATTCCCATTCGGATTTGCCACATTGGCATTAACAGCATTATTGTGATCCATGGTGGATTCTGCAGCCTTGCAAAGTCTTGCTTGTTGTAAACGTCGCCTACAAGTCCTTTCAGGTTCTGGATCAAAGTCTAACAGAAGTTTCTTGTCTCTGTTCCTGCGCATAAACAAACAGAATAACAAGAAAAGATGGGATTCTCTACGTCAGAGTGCAGAGAAGTCCTAGTGAGGTATCTTGTGTAAAATAATAAAATAAAAATAATAAATAAAATAAGTAAATAAATTTCGAAAATGATAACTGAAATTGGATAGAAATTTTCAAAAATTAACAAGAAAAATAAATAAGAAAATTAAAATAAAATTAACTAGGTGACACCAAACTTAATTTCAGAAATTAAGGAGAAAAAATATTAGTGCTATTTATTTAAAAAAAAATTTGAAAATACTAAGCAGAAAATAATAAAAAAATTAAAACTAAAACACCTAATCTAAGCAATCAAACAACTGATAATTGTTAATCACTATCAATCCCCGGCAGCAGCGCCAAAAACTTGGTTGCGGTAATTTCTAACCACAGACTAACCGGAAAGTGCACCGGGTCGTTCCAAGTAATACCTCAGGTGAGTGAGGGTCGATTGACGATCGGTTTTTCTATCGGTAAAGAAATATAAAAATATGATCGTCAAAATGGCGCCGTTGCCAGGGAACTGCAAACGTGTGCCTTATTACTAGTTATTGTAAATATTTTTCTTTTATTTGTTTATTTGTTTATGTTTTTCCCTTTTATTTCTATTAGCTACTATGAATTCTCACCCCTCTCGCTTTGAGTTTGGTTCTAAATCTGTTGAAAGGAGTGGAAGCTACAACATGAATATGCATCCAGGTCTAAGCAATCAAAGATGGATGGAGCCAAGAGGCCTTGATCAACCCTTTAGGCAACAACACCCTCCAAGATATCGTGGGCAAGGACCACTCTACAATGCATACCAAGCTCATAGACATGGTGGACCCCCTTGTAATTACCAGCAAGCCCCACCCTGTGTTTATAGACCATCCTCTCAATGTAGCTTTGAACCACCACACTCACAAGCTCCTTTTCACCATTCACCACCGTATGACCCTTATCCACCACAATTCCAATCCAATTACTCCCAAGAACTACCACATTCTTATTTTGAACCCTCTTCCCCAACCAATGAACCCTCACACCCACCCCAACCTCCAATGAATGACAAACTTCGTGTTCTTCTTCAAGGGCAAGCGAGGATGCAAAAGGGCGTATTGGAACTCACTACTGCCTTAACCGAGGTAGTAAGTTTAATAGCTTCCCAACATCTGAGCGCTCAAAATACTCGCATGGCTGCATGTGGAGAATCAAAAGAAGAGCGTAGCATGAAGGAGACACTAGAAACTTCGGTAGACAATGAGGAGCATGGCTTTGTATTGGAACAAGTGGAGGAAGCCATGATAGTTGTAGATGAAGAAATGGTTGAAGATTTAGGAGAGGCTGAACCTCCATGGGAATCAAGAGCTGTAAAGGATTCTGCTGAGAAGTTAGAAATTGATGCCAAAGAGGGCAGTGCACAACCTCCAAAGCATATACCTTGTGAAAAATTGGACGGAACAGACCAAGAAGTTGATTCCATAGGTAGTGATGATCATGAATCAAGCTCTCCTAATCACGAACTCACATCCGCAACTGAACTCCTTGAGCCTGAAGAATCTTACCCAAGTGAATACGAAGATAATGTCGAGGTAGATTTCTCTCAACCTCCAATGTATGACTTGAGTGACGAGGAAGACATAGAAGACTTTGATCAGGACGCAGTTGCAGTTGAAAAATTTTGTAAAGAAGTGGAGGAATTCACAGAAGAATACAAGGGAGTAGAACTTACAGATCCACTGGAAACACCTGTCCCAAGGCCATTACCACCTAATACAAGCTTCAAGTGGGTACAATCCTTAACCTTTATCTTTACTTTTCCACTTGAATATGGTTTTCTTGAAACAGATAGCCAGCTTAGAGCTCTCTGCGTCTTTAAGAGTAAGAGGGAAATGGCTCGTACTCAGAGCTGGTGTAGAAGGTTCAATAAGGTTCCGCGCTTCGATTCGAAGTGCAAGGATCGGTATCAAGTTCAATTGAATGGGTCTCGGAAGACGTTTGGTCATCTTGGTGAGGATACAATTTCTAAACCGCCCGGATCAAAGAATATGGATCAAGACAACGGCGGATTTAAAAGCAAAGTTTGGGATCCTGGAATCTATTCTGACATTCGTCACCCCGGGAGCCTGAGAACCTGTTTAAGCTGCTCAAAAACTTTACATGCCTAGTTTGGAACCCCAGAGGTTGTTGGCATTCCAAACATTGGTGGAGATTTCTGGATGAATTTAAGCACAAGCCACCATAATAGGAAGCTCTTCAAATGTCCAACTTAACGACTTTAACTTAAAGTGCTAGGTGAGAGACAACCCACCATGGTATGATCGTTCCTGTTTCAGTTTTATTTCGTTTTGTTTATTTTTATATTGTTTTATTTTCATTGAACCTGGATATTATTCGTAGCATTTGCATTAGCATTGCATACTGCATAATTGCATAATTGCATAAAAAAAAATGCACACGATGCGTAAGCGTCGCTCACGCGTCCGCGTCACAAGTGCATTAGGAAGAAAAGGAAAGTGAACAGAAAGTCACGCGAAAGCGTGGCTGGAGGCGTGCCTTTGGCATGAATTGTTCCACGCGACCGCGTCACTAACGCGTTCGCGTCAGTTGCGAAAAACACCTCCCACGCATCCGCGTCACTCACGCGAACGCGTGATCTAGAAATCGGCGTAAAAATTCAACGCCCAGAAATCTGGGCTGGAATCGTGCGGCTGGTGTGCGTTTAGCAACAAACGGGCCATGCGTTCGCGTCCGTGACGCGGACGCGTCACTTGCAAAACACTCATCCCATGCGAAAGCATGAGCGACGCATCCACGTCGCATGGATATTATGGCCCCCTAAATGAAGACAGAGAGTTGCGCTGAAACGACGCTGGAAGTGTGCGTCTAGCACAAATTTCAGCGACGCGGTCACGTGCTTCACGCGACCACGTCATCCATCTTTTATCCATTCCACGCGATCGCGTCAACCACACGATCGCGTCAACCCCATTTCATCCTAGTCACACGATCGCATGCCCCACGCGGTGGATTCAAATCCACTAACCCCCAGTCACGTGAACCCTAACCTCATTGCGCCCCCCATACCCCCTTCCCCTTCCCTTCTCTGCAACTCCCTCCTCAGCAAACCATTACCACCGCCAACCACCTCCGACGACCGCACTACCCCCAACCACCCAGAACCACCGCGGCACCCACCCCCCTCCTTCTTCTTCTTCTTTCTCTTATTCCCTCCACCACTGCTGCCCCCCCACCGCGGCCAGCCACCACCACCACGCCACCAGCGCCGCCTTCTATTCCAACCCCCTCCAACCCACAACCCTCGCCGCCCCTCCCACCATCACAACCCCTCACCCAACCCAAACCCCACCCTCCAACCTAACCTGCTCCACCACCGCGCCGCCCTGTTCCGCCACCGCACCGCCGTGCCCCCTCCCAGCACCGCCACTTCACCACCACCATCTCTCTGATCCCTACCTTAGTTCATACGCATACCAGGTTCCACCGAATGCCACTTTTCTTTCATTCGTAGTTTGTTGCATATTTTTCAGTTTATGTTCAAAATTAGGCTAGTTAGAGATGCATGTTTGTAGTGGATTCTAGGTGGTTAGGTAGCTAGGATGTGGTTAGTAGATTTAGGCCTGTTAATTATGCCGTACTTATTGCTTGTTTGACCTATTTCGCAATTTTGGTCTGGATGTGATGTTAATACTGTTCATATGTTGTTTTTCACTGTTTCCTGCTGCTGTTACACTGCTCTTTCTTGTTCATATTACTTATGTGTATTTGCAGCATTATTTTACCTTATATGAACTGTTCTGCTTGCTGTTTATTACCCGGGAACATCCAATTATAGCCGGAATGCTGCCTAATTTTCTGCAAATTGTTTCATTTTTACATTCAGGAATTGGTCTTGGCAATTTTCAATTTTGCACTACTTAGCTACAACTAAACCAATTCGTGAATGCACGGGCCAGCATTCTCTTTCCTTTTAATTTCCCGGTTCATAAATTGCACTTTTGATGATTCGATTTTAATTTTTACTATTTCTATATCTATATGAATCATTATCACCCTGTTATCTGATGACAAGTCATCTTAGCCTAGTTTCACTAGCCTTTTTCTTTTGTTTTCATTTGAATTATGCACTTTCTTGAGCCATAAGCAAGCCAATTGGGTAGATTTTCATGCTTCCTTTGATTTAATCAACCATAGATGAATTAATGCAATTTCATGAGGTTTTATGCTATAATTGTCACATATTATGAAAGAATGAATATCTCTTGATTTTGAGCATAGCTTTGATGTGTTTGGTTGATTAATGATAGGTGAAGAAAGCTTGGAGAAAGGTTGAAGCAAGAAGGAATGGCTAGGAGGAAGAGAGGACAAAAAGTTTGAGCAAAAGTTTGCCTCAAACTTTAGCTCAAACTTTTGGATTAATTGAAAATGAACCAGGGAGCAAAAAGATTGACCAAAAGTTTGCCTCAAACTTTTGGGCAAACTTTTGGGCAAAAAGCTGGAGCAAAAGTTTGCCTCAAACTTTTGTGCAAACTTTTGGGCAAAAAGCTTGAGCAAAAGTTTGCCTCAAACTTTTTGGCAAACTTTTGGCATCACAAATCAACACCCTGGAGAGCAAAAGTTTGCGCCAACGTTAGCCTCAAACTTTTTGGCAAACGTTGGCGCATGAACAACACACCCTGGAGAGCAAAAGTTTGCGCCAACGTTTGCCTCTAACTTTTTGGCAAACGTTGGCGCCATGAGTGTGCAAGGGGAGGCCAACGTTGGAGCAAAAGTTAGATCCCAAACTTTTGCCCCAACGTTGGTATGAGCAAAAGAGGGTGGCTGATGTGAAAAGTTGGAGTAAAAGTTTGCCTCAAACTTTTACTCAAACTTTTACTCAAGCTTTCATGATTCCAAACCCGGTTCAATTCGGTTCTTCTCCAAACTCCAAGAGCAATCAACCAAGGCCTCTATCAACCCAATTCCATCAAGAGCAAAGGCCCAATTGAAGGCTTGAAGACCATTTGAAGAAAGTGTATAAATAGCATAGGATTTAAGTTTTTAGGGAGCTTTTCTTTTCGGTTTGATTAGTGCACTTAGTAGAGAGCTCATTTTACATTCTAGCATTGTTGTTTTAATTCAAGAGAATTGGGGAGGAGAATTGATCTCTCTTCTTCCTTGTTCTTGCCCAGCACTCTTTAATTTCCTTGCTTCGGATCCTAGGTGGAGAATTGAAGAACTTCTGTTTCAATCTCACCTTGGGGATCTTGTTTAATTTTCTGCTTAATTGAATTTCAGTTTCTGTTACTTGCTCTCTCATCTACTTTCTCTGCAATTTACATTTCCTTTGCAATTACTCTTGTTGGATCTAGGAACGCATTGGGATCTAGACTTGGTTATCTAGTCTCTTGGGTCCTGAGATCTGAATTCCAATTTTACATCCTCTGTTTAATGCTTTTCATGCTCATTTACAATTCTGTTTTTAGATCCGGTTCAATCCGAGTTATCTTCTACTTCTCTGTTCGTTGCAATTTACTTTTTCTTGTTTAAATTCTGCAAATCCAATTCCCAATTCCCTTTACAATTCAAGCCATTTACATTTCTTGCTCTTTAAGATTCTGCAATTTACATTTCTTGCGTTCTAAGTTTCTGCCATTTAATTTCTTGTTCTTTAAGATTCAGCACTTTAAATTTCAGTTCTCTTTACTTTCATGCAATTTACCCACTCCCTTTACTTTCTCTGCAATTTAAATTCTGCAAATCACAAATCTCTCAACCAAACCTTGATTCGCTTGACTAAATCAACCACTAAACTAAAATTGCTCAATCCTTCAATCCCTGTGGGATCGACCTCACTCCCGTGAGTTATTATTACTTGATGCGACCCGGTGCACTTGCCGGTGAGTTTTGTGTCGGATCATTTTCCGCTACATCAAGTTTTTGGCGCCGTTGCCGGGGATTGATTAGATTGACAATGATTAAGTAAAGTGGAGACCTAGATCAAGCACATTTTCTTTTCTGTTTCTTTAACTTTTGACTAACACGCTAACTGTTTGAATTTTTGCCTAAGCTAACCAATATTTCACTTCAGCCATGGATTGAAGTGTTATTGCTTTTCTGGTATTGTGTGATTCTTGTGTTTTGCTTGTATGTTAGATACAAGAAGAGAGATCTCTACCTTTCATGAAACTGACGAAAGAATCCCCCGAAGGCTAAGAAGAGAAGTAAGAGAAAAAAATGTTGCTGGAGAGGAAGAATCAGATGAAGAATATCATGAATTGGAGGAACATTCAACAAATCCAACAAATCCACCAGTGAGAATGGCCAACAACAATGGTCAACCCCAGAGGAGAGTCTTGGCTTCATATACATTTGCTAATCCAAGGCATTGTGGGAGTAGCATCCTTACCCCAAATATCGATGCAAATAACTTTGAATTGAAGCCCCAACTCATCACCTTGGTGCAGAACAACTGTTCTTATGGAGGAGGCCCCTTGGAAGATCCAAACCAGCACCTATCCACCTTCCTGAGGATGTGTAACACAGTAAAGACCAATGGTGTACATCCTGACAGTTACAAATTGTTGTTGTTTCCATTTTCCCTGAGGGACAAAGCCACTCAATGGTTGGAGTCATTTCCAAGAGAAAGCATCAACAATTGGGAGGATCTAGTGAGCAAGTTCTTAGCAAAGTTTTATCCTCCTCAAAGGATCATCAGGCTCAAAACAGAGGTTCAAACATTTACTCAGATGGAGGGAGAGTCATTGTATGAAGCATGGGAGAGATACAAAGCTTTACTCAGGAAATGTCCACCAAAGATGTTTAATGAATGGGATAAACTCCAAAATTTCTATGAAGGACTGACAATGAAAGCTCAAGAGGCACTTGACTATTCAGCAGGAGGCTCAATGCAACTCATGAAGACAGCTGAAGAAGCTCAGAACCTCATTGACATGGTGGCTAACAACCAATATTTCTTTGGCCATCAGAGACAACGCCAACCATCACTAAGGAAAGGAATGTTAGAAATGGAAGGGGTTGACACCCTCCTAGCTCAAAACAAGATAATGCAACAGCAGATTCAAGAACAATTTGAGCAGATGGCTAAAAAGATTGATAGTTTACAAGTTGCAGCAGTGAATACAAGCCAACCATCAACCACATGGGGACAAAATGAAGAAAACCAAGAAAACCAGCAGCAGGAACAACCTCAATATATGCACAACCAAGGCTCAGGCCAAAATGAGGTTTATGGTGATACCTACAATCCATCCTGGAAGAACCATCTAAATCTCAGATGGGGAGATAACCACACCCACAGCCAGCAACCGTGGCAGAAAAACTTAAACCAAAACAACTCAAGAAACACAACTTACTCAAACCACGACCAGCAAAACACTAATAATAATCAATACAAAAAACCACAAAATACATATCAACCACCCCACCACAATCTACAAACTCATCAAAATAGCATTTCCGTACCAACATCTAACCCCCAAAACTACCACACTACCCCTACAAATAACTTCCAGCAACCACATTCCACCCCCATCATACCACCAATAGACCATCATGAAAGTAGAATTTCAAGTCTTGAGGTAGCCATACAAGCAATTGCTCAGTCCACTCAAAGCTTGGTCAAAGTGCAAGAGAGAAATGAAGCTACCATGAAGAGCCTTGAACGACAAGTGGGACAATTGGCCAAACAAGCTGAACGGCCAACCAATGTTCTCCCAAGTGATACAATCTCCAATCCAAAGGACAAAGGAAAAGCTACAAAGTGGGAGGAGTGCAAAGCAATCATAGTGGGAAGTGAAAAGACTAGGGAGAAGGAAGCCATCAATCAAGAAGAACACAACAGAGAATTTCCACAAAAAGAGACAGAAGAGAGAAGTGAAAAAGATCAAGAAATCAAGAATGCAAAAAGCTCAAAGAGAGATAAGGACATCCTTGAAACACAACTACAAGAGAAGAAGGAAGGGGTAAAACCACATATCCCCAAACTTCCATACCCTCAGAGGTTCAAAAAAGAGAATGAGGATAAGCAATACTCAAAGTTCCTGGACATATTCAAGACTCTCAGCATCAATATTCCTTTCTTAGAAGCACATGAACAGATGCCATTATATGCCAAATTTATGAAAGAAGTACTCACAAAGAAAAGATCCCTGAAGGAAGGACAGATTGTTGAGATGACAAAGGAATGTAGTGCTATCCTCCAAAGAGAGTTACCAGAGAAGAAAGATGATCCTGGGAGTTTTTACATACCTTGCACCATAGGAAACATAACAATTGAGAAGTCATTTTGTGACCTCGGTGCAGGTATAAACTTGATGCCTTTGTCTCTAATGAGGAAACTTCAAATTTCTGAGCTGAAGTCCACACGAATAGTTCTCCAAATGGCTGACAAATCCATTAAGCAAGCACTGGGAGTTGTGGAGAATGTGTTGGTAAAAGTGAGAAAATTCTTTCTCCCAGCTGATTTTGTCATCCTGGATATGGATGAAGACCCTAACACTCCCATCATCCTGGGGAGGCCTTTCCTGGCTATGGGCAGAGCATTGATAGATGTTGAAAAAGGAGAATTGTTGCTGAGAGTGCCTGATGAGCACCTAGAATTCCATGTTTTTAAAACCCTGCATGAGCCCACTCAAGAAGAAGATTGTATGAAGGATAAGGCCAGGGATCAAAGCTTGAAGGAGACATTCAATGAGTTAACTCCAAGACTTCTAAATCCATGCTTGAAAGAAGTAGAGATGGTGCAACAGACCAAAGAAATCAAGGAGGAACTAGATCCAAAACCCCCAGATGAGAACCTCACATTCCAGATAAAGAACCACCAAGGCATGAATCACCTCCTAAGAAAGAAGAGAAGAAGAAGAGGCCAAAAGGGTGGAAAAACAAGAAAATCCCCACTGAAGGCTTTTCACCAGGGGATAAAGTAGTGTTAAACACACAACCAATGAAGATGTCTCCACAATTATTTGAATATTACACTGTGAACCGGGTCCTTTCACTTGAACACTTAGAGATCATCAAAGAGGAGACTGGAAGGAAGTTCACAGTAAGAGGAGAAAAGTTGAGGCACTATGATTTTCAGCCCCCATGATCAAAGAATGAAGGATGTCAAGCTAGTGACAATAAAAGAGTGCTTGTTGGGAGGCAACCCAACCTGAGGTAGTTCTTTTTTTTCATAGCTAGTTCAATAAAAACGTTAAGTAGATTCACCTGTATTGTAAGGAGCTAAGTTTGGTATTGCACACCAAAATAATTTAAGGGAGAATGAAGGATTCTAAGTTTGGTGTTCCACCGAAATCTCATTTACAAACACATTCTCACCTTCTGCATAAAGGGCTGCTAGCTCCAAGCAATCAGATGAATCATTTAATCATTGTCTGTTTCTAGTTTTTAGTTTTATTGCCTTTAGCAAAGACACAAGGATTTCACATGTGGTTAACTTGATGCATCAGAGGCAGTGGCAAGAGACTAAGTTTGGTGTTCACACACCAAAGTAAGTTCAAAAGCCTATAAGAAAGTCTTGCACACTAACCAATTACCTAAGGGCTTGAGAAGCAAGCAACTTTTGAGAATTGTGCAGGGAATTCACCACCATTTGAAGACACTATACATCATAACTCAAAAGGGCACAGCAGAAGGAAGGACAAAGGAACTGCAAACCAATAGGTTGTATCTACACTTAACTCTTGCTGTTGAAAAATGCTTTGACTTGTGTCTTGCTAAAGTGTTCATCTAGTACAAGTAGAATCACTCTTAAAATAAGTAAGCTAGTCTATGTGTGTGCTTGTGTGTTTACTTTCACTGAACAAAAAGCATGCTTTGTCCCCTGCATTTTCAATTCAATAAAAGAAATGTTTGAATGTGAAGTGAGATAGTTCTCTGTTAGATAGAAGTACAATAAAAGTAAGTGGTGGTGTGTGTGTGTGATTGTATAATAGCTCACTTTAGTGAATAAAAGAACTAGGATGTCTCCTTCTAAGTATAAAGTGGCCTACTGTCTATGAATCTCAATCAAATAAAAGTCCTTGGTAAGACAGAAAAACAAAAAGAAAAAAAAAAGGGGGGAGAAAAAGAAATAGCCAAAGAGTGGCAGAACAAAAGAAAAACAAAAAGAAACAAAGCTGGACACCAATAGCTTGAACCTTAGAATATATGCCTGTGGTGTCTTTGTATTAGGATCTGCTTGGATTATTAAGCTCTTTGGAGTGCATCAACACTTGATGACTTGGGTTAACTAACCCGGGATCATCAGGTGAAAGTCCACTATCAAGAGCAACCTAACTACAAGGCATTTAGTAGCCCAAAGAGGTGCTGGGCATCAATGTTCTAAGAAGGAATGTGAGCCAAGTGTCTATAGTGAATAATGTGTCAAGTATAAAGAAAAGGAAATGAACTTGCTACACATGACACTCAAATAAAGCTTATGAACAAAATAATAGCCAATGATAAAGAAATAATGAGAGGTCATAGCAGTATGTTACTTGAAGCTTGAAGGAGACTTTCTAGGCTTAAGAGTCAATAAGAGGTGAGTGTTTACATATCCACATAAAACCCCATGAACTACCAATAACACTCTACTAGCATGAACATCCTCTTCCATTTCATTCTTTCTTCTCAATAAATCATTTCTTGCTTGGGGACAAGCAAGCTTTAAGTTTGGTGTTGTGATGACAAGTCATCTAGCCTAGTTTCACTAGCCTTTTTCTTTTGTTTTCATTTGAATTATGCACTTTCTTGAGCCATAAGCAAGCCAATTGGGTAGATTTTCATGCTTCCTTTGATTTAATCAACCATAGATGAATTAATGCAATTTCATGAGGTTTTATGCTATAATTGTCACATATTATGAAAGAATGAATATCTCATGATTTTGAGCATAGCTTTGATGTGTTTGGTTGATTAATGATAGGTGAAGAAAGCTTGGAGAAAGGTTGAAGCAAGAAGGAATGGCTAGGAGGAAGAGAGGACAAAAAGTTTGAGCAAAAGTTTGCCTCAAACTTTAGCTCAAACTTTTGGATTAATTGAAAACGAACCAGGGAGCAAAAAGCTTGACCAAAAGTTTGCCTCAAACTTTTGGGCAAACTTTTGGGCAAAAAGCTGGAGCAAAAGTTTGCCTCAAACTTTTGTGCAAACTTTTGGGCAAAAAGCTTGAGCAAAAGTTTGCCTCAAACTTTTTGGCAAACTTTTGGCATCACAAATCAACACCCTGGAGAGCAAAAGTTTGCGCCAACGTTAGCCTCAAACTTTTTGGCAAACGTTGGCGCATGAACAACACACCCTGGAGAGCAAAAGTTTGCGCCAACGTTTGCCTCTAACTTTTTGGCAAACGTTGGCGCCATGAGTGTGCAAGGGGAGGCCAACGTTGGAGCAAAAGTTAGACCCCAAACTTTTGCCCCAACGTTGGTATCAGCAAAAGAGGGTGGCTGATGTGAAAAGTTGGAGTAAAAGTTTGCCTCAAACTTTTACTCAAACTTTTACTCAAGCTTTCATGATTCCAAACCCGGTTCAATTCGGTTCTTCTCCAAACTCCAAGAGCAATCAACCAAGGCCTCTATCAACCCAATTCCATCAAGAGCAAAGGCCCAATTGAAGGCTTGAAGACCATTTGAAGAAAATGTATAAATAGCATAGGATTTAAGTTTTTAGGGAGCTTTTCTTTTCGGTTTGATTAGTGCACTTAGTAGAGAGCTCATTTTACATTCTAGCATTGTTGTTTTAATTCAAGAGAATTGAGGAGGAGAATTGATCTCTCTTCTTCCTTGTTCTTACCCAGCACTCTTTAATTTCCTTGCTTCGGATCTTGGGTGGAGAATTGAAGAACTTCTGTTTCAATCTCACCTTGGGGATCTTGTTTAATTTTCTGCTTAATTGAATTTCAGTTTCTGTTACTTGCTCTCTCATCTACTTTCTCTGCAATTTACATTTCCTTTGCAATTACTCTTGTTGGATCTAGGAAGGCATTGGGATCTAGACTTGGTTATCTAGTCTCTTGGGTCCTGAGATCTGAATTCCAATTTTACATCCTCTGTTTAATGCTTTTCATGCTCATTTACAATTCTGTTTTTAGATCCGGTTCAATCCGAGTTATCTTCTACTTCTCAGTTCGTTGCAATTTACTTTTCCTTGTTTAAATTCTGCAAATCCAATTCCCAATTCCCTTTACAATTCAAGCCATTTACATTTCTTGCTCTTTAAGATTCTGCAATTTACATTTCTTACGTTCTAAGTTTCTGCCATTTAATTTCTTGTTCTTTAAGATTCAGCACTTTAAATTTCAGTTCTCTTTACTTTCATGCAATTTACCCACTCCCTTTACTTTCTCTGCAATTTAAATTCTGCAAATCACAAATCTCTCAACCAAACCTTGATTCGCTTGACTAAATCAACCACTAAACTAAAATTGCTCAATCCTTCAATCCCTGTGGGATCGACCTCACTCCCGTGAGTTATTATTACTTGATGCGACCCGGTGCACTTGCCGGTGAGTTTTGTGTCGGATCGTTTTCCGCTACATCATTATCCTTGCTTGAATATGAGTTGATTATTCTTTAAATTTGTGAATTTCTGGTTACCTAGGGAACATTTATCATGCCACTTACTTTAACTTTCTTTCTCCTAACTCACTACTTTCCACTTTCTAACCTCTTTTTCACTTTTAACCACTTTTAACTTTCTAACTTCTCCCTTTGCTTTTTAACTAACTCCTTCAACTTTTTAACTCATGGCATGATTATTGTTTCCCCTAATTAACAGGTATTCTACCTATATTATATTTTAGATTGTGATTTCTCATCTCATATTTTTTACTCCGAAACAATCCAAAATGTACATTTATTTAACTCATTTCATTATTCTACTGCTCTTTTGCCACTATGTGCTTATATTGCTATTATTCTATTTGCCTACTTGTTTTCCTGCTTTGTTCTTCATTTATATCCTAGAATTTCTACTTTTCAGGATGTCTGACCCTCAACGAAAAGGAAAAGGCAAGGCAACCACTGGTAAAAGGAAAAGAGGTAAATCCTCTATGTCTATCTTGGACATTATGCATGATGACTCCTGGCGGGAAAAGCACTTTACCCCGCAGGAGAAGGCTGACCAGCTCCTCCCTGCCAATGATCCGGTAAAATTTGCAAAGAGATACTGTGAGCTGAAGTATCCAGTGTTTGCCACCTCCAGGAACTTGTACCTGGAGAGAACTCTGAAAATTCCAGAAGAACTACAGCAGTACACCTCCGATAAGATAAAACAGAGAGGCTGGTTCTTCTTGGAGAGAAACTTGACAGAGGTCAATGCTTCCTGGGTCAGAGAGTTTTACTGTAACTATTTCAAGACTTCCCTGGATGCAGTGCACCTCAGAGGGAAACAGATACTGGTCACTGAGGAAGCCATTGAGGATATGCTCCACCTTCAGCCTAAGTCAGATCAGCCTGACGGTTACCAAAAGGCTGAAGAGGACATGCGCTTTATGCAGTTTGACTGGGATATGAGAGATCTGAGCGTCGCAACAAGCGACGCTACGGGCACCTCAAGTTGATGATCCGATCTGGCAGCGACATCCCCTCCGAGCCTGACACACCACTAGAGCCATCTGAGGAGGAGGCGGACAAGCATGAGGACAAGACACATGCACAGAGAGAGGCTGAGCAGGCAGGACTAGAGCAGGCCGCACCACAACATGAGAAGCCACACCAGATTCAGGCCGCAGATCCAGAGATCCCTCTCCAGTCAGCACCTCCACTGCAGCAGACAGATCCTCCTACCCTTATCCAGTCTGCAGACCTTCAGGCCACCTCAGAGACCCCAGCAGCCCATCCTTCCGGTGATGGCACTTCTTCACACCCAGCTTGAGTGAGCATCGAGGACGATGCTTTACTTTAAGTGTGGGGAGGTCGCTATCCCTGGCGTATCTTTTTGGTGAACCACTACAGATTCTTTTATCTTATTTTGTTATTTTCCTGTATTTTTATTTTTATTTTTATTTTTCAGTACTTATACATTGTTCTTTTGCTATATTTTTACTTTATTTTCGCATTTTGCACTTTAGTTCATATTTTAGACATTTAGTTTATTTTACAATTCTAAACTTATTAATTATAGAATATGTGGATTCATTAGTATAGTTTACCCTTTTAGCATATAATAGTTGGATTTAATTGAAAATAAAAGGAGTAAACTAGAAATCTTAGTAAATTAAAACAATCCACACACCTTGTATATATAGCATTACATGTTAGTTAGTTAACAACATTTCATCAAGGAACAACACTAAGATTTTAAGGGCCACCCTAAAATTTACATTGAGAATAATGGGAACTCTTAATTTTTACTTGCATGACATATATAACTGATATATGATTTTTGAGCTGGAGAACACACAGCCTGTGAGTCTTCAGCTTAATTGTATGGTTACTTTCAAACCATAATTTTCATTCCTGTGTGTTTTACCCTTCTTTTTCATTCTGATGTTCTTTACCTTGTTTTAATCTATATGTCCAATTATAGAATATAGATACATACCAAGAGATGATTGAGGCCATCATTTGAATTTTTCCCCACTTATCCCAAATTAGCCTACCTTTTACATCACCCTTGTTAGCCCCCTTGAGCTTTTTAAATCCCCTTCTGTTCTATAACCACATTACTAGCCTTAAGCAGAAAAATAAAATAAAAATCCCAAGTTGAATCCTTGGTTAGCTTAAGATAGATATTGTGTATTATTTAAGAATAGGGAATTTTATAGGAACATAGGGATGATAGAAACAAAGTAGGAATTTAAAAAGAATAAGTTGTTCCAAAAACAAAAAATTTGGGAAGCATGCTCATGTGAAATCAAAACAATTGAATTACCATGTGCATTGATTTTAAAAAAAAATTTCCAGTATTTAAATAAGGGGATACAAAAAAAAAATTTCTCCAAATGCAAAATAAAAAGAATCAATGTACATGGGATAAAATTAAATTTAATACATGAGTTTGCAATACAAAGAGGGAAAATTTGGGCAAATAGGTTAAGAAACTTTGATTTATAAAGTATGTATGTTAGGTGAGATCTTAGACTAATCAAGGATTCGCTTATTAGCTCACTTAGTCTTATACATATACCCTTACCTTTACCTTGGCCCCATTACAACCTTGAATAAGACCTCATGATTTTTGTATGTCTGTATTCTATAATTGTTGATTGGTTAGATGAAGAACGAAGTTATAGAAAGTAAGGATAGAAAAAGAATAGAGTGATTAACCCAATAAACACAAAATCCAGTGAGGGTTCAATAGCTCATCACCATATATCTCTGCTTAAATTGTTAATTGTCTTGCAAGTTTGTGAAATATTTTTTGTAAAAGTGCTTCAACATTATCTAAGGTTTGGCTATGCATATATAATTCCTTGAGGATATGAATTAATTTGACTACATGTAAGCTTTATATACAAGTGAATAATAACTAGAATTGCATGATTCATTTAGGTAGTTGCATTTAGAATTGATTGCATTGCATGAGATTGCACCACTTTAACCTTACCTTACTATTTATCTTGGATTTAGCATGAGGACATGCTATTGTTTAAGTGTGGAGAGGTTGATAAACCCATATTTAATGATATATTTTGTGCTCAATTTAAGTGATTTATTCAACCCTTCACCCACTTATTCATGTGAAATTACATGGTGTTACTTTCCCTTCCTTATTATGTGATATATGTGAAAAACATGTTTCCTATGCTTTAAAAATAATTATTTTAATTACCTTTTATTACCATTCGATGCCGTGATTTGTGTATTGAGTATTTTCAGATCTCCTAAGGCAGGAATGATTTAAAGGATGGAAAAGAAACATACAAAAATGGAATGAAAGCACAAAATGGAGTTTTTGAAGAAACTGGCAGCGACGCGAACGCATGGACGACGCAGCCGCGTGCCTAGCGCGAAAAGGTAGTGACGCGAACGTGTGACTGACGCGGACGCGTGCTTTGAGCAGAACACAGATGACGCGTACGCGTGACTGAAGTGAACGCGTGATGAGGAAAACTCCTAGATGACGCGACTGCACGACCCACGCAGACGCGTGACAGACGCCACACACCAGAAACAGCAGAAAACACTCCCAGCAATTTCTGAAACCCTCTTTGGCCCATATCCAAGTACAGAAAGCACAGATTAGAGGTTATAAAGTGGGGGAATGCATCCATTCATGAGGAGGCCTTCAATTATTCACTTTTCATGATTTAGATGTAGTTTTTAGAGAGAGGTTCTCTCCTCTCTCTTAGGTTTTAGGATTAGGATTCCTCTTAAAGGATTTAGGATTTCAACTCTTCATCAGGTACAATATTTCTTTTACTTTATATTTCTCTTTTACTTTCAGATACTTTAATGCTCTCATTTAATTACTTATGTTGTCAAATTGGCTTATGAACTCTCTATGATTAGATTGATTTTCTCTTATTAATGCAATTGAGGTATTTCAGATTTATGATTCTTATTTAGCTTTTTATATTCTTGGCTTTAATTGATTAACTGGAGGCTCTTGAGTTATCAACTTATCGTGATTCATTGTTATGTCGGCTAATTGACTGGAATTCCACTAACTCTAGTCTTTCCTTAGGAGTTGGCTAGGACTTGGGAATCTAACTAATTAGTTCACTTGACTTTCCCTTGCTTTCGCAAAGGTTAACTAAGTGGGATTAACTTCAATTCTCATAGGAGTAACTAGGATAGGACTTCCGAATTTTCATACCTTGCCAAGAGTTTATTTTACAGTTATTTATTTATTTTACTTCTCATTTAAATTACTTGTTCCTTACTTTGATCTGTGCTTTTTGGGCTGAAAACTGGGTCAAAACTTGGCCTGAAATCGCCCCCAGTGTTTTCTGCGAATTCTGCATGTCGCGCATGTCACGCGTTCGCGTCAGTCACACGTATGCGTCGATGGTCTTTTCCCCGCGTCACGCGTACGCGTCAAGTACGCGCACGCGGCACTGTGCAATTTCGCTTTTCACGCGTACGCATCAGGTACGGGCACGCGTCGCCATGGACAGCTCTGAATCACGCGTACGCGTCAGGTATGCGCACGCGTCGTTCCTTGCTGGTCAGCTCCTTTGTTTCTTCTCTTTCTCTGCAGAATCTCCATCAAATCTAACCAAATGCTACCGAAAATTAACAGAAATGCACAAGACTCAAAGTAGCATCCATAGTGGCTAAAAGATAATTAATTCTTGATTAAACTCAGCAATTTAAATGCTAATTCACTAGGTAAAGGTAGGAAAGATGCTCACATATCACAACACCAAACTTGAATTGTTGCTTGTCCTCAAGCAACCAAAACTAATATAAGCTTAGAATGTGAATTTGCATGAGAATGAGAGTTCGATTAAGTTCATGTCTCTTCTTATAGTGGGGTTTACAACTGCAATCCTGAATAGTTTTAGCATCTCACTCTCCTTTGAATCAGAAGAATGTCACTGTCATTCAGAATTAGAATCCGGATAATATTATGAATTCTCTGATCTTTTTTTTGTAACTCAATTTAACCCTTGAACACAGCAATTTTTTTTTCTTTGGTGCTTTGCACCTTGAGCCTAGCCGTGACTTTAAATGTTTTGTCTCAAGTTTTACATGACACAGAAACACCACAAGCACTTAACTGGGGAACTCTTTTTGGAGTTTTGATTTTTCTTTCAGCTACTCCCAGACAGTGGTCCTCAAAGCCTTTGGCATACTCTTCTAATTGCAATTGATGTCGACTCTAAATGTTTTGTCTCAAGGATTACTTGACACAAGAACATCACAAGCATAATAATAATACTATTTAATCATGTCAAGGAAACAACTCTTTGAGCTTTTAATCATGTCTGACCTCCCTAGTCATTGATGCTCAGAGCCTTGGACCTTGCCCTTTTTTTAATAGTGTTTCTTTTGCTTCAAGGATTAAATTTTTGTTTATTTCAGAGAAATCATAATAATTTTCTAAATCCCTGTTCCTTGTACATTAACATTCTTTGATTCAAATTTAAATATGCATTGTTCATCTCATGCATTCAGAATCACAGAAAATACCACCACATTTAAGTGAATAAGACTACTCTTCAATATAAACTCAATTTCTCATGCAATATATCACTTCTTTTTCTTTTCTTTTTAGATTCAAGTTCAGTGAGCGGTACATGAGACAAATAACAGAATGAAACTAATTCTAAGAACTGAAAGTACTGAAGATCATGCAGGCAATCAAAGCAACAAAAAACAGAAAATAACAAAATAAGAACGGAAGAAAAATAGAATGAAAGGAACTGAACGACCTGAGTTATGCTAGTGGCCATCTCCTTCCTTCATGAAGAACATTTATCTCCCTTTGGTGCTATTAAAATAAACAGAGAAGCCATAAGCGAAGCGACAACACCAAACTTAAAGGTTTACTTGTCCTCAAGCAAAGAAGAACTAAAAATAAAAACAAATAGTAAGTTGAAAGAATAATAAAAGGATAAAAGAACGAGAGAGAATTAAGATTGTGGGGTGCATGATGTGAATTCAGGCGCTGAGGGGTTTAATTTGGACGTCGCATGCGATGCGTACGCGTAAGGCACGCGTACGCGTGGATTGCGTTAAGTTCAGATGACGCGTACGCGTCAGGGACGCGTACGCATGGACTTGGTTTTGTGCGGATCCCGCGAAGGCGGCCGCGCGCACGCATAACTCCCTGCTCGCGTGGTATGGGAATCAAAATTTTCAGATGACGCGTGCGCGTCCTGCACGCGCACGCGTTGATGGCCATTTGGGAAAAGGACGCGCACGTGTCAGGGATGCGTATGCGTGATTAACTTTGTGTTTCTAGCACACTTGCAGCCCCAAGCCATCACAACTCTCTGCCCAAAAACTCATTGACGCCGATTTTCAGGCTCACGCGTACGCGTCACGGACGCGCACGCGTGAGTGGCCATTTCTACGAACGACGCGCACGTGTAGGGACGCATACACGTGATGCGACTTATGCGCCCAGCATGGTTCCAGCCCCACTCCTGCTCAACTCTTTGTCCAATTTAATTTTTCACGCACACACACATGACGTGTACGCGTTAGCGACGCTTGCGCGTCATTTGTTCGTTTTTTTTTGTGTGTCGTCTGAAGTATTCGGATCCTGTTATAAAATAGCTGCATGATCAGAAAAAGAGTAAAAACTCAAAATAAATTAAATAAATAAGAAGACTACTACTACGAAAAATAACTAAGGATACGAAACTATCGGGTTGCCTCCCGACAAGCGCTTCTTTACCGTCACTAGCTTGACGGTCAGTTCTGCTAAGTCAGCAGATTAGCGGACATCCAGCGATCAATCTCGCCTCCAAGATTGTAAATTGTATATTTTTAATCCCCCTTTATACCATTCGATGTCGTGATCTGTGCGTTAAGATTTTTCAGGCTTTATAGGGCAGGAATGGCTTAAAGGATGGAGAGGAAGCTTGCAAAAATGGAAGGAGCACAAGAAATAAGGGAGATAACCAGCGAGGAGCGACGCACACGCATGGCTCACGCGTGCGCGTGAATCGGAGTTCGCACAGCGACACGTGCGCATGCCTGACGCGTACGCGTGATACACAAAAAAAAACCAGCGACGCGTACGCGTGATTGATGCGTACGCGTGACATGCGCTATTTGCAAAAATCCCAAAAGCGCTGGGGCAATTTTAGGCCAAGTTTGGACCCAATTTTTGGCCCAGAAACACAGACTAGGGCCAGGGGACAAGCAGAGACTCAACACACATTCTCATTCGCATAGTTTTTAGTTTTAGAATGAAATCTTAGAGAGAAATCACTCTTCCTCTGGGTTTTCTACACACTCAGTTTTTCTAGTTTATGCTTTTGCTTTGGATATTGAGAAGAGTCACTACCTCCGTTGAAGTTGCTATTATTCTAGTTTGCTTTCTTATTCTGTTACTCTTTTGATTACTTATTAACCCTGTTCAGATACGTATGTTGAATTTTGGGATTTTTAATGCAAAGAATTATTTTTACCTTTAATTAATTTTTAGTTCCTATTTTATTTAATTTATCATGTCTTCTTCTTATATTTCTGTGAATGTTATATTCATGTCAATGGAGTAGACTCCAAACTTGACTTGGGGGTTGATTAAAAGGAGACCCTTGAGTTGGAATGCTCAAGTGATTAGTTAAATTGGAAGTTGTTGGCTAATTCTCTATTTACTAACGCTAATCCTTCCCATGGGAGAGGATTAGGACTTGCGAATAAGAGTTAGCTCAATCACTTGACTTTCCTTTATTTAGTAAGGGTTAACTAAGTGAAAATAACAACCTCTTGATACTACACTTGAGAAAATCCAACAAGGATAGAACTTGCAATTAATCATTCCCCTGGTCAAGGCTTTTTATTCTAAATAAATAAATCTCTTCTAATTTACATTGCTTTAATTCATAATCCTTTATTTTTCTGTTCTTCAATAGAATAGCACTCTTTTGTCAACTCGTTGGGAGACGACCTGGGATTCCTACTCCCATTATTTTTATTCTAAATCTGTGACAACCCTTCTAAATTGATAAGCAAATTTTCTGTCGATTAAGAACTGTACTTGAAACACTGTTCTTATCGTAATTTTTTATTTGGCTAATTTCCGCCCGCATCAGCGTTCAAGCATCTTTTCGGTTGCGCCTGGTCTGCTCCTTCTTGTGCGAGTTTCGCGTCTTTATATGCTACTTCAAAATGCGAAGCATTTTTGCTTTCGCTCCTTAATTGCTGCGTTGTTTTTCGAGGGTATTGTTTTTTTGGGAGCATGCAAGCGCTTTTAAAGCCTATTCATTGGGCTTTTATTCCTTTGGCCGTTTCTTTTCCCTCTTTGCATTTTGTTTGAAATCAAAGGGGTTTTGCTTCCTTTCAGTTTCTTAGTTCTTATTTGCTTTCACATTTCTGGAGAAAGAGCCTCTTTCCTTTGCATTTATTCCTTCGATTTGCCCCAAGTTTTCTTCTTTCTCTGAGGCTTCAAAGTGCTTGTTGGTGTGGATCATTCGTGGCTTTGCTGTGTGATGAGCGGATAATTTATACGCTTTTTGGCATTATTTTTAGGTAGTTTTTAGTATGTTTTAGTTACTTTTTATTATATTTTTATTAGTTTTTATGCAAATATCACATTTCTGGACTTTACTATGAGTTTTTGTTTTTTTCTGTAATTTTTTAGGTATTTTTTTGCTGAAATTGAGGGACCTGAGCAAAAATCTAATTCAGAGGCTGAGAAAGGACTGTAGATGCTGTTGGATTCTGACCCTCCTGTACTCGAAGTAGATTTTATGGAGCTTCAGAAGCCCGATTGGAGTGTTCTCAATTGTGTTAGAAAGTAGACATCTTGGGCTTTCCAGCAATATATAATAGTCTATACTTTGCACGAGATTTGATGGCCTAAACTGGCGTTTAAATGCCAGCCAGAGACCCTTTTTTGGCGTAAAATGCCAGAACTGGCACCAAAACTGGAGTTGAACTCCCAAACTGGCACCCAAGCTGGCATTTAACTCCAAGAAGGGCCTATGCACGTGAAAGCTTCAAACCTCAGCCCAAACACTCACCAAGTGGACCCCGAAAGTGGATTTCTGCACTATCTGCACTTAGTTACTCATTTTATGTAAACCTAAGTTACTAGTTTAGTATAAAAACTACTTTTAGAGATTTATTTTGGAACTTATGATATTTTACATCTCATATTGTATCCTCTACGGTATGAGTCTCTAAACTCCATAGGTGGGGGTGAGGAGCTCTGCTGTGTCTCAATGAATTAATGCAATTACTATTGTTTTCTATTCGATCACGCTTGATTCTATTCTAAGATACTCACTCGTACTTCAATATAAAGAATATGATGATCCGTGACACTCATCGTCATTCTCAAATTTATAAACGTGTGCTTGACAACCACTCCCGTTCTATCTGAGCTCAACGTAGTTATTGGGCGACAGCTTGAGTGCGTATCTCTTGGGTCTCTGATCCACAGATTTGACTTGCCTCTCTTGACAACAGAGCATTTAAATCCGTGAGATTAGAACCTTCGTGGTAGAGGCTAGAACCAATTGGCAGCATTCCTGATATCTGGAAAGTTTAAACCTTGTCTGTGGTATTTCGAGTATGATCTGGGATGGGATGACTGTGACGAGCTTAAAACTCACGAATGTTGAGCGCAGTGACAGTGTGCAAAAGGGTAGAAAGATTCTATTCCGACATAAGTGAGAACCGACAAATGATTAGTCGTGCGGTAGCTGTGCCTGGTATTTTTCATCCGAGACAAGAGATCCGACAGTTGATTAGCCGTACAGAAACCGTACCTGGACCATTTTCACGAAGAAGATGGATGGTAGCCATTGACAACGGTGATCCACCAACATACAGCTTGCCATTGAAGGAAGCCATGTGTGTTTGGAGAAGAAGACAGTAAAAAAGCAGAGATACAGATGACAGAGCATCTCCGGAACCTCAACCTGTTCCTCATTACTGAATCACAAGTATCATTCATTTCATGTTATTTACTTTTCATAAACAAAATCATTCATATTATTTGAATCTCCTGACTAAGATTTACAGGATAATCATAGCTTGCTTCAAGCCGGCAATCTCCATGGGATCGACCCTTACTCACGTAAGGTATTACTTGGATGACCCAGTGCACTTGCTGGTTAGTTATACCGGAGTTGTGAAAAGTGTGATCACAATTCTGTGCACCAAGTTTTTGGCGCCATTGCCAGGGATTGTTCGAGTTTGGACAACTGACGATTCATCTTGTTGCTTAGATTAGGAAAAATTTATCTTTTTTGGTTTAGAGTCACTAAATTTGAGTCTTTTATTATTGTTTTTGTTAAAATTTTAAAATCCTTGTTTTCTTTTTTTTTTTTTAGATTTTTTTGTTGAAAATTTTTAATAAATAGATAAAAACCAATAAACTAATAATTGAGTCTTCTGTTTGAGTTTAGTTTCATGTTTTAAGTTTGGTGTCAATTGCATTTTTTTATTTTCCTTCAATTTTTTGAATTGTATGTTCCTTTTATTCTTCATATTTTCGAGTTTTATGTTCCTTGTTCTTTCTTGATCTTTAGTTTTTCTTGTTTTGTGTCCTTCCTTGTTTTTCTTGTCCATTTTCAAATTATTAGTGTCCAAAGTATAAAAATTTTTTAAGTTTGGTGTCCTTTGTGTTTTTATTTTCTTAAAGATTTCCAAAATTTGTTCTTGGTGTTCATCTTGATCTTCAAAGTGTTCTTGTTTGTTTTCTTTGTTTTGGTCTAAAAATTCTAAGTTTGATGTCATTTTATTGTTTTTCTCTTTCCTCATTAAATTCAAAAAAATATCTTTTCCTTTATTTACTCATCATTTTCGAATTCATTAGGTTGACTTAGTCAAAATTTTTAAAAATTTGGTAGTTTCTTGTTAGTCAAGTCAAAATTTCAATTTTAAAAATTTATCTTTGTAAATCTTTTTCAAAACAAATTCTTTTTCAATTTTCTTTTTTTTTATTTTTCGAAAATCTTTTATAAAATTTTTCAAAATCTTTTTCTTTTTTTTTATAATTTTCGAATTACTTGTCCTATTTTATTATTTTGATTGAAAAATTTTAAGTTTGGTGTTTTCTTGTTAAGAAAGTTTCAATCTTTAAAATTTTAAAATCATATCTTTTTCAAATATTTTTAATTAATTAATGAATTTAGTTTTCTAATTTCTTTTATTTCTTTTTTCTTTTCTTAATTTTCGAAACTTGCATCAACTTTTTTATTTACTTTATTTTAATTTCTTTGATTTCGAAAAAAAGGGGGAATAAAATTTTTATTTACAATCCACATCATCTCCCTTTCTCCATCATGGACCTAAGTGGAAATGAACAGTCCAGAAGGACTCTGGGGTCATATGCTAACCCCACTACTGCTTCATATGGGAGTAGTATCTGTATACCCCCCATCAGAGCTAGCAATTTTGAGCTAAACCCTCAGCTCATTATCATGGTGCAGCAAAATTGCCAATATTCCGGTCTTCCACAGGAAGAACCTATTGAGTATTTGGCACAGTTTTTACAAATTGCTGACACAGTACGTGATAAGGAAGTAGATCAGGATGTCTACAGATTATTACTATTTCCATTTGCTGTAAAAGATCAAGCTAAGAGGTGGTTAAATAACCAACCCACAGCGAGCATAAGAACATGAAAACAGTTATCAGACAAATTCCTGAATCAATATTTCCCTCCAAAAAGGATGACACAGCTAAGGTTGGACATCCAAGGCTTTAAAAAAGAGGATAATGAATCTCTTTATAATGCCTGGGAGAGGTACAGAGAGATGCTAAGGAAATGCCCCTCTGAAATATTTTCAGAATGGGTGCAGTTAGACATCTTTTACTATGGGCTTACAGAAAAGGCCCAGATGTCTCTAGACCACTAAGCTGGTGGATCTATACATATGAGAAAGACAATTGAAGAGGCTAAAGAGCTCATTGATACAGTTGCCAGAAATCAGCACCTGTACTCAAGTGGTGAGACCTCCATGAAAGAAGAGGTTGAGGCAGTATCCACTGAACTTAGTCCTCCAGAACAAGTTGCTGAACTCAATCAACAATTGCTTTTTATAACAAAATATTTAGCAAAATTTAAAGAAATGCTACAAGACACTAAAAATGCTAACAAGAATATGGAAGCACAATTGGATCAGACAAGACAGCAATTAACTAAACAAATAACAGAAGAGTGCTAAGCTGTTCATTTAAGGAGTGGGAAGACATTGAATGTCTCAACTCAAAGCAGCAGAAAGCCAAGAAAGGAACAACTGACAGAGGATGACCAAACCACTGCCCAAAATCCCTCTGAGGACAATAAGAGCCCAGAGAGGAATGATTCTGGTGTTCGAACGCCAGAAAATGGTGAGAAGTTGGCGTTGAACGCCTAGTGGATGGCCAATTCTGGCATCCCAACGCCAGAAAAGGGTGGCAATCTGGCATTGAACGCCCATACAGCACCCAATTCTGGCGTTCAAATGCCAATGAGGGATCAGACACCTGTAAGTGCTGATAACAACCCCCTTAAACAGGCTTCTCCAACCACTTCTGTAGGAAATAAACCTGCAGCAACTAAGGTTAAAGAATATAAAGCCAAGATGCCTTATCCTCAGAAACTCCACCAAGCGGAACAGGATAAACAATTTGCCCGCTTTGCAGAGTATCTCAGGACTCTTGAAATAAAGGTTCTGTTTGCAGAGGCACCTGAGCAAATACCCTCTTATGCTAAGTTCATGAAAGAGATATTAAGTCATAAGAAGGATCGGAGAGAAACTGAAAAAGTTTTCCTCACTGAAGAATGCAGTGTAGTCATGTTGAAAAGCTTACCAGAGAAGCTTAAAGATCCCGGAAGCTTTATGATACCATGCACATTAGCGGACGCTTATACCAAGACAGCTCTATGTGATCTTGGGGAAAGTATCAACCTGATACCTGCATCCACTATCAAAAAGCTTGGTTTGATTGATGAAGTTAAACCAACCCGGATATGCCTCCAACTTGCTGATGGCTCCATTAAAATTCCATCAGGCGTAATTGAGGACATGATTGTCAAGGTTGGGCCATTTGGCTTTCCCACTGACTTTGTGGTGCTGGAAATGGAGGAGCACAAGAGTGCAACTCTCATTCTAGGAAGACCTTTCCTAGCGACTGGACGAACCCTCATTGATGTCCAAAAAGGGGAGGCAACACTGAGAGTCAATGATGATGAGTTTAAGTTGAATGCTGTCAAAGCTATGTAGCATCCAGACACCTCAAAAGACTGCATGATCATTGATGTTAATGACTCCCTGGTAGAGGAGGTCAATATGACTGAGAGTCTCGAATCAGAGCTAGAAGACATCTTTAAAGATGTCTAGCCTGATCTGGAGGAACTAGAGGAAACAGAAAAGCCTCCAAAAACTCCTCAGGAAGAGGAAAAGCCTCCTAAACTCGAGCTCAAACCACTACCACCATCCCTGAAATATGCATTTCTGGGAAAAGATGACACTTTTCCTGTGATCATAAGCTCTGCTTTAGAGCCACAGGAAGAGAAAGCACTAATTAAGGTGCTGAGGACACACAAGACAGCTCTTGGGTGGTCCATAAGTGTTCTGAAGGGCATTAGCCCAGCTAGATGTATGCACAAGATCCTATTGGAGGATGATGCTAAGCCAGTGGTTTAACCACAGAGGCGGCTGAATCCAGCCATGAAGGAGGTGGTACAGAAAGAGGTCACTAAGTTACTAGAGGCTGGGATTATTTATCCTATTTCTGATAGCCCCCTGGGTGAGCCCTGTCCAAGTTGTCCCCAAGGAGGGAGGTATGACAGTGGTTCGTAATGAAAGGAATGAACTGGTTCCCACAAGAACAGTTACATGGTGGTGTATGTGTATTGACTACAGAAAGCTCAATATAGCCACCAGAAAGGATCATTTTCCTTTACCATTCATAGACCAGATGCTAGAGAGACTAGCAGGTCATGAATACTACTATTTTTTGGATGCCTATTCAGGTTACAACCAAATTACAGTAGATCCTCAGGATCACGAGAAAACAACATTCACATGTCCATCTGGAGTATTTACTTACAGAAGGATGCCATTCGATCTATGCAATGCACCTGCAACCTTTCAAAGGTGCATGCTCTCTATCTTCTCTGATATGGTAGAGAAATTTCTAGAAGTCTTCATGGATGAATTCTCAGTATTTGGAGACTCATTCAGCTCCTGTCTTGACCATCTAGCACTTG
The DNA here is from genome assembly GCF_059453495.1 of Arachis ipaensis. Taxonomy (NCBI): domain Eukaryota; kingdom Viridiplantae; phylum Streptophyta; class Magnoliopsida; order Fabales; family Fabaceae; genus Arachis; species Arachis ipaensis. The sequence continues at coordinate 84,813,217 of NC_142444.1, forward strand.
TTCTGAAAAGGTGCCAAGAGACTAACCTGGTTTTAAACTGGGAGAAATGTCACTTTATGGTGACTGAAGGAATTGTCCTTGGGCACAGAATTTCGAACAAGGGAATAGAGGTGGATCAAGCTAAGGTAGAGGTAATTGAAAAATTACCACCACCTGCTAATGTTAAGGCAATCAGAAGCTTTCTGGGGCATGCAGGATTCTATAGGAGGTTTATAAAGGATATTTCCAAAATTGCAAAATCTCTGAGCAATCTGCTAGCCGCTGATATACCATTTGTCTTTGACACAGAGTGTCTGCAGGCCTTTGAGACTCTGAAAGCTAAGCTGGTCACAGCACCAGTCATTTCTACACCAGACTGGACATTACCATTCGAACTAATGTGTGATGCCAGTGACCATGCCATTGGTGCAGTATTGGGACAGAGGCATGACAAGCTTCTGCACGTCATTTATCATGTACACTGACCATGCTGCTCTAAAATATCTCCTCACAAAGTAGGATTTAAAACCCAGACTCATAAGATGGGTGTTGCTTCTGCAAGAGTTTGATATAGAAATAAAAGACAGAAAAGGGACAGGGAACCAAGTAGCTGATCACCTGTCTCGGATAGAACCAGTAGCAGGAGCGTCCCTCCCTCCTACTGAGATCTCTGAAATCTTTCCGGATGAGCAACTCTTTGCCATTCAAGAAGTACCATGGTTTGCAGACATTGCAAACTATACAGCTATGAGATTCATACCCAAAGAGTACAGTAGGCAGCAAACAAAAAAATTGGTTTCTGATGCAAAGTACTACTTGTGGGATGAACCATATCTCTTTAAGTGATGTGCAGACGGAATAATCCGTAGATATGTGCCTAGAGAAGAGGCACAGAAGATCCTATGGCATTGCCATGGATCATAATATGGAGGACATTTTGGAGGTGAGCGAACAGCCACAAAGGTTCTCCAATGTGGCTTCTACTGGCCTACTCTCTATAGAGACTCCCGAGAGTTTGTACGTAACTGTGACAGTTTCCAAAGAGCTGGTAATCTGCCTCACGGTTATGCCATGCCTCAGTAAGGGATCTTAAAGATTGAGTTGTTTGATGTATGGGGTATTGACAAACCCCAATTTGACGGTTTATCTTGTATTGAATTTAGGGGATTTTATCACCTTTTACCCACATTTATTCAATGAAATAGCATGGTTTTGTATATTCTCCTTTAATTGTGCTTAAGAGTGAAAACATGCTTTTTAGGTCTTAAAATAGCTAAATTTAATTCTCCTTGATTCCATTAGATGCCTTGATATGTTTGCTAAGTGATTTCAGATTTAGAAGGCAAAGATTGGATCAAAGGAATGAAGAAAAAAGCATGAAAAGGTGGAGAACTCATGAAGAAATGAAAGAACCGGAAAGCTGTCAAGCCGACCTCTTCGCACTTAAACGACCATAACTTGAGCTACAGAGGTCCAAATGATGCGGTTCTAGTTGGGTTAGAAAGCTAACATCTGGGGCTTCGAAATGATATAAGATTTGCCATAGTTGCTACACGTATGGTGGCGCGCACGTGCAAAGTACGCGCACGCGCCGTTGCTGCCACCTAGTTCACTTAAAGCAAAACGTGGCCAACGAATTCTAAAGCCTTGTGGGCCCAATCCAACTCATTTCTGATGCTATTTAACCCAAGGAGTGAAGAGGGAAACATATGTTAGTTACCAATTAGCTTAGTTTAGTAGTGAGAGTTAGTTTCTAGAGAGAGAAGCTCTCACTTCTCTCTAGAATTAGGATTAGGTTTAGTTCAATAATCTTAGATCTAGGTTTTAATCTTTGCTTTCTTCTACTTCTACCTTTCAATTCTTTGTTGTTACATTGCAATTTCCTTTATGTTGTTCTTATATTTTGTTGTAGATCTACTTTTGCTCCTTCTATTTTCTTTCAATTCAATTATAGGTAATTCATAATAATTGTGTTCCTTTTGATTGTTGTTGTTAATTCATTGCCATAATTGTTGTTAGATTCTATTTTTTTGTTATCAATTTACTTTACTTTTCTTTTATGCCTTCCAAGTGTTTGATGAAATGCTTGGTTGGATTTTAGTATAGATTTTGTTCCTCTTGGCTATGGTAGAGTAATTAGTGACGCTTGAGTTATCTAATGTCTTTGTTGATTGATAATTAGAAGTTGCTAATTGATTTAGATACCACTAAAGCTAGTCTTTCCCTTGGGAGTTGGCTAGGACTTGTGGAATCAAGTTGATTCATCCACTTGACTTTCCTCCATTATTAGAGGTTAACTAAGTGGTAGCAATGGACAATTGTGGTCACAATCGAGGAGGATAACTAGGATAGGACTTCTAATTCTCACAACCTTGCCAAGTGCTTTTTAGTTGTTAGTTTATTTTCATTGTCATTTACATTTCATGTCTCTTATCCCAAAACCCCAAAATACAATCCATAACCAATAACAAGACACTTTATTGTAATTCCTAGGGAGAACGACCCGAGGTTTGAATACTTCGGTTTATAAATTTTAGGGGTTTGTTACTTGTGACAAACAATCTTTTGTATGAAAGGATTATTGTTTGGTTTAGGAACTATACTTGCAACGAGAATTCATTTGTGAAATTCTAAACCATCAAAAAATCCAATCATCAGGTATTGACTTCATTGGGCCTTTCCCACCATCATATTCAAACACTTATATTCTGGTGGCAGTAGACTATGTATCTAAATGGGTAGAGGCAATTGCAACACCCACTAATGATACTAAGACAGTGATGAAGTTCCTCCAGAAGCACATCTTCAGCAGGTTCGGTGTTCCTAGGGTACTGATCAGTGATGGAGGCACTCATTTCTGCAATAAACAACTTGACTCTGCTCTGATCCGATATGAAATTAACCACAAAGTGGCAACTATATATCATCCACAGACAAATAGGCAGGCTGAAGTCTCAAATAGAGAACTAAAACGAATCCTGGAACGGACTATAAGTACCCGTAGAAGGGATTGGGCAAGAAGTCTGGATGATGCTCTATGGGCATATAGAACCGCATTCAAGACTCCTATAGGGACATCTCCATACCAGCTTGTGTATGGAAAAGCCTGTCATCTGCCAGTGGAACTGGAACACAAGGCGTACTGGGCAAATAGGTTCCTAAACCTTGATGCTAAGGTAGCTGGAGAGAAAAGATTACTCCAGTTGAGTAAGCTGGAGGAGTTCAGACTCAATGCTTTCGAGAATGCTAAAATTTATAAGAAGAAAGCAAAAAGCTGGCATGACAGGAAGCTGTCATCTAGAGTCTTTGAGCCAGGACAGAAGGTTCTACTGTTTAACTCTAGGCTCAGATTGTTCCCTGGGAAATTGAAATCCCGGTGGAAGGGACCATATGTGATTACAAGTGTGTCACCATATGGATATGTAGAGCTTCAGGATATGGACTCTGACAAAAATTTCATTGTTAATGGACAGAGAGTCAAACATTATCTTGAAGGCAATGTTGAGTAAGAGTGCTCAAAACTGAGACTAAATTAAAAGCTCAGTAAAGTCCAGCTAAAGACAGTAAAGAAGTGCTTGCTGGGAGGCAACCCAGCCATTATAAAAAATTAGATGTTTATAACAATTATATGAGTCTATTTAATTTTGTTATTCATGTTTGTTAATTCATTTCAGTGAATAAGTCAGGGAAATGAAGGTTCAGAACATAAAGCAGAGGAATCACAGAGAAAAAGATCTCACTGGCATTAAAATGCCAGTAAAGAGGCATTTTGGGCATTAAACTCCAGAATGGCTATCATACTGGGCGTTTAACGCCAGTAAAGGTATCATTCTGGGCGTTAAACGCCAGAATGGGCAGCATTCTGGACGTTTAATGCCAGAAATAGCAGCATCCTCGGCGTTCAAGAAAAGCCCAGTAACAAAGGATTTCTGGCGTTTAACGCCTGTCAGGGTATATGGCTGGGCGTTAAACGCCGAAAATGGCTACCAGATGGGCGTTAAACACTAGAATGGCTATCATTCTGGGTGTTTAATGCCAGAACAGCAAGGGAGAGGTACTTTCGTTTCCAACTCAATTTTTTTTCGAATTTTCATGCTTTAATTCATAATTTTTTGCATAAAAATGTTACAAATATTCATCTTTCAATTTTCATTTCCAAAAAACTAATAATATTATAAATTCTTTTTAATTCTTTTTCAATTCTTTTCAATTCTTTTTCAAAACGTTTTTAAAAACTCATTTATCTTTCCAATTTCTTTCCAAATCTTTTTAACTCATCTATATTATCTTTTATTTCTTAGATGCATTAACAAAAATTCAGATTTAACTTCCTCATATCTTTTTCATCTCTTTTAAATTTTAAAAAATCTTATTTTTTTCATATCATGTTTATCTTTTATCAATCATATCTTTCTATCTTATCTTTTTCTAAAAATTTGAAACCCATTCCCTCCCTCCCTTTTAAATATACATTCGGCCAACCCTTTTCACCCATCATTCAAATCCTTCTCTCCATCTATTCATCTTCTTTTTTATTTTTGCTTGAGGGCAAGCAAATCTCTAAGTTTGGTGGGATTTCCGTGATCCCTGAGCTAAAACAAACTAATCTCATGGCTCTCAAAGGAAGACAAACCACTTTAAGAGGCAAGAAAGAAAACAATCCAAAACCACTTTAGATGCATGAGAATTTCTGCACTAAAGAACATGCAGACCATTACTTCAAAATTGTGTGTAGAAGATCAGTGATCCCGGAAATTAAGTTCAATCTAAAAGAAGACGAATACCCAGAGATCCAAGAGGAGATTCGAAACAGGGGCTGGGAAGTCCTAGCTAATCCTGAGATACATGTTGGAAGAAACATGATCCAGGAATTCTATGCAAATCTGTGGATGACGGATAAGCAAAGATTAGAGGGAACTACTTTCTACTCCTTTCGGACTATGGCCAGAGGGAAGATTATTTACTTCCACTTTGACAAAGTGAGAGAAGTTCTCAAGCTTCCTCAACTACAAGATGATCCAGAGTCCTTTAATAAGAAATGGCAAAAGATAAAAGGCTAGATCAAGTTTTAGAGGACATATGCCTCTCTGAAACCAAGTGGATTACCAATACAAAAGGTGTTCCAAACCAGATAAAGAGAGGAGATCTCAAACCAGTTGCTAGAGGTTGGCTGGATTTCATTGGGCGTTCTATAATCCCAACCAGCAACCGCTCTGAAGTCACTGTCAAGAGGGCAGTGATGATTCACTGTGTTATACTGGGGAAAGAGGTAGAGATTCATCAGCTGATCCCTGGTGAAATTTACACATTTCCAAACAAAGAATCCACTGATGCCAAATTGGCTTACCCAAGCTTGATTAGTCTGTTATGTAAAGATGCGGGGGTAAAGATGGGTATGGATGAATATATCCCAGTTAAACGCCCAATCACCAAAAAAGTGATGGATGGAACTCAAGTTCAAGACAACCCCATCAAGAGGAAGGCGCACGAGCTCTTCCCAGAAATTCCTCAATTTGAATTCTGGGCCTGCTTAGAAGCTTCTGTCACCAAGCTGCAAGAAGCTATGGATCAACTCAAAGAAGAGCAACAAAATCAAAACAGCATGCTCTGCAAACTACTCAAGGAACAGGAGAAGCAGGGGCGTGATCTATAGGAGCTGAAGCGCCAGAAGCTGTCCCTTGAAGCGCCAGACGTCCCACAGATTGAAGGAGCACTTATCTCTCAAAATAAAGGTTGTTGAGTCCTAACTCTGTGATTACTTTTGTTATTAGAAACCTATTTTAAGAGTTAAATGAGCATTAGTATTAGAGTTGTTTATTTTTATGTCTTTAATTATTATTCCATAAGTATTAGTAGCCGCCGTCACTAAGGTGGACCCGCTCCTTAATTTCCTTTCTTTTATTGTTATTTGTCTATTTTTAGGTTTATTTTCTGTCTAAGTCTTGTTTTTATTACATGATCATTAGTGTTTAGAGTCTATGACTTAAAGCTATGAATGATCCCATGAATCTCTCACCTTTCATAAATGAAAAATACTTTTATTTGCAAAAGAAAAACAAGTACATGAATTTTGAATTTTATCTTGAAAATAGTTTAATTATTTTGATGTGGTGGCAATACTTTTTGTTTTCTGAATGTATGCTTAAACAGTGCATATTTGAAATTGGAATTAAGAAAATTTGGCTCTTGAAAGAATAATGAAAAAGGAGACACGTTATTGATGATCTGAAAAAAAATCATAAAATTAATTCTTGAAGTAAGAAAAATCAGTGAAAAAGCAAATGCTTGCGAAAAAAAAGAAAAAAAAAACAGAAAAAGCAAGCAGAAAAAGCCAATGGCTCTTTAAACCAAAAGGCAAGGGTAAAAGGATCCAAGGCTTTGAGAATTAATGGATAGGAGGGTCCAAAGGAATAAAATCCTGGCCTAAACGGCTAAATCAAGCTGTCCCTAACCATAAGCTTGTGTCATGAAGGTCCAAGCCAAAAGCTTGGGGCTGAGTGGTTAAAGTCATGACCCAAAGCAAAAGAGTGTGCTTAAGAACTCTGGGTACCTCTAACTGGGAACTCTAGCAAATCTGACTCACAATCTGAAAAGGTTCACCCAGTTATGTGTCTGTGGCATTTATGTATACGGTGGTAATACTGGAAAATAAAATGCTTAGGGTCACGGCCAAGACTCATAAAGTAGCTGTGTTCAAGAATAAAAAAAGAACTTAACTGGGAAAATCAATAACATTATCTGTATTTCTGAGTTCCTAAAGAGGCCAACAATTCTGAACTTCAAAGGATAAAGTGAGATGCCAAAACTGTTCAGAAGCAAAAAGCTACTAGTCCCGCTCATCTAATTGGAACTAAGCTTCACTGATATTTTGAAATTTATTGTATATTCTCTTCTTTTTATCCTGTTTTTTTTTTTTGTTGCTTGGGGACAAGCAACAATTTAAGTTTGGTGTTGTGATGAGCGGATAATTTATACGCTTTTTGGCATTGTTTTTAGGTAGTTTTTAGTTTGTTTTAGTTACTTTTTATTATATTTTTATTAGTTTTTATGTAAAAATCACATTTCTGGGCACCGACTAACTCAACCATGCTAGTGACCATGCTGGGAAATGGTAGAAGGCCGTGGATGTGTGCTCGCCACATGCCTCTCCTGATCAATCGGGGGTAATAAACCTCCTTCCCCTCCATGACACAGCCAATCAGAAGAAGCATATCCATCAGAATCTCGGAAAAATGGGTAGTGGGAAGGACATAGTGGGTGAATATCTACTGCCAAGTCCTAGCCTCTCTAGACAAATAAGCAAATAACATCTCCTTGAGCCTTTGGTTGTTAGAGTCCATCACCCAAGGGGCTTCCGGTGTGGCAATAACGCACTTCAGCGCCTCATAGTCAAAGATCATAGCATTTATTGCTTTCTCTGCCTACTGGTAAGCACATGTGTCACCAGTCTGGGGTAGACAATGCAAAACACCCTCAATGGCAGCCTCAGTCACTAAAACCTACCCGCCCCATAGGTGGACTGACTCAAGAGTCGTGTGGAAGAGGTTGCAGTAAAACTCCTCGACCCATGAAACATTTATCCTCCCCAAATCTCTATCAACAAACCCTAAGCCCAATTCCTGAATACGTGTATTAATGAAGTGCCTCAGGTCATTGAAAAAGACTAATTTCTTCTCAATCTTTAGCTTTGTCTTCCGATAGGTGGGGAAACGTAGCTCACAGTAAAGATTGGGGAATGTGTATGTGTCAGTGGGCGGTAGCAGCTGATTCTGTTTATCCACTTCATTAAGTGGGTTCTTTGCATAGTTGGCATAAGGCGAGAGGGTGGAGGCTTGAGATTTCTTCCTCTTTTTTGAGGTAGTAGCCTTTGCTTTTCCTCTATAGGCCATCTGAAAGCAAATATGATACATAAGCACTTAGCCAAGTAGAGAGATAGCAAGCAAGTAATGGCATATTAACATGAAGTGAGTTAAGAAAAGAGAATTCTTGGAATGCAAGTAATCACAAGGTAGAAAAGAAAAGAAGGTCACACACCAAGAATGCAAACAATAATCACATCATGCTTGTTCGTTAAGCTCAATGAGCATCATACCCAAGAAGAATGGTTAAAGAGTTAGTTGAATGCTAAAAAGAAAAATCAGTAGGTTAGGCAAGTTAAAAGTTGTAAAAACTAGTTCAAAGGTTAGGGGTATGATGGTCATTTGCTTAATCATGAAGAATGCAAAAAATAAAGGGTAACGAGCACACTCACAATCATGAGGGAGAAGCAGTCATTGATGATGAAATATGAGATTGCAAAAGAAGCAATTAATTAAAAACGAGTCATCAGTCAATGTCGCGGCCATTAAGAATGCAATAATTGGTATTGCAAAAGTTGGAATACATTTGTGTAACATAAACCAAGATAGAAACAAATTTGAGTGAAAAAGAGTTACACAAGTTGAATTCACCAATTGTTGTGAACGGATGAACCTCTTTCAAGGAAATTGCAAGTCAAGAATAAATGAAAGGTTTAGACAGTTCCTTGAGTTCATTTGTGCAATACGTATCACGGGAGTCAAAATGAAAACGAAAAAGCTAACCCGAGCGACCTAGGAATTGACTTGGTGGGGGTCAAGCAAAATTTAATTTCTAAAATGCCAAGTTCAATTCCAAGTACCAAGTTAAAACCAAAATAGTTTCTAAAAATTCGGGCAGCATTTCTGCAGTAAATTGGACGTTCCCGGATAGCAAACAGCAACAAGAATCAGTCATATGAATTCAGCATATCAAACATGTAACACATTCAGGGAATTCACATGACTTGGCAGCATTAAGCAAGCAAGACAGCAGTGAAACAGGACATATAAAACAGACCACACCACTCATCATACTCATCATGTAACATTCAAATAAACAAACACAAATGGAGCACTTATCAGGCCTAGAATCATCTAACCATAACCTAGTTACCTAACCGCATTTCTTTCTATCTAGCCTATCATGCAGAATTAATCAACTAGCTAACTAGAACTAATGAACAGAATTGATAAAAGACAGTAAAGAAAATAGAGCAGATACATGGGGAACCTGGGAGTGGAGGCAGTGATAGAAAGGAAAAGGAAATGAGTGGTAATAGCGCCGCGCAGGAGTGGTGGCGTGGCGGACTCACGGCGGCGCTCAGTGGCAGTGAGTAGAGAAAGGGGCGGCGAGGTGCGAGAGTAGTGGGAGGAAGAGGCAGAGAGGAAGAGCGAAAGAAGAAGAGAGAGGGGGAGACAGAACGGAAGGTGGCGGCGGCAGTTGGTGTCGCCGGAGGGTGGTGGATACAGTGGTGGCTGAGGGGTTATAGGATTGAGGGAGAGACAAAGAGGGAGGGATGTTGGGTGTGGGGTGCGCGACTGCGTTGGGTTCCTTGCGTAGTTAGGGTTTTAAGTTTTTTGAATCCACGTGCGCGCGCATCATGCGCGTTCGCGTGGGCAGGAAAATGAGTGAATGGCGCGGAAGCATCAGGTGCACTTTCGCGCAGTTGGGGTGTGTAGGCATGGGCGTGGATGTGTACGGTGCACGTCCGCACGAGGTGAGTTGGGCTAGAGGCTTAATGCTGGCCCAGGCTCAGCACAACTCTCGGGTTGTTGGCCTAGAAACTATTTTAGGGAATCAGCACGCACGCGGCATGTGCGCGGGCGTGCGCATTGAAAAAATATGTGTATCGACGCGTATGCGCGCAGTGCGCGCACGCGTGCAAGCGGTTGTGCCATTGGCCCAGTGTTTGTGCCAGAGGGGCCCAACTCTCAGGAAAAAGTATGGGCCTGTATATGCGTATGGACGCGCACGCGCACAGCGTGCGTACGCATCCTTGACCCCCTCTTTTTTTTTTTCAGAAAAAGCGAAAACAGCTCAAAATCCTCCTAACACTACCTACAGCTCAAAATTAACTCGAAATACAAAATGACAAAAATCTTTTTGGTTTTTTGAGAAACTTCAAATATAAGCAAGGGATACTTGCCCCACAAGCAACCTACAACCAATTTATTGAAACAAGTAGATGGAAAGAAAACTACCTACAATGGTAACCCAATTCACTTATTAATCAAAATGCAAGAGGGTGGAAAGAGTTTACTATGGTGGGGTGTCTCCCACCTAGCACTTTTAGTTAAAGTCCTTAAGTTGGACATTTGGGAAGCTCTTTGTCATGGTGGCTTATGCTTGTACTCATCCTTGAATCTCCAAGGATCCTTGCTCCTCAAATGGTTGACAGAAGTTCCAACCATCCCCACCAAGTTTGGATGGAGTTCCATCCAAGATATGAGCTCCCATAGTTGGTCTTTATGCTTTGAACCGAGATCCCATATCTTGTTCTCACACCCGTCTTCTAGTTGATCTTCATGAGTAGTCTGTTCGGGTGGTTGAAAGTAGAATTCTCTTTAGCACGCCAAGCCTTTTTTCGAGACCCATGTAAAGTAGCATTCATCCATTCATGGTCCCTATACCTTGAAGCTTTGACCTCAATGAGCCTAATTCCAAACTTCCAACCACTACACAACTCCTTCTTACCCTTAATTCCACAAAGAGCTCCAAGTTGTCCATCCGTCTCAATCAAGCCATATTCAAGTGAGAAAGTAAAGCTTAGGTTTGAGGATTTTACCCACTTCAATGTCATGTTGGATGGTGGCTTAGGAAGGAAAACCTCCCCACACTTAGACAATGCAAGGTCGACTTCCTTATGCTCTTCCTTGGGTATTTCCACCTCTAGACAACTTCCTTCATCTTCTTCTTGCTTGTTGACTTTTTCCAATTCCTCCTCGTCATCAATCAAATCAAACTTTGGTGGTTGTGTGAAATCTACATCCATATCAACTTCATATTCAATGGAAGAGTCTTTAATAAGATCACCAACATTATTTGGTGTTGAGTTGTCTTCAATAGCTTCAATTTCGCGTCCCATGGGAGAGGATTCAATTTTTGATAAGAAATCATTGATAATTGAGTCCATCTCTTGATCAACCTTCTCATATTCTTCAATTTTAATATGCTCCAGAGGTTGTTGAGACTTCCATGGTGGCTCTGCATCTCCTAGATCTTCAACCACTTCTTCCTTTTCTTTAATGACCTTGGGCGTCTCCAATTGCTCCAATACAAAGCTCGACTCTTCATCCTTCTCCACCGGATTTTCCAATCTCTCTTTCATGCTTTGCTTATCTTTTGATTTTTCACATGTGGTCACAGAAGCACCTTGAGTATTCAAACATTGGTATGCTAAAGTATGCACTACCTTAGTCAAATTAGTCACAAACTCTAGGGTGTTCCTTTGCATATCCGCTTGGCCTTGAAGTAGCAAGGTGAGAGAATCATCTATTGGGGCTTGGGGTGGATAGGAAGGTTCATTATTTTGGAGAAAGGGTTCATAATCGAAAGGTGATCCTTCTTGGTACGGGTATGGAGATGGTATGCATTGAGGTGGTTCTTGGTGGTAATCTTGATAGGGTTGTGGTGGTTCCAAAGGTTCTTGCTCATAATGGTCATAAGAACATGGTATGGGTGATTGGTCATACAATGGATGTGGGTCACAAGAAGGTGCTTGGTAAAATTGGGTTTGTGAGCATGGTTGATAGTCATGTTGAGGATAAGGTTCATAAGCATATGGTGATGGTTATACCTATAAGTATCCGGAGGTTGTTGCCAATAGAAGTGATCAATTCCTTGAGGCTCCTCCCATCTTGAAGTGTTCCATTCTTGGTACATGTTGTCATTAAAGTCCATATTTCCTACAACATAATGAGTACCAAACTCATAGCCAAAATGAGAATTCATAGTAGAAAAACAAAATAAAACTAACAAAATCTAGTAAACAAGAAAAAAACAAACCTATTCACAATAATAACATATATACAATAACCAATAACATAACACCATTGCAAGTCCCCGGCAACAGCGCTATTTTGATGATCGGATTTTTGTGTGGTCTAGAATTTCACAATTGAAATCTCGTCGAAGTATAGTTTCTAAACCAATCAATAATCCTTTCATACAAAAGATTGTTTGTCACTAAAACAAACCCCTAAATTTATAAACCGAAGTATTGAACCTCGTGTCATTCTCCCTAGAAATTGCAATAAAGTGCCTTGTTATTGGTTATGCGGTATGTTTGGGATTTTTGAGATTTTAGACAAGAAATATAAATGGAAAAGAAAATAAACTAACAACTAAAAAAGCTCTTGACAAGATATGAGAACTAGAAGTCCTATCCTAGTTATCCTCCTCAATTGTGACCACAAATTATCCATTGCTACCACTTAGTTAACCTCTAACCATGGAGGAAAGTCAAGTGGACGAATCAACTTGATTCCACAAGTCCTAGCTAACTCCCAAGTGAAAGACTAGCTTTAGTGGTATCCAAATCAATTAGCAACTTCTAATTATCAATCAACAAAGGAATTAGATAACTCAAGCATCACTAATTACTCCACCTAGGCCAAGAGGAACAAATTCTACACTAAAATCCAACCAAGCATTTCATCAAATACTTGGAAGGCATAAAAGGAAAACAAAGTAAATTGGCAACAACAATGAAATCTAACAATAATTATTGCATGGAATTGATAACAACAATAAAAAGAAACACAATTATCATGAATTATCTCAAATTAAATTGAAAGAAAATAGAATGGACAAAAGTAGATCTACAAACAAAGTAGAAGCAATTATAACATACAATAGAAGAATGATGAATGTAACAACAAAAAATTCAAGAGTAGAAGAAGATGAAAGCATGAATTAAAACCTAGATCTAAGATTATTGACCTAAACCTAATCCTACTCCTAATCTTAGAGAGAAGTGAGAGCTTCTCTCTCTAAAACTAACTAAAGCTAAGCCTAAAGTGTGTTGTATGAATGTCCATTCATGCCTTCCCCTTCATTTCTTGGTCTATTTAGCCTTTTCCCGCCAAAAAATCAGCTCCAAATGGGGCCAAAAATCCTCCAAAATCTCCAGGAATGTTTTTGAATAAAGGAATCACGTACGGCCATCGGCGCTGATGTGCGGATAATTTATACGCTTTTTGGCATTGTTTTTACATAGTTTTTAGTATAATTTAGTTAGTTTTTAGTATATTTTTATTATTTTTTAAATAAAAATCACAATTCTGGACTTTACTATGAGTTTGATTGTTTTTCTATGATTTCAGGTGATTTCTGGCTGAAATTGAGGGACTTGAGCAAAAATCAGATTCAGAGGCTGAAGAAGGACTGCAGATGCTGTTGGATTCTGACCTCTCTGCACTCAAAGTGGATTTTCTGGAGCTACAGGAATCCAAATGGCACGCTCTTAATTGCGTTGGAAAGTAGACATCTAGGTCTTTCCAGTATTATATAATAGTCCATTCTTTGCCCGAGTTTAGACGACGCAAATTGGCGTTCAACGCCAACTTTCTGACCTATTCTGGAGTTAAACGCCAGAAACAGGTTGCAAAGCAGAGTTAAACGCCAGAAATAGGTTACAAACTGGCGTTTAACTCCAAGGAAGACCTCTACACGTGAAAGCTTCAATGCTCAGCCCAAGCACACACCAAGTGGGCCCGAAAGTGGATTTCTGCATCATTTACTTATTTATGTAACCCTAGTAACTAGTTTAGTATAAATAGAACTTTTTACTATTGTGTTAGAGATCTTTGGATCAGTTTAATCTTTTGACCATCTTTAGATCATTGTATGCGTTTAGGAGGCTGGCCTCATGGCCATGCCTGAACCTTCATCACTTATGTATTTTCAACGGTAGAGTTTCTACACACCATAGAGTAAGGTGTGGAGCTCTGCTTGTTTTTCTATTCAACTCAAGCCTATTTCTTCTCTAAGATATTCATTTGCACACAAGAACATGATGAATGTGATGATTATGTGACGCTCATCACCATTCTCACTTATGAATGCCTGCCTGACAAACACTTCCGTTCTACATGAAAGCAAGCTTGAATGCATATCTCTTAGCCTCCTGATCTACGATCAGAGTCTTCGTGGTATAGGCTAGAATTATTGGCGGCCATTCTTGAGATCCGGAAAGTCTAAACATTATCTGTGGTATTCCGAGTAGGATGTGGGAAGGGATGGCTGTGACGAGCTTCAAACTCGCAAGTGCTGGGCGTAGTGACAGACCCAAAAGGATTACTGAATCTTATTCCAGCAGGATCGAGAACCGACAGATGATTAGCCGTGCGGTGACAACGCATTTTGGACCATTTTCACTGAGAGAACGGGATATAGCCATTGACAACGGTGATGCCCAATATACATCTTGCCATGGAAAGGAGTATGAAGGACTGGATGAAGACAGTAGGAGAGCAGAGGTTCAGAAGGAACAAAAGCATCTCCATATGCTTATCTGAAATTCTCACCAAAGAATTACATAAGTATTTCTATCCTATTTTGTATTTTAATTATATTTTAATTATCAAATCTCCATAACCAATTGAATCTGCCTGACTGAGATTTACAAGGTGACCATAGCTTGCTTCAAGCCGACAATCTCCGTGGGATCGACCCTTACTCATGTAAGGTTTATTACTTGGACGACCCAGTGCACTTGCTGGTTAGTTGTGCGAAGTTGTGACAAAGAACTAAGATTATGAACGTGCATATTAAGTTTTTAGCACCGTTACCAAGGAATGAACGATCACGATTTCGTGCACCAAGTTTTTGGCGCCGTTGCCGGGGATTGTTCGAGTTTGGACAACTGACGGTTCATCTTGTTGCTCAGATTAGGTAATTTTATTTTAATTTTAAGCCTTTTCTTTTTATTATTTTTATTTTTATTTTCGAAAACTTTTCAAAAAAAATAAATTTATAAAAATTAAATTATTCTATGTTCTTCAGAATTTTTAAGAATGAATTCTAGAGTTTCATGATGATCTATTGAAGTCTGGCTGGCTATAAAGCCATGTCTAAATTCTTTTGGACTGAGGCTTCCTCTTCACATGCTTGAACTATGTATGCTGAAGCTTGGCTGGCCATTGGCCATGTCTAGTGTTTTGGACCGGAGCTTTCACTGAAAGCTTGGCTGGCTAGTAAGCCATGTCTAATTCCTGGACTGGAGCTTTAGACTAACATTGCATGATTCCTGGAATTCCTATTAAAAATTTTGAAATCCTTATTTTTCTTTTTCTAAAATAATTTTCGAAAAAAAATCCAAAAAACAAAAATTAATAAAATCATAAAACCAAAAATAATTTTATGTTTCTTGTTTGAGTCTAGTGTCAATTATTAAGTTTGGTGTCAATTGCATGTCTTTATTCTTCTTGCATTCTTCGAAAATGTGTTTATGTGTTCTTCATGATCTTCAAGTTTTTCATGATGATTTTTCTTGTTTGATCTTTGTATTTTCTTGTTTTGTGTCTTTTCTTGTTTTTCATATGCATTTTCAATTTGTTAGTGTCTCAAGATTAAAAATTTTTAAGTTTGGTGTCTTGCATGTTTTTCTTTTCTTAAAAATTTTTCAAAAACATGTTCTTAATGTTCATCTTGACATTTAAAGTGTTCTTGGTGTTCATCTTGACATTCAAAGTGTTCTTGCATGCATTCATTATTTTGATCTTGAATTCTCATGTTTTGAGTCTTTTTATTGTTTTTCTGTTTCTTCATTAAAAATTCAAAAATAAAAAAATATATTTCCCTTATTCTCTCATAAATTTTCGAAAATTTGGTTTGATCTAGTCAAAAAGTTTTTAAATTTAATTATTTCTTATGAGTCAAGTCAAATTTTCAATTTAAAAATTCTATCTTTTTCAAATTTTTTTCAAAAATCAAATCTTTTTTATTTTTTCTTTCATAATTTTGAAATTTTCAAAATTTATTTTCAAAATCTTTTTCTTATTTTATTTTATAATTTCAAAATCTTTGCTAACAATTAATCTTATTAATTCAAAAATTTTAAAGCTTGTTACTTGTCTATTAAGAAAGGTTCAATCTTTAAATTTTAAACTCATATCTTTTTGTTTCTTGTTAGTCAAGCAATCAACTTTAATTTTCAAAATCAAATCTTTTTAATTTCCTTTTCAAATCTTTTTCAAATTAAATTTTCAATCATATCTTTTAATCATATCTTCTTCAAAACTTAATTTCAACTTCTTATCTAACTTCTTATCTTTTCAAAATTGATTTTCAAATCTTTTTTTAATTAATCTTATCTTGTTTGATTTCTTTTATCTTTTTCAAAACTACCTAACTAATTCTCTCTTTCTAATCTTCGAAAATCACAAACCTCTTTTTCAAAATTCCTTTTTAATTAACTAATTGCTTTAAATTTTTTTTAATTTCATTTTTCTTTTTAATTTTAGAATTTTAACTTTAATCTTAAATTAAAGACAACAAAAAATTTTTATTTTATTTTATTTTCGAATTCTTCCATCTCTCATCTCCTTCTAATTATTTATTTAATTACTAACACTTCTCTTATACTCAAAAATTCGAACCAACTCTTCTCCTCTGTGTTCGAATTCTTATCTTTTCTTTCTTCCATCCTTTTCTTCTTATACTAATATAAAGAATCTCTATACTGTGACATAGAGGATTCCATATTTTCTTTTCTGTTCTCTTCTTTTTCATATGAGCAGGAACAAGGATAAGAACATTCTTGTTGAAGCTGATCCTGAACCTGAAAGGACTCTAAAGAGGAAGCTAAGGGAAGCCAAAGCACAACTCTCTGGAGAAAATCTGACAGAAATTTTCAAAAAAGAAGGAGACATGGCCAAAAATAATAACAATGGTGGAGATGCAAGGAAGATCCTTGGTGACTTTACTGCACCAAATTGCAACTTACATGGAAGAAGCATCTCAATCCCTGCCATTGGAGCAAACAATTTTGAGCTAAAGCCTCAATTAGTTTCTCTGATGCAACAGAATTGCAAGTTTCATGGACTTCCATCAGAAGATCATTTTTAGTTCTTAACTGAATTCTTGCAAATCTGTGATACTGTTAAGACCAATGGGGTTGATCCCAAGGTCTACATGCTTATGCTTTTCCCGTTTGCTGTAAGAGACAGAGCTAGAATATGGTTGGACTCTCAACCTAAAGATAGCCTAAACTCTTGGGATAAGCTGGTCACGGCTTTCTTAGCCAAGTTCTTTCCTCCTCAAAAGCTTAGCAAGCTTAGAGTGGATGTTCAAACCTTCAAACAGAAAGAAGGTGAATCCCTCTATGAAGCTAGGGAGAGATACAAGCAACTGACCAAAAAGTGTCATTCTGACATGCTTTCAGAATGGACCATCCTGGATATATTCTATGATGGTCTGTCTGAATTATCAAAGATGTCATTGGACCATTCTGCAGGTGGATCCATTCACCTAAAGAAAACTCCTGCAGAAGCTCAGGAACTCATTGACATGGTTGCAAATAACCAGTTCATGTACACTTCTGAAAGGAATCCTGTGAGTAATGGGACGCCTCAGAGGAAGGGAGTTCTTGAAATTGATACTCTGAATGCCATATTGGCTCAGAATAAAATATTGACTCAGCAAGTCAATATGATTTCTCAGAGTCTGAATAGATTGCAAATCGCATCCAACAGTACTAAAGAGGCATCTTCTGAAGAAGAAGCTTATGATCCTGAGAACCCTGCAATAACAGAGGTGAATTACATGGGTGAACCCTATGGAAACACCTATAATCCCTCATGGGAAAATCATCCAAATTTCTCATGGAAGGATTAACAAAAGCCTCAACAAGGCTTTAATAATAGTGGAAGAAACAGGTTTAGCAATAGCAAGCCTTTTCCATCATCCACTCAGCAATAGACAGAGAATTCTGAGCAGAATCCATCTAGCTTAGCAAATATAGTCTCTGATCTATCTAAGCCCACTCTAAGTTTCATGAATGAAACAAGGTCCTCTATTAGAAATTTGGAGGTACAAGTGGGCCAGCTGAGTAAAAGAGTCACTGAAACTCCTCCTAGTACTCTCCCAAGCAATATAGAAGAGAATCCAAAAAGAGAGTGCAAGGCCATTACCTTACTTGGTGTCGCCGAACCCAGAGAGGAGGAGAAGGACGTGAATCCCAGTGAGGAAGACCTCCTAGGACGTTCACTGACCAATAAGGAGTTTCCCTTTGAGGAACCAAAGGAATCTAAAGCTCATCTAGAGACCATAGAGATTCCGTTGAACCTCCTTTTACCATTCATGAGCTCTGATGACTATTCTTCCCCTGAAGAGGATGAAGACATCAGTGAAGAGCAGGTTGCTAAGTATCTAGGAGCCATCATGAAGTGGAATGCCAGTTTATTTGGTAATGATACTTGGGAGGATGAACCCCCCTTGTTCACCAATGAACTCAGTGCATTGATAAGGCCGACATTGCCTCAGAAGAAACCGGATCTCAGAAAGTTCTTCATACCTTGTACCATAGGCACCATGACCTTTGAGAAGGCTCTGTGTGACCTTGGGTCAGGGATAAACCTCATGCCACTCTCTGTAATGGAGAAACTGGGAATCTATGAGGTACAAGCTGCAAGAATCTCACTAGAGATGGCAGATAAATCAATGAAACAGGCTTATGGATTAGTAGAGGACTTGTTAGTAAAGGTTGAAGGCCTTTACATCCCTGCTGATTTCATAATCCTAGACACTGGGAAGGATGAAGATGAATCCATCATCGTTGGAAGACCCTTCCTAGCCACAACAAAAGCTGTGATTGATGTGGACAGAGGAGAGTTAGTCCTCTAACTGAATGAGGACAACCATGTGTTTAAAACTCAAGGATCTCCTTCTATAACCATGGAGAGGAAGCATGAAAAGCTTCTCTCACTGTAGAGTCAACCAAAGCCCCCACAGTCAAACTCTAAGTTTGGTGTTGGGAGGCCACAACCAAACTCTAAGTTTGGTATTGAACCCCCACATTCAAACTCTAAGTTTGGTGTTGGGTGGTCCCAACACTGCTCTGAACATCTGTGAGGCTCCATGAGAGCTCACTGATAAGCTATTGACTTTAAAGAAGCGCTTGTTGGGAGGCAACCCAATGTTATTTAATTATATCTATTTATTTTCCATTGCTATTCTATGTTTTTCTTAGGTTGATGATCATGTGAAGTCACAAAAATAACTGAAAAATCAAAAACAGAATGAAAAGCAGCATTAAAAATAGCTCACCCTGGAGGAAGAGCTTACTGGCGTTTAAACGCCAGTAAGAAGCATCAAACTGGTGTTTAACGCCAGAAAGAAGCATCAAGCTGGCGTTAAATGCCAGAAACAAGCACCAGACTGGCGTTTAACGCCAGAACAGAGCATGGAATTGGCATTAAATGCCCGAAATAAGCAGCAGTCTGGCGTTTAACGCCAGACATGCATTCTTAGGGCATTTTACACGCCTAATTAGAGCAGGGATGCTAAGTCCTTGACCCCAAAGGATCTGTGGACCCCACAGGATCCCCACCTACCCCACCTCTTCTTCTCTCCTCTTCACACCTTTTCATACCTCTCTTCCCCAAATACCCTTCACCAATCACCTCCATACCTCTTCCCTAAATACCCTTAACCACTCACATCCATCCACTATTCTCCATAAACCCCACCTACCTCCAAAATTCAAATTCTTTTCCCTTCCAAACCCAACCCTAATGGCTGAAAGCTACCCTCCACCCCACCCCTATATAAACCCCTCAACACTACTCCATTTTTACACATTACAACCACCATTTCTCCCCCTTGGCCGAATACACTCTCTCCCTCCATCTCCTCCATTTTCTTCTTCTTCTACTACTTTCTTTCTTCTTTTGCTCGGGGACGAGCAAACCTTTTCAGTTTGGTGTGATAAAAGCATTGCTTTTTGTTTTCCATAACCATTTATGGCACTTAAGGTCGGAGAAACCTCTAGAAAGAGGAAGGGAAGACAAAAGCATTCATCTCTGAGTCATGGGAGATGGAGACATTCATCTCAAGGGTCCATAGCTCAGTAGTAGAGCATTGCACAACAAGAGAGCCCACTCATGGACCTCAATAAGAGCATGATAAATTCTTCATCATGAAATCCTTGAGATGCCTCAAGGGATACACTTTCCTCCACAAGACTATTGGGAGCAAATTAACACCTCCCTAGGAGAATTAAGTTCCAACATGGGACAACTAAGGGTGGAGCACCAAGAGCATTCTATCCTCCTCTATGAAATTAGAGAAGATCAAAGAGCTATGAGGGAGGAGCAACAAATGCAAGGGAGATACATAGAGGAGCTCAAGAGCACCATTGGTTCTTCAAGAAGAGGAAGATGCCACCCTCACTAAGGTGGACTCGTTCCTTAATCTCCTTGTTCTTATTTTCCTGTTTTTTGGTTTTTGAGCCTTATGTTTTATTTATGTTTCTGTCTTTACTATATGATCATTAGTGTTTAAGTGTCCATGTCTTAAAGCTATGAATGTCCTATGAATCCATCACCTCTCTTAAATGAAAAATATTTTAATTACAAAAGAACAAGAAGTACATGATTTCGAATTCATCCTTGAAACTAGTTTAATTATTTTGATGTGGTGACAATACTTTTTGTTTTCTGAATGAATGCTTGAACAGTGCATATGTCTTTTGAATTTGTTGTTTATGAATGTTAAAATTGTTGGCTCTTGAAAGAATGATGAAAAAGGAGAAATGTTATTTGATGATCTGAAAAATCATAAAAAATTGATTCTTGAAGCAAGACAAAGCAATGAATACAAAAGCTTGCGAAAAAAAAAAGAAAAGAAAAATGGCAAAAAAACAAAAAAAAAGAGAGAAAGAAAAAGAAAAAGCAAGCAAAAAAAGCCAATAGCCCTTAAAACCAAAAGGCAAGGGTAAAAAGGATCCAAGGCTTTGAGCATCAGTGGATAGGAGGGCCTAAAGAAATAAAATCCT
Source organism: Arachis ipaensis (assembly GCF_059453495.1). Lineage (NCBI taxonomy): Eukaryota > Viridiplantae > Streptophyta > Magnoliopsida > Fabales > Fabaceae > Arachis > Arachis ipaensis. Next base: position 84,834,032 of record NC_142444.1, read on the forward strand.
GGCCTAAGTGGCTAAACCAAGCTGTCCCTAACCATGTGCTTGTGGCGTGAAGGTGTCAAGTGAAAACTTGAGACTGAGCGGTTAAAGTCGAGTTCCAAAGCAAAAAAGAAGAGTGTGCTTAAGAACCATGGACACCTCTAATTGGGGACTTTAGCAAAGCTGAGTCACAATCTGAAAAGGTTCACCCAGTTATGTGTCTGTGGCATTTATGTATCCGGTGGTAATACTGGAAAACAAAGTGCTTAGGGCCACGGCCAAGACTCATAAAGTAGCTGTGTTCAAGAAATCAACATACTGAACTAGGAAAATCAATAACACTATCTAAATTTTGAGTTCCTATAGATGCCAATCATTTTGAACTTCAAGGGATAAAGTGAGATGCCAAAACTGTTCAGAGGCAAAAAGCTACCAGTCCCACTCATCTGATTGGAGCTAAGTTTCATTGATATTTGGAATTTAGAGTATATTTTCTTCTTTTTATCCTATTTTATTTTCAGTTGCTTGGGGACAAGCAACAATTTATGTTTGGTGTTGTGATGAGCGGATAATTTATACGCTTTTTGGCATTGTTTTTACATAGTTTTTAGTATGATTTAGTTAGTTTTTAGTATATTTTTATTAGTTTTTAAATAAAAATCACAATTCTGGACTTTACTATGAGTTTGTGTGTTTTTTTGTGATTTCAGGTAATTTCTGGCTGAAATTGAGGGACTTGAGCAAAAATCAGATTCAGAGGCTGAAGAAGGACTGCAGATGCTGTTGGATTTTGACCTCCCTGCACTAAAAGTGAATTTTCTGGAGCTATAGGTGTCTAAATGGTGCGCTCTCAATTGCGTTGGAAAGTAAACATCCAGGGCTTTCCAGCAATATATAATAGTCTATACTTTGCCTGAGTTTAGATGACGAAAATTGGCGTTCAATGCCAGATTTCTGCCCTATTCTGGAGTTAAACGCCAGAAACAGGTTGCAAAGCAGAGTTAAACGCCAGAAACAGGTTACAAACTGGCGTTTAACTCCAAGGAAGACCTCTACACGTGAAAGCTTCAATGCTCAGCCCAAGCACACACCAAGTGGGCCCGGAAGTGGATTTCTGCATCATTTACTTATTTCTGTAACCCTAGTAACTAGTTTAGTAGAAATAGAACTTTTTACTATTGTGTTAGAGATCTTTGGATCAGTTCAATCCTTTGACCATCTTTAGATCATTGTATGCGTTTAGGAGGCTGGCCTCATGGCCATGCCTGAACCTTCATCACTTATGTATTTTCAACGGTAGAGTTTCTACACACCATAGATTAAGGTGTGGAGCTCTGCTGTTCCTCATGAATTAATGCAAAGTACTATTGTTTTTCTATTCAACTCAAGCCTATTTCTTCTCTAAGATATTCATTCACACACAAGAACATGATGAATGTGATGATTATGTGACGCTCATCACCATTCTCACTTAGGAACGCCTGCCTGACAAACACTTCCGTTCTACATGAAAGCAAGCTTGAATGCATATCTCTTAGCCTCCTGATCTACGATCAGAGTCTTCGTGGTATAGGCTAGAATTATTGGCGGCCATTCTTGAGATCCAGAAAGTCTAAACCTTGTCTGTGGCATTCCGAGTAGGATCTGGGAAGGGATGGCTGTGACGAGCTTCAAACTCGCGAGTGCTGGGCATAGTGACAAACTCAAAAGGATTACTGAATCCTATTCCAGTAGGATCGAGAACTGACAGATGATTAGCCGTGCGGTGACAGCGCATTTTGGACCATTTTCACTGAGAGGACGGGATGTAGCCATTGACAACGGTGATGCCCAACATACAGCTTGCCATGGAAAGGAGTATGAAGGATTGGATGAAGACAGTAGGAGAGCAGAGGTTCAGAAGGAACAAAAGCATCTCCATATGCTTATCTGAAATTCTCACCAAAGAATTACATAAGTATTTCTATCTTATTTTGTATTTTAATTATATTTTAATTATCAAATCTCCATAACCAATTGAATCTTCCTGACTGAGATTTACAAGGTGACCATAGCTTGCTTCAAGCCGACAATCTCCGTGGGATTGACCCTTACTCACGTAAGGTTTATTACTTGGACGACCCAGTGCACTTGCTGGTTAGTTGTGCGAAGTTGTGACAAAGAACTAAGATTATGAACGTGCATATTAAGTTTTTAGCGCCGTTACCAAGGAATGAACGATCATGATTTCGTGCAACAGGCGCGTATGTGCACAGTGCGCGTGCGCGTCCCTGGAGCATTTCGCAATCCGTGCGTAAGCGCATAGTGCGCGCGTGCGCCCATGAGCTTTTCCAAATCTTTGGCTTTTCATGATTTCTCCACTTTGTATGCTTTTCTCTTCACTCCCTTGATCCCTTCCAAGCCTTTTCAACATAAAATCACTAGCAAACATATCAAGGCATCTAGTGGAATCAAAGGAAGATTAAAATGATCAATTTAAGGGCCTAATAAGCATGTTATCACACTTAAGCACAAATAAGGAGACAATCACAAAATCATGCTATTTCATTGAATATCTGTGAGGAAAAGTTATCAAAAATGCTCTAAATTCAACACAAGATAAACCCTTAAAAGGGGGTTTGTCAACCTCCCCACACTTAAACCTTAGCATGTCCTCATGCTAAACCAAGAATGAAGCAAAGGGTATGACATTTATTCAATGGAACTAAACTACCTAAATGCAACTAACTATATGAATGCAATTGCTTGGTCAAAACAATTCAATTTCCAAGAGAACATATATAGGCATAAGGGCTAGAGTAATGAGAATCAAAATCCAACCCACAATTAAATTGAATTATAAAAAAAAAAAAGTTTTACAAACTTGCATGAATAGAATGATGGTGGTGAATACATGCAATTGAGCAATCGAACCCTCACCGGATGTGTATCCGCTCTAGTCACTCAAGTATTTAAGGGTTGATTCACTCAATTCTCCCCTAATCATGCTTTCCAAAATTTGTTCTTCATCTAACAATCAACAATCATCTAATGCATGCATACAAATATCATGAGGTCTTTATCAAAGGTTGTAATGGGGCTAGGGTCAAGGTAGGATCATATATGGATAAGTGGACTAGAATTTAAATCTTTGATGAGCTTAAACTTTCCCACCTAACCTATGATGACCTATACAATTAAGTACTAACCTAACTACCCATTTTTCACTTTTTCACATACTCATGCATTTTCTTTTTATTTTCCCAACACTTATGCATTGACTCTTATTGGACTTTACCTTGGGGCATTTTGTCCCCTTTTATTGTTTTTCCTCTTTTATTCTTTCTTTTTTTTCTATTATTTTTTTGCTTTTCTTCTCTTTTTCATTTTCACAATTACTTTTTTTCTCTTTTTTTTTTCAAGCTACATACAAGAACATCAATGCATAAGGTCTATACATTTGATCAATACATGAGTGTGCACCCAATTTCCAAATATATAAATGCAAAACACCCTCTTTATCCTAATTAATGTTCCCAATCTCCCCAAACTTGAATAGTAAACACTCTCACTAGCCTAAGCTAATCAAAAATCCAACAAGGGACTTTATTTTTTTCTGCTTTAGGCTTGTAATGTGCTAAAATAAAGAACAATTGGGTTAAGCGTAGGCTCAAAATTGGTTAACAATGGAGAGTAAAAGGTGGGTTATTTGGGTAAGTAAGCTAATGAAATAATGGCCTCAATCATATAAATGTATGACTACAAGGAATAATTGGACATAACGAATTAAGCAAATCAAGGATCACAATCATAGGAAAAGAACAATTTCACACAAGAAGGAAAATAAGTGGTTATAAGATGTAACCACACAATAGGCTCAAAACTCACTATCTTGTGTTCTTAGCTCAAAACATGATCCACGAAAGTATAAATCCATGTAAGTTCCACAAAAATTTTCCAATCAATTGGGGTGGTGCCCTATAGGTAAATTCTTTTGGAAAACTTCATTATTTTGATTAAGCTTATTCTAAATGCAATGTTGTGATTAAAAAATTCTAAAATTCCTTAGTTTACCCCCGCTTTTTTTTTTCAAAACAAATTCTTTTATGCACAAAGGGTTTAACTAAGATTTTCAACAATTTATGACATTTTTTTTCAAATCACAACCACAAGGCTAAAATGGAATATATACAATAAAAGTATGCAATAACCAAAATAAAAGTATCCACAATAGCAAAGTAAAGCAAAATATGATGAACTAAGTGATAGTGTCCGAAAATGTTCACCAAATCCACCGACGGCTACAATGGTGACCTCCCCACACTAAAGATGAAGCATCGTCCTTGATGCTAGTGATCGGGCTCATGGTGAGGGTCAACAGTTGTATCTGGCTCCGGCCAAATCTCAGTCTGGGGCACTGGCTCCTCGGGAGGCTGCTGGGTCTCCTGAGTAGCCTGCGTCTGTAGAGGAGCCTCATGCTAAACCATCTCCTCAACATGCTCCTCCTCGTGCTCTGCCTCGTGATCCTCCTCAGTGGAAACGAGAGAGTCGGGGAGAGGGGGTAGCTCAATGCGCTGTGATACAAACACCTGGGCTATGCGATCAAGATGTCCCATGATACAACACTCGCTGCGCTCCATGAAGCAAAACAGGCATTGTACTAGCTGATATGTCAGCTCGGGTGCTGGTGGTGGTGGTGGTAAAGGTGGTGCTACTGCTGCTGAAGAAGAAGAGGGTCCTGCTGCTGCTGTGGAAGATGAAGGTCTAGCTGCCTCTACTGCTTCTCTAGCTCGAGAGCGGCGCCTGGAAGGGGGCTTCTCGTGCACCCACGTACGCCATGGAATAGTAACTTCTTTCTCGTCGTCGTCTGGGGGTGGTGGTGTCACGTCATCATCCCTCCATGGGGCACCGGATAACTCAACCATGCTAGTGACCATGGTGGGAAATGGTAGAAGGCCGCGGATGTGTGCTCGCCACATGCCTCTCCTGATCAATCGGGGGTAATAAACCTCCTTCCCTTCCATGACACAGCCAATCAGAAGAAGGATATCCATCGGAATCTTGAAAGAATGGGATGTGGAAAGGACATAGTGGGCGAATATCTGCTGCCAAGTCCTAGCCTCTCTAGACAAATAAGCAAATAACATCCCCTTGGGCCTTTGGTTGTTAGAGTCCATCACCCAAGGGGCTTCCGGTATGGCAATAACGCACTTCAACGCCTCATAGTCAAAGGTAATAGCATTTATTGCTGTCTCTGCCTGCTGGTAAGCACATGTGTCACCAGTCCAAGGTAGACAATGCAAAACACCCTCAATGGTAGCTTCAGTCACTAAAACTTACATGCCCCGTAGGTGGACTGACTTAAGAGTCGTGTGGAAGAGGTTGCAGTAAAACTCCTCGACCCATGAAACGTTTATCCTCCTCAAATCTCTATCAACAAACTCTAAGCCCAATTCCTAAATACGGGTATTAATGGAGAGCCTCAGGTCATTGGAAAGGGCCAATTTCTTCTCAATGTTTAGCTTTGTCTTTCGATAGGTGGGGAAACGCAGCTCACAGTAAAGATTGGGGAATGTGTATGTGTCAGTGGGCGGTAGCAGCTGATTCTATTTATCCACTTCATTAAGTGGGTTCTTTGCATAGTTGGCATAAGGCGAGAGGGTGGAGGCTTGAGATTTCTTTCTCTTTTTCGAGGTTGTAGCCTTTGCTTTTCCTCTATCGGCCATCTGAAAGCAAATATGATACATAAGCACTTATCCAAGTAGAGAGATAACAAGCAAGTAATGGCATATTAACATGAAGTGAGTTAAGAAAAGAGAATTCTTGGAATGCAAGTAATCACAAGGTAGAAAAAAAAAGAAGGTCACACACCAAGAATGCAAACAATAATCATATCATGCTTGTTCATTAAGCTCAATGAGCATCATACCCAAGAAGAATCGTTAAAGAGTTAGTTGAATGCTAAAAAGAAAAATCAGTAGGTAAGGCAAGTTAAAACTTGGAAAAACTAGTTCAAAGGTTAGAGGTATGATGGTCATTTACTTAATCATGAAGAATGCAGAAAATGAAGGGTAACAAGCACACTCACAATCATGAGGGAGAAGCAGTCGTTGATGATGAAATATGAGATTGCAAAAGAAGCAATTAATTAAAAATGAGTCATCAATCAATGTCGCGGCCATTAAGAATGCAATAATTGGTGTTGCAAAAGTTGGAATGCATTTGTGTAACATAAACCAAGATAGAAACTAATTTGAGTGAAAAAGAGTTACACAAGCTGAATTCACCAATTGTTGTGAACGGATGAACCTCGTTCAAGGAAATTTCAAGTCAAGAATAAATGAAAGGTTTAGACAGTTCCTTGAGTTCATTCATGCAATGCGTATCACGGGAGTCAAAATGAAAATGGAAAAGCTAACCCGAGCGACCTAGGAATTGACTTGGTGGGGGTCAAGCAAAATTTAATTTCTAAAACGCCAAGTTCAATTCCAGGTACCAAGTTAAAACCAAAACAGTTTCTAAAAATTCGGGCAGCACTTTGGCAGTAAATTGGATGTTCCCGGATAGCAAACAACAACAAGAATCAGCAGTGAATTCAGCATATCAAACATGTAACACAATTAGGGAATTCACATGAGTTGGCAGCATTAAGCAAGCAAGACAGTAGTGAAACAAGACATATAAAATAGACCACACCACTCATCATACTCATCATGTAACATACAAACAAATAAACACAAACGGAGCACTTATCAGGCCTAGAATCATCTAACCACAACCTAGCTACCTAACCGCATTTATTTCTATCTAGCCTAACATGAAGAATTAATCAACTAGCTAACTAGAACTAACTAACAAAATTGATAAAAGACAATAAAGAAAACAAAGCAGAGGCATAGGGAAGCTGGGAGCGGAGGCAGTGATAGAAAGGAAAAGGAAATGAGTGGTAATAGCGCTTCCCAGGAGTGGTGGCGTGGCAGACTCATGGCGGCGCTCAGTGGCAGCGAGTAGAGAAAGGGGTGGCAAGGTGCGAGAGTGGTAGGAGGAAGAAGCAGTGAGGAAGAGCAAGAGAAGAAGAGAGAGGGAGACAGAGCGGATGGTGGCGGCGGCAGGTGGTGTCGCCGGAGGGTGGTGGCTATAGTGGTGGCTGAGGGGTTATGGGATTGAGGGAGAGACGAAGAGGGAGGGGCATTGGGGGTGCACTGGGTTCCTCGCGTAGTTAGGATTTTAAGTTTTTTGAATCCATGCGCGTTGGCGCATAATGCGCGCGCGCGCCCATGGGCTCTTCCAAATCTTTGGCTTTTCATGATTTCTCCACTTTGTATGCTTTTCTCTTCACTCCCTTGATCCCTTCGAAGCCTTTTCAACCTGAAATCACTAGCAAACATATCAAGGCATCTAGTGGAATCAAAGGAAGATTAAAATGATCAATTTAAGGGCCTAAAAATCATGTTATCACACTTAAGCACAAATAAGGAGACAATCACAAAATCATGCTATTTCATTGAATAAATGTGAGGAAAAGTTATCAAAAATGTTCTAAATTCAACACAAGATAAACCCTTAAAAGGGGGTTTATTAAGTGCCCAACTTCTTTTTTGGAAATTTTTCTTTATTTGTCGTGGTCTTGTCACTATACTGCTGTATAACTATTTTCCTGGTTTCTTTTTTCAGAGATGGTGTCGAGTTCTAATTCGATGAAGGTTTTCCGCAAGGCCAAGAAGGCAGTGGCTGCCCAGAATTTACATAAGAAGACATCGAGGGAGGGTTCTTCCCAACTCCCGCCGAAGAAGCCGGACTCAGGTCCTCAAGGACCGAGGAAGATTATCCCGACTCCTCAAGTTCGGGCGGCTTTTGCTGATCCGCCCATTTCATCTTCTGGTGCTGCCTCTTCTCCCCCTCCCTCTGGGCGTTCTCCCAAGAGGCCGAGGACTGCTGGGACCTATAATCTTAGCGACAAGGAGTTTGATGGCGTGGCCTTTGTTGCCGATCACATTGCCCCTCATGGCAATGTTCCGACTGATGACGTGTCCATTCTACACCACCGCGACTTTATATCCAGCAATAGTCTTCGAATGGCTAACCTTAGTGCTGCTCTCTTAATGACTTACATCATTTACCCTTTTTTCTTGCCTAAAAAGGACCATAAAAGATCATAATCTCATTTGATCATTGCAATTCATGAACTAATTGATGAATATTATGGTACATTGCTTTGAAATGGGTTTTGTGTTGAATTTCAGGTGAAAAGAGCAACAAAAAGGGAAGAAAACAACAAAATAAAGCTGGGCGTGTGAAACTGGCGTGCCACTTGGAGCAAACGCCATGAAAGTGTGTGGGCGTGGCACACCAGGAGCTGGGCGTGGCATGCTAGTATTGAATTCCAGAAAGGATCCTCAAAGCCTTTACATGGGCGTGGCACACCAGAAGCTGGGCGTGGCATGCTAGTATAGTTTTCCAGAGAAGCATGATTGGATCTTTTACATGGGCGTGGCACGCCAGAAGCTGGGCATGGCACACCAATATAGTTTTTCAGAGAGCAATGCTGAAGGCCACTAAAGGGGCGTGGCACGCCAAGCCCATCTCATACTATGCGCGTGCCACTTGAACCATGGGGCATGGCACACCAGTTCATCAATCCAGAGGGGACAATCACTTAGGCGTGTGATGAATCTATATTTTACGATATATTTTGATTTGATTTGAGTGGATTCTATCACATAAACCCACATTTATTTGCCTAAATAGCATGCTTTTGTGAATTCTTTCCTAATTGTGCTTAATTGTGAAAATATGCTTTTCATGCTTAAATTGCCAATTTTAATTCACTTTTATCCCATTCGATGCCTTGATATATTTGTTTGAGTGATTTAAGTTTTTAAATTCAAGAATGGCTTGAGAAAGTGGAAGGAAAGCATACAAAGTGGAAGATTTCAAGAAATGAAGGATTTGGAAAGCTGCCAGCCCTGACCTCTCTGTACTAAATTGGTCATAACTCGACCTACAGAGGTCCAAATGAGGCGGTTCCAGCGGCATTGGAAAGCTAACGTCCAGAGCTTCAAAATGATATGCAATTTGTTATAGTGGACATAAGTCTACCTGTGCGTACGCACAGGTACTTGTGCGTCCGCACAGGTCAATTTTCAGCATGTGTGCGGACGCACGCATCTGTGCGTCCGCACAGGTCCCTACACGTGAGCTCATTAATGCAAATTGCTGGGAGAAAATTTTTGGCCTCCAAAACCCAATCCAACTCATTTTTTGAAGCTATTTAAGGCCAAAGTGAAGAGGAATGAAGGGGGGCAATTAGGGTTAGCTTTTATCATGTTTTAGTGTAGTTCTCTAGAGAGAAGCTCCCCTCCTCTCTCTAGACTTAGGGTTCTTTAGTTTAATTTCTTGTAATTTCTACTTTTAATTCTTGTTTCTATTTACTTTTCCTTGTCATTTATTGTTATTGCTTCTTGTTCTTCTTCACTTCTCTTGTTATTTACTTTATTTTGTCAATTTATGTTTTATGACACTCTTGTTACATTGAATAAATAACCATTTGTACCTATAAAAGATGAAAATGTTGATATATGTACCCATACGAGATCGAAACTAAACTTATACTCACGTAAGATGTCTTCTGTATAACAAAAGTACCCTACGTGGCACTCCAACCCTCTAAAGACAGGATACTTTTGTCACACGGAGGGCATCTTGCATGGGTACAAGTTTAGTTTCGATCTAGTGTGAGTACATATGTCAGCGTTTTCATCTTTTATGGGTACAAATGGTCATTTATTCTGTTACATTTTACTTTCAATTAATGCAATTTATGTTTCTATGTCATTTATTACTTTCTTTAGTTGTTATTATTATTTTCTTGCTTTGGTAGCTTTAGAATTTATTTTAATGTATTTTAATATTATTTTATTCTCATGCACACCAAGTGTTTGATAAAATGCTTGGCTTAGTTTTTATATAGTTTTTCTTCACTCTTGGCTTGCAATTGTTGACTTTGGTGTTCCTTGAGTCATTGATGTCTATTCTTGTTTGATACATTAGAGTAGTTAGTTGATTTGGTCTCCCTTGACTCTATGTGACCCCTTAGTGTTGACATAGGACTTAGGGATTGAAATCAACTATGCCTATTTGACTTATCTTCGATGTAAGGTTGACTAAGTAGGATCAACTCTTCATAATCATCATATGTTTGTGGTCAATGACTAGGATAGGTAGTCTTAGCCTTCAATTACTTACCAAGAGGTTTTCTTGCATTTTAAGTTTCCTTTCCTTGCATTTTATTGCTTTGACTTTTACTTGCTTTGATGTTTAAATTCTTGCATGTTTAGTTTTCACACTCTTGGTTGAGTAATTGGGTGTTTGGGTAGAATTGAGTTGTGGATGTCCATTCTGCATTGTGTGAGATTAGTTAATTGATTTGGTTTCCATTGACGCTAGTCTTTCGCTAGGTAATTAGTGATTTGACTAGGATTTATGGATTGAGATCAATTATGGCTTTTTGACTAATTCTCAAGGAAGATTGATTGATTTGGATTGATTCCACACAATTGCCATGCTTGTGGTATATGACTAGGATAGGAATCCTAAACTCCCCAATCCTTACCAAGAGTCCTTTAATTGCTTTTATTTACATTCCTTGCATGATCATTTACTTTCTTGATATTTACATTTCTTGCTTCTCTCTTGCTATTTACATTCCCCATGTTCTCTCTCTCATAGCTAATGATTGTACACTTAATTGCAACTCCTAGGGAAGACGACCCGGGAGCTAAATACTCTCGGTTATATATTTTGTGTTGTGACATTATTATTTGATTAAGAGAATTCATTGTTGGTTTGGACTATGCTACAAACGAATTGATTCTTGTTTTGATTGATTCTGAGCCATGCAAAATTTTCATTGTCAGCATGCACTTGGTGTCGAAGACGTGCTATGCCAGCTTCAAACCACCACTTGGGCATGCCACTTGAAGACCCAGGTGTGGCACGCCAAGCTTAAAGGAGGCACATTAAATTAGGCGTGCCACTTGAGCATTGAGGCGTGGCACGCCAGTACAAGTTTCCATAAAAGAGGTTGAAGGTCCAAGCACTTGGGCGTGCCACTTAGTGTCGAAGGCATGGCACGCCAGCTCTCAATCCTTACTTGGGCGTGCCACTTGAAGACCCAGGCGTGGCACGCCAATGCAAGAGAAGGCCAAAGCAAAGCTGGGCGTGCCACTTGGTGTCGAAGGTGTGGCACGCCAGCTCTCAATCCTCACTTGGGTGTGCCACTTGAAGACCCAGGCGTGGCACGCCAATGCAAGAGAAGGCTAAAGCAAAGCTGGGCATGCCACTTGGTGTCGAAGGCGTGGCACGCCAAGCTCTAATCCTCACTTAGGTGTGCCACTTGAAGACCAGGCATGGCACGCCAATGTTAGAAAAGGCCAAGCATACTTGGGCGTGCCACTTGGATGCAGGGCGTGGCACGCCAGCTACTAGAGCATGGAAGAATGCTGGGCGTGGCACGCCATACACTGGGTGTGGCATGCCAGTTCTATTATCCAGAAAAGAGAGTGAAGCACATACAAGGGCCGTGGCACACCAGACCCTGGGCGTGCCACGCCAGTTCAACTTTCCAAAGAAGAGAAGAAGAAGGAAAAGGCCTGGGCGTGCCACTTGGGCTCGAAGGCGTGGCACGCCAGGGACACCAACACATGGGGCGTGCCACTTGAAGAGTTGGGCATAGCGCGCCAAGCCAAATTAGAGGCTGGGCATGGCACGCCACTTAAATGCCAATCACACGCCAAGCTAGAAGGTCACGTTTATTGAGTTTTCTTTTCCCTCCAAATTGTAATTTTTTTTCTTTTTTTTCTATTTTCTTTATTCTAGTTCTAGGAGTAGTAATAATAACCCCTAAAAATACTGAGAATGGGTTGTTGTGGGATTGTTGAGTAGTAGCTCTGTTGAAGTATAGTTAGATTTACTTTTCACATTATCTTCTTCAATCTATTGTACTTTCCTCTAAGGTATGAGTAGCTAAATTCCCTCTCATTGAGAGAGGGAGCTCTATTGTACTTGATGGATTAAAAATAGTGAAATTCTTCTTCTCTTCACCTTCTCTTTGATTTGCTAGAAGGAATTTTGTTTTAATGTTAGTGTTCAATCATCTTGGAAAAGAGGTTGAATGCAAAATAGGTTTCATGGGAACCTTGGAAAAGGAAACATGAAACCATACTAGAAATCCCTTCTCACACTTGAGTAGGATCTGGGTTTTGGTGTTTGGATATGGTGACATATAATCCTCCATCTACTTGGACCTATGATGATCTGTGGTATAATCAGGGACCAAGCATATCTCTCTTCATGAGCAATTAGACCAAGGAATTGGCTATTGATCAAGATCTGAGAGATTGAATCACCAAGGGATTGGGGTTCAATCAATCATGATTGCCAAGAGGTCAATGAGTTACATGATTGAAGATGAGATGAACTGGATTTAATCCAAAGAGAACAACATCTCTTGATCTCAATGAATTCCCCCTATTCTTATCTTCCACATTCTTTATAGCTTTCTTTACATTCTGTTATTCCCCATTCCCATTTATAATTAAGTCATTTATGTTTCTGCTCTTTACATTATTGCCATTTCCTTTCCTGCACTTTATTGCTTATCTTTACTTTTGAGTCATTTATATTTCTGCTCATTTACAATTCTACAATCACAATATATTTTTATTTGCTTCACTAATTCACCCATTGATTAAAATTGCTCAAATCTGCCAATCTCTGTGGATATGATCCCACTCTTAGTAGGTTATTACTTGACGATTATTTTGGTGCGCTTGCCAAAAGAACGGATTCACTATTTTTATATGGGGAGTGAATTCCGACCATCAAGTTTTATTGCGCCGTTACTGGGGATTGGCTTGAATTTGAGAATGATTAAATTAATGGGTAGCTAGATTAAGCACTTTAATTACCTTGTTAATTCTTTTTCAGTTTTTACTTTTACTCTGATCATTTTTACTATTCATTGTTCATACAACCATCTTTCTTACTATTCTATTAACTGTTTGATTAATTGCACCAACCAAACTAACCACCAGTCTTAACAAGGAGTGATTCTTTCACTTGTCCTCTATCTGCTATTTGAATGTATGACAGGTAGGAGAGGAGAAACTTCATCCTCTTTTAACAGTGAACCTGAGAGGACCTTCCTGAGGTTAAGAAGGGAAGCAAGAGGCAAGGGAATAGTCAAAGAGAAAGTAGTGGAGGAAGATCTGGAAGCCACTATGGAAGAAGAGGTGCAAAACCATGTTGGAGTGGATGCTGGCAATTATATTGGGCAATAGAGGAGAGTCTTAGGCTCCTACATCAACCCAAATCCAAGAAACTGTGGCAGCAGCATTCTAAAGCCAACAATCCATGCAAACAACTTTGAATTGAAACCTCAACTCATCACACTTGTCCAGAATAATTGTTCATATGGAGGAGGAGCCCAAGAGGACCCAAACTAACATCTCACTACATTCTTGAGGATTTGTGACACTGTAAAGTCCAATGGCGTACACCCTGATACCTACAAACTACTTTTGTTCCCTTTCTCTCTCAAAGATAAGGCAGCAAAATGGTTGGAAGCATTTCCCAAGGAGATCCTAACAACTTGGGATGAGGTTGTGAACAAATTTTTTGCAAGATTCTACCTTCCACAGAGAGTCAATAGACTGAAAGCTGAAGTGCAGACCTTCAGACAGCAAGATGGTGAAACACTTTATGAGTCCTGGGAGAGGTTCAAAGACTTGACAAGAAAGTGCCCTCCAGATAAGTTCAACGAATGGGTTCAACTACACATCTTCTATGAAGGGTTATCATATGAAGCAAAGAAATCTGTGAACCACTCTTTAGGGGGTTCACTCAACAAAAGGAAAACCATTGAAGAAGCCATAGATGTTATAGAGACTGTAGCTGAAAATGAGTATTTCTATGCTTCAGAGAGAGCTCAGAAGAAAGGAGTGCTGGAGCTAAATTCTATGGATGCCTTGTTGACACAGAACAATATAATTGCAGCACAGCTAGCAACCCTAACAAAGAAGATGGAGACTAGCCAAGTCTCAGCTGTCTAAGCTGAAGCACCACCACAAGAAGAAGATGCACCAGAAACTGAATGTGAATGGGAGCAGGCAAATTATGTAAACAATTCCTCTAGACCACCATATGATCCAAACTCTAAGACATATAACCCAGGTTGGAAGAACCACCCAAATTTTGGGTGGGGAAACCAACAAAGCCACAACCAAGACCATAACAAACCATACTAATCCAACCAATACAACAACCACAACCCCAACCATCAATCAAGCAACAACAAATCCTACCACAATTCACAAAATACATCATATCATTCCAACCAACAAACACACAACAACCACCATCAAGATACATCAACCTCAACCATGCAACCATGTGAAATCAAGAGCAATTTTGAAAAACTAGAAGCTGCAATAGCACAACTGTCATCACAGCTGACAGGAACTATTTCCAATATTTTGGAGAGACAACTACAGGCTGAAAGAAAGATAGATGCAAACCAAGAAGAGTTCAGATCAAACATAAGACATCAAGGTGCAGCAATCTCAAAGTTGGAAGCACAATTAGGGAGCTTATCTAAACAAATACCAATGCTCACACATACATTTTCAAAAGTGATACCATGGCCAACCCAAGAGGGGAATGCAAGGCCATCACTATGAAAAGTGGGAAAGTTGTAGAAGAAACATCCCTAAGTTAAAGCAACCAAGAAAAAGAAGCTGCAAAGGAGCCTGAAAACAAGAAAGAAGAAGAGATCCATGCACCATCCTCACCAAAGCCAGTTCTAAAGCCTTATGTGCCACAGGCACCATATCCACAAAGGCTGGGGAAGGATGGAAAAGATAGCCAGTTCTCTATATTCCTAGAAATCTTTAATAAGCTCCAGATCAACATACCATTTGCTGAGGCATTAGAGCAAATGCCACTCTATGCCAAATTTTTAAAGGAGCTCATGACAAGAAAGAGGAACTGGGGTGAAAAGGAAACCATAGTGCCAACTGAGGAGTGCAGTGCCATCATACAAAAGAAGCTTCCTCAAAAGATGAAAGACCCTGGGATCTTTGAAATTCCATGCATCATAGGTGATACCACCATTGAGAAAGTATTGTGTGACCTGGGGGCTAGCATCAATCTCATGTCCTTGGCTATGATGAGAAAGATGAAGATTGAGGAAGCCAAACCAACAAGAATGGCACTCCAATTGGCTGACAGAACATTCAAGTTTCCTCATGGGGTAGTGGAAGATTTGTTGGTGAAAGTAGGAGAATTTATTTTTCTAGCTGATTTTGTTGTGCTAGATATGGAAGAAGAGGCCAACACATCAATCATCCTAGGAAGGCCATTCCTAGCTACTGCTGGAGCCATTATTGATGTTCAAAAAGGGGAGCTAGTTTTAAGGTTACATAAGAGAAGATGGTCTTCAATGTCTTCAAAGTAATGAGTTATCCCAAGGAATCCATAGGAGAATGCATGATGGTAGATACCATAGAAAAGATAGTTCAAGGGATTTTGGAAGAAGAATAATGTGAAGAAACTATGGAGCTGGAGCAACAAGCATCAGGTGGAGAATTACCACAAGGAACCATGGATAATTGGATCATGTTGAACCACATAGACAACAAAGAAGTGGAAGCACCAAAACTATAGCTGAAGACCCTACCTCCAAGCTTGAAATATGCTTACTTGGGTGACAACAACACTTACCCAGTAATCATTAATTCCAGCTTGAGTGAGGAACAAGAAGAGGAGCTTATCCAAGTGCTGAAGCAACACAAGGATGCTATAGGATGTACACTTGCAGACTTGAAGGGAATCAGTCCTTCAATGTGCATGCACAAAATCCTACTTGAAGAAGGTGCTAAGCCCTTAAGACAGCAACAAAGAAGGATAAACCCAACCATGAATGAAGTAGTCCAAAAAGAGGTGTTGGAATTGTGGCAAACTGGGGTGATCTACTAATGACAAGTCATCTTATGCTAGTTTTACAAGCACTTTTCATTAGTTTCATTAGGTTTTATGCACTTTCTTGCACAATCAGTAAGTAATTGGAGTGGATTTTCTTGATTATGTTGAATAAAGCAAACATCATTTATTTTACACAAAATCATAGGTTTTATGCTAGAATTAATTGATTTTATAAATGATGCAAAGATCTTGTGATTTTGATGAGGCTTTGATGTATTTGTTTGGTTGATGATAGGTGAAAAGATAAAGGAAAAGAAGGAGAAAGCACAAATTAAGCTCAAACAGAGGAAAGAAAGATTTTGGGACACACTTTGAAGTTTGAGCACACTTTGGACCTTAGGCCACGCTTTTAAAAGTGTGGCCCATGACATTAAAGCATGGCGTTCACAAGGGAACTAACCAAACCAAGGCATGAGCGTTCAAGCAAGTGAACGCTACGTTCACTTTAGTGAACGTTTTCGTGACACTCAATCAAGGGAAGCTGGGCTCAAAGCAAACAAGGGGTAGTGTTTGGAAATTAGAACGTAGCGTTCTCTTGTGGCAACTTTTTCGTGACTCTTGGCAAGGAAGCAAGGCGCATCAAAGCAATCAACCAAGGGAGCATTCAAAGAAGTGAACGCTACGTTGCCTTTCTTCACCTTTTTCGTGCTCAATCAAGAGGGAGCACCAAGGGAGCAAGGCCCAGTGCTCAAAGGTAGGCAATGGAGTGCTACACTGGAGTTGCCCAACGCACACCAAATTGCTGGCCAAGGAAGCAACGTTTGAAAAAGTGAACGTAGCGTTCACTATGGCCAATGTTTTCGTGCTTCTCATAAGGAGGAAGGCTCAGCATCAAGTGTAGCGTTCACAATTTGAACGTAGCGTTCAAAGAGTGAACGCTAAGCAAGAAGGCTTGGCATGAGGGGAGCCACAAGAGTGAACGTAGAGTTCACAAAACCCAACTGAACGCTCCCTTGGGAGCTAACCACATACACCATGACCCATGCCACTTGAACCAAAGCCAGCTGGACCCATCTTTCTTCAAATCCAAAAATCAAAAGGCCCACTCCAAGCTTTGAAGACCAAAATAGAAAGTGTATAAATAGGAGCTAAATTGATTTGTAAAAAGACCTTTTAGCTCATTTTTTATTTTTCACTTTTACATTTTCATTTTGCTTTGAATTTGGGAATTGGGATTGGATCTAATTGCTTTCTGTTTTCATTTTCTTTCTTCTACAACTTCTACTTTCTGTTTTGGGTTTTGAATTGAGATTGAAGAGCTCCATTGATTCTTGATATGAGAATCGTCTTTGCTTTTCTTTCATAATAGTTTTAGGAATTGGAGAATTGGATCTATGTTTCTTTTGTTGTTTTCATTTTCATTTTCTTCTGCAGTTTCTTTTCTACTTGATTAAGGGAGTAATTGAGATATAGATCTGCTTTCTGATCTCATTACTCTTCTTCGATCTTCAATTTATCTTTTAGAATTTCATAATTGAGCTGAGTTTTCTTGCTGTTTGTTTCTTCAAGTAATTTTTCATTTCTGTTTTGCTACTGAGCTGAATCTTTTCATCTCATAGCTCTCTAATTTACTGCAAATTACATTTTCTAGTTAAATTTTGAATCCCAGTACCCAAATCCCTTTTATTCTTCAAGCAATTTATATTTCTCAGCAATTAAGATTCAGCAATTTAAGTTTTTTGCACTTTAAGCTTCAGCAATTTACTTTTCTTGCAATTTAAGTTTCAGCTCTTTTACTTTTTTGCTCTTTAAGTTTCTGCAATTTACTTCTTCAGAACCTTTAGATTCAGTCAATTTACCTTCTACACTTTTATTTACTTGCAATTTAGCTTCTGTTAATCAAGTTTCACTCAAATTATCAAATATTCGCTTAAATAAATTCATCACCTAACAAAAATTGCTCAATCCATCAATCCCTGTGGGATCGACCTCACTCTTGTGAGTTATTACTACTTGATGCGACCCGGTATACTAGCCGGTGAGTTTGTGTGGAATCGTTTTTCCCTCATCATGTTTTTGGCACCGTTGCCGGGGATTGATTTAGATTGACAATGATTAAGCAAGGTGATAATCTAAATTAAGCGTTTTCTTTTTATTTTTACTAAGCACACTAACTGTTTGAGTTTTTGTTTAAGCTAACATTCACCTCACTCTAGCAGTAGAGTGAATTGCTTTTGGTTTTTGGTTTTATGCTTTATGTCAGGAGAAGGAAGAGGTAAATCCACATCTTTTAACCTTGACGAGAGAATTGACGATCGGAATTTCTATCGGTAAAGAAATATAAAAATATGATCGCGTTGTAAGTATAGTTTCTAAACCAACAGGAAATCCTTTCGTACAAAAGTTTGGTTGTCACAAGTAACAAACCCCTTTGAAATTGATAACCGAGTATTTAAACCTCGGGTCGTCTTCTCAAGGAATTGCAGGGAGGTGTTCTTATTATTGGTTATGAGTCTTGTAAATTGCGGATTTTGAAAGTACGAAACAGGTAATTTAAATGAAAAGTAAAATAAATTAACAATAATAAAATCTCTTGGCAAGGTATAAGAACCGGAAGTCCTATCCTAGTTATCCTTATCAATGGTGATGAGAATTGGATTTTTCTCCCACTTAGTTAACCTCTAACTATGAAGGTAAGTTAAGTGAAAGAACTAATTTGATCCCTCAAGTCCTAGTCTTTCCTTTGGAAAGGCTAGAGTTATTGGAACTCAAATTAATCAGCAACTCCCAATTTCAACCACTGCTTTATTTGATAACTCAAGCGTCACCAATTACTTAACCAGAGCCAAAAGGAAGAAATTATCTAAATTAAATTAAAAGCAATCTTAAATAGAATAAAATAATCATAAATCTGAAATACCTCAAATTGCATTTAAACATAAATTTAAGTCTTAACATGGAAAGATTCATGAATCAAATGGGCAACATAAGTAATTAACAAATAAAAGTATTAGAGTATCTAAAAGTAGAAGCGAAATATAAATTGAAGAACATTGAACTTGAAATTGAGAAATAACCATAAACTGAGAGGAATCTTAATTCTAAAAATCTAAATCCTAAATCCTAAGAGAGAGAAGAGAACCTCTCTCTCTAAAAACTACATCTAAAACTAAAAATTATGAATTATGAGCTGATGTTCATGAATAAATGAATTCCCCCACTTTATAGCCTCTAATCTGTGTTTTCTGGGCCGCAAACTGGGTCGAAAACAGCCCAGAAATCGCTGGAGAAGAAATTTGCCACACTGATTTTCGTCACTACGATGCGTCCGCATGGAGCACGCGTTCGCGTTTCCTAGCGTCAGGGCAACTATGGCATATTATATATCAAATCCAAGCCCCGGATGTTAGCTTTCCAACGCAACTACAACCGCGTCGTTTGGATCCTTGTAGCTCAAGTTATGACTGTTTTAGTGCAAAGAGGTCAGACTGGACAGCTTTGCAGTTCCTTCAACTTCTTGTATTCCTTCCACTTTTGCACGCTTCCTTTCCATCCTCCAAGCCATTCCTGGCCTATAAACTCTGAAATCACTTAACACACATATCAAGGCATCTAATGGTAATAATAGAGGATTAATAATATGCAATTTAAAGGCCAAAGAAGCATGTTTTCAATCATAGCACAAAATCAGGAAGGAGAATGTAAAACCATGCAAATAGTATGAATAAGTGTGCAAAGACTTGATAAAAACTACTCAATTGAGTACAAGATAAGCCATGAAATAGTGGTTTATCAACCTCCCCACACTTAAACATTAGCATGTCCTCATGCTAAGCTTAAGAGAACTAAAGAGTGAAGAGGAATGGTAGAATGTATGAAGTGCAACCTATCTATATGAATGCAACTACATGCAGAATGTTTCTACCAACTTGGTTAAAAGTAAATAAATCTTCCAAGAACACACATGAACTGGATTTCAGTAATTCAAATCATAAAAATGAAGTACAAATAGATTTGCAAGAAGAAGATAGCTCATGAAAGCCGGGAACAAGGAATCGAGCATCGAACCCTCACTGGAAGTGTATACACCTGATCACTCATGTGTTTAAGGTTCGATTCTCTCAATCCTCTACTAAGCTTGCTTTCTAAGGCTTGCTTTTCTTCTACCAATCAACACAAATTTGATGCACAAATACACATATCAAGAGGTCTTTTAAGGGTTGTAATGGGGTTAGGGTCAAGGTAGGATTGTATTTGGCCAAGTGGACTAAAATCCGGATCCTTAATTAACTTAAACTTTCCTCCTAACTTTAGACAATCCATGTAATCATAATACCACATCTAACTATCCATTAACCATGTTTTCCACATATTCATGCATTCTAATTTCAAGTACAGTACATATGCATTGCTTTCACCATTTACTTTGGGGCATTTTGTCCCCTTTTTGCTTAATTGCTCTTTTTTCTTTTCTTTTTCTCACTTCTTTTTTTTTATTATATATATATATTTTTTTCTTTTCTTTTATTTTTCTCAATGCATATGATTAAATTATTGGATGCATGAGTCATGTCCTAAACATTTTTTCACATTTTCAGAAAATTCTAACATACTCAATTCTCAAACCAAATGTTTCCAAATTCTACTTTCCCCATACTTAATTCATGAGCACTCTCACTAGTCTAAGCTAACCAAGGATTCAAATTAAGGACATTATTGTTTTCCGCTTAGAGTTAATGATGTGCTAAAGTAAAGAACAAAGGGGTATAATAGGCTCAACATTGGTTTGCAAAGAATAATGAAAGAGTAAGGCCATATGGGTATGTAAGCTTAGTGAAACAAATGCCTCAATCATGTAAGTGTATGCATACATCAAACCATGGAAATATAGAATTAAGCAAGACAAAGATCACAATTTTAGAGAGAAAAACACACACCAAAAATAAAATATTGGTTGGTAAAATGTAACCAATTCAAATAGGCTAAAAAATCTCACAAGTTTTGTGTGTTCGAGCTCTAAACCATGTTCCAATATAATATTTCTTCAAACAAGTTTAACATTAAATTTTATTCAAATTAGTGAAATGCTCTAAAAAAGTTTCTTGAAAAAGAAAATATTACTTCAACCAAGTAGTAAAATATGCACAAAATCAAGAAAATATGCAATCAAACATGTAAATACAACAGTGAGCTAACAAATAAAATAGAGTATTGGTGTTGAAAAGAAGGTAACTAACCCCTAGAAGTCGGTATCGACCTCCCCACACTTAAAGATTGCACCGTCCTCGGTGCATGCTAAGATGTGCAAGTGGATGGGGGTTGTGGTTTCTCAGTTGGGGCACTTTTTGTTCCTTTCCTTGCCGGTGGTTTGGGAGTAGCTTTCTCTTTGCTCTTCTTGGTGGCCATCCTGAAAAGGAAAAAAGAAAGTAACTTTTAAAGCGAAGGGTTAGAGCAAGGAAGAGAGCGGGAAAGGTGGTAATTAATGCACAATAAAGAAGAATGACGTTTAACACATGGTCATGACTACATGTGAAAAGTTCATCAATGGAAATATAGCAAGTTCATGTGATGACAATTAAATGCAAGATGTTTATTGGCATGCTGGCAAAGGCCTGAGTAGCATAGATCAAGCATTCAATGTCTAAGTTAGATTACCAAGTCTTTCAAACTAACATGTTTGTAATAATAATTATATTGAAGTAATAAAATATAAAAAGGGTTTTGTGAAAAGCAAGCATTTAGAGTAGTAGATAGAAAGAAATCGAAAAATAGTGTACAATGCCATACGGGCTTTTTCACAAACACATAGCAAGCATGGTAAATAAGCTATTGAAAGTGTTAAATTGAACATGCAAGCAACCCTTTAAAAAGTAATATATAATTGTCAAACCATTTTAATAATTCACAAAAATATAGAAAATAATGACCCAAATAAATTTCTAACACCAAGAAAATAATGCAATGAATGAAAGTATGCAATTAAATTAAGTAAAATAAAATGAAAGATAAGAAGAATGAGAAGGAAAAGAAGGGAAGAAGAAGTAAGTAAGAAAGGAGGGAGGAAAAATTAGGATTGGGGGAGAAAAGATAAGATTTTTGGTGCTGATTTGGATAAGTTGTGCGGCGCAGGCGACGCGGACGCGTGAGTGACGCGGTCGCGTGGTGTGCAATAATTATCAGGTGACGCGGACGCGTGGGTCATGCAATCGCGTGGCCTGATTTGTGCGATTGGCACGAGTGCAGCCTCATGTTCGCACAACTCTCTGTTTAAATGCATATTGCCAAAAATCTGGGTGACGCGTTTGCGTGGTTGACGCGATCGCGTGAATGGCCTTTCTTTTAAAAATGACGCGAACGCATGGGGCACGCGTTCGCGTGGTAGGGCCTGTGCGTCTAGCGCCATTCAGCCCCACTCTAGCACAACTTTCGGCCATGCACCCTTTCTTACTTCGATTTTCAGGTCACGCGTCCGCGTGGGTGACGCAGACGCGTGGGAGGCATTTTTCCCACATGACGCGGGCGCGTCAGTGACGCGGTCGCGTGGATCAATTTGTGCCTAAGGCACGCCTCCAGCCACGCTCTCGTGTGACTTTCTGTTCGATTTTCTTTTCTTCCCAATGCACTGGCGACGCAGGCGCGTCGGCGACGCTGTCGCATCGCGTGCGATTATTTTTTTTATGCATGAAAAATGCAGAATGCAATGCTAATATGAATGTTATGCAAAACTCCAGGTTGAAAACAATAAAATAAAATAAAACTCGAAAACAAATAAAACTAAATAAAAATGAAAAAGGAACGTCTATACCATGGTGGGTTGTCTCGCACCTAGCACTTTTAGTTAAAGTCCTTAAGTTGGACATTTGGTGAGCTCCCTGTTATGGTGGCTTGTGCTTGAACTCGTCTTGAAACTTCCACCAATGCTTGGACTTCCAATAAGCTCTATCAATACCAAGTAAATTCCTCAAGCTTTGATGGAGTTCTTTACAAGCTTTTAGCTCCCAAAATTGATCCTCATATATTCCTGGATCCCAAATCTTGTTTCTACACCCGTCTTCAAGTCGATTATCATGATTCCATCCGGGTGGTTCAGCCTTAGAATTCTCACTGAAGCGTCCAAACAACTTTCCAGACCCATTCAATTGAGCTCTACACCAACCTTTGCGTTTAAACTTAAAGCTTCCAACCATAATGAACCTTGCGGGACAATTCTTACCACTGTCTATCTCCCTCTTACTCTTAATGCCACAAAGAGCTCTAAGTTGACCATCCATCTCCAGTAGCCCATATTCAAGTGGGAAGGTAAAGGTCAAGGGTAGGAATTTTACCCACTTGAACGTTGTGTTGGACGGTAATGGCCTTGGGAGAGTCGTTTCTAATGAACTTGCAAGCTCCACTCCCTTGTTCTCTTCTCTAACAGCTTTCGCCTCCTTGTAATCTTCTTCAATTTCAACCTCATCCTCTTGGTAGCTTTCTTCCAATTAAATCTCCTCTTCACTGCTTTCCAAGGGCATGGGAGGTTGTGCTTCTTCTTCTTGAATCTCCATCTCTTGATTGACCTCTTCCAAGTCCTTAACCATGACATGCCTTGGAGGTTGTACACCCTCCTCAACATCAAATGCAACCGTCTTGGAAGGAGGCTCTATGTCTTGACTTTCCCATGGAGGTTCAGCATCTCCGAAGTCTTCAACCACTTCTTCCTCTTCAATAATTACTGCTTTGTCCAGTAGTTTAAATATAAAATCGTACTCATCCTTGATGATTTTCTTTCCATGACAACTCCTTTCAACAATTCTTTCATCTTCAAGGGTCTCTCCTATCTCCATATTTTGGGCCTCCTCTTGCTCTAAGATAAAATCAGACTCCTCCTTGATGTCTTCCTTCACTGATTCTTCAACCACTCCTTCGACTTCAAGGGTATTTACTACCTTCACCTTTAGGGCCTCCTCTAGCTCCTTATGAAGTATGGATTCGCGAAGATGATCCCTTCTCTCTTGTTCCATGTCAATAGCATCATTGGGATCATGTTGCTCTTGGATTGATGGATGTGGGTGCTCTTCCATGGATGGTGGTGATGGGATGGAGAGATCATTCTGTAATTGAAAAGAAAGTGCACTAGAGCTTGAGGGTTGATTGTTGAAGGTATTTGGTGGTCCGATTTGGGCAACGAGAGCTTGTATAGCAGAGTTTAGATCGGCAAGTGCTTTCTACATGGAGGTTTGGGGTGGATAGGAGGGTTCATTTGTTGGGACAAAGGGTTCATGGTAGGAAGGTGGTTCATCTTGATAATGATAAGGAGATGGTGTATATTGAGGTGGTGGTTCATGAGAGTAGTTGTGTTGGAATAAGGGTGGTTCTGTGTATGGTTCATTTGGCTCATAAGGTGGTTGATATGGTGGATACGGGTTAGGGTCATATGGAGGTGAATGGTGGAAAGGGACTTGTGAGTATGGTGGTCCAAAGTCATGTTGAAGAAAGGGTTCATAGGCATATGGTGGTGGTTGTTGATAGTCCATTGGAGGTGGTTGTTGTCATGAGGGTTGATCAAATCCTTGTGACTCCTCCCATCTTTGATTGTTCCAACCTTGATGCATGTTCTCATTGTAATTTCTTCTTCCTGCAACATAATTATAACCAGACTCATAGCCAAAGGGGTGAGAGTTCATAGTAGCAAATAAAAATTAAAAACAAAAATAAAAACAAATTTAAATTAAAAGGTTATTGAATTTTAAATTTTGAAAATTAAATTTTGAATTTTAAATTTTGAATTTTAAATTTTGAAATTTGAAATTTGAATTTTGAAATTTTGAAATTTGAATTTTGAAATTTGAAATTTGAAAATTTGAATTTTGAAATTTGAAATTTGAAAATTTTTTAAAATTGAATTTTTTTAAATTTTGAAATTTGAATTTTGAAAAAGTCAACAATATAAGATAAAGCTTTGAAAAAGATTCAAATTTTGAAAAGGTTTGATTTTTAAAATTTTAAAATTTTAAATTTGGATTTTGAATTTTGGAATTTAAATATTGAAAATTGAAATTTGATTTTTGAAATAAGATATGATAAGATTTTGAAAAAAATATGATTTTTAAAAAATATTTGAATTTCGAAATTTAAAACTAAGATAAGATAAGATAAAAAAAATTTTTAAAATAAAAATCTGAATTTTTTTTTAAA
This sequence comes from Arachis ipaensis, assembly GCF_059453495.1. Classification (NCBI taxonomy): domain Eukaryota; kingdom Viridiplantae; phylum Streptophyta; class Magnoliopsida; order Fabales; family Fabaceae; genus Arachis; species Arachis ipaensis. The sequence goes on from NC_142444.1 coordinate 84,859,142, forward strand.
GGAAAATTCGAAAATCCAATTAAAATAAAGAGAAAATATATTTTTGAATTTAATGAGGAAAGAGAAAAACAATAAAATGACACCAAACTTAAAATTTTTAGATCAAAACGAAGAAAACAACTAAGAACAACTTGAAGGTCAAGATGAACACGAAAAACAAATTTTTAAAATTTTTTTTTAATAACTAAATAAAAACCAATAACCTCTTAATTTACAAAAAATAAAAAAATAGAAACAAAAATAAAAACAAATAAACAAGCAAAAAGCAAATATTTACAATAACCAATAATAAGGCACATGTTTGCAATTCCCCGGCAACGGCGCCATTTTGACGATCGAAATTTCTATCGGTAAAGAAATATAAAAATATGATTGCGTTGTAAGTATAGTTTCTTAACCAACAGGAAATCCTTTTGTACAAAAGTTTGGTTGTCACAAGTAACAAACCCCTTTGAAATTGATAACCGAGTATTTAAACCTCGGGTCATCTTCTCAAGGAATTGCAGGGAGGTGTTCTTATTATTGGTTTTGAGTCTTGTAAATTGGGGGTTTTGAAAGTACGGAACAGGTAATTTAAATGACGAGTAAAATAAATTAACAATAATAAAATCTCTTGGCAAGGTATAAGAACTGGAAGTCCTATCCTAGTTATCCTTATCAATGGTGATGAGAATTGGATTTTTCTCCCACTTAGTTAACCTCTAACTATGAAGGTAAGTTAAGTGAAAGAACTAATTTGATCCCTCAAGTCCTAGTCTTTCCTTTGGAAAGGCTAGAGTTATTAGAACTCAAATTAATCAGCAACTCCCAATTTCAACCACTGCTTTATTTGATAACTCAAGCGTCACCAATTACTTAACCAGAGCCAAAAGGAAGAAATTATCTAAATTAAATGAAAAGTAATCTTAAATAGAATAAAACAATCATAAATCTGAAATACCTCAAATTGCATTTAAACATAAATTTAAGTCTTAACATGGAAAGATTCATGAATCAAATGGGCAACATAAGTAATTAACAAATAAAAGTATTAGAGTATCTAAAAATAGAAGAGAAATATAAATTGAAGAACATTGAACCTGAAATTGAGAAATAACCATAAACTGAGAGGAATCTTAATTCTAAAAATCTAAATCCTAAATCCTAAGAGAGAGGAGGGAATCTCTCTCTCTAAAATCTACATCTAAAACTAAAAATTATGAATTATGAGCTGATGTTCATGAATAAATGGATTCTCCCACTTTATAGCCTCTAATCTGCGTTTTCTGGGCCACAAACTGGGTCGAAAATAGCCCAGAAATCGCTGGAGAAGAAATTTGCCACGCTGATTTTCGTTACTGCGACGTGTCCGCGTGGAGCACGTGTTCGCATCGCCTAGCATCAGAACAACTATATCATATTATATATCAAATCGAAGCCCCGGACATTAGCTTTTCAACGCAACTGAAAACGCATCGTTTGGACCTCTGTAGCTCAAGTTATGACTGTTTTAGTGTGAAGAGGTCAGGCTGGACAGCTTTGCAGTTCCTTCAACTTCTTGTATTCCTTCCACTTTTGCACGCTTCCTTTCCATCCTCCAAGCTATTCTTACCCTATAAACTCTGAAATCACTTAACACACATATCAAGGCATCTAATGGTAATAATAGAGGATTAATAATAAGCAATTTAAAGGCCAAAGAAGCATGTTTTCAATCATAGCACAAAATCAAGAAGGAGAATGTAAAACCATGCAAATAGTATGAATAAGTGTGCAAAGACTTGATAAAAATCACTCAATTGAGTACAAGATAAGCCATGAAATAGTGGTTTATCAAGAATCCTCCGAAGATTGAGAAGAGAGGCAAGAGGAAAGGGGATTATTGGTGAAGAGGAATCAGAAGGAGAAGATCAAGTAATGGATGATAACATTCCAGATCCAACTGATGGTATGGCCAACAACAATGGCCAGCCTCAGAGAAGAGTCTTAGAATCCTACACTATCCCCAACCCAAAGAATTGTGGGAGCAGCATCCTGACCTCCAATGTCAATGCCAATAACTTCGAACTGAAGCCTCAATTGATTACCCTGGTTCAAAACAATTGTCAATATGGAAGAAGTGCTGCTGAAGATCCACACCAACACCTCTCTGTGTTTTTAAGAATCTGTGACACTGTCAAAACCAATGGAGTCAATCCTGATATCTATAAGCTTCTTTTATTCCCATTTTCACTGAGAGACAAAGCCACACATTGGTTAGAAACCTTCCCTAAAGAGAGTATTACCAGCTGTGATGACTTGGTTAGCATTTCTTAGCCAAATTCTATCCACTTCAAAGAGTCATCAAGCTAAAAACTGATGTGCAAACCTTCAGACAGCAAGAAGGAGAGTCATTTTATGAAGCTTGGGAGAGGTATAAAGCTCTAATCAGAAGGTGTCCAGAGGGAATGTTCAGTGAATGGGTGGAGTTGCAGAATTTCTATGAAGGATTGTCCTTACCTTCAAGGAAAGCTTTGGATTATTCCTCAGGAGGATCTTTGCAAATGATAAAAACTGCTTAAAAGGAACATGATCTCATAGATATGGTGGCCAACAATGAGTATTTCTACTCCTCTGAAAGGCAAGCAGTTCCAAAGAAGGGTGCATTTGAGCTTGAAGGAGTTGATACTATATTAGCTCGGAACAAACTCATGCACCAGCAGCTCCAACAGCAAATTGAAACAATGTCAAAGAGGATGGATGGATTGCAACTTGCAGCAGTGAGCACAACCAACCAACCACCAGTGGTGTGGGGACAGCAAGAGGAAAACTATGAAGAGCAGCAGCAAGAGCAAGTGCAATACATGCACAACCAAGGTTCTGGATCAAATGACTTCTATGGAGACACTTACAATTCATCCTGGAGAAATCACCTCAATCTGAAATGGGGAGAGAGTCAAAACTAGCAACCTTGGCAAAGAAACTCAAACCAAAATAACTTCAGAAACACAAACCATCAAAACCATCAAAACACTAACCAAATCCAATACAGAAAACCACAAAACAATCAACCCTAATCCAACTACTATCCACCCAACAAGAGCTAGCCAACAAAAACCATGAAGCTTCACTACGGAATCTAGAGAGGCAAATTGGTCAATTATCCAAACAAACAGTGGCTGAAAGAGCACCTAATGCACTACCAAGTGACACCATTCCCAACCCCAAGGAAGAATGCAAAGCCATCCAATTAAGGAGTGGAAGAACCTTGGTAAACAACAAGAAGCCTGTGGAGAATGATATTGGCAACAAAAAGCAAGAAGGAGAAAAAGACAAGCAAGACCAAGAAAAACTCAAGCAGAAAGAGTAACCTCAAGCTTCAAAGAAAGGGAAGCAAATCGTGGAGGAACAGTCACAAGAAAAGAGGACAATGGTGAAGACTCACATCCCTCCTCTGCCATATCCTCAAAGAGCTCATCAATAACAAAAGGAGCTGGAATGAGAAAGAGACAGTGATCCTAACCAAGGAATGCAGTGCGGTGATCCAAGAAGGCATCCCACCAAAACTCAAAGACCCTGGGAGTTTCTACTTGCCTTGTACCATTGGTAACACAACCATTGACAAGGCACTGTGTGATTTGGGCTCCAGCATTAACCTCATGCCTCTGTCTATGATGAGAAGGCTATCTATAGAAGAAGTGAAGCCTACACAGATGTCATTAGAGCTAGTAGATAGATCTCTGGTAATTCCCAAAAGGGTAATTGAAAATCTCTTAGTCAGAGTAGGGAAATTCATATTTCCTGCAGATTTTATAATCCTGGACTTAGGAGAAAAAGGGAATGACTCTATTATATTGGGAAGACCTTTCCTGGTCACAGTAAGGGCCATCATTGATGTGGAACAAGGAGAAATGACCTTGAGGGTGAATGATGAGAAAATCACCTTAAATGTCTTCCAAGAAGTACAGCATACTGTTGAAGAAACAAGCTGCATGAGAGTTGCAGAAGAAGAGTTACAGTGGAAAGAAAAATCCAATGAAGAGCTCATCAACTCACCTGCAAAACAAGAGATGGATAGTGGAGAAGAGAAAGAGGGTAAGGAACATGTGAAGGGTGAGAAAAGAAGGCAGGAAGGGATTGAAGATTTGATTATTGAGAAAGAGGTTCCTGCCATAAAACATGCTGCAAAGAAAGAAGGACAAGTGAAGAAGGGAAAGAAGAATAAGAAAAGGGTTCCAAAAGGGTGGAAGAACAAGAAGATACCAACTGAAGGATTCTCAAAAGGGGACAGAGTGAGATTGATATACCAGCAGTTGAAGACAAATCCACAAACTGATGATTACTACACCATCAACAAGATACTCTCAGTGGAGCATGTGGAGATTGGCCATCAATGTACAGGAAGAAGGCTCACAGTGAGAGGAGACAAATTGAGGCACCACAATCATTAACCACCCTAACAAGGGACCAATGTCAAGCTAGTGACAATAAAAGAGCGCTCCATGGGAGGCAGCCCATGATTTAAGATTCTTGTTTTGCCTTAATTTCAATAACTAATGATTTTTCTAGCATAAGTTTGAGCTCTCATAAGTGGATTTGATAAATGCACACATCATTTTGAACCATATGTTTGACTCCTGGGTTTGGTGTGCCTAAAGGCACTTCAAATTAGCCTTTCATGCATAAATGATCATAAAACCAACTTAAGACATATACTCATTCATTTTGTTTAAGTATATAGCCGAACCTTAAGTTTGGTGTCTGTATATGCTATGAATTTCAAGAAAGTCATCTTTACTCAAAGGTTCAAATTCATGAATAGACAAACCATACATTGCATCATTTTATGAGCTTATGGTAGCATGGTAGCAAATAAAGTGTTCCTTATAATGAATATTGTTCATGCCCTGGGTCGAGCTGTGTGACCCGGACTGAGTCGACCGACCTCTTCAGGTTAGAACCACCCGACCTCTTCTCAAAGAGTTTGGCCAAATCACTACAAAGGCCCAAGAAAGGCCCAAACAAAGGAACACAGCCCAATCTAAAGATAGCCAAAGCCTGAAAAGATAAGGGCGGTTCCCCTTAAAGATAAGATGACTTCACCCAAAGATAAGATAAGATAAGATAACTATCGTTATCTTATCTCCAGAAAGGTCACTCCACACTACTATAAATACACTGGAGCACCCAGGTATAACTCATATTCTGATTCTACAAAAAACCTGCTTAATACCCTTGCTAACTTAAGCATCGGAGTCCCTTGCAGGTACCACCACCCTCCGATAATGAAGGATCAGCACCACTACCAAGTCCAACAAGTCAGACACGGCGGCTCTAGCCACCATCATCAAGTCGGACACAACAGCGCCGACCAATACAGAAGATCTCGTCTGACATCGACCTACAGTTTTAGGTAACCCTCGAAACATTGGCGCCGTTGCCGGGGAGCCTGGAAGTCATCGCACCATCATGGCGGACAACCTTGACAACGACCACGACTCTGATCTAGAAAACAGGACGCCGCACAAGAACGCAGACACCACACCAAAGGATACTTCTCAACCAAATAAAGACAAGAATTCGCCAAGTTCAGAAATCATGGAGGCACTTCAATCTCAACAAGATTGCCTCAAATAGCTCAAAAAAGAGGCTGAACATCAACGGGAAGCCGAGAGGGACCTTCGGAGAGAAACTAGGCGACGTCGAGAATTAGAGGACAAGGTCTTGAAGCTCGAAGCCGACTTTCAAACAAAAACCATCCAACCTGATTCTGAAGGCAGCTCTCACAAAGATCAAGATCCATTCACCAAAGAGATCATGAAGGCCAAAGTCCCAAAAGACTTCAAAGCTCCCGACATGACTCCATACGACGGCACATCGGATCCCAGCCATCATCTCGGCAAATTCAGAAGTAGAATGTATCTCACGGACGTCTTAGACGCGATTCGATGCAAAGCCTTCCCAACAACCCTAACAAAGACAGTAATTAAATGTTTCGACACTCTGCCCCCTAGATCCATCACAAATTTTGACGACCTGGCCAAAAAATTTCTTACCAGAGTTTCCATCCAGAAGGACAAAGCCAAACATTCCCCAAGCCTACTAGGGATCAAGCAAGGAGATCGGGAGAGTCTTCGTAGTTACATGGAGAGGTTCAACAAAGCATGCCTAGACATACAAAGCCTACCAATGGAAGCAACCACTATGGGTCTTATTAATGGCCTGCGAGAAGGACCTTTTAGTCACTCCATATCAAAGAAACATCCAACATCTCCGAATGAAGTGCAAGAACAAGCTGAGAAGTACATCAACATGGAGAAAAACTCTCAGCTAGGAGAGACCTCAAAATCTGGATTCTCCTACTCCTCCCGGGATAAAGATAAAGAGTCCAAGAAAAAAGAAGATCAATATGGCGAGAAGCCTAAAAAATACAACAACTACACCCCTCTCCGGGTGTCTCTTGTGGATGTTTATCGAGAAGTATGCCATACTGAAAAAATACCACCACCTCGTCCACTCAAAAGCAAGAAAGGAGGAGGAAATCGGATAGAATACTGTGAATATCACCGAATCTACAGAGATCCTACCAATGAGTGCTTTAACTTGAAAAATGTTATTGAGAAATTGGTAAGAGAAGGACGACTAGATCGGTATTTAGCCAACAAATCGGATGTGCCTCGAAAAAGAAGAAGGGACGAAGAGAACGACCACCTCAAACCCCAGAGAGACACGTTCACATGATAAACGGAGGATTCACAGGAGGGGATCTCAAAAACATCTCGCGAAAGACACCTCAAAGAAATATATCATATTGAGGGAGGAGAAAGATCACTCGACCTCCCTACTATTACTTTCACCCAAGAAGATGCAGCAGGCATCATCCCGGGACATGACGATCCTATGGTCATCACTATCATATTGGCCAATGCAAACCTTCACCGCACCCTGGTGGACCAAGGAAGCTCGGCGGATATCTTGTTTAAATCCGCATTCGATAAACTCGGCCTACAGGAGAAAGAACTTAGAGCATATCCGAAACAGCTTGTTTGGACTAGGAGACACTCCAATCCAACCGCTTGGATACATATCACTACACACAACCTTCGGAAAAGGAACCTGATCAAGGACACTCAACATAGACTACATTGTAGTCGACGTAAGTTCAGCCTACAACGCCCTGATAGGTCTGGCAACATTGAATCATCTCGCAGCGGTGGTTTCAACTCCGCATCTATGCATTAAATTCGCAACTCCAGAAGGGATTGCTTCAATAAAAGGAGATCAGAAGATAGCGTGACTCTCTTACAATGAAAGTCTAAACCTCATAGGCAAAGGGGAAGAAATCCACACCATCGAACTCGGGGGAGTGCGAGGTCGGGAGGAACTCCGTCCACAACCTGAAGACGAGATCGAAGAAGTCCAAATCGGAGATGACCAGGACAAATCAACAAATATCGGGGCAACCTTAAATAAGGACGTAAAGAAGACCTTGACACAACTCCTAAGGGATAATGTCGACCTATTCACATGGAGGGCTGCGGACATGCCGGGCATAGACCCCAAACTGGCAGTATACCCAGGATCTCAGCTAGTGCAACAGAAGCGTAAGAAGCTCGAACCGAAAGATCCCAAGCTGTGGAACAACAGGTACAAGCTCTACTGGAGGCAGGATTCATAAGAGAAGTCAAGTATCCCCTATGGCTAGCCAATGTTGTCTTGGTGAAAAAGTCAAACAGGAAATGGCGGATGTGCACTAATTACACCGACCTCAATAAAGCTTGCCCAAAAAATCCTTATCTACTTCCAAATATCGACACTCTAGTGGATACCTCCTCCGGATACAAATACCTCTCGTTCATAGACGCTTATTCAGGATACAATCAAATCCCAATGTATCCACTCGATCAGGAAAAAACCTCATTCCTAACTCCTAAAGCAAACTACTGCTATGTCGTCATGCCATTCGGACTCAAAAACGCAGGAGCTACCTACCAGAGATTAATGAACAAGGTCTTCTCAGACCATATCGGGAAACTCATGGAGGTATACGTGGATGACATGTTGGTGAAAACACGAGGCAAGGAGACATTACTGTCTGACCTTGCCCAAGTGTTCGATACCCTCAAAAAGCATGACATGCGACTTAACCCTGCAAAGTGCACCTTTGCAGTAGAAGCTGGCAAATTCCTAGGTTTCATGCTAACATAACAAGGAATTGAGGCGAATCCGGATAAATGTTAGGCTATATTCGACATGAAAAGACCAACCTGCGTCAAAGAGGTATAACAACTCAACAGAAGACTGGTAGCCTTGTTCAGATTTTTAGCTAGATCAGCCATAAGATCCCTTCCCTTCTATGCCACTCTAAGGAAAGGAAAGAAGTTTGAATGGACAACGGAGTATGAACAGGCTTTCCAGGATTTCAAAAGGTTCCTGGGACGACCACCTATTCTAACTCGACCAAGGGAAGGAGAACCACTCGTACTGTACCTCGCAGTAGGAAATCGAGCAATGGCCTCAGCGCTAGTCAGAAAAGATGAGAGTAGACAACAGCCCATCTACTTCATCAGCAAAGCCCTGCAAGGGGCCGAACTAAACTATCAAAAGATAGAAAAGTTTGCCTACACTCTTATACTAATTTCTTGACGACTTCGACCATATTTTCAAGCTCACACGATTAAAGTCCAGATTAACCAGCCCATAAAAAGCATTCTACAGAAAACAAATTTAGCCGAAACAATTCTACAGTGCGCAGTCAAGCCATCTGAGCTTGACCTTCAATATGAAGCTCGGACGGCCATCAAGTCCCAATATTTGGCAAATTTTATTGCTGAATACACTGATACTCTGGGAATTCCCACGGAATGGAATCTCTACGTAGACGGCTCTTCAAACAAAACCAGAAGTGGCGCGGGCGTGATAAGAGAAAGTGATCAGTGAACCCAAATCGAACATTCCCTCAAATTTGGGTTCCCTGCTTTAAACAACCAAGCCAAATATGAGGCGCTACTAGCTGGTTTGAAGCTGGCTAAGATGGTCGGAGCTCAAAAGCTTACCATCTTCAGCGACTCACAAGTAGTCACCTCACAAATAGCAGGGAGCTACCAAGCCAAGGATCCCACTATGAAAAAGTACTTGGACAAAACCAGGGAACAGCTCAGATAACTCGGGGAATATGAGGCCGCCACATACCTTGGGAACAGAATGCTCGAGCTGATGCACTCTCAAAACTAGCCAGCACCAAACCAGGAGGCAACAATAAAAGCCTCATCCAGAAAGTACTACAGAACCCGTCAATCTCGGAAGAAGACAAGGTCCTAGCCATAACATGTCTAGATCAAGGATGGATGACTCCCATAATTAACTACCTCAAAACAGAAACACTCCCTACAGATAAGAAGGAGGCGAATAGATTAAAACAGGAGGCACAATACTACACCATCATAAACAATACTCTGTACAAAAGAGGGATTTCAACTCCGCTGTTAAAATGTGTACCAACTTCTAACACAAAACGGATATTACAGGATGCAAAAGGAGCCTGGGCTGAAGAGCTCCCACATGTCCTATGGGCGTATCGAACAACTCCACACTCCACCACAAGGGAATCACCTTTCCGACTGGCTTACGGAATGGAGGCAATGATCCCAGTGGAGGTCGAAGAAGGACCCCCAGAAGGATCCACTGCAGTGAAGAGGCCAACTCCCAACTTCAAAAGGAAGAGCTCGACCTACTTCCAAAAATCTGAGAAAGAGCTCGGATCAGAGAGGAAGCGTTAAAACGTTGCATGGCCTCAAGTTACAACCAGAAGGTAGTACAGCAAATTTTGCCAACAATGACCTCATCCTAATCTGAAATGATATCGGAACAAGTCAACCAGGAGAGGGGAAGCTAGCAGCTAACTGGAAAGGACCCTACCGAGTCATAGAGGTACTCGGAAAAGGCTACTACAGGCTGTCCGAACTTGAGGGACGAGAGCTACCAAGGTCATGGCACGCCTGTAACCTAAGAAGGTATTATAGTTAGGAGGTAATAAAGATCTTAGGTCAAGGTGCACTCTTTTTCCTGAGAGGGTTTTTTAACGAGCCACCAAACCAAGATCTATAAACTCCCCGACTTAGAAGGGTAAACACCCACATGTATATATTTTTCCTATTGTCTACTTTCTATTTGGAATAAAACTTTTCAGATTTCTTCTACAAAGCCTCTCTACAGGTTGACAAGGTGAAAAATAAATTCATCGCCCGACCACGATGAAAACTGAATTCATCGTTGATTTTGACAAGGGTCGACAAAGTGAAAACCAAATTCACTGCTCGATCAAGACAAAGCTACAGGTTGGCAAGGTGAGGATCAAACTCATGGTCCAATCACGATAAAATTGACAAAGTTATAAAAAAAGTAATCCATAAGCTGAGGCCTGGCCATCCCTGACTAAAAAATGGATTACTAATAACTTAAGAATGGACCGACATGAAGAAGTCGGACCAATCGACCAAAGCAAAAAAAAGTTATAAAAAGCAATCCATAGAAAGAGGCCTGACGATGTCTGAGAAAAAAATGGATTGATATAACTTGGGATGGACCGACATGAAGAAGTCGGACAAGCCTGATCACAACGACAAAAAGTTATAAAAAGTAATCCATGGCAAGAGGCCTGATCAGCCCTTATCAAAAGTGGATTACTAGAAATAACTTAGAAGGGACCGACATGAAGAAGTCGGCCTAAGCCGATCAACAGCAATGGAGTTATAAAAAGTAAATCCATAAGAAGAGACCCGCGAGGTCCAACTAAAATGGATTACTAAAAATAACTCGCAAAGACTCAACGAAAGAAGTCCACTGACAGGAGGCGTGCGCTATAAGGGACACAAGCTTGACCCAGAAAGCCATGACCTCAATAAAATCAATCTACAAGTACTCTATCAAGAATGCTAAGAAAAATAGTCGAACAAAGCTAGCTTCGACTAAAGCAGGAAATAAAGCATAAAGGCAATCAAAAGAGGTCGGACAGCAAGACTCCAACACTCTAAAGATGCCTGAAAGTGCCAAAAAGCTGCAAACAACCATATCATGAAGAAACAAAGCTACTATAATCAACACTCAGAAGGCCACTCGAAAGTCGACCTCAAGAATTCAAAAGCATTTGTTTTTCCAAATAAAGTTGCTAAAACAAAAAGCAAACTACTAAGTCATAATCAAACAAAAAATAGAGGTCAAAGACCCACAAACCGGGCCATTAAGATACATAAGCAAAAACTTCAAAGGGTTCAAAGATTCTCCAGTAGCGGCATCTCGAGGCGAAGGAGGACGAGTCTGAAGGGGGACAGCGTCGACGGTCCCATCCGACCGGTTCAGGATCTGAACATCAGGATCCGACTCAGGGTGGCTGACCTTATCTGCAGGAGTTGGAGAAGTAGGGGCAACAGAAGCCTTGGTGGATAGCACAGGAGGTGGATCTACATCATCATCATCTTCATTCGGGGCAAGGACGATCTTCCCATTTTCCACAATATTGTCCAAACTGAAGAGAGACAGGTCGATATCGGGAGCAAGAACTCGGACCAGATCCTTCAATTTCTCATAGGCAGAAGTCGCACTGCCCACAAGATAGCCCTGGAGCTCGGCATAATCAGCCCGAGCAGATTCCAACCTCTCCCTGAGCTCTATCACCTCACCATAAACTCGGACATAGATATCTTTATTCTTCAGCGCCGTCTCCTCAGCCAGGTTTGCAGAAGCCACCGCAGCAGTCGCCCGAATCTTCTCACCTTCCAACTCTTTTTCCAGCTTTGCCATCTTCACCTCAAGCTCCTCCTTCAATCCCTTGATCCGGTCGAATTTCGACTTCGCCTCCTCCATAAAAGCCTTTGTCTCATGAACAGGAAGATCCTGGGCAGTTCAGAACAAGGCTGCTCCTATGTGTACTAACTTAATACCGCTTTGGGTAATAAAGTCTAGATGATGAAGAATGGATACATCATCAGTAGGGACAACACCATAAGGGGCAATTTGATGATCGACAAACCCCACAGCATCAAAATCGGGGGCGTCCAGATTAAAAGGCTCAACAGTCCTTTGTCTTTTTGGAAGAGGGCCGGCAGTAGGAGAAGAAGTAGCAGCAGAAGTTTGGGGAGGATCAATCAAATGGACCAGAGGAGTAGGAATCACCCTCCTCGGCCCAGCAGTGCTCAAGATCGTCTTTTTAAGAGGAACCTGAGAAGATCCTTCCTCAGCAGCCTTAGCCGAGATATTCTGGGCAGCGGTATCTTTCCTCGCCTTCTTAAAGGCCTTCATGAAATCATTATTCTTAGCCATATCTGAAAAAACATAGTAAAACCAAATTACAAAACTGGAAGAAAAGAAACAAAAAAGCAAGTAAACAAAGCGAAGAAAAAAGAAGTCGACCACTACCCAGCTCAGCTCGGACAAGGGAAGGGTTCCCTAAGACTTTTTTTGTATCGAGATGAGGGGGTTGCCCCAAATCTCCTCCAACACATTCACAAAATGCTGCTCGACCTCATCAAGCATCTCCCACGAATATCTAGACACCACAACATTCTTTTGCCAACTTAAAGGAAAGGTAGGTTCATTGTTCGACTCTAAGAAAAATAGTCGAGCTCCCTCAACAGCTCGGACCTTAAAAAAGTAGTTCTTAAAATCCCTAAAAGACTCATCGAACATAGAAAACACTTTGTGTCCTTCAGCATACCAGAAAGAATCCTAAGATGCTTTCTTTTTGGTAGTCCCAGGTTTGGTCAAACAAAGAGGTAAAGAAAGAGAGTTTGAGAAGGCTTGACATCCAATTCTTGACAAAGCAACTGAAAGATCTTAATAAAGCCCCAGGAGTTCGGATGGAGCTGGGACGGAGCCACATTACATGACCACAACAAATTGGTCTCGAAAAAGGTAAAAGGAAGGGTAATGTTCATTTGGCTGAAAAAGTAGTCGTAAGAATAAAAGAAGGGGCGCTCCCCCTAGGTCAGAGAAGGGAAGCAAACCCTCTCGTCGGAGTTAGGCACTACCAACTCGTAGTTCTTCTCCTGATCCCAACTACTACAGATCTGGTGATATTTTCTAAGCTCCACGCAATACTCAGAATTAACTACTGAAACACACATCAGGACTAGGAAGTCCAGCCAGTCAGACATTCCCTCGGGGACTTTGGAAGATGTCTCGACAATATTTTTTCAAGAAGACATGGTCAACTAGTCCTACAGCAAGAAAAAGAAAAAGGGGTTACTACCCAAACAGGTCGGGCAAATCAAGAAATCAGCTCGGACAAATAAGGATACAACTCATACAACAGCGAAAGGAGACCCCCAGGACTCGCATCAAGGTCCAGGGGCATCCTTTGGAGGCAGTAACAAAGTAAGGTCTCAGGAAAAATCCACAGCCTACGTCTCGACATCCCCCCAAAACAGGAAAAAGGAGATTTCAAGCAGCTAATCACAAAATGACATCAAAAGTTACCATCTTTTGACAGTCCATCAGCGAAGGAAATTATCAAACATCAAACATGCCAAGTGGAGATCACTAAAGACTCAACTTTTTTTTGCAAACAGTTCATTATTCCAAAGCTTCAAAATTAGAGGATACAATCAGGAGCAGTAACAAAACAAAAACCCCTAAAAATATCAACTATCAGAAAATACGCCAAGGATCATACATAAAAGGAACTCTAAAAAACATGCATCACAGCAACAATCAAGCACGACGACACAGAAAAAAATTCAAGCTTTCCAACATGAATACAAGCAAGATCAAAACTTTTCCAAAAATAGAACAATGCAAGCGTAAAAAAGAACAGCGAAGGAGGTAAACGAAGAAAGAAAGAACAAGAAAGAAAACCAACCTGCAACGGGAGGGGACGATAAACACTGAAGGATTGAAGCAACAACGAGGCCGCGCCTGATGATCACCTTTCGAAAAAATGAAGCACCAACAGTCACCTCCGAAAATAAGGAGAAGCGCGAAGACGTGAAAATTTGGGAGTAAGCAGTCCCAGGCGAGCCAGAAAATAGAAGGGTAAAAAGATGGAGTTTCAGGAAAGCAAAGAGAAAAAATTGAAAGCAAAGACTTTTGGCGATTCAAAATGAAAAGAGGGAAAATGGCAAAAAGAGGAGTTAATGGGTTATTAAAAAACCCTCGCACGTTCCCAAAGCAAGAAACGCACGTTTTCAAAAGATAAAGGAGTGAGAAAAACGGTCCGCATTCAAATGGAAGCTCTACAAAAAAAGGGATCAACAATACTCGAGCTCGGCTTCTCCAGAGAAGGATCGAAGTCCTAAACCAGGACTCGACCTCAAAAGGAAGACCACGCTCGAGCAGGGGCACTGTTCATACCCTGGGTCGAGCTGTGCGACCCGGGCTGAGTCGACCGACCTCTTCAGGTCAGAACCAGCCGACCTCTTCTCAGGGAGTTCGGCCAAATCACTACAAAGGCCCAAGAAAGGCCCAAACAAAGGAACACAGCCCAATCTAAAGACATCCAAAGCCTGGAAAGATAAGGGCGGTTCCCTTTAAAGATAAGATGACTTTTCCCAAAGATAGGATAAGATAAGATAAGATAACTATCTTATCTCCAGAAAGGTCACTCCACACTACTATAAATACACTGGAGCACCCAGGTATAACTCATATTCTGATTCAACAAAAAACCTGCTTAATACCCTTGCTAACTTAAGCATCGAAGTCCCTTGCAGGTACCACCATCCTCCGGTAATGAAGGATCTGCACGACTACCAAGTCCAACAAGTCAGACACGGCGGCTCCGGCCACCATCATCAAGTCGGACACAACAGCGCCGACCAAGACAGAAGATCTCGTCTGAGATTGACCTACAGTTTCAGGTAACCCTCAAAAAAAATATACTAATTATGATAGATATTCATTAGATTTCACATAAAGCACGTAGCAGAGAGTAAGTTTGGTGTTCACCAAAATTTGGTTCAATTCTTAAGGAGCATATTTGGTTTTTCATAAATAAGGAACATATAGAAGATTTTGTTTTTCTTTATTATTTTCCACTTAACAAACACCACCGTATGAAGTTTAAAGTTTAAGCTCATTAATTGTTGGTTCACATGGATAGGAATGGTGAAATTTGAAGAAAAGGACAAAAGGCATGCACGGTCATCACAAGATAAAAAAAGGGAGTCACATGTGCTTAGGAAAGTGTGCTCTCTTGGAAACAAAATCTGCATGGCTTTACACCTTGGAGGCTGAACCACATGTAACTAATGGAGGAGCAATCCTTGTCTTCACTCATCTTCACATGCAGGCTGTTCATTTCATGGATCTTCAACAATGATTTGCTCAATCCTCACCATTCCTTGCCACATGACCGAACCAATGCTTCTCTCCAACAATGCCTTCCCGTCTATAAATTGGAAGTAGCACTCCCTAAACCACAGACCTTTGCTCTCTTCGTATAAATCCTCCACAAGATTTACACTGTTCTTCTCTCACCCAAAGATACCACACAGCACCTTACCTTCCATTCCTTCCCTCACAACCGTGCCTTAACCGAAGCCTATCTTCTCTTCTTCTTTCTTTCCTTCCTAACTCATGGCTTCATCAAGTTTCAAAAGAAGGAAAGAAAAGGAACCAGCTGTAGCCAAACCACCAACCTATGATTCCAAGAAATTTAAGTCTCAATTCCATGAATCAAGGTATTATAGGCTAATGGAATCAAAGAAAGTCATTCCAGAGATGGGGTTCAGACTGAAAGATGGAGAATATCCCATCATGAGAAGAATAGAGGCAGAGAGGAGTTGGGAACTTTTGTGTGAACCTCTCACAAACATCAGTGCAGTCATGATAAGTGAATTTTATGCAAATACTGTGAGGTCAAGCAAGGACAGCCCTCCCTATAAGAGTTATGTTAGGGGGGTTGAGGTAGATTTTAGCCCATCATCCATCATGAGAGTCTTGCAAATAAGAGTGATAACCTGTGGAAAATCCAGCTTTGAGGACAGAATGCAGGGTTAAAGTGATCCTGATGAGATACTAAATGGCCTATGCTTTGAAGGCAAAGATTGGGAAAAGGGACTCAGAAGGAAATCCAAGCTAAATGGATCTCATACCTAAAGCCAAAAGTTGGTACGAGATAGTGAGAAGATCCATACTCCCCACTGTAAACACATCTGAGGTCACAATAAAGAGAGCAACTCTGACATATTGCATACTTAGGGGAGGAGAAGTCAATGTCCCACAGCTCATCGCAGATAGCATTCAAGAGATAGCTGAGGATACTGGTAAATCAAGTAGACTTGGTCACCCAGGCACTATTCTGAGGCTGTGCAAAAGAGCAGGAGTACTCTTTGAGGATGAAAATACTGAGAAGGTAAAAGGAAGCAGAGGGGTCACCAAGCAAAGCATGGAAGGTGTCACTGATGACACTGACAATCAGCAAGAGAAAAGAGCTCAAGGAAGAAGGAGAAGACCACAAGTGGAGGGTGAACAAGCTTCTGGTGCAATGGATCTGAGCCAAATGCAAAGAGCCATTGAAGAAATGTCTCAGCAATACATGAGAGCACAGGAGCAACAACAGGAGCAATACTTGAGGCAACAAGAGCAATATTTGAAGGATCGTGAGCAACAACAGCATTGGTAGCAGCAAATGATGGAGAAGCAAGAAAATTTCCAGCTCAAAATGTTGGAACAACAGAGAGAGTTTCAAGTAAGAATTCTTGAAGGTCAAAGGGAATAGTCAACAAACTTTCAAGAATCATCTAATGGATTGTTCCTACGACAAGCCAAGTATGGGAGTACACCCAAAATCTCTACTAATGGAAGAATATATATCATACAATTGGAGAGCATAGGAACTTGGACAGAATGGAGTATGATATAGAAACTCAATCAAAACTGGACTATTTAGTCCATAGCATGCCAGCATTGAACCAACAGATCAAGCCATTTGCTCAATGCCAAGAATTGGTAGACCATCAGAGAGCAAAAGCCCAGAAAAATATAGTACATATGCAACAAGGATTGAAGGATGCTGGGCTCTCGGGTCAGCTAGACCAAATTTGGGATCGTAGGTGCCCTGTTGAAGAACCCCAAGAAAGGAACAAGAAGAAAAAGAAGAAAGGAGAATCAAGCAGAGGGAAAGAGCATGACAACTAGAGGTGGTGGAGTCCTTTTTATAGTCTTAATTAAATAAGGATGATGCATATCTGAAATATGATATGTCTCCAAATGTTTTATGTTCTGCATTCTCATATCTTAGTAGATTATTATTAGGATTTGCATTATGCTTGTTATCACTCATCTGCTAAATCATGTTTTGTTTTCCTTTTTGCATCAATAAGAGAAAATGTTTGAAATAAAAAGTGATTGTCCAATGTGGTAGGAATTAGAATAAAGACTTGTGGTGGTAATTGCTTGATTGGATGATAAGCTCAATAATAAAAGCTGCATAAGAGAGTGTTTTATGTAGTGTGAACTTGGTTGCTGTCATAAAACCTTTTATTAATGAAATTCCCTGGAAAATGAAACAAAGTAAGAAACAAAAAGAAAAGAAAATCCAAGAATTGGCAAAGAAACAAACAATAAGGCTAGACACCAATAGCTTGGACCTAAGGACATATGTCTGTGGTGCTTTTTGTACTAGGATATGCTTGGATAATTAGGTTCTGAGGAGTCTTTTAAAACTTGGTAACTCGGATTAACTAATCCGGGATTACCAACCGAAAGTCCATCATCAAGAGCAACCTAGCTACAAAGCATTTAGCAATCCAAAGAGATGCTGGGCATCAATGTTCCTAAAATGATTTGTGAGCCAAGTGTCTGTAGTAAAGAAGTGTTGAGCAAAAATTGAGCCAAAAGGCTGCTGCAACACTTGACACTGAGTTATCATTGAAAAATAAGCTTTCTAAGCAAAAGAAAGAAGGAAAAACCAAAAAGGGATCAATCAAAGAGCAAGGCATTATGACAGCAACTCTAGTGAATCCTCAAAGAAGCATTTCTTATCTATCAGCCAAGAATAAGTGAGCTGCATTTTTTGTCTGCATTAAACCCCATAGTTCAAATTCTATTATCTGCTAAATAAGGACATGTATGCTTCTCTGTTTCATTTCATTTCTTCTCATGTTTAGTGCTTGCTTGGGGACAAGCAAGGTTTAAGTTTAGTGTTGTGATGAAAAGTTATCTTATGCAAGTTTTACATGCACTTTTCATTAGTTTCATTAGGTTTTATGCACTTTCTTGCACAATAAGTAAGTAATTGGAGTGGATTTTCATGATTATGTTGAATCAAGCAAACATCATTTATTTTACACAAAATCATAGGTTTTATGCTAGAATTAATTGATTTCATAAATGATGCAAAGATCTTGTGATTTTTGTAAGGCTTTGATGTATTTGTTTGGTTGATGATAGGTGAAAAGATAAAGGAAAAGAAGGAGAAAGCACAAATTAAGCTCAAACAGAGGAAAGAAAGATTTTGGGACACACTTTGAAGTTTGAGCACGCTTTGGACCTTAGGCCATGCTTTTAAAAGCGTGGCCCATGACATTAAAGCGTGGCGTTCATAAGGGAACTAACCAAACCAAGGCATGAGCGTTCAAGCAAGCGAACGCTACGCTCACTTTAGTGAACGTTTTCGTGACACTCAATCAAGGGAAGCTGGACTCAAATCAAACAAGGGGTAGCATTTGGAAATTAGAACGTAGCGTTCTCTTGTGGCAACTTTTTCGTGACTCTTGGCAAGGAAGCAAGGTGCATCAAAGCAATCAACCAAGGGAGCGTTCAAAGAAGTGAACGCTACATTGCCTTTCTTCACCTTTTTCGTGCTCAATCAAGAGGGAGCACCAAGGGAGCAAGGCCCAGTGCTCAAAGGAAGGCAACGGAGCGCTACACTGGAGCTGCCCAACACGCACCAAATTGCTGGCCAAGGAAGCAACGTTTGAAAAAGTGAACGTAGCGTTCACTATGGCCAATGTTTTCGTGCTTCTCATGAGGAGGAAGGCTCAGCATCAAGTGTAGCATTCACAATTTGAACGTAGCGTTCAAAAAGTGAACGCTAGGCAAGAAGGTTTGGCATGAGGGGAGCCACAAGAGTGAACGTAGCATTCACAAAACCTAACTGAACGCTCCCCTGGGAGCTAACCACATACACCATGACCCATGCCACTTGAACCAAAGCCAACCGGACCCATCTTTCTTCAAATCCAAAAATCAAAAGGCCCACTCCAAGCTTTGAAGACCAAAATAGATAGTGTATAAATAGGAGTTAAATTGATTTGTAAAAGGACTTTTTAGCTCATTTTTTATTTTTCACTTTTAGATTTTCATTTTGCTTTGAATTTGGGAATTGGGATTGGATCTAATTGCTTTCTATTTTCATTTTCTTTCTTCTGCAACTTCTACTTTCTGTTTTGGGTTTTGAATTGAGATTGAAGAGCTCCATTGATTCTTGATCTGAGAATCATCTTTGCTTTTCTTTCATATAGTTTTGGGAATTGGAGAATTGGATCTAAGTTTCTTTTGCTGTTTTCATTTTTATTTTCTTCTGCAGTTTCTTTTCTGCTTGATTAAGGGAGAAACTGAGATATAGATCTACTTTCTGATCTCATTACTCTTCTTCGATCTTCAATTTTTCTTTTAGAATTTCATAATTCAGCTGATTTTTCTTGCTGTTTGTTTCTTCAAGCAATTTTTCATTTCTATTTTGCTACTGAGCTGAATCTCTTCATCTCATAGCTCTCTGATTTACCGCAAATTACATTTTCTAGTTAAATTCTGAATCCCAGTACCCAAATCCCTTTTATTCTTTAAGAGATTTACATTTTCCAGCAATTTAGATTCAGCAATTTAAGTTTCTTGCACTTTAAGTTTAGCAATTTACTTTTCTTGCAATTTAAGTTTCAGCTCTTTTACTTTTTTGCTCTTTAAGTTTCTGCAATTTACTTCTTCAGCACCTTTAGATTCAGTCAATTTACCTTCTACACTTTTATTTACTTACAATTTAGCTTCTGTTAATCAAGTTTCACTTAAATTATCAAATATTCGCTTAACTAAATTCATCACCTAACTAAAATTGCTCAATCCATCAATCCTTATAGGATCGACCTCACTCTTGTGAGTTATTACTACTTTATGCAACCCAGTATACTTGCCGGTGAGTTTGTGTGGAATCATTTTTCCCTCATCATCTACCCAATCTCAGACAGCCCTTGGGTAAGCCCAGTGCAAGTAGTCCCTAAGAAAGGAGGGGTCACTGTTGTACCAAATGAGAAGAATGAGCTGATACCTACAAGAACAGTGATCGGCTGGCGCATGTGCATTGATTATAGGAAGCTTAATGAAGCCACCAGGAAGGATCACTTCCCCTTACCTTTCATGGATCAGATGCTGGAAAGACTTGCGGGACATGAATATTATTGCTTCTTGGACAGTTACTCTGGTTACAACCAAATAGTTGTAGATCCTAAGGACCAAGAAAAGACCTCATTTACCTGTCCCTATGATGTTTTTGCTTATAGGAGAATACCCTTTGGACTGTGCAATTCACCTGCAACATTCTAAAGGTGCATGCTCTCCATATTTTCAGACATGATTGAAAGATTTATTGAAGTGTTTATGGATGACTTCTCTGTGTTTGGTGATTAATATTCTAATTGCTTGCACCACTTAGCCTTGGTGCTAAAGAGATGCTAAGAAACCAACCTCGTTTTGAATTGGGAAAAGTGCCACTTTATGGTTACAGAGGGGGTGGTTCTTGGCCACAAAATCTCAAAAAGAGGCATAGAGGTGGACTAGGCCAAGGTGGAGGTGATTGAAAAGTTACCCCCACCTTGCAATGTGAAAGCAGTTAGAAGTTTTCTAGGACATGCTGGCTTCTATAGGAGGTTCATTAGAGACTTCTCAAAGGTTTCCAAACCTCTAAGCAACCTGCTTGTCTCCAATGTACCTTTTGTTTATGGTTGGGTGAGTGAGAGGTAAATCATTCCAGAGGTTGGCTTCCAACTGGGGAGGAATGAGCACCTTGAGATCAACAGGGAAATCCACAATAGAGGATGGATACTCTTGTGCAAACCCACCAAGGAAAGTGGTGGAAACCTTGGTTAGAGAATTTTATGCCAATGCAGTGCCCCAACCTAGGCAACCATATGGTTATCTTAGCTATGTTAGGGGGGAGGCCATTGACTACAACCCCTCCAACATAGACAGGATGTTAATGGTGAAGCAAACAAGCTCCACTCGGAGCTATGAAGAGAGGATAAAATAACAAGACCCAGGATTTGATGAAATCCTTAATGAAATCTACGTGTTGAATGTGCAGTGGATCACTCAATGAGAAGGTCTCTCAATCCTACCTCCAACACTTCTGAGGTGACATTGGAAAGGGCTGTACTCATATACAGCATCATGAAAGGAGAAAATGTGAATGTTGGGGAGATGATTGTCGGTAACATCAATAGGGTGCTGAAGAGCACCAAGGATAGCACAAGATTGGCATTTTCCAGCATTATTCAAAGGCTGTGTGATGAAGCAGGGTTTGAGAACATCATTGATTAGGTGCTAGTGGATCAAGACAAGCCCATAACCTCCAAGAAAATTGCCGATGTGGTGGCTGTCAACCCACTTGAGAGGAGGATGGAGCACAAAGCTCAAGTTCATGTACCACAAGGGCAACCACAACAAGAAGAAAGGGCTGAAGATCAACCACAATACCTAGCACTTCAACTACCACCATACCAACAATACCAACAATTTCCTGAAGGTTTCAATTGGGAGCAATTGCAAGGAGACATACACCAAATGAGAGGAGATATACACCACCTGAGAGAGGATGTCAACCAACTCAAGGAACAAAAAGAATAATGGGACCAAGCGAATGAGAACATACAACAACTCCAAGGCAGCATGGAATACATGAGGAAGGAGTAGCAAGACTAATTTGACTGGATCTTTTACATGGGCGTGGCACGCCAATATAGTTTTCCAGAGAAGCATGATTGGATCTTTTACATGGGCGTGGCACGCCAGAAGCTGGGCGTGGCACGCCAATATTGTTTTTCAGAGAGCAATGCTGAAGGCCACTAAAAGGGCGTGGCACACAAATCTGGGCGTGGCACGCCAAGCCCAGCACACACTATGGGCGTGCCACTTGAACCATGGGGCGTGGCATGCCAGTTGACGATCAGATTTCTGCCGGTAAAGAATTTCACAAAAATAATAGCGTTGTAAGTATAGTTTCTAAACCAATAGAGAATCCTTTCATACAAAAATTTGATTGTCACAAGTAACAAAACCCAATAAAATTTATAACCAAAGTATTTAAACCTCGGGTCGTCTTCTCAAGGAATTGTAGGGAGGTATGATTTATTATTGGTTATGTAAAAAGATATGTTTTTGGGTTTTTGAAAATAAGAAACAAGTAATTTAAATGACAAGAAAAATAAATTAATAATTAGAAAATCTCTTGGCAAGGTATAAGAACTGGAAATCCTATCCTAGTTATCCTTATCAGGTGTGATGAGAATTGGATTTTGCTCCCACTTAGTTAACCCTTACTAAATAAAGGAAAGTCAAGTGGACTAATTAACTTGATTCCTCAAGTCCTAGTCAACTCCTATGGAAAGACTAGCTTTAGAGGGATCCAAATCAATCAGCAATCCCAATTTCCAATCAACTGCTGAGTTTGATAACTCAAGTGTCACCAATTACTCAACCAAAGCCAAAGGGGAAGAAAATCTACTCGAATGAAAATAATTTGGATTAATTAGAAGCATCAATAACATAAATTAAAGAAAGCAATCATAAATATGAAATACCTCAATATGTATCAATTAAGAAAAGCAATCCTAATATGGAGTTCATAAATTAAATTGAAAAGATAAATAACAATTAAAGTAATAGAATAAATAAAAGTAGAAAATAAATTAAAGGAACATTGAACCTGTGATTGAAGAGAAGTAGCCTAATCATAATAGAAATTCTAAATCCTAATCCTAATCCTAAATCCTAAGAGAGAGGAGAGAGCCTATCTCTCTAAAAACTACATCTAAAACCTAAAATTATGAATATGAATGTTGTATGAATTGTTATATATGTTGTATGAATGAATGGATTGATTCCCCCACTTTATAGCCTCTAATATGTGTTTTCTGGGCCAAAAACTGGGTCGAAAACAGCCCAGAAATCGCCCCCAGCGATTTCTGGTACGTACAGGTCGCTGCAAAGTCATGCGGAAGCGTCGTCCACACGTTAGCGTGGATTGGGTTTTTGCCAGGTCATGCGTCCGCGTGATCCACGCGTTCGCGTCGCCTGGCTTCGGGGCAGCTTTGGCAAATTATATATCGTTGCGAAGCCCTAGATGTTAGCTTTCCAACGCAACTGAAACCGCTCATGAAAGTAGGGAACATAGAATCAAGCATTGAACCCTCACTGGTAGTGTATATGCACTCTAATCTCTCAAGTGTCTAGGGTTAATTCACTCTACTCTTCTCTAATCATGCTTTCTAAACTTTGTTCTTCATCTAACTAATCAACAAAAATTTAATGTACTAATGCAAACATCATGAGGTCTTTTCAAGGTTGTAATGGGGCTAAGGTAAGGGTGAGGATATATGTATGGCCAAGTGAGCTATAATATGAATCTTTAATTAACCTAAGCTCTTCACCTTTACACACACTCTGTGTACTTCTAAAATCATGCCTAACTACCCAAAATTCTCACTTTTGCATTACATACTCATGTATCAACTTTTCTTTAATTTTATCACATATGCATTGATTTTTCATTAACTTAACATTGCGGTAATTTTGTCCCCTTATTTAATTACTTATTTATTTATTTATGCTGAAAATATATATTTTTATTATTTTTTCTTTTTTTTTTATTATTTTTTCTCTCTTTTTTTTATATAAAAGCAAACCATAACATATCAATGCACATGGATATTTGATTTTTCTGGTTTCACATGAGTAGGTACCCAAATTTCCAATATTTTATCATTTAAACACTGTACACTTTCATTAACCCAAGTTCTCACAATTTTCCCACACTTAGTTAACACACTATCTTAAGCTAACCAAAGATTCAATTGGGGTCTTAATTTGTTTTTCTGCTTAAGGATGGTGATGTGGTAAAATATAGAACAAGGGGGATAAAAAGGCTCAAGGTGGCTAACAAGGGTGACATAAAAGGGTAGGCTATTTAGGATAAGTGAGCAAAAACAAGTAATGGCCTCAATCATATGCAAGCATGTAAATACACTAAATAGTGGACATATAGAATGGAACAAAGTAAAGTCTACAATTATAGAAAAGGAAACACACAAGAATAAAATATTATGGTAAAATAATGTAACCATGTAATTAAGCTCAAATCTCACAGGTTGTGTATTCTTTAGCTATAATTCATGTTCCAATTTACAATCTTCAAACAAGTTTTAACACAAAAAAAATTTTCAATTTAAATTAGTGAAATATTATTGGTGTTGAGAAGAAATTTATTACTTTAACCAAGTAGTAACTAAATGCATAAAATCAAACAAACATGCAATTAAACATGCAAATACAACAATGAACTAACAAATAAAGTAATATATTGGTGTTGAGAAGAAAATAACTAACCCATGGAGATCGGTACCGACCTCCCCACACTTAAAGATTGCACTGTCCTCAGTGCATGCTGAGATGTACAAGTGGACAAGTTGCTCCAACTGACGTTTTTCTCTAGAGATTGTGCATATGGACTTGTCTGTTGCCCCATATAGAAGTTTCTCTTTCCCTTTCTCGGTGGCCAGACTGAAAGAAGAGGAAAAAGAAGAAAAAGTAACCCAGAAATAAAGATAAGAAAATAATAAAGTCTAGGTGGGTTAAAGCCAAATAATGAGGGTCTCAATTACATGGTAGCTACAACATGAAAGTGAGAAAATAATAGAAGCACATGGCATACCAGTGGTACAAAAGTTGCAACAATGGGTGGAGAGTATGGGTAATGCAAGATAGTGTAAGTTCATGTCAATGCAGGATAATATAAGTATCATGAAGGAGTAGCATTGACTTAAATAATATTACCCAACAGTGGAAAACAAGTCATGAAGCACCAGAATATTTTAAGAAAAGATACAACAGTTGAAAAAGAAAATTTAACACCAATGAATAGTAAATTTAGAAAAGAAAATAAAATTATGCACAAAATTAAAATGCAATGGATGAAAGTATGAAAATAAATTAAATAAAATAGAATGGAAGTGAAGAGGGATGAGAGGTTAAAGGGATGATGAATAAGAAAGTAAGAAAGGAGGAAGAAAGAATAAGAAAAGATAGAAGAAAGAAGAAAGAATGATAATAGAAAGATAAGTAGGATTGGAGAAGAAAAGATAAGATATCTGGCGCAGGTGTAGTTAAACTGTGCGTAGCATGCGACGCGGATGCGTGGGTCACGCGTTCGCATGGTTGGCGCTATTTTCAGGTGACGCGGACACGTCAGGGACGCGTTCGCGTGGAATGATTTGTGCCATTGGTTTGTCCCGGATTACTCCTGCAAAAGTTTGATATAGAAATTAGAGACATAAAAGGGACAAAAAATTAGGTGGCTGATCACTTGTCCCGGATTAAGCCAGTAGCAGGGACTTCTTCTCCCTCCATAGACATATCCGAATCCTTTCCAGATGAGCAACTCTATGCCATTCGGACAGTACCTTGGTTTGTAGACATTGCAAACTACAAGGCTATATGGTTCATTCCCAAGGAGTTTACCAGGCAGTAAGACCGGAAACTCATGCATGATGCAAAATATTACCTATGGGATGAGCCATATCACTTTAAGAGATGCTCGGATGGAATAATCCGATGTTGTGTGTCTGAAGAAGAGGCATAGAGAATTCTATGGCATTGCCATGGCTCTGACTATGGAGGACACTTTGGAGGTGAGCGGACAGCCACTAAGGTACTCCAAAGTGGCTTTTACTGGCCTACTCTTTTCAAAGATTCTAGAGAGTTCGTCTATAACTGTGATAGTTTCCAGAGGGCTGGCAATCTTCCTCATGGTCACAGCATGCCTCAACAAGGAATCTTAGAGATTAAGTTGTTTGATGTATGGGGCTTAGATTTCATGGGATCATTCCCGCCTTCATACTTAAACACCTACATCCTTGTGGCAGTAAATTATGTGTCTAAATGGGTTGAGGCAGTAATGGAGTTCCTCCAAAAGAATATCTTCTGCAGGTTTGGTGTCCCTAGGACACTAATCAGTCATGGAGGAACTCATTTCTACAACAAACAACTGAATTCTGTCTTAAGCCAATACAGAATTTTCCATAAAGTAGCAACACCGTATCATTCCCAAACCAATGGGCAAGCTGAAGTCTCAAATAGAGAACTAAAGCAAATCCTAGAGAGGATAGTAAGTGCCTTTAGAAAGGATTGGGCCAGAAAGCTTGATGATGCTCTGTGGGCATACATAACAGCTTTCAAAACCCCCATTGGAACTTCACCATATAAGTTAGTATATGGGAAGTCTTGTCATTTGCTAGTAGAACTAGAACACAAGGCTTATTGGGCAACTAGATTCCTCAACCTTGATACTAAAGCAGCAGGAGAAAAATGGCTGCTCCAGCTAAATGAGTTGGATGAATTCCGCTTAGATGCATTTGAGAATGCAAAGATCTATAAGGAAAAGGCAAAGAGGTGGTATGACAAGAAGATAGCTTCTAGAGTCTTTGAACCAGGGCAGAAAGTTCTGCTCTTCAACTCAAGGCTCAGATTATTCCTGGGAAACTCAAATCCCGCTGGAAGCGACCGTATGTGATTACAGGAGTATCACCTTACGGAGACATAAAACTTCAAGGAAAAAATCCTGAAAACAGGTTCACTGTCAATGGAAAGAGAATTAAGCATTACCTTGAAGGAGATATAGAGCCATGAGGCTCAACACTATTACTAAATTAAGTACAGTAAAGGTCAAGCTAGTGACGTTAAAGAAGCACTTGTTGGGAGGCAACCCAACCTTACTCAACTATATTTATTTTCCTTATTTTGTTTTTCTTTTCAGTTGTCAGAGTCATGATCATATGCATCAGTCAAGAGACAGAATCTACTGCAGTGAAAATAGAGCACTCTGGATAGAGTGTCAAAGTTGAATTCCAGCCAGGGTATCCCTGCTGGGCGTTCAAACGCCAATGTAGAGAAGCAGGAAAACTGGATTTCCCAACCTCTTAGAACCTGTAGGTCCCACAGAAGCTCCACCTACCTCACCTTCTTCTACTCTACTTTGCTCGAGGACGAGCAAAACTCTTAAGTTTGGTGTTGCAAAAGCTTTGCTTTTTGACTTCTACCACTCCTAAGTATGGAAGAAGAGGATGGAGCAAACTAGGAAGCATGCACAAGAGCCTGTGCAGCCACCTCAACAAAGACAAAGGAGTGACATTGAAGAGATCAAGCACTACATTGGATCTTCAAGGAGGAGCACTAGCCACCATCATTCAGGTGGATTCGTTCTCTTTACACCCCTTTCCTGTTATTTTTCTATTTTCTATCTGTTTATTTATCTGATCTCTAGTTCTAGTTGCATGATCATTTACATTGATATCTTTAAGTTGTAAAATGTTCCATATATCTCTCACCTTGTTTAAATGAAAAATTTTAATTGAAAAGAATTGAGATATGCATGAATTCAAGTTTAAAATAAGATTAGTTTAATTAGTTTCATATGGTGTCTTCTGCTTTTGTTTTTTGAATGTATGAAATAAATAGTGCATATTTGAAGTTGAAATTTATAATGTTGGCTCTTGAAAGAATAAGGAAAAGTATTATTGGTGATCTGAAAAATCTATAAATTGATTCTTGAAGGAAGAAAAAGCAGCAAAAAGAAAAAGAAAAAGCTTGCATGTGAAAAAAAAAAGTGGCGAAAATTAAAAAGAAAGAAAAAAAATTAAAAAGCAAGTAGAAAAAGCCAATAACCCTTTAAACCAAAAGGTAAGGGTAAAAGGGCCCAAGGCTTTGAGCATTAGTGGTTAGGAGGTCCCAAAGGAATAAAATCCTGGCCTAAGCAGCTAAACCAAGCTGTCCCTAACCATGTGCTTGTGGCGTGAAGATGTCAAGTGAAAAGCTTGAGACTGAGCGGTTAAAGTCGTGGTCCAAAGCAAAAAGAGTGTGCTTAAGAACTCTAGACACCTCTATCTGGGGACTCTAGCAAAGCTGAGTCACAATCTGAAAAGGTTCACCCAGTTAAAGTGTCTGTGGCATTATTGTATCCGGTGGTAATACTGGAAAACAAGGTGCTTAGGGTCACGGCCAAGACTCAGAAAGCTGTGTTCAAGAATCAAAATAAGCTTAACTAAGAGAATCAGTAATATCATCTGGAATCTAAGTCCCTAAAGAAGCCAACATCTCTGAGTTTCAATGGATAGTGAGATGCCAAAACTATCAGAAACAAAAAGCTACTAAGTCCCGCTCATTTTATTTTAACTAAGCTTCATTTGAAACTTAGAAATTTATTGTATCTTAATTTTCTTTTTTATCCTACTGTGTTTTTAGTTGCTTGGGGATAAGCAACGGTTTAAGTTTGGTGTTGTGATGAGCGGATATTTTATACGCTGTTTGACACTACTTTCATATAGTTTTAAGTAGTTTTTGTTTAGTTTTTATTAAGTTTTTATAGGTTTTAGTGTTAAATTCACATTTTTTTATTCTACTATAAGTTTTTGTGTTTTTGCACAATTTTAGGTATTTTCTGGCTGAAATTGAGGAGCTGGAGCAGAAGACTGATTCAGAGACAAAGAAAACACTGCAGATGCTGTCTAAATATGACCTGCCTGTATTTGGAAGAATGCTTTTGGAGCTACAGAAGTCCAAATGGAGCGCTCTCAAAGACTATGGAAAGCTGACTTTCAGAGCTTTCCAGAAATATATAATAGTCTATACTTTTCTTTGGATTAGAAGGCCCAAAGCTGGCATCCAATGCCAACTTTCTGTCCCCTTCCAGGCATCCAGCGCCCAAAGAGCAGAGCCCAGCGTCCAAAGGCCAGAGAGGACCTCCTAGCTGGCGTTCTGATGAGTAGACTTTTGACAGTCTAGAATTTCACAGATGAAATCTCATTGCAAGTATAGTTTCTAAACCAACAATAGTCCTTTCATACAAAAATTTAGTTGTCACAAGTAACAAACCCCTAAAATTATAAACCGAAGTATTCAAACCTCGGGTCGTTCTCCCTAGAAATTGCAAACAAATGTTCTTGCTATTCGCTATGAAGTATATTTGGGGGTTTTTGATTTAAGGAAAAATTAATGTAAATTGCAAAAGAAATAAACTAACAACTAAGGGAGCTCTTGGCAAGATATGTGAACTAGAAGTCCTATCCTAGTTATCCTCCTCAATTGTAACCACAATTGTCCATTGCTACCACTTAGTTAACCTCTAATCATGGAGGAAAGTCAAGTGGATGAATCAACTTGATTCCACAAGTCCTAGCCAACTCCGAAGGGAAAGACTAGCTTTAGTGGTATCCAAATCAATTAGCAACTTCTAATTATCAATCTACAAAGGAATTAGATAACTCAAGCGTCACTAATTACTCTACCAAAGCCAAGAGGAACAAAATCTACACTTTAATCAAACCAAGCATTTCATCAAACACTTGGAAGGCATAAAAGGAAAGCAAAGTAAATTGATAACAACAATGAAATCTAACAACTACTTATTGCAAGGAATTAATAACAACAATCAAAAGAAACACAATTATTATGAATTACCTCAAATTGAATTGGAAGAAAATAGAAGGAACAGGAGTAGATCTACAATAAAGCATGGAAACAACATAAAGAAAATTACAATAAAAGAATAGAGAAATCATAAATGCAACAACAAAGAATTGAGAAGAAGAAGAAGAAGAAGAAGAAGAAGAAGAAGAAGAAAGCATGAATTGAAACCTAGATCTAGATTATTGAACTAAACGTAATCCTAATCCTAATTCTAGAGAGAAGTTAGAGCTTCTCTCTCTAAAACTAACCTAAACTAAACTAATGATCAAAAGTATCTCAAGTATGTTGATTCCCCTTCAGTCCTTGGCTTAAATAGCATCAGAAATGAGTTGGATTGGGCCCACAAGGCTTTAGAATTCGCTGGCCACGTATTGCTTTAAGTGGATCATATGGCAGCAACAATGCGTGCGCATATAGTGCGCGTACACATCACCATACGTGTAGCAACTATGGAAAATCTTATATCATTTTGAAGCCCCGGATATTAGCTTTCCAATGCAACTAGAACCGCATCATTTGGACCTCTGTAGCTCATGTTATGGCCGATTAAGTGCGAAGAGGTTGGCTTGACAGCTTTTGCAATTCCTTCATTTCTTCATGAGTTCTCCATTTTTACATGCTTTTCCTTCATTCCCTTGATCCAATCTTTGCCTCCTAAATCTGAAATCACTTAACAAACATATCAAGGCATCTAATGGAATCAAAGGTAAATCAAGATTAAACAATTAACGACCTAAAAAGCATGTTTTCACTCTTAAGCGCAATTAAAGGAGAATTTACAAAACCATGCTATTTCATTGGATAAATGGGAGAAAGGTAGACAAAACCCTCTTAATTCAACACAAGATAAACCCTACAAATGGGATTTATCAACCTCCCCACACTTAAACCAAGCATGTCCTCATGCTTAAACCAAGAGAAAGCAAAGGGTATCAACATTTATTCAATGTGAACTATTATAAATGCAACCAAAACTATATGCAACTATCTACATGAATGCAATTGCTTGGTCAAAATAAATCAATGTCCAAGAAGCATATATGCACAAGGGCTAAAGGTATTAGTAGCCATGCCAAACCACAATTGAATTGAGCTATTAAATATTTTTACAAACTTGCATGAAGAACGATGATCATATGTGAAAACATGTAATTGAGCATCAAACCCTCACCGGATGTGTTTGCACTCTATTCGCTCAAGTATTTAGGGTTGATTCACTCAATTCTCCCCTAATCATGCTTTTCAAGATTTGTTTTTCTTCTAACAATCAACATTTATTTCATGCATGCATAAAAGTATCATGAGGTCTTTTCATAGGTTGTAATGGAGTTAGGGTCAAGGTAGGATGCATATATGGTCAAGTGAGCTTAAAATTTGAATCTTTGATAAGCTTAAACTTCCCACCTAGCCTATGACATCCTATACAATACAAAACTAACCTAACTACCCATTTTCTCACTTTTTCACATACTCATGTATTTCCTTTTCATTTCACAACACTTATGCATTGATCCTTATTGAGTTTTGATTTGGGGCATTTTGTCCCCTTTTATTTATTTCTTTTTCTTTGTTTCTTTCTTTTCCTATTTTTTTTTTTCATATTGTTTTTTTCTTTCCTTTTCCTTTTCTCATTTTTCTTTCTATATATAAGATCATCAATGCATAAGGTTTTACATTCATTACACATGAGCATGTACCCAATTCCCAATATTTACAACAAAAATACAAAACTACCCTTTTATTCACCCAATGTCCCAAGGTTCCCACACTTGAATGATACACACACACTAGCCTAAGCTAATCAAAGATCCAAATAAGGACATTTATTGTTTTTCGCCTTAAGGCTTGTAATGTGCTAAAATGAAGAACAAGTGAGTTAAGCGTAGGCTCAAAGTTGCTAACAAAGGAAGATAAAAGGTAAGGCTATTTGGGCAAGTGAGCTAAATGAAATGATGGCCTCAATCATATAAATACATGAATACACAAAATAATGGACATAGAGAATCAAACAAATCAAAGATTACAATCATAGAAAGAGAATAATGCACACAAGAAGGGAAAATAAGTGGTTATAAGATGTAACCACACTATTAGGCTCAAATCTCACTTGCTTGTGTTCTTAGCTCAAAACATCATGTACATATATATATATATATATATATATATATATATATATATATATATATATATATATATATATATATATATATATATATATATATAGCAAGTTCTATGAAGAGTTTTCACTCAAATCAATTGATGCCCTATAGATAATTTTCTCGAAAAATTTCTTTATTTCGACTAAGCTTATTGTGTATATATATGCAAAAATAAGAAAATGCAAGTATGCAAGTAAAAATCCTAAAAATCTAAAATGAAATACAAAAGTGTTGGGATTAGAAATTTGTCACCCAAAAGCGCCGACCGGTCGGACGACCTCCCCACACTTAAAAGTTTGCACCGTCCTCAGTGCACTCAAAGATGAGCAAGGGGGTACGGCGACTCTCCGGATTGCTACCTTCAGCTGGTAGATCAACCGGTTGCTGCGTGTTCTTTCTTCCGCTTCCATTTTTGCTTGCAGTGCATCATTCATGAAAAATAAAAATATAACACCATAAGGTGAGAAATTACAAAAGCAAGGAAGCATACATTGTTGGAATGAGGTAAATCACTAGGATTGAGTGAGTGAAGTAGTGTGACATTAATAAAATTGAGTGTGCATTTTAAGTTGCGCACGGTTTAGAACCCACATTAGCATGAAAAGCGATGTCACAAAAGAAGCATGCACTTCACTTATCCTAGTATGCTTGAGATGCTTTAAGTAGACTTGTAATGTAAAACAAGCATTAAAGAAGCATGAGAGCATTCAAGCTAAAAGCATATGGATGCATATGATCATGAAATACAATGCATTAGGATAAATGGACAACATCCATCAAGAAATTGCCTAATCGAGGAAAAAGGTTCCAATTACATGGTGGCTAGCTACAACATGCAATTCAAAAGGATGTACAAGCTCGAAGGCAATTTTCATCACTTGGTATTCTCAAAAGATAAGCATGAAGAACTCAAAACCAAGTAGCAAAGTATAACCTCAACAATAGAATCCAACAAAGATTATAAACATAATGATGTTAAGATAACATCCCGTTTGTACTCAGCAACAATTAATGGTAAACAAAATTAACAATCCAACACTTACAATGAAAAAGAGAAAATGAAATGAAATCTAACTAAAACTAACTAATCAACTAACTAACTAACTAATTAACTAATTATAATATATGATTATCAATGGTGTTTGGAAGTGTTGGATGAGAGGTAGGAGAAGGGAAGAAGAAAGGAGAAGGAAAGAAATGGAAAGAGGAGAAGAAAAGAAGTGGAGTGAAGAAGGGTATCCATGCATACACGCGCATGGCGCGCGCGCGGGGATGGTGGTGCAATGGAAGCGACGCGTACGCGTACATGGCGCGTCCGCATTGATGGCTTGATTCGAGAGTCTGCGCGAATGCTCGTCGCGCCCTAGGGTTATTGGTGCACAAAATCGTGACTGTTCATTCTCCATCAACGGTGCTAAAAACTTGGTACACACGTTCATAATCTTAATTCTTCTTTACAACTTCACACAACTAACCAGCAAGTGCACTGGGTCGTCCAAGTAATAAACCTTATGTTGAACCTATGCACAATTACTCAAGAGGGGGGGGGGGTGAATTGAGTATTGCAACAACAATAAATCTTTTTTGCAGAAGTTAAAGACAATATATAAAAGTGTTATTGTACTAGTATTTTTCCAAGAGCTTAACTCAATTGCTAAGCATTTATAAGGAGCTTTTACTTTCCAATAGACACCAACTCAAATAAATTGATCAAGCTTTTCACCAATCGGACTTAAGCTATTCCTTAAGTACTTACGAAGCTACTTTTCGATCACAATTTATTTGCTTAAAGGTAAAAGACAATAATATAGAAGAGATGAGTTTGGAGAGAAGCAAACGCTATTTAGAGTGGTTCGGCACAATCCTTGTCCTACGTCCACTTTCTTTCTCAATCGCTATTGAGAAGTTCCACTATTGCCAAGCTTCAAGGTGCTCGCGCAAAACCTTTTACAATCCGAGTCCTTAGTTTCTAACACCTCACGGTATATGATCACCACTCGTATACTAACCCACTCCACTTAGAGATACCTTCTCTAAGATTTGCCTTGAGTACTTAGTATACCTCTTTGGTATCCTCACCGACTATAGTGTTTGTAACTCTTGACTCAACCTTGGAGATCACACCCCAATTTACAAAGTGTAACAGGAAAAACAATTCTCAAAGAATTGTTGAGATGAAATGAATACTCTCTAGAAGAGTGTATGATTACAAGTTCAGCACTATTGAACTAATTGATATTGCTCTCTCAAATTGTGTATTATAACACTTTAAAAATGTGTAGAATGAAAGAATATGAACAAGATAGTTTGCAAATACTCACATGTATGAAATAAGGCTTTAATCCATCTATTTATAGACTTCCCAAACCTTAGAAACGTTTGGGAGTTAATGGGATGGAGCCGTTTTGTTAAAACTAGCCGTTTTTTATGTTTTTGAATCATTTGCATCGATGCATAACACTTTGCATCGATGCAAATGTGTCTTTGAAGCTGAAATTTGAATTTTCAGCTAAGTTGCATCGATGCAAACATCTTTGCATCGATGCAACAAGTCGTTGCATGCTTTGCATCGATGCAAGATGAGTGTGCATCGATGCAAACCTTAAAGAATGGCTTAAAATCACTTCAAAATGCTTAGGATTGATCTCAAACTTGTTGGAGTCAATTCCTATGCTTTTGTACCTTTGAAAACAAGTTTTTAAACCATTTGGCTAGCATCGAATTGCAAGATGTGCATCAAAACATTTTGTGAGTGTGTGTTGAGAGATTTAGCAATTGGTTCTTAACAAGAAGTTACCTAAGTCCTAAGACACTATACTTGTCTTCAAATGTTGTGGACTTGAGTTTCTTGTTGTTGTTGTGTTGCTTTCAACTCTTCATTCCTCAACGTTGAATGTTGGTTGATCTTTCAATATGCTTGTTCATTCAAGTTGTTTGTTGGTTTGTCTTTCATGTCGTTTGTTGGTTTGTCATTCATCAAAACCTATGAATACAAACTTCGCATACAAGCAACATGATTTACAATTTCCCCCTTTTTGATAATGACAAACCAATTTTGAGGATATGCATTTAAATGATTTTGAAAGCAACAATAATGCACTTTGTTTTATAGAAAGCTTTGGAGAAGACTTCACTTTGTTTTATAGAAAGCTTTGGAGAAGACTTCACAAAAAAAATTTTGCAGGAGTTCCCCCTAAATATGTGCATTTGTTCCCTTAATGGGCGTTTATCAAAGAAAACAATTTAGATATCAAAGTTTTTGCTTAGCGGAAGTCTTTTTGAAAAAAATTGTTTCACAAACTTATTTCTTCTTTTCAAATCCTTAAACTTCTTCTTTTTCAAAAGTTTAAAATTTCAAATATCCTCAAACTTCTCTTCCCCCTTTTGACATTATCAAAAAGAAAGGATTTTGAAATGTGTCATAGAAGCATGCATAAAACAATGAAAATAGATATTTCCCCCTTTCAAAAAGAATTTGATTTTCTCTTTTCATATATAAAACAAGCATGCATAATTCCCCCTAAATAAGTGAAATATATTAAAGCATGCTCATTAACTTAAAATAGGGGTACCAAGCCTATTTTGAGTTATTCACCAAATAAGCATACAAGCATTAATCATTAAACAAAATTATGAAGAGCATATCAAAATATTAAAACCATAATAGAAATCCTTAGCTTACTAGGAGTTAGTTTAACAATTCATATAATGAAATAAACATAAAGCAATAAAAAGTGACTTGATGAAGAGGAGGCAATCAATCTTGGTCTTCATCATCATCAGTGTCCTCTTCATATGGTAGGTGGATCCCGAAATGCTCATATAAGTCATCAATACGACGATCCAAGCGACCTGTGCGACGATCTACACGAGATACACGACGATTAAGTGCTTCAAGTTGCCTACCATGCTCTACGTCAATCCTTTGGATGTTTTGGTTGATGGATTGTAATTCTCTCATTATATCAACCAAGGAGGGTGGTTCTTGAGCTTGAGGTGCTTGTGGAGGAGCTTCCTCTTGAGGACCTTGTTCATCAACATTTCTTCTTCCCATTTTGTTGAGAATATGAGTGTTGATACAAGATTGAGGAGGTACTTCCTTGGTAATCTCATTTGATACATCAATACCAACATAATCAAAGACTTTAGACCATAGGCAAAGGAATCCTAATCCACCATTCCTATCCTTCATCTTGAGCCTAACCATATGTTGTATTATAAAGTATGGCCAATTAATCTTAATTCCATTCATCATAGCCCACATGACAATCAAATCTTCATCATTTACATTTGCATGCCCGGATATTCTAGGTTGCAATACATAGGTGACTAGATATAACAAAGTTCTATGTTCCGCACTCATTGAATTGCAACTAATTTTGGAATGAGCTCCTTGCACAAGATTGAACAAATGCATGGCATTGTCCTTTGAATAACCCCATTCATCAATTGGGGTTTTACCACCTTGAAACAAGTCACCTTGATTTGGCAGCTCCCAAATGGTGGCTAACTCATCACCATCTAGCCTATAATCCTTTCTTCCTATCTTGAAGAATAATGTGAAACTTGATTCATTTTCCTCATCAATCTCAATCATGAGTGTACTATAGGCTATGGCAACTAAATCCGGATAAAATTTACTTTTAATTTGAACAAAATCCATGAGACCTTGATGAACTAGAATAGCCTTAAGAGTATCAAAGTTATGAATGACAAGAAGGGTCGGATCCAAATACCTCGGAGGAATTTCCTTTCTTCCGGCGAGCCTTGCCTCATAGAATTGAAGATCTTCATTAGAAGCAAAGTACCTTGCCAAAGGATGATTATTTGGAGGTGGAACCACACTTGAAGAACCTTTTGACTTCTTGACGGTTCTCTTGATTCTAGGCATTGTGGATGATTTTGTTTTATGGGTTTTGTAGAGGAGAATGTGGGGACTTCAAATATGTAATTTGTTTGTAGTGGGTATCTAAGTTTTGTGAGTTGTATGAAGCTATATGTGAGCTTGTTTTGGAGGTAATGGAGGTTTGGAGGTGGAGATATGAGTTGTGAGGTTGAAGATGATGAAAAAGTGGGGTTTTGTTGCACAAAAATGCCAAATTTACGTGTTTTTATGTAATTTGGTTTTGTTTGCATCGATGCAATGGGCTTTGCATCGATGCACATAGCACGTCGTGTGCTTTGCATCGATGCAAAGCTTGGTTGCATCGATGCAACATGCATCATTTTGCCCAAAATCACCAAATTTTCATCCTTTGGTGGTTCTTTCTTCAATCCTTTGAGTTCCATCATGTATATACTCATTTAAACTATTATAAACTTCAATTTGTTGATCCTCCATTGTTTATAATCTTCAAATTCTTCAATCTACCTCAAGATTAATCACTCATTCATCAACTCATAAACCTACAAAACAATGGCTAATTGGATATCTCCAATGCTTAAGTTAGTAAGAGATAAAATAGCAATATAAATACAATGAATTCAAACAAATCATATTAGATTAGAATCCAAGATACCAAGTTTCATCATTTTTACTTAACAAGGCATTTCACATCATTTGAGGAAACTTCATCTAGATTAATCATGTATACATTGTCAACACGGTGTCCAATTAGCACAATTTCATTAGTGTCTTGCCTTTTTATCAAACAACATTTTGAGTCAAAGGTAACTAAGTTTCCTTTGTCACAAAGTTGGCTAACACTAATGAGATTATGTTTGAGACCTTTGACAAGTATAACATTATCTATGGAGGTAGAAGAATTTTTACCAACTTTTCCAACGCCGATTACTTTGCCGGTGTTGTTGTCTCCATAGATCACATTTCCTCCGTTTGTAGGCTCTATTGCGGTGAACTTTGATTCATCGCCGGTCATGTGTTTGGAGCATCCACTATCAACATACCAATTTGTATCCTTAGCTCCAACACGTACCTACAAAACAATTAAAATTGGGATTTAGGTACCCAAGTGAATTTGGGTCCTTGATGGTTAGTATGAGCATAATGCTCATAAGGTGCCCATCTCGTATCTTGACTATGAAAGTTTATATGTTTAATTCTTGTAAAGCATACGGGTGCTATATGACCTACTTTATTGCAATAATGACATATGACATTTGGATTATGCATCCTATGCATGTTTCTAAATGGTTGCCTAGATTGTTTCCTAAATGCAACATCTTTTGATCTATATGCATTGTGATTATAATTTCTAAATGAAGCATGTTGAGGAGGATGTTTAAAGACTTCATTCCTTTTAGGCATGCTTGCCTTTTGGGCTTGCGGTTGCCTAATAGGAGT
This sequence comes from Arachis ipaensis, assembly GCF_059453495.1. NCBI lineage: Eukaryota > Viridiplantae > Streptophyta > Magnoliopsida > Fabales > Fabaceae > Arachis > Arachis ipaensis. Next base: position 84,897,287 of record NC_142444.1, read on the forward strand.
TTTAGTATTTTTAAAATTTCCTTTTTCAAAACCTAAACCTTCCTTATTATGAACATGCTTTTGATTTTTCAACATTTTATCTAAGTTCTTTGAAGATTCATTGAACTTAGCTAAAGTGTTCTTAAGATTTGTAATTTCATTTTCATGCATTTTACAAGATTTGTATGGATCACTACTTGTGCTACACTTATCTTTTCCAAGATTGATATTCTCATTTTTCAACATCTCATTTTGTTTTAAAAGATCCATATTCTTTTTCTTTAGGAGAGAATAATCTTGGGTAAGTTTTGTGTACACCTCAAGTAAGGCATCATATCCATCTTGTAAATTAAAAGAAGTGGAGTTGTCATTACTAACCTTTTCTTCGCTTGCCATTAAGCAAAGATTTGCAACCTCGTCGTCATCGGAGTCGGATTCATCCTCGTTCTCCCATGATATGTATGCTTTCTCCTTCTTCTTAAATTTCTTGTTTTTGTCCTCCTTTTGAAGTTTTGGACAATTGGGTTTAATGTGTCCAACTTCTCCACACTCATAGCATTTTGGTACCTTTGTTTTGCTCTTGAAGTTTTTCTTCATTGCAAACTTATTGAATCTTTTTAATAAGAGTGCAAATTCTTCATCTCCTTCTTCTTCATTATCATCACTCTCTTCTTGTAGTGATGTTGTTTTAAGGGCGAGACTTTTCTTCTTGCTTTCTTCACCTTTTTGTCTATTTAGCATAGTCATCTCATAGGTGAGAAGATTACCTCGTAGTTGATCAAATGTAAGTTGATCATAGATCCTTCCTTCCACAATGGCGTTCACTTTGGAGTTCCATTTTGGTGTAAGGCTTGTAAGCACCTTGGTCACAATTTGTTTATCATTGTATTTTGTGCCAAGCATGCTTAGGTTGTTGAAGATCTTGGAGAGTCTTTCAAGAGCTTCTTCAATGCTCTCTTCATCTTTCATTTTAAAATTTTCCCATTCATGAACCAACATAAATACCTTTGATTCTTTAACGTGGTCGGTTCCTTCGTAAGTGATTTGGAGTTTATCCCAAATCTCTTTAGCGGTTTCACATGTAGAGATCTTCATATAATCATGCTCGTTAAGTGCACAATGGATGAAGTTGATGGCTTTATCATTCATTGCCACTTTCTTCCAATCATCGTCACTATATTCATTTTCTCCTTTCGGTACTTGCTTTAAGACGGAGACTTCTCCTTCTTTAGCGCTTGTTGTCTTTGTTGGAATGTGATTTCCATTCTCAATCACTTTCCAAATTCTCACATCTTGAGAACGGATCCAAATTCTCATCTTATTTTTCCAATAAGAGTAATTTGTTCCGCTAAAAAGAGGAGGTCTAGCGGTTGAGTTACCTTCACTAGTGTTGTTGTTGTTAAAGCTTGTGCTTGCCATGATCTTTTCCCTTAAACGGTTAAGTCTTTCAAAGGGTTAAGCTCTGATGCCACTTGTTGAACCTATGCACAATTACTCAAGAGGGGGGGGGGGTGAATTGAGTATTGCAACAACAATAAATCTTTTTTGCAGAAGTTAAAGACAATATATAAAAGTGTTATTGTACTAGTATTTTTCCAAGAGCTTAACTCAATTGCTAAGCATTTATAAGGAGCTTTTACTTTCCAATAGACACCAACTCAAATAAATTGATCAAGCTTTTCACCAATCGGACTTAAGCTATTCCTTAAGTACTTACGAAGCTACTTTTCGATCACAATTTATTTGCTTAAAGGTAAAAGACAATAATATAGAAGAGATGAGTTTGGAGAGAAGCAAACGCTATTTAGAGTGGTTCGGCACAATCCTTGTCCTACGTCCACTTTCTTTCTCAATCGCTATTGAGAAGTTCCACTATTGCCAAGCTTCAAGGTGCTCGCGCAAAACCTTTTACAATCCGAGTCCTTAGTTTCTAACACCTCACGGTATATGATCACCACTCGTATACTAACCCACTCCACTTAGAGATACCTTCTCTAAGATTTGCCTTGAGTACTTAGTATACCTCTTTGGTATCCTCACCGACTATAGTGTTTGTAACTCTTGACTCAACCTTGGAGATCACACCCCAATTTACAAAGTGTAACAGGAAAAACAATTCTCAAAGAATTGTTGAGATGAAATGAATACTCTCTAGAAGAGTGTATGATTACAAGTTCAGCACTATTGAACCAATTGATATTGCTCTCTCAAATTGTGTATTATAACACTTTAAAAATGTGTAGAATGAAAGAATATGAACAAGATAGTTTGCAAATACTCACATGTATGAAATAAGGCTTTAATCCATCTATTTATAGACTTCCCAAACCTTAGAAACGTTTGGGAGTTAATGGGATGGAGCCGTTTTGTTAAAACTAGCCGTTTTTTATGTTTTTGAATCATTTGCATCGATGCATAACACTTTGCATCGATGCAAATGTGTCTTTGAAGCTGAAATTTGAATTTTCAGCTAGGTTGCATCGATGCAAACATCTTTGCATCGATGCAACAAGTCGTTGCATGCTTTGCATCGATGCAAGATGAGTGTGCATCGATGCAAACCTTAAAGAATGGCTTAAAATCACTTCAAAATGCTTAGGATTGATCTCAAACTTGTTGGAGTCAATTCCTATGCTTTTGTACCTTTGAAAACAAGTTTTTAAACCATTTGGCTAGCATCGAATTGCAAGATGTGCATCAAAACATTTTGTGAGTGTGTGTTGAGAGATTTAGCAATTGGTTCTTAACAAGAAGTTACCTAAGTCCTAAGACACTATACTTGTCTTCAAATGTTGTGGACTTGAGTTTCTTGTTGTTGTTGTGTTGCTTTCAACTCTTCATTCCTCAACGTTGAATGTTGGTTGATCTTTCAATATGCTTGTTCATTCAAGTTGTTTGTTGGTTTGTCTTTCATGTCGTTTGTTGGTTTGTCATTCATCAAAACCTATGAATACAAACTTCGCATACAAGCAACATGATTTACACCTTATGTGAGTAAGGGTCGATCCCACGGAGATTGTCGGCTTGAAGCAAGCTATGGTCATCTTGCAAATCTCAGTCAGGCAGATTCAAATGGTTATGGGATTTAAGATAATTAAAATATAAATAAAATATAGAATAGGGTAGAGATACTTATGTAATTCATTGGTGAGAGTTTCAGATAAGCGTATGAAGATGCTTTGCTCCCTCTGAATCTCTGCTTTCTTATTGTCTTCATTCAATCATTCATACTCCTTTCTATGGCAAGCTGTATGTTGGGCATCACCATTGTCAATGGCTACTTCCCGTCCTCTCAGTGAAAATGGTCCAAATGCACTATCAGCGCATGGCTAATCATCTGTCGGTTCTCGAACATGTTGGAATAGGATCCATTGATCCTTTTGCGTCTGTCACACGCCCAACAATCGCGAGTTTGAAGCTCGTCACAGTCATCCCTTCCCAGATCCTACTCGGAATACTACAGACAAGGTTTAGACTTTCTGGATCTCAAGGATGGCCGCCAATAATTCTAGCCTATACCACGAAGACTCTGATCGTGAACCAGGAGGCTAAGAGATATGCATTCAAGCTTGTTTTCATGTAGAACGAAAGTGTTTGTCAAGCATGCGTTCATAAGTAAGAATGGTGATGAGTGTCACATAATCATCACATTCATCATGTTCTTGTGTGCGAATGAATATCTTAGAATAAGAATAAGCTTGAAATGAATAGAAAAATAATAGTACTTTGCATTAATTCATGAGGAACAGCAGAGCTCCACACCTTAATCTATGGGGTGTAGAAACTCCACCGTTGAAAATACATAAGAACAAGGTCCAGGCATGGCCGAATGGCCAGCCCCCAAATGATGACTGAACATAAAATTATTCAAAAGATGATCCAAAGATTCTCTAAATACAATAGTAAAAAGTCCTATTTATACTAAACTAGTTACTAGGATTTACAGAGATGAGTAAATGATGCAGAAATCCACTTCCGGGCCCACTTGGTGTGTGCTTGGGCTGAGCATTGAGCTTTCATGTGTAGAGACTCTTTTTTGAGTTAAACGCCAGGTTGTAGCCTGTTTCTGGTGTTTAACTCTGATTTGCAACCTGTTTCTGGCGTTTAACTCCAGCATAGGACAGGAAGTTGGCGTTTAAACGCCAGTTTGCGTCATCAAAACTCGGGCAAAGTATGGACTATTATATATTGCTGGAAAGCCCTGGATGTCTACTTTCCAACGCAAATTGAGAGCACGCCAATTGGGTTTCGGTAGCTCCGGAAAATCGATTTCGAGTACAGGGAGGTCAGAATCCAACAACATCTGCAGTCCTTCTTCAGCCTCTGAATTATATATTTGCTCAAGTCCCTCAATTTCAGCCAAAAAATGCCTGAAATCACAGAAAAATACACAAACTCATAGTAAAGTCCAGAAATGTGATTTTTATTTAAAAACTAATAAAAATATACTAAAAACTAACTAAATCATACTAAAAACTATGTAAAAACAATGCCAAAAAGCGTATAAATTATCCGCTCATCACAACACCAAACTTAAATTGTTGCTTGTCCCCAAGCAACTGAAAATCAAATAGGATAAAAAAAAGAGAATATACTATAAATTTCAAAATATCAATGAAACTTAGCTCCAATTTAGATTAGCGGGGCTAGTAGCTTTTTGCCTCTGAACAGTTTTGGCATCTCACTTTATCCTTTGAAGTTTAGAATGATTGACATCTATAAGAACTTAGAATTCAGATAGTGTTATTGATTCTCCTAGTTTAGTATGTTGATTCTTGAACACAGCTACTTTATGAGTCTTGGCCGTGGCCCTAAGCACTTTGTTTTCCAGTATTACCACCAGATACATAAATGCCACAGACACATAACTGGGTGAACCTTTTCAGATTGTGACTCAGCTTTGCTAAAGTCCCCAATTAGAGGTGTCCAGGGTTCTTAAGCACACTCTTTTTTTTTGCTTTGGACCTCGACTTTAACCGCTCAGTCTCAAGCTTTTCACTTGACACCTTCACGCCACAAGCACATGGTTAGGGACAGCTTGGTTTAGCTGCTTAGGCCAAGATTTTATTCCTTTAGGCCCTCCTATCAATTAATGCTCAAAGCCTTGGATCCTTTTTACCCTTTCCTTTTAGTTTAAAGGGTTACTGGCTTTTTGCTCTTGCCTTTTGGTTTAAAGAGCTCTTGGCTTTTTCTGCTTGCTTTTTCTTTTTCTTTCTTTTTTTTTCTTTTATTTTTGCCATTTTTTTCGCAAGCTTTCTCTATTCACTGCTTTTTCTTGCTTCAAGAATCATTTTTATGATTTTTCAGATCATCAATAGCATTTCTCCTTTTTCATCATTCTTTCAAGAGCCAACAATTTTAACATTCATAAACAACAAATTCAAAAATATGCACTGTTCAAGCATTCATTCAGAAAACAAATAGTATTGTCACCACATCAACATAATTAAACTAATTTCAAGGATGACTTCGAAATCATGTACTTCTTATTCTTTTGTGATTAAAAACATTTTTCATTTAAGAAAGGTGATGGATTCATAGGACATTCATAGCTTTAAGACATAGACACTTAGACACTAGTGATCATGTAATAAGACACAAACATAAATAAAACATAAAGTTCAAAACCGAAAACAGAAAGATAAGAACAAGGAGATTAAGGAAGGGGTCCACCTTAGTGAGGGTGGCGTCTTCTTCCTCTTGAAGAACCAATGGTGCTCTTGAGCTCCTTTATGTCTCTTCCTTGCCTTTGTTGCTCCTCCCTCAAAGCTCTTTGATCTTCTTTAATTTCATGGCGGAGGATGGAATGCTCTTGGTACTCCACCCTTAATTGTCCCATGTTGGAGCTTAATTCTCCTAAGGAGGTGTTGATTTGCTCCCAATAGTTTTGTGGAGGGAACTTCATCCCTTGAGGCATTCGTGGTTATGGAAAAACAAAAAAAAAGCAATGCTTTTTGCACACCAAACTTAAAATGTTTGCTCGTCCTTGAGTAAAAGAAGGAGGAAAGGAGGAGAAGAAGAAGAAATGAAGGAGATGGAGGTTTGTGGTGGGTTCGGCCAAGGGTGGGGGAAGTGTGTATAAAAAGGTGTGAAGAGGAGAGAAGAAGAGGTGTGGCAGGTAGGGATCCTGTGGGGTCCACAGATCCTGAGAGGTCAAGGACTTATCATCCCTGCTCCATTGAGGCATGCAAAAATGCCCTTAGAGTGCAATCCTGGCGTTTAACGCCAAACTACTGCTTGTTTTTGGCGTTTAACGCCAGCTTGATACTTCTTTCTGGCGTTAAACGCCAATCTGATGCTTCTTACTAGCGTTTAAATGCCAGTAAGCTCTTCCTCCAGGGTGAGCTATTTTTAATGCTGTTTTTCATTCTATTTTTGATTTTTCAGTTAATTTTGTGACTTCACATGATCATCAACCTAAAGAAAACATAAAATAGCAATGAAAAATAAATAGATATAATTGAATAACATTGGGTTGCCTTCCAACAAGCGCTTCTTTAATGTCAATAGCTTGACAGTGAGCCCTCATGGAGCCTCACAGATAATTAGAGCAAGGTTGGGGCCTCTAAAGACCAAACTTAGAGTTTAGTTGTGGCTTCCCAACACCAAACTTATATTTTGGTTGTGGCCTCCCAACACCAAACTTAGAGTTTGAATGTCGGGATTTTGTTTGACTCTGTATTGAGAGAAGCTTTTCATGCTTCCTCTCCATGGTTACAGAAGGAGAACCTTGAGTCTTGAATACAAGGTAGTCCTCATTTAACTGAAGGACCAACTCTCCTCTGTCAACATCAATCACAGCTTTTGCTGTGGCTAGGAAGGGTCTGCCAAGGATGATGGATTCATCCTCATCCTTCCCAATGTCTAGGATTATGAAATTAGCAGGGATGTAAAGGCCTTCAACCTTCACAAGCACGTCCTCTACTAGTCCATAAGCCTGTTTCATTGATTTGTCTACCATCTTAGTGCACGAATTGTAAATCACACTTTTCACAACTCGTACCACTAACCAGCAAGTGCACTGGATCGTCCAAGTAATACCTTACGTGAGTAAGGGTCGAATCCCACGGAGATTATTAGCTTGAAGCAATCTATGGTTATCTTGTAATTCTTAGTCAGGATATCAATTATAATTATCAGTTTGAATTGCGAAAAATAAAAGAGCATGAAATAAATACTTATTATGCAGTAATGGAGAATATGTTGGAGTTTTGGAGATGCTTTGTCTTCTGAATCTCTGCTTTCCCCTTGTCTTCTTCTTCACACACGCAAGGTTCCTCCTATGGTAAGCTGTGTGTTGGTGGATCACCGTTGTCAATGGCTACCATCCGTCCTCTCAGTGAAAATGGTCCAGGTGCGCTGTTACCGCACGACTAATCATCTGTCGGTTCTCACTCATGCTGGAATAGGATCCATTGATCCTTTTGCGTATGTCACTACGCCCAACCCTTGTGAGTTTGAAGCTCGTCACAGTCATTCAATCCCTAAATCCTACTCGGAATACCACAGACAAGGTTTAGACTTTTTGGATTCTCAAGAGTGCTGCCAATGGATTCTAGCTTATACCACGAAGATTCTGATTAAGGAATCCAAGAGATACTCATTCAATCGAAGGTAGAACGGGAGTGGTTTTCAAGCACGCGTTCATAGATTGAGAATGGTGATGAGTGTCATGGATTATCACATTCATCATATTAAAGTGCGAATGAACATCTTAGATAGAAACAAGCGTGTTTGAATAGAAAATAGAAATAATTGCATTAATTCATCGAGACACAACAGAGCTCCTCACCCTCAACAATGGAGTTTAGAGACTCATGCCGTCAAAGAGTACAAAGTTCAGATCTAAAATGTCATGAGATACAAAATAAATCTCTAAAAGTTGTTTAAATACTAAATTAGTAACCTAGGTTTACAGAAAATGAGTAAACTAAGATAGATACTGCAGAAATCCACTTCTGGGGACCACTTGGTGTGTGTTGGGGCTGAGACTTGAGCTTTACACATGCCTAGGCTATTTCCAGAGTTAAATGCCAGGTTGTAACCTGTTTCTGGCATTTAACTCCAACTTGTAACCTATTTCTAGCATTTAACGCCAAAATGCAACATGGAACTGGCGTTGAACGCACCAGTTTACGTCATTTATCCTTGAGCAAAGTATGGACTATTATATATTGCTGGAAAGCCCTGGATGTCTACTTTCAACGCAATTGAGAGCGCGTCATTTGGACTCCTGTAGCTCCAGAAAATCCATTTCGAGTGCAGGGAGGTCAGAATCCAACAACATCTGCAGTCCTTTTTCAGCCTGAATAAGATTTTTGCACATCTCCCTCAATTTCAGCCAGAAATTACCTGAAATCACAGAAAAACACACAAACTCATAGTAAAGTCCAGAAATATAAATTTTTCCTAGAACTAGTGAAAAATATACTAAAAACTAACTAAAACATACTAAAAACTACATGAAATTAACCCCAAAAAGCGTATAAAATATCCGCTTATCACATCTCTAGTGAGATTCTTTCAGCTTGTACCTCAAAGATTTCCAGTTTTTTCCATTACAGAGAGTGGCATGAGGTTTATCCCTGACCCCAGGTCACACAGAGCCTTCTCAAAGGTCATGGTGCCTATGGTACAAGTTATGAAGAATTTTCCGGGATCTGGTTTCTTCTGAGGTAATGTCTGCCTGATTAATGCATTCAGTTCATTGGTGAACAAGGGGGGTTCATCCTCCCAAGTCTCAGTACCAAATAACTTGGAATTCAGCTTCATGATTGCTCCTAAATATTTAGCAACTTGCTCTTCAGTGATGTCTTCATCCTCTTCAGAGGAAGAATATTCATCAGAGCTCATGAATGGCAAAAGGAAGTTCAATGGAATCTCTATGGTCTCTGTATGAGCCTCAGATTCCTTTGGTTCCTCAAAGCGAAACTCCTTTCTGTCTAGAGGACGTCCCAGGAGGCTTTTCTCACTGGGACTCACGTCCTCTTCACTCTCTCCAGGTTCGGCCATGTTGGTCATGGTTATGGCCTTGCACTCTCTCTTGGGATTTTCTTCTGTATTGCTTGGGAGAGTACTGGGAGGAGTTTCAGTAATCTTCTTACTCAGCTGACCCACCTATGCCTCCAAATTTCTAATAGAGGACCCTGTTTCATTCATAAAACTTAGTGTGGTCTTGGATAGATCAGAGACTATGGTTGCTAGGCCAGAAAGGCTCTGTTCAGAATTCTCTGTCTGTTGCTGAGAAGATGATAGAAAAGGCTTGCTATTGCTAAACCTATTTCTTCCACCATTATTATTAAAGCCTTGTTGAGGCTTTTGTTGGTCCTTCCATGAGAAATTTGGATGATTTCTCCATGAAGGATTATAGGTGCTTCTATAGGGTTCTCCCATGTAATTCACCTCTGCCATTGCAGGGTTCTCAGGATCATAAGCTTCTTCTTCAGAAGATGCTTCTTTAGTACTGTTGGATGCAGCTTGCAATCCATTCAGACTCTGAGAAATCATATTGACTTGCTGAGTCAATATTTTGTTCTGAGCCAATATGGCATTCAGAGTATCAATTTCAAGAACTCCCTTCTTCTGAGGCGTCCCACTGTTCAAAGGATTCCTCTCAGAGGTGTACATGAACTGGTTATTTGTAACCATTTCAATGAGTTCCTGAGCTTCTGCAGGGGTTTTCAGATGAAGAGATCCTCTTGCAGAATGGTCCAATGACATTTTTGACAACTCAGACAGACCATCATAGAATATACATATGATGCTCCATTCTAGAAGCATGTCAGTAGGACACCTTTTGATCAATTGCTTATATCTTTCCCAAGCTTCATAGAGGGACTCAGCTTCCTTCTGTTTGAAGGTTTGGCTTTCCACTCTAAGATTGCTCATCTTTTGAGGTGGAAAGAATTTGGCCAGGAAAGCACTGATCAGCTTTTCCCAAGAGTTCAGGCTTTTCTTAGGTTGTGAATCCAACCATGTTCTAGCTCTGTCTCTTACAGCAAAAGGGAAAAGCATAAGCCTATAGACCTCAGGGTCAACCCCATGAGTCTTAACAGTGTCATAGATTTGCAAGAATTCAGCTAAGAACTGATGAGGATCTTCCAATGGAAGTCCATGAAACTTGCAATTCGTTGCATTAGAGAAACTAATTGAGGCTTAAGCTCAAAGTTGTTTGCTCCAATGGCAGGAATTGAGATGCTTCTTCCACAGAAGTCAGAAGAGGGTGTAACAAAGTCACCAAGCATCTTCCTTGCATTATTAGCATTGTTGTTATTTTCGGCCATGTCTCCTTCTTTTTTAAAATTTTTTTTCAGGTCCTCTCCAGAGGGTTGTGCTTTAGCTTCTCTTAGTTTCCTCTTAAGAGTCCTTTCAGGTTCAGGATTAGCTTCAATAAGAATGTCTTTGTCCCTGTTCCTGCTCATATGAAAAAAAAGAGAATAGAAAAGAAGAGGAATCCTCTATGTCACAGTATAGAGATTCCTTTATGTGAGTAGAAGAAGAGAAGAGTAGAAGAGTGAGAAGAGAAAAATTCGAATTTAATTTAAAATAAAAAGAAAATATTTTTGTTTTTATTTTAATTATTGGTTAGTATTCAAAAATTAAAAGAAATAAAATTTAAATTTAAAACAATTAGTTAATTAAAAGGAATTTTGAAAAAGTGGATATTAGTTTTTGAAAATTAGAGAGAGAAAATTAGTTAGGTGGTTTTGAAAAAGATATGATTGAAATAGAAAACTTTTAAAAATAAACCAAAAAGTCAAGTAGTTAATTGAAAAAGATTTGAAAATCAAATTTGAAAGGGTGAGAAGTTAGAAAAGATTTTAAAAAAGATATGATTGAAAATCATTTAAAAAAAATTTGAAAAGGATTTGAAAAGGAAATTAAAAAGATTTGATTTTTGAAATTAAAGTTGATTACTTGACTAACAAGAAACTAAAAGATATGATTTTAAAATTCAAAGATTAAACCTTTCTTAATAGGCAAGTAACAACTTGAAAAATTTTTGAATTAAAACATTAAATGTTAGTAGTAATTTCGAAAATTATGAAACAAAATTAAGAAAAAGATTTTGAAAATTGATTTTTTAAAAAAAAAATTCGAAAATATATAAAAATAAATGAAAAAGATTTGATTTTTGAAAAAGATTTGAAAAGATAGAATTTTGAAATTGAAATTTATGAGTAAAATAAGGAAAGATATATTTTTTATTTTTGAATTTTTAATGATGAGAGAGAAAAACACTAAATTGAAACAAATCATGAAAATTATGAATAAAAACAACTAATGCATGCAAGAACACTTTGAATGTCAAGATGAACAACAAGAATACTTTGAAGATCAAGATGAACATCAATACTTATTTTTGAAAATTTTTAAGAAAAGAAAAACATGCAAGACACCAAACTTAGAAATTTTCAAACTTTAGACACTAATAATTCAAAAATGCATATGGAAAACAAGAAAAGACACAAAACATAAAAATACAAAGATGAAACAAAGAAGATCATCAAGAACACCTTGAAGATCATGAAGAACATATGATGAATTTTCAAAAATTAAAGAAAATTATAAAAGCATGCAATTGATACCAAACTTAAGAATTGACACTATACTTAAACAAGAAACACAAAATATTTTTGGTTTTTTTTATTTTATTAATTTTTTTAGTTTTTTTCGAAAATAAGAAATAAAAAGCTTAAAAATAAATTAAAATTACCTAATTTGAGCAACAAGATAAACCGTCAGTTGTCCAAACTCGAACAATCCCCAGCAACGGCGCCAAAAACTTGGTGCACGAAATCGTGACTATTCATTCCCCATCAACGGCGCCAAAAACTTGGTACGCACATTCATAATCTTAATTCTTCTTCACAACTTCACACAACTAACCAGCAAGTGCACTGGGTCGTCTAAGTAATAAACCTTACGTGAGTAAGGGTCGATCCCACGGAGATTGTCGGCTTGAAGCAAGGTATTGTCATCTTGCAAATCTCAGTCAGGCAGATTCAAATGGTTATGGGATTTAAGATAATTAAAATATAATTAAATAAAATATAGAATAGGGTAGAGATACTTATGTAATTAATTGGTGAGAGTTTCAGATAAGCGTATGGAGATGCTTTGCTCCCTCTGAATCTCTGCTTTCCTACTATCTTCATTCAATCATTCATACTCCTTTCCATGGCAAGCTTTATGTTGGGCATCACCGTTGTCAATGGCTACTTCCCGTCCTCTTAGTGAAAATGCTCCAAATGCACTGTCACCGCATGGCTAATCATCTGTCAGTTCTCGATCATGTCGGAATAGGATCCATTGATCCTTTTGCGTCTGTCACACGCCCAACAATCGTGAGTTTGAAGCTCGTCACAGTCATCCCTTCCCAGATCCTACTCGGAATACCACAGACAAGGTTTAGACTTTCCGAATCTCAAGAATGGCTGCCAATAATTCTAGCCTATACCCCAAAGACTCTGATCGTGAACCAGGAGGCTAAAAGATATGCATTCAAGCTTGTTTTCATGTAGAACGGAAGTGTTTGTCAGGCACGCGTTCATAAGTGAGAATGGTGATGAGTGTCACATAATCATCACATTCATCATGTTTTTGTGTGCGAATGAATATCTTAGAATAAGAATAAGCTTGAATTAAATAGAAAAACAATAGTACTTTGCATTAATTCATGAGGAACAGCAGAGCTCCACACCTTAATCTATGGGGTGTAGAAACTCCACCGTTGAAAATACATAAGAACAAGGTCCAGGCATGGCCGAATGGCCAGCCCCCAAATGATCTCTAAACATAAAATTATTCAAAAGATGATCCAAAGATTCTCTAAATACATTAGTAAAAAGTCCTATTTGTACTAAACTAGTTACTAGGGTTTACAGAGATGAGTAAATGATGCAGAAATCCACTTCCGGGCCCACTTGGTGTGTGCTTGGGCTGAGCATTGAGCTTTCATGTGTAGAGACTCTTTTTGGAGTTAAACGCCAGGTTGTAGCATGTTTCTGGCCTTTAACTCTGATTTGTAACCTGTTTCTGGCGTTTAACTCCAGAATAGAGCAGGAAGTTGGCGTTTAAACGCCAGTTTGCATCGTCAAAACACGAGAAAAGTATGGACTATTATATATTGTTGGAAAGCCCTAGATGTCTACTTTCCAAAGAAATTCAAAGAGTGCCAATTGGGTTTCTGTAGCTCCAGAAAATCCATTTCGAGTGCAGGAAGGTCAGAATCCAACAGCATCTGCAGTCCTTCTTCAGCCTTGATGAATATTTTGGTGGAAAAATGAATTTCTCCCAAAACACACAAATCTAACCGGCAAGTGCACCGGGTCGCATCAAGTAATAATAACTCACGGGAGTGAGGTCGATCCCACAGGGATTGATGGATCAAGCAACTTTAGTGGGTGATTAGTTTAGTCAAGCTAATATTGAGTGAATTGTGTGAAGTTGAGCAACAGAAGGTAAAAATTGCAGGGAAATTAAAGTTGCAGAATGTAAATGGGCAGAAGCTTAAAGAGCAAGAAATGTAAATTGCAGAAACTTAAATAGCAAGAAATGTAAATTGCATGAAATGTAAAGGGGAGAGGGTGCTGGAAATTAAAGAGAGCAATAGATCAAAGCTTAGATGAAATTTGACTTGTAGGAAAGAAAAGTGTAGCAGAGACTTGTAGAAACTGAGATTTCAGAAAACTGAATTCAAAATTAGAAAATGATAATTGCAGAAAAGTGTATCAAAGGGGACTTTCTATTCTACCCTGCTCCTCATGCTCTAGCAGAGCCAGCCCCCCGAAGAACTTGAATTCTATCCTATTTATACACTTTCTTCCAATGATCTTCAAGCCTTGAGTTGGGCCTTTGCTCTTGGTGGAATTGGGTTGAAAGAGGCCTTGGTTGATTGCTCTTGGAGTTTGAAGAGGAACCAAAACGAACCAATTGAACCGGGTTTGAGTTTTGCAAAAGTTGGACCAAAAGTTTGAGCAAAAGTTAGGGGGCTAACTTTTGCCCAAACTTTTCATATCAGCAGCTATATCCATCTGATACCAACGTTGGTGTCAAAGTTAGGGGTCTAACTTTGGCCCTAACGTTGGCCTTACCTTGTGCACTTGTGGCGCCAACGTTAGCCTCAAAGTTAGGGGGCTAACGTTGGCGCAAACTTTTGCTCCTCCCCTTGTGATTTTCATGTGCCAACGTTAGCCACCAAGTTAGGGGGCTAACGTTGGCGCAAACTTTTGGTGCCCAGGGAGGTTTTCTTCATGCCAACGTTAGCCTCAAATATAGGGGGCTAACGTTGGCGCAAACTTTTGGTGCCCAGGGGTGATTTTCATGTGCCAACGTTAGCCTCAAAGTTAGGGGGCTAACGTTGGTGCAAACTTTTGGTGCCCAGGGATTGATTTTCAAGTTCCAACGTTAGCCCAAAAGTTAGGGGCTAACGTTGAGGCTAACTTTTCACCCAAAAGTTTGTGCAAAAGTTTGAGGCTAACTTTAGGTCCAGCTTTTTGCTTCCTGGTTCATTTTCACTTATTCCATTGTCCTCTCTTTACTCCTAGCCATTCCTTCTTGCTTCAACCTTTCTCCAAGCTTTCTTCACCTATCATTAATCAACCAAACACATCAAAGCTATGCTCAAAATCATGAGATATTCATTCTTTCATAATATGTGATAATTATAGCATAAAACCTCATGAAATAGCATGAATTCACACATGGTTGATTAAATCAAAAGAAACATGAAAATCTACCCAATTGGCTTGCTTATGGCTCAAGAAAGTGCATAAAACCTATTGAAAACAAATGAAAAAGCATAGAAAAACATGACATGGTGACATGTCATCACAACACCAAACTTAAACCTTGCTTGTCCCCAAGCAAGAAAAGAATCATGCAATAAAGATTGACAATCCAAGGCAAGAAGGATAGCAACTCAATGTTCATGGTAAGCTAGTTTTCTAAGCATGCTATAATCACAAAAGAAATATAAATGATTGATGCTTCCATCTAGCTCAATTTATGAACTCTTTCTTTTATATTTCTTCCTTGAAACAAACTTTTGATTTTCTTATTTAGCTTCTCCTTTTGGGTGCTTTGCCCCATGAGTTGATAACAAAGCTACGACTTCTAAATGCTTTGTTTTCAAGTATTACCACTTGATACATAAGCACCACAAGCATTTGATTAGAGAACTTCATTAAGCTCATTTTTCTTTTCTTTTCTTAACTCTCTAATCATTGATGCTCAGAGCCTTGAGCTTTGAGGGAGTGCTTTTGCACTTTGAGCCTAGCCTTGACTTCTAAGTGTTTTGTTTCCAAGCATTTGGCTTGATACATAAACACCACAAGCACTTAACAAATAAATTGCCATTGGTACTCAGAGCCTTCAGCTTTCTCGTTCTTTCCCTTTTTCTTTTCTTGCTTTATTTTGCATTTGCTTTCAAGGTTTTCATGATTTTAAAAGATTTCACAAAATATCCTAGATGAAAACTTCAATTAAATAAAATCCAATGCAATTAAGCAACAATCAAACATACTAGCTTTCCAATACTTTTATGCACATGCTAAAATCTTCTTTAATGCCTTGTTTATTTATGATCATGATACTTTGTTGCTTTTGAATTCACAAAACTCAAGTTGGTAATCATAATGACACAGCACCATGTTGCAAATTAGAAATCAAACTATGCCTTTTCATACACACATGCATACAGAGAAGGTAAAGACAATCATGCAGTTTATAGTGCTTGAAACAAATGAGAGGAAAAGGAACTTTACAACCTTGTAGTTCATCTTCTCTATTGTTGTCATTTTCCTCTCATTCTCCTCCTTCCCATACCAAACTCAGAATGCTTGCTCATCCTCAAGCAACTATTAGAACCGTGGCTATGGGGCTAAGATGGATCATGAATGTCTTACACAAGAGATGTTAGTAGTACATGTGTTTCAAGCAAGCAAAATTAAAGATAATAATCAAGGCACAAGAGACAGAGACATTGTGATTGCAAGCTTAAGAAGGTGAGCATAATACTTTGCATAAAGAATAAGTGGCACACCAAACTTAGTGTGACACTTTCACTTGGAATCAATGCAAGTATCCAGTAAAGATTTGAAGCAAATTGTGTTGCATAGCAACACCAAACTTAGAATGCAATCCTATGTCAATTTATTTGAACTAAAATAAACAAAAGAAACTGTTATATGTTAAATACAATCACCAAATGATGAGTCTGTTATGAATAAGGATGTCTTGGTGATGTATTAACAAAAACAGTTAATGAAGGAAAGCATTAAAAACAAGTAAATAAATGAAACAAAGAGAAAACAAAAATTATCCAACTAAGAAGAAAAAATAACACTGTAAAAGGCAATATGATTATGCAGACAAGTGATGTTGCTGGATTCATTGCATAGAAAATTAAGTGGCACACCAAACTTAGAATCTTAGCATGACACTTCATGTAAAATTGATGCAATCATCCAAACGGGATTGAAAACAATTTGTTGCAAGGCAACACCAAACTTAGAATGTTACCATATGCCAGTTTATTGAATTTGAACAAAGCAAGAAGAAGAAATGTACCTACTGTCTACCTGTTCTTTACTTTCTTCCTCTTCTTCCAATTTGTTAAGAGAAATGACTTCAAAGGAGGAGAAGTTTCAGCTACTATCCCTTGCCTTGGCTTTTCCTCAGCAAGCTTCCTTTTGCAATTGGCTTGATTGATCTTGCTTACTGGATTAGGGACAAGATTGGTGCTTTTGTTAGTTGCCTTCACTTCTTTGAATCCAAGTCTTGATTGCTGTGTGATTATTGAAGTTTTGTATTCATCCAGAGCCTTTTGTATTTGTGGTTCCATGAACTCCTCCTTTATGTACTTCTCTGCCTCACTTGAGTTTGGAATGACTTCTTCACTTTCTTGCTCCTCCACTTCCTCTTTTACACCCAACATTTGTTTTAATAGCTCTATCATGGGGGAGGTTTGTTGATCTTCCCAAAATTTCTTCATCTCCTCGTCATACCTTTCAATCATGGATTCAAGTGTTGAGGCGTTTTGGTCCAGGGGGGGTTTGTGAAAGTTGTGAGTCTTCATGTTCTCTTGTCATCTCAAGTGCAGTTTCAGGTTCAACCACCTCATTCTTCATTGAAAGTTCACTTGATGCAGTGGCCTCCTTATCTTGCTTTTCCACTTCCTCACCCACAAATTTGTCTTCATCCTCACTGTTTGATGGTTTTAAGTTTTCCCTTGTTTGCTCTAAGGGCCTATTCATCCTCTTGAAGATGATTTCTTTCTCTGCTTGCTTCAATTCTTCATTCATCTTATTGTAGAGGGCTTCTGCCCTTTTCTATGCTATTTGTGCTTCTTTCCCATATTTTTCGAGCTTGGACTCAAGCTCTGAAAGCTTTGAGTGGTTCATGGAAGTTTGTGTGGGTGATGAGTTTTGAAAGGGGCTTTCGGTTGAAGTATGATCAAGTGATGATATCTTTGGATGATTATCATATGGAGCACTAGAATTCCCTTTCCAGCCACCATTAGAATCATGACTTGCATCATTTTGTGGTGGAGGGAAATATCCCATATGATTTTCTTTCTCATCTTGTGGTTCTGAAGCAAATCTCCATGAATTGGAGTGCTCAGAATGTGTATTCTCTTGGTGATATTCCCAGCCACCATTAGAGATTGGTGATGATGGGTAATATCCCATAAAATTTGTTTGATCATAAGATGAGTTGAACTCCATTTGAATTTTGTAAAACACAACACCAAGGAGAATTGAAATTCATATCTCAGAGATGAATTTCTTAGTGAGGCAATAACTCAAACACCTTGGTTTTAACTTAGAGCAGAGAAAAAAAACAAAGAAAATGCTTAATCTAGACTTCTCACCCACTTAATCATTGTTGATCTAATCAATCCCCGGCAACGGCGCCAAAAACTTGATGAATATTTTGGTGGAAATATGAATTTCTCCCAAAACACACAAATCTAACCGGCAAGTGCACCGGGTCGCATCAAGTAATAATAACTCACGGGAGTGAGGTCGATCCCACAGGGATTGATGGATCAAGCAACTTTAGTGGGTGATTAGTTTAGTCAAGCTAATATTGAGTGAATTGTGTGAAGTTGAGCAACAGAAGGTAAAAATTGCAGAGAAATTAAAGTTGCAGAATGTAAATGGGCAGAAGCTTAAAGAGCAAGAAATGTAAATTGCAGAAACTTAAATAGCAAGAAATGTAAATTGCATGAAATGTAAAGGGGAGAGGGTGCTGCAAATTAAAGAGAGCAATAGATCAAAGCTTAGATAAAATTTGACTTGCAGGAAAGAAAAGTGTAGCAGAGACTTGTAGAAACTGAGATTTCAGAAAACTGAATTCAAAATTAGAAAATGATAATTGCAGAAAAGTGTATCAAAGGGGACTTTCTATTCTACCCTGCTCCTCATGCTCTAGCAGAGCCAGCCCCCCGAAGAACTTGAATTCTATCCTATTTATACACTTTCTTCCAATGATCTTCAAGCCTTGAGTTGGGCCTTTGCTCTTGGTGGAATTGGGTTGAAAGAGGCCTTGGTTGATTGCTCTTGGAGTTTGAAGAGGAACCAAAACGAACCAATTGAACCGGGTTTGAGTTTTGCAAAAGTTGGACCAAAAGTTTGAGCAAAAGTTAGGGGGCTAACTTTTGCCCAAACTTTTCATATCAGCAGCTATATCCATCTGATACCAACGTTGGTGCCAAAGTTAGGGGTCTAACTTTGGCCCTAACGTTGGCCTTACCTTGTGCACTTGTGGCGCCAACGTTAGCCTCAAAGTTAGGGGGCTAACGTTGGCGCAAACTTTTGCTCCTCCCCTTGTGATTTTCATGTGCCAACGTTAGCCACCAAGTTAGGGGGCTAACGTTGGCGCAAACTTTTGGTGCCCAGGGAGGTTTTCTTCATGCCAACGTTAGCCTCAAAGTTAGGGGGCTAACGTTGGCGCAAACTTTTGGTGCCCAGGGGTGATTTTCATGTGCCAACGTTAGCCTCAAAGTTAGGGGGCTAACGTTGGCGCAAACTTTTGGTGCCCAGGGATTGATTTTCAAGTTCCAACGTTAGCCCAAAAGTTAGGGGCTAACGTTGAGGCTAACTTTTCACCCAAAAGTTTGTGCAAAAGTTTGAGGCTAACTTTAGGTCCAGCTTTTTGCTTCCTGGTTCATTTTCACTTATTCCATTGTCCTCTCTTTACTCCTAGCCATTCCTTCTTGCTTCAACCTTTCTCCTAGCTTTCTTCACCTATCATTAATCAACCAAACACATCAAAGCTATGCTCAAAATCATGAGATATTCATTCTTTCATAATATGTGATAATTATAGCATAAAACCTCATGAAATAGCATGAATTCACACATGGTTGATTAAATCAAAAGAAACATGAAAATCTACCCAATTGGCTTGCTTATGGCTCAAGAAAGTGCATAAAACCTATTGAAAACAAATGAAAAAGCATAGAAAAACATGACATGGTGACATGTCATCAAGCCTCTGAATCAGATTTTTGCTCAAGTCCCTCAATTTCAGCCAGAAAATACCTGAAATCACAGAAAAATACATAAACTCATAGTAAAGTCCAGAAATGTGATTTTTATTTAAAAACTAATAAAAATATACTAAAAACTAACTAAATCATACTAAAAACTATGAAAAAATAATGCCAAAAAGCATATAAATTATCCGCTCATCAGTTATCTCAGTTTTAGAGTCGACGCGGGCGCGCACCGTGCGCATCCGTGTGCATTGAAGATTTTTTGGGATGGACGCGGGGGCGTCATGTGCGCTCATGCGTGACTGGAGGAATTAGCAAAGACGTGCACGCGCACTGTACGCGTGCACGTGCTATGAGTTGGGCTGAAGGCCTAGTGCTAGCCCAGCGCCAGCATAACTCTCTGGACAAATGTATGGGCTAGTGCCAGCCGCTTATGGACGCGTGCGCGTAATGCGTGCGTCTGCGTGCATGGCCATCTGGTCTAGTGGCACGCAAGCGCGATGCGCGCACTCGCGTGTGTCCCCTCAACGTTGCATGGACGCGCACGCGTGCTGTGCACATCTGCATGGGATTAGTTGGGCTAAAAGCTTAACGTTCGCACAAGAGAGGCCCAACTCTCTAGAAAATCTATGGGCTGCATCTCCTCATGGACGCGTGCGCGTATAGCGTGCGCGCGCGTCCTCCACCTCTCCTTTTTTTTTTCAGACATACTACAAACAGCTAAAAAAAAATATTCTTCCCAACACTACCTATAGCTCAAGATCAAATAAAATGCAAATTGAACAAAAATTTCAAGTGCAAACAAACATAACTTGCACTTTAAGAAACTAACAACCAAGAAATTAAGATAAAACTACATGAAGAGGAGAAACTACCTACAATGGCAACTCAAATCATTTATTAAGCATACATACAAGAGAATGGAGGAAGTTTACCATGGTGGGGTGTCTCCCACCTAGCACTTTTAGTTTAAGTCCTTAAGTTGGACATTTGGGAAGCTCTTTGTCATGGTGGCTTATGCTTGTACTCATCCTTGAATCTCCAAGGATCATTGTTCTTCAAACGGTTGACAGAAATTCCAACCAAGTTCACCATGCTTGGGCAAAGTTCTACCCAAGATATGAGCTTCCATAGTTGGTCTACATGCTTCGATCCGGGATCCCATATCTTATTCTGATACCCATATTCTAGTTGATTGTCATGATTCTTCCATCTGGGTGGTTGACGAGTAGAACATGAAGAATTCTCTCTAGTATAGCAAGACTTCTTCCTAGACCAACGCAAAGTAGCATGCTTCCAATCATAACTCCCACATTTTGAAGCTTTGACCTCAATGAGCTTGATTCCAAATTTCCAACCACTACACAACTCCTTTCTACTCTTAATTTTACAAAGAGTTCTAAGTTGCCCATCATTTTCAATCAAACCATAGTCAAGTGAGAAAGTGAGACCCAAGGGTAAGCGTGTTACCCACTTGAATGGAGTGTTGGAGGGTGATTTAGGGAGGTAAGCCTCCCCACACTTAGACAATGCAAGGTCGACTTCCTCATGCTCCTCTTTGGATATTTCCACCTCTTCGCAAGCTTCTTCAATTTCAACCTTTTTCCCTTTATCACATGGATTGGTGTTGTCTTCAAGAACTTCGATTTCTTGCCCAATGGGAGGTGATTCAATTTTGGATAGGAATTCATTGATGAATGAATCCGTCTCTTGATCAACCTCTTCATATTCTTCAATTTCGATATATACCAATTCAACTTTGTCCCCTTGGTAGATTTTTTTCGATTCGCTCTCTTCCCCATTGCTCACCAAGGGTATGGGAGGTTGTGTACATTCTTCTATAATTTTAGCTTCATGTCCAATGGAAGAGGACTCAATGTTTGATAGGAAATCATTGATGATTGAATCCATCTCTTGATCACCCTTTTTACATTCTTCAATCTTGATATGCTCCGAAGGTTGTTGAGTCGTTCATGGTGGTTCCGCATCTCCTAAATCTTCAACCACTTCTCCCCTTTCTTCAACGACCCTAGGCTTCTCCAATTGTTCCAACACAAAATTCCACTCTTCCTTCTTCTCCACCGAATTTTCCAATCTCTCTCTCATGCTTTGGTCTTCTTTTAGTTTTCCACATGTGGTCACGAAGACACCTTGAGTATTCAAACATTGGTAGGCTAAAGTGTGCACTAACTTGGTCAAATTGGTCACATACTCTAGAGTGTTCCTTTGCATGTCCGCTTGGCCTTGAAGTAGCAATGTGAGAGAGTCATCTATTGGGGCTTGGGGTGGATAAGAGGGTTCATCATTTTGGAGAGAGGGTTCATAGTAGGAAGGGGGTTCTTCTTGGTAAGGGTATGGAGATGATGTGTATTGAGGTGGGTCTTGGTAGTAATCTTGATAGGGTTGTGGTGGTTCTAAAGGTTCTTGCTCATAATTGCCATAAGAGTATGGTATGGGTGATTGGTCATATGGTGGATGTGGATCATAGGAAGGTGTTTGGTAGTGAGAGGCTTGTGAGAATGGTTGAGGTTCATGTTGAGGATAAGAATCATAGGCATATGATGGTGGTAGTTGATTTTCACATAAAGTTTCACCATAGCCATTGAATTGACATGTATTAGGATGGAAATTATACCTATACGCATCCAGAGGTTGTTGCCAATAGGATTGAATTGAGGCTCGTCCCATCTTGAAGTCTTCCATCCTTGGTACACATTGTCATTAAAGTCCACATTTCCTACAACACAATTAGAACCAAACTCATAGCCAAAGTGAGAATTCATGATAGTAAGAGAAAATAAAAATAAAATCAAATAAGAAACAAAGGAAACCAAATCCTAAAACTAGCAAGAACTAACAAAGAAGCAAAAGGCAAACATATTCACAATATTCACATATATACAATAACCAATAACACAACACCATTGTAATTCCCCGGCAACGGCGCCATTTTGATGAGAAGACTTTTGTGTGGTTTAGAATTCACAATTGAAAGCTCATTGTAATATAGTTCGTAAACCAAGCAATAGTCCTTTCATACGAAAATTTGTTTGTCACTAGTACAAACCCCTAAATCTATAAACCAAAGTATTGAACCTCGGGTCGTTCTCCCTAGGAATTACAATAAAGTGTTCTTGTTATTGGTTATGAGTTATATTTGAGGTTTTGAGATTTTAGACAAGAAATGTAAATGGCAATGAAAATAAACTAACAACTATGAAAAGCTCTTGGCAAGGTTATGAGAACTAGAAGTCCTATCCTAGTTATCCTCCTCAATTGTGATCATAAATTGTCCATTGTTACCACTTAGTTAACCTCTAACCATGGAGGAAAGTCAAGTGGATGAATTAACTTGATTCCACAAGTCCTAGCCAACTCCCAAGGGAAAGACTAGCTTTAGTGGTATCCAAATCAATTAGCAACTTCTAATTACGCTTAATCCACTTGTTCTTCATTTTAGCACATTACAAGCCTTAAGGCGAAAAACAATAAATGTCCTTATTTGGATCTTTGATTAGCTTAGGCTAGTATGTGTATCATTCAAATGTGGGAACCTTGGGACATTGGGTGAATAAAAGGGTAGTTTTATATTTTTGTTGTAAATATTGGGAGTTGGGTACACGCTCATGTGTAATGAATGTAAAACCTTATGCATTGATGATCTTGTATATAGAAAGAAAAATGAGAAAAAGGAAAAGGAAAAGAAAGAAATAAAAGGGGACAAAATGCCCCAAATCAAAGCTCAATAAGGTTCAATGCATAAGTGTTGTGAAATGAAAAGGAAATACATGAGTATGTGAAAAAGTGAGAAAAATGGGTAGTTAGTGGAGTGAAGAAGTGTCTCCCACCTAGCACTTTTGTTTATTGTCCTTAAGTTGGACTTATGGGGAGCTCCTCTCAAGGTGGCTTGTGCTTGAAACTATCCTTGAACATCCACCAATGCTTGAATCTCCAATAAGCTCCATTCTTTAATTTTAATATCATCAAGCTTGGATGGAGTTCTTCACAAACCATGGGCTCCCAAATTTGATTTTTCTTGTGTGATCCAGGATCCCACACTTTGTTTTGACACCCGTCCCTAAATTGGTCATCATTATTCTATCCGGGTGGCATGACCTTGGAGTTCTCAAAGAAGCTTCCAAACAACTTCCTAGACCCATGCAATTTAGTTCCACACCAACCATTGCTTTTAAATTTTGAGCTTGCAACCGTCATGAGCTTAGAATGATGTTTGATAAACCATTATTTTATGGTTCACATTGTGTTTAATTACGTAGTTTTATCAAATATTTATCCACTTATTCATTAAATAAGCATGCATTTATAATTCCTTCCTAAAAATACTTTATGGTTGAAAACTTGCTTCCTAGAGACTTTTAATTTTGTATTTTAATTCTCCTTTATTCCATTCGATGCCGTGATCTATGTGTTAAGTGTTTCAGGCTTTATAGGGCATGAATGACTTGGAAATTAGAAAGGAAGCTTGCAAAAATGGAAGGAACACAAGAAATTAAAGAGATAACCAGCGAGAAGTGATGCGGGCGCATGGATCACGCGACCGCGCGACATAGAGGAAATTGTAGTGACGCGAACGCATGGCTCACGCGACCGCGCGGATTGGAAAATTCACCAGTAACGCGAAGGCGTAGACGACGTGCACGCGTGGCAAGGCAAAACGTTGGATGACGCGAACGCTTGGATGACGCAATCGCATGACGTGCGCGATCTGCAGAATCTGCAGAATTCGCTGGGAGCGATTTTGGGCCCTGTTTTGACCCAATTTTTGGCCCAGAAAAGCAGATTAGAGCCAGAGAACATGCAGAGACAGAGATCAACATTCATTCCGCATAGTTTTAGTTTTAGATCTGATTTTACCTCTCCTCTAGGTTTTCTCTCTACACATTCATAGTTCTTAGTCTTTTGTTTTTATTGCTTTTTGGATTAGGACATTGAGAAGAGTTATTACCTCCGTCAAGACTTCGTCATTCTCGTTTGTTTCCTTACTTGTCACTTACTCTTTCATGTCCTTTATTTACTCAGTTACTCTTGGATTATTTCTAGAATTTATTTATACAAGAAGTATTTTTATTTTTAATTGATCCTTTTGATTATTATTTATTATGTCTTTCAGTATTTCTCTTCCTTATTTTGTGAAATTTACATTCATAATGAGCGAGTAGTTCCATAACTTGATTGGGAGATGATTGAAAGGAAACCTTGAGTTAGATTACTCAAGAGAAAAATTGTAATTGAGTTTATTGTTGGATCGCCCTCTAGTCATTGACACTAGTTCTTCTCAAGGGAGAGGATTAGGACTTGTGACTAGAAATAGCTTTCCAACTTGCTTGACTTTCCTCTACCTAGTAAAGGGTAACTAAGCAGAACAACCTTCAATTATCAATTAATCTTGAGAGTACTCCAACAAGAATAGGGCTTCCAACTAATCTACTCCCAGTCAAGGTTTTTATTTAAAATTACATAAATTCTCCAATTTAATTTCCTGTTTATCAACTCAAACCATTTTTGAAAATATATGATTAATACAGTAGCACATCTTTTTGCAACTCGTTGGGAGACGACCTGGGATTCATACTCCCAGTATTTTAATTTTAATTTTAATTTTGTGATAACCCTTCTAAATTGATAAACGGGTTTTCGGTTGGTTAAGGACTGTACTTGCAACGTATCTCTTATAATAATTTATTAACTCGCCAATTTCTGCCACGTCAATTTTTGGCGCCATTGCCGGGGAGTTGCAATAGAGTGCTACGTTATTGATTGGAATTTATTTATTTGCATTTTATTTTATTTTTGCTACTATGAGCTACATGTTTCTTTCGTTAAATGACGCGTTCACTTCCTAATCCAAGCTTGCCAGTATTTGATCCTGAGATTGAAAGAACTATCTCATGAATAAGGCAAGCTCGGCATCGGTTAGTCCTCTCTGAGGGCAAATCTGAAACGTCACTTGAGGAAGAAACAAGCTCTTTCTGCTGATTCAGTTGATTTACGTGTAGGTGACATGGCAGCACCTAGGAGAATTACTATCCAGGAGGCTGGAGCCCCTGATTTTACAATGCAACCGTTTCAAGCGCATCACCCAGCAGTGGCTACAGACTTTGAAATAAAGACTGTATTGCTCAATTTGATGCCTAAGTTTCATGGCTTACCTGCTCAAGAGCCTATCAAGCACCTGAGAGATTTCCAAGCAGCCTGTTCTATTGTCAGGCGTGATAGTGCAGATGAAACTTCTATTATGTTGAAAGCTTTTCCATTCTCTCTTGAGGGAAAAACAAGAGAGTGGTACTACACTTAACCCACAGCAACTGTTTCTGACTGGGATACGCTCAGAAGAGAATTTTTGGAAAAATTCTTTCCAGCTGAAGTTACTGATAAACTGAGGAAAGACATTTCCATGATTGTTCAGGACGAGTCCGAAACTCTCTATGAATATTGGGAGCGCTTCAATAACCTTCTGGAAGTATACCCCCACCATATGATTGACAAGATAGTGTTGCTCGGCTACGTCACACAGGGCATGAGGCCCCAAGATAAGACCACATTGGAAAGTGCTAGCAATGGGTCTATGAAAAAGTACAAGACCATTGATGAGGCATGACAATTGATCAATGACTTAGCTGAATCTACTCGGAATCACAGGCAGAAATAAGGCCGTTCAAAAGCTGCTACAGAAGTATCCTCTAGTAGAGAGACTGCTGCTCTAACTCAGAGTATCTGTGAAATGACCAACTTACTGAAGCAGATGCAATTGAATCAACAACAAGCTCAGCAAGCTCAACCTTCTCCACCACAGCAAAGCCAACAGTTAGTCCCACAAAGAGTGTGCAGAATCTGTGCTGATTATAGCCATTATACTGATGAATGTCCGCAGCTCCAGCAAGAAGACAACACTGTGGCAGCCACTCATAACTTCTATGACCGTCCCAATCAAGGATACAATCAAGGTGGTAGCTACAACCATGGATGGCGGGACAATTCGAACCAAGGTTGGAGAGATAATTCTAACCAGGGCTGGAGGGACAACAATAACAGAGGAGGCAGAGACAATCAGGGAAATCAGAGGAGGAATAATAGCAACAACAGGCAGCAGAACCAGAACCAGCCTTACAGAGCACCTCACCTGAGGCAATTCCAACGATCACAGCACAACCAACAGTAGACCTCTCAGATCACTTGTCCTTCTTTATCTTCTAATGATGAGTTATTACAATCTATTGATCGGAGACAACAGGCCATGGAAAACAACCTTACTTCTACTCTAAATGGTCTGAACTCTACCTTGCAAGCTCTTGTCTCACAGATTGGGTCAATGAATAACTCCAATAACCAGCCTTTGAGCTCCAGTGGAATCCCCTCTCAACCATTACCCAATCCAAAGGGTGGCATTAATGCCATCACCCTAAGGTCCGAAACCACGTCGCAAGAGAGGAATTAGGAAGAGCCAAACCCACCAGAACACGCCTCAGCTGGAGAGGTAGTGGAAATAGAAGATGTTGAGGAGGAAGAGGACATACAGGACATGGCTGAAGAAGAAGAAGCTCAATCACAGGAAGAAGCACCAAAGGGCACAGACAATGTAGAAAACGTCATTCCTATTCCATTTCCACAACTTGCAAGGAAGCCCAGGAAGCAGTTGGAACCTGATCCCAAAATGGTAGAAATATTCAAAAAAGGTTGAGGTAACTGTTCCCCTTTTTGATGTTATTCAACAGGTACCTAAATACGCAAAGTTTCTAAAAGATTTATGTATACATAAAGACAAAATTAATGAATTAGAAATTATTCCTTTAGGTAGTTCTATATCTGCTTTAATGGGAGGTATACCTGAAAAGTGTAGTGATCCAGGTCCATGTATGGTTAATTGTACTATTAGTGGTGTGGTATTTTCTGACTGCATGTGTGATTTAGGAGCATGTGTGATATAATGCCTTTGTTTATATATGATATTTTGAGGCTCCCTCCCTTAAAAAGGTTGGCAGCTCATTTTGTGTTAGCAGATAAAAGCATTATTACAGTGGTTGGAGTTGCTGAAGATTTATTAGTGGGCATTAAGGGGCTCACATTTCCCATTGATTTTTATATCCTGGAAATGCCCCAAAATGACTCAGAGAAGCCATCATCAATCCTACTCGGAAGACCTTTCCTGAAGACCTCGAAGTTCAAATTGGATGCTTTTTCAGGAACATACTCTTTTGAAATAGACGGCCGGGTAGTAAGCTTCAATCTGAATGGAGTTGTGAAGCACCCTCCAGAAGATCATTCTATCCTCCAGTGTGACATCATAGATGAAACCGTAGCTGAAATTCACCAGGAGGAGTTAGAAGAGAAGTACATAGGACAAGGTCCGAGTGTGGGGACACTTTCTGAGGACAATAAAAGTACTTTACCATTGTCACCAACTCCAGACAATCCGGAGCCTGGCCATGAGCAGAAGTTAGAATTAAAACCCCTCCTGATGCACATAAACTAGTTATGCTACGATTTAGGAAATTGCACGATCGGCAAAATTCCTTCCGGCAAGTGCACCGGTTATCGTCAAGTAAAAACTCACAATAGAGTGAGGTCGAATCCCACAAGGATTGGTTGAGTGAGCAATTCGGATTAGAAGTGTGTTCTAGTTGAGCGGAATCAAGATTGAGATGAGTATTGCGGAATGTAAAAGTGGCGGGAAAAGTAAATGACAAGAAATTGAAATGGCGGAATCTTAAATTGCATGAATTAAAGAGCAGAAACTAAATTGCTGAAATTAAAAGGGAATGGGGGTGATTGCATGAATTGAGTAGCAGAACGTAAAGAGAAAGTGGAAATCAGAATTGGGGAATTCATTGGGTTATAGGAGATATTGAGATCTCCGAATCAAAACATGTTTATCTCTTCCTCAACCAATGCGTTCATTGAATTTTGCTTGGCAATCTTATATGATTGGATCCCAATTCCTTGGCTCACCAATGCTCTCTAAAAACAAACAAATTCCCAATCCCTTGGTTTAAATGTTCATAAGAAGAGATGATGCTTGATCACTGATTATACCACACAATTTCATGAACCACAATTTGGTAGGATTACATGTCACAATATCCATCCAAACCCCAATCCAATCCACTGTGAGAAAGCTTCTCTAGCATGAATCCTCCATTCCTTTCCCAAGGTTCCGAAGGATTCCAATTATGGGTAGTTTCTTTCCCAAGACAACTACCCAATGGAATTAGATCGAGAAGCTTTCTAACAAAATTCAAGAGAAAAGATTGAAGAAGAAGATAAACTATTATTGATTCATTGAATTACAATAGAGCTCCCTAACCCAATGAAAGGGGGTTTAGTGAATCATAGCTCTGAATTCAATTACAAAGAAAAGGAAAACTAGCTAAAAGTGAAAGTAAAAAGTCCTCTCTAACTTAACTTCTATCCTATTTATACACTTTCTATATTGAGCTTCAGTTGTGCTTCTTGGGCTTTGAGGCCTCTCCTTGCTTTCCTTTTGCCTTGGGTTTATGATCCATAACCTTGATGAGGTTGTTGATCCAAATCCTGTAACATTTATTGAGCCAACTTAGTGATAATCAAATAATGACACATGACTCAATAAATTGAGATTTCAAACTCATCAATCCTTCAGGCCCAATCCCATAAACCATGATATTCAATTGGGTTTCATACCAAAGTAAGTTTAAGTTAATATTTGTGCTCAAAGACTAACTTAAATCACAATATTTTTGGCCCAGAAACCTTTTCCAAGAGTGGCGTTTAAGTTGTAGTTTAAGCTTAAACTGCAGCTTAAACGCCAGACACTTCCAGTGAGGCCTTTTGTAGAAGCACGTTTAAGCTTCAGTTAAGGTTAAACTGAAGCTTAAACGTGGAAATGGAAGAAGGTAGCCCTGGAGAGTCATGTAGTCGAACACGTTTAAGCTTCAGTTTAAGGTTAAACTGAAGCTTAAACGTGGAGATAGGAAAGGCAGCCCTGGAGGTCGAACACGTTTAACCTCAGTTTGAGGTCAAACTGGAGGTTAAACGTGGAAGCTTAGAATGGTGGCCCTGGAGGTGTCGAACACGTTTAACCTCCAGTTTGAGGTCAAACTGGAGGTTAAACGTGGAAATGGAGAGAGCAACCCTGGAGTAGAAAAGCTGTCGAACACGTTTAAGCTCCAGTTTGAGTCAAACTGGAGCTTAAACGTGGAATGGCTCCCTGGTACTCTTCCTGGTTCTGGCGTTTAACCTCCAGTTTGAGGTCAAACTGGAGGTTAAACGTGGAACTCCTCCCTGGGTGGCATACTCATTCTGGCGTTTAACCTCCAGTTTGAGGTCAAACTGGAGGTTAAACGTGGAATGCTCCTTAAGTGAGGCTTTTCATTCTGGCGTTTAACCTCCAGTTTGAGGTCAAACTGGAGGTTAAACTTCAATCCCAGCATTTCTTATCCTTCATGATTTTGGCGTTTAAGCTCCAGTTTAGGCTTAAACTGGAACTTAAACTCCACATGTGATATTCAAGCTTCCTTTATTGATTTTGTTGCTTCCTTGCTTAGCCTCTTCTTCCCTGAAATCATCCAAACAATTGCATCAAAGTCTTGCAAAATTTCATGAGAAATCTTCCATTCATAGCATTTAAGTAATATAACTAAAACTCATGGATTTTGCATCAAAATCATATTGTTTGGATGGTTCATTACTTTGTTCTTCATTTAACCATTTTTGGTTACTTTAAGCTCATGAAAATGCATAAAACAACTAAAACTAACAGAAAAATGCTAGTGAAACTAGCCTATGATGCCTTGGCATCACAACACCAAACTTAATACTTGCTTGTCCCTAAGCAAGTCCTGAGTTATTTGAGAAGAAAGTATGAAACAGAAAGCAATTACATTGGCTATATTAGCAAGCATTTGAAGTTCATCAGAAGGGTTTTATGCAGAAAGTTGCAGCATCACTTTTTCATACTTATCAGGTAGGATTATCACTTTTTCATTGCATCCATCAAACATTGCTATGGCCTCTTGTTATTCTTATGTCTTTGGCACTTTTCTTTTCTTTGTTTTTCTTTTCTTTTTCTTAGAGCTTCTTTTGCTCCTTGTTTGCTTAGTGTCATGTGTTGCACAAGCCTTTGGCATTTTCTTTTTCTTATCAGTGCACTACACATATCCACTTTAGGCATTTTAGTTCACATTTCTTCTTGAGACATTGGTGCCCAGCACCTCTTTGTGTGACTAAATGTTTTGTATTTAGGTTGCTCTTGATAATGGACTTTTGGTTGATAATCCCGGGTTAGTTAACCCAAGTTACCAAGTGTTGAAACACTCCTCAGAACCTATTCATCCAAGCATATCCTTAATACATAAACACCACAGGCATTTGTCTCAGAAGTTCAAACCATTGGTACCTAGCTTATTTTCTCAATTTTTTTTTTGCTTTTTGGTTGCCTTTTTCCGTGGCTTTTTCTTTTTTCTTTTTCTTTCTTTTTTTTTTTTTTATGGCCAAAGACATTTATTCATCAAGATCCATAGACAATTTTCACTTTCTACATAAAAAATGATAATTCTACGCTCTAATTTTAGTGATCTGACTAAACAATCAAGCATGCATACCACCACTTAATTCTACTTGATTTGTTACTAATTTAGCCAAGTTACTTTTGTTCAAACTTTTTCTTTTATTTTTGGAAACAGAACAAGCATGGCACGCACTTGTTTAAGAAGGTGAAGTTATATCCAAACATCTAGGCATTCACTTTATTCAAAGCAATTAACAAACAGACATACTAAAAAAACTACACATTCCAGAAAGATTCAACATTTACAGTTTAAACCAGAACACGCATGCTTTTGTTTGCCCTTTTTAAAGAATTATCAAGGAACAATACCACCTTGTGAAATTCCTTGTTTTCTCTTTGTTGTCAGGAAACAATTTGATTTCTCCTTCTTCTTCCTAAATGTTGCTTCATGCTTTAAGGTTCTTGTTTCCTTTCTTGCAAAGAGTAATGAAGTTGCTTGCTTCTCAAGCACTTGAGTGGTTAGCTCAACTATGTGTGGGTAAGTATCGGATTCTTAGATTGGTGTGTGAACACCAAACTTAGTCTCCCACTTACTTCTCTCTGTTCTTTGAATCCTTGAGTTATCTTGGAATGATGTTGCTACTAAGGGTTTTAAGCATTTCTGTGACTGCTTAGAATAGTTGTTCCTTTCATATAATTCAAAGGTTGTTGTGTTCAGTTGATCTTTATGGTGGAACACCAAACTTAGATTCACACATTCCCCTTTGACTTATTGATCCATGAATTCATTGTTTGGTGTGAAACACCAAACTTAATTCTTTGCAATGCACAGAAACTACTTTACCCTTTTTATTGAAACAAATAAAAGAAACAGCAACAAGGTATTACCTCAGGTTGGGTTGCCTCCCAACAAGCGCTTCTTTAACGTCATTAGCTTGACGGTCAGCTTCCTCAGTTGAGGTGATATTTAACTTTGTCCTTCTCCTCCACATCTCCCAAGTAATGTTTGAGTCTTTGACCGTTAACAATGAAGGTTCGTTGTGACTTTTCTTCCATGATTTCTACTTGTCCATAATTGGAGACCTTGGTGACAAGGAATGGTCCAGACCACCTTGATTTTAGCTTCCCTGGAAATAGCTTCAGCCTAGAATTGTAGAGCAATACTTTTTGCCCTTCTTCAAATTTCCTTGGGGCTATGTTGCTGTCATGCTTCTTCTTTGCTCTTTCTTTGTAAATTTTGGCATTCTCATAAGCTTCCGCTCTGAATTCTTCCAACTCTTGAATTTGCAACATCCTTCTTTCTCCAGCGGCTTTGTTGTCCAAGTTCAGAAGTTTCAAGGCCCGGTATGCCTTGTGCTCCAACTCCAGTGGCAGATGGCAAGCTTTTCCATATACTAGTTGGTAAGGAGACATTCCAATTGGTGTTTTGAAAGCTGTCCTATATGCCCAAAGAGCATCATCTAGCTTAATCGACCAGTCCTTTCTTGAGGTTCCCACAGTTTTTTCCAGGATTCTTTTGAGTTCTCTGTTAGATATTTCGGCTTGCCCACTTGTCTGTGGATGGTATGGTGTGGCTACCCTGTGTTTGACTCCATATTTTAGGAGCAATGCCTCTAATGGTTTGTTGCAAAAGTGGCTTCCTCCATCACTGATGATTGCTCTTGGAACCCCAAAACGGCAAAAAATGTGTTTTCTGAGGAAGTTCATGACTACCTTATTATCATTGGTTGGAGTTGCTATTGCTTCAACCCATTTAGAGACATAGTCTACTGCCACAAGAATGTAATTATTTGAGTATGAGGAGGGAAAGGGTCCCATGAAATCTATCCCCCATACATCAAACAATTCAAGTTCCAGAATGAATTGTTGTGGCATTTCATTTCTTCTTGGCAGGTTCCCAGCTTTCTGGCATTCATGGCAGTGCTTCACTAATTCTTTTGCATCTTTGAAGATAGTAGGCCAATAAAAACCACACTGCAACACCTTAGCTGCTGTTCTTTCTCCTGCAAAGTGCCCTCCATAAGTGGAGCCATGGCAGTCCCATAAAACTTCCCTTCCTTCTTCCTCGGATATGCATCTTCTGAGTATGCCATCGGAACATTTTTTGAACAAGTATGGTTCGTCCCAGATGAAGTATTTGGCATCATTTACCAATTTCTTCCTTTGATGTTTGTTAAATTCCAAAGGTAAACTCCCAGTGGCCTTGAAGTTTGCTATGTCTGCAAACCAGGGTGCTTTGTGAATTATCATGAGTTGTTCATCAGGAAAGCACTCATTTACATGTGTGCTTTGTGTGCTTCCTTCTTCACATGGTATCCTTGATAAATGATCTGCCACCTTGTTCTCTACACCCTTCTTGTCTTTGATTTCAATGTCAAATTCCTGCAACAAAAGAACCCATCTAATAAGTCTCGGTTTAGATTCTTGTTTAGCAAGTAAATATTTTAAAGCTGAATGATCAGTGAAGACAATGACTTTAGATCCAATGAGATAAGATCTAAATTTTTCAAATGCAAAGACTATTGCCAAGAGTTCTTTTTCAGTGGTTGTGTAATTCCTTTGGTTAGCATTCAAGACTTTACTGGCATAATAAATCACATGTACCAAATTGTCCTTCCTTTGTCCTAACACTGCCCCAATAGCAAGGTCTGATGCATCACATATCAGTTCAAAAGGTAAGTTCCAATCAGGTGGGGCAATGATAGGTGCAGAGGAAAGTTTTTGCTTCAAAAGTTCATAGGCTAGCATGCAATTTTTATCAAATACAAAGGGTGTATCAGAGACAAGCAAGTTACTCAAAGGTTTGGCTATTTTAGAAAAGTCTCTAATAAACCTTCTGTAAAAACCAGCGTGTCCCAAAAAGCTCCTAACTGCCTTGACATTACTTGGTGGAGGTAGTTTTTCAATGATTTCCACCTTAGCTCTGTCCACCTCCATGCCTCTATTAGAGATTTTGTGGCCAAGGACTATTCCTTCTGTGACCATGAAATGACACTTTTCCCAGTTTAATACTAGGTTAGTCTCTTGGCACCTCTTAAGCACCAAGGCAAGGTGGTGTAGGCAGCTGGGAAAAGAATCCCCAAACACAGAAAAATCGTCCATGAAGACCTCAATAAATTTTTCAATCATGTCTGAAAAGATGGACAGCATGCATCTTTGGAAAGTGGCAGGTGCATTGCACAATCCAAAGGGCATGCGTCTATAAGCAAAAACTCCATATGGACAAACAAATGATGTTTTCTCTTGATCACTCGGATCAACTACTATTTGGTTGTATCCTGAATATCCATCCAAGAAGCAATAGTAAGCATGTCCGGCAAGCCTTTCAAGCATCTGATCCATGAATGGGAGTGGGAAATGATCCTTTCTGGTGGCTTCATTGAGCTTTCTGTAGTCTATGCACATCCTCCACCCAGTGACGGTTCTTGTGGGTATGAGTTCGTTCTTCTCATTTGGTACCACAGTTATGCCACCTTTCTTGGGAACTACATGGATGGGACTAACCCATGGGCTATCAGAAATGGGGTAGATTACCCCTGCCTGCCATAACTTCCTGACTTCCTTTTGTACCACTTCTTTCATGACGGGATTCAATCTTCTCTGAGCTTGAATGGAGGGTCTAGCATCCTCTTCTAACAAGATTTTATGCATGCATATGGATGAACTTATCCCCTTCAAATCAGCTAGGGTCCATCCAATGGCATCTTGATGAGTTTGCAGCACCTTGATCAATTCTTCTTCCTGTTCTTGGCTCAAGGCCGAGCT
Organism: Arachis ipaensis; assembly: GCF_059453495.1. Taxonomy (NCBI): domain Eukaryota; kingdom Viridiplantae; phylum Streptophyta; class Magnoliopsida; order Fabales; family Fabaceae; genus Arachis; species Arachis ipaensis. The sequence goes on from NC_142444.1 coordinate 84,932,038, forward strand.
AATGATAACAGGGTGACTCTCATCACTACCCAAGTATGCATACTTGAGATTAGGGGGCAATGCTTTGAGCTCAGGTTTTGGTGCTTCCTTTTCTTCTTTCACTTTCTCTGGCCTGCTTAGCATGGTTGTGTCAGCACCCTTGATATCACTAACTTCAATATCCTTGGTGAACTCCTCCTCTGCCACTTCCTTTATTGTTTCCTCAAAAGTTTCTTGTACTGCAATGTCCACTACATCAACCCTCATGCATTCCCTTAGTGATTCTGATGGATAGCTCATTGCCTTGAATACAATAAACACCAATTTCGCATCATGTAGTCTAAGAGTGAGTTCACCCTTTTGTACATCTATGATGGCTCCAGCAGTAGCTAGGAAGGGTCTTCCCAGAATTATTGAAGCTTTGGCTTCTTCCTCCATATCTAACACCACAAAATCAGCAGGAAATATAAATTCTCCCACTTTCACCAACAAATCCTCAACTATCCCATGAGGGAATTTAAAAGTTCGATCTGCCAATTGGAGGGCCATTCTTGTTGGTTTGGCTTCCTCAATCTTCATTCTTCTCATCATTGTTAGCGACATCAAATTGATGCTGGCCCCTAAATCACACAAGGCCTTCTCCACCATGACTTCTCCTATAATGCAGGGGATTTGGAAACTGCCTGGGTCCTTCAATTTCTGAGGCAATTTGTGCTGAATGATAGCACTGCATTCTTCAGTTAACAACACAGTTTCCTCATTTCTCCAGCTTCTCTTCTTGGTCATTAATTCTTTTAAGAATTTTGCATAGAGTGGCATTTGCTCTATTGCCTCAGCAAAGGGAATGTTGATTTGAAGCTTCTTGAAAATCTCCAAGAACCTGGAGAATTGGCCATCCTTTTCACTTTTCATCAAACGTTGAGGATAAGGTGCTTTAGGTGTGTAAGGCTTCAAGACCTCTTTTTCTTTTTCTTTTGTTGCAAACGGTGTAACAGATTGTCCTTGTTCTTTGTCTTTCACATTTTCCTTTGCTTCATCCTCTGTGGTTTCCCTTGAAATCTCCTTTAGATTCTTTCCACTTCTGAGGGTTATGGCCTTACATTCCTCCCTTGCAATAGCCTTGGCAGCATGAGAACCGCTTGTCCCAGGGGCTTGCTTAGTCAAATACAAAATTTGATTTTCTAGCTTCTGGATGGCAGCTCCTTGGTTTTGCAAGTTAGAATTTACTTCTTCCTTAAAAGCTTTCAATTCAATTATGTCTTGGCTCATGGTTGCAAGCATTCCTTCTATCCGGTTTAATTGATCTTGAAATTGTTGGTTCGGATTAGGTTGGGTATGTTGATTATTTTGGCCATGATATGATGGTTGGGGGTAAGTGTTTTGTGTGGCTTGGTATGATCTTTGGTTGGAGTTTTGGTATGTGGAATTGTTATGTTGGTTGTGGTTGTAAGGTTTGTGGTTTTGTGGTTGGGTTTGTTGGTTTCCCCACCCAAAGTTTGGGTGGTTTCTCCAGCCTGGGTTGTAAGTGTTGGAATGTGGATCATATGATTGCCTTTGTTGGTTTCCCACATAGTTAGCCTCATCCCAATCACCTCCTTCAATGCCTACTTCCTCTTGATCTTGTGTGTGTATTGCAGCCACTTGCTTTGTTTCTATTTGCCTGGTAAGCTCTGCTAGTTGCTTGGCAAACACCTTGTTTTGGGTTAGAATTGTATCAACATGGTTCAGCTCCATGACTCCCTTAGTGTTGTGCCTTTCTGATGCATAGTAGTACTCATTCTCAGCCACTGTCTCGATCACTTCAATGGCTTCTTCCACAGTCTTTTTCCTGTTCAATGAACCTCCTGATGAATGGTCTACAGCCTTCCTTGATTCATAAGAGAGCCCATCATAGAAGATGTGCAGTTGCACCCAATCATGGAACATGTTTGGTGGGCATTTCCTTGTCAAGTCCTTGAATCTCTCCCATGCCTCGTAGAGAGTTTCACCATCTTGTTGTCTAAAAGTCTGAACCTCAGATCGAAGCCTATTGACCTTTTGTGGAGGGTAGAAACGTGCCAGAAACTTGCTTTCCACCTCATCCCATGTTGTTAGACTCCCCCTTGGGAATGATTCCAGCCACTTAGCTGCTTTGTCCCTAAGTGAAAATGGGAACAAAAGCAGTTTATAGGCATCTTCCTGGACTCCATTGGACTTCACAGTGTCACAAATTCTCAGGAATTTTGTGAGATGTTGGTTTGGGTCTTCATTAGCACTTCCTCCAAAGGAACAATGATTTTCCACAAGTGATATTAGCTGTGGCTTGAGCTCAAAATTGTTGGCCTGAATGGGTGGTTTCTGGATGCTACTACCACAATTCCTAGAGGTTGGGTTTATGTATGAACTAAGAACCCTCCTCTCAGGGATGGCATCGTTTCCATCAGCTCTCTCATGGTTGTGAGCTTCTCTATCCATGTTGAGATCTAAAGCTTCCTCAAAATTGTCCTCAGATTCTCCTTCAGATTCCTCTTCTCCCACTACTCTCTTCCCTCTTGCTTCCCTTCTAAGTCTATGAAGGGTCCTCTCTGGTTCGGTATATGGAGGAGTTGATGTCTCTCCTCTCCTACCTGTCATACAAGAACACAGCTCAAACACAACAAGTGAAATACTCTTGGTTAATGGAAGAGTATGGTTAGCTCAATTGAGGAATTAATTCAAACAGTTAGTGAGTCAGTGAGTTAGTTGCATGAATTTAAAGGCATAAAGAAGGAAAGCATGTAACCAAGTGCAGAAATTAAAATTCAACAGTATCTTGAACAGAATTAACAAAGCAAGATAAAATTGCTCAATCTAGTTAGCTTCCAATTTGAGAATTGTCAATCGAAAACCAATCCTCGGCAACGGCGCCATAAACTTGATGCACATAAACTAGTTATGCTACGATTTAGGAAATTGCACGATCGGCAAAATTCCTTCCGGCAAGTGCACCGGTTATCGTCAAGTAAAAACTCACAATAGAGTGAGGTCGAATCCCACAAGGATTGGTTGAGTGAGCAATTCGGATTAGAAGTGTGTTCTAGTTGAGCGGAATCAAGATTGAGATGAGTATTGCGGAATGTAAAAGTGGCGGGAAAAGTAAATGACAAGAAATTGAAATGGCGGAATCTTAAATTGCATGAATTAAAGAGCAGAAACTAAATTGCTGAAATTAAAAGGGAATGGGGGTGATTGCATGAATTGAGTAGCAGAACGTAAAGAGAAAGTGGAAATCAGAATTGGGGAATTCATTGGGTTATAGGAGATATTGAGATCTCCGAATCAAAACATGTTTATCTCTTCCTCAACCAATGCGTTCATTGAATTTTGCTTGGCAATCTTATATGATTGGATCCCAATTCCTTGGCTCACCAATGCTCTCTAAAAACAAACAAATTCCCAATCCCTTGGTTTAAATGTTCATAAGAAGAGATGATGCTTGATCACTGATTATACCACACAATTTCATGAACCACAATTTGGTAGGATTACATGTCACAATATCCATCCAAACCCCAATCCAATCCACTGTGAGAAAGCTTCTCTAGCATGAATCCTCCATTCCTTTCCCAAGGCTCCGAAGGATTCCAAGTATGAGTAGTTTCTTTCCCAAGACAACTACTCAATGGAATTAGATCGAGAAGCTTTCTAACAAAATTCAAGAGAAAAGATTGAAGAAGAAGATAAACTATTATTGATTCATTGAATTACAATAGAGCTCCCTAACCCAATGAAAGGGGGTTTAGTGAATCATAGCTCTGAATTCAATTACAAAGAAAAGGAAAACTAGCTAAAAGTGAAAGTAAAAAGTCCTCTCTAACTTAACTTCTATCCTATTTATACACTTTCTATATTGAGCTTCAGTTGTGCTTCTTGGGCTTTGAGGCCTCTCCTTGCTTTCCTTTTGCCTTGGGTTTATGATCCATAACCTTGATGAGGTTGTTGATCCAAATCCTGTAACATTTATTGAGCCAACTTAGTGATAATCAAATAATGACACATGACTCAATAAATTGAGATTTCAAACTCATCAATCCTTCAGGCCCAATCCCATAAACCATGATATTCAATTGGGTTTCATACCAAAGTAAGTTTAAGTTAATATTTGTGCTCAAAGACTAACTTAAATCACAATATTTTTGGCCCAGAAACCTTTTCCAAGAGTGGCGTTTAAGTTGTAGTTTAAGCTTAAACTGCAGCTTAAACGCCAGACACTTCCAGTGAGGCCTTTTGTAGAAGCACGTTTAAGCTTCAGTTAAGGTTAAACTGAAGCTTAAACGTGGAAATGGAAGAAGGTAGCCCTGGAGAGTCATGTAGTCGAACACGTTTAAGCTTCAGTTTAAGGTTAAACTGAAGCTTAAACGTGGAGATAGGAAAGGCAGCCCTGGAGGTCGAACACGTTTAACCTCAGTTTGAGGTCAAACTGGAGGTTAAACGTGGAAGCTTAGAATGGTGGCCCTGGAGGTGTCGAACACGTTTAACCTCCAGTTTGAGGTCAAACTGGAGGTTAAACGTGGAAATGGAGAGAGCAACCCTGGAGTAGAAAAGCTGTCGAACACGTTTAAGCTCCAGTTTGAGTCAAACTGGAGCTTAAACGTGGAATGGCTCCCTGGTACTCTTCCTGGTTCTGGCGTTTAACCTCCAGTTTGAGGTCAAACTGGAGGTTAAACGTGGAACTCCTCCCTGGGTGGCATACTCATTCTGGCGTTTAACCTCCAGTTTGAGGTCAAACTGGAGGTTAAACGTGGAATGCTCCTTAAGTGAGGCTTTTCATTCTGGCGTTTAACCTCCAGTTTGAGGTCAAACTGGAGGTTAAACTTCAATCCCAGCATTTCTTATCCTTCATGATTTTGGCGTTTAAGCTCCAGTTTAGGCTTAAACTGGAACTTAAACTCCACATGTGATATTCAAGCTTCCTTTATTGATTTTGTTGCTTCCTTGCTTAGCCTCTTCTTCCCTGAAATCATCCAAAAAATTGCATCAAAGTCTTGCAAAATTTCATGAGAAATCTTCCATTCATAGCATTTAAGTAATATAACTAAAACTCATGGATTTTGCATCAAAATCATATTGTTTGGATGGTTCATTACTTTGTTCTTCATTTAACCATTTTTGGTTACTTTAAGCTCAAGAAAATGCATAAAACAACTAAAACTAACAGAAAAATGCTAGTGAAACTAGCCTATGATGCCTTGGCATCACCTCCCTCCATACCTCAAATATGCTTACCTTGAGGACAAGCAGAAGTTTCCAATTATCATTGCACGGGAACTCACTTCTCAACAAGAAGAGCAGTTACTTAGTGTGCTCAGGAGGCATAAGAAGGCAATTGGGTGGAGTTTGGCAGACATAGTAGGCATCAAACCTCAAGTTTGTGAGCACAGAATATTTTTAGAAGAGGGAGCTAGGCCTGTTCGTCAACCCCAGAGAAGACTGAATCCCACTATCTTGGAGGTTGTCAAAAAGGAAGTGACCAGACTACTAGAGGCAGATATTATCTATCCCATCTCAGACGGAGAATGGGTAAGCCCAGTACAAGTGGTGCCCAAGATGTCTAGAGTCACTACAGTGAAGAATGAGCATGGAGAGCTCATAGCAACCAGCGTACAGAACGCCTGGATGGTCTGTATTGATTACAGGCGCCTAAACCAGGCCACTCGTAAGGATCACTATCCTCTTCCATTCATTGATCAAATGCTGGATCGCCTGTCAGGTAAATCACATTATTGCTTTTTAGATAGTTACACAGGCTATTTCCAGATTCATATAGATCCTGAAGATCTGGAAAAGACTACTTTTACATGTCTTTTTGGGACTTATGCTTATAAGAGAATGCCCTTTGGCTTGCGCAATGCACCAGCTACTTTCCAAAGGTGCATGATGAGTCTTTTCTCTGACCTTATTGAGAACTGTATGGAGGTTTTTATGGAAGATTTTAGCATTTATGGTGATTCCTTTAGCCTTTGCTTAGATAGTTTATCTTGAGTATTAGATAGATGTGTCAGTACAAACCTTGTATTGAATTTTGAAAAATGTCACTTTATGGTTAAACAAGGTATTGTACTAGGACATGTTGTATCTAATACTGGCATTTCTGTAGATCCAGCAAAGGTGGATGTTATTTCTAGTTTACCTTACCCCTCCTCTATGAGGGAAGTCCGTTCGTTCCTTGGCCATGCAGGTTTTTACCGGAGGTTCATTAAGGACTTTAGTATGGTAGCACTTTCCTTATCCAGATTACTGTAGAAAGATATTGAGTTCGAGTTCAGTGAGGATTGCAAACAAGCGTTTGATAAGCTGAAGACTTCCCTGACTCAAGCTCCAATTGTGAGAGGACTTGACTGGAGCCAGCCATTTGAGATCATGTGCGACGCTTCCAACCATGCAGTAGGAGCAGCGCTGGCCCAGCGTGAAGGTAAGGACCCCTTTGTAATTGCTTATGCGTCTAAGACTTTAGACGATGCTCAGTCTAATTACACTACTACTGAGAAAGAGCTTTTTGCTATTGTTTTTTCTCTGGATAAATTGCTTATACGTTGGATACTGCTACTACAAGAATTTGATTTAGAAATAAAGGATAGGAGTGGTAACCAAAATTTAGTGGCAGACCACTTGAGTCGCCTTGAGCACATTAAAGATGACTCCACTCCTATAGCTGATAATTTCCCATTTGATAACCTGCAAGCAGTATCTGAGGTAGTCCCTTGGTATGCACCTGTAGCTAATTATCTCGTTAGCCGCACTTTTACTCCAAACTTTACTAAGCATCAAAGAGACAAGCTGAAAAGTGAGTCTAAATATTATATGGGATGACCCATATTTATGGAGATGTGGCGCTGACCAGGTAATTAGACGGTGTGTGCCTCAATCAGAATTCCAGTCCATTTTAGAGGCCTGTCACTCATCTGAGAGTGGAGGACATTTTGGCCCTCAAAGAACAGCTAGAAAAATCTTAGACTGTGGATTCTGGTGGCCTACTCTTTTTAGGGACGCTGCTGAATTTTGTAAATCTTGTTTCCCATGCCAAAAATTTGGTAATATATCTAAGAAGGATGAGATGTCTCAAAAAATTATGCTTTTCTATGAAATTTTTTATGTTTGGGCATTGACTTCATGGGTCCATTTCCAAATTCTAATGGTTATTTTTATATATTGTTAGCGGTGGATTACGTTTCTAAATGGGTGGAAGCAATCCCTACCCGCACTGATGATGCTAACACTGTTGTTTCCTTTGTTAGAAATCACATTATTTGTCGCTTTGGATCACCACGAGCAATCGTGAGTGATCAAGGCACCCATTTTTGTAACAAGAGACTAACAGGATTACTGAAGAAGCATGGGATAATTCATAAAGTAGCAACAGCCTACCATCCTCAGACTAATGGGCAAGCCGAGGTATCCAACAGAGAGATAAAGCGCATATTGCAGAAGAAAGTCAAACCTCATAGAAGAGACTGGAGCACCAGGCTACAAGATGCACTTTGGGCATACAGAACAGCATACAAGACACCCATTAGGATGAGTCCCTTCCGCTTTGTTTTTGGAAAATCCTGTCATATCTCAGTTGAAGTAGAGCACAAAGCCTTTTGGGCAGTAAAGGAGTGCAACATGGGATTTGAGAAAGCCGGAGCTGAAAGGAAGTTGCAACTGCAAGAATTGGAAAGCCTTCGCCTGGAATCTTATGAGAACTCAAGACTGTACAAGGAAAAGATGAAGGCTGTACATGATCAGCACATCAAGAGGAAAGAGTTCCAACCTGGAGACTTAGTCCTCCTTTACAAATCTAGACTGAGGCTCATGCCAGGAAAGTTGAGATCAAGATGGGAAGGTCCCTATAGAGTAGAGAAAGTTGAGCCATACGGAGTTTTTCACCTAAGTCACCCTTCAAGCTCTGAACTCATCAAAGTTAATGGACATCGTTTGAAGCTATATCATGGTGAGAAGGTGACAAAAAACAAGGAATTAAATATCTTCCTGTTGGAGGATCCACTCACAGCAGAAGACTTAGCTGATGGAGCGTCCAATATAAGGACGTTAAAGCAAAGTGCTAGGTGGGAGACAACTCACCATGGTATGATCGTTCCTTTCTTTATTTTTAGTTTTCTTTTTCAATAACTCTTCTCTTTATTAGCACATTTAGTTCGCATCTGCTTTTGCATATTTTTATATAAAAAAAATCGAGGGAGAGCCGCGATGCGACAGTGCCGCCAATGCGTCCGCGTCGCAGGTGGCTCAGAGAGAAAAATAAATCGATCAGAGAGAACAATAAATCGAACAGAGAGTCACGCGGGAGCGTGGCTGGAGGCGTGCCTATGGCATAAATCACCCCACGCATCCGCGTCACCTGGAAATCGACGTAAGAAAGGGTGCATGACCGAAAGTTGTGCTAAAGTGGTGCTGGACTGGTGCTGAACGCACAAGCCTTACCACGCGGATGCATGGCTCATGCGTCCGCGTCATATCCCTATAATGGCCACTCACGCGATCGCGTCGACCACGCGACTGCGTCACCCTAGATTTTGGCAATACTAAGTTTTGAACAGAGAGTTGTGCGAGTGCGAGGCTACCCTCGCGCAAGTAGCACAAGACACGTCACGCGTCTGCGTGACCGATGCGACCGCATCGATTAATTTAAGCGCAAGTCGCACGAACGCGTCCCCCACGCGTCCGTGTCGCTTGCGCCACACAGCTTACCCTAATTTGCCACATATCTTATCTTTCTCTTCCCCAAATCCTACTTTTTCTTTTTCCCCCTTATTTCTTTCTTTCCCTTTCTTCTTCTTCCTTCTTTCTCACTTTCTACTTTCTCTCTCTCACCATCATTAACAAGGTTTTTCTTTTCTTCCCCCCTCCTTACTTTTCTATTCTTCTTAATTTATGGTTTCTTCTTCTTTTCTTTTTTTTTTATTTTCATTATTCATGTTTTCTTTTTCTTTCTTTTTCTTTTAATTGGTGTTAGATATTTAGTAGGGTCGTTATTATTCCTTATGTTTGCTTGTGGATTGTTGCAACATTGTTTGGCTATTATATATCAATTTTTAAAGGGTTGCTTGCATGTTCAATTTAATACTTTCCATAGCTTCTTTACCATGCATGCTATGTGTTTGTGAAAACGCCCGTATGGCATTGTGCACTATTTTTGAATTCTTTTATTCTCCTACTCTAAATGCTTGCTTTTCACAAAATCCTTTTTCATATCATATTAATTTAATATAATTGTCATTACAAACAGATTGTTAGTATGAAAGACTTGGTAATCTAACCTAGACATTGAATGCTTGATCTATGCTACTCATGCCTTTGCCTGCATGCCAATAAACACCTTGCATTTAATTTTCATCCTATGCACTTACTATATTCCTCATGATGATTTTTCACATGCAGTCATGACCATGTGTTAACGTCATTCATCTTTAATGTGCATTGATTACCACCCATACCATCCTTTTCTTGCTCCCACCCTTAACATTTTAACATACTTATCCTTTCTTTATTTTAGGATGGCCACCAAGAAAGGCAAGGAGAAAGCTGCCCCCAAAACAACAGCAAGGAGAGGAACAAAACGAGCATTAGTGGCCAAACCATCTTCAACTGCAGTTTAACCCTCAAGAAAAAGAATTAAGAGGATTATAAAGGTTGATGATAAAGAGAAAGCCTTCCCAGCAAAGGACACTGCGCGATTTACCAATCGCTATTGTGAGCAGATGTTCCCCATCCTGGCAGAAAGGAGTTACAACAACGAATACCTTCTTATCCTCCCAAACCATATCGCTAAATTTGTTGAGCCGCAAATTGTACGAAGACAATGGGGTTTCCTACAGAGACAGCCACGGCAGGTTAATCTTTCCTGGGTAGTCGAGTTCTACTCCAACTTCCACCTGCCAACCCTGCAGTCTATCTATGTCCGTCAGAAGCAAGTCCCCATTACAGAAGAGGCCATTCAACGAACCTTAGATCTTCCCCCTACTTCAGAAGGACTGGACGCATTTCAAGAAGCCGCACTCAAGCGCCAGATGTACCAATTTGACTGGGACGTTGTTCTCAGCATTATCGCACTACCTGGCAGCAGATGGATCTACGGATACCATCGTTTCCGTCCTAAGGGAATATCGGCTTCCGCACTCACCTTAGAGGCTCGTGTATGGGCACAGATTATGTCCCATTACGTTTTTCTGAGCACTTACGAATCCTCCTTCACTGTAGACATGGCCGTTCTACTATGGTGCATCCTTACAGATTAGCCTCTGAACCTACCAAGACACATCCGGAGTGCTATGGGACACGTACAAATTGCGGGCAACTTACCTTTTCTCACCTTAGTTTCAGATCTCGTCTCAGCCGCCGGAGTCTCCTACAGAGCTGGAGACACCAAAGCCATGCTCCCACAGGATGATCAGTATGTCCCTAACGGGAAATATATCAGACCTCCAGCAGCTACTACAAGCTAGCCTACTGAACCGGCTGAAGAGATTCCTCCTTCAACATCACAAGCACCTACAACCACTCAACTGCTCCATCAGATACTTGAAAGGTGATGACAAGTCATCCTAGCCTATTTTAACTAGTCTATTTCTTTTGTTTTCATTAGAATTATGCACTTTCTTGAACCATAAGCAAGCTAATTGATGCGCATAAACTTGTTATGCTACGATTTAGGAAATTGCACGATCGGCAAAATTCCTTCCGGCAAGTGCACCGGTTATCGTCAAGTAAAAACTCACAATAGAGTGAGGTCGAATCCCACAAGGATTGGTTGAGTGAGCAATTCGGATTAGAAGTATGTTCTAGTTGAGCGGAATCAAGATTTAGATGAGAATAGCGGAATGTAAAATAGCATGAATTAAAGAGCGAGAAGCTAAATTGCTGAAATTAAAAGGGATGGGGGTGATTGCATGAATTTAATTGCAGAATGTAAAGAGAAAGTGGTAAATCAGAAATGGGGAGTTCATTGGGTGTTAGGAGATATTGAGATCTCCGAATCAAAACAACTTTTATCCCTTCCTCAACCAATGCATTCATTGAATTTGCTTGGCAATCTTATATGATTGGATCCCAATCCCTTGGCTCACCAATTCTCTCTAAAAACGAACAAATTCCCAATCCCTTGGTTTAAATGTTCATAAGAAGAGATGATGCTCGATCACTGATTATACCACACAGTTTCATGAACCACAATTTGGTAGGATTACATGTCACAATATCCATCCAAACCCCAATCCAATTCACTGTGAGAAAGCTTCTCTAGCATGAATCCTCCATTCCTTTCCCAAGGTTCCGAAGGATTCCAATTATGGGTAGTTTCTTTCCCAAGACAACTACCCAATGGAATTAGATCGAGAAGCTTTCTAACAAAATTCAAGAGAAAAGATTGAAGAAGAAGATAAAACTATTATTGATTCATTGAATTACAATAGAGCTCCCTAACCCAATGAAAGGGGGTTTAGTGAGTCATAGCTCTGAATTCAATTACAAAGAAAATGAAAACTAGCTAAAAGTGAAAGTAAAAGTCCCCTCTCAGGGGCTGGATTCCCCTCCAATCCCCCTCATCCTTAAATGCAGAAACTAAGGCCTTTAAATAGGCTCCCTAAATTACAAAATGAAAATGAAATTCAAAGCAAATTACAATCAAATGAAAATAAACTATTCTAGATGATTCTTGTGGCCTTGATTTGGTGTTGTTGATGGGCCTTGCTTGCTTGAAGGGCTGAGTGACATAATTGATCCAAAAAGGATAATGATCCATTAAACTACACTCAAATGTTGCACCCCTTTCTTGAGTCGTCACTTTGTTCTCTTGTCAACCTTGCCAATTTGATGCCAAATATAGACTATTATACCTCGTTGGAAAGCTATGGATGTCAGCTTTCTAACGCAACTGGAAACACCTCAATTGGATCTCTACAACTCGAGTTATACTCCATGCAAGGTGAAAAGGTCAGCTGGCCTGATTGCATGTTGGTACTATGCTCTTCTATGCACATTACGGAGCTGTTTTCTCCCTCAATTTTTAGTATCCACCATGCATGCCATATATGCTTGGAAAGCTCTAGATGTCTTCTTTCCAATGCATTTTGAATCACCTCATTTGGAGTTTTGTAGCTCAAGTTATTTATGTTTGAAGAAGGCATGGTCAAGCTGTTCCATATAACACGTTTAAGCTTCAGTTTAAGGTTAAACTGAAGCTTAAACGTGGAAATGGAAAAGGTAGCCCTGGAGGTCGAACACGTTTAAGCTCCAGTTTGAGGTCAAACTGGAGCTTAAACGTGGAAATGGAGAGAGCAACCCTGGAGGAGAAAACTTGGTCGAACACGTTTAAGCTCCAGTTTGAGGTCAAACTGGAGCTTAAACGTGGAAATGGCTCCCTGGTGCTTTTCCCATTCTGGCGTTTAACCTCCAGTTTGAGGTCAAACTGGAGGTTAAACGTGGAACTCCTTCCTGAGTGGCATTATCATTCTGGCGTTTAACCTCCAGTTTGAGGTCAAACTGGAGGTTAAACGTGGAATGCTTCTTTGGTGAGACTTTTCATTCTGGCGTTTAACCTCCAGTTTGAGGTCAAACTGGAGGTTAAACTTCAATTCCAGCATTTCTTAGCCTTCATGATTCTGGCGTTTAAGCTCCAGTTTAGGCTTAAACTGGAACTTAAACTCCACATGTGATATTCAAGCTTCCTTTATTGATTTTGTTGCTTCCTTGCCTAGCCTCTTCTTCCCTGAAATCATCCAAACAATTGCATCAAAGTCTTGCTAAAATTCATGAGAATTCTTCCATTCATAGCATTCAAGGAATATAACTAAAAACTCATGGAATTTGCATCAAAATCTTCATGTTTGAATGATTTAAGACAAGCATGACTATTTGGCCCAAATGATTACTTAAGGCTCAAGAAAATGCATAAAACAACTAAAAATAACAGAAAAATGCTAGTGAAACTAGCCTAAGATGCCTTGGCATCACAACACCAAACTTAATACTTGCTTGTCCCTAAGCAAGTTCTGAATTATTGAGAAGAAAGAATGAAACAGAAAGTAAATTCATTAGCCATATCAGTAAGTAATTGACATTGATTAATGGGGTGTTCATGCAGAAAGTTGTTGCAGCATCACTTTATTGTTTCTTAGGTAAGAATGTCACTTTTTATGTTTCCACTAAAACATTGCTTATGGCTTCTTGTTATTCACATATCCTTGGCAAGTTTCTTTTCTTTGTTTTTCTTTTTCTTTGAGCTTATTTGCTCCTTGTTGCTCAGTGTCATGTGTTGCTCAAGCCTTTGGCATTTTCTTTTTCTTATTAGTGCACTACACATATCCACTACAGGCATTTTAGTTCACATTTCTTCTTGAGACATTGGTGCCCAGCACCTCTTTGTGTGACTAAATGTTTTGTATTTAGGTTGCTCTTGATAATGGACTTTTGGTTGATAATCCCGGGTTAGTTAACCCAAGTTACCAAGTGTTGAAACACTCCTCAGAACCTATTCATCCAAGCATATCCTTAATACATAAACACCACAGGCATTTGTCTCAGAAGTTCAAACCATTGGTGCCTAGCTTATTTTCTCAATTTTTTTTGCTTTTTGGTTGCCCTTTTTCAGTGGTTTTTGTCTTCTTCTTTTTCTTTCTTTTTCATGGCCAAAGATATTTATTCATCAAGATCCATAGACAGCATCCTAATTTCCACTAAAAGTGACAATTCTAACTTTATTTCTTAGTGAGCTGACTATTCAATCAAACATGCATACCACCACTTAATCTTATTTGATTTCTTACCAAATGGAATTGAGTTACTTTTGTTCAAACATTTCTTTTATTTTATGGAAACAGAACAAGCATGGCAAGCATTTGTTTAAGAAGATGAAGTTATCCAGACACTTAGACTATCACTTATTTGAAAATTAAACAAACAGACAAACAAAAACTGCAATGACTCAAACTTAAAGCAGGGGTGCATGCAAACTTCAAATATCAGCAATTCAAAGTACAAGCAATTAAGTGACAATACAACCTTTTAGCATCTTCTTTGTTGTTCATCATCCTTCCTAGCCTTGGTGTTCTCTTTGATGATGATGTATATTCCTTCCATGAGATTGATTGTCTTCCTGCAAAGCTATTAGAAGTTGCTTGTTCCTCAAGCACTTTGAGAATTGGTTAGCATGCATCTATGTTTGTAGGCCTCTAAACTTAGATTGGTGTGTGAACACCAAACTTAGTTCCTTGCCATATGCAGCAATTTGGATCATATGCAGAAAACCTCATGTGCTTTTATTAAGAAAATAACTATGAACTAGAAAAAGAACTATGAACTAGAAATTAAACTATTGTTTAAGTAGTTTCCCTGATTGGTTGGAGCTAGTGACTAGTCATGCTGAGGTAGAAATGTGCTTTTAATGAAGTTTTTGGTGGAACACCAAACTTAGAATCTCACATTCACTCTTGAATTGTTTTGGTGTGCAACACCAAACTTAGCTCCTTGCAATACAGATAAATCTACTTAACTCTTTTATTGAAATAACTAGAAAAGAAAAACTACCTTTGGTTGGGTTGCCTCCCAACAAGCGCTTCTTTAACGTCATTAGCTTGACATGCTGTTCCTGACTTTCTTCCTCTTCTTCCAGTTTGTTAAGAGGAATGACTTCAAGTGGATAAAGGAGCTAGTTAGTGCCCCTTGTTGTGAATGCTTCTTTCCAGCAAGCTTTCCCTTGTGATTGGCTTGAGTGAACTTGCTTGTTGGCTCAGGAGTTGGATTGTTCTTCGACCTTCTCTTCTTCATGGATGTGATCCTTTGTTTCTCGGTCACAATCCTCATTTTGGTGCTTGTTTCTACTGCCTTCACATCCTTGATCTCAGAACTTGGTTGTTGTTGGACAGTTGGAGTATCCTGTTCATCAAAAGCTTCCTGAATTTGTGGTTCAATGAACCCTTCCTCTTTGCAACTCTCTGTGTCATTGGAGTGTGATCTCCCTTGATTGACTTTCTCCCTTTCTTGTTCTTCTGATTCCTCCCTTGGGTTTGCCATGGTATCACTAGAAGAATTGTGGGTAGGGATTTGCTTTGATAGATATTCAATTTGTGCTTCTAGCTTTTGAATGGCAGCACCTTGATTTTGTAAGTTGGATATCACTTCTTCCTTAAAGCCTTTCAAATCGGCCACATCTCTGCCCATAGTTGCAATCATTCCTTCTATCCTGTTTAATTGATCTTGAAATTGTTGGTTCGGATTGGGTTGATGAGGTTGATTATCTTGGCTGTGATATGGTGGCTGGGAGTATGTGTTTTGTGTGGGCTGATAGAGTCTTTGGTTGGAGTGTTGGTAGTGGTATGACTCTTGTGTGTAGTGGAATGAGTCTTGTGGATAGTGAAATGAATTGTATGAATTTGAGAAGGAATTTTGTGCTGAGAAATGCTCAAGTGATGAAGAATTTGGATATGTAAAACTAGGAGGTGAGGTTGGATAATTCAGAGGTGATGGCTCTTGATGAATGGGGTGTGAATAAGTGAAATCTCTTTGGTTTTGATCTTCCCAGCCACAACTTGAGTAGTGATCAAATTCACCAAAACATGGACCATTTTGTGGCTCTGGGAAGTACCCCGTTTCCTGTTCCTGATACTCCCACCCACCATGAGCATAATAACATGAATCATTCTGTGGTGGTGGAGAGTTTCTCATGAATTTTGATTGACCAAAAGATGATGGATACTCCTTTCTTTTTTGCAATGTGCTCAGTCTCAAACAATACTCATCCAAAGATAGTGGAAATTCCATAGTGAGGCAATATCACAAACAGCTAGTGGTTAGTATGCTAACAAGTGAATAAGCAAAGAAAACAAATTAAAATTTGCAGAAATTAGCAGTAATAAACTGAAACAAAAACTATTAACAAAAGAAAAGAAAAATTGCTCAATCTAGTTAACTTCCAATTGGAGAATTGTCAATCGAAAACCAATCCCCGGCAACGGCGCCATAAACTTGGTGCGCATAAACTTGTTATGCTACGATTTAGGAAATTGCACGATCGGCAAAATTCCTTCCGGCAAGTGCACCGGTTATCGTCAAGTAAAAACTCACAATAGAGTGAGGTCGAATCCCACAAGGATTGGTTGAGTGAGCAATTCGGATTAGAAGTATGTTCTAGTTGAGCGGAATCAAGATTTAGATGAGAATAGCGGAATGTAAAATAGCATGAATTAAAGAGCGAGAAGCTAAATTGCTGAAATTAAAAGGGATGGGGGTGATTGCATGAATTTAATTGCAGAATGTAAAGAGAAAGTGGTAAATCAGAAATGGGGAGTTCATTGGGTGTTAGGAGATATTGAGATCTCCGAATCAAAACAACTTTTATCCCTTCCTCAACCAATGCATTCATTGAATTTGCTTGGCAATCTTATATGATTGGATCCCAATCCCTTGGCTCACCAATTCTCTCTAAAAACGAACAAATTCCCAATCCCTTGGTTTAAATGTTCATAAGAAGAGATGATGCTCGATCACTGATTATACCACACAGTTTCATGAACCACAATTTGGTAGGATTACATGTCACAATATCCATCCAAACCCCAATCCAATTCACTGTGAGAAAGCTTCTCTAGCATGAATCCTCCATTCCATTCCCAAGGTTCCGAAGGATTCCAATTATGGGTAGTTTCTTTCCCAAGACAACTACCCAATGGAATTAGATCGAAAAGCTTTCTAACAAAATTCAAGAGAAAAGATTGAAGAAGAAGATAAAACTATTATTGATTCATTGAATTACAATAGAGCTCCCTAACCCAATGAAAGGGGGTTTAGTGAGTCATAGCTCTGAATTCAATTACAAAGAAAATGAAAACTAGCTAAAAGTGAAAGTAAAAGTCCCCTCTCAGGGGCTGGATTCCCCTCCAATCCCCCTCATCCTTAAATGCAGAAACTAAGGCCTTTAAATAGGCTCCCTAAATTACAAAATGAAAATGAAATTCAAAGCAAATTACAATCAAATGAAAATAAACTATTCTAGATGATTCTTGTGGCCTTGATTTGGTGTTGTTGATGGGCCTTGCTTGCTTGAAGGGCTGAGTGACATAATTGATCCAAAAAGGATAATGATCCATTAAACTACACTCAAATGTTGCACCCCTTTCTTGAGTCGTCACTTTGTTCTCTTGTCAACCTTGCCAATTTGATGCCAAATATAGACAATTATACCTCGTTGGAAAGCTAGGGATGTCAGCTTTCTAACGCAACTGGAAGCACCTCAATTGGATCTCTACAACTCGAGTTATACTCCATGGAAGGTGAAAAGGTCAGCTGGCCTGATTGCATGTTGGTACTATGCTCTTCTATGCACATTACGGGGCTGTTTTCTCCCTCAATTTTTAGTATCCACCATGCATGCCATATATGCTTGGAAAGCTCTAGATGTCTTCTTTCCAATGCATTTTGAATCACCTCATTTGGAGTTTTGTAGCTCAAGTTATTTATGTTTGAAGAAGGCATGGTCAAGCTGTTCCATATAACACGTTTAAGCTTCAGTTTAAGGTTAAACTGAAGCTTAAACGTGGAAATGGAAAAGGTAGCCCTGGAGGTCGAACACGTTTAAGCTCCAGTTTGAGGTCAAACTGGAGCTTAAACGTGGAAATGGAGAGAGCAACCCTGGAGGAGAAAACTTGGTCGAACACGTTTAAGCTCCAGTTTGAGGTCAAACTGGAGCTTAAACGTGGAAATGGCTCCCTGGTGCTTTTCCCATTCTGGCGTTTAACCTCCAGTTTGAGGTCAAACTGGAGGTTAAACGTGGAACTCCTTCCTGAGTGGCATTATCATTCTGGCGTTTAACCTCCAGTTTGAGGTCAAACTGGAGGTTAAACGTGGAATGCTTCTTTGGTGAGACTTTTCATTCTGGCGTTTAACCTCCAGTTTGAGGTCAAACTGGAGGTTAAACTTCAATTCCAGCATTTCTTAGCCTTCATGATTCTGGCGTTTAAGCTCCAGTTTAGGCTTAAACTGGAACTTAAACTCCACATGTGATATTCAAGCTTCCTTTATTGATTTTGTTGCTTCCTTGCCTAGCCTCTTCTTCCCTGAAATCATCCAAACAATTGCATCAAAGTCTTGCTAAAATTCATGAGAATTCTTCCATTCATAGCATTCAAGGAATATAACTAAAAACTCATGGAATTTGCATCAAAATCTTCATGTTTGAATGATTTAAGACAAGCATGACTATTTGGCCCAAATGATTACTTAAGGCTCAAGAAAATGCATAAAACAACTAAAAATAACAGAAAAATGCTAGTGAAACTAGCCTAAGATAGAATTCAAGTTCTTCGGGGAGCTTTCTTTTGGAATTTTCATAATAGTTTTCAGAGAGCTTTTGGCATAGAGTGATCTTTAATTTCTTTGTTTTCATTGCTTTCAATTTCAATTACACTTGTCTTGGATCTTGGATTGGAGAATTGAAGAAATTCTGTTTCAATCTCAATCTTGGATCTCTCTGTTTCTTTACTGTTAATTGAATTTCATTTTCGGTTAATTGCTCTTCATCTATTCTCTTTGCAATTTACAATTCCCTTGCAATTGTTTTTATTGGATCTAGGAAGGCATTGAGATCTAGACTTAGTTTTCTAGTCTCTGGGTCCTGAGATCCAAATCTCCAATTTACATTCTGTTTCTTGCTTTCCATGTTCATTTACTTTTCTGCTATAAGATCCGATCCAATCCCAATTCCCTTTTACTCTTCTGTTTGATGCAATTTAACTTTTTCTTATTTAATTTCTGCAAATCCACGTCCCAATCCCCTTTACATTTCAAGCAATTTACATTCCTTGCACTTTAAGATTTCGCAATTTACATTTCTTGCACTCTAAGTTTCTGCCATTTAATTTCTTGTTCCTTAAGATTCAGCAATTTAATTTCCTGCTCTCTTTACTTTCATGCAATTTACATTCTGCAAATCACAAATCATCCAACCAACACTCGATTCGCTTGACTAAATCAACCACTAAACTAAAATTGCTCAATCCTTCAATCCCTGTGGGATCGACCTCACTCCCGTGAGTTTTTATTACTTGATGCGACCCGGTACACTTGCCGGTTAGATTTGTGTGTTTTGGGAGAAATTAATTTTTCACCAAAATACTCATCAAGTTTTTGGCGCCGTTGCCGGGGATTGATTAGATTGACAATGATTAAGTGAGGTGGTGATCTAGATCAAGCAATTTTTCTTTTCTGTTTCTTTAATTTTTGACTTGCACACTAACTGTTTGAGACTTTGTCTCTACTAACCCCCACTGCACTCAAGCTACAGAATGCTCTGTGCATCTTTGCTGTTTTGGTTGTATGACATGAACCAGGAGAGAGTTCTCCACCTCTGAAATTTCTGAAGAAGGGCACCAAGAAATGGAGGAGACAGTAAGGAAGTCCATAGTGAGAGGAGAAAAGCTGAGGCACTATGATTTTCAGCCTCCATGATCAAAGAATGAAGGATGTCAAGCTAGTGACAATAAAGAAGTGCTTTGTTGGGAGGCAACCCAACCTGAGGTAACTTTCTTTTCATAGCTATTTCAATAAAAAGGTTAATTAGTTTTATCTATAATGCAAGAAGCTATGTTTGGTGTTGCACACCAAAACAATCTAAAGGAGAATGAAGGATTCTAAGTTTGGTGTTCCACCAAAATCCCATCATAAAACACATTCTCACTTTTTGCATAATGCTGGCTTCAAGCATGTTGGATGAACTAGTTAACTATTCTGCTGTTTCCTAATTTTCAGTTTTATTGCTTTTGAAAAAGAAAAAAAAAAGAAAAAGAGTTTCACACATGGTTAATTCAATGCATGAGAACCATTGGCAAGGTACTAAGTTTGATGTTCCCACACCAAAGTAAGTTCAAAAAGCCCGCAAATAAATCATGAAAATTAACCATTGTTTCCAAGTGCTTGGGGAACAAGCAACTTTCAATATCATTGCAGAATGTCATACAAGCTTTTGGAGGTTTGAACATCATCAAAAAGGAGAAAGATGAACAGGAAGGTCAGCAACAATGATGATGAGAAAAAGGAAAGCAATTGAACTCCAACAGGTTGTATTGTTAAGTGATTATTCTACATCAAATATTGCTGTGATTGAAAGTTGGATTGTATCCTTAATTGCCCTGCCTGTCTGCATAGTATAGTTTTTTTTATATACCCCTGCCTGCATGCATAGCATAGTTTTTCTTTATAATTCAATAAGCAAGATGTTTGATCATTCACAACATTCTTATCTTCAGAACTTGTTTGCACTCAATTTTCAAGAATGCATCACATGAAAGTTCTTTGAAAAGAAGGATTGAGGAATTAAACAATTTTGAGGCAAGCAAAAGATTTGGAGAAGTGGTGGTTCTAGTTGTATGATTATGTATTGAGGTTGCATGCTTGTGAAAACTTGCATGGGAGCTCATAGGCGGGACATGAAGTTCAAAGAAGTATTGTAGAGATTCTCAAAAATCTATTGATCCAAGAAGCAGCAAACAAAACAAAAGAAAGAAAAGAAAATACAAAAACAAAAAGAACATGGCCCAAGGCTCTGAGCATCAATTACTAGGCAGAAAAAGAAAGAAAGAAACAAAAACTCAAAGAGTTGTTATCCTAGTAAATGCTTGTGGTTGAAGTGTGTCAAGGAAAGAGGCTTGAGCAAGTAAATCCTTAGGGGTGCTTTAACACCTAATACCTTAAAACCAACTGGTTTAGGAGTATTGATTGAAAGCTTATCTAAAGAGCCGCTTTGAGACATGACACTTAGAGTCAAGGCCAAAGCAAAGAAACTATAAGCTGCTTCAAGGTGATTACATATAAAGAGATCCCCATGATACCATTTGGATGAAAATCCTAAGACCTAAGACTCCCAATATGTAAGGACTAGTGAGCACTGAAGCCCTTGCATGAGCATATGATTTAGAATTCACCCCACTGATACTTGATCACTTCACTCACTGCACTTTACAATTGTTCCTCAATCCATCTTAATTGAAAGAATCTCTAAGCATAATTCTTTTCTTGCTTGGGGACAAGCAAGCTTTAAGTTTGGTGTTGTGATGACAAGTCATCCTAGCCTATTTTAACTAGTCTTTTTCTTTTGTTTTCATTAGAATTATGCACTTTCTTGAACCATAAGCAAGCTAATTGAGTAGATTTTCATGTTTCCCTTGATTGAATCAACCATGTATAATTTCATGCCATTTCATGAGGTTTTATGCTATAATTGTTGCATATTATGATAGAATGAATATCTCATGATTTTGAGCATAGCTTTGATGAGTTTGGTTGATTAATTATAGGTGAAGAAAGCTTGGAGAAAGGTTGAAGTAAGAAGGAATAGCTAGGAGTAAAGAGAAGACAATGGAATAAGTGAAATTGAACCAGGAAGCAAAAAGCTGGACCTAAAGTTAGCATCAAACTTTTGCACAAACTTTTGGTTGAAAAGTTAGCCCCAACGTTAGCCCCCTAACTTGGAGGCTAACGTTGGAACTTGAAAATCACTCCCTGGGTATCAAAAGTTTGCGCCAACGTTAGCCCCCTAACTTTGAGGCTAACGTTGGCACATGAAATTCTCCCCTGGGCACCAAAAGTTTGCGCCAACGTTAGCCCCCTAACTTTGAGGCTAACGTTGGCACATGAAATTTTCCCCTGGGAACCAAAAGTTTGCGCCAACGTTAGCCCCCTAACTTTGAGGCTAACGTTGGCTCATGAACATCACAAGGAGGAGCAAAAGTTTGCGCCAACGTTAGCCCCCTAACTTGGTGGCTAACGTTGGCGCCACAAGCACACAGGGCAAGGCCAACGTTAGGGTCAAAGTTAGACCCCTAACGTTGGCACCAACGTTCATATCAGCAAATTTTGTGGGCTGCTATGAAAAGTTGGAGCCAAAGTTAGACCCCTAACTTTAGCTCCAACTTTTGGTCCAACTTTTGCAAAACTCCAACCCGGTTCAATTGGTTCAATTCGGTTCTTCTCCAAACTTCAAGAGCAATCAACCAAGGCCTCTTTCAACCCAATTCCACCAAGAGCAAAGGCCCAACTCAAGGCTTGAAGATCATTTTGAAGAAAGTGTATAAATAGGATAGAATTCAAGTTCTTCGGGGAGCTTTCTTTTGGAATTTTCATAATAGTTTTCAGAGAGCTTTTGGCATAGAGTGATCTTTAATTTCTTTGTTTTCATTGCTTTCAATTTCAATTACACTTGTCTTGGATCTTGGATTGGAGAATTGAAGAAATTCTGTTTCAATCTCAATCTTGGATCTCTCTGTTTCTTTACTGTTAATTGAATTTCATTTCCGGTTAATTGCTCTTCATCTATTCTCTTTGCAATTTACAATTCCCTTGCAATTGTTTTTATTGGATCTAGGAAGGCATTGAGATCTAGACTTAGTTTTCTAGTCTCTGGGTCCTGAGATCCAAATCTCCAATTTACATTCTGTTTCTTGCTTTCCATGTTCATTTACTTTTCTGCTATAAGATCCGATCCAATCCCAATTCCCTTTTACTCTTCTGTTTGATGCAATTTAACTTTTCCTTGTTTAATTTCTGCAAATCCACGTCCCAATCCCCTTTACATTTCAAGCAATTTACATTCCTTGCACTTTAAGATTTTGCAATTTACATTTCTTGCACTCTAAGTTTCTGCCATTTAATTTCTTGTTCCTTAAGATTCAGCAATTTAATTTACTGCTCTCTTTACTTTCATGCAATTTACATTCTGCAAATCACAAATCATCCAACCAACACTCGATTCGCTTGACTAAATCAACCACTAAACTAAAATTGCTCAATCCTTCAATCCCTGTGGGATCGACCTCACTCCCGTGAGTTTTTATTACTTGATGCGACCCGGTACACTTGCCGGTTAGATTTGTGTGTTTTGGGAGAAATTAATTTTTCACCAAAATACTCATCAAAAGGTTGGATCGGCATGAACAGAAAGCAAAGCTAAGAGAGCGTCGTAACAAACGCCGATTCACATACCTCAAGGAGCTACTTAAGGGAAAATACAGAGACTCAGACACCCTGGACTCCACTTCCTTTATCAGCACAGGGAGCCATGACGGTCCCAACTGTGGGGATACTACTACCAGCCCACCTTTGTTCCTAACAGATGGCACCGAGGACGGTGCAAAGCCTTAAGTGTGGGGAGGTCGGTCAGTACCTGACTTCCGGAGGTAATTTCTCTTCCCTAACACCAATAAAATAGGTTATTTAGTTAGTTTTTCTTTTGTAGAATAGGATAAATTGCATAGTAATAGATTAGTTGCATGCATGTTCTACTTGATTGAAAAGACAATAAGTTTCTTCTAAGACCCATTTTTAGAACAAAATTTCACTAATTTTAATTAAAACCTTTATGTTAAATCTGCTTGAAGTTGTATTTGGAACATGATTTTTGAGCTAAAGAACACACAACCTGTGAGACTTTGAGCCTTTATACATGGTTACATTATTTAACCATAATTATGTTGTTCTTGTGTGTTTACTTCTCTATGATTGTAATCTGTATTTTGTTTCATCCTATATGTCCAATGTTTAATATATTTATATGCTTGAACATGATTGAGGCCATTATTTGTTTAGCTCACCTATCCAAATTAAGCCTACCCTTTCAATTACCTTTGTTAGCCACTTTTAGCTTTTAAATCCCATTTGTTCTTTATTTTACCACATCACTAGCCTTAAGCGGAAAAAAACAATTATATATCCCAATTGAATCTTTGGTTAGTAATGAGCGGATAATTTATACGCTTTTTGGCATTGTTTTTAGTATGTTTTTAGTATATTTTAGTTTGTTTTTATTATATTTTTATTAGTTTTTAAATAAAAATCACTCTTCTGGACTTTACTATGAGTTTGTGTATTTTTCTGTGATTTCAGGTATTTTCTGGCTGAAATTGAGGGACTTGAGCAAAAATCTGATTTAGAGGCTGAAAAAGGACTGCAGATGCTGCTGGATTCTGACCTCCCTACACTTAAAGTGGATTTTCTGGAGCTACAGAAGCCCAATTGGCGCGCTCTCAATTGCGTTGGAAAGCAGACATCCTGGGCTTTCCAGCAATATATAATAGTACTTACTTTGCCCGAGATTTGATGGCCCAAATAGGCATTCCAAGTTAGCTCAAGAATTCTGGCGTTTAACTCCAAAACTGGCAGAAAAGCTGGAGTTAAACGCCCAAACTGGCACAAAAGCTGGCGTTTAACTCCAAGAAAAGTCTCTACACATGGAAACTTCAATGCTTAGCCCAAGCACACACCAAGTGGGCCCGGAAGAAGATTTCTGCATTAATTACTGATTTCTGTAAATCCTAGGCTACTAGTTCTCTATAAATAGGACCTCATACTTTGAATCTTTGAGAAGTCTTATGCTATCTTAGACACGTTTGGGGGCTGGCCTCACGGCCATGCCTAGATCTTGTTCTTTTGTATTCTCAACGGTGGAGTTTCTACACACCATAGATTAAGGTGTGGAGCTCTGCTGTTCTTCATGAATTAATACAAGTACTATTGTTTTTCTATTCAACTCAAGTCTATTTCTTCTCCAAGATATTCATTCGTTCTTCAACTTGATGAATGTGATGATCCGTGACACTCATCATCATTCTCACCTATGAACATGTGCCTGACAACCACCTCTGTTCTACTAGCAATGGCTTGAATGCGTATCTCTTGGGTTTCTAATCTAAGATTGGAACCTTCGTGGTATAGGCTAGAATTATTGGCTGCCATTCCTGAGATCCAGAAAGTCTAAACCTTGTCTGTGGTATTTCGAGTAGGATCTGGGAAGGGATGACTGTGACGAGCTTCAAACTCGCGATTGTGGGGCGTGTGACAGACGCAAAAGGATCAATGGATCCTATTCCGACATGATCGAGAACCGACAGCTGATTAGCCGATGTTGTGACAGAGCATCAGGACCATTTTCACTGAGAGGACGGGATGTAGCCATTGACAACGGTGATGCCCAACATAAAGCTTGCCATGGAAAGGAATATGAATGATTGGAAGAAGGCAATAGGAAAGCAGAGGTTCAAGGGGAACAAAGCATCTTCATACGCTTATCTGAAATCCACCAATGAATTACATAAGTATCTCTATCTTTATTTTATGTTTATTTTCATCACCTTAAACTCCATAACCATTTGAATCCGCCTGACTGAGATTTATAAGATGACCATAGCTTGCTTCAAGCCGACAATCTTCGTGGGATCGACCCTTACTCACGTAAGGTTTATTACTTGGACGACCCAGTGCACTTGCTGGTTAGTTGTGCGGAATTGTGACAAAGTGTGATTCACGTTTAAGAGCTCCAAGTCTTTGGCGCCATTGTCGATGATCACAATTTCGTGCACCAAGTTTTTGGCGCCGTTGCCGGGGATTGTTCGAGTTTGGACAACTGATGGTTCATCTTGTTGCTTAGATTAGGTATCTTTTCTTCAGAATTTTTAAGAATGAATTCTAGAGTTTCAAGGTGATGTTCCCACCATCACAAAAGCTGATTGATTCTCATCAATTTAGCTATTGAATGTAATGTCCTGCTGAAGCTTGGCCAAACATGTCTAATCCTTTTTAGACTGAAGCTTTAGACTAACATTGCATGATTCCTGGAATTCTTATTAAAAGTTTTGATTCTCTTTATTTTCTTTTCTATATAAGTTTCGAAAATCACAAAAAAATTTATAAAACCATAAAAATAAAAAAATATTTTATGTTTCTTGTTTGAGTCTAGTATCAACTTTTAAGTTTGGTGTCAATTGCATGACTTTCTTCTTGCATTTTTTGAATTTATACATATTGTTCTTCATTGATCTTCAAGTTGTTCTTGATGATTTCATTGCTCTGATCTTTAAATTCTCTTGTTTAGTGTGTTTTGTTGTTTTTCATATGGATTTTTACATTGTTATAGTCCTTAGTATACAAACTTTTAAGTTTGGTGTCTTACATGCATTGTTTATTTGTTCTTAGTTGCATTTTTATTGTTTCTCATCATCAAAAATGCAAAAATATTTTTCAAAACTATGTCTTTTCAAGTCAATAATACAGAGAATTGAAGATTCAGAACATTCAGCAAAGGAATCAAACAGAAAAAGCTGGGCGTTCAAAACGCCCAGTGAAGAAGGAAAACTGGCGTTTAAAGGCCAGCCAAGGTACCTGGCTGGGCGTTTAACACCCAAAAAGGTAGAGATTTGGGCGTTAAACGCCAGAATGGGCACCATTCTGGGCGTTTAACGCCAGGATGACACTAGAGGGAAGATTTTGTTTTTAATTCACATTTTTTTCAAGTTTTCATAATTTTTCAAAATCAAATCTTTTTCAAATCATATCTTTTCAATCATATCTCTTTCAAAATCAATTTCTTTCCATTTTATATTTATTTTTACTATTTTCAAAAATCCTTGCTTCAATTCAAGATTTACTTCAAAAATTTTCAAGTTATTACTTGCCTATTAAGAAAGGATCAAACTTTAAATTTTAGAATCATATCTTTTAATTTCTTGTTAGTCAAGTAATCAACTTTATTTTTTTTAAAAAAATTTCTTTTTCTAAATTTATTTTTAATCATATCTTTTCAGTCATATCTTTTCAATCACATCTTTTTCAAAATTAATTTTCAATCATATCTTTTTAATTTCTAATTTCAAAATCTTTTTCAAAAACCACTTTTTTTCTTTCCCAATCTTAGTTTTCGAAAATCTCAATCAAATTTTCAAATTTCTTTTTAATTATTTCAAAATCTTTTTAAATTATTTTCGAAAATTCTTCCCATCTTCTCACATCCTTCTATTTAAAGGACTAAGACTCCTCATCAAGGTGCAATTCGAACTCTGTCCCTCTTGATAAGTTTGAATTCCCTCTTCTCCACCTCCTCCTTCTATTCTTCTTTTCCTCTGACACCTCAAGGAATCTCTATACTGTGACATAGAGGATTCCCTATTTTCTTGTTCTCTTCTCTTTCATATGAGCAGGAACAAAGATAAAGGCATACTTGTTCAAGCTGATCCTGAACCTGAAAGGACCTTGAAGAGAAAGCTAAGAGAAGCTAAAGAACAATTCTCTTTAGAGGGCCTAACAGAACTCTTCAAAGAAGAAGAAACCATGGCAGCCGAAAACAGCAACAATGCAAGGAAGGTGCTTGGTGACTTTACTGCACCTACTCCTGATTTCTATGGGAGAAGCATCTCTATCCCTGCCATTGGAGCAAACAACTTTGAGCTTAAGCCTCAATTAGTTTTTCTAATGCAACAAAATTACAAATTTCATGGACTTTCATTGGAAGATCCTCATCAGTTCTTAGCTGAATTCCTGCAAATTTGTGACACTGTCAAGACCAATGGGGTTGACCCTGAAGTCTACAGACTTATGCTCTTTCCTCTTGCTGTAAGAGACAGAGCTAGAACATGGTTGGATTCACAACCTAAGGAAAGCCTGAACTCTTGGGAAAAGCTAGTCAATGCCTTCTTGGCAAAGTTCTTTCCACCTCAAAAATTGAGTAAGCTTAGAGTGGAAGTCTAAACCTTCAGACAGAAGGATGGTGAGTCCCTCTTTGAAGCTTGGGAGAGATACAAGCAATTGATCAGAAGGTGCCCTTCTGACATGCTTTCAGAATGGAGCATCATAGGAATCTTCTATGATGGTCTGTCTGAACTATCCAAGATGTCATTAGATAGCTCTGCTGGAGGATCTCTTCATCTGAAGAAGATGCCTGCAGAAGCTCAAGAACTCATTGAAATGGTTGCAAATAACCAATTCATGTACACTTCTGAAAGGAATCCTGTGAATAATGGGACAACTCAGAAGAAAGGAGTCCTTGAGATTGATACTCTGAATGTCATATTGGCTCAGAATAAAATATTGACCTAACAAGTCAATATGATTTCTCAGAGTCTGTCTGAAATGCAAGCAGCAACAGACAGTACTAAGGAAGCTTCCTCTGAAGAAGAAGCTTATGATCCTGAAAACCCAGCAATGGAAGAGGTGAATTACATGGGAGAATCCTATGGAAACACCTATAATCCTTCATGGAGAAATCATCTAAATCTCTCATGGAAGGATCGACAGAGACCTCAACAAGGTTTCAACAACAACAATGGTGGAAGAAATAGGTTTAGTAATGGCAAGCCTTTTCCATCATCTTCTCAGCAACAGACAGAGAATTCTAAGCAGAGCCCCTCTGACTTAACAACCATTGTCTCTAATCTAATCAAAACCAGTCAAAGTTTCATGACTGAAACAAGGTCCTCCATTAGAAATTTGGAGGCACAATTGGGTCAGCTGAGTAAGAAAATTACTAAACTCCCTCCTAGCACTCTTCCAAGCAATACAGAAGAAAATCCAAAAAGAGAGTGCAAGGCCATAACCACATCTCACATGGCCGAACTTGGAGAGGAGGAAGAGGCAGTGATTCCCATTGAGGAAGACCTCAATGGACGCCCACTGACCTCCATGGAGTTCCCTAATGAGGAACCATGGGAATCTGAGGCTCATTCTGAGACCATAGAGATTCCATTGAATTTACTTCTGCCTTTCATAAGCTCTGATGAGTATTCTTCCTCTGAAGAGGATGAAGATGTTACTGAAGAGTAAGTTGCTAAGTACCTTGGAGCAATCATGAAGCTAAATGCCAAGTTATTTGGTAATGAGACTTGGGAGAATGAACCTCCATTGCTCATCAAAGAACTGGATGACTTGACTAGGCAGAGATTACCTCAAAAGAGACAGGACCCTGGAAAGTTCTCAATCCCTTGTACCATAGGCACCATGACCTTTGAGAAGGCTCTATGTGACCTAGGGTCAAGCATAAACCTTATGCCTCTCTCTATAATGGAGAAGCTAGGGATCATTGAGGTACAAGCTGCAAGAATCTCACTAGAGATGGAAGACAATTCAAAGAAACAGGCTTATGGACTTGTAGAGGATGTCTTGGTAAAGGTTGAAGACCATTACATCCCTGCTGATTTCATAGTCCTAGAGACTGGGAAGTGTATGGATGAATTCATCATCCTTGGCAGACCCTTCCTAGCCACAGCAAAAGCTGTGATTGATGTTGACAGAGGAGAATTGATCATTCAAGTGAATGGAGACTCCCTTGTGTTTAAAGCTCAAGGATATCCCTCTGTCACCATGGAGAGGAAGCATGAAGAGCTTCTCTCAATACAGAGTCAAACAGAGCCTCCACAGTCAAACTCTAAGTTTGGAATTGGGAGGCCACAACCAAACTTTAAGTTTGGTGTTGAACCCCCACATTCAAACTCTAAGTTTGGTGTTGGGAGGTTCCAACATTGCTCTGAACATCTGTGAGGCTCCATGAGAGCCACTGTCAAGCTATTGACATTAAAGAAGCGCTTGTTGGGAGGCAACCCAATCGTTACTATTCTATGTTAAATTTCTATTTTTCTTTGTTATTTTATATTTTCTGTAGGTTGATGATCATGTGAAGTCACAAAAACAATTGAAAAAGTAAAAACAAAGTGAAAAACAGAATGAAAAATAGAACACCCTGGAGGAGAAACTTACTGGCATTTAAACGCCAGTAAGGGTAGCAGAATGGGCGTTAAACGCCCAGTCTGGCACCATTCTGGGCGTTTAACGCCAGAAAAGGGCACCAGACTGGCGTTTAACGCCAAGAATGGGCAAGAAGCTGGCGTTAAACGCCAGAAATGGGTAGCAGCCTGGCGTTTAATGCCAGGATTGGCAGAAAGGGGCGTTTTGCATGCCACATGGTGCAGGGATGAGAAATCCTTGACACCTCAGGATCTGTGGACCCCACAAGATCCCCACCTACCCCACCTCTCTCTCTCTTCTTCACCCATTCACCAATCACCTCAATACCTCTTCCCCAAAAATCCCTCACCTATCAAATCCCACCATTCTCTTCACCACTCACATCCATCCTTCATAAAACCCCACCTACCTCACCATTCAAATTCAAACCACTTTCCCTCCCAAACCCACCCTCTATAGCCGAACCATACACACCCCTCTCACCCCTACATAAACCCATCTTCACTCATTCATTTTCACACAACCTAAACAACACTTCTCCCCCTTGGCTGAATCACAAAGCCTACTCCATCTCCTCTATTTCTTCTTCTTCTACTCTCTTCTTTCTTCTTTTGCTCGAGGACGAGCAACCTTCTAAGTTTGGTATGGTAAAAGCTATATCTTTTCGTTTTTCCATAACCATTTATGGCACCAAAGGCCGGAGAAACCTCTAGAAAGAGGAAAGGGAAGGCAAAAGCTTCCACCTCCGAGTCATGGAAGATGGAGAGATTCCTCTCAAGGGTGCATCAAGACCACTTCTATGATGTTGTGGCCAAGAAGAAGGTGATCCCCGAGGTCCCTTTCAAACTCAAAAAGAATGAGTATCCGGAGATCCGACATGAGATCCGAAGAAGAGGTTGGGAAGTTCTCACCAACCCCATTCAACAAGTCGGAATCTTAATGGTTCAAGAGTTCTATGCCAATGCATGGATCACCAAGAACTATGATCAAAGTGTGAACCCGGACCCCAAGAATTGGCTTACAATGGTCCGAGGGAAATACTTGGATTTTAGTCCAGAAAATGTAAGGTTGGCATTCAACTTGTCCATGATGCAAGGAGATGCATACCCCTACACTAGAAGGGTCAACTTTGATCAAAGGTTGGACCAAGTCCTCATGGACATATGTGAAGAGGGCGCTCAATGGAAGAGAGACTCAAGAGGGAAGCTGGTTCAACTAAGAAGGCATGACCTCAAGCCCGTGGCTAGGGGATGGTTGGAGCTCATCCAACGCTCAATTATTCCCACTAGCAACCGGTCCGAAGCTACTATAGACCGGGCTATCATGATACATAGCATCATGATTGGAGAGGAAGTGGAAGTTCATGAGGTTATATCCCAAGAACTCTACAAGGTGACGGACAAGTCCTTTCCTTTGGCAAGGTTAGCCTTCCCTCATCTCATTTGTCACCTTTGCAATTCGGTTGGAATTGACATAGAGGGAGACATTCTTATTGATGAGGACAAACCCATCACTAAGAAAAGGATGGAGAAAACAAGAGAACCTCATCAAGAGCATGAGAAAATTCCTCATCATGAAATCCATGAGATACCTCAAGGGATGCATCTTCCTCCACAAAACTATTGGGAGCAAATCAACACCTCCCTAGGAGAATTGAGTTCCAACATGGGACAACTAAGGGTGGAACACCAAGAGCATTCCATCCTCCCCCATGAAATTAGAGAAGATCAAAGAACCATGAGAGAGGAGCAACAAAGGCAAGGAAGAAACATTGAGGAGCTCAAGCACTCCATAAGATCTTCAAGAGGAAGAACAAGCCGCCATCACTAAGGTGGACCCGTTCTTTAATTTCGTTGTTCTTTATTTTCCTGTTTTTCAAAAATTGTGCTTTATGTTTGTGTCTTTATTACATGATCATTAGTGTCAAAAATGTCTATGCCTCAAAGCTATGAAAATAAATCCATCACATTTCTTAAATGAAAAATATTTTTAATTGAAAAAGAAAAAGAAGTGCATGAATTTCAAATTTTAAAACAGTTTAATTATCTTGATGTGGTGGCAATGCTATTGATTTTCTGAATGAATGCTTGAACAGAGCATATTTTTGAATTTGATTGTTTATGAATGTTAAAATTGTTGGCTCTTGAAAGAATGAAAGAAAAAGGAGAAATGTTATCTGATGATCTGAAAAATCATAAAATTGATTCTTGAAGCAAGAAAAAGCAGTGAAAAGCTTGCAAAAAAAAAAAGAAAAAAAGAGGAAAAGCAAGCAGAAAAATCCAATACCCCTTTAAACCAAAAGGCAAGGGTGATAAAAAGGATCCAAGGCTTTGAGCATCAGTGGATAGGAGGGCCTACAGGAATAAAATCCTGGCCTAAGCGGCTAAACCAAGCTGTCCCTAACCATGTGCTTGTGGCGTGAAGGTATCAAGTGAAAACTTGAGACTGAGCAGTTAAAGTCGAGGTCCAAAGCAAAAAGAAGAGTGTGCTTAAGAACCCTGGACACCTCTAATTGGGGACTCTAGCAAAGCTGAGTCACAATCTGAAAAGGTTCACCCAGTTATGTATCTGTGGCATTTATATATCCGGTGGTAATACTGGAAAACAAAGTGCTTAGGGCCACGGCCAAGACTCATAAAGTAGCTGTGTTCAAGAATCAACATACTTAACTAGGAGAGTCAGTAACACTATTTAGATTCTGAGTTCCTATAGATGCCAATCATTCTGAACTTCAAGGGATAAAGTGAGATGCCAAAACTGTTCAGAAGCAGAAAACTAAAAGCCCCGCTCATCTAATTAATACTGATCTTCATAGATGTTTTTGTAATTCATTATATATTCTCTTCTTTTTTATCCTATTTGATTTTCAGTTGCTTGGGGACAAGCAACAATTTAAGTTTGGGGTTGTGATGAGCGGATAATTTATACGCTTTTTGGCATTGTTTTTAGTATGTTTTTAGTATATTTTAGTTAGTTTTTATTATGTTTTTATTAGTTTTTAAATAAAAATCACTCTTCTGGACTTTACTATGAGTTTGTGTGTTTTTTTGTGATTTCATGTATTTTCTGGCTGAAATTGAGGGACCTGAGCAAAAATCTGATTCAGAGGCTGAAAAAGGACTGCAGATGTTGTTGGATTCTGACCTCCCTGCACTCAAAGTGGATTTTCTGGAGCTACAGAGGCCCAATTGGCGTGATCTCAATTGCGTTGAAAATTAGACATCCTGGGCTTTCCGGCAATATATAATAGTCCATACTTTGCTCGAGATTTGACGGCCCAAACAGGCGTTCCAAGTCAGCTCAAGAATTCTGGCGTTTAACTCCAAAACTGGCACAAAAGCTGGAGTTAAACGCCCAAACTGGCACAAAAGCTGGCGTTTAACTCCAAGAAAAGTCTCTACACATGGAAGCTTCAATGCTCAGCCCAAGCACACACCAAGTGGGCCCGGAAGAAAATCTCTGCATTAATTACTGATTTCTGTAAACCCTAGGCTACTAGTTCTCTATAAATAGGACCTCATACTTTGAATCTTTGAGAAGTCTTATGCTATCTTAGACACATTTGGGGGCTGGCCTCACGGCCATGCCTGGATCTTGTTCTTTTGTATTCTCAACGGTGGAGTTTCTACACGCCATAGATTAAGGTGTGGAGCTCTGCTGTTCTTCATGAATTAATACAAGTACTATTGTTTTTCTATTCAACTCAAGTCTATTTCTTCTCCAAGATATTCATTCGTTCTTCAACTTGATGAATGTGATGATCCGTGACACTCATCATCATTCTCACCTATGAACATGTGCCTGACAACCACCTCTGTTCTACTAGCAATGGCTTGAATGCGTATCTCTTGGGTTTCTAATCTAAGATTGGAACCTTCGTGGTATAGGCTAGAATTATTGGCGGCCATTCCTGAGATCCGAAAAGTCTAAACCTTGTTTGTGGTATTCCGAGTAGGATCTGGGAAGGGACGACTGTGACGAGCTTCAAACTCACGATTGTGGGGCGTGTGACAGACGCAAAAGGATCAATGGATCCTATTCCGACATGATCGAGAACCGACAGTTGATTAGCCGATGTTGTGACAGAGCATCAGGACCATTTTCACTGAGAGGACGGGATGTAGCCATTGACAACGGTGATGCCCAACATAAAGCTTGCCATGGAAAGGAATATGAATGATTGGAAGAAGGCAATAGGAAAGCAGAGGTTCAAGGGGAACAAAGCATCTTCATACGCTTATCTGAAATCCACCAATGAATTACATAAGTATCTCTATCTTTATTTTATGTTTATTTTCATCACCTTAAACTCCATAACCATTTGAATCCGCCTGACTGAGATTTACAAGATGACCATAGCTTGCTTCAAGCTGACAATCTCCGTGGGATCGACCCTTACTCACGTAAGGTTTATTACTTGGACGACCCAGTGCACTTGATGGTTAGTTGTACGGAATTGTGACAAAGTGTGATTCACGTTTAAGAGCTCTAAGTCTTTGGCGCCATTGTTGATGATCACAATTTCGTGCACCAGTTAGCTTAAGATAGAATTATGTGTTAATTATGTATGGGAAAATTATGGGAACAAAAGATAATGAGGGAATGTGTCATGATGATATAATGGAAATTTGGGTACCTACTCATGTGAAACTATAAGAATCAAAAATATATATGCATTGATAAGCCATGTTTATTTTTATATTTATGTTAAAAAAAAATCCAAAAATATTCAATAATTAAATAAGGGGACAAAATTACCCCAATGTTAAGTTAAGAATTCAAAAATCAATGCATGTATGATAAAATTAAAATAAAAGTTGATACATGAGTAAGGAATGTGAAAGGGAAATTTTGGGCAGCTAGGTATGAGATTTAAGTTATATAGAATGTACATATGTGTGGGTTAAAGCTTAGGTTAATTTAAGATTCAATTTATAAAGCTTACTTAACCATATATGTATCCCTACCCTTACCTTGGCCTCATTACAACCTTGAAAAGACCTCATGATGTTTGTATTGGTATATTAATTGTTGTTGACTGGTTAGGTGAAGAACAAAAATTAGAAAGCATGATTAGAGAAGGATAGAGTGATTACCCTATACACTAGAGAGATTAGAGCATACACTACAAGATTCTTAGTGATTGGTGGAGGTTATATAGTAGGAGTTTTTGAAAACCTCCTCAACATCATTTATTTGTAGTAATTTTTAAAACTCCCCTAAATAAAAACTGTCAAATAAATTATTTTTAAAATAGCCACTCACCCAAAATTGCCAAAAGCCCACCTAAACACTCAAAGCTAATATCAAAGACGCAAAATAGGGCTAGCTTCCAGTGAGAGGGAGAGTGAACAAGCCCAACGGAGCGAAACCCTAAATTGTAGTCATAGCCGCCGTCGCCATAGCCACTGCCACCACCACAGCGATTCATCTCCTTGCCGCTAGCGCCAATGCCACCATGTGCTTCGACAATCTCTTTTCTCATTGTCTCTTCCGTCGAAGCGTCTCTTGAGGTTACGACATGGTAACTTGAGATCTCCTTCTGCGTTCTTAGTGTTGATATTTTTGCTTACTGATTTTGCGACAAAATTTGTTATAATGCAAGGAAGGAATTTGGTTCAGACACTACTGAAATTTCGGGAAAACAAATCTAATGTGTGATAACATGATCAAGTGGAGGAAGGAATTTAGTTCGGAAACTATTGTAGAGGTATTGCTTTGAATTCGTTAAATATGTCATATTATCATGATTAATTGTTAGTTTGAGTTAGGGTGTGTGTTGTTGTATAGGACTTTGATTTCAGGAAAAATAATGAAGTGATAATCCTTCTTTAAGCGTTAGACTACAGCAAAAGTTCATGTAAGCATGAAGAACTTTACCTTAAATCCTCTTTTATTTGTCATGAAAAATAGGTACTACCTGGTAACTAAAACTTGTGATTTATCTGCAGGTTCTTGGTAAGTAGTATAATACTAAATTTCTTGAAATAATCAATTCGAAGTGAATTCATGAATAGATTCAATATTATTATTGTAAGAACTAATGAGAAGGTTCTTAATTATAACAATCATCCTTTTTCACCATTTTACATGTGACATTGCATTGACTCTGTTTTTCAGGAGAGGAATGAGAGGTTGTTTTACAAGCTTCTTATTGATAATAACATGGAGGATCTGCTTCCTGTTGTTTACATTCCAACTGTTGGAGAAGCCTGTCAGAAATATGGAAGCATTTTTCGTTGACTGCAAGGTCTATGCGTCAATTTGAAAGTGAAGTATGCATCAGTTTCAAGGTGAAAATGGATGGGATTCAGAAATTGAAACAGGAAACTGAAAAGAAGGTTGGATTAGGAATGTGTGAGGTTTGCTATGGTTCACAACACCCTCGTGTGATGGTCCCCAACTTCCTCTCCCCTGAAGAATGCAAGGTTAGGTTCCCTTTTCAGATTCTCTTGTTCGCTTCTTCCCTTCAATTCCCTTCAACAAAAAGAAATCTACTATTACATTTCTTGTTCTATAAAATGCAAATAGTCGTGCTATTTAATTATCTGATCAGGTACACTAAATTAATATACACATTTTTTTTCTTTTGTTATTAGATAGAGTAGGAGATTTATTTCATAGCTAATTCATTTCATTGGTAAAAACTAACAAAAACATGTTAGTTTTGTAAATAAAGTGCACATAGTCAAACTATATACTACTTCTACTACTTAACTCTCTTACTTTTAACTTTTCTTTATCTTGTTTTAAATTTATGTAGATTTCGTGATTTGAAGCAGCTAGGTGAGTCAACTTACCACATGTGAATGAAGTAGTAAAATAGGATTCATGAGTTATATATAGAGGTTTTCCTTTCCATTAAGTTATGAGATGAGAAGTTTCTATAATGTTGATGGCTGAGTTATTAAATTAAAAATTTAAAAACCTGTTTTATTTATTTGATGTGTCTGTTGTGGTGTAATTACAGAAGCATCCAAAGTTTGCGAGATAGAGAATTGAAAGAAACACAGCAGATGAGAACAGGGCTATTGCAGTGATGGATACAGCTACCAGAATTGTGACTCTTTCCAAACACAACGACCAAAATGGAGACTCGCCTGGTTTTCTTCGCTCCACATACATACACTAGTGCCTTCTTTAATTAATTAATTACTCCTATTTAGTTAATTATTATTTTATAAATAATAACGCATTGACACTCTGCCAAAAAGTAAAATGCCAAGCCATGTGTATTTAGCAAAAGACACACACAAAAGATATTTAAATGCTGCACACAACTAATTAAAATATAGTAATACCACTATACATACGAAAGGATATGTTATATGTATGATTAGGGTATGAAACTTAATAAGATTGATTTAATTTGTATAAATATTGGTGCACATAAATAAAAAGGATTAAATAATAGTTTTTAAAGTAGTGCTTGCAGCAAGATGGGAGGTGTATATTTTGAAACAGCATACGACACGTCCATATAAACTTTACAGCCAAAAACCAGAAGGAATTATTATAGGTGGATAATAATGCAGTAATATATAGTAGTATTATATATAACAAACAAAATTGGATAATAATGCAGTAATAATCTACTATTACAAATGCACATAAAATTAAACTTCTGTATAACTTGAAGGTTTATGCTGAGAAATACGCTGAGGATCAGGTAGCATTCTTCGACGATTATGCTGAAGCCCATGCTAAGCTAAGCAACCTTGGTGAAAAATTTGATCCTCCAGAGGTTTGTTGATTTTAAGTTACCCTTACATTTATTTAAATTATATATCATGGACTTGCTTATGTGACCGACACCTGGAGATTTTGTTCTTGTTTATATAAACCTTCCTGAGAATTTCTTTTCATTTTCTGCACATACGTGGGTCCATATAATGAGTTTTTGACCAAGTTACCCAGTAAAAGTTTCCCTTGTTTGTGTTTGTCAGGGCATCGTATTAGATCCTTCTCCAAAGCCACAAGCAGAGAAGTTTGAAGCAGCAAAGTACTCAACTGGAAAGGTTCTTTTCTTGCACCGTTTATACTTATATTTTACTATTCATTTAGCTGACAGTTGTAGAAATTTGTTAGGCATCTCGTGAAAGACTAACACAAGAAAATTTCATATATATGCGCGTATTGTTCATTGTTTCAATTTTTCTGGTTTGGTGCAGGATTGAAACAGGTGTCATGTTTTCCTGTCCTAGTATCTTCTTTCAGTAATACAGCAAGAAGTATTTTCAAATCATGTGATATCCATGTAAATTCATTCCATTCCTCTGCAACGCCAGGTTCAACCAAGATCTCTTCTTTTCTCTACCGATTTATGCTCTAATCTTCTGGATCATCTCAATTCATTCTATTTCTCTAATTTTCAGGCCAATGATGGCACTGCAGGGAGCTTCTGCTCTTTGCTTTCGGTTCGAGGTACGTTTTTGCATTTTTCCCCTCAAATCACCTAACAGCTTTAGTTCTGGTTCGCTTTTGGCTTGTTGAATCTCTATTTATGGTTATTTGGCGGTGGTTTTGTGTTATAAGGTGTGAGTCAGGTGAAGGAGAAGTGGAGGGAGTATAATCAGCTGAAGAAGCTCAGGAGATTGGTGTCGTTGTTTGTTTCCCCTACCGCCAAACAAGTTGCAGTCGCCGCTGGGAACCGGATAACGGTTCTCAGTAAAGAAGATGATTATCAAGTGCCTTGCAGCATTTTCGCCGGTAATTATCTTTATTCTCCTCTAAACTATTGTGCTCTTTTGGAGTGTTTGTTGGCGGATATTATTAGTTTCTTTGATCGTGTTGTGTGATTTCAGCTTAGAAAATTTTGTTGTAGATGTATGTGATCTCTAT
This sequence comes from Arachis ipaensis, assembly GCF_059453495.1. NCBI lineage: Eukaryota > Viridiplantae > Streptophyta > Magnoliopsida > Fabales > Fabaceae > Arachis > Arachis ipaensis. Next base: position 84,970,363 of record NC_142444.1, read on the forward strand.
GTATATAAAAAATTTTATAGGTGATGGAATGTTGAGGCTTCTATAGTAATTAACAATGTTTAAGTTATGCATTGGTGATATAAGGGGAGAGGACCAAGGCATATATTTTGAGAGGTCATAGGTAATATATAACACCCAAAATCTGGGATTTGTACCATATGTAATACCATGATAGTCTTATAGAGTTTTGTTAGGAAGTGGCTAGCACCATTTAGCACTCTGCCAATATAAATTATATAATGCTATTTTTCTGTAATATATGTTGTATTTTTTACATGCAAATAATGGATGGCAGCACTCCTGAGGTTCTTCCTAAGAGATGGATGACAGTCATAAAAAAACAGATGGCAAGTTATAGAAAAATGGATGAACTCTTGCTTGTGTCTTTGAAGGATTTTATCCAAATCTTGAGTTTGTGTAGACTGTATAATGTTTCCATTAGCTTTATTTTTTAAAGAAAAACAGTAATAGTTATGTAAAACAATACTATATGGAATTATGTTTGGAACTATTGACATTGAGAATTATTTTATGTATAGTTATCTTATATTGAGAAATTGTGTTATAAAAGATTTAGTTTTTAAATTTTGATATTAAAAAATAAATTTTTAATTTGAGAATATTTAAATGAAATGAGATTAATGAATGATTTGAAATTAAAAATAAATAAATAACTACAAGGTTTGTGGAGGTTTGAAAATCTCACAAAATAGCTAATTTGTGTTAAATTAAAAAATTAATTTGTAGAGGTTTTAAACTGTCACAAAAGTGATTTAAAACTGCCACAAAAGTTCAATATAAAACCCCCACTAAGCACAAATAAAACCTCCACTGAATAGATTGTGGAGGTTTTTAAAAACCCCCCACAAAAGACCTCGTGACACCTCAAATTTTGGGAGTTTTAGAAACTCCCACAAACCATTTGGTGGGGGTTATAAACCTCCACAAATAAGAAAAAAAACCTCCACAAATAAATAAAAATCTTGTAGTGATACATACATCATCATTGAGGGTTCAATGCTTAAATTCTATGTTCCCTGCATTCATGAGCTACCTTCTTGCATTTTTATCTGTTCTTACTGTATAAGAATTGAATTAGTGGAATTTGATTTGTGATTGTCTTGAAGAGCTTATTTACTTTTGACCAAGTGGACAAAAATCATATAGTTGCATTCACATATATAGGTTGCATTACATTGCATGAGCTTTACATGTTCCTACTCATTTATTTTATCTCCTTCAACTAAGCATGAGGACATGCTAATATCTAAGTGTGGGGAGGTTGATAAACCATTATTTTATGGTTCACATTGTGTTTAATTATGTGGTTTTATCAAATCTTTACCCACTTATTCATTAAATAAGCATGCATTTATAATTCCTTCCTAAAAATACTTTATGGTTGAAAACTTGCTTCCTAGAGACTTTTAATTTTGTATTTTAATTCTCCTTTATTCCATTTGATGCCGTGATCTGTGTGTTAAGTGTTTCAGGCTTTATAGGGCATGAATGACTTGGAAATTAGAAAGGAAGCTTGCAAAAATTGAAGGAACACAAGAAACTAAGGAGATGACCAGCGAGAAGTGACGCGGGCGCATGGATCACGCGACCGCGCGACATAGAGGAAATTGCAGTGACGCGAACGCATGGCTCACGCGACCGCACGGATTGGAAAATGCACCAGTGACGCGAAGGCGTGGACGACGCGCACGCGTGGCAAGGCAAAACGCTGGATGATGCGAACGCCTGGATGACGCGATCGCGTGACGTGCGCGATCTGCAGAATCTGCAGAATTCGCTGGGGGCGATTTTGGGCCCTGTTTTGACCAATTTTCGGCCCAGAAAAGCAGATTAGAGCCAGAGAACATGCAGAGACAGAGAACAACATTTATTCCGCATAGTTTTAGTTTTAGATCTGATTTTACCTCTCCTTTAGGTTTTCTCTCTACACATTCATAGTTCTTAGTCTTTCATTTTTATTGCTTTTTGGATTGGGATATTGAGAAGAGTTATTACCTCCATCAAGACTTCGTCATTCTAGTTTGTTTCCTTACTTGTCACTTACTCTTTCATGTCCTTTATTTACTCAGAGTTACTCTTGGATTATTTCTAGAATTTATTTATAGAAGAATTATTTTTATTTTTAATTGATCCTTTTGATTATTATTTATTATGTCTTTCAGTATTTCTCTTCCTTATTTTGTGAAATTTACATTCATAATGAGCGAGTAGTTCCATAACTTAATTGGGAGATGATTGAAAGGAAACCTTGAGTTGGATTACTCAAGAGAAAAATTATAATTGGATTTATTGTTGGATCGCCCTCTAGTCATTAACACTAGTCCTTCTCAAGGGAGAGGATTAGGACTTGTGACTAGAAATAGCTTTCCAACTTGCTTGACTTTCCTCTACCTAGTAAAAGGGTAACTAAACAGAACAACCTTCAATTATCAATTAATCTTGAGAGTACTCCAACAAGAATAGGGCTTCCAACTAATCTACTCCCAGTCAAGGTTTTTATTTAAAATTACATAAATTCTCCAATTTAATTTCCTGTTTATCAACTCAAACTATTTTTGAAAACATCTGATTAATACAGTAGCACATCTTTTTGCAACTCGTTGGGAGACGACCTGGGATTCATACTCCTAGTATTTTAATTTTAATTTTAATTTTGTGACAACCCTTCTAAATTGATAAACAGATTTTTGGTTGGTTAAGGACTGTACTTGCAACGTATCTCTTATAATAATTTCTTAACTCGCCAATTTCCGCCACGTCAATGTTTCCAACCACTACACAACTCTTTCCTACTCTTAACTCCACAAAGAGCTCTAAGTTGACCATCATTTTCAATCAAACCATATTCAAGTGAGAAAGTAAAGCTTAGGGATAAGAGTTTTACCCACTTGAATGTTGTGTAGGATGATGACTTAGGAAGGCGTGGTCCTTGGTGCACGAAATTGTGATCCTTAACAACGACGCCAAAAACTTAGTGCTCGGAACGTAATTCACACACTTCGTCACAACTTCGCACAACTAACCAGCAAGTGCACTGGGTCGTCCAAGTAATAAACCTTACGTGAGTAAGGGTCGATCCCACGGAGATTGTCGGCTTGAAGCAAGCTACGGTTACCTTGAAAATCTCAGTCAGGCGGATTCAAATGGTTATAGAGTTTTAATAATTAAAAGATAAATAAAACGTAAAATGGGATAGAGATACTTATGTAAGTCATTGGTGAGAATTTCAGATAAGCGTATAGAGATGCTTTCGTTCCTCCTGAACTTCTGCTTTCCTACTGTCTTCATCCAATCATTCCCACTCCTTTCTATGGCAAGCTTTGTGTAGGGCATTACCATTGTCAATGAATACTTCCCATCCTCTCAGTGAAAATGGTCCAAGATGCGCTGTCACCGCACGGCTATTCATCTGTCGGTTCTCGATCATACTGGAATAGGATTCAGTAATCCTTTTGCGTCTGTCACTACGCCCAGCACTCGCGAGTTTGAAGCTCGTCACAGCCATCCCTTCCCGGATCCTACTCTAAATACCACAGACAAGGTTTAGACTTTCCAGAACTCAAGAATGGCCGCCAATAGTTCTAGCCTATACCACGAAGACTCTGATCTCACGATCAGAAGGCTAAGAGATACACGTTCAAGCTTGTTTGCATGTAGAACGGAAGTGTTTGTTAGGCACGCGTTCATAAGTGAGAATGATGATGAGCGTCACATAATCATCACATTCATCATGTTCTTGTGTGCGAATGAATATCTTTGAGAAGAAATAGGCTTGAATTGAATAGAAAAATAATATTAATTTGCATTACTTCATGAGGAACAGCAGAGCTCCACACCTTAATCTATGGTGTGTAGAAACTCTACCGTTGAAAATACATAAGAACAAGGTCCAGGCAAGGCCGAATGGCCAGCCTCCCTAAAGGTCTAAGATAGCATAAAACTAATCAAAGATCAGATCCAAAGATAGATGTAAATACAATAGTAAAAAGTTCTATTTATACTAAACTAGTTACTAGGGTTACAGAAATGAGTAAATGATGCAGAAATTCACTTCCGGGCCCACTTGGTGTGTGCTTGGGCTGAGCATTGAAGCTTTCACGTGTAGAGGTCCTCCTTGGAGTTGAACACCATTTTGTAACCTGTTTCTGGCGTTTAACTCTGCTTTGCAACCTGTTTCTGGCGTTTAACTCCAGAATAGGGCAGAGAACTGGCGTTCAACGCCAGTTTGCGTCATTTAAACTTGGAAAAAGTATAGACTATTATATATTTCTGGAAAGCCCTGGATGTCTACTTTCCAATGCAATTCAAAGTGCACCATTTGGACTCCTGTAGCTCCAGAAAATCTACTTTGAGTGCAGGGAGGTCAGAATCCAACAGCATCTGCAGTCCTTCTTCAACCTCTGAATCTGATTTTTGCTCAAGTCCCTCAATTTCAGCCAGAAATTATCTGAAATCACAGAAAAACACACAAACTCATAGTAAAGTCCAGAAATGTGATTTTTATTTAAAAACTAATAAAAATATACTAAAAACTAATCAAATCATACTGAAAACTATGTAAAAACAATGCCAAAAAGCGTATAAATTATCCGCTCATCACAACACCAAACTTAAATTGTTGCTTGTCCCCAAGCAACTAAAAATAAAATAGGATAAAAAGAAGAGAATATACTATAAATTCCAAAATATCAATGAAACTTAGCTCCAATCAGATGAGCAGGACTAGTAGCTTTTTGCCTCTTGAATAGTTTTGGCATCTCGCTTTATCCATTGAAATTCAGAATGATTGGCATCTATAGGAACTTAGAATTCAGATAGTGTTATTGATTCTCCTAGTTCAGTATGTTGATTCTTGAACACAACTACTTTTTGAGTCTTGGCCGTGGCCCTAAGCACTTTGTTTTCCAGTATTACCACCGGATACATAAATGCCATAGACACATAACTGGGTGAACCTTTTCAGATTGTGACTTAGCTTTGCTAAAGTCCCCAATTAGAGGTGTCCAGGGTTCTTAAGCACACTCTTTTTTTGCTTTGGACCTTGACTTTAACCGCTCAGTCTCAAGTTTTCACTTGACACCTTCACGCCACAAGCACATGATTAGGGACAGCTTGGTTTAGCCGCTTAGGCCAGGATTTTATTCCTTTAGGCCCTCCTATACACTGATGTTCAAAGCCTTGGATCCTTTTTATTACCCTTGCCTTTTGGTTTTAAGGGCTATTGGCTTTTTGCTCTTGCCTTTTGGTTTAAAGAGCTCTTGGCTTTTTCTGCTTGCTTTTTCTTTTTCTTTCTCTCTCTTTTTGTTTTCGCCATTTTTCTTTTTTCTTTTTTTTTTCGCAAGCTTTTGTATTCACTGCTTTTTCTTGCTTCAAGAATCAATTTTATGATTTTTCAGATTATCAATAACATTTCTCCTTTTTCATCATTCTTTCAAGAGTCAATATATTTAACATTCATAAACCACAATATCAAAAGACATATGCACTGTTCAAGCATTCATTCAGAAAACAAAAAGTATTGTCACCACATCAAAATAATTAAACTAGTTTCAAGGATAAATTCGAAATCCTGTACTTCTTGTTCTTTTGTTTTTAGAACAGTTTTCAATTAAGAGAGGTGATGGATTCATAGGACATTCATAACTTTAAGACATAGACACTTAGACACTAATGATCATATAGTAAAGACACAAACATAAATCAACATGAAGCATAATAAACGAAAAACAGAAAATAAGAACAAGGAGATTAAGGAATGGGTCCACCTTAGTGAGGGTGACGTCTTCCTCTTCTTGAAGAACCAATGGTGCTCTTGAGCTCCTCTATGTCTCTTCCTTGTCTTTGTTGCTCCTTTCTCATAGCTCTTTGATCTTCTCTAATCTCATGGAGGATGATGGAGTGCTCTTGGTGCTCCATCCTTAGTTGTCCCATGTTGGAGCTTAATTCTCCTAGGGAGGTGTTGATTTGCTCCCAATAGTTTTGTGGAGGAAAGTGCATCCCCTGAGGCATCTCAGGGATTTCATAGTGAGGAATTTCCTCATGCTCTTGTTGAGGTCCATGATCTCTTGTTTTGCAGTCAAATGCTCTACTACTGAGCTATGGACCCTTGAGATGAATCTCTCCATCTCCCATGACTCGGAGGTGGAAGCTTTTGTCTTCCCTTTCCTTTTTCTAGAGGTTTCTCTGGCATTAGGTGCCATAAATAGTTATGGAAAAATAAAAAGTAATGCTTTTACCACACCAAACTTAAAATGTTTGCTCGTTTTCGAGCAAAAGAAGGAAGAAGGTAGTAGAAGAAGAAGAAAATGGAGGAGATGGAGGGAGGTGAGTGGTTTGGCCATGTGTGGGTAGGTTTGGGAGGGGAGAGTGGTGAAGAGGAGATGGGGAAGAGAGAATGAGGTGATTGGTGAAGTGTATTTATAGAAGAGTATTATGGAAAGGTGTGAAGAGGAGAGAAGAAGAGGTGGGGTAGGTGGGGATCATGTGGGGTCCACAGATCCAAAGGGGCCAAGGATGTATCATCCCTGCTCCTATTAGGCGTGTAAACGCCCTTGCAGTGCAATCCTAGCGTTAAACGCCAGCTTGCTGCTTGTTTCTGGCGTTTAACGCCACTTCCATGCTCTGTTCTAGCGTTAAACGCCAGTTTGATGCTTCTTACTGGCGTTTAAATGCCAGTAAGTTCTTCCTCCAAGGTGAGCTATTTTTAAAGTTGTTTTCATTCTGTTTTTGATTTTTCAGTAGTTTTTGTGACTCCACATGATCATCAACCTAAAAAAACATAAAATAACAATAGAAAATAAATAGATATAATTAAATAACATTGGGTTGCCTCCCAACAAGCACTTCTTTAATGTCAATAGCTTGACAGTGAGCTCTCATGGAGGTCACAGATATTCAGAGCATTAATGGAACCTCCCAACACCAAACTTAGAGTTTGAATGTGGGGGTTCAACACCAAACTTAGAGTTTGGTTATGGCCTCCCAACACCAAATTTAGAGTTTGACTGTGGGGGATTTGGTTGACTCTACAGTGAGAGAAGCTTTTCATGCTTCCTCTCCATGGTTATAGAAGGAGATCCTTGAGTTTTAAACACAAGGTTGTCCTCATTCAATTGGAGGACCAACTCTCCTCTGTCCACATCAATCACAGCTCTTGCTGTGGCTAGGAAGGGTCTTCCAAGGATGATGGATTCATCCTCCTCCTTTCCAGTGTCTAGGATTACGAAATCAGCAGGGATGTAAAGGCCTTCAACCTTTACTAACACGTCCTCTACTTGTCCATAAGCCTATTTTCTTGAGTTGTCTGCCATCTCTAAAGAGATTCTGGCAGCTTACACCTCAAAGATCCCAAGTTTCTCCATTACAGAGAGTGGCATTAAGTTTATTCCTGACCCCAGGTCACACAGAGCCTTCTCAAAGGTCATGGTGCCTATGTTAGAGGGAATTAGGAATTTACCAGGATCCTGTTTCTTTTGAGGTAATTTCTGCCTATCCAATGCATTTAGTTCATTGGTGAGCAAGGGAGGTTCATCTTCCCAAGTCTCATTACCAAATAGCTTGGCATTCAGCTTCATGATTTCACCAAGGTATTTAGCAACTTGCTCTTCAGTAATGTCTTCATCCTCTTCAGAGGAAGAATACTCATCAGAGCTCATGAAGGGCAGAAGGAGGTTCAATGGAATCTCTATGGTCTCTAGATGAGCCTCAGATTCCTTTGGTTCCTCAAAGGGAAACTCCTTATTGGTCACTGAGTGTCCCAGGAGGTCTTCCTCACTAGGATTCACGTCCTCCTCCTCCTCTTTGGGTTCGGCCATACCAAGTAAGGTAATGGCCTTGCACTCTCTTTTTGGATTCTCTTCTGTATTGCTTGGGAGAGTACTAGGAGGGGTTTCAGTGACTCTTTTACTCAGCTGTCCCACGTGTGCCTCCAAATATCTAATGGAGGACCTTGTTTCATTCATGAAACTTAAAGTGGCCTTAGATAGATCAGAGACTATATTTGCTAAGCTAGATGGATTCTGCTCAGAATTCTCTGTCTGTTGCTGAGTGGATGATGGAAAAAGCTTGCTATTGCTAAACCTGTTTCTTCCACGATTATTAAAGCCTTGTTGAGGCTTTTGTTGATCCTTCCATGAGAAATTTGGATGATTTCTCCATGAGGGATTATAGGTATTCCCATAGGGTTCTCCCATGTAATTCACCTCTGCCATTGCAGGGTTCTCAAGATCATAAACTTCTTCTTAAGAAGATGCTTCTTTAGTACTGTTGGATGCAGCTTGCAATCCATTCAGACTCTGAGAAATCATATTGACTTGCTGAGTCAATATTTTATTCTGAGCCAATATGGCATTCGGAGTATCAATTTCAAGAACTCTTTTCCTCAGAGGCGTCCCATTACTCACAGGATTCCTTTCAGAAGTGTACATGAACTGGTTATTTGTAACCATGTCAATGAGTTCCTGAGCTTCTGCAGGCATTTTCTTTAGGTGAATTGGTCCATCTGCAGAATGGTCCAATGACATCTTAGATAATTCAGACAGACCATCATAGAATATATCCAGGATGGTCCATTTTGAAAGCATGTCAGAAGGACACTTTTTGGTCAGTTGCTTGTATCTCTCCCAAGCTTCATAGAGGGATTCACCTTTTTTCTGTCTGAAGGTTTGAACATCCACTCTAAGCTTACGAAGCTTTTGAGGAGGAAAGAACTTGGCTAAGAAAGCCGTGACCAGCTTATCCCAAGAGTTCAGGCTATCTTTAGGTTGAGAATCCAACCATATTCTAGCTCTGTCTCTTACAGCAAACGGGAAAAGCATAAGCTTGTAGACCTCGGAGTCAACCCCATTGGTCTTAACAGTATCACAGATCTGCAAGAATTCAGTTAAGAACTGAAAAGGATCTTCTGATGGAAGTCCATGAAACTTGCAATTCTGTTGTATCAGAGAAACTAATTGAGGCTTTAGCTCAAAATTGTTTGCTCCAATGGCAGGGATTGAGATGCTTCTTCCATGTAAAATGGAATTTGGTACAGTAAAGTCACCAAGCATCTTCCTTGCATTGTTATTATTTTCGGTCATGTCTCTTTCTTTTTCGAAAATTTCTGTCAGATTTTCTCCAGAGAGTTGTGCTTTAGCTTCCCTTAGCTTCCTCTTTTGAGTCCTTTCAAGTTCAGGATCAGATTCAACAAGAATGTTCTTATCCTTGTTCTTGCTCATATGAAAAAGAAGAGAACAGAAAAGAAAATATGGAATCCTCTATGTCACAGTATAGAGATTCCTTATATGAGTATAAGAAGAGAAGGATGGAAGAAAGAAAAGATAAGAATTCGAACACAGAGGAGAAGAGTTGGTTCGAATTTTAGTAGAAGAGAAGTGTTAGTAAATAAATAAATAATTAGAAGGAGATGGAAGAATTCGAAAATAAAAAATAAAAAAATATTTTTGTTTTTAACTTAAAATTAAAGTTAAAATTCGAAAATTGAAAAGGAAAATAAAATTAAATTGAAATTTAAGATAATTAGTCAATGAAAAAGGAATTTTGAAAAAGAGGGAAGTGATTTTCGAAAATTAGAGAGAGAGAATTAGTTAGGTAGTTTTGAAAAAGATAAGAATCAATTAAAAGATAGGATTAATTTGAAAAAGATTTGAAAATCAATTTGAAAAGATAAGAGGTTAGAAAAGATTTTGAAGTTGATTTTGAAAAAGATGTGATTGACATTTATTTTGAAAAAGATTTGAAAAAGAAATTTAAAAAGATTTGATTTTGAAAATTAAAGTTGGTTACTTGACTAACAAGAAACAAAAAGATATGATTTTAAAATTTAAAGATTGAACCTTTCTTAATAGGCAAGTAACAAACTTTAAAATTTTTTTGAATCAATCACATTAATTGTTAGCAAGGATTTTGAAAATATGAAATGGAAATAAGAAAAATATTTTGAAAATAAATTTTGAAAATTTCGAAATTATGAAAGAAAAAATGAAAAAGATTTGATTTTTGAAAAAGATTTGAAAAGGATAGAATTTTTTAAATTGAAAATTTGATTTGACTCATAAGAAACAATTAAATTTAAAAACTTTTTGACTAAATCAAACCAAATTTTCGAAAATTTATGAGAGAATAAGGGAAAGATATTTTTTTTATTTTTGAATTTTTAATAAAGAGAGAGAAAAACACAAAATTGAAACAAAACATGAAATTTATGAATCAAAACAACTAATGCATGCAAGAACACTTTGAATGTCAAGATGAACACCAAGAACTTATTTTTGAAAATTTTTAAGAAAAGAAAAACATGCAAGACACCAAACTTAGAAATTTTCAAACTTTAGACAATAACAAATTGAAAATGCATATGAGAAACAAGAAAAGACACAAAGCAAGAAAAATTAAAGATCAAACATAGAAAATCATCAAGAACAACTTGAAGATCATGAAGAACACATGTATGAATTTTCGAAGAATGCACAAATTTTAAAAACATGCAATTGACACCAAACTTAAAAATTGACACTAAACTCAAACAAGAAACATAAAAATTTTTGGTTTTTATGATTTTGTTAATTTTTTTTGGTTTTTTAGAAAACTATTTTGGGAAAAAAGAAAAAGAAGAAATTTTTTTTTGTATTATTTTCGAAAATAAGAAATAAAAAGCTTAAAAATAAAATAAAATTACCTAATTTGAGTAACAAGATGAACCGTCAGTTGTCCAAACTCGAACAATCCCCGTCAACGGTGCCAAAAACTTGGTGCACGAAATTGTGATCCTTAACAACGGCACCAAAAACTTGGTGCTCGGAACATAATTCACACACTTCGTCACAACTTCGCACAACTAACCAGCAAGTGCACTGGGTCGTCCAAGTAATAAACCTTACGTGAGTAAGGGTCGATCCCACGGAGATTGTCGGCTTGAAGCAAGCTATGGTCACCTTGTAAATCTCAGTCAAGCAGATTCAAATGGTTATAGAGTTTTAATAATTAAAAGATAAATAAAACATAAAATGGGATAGAGATACTTATGTAAGTCATTGGTGAGAATTTCAGATAAGCGTATAGAGATGCTTTCATTCCTCCTGAACCTCTGCTTTCCTGCTGTCTTCATCCAATCATTCCCACTCCTTTCTATGGCAAGCTTTGTGTAGCGCATCACCGTTGTCAATGGCTACTTTTCATCCTCTCAGTGAAAATGGTCCAAGATGCGCTGTCACCGCACGGCTATTCATCTGTCGATTCTCGATCATACTGGAATAGGATTCAGTAATCCTTTTGCGTCTGTCACTACGCCCAGCACTCGCGAGTTTGAAGCTCGTCACAGCCATCCCTTCCCGGATCCTACTCGGAATACCACAAACAAGGTTTAGACTTTCCGGACCTCAAGAATGGCCACCAATAGTTCTAGCCTATACCACGAAGACTCTGATCTCACGATCAGAAGGCTAAGAGATACACATTCAAGCTTGTTTGCATGTAGAACGGAAGTGTTTGTCAGGCACGCATTCATAAGTGAGAATGATGATGAGCGTCACATAATCATCACATTCATCATGTTCTTATGTGCGAATGAATATCTTAGACAAGAAATAGGCTTGAATTGAATAGAAATAGTACTTTGCATTACTTTATGAGGAACAGCAGAGCTCCACACCTTAATCTATGGTGTGTAGAAACTCTACCGTTGAAAATACATAAGAACAAGGTCCAGGCATGGCCGAATGGCCAACCTCCCTAAAGGTCTAAGATAGCATAAAACTAATCAAAGATCAGATCCAAAGATAGATGTAAATACAATAGTAAAAATTTCTATTTATACTAAACTAGTTACTAGGATTACAGAAATGAGTAAATGATGCAGAAATTCACTTCCAGGCCCACTTTGTGTGTGCTTGTGCAGAAATGAGTAAATGATGCAGAAAGCTTTCACGTGTAGAGGTCTTCCTTGGAGTTGAATGCTAGTTTGTAACCTATTTCTGGCGTTTAACTCTGTTTTGCAACTTGTTTCTGGCGTTTAACTCCAGAATAGGGCAGAGAGCTGGCGTTAAATGCCAGTTTGCATTGTCTAAACTCAGGCAAAGTATGGACTATTATATATTGCCGGAAAGCCCTGGATGTCTACTTTCCAACGAAATTGAGAGAGCGCCATTTGGATTCTTGTAGCTCCAGAAAATCTACTTTGAGTGTAGGGAGGTCAGAATCCAACAACATCTGCAGTCCTTCTTTAACCTCTGAATCTGATTTTTGCTCAAGTCCCTCAATTTCAGCCAGAAATTACCTGAAATCACAGAAAAACACATAAACTCATAGTAAAGTCCAGAAATGTAATTTTTATTTAAAAAATAATAAAAATATACTAAAAACTAATCAAATCATACTGAAAACTATATAAAAATAATGACAAAAAGCGTATAAATTATCCGCTCATCAATCCTAATGATCTTGCAAGCTCCACTCTCTTGTGCTCTTCCTTGACTATCTCTAACTCTTCGCAAGCTTCTTCAATTTCAACCTTTTCCCTTTTATTTCTTGGCTTGGTGTTGTCTTCAAGAACTTCATCTTGCCCAACGGGAGGTGATTCAATTTTGGATAGGAATTCACTGATGAATGAATCCATCTTTTAATCAACCTCTTCATATTCTTCAATTTTGATATACACCATGCCAAATTTTTCCTCTTGGTAGCTTTCTTCCGATTCACTCTCTTTCTCATTGCTCACCAAGGGTATGGGTGGTTGTGCACATTCTTCTATAATTTCAACTTCATGTCCAATGGGAGAGGATTCAATTGTAGATAGAAATTCCTCCATGATTGAATCCATCTCTTGATAAACCTCTTTCAAATCTCCCACTATGATATGCTTTGGAGGTTGCGCACCCTCCTCAATATCAATATCAAGCTTCTTGGAAGAGTGCTCTATGATTCTACATTCCCATGGACTTTCAACATCTCCCAAATCTTCAACCATTTCTTCCTTTTCTTCAACGGTCATAGGCTCCTCCAATTGTTCTAACACAAAGTGGCATCCCTTATCACCCACCAGGGTTTCTGGTGGACGAAATTGTGTTCCGTGTTCTTTGTACTTGTGTGAGATTAACAATATATAATTGTATTGAATCCTCATTGTGGCTCTATGTGTAGATACAACTCCGTTCAACTAACCAGCAAGTGCACTGGGTCGTCCAAGTAATACCTTACGTGAGTAAGGGTCGAATCCCACGGAGATTGTTGGTATGAAGCAAGCTATGGTCACCTTGTAAATCTCAGTCAGGCGGATATAAAATAATTATGGAGTTTTCGAATAATAAATAAAAGAATAGGGATAGAGGTACTTATGTAAATCATTGGTAGGAATTTCAGATAAGCGAATGGAGATGCTTTTCGTTCCTCTGAACCTCTGCTTTCCTACTATCTTCATCCAATCAGTCTTACTCCTTTCCATGGCTGGCTTTATGTGATACATCACCACTGTCAATGGCTACTTTCGGTCATCTCACGGGAAAATGATCCAATGCCCTGTCACGGCACGGCTAATCGTATGGAGGCATCACCCTTGTCAATGGCTTCATCTTATCCTCTCAGTGAATAATATGCTCACGCACCCTGTCACGGCATGGCTATTCATCTGTCGGTTCTCGATCATGCTGGAATAGGATTTACTATCCTTTTGCGTCTGTCACTAACGCCCTGCAATCGCGAGTTCGGAGCTCGTCACAGTCATTCAATCATTGAATCCTACTCAGAATACCACAGAAAAGGTTTAGACCTTCCGGATTCTCTTGAATTCCGCCATCATTCTAGCTTACGCCACGAAGATTCTGGTTAGGAGATCTAAGAGATATTCATTCTAGCTTAATTCATGTAGAATAGAAGTGTTTGTCAGACACGCGTTCAGAAGGGAGAAGGATGATGAGCGTCACACATAATCATCACCTTCATCACGTTCTTGGGTGCGAATGGGTATCTTAGAAGAGAAATAAGAAGAATTGAATAGAAAACAGTAGTACTTTGCATTAATCTTTGAGGAACAGCAGAGCTCCACACCTTAATCTATGGAGTGTAGAAACTCTACCGTTAAAAATACATAAGTGAAGGTCCAGGCATGGCCGTGTGGCCAGCCCCCCTGATCTAAGAATCAGACGTCCAAAGATGGTCAAAAAGACGCCTCTAATACAATAGTAAGAGGTCCTATTTATAATAAACTAGTCACTAGGGTTTACATGAGTAAGTAATTGATGCATATATCCACTTCCGGGGCCCATTTGGTGTGTGTTTGGGCTGAGCTTAAGTGTAGCACGTGCAGAGGCCATTTGTGGAGTTGAACGCCAGTTTCTGTGCCAGTTTGGGCGTTCAACTCTGGTTTTGGATCCTTTTCTGGCGCTGGACGCCAGATTTGGGCAGAAGGCTGGCGTTGAACGCCAGTTTACGTCGTCAATTCTTGGCCAAAGTATGGACTATTATATATTGCTGGAAAGCCCTGGATGTCTACTTTCCAACGCAATTGGAAGCGCGCCATTTCGAGTTCTGTAGCTCCAGAAAATCCACTTTGAGTGCAGGGAGGTCAGAATCCAACAGCATCAGCAGTCCTTTTTCAACCTCTAAATCTGATTTCTGGTCAAGTCCCTCAATTTCAGCCAGAAAATACCTGAAATCACAGAAAAACACACAAACTCATAGTAAAGTCCAGAAATGTGAATTTAACATAAAAACTTATGAAAACATCCCTAAAAGTAACTAGATCCTACTAAAAACATACTAAAAACAATGCCAAAAAGCGTATAAATTATCCGCTCATCACAACACCAAACTTAAATTGTTGCTTGTCCCCAAGCAACTAAAAATCAAATAGGATAAAAAGAAGAGAATATACTATAAATTCCAAACTATCAATGAAACAGAGCTTCAATCATATGAGCGGGACTTATAGCTTTTTGCCTCTTGAATAGTTTTGGCATCTCACTTTATCCATTGAGGTTCAGAATGATTGGTATCTATAGGAACTTTAGATTTTGAATAGTGTTATTGACTCTCCTAGTTCAGTATGATGATTCTTGAACACAGCTTCTTTATGAGTCTTGGCCGTGGCCCTAAGCACTTTGTTTTCCAGTATTACCACCGGATACATAAATGCCACAGACACATAATTGGGTGAACCTTTTCAGATTGTGACTCAGCTTTGCTAAAGTCCCCAATTAGAGGTGTCCAGGGTTCTTAAGCACACTCTTTTTTTTTGCTTTGGACCTTGAATTTAACCGCTCAGTCTCAAGTTTTCACTTGACACCTACACGCCACAAGCACATGGTTAGGGACAGCTTGGTTTAGCCACTTAGACCAGGATTTTATTCCTTTAGGCCCTCCTATCCACTGATGCTAAAAGCCTTGGGATCCTTTTTATTTGCCCTTGCCTTTTGGTTTTAAGGGTTATTGGCTTTTTCTGCTTGCTTTTTTTTTCTTTCTATATTTTTTTTTTCGCCTCTTTTTTTTTTTTTCTTTTTTCTGCAAGCTTTGTTCTTTGCTGCTTTTTCTTGCTTCAAGAATCATTTTTATGATTTTTCAGATTATCAAATAACATGTCTCCTAGTCATCATTCTTTCAAGAGCCAACATATTTAACATTCTTAAACAACAACTTCAAAAGACATATGCACTGTTCAAGCATACATTCAGAAAACAAGAAGCATTGTCACCACATCAATATAATTAAGCTAAGTTCAAGGATAAATTCGAAACTCATGTACTTCTTGTTCTTTTGAATTAAAACATTTTTCATTTAAGAGAGGTGATGGATTCATAGGACATTCATATCTTTAAGACAAAGTTACTAACTACTAATGATCATGTAATGAAGACACAAACATAGATAAGCATATAACATAGAAAATGAAAAACAGAGAAAGTAAGAACAAGGAATGAGTCCACCTTAGTGATGTCCTTGAGCTCTTCTATGTCTCTTCCTTGTCTTTGCTGCTCCTCCTTCATTGCTTTTAGATCTTCTCTGATTTCATGAAGGATGATGGAGTGCTCTTGATGTTCCACCCTTAGTTGCTTCCAATAATTGTGTGGAAGAAAATGTATCCCCTGAGGTATCTCAGGGATCTCTTGATTTGCAGTCAAATGTTCTACCACTGAGCTATAGACCCTTGATGGAAGCTTTTCTCTTCCCTTTCCTCTTTCTAGAGGCTTCTCTGGCCTTAGGTGCCATCAATGGTTATGGAAAAAACAAAAAAGCTATGCTTTTTACCACACCAAACTTAGAATGTTGCTCGCCCTCGAGCAAAAGAAGAAAGAATAGAAGAATAAGAAGAAGATATGGAGGAGATGGAGGGAGATGTGTATTCGGCCATATGGGTGGGATTGGGTGGGGAAGAGATGTTGAATTTTGAAGGAAAGTGGGTGTTTGGATGTGAGTGGTAAAGAGTTAATAGGGAAGAGTGTTTATTGGGAATAAAGGATGATTGAGAAGAGAGAAAAGAGTGAGTGAAGGTAGGTGGGGATCCTGTGGGGTCCACAGATCCTGAGGTGATCCTGTGAGGTCCACAGATCTTGAGGTGTCAAGGCATTTACATCCCTGCACCAATTTAGGCATGCAAAATGCCTTTGCACACAACTCTGGGCGTTCAGCGCCAGGTTGGTGCCCATTTTGGGCGTTCAACGCCCATTTGCTGCCATTTCTGGCGTTGAACGCCAGAACCATGCTTGTTCTGGGCGTTCAGCGCCAGGATGCTCCCATTCTGGGCGTTCAGCGCCAGAACTATGCTCTGTTCTGGCGTTTGAACGCCAGGTAGATGCTCCTCCAGGGTGTGATTTTTCTTCTGCTGTTTTTGATTCCGTTTTCAATTTTTCTATTTATTTTGTGACTCCACATGATCATGAACCTAAGAAAACATGAAAAACAATAAAAATAAGAATTAGATAAACATTGGGTTGCCTCCCAACAAGCGCTTCTTTAATGTCAATAGCTTGACAGTGGGCTCTCATGGAGCCTCACAGATGTGCAGAGCTTTGTTGAGACTCTCCAACACCAAACTTAGAGTTTGGATATGGGAGTTCAACAACAAACTTAGAGTTTGGTTGTGGCCTCCCAACACCAAACTTAGAGTTTGACTGTGGGGGCTCTGGTTGACTCTGCTTGGAGAGAAGCTTTTCAAGCTTCCTCTCTATGGTTGCAGAGGGAGATCCTTGAGTTTTGAATACAAGGGAGTTTTCATTCCATTGAAGGATTATTTCACCTCTGTCAACATCAATCACAGCTCTTGCTGTGGTCAGGAAAGGCCTTCCTAGGATGATGGATTCATCCTCTTCCTTTCCAGTATCCAGGACTATGAAATCAGCAGGGATGTAAAGGCCCTCAACCTTTACTAACACGTTCTCTACTTGTCCATAAGCCTGTCTTCTTGAGCTGTCTGCCATCTCTAGTGAGATTTTAGCAGCTTGCACCCCATAGATTCCCAGTTTCTCTATTACAGAGAGGGGCATGAGGTTTATTCCTGAACCCAGGTCACACAGAGCCTTAAAGATCATGGTTCCTATGGTACAGGGTATTATGAACTTTCCAGGATCCTGTCTCTTCTGAGGCAATGTCAGTTGATCCAGATCACTTAGTTCATTGATGAACAAGGGAGGTTCAACTTCCCAAGCATCAATGCCAAACAATTTGGCATTCAGCTTCATGATTGCACCAAGAAACTTGGTAGTTTGCTCTTCAGTAACATTCTCATTCTCTTCAGAAGAGGAATATTCATCAGAGCTCATGAAGGGCATAAGGAGGTTCAATGGGATCTCTATGGTTTCTAAATAGGCCTCAGAGTCCTTTGGTTCCTCAGAGGGAAGCTCCTTATTAATCACTGGACGTCCCATGAGGTCTTCCTCCTTGGGATTCACGTCCTCTCCTCTCCTCACAGGTTCGGCCATGGCGCTTATGTCAATGGCCTTGCACTCTCCTTTTGGATTTTCTTCTGTATTGCTTGGGAGAGTACTAGGAGGGATTTCAGTGATCCTTTTACTCAGCTGGCCCACTTGTGCTTCCAGATTTCTAATGGAAGACCTTGTTTCATTCATGAAACTTACAGTGGCCTTAGATAGATCAGAGACTAGATTTGCTAAATTAGAAGCATTTTGTTCAGAGTTCTTTGTCTGTTGCTGAGTTGATGATGGAAAAGGCTTGCTATTGCTAAACCTGTTTCTTCCACCATTATTAAAGCCTTGTTGGGGCTTTTGCTCCTTCCATGAGAAATTTGGATGATTTCTCCATGTTGAGTTATAGGTGTTTCCATAAGGTTCACCTAAGTAATTTACCTCTGCTATTGCAGGGTTCTCAGGATCATAGGCTTCTTCTTCAGAAGATGCCTCTTGAGTACTATTGGATGCAGCTTGCATTCCATGTAGACTCTGAGAGATCATATTGACTTGCTGAGTCAATATTTTGTTCTGAGCCAATATGGCATTCAGAGTATCAACTTCAAGAACTCCCTTCTTCATAGGCGTCCCATTATTCACAGGATTCCTTTCAGAAGTGTACATGAACTGGTTATTAGCAACCATGTTAATGAGTTCTTGAGCTTCTGCAGGCGTTTTCTTTAGGTGAATGGATCCACCTACAGAAGTGTCCAGTGACATCTTTGATAGCTCAGATAAACCATCATAGAATATATCCAGGATGGTCCATTCTGAAAGCATGTCAGAAGGACACTTTTTGGTCAACTGTTTGTATCTTTCCCAAGCTTCATAGAGAGATTCACCTTCTTTTTGTCTGAAGGTTTGAACATCAGCTCTAAGCTTGCTCAGCTTTTGAGGAGGGAAGTACTTGGCTAAGAAAGCCGTGACCAGCTTATCCCAAGAGTTCAGGCTGTCTTTGGGTTGAGAATCCAACCATAATCTAGCTCTGTCTCTTACAGCAAAAGGGAAAAGCATGAGCCTGTAGACTTCAGGATCTACTCCATTAGTCTTAATAGTATCACATATCTGCAAGAATTCAGTTAAGAACTGAAAAGGATCTTCAGATGGAAGTCCATGAAAATTGCAGTTCTGCTGCATCAGAGAAACTAATTGAGGTTTCAGCTCAAAGTTGTTTACTCCAATGGCAGGAATGGAGATGCTTCTTCCATGTAAATTGGAATTAGGTGCAGTAAAGTCACCAAGCATCTTCCTTACATTATTATTATTTTCGGCTGCCATCTCCTTCTCCTGTTCGAAAATTTCTGAAAGGTTATCTCTGGATTGTTGTATTTTGGCTTCTCTTAATTTTCTCTTCAGAGTCCTTTCAGGTTCTGGATCTGCTTCCACAAGAATGTTCTTATCCTTGCTCCTGCTCATATGACAAAGAAGAAGGCACAGAAAAATAATAATAATAATGGAGATCCTTTATACCACAGTATAGGGATTCCTGTGTGAGTGGAAGAAGAGGGGGAAACAAAGAATGTAATATAATGGAAGAAACACAACTGTGAGGATGGAAGAGAGGTGAGATGAGATGTTAGGATATGAATGAATAAATAGAGTAAGATGGGGGAGGGAAAATTTTCGAAAATATTTTTGAAAAAGAGTTAGTGATTTTCGAAAATGGTTTTTGAAAAATGTTAGTAATTTTCGAAAATTTTTGAAATCAAAAATAAAAATTAAAAATAATTAGTTAATTAAAAAGAAGTTTTTGAAAAAGAGAGAAGATATTTTCGAAAATTAGAGAGAGAGAGTTAGTTAGGTAGTTTTGAAAAAGTTAAGAAACAAACAAAAAGTTAGTTAGTTAGTTGAAACAAATTTTGAAAAGGTAACAAGTTAGGAAGTTAGAAAAGATATTTTGAAAAGATATTTTTGAAAAAGATAAGATAAGAGGATATTTTTAAAAAGATATGATAGAAATTAGTTTTGAAAAAGATTTGATTTTTAAAATCACAATTAATGACTTGATTCACAAGAAATCACAAGATATGATTCTAGAACTCAAAGTTTGAATCTTTCTTAACAAGCAAGTAACAAACTTCAAATTTTTGAATCAAAACATTAATTGATTATGTTATTTTCAAAAATTTGATATAAAAATAAGAAAAAGATTTTTGAAAAATATTTTTGAAATTTTCAAAAATAACTAAGAATTTTGAAAAAGATTTGATTTTGAAAAAGATTTTGAAAAAGATAAGATTTTCAAATTGAAAATTTGATTTGACTCATGAGAAACAATTTGATTTTTAAAATTTTTTGAAAAAGTCAACTCAATTTTCGAATTTGATGAGAGAAAAAGGGAAAGATATTTTTTTAATTTTTGAATTTTTATGATGAGAGACAAAAACACTAAAAAGATGCAATGCATGAAATTTTTAGATCAAAACATGTGATGCATGCAAGAATGCTATGAATGTCAAGATGAACACCAAGAACACTATGAATGTCAAGATGAACATCATAGACACAATTTTGAAAAATTTTTTATGCAAAGAAAACATGCAAGACACCAAACTTAGAATTCTTTAATGCTTAGGCACTAAGAATTCAAAAATGCATATGATAAACATGAAAAGACACAAAACAAAGAATCATCAAGATCATACAAGAAGACTTACCAAGAACAACTTGAAGATCATGAAGAACACTATGAATGCATGATATTTTCGAAAAATGCAAGATGCATATGCAAGTGACACCAAACTTATGATATGACTCAAGACTCAAACAAGAAACAGAAAATATTTTTGATTTTTATGATTTTCTAATTTTTTTTGGATTTTTTTTTTCGAAAATAATATGAAAAAGAAAAAATAAGGATTCCAAAATTTTTAATATGAATTCCAGGAATCTTGCCATGTTAGTCTAAAGCTTCAGTCCAGGAATTAGACATGGCTCACTAGCCAGCCAAGCTTTCAAAGAAAGCTTCAGTCCAAAACACTAGACATGGCCAATGGCCAGCCAAGCTTCAGCAGGTGATCATGGATCAGCAGCGGGTGGATGAGTAACAACTAATTTGCTCTTGATAACAAATTGCAAGCCTCAGTCCAAATGAATTTAGACATGGCTTTACAGCCAGCCAGGCTTCACATGCTTCATGAAACACTAGAATTCATTCTTAAAAATTTTGAATAAAATTTTTGAAAACATTTTTATTTATTTAAATTTTTTTTTTCGAAAACAGATGAGAGATTTTTGAAAATATTTTTGAAAGATTTTTGAAAACAAAATGAAAAGAAAATTACCTAATCTGAGCAACAAGATGAGCCGTCAGTTGTCCAAACTCAAACAATCCCCGACAACGGCGCCAAAAACTTGTGCTGTTGCCGGATCAAAAGGGAATCTGGCACTGATGTTACCGGACCAAAAGCTTGCCGAAAACTTAAACAATCCCCGGCAACGGCGCCAAAAACTTGGTGGACGAAGTTTTGTTCCATGTTCTTTGTACTTGTGTGAGATTAACAATATATAATTGTATTGAATCCTCATTGTGGCTCTATGTGTGGACACAACTCCGTTCAACTAACCAGCAAGTGCACTGGGTCGTCCAAGTAATACCTTACGTGAGTAAGGGTCGAATCCCACGGAGATTGTTGGTATGAAGCAAGCTATGGTCACCTTGTAAATCTCAGTCAGGCGGATATAAAATAATTATGGAGTTTTCGAATAATAAATAAAAGAATAGGGATAGAGGTACTTATGTAAATCATTGGTAGGAATTTCAGATAAGCGAATGGAGATGCTTTTCGTTCCTCTGAACCTCTGCTTTCCTACTATCTTCATCCAATCAGTCTTACTCCTTTCCATGGCTGGCTTTATGTGATACATCACCACTGTCAATGGCTACTTTCGGTCATCTCACGGGAAAATGATCTAATGCCCTGTCACGGCACGGCTAATCGTCTGGAGGCATCACCCTTGTCAATGGCTTCATCTTATCCTCTCAGTGAATAATATGCTCACGCACCCTGTCACGGCACGGCTATTCATCTGTCGGTTCTCGATCATGCTGGAATAGGATTTACTATCCTTTTGCGTCTGTCACTAACGCCCTGCAATCGCGAGTTCGGAGCTCGTCATAGTCATTCAATCATTGAATCCTACTCGGAATACCACAGACAAGGTTTAGACCTTCCGGATTCTCTTGAATGCCGCCATCATTCTAGCTTACGCCACGAAGATTCTGGTTAGGAGATCTAAGAGATATTCATTCTAGCTTAATTCATGTAGAACAGAAGTGTTTGTCAGACACGCGTTCATAAGGGAGAAGGATGATGAGCGTCACACATAATCATCACCTTCATCACGTTCTTGGGTGCGAATGGGTATCTTAGAAGAGAAATAAGAAGAATTGAATAGAAAACAGTAGTACTTTGCATTAATCTTTGAGGAACAGCAGAGCTCCACACCTTAATCTATGGAGTGTAGAAACTCTACCGTTAAAAATACATAAGTGAAGGTCCAGGCATGGCCGTGTGGCCAGCCCCCCTGATCTAAGAACCAGACGTCCAAAGATGGTCAAAAAGACGCCTCTAATACAATAGTAAGAGGTCCTATTTATAATAAACTAGTCACTAGGGTTTACATGAGTAAGTAATTGATGCATAAATCCACTTCCGGGGCCCACTTGGTGTGTGTTTGGGCTGAGCTTAAGTGTAGCACGTGCAGAGGCCATTTGTGGAGTTGAACGCCAGTTTCTGTGCCAGTTTGGGCGTTCAACTCTGGTTTTGGATCCTTTTCTGGCGCTGGACGCCAGATTTGGGCAGAAGGCTGGCGTTGAACGCCAGTTTACATCGTCCATTCTTGGCCAAAGTATGGACTATTATATATTGCTGGAAAGCCCTGAATGTCTACTTTCCAACGCAATTGGAAGCGCGCCATTTCGAGTTCTGTAGCTCCAGAAAATCCACTTTGAGTGCAGGGAGGTCAGAATCCAACAGCATCAGCAGTCCTTTTTCAACCTCTGAATCTGATTTCTGCTCAAGCCCCTCAATTTCAGCCAGAAAATACCTGAAATCACAGAAAAACACACAAACTCATAGTAAAGTCCAGAAATGTGAATTTAACATAAAAACTTATGAAAACATCCCTAAAAGTAACTAGATCCTACTAAAAACATACTAAAAACAATGCCAAAAAGCGTATAAATTATCCGCTCATCAGTTTCCAATCTCTCCTTCATGCTATGATCTTTAATTGATTCTTCACATGGGGTTATGGAAGCACCTTTAGTGTTCAAGTATTGGTAGGCTAAAGTATGCACTACCTTGGTCAAGTTAGTAACAAACTCTAGGGTATTTCTTTGCATATCCGCTTGGCCTTGAAGTATCAAGGTGAGAGAATCATCTATTGGGGCTTGGGATGGATAGGAGGGTTCATATTTTTGGAGAGAGGGTTCATAGTAGGAAGGTGGTTCTTCTTGGTAAGGGTATGGAGATGGTGTGCATTGAGGTGATTCATGGTAGTAATCTTGATAGGGTTGTGGTGGTTCTAAAGGTTCTTGCTTATAATGGTCATGAGAATATGGTATGGGTGATTGGTCATATGATGGATATGGATCATAAGAAGGTGCTTGTCAAAAATGGGCTTGTGAGCATGGTTGATAGTCATGTTGAAGATATGGTTCATACGCATATGGTGGTGGTACTTGATTATCACAAAAAGAGTCACCATAGCCATCAAATTGATATGCATTAGGATGGTGGTTATACCTATAAGTGTCCGGAGGTTGTTGCCAATAGGAGTGATCAATTCCTTGAGGCTCCTCCCATCTTGAAGTGTTCCACCCTTGGTATATGTTGTCATTAAAGTCCACATTTCCTACAACATAGTGAGAACCAAACTCATAGCAAAAGTGAGAATTCATGGTGACAAGAGAAAATATAAAATAAAAACTAACTAGAAATAACGAAACAAAATCCTACAAATAGCAAAGCTATGTACAATATTCACATATATACAATAACCAATAACATAACACCATTGCAACTCCTCGGCAACGGCACCATTTTGATGATTATACTTTTGTGTGGTTTAGAATTCACAATTGAAAGCTCGTTGTAATATAGTTTCTAAACCAAACAATAGTCCTTTCATACAAAAACTTGTTTATCACTAGTATAAACCCCTAAATCTATAAACCGAAGTATTGAACCTTGGGTCGTTCTCCCTAGGAATTACAATAAAGTGTTCTTATTATTGGTTATGAGTTATATTTAAGGTTTTGAGATTTTAGACAAGAAATGTAAATGGCAATGAAAATAAACTAACAACTATGAAAAGCTCTTGGCAAGGTTATGAGAACTAGAAGTCATATCCTAGTTATCCTCCTCAATTGTGATCATAAATTTTCCATTGCTACCACTTAGTTAACCTCTAACCATGGAAGAAAGTCAAGAGGATGAATTAACTTGATTCCACAAGTCCTAGCTAACTCCCAAGGGAAAGACTAGCTTTAGTGGTATCCAAATCAATTTGCAACTTCTAATTATCAATCGACAAAGGAATTAGATAACTCAAGCGTCACTAATTACTCTACCAAAGCCAAAAGGTACAAAATCTACACTAAAGTCCAA
Organism: Arachis ipaensis; assembly: GCF_059453495.1. Taxonomy (NCBI): domain Eukaryota; kingdom Viridiplantae; phylum Streptophyta; class Magnoliopsida; order Fabales; family Fabaceae; genus Arachis; species Arachis ipaensis. Next base: position 84,994,886 of record NC_142444.1, read on the forward strand.
CCAAGCATTTCATCAAACACTTGGAAGGCATAGAAGGGAAGCAAGGTAAATTGATAACAATAATAAAATCTAACAACTACTTATTGCAAGGAATTAATAACAACAATAAAAAATATACGATCTACATGAATTACCTCAAATTGCATTAAAAGAAAATAGAATGAACAAGAGTAGATCTACAAACAAAATAGAAGAAAGTAATAACAACAATAGAAAAGTGATGAATGTAACAACATAGAATTGATAGGTAGAAGAAGAAGAAAGCATGAATTGAAACCTAGATCTAAATTATTAAACTAAACCTAATCCTAATTCTAATCCTAGAGAGAAGTGAGAGCTTCTCTCTCTAAAACTAAGACTAAAACTAGCCTAATGTGTGTTAGTATCTAAAGTATGTTAATTCTCCTTCAATCCATGGCTTAAATAGTATCAGAAATGAGTTGGATTGGGCCCACAAGGCTTTAGAATTCACTGGCCACGAGTTGCATTAAGTAAATTATGTGGCACCATCGATGTGTACGTGTACTATGCGCATGCACGTCCCTATCTGCGATGTAACTATGGCAAATATTATATCATTTTGAAGCCCCGGATGTTAGCTTTCCAACACAACTAAAACCGTATCATTTGGACCTCTGTAGATCAAGTTATGATCGATTAAGTACGAAGAGGTCGGCTTGACAGCTTTTGCGATTCCTTCATTTCTTCATGAGTTCTCCATTTTTACATGTTTTTCGTTCATTCCCTTGATCCAATATTTGCCTCCTAAATCTAAAATCACTTAACAAACATATCAAGGCATCTAATGGAATCAAAGTTAAATCAAGATTAAACAATTAAGGTCCTAAAAAGCATGTTTTCACTCTTAAGCACAATTAAAGGAGAATTTACAAAACCATGCTATTTCATTGAATAAATGTGGGTAAAAGGTGATAAAGTCCCTTAAAACTCAACACAAGATAAACCCTACAAATATTTAGGGTTTATCTTGTGTTGAATTTAGAGGGTTTTATCATCTTTTCCCACATTTATCCAATGAAATAGCATGGTTTTATAACTTCTCCTTTAATTGTGCTTAAGAGTGAAAACATGCTTTTGAGGTCTTGAAATAGCTAAATTTAATTCACCTTGATTTCATTAGATGCCTTGATATGTTTGTTAAGTGATTTTAGATTTAGGAGGTAAGGATTGGATCAAGGGAATGAAGGAAAAGCATGTAAAAATGGAGAACTCATGAAGAAATGAAGGAATCGCAAAAGCTGTCAAGCCGACCTCTTCGCACTCAATCGACCATAACTTGAGCTAAAGAAGCACAAATGATGCAGTTCTAGTTGCGTTGAAAATCTAATATCCGGGGCTTCGAAATGATATAAGATTTTCCATATTTGCATCACGTTTAGGGGGGCTCGCACGCGCCGATTTGCACATGAATCATGAAAAGCAAATTAGTGGCCAGCGAATTCTAAAGCCTTGTGGGCCCAATCCAACTCATTTCTAATGCTATTTAACCCAAGGATTGAAGAGGAATGAGACATCTAGTCATTATTTTAGTTTTATTATGCTTTAGTTAGTTTTAGAGAGAGAAGCTCTCACTTCTCTCTAGAATTAGGATTAGGTTTTAGATCTAGATCTACTTCTTCTTCTTCTCTTCTAATTTTCCTTTTCTTTTCTTAATTGTTCTCTTGTAGTTGTAGAATTCTTCTTCTCTTGTAATTCCTTTGTATTATTAGTTGTAGTTTATGAACTTTCTTTTGTAGATCTACATTTCTTCTTCAATGCAATTGGTAAGTTCTTTGTTGTTTCATGATTGTTTTCCTTTTTTATTGTTTATCCCTTGCTATTCTAGTTATCTCTCTCTAATTCTTGCAATTCATGTTGTTTACTTTTATTGCCTTCTATGTGTTTGTTAAAATGCTTCTTCTAGTTATGAGTTTATTTTTCTATTGTTTTGCCTTTCTATTGTTAATCTCTTACTTTGTAGTTGTTGATTCCTTTAATTCTTGTAATTTACTATGCTTTTCTTTTGTGCCTTCCAAGTGTTTGATGAAATACTTGGTTGGATTTGAGAGTAGATTTTAGTGCTCTTGGCTTGGGAAGGTAACTTAGGAACTCTTGAGTTACTAATGTCTAAGTGATTGACGATTGGGAGCCATTAACTCTAGATCTCACTAATTGATTTGGTGGAGAACTAGGACTTATGGACTTGGATTGACATAGCTCATTTGACTTTCCTTTATTAGTTAGAGGATGACTTAATGGGATTGATCCTTGCCAATTCTCATGTTGTGGTTAGTGATTAGGATAGAGATCCTTGACCACCAAACCTTGCCAAGACCTTTCTAGTTATTAGTTTATTTCCTTTACGATTTACTTTTCTTGTTTCTTATCAAAAACCCCAAAACATACCTCATAACCAATAACAAGAACACTTTATTGTAATTCCTAGGGAGAACGACCCGAGGTTTAATACTTCGGTTTATAAATTTAGGGGTTTATTACTTGTGACAAACACAATTTTTGTATGAAAGGACAATTGTTGGTTTAGAAACTATATTGCAACGAGATTTCATTTGAGAATTCTAAACCACACAAAATTCCACTCATCAAAATGGTGCCGTTGCTGGAGAATTGCAATGGTGTTGTGTTATTGGTTATTGTATATATGTAAATATTGTGAATAGCTTGATTTTTGGATTGTTTGTGAGTCTTTGCTAGTTTAGGACTTGGTTTCATCATTTTTCTATTAGCTCTTGAATTTTATTTTCTCTTTTCACTATGAATTCTCACTTTGGCTATGAGTGTGATTACAATTATGTTGTAGGAAATGAGGGCCACAATGAGGATGTATATCAAGGATGGGACAATCAAAGGTGGGAGGAGCCATATGCATATGATCAATCTTCATGGCAACAACCTCTACTAATGCACTATGAACAAGAGCCATTCTATGATGTATACCAATCCAATGGCTATGGTGAGTCTGACGTGGCAGAAATTGGCGAGTCAAGAATTGTTATAAGATATGCGTTGCAAGTATAGTTCTTAACCAACCAGAATTCCGCTTATCAATTTAGAAGGGTGTCACAAAATTAAAATTAAAATACTGGGAGTATGAATCTCAGGTCGTCTCCCAACGAGTTGCAGAAAGGTGTGCTATTTTATTAATCAGATGTTTTCAAAATGGTTTGAGTTGAATAAACAGGAAATTAAATTAGAGAAATTGAATAATTTAAATAAAAGCCTTGACTGGGAGTAGATTAGTTGGAAGCCCTATTCTTGTTGAAGTACTCTCAAGATTAATTGATAATTGTAGGTTGTCCTATTTAGTTATCCCTTACTAGGTAAGGGAAAGTCAAACAAGTTGGAATGCTACTTCTATTCACAAGTTCCAACCCACTCAATTAAAAGGGATTGGTGTCAGTGACTAGAGGGCAATCCAACAATAAACCCAATTACATTTTTTCTTTTGAGCATTCCAACTCAAGGGTTCCTTTCAATCAACTCCCCATCAAGTTAGGGAACTACTCGCTCATTGTGAATGTAGGATTCATAACATAGGAAAGGGAATTAAAGAAAGACATGATAAATAAAAATCAAAGAAATCAATTAGAAATAAAAGTAATTCTTGTATTAATAAATTCTAAAATAATCCAATAGTAAAATTGAGTAAATTAAAGGGCATGGAAGAGTAGAGCCAAGTAAAGAAAACGAACTAGAATGACGAAGTCTTGATGAGGTAATAACTCTTCTCAATATCCCAGTGAATTCTGCAGATTATGCAGATTGCGCACGTCACGCGATCGCATCATTCATGCGGCCGCGTCATTTGGCGTTTTGCGCTGCCATGCGAGCGCGTCATCCACGCCTCCGCGTCACTTGTGCTATTCCAATCCGCGCGGTTGTGTGAGCCATGTGGCCGCGTCACTACAATTTCCTCTCTTTTGCGCGGTCGCACGAGCCATGCGGCCGCGTCACTTCTCGCTGGTCATCTCTTCAATTTCTTGTGTTCCTTCCATTTTTGCAAGTTTCCTTTCCAATCTCCAATTCATTCATGCCCTATAAAGCCTGAAACACTTAACACACAGATCACGGCATCGAATGGAATAAAGGAGAATTAAAATACGTAATTAAAAGTCTCTAGGAAGCAAGTTTTCAATCATGTAATAATTTTAGGAAGGAAATATAAATGCATGCTAATCATATGAATAAGTAGGTAAAGATCATGATAAAACCACACAATTAAACACATTATAAACCATAAAATAGTGGTTTATCAACCTCCCCACACTTAAACATTAGCATGTCCTCATGCTTAGTTGAAGGAGATAAAATAAATGAGTAGGAACATGTAAAACTCATGCAATGCAATGCATCCTATATATGTGAATGCAACTATATGATTCTTGTCCACTTGATCAATAGTAAATAAGCTCTTCAAAATAATTACAAATCAAATTCCACTAATTCAATTCTTATACAGTAAGAACAGATAAAAATGCAAGAAGGTAGCTCATGAAAGCAGGGAACATAGAATTTTAAGCATTGAACCCTCACTGATGATGTATGTACGCTCTAATCTCTCTAGTGTATAGGGCAATCACTCTATCCTTCTCTAATCATGCTCTCTAATTTTTGTTCTTCTCCTAACCAATCAACAACATTTAATATACCAATGCAAATATCATGAGGTCTTTTCAAGGTTGTAATGGGGCTAAGGTAATGGTAAGGATACATATGTGGCTAAGTAAGCTTATAAACTGAATCTTTAATTAACCCAAGCATTAACATAACCTATATATATTCTATATAACTTTAGAATTCATACCTAGCTACCCAGAATTTCCCTTTCACATTCCATACTCGTGTATCAACTTTTTATTTTAATTTTATCATACATGCATTGATCTTTGAATTCTTAACTTTAGCATTGGGGTAATTTTGTCCCCTTATTTATTTATTGAATATTTTTAATTTTTTTTTCATAAACATAAAAATAAACATAGCTTATCAATGCACATAGATTTTTTTTTTAATTCTTATAGTTTCACATGAGTAGGTATCCAAATTCCCATGATATTATCATGACACATTCCCTTATTATCTTTTGTTCCCACAATTTCCCATACTTAATTAGCACACACAATTCTATCTTAAGCTAACCAAAGATTCAATTTGGGATAGATAATTATTTTTTCGCTTAAGGCTAGTAATGTGGTAAAATATAGAACAAATGGGATTTAAAGGCTCAAAGTGGCTAACAAAGGTAATTGAGAGGGTAGGTTTAATTTGGATAAGTGAGTTTAAACAAATAATGGCCTCAATCATATGCAAGCATACAAATATAATAAACATTGGACATATAGGATGAAACAAAATATAGATTACAATCATAGAGAAGTAAACACACAAGATTAAAATAATTATGGTTAAATAATGTAACCATGCATAAAAGCTCAAATCTCACAGGTTGTGTGTTCTTTAGCATAAAAAAAATTCATGTTCCAAATACAACTTTAAGCAAATTTAACATAAAAGTTTTAATTAAAGTTAGTGAAATTTTGTTCCAAGAATAGGGTCTTAGAGGAAAACTTATTGTCTTTTCAATCAAGTAGAACATGCATACAACTAACCTATTACTATGCAATTTGTCCTATTCTACAAAAGAAAAACTAACTAAATATCCTAATTTATTGGTGTTTAGGGAAGAAAAATTACCTCCGGAAGTCAGGTACTGACCAACCTCCCCACACTTAAGGCTTTGCACCGTCTTCGGTGCCATCTGTCAGGAACAAAGGTGGGATGGTAGCAGTATCTCCACAGTCGGGACCATCATGGCTTCCTGTGCTGGTAAAGGAAGTGGAGTCCGGGGTGTCTGAGTCCTTGAATTTTCCCATAATCAGCTCCTTGAGGTATGTGAATCGGCGCTTGCTATGGCGCTCTCTCATCTTAGCTTTGTGTTCCTGCCGATCCAACCTTTCGAGTATCCGATGGAGCAGTTAGTCTGTTGTAGGTGCTTGTGGTGTTGAAGAAGGAATATCTTCAACTGGTTCAGTAGGAAGGCTTGTGGCGGCTGGTGGAGGTCTGATGTATTTTCCGTTAGGGACATACTGATCATCCCGTGGGAGCATGGCTTTGTTGTCTCCAGCTCTGTAGGAAATTTTGGCTACTGAGACAAGATCTGAGACCAAGGCGGGAAAAGGTAAGTTGCCTGCAATTTGTACGTGTCCCATGGCATTCCGGATGTGTCTTGGTAGGTTCAGAGGTTGGTCTGTAAGGATGCACCATAGTAGAACGGCCATGTCCGCAGTGAAGGAGGACTCGTGAGTGCTCGGAAAGACATAATGGGACATGATCTGTGCCCATACGCGAGCCTCCAAGATAAGTGCTGAAGCCGATATTCTCTTAGGGTGGGTACGATGGTATCCGTAGATCTAACGGCTGCCAGGTAGTGTGATAACTCTGAGAACGGCGTCCCAGTCAAATTGGTACATCTGGCGCTTGAGTGCGGCTTCTTGAAAGGCATCCAATCCTTCTGGAACAGGGGGAAGACCTAGAGCTTTTTCAATGGCCTCTTCTGTAATGGGGACTTGCTTCTGACGGACAAAGACAGACTGCAGGGTTGGCAGGTGGAAGTTGGAGTAGAACTCGACTACCCAAGAAAGATTGACCTGCCTCAGCTGTCTCTGTAGGAAACCCCATTGTCTTTGTGCAATTTATGGCTCAACAAAGGTAGCAATATGGTTCGGGAGGAGAAGAAGGTATTCGTTGTTGTAACTCCTTTCTGCCAGGATGGGGAATATCTGCTCACAGTAGCAATTGGGAAATCGCGCAGTGTCCTTTGCTGGGAAGGCTTTTTCTTTATCATCAACCTTTATAATTCTCTTAGTTCTTTTTGTTGAGGGTTTAACCGCAGTTGAAGAGGGCTCTGCCACTAATGCTTTTTTGTTCCTCTTCTTGCTGGTGGTTTGGGAGTAGCTTTCTCTTTTCCTTTCTTGGTGGCCATCCTGAAAAAGGAAAAAAAAAAGAAAGTAACGTAAATTCAAAGAGATAGAGCAAGGAAGAGGGTTGTATAAGTGATAAACAATGCATGGTAAAGAGGATGTTGTGAACACATGGTCATGACTACATGTGAAAAGTTCATCAATGGAAATATAGCAAGTGCATTGGAGGATAATTAAATGCAAGGGGTTTATTGGCATGCAGGCAAAGGCATGAGTAGCATAGATTAAGCATTTTATTAGTTGAATGTGTTATCACTCGTAACAAACTAGCCATCACGTTTGTATTGACAATTAAATTCAATTAATACAATAGTAAAGGGAATTTGTGAAAAGCAAGCATTGAATATTAGAGTAGAATAACGTAGAAAAGTGCATAATGCCATATGGGCGTTTTCACAAACACATTGCATGCATGGTAAATAAGGTATAGAAAGTATTAAAGTGAACATGCAAGCAACCCTTTTAAAAAGGTATATAATTGCCAAACAATTTTACAACAATCCACAAGCATATAATGAGAAATAATGACTCAAATAAATTTCCAACACCAAGTAAAAAGGAAAAAGAAAGAAGAAAAAAATATGGATAATGAAAGTAAAAAGAAAAGAAAAGAAGATAACATATAAAAATAAGAAGAATAATAGAAAAGTAAGGGGGGAAGAAGAAAAAAAAACCTTGTTAATGGGGGTGAGAGAGAGAGAGAGAGAGTAGAAAGTGAGAAAGAAGGAAGGAAGAAATAAAGAGGGAAAAGAGAAAATAGGATTTGGGGAAAAGAAAGATAAGATAATTGGCAAATCAGGGAAGCTGTGCGGCGCAAGGGACGTGGTCGCGTGGGGCACGCGGTCAAACGACTTGCACTTAAACTAATGGACGCGGTCGCGTCGGTCACGCGGTCGTGTGACCCGTTTTATGCTACTGGCGCGAGGGCAGCCTCGCACTTGCACAACTCTCTGTTCAAAGTCTTATTCCACCAAATGTTAGGTGACGCGATCGCGTGGGGCATGCGATCGCGTGAGTGGCCATTAGAAGGATATGACGCAGACGCGTGAGCCATGAGTCTGCGTGGGAAGAATTGTACTGACTCATCTATCTAATACTCTAGATAATCCATCTAAGCAAAGGCTAAAGGAATCACTATATACACTAAAATCATCCATAAAAACTTCCATACAGTCCTCAATAAGATCAGAGAAAAGACTCATCATGCACCTTTAGAAGGTAGCTGTGCATTGCACAAGCCAAATGGCATTCTCTTGTAAGCATAAGTCCCAAAAGGACATGTAAAAGTGGTCTTTTCCTGATCCTCAGGAGCTATATGAATCTAGAAATAACCTGTGTAACCATCTAAAAAACAATAATGTGATTTACCTGACAGGCGATCCAGCATTTGATCAATGAATGGAAGAGGATAGTGATCCTTACGAGTGGCCTGGTTGAGGCGTCTGTAGTCAATGCAGATCCTCCAAGCGTTTTGAACTCTGGTTGCCATGAGATCTCCATGCTCATTCTTCACTGTAGTGACTCCAGACTTCTTAGGCACCACTTGTACTGGGCTTACCCATTCACTGTCTGAAATTGGGTAGATGATATCTCCCTCCAGTAGTCTGGTCACTTCCTTCTTGACAACCTCTAAGATAGTGGGGTTCAGTCTTCTCTGGGGTTGACGGACAGGTCTTGCTCCCTCTTCTAAAAATATCCTATGGTCATAGACTTGAGGGTTGATGCCTACTATGTCTGCCAAACTCCAACCAATTGCCTTCTTGTGCCTTCTCAGCACACTAAGTAACTGCTCTTCCTGTTGAGAAGTGAGTTCCCTTGCAATGATAACTGGAAACTTCTGCTCGTCTTCAAGGTAAGCATATTTGAGGTGTGGAGGAAGAGGTTTTAATTCTAACTTCTGATCATGGTCAGGCTCTGGGTTGTCTAGAGCTGGTAACAATGGTTAAGCACTGTCATTATCCTCTGAGAATGTCCCTACACTTGGACCTTGTCCTATGTACTTCTCTTCAAATTCCTCCTGGTGAACTTCAGCCACGATTTCATCTATGGTGTCACACTGGAGGATAGAATGATCCTCCGGAGGATGCTTCATAACTCCATTCAGATTGAAGATTACTACTCGGCCATCTATTTCAAAAGAGTATGTTCCTGAAAAAGCATATAATTTGAACTTCGAGGTCTTCAGGAATGATCTTCCGAGTAGGATTGATGATGGCTTCTCTGAGTCATTTTGGGGCATCTCCAGGATATAAAAATCAATGGGAAATGTGAGCCCCTTAATGCCTACTAATACATCTTTAGCAACTCCAGCCACTGTAATAACGCTTTTATCTGCTAACACAAAACGAGCTGCCAACCTTTTTAAGGGAGGGAGCCTCAAAATATCATATATAGACAAAGGCATTATACTCACACATGCTCCTAAATCACACATGCAGTCAGAAAATACTACACCACCAATAGTACAATTAACCATACATGGACCTGGGTCACTACACTTTTCAGGTAAACCTCCCATTAAAGCAAATATGGAACTACCTAAAGGAATAGTTTCTAATTCATTAATTTTGTCTTTATGTATACATAAATCTTTTAGAAACTTTACATATTTAGGTACTTGTTGAATAACATAAAAAAGAGGAACAATTACCTCGACCATTTTGAATATCTCTACCATTTTCGGATCAGGTTCCAGCTGCTTCCTGGGCTTCCTTGCAAGTTGTGGAAATGGAATGGGAGTGGTGTCTTCTACAGTGTCTGCGCCCTTTGGTGCTTCCTCCTGTGGTTGAATTTCTTCTTTTTCAGCCATGTCCTGTATGTCCTCTTCCTCTTCAACATCTTCTATTTCCACTACCTCTTCAGCTGAGGCATGTTCTGGTGGGCTTGGCTCCTCTTGATTCCTCTCCTGTAGTGTGGTTCCGGACCTTAGGGTGATGGTATTAATGCCACCCTTTGGATTGGGTAATGGTTGAGAGGGGATTCCACTGGAGCTCAAAGGCTGGTTATTGGAGTTATTCATTGATCCAATCTGTGAGACAAGAGCTTGCAAAGTAGAGTTCAGACCATTTAGTGTAGCATAAAGGTTATTTTCCATGGTCTGTTGTCTCCGATCAATAGATTGTAGTAAGTCGTCATTAGAAGATGAAGAAGGATAAGTAATTTGAGAGGTATACTATTGGGTATTCTGTGGTCCTTGGGATTGCCTCAGGTGAGGTGCTCTGTAAGGCTGGTTCTGGTTCTGCTGCCTGTTATTGTTATTATTTCACCTCTGATTTCCCTAATTGTCTCTGCCTCCTCTGTTATTGTTGTTGTCCCTCTATTTCTGGTTAGAATTGTCCTATCCATGGCTGTAATTGCCACCCTAATTGTACCCTTGGTTGGGGCGGTCATAGAAGTTATGAGTGGCTGCCACGGTGTTGTCTTCCTGCTGGAGCTGCGGACATTCATCAGTATAATGGCTATAATCAGCAGAGACTCCACAAACTCTCTGTTTAAACTTTACGGCTAGAATAATAAAAAGAAGAAAAGATTTTGTTTATTCATGAACTCCAACTAACTAACTAACTGTGTATCCTTATATGCACATTGGTGGCACCATGGGGTGACACCAAACTTAGTTTGGAGCACTGTGATGAAAAGTTCTATTCAAAGCTCCAAGACTAGCATGCTCTGAGTTGCATCCATGCTTTCTTGGCATGCTTTGAACACCAAACTTGTTCTTCACTATATACTGCATAACAAGGATTTCACCAAGTGTTTGTCGAGTTTGGGCTGGAATTCATGAATATTGACTTATTCACTATTAAAAGCATATAAAACATGGGTTGGCTCCCATGAAGCGCTTCTTTAGCGTCACTAGCTTGACGTTTCTCCTTCATCAAGGAGGTTGATAATGCTTCAAGTCCTCCCCTCTTGCCTTGGACTTATATCTATTGGTTATATCAATGATCTCTACATGTTCCAAGGAGAGAACTCTGTTGATAGTGAAGACCTTAGGTAACTGAGATGGTACAGTGGGGAGATCAGGGGGGATATCTGGGAAGTAAGCTGAGATCACTTTATCCCCTGGAGAGAAGTCTTCCGTAGGGATCTTCTTGTTCCTCCACCCCTTTGGTACCTTTTTCTTTGTCCCTTTTGATGTTGCCTTGCTCTTTGTGACTTCTTCTTCTAAGGGAATTTTGTTGTTGTCTTCACATGTCTCTGGTGGTTTAGGTTCCTCCAGCTTTTCCTTGAGCTGTGACAACTGCTTATTTCCTTGTTCATCAACCAAGGGCTTTCCCAGATGGGCTGGTTGTGCTTCAGTGCTTGCTTCCTCTGTCAGCATCTCATTATGATCTTTGCTTGGTTCTTTGTTCTCTTGGTCTGATTCTTGTGAGAATTTGAAGACATTAAAGCTGAGTCGTTCATCATGGATCCTCAATATTAGCTCCCCTCGCTCCACATCTATGAGTGCTCTGGCTGTAGCTAGGAATGGTCTTCCCAATATGATTGGGTAAGTGTGACTCTCTTCCATGTCCAAGATGACATAGTTTGTGGGAAGAAAGTATTTTCCAACCTTTACCAACACATTTTCCACCACTCCTAGTGCTTGTTTTTGAGTTTTGTCAGCCAGCCTGATGACTACATCTGTGGGCATTATCTCATTGATCTGCAGCCTCTTCACCAGGGATAAGGGCATTAAATTGATGATTGCTCCCAAATCGCAGAGTGCTTTATCAAACATTGTTTCTCCTATGGCACAGGGGACATGAAAACTCCCTGGATCTTTTCTTTTTGTAGGCAACTGTGGTTGAATGAAGGCACTGCACTCCTTGTTCATCACTATAGTTTGGCCTCCCTTGAGTGAGCTTTTCCTGGGAAATAGCTCCTTCATATACTTGATGTATGCAGGCATTTGTTGAATAGTCTTGATGAATGGTATGTTGACATGCAGAGATGCAAACAAATCTAGAAACCTTGAGTATATTCTCTTCTCCACAGCACCATTGAGCAGTTAGGGAAAAGGTGCATAGAGTCTCAGCAGCTCCTGTTGTGAGATTTCTGGTTCTTGATGATCTTTTTCCTTCTTCTCTACTGAGGTATCTTCAGGTTGTCCTTATCCCTGGTGAAGAGACTGCAGATCAATGAGATAATGCCCACAGATGTAGTCATCAGGCTGGCTGACAAAACTCAAAAACAAGCACTAGGAGTGGTGGAGAATGTACTGGTAAAAATTGGGAAATACTTTCTTCCAACAGACTTTGTCATCTTGGACATGGAAGAGAGTCACACTCACCCAATCATATTGGGAAGATCATTCCTAGCTACAGCCAGAGCACTCATAGATGTGGAGCGAGGGGAGCTAATATTAAGGATCCATGATGAACGACTCAGCTTTAATGTCTTCAAACTCTCACAAGAAGCAGACCAAGAGAACAAAGAACCAAGCAAAGATCATAATGAGATGCTGAAAGAGGAAGCAAGCACTGAAGCACAACCAGCCCACCTGGGAAAGCCCTTGGTTGATGAACAAGGAAATAAGCAGTTGTCACAGCTCAAGGAAAAGCTGGAGGAACCTAAACCACCAGAGACATGTGAAGACAACAACAAAATTCCCTTAGAAGAAGAAGTCACAAAGAGCAAGGCAAAATCAAAAGAGACAAAGAAGAAGGTACCAAGGGGGTGGAGGAACAAGAAGATCCCTACGGAAGACTTCTCTCCAGGGGATAAAGTGATCTCAGCTTACTTCCCAAATATCCCCCCTAATCTCCCCACTGTACCATCTCAGTTACATAAGGTCTTCACTATCAACAGAGTTCTCTCCTTGGAACATGTAGAGATCATTGATATAACCAATGGATATAAGTCCACAGCAAGAGGGGAGGACTTTAAGCATTACCAACAACCCTGATGAGGGAGAAACGTCAAGCTAGTGACGCTAAAGAAGCGCTTCATGGGAGGCAACCCATGTTTTTTATGCTTTTAGAAAATAGTGAATAAGTCAATATTCATGAATTCCAACCCAAACTTGACAAACACTTGGTGAAATCTTTAATAGGCAGTATATAGTGAAGAACAAGTTTGGAGTTCAAAGCATGCCAAGAAAGCATTAATGCAACTGAGAGCATGCTAGTCTTGGAGCTTTGAACAGAACTTTTCATCACAGTGCTCCAAACTAAGTTTGGTGTCACCCCATGGTGCCACCAATGTGCATATAAGGATACACAGTTAGTTAGTAAGTTGGAGTTCATGAATAAACAAAATCTTTTCTTCTTTTTATTATTCTAGCCGTAAAATTTAAATTGATTTTTTTTATGATATTAATTCTTACTTTTCTTATTTGATATTTTTAGGAAAAGGAAAGGAGCATTGAAGGGGATTGATTGGACAATTAAATGAGAAAGGTTCGGCCACTTCATGAGGAGAAACTACACACTTGTTCTAAAAAGGGAAGGCATTGGAAAATGTTGCCATGCAACATTGAAAAGAATGGGACCCTTGAAGACCGAGCAATCTCCATCATAAAGTGATGATCCTTGTCCTTTCTCCATGCACAACCCCAACCGTCCATCAAACAACCACTCCATCAATCCACACCCTCCATTCACTCACAACCTCTCTATATAAGTGATCCTTGTTCCGTACCCCACTCTTCATACCTCTCCAATTCGGATTCCCTTTCACTCCCTTCATTACATTCAACCCTAAACAACCAAAAGTATCCACACCATTGCCAACTTCACACATTAACCCTCATTCATGGCATCTTCGAGCTCTAAAAGAAGAAAGGGAAAGAAACCTATGGAGCAACACCCGTATGATGAAAAGAGATTTAGAAGTTTGCACCATGCATTGCAATACGGGTGGATGGTGGATAAGGAGATCATTTATGAGCTGGGATTTCAAGTTAGGAAAACTGAGTGTCCCGAAATCACAAAGAAGGTAGAAAAGAGAAGATGGGAGCTCCTCACTGATCCGGTCGTTAAGGTGAATGCAAATCTTATAAGAGAGTTTTATGCAAATGCGGTCCGATATGATAAGGCAGATGAGTCATATACAAGCTTTGTGAAAGGAAAGATTGTGGATTTTGGTCCCATGAGTGTCATGAGGGCATTAAAGCTGCAGTCCATACCATTTGAAGAAGAGAGTTACCATTCAAGAATGGACAACAACCCTAATCATGACCAGATTGTGCAAGACATTTGTGTACCAGGAGCTGACTGGGAAAGATATGCAGATAGGAGACCAAGGTTCATCAAGAGAGCAGATCTCACCCCGGAAGCAAAAGGGTGGTTCGAAATTGTAAGGAGGTCCATCCTCCCAGCAGCGAACAACTCGGAGGTGAATCTCAAGAGAGCCACACTGGTACACTGTATACTCAAAGGAGGAGAGATCAAGGTTCATGAACTCATAGCAGAAGGCATTAGAAAAATGGCAGAGAAAAGCGACTCAAGAGGAACGTTAGGTTACCCCAGCACTATTTACCGACTATGCAAGAAAGCTGGGGTGGTGTTTGAAGATGAGGACCCCGTGTGGATAAAAGAGGGCATTCCAATAACCGTTCGACGAATGCATGCTACCGCGTCCCCCCTGCCTCAACGGAAGCAAAGGAAGAGGCCAGCCCCTCAAGTAGTGGAAGGACAAGTCTTAGAGGGGCAAGCACCAGCCACCTTGGATATGCACGAATTGCAGCAAGCCATTGATGGGCTATCTCTACAATATTTGGAAAGCCAAGGAGCACAGAGAGAGCTTTAACTACAGATAATGGGGCAGCAAGAGGAGTCACTCTCAAGATGGATGACTCAACAAGGGGAGTGGCAAAAGCAAAAGATGGATCAGCAACTGAGTCAAGGACAACAATAGAGTGAAACATTCCACAGGATGGAACAAAAGCAAAATGAGCAACAAGAATCCATCCCGAGGCTAATCAACATCCAAGCACATCAAGGTGCACATATACATGAGATGCATCGAAGACAAATAGAACAGGCAAAACTATTGGACAAGCAAAGGGCATTCGCAGAAGGAGTTTACCTGAGCGAGACTGGGCATCATATAAATACTCAAGCCAGGCTCAGTTACTTGGTAGGACAGCTGCCTATATTGCAT
Organism: Arachis ipaensis; assembly: GCF_059453495.1. Lineage (NCBI taxonomy): Eukaryota > Viridiplantae > Streptophyta > Magnoliopsida > Fabales > Fabaceae > Arachis > Arachis ipaensis. Next base: position 85,009,975 of record NC_142444.1, read on the forward strand.
CCAGGAATCACAAGGTATGAAAAAATGAGGGATGAATTAGCACGAGAAGAAAGACAAAAGGTGGAAGAGAGTCATGAATCAGTTAGGAAGGCACTTGAGGATTGGAAGCAAGCAAGATTGGCACGGATGCGAGGGAATGCAAGAGGACACAAAGAAGACAAACAAGGAGGAAAGCATGGGCATCCACAAGAGTAAAAGGTGGTGGAGTTCCTTCTTTGGTCCATCTTTTTCTAAGCTTTGAATAAGGAAGATCTTGTATGAAATAGAACATGCTTCGATAATAGTTTGAACCTTTTTAAATTCTGTCTTTTAAGTTTTTTTTTGTGTTGAAAAGGTCTATGTTTGCTAGTCTTTATGTCACTACATCCTTACTTTGCTAACTTGCTTGTCCCTTTGAATCAAATGAAAAAGAGAATGAGTGTTTCAAAATACCAGAGAGGAGTTCATACTATGGAGTAAGTTCATAAGTTTATGGTATAGTCATAAGTTAGCTAAGTTGGTTCAACCATAAGGTGGGAAGACAACTATTTGTCCTGAATCATATGCTTTGAATACACCCCATGAGACTAGATAAATAAGAAGATCCTAATAAGAAAAAGGGAAAGAACAATAAAGGTTGAAAAATAAAAGAAAAAAAGTAAGCAATAAGGCTAGGCACCAATGGTTTTAATCTTGAGGCATGTGTCTGTGGTCCTCCTGTATGAGGGATCTACTTGGATGAATAAGCTCTTAGGGGTGCCTTATCACTTGGTAACTTAGGTTAACTAACTCGGGATTATCAGCTGAAAGTCCACTATCAAGAGTAACCCTCACTACAGAGCATTTAGTAACCCAAAGAGGTGCTGGACACCAAGGTCTCAAGAAAAGAAAATAAATAAACTATATGCCTGTGGTGTGTATGTATGGGGGAGGGACTTGAGCAAGTAAGTCCTTAGGGGTGCTTCAACACTTAGCACCTTGAACCAACTGGTTCGGGAGTGTTGGCTGAAAGCTTATTTTAAAGAGTTGCCCCCTTACAAAGCACTTAGCCTAAGAACAAAAATAAGCCCTGGAATAACAATAAAAGGATCAATGAATAAAAGTCTCATGGGATGCAATCACAGTGAGTATTCTAGGACATGATAAAGGTCTGAAAGCCAGGAATGAACCTAAGTTGCTATGCATGAAACCACCATAAAACCAGGGACATGACTTCCACAAGAATGATTCATTTCTCTTGGCATTCCATTCATCATTCTCTTGTTCCAGTACTTGCTTAGGGACAAGCAAGCTTTAAGTTTGGTGTTGTGATGCCAGGGCATTTTGGCCAGTTTCACTGACCATTTCTTTACTGTTTTAAGGGTAGTTTCATGCATTTCCTTAGGAAATAAGCTAGTTTTGGGTAGATATTCACTTACATCTTGATTCAAGCATACATTGTGCACTTTACATGATTTCATGAGGATTTTGCATGAATTTAATGACAAATTGGATGTTTCATTTCCCATGACTTGGATTAGAACTTTGATGCACTTTATTGCTTGATTTCAGGACAAAGGAAGCAAAGAAGAACCACATTAGTGGCTACGTTAGTTACACTAACGTTAACACTAACGTGGAATGGGAGTAACTTGCAAAGTTAATGAGAAAAGTAATTGCCAATAATGCTCTCGAAGCCATCATTGCCCACGTTAAGAGTCACGTTAACTAAGTTAACGTGAACTCTAACGTGGAAGAAAGGAAATGGAGCCAACGTTAGTGACACTTAATATTATCACTAACGTTGGACCAAGCTCATAAGTGGCCACGTTAGTTGCCACGTTAACTTAGTTAACGTGGCCTCTAACGTTAAGAAGTAAAGGGGAAGCCAACGTTAGTGACATTTAACTTTATCACTAACGTTGGCCAAGTCACAATAAGCCACGTTAACTCCCACGTTAACCTAGTTAACGTGGAAGCTAACGTGAAGAAACAAGGTGGTCGACAACGTTAGTGACACCAAACATTGTCACTAACGTTGGAAGGAACCCACACAAGCCCCAATAAGCCACGTTAACTCCCACATTAAATTAGTTAACGTGGAAGGTAACGTGAAGAAGGGAGGTGATCGCCAACGTTAGTGACACCCAACATTGTCACTAACGTTGGAATGAGCCCCCACAAGCCACTATGAGCCACGTTAACTCCCACGTTAACTTAGTTAACGTGGAAGCTAACGTGGATAAGGGAATGATGAGCCAACGTTAGTGACACTCAACTTTGTCACTAACGTTGGAGATGGCTAGCATGGCCACGTTAGAAGCCACGTTAACCTAGTCAACGTGGACTGTAACGTGAGAAATAGGGGCACATTGGAACGTTAGTGACAATGGTAAGTGTCACTAACGTTCTCGAAGGTTGGCAAGCCTACGTTAAAAGAGCCACGTTAACTAAGTTAACGTGGACTCTAACGTAGGGAAGGGGGAGACTTCTCAACGTTATTGGGAAAGGCAAGTCCCAATAACGTGTGCGAAGGACAAAGAGGCAACGTTAGTGGCAACGTTTGTGCCACTAACGTTGAAGATAACGTGGCTCTTACTTGGGTGAGGAACGTTAGTGAAAAAAGGTGATTGTCACTAATGTTCTCGAACCCATATTTTCACTGGATGTTAACACCACTAACGTCCTGAGCTAAAGTCTCTGCCCACTTCACACTTTCTCTCTGCAAGTAAAGCCAAGCCCAATGAAGAAGAGAACTGCTTCAAACTCAAGATCCAAAGGCCCATACCCAAGACTTGAAGAGCTAACTAGAAGAACAGAAGAGTAGTATATATAGGAGTAGCTTTGAATTAAATGGGGAGTTGGAAATTATAGGGAGCCTCTTGGCATAGAACTACTCTCTGTATTTTACTTTCTCTGCACTTCTAGTTTCATAATGTATTCTCCATCTTTGTTTTCATTTTCCAGAGCTATGAACAACTAAACCCCTTTCATTAGGTTAGGGAGCTCTGTTGTAATTTGATGGATCAATACTAGTTTTCATTATTCTTCTTCTATCTTTTCTCTTGATTTTACTTGAAAGCTTTCGATCTTCAACCAATTGGGTAGTTATCTTGGAAAAGAAGCTATTCAAACTTGGATCTCTTCTGAACCTTGAAAGAGGAACGAAGAGATCATGCTAGAAATGCTTTCTCATGCTGGACCAAATTGGGTTTGGATGGATATGTGACTATAATCCTCTCAACACTTGATTTGAAAAATACATGTGGTATAATCAGTGACCATACTTCATCTCTTCTCATGAGCAATTGACCAAGGAATTGGCTATTGATCAAGATTTGATAGATTGAATTACAAGGAATTGTAATTCGATCACTTAAGATTGCTAAGGAGATCAATGAGTGCATTGATTGAGGAAGAGATGAAAATGAAATTGATCGGGAGAACGCAACATCTCTTGAGCCCAATGAACTCCCCATTTCTGATCTTACCCATTCTTCTTTAATTTCTGTCATTTACTTTTATGAGCAATTACCCCATTCCCATTTAAGATTCTACAATTTACTTTCTGTCATTTACATTCAGCTCTTTATTTCCAGCATTTACTTTTCTGTTATTTACTTTCCCGCCATTTAGTTCTCTGCAATTCTCAACTCAAATTCTGATTCGCTCAACTAGAACATTCCACTAGTTAAAGTTGCTTGATCAATCAATCCCTGTGGGATTCGACCTCACTCTATTGTGAGTTTTTACTTGACGAAAAATTCGGTACACTTGCCAAAGGAAATTTGTTATGAGACAAGTTTTCCGTGCATCAAGTTTATGGCGCCGTTGCCGGGGATTGATTGTGCATCAACAATGATTAAATTGGAGGATAACTAGATTGAACATTTTATTTTTGTTTGATTTAATTTTCTGTTTGAGTAATTTACTTTCAGTTTTAGTTAATTTTTTCCCTTCCCCCTACTTTTTCGTTTTTAGTTATTTACCGTTCATTTCAATAACACACTAACTGTTTGATATATTGCATCACTCACACTAACAGTCATTCTGACAGAAATACTTTCTGCATCTATTTTCCTTACTTGTACTTGTTGGTTGTATGACAGGGAGAAGAAGCGGGGCCTCAACTTCCTTTGATTCTGAATCTGAGAGGACCGCCTTGAGATTAAGGAGAGAAGCAAGAGGAAAAAGAGTAGTTGGTGCTGAGGAAGAGGAGGAATACTTTGAACCAAACATGGAAGAAAACATGGAAAACCATCATGAAGAAGAGACTCACAACCATGGCGGAGGAGGTCGAGCAAATCATGCTGGGGAGGATAGAAGAGTTTTAGGCTCTTACATCAATCCAAACCCAGGAAACTGTGGAAGTAGCATTCAAAAGCCAACCATCCACGCCAACAATTTTGAACTGAAGCCACAGCTCATCACCCTTGTTCATAACAACTGTTCGTTCGGAGGAAGTGTCCAAGAAGATCCCAATCAACATCTAACCACCTTCCTGAGAATATGTGACACAGTGAAATCTAATGGTGTTCATCCTGACGCCTATAGACTGCTCTTATTTCCATTCTCACTCAAGGATAAGGCAGCCAAGTGGCTGGAGTCTTTCCCGAAGGAGAGCTTGACAACTTGGGAAGATGTGGTGAACAAATTCTTAGCAAGATTCTACCCCCCTCAACGAATCAATAGGCTGAGAGCTGAGGTCCAAACTTTCAGGCAACAAGATGGTGAGACTCTGTATGAAGCATGGGAGAGGTTTAAGGACCTGACAAGGAGGTGTCCACCTAACATGTTCAACGAATGGGTGCAGCTGCACATTTTCTATGAAGGGCTCTCTTATGTGTCAAAGAAGGCCGTAGACCATTCATCGGGAGGATCTTTAAACAAGAAGAAGACTATTGAGGAAGCCATAGATGTCATTGAAACAGTAGTAGAGAATGACTATTTCTATGCTTCTGAAAGAGGCAACACTAGAGGAGTAATGGAGCTAAACAATGTAGATGCTCTGCTGGCCCAAAACAAGCTCATTACCCAGTAGCTGGCTGACCTCACCAAGAAGATGGAGAGAAACCAAGTAGCAGCAATCACTACTTCATCAACAACCCAAGAAGGAGTGAATGAAGAAGCAGAGGGAAGTCAGGAGCAAGTCAACTACATTGGGAATTCACCTAGGCAAAACCATGATCCATACTCTAAGACCTACAATCCTGGATGGAGGAATCACCCAAACTTTGGGTGGGGAAATCAACAAGACCAAAGCCTTGATCAAAGACGCCCAAATCCCAACAATGCAAGCCGCCAACATTTCACATCTAGACCATATCAACGCCCCCATAACAACACCTCTCCACATCCATATCAAAACCAAAATAACTTATCTCATCCTTCCACCTCTAATCCCAATCTACAATCATTTGATGACAGACTCTCAAGGATTGATAATCTACTTGAAGGCATAGGCAAAGAGATTCAAGATAGTAAAGAGTTCCGAGAAGAAGTGATGTCCAATATGCAGAATCAGGATGCTGCCATCAAGAAACCTGAGACACAAATTGGCTGCTTATTCAAGCAAATTTCCAGCCACAACCTTCGCAGTAATACTAGCTCAACACAAAGGGAGGAGTGTCAGGCTATCACCCTTAGGAGTGGGAAGGAACTGAAAGAAACCCCCCAGAAACCACAAGAAAAGGACTCAGATAAAGAGGAAGAAGAGCAGGATGGAGCTCAAGTTCCTAATCTGAGTTCACAAAAAGGGGAAGGAGTACTGAAGCCAGACGTACCAAGAGTCCCATATCCTCAGCAATTAAAGAAGAACGGGGATGACAACTAGTTTTCGAGATTTTTGAAAATCTTCAAGAAACTACAAATCAACATACCCTTTGCTGAAGCAATAGAACAAATGCCACTCTATGCCAAGTTTTTAAAGGAGCTAATGACTAAGAAAAGAAGCTGGAAGAACAACGAGACTGTGATATTAACCGAAGAATGTAGTGCTATCATTCAGCACAAACTACCCCAGAAATTGAAGGATCCTGGGAGTTTTCAGATCCCTTGTATTATAGGGGAAATCACAGTGGAAAAGGCTCTTTGTGACTTAGGAGCCAGCATCAATTTGATGTCGGTAGCTATGATGAGAAAGATGAAGATTGAGGAAGCCAAACCAACAAAGATGGCCTTACAATTGGCAGACCGATCGTTCAAGTTCCCGCATGGCGTCGTAGAAGATTTGCTGGTGAAAGTGGGAGATTTTATCTTCCCAGCAGACTTTATAGTACTGGACATGCAGGAGGAAGCCAAGGCTTCCATCATCTTGGGAAGGCCATTCTTGGCCACTGCTGGAGCTGTCATTGATGTACAAAAAGGAGATCTCACCCTGAGATTACACAATAAAAAGATGACGATCAATGTGTTCAAGGCCATGAGTTACCCATCAGAGCAAATGGGAGAGTGTATGAGGTTGGACTCACTTGAAGATACAGTGCAGGAAAGTTTTGAAGAAGAAGAACTTGAAGGTATAATAGAGGAGGAGTCTACGTTTAGTGAAGAGGTTGCAACAGCAGAGATTCAAATACAAGGTGCACCAAAGGAAGGGAAAGAAAAGTCAGAAGCACCCAAACTTGAACTCAAAGCATTGCTGCCCTCTCTCAAATATGCATACTTAGGAGAAGATGAAAATTACCCAGTAATCATAAGCTCATGTCTCACCCAAGATCAAGAGGATGAACTGCTCAAAGTACTGCGAAACCACAAAGATGCTATTGGTTGGACTCTTGCTGACCTGAAAGGGATAAGTTCGGCCATATGCATGCACAAGATACTGCTGGAAGATGATGCCAAACCATCCATTCAATCCCAAAGGAGGTTGAACCCAATCATGAAGGAAGTGGTACAAAAAGAAGTTATGAAGTTATGGCAGGGAGGGGTAATCTACCCGATCTCAGACAGCCCCTGGGTTAGCCCCATGCATGTTGTCCCAAAAAAGGGAGGAATTACCGTGGTTCCCAATGAGAAGAACGAACTAATTCCTACAAGGACAGTCACAGGATGGCAGATGTGCATAGACTACAGGAAGCTCAATGAGGCTGCACGAAAAGATCATTTCCCCCTTCCATTCATGGATCAGATGTTGGAAAGACTTGCAGGGCACGCATATTATTGTTTTCTCGACGGTTATTCAGGATATAACCAAATAGTGGTTGATCCCAGAGATCAAGAGAAAACCTCATTCACTTGCCCATATGGAGTGTTTGCCTACAGGCGCATGCCATTTGGGTTATGTAATGCACCTGCGACTTTCCAACGCTGCATGCTTTCTATCTTTTCAGATATGATAGAAAAATTCATTGAAGTTTTTATGGATGATTTCTCGGTATTCGGAGATTCTTTCCTTAGTTGCCTACATCACATCGCCTTGGTATTGAAAAGATGCTAAGAGACCAATCTGGTCTTGAACTGGGAGAAATGTCACTTTATGGTGACAGGAGGAATAGTCCTTGGTCACAAAGTTTCTAACCAAGGCATTGAGGTTGACAGAGCCAAAGTAGAACTTATTGAAAAACTGCCTCCACCCAGTGATGCCAGGGCAATTAGGAGCTTTTTAGGGCATGCTGGTTTTTACAGAAGGTTTATTAAAGATTTTTCAAAGATAGCCAAGCCCTTAAGCAATCTCCTTGTATCTGATACACCATTTATCTTTGATGAAACATGCATGTTAGCCTTTGAAAATTTGAAAATGAGGCTATCCTCTGCTCCTATCATTTCCCCACCTGATTGGAATTTACCATTTGAATTAATGTGTGACGCATCTGATTTTGCAATTGGGGCAGTGTTAGGACAGAGGAAAGATAACTTAGTCCATGTGATATACTATGCGAGCAAAGTCCTTAATGATACTCAAAGAAATTATACCACTACTGAAAAGGAGTTGCTAGCAATAGTTTTTGCATTTGACAAGTTTAGATCGTACCTCATTGGTGCTAAAGTGATTGTTTTTACAAATCACACAGCACTTAAATATTTGTTTGTCAAGCAAGAATCAAAGCCAAGACTAATAAGATGGATCTTATTATTGCAGGAATTCAATATTGAGATCAGAGACAAGAAAGGAGTGGAGAACAAGGTAGCAGATCACCTATCCAGGATTCCTCATGATAAAGGTGGAACACCTGATACAAGTGTGAACGAGTTCTTCCCTGATGAGTAGTTGATGATAGTTCACAAAGCACCATGGTTCGCAGACATTGCCAACTTCAAGGCAACTGGGGCATTGCCTCCAGAGATCAATAAACATCAAAAAAGGAAGCTCATGAATGATGCAAAGTACTTTGTCTGGGATGAGCCATATCTATTCAAGAAGTGTTCAGATGGAATCCTTAGAAGATGTGTTTCGGAAGAAGAAGGACGAGAGGTCCTATGGAATTGCCACGGCTCATGCTATGGAGGCCACTTTGGAGGGGATAGAACTGCAGCTAAGGTGGTACAAAGCAGATTCTTTTGGCCCACCCTGTTCAAGGATGCCAAAGAACTAGTAAAGAGCTGCAATTTATGCCAAAGATCTGGAAACTTGCCCAAAAGAAATGAGATGCCACAAAATTTCATCTTGGAACTGGAATTTTTTGATGTGTGGGGAATCGATTTCATGAGACCATTCCCATCCTCATATGCAAACAAGTACATCTTGGTAGCAGTGGATTATATTTTCAAGTGGGTAGAGGCTATTGCAACCCCAACGACTGATAACAGGGTAGTCATGAACTTCCTCAGGAAGAATATCTTTAGCCGGTTTGGAGTCCCACGAGCACTCATCAGTGATGGAGGGAGCCATTTTTGTAACAGACCACTAGAAGCTCTTCTCCTACGATATGGGGTAAAACACAAGGTAGCCACACCTTACCATCCCCAAACAAGTGGACAAACTGAGATATCCAAGAGAGAGCTAAAGAGGATTCTGGAAAAGACTGTGGGTGCATCAAGAAAGGATTGGTCGAAGAAGCTGGATGATGCTCTTTGGGCATACAGAACAGCATTCAAAACACCACTTGGAATGTCCCCATATCAACTAGTGTATGGGAAAGCTTGTCATTTACCACTGGAGCTGGAACACAAAGCTCTCTGGGCTATCAAGATACTAAATTTTGACAGCATTGCTGCTGGTGCAAAGAGGATCTTGCAGCTACAAGAGATGGAGGAATTCAGGTCACAAGCCTATGAAAATACCAAGATGCATAAAGAGAAGGCAAAGAGAAGACATGACCTGCATCTTGCACCTAGGAGTTTCAAAAAAGGGCAGCGAGTACTCCTTTACAATTCCAAATTGAGACTATTCCCAGGAAAACTCAAATCAAGGTGGTCCGGACCTTTTCTTGTCACAAAAGTTTCGCCATATGGACACATCAAAATCATGGATGAAGGATCAGAGAGGACTTTTACAGTGAACGGACAAAGACTCAAGCATTATCTGGGCAACATGGGGGAAAACCCCAGAGTAAATTACCATCTCAAGTAAAGGAGGAACTATCGAGCTAGCGACGATAAAAGAGCGCTCTGTTGGGAGGCAACCCAACCTCAGGTAGTTTCCTTTTCATCTTTATTTCAATAAGGATCACAAGTTATTTCCCCTGTATTGCGAGGAGCTAAGTTTGGTGTTCCACACCAAAACAATTCAAGAGTGAAAGTGTGATTCTAAGTTTGGTGTTCCATCAAAGGAATTTAGTTAGAATCACACTCCATTCCCAAAGCACATTGCTAGCTCCAATCAATCAATGGAAACCACTTAGATTTAGTTAGATTTTAGTTGATAATTGTTTTGTTAAACAACAAGATATGAGGTTCTCTACATATATGCAAGGTTCTGTACTGGGCAAGAAACGAAGTTTGGTGTTGACACACCAAATTAAGTTCAGAAGTCACAAGCATACATGCAAGCTAACTATATCTCAAGTGCTTTGGGAACAAGCAACTTCCAATAACTTTGCAGGAATCTTATGAGGAAATGGTGTACCTTCACCCAAGGAAGTGAGGTAGCAAAGACCAGGATGATGACAAAAAGAGGGCAACTAGAAACCATCACCTGAAGGTTGTATTGTCACTTAACTCCATGTACTTAGAATGTTGAAAATTGGAAGACCGAATGCAATCTTGATTAATAGTTACATGTTAGTTTGAACCTTTTTAAATTATGTCTTTTAAGTTTTTGTGTTGAAGAGGTCTATGTTTGCTAGTCTTTATGTCACTGCATCCTTACTTTGCTTACTTGTATGCTTGTCCCTTTGAATCAAATGAAAAGAGAATGAGTATTTTTAAAGACCAGAGAAGAGTTCATACTATGGAGTAAGTTCATGAGTTTATGGTATAGTCATAAGTTAGCTAAGTTGGTTCAACCACAAGGTGGGAGGACAACTATCTGTCATGAATACTATGCTTGAGACACACCCCATGAGACTAGCTGAATAAGAAGATCCTAATAAGAAAAAGGGACAGAACAATAAAGGTTGAAAAATAAAAGAAAAAGAGTAAGTAATAAGGCTAGGCACCAATGGTTTTAATCTTGAGGCATGTGTCTGTGGTGCTCCTGTGTGAGGGATCTACTTGGATGAATAAGCTCTTAGGGGTGCCTTATCACTTCGTAACTTGGGTTAACTAACTCGGGATTATCAGCTGAAAGTCCACTATCAAGAGTAACCCTCACTACAGAGCATTTAGTAACCCAAAGAGGTGCTGGACACCAAAGTCTCAAGAAAAGAAAATAAATAAACTATATGCCTGTGGTGTGTATGTATGGGGGAGAGACTTGAGCAAGTAAGTCCTTAGGGGTGCTTCAACACTTAGCACCTTGAACCAACTGGTTCGGGAGTGTTGGCTGAAAGCTTATTTTAAAGAGTTGCTCCCTTACAGAGCACTTAGCCTAAGAACAAAAATAAGCCCTGAAATGACAACAAAAGGATCAATGAATAAAAGTCTTATGGGATGCAATCACAGTGAGTATTCTAGGACATGATAAAGGTCTGAAAGCCAGGAATGAACCTAAGTTGCTATGCATGAAACCACCATAAAACCAGGGACATGACTTCCACAATAATGACTCATTTCTCTTGGCATTCCATTCATCATTCTCTTGTTCCAGTACTTGCTTAGGGACAAGCAAGCTTTAAGTTTGGTGTTGTGATGCCAAGGAATTTTGGCCAGTTTCATTGACCTTTTCTTTACTGTTTTTAGGGTAGTTTCATGCATTTCCTTAGGAAATAAGCTAGTTTTGGGTAGATATTCACTTACATCTTGATTCAAGCATACATTGTGCACTTTACATGATTTCATGAGGATTTTGCATGAATTTAATGACAAATTGGATGTTGCATTTCCCATGACTTGGATTAGAACTTTGATGCACTTTATTGCTTGATTTCAGGACAAAGGAAGCAAAGAAGAACCACATTAGTGGCTACGTTAGTTACACTAACGTTAACACTAACGTGGAATGGGAGTAACTTGCAAAGTTAAAGAGAAAAGTAATTGCCAATAATGCTCTCGAAGCCATCATTGCCCACGTTAAGAGTCACGTTAACTAAGTTAACGTGAACTCTAACATGGAAGAAAGGAAATGGAGCCAACGTTAGTGACACTTAACATTATCACTAATGTTGGACCAAGCTCATAAGTGGCCACGTTAGTTGCCACGTTAACTTAGTTAATGTGGCCTCTAACGTTAAGAAGTAAAGGGGAAGCCAACGTTAGTGACATTCAACTTTATCACTAACATTGGCCAAGTCACAATAAGCCACGTTAACTACCACGTTAACCTAGTTAACATCGAAGCTAACGTGAAGAAACAAGGTGGTCGACAACGTTAGTGACACCAAACATTGTCACTAACGTTGGAAGGAACCCACACAAGCCCCAATAAGCCACGTTAACTCCCACGTTAACTTAGTTAACGTGAAAGTTAACGTGAAGAAGGGAGGTGATCGCCAACGTTAGTGACACCCAACATTGTCACTAACGTTGGAATGAGCCCACACAAGCCACTATGAGCCACGTTAACTCCCACGTTAACTTAGTTAACATGGAAGCTAACGTGGATAAGGGAATGATGAGCCAAAGTTAGTGACACTCAACTTTGTCACTAACGTTGGAGATAGCTAGCATGGCCACGTTAGAAGCCACGTTAACCTAGTCAACGTGGACTCTAACATGAGAAATAGGGGTACATTGGAACGTTAGTGGCAATGGTAAGTGTCACTAACGTTCTCGAAGGTTGGCAAGCCTACGTTAAAAGAGCCACGTTAACTAAGTTAACGTGGACTCTAACGTAGGGAAGGGGGAGACTTCTCAACGTTATTGGGAAAGGCAAGTCCCAATAACGTGTGCGAAGGACAAAGAGGCAACGTTAGTGGCAACATTTGTGCCACTAACGTTAAAGATAACGTGGCTCTTACTTGGGTGAGGAACGTTAGTGAAAAAGGTGATTGTCACTAACGTTCTCGAACCCATATTTTCACTGAACGTTAACACCACTAACGTCCTGAGCTAAAGTCTCTGCCCACTTCACACTTTCTCTCTGCAAGTAAAGCCAAGCCCAATGAAGAAGAGAACTGCTTCAAACTCAAGATCCAAAGGCCCATACCCAAGACTTGAAGAGCCAACTAGAAGAACAGAAGAGTAGTATATATAGGAGTAGCTTTGAATTAAATAGGGAGTTGGAAATTATAGGGAGCCTCTTGGCATAGAACTACTCTCTATATTTTACTTTCTCTGCACCTCTAGTTTCATAATGTATTCTCCATATTTGTTTTCATTTTCCAGAGCTATGAACAACTAAACCCCTTTCATTTGGTTAGGGAGCTCTGTTGTAATTTGATGGATCAATACTAGTTTTCATTATTCTTCTTCTATCTTTTCTCTTGATTTTACTTGAAAGCTTTCGATCTTCATCCAATTGGGTAGTTATCTTGGAAAAGAAGCTATTCAAACTTGGATCTCTTCTGAACCTTGAAAGAGGAATGAAGAGATCATGCTAGAAATGCTTTCTCATGCTGGACCAAATTGGGTTTGGATGGATATGTGACTATAATCCTCTCAACACTTGATTTGGAAAATGCATGTGGTATAATCAGTGACCATACTTCATCTCTTCTCATGAGCAATTGACCAAGGAATTAGCTATTGATTAAGGTTTGAGAGATTGAATTATAAGAAATTTTAATTCGATCACTTAAGATTGGCAAGGAGATCAATGAGTGCATTGATTGAGGAAGAGATGAAAATGAAATTGATCCGGAGAATGCAACATCTCCTGAGCCCAATGAACTCTCCATTTCTGATCTTACCCATTCTCTTTATTTTCTGTCATTTACTTTTATGAGAAATTACCCCATTCCCATTTAAGATTCTGCAATTTACTTTCCGTCATCTACATTCAGCTCTTTATTTCCAGCATTTACTTTTCTGTTATTTACTTTCCCGCCATTTAATTTTCTACAATTCTCAACTCAAATTCTTATTCGCTCAACTAGAACATTCCTCTAGTTAAAGTTGCTTGATCAATCAATCCCTGTGGGATTCGACCTCACTCTATTGTGAGTTTTACTTGACGACGAATTCGGTACACTTGCCGAAGGAGATTTGTCACGAGACAAGTTTTCCGTGCATCAAGTTTATGGCGCCGTTGCCGGGGATTGATTGTGCATCAACAATGATTAAATTGGAGGATAACTAGATTGAGCATTTTATTTTTGTTTGATTTAATTTTCTGTTTGAGTAATTTACTTTCAGTTTTAGTTAATTTCTTCCCTTCCCCCTACTTTTTCGTTTTCAGTTATTTACCATTCATTTCACTAACCCACTAACTGTTTGATATATTGCATCACTCACACTAACAGTCATTCTGACAGAAATACTTTCTGCATCTATTTTCCTTGCTTGTACTTGTTGGTTGTATGACAGGGAGAAGAAGCAGGGCTTCAAATTTCTTTGATTCTGAACCTGAGAGGACCTTCTTGAGATTAAGGAGAGAAGCAAGAGGAAAAAGAGTAGTTGGTGCTGAGGAAGAGGAGGAATACTTTGAACCAAACATGGAAGAAAACATGGAAAACCATCATGAAGAAGAGACTCACAACCATGGCGGAGGAGGTCGAGCAAATCATGCTGGGGAGGATAGAAGAGTTTTAGGCTCTTACATCAATCCAAACCCAGGAAACTGTGGAAGTAGCATTCAAAAGCCAACCATCCACGCCAACAATTTTGAACTGAAGCCACAGCTCATCACCCTTGTTCAGAACAACTGTTCGTTCAGAGGAAGTGTCCAAGAAGACCCCAATCAACATCTAACCACCTTTCTGAGAATATGTGACACAGTGAAATCTAATGGTGTTCATCCTGACGCCTATAGACTGCTCTTATTTCCATTCTCACTCAAGGATAAGGCAGCCAAGTGGCTGGAGTCTTTCCCGAAGGAGAGCTTGACAACTTGGGAAGATGTGGTGAACAAATTCTTAGCAAGATTCTACCCCCCTCAACGAATCAATAGGCTGAGAGCTAAGGTCCGAACTTTCAGGCAACAAGATGGTGAGACTCTGTATGAAGCATGGGAGAGGTTTAAGGACCTGACAAGGAGGTGTCCATCTGACATGTTCAACGAATGGGTGCAGCTGCACATTTTCTATGAAGGGCTCTCTTATGTGTCAAAGAAGTCCGTAGACCATTCATCGGGAGGATCTTTGAACAAGAAGAAGACTATTGAGGAAGCCATAGATGTCATTGAAACTGTAGCAGAGAATGACTACTTCTATGCTTCCGAAAGAGGCAACACTAAGGGAGTAATGGAGCTAAACAATGTAGATGCTCTGCTGGCCCAAAAAAAGCTCATTACCCAGCAGCTAGCTTACCTCACCAAGAAGATGGAGAGGAACCAAGTAGCAGCAATCTCCACTTCATCAACAACCCAAGAAGGAGTGAATGAAGAAGCAGAAGGTAGTCAGGAACAAGCCAACTACATTGGGAATTCACCTAGGCAAAACCATGATTGATACTCCAAGACCTACAACCCTGGATGGAGGAATCACCCAAACTTTGGGTGGGAAAATCAACAAGACCAAAGCCTTGATCAAAGATGCCCAAATCCCAACAATGCAAGCCACCAACATTTCACATCTAGACTATATCAACACCCTAATAACAACACCTCTCCACATCCACATCAAAACCAAAATAAGTTACCTCATCATTCCACCTCTAATCCCGATCTACAATCATTTGATGACAGACTTTCAAGGATTGAGAATCTACTGGAAGGCATAGGCAAGGAGATTCAAGACAACAAGGTGTTCTAGGAGGAAGTGCGAGCCAGTTTCAAGAACCAGGGAGACACAATCAAGAGGTTGGAATCTCAAGTGGGGTATCTCTCTGAGCAAATTCCCAAATCCACAGATGGATTTCCAAGTGACACAGAGAAGAATCCGAGAGGTGAAACAAAGAAAGTAAGATGGGAAGATTGCAAGATGGTCACTATAAGTGATAAGGAGACTGAGGACAAGCCAAGCAAGCTGTCAGAACAACCTGAAGATACCTCAATAGAGAAGAAGGAAAAAGATCACCAAGAACCAGAAATCTCACAACAGGAGCTGCTGAGACTCTATGCACCTTTTCCCCAACTGCTCAATGGTGCTGTGGAGAAGAGAATATACTCAAGGTTTCTAGATTTGTTTGCATCTCTGCATGTCAACATACCAATCATCAAGACTATTCAATAAATGCCTGCATACATCAAGTATATGAAGGAGCTGCTTCCCAGGAAAAGCTCACTTAAGGGAGGCCAAACTATAGTGATGAACGAGGAGTGCAGTGCCTTCATTCAACCATATTTACCTACAAAAAGAAAAGATCCAGGGAGTTTTCATGTCCCCTGTGCCATAGGAGAAACAATGTTTGATAAAGCACTCTACGATTTAGGAGCAAGCATCAATTTAATGCCCTTATCCCTGGTGAAGAGGCTGCAGATCAATGAGATAATGCCCACAGATGTAGTCATCAGGCTGGCTGACAAAACTCAAAAACAATCATTAGGAGTGGTGGAGAATGTACTGGTAAAAGTTGGGAAATACTTTCTTCCCACAGACTTTGTCATCCTAGACATGGAAGAGAGTCACACTCACCCAATCATATTGGGAAGACCATTTCTAGCTACAGCCAGAGCACTCATAGATGTGGAGCGAGGGGAGCTAATATTGAGGATCCATGATGAACGACTCAGCTTTAATGTCTTCAAACTCTCACAAGAAGCAGACCAAGAAAACAAAGAACCAAGAAAAGATCATAATGAGATGCTGACAGAGGAAGCAAGCACTGAAGCACAACCAGTCCATCTGAAAAAGCCCTTGGTTGATGAACAAGGAAATAAGCAGTTGTCACAGCTCAAGGAAAAGCTGGAGGAACCTAAACCACCAGAGACATGTGAAGACAACAACAAAATTTTCTTAGAAGAAGAGGTCACAAAGAGTAAGGCAACATCAAAAAGGGACAAAGAAGAAGGTACCAAGGGGGTGGAGAAACAAGAAGATCCCTACGGAAGACTTCTCTCCAGGGGATAAAGTGATCTCAGCTTACTTTCCAGATATCCCCCCTAATCTCCCCACTGTACCATCTCAGTTACCTAAGGTCTTCACTATCAACAGAGTTCTCTCCTTGGAACACGTAGAGATCATTGATACAACCAATGGATATAAGTCCACAGCAAGAGGGGAGGACTTTAAGCATTACCAACCACCCTGATGCGGGAGAAACGCCAAGCTAGTGACGCTAAAGAAGCGCTTCATGGGAGTGTACTTCACGACAAATTCGGTACACTTGCCGAAGGAAATTTGTTATGAGACAAGTTTTCCGTGCATCAAGTTTATGGTGCCGTTGCCGGGGATTGATTGTGCATCAACAATGATTAAATTGGAAGATAACTAGATTGAGCATTTTATTTTTGTTTGATTTAATTTTCTGTTTGAGTAATTTACTTTCTGTTTTGGTTAATTTCTTCCCTTCCCCCTACTTTTTCTTTGTTATTTACAATTCATTTCACTAACCCACTAACTGTTTGATATATTGCATCACTCACACTAACAGTAATTCTGACAGAAATACTTTCTGCATCTATTTTCCTTGCTTGTACTTATTGGTTGTATGACAGGGAGAAGAAGCGGGGCTTCAACTTCCTTTGATTCTGAACCTGAGAGGACCTTCTTGAGATTAAGAAGGGAAGCAAGAGGAAAAAGAGTAGTTGGTGCTGAGGAAGAGCAGGAATACTTTGAACTAAACATGGAAGAAAACATGGAAAACCACCATGAAGAAGAGACTCACAACATTAGCAGATGAGGTCGAGCAAATCATGCTGGGGAGGATAGAAGAGTTTTAGGCTCTTACATCAATCCGAACCCAGGAAATTATAGGGAGCCTCTTGGCATAGAACTACTCTCTGTATTTTACTTTCTCTGCACTTCTAGTTTCATCATGTATTCTCCATCTTTGTTTTCATTTTCCAGAGCTATGAACAACTAAACCCCTTTCATTGGGTTAGGGAGCTCTGTTGTAATTTGATGGATCAATACTAGTTTTCATTATTCTTCTTCTATCTTTTCTCTTGATTTTACTTGAAAGCTTTCGATCTTCATCCAATTGGGTAGTTATCTTGGAAAAGAAGCTATTCATACTTGGATCTCTTCTGAACCTTGAAAGAGGAATGAAGAGATCGTGCTAGAAATGCTTTCTCATGCTGGACCAAATTGGGTTTGGATGGATATGTGACTATAATCCTCTCAACACTTGATTTGGGAAATGCATGTGGTATAATCAGTGACCATACTTCATCTCTTCTCATGAGTAATTGACCAAGGAATTAGCTATTGATCAAGATTTGAGAGATTGAATTACAAGAAATTGTAATTCGATCACTTAAGATTGCCAAGGAGATCAATGAGTGCATTGATTGAGGAAGAGATGAAAATGAAATTGATCCGGAGAATGCAACATCTCCTGAGCCCAATGAACTCCCCATTTCTGATCTTACCCATTCTCTTTAATTTCTGTCATTTACTTTTATGAGCAATTACCCCATTCCCATTTAAGATTCTGCAATTTACTTTCCGTCATTTACATTCAGCTCTTTATTTCCAGCATTTACTTTTCTGTTATTTACTTTCCCGCCATTTAATTCTCTGCAATTCTCAACTCAAATTTTGATTCGCTCAACTAGAACATTCCTCTAGTTAAAGTTGCTTGATCACTCAACAATAGAGTGAGGTCGAATCCCACAGGGATTGATTGATCAAGCAACTTTAACTAGAAGAATGTTCTAGTTGAGCGAATCAGAATTTGAGTTGAGAATTGCAGAGAATTAAATGGCGGGAAAGTAAATAACAGAAAAGTAAATGCTGGAAATAAAGAGTTGAATGTAAATGACGGAAAGTAAATTGTAGAATCTTAAATGGGAATGGGGTAATTACTCATAAAAGTAAATGACATAAATTAAAGAGAATGGGTAAGATCAGAAATGGGGAGTTCATTGGGCTCAGGAGATGTTGCAATCTCCAGATCAATTTCATTTTCATATCTTCCTCAATCAATGCACTTATTGATCTCCATGGCAATCTTAAGTGATCGAATTACAATTCCTTGTAATTCAATCTCTCAAATCTTGATCAATAGCCAATTTCTTGGTCAATTGCTCATGAGAAGAGATGAAGTATGGTCACTGATTATACCACATGCATTTCCCAAATCAAGTGTTGAGAGGATTATAGTCACATATCCATCCAAACCCAATTTGGTCCAGCATGAGAAAGCATTTCTAGCATGATCTCTTCATTCCTCTTTCAAGGTTCAAAAGAGATCCAAGTTTGAATAGCTTATTTTCCAAGATAACTACCCAATTGGATGAAGATCCTAAGCTTTCAAGTAAAATCAAGAGAAAATATAGAAGAAGAATAATGAAAACTAGTATTGATCCATCAAATTACAACAGAGCTCCCTAACCCAATGAAAGGGGTTTAGTTGTTCATAGCTCTGGAAAATGAAAATAAAGATGGAGAATACATTATGAAACTAGAGGTGCAGAGAAAGTAAAATACAGAGAGTAGTTCTATGCCAAGAGGCTCCCTATAATTTCCAACTCCCTATTTAATTCAAAGCTACTCCTATATATACTACTCTTCTGTTCTTCTAGTTGGCTCTTCAAGTCTTGGGTATGGGCCTTTGGATCTTGAGTTTGAAGCAGTTCTCTTCTTCATTGGGCTTGGCTTTACTTGCAGAGAGAAAGTGTGAAGTGGGCAGAGACTTTAACTCAGGACGTTAGTGGTGTTAACGTTCAGGGAAAATATGGGTTCGAGAATGTTAGTGACAATCACCTTTTTCACTAACGTTCCTCACCCAAGTAAGAGCCACGTTATCTTCAATGTTAGTGGCACAAACGTTGCCACTAACGTTGCCTCTTTGTCCTTCGCACACGTTATTGGGACTTGCCTTTCCCAATAACGTTGAGAAGTCTCCCTCTTCCCTACGTTAGAGTCCACGTTAACTTAGTTAACGTGGCTCTTTTAACGTAGGCTTGCCAACCTTCGAGAACGTTAGTGACACTTACCATTGTCACTAACGTTCCAATGTGCCCCTATTTCTCACGTTACAGTCCACGTTGACTAGGTTAACGTGGCTTCTAACGTGGCCATGCTAGCCATCTCCAACGTTAGTGACAAAGTTGAGTATCACTAACGTTGGCTCATCATTCCCTTATCCATGTTAGCTTCCACGTTAACTAAGTTAACGTGGAAGTTAACGTGGTTTATAGTGGCTTGTGTGGGCTCATTCCAACGTTAGTGACAATGTTGGGTGTCACTAACGTTGGCGATCACCTCCCTTCTTCACATTAACTAGGTTAACGTGGGAGTTAACGTGGCTTATTGGGGCTTGTGGGGTTCCTTCCAACGTTAGTGACAATGTTTGGTGTCACTAACGTTGTCGACCACCTTGTTTCTTCACGTTAGCTTCCACGTTAACTAGGTTAACGTGGGAGTTAACGTGGCTTATTGTGACTTGGCCAACGTTAGTGATAAAGTTGAATGTCACTAACGTTGGCTTCCCCTTTACATCTTAACGTTAGAGGCCATGTTAACTAAGTTAACGTGGTAACTAACGTGGCCACTTATGAGCTTGGTCCAACGTTAGTGATAATGTTAAGTGTCACTAACGTTGGCTCCATTTCCTTTCTTCCACGTTAGAGTTCACGTTAACTTAGTTAACGTGACTCTTAACGTGGGCAATGATGGCTTCGAGAGCATTATTGGCAATTACTTTTCTCATTAACTTTGTAAGTTACTCCCATTCTAATGGGAAAATTTGTGGAAAAACGAATTTCTAAAACACCCAAATCTCACCGGCAAGTGTACCGGGTCGCATCAAGTAGTAAAACTCACTTAGAGTGAGGTCGATCCCACAGGGATTGATGGATCAAGCAATTTTAGTGGGTGATTAGTTTAATCAAGCTAACATTGAGTGATTTGAGTGACAATTGAAGCCAACAGAATGTAAATTTGCAGGAATTATAAAGTGCAGAAAGTAAAATTGCAAGTAACTTAAAGAGCAAGAAAGTAAAATAGCTGAAACTTAAATTACAAGAAATGTAAATTGCATGAAAAGTAGAGGGGGCTGGGTGCAGGGAAATTAAAGAAAGCAATAATTCAAGAAGTAAAACAATTGCAAGAATTGTAAATTGCAAAAAAAAATAAATCAAGATCACAACAACTCAAATGTAAAGTGCAGAGGAACAAAAGTGCAAGAAAGTAAATTGGGAACAATTAGAACAGAGAGCAATCAATCCGAGAACCAGAATGTGAAATCAAATGCAGTAGATTTTAAACAGAATTGCTTGAAGAAGCAAACAGAAATTAAATTCAACTCAATTGTAAATAAAATTGAAGATCTCAGGGACTCCAAGAGACTAGAAAACAAGTCTAGATCTCACTCCCTTCCTAGATCCAACAAGAGAATAATTGCAGAGAAGTTAAAAGAAACAATCGCAGAAGAAGAAGATTTTAAAACAGCAAATGAAATTTGAATTATCTAGAAGAAGAACAAAGAGATTTCAGAATGAGAATTGAAACAGAATTCCTTCAATTCTCCAATTCAAGCTAAAGTGTAAAAGTGAGCTCTCTATTCTACTTGCTCCCTATTGGAGCCCGCCTCCTTTCTAATCGACCCCCTCCTAAAATGAAAATGATGCCTTTTTATAGGCTTTTACAAAATGAAAATGAAAATGAAAGTAAAATTAAAGGCAAATTACAATTAAATGAAATTCCAATTTTATCTATCTCTTGTGCCTTTGAGTGATGATAATGGGCTTTGCTTGCTTTGGATTTGGGTTGAAGATGGCCTCTGTTGATTGCTCTTGGAGTTGGAGAGAAACCCATTGTGAACCGGGCCATGAATCACAAAAGCTTGAGTCAAAGTTTGAGGTAAACTTTGGCTCAAGCTTTTTATACCAGCCACCCCCTTTTGCTGCTATCCACGTTTGAGCTAAAGTTTGAGGTCAAACTTTAAGCCAAACGTGGATCACCTTGTATGCATGTGTGGGGTGCTACTTTGTCCTCTTGTCAATGTTGCCAATTTTATGCCAACTATAGACTATTATATATGGTTGGAAATCTCTGAATGTCAGCTTTCTAACCCAATTGGAATCACCTCAATTGGACATCCACAACTCAAGTTATGCTCCTTTGAAGAGGACAGGGTCGCTGGCTTTGGTGTGCAGCGTTTGAGGTAAAGTTTGCCTCAAACGTGGTCGAAAACGCCAGATTTTGGAGGCTCAAACACATTGTCCACCCCATACTATTATACATTGTTGGAAATTCCTGAATGTCTACTTTTCAATGCCGTTGGAAGCGCATCATTTGGAGCTCCACAGCTCGAGTTATACTCCGTCGAAGGTGCAGAGGTCAGTTGGCCTCACTGCAGGTTGCCACCATGTTCATTTATGCACATTTCGGGGCAGTTTTCTCCCTCAATTTTAGTGTCCACCATGCAGTGTCATATATGCTTGGAAAGCTCTCGATTCCTACTTTCCATTGCTTTTTGAATCACCTCATTTGGAGCTCTGTAGCTCAAGTTATTCATGTTGGAAGTATACCCCTTCAGGCTGTTGGTGTGTGGCGCCAACGTTTGCCAAAAAGCTTGAGGCAAACGTTGGCGCAAGCTTTTTCCTCCAGGGTATTTGTTTTGTGGTGTTAACGTTTGCCAAAAAGCTTGAGGCAAACGTTGGCGCAAGCTTTTGCTCCATCCAGGGTGTTTTCAACTCTTCCAAAAGTTTGAGCTAAAGTTTGAGGCAAGCTTTTGCTCAAGCTTTTTGTTCTCTCTTGCTCCTTGCCATCTCTTCTTTCTTCAACCTTCTTCAAAGCTCTTTTCACCTATCATCAATCAACCAAGCACATCAAAGCTATGCTGAAAATCATGAGATTGTTATTCTTTCATAATATATAACAATTATAGCACAAAATCTCATGAAAATGCATTAATTTATCCATGGTTAATTGAATCAAAGGAAACATGAAATTCTACCCAATTGGCTTACTTATGGCTCAAGAAAGTGCATAAAACCTATTGAAAACAAAGGAAAAAGCATAGAAAAACATGACATGGTGACATGTCATCACATTCCACGTTAGTGTTAACGTTAGTGTAACTAACGTAGCCACTAATGTGGTTCTTCTTTGCTTCCTTTGTCTTGAAATCAAGCAATAAAATGCATCAAAGTTCTAATCCAAGTCATGGGAAATGCAACATCCAATTTGTCATTAAATTCATGCAAAATCCTCATGAAATCATGTAAGGTGCACAATGTATGCTTGAATCAAGATGTAAGTGAATATCTACCCAAAACTAACTTATTTCCTAAGGAAATGCATGAAACTACCCTAAAAACAGTAAAGAAAGGGTCAGTGAAACTGGCCAAAATGCCCTGGCATCACAACACCAAACTTAAAGCTTGCTTGTCCCTAAGCAAGTACTGGAACAAGAGAATGATGAATGGAATGCCAAGAGAAATGAATCATTCTTGTGGAAGTCATGTCCCTGGTTTTATGGTGGTTTCATGCATAGCAACTTAGGTTCATTCCTGGCTTTTAGACCTTTATCATGTCCTAGAATACTCACTGTGATTGTATCCCATGAGACTTTTATTCATTGATCCTTTATTGTTATTTCAAGGATTATTTGTGTTCTTAGGCTATGTGCTCTGTAAGGGGGCGACTCTTTAAGATAAGCTTTCAGCCAACACTCCCGAACCAGTTGGTTCAAGGTGCTAGGTGTTAAGACACCCCTAAGTACTTACTCCCTCAAGTCTCTTTCCCCCATACATACACACCACATGCATATAGTTTATTTATTTTCTTTTCTTAAGACCTTGATGTCCAGCACCTCTTTGGGTTACTAAATGCTCTGTAGTGAAGGTTACTCTTGATAGTGGACTTTCAGCTGATAATCCCGAGTTAGTTAACCCAAGTTATCAAGTGATAAGGCACCCCTAAGAGCTTATTCATCCAAGTAGATCCCTTATACAGGAGCACCACAGACACATGCCTCAAGATTAAAACCATTGGTGCCTAGCCTTATTGCTTACTCTTTTTCTTTTATTTTTCAACCTTTATTATTCTTTCCCTTTTTCTTATTAGGATTTTCTTATTTAGCTAGTCTCATGGGGTGTGTCTCAAGCATAGTATTCATGACAGATAGTTGTCCTCCCACCTTGTGGTTGAACCAACTTAGCTAACTTATGACTATACCATAAACTCATGAACATACTCCATAGTATGAACTCCTCTCTGGTCTTTAAAAACACTCATTCTCTTTTCATTTGATTCAAAGGGACAAGCATACAAGTAAGCAAAGTAAGGATGCAGTGACATAAAGACTAGCAAACATAGACCTCTTCAACACAAAAACTTAAAAGACAGAATTTAAAAAGGTTCAAACTATTATGGAAGCATGTTCTATTTCATACAAGATCTTCCTTATTCAAAGCATAGAAAAAGATGGACCAAAGAAGGAACTCCACCACCTTTTACTCATGTGGTTGCCCATGCTCTCCTCCTTGCTTGTCCTCCTTGTGTCCCTCTTGATTGCTCGTACTCCCACTCCCTTTGCTTTTTCTAATCAGCTTCTTCCAGAAACCACCATCTTCCATCTTCTTTTTGAGTGTTTCCTTCTGCTGTTTCACCTTCTTTGATCTCTTCTCCTTTGAGTATACAGTGCACCAGTGTGGCTCTCTTGAGATTCACCTCCGAGTTGTTCGCTGTTGGGAGGATGGACCACCTTACAATTTCGAACCACCCTTTTGCTTCCGGGGTGAGATCTGCTCTCTTGATGAACCTTGGTCTCCTATCTGCATATCTTTCCCAGTCAGCTCCTGGTACACAAATGTCTTCCACAATCTAGTCATGATTAGGGTTGTTGTCCATTCTTGAATGATAACTCTCTTCTTCAAACGGTATGGACCGCAGCTTTAATGCCCTCATGACACTCATGGGACCAAAATCCACAATCTTTCCTCTCACAAAGCTTGTATATGACTCATCTGCTTTATCATATCGGACCGCATTTGCATAAAACTCTCTTATAAGATTTGCATTCACCTTAATGACCGGATCAGTGAGGAGCCCCCATCTTCTCTTTTCTACCTTCTTTGTGATTTCGGGACACTCAGTTTTCCTAACTTGAAATCCCAGCTCATAAATGATCTCCTTATCCACCATCCACCCGTATTGCAATGCATGGTGCAAGCTTTTAAATCTCTTTTCATCATACGGGTGTTGCTCCATAGGTTCCTTTCCCTTTCTTCTTTTAGAGCTCGAAGATGCCATGAATGAGGGTTAATGTGTGAAGTTGGCAATGGTGTGGAGACTTTTGGTTGTTTAGGGTTGAGTGCAATGAAGGGAGTGAAGGGGAATCCGAAATGGAGAGGTGTGAAGAGTGGGAATTTGAATGTGAGGGGTAAGCATGCACTAGGACTCATTTATATAGGGAGATTATGAGTGAATAGATGGTGTGGATTGATGGAATAGTTGCTTGATGGACGGTTAGGGTTGTGCATGGAGAAAGGACAAGGATCATCACTTTATGAGGGTTATTGGTTCGGTCTTCAAGAGTCTCCTTTCTTCAATGTTGCATGGCAACATTTTCCAATGCATTCCTTCTTGAGACAAGTGTGTAGTTTCTCTTCATGAAGTGGCCGAACCTTTCTCCTTTAATTGTCCAATCAATATCCTTCAATGCTCCTCTCCTTTTCCCTATAAAGATCAAATAAGAAAAGTAAAAAAAAAAGTTAAACTTTACGGCTAGAATAATAAAAAGAAGAAAAGATTTTGTTTATTCATGAACTCCAACTAACTAACTAACTGTGTATCGTTATATGCACATTGGTGGCACCATGGGGTGACACCAAACTTAGTTTGGAGCACTGTGATGAAAAGTTCTGTTCAAAGCTCCAAGACTAGCATAATCTGAGTTGCATCCATGCTTTCTTGGCATGCTTTGAACACCAAACTTGTTCTTCACTATATACTGCATAACAAGGATTTCACCAAGTGTTTGTCGAGTTTGGGCTGGAATTCATGAATATTGACTTATTCACTATTAAAAGCATATAAAACATGGGTTGCCTCCCATGAAGCGCTTCTTTAGCGTCACTAGCTTGACGTTTCTCCTTCATCAGGGATGTTGATAATGCTTTAAGTCCTACCCTCTTGCCTTGGACTTATATCCATTGGTTGTATCAATGATCTCTACATGTTCCAAGGAGAGAACTCTGTTGATAGTGAAGACCTTAGGTAACTGAGATGGTACAGTGGGGAGATCAGGGGGGATATCTGGGAAGTAAGCTGAGATCACTTTATCCCCTCGAGAGAAGTCTTCCGTAGGGATCTTCTTGTTCCTCCACCCCCTTGGTACCTTCTTCTTTGACCCTTTTGATGTTGCCTTGCTCTTTGTGACTTCTTCTTCTAAGGAAATTTTGTTGTTGTCTTCACATGTCTCTGGTGGTTTAGGTTCCTCCAGCTTTTCCTTAAGCTGTGACAACTGCTTATTTCCTTGTTCATCAACCAAGGGCTTTCCCAGATGGGCTGGTTGTGCTTCAGTGCTTGCTTCCTCTGTCAGCATCTCATTATGATCTTTGCTTGGTTCTTTGTTCTCTTGGTCTGATTCTTGTAAGAGTTTGAAGACATTAAAGTTGAGTCGTTCATCATGGATCCTCAATATTAGCTCCCCTCACTCCACATCTATGAGTGCTCTGACTGTAGCTAGGAATGGTCTTCCCAATATGATTGGGTGAGTGTGACTCTCTTCCATGTCCAAGATGACAAAGTCTGTGGGAAGAAAGTATTTCTCAACCTTTACCAACACATTTTCCACCACTCCTAGTGCTTGTTTTTGAGTTTTGTCAGCCAGCCTGATGACTACATCTGTGGCCATTATCTCATTGATCTGCAGCCTCTTCACCAGGGATAAGGGCATTAAATTGATGCTTGCTCCCAAATCGCAGAGTACTTTATCAAACATTGTTTCTCCTATCGCAGAGTGCTTTATCAAACATTGTTTCTCCTATCGCAGAGTGCTTTATCAAACATTGTTTCATCACTATAGTTTGGCCTCCCTTGAGTGAGCTTTTTCTGGGAAGCAGCTCTTTCATATACTTGATGTATGCAGGCATTTGTTGAATAGTCTTAATGAATGGTATGTTGACATGCAGAGATGCAAACAAATCTAGAAACCTTGAGTATATTCTCTTCTCCACAGCACCATTGAGCAGTTGGGGAAAAGGTGCATAGAGTCTCAGCAGCTCCTTTTGTGAGATTTCTGGTTCTTGATGATCTTTTTCCTTCTTCTCTACTGAGGTATCTTCAGGTTGTTCTGACAGCTTGCTTGGCTTGTCCTCAGTCTCCTTATCACTTATAGTGACCATCTTGCAATCTTCACATCTTACTTTCTTTGTTTCACCTCTCGAATTCTTCTCTGTGTCACTTGGGAATCCATCTGTGGGTTTGGGAATTTGCTCAGAGAGATACCCCACTTGAGATTCCAACCTCTTGATTGTGTCTCCCTAGTTCTTGAAACTGGCTCGCACTTCCTCCTTGAACACCTTGTTGTCTTGAATCTCCTTGCCTATGCCTTCAAGTAGATTCTCAATCCTTGAGAGTTTGTCATCAAATGATTGTAGATCGGGATTAGAGGTGGAAGGATGAGGTAAGTTATTTTGGTTTTGATGTGGATGTGGAGAGGTGTTGTTATGAGGGTGTTGATATGGTCTAGATGTGAAATGTTGGTGGCTTGCATTGTTGGGATTTGGGTGTCTTTGATCAAGGCTTTGGTCTTGTTGATTTTCCCACCCAAAGTTTGGGTGATTCCTCCATCCAGGGTTGTAGGTCTTAGAGTATGGATCATGATTTTGCCTAGGTGAATTCCCAATGTAGTTGGCTTGCTCCTGACTACCCTCTGCTTCTTTATTCACTCCTTCTTGGGTTGTTGATGAAGTAGTGAATGCTGCTACTTGGTTCCTCTCCATCTTCTTGGTGAGGTCAGCCAGTTGCTGGGTAATGAGCTTGTTTTGGGCCAGCAGAGCATCTACATTGTTTAGCTCTATTACTCCTCTAGTGTTGCCTCTTTCAGAAGCATAGAAATAGTCATTCTCTGCTACTGTTTCAATGACATCTATGGCTTCCTCAATAGTCTTCTTCTTGTTCAAAGATCCTTCCGATGAATGGTCTACGGCCTTCTTTGACACATAATAGAGCCCTTCATAGAAAATGTGCAGCTGCACCCATTCGTTGAACATGTCAGGTGGACACCTCCTTGTCAGGTCCTTAAACCTCTCCCATGCTTTATACAGAGTCTCACCATCTTGTTGCCTGAAAGTTTGGACCTCAGCTCTCAGCCTATTGATTCGTTGAGGGGGGTAGAATCTTGCTAAGAATTTGTTCACCACATCTTCCTAAGTTGTCAAGCTCTCTTTCGGGAAAGACTCCAGCCACTTGGCTGCCTTATCCTTGAGTGAGAATGGAAATAAGAGCAGTCTATAGGCGTCAAGATGAACACCATTAGATTTCACTGTGTCACATATTCTCAGGAAGGTGGTTAGATGTTGATTGGGGTCTTCTTGGACACTTCCTCCGAACGAACAGTTGTTCTGAACAAGGGTGATGAGCTGTGGCTTCAGTTCAAAATTGTTGGCGTGGATGGTTGGCTTTTGAATGCTACTTCCACAATTTCCTGGGTTTGGATTGATGTAAGTGCCTAAAACTCTTCTATCCTCCCCAGTATGTTTTGCTCGACCTCCTCCGCCATGGTTGTGAGTCTCTTCTTCATGATGGTTTTCCATGTTTTCTTCCATGTTTGGTTCAAAGTATTCCTCCTCTTCCTCAGCACCAACTACTCTTTTTCCTCTTGCTTCTCTCCTTAATCTCAAGAAGGTCCTCTCAGGTTCAGAATCAAAGGAAGTTGAAGCCCCGCTTCTTCTCCCTGTCATACAACCAACAAGTACAAGTAAGGAAAATAGATGCAGAAAGTATTTATGTCAGAATGACTGTTAGTGTGAGTGATGCAATATATCAAACAGTTAGTGGGTTAGTGAAATGAATGGTAAATAACTAAAAACAAAAAAGTAGAGGGAAGGGAAGAAATTAACTAAAATTGAAAGTAAATTACTCAAACAGAAAATTAAATCAAACAAAAATAAAATGCTCAATCTAGTTATCCTCCAATTTAATCATTGTTGATGCACAATCAATCCCCGGCAACGGCGCCATAAACTTGATGCACGAAAAACTTGTCTCATAACATATTTCCTTCGGCAAGTGTACCGAATTTGTCGTCAAGTAAAAACTCACAATAGAGTAAGGTCGAATTTGAGTAAATAACAGAAAAGTAAATGCTAGAAATAAGAGCTGAATGTAGATGACGGAAAGTAAATTGTAGAATCTTAAATGGGAATGGGGAAATTGCTCATAAAAGTAAATGACAGAAATTAAAGAGAATGGGTAAGATCAGAAACGGGGAGTTCATTGGGCTTAGGAGATGTTCCATTCTCCAGAACAATTTCATTTTCATCTCTTCCTCAATCAATGCACTCATTGATCTCCTTGGCAATCTTAAGTGATCGAATTACAATTTCTTGTAATTCAATCTCTCAAATCTTGATCAATAGCCAATTCCTTGGTCAATTGCTCATGAGAAGAGATGAAGTATGGTCACTGATTATACCACATGCATTTCCCAAATCAAGGGTTGAGAGGATTATAGTCACATATCCATCCAAACCCAATTTGGTCCAGCATGAGAAAGCATTTCTAGCATGATCTCTTCATTCCTCTTTCAAGGTTCAGAAGAGATCCAAGTATGAATAGCTTCTTTTCCAAGATATCTACCCAATTGGATGAAGATCTAAAGCTTTCAAGTAAAATCAAGAGAAGAGATAGAAGAAGAATAATGAAAACTAGTATTGATCCATCAAATTACAACAGAGCTCCCTAACCCAATGAAAGGGGTTTAGTTGTTCATAGCTCTAGAAAATGAAAACAAAGATGGAATTTACATTATGAAACTAGAAGTGCAGAAAAAGTAAAATACAAAGAGTAGTTCTATGCCAAGAGGCTCCCTATAATTTCCAACTCCCAATTTAATTCAAAGCTACTCCTATATATACTACTCTTCTGTTCTTCAAGTTGGCTCCTCAAGTCTTGGGTATGGGCCTTTGGATCTTGAGTTTGAAGCACTTCTCTTCTTTATTGGGCATGGCTTTACTTGCAGAGAGAAAGTGTGAAGTGGGCAGAGATTTTAGCTCAGGACGTTAGTGGTGTTAACGTTCAGTGAAAATATGGGTTCGAGAACGTTAGTGACAATCACCTTTTTCACTAACGTTCCTCACCAAAGTAAGAGCCACGTTAACTTCAACGTTAGTGGCACAAACGTTGCCACTAACGTTGCCTCTATGCCCTTCGCACACGTTACTGGGACTTACCTTTCCCAGTAACGTTGAGAAGTCTCCCCTTTCCTGACGTTAGAGTCCACGTTAACTAGGTTAACGTGGCTTCTAACGTGGCCATGCTAGCCATCTCCAACGTTAGTGACAAAGTTGAGTGTCACTAACGTTGGCTCATCATTCCCTTATCCACGTTAGCTTCCACGTTAACTAAGTTAACGTGGGAGTTAACGTGGCTCATAGTGGCTTGTGTGGGCTCATTCCAACGTTAGTGACAATGTTGGGTGTCACTAACGTTGGCGATCTCCTCCCTTCTTCACATTAACTTCCACGTTAAAGTTAACGTGGGAGTTAACGTGGCTTATTGGGGCTTGTGTGGGTTCCTTCCAACGTTAGTGACAATGTTTGGTGTCACTAACGTTGTCGACCACCTTGTTTCTTCACATTAGCTTCCACGTTAACTAGGTTAACGTGGGAGTTAACGTGGCTTATTGTGACTTGGCCAACGTTAGTGATAAAGTTGAATGTCACTAACGTTGGCTTCCCCTTTACTTCTTAACGTTAGAGGCCACGTTAACTAAGTTAACGTGGCAACTAACGTGGCCACTTATGAGCTTGGTCCAACGTTAGTGATATTGTTAAGTGTCACTAACGTTGGCTCCATTTCCTTTCTTCCACGTTAGAGTTCACGTTAACTTAGTTAACGTGACTCTTAACGTGGCCAATGATGGCTTCGAGAGCGTTATTGGCAATTACTTTTCTCATTAACTTTGCAAGTTACTCCCATTCCACGTTAGTGTTAACGTTAGTGTAACTAACGTAGCCACTAATGTGATTCTTCTTCTTTTGTCCTGAAATCAAGCAATAGAGTGCATCAAAATTCTAATCCAAGTCATGGGAAATGCAACATCCAATTTGTCATTAAATTCATGCAAAATCCTCATGAAATCATGTGAAGTGCACAATGTATGCTTGAATCGAGATGTAAGTGAATATCTACCCAAAACTAGCTTATTTCCTAAGGAAATACATGAAACTACCCTAAAAACAGTAAAGAAAAGGTCAGTGAAACTGGCCAAAATGCCCTGGCATGAGGGACTAACTGTTGGTTTTGCTGTGGTGGAGAAGGTTGAGCTTGCTGAACTTGTTGTTGATTCAATTGCATTTGCTTTAGCAAGTTGGTCATTTCACAGATACTCAGAGTTAGAGCAGCAGTCTCTCTGCTAGAGGATACTTCTGCAATGGCTTTTGAACGGCCTTGTTTCTGCCTGTGATTCTGAGTAGATTCAGCTAAGTCGCTGATCAATTGCCATGCCTCATCAGTGGTTTTGTAATTTTTCATAGACCCATTGCGAGCACTTTCCAATGTGGTCTTATCTTGGGGCCTCATGCCTTGTGTGACGTAACCGAGTAACACTATCTTGTCAATCATATGGTGGGGGCATGCTTCCAGAAGATTATTGAAGCGCTCTCAGTATTCATAGAGAGTCTCGGATACGTCCTGAACAATCATGGAAATGTCTTTCCTCAGTTTATCAGTAACTTCAGCTGGAAAGAACTTTTAAGTGTATCCCAGTCGGATACAATTGTTGCGGGTTGAGTGTAGTACCACTCTCTTGCCTTTCCCTCAAGAGAAAACGGGAAGGCTTTCAATAAAATTGAAGTTTCATCTACACCATCATGCTTGACAGTAGAACAGGCTGCTTGAAAATCTCTCAGGTGCTTGATAGGCTCTTGAGCAGGTAAGCCATGAAACTTGGGCATCAAATTGAGCAGTGCAGTCTTTATTTCAAAGTCTGTAGCCACCGTTGGGTGATGCGCTTGAAACGGTTGCATTGTAAAATCAGGGGCTCCAACCTCCTAGATAGTAACTCTCCTAGGTGCTGCCATGTCACCTACACGTAAATCAACCAAATTAGTAGAATGGGGGCTGGTTTCTTCCTCAAATGAAGTTTCAGATCCACCCTCAGAGAGGACTAACCGACGCCGAGCTTACCTTATTCGTGAAATAGTTCTTTCAATCTTAGGATCGAATACTGGAAAGCTTGGATCAGGAAGTGAATGCGTCATCTAACGAAAGAAACAAGCAGCTCATAGTAGCAAAATAAAATAAAATGCAAATAAATAAATTCCAATCAATAACTTAGCACTCTATTGCAACTCCCCGGCAACGGCGCCAAAAATTGACGTGGCGGAAATTGGTGAGTCAAGAATTGTTATAAGATATGCGTTGCAAGTATAGTTCTTAACCAACCAGAATTCCACTTATCAAATTAGAAGGGTGTCACAAAAATTAAAATTAAAATACTGGGAGTATGAATCCCAGGTCGTCTCCCAACGAGTTGCAGAAAGGTGTGCTATTTTATTAATCAGATGTTTTCAAAATGGTTTGAGTTGAATAAACAGGAAATTAAATTGGAGAAATTAAATAATTTAAATAAAAGCCTTGACTGGGAATAGATTAGTTGGAAGCCCTATTCTTGTTGAAGTACTCTCAAGATTAATTGATAATTGTAGGTTGTCCTGTTTAGTTATCCCTTACTAGGTAAGGGAAAGTCAAATAAGTTGGAATGCTACTTTTATTCACAAGTTCCAACCCACTCAATTAAAAGGGATTGGTGTCAGTGACTAGAGGGCAATCCAACAATAAACCCAATTACAATTTTTCTTTTGAGCATTCCAACTCAAGGGTTCCTTTCAATCAACTCCCCATCAAGTTAGGGAACTACTCGCTCATTATGAATGTAGAATTCAAAACATAGGAAAGGGAATTAAAGAAATACATGATAAATAAAAATCAAAGAAATCAATTAGAAATAAAAGTAATTCTTGTATTAATAAATTCTAAAATAATCCAATAGTAAAATTGAGTAAATTAAAGGACATGGAAGAGTAGAGCCAAGTAAAGAAAACGAACTAGAATGACGAAGTCTTGATGAGGTAATAACTCTTCTCAATATCCCAATGCAAAGAGCAATAGAAATAAAAATCCTAAGAACTATGAATGTGTAGAGAGAAAACCTAGAGGAGGAGTGAAACTAGATCTAAAACCTTAAATTGTGTAGAATGAATATTGTTGTTGGTTTCTGCATGTTCTCTGGCTCTAGTCTGCTTTTCTGGACCGAAAACTGGGTCAAAACAGGGCCCAAAATCGCCCCCAGCGAATTCTGTAGATTATGCAGATCGCGCACGTCACACGATCACGTCATTCATGCGGCCGCGTCATTCATGCGGCCGCGTCATTCGGCGTTTTGCCCTGCCACTCGAGCGCGTCGTCCACGCCTCCGTGTCACTTTTGCTATTCCAATCCGCGCGGTTGCGTGAGCCATGCGGCCGCGTCACTGCAATTTCCTCTCTTTTGCGCGGTCGCGTGAGCCATGCGGCCGCGTCACTTCTCGCTTGTCATCTCTTCAATTTCTTGTGTTCCTTCCATTTTTGCAAGCTTCCTTTCCAATCTCTAATTCATTCATGCCCTGTAAAGCCTGAAACACTTAACACACAGATCACGGCATCGAATGGAATAAAGGAAAATTAAAATACATAATTAAAAGTCTCTAGGAAGCAAGTTTTCAATCATGTAATAATTTTAGGAAGGAAATATAAATGCATGCTAATCATATGAATAAGTGGGTAAAGATCGTGATAAAACCACACAATTAAACACATTATAAACCATAAAATAGTGGTTTATCAACCTCCCCACACTTAAACATTAGCATGTCCTTATGCTTAGTTGAAGGAGATAAAATAAATGAGTAGGAACATGTAAAACTCATGCAATGCAATGCAACCTATATATGTGAATGAAACTATATGATTCTTGTCCACTTGATCAATAGTAAATAAGCTCTTCAAAATAATTACAAATCAAATTCCACTAATTCAATTCTTATACAGTAAGAACAGATAAAAATGCAAGAAGGTAGCTCATGAAAGCAGGGAACATAGAATTTTAAGCATTGAACCCTCACTGATGATGTATGTACGCTCTAATCTCTCTAGTGTATAGGGCAATCACTCTATCCTTCTCTAATCATGCTCTCTAATTTTTGTTCTTCTCCTAATCAATCAACAACATTTAATATACCAATGCAAACATCATGAGGTCTTTTCAAGGTTGTAATGGGGCCAAGGTAATGGTAAGGATACATATGTGGCTAAGTAAGCTTATAAACTGAATCTTTAATTAACCAATCTTTAACATAACCTATATATATTCTATATAACTTTAGAATTCATACCTAGCTACCCAGAATTTCCCTTTCACATTCCATACTCGTGTATCAACTTTTTATTTTAATTTTATCATACATGCATTGATCTTTGAATTCTTAACTTTAGCATTGGGGTAATTTTGTCCCCTTATTTATTTATTGAATATTTTTGGTTTTTTTTTCATAAACATAAAAAATAAACATAGCTTATCAATGCACATAGATTTTTTTTTTAATTCTTATAGTTTCACATGAGTAGGTATCTAAATTCCCATTATATTATCATGACACATTCCCTTATTATCTTTTGTTCCCACAATTTTCCATACTTAATTAGCACACACAATTCTATCTTAAGCTAACCAAAGATTGAATTTGGGATATATAATTGTTTTTTTGCTTAAGGCTGGTAATGTGGTAAAATATAGAACAAATGGGATTTAAAGGCTCAAAGTGGCTAACAAAGGTAATTGAGAGGGTAGGTTTAATTTGGATAAGTGAGTTTAAACAAATAATGGCCTCAATCATATGCAAGCATACAAATATAATAAACATTAGACATATAGGATGAAACAAAATATAGATTACAATCATAGAGAAGTAAACACACAAGAATAAAATAATTATGGTTAAATAATGTAACCATGCATAAAGGCTCAAATCTCACAGGTTGTGTGTTCTTTAGCATAAAAAAAATCATGTTCCAAATACAACTTCAAACAAATTTAACATAAAAGTTTTAATTAAAGTTAGTGAAATTTTGTTCCAAGAATAGGGTCTTAGAGGAAAACTTATTGTCTTTTCAATCAAGTAAAACATGCATGCAACTAACCTATTACTATGCAATTTGTCCTATTCTACAAAAGAAAAACTAACTAAATATCCTAATTTATTGGTGTTTAGGGAAGAGAAATTACCTCCGGAAGTCAGGTACTGACCGACCTCCCCACACTTAAGGCTTTGCACCGTCCTCGGTGCCATCTGTCAGGAACAAAGGTGGGCTGGTAGCAGTATCTCCACGGTCGGGACCATCATGGCTTCCTATGCTGGTAAAGGAAGTGGAGTCCGGGGTGTCTTAGTCCTTGAATTTTCCCATAATCAGCTCCTTGAGGTATGTGAATCGGCGCTTGTTATGGCGCTCTCTCATCTTAGCTTTGTGTTCCTGTCGATCTAACCTTTCGAGTATCCGATGGAACAGTTGGTCTGTTGTAGGTGCTTGTGGTGTTGAAGAAGGAATATCTTTAACTGGTTCAGTAGGATGGCTTGTGGCGGCTGGTAGAGGTCTGATGTATTTCCCGTTAGGGACATACTGATCATCCTGTGGGAGCATGGCTTTGGTGTCCCCAGCTCTGTAGAAAATGCTGGCTGCTGAGACAAGATCTGAGACCAAGGCGGGAAAAGGTAAGTTGCCCGCAATTTGTACGTGTCCCATGGCATTCCGGATGTGTCTTGGTAGGTTCAGAGGTTGGTCTGTAAGGATACACCATAGTAGAACGGCCATGTCCGCAGTGAAGGAGGACTCGTGAGTGCTCGGAAAGACGTAATGGGACATGATCTATGCCCATACGCGAGCCTCCAAGGTAAGTGCTGAAGCCGATATTCTCTTAGGGCGGATACGATGGTAACCGTAGATCCAACGGCTGCTAGGTAGTGTGATAATTCTGAGAACAACGTCCCAGTCAAATTGGTACATCTGGCATTTAAGTGTGGCTTCTTGAAAGGCGTCCAATCCTTCTGGAACAGGGGGAAGACCTAGAGCTTTTTCAATGGCCTCTTCTGTAATGGGGACTTGCTTCTGACGGACAAAGACAGACTGTAGGGTTGGCAGGTGGAAGTTGGAGTAGAACTCGACTACCCAAGAAAGATTGACCTGCCTCGGCTGTCTCTGTAGGAAACCCCATTGTCTTTGTGCAATTTGCGGCTCAACAAAGGTAGCAATATGGTTCGGGAGGAGAAGAAGGTATTCGTTGTTGTAACTCCTTTCTGCCAGGATGGGGAACGTCTGCTCACAGTAGCAATTGGGAAATCGCGCAGTGACCTTTGCTGGGAAGGCTTTTTCTTTATCATCAACCTTTATAATTCTTTTAGTTCTTTTTGTTGAGGGTTTAATCGCAGTTGAAGAGGGCTCTGCCACTAATGCTTTTTTTGTTCCTCTTCTTGCTGGTGGTTTGGGAGTAGCTTTCTTTTTTCCTTTCTTGGTGGCCATCCTGAAAAAGGAAAAAAAAAGAAAGTAACGTAAATTCAAAGAGATAGAGCAAGGAAGAGGGTTGTATAAGTGATAAACAATGTACGGTAAAGAGGATGTTGTGAACACATGGTCATGACTACATGTGAAAAGTTCATCAATGGAAATATAGCAAGTGCATTGGAGGATAATTAAATGCAAGGGGTTTATTGGCATGCAGGCAAAGGCATGAGTAGCATAGATTAAGCATTTTATTAGTTGAATGTGTTATCACTCGTAACAAACTAGCCATCATGTTTGTATTGACAATTAAATTCAATTAATACAATAGTAAAGGGAATTTGTGAAAAGCAAGCATTGAATATTAGAGTAGAATAACGTAGAAAAGTGCATAATGCCATATGGGCGTTTTCACAAACACATAGCATGTATGGTAAATAAGGTATAGAAAGTATTAAAGTGAACATGCAAGCAACCCTTTTAAAAAGGTATATAATTGCCAAACAATTTTACAACAATCCACAGGCATAAAATGAGAAATAATGACTCAAATAAATTTCCAACACCAAGTAAAAAGGAAAAAGAAAGAAGAAGAAAATATGGATAATAAAAGTAAAAAGAAAAGAAAAGAAGATAACATATAAAAATAAGAAGAATAATAGAAAAGTAAGGGGGGAAGAAGAAAAGAAAACCTTGTTAATGGGGGTGAAAGAGAGAGAGAGTAGAAAGTGAGAAAGAAGGAAGAAGGAAGAAGGAAGAAATAAGGAGGGAAAAGAGAAAATAGGATTTGGGGAAAAGAAAGATAAGATAATTGGCAAATCAGGGAAGCTGTGCGGCACAAGCGACGCGGTTGCGTGGGGCACGCAGTCGGGCGACTTGCACTTAAACTAATGGACGCGGTCTCGTGACCCGTTTTATGCTACTGGCGCGAGGGCAGCCTCGCACTTGCACAACTCTCTGTTCAAACTCTTATTGTGCCAAATGTTGGGTGATGCAATCGCGTGTGTGGCCATTAGAAGGACATGACGCGGACGCGTGAGCCATGCGTCCGCGTGGGAAGAATTGTGCGTTCAGCGCCAATCCAGCACCACTCTAGCACAACTTTCGGTCGTGCACCCTTTTCACGTCGAATTCCAGGGCATGCGGCCACGTGAGTGACGCGGTCGCGTGGGAGGCCAATGTTCGCACTCGACGCGGACGCGTCGGTGATGCGATCGCGTGGGGCGATTTGTGCCACGGGCACACCTCCAGCCACGCTCTCGCGTGACTCTCTGTTCGTTTTATTATTTTCTCCAATCACCTGCGACGCGGACGCGTCAATGATGCGGTCGCGTCGCGAAATTTTTTTTTTTTAGAAATAATAAAAGTATGTAAATGCAGATGCACGAAATGTACTAATAAAGAGAAGAGTTATTGAATAGGAAAACTAAGAATAAAGAAAAGAACGATCATACCATGGTGGGTTGTCTCCCACCTAGCACTTTGCTTTAACGTCCGTAAGTTGGACGCCCCACTAGCTCAGTCTTCGGCTATGTGGGGATCTTCCAAGAGGAAGATCTTGAGCTCCTTGTTTTTCTTCATCCTCTCTCCATGGTACAGCTTTAAACGTTGTCCATTAACTTTGATAAGGTCAGAGCTTGAAGGATGACTTAGGTGAAAAACTTCGTACGGTTCGGCCTTCTCTACTCTGTATGGACCTTCCCATCTTGATCTCAACTTGCCTGGCATGAGCCTCAGTCGAGATTTGTAAAGGAGGACTAAATCCCCAGGTTGGAACTCTTTTCTCTTGATGTGCTGATCATGTACAGCCTTCATCTTCTCCTTGTATAGTCTTGAGTTCTCATAAGCTTCTAGGCGAAGGCTTTCCAGTTCTTGCAGTTGCAACTTCCTTTTAGCTCCGGCTTTCTCAATTCCTATGTTGCACTCCTTAACTGCCTAAAAGGCTTTGTGCTCTACTTCAACAGGGAGATGACAAGCTTTTCCACAAACTAAGCGGAAAGGACTCATCCCAATGGGAGTTTTGTATGCTGTTCTGTATGCCCAGAGTGCATCTTGTAGCCTGATGCTCCAGTCTCTTCTATGAGGTTTGACTATCTTTTGCAAGATACGCTTTATTTCTCTGTTTGACACCTCGGCTTGCCCATTAGTCTGAGGATGGTAGGCTGTTGCAACCTTATGAATTATCCCATGCTTCTTCATTAATCCTGTTAGTCTCCTGTTACAAAAATGGGTGCCTTGATCGCTCACGATTGCTCGTGGTGATCCAAAGCGGCAAATAATGTGGTTTCTCACAAAGGAAACAACAGTGTTAGCATCATCAGTGCGGGTAGGAATTGCTTCCACCTATTTGGAAACGTAATCCACAGGTAACAATATATAAACATAACCATTAGAATTTGGAAATGGACCCATGAAGTCAATGCCCCAAACATAAAAAATTTCACAGAAAAGCATAATTTGTTGAGGCATCTCATCCCTCTTGGATATATTACGAAATTTTTGGCATGGGTAACAAGATCTATAAAATTCAGCAGCGTCTCTAAAAAGAGTAGGCCACCAGAATCCACAGTCTAAGATTTTTCTAGCTGTTCTTTGAGGGCCAAAATGTCCTCCACTCTCAGATGAGTGATAGGCCTCTAAGATTGACTAGAATTCTGATTGAGGCACACACCGTCTAATTACCTGGTCAACGCCACATCTCCATAAATATGGGTCATCCCATATAAAATATTTAGACTCGCTTTTCAGCTTGTCTCTTTGATGCTTAGAAAAGTTTGGAGGAAAGGTGCGGCTAACTAGATAATTAGCTACAGGTGCATACCAAGGGACTACCTCAGATACTGCTTGCAGGTTATCAAATGGGAAATTATCAGCTATAGGAGTGGGGTCATCTGTAATGTGCTCAAGGAAACTCAAGTGGTCTGCCACTAAATTCTGGTTACCACTCCTATCCTTAATTTCCAAATCAAATTCTTGTAATAGCAGTATCCAACGTATAAGCCTTGGTTTGGATTCCTTTTTAGCTAATAGATACTTTAGAGCTATGTGGTCTGGGTACACTACTACCTTCGTACCAAGTAAATAGGCTCAGAATTTATCCAGAGCAAAAATAATAGCAAGAAGCTCTTTCTTAGTAGTAGTGTAATTAGACTGAGTGGCATCTAAAGTTTTAGACGCATAAGCAATAACAAAGGGGTCCTTACCTTCACGCTGAGCCAGTGCTACTCCTATCGCATGGTTGGAGGCGTCGCGCATTATTTCAAATGGCTGGCTCCAGTCTCGTCCTCTCACAATTGGAGCTTGAGTCAGGGCGGTCTTCAGCTTATCAAACACTTGTTTGCAATCCTCACTGAACTCGAACTCAATATCCTTCTACAGTAGTCTAGATAAGGGAAGTGCTACCTTACTAAAGTCCTTAATGAATCTCCTATAAAAACCTGCATCGCCAAGGAACGAACGGACTTCCCTCACAGAGGAGGGGTAAGGTAAACTAGAAATAACATCCACCTTTGCTGGATCTACAGAAATGCCAGTATTAGACACAACATGTCCTAGTACAATACCTTGTTTTACCATAAAGTGACATTTTTCAAAATTTAATACAAGGTTTGTACTGACACATCTATCTAATACTCTAGATAATCCATCTAAGCAAAGGCTAAAGGAATCGCCATATACACTAAAATCATCCATAAAAACTTCCATATAGTCCTCAATAAGATCAGAGAAAAGACTCATCATGCACCTTTAGAAGGTAGCTGGTGCATTGCACAAGCCAAAGGGCATTCTCTTGTAAGCATAAGTCCCAAAAGAACATGTAAAAGTGGTCTTTTCCTGATCCTCAGGAGCTATATAAATCTGGAAATAACCTGTGTAACCTTCTAAAAAACAATAATGTGATTTACCTGACAGGCGATCCAGCATTTGATCAATGAATGGAAGAGGATAGTGATCCTTACGAGTGGCCTGGTTGAGGTGTCTGTAGTCAATGTAGACCCTCCAGGCATTCTGAACTCTAGTTGCCATGAGATCTCCATGCTCATTCTTCACTGTAGTGACTCCAGACTTCTTGGGCACCACTTGTACTGGGCTTACCCATTCACTGTCTGAAATTGGGTAGATGATATCTGCCTCCAGTAGTCTGGTCACTTCCTTCTTGACAACCTCTAAGATAGTGGGGTTCAGTCTTCTCTGGGGTTGACAGACAGGTCTTGCTCCCTCTTCTAAAAATATGCTATGCTCACAGACTTGAGGGTTGATGCCTACTATGTCTGCCAAACTCCAACTAATTGCCTTCTTGTGCGTTCTCAACACACTAAGTAACTGCTCTTCCTGTTGAGAAGTGAGTTCCCTTGCAATGATAACTGGAAACTTCTGCTCGTCTTCAAGGTAAGCATATTTGAGGTGTGGAGGAAGGGGTTTTAATTCTAACTTCTGATCATGGTCAGGCTCTGGGTTGTCTGGAGCTGGTAACAATGGTAAAGCACTGTCATTGTCCTCTGAGAATGTCCCCACACTTGGACCTTGTCCTATGTACTTCTCTTCAAATTCCTCCTGGTGAACTTCAGCCACGGTTTCATCTATGATGTCACACTGGAGGATAGAATGATCCTCCGGAGGATGCTTCATAACTCCATTCAGATTGAAGATTACTACTCGCCCATCTATTTCAAAAGCGTATGTTCCTGAAAAAGCATCTAATTTGAACTTCGAGGTCTTCAGAAAAGGTCTTCCGAGTAGGATTGATGATGGCTTCTCTGA
Source organism: Arachis ipaensis (assembly GCF_059453495.1). Taxonomy (NCBI): domain Eukaryota; kingdom Viridiplantae; phylum Streptophyta; class Magnoliopsida; order Fabales; family Fabaceae; genus Arachis; species Arachis ipaensis. The sequence goes on from NC_142444.1 coordinate 85,051,082, forward strand.
GTCATTTTGGGATATCTCCAGGATATAAAAATCAATGGGAAATGTGAGCCCCTTAATGCCTACTAATACATCTTCAGCAACTCCAGCCACTGTAATAATGCTTTTATCTGCTAACACAAAACGAGCTGTCGACCTTTTTAAGGGAAGGAGCCTCAAAATATCATATATAGACAAAGGCATTATACTCACACATGCTCCTAAATCACACATGCAGTCAGAAAATACTACACCGCCAATAGTACAATTAACCATACATGGACCTGGGTCACTACACTTTTCAGGTAAACCTCCCATTAAAGCAGATATGGAACTACCTAAAGGAATAGTTTCTAATTCATTAATTTTGTCTTTATGTATACATAAATCTTTTAGAAACTTTGCATATTTAGGTACCTGTTGAATAACATAAAAAAGAGGAACAGTTACCTCGACCTTTTTGAATATCTCTACCATTTTGGGATCAGGTTCCAGCTGCTTCCTGGGCTTCCTTGCAAGTTGTGGAAATAGAATGGGAGTGGTGTCTTCTGCAGTGTCTGCACCCTTTGGTGCTTCCTCCTGTGATTGAATTTCTTCTTTTTCAGCCATGTCCTGTATGTCCTCTTCCTCTTTAACATCTTCTATTTCTACTACCTCTTCAGCTGAGGCATGTTCTGGTGGGCTTGGCTCCTCCTGATTCCTCTCCTGCAGTGTGATTCCGGACCTTAGGGTGATGGCATTAATGCCACCCTTTGGATTGGGTAATGGTTGAGAGGGGATTCCACTGGAGCTCAAAGGCTGGTTATTGGAGTTATTCATTGATCCAATCTGTGAGACAAGAGCTTGCAAAGTAGAGTTCAGACCTTTTAGTGTAGCATAAAGGTTATTTTCCATGGTCTGTTGTCTCCGATCAATAGATTGTAGTAAGTCGTCATTAGAAGATGAAGAAGGATAAGTAATTTGAGAGGTCTGTTGTTGGGTATTCTGTGGTCCTTGGGATTGCCTCAGGTGAGGTGCTCTGTAAGGCTGGTTCTGGTTCTGCTGCCTGTTGTTGTTATTATTCCACCTCTGATTTCCCTGATTGTCTCTGCCTCTTCTGTTGTTGTTGTTGTCCCTCCAATTCTGGTTAGAATTGTCCTGCCATCCATGGCTGTAATTGCCACCCTGATTGTACCCTTGGTTGGGGCCGTCATAGAAGTTATGAGTGGCTGCCACGATGTTGTCTTCCTGCTGGAGCTGCGGACATTCATCAGTATAATGGCTAAAATCAGCACAGATTCCACAAACTCTCTGTGGGACTAACTGTTGGCTTTGCAGTGGTGGAGAAGGTTGAGCTTGCTGAACTTGTTGTTGATTCAATTGCATCTGCTTCAGCTTTTGAACGACCTTGTTTTTGCCTGTGATTCCGAGTAGATTCAGCTAAGTCACTGATCAATTGCCATGCCTCATCAGTGGTTTTGTACTTTTTCATAGACCCATTGCTAGCACTTTCCAATGTGGTCTTATCTTGGGGCCTCATGCCCTGTGTGACGTAACCGAGTAACACTATCTTGTCAATCATATGGTGGGGGCATGCTTCCAGAAGATTATTGAAGCGTTCCCAGTATTCATAGAGAGTCTCGGATTCGTCCTGAACAATCATGGAAATGTCTTTCCTCAATTTATCAGTAACTTCAGTTGGAAAGAACTTTTCCAAAAATTCTCTTCTAAGTATATCCCAGTCGGATACAGTTGCTGCGGGTTGAGTGTAGTACCACTCTCTTGCCTTTCCCTCAAGAGAAAACGGGAAGGCTTTCAACAAAATTGAAGTTTCATCTGCACCATCATGCCTGACAGTAGAACAGGCTGCTTGAAAATCTCTCAGGTGCTTGATAGGCTCTTGAGCAGGTAAGCCATGAAACTTGGGCATCAAATTGAGCAGTGCGGTCTTTATTTCAAAGTCTGTAGCCACCACTGGGTGATGCGCTTGAAACGGTTGCATTGTAAAATCAGGGGCTCTAGCCTCCTGGATAGTAACTCTCCTAGGTGCTGCCATGTCACCTACTCCTAAATCAACCGAATCAGTAGAACGAGGGCTGGTTTCTTCCTCAAATGACGTTTCAGATCCGCCCTCAGAGAGGACTAACCGATGCCGAGCTTGCCTTATTCGTGAAATAGTTCTTTCAATCTCAGGATCGAATACTGGCAAGCTTGGATCAGAAAGTGAACGCGTCATCTAACGAAAGAAACAAGCAGCTCATAGTAGCAAAATAAAATAAAATGCAAATAAATAAATTCCAATTAATAACTTAGCACTCTATTGCAACTCCCCGGCAACGGCGCCAAAAATTGACATGGCGGAAATTGGCGAGTCAAGAATTGTTATAAGATATGCGTTGCAAGTATAGTTCTTAACCAACCAGAATTCCGCTTATCAATTTAGAAGGCTGTCACAAAAATTAAAATTAAAATACTGGAGTATAAATCCCAGGTCGTCTCCCAACGAGTTGCAGAAAGGTGTGCTATTTTATTAATCAGATGTTTTCAAAATGGTTTGAGTTGAATAAATAGGAAAATAAATTAGAAAAATTAAATAATTTAAATAAAAGCCTTGACTGGGAGTAGATTAGTTGGAAGCCCTATTCTTGTTGAAGTACTCTCAAGATTAATTGATAATTATAGGTTGTCCTGTTTGGTTATCCCTTACTAGGTAAGGGAAAGTCAAACAAGTTCGAATGCTTCTTCTATTAACAAGTTCCAACCCACTCAATTAAAAAGGATTGGTGTCAGTGACTAGAGGGCAATCTATCAAAAAACCCAATTACAATTTTTCTTTTGAGCATTCCAACTCAAGGGTTCCTTTCAATCAACTCCCCATCAAGTTAGGGAACTACTCGCTCATTGTGAATGTAGAATTCATAACATAGGAAAGGGAATTAAAGAAAGACATGATAAATAAAAATCAAAGAAATCAATTAGAAATAAAAGTAATTCTTGTATTAATAAATTCTAAAATATTCCAATAGTAAAATTGAGTAAATTAAAGGACATGGAAGAGTAGAGCCAAGTAAAGAAAACAAACTAGAATGATGAAGTCTTAATGAGGTAATAACTCTTCTCAATATCCCAATGCAAAGAGCAATAGAAATAAAAATCCTAAGAACTATGAATGTGTAGAGAGAAAACCTAGAGGAGGAGTGAAACTAGATCTAAAAACTAAAATTGTGTAGAATGAATGTTGTTGTTGGTTTTTGCATGTTCTCTGGCTCTAGTCTGCTTTTCTGGGCCGAAAACTGGGTCAAAACAGGGCCCAAAATCGCCCCCAGCGAATTATGCAGATTATCGCGTCATTCATGCGGCCACGTTATTCGGCGTTTTGCCCTGCCACGCGAGCGCGTCGTCCACGCCTCCGCGTCACTTGTGCTATTCCAATCCGTGCGGTTGCGTGAGCCATGCGGCCGTGTCACTACGATTTCCTCTCTTTCGCGCGGTCGCGCGAGCCATGCGGCCGCGTCACTTCTCGCTGGTCATCTCCTCAATTTCTTGTGTTCCTTCCATTTTTGCAAGCTTCCTTTCTAATATCCAATTCATTCATGCCCTATAAAGCCTGAAACACTTAACACACAGATCACAGCATCGAATGGAATAAAGGAGAATTAAAATACGTAATTAAAAGTCTCTAGGAAGCAAGTTTTCAATTATGTAATAATTTTAGGAAGAAAATATAAATGCATGATAATCATATGAATAAGTGAGTAAATATCATGATAAAACCACACAATTAAACACATTATAAACCCCTTGTGACTTTCAAGAACCACCACCATATGCCTATGAGCCATACCCTCAACCATACTCATAACCCACTTTTCACCAACCATCTTCATATGACCCTAATCCATATCCATCCTACCAACAACCATATGAGCCATATGAACCATATATAGAGCCACCACCATCCCAACATCAATACTTTCAAGAGCCACCCCCTCCATGTTATTACCAAGATGAACCACCTCCAATGTGTACAAATTTTCAACCAAAAGATGAATACCACTTTCCACCACAACCTCCCATGGAAGAATATTCATGTCCTTCAATCCAAGAGCCATATGATCCTACTCATGATATCCAAGAGGAACAAGAGTCAAGGGATCGTCTCAAGGAAGCCTTGGATCAATTTCAAGCAACCATGGAGTGTGTTGTGCAACAACTGGAAAGAATGGAAAACATTGAACCACCACAACTCTACCAAGAGGAACCACCTTCCTACTATAAATCCTTCCCCCAAATTGATGAACCCTTCCAACCACCCCAACCTCTAATGGATGACATCCTTGATGTTCTTGTTCAAGGACAAGAGGAGATGAAAAGGGATGTAGAACAATTCACGACCGCCTTGGATGAGGTGGTAAGCCGGTTAGCATCCCAATGCTTGAATACTCAAGGAACTCCCATGGCTACATGTGGAGAATCAAATGAAGAGCATAACATGAAGGAGAGATTGGTGGAGAATGAGGGAAGTTTTTTTGTATTGGAACAATTGGAGGAAGCTATAATTGTTGAAGAAGAGGAAGAGATGGTTGAAGACTTAGGAGATGCGGAACCTCCATGGGAACATAGAGTTGAAGAAAACCCCTCCAAGATGATTGAATTTGATGCTAAGGAGGAAAGTGCACACCTTCCAAGGCATATTCCATATGAAGAATTGGATGGGATAGAGCAAGAATTGAGTTCCCTTGGTGAGGAAGATCAAGCACCAAGTCTTAGTGGTGAAGAATCCTTTGAGCTTGAAGAATCTTTTCCCGTTGGATTTGAAAGCGTTGTGGAAGTAAATCTCTCTCATCCTCCCATTTATGAGTTGAGTAAGGGAAAAGGCTTAGGTAGTATTGTTGAACAAAGGATTACATTTGAGAAATCTTGTAAAGAGGTGGAAGTCCTTAGAAAAAGGAGGAGGGGAATTGAATACGCTTTGTCAAGACCCTTGGAATCACCTTTGCCTAGGTTGCCATCTACACCTTCATTTGAGTGGGTGAAACTCATTTTTATTAGCTTTATTATCCCACTTGAATATGGTTTGCTTGAAACGGATGGCCAACTTAGGATGCTTTGTGGGATGAAGCGTAAAAGAAAGATGTTTCGTGGTTGGCGTTGCAAATCAAGGCTCATTATGGTTGATGCATCAAACATGAGATATAAAGGTTAGAGTAGTGTTCACCTAGATGGGTCTAGGAGGATTGTTGGACATTTTATTGAGAATTCACCCTACTCACCACCCGATTGAACTAATAATGATGATCAACTTCAAGACGGGTGTGAAAATAAAGTGTGGGATCCCGGATCACAAGACGAGGATCAACTTTGGGAGCTCCAAGCTTGTGAAGAACTCTATCAACACTTAGTGCAACAAATAAGAAATCTTGGGGCACAATGGAGAACCAAGCATTGGTGGGAGTTCCAAGATGAATTCAAGCACAAGCCACCTTGAAAGGAGCTCCCCATAAGTCCAACTTAAGGACAATAAACAAAAGTGCTAGGTGGGAGACACCCCACCATGGTAAACTCTTTTCATTTTTCTCTTTTGTAAATATTGGTAGAATGGGTTTGATTTCATGTTTTGTTTAGTTTGTTGAGTTTAATTGGTAGTATAATATGTTAAATAAGGTTTTAGGGTGTTTTGGTAGCCGTTTGGAGGTTTAGAATGCTTGGATTGGTGCAAAAACATAGAAAAATTTTGAAAAACAGAGCACCATCCACGCATACGCGCACCTGGCGCGTACGCGCGCATCAAGCATTTTCGACTATCCATGCGGACGCGCCATGTGCGCGTATGAGTGGATGCAAAAATTTCACCCCAACCAAAAACCCGAGAGTTAGGCTTGCACTGTGCAAAAATTGGGCCTAAGGCACAAACCAATCCACTCATGCGCGCACTTGGCGCGTACGCGTCCATAGAGCTAATTGCGCAATGCGCGCGCGCGCCGATGGTGCCACCTGCAATTCTGGGCCATTTAGTCGAGAGTTGTGCTAACTCCGGGCTAGCACTATGCCTTTGGCCTAACCTCGCCCACGCGTGCGCGCACCTGGCACGTACGCGCCCTTAGGCCAAAATGCACATCGGCGCGTAAGCGTGCATGACGCGTCCGTACCGATAAAAAAATTAAAAAAATAAAAAAATAAAAAAATAAAAAATAAAGAGTTTTTTTTTCTCCTCTTCCATTTTCTTTTGTTTATCGCATTCGTATACTTCTATTCTTTACATTTCAATTTTGTTTCTATAGCCTGTTTTCAATTTTTTCTAAGTCTCTTCTTTCAATAATGGTGTTGCATTTTCTTACTCAATTGTTGAGAATTTCTTGGTTAATCTTGGTGCATCTAGACTTGTTTGATATTGATGGGTAATGAAATTTCTAATTCAATGCTTAACCTTTGATGATCCTTGTATCCTTTGTGCATTGATGTGAGCTTACATGTCTTTCATAACCCACTTTTTCTTATTTGAACTTGATGCTCACTATGCTCTTCATGCTTTGATTTTACTCTTGCATCAAGTGTTAGTTGATATGCCATTAGCCTACATTGTTTTTTCACTCACATGTTGTAGCTACCATGTAGTGAGAACCATACCCTTATTTGGCATTAGCCCCCGCCTATGTTCTTTTTGCTTTGATATCTTTGTTATAGGCTTAATTTTCTTTCTTTTTCGCTCTTTTTAGGATTGGCCACCAAGAAAGGAAGAAAAGGAAAAGATTCGAAATGGGGCAACAAATAAGTTATCCGCCCAACTCTTTGAAGAAGCTCATCAGTTGTAGCAACCCGTCCACATTGCTCTCCTTTGCATGCACCGAGGACGGTGCAATCTTCACGTGTGGGGAGGTCGTCCGACCGATCTCCATGGGTAACATTTCCTTTTTCAACACCAATGTAGTTAGTTGTTGCATTGCATGATAGCTTGCATGTTAGTTAGAATTTGTACATATTTTTACCACTTCTTTCCTATTAGGACTACTTGGTTAGGGTGATGATTTCTTTTCCAAGAAATTGTTTTTAGGGCGACCTACCAATTTGAAAAGCATTTTATGCTAAGCTTGCTTGAAAGAATTTATTTTGGAACATGGTTTTTGAGCTAAGAACACAAGCTTGTGAGATTTGAGCCTAATGGTGTGGTTACATCTTATAACCACTTATGTTCCCTTCTTGTGTGCATTGTTCTCTTTCTATGATTGTAATCTTTGATTTGTTTGATTCTCTATGTCCATTATTTTGTGTATTCATGCATTTATATGATTGAGGCCATCATTTCATTTAGCTCACTTACCCAAATAGCCTTACCTTTTATCTTCCTTTGTTAGCCAACTTTGATCCTACGATTAACCCATTTTTTTCTAATTTCTAATTTTAAAACATTACAAGCCTTAAAGCGAAAAAAAATAAATGTCCTTATTTGGATCTTTGATTAGTTTAGGCTAGTGTGTGTGTGTATCATTCAAGTGTGGGAACCTTGGGACATTGGGGGAATAAAAGGGTAGTTTTGTATTTTTATTGTAAATATTGGAAATTAGGTACATGCTCATATATTAATCAAATGTAAAAACTTATGCATTGATGTTCTTGTATATAAAAAATGAGAAAAAGGAAAAGGAAAAGAAAAGAAAACAATATGGAAAAGAAAAGAAAAAAAATAGAAAAAGAAAGAAACAAAGAAAAAGAAAGAAATAAAAAGGGACAAAACGCCCCAAAGCAAAGCTCAATAAGGGTCAATGCATAAGTGTTGTGAAATGAAAAGAAATACATGAGTGTGTGAAAAAGTGAGAAAAATGGGTAGTTAGGTTAGCTTTGAAATTGTATAGGATGTCATAGGTTAGATAGGAAGTTTAAGCTTATCAAAGATTCAAATTTCAAGCTCACTTGACCAAATATGCATCCTTACCTTGACCCTAGCCCCATTACAACCTAAAGAAAAGACCTCATGATACTTGTATACATGCATGAAATATATGTTGATTGTTAGAAGAGAAACAAATCTTGGAAAAAATGATTAGGGGAGAATTGAGAGAATCGACCTACACACTTGAGCGACTAGAGTACAAACACTTCCGGTGAGGGTTCGATGCTCAATTCCTTGATTCCCGGCTTTCATGAGCATTCTTCTTGCAAGTCTATTTGAACTTCATTTTGCTATTTAAATTGGTACGATTCATGAGTCTTCATGGGACCTTAGCCCTACTTGTGCATGTATGTCTTGGAGGATTGATTTATTTTTAACCAAGTAGGTAGAATCATTTTGCATTTAGTTGCATTCATGTAGTTAGTTGCATATAGGTAGGGTGCATTTAGTTAGACCTCATTGAATAAATGTTGCTATCCTTTGCTTTCTCTTAGTTTAAGCATGAGGACATGCTTGATTTAAGTGTGGGGAGGTTGATAAACCCCATATTTATGGTTTATCTTGTATTGAATTTAGAGGGTTTTATCATCTTTTCCCACATTTATCCAATGAAATAGCATGGTTTTATAACTTCTCCTTTAATTGTGCTTAAGAGCGAAAACATGCTTTTGAGGTCTTGAAATAGCTAAATTTAATTTACCTTGATTCCATTAGATGTCTTAATATGTTTGTTAAGTGATTTTAGATTTAGGAGGCAAGGATTGGATCAAGAGAATGAAGGAAAAGCATGTAAAAATGGAGAACTCATGAAGAAATGAAGGAATCGCAAAAGCTGTCAAACCGACCTCTTCGCACTCAATCGACCATAACCTGCGCTACAGAGGCCCAAATGATGCGGTTCTAGTTGCGTTGGAAAGCTAACATTCGGGACTTCAAAATGATATAAGATTTGCCATATTTTCATCACTTTTAGGGGGGCGCGCACGCGCCGATTTGCACGTGAATCATTAAAAGCAAATTAGTGGCCAGCGAATTCTAAAGCCTTGTGGGCCCAATCCAACTCATTTCTAATGCTATTTAACCCAAGGATTGAAGAGGAATGAGACATCTAGTCACTAGTTTAGTTTTATTTTAGTTTTATTATGCTTTAGTTAGTTTTAGAGAGAGAAGCTCTCACTTCTCTCTAGAATTAGGATTAGGTTTTAGATCTAGATCTACTTATTATGTTAGAACTCTCACTAAATCAATTAGCAACTTCTAATTATCAATCTACAAAGGAATTAGATAACTCAAGCGTCACTAATTACTCTACCAAAGCCAAGAGGAACAAAATCTACACTAAAATCCAACCAAGCATTTCATCAAACACTTGGAAGGCATAAAAAGAAAGCAAAGTAAATTGATAACAACAATGAAATCTAACAACTACTTATTGCAAGAAATTAATAACAACAATCAAAAGAAACACAATTATTATGAATTACCTCAAATTGAATTGGAAAAAAATAGAAGGAACAAGAGTAGATCTACAATAAAGCATGAAACAACATAAAGGAAATTACAACAAAAGAATAGAGGAATCATAAATGCAACAACAAAGAATTGAGAAGAAGAAGAAGAAGAAGAAGAAGAAGAAGAAGAAGAAGAAGAAGAAGAAAGCATGAATTGAAACCTAGATCTAGATTATTGAACTAAACCTAATCCTAATCCTAATTCTAGAGAGAAGTTAGAGCTTCTCTCTCTAAAACTAACCTAAACTAAACTAATGATCAAAAGTATCTTAAGTATGTTGATTCTCCTTCAATCCTTGGCTTAAATAGCATCAGAAATGAATTGGATTGGGCCCACAAGGCTTTAGAATTCGCTGGCCACGTATTGCTTTAAGTGGATCATATGGCAGCAACGATGCGTGTGCGTACAGTGCACATACGCATCACCATACGTGTAGAAACAATGAAAAATCTTATATCGTTTGGAAGCCCCGGATGTTAGCTTTCCAACGCAACTGGAACCGCATCATTTGGACCTCTGTAGCTGAAGTTATGGCCGATTAAGTGCGAAGAGGTCGGCTTGACAGCTTTTGCGATTCCTTCATTTCTTCATGAGTTCTCCATTTTTACATGCTTTTCCTTCATTCCCTTGATCCAATCTTTGCCTCCTAAATCTGAAATCACTTAACAAATATATCAAGGCATCTAATGGAATCAAAGGTAAATCAAGATTAAACAATTAAGGACCTAAAAAGCATGTTTTCAATCTTAAGCACAATTAAAGGAGAATTTACAAAACCATGCTATTTCATTGGATAAATGGGAGAAAGGTTGACAAAACCCTCTAAATTCAACACAAGATAAACCCTACAAATGGGTTTTATCACGTTCCATGCCCAAGGAGCCTCATAGCACATGAATCTCATCAAAGCTCAGCCCAGACACTCACTAAGTGGGCCCCAGAAGTGGATTTTAACACTAAATAGACTGTTTTACCCTTACTAGTCATGTGTTTAGTATTTAAAGTGTATTTTACATGATTTTCAAAACATATCATACATCATACACGTTTTACCATTGTTTTCACATCAGTATGAGTTTCTAAACCTCCTATATTGAGTGGAGGAGCCCTGCTGAGTCCTATGAATTAATAAAAGTATTACTGTTTCTCTTCTCGATCCGTGTTTGATTAATTTTAAGATGTGTATTCGTTCTTCATCACTATGAATGCGTTGAACTGGCATAAGGTTATCACATTCTACATGGATTCAGAGTGCGTCTTTTATCGGACAATGATGAACCACCAACTTGAGTACATGTCTCTCAGACGGCTAATCTACGACTTCGTTGGGGACTTCTCGAGACATCAGTTCAGCTGATTTACGGGGAGATTAGGGTCTCTGTGGTAGATGCTAGAACCTAACGCGCTTCACCCTCAAGTAGAAATGGATCCACACTGAACCTGGGGTTCAGATCCGGAGGAGTATTGGCAGCTGCTCAAACCAGTGTCAATCACACACAGCCTACCATTGAAGAAATTACTCACAAGTAAGGAGAGCAGTAGTACCAGAGTTAATTCAGAAAGACAAAGCAACTCCAACTTTCAACTCTATTCCTATCATTTAATCCAATTGGTTTTACCCCTTTTGGACATTTTTCTCACAACTCTATTCCTATTATTTACTATTCCCAGCATATAATTCCTATTGATGATTTTAAGGTATACATTACTCTTACAATCTCAAACAACCATCTGATTCTACCTGACTAAGACCTGCAAGACAACCATTGCTTGCTTCAAGCCACAATACTCATGGGATCGACCTTGACACGCTCAGATATTTCTTTGATGACCTAGTGCACTTGCTGGTATAGCTGTACAAAAGTGTGGGGATTCGTGCACCATGCTCATCATCCTCAATTCTCATGCAATTTTTCCTTCTCAGCAGGGAGTTGCATTTCTTTGAAGACATTGAGGGTGATTTGTTCATCGTGTGCCCTTAAGATCATCTCTCCTTTCTCAATATCAATGATGGCTCTTGCTGTGGCTAGAACGGGTCTTCCCAGTATGATCGAATCACTTCCTTCTTCATCTAAGTCCAAAATCACAAAATCAGCTGGAAAGATGAACTTGTCCACCTTGACTAGAAGGTTCTCTACCACTCCATTGGGTCTTATGAAGGATCTATCAGCTAGCTGTAATGACATTCTGGTTAGCTTCACTTCTTCTATGGATAGCTTTCTCATCATCGAAAGTGGCATCAAGTTGATACTTAAGCCCAAGTCACACAAAGCTTTATCAATTGGTATGTCGTCAATGGTACATGGTATGAAGAAACTCCATGGATATTTGAGTTTTGGTGGTAGGCCTTTCTGAATTATAGCACTACACTCTTGAGTTAGGATCATGGTTTCTTTTTCTTTCCAGCTTCTCTTCTTGTTGATGAGCTCTTTGAGGAATTTTGCATAGAGGGGCATTTGTTCTAATGCCTCAGCAAGTGGAAGGTTGATTGATAAACCACTATTTTATGGTTTATCTTGTACTCAATTGAGTGGTTTTTGTTAACTCTTTACCCACTTATTCATACTATTTTCATGGTTTTATATTTCCTTCCTAATTATGTGTTTTGATTGAAAACATGCTTCTTTGATCTTATATTTGCTTATTATTAATCCTCTCTTATTACCATTAGATGCCTTGATATGTGTGTTAAGTGTTTTCATATATTATAAGGCAGGAATGGCTTGGAGGATGGGAAGAAAGCATGCAAAAGTGGAAGGAATGCAAGAAGTTGGAGAAATTGCTAAACTGTCCAGCCTGACCTCTCTGCACTCAAACGGCTATAACTTTAGCTATAGAGGTCCAAACGACGCGATTCCAGTTGCGTTGGAAAACTAACGTCCGAGGCTTCAATTTGATATATAATATGTTATAGTTTCCCTGACGCTAGGCAACGCGACCGCGTGATCCATGCGGCCACGTCGCAGTGACAGAAATCCAGCGTGGAAAATTCGCAACTAGCGAATTCTGGGCTATTTTTGACCCAGTTTGCGGCCCAGAAAACACAGATTAGAGGCTATAAAGTGGGGGATTGCATCCATTCATAAGGAGGCTTTCACATTCACAATTTTAGGAGTAGATGTAGTTTTTAGAGAGAGAGGTTCTCTCCTCTCTCTTAGGATTAGGATTTAGGATTTCTCTTAGTTTTAGGAGTGCCTCTAAATCCCAGGTTCAATGTTCCTTTAATTTATGTTTCTCTTTTATTTTGATACTTTTATTTTCATTTGATTTATGTTGCCCAATTGGCTTATGAACTTTTCATGATTAAGATTTGGATGTTCTATTTATTATAATTCGAGGTATTTCAGATTCAAGATTTCTTTCTTTTATTTAGGTTACTGTTGCTTCCCATCTGAAGGCATTTTTATTCCAGCAAATTGACTTTTCCTCTTTTAGTCTTGGTTAAGAAATCAGTAACTCAGGAGTTATCCAACTCAATAGCATAGTTGTTATCTTGCCAATTAGTTTGAACTTCAATAATCCCAAACTTTTCTTAGGAAATAAATAGGATTCGAAGATCAAACCAATTTGTCCGTTGACCTTCCTTTGCTTTAGTAAAGGTTAACTAAGTGGAATTAAGATTCAACTTTCATTACTATTGATAAGGATAATTAATCTGGACCTCTAATTTCTAATACCTTGCCAAGAGTTTATTTTTATTATTATTATTTTATTTCCTCTGCCATTTACTATTGTTGCTTCTTATCTTATACATTAATAGAACTTGTCATATAACATATTCCCACCTTACTTCCTAATAAACCCCAATTTACAAACTCATAACCAATAATAAGAACATACTTCCCTGCAATTCCTTGAGAAGACGACCCGAGGTTTGAATACTCGGTTATCGATTTAAAAGGGGTTTGTTACTTGTGACAACCAACACGTTTGTAAGAAAGGTTGATTGCTTGGTTTAGTAACTATACTCACAACGAGAGTTTTTATAACCTCTAAACCATCAATCCTCTTCTCTCTTTCATTGATCTCTAGCTTCTTGAAGATTTCCAAGAACTTGGGGAATTGCTCGTCCTTGATCTCTTTATGCAGCCTCTGAGGGTAAGGTAGTGGAAGGATATATGGCTTGACCTCCTTTCTTTGCTCTTGTGGTTGTTCCTCTAAGACTTGCTTTCCCTTCTTTGAGGCTTATGGTTCCTCTTTCTTCCTGGAGTCCTTTTGGTCATTCTCTTCATCCTTTGTTCCTTATTTCCTGGCAACCTTGGTATCACCTTCCAGTGTCTTCCCACTCCTTGGTTGTATTGCCTTGCATTCCTCTTTGGGGTTAGGAATGGTGTCTCTTGGGATTTGTTGTTTGGTCTTCTAGCTGGCTGCTTATGCAATTGCCCAATTTTCCTTTCCAGATTCCTCATTGAAGCTTCATAATTCTTGTTGGCCATTTCTTGATTCTTCATTAATTTCTCCATCATCATCTCCAAGTTGGAGATTCTTTGGGATTCTTGCTGTTGTTGTGGTTGACTGTGGGATGTTGATGGTTGATGGAAGTTATTTTGTTTATTTGGGGGGTTGTGTTGTGGATAGAAGGTGGATGATGGAGGATTGTTTTGAGGTTTTCTATATGGGTTGTGGCTAGTGGGTTGGTGGTTTTGGTGGTTTGTGTTGCGGAAGTTGCCTGGGTTAGAATTTCTCTGCCATGAATTCTAGTTTTCTCCCCATCTTAGGATAGGGTGGTTCCTCCATGAGGGGTTGTTTGTGTCCCCATGGAAGTCATTTTGGCCAGAACCTGGGTTGTGCATGTATTGAACTTGTTCAGGTTGCTGTTCACTATTGTATACTTCATAGCTCTCTTCACTCTGCGCTCACACAATTGGAGGTTGGCTGGTTGTGCTCACTGTAACAAGTTGCAATCCATCCATCCTCTTTAACATCATCTCCATTTTTGTTTGAAGTTGCTGGTGCATGACCTTGTTCTGAGCTAGGATTGCGTCCACTCCTTCAAGTTCATAAACACCTCTTTTAGGAGCTGCTTGTCTTTCCAAAGAATTGAAGTATTGATTGTTGGCAACTATGTCTATGAGGTCATGTGCTTCTTGTGCAGTCTTCATCATTTGCAACGACCCTTCTGAAGAGTAGTCCAAGGCCTTTCTTGCCTTTATGGATAGACCTTCATAGAAGTTTTGGAGCTTAACCTACTCACTAAACATGACCTCAGGACATCTTCTAATCAATGCTTTATACCTTTCCCAAGCCTCATATAGTGACTCTCCCTCTAGCTGTCTGAAGGTCTGCACTTCAGTTTTGAGCTTGATGATTCTTTGAGGGGGTAGAACTTGGCTAGGAACTTGCTAACCAAGTCATCCCAGTTGGTAATACTCTCCTTTGGGAACGTTTCTAGCTAGTGAGAGGCTTTGTCCCTTAGAGAAAATGGAAATAGGAAAAGCTTGTAAATGTCGGGATACACTCCATTGGTCTTGATAGTGTCACATATTCTCAAGACAACAGAGAGATGTTGATTTGGATCTTCAGCAGCACTTCCTCCATTGGCAGTTGTTCTAAACTAGAGTGATGAGCTGTGGTTTGAGCTCGAAATTATGGGCATGGACATTGGGAGTAAGGATGCTGCTCTCACAATTTCTTGGATTAGGGATGGTATAGGAGGCTAACACTCTCCTTGGAGGCTGGCCATTGTTGTTGGCAACCTCCTCAGGTGGATTGTAGAGGTTGTCCTCCATCTCTTGATCTCTCTCTTCTGAATCTTCTTCTCCAATCACTCCCTTCCCTCTTGCTTCTCTTCTTAGCCTCAAGAAGGTTCTTTCTGGTTCAGAATCAAAGGAAGTGGATGCACCTCTTCTTCCCCCTAGCATACACATCACAAAACAAACCAAAAGCAAAACAGAACACTCTATTGCTAGAATAGTGTTAGAGTTAGTGGACACAATGTGTCAAACAGTTAGTAAGCTTGAAAGAAAACAAAGAAAAATGCTCAATCGAGACTATCATCTATTTAATCATTGTCAATCTTAATCAATCCCCAGCAAAAGGCGTCAAAAACTTGATGGACGGAAAATGTATCCGCACAAACTACCGGCAAGTATACCGGGTCGCATCATGTAGTAAAACTCACAAGAGTGAGGTCGATCCCATGGGGATTGATGGATCAAGCAACTTTAGTAAGGTGATATGTCTAGTCAAGCGAATATTGAAAGGAGTTTGGTGAAATTTAATGAACGGAATATAAATTGCAAGAAGGTAAAACAACAAAATGTAAAGTACCAGAAACTTAAATGCTGGAAAGTAAAGTGCTGAAACTTAAATGGCACAAGTACTAGAAGATTTAATGCTGAAAGTAAAGTGTTAAAACTTAAATGGCAGGAAATGTAAAGGGCTGAAACTTAAAGAGAAAGAAATGTAAATGACTTGAATCTTAAATGACAAGAAATTGAAAACAAGAATGTAAATAGCAATGGAAAGTAAATTGCATGAAATGTAAAGGGCTTTGGGTGCTGGGAAATTAAAGCAGTAAATCAAAGTAATTAAAGTGAATTCAAGTTAACCAAAATGAAGAATATCAAAAAGAAAGATTCATTAGGGAACGGAGATATTATAATCCATCGTGAATCAATGGGTCTCAACTTCATTCTCAATCATATGAAGTAGATCTATGGCGGATTGTATTTGATTGAGTCCCAATTTGTTGACAACCTAATCTCTCTAATCACAATTAATTTGCCAATTCCTTGATCCAATTGTCATGAGAAGAGGTTAAGTGCTTATCTCTTATCCATATGCCACATAAATCCTCAAGACCTCAATTCCTCCCGAATGGTGTTAGTCAAGAGAATTGTGAAGGATAGAGCTTTAATTCTATTGCCTATGATTCCCCTTCCGAGGCTCACATAGGCATTCAATAGATTTAAACCCCCTTTTGGAGTGAGTGAATGACAATCAATATAGAAGATATCCTTTAGCTACAACAAGCAGATTGAGAAGAAGAAGAATTTTATTCAATCATGTGAATTACAATAGAACTCCTCCCCCTAATGAAATAGGGGTTTCGTTCATCATTGCTCAGCTAAACAAAATCAAAAAGAAAGTACATGAAACTAAAGAAAGTACAAAGAAAATGATTTCAGGGTTTCCCAATTAGGGTCCCTGCTTCCCAGCCTTTTTTCTAACTACAAAATCTATCCTTTTTATACACTTCCTAGATCAATCTTCATGTCTTTGGATGCAGGCTTTGGACTTTTGTTGAAGCAAGTTTGGAGTGACTTTGTGACGTTGACAAGGACATTAGTTCACTAACGTTCACAAGCTTGTGTGGGTGCCATTTGGAATAAAGTTGGTGCTGGCGTTGGTGACCAACGTTTGTGCACAAACGGTGGCTAACGTTCCCTTTAAAATCGTTTAGGAACGTTACCACTGGCGTTTGTTCACCAACGTTGGTGCACTAACGTTCCTCCTTATGCGTACGCACCATACCCTGTGCATGCGCACACTTGCAAATTTTTTCTTTCTGCGTGCGCACAATGACTCATGCGTACACACACTAGCACATTTTTCCAGTTCTAACTTGAAGATTTATCAAAGACATTGGTGTGCAACATTTGTGGCCACCAACTTTGCTTCCTCTGCTTCTTCTCTGCTTTTTCTCACCTATCATCAACCAAACAAAATGCATCAAAGTATTGCCATAGTCACAAGATAATGCATCATTCATTGCATTAGGTAATTTTTGCATAAATCTCATGAAAATCTACATAATTAACAATGTTTGATTGAATCAAGACATGCATGCAATTCTCATCCAAATGCTTACTTATTGCCTAAGAAAGTGCATGAAACCAAATGAAAAGTAATGAAAAAGACTTGTGAAACTAGCCTAAGATTCCTAGGCATCACATCTCTTGACTTGCACCTACATATAAGCTGATTTGGGAATCACCAAATATTACTCATGCTATAGAATTAGCTACTTTCAATCTTTCTTACATTGCTCCTTTACTAAGGGCAAGTTTGTACTTTTGATGCTCTGCCACCAACAACTTTCCCTTTCTTTATGGAATGATGGGTGCAACTCTGATGAATTTTTTAACCCTGACTGGCCTATCCATTGATGGTAAATTCGTGTCATGGTCGACTGATTATCTTGAGGATGATTTTGACATTAATTTTGACTCAAATTCTATATCGAGATTCATTCAAAACAACATGGGTTCTGACAGAGACCCTGTGTCTGACAGTGAGCATGTAGCTTTCCTCTTGCTTTGGCTTAATTCTTTTGTTTTTTACTCAAAGTCAGTCCAAATTCAGAAGAATAACTACTTGCTCCTAGCCATCATGATTTATTACAAAAGGCTCATCAACCTTCCCGTTTTGATTCTGAGTCAACGTTTTGGAACACTTTTCTTGATCGTGGGTGAAATTCGTCAAGGGGATCCTTCAATTAACCCTTTCGGTCCCCTTTGGGTTATAAATTTGTTGCTCAAAGCTGTTCTTGAGCCTCGGCTTATAGCTTTTGAGTTAACAATCCCCAACACTCCAATCGATGGCATTCATCTCTCTCAGCTTTCTTAGGTGAAACCAAAAACCATGTCTCCTCTTGGTGCCTTTCGAAACTTTGTCAGAATTCTGTTCGACATCAACGAAGACAATAATATTTCATACTTTCCAAACCCATTCTCATTTAGACCCAGTTCTGTTTCATGTCTCAACTCTTTTACCAGTTTTCAACCAGAAAATCAAGCACTAGTCGATAACATGTGGGCTAGGATCTTAACTCATCAATCCTTCCTGTCGGGTTACCACATGAGTTGAACTGGGCTCTTAAAAAGAAACTAGTCGTTTATTTACCCCAATTTGTAGCTCGACAATTTGGCCTGACCCAAGTGATGAATCCATAGTTGATGATATATGTTGGCTATAATTGGATGGATTTCATCATATAAACTCACACTTATTCACCAAAATAGCATACTTTCGTGTTATCTTCCTAAATTGAACCTAAATGTGAAAACATGCTCTTTTGTACTTATCTTGACTAATTTTATTCCATTTACCTTCCATTCGATACCTTGATGTTATTTGTGAGTGGTTTCAGAAGAGTAAAGTAGGAATGGCTTGGTGATGAGTCGGAATTCAGTACCCACATATAATGAATCCGTTCTTTGGCAAGCGCACCAAATATCATCAAGTAATAACTCACAATGGAGTGGGATCGTATCCACAGAGATTAACAGACTAAGGCAAACAATAGTTGATTGATTATTCTAGTTAGACTATTCATTAAGGAGAGATAATCAACAAGAAAATATAAATGACATGAAAGTAAAGGAAAGCAATAAAGTGCAAGAAAGTAAATGGCAAGGAAAGTAAAGTACAAGAAAGTAAAGTGCTAGAAATGTAAAGTGAAGAAAATGTAAATAACCATAAAATAAATAAAAGAAATAATGATAAAATAAGTATTGGGATCAAGAGATATTGCATTCTCCGGATTAATTGATTTCATCTCATCTTCAATCATGTAACTAATTGACCTCTTGGCAATCATGATTGATTGAGCTCCAATCCCTTGGTGACTCAATCTCTCAAATCTTGATCAATAGCCAATTTCTTGGTCTAATTGCTCATGAGAAGAGATGAAGCTTGTTCCCTGATTATACCACACACTTTCCTAGGTTCAAGTAGAAGGAGGATTATATGTCACCATATTCAAACACCAAAATCCAAATCTTATTCAAGTGTGAGAAAGAATTTCAAGCATGGTTTTATGTTTCCTCTTCCAAGGTTCCCGTAAAACCCAATTACATTCAATCTCTTTTCCAGGATAATTGAATGCTATCATGAAGAATGAAATTCTTTCTAGTAAATCAAAGAGAGATAAAGAGAAGAAGAAGAATAAAAACAATCAATCCATTGAAAAACAATAGAGCTTTCTTTCCCAATGGAAAGTAAACTATTCTAGATGCTTCTTGTGGCCTTGATTGGTTGATGATTGTAGCTTGAATGAGAGTTGGAATGGGCTTGATTGAAGGTTGGAGGCTGCAGGGAGAAGTTGGCGTGTGGTTTCAAGTGCCACTCCCACTTGATTTTGCCCTTTGGAGTATGACCCACTTTGAAAAGCTAAATTGATAGAGTTTTTTGGGCCTCAAGTTGAATGTCCACTATAAATTATTATATATTGTTGAAAATCCCTGGATATTAGCTTTCCAACGCCTTTAGAATCAACTTATTTGGACCTCTGTAGCTCAAGTTATGCCCATTTGAAGGTGAATAGGTCAGTCTGTCAGGTAGCCCGGCGTGCCACGCCCATATATTATGAAACTGACGTGCCACGCCCACTCTTTGACATGCCACGCCTTCAATGATACTCTTTGGCCATTAGAACTAGCATGCCATGCCCAGAACCCCTAGTGGCACGCCCATTATGAAAATAAAGCTGGCGTGCCACGCCTTCGATGTCAAGTGGCACGCCCAGATTTTGCAATGCTGAAATAATGGCATTTTTCACCTTTAGTTTTAATGTCCACCCTAGAGTGTTATATATCTTTGGAAAGCTCTTGATGTCATCTTTTCAACGCCACCAAGATAACATCATTTGGACTTCTACAACTCAAGTTATGTTCCTTTGTAGATGAAGAGGTCAGGCTGGTAACTCTGCAGTGACGTGTTTTTATCCCTGTGTTTTCAGGGTCAATATCTTCCTCCATTCCAGTGTCCATTATAAAGTGTTATATATGGTTGAAAAGTCTTGGATGTCTACTTTCTAATGGCACTGGAATCATCTTATGACAAGTCATCTTAGCCTAGTTTCGCTAGCCTTTTTCTTTGATTTTATTAGGTTTTATGCACTTTCTTGCATTATAAGTTAGTAATTTGGATTGGAATTGCATGGTCTCTTTGAATCAATAAACCACCCTTTAATTGACACAAAATCATGGGGTTTAAGCTTAAATTAATTGATTTTTTAATGAATTTTAAACCTTGTGAATTTGGTGATACTTTGATTGGTTGTTTTGATTATTTGTAGGTGAAGAAATGGTGGAAAAGGGAATTTTGGGCACGCTTTGGAACTTTAGGCCACGCTTTTGAAAGCGTGGCCCATGACCATTGAATCTTGGCATTAGCATCATGATGTCATGCATTGATGCTTATGCATGCATACATTTAATTATTAAGTGACCGAATGAATGAAATGAATGCATGCATGAAACATTTAATTAATAATGCCAAATGAATGAAATAAATGAATGCTATGTTAAGTAATTGGCATTACTAATTAAATGCAATAATATAATGAAAGCATGCATAGAACAATTAATTACTAATGCTAATGAATAAAGGCGTTAAATGAATGAATGATTTAAAGTTAAAGCATTAGCATTATTAATTAAAGCCATGCATTTCTAATGCAATTGGAAATTCATGCTTTACGTTAATGCATTAATAAAAGCATGCTTTTCATTACTAATACCTTGGAGGCAAGCCAAGGTTTGCGCCAACGTTTGCCTCAAACGTTGAGGCAAACGTTGGCTGAAGAAGAAACAGGGGAAGGAGCCAACGTTTGCGCCAACGTTTGCCTCAAACGTGAAGTCAAACGTTGGCACCAAAAAGAAGAGAAATAGCACTCCTGGGCACAGCAACGTTTGAGCCAACGTTTGCCTCAAACGTGAAGTCAAACGTTGGCACCAAAAAGAAGAGAAATAGCACTCCTGGGCACAGCAACGTTTGAGCCAACGTTTGCCTCAAACGTGAGGTCAAACGTTGGCTACATTTTGGCAAGAAAGAGCATGGAAGAGCACCCTTGATTGATGGGTTAGATGAGCTATGTTTGCGCCAACGTTTGCCTCAAACGTTGGGCCAAACATTGGCCAAAAAGGGAGCCTGGGAAGACCCACGTTTGAGCTCATGTTTGACCTCAAACGTTGGCTCAAACGTGGATGATAGCAAATGGGCTATCTGTATAATGCCTCACACAAGGGACGTTTGAGTCAACATTTGCCTCAAACGTTGACTCAAACGTGAATGGTTCATGGCCCGGTTCACAAGTGGATTTCTTTCCAACACCAAGAGCAATCAACGGAGGCTATTGTCAACTCAATTCCATCAAGACTAAAAGCCCAATTCAAGGCTTAATGATCATTTAAAGAAAGTGTATAAATAGCTTAGGATTTGAAGTTTTAAGAGAGCTTTTCCTTTAGTTTTGCTGAGTAGTTTTTGGAGAGCTTTTGGTTTTGAGTTGTTTTGAGTCTCTGAGTCTCGGGGAAGGAGAATTGAATTCTCTTCCTCTTAGTTTTCTTGTTTTTTTTCAATTTCATCTACACTTGTCTTGAATCTTGGGTTGAAGAATTGAGGAAATTCTGTCTCAATCTCATCTTGAGATCTCTCTCTGTTTTGATTTACTGTATCATTGAGAATTTGCGATTTCACTTCTTTTCTTCTACTGCTGGATCTTTACTTTTCTTGCAATTGAAGTCTAAATTTGGATCTAGGAAGGCATTGAGATCTAGACTTGGTTATCTAGTCTCTTGGGTCCTGAGATCTAAAATTTCCTTTTATTTCTCTGTTGAACGCTTCTTCAAGCAATTTACATTTTCTGTTTGAGATCTACTGCAATTAAATTCATCTTTTACTTCCCTGCTTGTTGCAATTTACTTTTCCTTGTTTAATTCTTGCAATCCCACATCCCTGACCCATTTACAATTCAAGCCATTTACATTTCTTGCACTCTAAGATTCTGCAATTTACATTTCTTGCGTTCTAAGTTTCTGCCATTTAATTTCTTGTTCTTTAAGATTTAGTACTTTTATTTTCTGTTCTCTTTAATTTCCTGCAAATCACCCACTCCCCTTTACATTCTATGCAATTTAATTCCTGTCAACACAATTTCACACAATCAACACTTGTTTGCTTGACTAATTCAACCACTAAACTAAAATTGCTCAATCCTTCAATCCCTGTGGGATCGACCTCACTCCCGTGAGTTATTATTACTTGATGCGACCCGGTGCACTTGCCGGTGAGTTTTGTGTCGGATCGTTTTCCGCACATCAAGTTTTTGGCGCCGTTGCCGGGGATTGAATAGATTGACAATGATTAAGTGAAGTGGAGATCTAAATTAAGCACTTTTTCTTTTTCTTTTTACTAAGCATACTAACTGTTTGAATTTTTGCTTAAGCTAACACTAACTTCACTCTAGCAATAGAGTGTTTAATTCTGGTTCCTGGTTCTATGTTTATGTCAGGAGGAAGAAGCGATGAATCCACACCTTTTGATCTTGGAACACTTTGGAGGTTGAGAAGAGAACCAAGAAATGGAGGAAATTCCAACAAATCCACAAGTGGGAGTGGCCAACGACAATGGTCAGCCCCAAAAGAGAGTATTGGCTTCATATACATTTGCTAATCCAAGGCATTGTGAGAGTAGCATCCTTCCCCCAAATATCGATGCAAATAACTTTGAATTGAAGCCCCAACTCATCACCTTGGTGCAGAACAACTGTTCTTATGGAGGAGGCCCCTTGGAAGATCCAAACCAGCACCTATCCACCTTCTTGAGGATTTGTGACACTGTCAAAACTAATGGAGTGCATCCTGACAGTTACAAGCTACTGCTGTTTCCATTTTCTCTCAGAGACAAAGCCACTCAATGGTTAGAATCTTTCCCAAGAGACAGCATCAACAATTGGGATGATCTAGTAACCAAGTTCCTTGCCAAGTTTTACCCACCTCAAAGAGTTATTAGATTAAAGACCGAAGTACAAACATTCACACAAATGGATGCTGAACCCTTGTATGAGGCATGGGAACGATACAAAGCTCTGATCAAGAAGTGCCCACTTGGAATGTTCAGTGAGTGGGACAGATTGCAGAATTTCTATAAAGGCTTGACATTGAAATCTCAAGAGGCTTTGGATTATTCAGCAGGAGGCTCTTTACAACTAATGAAAACTGCAGAGGAAGCCCAAAATCTCATTGATATGGTGGCCAACAACTAGTATTTCTTTGCTCACCAAAGGCAACGCCAACCATCACAAAGGAAAGGAGTGATGGAGTTGGAAGGAGTGGACTCAATTCTGGCTCAAAACAAAATGATGCAGCAGCAAATTCAACAACAATTTGAGCAAATGGCCAAGAGGATTGATAGTCTCCAAGTTGCAGCAGTCAACACAAGCCAATCATCAACCAAATAGGGGAAAAATGAAGAAAACCAAGAAAATCAGCAGCAGGAACAACCTCAATATGTGCACAACCAAAGCTCCGGCCAAAATGAAGTCTATGGTGACACCTACAATCCATCCTGGAAGAACCATCCAAACATAAGATGGGGAGATAACCACACTCAAAACCAGCAACCATGGCAAGGAAATTCAAACCAAAACAACTCAAGAAACAACTAAAACCACAATCAGCAAAACACTAACCCCAATCCATATAGAAAACCCCAAAACAACCACCCAAATTCCAGTTACTATCCACCCAATAACCAAACCACTAACCAAAATACCTATCATCAACCTTCAACATCTCACAACCAGCCATAAGCATCACAAGACACTCAAAGAATCTCCAAGTTGGAGATATTGATGGAAAAGATGATGAAGCACCAAGAGATAATGATGGAAAAACTCATGAAAAATCAAGAGATGGCCAGACAAGATCAAGAAACAGCAAGCATCAAGAAAAGATCAAGCCATAACAAGCAAAAACCAAGAAGCTTCAATCAGAAATCTTGAGAGGCATATGGAACAAATGGCTAAACAAATTGCAGAGATGGGTGAGAAACAATCAAATGCATCCCCTATTGCCACTCAAGACCACCCAAGGGACAAAGAAAAAGCTACAAAGTGGGAGGAGTGCAAGACAATCATAGTGGAAAGTGAGAAGAATGGAGGGAAAGAAGTCATCAATCAGGAAGAACACAACAGAGAAGTTCCACAAGAAGAGACAGAAGAGAGAAGAGAAAATGATAGAAAGACCAAGAATGCAAAAAGCTCAAAGAGAGACAATAACATCCTTGAAACACAGCTACAGGATAAGAAGGAAGGGGTGAAGCCAGATGTCCCCAAACTTCCGTACCCTTAGAGATTCAAAAAAGAAAATGAGGATAAGCAATATTCAAAGTTCCTGGACATATTCAAGACACTTAGCATCAATATTCCTTTCTTAGAAGCACTTGAACAGATGCCAGTGTATGCCAAATTTATGAAGGAAGTGCTGACAAAGAAAAAGTCCCTAAAAGAAGGACAAATTGTTGAGATGACAATGGAATGTAGTGCTATTCTCCAAAGAGAGTTGCCAGAGAAGAAAGATGATCCTGGGAGTTTTTATATACCTTGCACCATAGGAAACATAACAATTGAGAAGTCATTCTGTGATCTTGGTGCAAGCATAAATTTGATGCCTTTGTCTCTAATGAGGAAACTCCAAATTGTCGAGCTGAAATCCACACGAATACTTCTTCAAATGGCTGATAAATCCATTCAGCAAGCACTTGGAGTTGTAGAGAATGTGCTGGTAAAAGTGGGAAAATTCCTTCTCCCAACTGATTTTGTCATCCTGGATATGGAGGAGGACCCTAACACTCCCATCATTCTGGGGAGGCCTTTCCTGGCTACGGGCAGAGCATTGATAGATGTTGAAAAAGGGGAATTGTTGCTGAGAGTGCATGATGAACACCTAGCATTCCATGTTTTTAAAACCTTGCATGAGCCCATTTAGGAAGAAGATTTTATGAAGGATAAGGCCATAGATCAAAGCCTGAAGGAGGCAGTCAATGATTTAACTCCAAGACTTCTAAATTCATGCTTGAAAGAAGTAGAAATGGTGCAACAGACCAAAGAAATCAAGGAGGAACTAGATCCAAAACCACCAGATGAGAACCTTAACACTCCATATAAAGAACCACCAAAGCATGAAGTATTTTCTGAGAAAGAAAAGAAGAAGAAACCAAAAAGGTGGAGAAACAAGAAAATCCCCACTGAAGGCTTCTCACCAGGGGATAAAGTGATGTTAAACACCCAATCAATGAAGGTGTGTCCACAATTATCTGAGTACTACACTGTGAACCGGGTCCTTTCACTTGAACACCTAGAGATCATCAAAGAGGAGACCGGAAGGAAGTTCACAGTAAGAGGAGAAAAGTTAAGGCACTATGATTTTCAGCCTCCATGATCAAAGAACAAGATGTCAAGCTAGTGACAATAAAGAAGCGCTTGTTGGGAGGCAACCCAATCTGAGGTAGTTCACTCTTTATAGCTATTTCAATAAAAGGGTTAATTAGACTTATCTATATTGCAAGGAACTAAGTTTGGTGTTGCATACCAAAATAAATTAAAGGAGAATGAAGGATTCTAAGTTTGGTGTTCCACCAAAATCTCATTTAAAAACACATTCTCACCTTCTGCATACATGGCTGCTAGCTCCGAGCAATTAGATAAACCAATTAACCGATTGTTTACTTTTTAGTTTTTTCTAGTTTTTATTACCTTTAGCAAAGACAAAAGGATTTCACATATGGTTAATTTGATGCATGAGAAACATTGGCAAGGAATTAAGTTTGGTGTTCCCACACCAAAATAAGTTTGAAAGTCATGCTCAATTCTTGCACACTAACCAGTTGCCTAAGGACTTGGGGAACAAGCAACTTTCAATATCTTTTGTAGGAAGTCATTCAATCTTTTGGAGGAAAAGGTACATCATCATGGACAGAGGAAGGACATGGAACCCAACAATGATGATGACACAGATGAAACAAATAGACTCCAAGAGGTTGTATTGTTCTCTGACTGATTCTAGTTCAAATATGTTAATTGAAAGTGCAAATGTCCCCTGTTGATTAGTATCTTTCTAGATTCATTTACTATCTGTGAGTTTGTTTGTTTTCATGCTGTTATGGCTTACTAGTCTAAGTGCTTGATTCACTTTCATCTTACTTGAACTATATGCTTTGCTCCTCATGCTTGAATAAAACAAAAATAACTGTGAAATAGAGAAAGAGTAAAAGTCTGGTATGATATGAGACAAAATAAGATTATGTGGTGGTATGTGCTGGTTCATTAGGTGATTTATAAATAAGGCTGAATGCTGGCATGACTTTGTGATATGAACTTGAGTTACATTTCATGAGACTTGACAAATGAAAAAGGTCCAAAATAAAAGAAAGAAAAGGCAAAAGAAAGAAGCAAAAAGAAATACACAAGGCTGGGCACCAATGGCTGCAAATTTGGATAAATGCCTGTGATGTTCTTGTACAAAGATAAGCTTGGATAACTAGGTTCTAAGGGGTGCTTCATCACCCGGAAACTTGGGTTAACTAACCCAGGATTTCCAACCGAAAGTCCACCATCAAGAGCTACTTTGAGACAAAGCATTTAGTAACCCAAAGAGGTGCTGGGCATCAATTTCCAAAGAACAAATAGAGATGAACAAAACAAGCTAAATGTCTGTGATGTGTGTTTGCTAAGGAGAGGCTTGAGCAAGTAAGCCCATAGGGGTGTTTCAACACCTAGCATCTTGAACCAACTGGGGCGAGAATGTTGGCTGAAAGCTTACTCTAAAAAGCTGCCTTACCACATAGCATTAAGCCTCAGCTAAGAAAGAAAAAAAAAATCCCAAGCAATAACAAGTCTTATTTTTTGTGTAAAGTAAGGATCCAAAGGAATGTTGATGTCTCAGCCCCAGAATAAAAATCCCTAAGATACCATGCATAAAAACCCTGTTTACCAGTATTTAATGTCTTCTAATAAAAGGCTTATACACTTCTCTGCTTCTAGTAATTTTCCTTATGTTTTACTGCTTGCTTGGGGACAAGCAAGGTTTAAGTTTGGTGTTGTGATGACAAGTCATCTTAGCCTAGTTTCACTAGCCTTTTTCTTTGATTTTATTAGGTTTTATGCACTTTCTTGCATTATAAGTTAGTAATTTGGATTGGAATTGCATGGTCTCTTTGAATCAATCAACCACCTTTTAATTGACACAAAATCATGGGGTTTAAGCTTAAATTAATTGATTTTTGAATGAATTTTAAACCTTGTGAATTTGGTGATACTTTGATTGGTTGTTTTGATTATTTGTAGGTGAAGAAATGGTGGAAAAGGGAATTTTGGGCACGCTTTGAAACTTTAGGCCACGCTTTTGAAAGCGTGGCCCATGACCATTGAATCTTGGCATTAGCATCATGATGTCATGCATTGATGCTTATGCATGCATACATTTAATTATTAAGTGACCGAATGAATGAAATGAATGCATGCATGAAACATTTAATTAATAATGCCAAATGAATGAAATAAATGAATGCTATGTTAAGTAATTGGCATTACTAATTAAATGCAATAATATAATGAAAGCATGCATAGAACAATTAATTACTAATGCTAATGAATAAAGGCGTTAAATGAATGAATGATTTAAAGTTAAAGCATTAGCATTATTAATTAAAGCCACGCATTTCTAATGCAATTGGAAATTCATGCTTTACGTTAATGCATTAATAAAAGCATGCTTTTCGTTACTAATACCTTGGAGGCAAGCCAACGTTTGCGCCAACGTTTGCCTCAAACGTTGAGGCAAACGTTGGCTGAAGAATAAACAGGGGAAGGAGCCAATGTTTGCGCCAACGTTTGCCTCAAACGTGAAGTCAAACGTTGGCGCCAAAAAGAAGAGAAATAGCACTTCTGGGCAGAGCAATGTTTGAGCCAACGTTTGCCTCAAACATGAGGTCAAACGTTGGCTACATTTTGCCAAGAAAGAGCATGGAAGAGCACCCTTGATTGATGGGTTAGATGAGCTACGTTTGCGCCAACGTTTGCCTCAAACGTTGGGCCAAACGTTGGCCAAAAAGGGAGCCTGGGAAGACCCACGTTTGAGCTCACGTTTGACCTCAAACGTTGGCTCAAACGTGGATGACAGGAAATGGGCTATCTGCATAATGCCTCACACAAGGGACGTTTGAGTCAACGTTTGCCTCAAACGTTGACTCAAACGTGAATGGTTCATGGCCCGGTTCACAAGTGGATTTCTTCCCAACACCAAGAGCAATCAACGGAGGCTATTGTCAACCCAATTCCATCAAGACTAAAGGCCCAATTCAAGACTTAATGATCATTTGAAGAAAGTGTATAAATAGCTTAGGATTTGAAGTTTTAAGAGAGCTTTTCCTTTAGTTTTGCTGAGTAATTTTTGGAGAGCTTTTGGTTTTGAGTTGTTTTGAGTCTTTGAGTCTCGGGGAAGAAGAATTGAATTCTCTTCCTCTTAGTTTTCTTGTTTTTTTTCAATTTCATCTACACTTGTCTTGAATCTTGGGTTGAAGAATTGAGAAAATTCTGTCTCAATCTCATCTTAAGATCTCTCTCTGTTTTGATTTACTGCATCATTGAGAATTTGCGATTTCACTTCTTTTCTTCTACTGCTGGATCTTTACTTTTCTTGCAATTGAAGTCTAAATTTGGATCTAGGAAGGCATTAAGATCTAGACTTGGTTATCTAGTATCTTGGGTCCTGAGATCTAAATTTCCTTTTATTTCTCTGTTGAACGCTTCTTCAAGCAATTTACATTTTCTGTTTGAGATCTACTGCAATTAAATTCATCTTTTACTTCCCTACTTGTTGCAATTTACTTTTCCTTGTTTAATTCTTGCAATCCCACATCCCTGACCCATTTACAATTCAAGCCATTTACATTTCTTACACTCTAAGATTCTGCAATTTACATTTCTTGCGTTCTAAGTTTCTGCCATTTAATTTCTTGTTCTTTAAGATTTAGTACTTTTATTTTCTGTTCTCTTTAATTTCCTGCAAATCACCCACTCCCCTTTACATTCTATGCAATTTAATTCCTGTCAACACAATTTAACACAATCAACACTTGTTTGCTTGACTAATTCAACCACTAAACTAAAATTGCTCAATCCTTCAATCCATGTGGGATCGACCTCACTCCCGTGAGTTATTATTACTTGATGCGACCCGGTGCACTTGCCGGTGAGTTTTGTGTCGGATCGTTTTCCGCACAACATCATCTCATTTGAAGTTATGTAGCTCAAGATATTTTTATTTGAATGAGAGGAGGTTAGGCTGGCATATGCCCTGGCGTGCCACGCCCAATGCTTGGCTTGCCACGCCCATTGTGGGGCTCAAAATCACTCCACTAGAACTTAAGCCTGGCGTGCCACACCCAAAACACCAAGTGGCACACCCTCTTTGAGATCTTGGCTTGACAAACTTGGCATGCCACGCCCATAGCACCAAGTGGCACGCCCATGTTGGTCTTCATTCTTCAAGCTTGGCGTGCCACACCTAGAACCCAAGTGGCACGCCCAAGTCACAATTAAGGTTGGTGTGACATGCCTTCGACATTAAGTGGCATGCTAATGTTTATGGTTGGCTTCACAATCTTGGCGTGCCACGCCTAGAGCTCCAAGTGGCACGCCCATGTAAAATTCTTCAACCTTCTTTGCTGGAATGTTGGCCTGGCGTGCCACGCCCAGAGCTTCAAGTGGCACACCCATTGTTGAGAGTTGGTTCAAAAGCTTGGCGTGCCACGCCCAGAGCTTCAAGTGGCACGCCCAGCTTCACACGCCCAGTTTTATATGTTATTTTCTTCCCCTTTTGTTGCTCTTTTCACCTAAAATTCAACACAAACTCATTTCAAAGTAATGTACCTTAGTATATATCATTTAGTTCATGAAATTGCATTGATAAATGAGATTATGCTCTTTTTATGGTCCTTTTAGATAAGAAAAAGGGTACATGATACGCAGTCATCACAACACCAAACTTAAACTTTGCTTGTCCTGAAGCAAATAAAGAATCATGCAATAAAGTTTGACAAACCAAGGTGAGAAGAGTAGCAATTTTTATGTTCATGGTTGGCTAGTTTCTTATGCATGCTACAATCACGAAAGACTTTCAAATGATTGATGCTTCTATCTACCTCATTTTATGAAATCTTTTTTTCTTTATGTTCCTTCCTTGAAACAAGCTTTTCATTCTTTTCTTAGCTTAACTTTTTGGGTGCTTTGCACCATGTGTTGAAAGCTACGACTCTAAATACTTGGTTTTCAAGTATTACCACTTGATACATAAGTACCACAAGCATTTAATTAGAGGACTCTTTAAGCTCATTTGTTTCTTTTCTTTACTCTCTAATCATTGATGCTCAGAGCCTTGAGCTTTGAGGGAATGCTTTTGCACTTGAGCCTAGCCTTGACTCTAAGTGTTTTGTTTTCAAGCTTTTTGCTTGATACATAAACACCACAAGTACTTAAAAAAAATTGTCATTGGTACTCAGAGCCTTTAGCTTTCTCATTCTTTCCCTTTTCTTTTTCTTGCCTTATTTACATTTGTTTCTTCAAGGTTTTCTTGATTTCAAAAACTTCATAAAATGTCCTAGATGAAAACTTCAATCAAACAAATTCAAATGCAATTGAAGAACAATAATCATGCTAGTCTTCCAATACTTATATGCCCATGCTAAGTTCTTCTTTAATGACCTTGTTTGTTTATGATCATGAAACTAAATTGCTTTTAAACTCACAAAGCTCAAGATGGTAGTCATAATATCACAGCAACATGTTCCAATTCAACAATCAAGATTTGCTTATTCACAAGACACATGTATACAAAGGAAATAAAAGACAATCATGCAATTTAAATGTACTCTGAACAAATAAGAGAAAAAGAAACTTTACCACCTTGTAGTTCATCTTCATTGTTGTTGTCACTTTCCTCCTATTCTTCCCCTTCCCACACCAAACTTAGCATGATTGCTTGTCCTCAAGCAACAAATAAAATAGTGGTGATAGGGTTTATGATAGTACATGAATGTCTTAAACAATAGAGTGTTAGTAGTACATGTGTTTAAGCAAGCAAAATTAAGAATCACAATAAAGGCACAAGAAAGAAACAGAGGCAATATGATTGCATTAATAAGTGGTGTGCATGGTACATAACATGAAAGATAAGTGGCAACACCAAACTTAGTGTGACACTTTCATTTTAGCATGATGCAAGTACCCAGTGAAGATTGAAAATTAAATTGTTGCATGGCAACACCAAACTTAGAATGCAATCATATGCCAAATTATTGAAAGTAAACTAAGTAAAGAAAGAAAATGTTACCTACGGTTGGGTTGCCTCCCAACAAGCGCTATTTTAATGTCATTAGCTTGACATGTTGTTCTCAACTTTCTTCCTCTTCTTCCAATTAATTAATAGAAATGACCTCAGAGGAGCAGAGGAGAAGCTTGATGCCCCCCTGTTTTGAGTGCCTCCCAGCAAGCTTTCTTTTGTTATTAGCTTGAGTGAACTTGCTTGTTGGAGTAGGGGTTGGATTGTCCTTTGACCCTCTCTTTTTCATGGATATAGACATTTGTTTCTTGGTCACAATCCTTATTCCAGTCCTTTAGTTGATTGCCTTCACTTCTTTGTTCTCAAAACTTGGGTGTTGAGAGATGGTTGGAGTATCCTCTTTATCAAGAAATTGTTAGAATAGTGGCTCTCTTGGTACAAAGATCTCTTCATTTTGCTCTACCAATTCTTCATCTTCACTCTCATTATGCAATTCTCCACTCCTTAGACTGATGGCATGATATTCTTTCCCTGGCCAAGGGAAGATATTGGTTGGTTCATCAACAAAATATTGTGCCAATTGCCTCATTTGCTCTTCTTGATTTCTCCTTGAGATCTCCATATCTTCAATCACCTCTCTTACATTTTGCCTTAAAAACTCACTGAGTTGAGCAATGAAGAGATATCTCTTGGAGAGTTCTTCTATTGTAAATTCTAGAAGATTTTGTGGAGGTGTATAGGTTGGACAATTACGGGATGATAGTCCTTGAAGAATGGGGTATGCAGCATTAAAATCCCAGCCAAAATTTTGGTAGTTATCATAACAATATAAACTATTTTTTGGCTCTCGGAGGTAGTCCATTTTATTTGATTGCTCATACTCTCATTCCTTGGTGATATTCCCAGCCACCATTAGGATAATGACTAGAATCATTTTGTGGTGGTGGGCAATATCCCATATGACATGATTGATCAAAATGTGAGGTAAACTCCATTCTTATTTGCAAAATGCTCTGTCTCAAACAATAATCACCAAAAGAAATTGCAATCCCCATTGTCACAGATGAGGGATTCTTAGTGAGGCAATAACACAAACACCTTACTAGAAAAAGAAAATTAAAAGAAATTAAATGACTAAAACAAAGAAAAAAGTGTCTAATCTAGGTAATCAACCAACCGGTAGTTTGTTAATCACAATTAATCCCCGACAACGGCGCCATAAAACTTGATAAGTCGGAATTCACTACCAACATATAATGAATCCGTTCTTTGGCAAGCTCACCAAATATCGTCAAGTAATAACCAACAATAGAGTGGGATCGTATCCACAGAGATTAACGGACTAAGGCAAACAATAGTTGATTGATTATCCTAGTTAGACTATTCATTAAGGAGCGATAATCAACAAGAAAATGTAAATGACATGAAAGTAAAGGAAAGAAATAAAGTGCAAGAAAGTAAATGGCAAGGAAAGTAAAGTACAAGAAAGTAAAGTGCCAGAAATGTAAAGTGCAGAAAATGTAAATAACCATAAAGTAAATAAAAGAAAGAAAGATAAAATAAGCATTGGGATCAAGAGATATTGCATTCTCTGGATTAATTGATTTTATCTCATCTTCAATCATGTAACTCATTGACCTCTTGGCAATCATGATTGATTGAGCCCCAATCCCTTGGTAACTCAATCACTCAAATCTTGATCAATAGCCAACTCCTTGGTCTAATTGCTCATGAGAAGAGATGAAGCTTGTTCCCTAATTATACCACAGACTTTCCTAGGTTCAAGTAGACGGAGGATTATATGTCACCATATCCAAACACCAAAATCTAAATCCTATTCAAGTGTGAGAAAGAATTTCAAGCATGGTTTTATGTTTCCTCTTCCAAGGTTCCCATAAAACCCAATTACATTCAATCTCTATTTCAAGATAATTGAATGCTACCATGAAGAACGAAATTCTTTCTAGTAAATCAAAGAGAGATGAAGAGAAGAAGAAGAATAAAAATAATCAATCCATTGAAAAACAATAGAGCTCTCTTTCCTAATGGAAAGAGTTAGTAATTCATAACTAAAAGATATTTACAAAAGAAAGAAAGAAAAGAAAGGAAGCTGATGGTGAATAGAGAGGGCCCAAAGACTCCCCCCAATCCATCCATACCTAATTCTATGAAACTAAGGCCTTTAAATAGGCTCTCCTAAATTACAAACTTGAATGAAATTAAAAACAAATTACAATAAAATGAAAACACACTATTCTAGATGCTTCTTGTGGCCTTGATTGGTTGATGATTGTAGCTTGAATGAGAGTTGGAATGGGCTTGATTGAAGGTTGGAAGCTGCAGGGAGAAGTTGGCGTGTGGTTTCAAGTGCCACTCCCACTTGATTTTGCCCTTTGGAGTATGACCCACTTTGCAACTCTGAATTGATGGAGTTGTTTGGGCCTCAAGTTGAATTTCCACTATAAAATATTATATATTTTTGAAAAGCCCTGGATGTTATCTTTCCAACGCAATTAGAATCAACTCATTTGGACCTCTGTAGCTCAAGTTATGCCCATTTGAAGGTGAATAAGCCAGTCTGTCAGGTAGCCCAGCGTGCCATGCCCACTCTCTGGCGTGCCACGCCCATATATTATGAAACTGGCGTACCACGCCCACTCTTTGGTGTGCCACGCCTTCAATGATGCTCTCTGGCCATTAGAACTGGTGTGCCATGCCCAGAACCCCAAGTGGCACGCCCATTATGAAAATAAAGCTGGCGTGCCACGCCTTCGATGTCAAGTGGCATGCCCAGATTTTGCAATGCTGAAATAATGGTATTTTTAACCACTAATTTTAACGTTAACTCTAGAGTGTTATATATCATTGGAAAGCTCTTGATGTCAGCTTTTCAAAGCCACCAAGATCACATCATTTGGACCTCTACAACTCAAGTTATGTTCCTTTGAAGATGAAGAGGTCAGGCTGGTAACTCTACAGTGACGTGTTTTTCTCCCTGTGATTTCGGGGTCAATATCTTCCTCCATTCCAGTGTCCATTATAAAGTGTTATATATGATTGAAATCCCTGGATTTCTACTTTCTAATGTCACTAGAATCATCTCATTTGGAGTTATGTAGCTCAAGATATTTTTATTTGAATGAGAGGAGGTCAGGCTGGCATATGCCCTGGCGTGCCACGCCCAATGCTTGGCGTGCCACGCCCATTGTGGGGCTCAAAATAACTCCTATGGAACTTAAGCCTGGCGTGCCACGCCCAAAACACCAAGTGGCACACCCTCTTTGAGATCTTGACTTCACAAACTTGGCGTGCCACGCCCATAGCACCAAGTGGCACGCCCATGTTGGTCTTCATTCTTCAAGCTTGGCGTGCCACGCCTAGAACCCAAGTAGCACGCCCAAGTCACAATTAAGGTTGGCGTGTCACGCCTTCGACATCAAGTGGCACGCCAATGTTTATGGTTGGCTTCACAATCTTGGCGTGCCACGCCCAGAGCTCCAAGTGGCACGCCCATGTAAAATTCTTCAACCTTCTTTGCTGGAATGTTGGCCTGGCGTGCCACGCCCAGAGCTTCAAGTAACACACCCATTGTTGAGAGTTGGTTCAAAAGCTTGGCGTGCCACGCCCAGAGCTTCAAGTGGCACGCCCAGCTTCACACGCCCAGTTTTATATGTTATTTTCTTCCCCTTTTGTTGCTCTTTTCACCTAAAATTCAACACAAACTCATTTCAAAGTAATGTACCATAGTATATATCATTTAGTTCATGAAATTGCATTGATAAATGAGATTATGCTCTTTTTATGGTCCTTTTAGATAAGAAAAAGGGTACATGACGCGCAGTCATCACAACACCAAACTTAAACTTTGCTTGTCCTCAAGCAAATAAAGAATCATGCAATAAAGTTTGACAAACCAAGGTGAGAAGAGTAGCAATTTTTATGTTCATGGTTGGCTAGTTTCTTATGCATGCTACAATCACAAAAGACTTTCAAATGATTGATGCTTCTATCTACCTCATTTTATGAAATCTTTTTTTCTTTATGTTCCTTCCTTGAAACAAGCTTTTTATTCTTTTCTTAGCTTAACTTTTTGGGTGCTTTGCACCATGTGTTGAAAGCTACGACTCTAAATGCTTTATTTTCAAGTATTACCACTTGATACATAAGTACCAAGAGCATTTAATTAGAGGACTCTTTAAGCTCATTTGTTTCTTTTCTTTATTCTCTAATCATTGATGCTCAGAGCCTTGAGCTTTGAGGGAATGCTTTTGCACTTGAGCCTAGCCTTGACTCTAAGTGTTTTGTTTTCAATCTTTTTTCTTGATACATAAACACCACAAGTACTTATAAAATAAATTGTCATTGGTACTCAGAGCCTTCAGCTTTCTCATTCTTTCCCTTTTCTTTTTCTTGCCTTTTTTACATTTGCTTCTTCAAGATTTTCATGATTTCAAAAACTTCATAAAATGTCCTAGATGAAAACTTCAATCAAACAAATTCAAATGCAATTGAAGAACAATAATCATGCTAGCCTTCCAATACCTATATCCCATGCTAAGTTCTTCTTTAATGACCTTGTTTGTTTATGATCATGAAACTAAATTGCTTTTGAACTCACAAAGCTCAAGATGGTAGTCATAATATCATAGCAACATGTTCCAATTCAACAATCAAGATATGCTTATTCACAACACACATGTATACAAAGGAAATAAAAGACAATCATGCAATTTAAATGTACTCGGAACAAATAAGAGAAAAAGAAACTTTACCACCTTGTAGTTCATCTTCATTGTTGTTGTCACTTTCCTCCTATTCTTCCCCTTCCCACGCCAAACTTAGCTTGATTGCTTGTCCTCAAGCAACAAATAAAGTAGTGGTGATGGAGTTTATGATAGTACATGAATGTCTTAAACAATAGAGTGTTAGTAGTACATGTGTTTAAGCAAGCAAAATTAAGAATCACAATAAAGGCACAAGAAAGAAACAGAGGCAATATGATTGCATTAATAAGTGGTGTGCATGGTACATAGTATGAAGGATAAGTGGCAACACCAAACTTAGTGTGACACTTTCATTTTAGCATGATGCAAGTACCCAGTGAAGATTGAAAATTAAATTGTTGCATGGCAACACCAAACTGAGAATGCAATCATATGCCAAATTATTGAAAGTAAACTAAGTAAAGAAAGAAAATGTTACCTACGGTTGGGTTGCCTCCCAACAAGCGCTATTTTAATGTCATTAGCTTGACATGTTGTTCTCAACTTTCTTCCTCTTCTTCCAATTGATTAATAGAAATGAACTCAGAGGAGCAGAGGAGAAGCTTGATGCCCCCCTGTTTTGAGTGCCTCCCAGCAAGCTTTCTTTGGTTATTAGCTTGAGTGAACTTGCTTGTTGGAGTAGGGGTTGGATTGTCCTTTGACCCTCTCTTTTTCATGGATATAGTCCTTTGTTTCTTGGTCACAATCCTTATTCCAGTGCTTTAGTTAATTGCCTTCACTTCTTTGTTCTCAAAA
Organism: Arachis ipaensis; assembly: GCF_059453495.1. Lineage (NCBI taxonomy): Eukaryota > Viridiplantae > Streptophyta > Magnoliopsida > Fabales > Fabaceae > Arachis > Arachis ipaensis. The sequence goes on from NC_142444.1 coordinate 85,088,020, forward strand.
CTTGTGTGTTGAGAGATGGTTGGAGTATCCTCTTTATCAAGAACTTCTTGGAATGGTGGCTCTCTTGGTATAAAAATCTCTTCATTTTGCTCTACCAATTTCTTATCTTCACCCTCATTATGCACTTCTCCACTCCTTAGACTGATGGCATGATATTCTTTCCCTGGCCAAGGGAAGATATTGGTTGGTTCATCAACAAAATATTGTGCCAATTGTCTCATTTGCTCTTCTTAATTTCTCCTTGAGATCTCCATATCTTCAATCACCTCTCTTACATTTTGCCTTAAAAACTTACTGAGTTGGGCAATAAAGAGATATCTCTTGGAAAGTTCTTCTATTGCAAATTCTAGAAGATTTTGTGGAGGTGTATAGGTTGGACAATTACGGGATGACAGTCCTTGAAGAATGGGGTATGAAGCATTAAAATCCCAGCCAAAATTTTGGTAGTTATCATAACAATGTGAACTATTTTTTGGTTCTGGGAGGTAGTCCATTTTATTTGATTTCTCATACTCTCATTCCTTGGTGATATTCCCAGCCACCATTAGGATAATGACTAGAATCATTTTGTGGTGGTGGGCAATATCCCATATGACATGATTGATCAAAATGTGAGGTAAATGATGACATGTCACCATGTCATGTTTTTCTAAGCTTATTCATACAAGAAATTGATGATTTGTGCTTGAATAATGAATGCTTTTGTACTTAAATGGTTTATTTCCTTGATCTTTTGATTTTATAAATTTTGTAAGAAATAAGAAGAAAAAGAAGCAAAAAAGCACAAAATAAGCTAAAAAGGAGAAAAAAAGAGCTTTGGGGCACACTTTGAAGTTAGAGCACACTTTGGAGGCTTAGGCCATGCTTTTAAAAGCATGGCCCATGACCAAATTAAAGGAAATTTGCAATCAGCACACAAAGCTCCGCTCTAGCCAAGAACGGAGCACTATCGTGATACAAAGATGAACTTGGAAGCAAAATTTTCGCTAAGTTAAAATCTGGGCGCTCACAGCATGACCATGCCTCCTTCAAAGGGCTATAACTTGAGCTACAGATGTCCGATTGATGTGCTTCTAGTTGCATTGGAAAGCTGACATTCAAACCTTTCCAATGATATATGGCAATCCATATTTGGCACAAAATTGAGGCACGAGTGAAAGGCATCTTTAAGGTCCAAAAATAAGCAAAAATATACCAAAGTGCAACCACCAAGGTTTGAAGCTGGAACCTCACTCCAAAGCAAAGTAGCGCTCTACATCATTATTGTGCTCCGCTCTCTTGGAGAGAATTGTCGTGTTCTCTCCAAGAAAAATTCAAAGGAAAATGTTTGCTAGTGAAGCCACAAGGATTTGAACCTGGAACCTCATTCTTGAAACATTAATGCTGCGCTCTCCCCAAGAGCGGAGCGCTACTTTGATGCTTGGACCTTGTCACGCACCAAAATTGACACGGCCAGGGACACAAATTGAATGCTGCGCCTCTTGTGGAGAGCGGAGCATTGCCCTGGGAGGTGTCTCACACCAAACCAAGCTTGACCCATGCTCCAAACCAATTAAACCAAGGCCAACCAAACCCATCTCTCTTCAAATCCAAAGCAAGCAAAGCCCATTAACTCAAAGGCACAAGGATCAATTAGATTAGGAATTTCATTGTAATTTGTTTTTTATTTCTTTTTTATTTTTATTTTGTAAAAGCCTATATAAGGCATCATTTTTATCTTTGTAAAGGAGGTCAGCTCCATTAGAGAGCTCTCTCTTAGTTTTCATTCTTGTCTTGGATCTTGGGTGGAGAATTGAAGAAATTCTGTTTCAATCTTACCTTGAGATCTCTTGTTTATTTTTCTGCATAACTTTAGAAATTGTGATTTGAATTCAAATTCTGTTTATTGCCTTCTTCTACTTCTTTTGCACTTTACTACTCCATTTTCTTTTGCAATTGTTCTTGGGTGGATCAAGGAAGAATTTAAGATCTAGACTTGTTTTCTAGTCTCATCCAACCCCTGAGATCTTTAATTTCCCTTGAGCTATTGTAGAGCTGCATTTTGCTTTCTGTTTAGTTTCTCAAGTAATTCATCTTCTCTTGTTTAGATCTGTTGCATTTTAATTCATCCTTTACTTCTCTGTTTAATGCCATTTTACTTTCTCTTGTTTAAATTCTGCAATTCCAGCACCAAATTCAATTTACTTTCAAGTAATTTAATTCTTCTGCACTTGTTTGGCATTTTACATTTCTGTTCATGATTTGATTTACTTTTTCAGCAAGTTTAATTCTCTACAGTTGCTTTAAGCCTTAATCTATTACTTTCTTTAAATTCCCTACACCTAACACCCTCTACTTTTCATGCAATTTATATTTTCTATCATTTAAGTTTCTGTAATTTACATTTCTTTCTCTTTAAGTTTCAGTCACTTTACTTTCTGCACTTTAATTTTACTTGCTATTTACTTTCTGTTGATCAACTTCACACAATTCAACCAATGTTAGCTTGACTAAACTAATCACCCACTAAAGTTGCTTGATTCATCAATCCCTGTGGGATCGACCTCACTCTAAGTGAGTTTTACTACTTGATGCGACCCGGTATACTTGCCGGTTAGTATTTGTGTGTTTGGAAATTCGTTTTTCCACAAAAACACCATCAAGTTTTTGGCACCGTTGCCGGGGATTGATTTAGATCAACAATGATTAAGTGGGTGAGAATTCTAGATCAAGCATTTTCTTTGTTTTTATTCTCTGTTTTAAATTGATAGCAAGGTGTTTGAGCTATTGCCTCACTAAGAAATTCTTTCTCTGTGACATGAATTTCAAATTTCATTGATGTTTACAAAATACAAATGGAGTTCAACTCATCTTATGGTCAAAAAAAATTTTATGGGATATCACCCACCATCACCAATCTCTAATGGTGGCTGGGAATATCACCAAGAGAATACACATTCTGAGCACTCCAATTCATGGAGATTTGCTTCAAAGACACAAGATGAGCAAGAGAATCATATGGGATACTTCCCACCACCACAAAATGATTCAAGTCATTATTCTAATGGTGGTTGGGAGTATCACCAAGGAATGAAAGAGCATCCACCTTCACGTCCCAGTTTCTCATTTGAAAGTTCTTCATCACTTGATTATGCCTCAACACAAAGTTTCCTCCAAAATCTATACAAGTCATCCCATCAATCACAAAACTCATTCCACACCCCTCAACACAACTTCACCACAACACATCCATGTCACCAAAATCACTCTCAACCTTCATCTCTTGAACCAGCAGATGAGGATTACCTTCAATGGTCCAAAGAACCCTTAGAAAACCAATGCCAAGCCATTGAAATACACAGAAAACTCATGGAAAGATACACACAATCCCAATCCTGGAAAGAAATCATCTTCAAGAAGATGAATGGGCCCTTAGAGCAAACAAGGGGGAATTTAGAACCATCAAACAGTAAGGATGAAGACCAATTTGTGGGTGAGGAAGTGGAAAAGTAAGATGAGGAGGCTACTGTATCAAGTGAACTTTCAATGAAGAATGAGGTGGTTGAAAATGAAACTGCACTTGAGATAACAAGGGAACATGAAGACTCACAACTCTCACAAACTTCCCTGACCCAAAAACTCTCAACAATTGAATCTGTGATTGAAAAATATGAAGAGGAGATGAAGAAATGTTGAGAAGATCAACAAACCTCCTCAATGAAAAAGCTATTAAGTCAAATGTTGGGTGCAAAGAAAGGAGTGGAGGAGCAAGAAAGTGAGAAAGTCATCCCAGAAAATTTACACTCAAGTGAGGCAGAGAAGTACATGAAGGAAGAGTTCATGGAACCACCAATTCAAAAGGCTCTAGATGAATAAAAAACTCCAATAATCACACAGCAACCAAGTTTTGAATTCAAAGGAGTGAAGGCAACTAGCAAGAGCACTAATCCTGTCCCTGATCCAGCAAGCAAGATCGATCAAGCCATTTGCAAAAGGAAGCTTGCTGAGGAAAGGCCAAGACAAGGGACACTAGCTGAATCTTCTCCCCCTTAAGGTCATTCCTATTAACAAACTGGAAGAAGAGGAAGAAAGTGAACAACATGTCAACCGTAGGTATAATTTCTCTTCTCTGCTTTGTTTTCGTTCTTTGTTTTGTTTAAATTCAATAAATTGGCATATGGTTACATTCTAAGTTTGGTGTTGTCTTGCAACAAATTGTTTTCAATCTTTTTGGATGATTGCATCAAATTAAAAATGAAAGAGACACACCAAGATTCTAAGTTTGGTGTGCCACTTATTTTTCTATGCAATTTATTCAAGCAACACTACTTGTCTGCATAATCATAATGCCTCTGCAGTTTTACTTTTCTCTCTTGATTTGACACTTTTTCATTCTACTTGCTTTAGTCATTTTTCTATCTTTAATTGCTTTCATTTTATTTGCTGTTTAACTATTCTTGTTAATACTTCACCAAGACATCCTTATTCATCACAGATTCTTCACTTGGTGATTGTATTTAACATATAACAGTTTTTTTTTTGTTTAGTTTTAATTCAAATAAATTAACATATGATTGCATTCTAAGTTTGGTGTTGCTATACAACAAAATTTGGTTCCAATTCTTACAAGATACTTGCATTAATTCCAAGTGAAAGTGTCACACTAAGTTTGGTGTGCCACTTATCTTTTATGCAATGTATTGTGCTCACCTTCTTATGTTTGCAATCAAAATGTCTCTGTCTCTTGTGCCTTGATTGTTATCTTTAATTTTGCTTGCTTAAACCACATGTGCTACTAACATTTTATTGTATAAGACACTCATGATCTATCTTAGCCCCATAGCCATTGTTCTAATTGTTGCTTGAGGATGAGCAAGCATTCTGAGTTTGGCAAGGGAAAGGGAAGAATAAGAGGAAAATGACAACAATAGAGAAGATGAACTACAAGGTTGTAGAGTTCCTTTTCTTCTCATTTATTTCCAGCATTTAAATTGCATGATTGTTTTCATCTTCTTTGTTTACATGTGTGTATGAATAAAGCATAGCTTGAATCTTGATTTGTAACATCTTGATGTGGCATTATGATTACCAACTTGAATCTTGTGAATTCAAAAGCAATAAAGCATCATGATCATAAACAAACAAGGAATTAAAGAAGAGTTTAGCATGTGCATATAAGTTTTGGAAAGCTAGTATGATTAATTGTTGCTCAATTGCATTGGACTTTATTTAATTAAAGTTTTTATCTAGTACATTTTATGAAATCTTTTGAAATCATGAAATCCTTGAAGGAAGTAAATGCAAATAAAGCAAGAAAGAAAAAGGGAAAGAATGAGAAAGCTGAAGACTCTGAGTACCAATGACAATTAATTTGTTAAGTACTTGTGGTGTTTATGTATCAAGCCAAATGCTTGAAAACAAAACACTTAGAAGTCAAGGCTAGGCTCAAGTGCAAATGCACTCCCTCAAAGCTCAAGGATCTGAGCATCAATGATTAGAGAGTCAAGAAATGAAACAAATGAGCTTAATGAAGTCCTCTAATTAAATGCTTGTGGTGCTTATGTATCAAGTGGTAATACTTGAAAATAAAGCATTTAGAGTTGTAGCTTTGTTATCAACTCATGGGCAAAGCACCCAAAGGGAGAAGCTAATAAGAAAATCAATAGCTTGTTTCAAGGAAGAAATATAAGAGAAAGATTTCATAAATTGAGCTAGATAGAAGCATCAATCATTTACATCTCTTTTGTGATTATAGCATGCTTAGAAAACTAGCTAACCATGAACATTGAGTTGCTATTCTTCTTACCTTGGATTGTAATCTTTATTGCATGATTCTTTTCTTGCTTGAGGACAAGCAAGGTTTAAGTTTGGTGTTGTGATGACATGTTAACATGTCATGTTTTTCTATGCTTATTCATACAAGAAATTAATGATTTGTGCTTGAATAATGAATGCTTTTGTACTTAAATGGTATATTTCCTTGATCTTTTGATTTTATAAATTTTGTAGGAAATAAGAAGAAAAAGAAGCAAAAAAGCACAAAATAAGCTAAAAAGAAGAAAAAAAGAGCTTTGGGGCACACTTTGTAGTTGGAGCACACTTTGGAGGCATAGGCCACGCTTTTAAAAGCGTGGCCCATGACCAAATTAAAATAAATTTGCAATCAGCACACAAAGCTCCGCTCTTGCCAAGAGCGGAGCATTATCATGATGCAAGGATGAACTTGGAAGCAAAATTTTCGCTAAGTTAAAATCTGGGCGCTCACAACATGACCATGCCTCCTTCAAAGGGCTATAACTTGAGCTACAGATGTCCGATTGATGTGCTTCCAATTGTGTTAGAAAGCTGACATTCAGAGCTTTCCAACAATATATATGGCAATCCATATTTGGCACAAAATTGAGGCACGAGTGAAAGGCATCTTTAAGGTCCAAAAATAAGCAAAAATATACCAAAGTGCAACCACTAAGGTTCGAAGCTGGAACCTCACTCCAAAGCAAAGTAGCGCTCTACATCATTATGGTGCTCCGCTCTCTTGGAGAGCATTGTCATGCTCTCTCCAAGAAAAATTCAAAGGAAAATGTTTGCTAGTGAAGCCACAAGGATTTGAACCTGGAACCTCATTCTTGAAGCATCAATGCTACGCTCTCCCCAAGAGCGGAGCACTACTTTGATGCTTGGACCTTGTCACGCACCAAAATTGACACAGCCATGGACGCAAATTGAATGCTGCGCTCTTGTGGAGAGCGGAGCATTGCCCTGGGAGGTGTCCCACACCAAACAAAGCTTGACCCATGCTCCAAACCAATTAAACCAAGGCCAACCAAACCCATCTCTCTTCAAATCCAAAGCAAGCAAATCCCATTAACTCAAAGGCACATGGATCAAATAGATTAGGAATTTCATTGTAATTTGTTTTTCACTTTATTTTCATTTTCATTTTGTAAAAGCCTATATAAGGCATCATTTTCATCTTTGTAAAGGAGGTCAGCTCCATTAGAGAGCTCTCTCTTAGTTTTCATTCTTGTCTTGGATCTTGGGTGAAGAATTGAAGAAATTCTATTTCAATCTCACCTTGAGATCTCTTGTTTATTTTTCTGCGTAACTTTAGAAATTGTGATTTGAATTCAAATTCTGTTTACTGCCTTCTTCTACTTCTTTTGCACTTTACTACTCCATTTTCTTTTGCAATTATTCTTGGGTAGATCAAGGAAGAATTTAAGATCTAGACTTGTTTTCTAGTCTCATCCAACCCCTGAGATCTTTAATTTCCCTTGAGCTATTGTAGAGCTGCATTTTGCTTTCTGTTTGGTTTCTCAAGTAATTCATCTTCTCTTGTTTAGATCTGTTGCATTTTAATTCATCCTTTACTTCTCTGTGTAATGCCATTTTACTTTCCCTTGTTTAATTTCTGCAATTCCAGCACCAAATTCAATTTACTTTCAAATAATTTAATTCTTCTGCACTTGTTTGGCATTTTACATTTCTGTTCATGATTTGATTTACTTTTTCAGCAAGTTTAATTCTCTGTAGTTGCTTTAAGCCTTAATCTATTGCTTTCTTTAAATTTCCTGCACCCAACCCCCTCTACTTTTCATGCAATTTATATTTCTTGTCATTTAAGTTTCTGTAATTTACATTTCTTGCTCTTTAAGTTTCAGTCACTTTACTTTCTGCACTTTAATTTTACTTGCTATTTACTTTCTGTTGATCAACTTCACACAATTCAACCAATGTTAGCTTGACTAAATAATCACCCACTAAAGTTGCTTGATCCATCAATGCTTATGGGATCGACCTCACTCTAAGTGAGTTTTACTACTTGATGCGACCTGGTATCCTTGCCGATTAGTATTTGTGTGTTTGAAAATTCGTTTTTCCACAAAAACACCATCAATAATCTCCATTCTTACTTGCAAAATGCTCTGTCTCAAACAATAATCACCAAAACAATTGGAATCCCCATTGTCACAGATGAGGGATTCTTAGTGAGGCAATAACACAAACACCTTACTAGCAAAAGAAAATTAAAAGAAATTACAATTAATCACAATTAAAAGAAAAAAGTGTCTAATCTAGGTAATCAACCAACCGGTAGTTTGTTAATCACAATTAATCCCCGACAACGGCGCCATAAAACTTGATAAGTCGGAATTCACGACCGACATATAATGAGTCCGTTCTTTGGCAAGCGCACCAAATATCGTCAAGTAATAACCCACAATGGAGTGAGATCGTATCCACAGAGATTAACGGACTAAGGCAAACAATAGTTGATTGATTATCCTAGTTAGACTATTCATTAAGGAGAGATAATCAACAAGAAAATGTAAAAGACATGAAAGTAAAGGAAAGCAATAAAGTGCAAGAAAGTAAATGGCAAGGAAAGTAAAGTACAAGAAAGTAAAGTGCTAGAAATGTAAAGTGCAGAAAATGTAAATAACCATAAACTAAATAAAAGAAAGAAAGATAAAATAAGCATTGGGATCAAGAGATATTGCATTTTCTGGATTAATTGATTTCATCTCATCTTCAATCATGCAACTCATTGACCTCTTGGCAATCATGATTGATTGAGCCCCAATCCCTTGGTAACTCAATCTCTCAAATCTTGATCAATAGCCAATTCCTTGGTCTAATTGCTCATGAGAAGAGATGAAGCTTGTTCCCTGATTATACCACACACTTTCCTAGGTTCAAGTAAATGGAGGATTATATGTCACCATATCCAAACACCAAAATCCAAATCCTATTCAAGTGTGAGAAAGAATTTCAAGCATGGTTTTATGTTTCCTCTTCCAAGGTTCCCATAAAACCCAATTACATTCAATCTCTTTTCCAAGATAATTGAATGCTATCATGAAGAACGAAATTCTTTCTAATAAATCAAAGAGAGATGAAGAGAAGAAGAAGAATAAAAACAATCAATCCATTGAAAAACAATAGAGCTCTCTTTCCTAATGGAAAGAGTTAGTAATTCATAACTAAAAGATATTTACAAAAGTAAGAAAGAAAAGAAAGGAAGCTGATGGTGAATAGAGAGGGTCCGAAGATTCCCCCCAATCCATCCATACCTAATTCTATGAAACTAAGGCCTTTAAATAGGCCCTCCTAAATTACTAACTTGAATGAAATTAAAAATAAATTACAATGAAATGAAAATAAACTATTCTAGATGCTTCTTGTGGCCTTGATTGGTTGATGATTCTAGCTTGAATGAGAGTTAGAATAGGCTTGATTGAAGGCTGGAAGCTGCAGGGAGAAGTTGGCGTGTGGTTTCAAGTGCCACTCCCACTTGATTTTGCCCTTTGGAGTATGACCAACTTTGCAACACTAAATTGATGGAGTTGTTTGGGCCTCAAGTTGAATGTCCACTATAAAGTATTATATATTTTTGAAAAGACCTAGATGTTAGCTTTCCAGCGCCTTTAGAATCAACTCATTTGGATCTCTGTAGCTCAAGTTATGCCCATTTGAAAGTGAATAGGTCAGTCTAACAGGTAGCCCGGGGTGCCACACCCACTCTCTGGCGTGCCACGCCCATATATTATGAAACTGGCGTGCCACGCCCACTCTTTGGTATGCCACGCCTTCAATGATGCTCTCTAGCCATTAGAACTGGCGTGCCATGCCCAGAACCCCAAGTGGCACGCCCATTATGAAAATAAAGCTGGCGTGCCACACCTTCGATGTCAAGTGGCACGCCCATATTTTGCAACGCTGAAATAATGGCATTTTCACCACCAATTTTAACGTTAACCCTAAAGTGTTATATATAGTTGGAAAGCTCTTGATGTCAGCTTTCTAAAGCCACCAAGATCACATCATTTAGACCTCTACAACTCAAGTTATGTTCCTTTGAAGATGAAGAGGTCAGGCTGGTAACTCTGCAGTGACGTGTTTTTCTCCTTGTGATTTCGGGGTCAATATCTTCCTCAATTCCAGTGTCCATTATAAAGTGTTATATATGGTTGAAAAGCTCTGGATGTCTACTTTCTAATGGCACTAGAATCATCTCATTTAGAGTTATGTAGCTCAAGTTAGTTTCATTTGAATGAGAGGAGGTCAGGCTGGCATATGCCCTAGCGTGCCACGCCCAATGCTTGGCGTGCCACGCCCATTTTGGGGCTCAAAATCACTCCTCTGGAACTTAAGCCTGGCATGCCACGCCCAAAACACCAAGTGGCAAGCGCTCTTTGAGATCTTGGCTTTACAAACTTGGCGTGCCACGCCCATAGCATCAAGTGGCACGTCCATGTTGATGGTTGGCTTCACAATCTTGGCGTGCCACGCCCAGAGCTCCAAGTGGCACGCCCATGTAAAATTTTTCAACCTTCTTTGTTGGAATGTTGGCCTGCTGTGCCATGCCCAGAGCTTCAGGTGGCACGCCCATTGTTGAGAGTTGGTTCAAAAGCTTGGCGTGCCACGCCCAGAGCTTCAAGTGGCACGCCCAGCTTCACACGCCCAGTTTTATATGTTATTTTCTTCCCCTTTTGTTGCTCTTTTCACCTAAAATTCAACACAAACTCATTTCAAAGCAATGTACCATAGTATATATCATTTAGTTCATGAAATTGTATTGATAAATGAGATTATGCTCTTTTTATGGTCCTTTTAGATAAGAAAAAGGGTACATGATGCGCAGTCATCACTTGGTGGGAATGGAAGAGGAGCATGCAATTGGGAGAAAGCATGAAGAAAACAAAGGAGAAGAGCTCAGCCTAGTGTACGTGCGTACGAATAGACGTTGAATTAGGGCCACGCGTGCACGTGAGCCGCGTCGCGCGTCCAGTCAAGCATCGCCTAGTGTGCGTGTGCACGACTCCTTGTGTGTACGCACAGGAGGAAATTCAGCGAAGTGTGCGGACGCACGCATCTGTGCGTCCACACAGGTCCCAGCGCATGCCTCCATTAAAAACGCACGTGACTCGCGATTTTGGGGTTTTTTTGGCCCATTTCTGAAGTGCTGGAGGCTGGTTTGAGAGGTTGTATGAAGGGGAATGCAACACATATGAAGAGAGCTCACTTGTAGGGTAGAAACACATTGTAGGAGTAGGAATAGTGTAGATTAGGTAATTCTCTCTTAGGGTTTTAATTAGGGGTTTGTAGTATTTTATACTTCAAGTTTGATTTTGGATTATAGCAATTTACATTGTAAGTATCCCTTTAATTGTCTCTTTTATTATATTGCTTGTTCTACACTTTCTTATACTTTCATGTCTCTTGTCAACATTTACATAGTTTTGCAATTTTGAGTTTTGGTTTATGAATTTGATGTTTGATGCTTATTTTATGTTTGTTGAGTTGCTTTTGTTGCTTGTTATCATTTATGCTTCATAGCTTTCATGATTTTCCCAATTTTTCCATATTTTATGTTTATGCTTTCTATGTGTTTGATGAAATGCCAATTTTGATTACGGGGTAGATTTCCACCCCTTGGCTTGGGGAAATGAGTTTATGGATTACTAGAGCCATAATGTCCAACATTTAGTGATAATTTTTGGGTGGTTGGTTGTTATTGTTTCCACTAACGCTAACTTTTTACTAAGCTAATTAGTAAGTTAGCTAGGATTTGTGGATTAATAACAATCATGCTCACTTAACTTCCTCTCCGATGTGAGGGTTGACTTAGTGAGATTAATCCATCATAATTATCATAGTTGTGGTTATGGCAAGGAAGGAATTCCATAACTCATCCCAAGTCAATGTTTCATTTTTGTTTTGAACCACTTTTCCATTACTTTTTAGCCTTACTTGTTTATATTACATACATAGTTCTTTTATTTCTTTATTGCTTTATTAATTACAATTTTGTCTAGTTCTTTTATCTCTTTATGTGTTTCCTTCCTTATTATTGAAAACACCCCTTGTTTCCCACAACCAAAATTGTGTGCACTCTTTGACATTAGTTCCTAGGGAAAACGATCCAAGGTTGAAAGACTCTCGGTTTAGATTAGAAATTGTAAACTTTGATCGAGTATTATTTGTTGGTTGAGAACTATACTTGCAACGAGGTTAATTCTCCTGTACCGAGAAGGAATTCTTAACCGACGAATTTGCTCACATCAAGTTTTTGGCATCGTTGCCGGAGAACTAGCGTCATGAGTGCCTTTAGTTTTTATTTTCTATTTCCTCTATGAGTTATCACCCTCTTGGTTTGGAGTTTGGTTGTTATCATTTTGTAGGGCTTGATAACTTCTACTTTGGATTGCATCATAGGATTGGAGCATCAATTTTGGAAGGAGCAACCTCCTCTATATTACAATGAACCAAACCATCCCCAATATGCATATCCAAACCAAGGATATGGTGGATTCCACTATGGTTATGCACCTCCACTACCATATGCCTATGACCCATACCCTCAACATAACCCTCAATCACCACATTTTCAAAAACCACACCACCACCAACATACACCTTTTCACATGCCACCTCATGATACTCACCAACATGAATCACCTCCCATATATCCAACCTTCTTCCCAACCAATGAACCTTTCCTCTTATCCCAATGTGAAGCTTTCCCACCCTTGGCCCAAGACCATCAAGACCTTCAAGCTTTTCTCCAAGAGCAAGAAGGATTTTGAAAGAATCAAGGGCAACTCATGGCTACCATAGCCGAGGCGGTGAACCACTTAATCCTCCTACACTCATCCGATCAAGGCATTCTTCTTGAGGGATGTGAAGGGTCAACTAAAGAATGGAGTGAAGAGGAGAACGTAGAGCCTCAAGAGAAAGAAGAAGGGTTAGAGCTTGAAGGGCAACAAGAGGAAGAAAGGGAAGTATGTGAACCGGAGGAGAAAAAGGGAGAATTGAGAAAGATTGATCAAGATGAGAATTCCATCATTGATGATTTTTTGTCCTCCTTAGTCAATCTCCTTAATAATCCCATTGAGCCTCTTCCCATTAAGTTTGAGAGAAATATGGAGGTAGACTTCTCACAACCTCCTTGTTTTGATTTAAGTGATGGGGAAGAGGAGGAGGAAGTTGATGAGGAAGGAGTTGACAATCAAGAACATATTGAGTAGGTGGCAATTTCACCTATGAACTTCATTGGCCCCCATCAAGATGCTATCTTGGAGACGGATTACTAACTCAAGGTCCTTCTTGGGTTGGTACATGGTGGAGGAAGGGGTATTGGTTGCCAAGTGAATCCAAGGTTCTTTAAGAAAATCCATTCAAGACTTGGAATTCAAGCATGGTGTAGAGCACAATCGGGTGATTTTCGGAGAATGTTAGGTTGTTACAAGGGTCAACTAGGAGCTTTTCCATCCGGCTTGGAGCATGGAGATCAACAAGAAGGTGATCGGATGCCAAGAATATGGGATCCCAGAGGAGCCTCTAAGTGCAAGATTTGATGGATGTTCAAGGAGGAGTGGAAACACAAGCCACCCTAGCTAGAGTCTCCTCAAAAAGTCCAACTTAGGACTATAAACCAAAGTGCTAGGTGCGAGACACCCCACCATGGTAACATCTTTCTTACCCTTTCTCTTTGTTTATAGTCTTAGTTTATTGCATATTTTCTTGCCTTAGTTAGCTTAGGATTAGCTTAAATTTGAGTTTAGATAGGTTGAATTGCATATGGATCACGATTTTGTGATGTTTTGAATATTTTTGGGCTGATATGTTGATGCACTAAGGGTTGGAACCTTGGTTTTGAAAAGAAAAGAATTTTCCAAAACAGGGCATCTGTGCGTACGCACCAAGCTATGCGTGCGCACAAAACTATGTTCTTCACCACTTGTGCGGACGCACCAGCCTGTGCGTCCGTACACACCTTAGCATGCCCTTTGGTGGGAGCATTAGCACAGCTTGTGTACCTGCACCCCCCCCCCCTTTTCGCTCTATGCGTGCGGACGGACCTGTGTGCGCACGCACACATGATCCCTTTAAAAAAAATGGGAAAAAAAATCTTCTGTGCGCACGTACAGGCTTGTGCGTGCGCACACATCTATATTCTTCTTCTGTTCGCAGCATTCGCACACCTTGTGCGAGCGCACACCCCCTGTTTTACCTTTTTGTGCGTACGCACAAGTGCTGTTTTGGGCAAAATTTTTATTTCTTTTCCATTTAAGCCCTAACGCACTTCCGCCCTCTCCACCCCTCTCTTTTCTTACTTCTTCCATGTTTTTCCTCTTGTTTTATTTAATCTTCATTGTATTTTTAGTTTAGTTATTATATTAGTTTTACTTTAGTTGTTTCTATTTAAATAAGTTTCAAGTATTTTTTTATTAGCGATGGGGTTACCTCTTGATACAATGCACTTATACTTTGCTTTAATATGCAAGTACCTAGTGGATTCGGATACTCATGTTTTGATTGTACCACTAGGGCAAATTATATAAGTGCATTGGATTAAGTGATTTGAGTTGAAATTATTTGCTCATCATGATTTTCATATTAAAAAAAATCATCACATGTCCAGTACTTGTTCCTTGTTAATGTTTTACATTTGTTTGAGTGACCTAACTTGATTCTTATCAAGCTTATCACTTTTTGTAACAAGTACCCTTCCATGTGACTTTTTCATTATGCTTCGTGATGAGTAGGGAGTTTTCATTCATTATTGAATTGGTTGTTGTTTATTGTGCTATTTTATATTAATCTTGCGCTTTATCTTGCACAATTACAATAGCCAATATCTTAATCACCCAATTCACTTTCATAGTCACCTAAGGTTGCTTGTGCCTTAAGTTTTGTTCATTCCCCACTTGCAACCTAGGTTACCTAATTGAGGGACATATGGTAATTCTTTTGATTATGTGATCCCTATTTACCCGGCCAATGTTTGTTGTTCTAAACCGTGCACACTTAGAACACACACATTGTCATACCACACACATCTCACTTTTCCTCAATTGTGTTTATTTGTTTACTCAGCAACCGGAACCCCTGAGCCCACCAGCTGAAGGTGGAGCTTCACAGCTCCTCATCATTGGATTTTGTTCGTGCACGGAGGACCATGCAACGCTTAAGTGTGGGGAAGATTTGTCATTTTGGGGTGTAAACTTTCTTTTCCAAACACTTTACACTTTATCTTAGCTTCTTTTTATTATGTTTCTTGTAGATACTTGGAGTATTTTTTATTGTTGCATTGCATTTTCTTCATAGTTTATATCTATTACATTTTGCATCCCTTATAGCTTATAGATAGAAGTTGTGATTGGATGATGTGAATAGCATACTGCTTAGTTCAATTTTATCCTAATTGATCATGTTAATTTTTGCAATGTTGAAAATTAGGAATAAAACTAGGAACATTTTTGAAAATTTCATCCATCACAACATACATACGTATAGGAAATAAGTTTGATGAAACAATAAGAAATTTTCATGAAACCCTTCTTAGGGCATGCCATTGATTGAATTGAAAATTTGTTTTTCAACTTGCTTGAAGCATTCTTTTTCATAGAACATAGAAAAGAGCTAGAACAACATACCTTGGGAGATTTGAGTTCTAATAGATGGTTGCACATTGATGCACAAAAACTTGTCCCTTAACAAATCTCCCTCGGCAAGTATACCGAATTGTCGTCAAGTAAAAACTCACAGTAGAGTGAGGTCGAATCCCACAGGGATTGATTGGTCAAGCAACTTTAATTAGAAGAATGTTCTAGTTGAGCTAAGTAGAAAGTGAGTTGAGAATTGCAGGAAATTAAATGGCGGGAACGTAAATAGCAGAAAATAAATGACGGGAAGTAAATTGCAGAATCTTAAATGGGGAAGGGATGTTTAGCATGAAAGTAAATGGCATAAAGTAAAGAGAATGGGTAAGATCAGAAATGGGAAATTCATTGGGCTTAGGAGATGTTGCATTCTCCGGATCAAGTTCATTTTCATCTCTTCCTCAATCAATGCATTCATTGATCTCCTTAGCAATCTTAAGTGATTGAATTCCAATTCCTTGGTAATTCAATCTCTCAAATCATATCAATAGCCAATTCCTTTGTCTAATTGCTCATGAGAAGAGATGAAGTGTGGTCACTGATTATACCACATGTATTTCCAAATCAAAGTATTGGGAGAATTATATGTCACCATATCCGCCCAAACCCCAATTTGGTCCAACATGAAAAAATATTTCTAGCATGATCTCTTCATCCCTTTTCCAAGGTTCAGAAGAGATCCAAGTATGAATAGCTTCTTTTTCAAGATAACTACTCAATTGGATGAAGATTGAAAGCTTTCTAGTAAAATCAAGAGAAAAGAAAGAAGAAGAATAATGAAAACTATTATTGATCCATCAAATTACAACAGAGCTCCCTAACCCAATGAAAGGGGTTTAGTTGTTCATAGCTCTGGGAATGGAAAGCAAAGATGGAGAGTACATTCTGAAAGTTAAACTAGAAGTGCAGAGAAAGTAAAATACAGAGAGTAATTCTAATAATGCCAAGAGCTCCTTTCTAGTTCAAAGCTCTCCCTATTTATACTATTCTTCTGATCTTCTAGTTGGCTCTTCAAGTCTTGGATATGGGTTTTGGATCTTGAGTTAAAGCAGTTATCTTCTTCAGTGGGCTCAGCTTTACTTGTAGAGAAAGTGTGAAGTAGGCAGGGACTTTAGCTTAGGGCGTTAGTGGTGTTAACGTTAAGTGAAATTGTAGGGTTGAGAACGTTAGTGACAATCACCCTTTTCACTAATGTTCCTAACCCAAAGTGGTCCACGTTAACTTCAACGTTAGTGGCACCAACGTGACCACTAATGTTGACCCTTGGCCCTTCGCAAACGTTACTGGGGTTTACCTTTTTCAATAACGTTGAGAGTACCCCTTTCTCCCTACGTTAGAGTTCACGTTAGAATAGTTAACGTGGCCTTTAACGTAGACTTGCCAAATCTTCGAGAGTGTTAGTGACACTTACCTTTGTCACTAACGCTTCAGAACGCCGCTACTTCCCATGTTAGAGTTCACGTTAACTAGGTTAACGTGACTTCTAACGTGGTATTGATAGCCATCTCCAATGTTTGTGACAAAGGTGAGTGTCACTAACGTTGGCTCATCATCCCTCTTCTCCAAGTTAGCTTCCACATTAATGTAATTAACGTGGCAACTAACGTGGCTCATAGTGGCTCAATCTAACGTTAGTGACAAAGGTGAGTGTCACTAACGTTGGTGATTCTTGCTCCCTCCACGTTAGAGTCCACATTAACTAGGTTAACGTGGCTTTTAACGTAGCCAATATGGGCTTAGTCCAACGTTAGTGACAAAGGTGAGTGTCACTAACGTTGGCATCATCTTCTTCTTCCACGTTAGAGCTCACGTTAACTAAGTTAACGTGGCTCTTAACGTGGCCAATTGCCCCTTTTGGAACGTTAGTGGCACTTACTTTTACCACTAATGTTGGAGTTCTACTTCTCTTCCACGTTAGCTTCCACGTTCACATAGTTAACGTGGCAACTGACGTGGGCTATGATGGCTCACGAAGGCGTTATTGGCAATCACTTTTCTCATTAACGTTGCAAGCTAGCCTTCATTCCACGTTAGTGGTCACGTTAGCTAGACTAACATGGCTACTAACATGGTTCTTCCTTGCTTCCTTTGTCCTGAAATCAAGCAATAAAGTGCATCAAAGCTCTAATCCAAGTTATGAGACATGCATCATTCAATTTGTCCTTTAATTCATGCATAATTCTCATGAAATCATGTAAAATTCACAATGTTTGCTTGAATCAAGATGTGAGTGATTATTTACCCAAAACTTGCTTATTTCCTAAGAAAATGCATGAAACTACCTTAAAACCATAAAAAAAAGGTCAGTGAAACTGGCCAAAATGCCCTGGCATCACAACACCAAACTTAAAGCTTGCTTGTCCCTAAGCAAGTACTGGAACAAGAGAATGATGAATGAAATGACAAGATGAATGAATCATTATTGTGGAAGTCATGTTCTTGGTTTTATGGGGTTTCATGCATAGTAACTTAGGTTCATTCCTTTACTGGCTTTCAGACCTTTATCATGCCTTGGAATACTCACTTGATTGCACCCTTTGAGACTTTTATTTATTGATCCCTTTGTCTTTCCAAGGTTTATTTCATCCTTAGGCTAAGTGTTCTGTGAAGGGGCGACTCTTTAAGATAAGCTTTCAGCCAACATTCCCGAACCAGTTGGTTCAAGGTGCTGGGTGTTGAAACACCCCTAAGGACTTACTCCCTCAAGTCTCTCTCCCCCATACATGCACACCACAGGCATATGGTTTGTTATTTTCTTTCCTTGAGGTCTTGGTGTCCAGCACCTCTTTGGGTTACTAAATGTTTTGTAGCAAGGTTGCTCTTGATAGTAGATTTTCAGTTGATAATCCCGGGTTAGTTAACCCAAGTTACCAAGTGATGAAGCACTCCTAAGAACTTATTCATCCAAGCAGATCCTTGGTACAAGAGCACCACAGACACATCCCTCAAGTTTCAAGCCCTTGGTGCCTAGCCTTATTCTTTATTAACTTTTCTTTCTTTTTCAATTCTTATTGTTCTTTTTCTTTTTCTTATTAGGATCTTATTATTTAGCTAGTCTCATGGGGTGTGTTTCAAGTATATGATTCAGGACAGATAGTTGTCTTCCCACCTTGTTGGTGAACCAACTTAGCTAAGTGATTACTACACCACAAATTTAAGAACCTACTCCACAACTTGAACATCACTCTGGTCTTTCATAACATCTCTTTTTTTTATTTAGCTTAAAAGGACAAGCATACAATAAGTAAGATGAAAATGAAAACAGGCAACTTGACTAGCAAGCATAGACCTAAGCAAAAACAAACATCAAATTCTAGTGAATTAAGCTTAAAGAGTGACTATTAATCAAGGGCACATTTAGACTTCCAAATTGATTATTTCCAAGCATATGGAATCAAGTAACAATACAACCTTTTGGTGATGCCTTCCAGCTACCCATTTGTTGTCATCCTCCATAGCTTCTGCATCCTTCCTCGCTTCCTTGGATGATGGTGCATTATTTTTCCAAAAGATTGATTGAATTCCTGCAAATTTATTGGAAGTTGCTTATCCCCAAAGCACTTGAGAGATAGTTAGTATGCATGTATGCTTGTGCATTTCGGAACTTAACTTGGTGTGTGAACACCAAACTTAGTTCCTTGCCTAATACAGAAGGTTGAATGCATGCAGAAAATCTTATGTGTTGTTATCAGCAAAACAACTAGAAACTAACTACTGTTAAGTGGTTCCCCTGATTGGTTGGATCTAGCAATTTGCCCTTGAAGGAGTGTAGTGTGATTCTAACTGAAATCTTTGGTGGAACACCAAACTTAGAATTACACACTCACTTTTGTATTGTTTTGGTGTGTAACACAAAACTTAGCTCCTCACAATACGGGGAAAACTACTTGTGATTTTTATTAAAATGAAAATGAAAAGAGAACTACCTTAGGTTGGGTTGCCTCCCAACAAAGCGCTCTTTTAGCGTCGCTAGCTCAACGATTCCTCCATCACTTGAGGTGATACTTCACTTTGGGGTTTTCCCCCATGTTGCCCATGTAGTGTTTGAGCCTCTGTCCGTTAACAGTGAACATCCTCTTTGAACTTTCCTCCATGATTTCTATGTGCCCATACGGCGAGACCTTTGTGACAAGAAAGGGTCCTGACCACCTTGATTTGAGTTTCCCAAGGAAGAGTCTTAATTTGGAATTGTAGAGGAGCACTTGCTGTCCTTCTTCGAAGCTTCTGGGTGTTAAATGGAGGTCATGCCTTCTCTTTGCCTTTTCTTTATAAATCTTAGCATTTTCATAGGCTTGAGATCTAAACTCCTCCATTTCTTGCAGCTGCAAGACCCTCTTTTCACCAGCAACAGTGCTATCAAAATTTAGCAGCTTGAGAGCCCAGAGGGCTTCCAGCTCCAATGGTAGATGACAAGCCTTTCCATACACCAGTTGGTATGGGGACATCCCGATTGGTGTTTTGAATGCCGTTCTGTATGCCCAAAGAGCATCATCCAGCTTCTTCGACCAATCCTTCCTTGATGCTCCCACAGTCTTTTCCAGAATCTTTTTTATCTCTCTGTTAGATATCTCAGTTTGACCACTTGTTTGGGGGTGGTAAGGCGTGGAAATCTTGTGTTTCACCCTGTATCGTAGGAGGAGAGCTTCTAGTGGTCTGTTACAAAAATGGCTCCCTCCATCACTGATGAGTGCTCGTGGGACTCCGAACCGGCTAAAGATATTCTTTCTGAGGAAGTTCATGACCACCTTGTTATCATTCGTTGGGGTTGCAATAGCCTCTACCAACTTAGAAACGTAATCCACTGCTACCAAGATGTACTTGATTGAATATGAGGTTGGGAAAGGTCCCATGAAATCGATGCCCCACACATCAAACAGTTCCAGTTCTAAGATGAAATTTTGTGGCATCTCATTTCTTTTGGGTAAGTTTCCAGCTCTTTGACATTCATTGCAATTCTTTACCAGTTCTTTGGCATCCTTGAAAAAGGTGGGCCAAAAGAATCCGCTTTGTAATACCTTGGGTGTAGTTCTGTCCCCTCCAAAATGGCCTCCATAGCATGAGCTGTGGCAGTTCCACAAGACCTCTCGTCCCTCTTCTTCCGAGACACATCTTCTCAGAATTCCATCTGAACACTTCTTGAAGAGATATGGTTCATCCCAAACAAAATACTTTGCGTCATTGATGAGCTTTCTTTTCTGGTGTTTGTTGATGTCTGGATGTAAAGCCCCAGTTGCCTTAAAATTAGCAATATCTACAAACCAGGGTGCTCTGTGAATCGTCATCAACTGCTCATCTGGGAAGAACTCATTTACATTTGTATCATGTGTTCCTCCTTTATCATGAGGGATTCTGGATAGGTGATCTGCTACCTTGTTCTCCACTCCTTTCTTGTCTTTGATTTCAATATTGAATTCCTGCAACAATAAGATCCATCTTATTAGTCTTTGTTTTGATTCTTGCTTGGTAAACAAATATTTAAGTGATGTGTGATCTCTGAAGACAATCACTTTGGCACCAATGAGGTATGATCTAAACTTGTCAAATGCAAAAACTATTGCCAGCAACTCTTTTTCAGTAGTGGTATAGTTTCTTTGAGTATCATTGAGGACTTTGCTGGCATAGTATATCACATGGACCAAGTTATCTTTCCTCTGTCCTAACACTGCCCTAATTGCGAAATCAGATGCATCGCACATCAGTTCAAATGGTAGGTTTCAGTCAGGTGGGGAAATGATAGGGGCAGAGGACAACCTCTTTTTCAAGTTTTCAAATGCCAGCATGCACTTTTCATCAAAGATAAATGGTGTATCAAATACAAGGAGATTGCTTAAGGGCTTGGCTATCTTTGAAAAATCTTTAATAAACCTTCTGTAAAAGCCAACATGCCCTAAAAAACTCCTAATTGCCTTGACATCACTTCGTGGAGGTAATTTTTCAATGAGTTCTACCTTGGCTCTGTCCACTTCAATGCCTTGGTTAGAAACCTTATGACCAAGAACTATTCCTCCTGTCACCATAAAGTGACATTTCTCCCAGTTCAAGACCAAATTAGTTTCTTGACATCTTTTTAATACCAGGGCCAGGTGATCTAGGCAATTAGGAAAAGAGTCTCCGAATACTGAGAAGTCATCCATAAAAACTTCGATGAATTTTTCTATCATATCTGAAAAAATGGAAAGCATGCAGCGTTGGAAAGTTGCAGGTGCATTGCATAGCCCAAATGGCATGCGCCTGTAGGCAAACACTCCATATGGACAGGTGAAGGAGGTTTTCTCTTGGTCTCTTGGATCAACCACTATTTGGTTATATCCTGAATAACCATTGAGAAAACAGTAATATGCATGTCCTGCAAGTCTTTCCAGCATCTGATCCATGAAAGGAAGGGGGAAATGATCTTTTCGTGTAGCTTCGTTGAGTTTTCTGTAGTCTATGCACATCCGCCATCCTGTGACGGTCCTTGTAGGGATTAGTTCATTCTTCTCATTGGGGACTACAGTGATTCCTCCTTTTTTTGGAACAACTTGCACAGGGCTGACCCATGGGCTGTCTGAGATCGGATAGATCACTCCTCCTTGTCACAAATTCATGACTTCTTTCTATACCACTTCCTTCATGACTAGATTCAGCCTCCTTTGGGGTTGAATGGATGGTTTGGCATCATCTTCCAATAGTATTTTATGCATACATATGGCCAAACTGATTCCCTTCAAGTCAGCAAGGGTCCATCCTATGGCATCTTTGTGCCTTTGTAATACTTCAAGTAACTCTTCCTCTTGTTCTTGGCTGAGGGATGAATTTATGATCACTGGATAACTTTCGTTTTCTCCTAGATATGCATACTTGAGAGTGGGTGGCAGTGCCTTTAGTTCAAGTTTGGATGCTTCTTTCTTCCCATTCTTCTCCTCTATTGTGCCCTGAACTTGAACCTCAGCTGTTGCAGCTTCTTCGCTTGATGCTGATTCCTCCTCTTCTGTTAATCCCTCAAGTTCTTCTTCTTCAAAAGTCTCTTGTACTACATCTTCCAGTGAGTCTAACCTCATACATTCTCCCGATGGTTCCTGTGGATAGTTCATGGCCTTGAACACATTGATCATCATTGTTTCATTGTGTAGTCTAAGGGTCAGTTCACCCTTTTGGACATCGATGACAGCTCCAGCAGTAGCTAAGAATGGTCTGCCCAAGATGATAGAAGCCTTAGCTCCTTCCTTCACGTCCAACACTACAAAGTCTGCTGGAAAGATAAAGTCTCCTACCTTCACTAGCAAGTCTTCCACTATGCCGTGAGAAAACTTGAATGATCGGTCTGCCAGTTGTAAGGCCATTTTTGTTGGTTTGGCCTCCTCAATCTTCATTTTTCTCATCATAGCTGCAGACATTAGATTTATGCTGGCTCCTAGATCACATAGAGCCTTTTCCACTGTTATTTATCCTATAATACAAGGAATCTGGAAGCTCCCAGGATCCTTCATTTTCTGGGGCAATTTATACTGAATGATGGCACTACATTCTTCAGTCAGTATCACAGTATCATTGTTCTTCCAGCTTCTCTTCTTGGTCATCAACTCCTTCAAGAACTTGGCATAGAGCGGCATTTGCTCTATTGCTTCAGCAAAGGGTATGTTAATCTGTAGTTTCTTGAAGATTTCTAAAAATCTGGAGAACTGGCTGTCATCCCCCTTCTTCTTTAGTTGTTGAGGATATGGGACTTTCGGAACATATCGCTTCAGCTCTCCTTCCTTTTGATGTGAGTTGGAGGTGGGGACTTGAACTTCATCTTGTTCCTCCTTCTTTCCAATTGAATCTTTCTCTTGTGATTGCTTGGAAGTCTCCTTCAGTTCCTTCCCACTTCTGAGGGTGTTGGCTTGACACTCCTCCCTTGGCCTTGACTCAATGTTGCTGCAAAGGTCATGGCCAGGAGCTTGCTGGAATAGGTAGCCAATTTGTATCTCAAGTTTCTTGATGGCAGCATCTTGATTTTGCAGGTTAGATCGCACTTCCTCTCGGAATATCTTACTATCTTGAATCTCCTTACATATGCCTTCAAGTAGAGTCTCAATCCTTGATAGTCTTTCTTCCGATGATGGAGAGTTGAGATTGGAAGGATGAGAAGGGCCATTTTGACTTTGGTATGGATGTTGAGAGGTGTTATTGGGTGGGTGTTGGTATGACCTCTGTGTGGAGTGTTGGTGAGTTGCATTATTGTTGGGGTTATGGCGTCTCTGATCTTGGCCTTGGTCTTGTTGATTTTCCCACCCAAAGTTTGGGTGGTTCCTCCAACCAGGATTATACGTTTTAGAGTATGGGTCATGATTCTGGCTAGGTGAATTCCCAATATAGTTGGCTTGTTCCTGATCACCCTCTGCTTCTTCATTCACTCCTTCTTGGGTTGCTACTGAAGTGGTGATTGCTGCTACTTGATTCCTCTCCATCTTCTTGGTGAGGTTAGCTAATTGCTTGGTAATCATCTTGTTTTGAGCTAGCAGTGCATCCGCATTGTTCAACTCCATCACTCCTCTAGTGTTGCCTCTTTCAGAAGCATAGAAGTAGTCATTCTCTGCTACAGTCTCAATGACATCTGTGGCTTCTTCAATGGTCTTCTTCTTGTTCAGAGATCCCAGGATGAGTGGTCTACTGCCTTCTTTGATTCATACGAAAGGCCTTCATAGAAAATGTGCAACTGCACCCATTCATTGAACATATCTGGCGGGCATCTTCTTGTCAAGTCTTTAAACCTTTCCCATGCTTTATATAGAGTCTCACCATCCTGCTTCCTGAATGTTTGTACCTCAACTCTCAACCTGTTGATCCGTTGAGGAGGATAGAATCTTGCCAAGAACTTGTTCAGCACATCTTCCCAAGTTGCTAAACTCTCCTTTGGAAAGGATTCCAACCATTTAGATGCTTTGTCCTTGAGCGAGAAGGGAAATAGAAGTAGTCTATATGTGTCAGGATGAACACCATTAGACTTCACAGTATCGCATATCCTCAGGAAGGTGGTTAGATGTTGATTGGGGTCTTCTTGGACACTTCCTCCGAATGAACAATTGTTCTAAACAAGGGTGATGAGCTGTAGCTTTAGTTCAAAGTTGTTGGCATGTATGGTTGGCCTTTGGATGCTACTTCCACAGTTTCTTGGGTTTGGGTTGATGTAAGAACCCAGAACTCTTCTCTCTTGTCCAGCCTGATGCGCTGGACCTTCTCTGCCATGGTTGTGAGCCTCTTCTTCATGATGGTTCTCCATATTCTCCTTCATGTCTGGTTCAAAGTACTCTTCCTCTTCCTCAGCACCTACTACTCTCTTTCCTCTTGCTTCCCTCCTTAATCTAAGGAAGGTCCTCTCAGGTTCAAAATCAAAGGAAGTTGAAGCCTTGCTTCTTCTACCTGTCATACAACCAACAAGGCAAAAGCAAGAAAGATATATGCAGACAGTAATTTCTACAGAAATGCTGTTAGTGTGAGTGATGCAATATATCAAACAGTTAGTGGGTTAGTGACTGAATTGTAAACAACTAAGAAAATGGGTAGGGAAAAGGGGAGAAAATAGCTAAACTAAAAGTAAATTACTCAAATGAACTTAAATCAAACAAAATAAAAACAAATGATCAATCTAGTTATCCACCAATTTAATCATTGTTGATACAAAATCAATCCCCGGCAACGGCGCCATAAACTTGATGCACGGAAACTTGTCCCTTAACAAATCTCTCTCGGTAAGTATACCGAATTGTCGTCAAGTAAAAACTCACAGTAGAGTCGAATCCCACAGGGATTGATTGGTCAAGCAACTTTAATTGGAAGAATGTTCTAGTTGAGCTAAGCAGAAAGTGAGTTGAGAATTGCAGGAAATTAAATGGCGGGAAAGTAAATAGCAGAAAATAAATGACGGGAAATAAATTACAGAATCTTAAACGGGAAAGGGAAGTTTAGCATGAAAGTAAATGGAATGAAGTAAAGAGAATGGGTAAGATCAGAAATGGGGAATTCATTGGGCTTAGGAGATGTTGCATTCTCCGGATCAAGTTCATTTTCATCTCTTCCTCAATCAATGCATTCATTAATCTCCTTGGAAATCTTAAGTGATTGAATTCCAATTCCTTGGTAATTCAATCTCTCAAATCAGATCAATAGACAATTCCTTGGTCTAATTTCTCATGAGAAGAGATGAAGTGTGGTCACTGATTATACCACATGTATTTCCAAATCAAAGTATTGGGAGAATTATATGTCACCATATCCGCCCAAACCCCAATTTGGTCCAACATGAAAAAACATTTCTAGCATGATCTCTTCATTCCTTTTCCAAGGTTCAGAAGAGATCCAAGTATGAATAGCTTCTTTTCCAAGATAACTACTCAATTGGATGAAGATTGAAAGCTTTCTAGTAAAATTAAGAGAAAAGAAAGAAGAAGAATAATGAAAACTATTATTGATCCATCAAATTACAACAGAGCTCCCTAACCCAATGAAAGGGGTTTAGTTGTTCATAGCTCAGGAAATGGAAAGCAAAGATGGAGAGTACATTCTAAAAGTTAAACTAGAAGTGCAGAGAAAGTAAAATACAGAGAGTAATTCTAATAATGCCAAGAGCTCCTTTCTAGTTCAAAGCTCTCCCTATTTATACTATTCTTCTGATCTTCTAGTTGGCTCTTTAAGTCTTGGATATGGGCCTTTGGATATTGAGTTGAAGCAGTTATCTTCTTCAGTGGGCTCAGCTTTACTTGCAGAGAAAGTGTGAAGTAGGCAGGGACTTTAGCTTAGGGCGTTAGTGGTGTTAACGTTAAGTGAAAATGTCGCGTTGAGAATGTCAGTGACAATCACCTTTTTCACTAACGTTCCTAACCCAAAGTGGTCCACGTTAACTTCAACGTTAGTGGCACTAACGTGACCACTAACGTTGACCCTTGGCCCTTTGCAAATGTTACTGGGGTTTACCTTTTTCAATAACGTTGAGAGTACCCCTTTCTCCCTACGTTAGAGTTCACGTTACAATAGTTAACGTGGCCTTTAACGTAGACTTGCCAAATCTTCGAGAGCGTTAGTGACACTTACCTTTGTCACTAACGCTTCAAAACGCCCCTACTTCCCACGTTAGAGTTCACGTTAACTAGGTTAACGTGACTTCTAACGTGGTATTGATAGCCATCTCCAACGTTAGTGACAAAGGTGAGTGTCACTAACGTTGGCTCATCATCCCTCTTCTCCACGTTAGCTTCCACATTAATGTAATTAACGTGGCTCATAGTGGCTAAATCCAACGTTAGTGACAAAGGTGAGTGTCACTAACGTTGGTGATTCTTGCTCCCTCCACGTTAGAGTCCACGTTAACTAGGTTAACGTGGCTTTTAACGTAGCCAATATAGGCTTAGTCCAACGTTAGTGACAAAGGTGAGTGTCACTAACGTTTGCATCATCTTCTTCTTCCACTTAGAGCTCACGTTAACTAAGTTAACGTGGCTCTTAACGTGGCCAATTGCCCCTTTTGGAACGTTAGTGGCACTTACTTTTACCACTAACATTGGAGTTCTACTTCTCTTCCACGTTAGCTTCCACGTTAACATAGTTAACGTGGCAACTGACGTGGGCTATGATGGCTCACGAAGGCGTTATTGGCAATCACTTTTCTCATTAACGTTGCAAGCTAGCATTCATTCCACGTTAGTGGTCACGTTAGCTAGACTAACGTGGCTACTAACGTGGTTCTTCCTTGCTTCCTTTGTCCTGAAATCAAGCAATAAAGTGCATCAAAGCTCTAATCCAAGTTATGAGACATGCATCATTCAATTTTTCCTTTAATTCATGCATAATTCTCATGAAATCATGTAAAATTCACAATGTTTGCTTGAATCAAGATGTAAGTGATTATTTACCCAAAACTTGCTTATTTCCTAAGAAAATGCATGAAACTACCTTAAAACCATAAAAAAAAGGTCAGTGAAACTGGCCAAAATGCCCTGGCATCACACATTTCCAACCATAAAGTTTGTTCTTGTGTGATTACACTTCTTTTTAATTGTGATAATTGATTTGCATAAATCTATATGTCCTGTATTTGTTGTTTGATTGCATTTAGCATGATTGAGGCCATTCTTGTTATTGAACTCACTAACATATATGGCTAACCCTTGCTTTCACCTTTGTAACCCCTTTTTGAGCCTTTAAATTCCCTTTTGTTCAAATGCTAAGCACATTATTCTTCCTAAAGCAAAAAATTATTGATGTCCTTGGAGGAGTAGTGTGTATACTCTAAGTGTGGGGGAAAATTGTTGGAAAACATTGGTGATAAGCTTATTTGGGATATTCATTGCGAAAATTGGGATAATAGAGTAATACTCATGCATTCATTGTTCAAGACATATGCATCTTCTCTTGTTGACACAAAACAAGGAATTATTCTTGTAAAAAAAAATCAATCAAATCAAATCTTGTGCATAGTAGCATATGAAATAAAAAGCTGAATAAAGGATGCATATGTGTATGTTTTGGAAAGAAAATGCATGAGTAGATGTGAGATAGGAGACAAATGGGTAGCTAGGTTGTTTTGTTATGTGTACATAGGATGATATAGGATTAGGTGGACACTTGAGCTAATCAAAGATGTAATTCACTAAGTCCACTTGACCATATTGATCTTACCTTCACCCTAGCCCCATTACAACCCTCAAAAGACCTCATGATATTTGTTTTTCATGCATCAAATATTAGTTGATTGTTAGATGACTTGCAAATCTTTGAAAAACATGATTAAAGGAGAATTGAGTGATTAAACCCTAAACACTGAGCGAATAGAGTGTAAACACATCCGGTGAGGGGTTCGATTGCTCAATTCTATGTTCTTGTTCCTTATATTGTATCTTCTTGCAAGTTGTTTGGTTGTTAGTTTGAAAATCTCAATTCAAGTTTTTGGATTTTGGTTATATTGTTATATTTTCTTACCTAGCCCTAAGGTCTTATCTTGGATTGATTGGAACTCTCTTGTTTGTTTACACCAAATCAATAGGACATTATAGATAGATATATATAGATAGTATATAGCATAGAGGCATGCATATAGATAGTTGCATTCAATAAGTTGCTTACCCTTTTACCCTTCTCCTTTGATTGTGATTAGCATGAGGACATGCTATTCTTTAAGTATGGGGAATTGATGAATCCATAGTTGATGATATATTTTGGCTATAATTGGATGGATTTCATCACATATACTCACACTTATTCACCAAAATAGCATACTTTTGTGTTATCTTCCTAAATGTGAAAACATGCTCTTTTGTACTTATCTTGACTAATTTTATTCCATTTACCTTCCATTCGATACCTTGATGTTATTTGTGAGTGGTTTCAGAAGAGTAAAGTAGGAATGGCTTGGTGGGAATAGAAGAGGAGCATGCAATTGGGAGAAAGCATGAAGAAAACAAAGGAGAAGACCTCAGCCTAGTGTGCGTGTGCACAGATATGCGTGCGTATGCACAGACATTGAATTAGGGCCATGCGTTCACGTGAGCCGCATCGCGCGTCCAGTCAAGCATCGCCTAGGGTGCGTGCGCACGACTCCTTGTGCGTACGCACAAGAGGAAATTCAGCGAAGTGTGCGGACGCACGCATCTGTACGTCCACACAGGTCCCAGCGCATGCCTCCATTAAAAACGCACGTGACTCGCAATTTTGGGGTTTTCTTGGCCCATTTCTAAAGTGCTGGAGGCTGGTTTGAGAGCCTATATGAAGGGGAATGCAACACATATGAAGAGAGCTCTCTTGTAGGGTAGAAACACATAGTAGGAGTAGGAGTAGTGTAGATTCAATAATTCTCTCTTAGGGTTTTAATAAGGGTTTGTAGCATTTTATACTTCAAGTTTGATTTTAGATTATAGCAATTTACATTGTAAATATCCCTTTAATTGTCTCTTTTATTATATTTCTTATTCTACACTTTCTTATACTTTCAAGTCTCTTGTCAACATTTACATAGTTTTGCGATTTTGAGTTTTAGTTTATGAATTTGATGTTTGATGCTTATTTTATGTTTGTTGAGTTGCTTTTGTTGCTTGTTATCATTTATGCTCCATAGCTTTCATGATTTTTCCAATTTTGTCATATTTTATGTTTATGCCTTCTATGTGTTTGATGAAATTCCAATTTTGATTACGGGGTAGATTTCCTCATTTCCACCCTTGGCTTGGGGAAATGAGTTTATGGATTACTAGAGCCATAATGTCCAACATTTAGTGATAATTTTTGGGTGGTTGGTTGTTATTGTTTCCACTAACGCTAGCTTTTTACTAAGCTAATTAGTAAGTTAGCTAAGATTTATGGATTAATAACAATTATGCTCACTTAACTTCCTGATGAGCGGATAATTTATACCCTTTTTAGCATTATTTTTACATAGTTTTTTGTATGTTTTAGTTACTTTTTATTATATTTTTATTAGTTTTTATTCAAAATTACATTTCTGGACTTTACTATGAGTTTGTGTATATTTCTGTGATTTCAGGTATTTTCTGGCTGAAATTGAAGGACCTGAGCAAAAATCTGATTCAGAGGCTGAAAAAGGACTGCAGATGCTGTTGGATTCTGACCCTCCTGCACTCGAAGTAGATTTTCTGGAGCTACAGAAACCCAATTAGCGCACTCTCAATTGCGTTGATACTTAGACATCCTGGGCTTTCCAGTAGTATATAATAGTCCATAATTTGCCCGAGATTTGATGGACCAAACTGGCGTCCAAAGCCAGCCTAAAACATCTTGGCGTAAAACGCCCAAACTGGAACCAGAATTGGAGTTAAACGCCCAAACTGGCACCCAAGCTGGCATTTAACTCCAGGAACAGCCTATGCACGAAAAAGCCTCAATGTTCAGCCCAAGCACACACCAAGTGGGCACCGGAAGTGGATTTCTGCACTATCTGCACTTAGTTACTCATTTTCTGTAACCCTAGAATACTAGTCTAGTATAAAAACTACTTTTAGAGATTTATTTTACATCTTTTGATCACTTTTGATCTTTTGGATCATCTTTGGACCATTGTTCACGTTTAGGGAGGCTGGCCATTCGGCCATGCCTAGACCTTTTTCACTTATGTATTTTCTACGGTGGAGTTTCTACACCCCTTTGATTAAGGTGTGGAGCTTTGCTGTTCTTCATGAATTAATGAAATTACTACTATTTTCTATTCAATTCATGCCTACTTCTTCTCCAAGATATACTCTCGTACTTAATTCAGTTAAGTCAGAATGAAGGCATGACCCGTGACAATCACCCATTCTTCGTTACTCGCTTAGCCAAGATCGCGTGCCTGACAACCACAAAGCGGTCTACATGATGTTCAACGTAGTCATTAGACGACAGCCGGAGTATATTCTCTTGGATATCTAATACACGGACCGAGTCCGTGAGATTAGTATCTTCGTGGTATAGGCTAGAATTATTGGCAGCATTCCTGGGACCCGAAAAGTCTAAACCTTGTCTGTGGTATTCACTATTCTGAGTAGGATCCGGGAAGGAATGACTGTGACGAGCTTCAAACCTGCGAATGTTGGGCGCAAGTGACAGTGTGCAAAAGGATCAATGGATTCTATTCCAATGCTAGCGGGAACCGACAGATGATTATCCATGCAGTAGCTGTACCTGGTATTTTTCATCCGAGACGAGAAATCTGACAGTTGATTAGCCGTGCAGAAACCGTAGAGGACCATTTTCACTGAGAGGATCTTATAGCTTGCCATGGAAGGGAGCACGCATGATTGGAAGAAGGTAGTAGGAAAGCAGATGTTCAAAAGCAACAAAGCATCTCCAGACGCTTATCTGAAATTCCCACCAATGAATTACATAAGTAACTTTATTTTATTTTATGTTTTATTTATCTTTTAATTATCAAAACCTCATAACCATTTGAATCTGCCTGACTGAGATTTACAAGGATGACCATAGCTTGCTTCAAGCCGGCAATCTCCGTGGGATCGACCCTTACTCATGTAAGGTTTATTACTTGGACGACCCAGTGCACTTGCTGGTTAGTTGTGCGGAGATGTAAAAAGTATGAATCACGATTTCCCACACCAAGTTTTTGGCACAGTTGTCAGGGATTGTTCGATTTTGGACAACTGACGGTTCATCTTGTTGCTTAGATTAGGTAATTTTATTTTATGTTTAAGTTTTTTTATTTTATGTTTAAGTTTTTTTATTTTATTTTCGAAAAAAAATATTTTGTGTTCTTCAGAAGTTTTAAGAATGAATTCTAGACCGAGGTTTTCACTTATCTTTGCAAGAGCCTTGTGGTTCCCATCAATTTGGCTGTTGTATGTAATGCTCTGCTAAAGCTTGGCTGGCCATTAGGCTATGTCTAATCTTTTGGACCGAAGCTTTCACATAAAGCTTGGTTGGCTATTTAGCCATATCTAAATTTTTGGACCGAAGCTTTAAACTTGCATTGCATGATTCCTGGAATTCTTATTAAAAATTTTGAATTTCTTATTTTTCTTATTCCAAAATATTTTCGAAAAATACAAAAAAATTAATAAAATCATAAAAACAAAATAATTTTGTGTTTCTTGTTTGAGTCTTGTGTCAAATTTTAAGTTTGGTGTCAATTGCATCTTTTTAATATTTCTCTAAATTTTCGAAAATTCATGCATGTGTTCTTTCTTGATCGTCAAGTTGCTCTTGATGATTTTCCTTGTTTGATCTTTGATTTTTCTTGTTTTGTGTCTTTTCTTGTTTTTCTTGTGCATTTTCGAATTCATAGTGTCTACACATTAAAAATTTTTAAGTTTGGTGTCTTGCATGTGTTTCTTTTCTTAAAAATTTTCAAAAATATGTTCTTGATGTTCATCATGATCTTCAAAGTGTTCTTGGTGTTCATCTTGACATTCAAAGTATTCTTGCATGCATTAGTTGTTTTGATTTTAATTTCTTTTGTCTTGTGTCTGTTTGTTGTTTTTCTCTCTCATCATTAAAATTCAAAAATCAAAAATAATATCTTTCCCTTATTTTGCTCATAAATTTCAAAATTTTGAGTTGATTTGGTCAAAAATTTTTTAAAATTTAGTTATTTCTTATTAGTCAAGTCAAAATTTCAATTTAAAAATTTTATCTTTTCAATTCTTTTTCAAAAATCAAATATTTTTCATTTTTCTTCTAGATATTTTCGGAAATTTTAAAATTGATTTTCAAAATCTTTTTCTTAATTTTATTTCATATTTTCGAAATTAATGCTAACAATTAATGTTTTGAGTAAAAAATTTTCAAGTTGTTACTTGCCTATTAAGAAAGGATCAATCTTTAAATTCTAGAATCATATATTTTAGTTTCTTGTTAGTCAAGTAATCAACTTTAATTTCAAAAATCAAATCTTTTTAATTTTATTTTCAAATCTTTTTCAAAATAGATTTCAATCATATCTTTCTCAAAACTTAATTTCAAATCTTTTTCTAACTTCTTATCTTTTCAAAATTGATTTTCAAATCTTTTTCCATTAACTACTTGACCTTTTGATTGTTTTACTATTTTTTATCTTTTTCAAAATCACCTAACTACTTTTCTCTCTCCAATTTTTGAAAATAACTAACCCCTTTTTCAAAATTCCTTTTAATTAACTAATTGTTTTAAATTTTAATGTAATTTTAATTCTTTTCTTAATTTTCGAGTTCTAGCTTAATTAATTAAATAAAAATAAAAATATTTTTTCTCCCTCTTTTCTAATTCGAATTTCTTCTCTCTTTCATCTCTTTCTATTTATTTTATTTAATTAATAACACATATCTTCTTCTTAAAATTCGAACCCTCTCCCTCTCTTTGTGTTCAAATTATTCTTATTCTTTCTCTAATTCATTCTTCTATTCTTCTACTCACATAAAGGAATCTCTATACTGTGACATAGAGGATTCCTCTTCTTTTCTGTTCTCTTCTTTTTCATATGAGCAGGAACAAGGATAAGAACATTCTTGTTGAAGCTGATCCTAAACCTGAAAGGACTCTGAGGAGGAAGCTTAGAGAAGCTAAAGCACAAAACTCTGGAGAGGACCTAACGAAAATTTTCGAAAAAGAAGTAGAGATGGCAGCTAAAAATAACAACAATGGTGGAGATGCAAGGAAGATGCTTGGTGACTTTACTGCACCAACTTCTGACTTCTATGGAAGAAGCATCTCAATTCCTGCAATTGGAGCAAACAACTTTGAGCTGAAGCCTCAATTAGTTTCTCTAATGCAGCAGAATTGCAAGTTTCATGGACTTCTATTGGAAGATCTTCATTAGTTCTTAGCTGAATTCTTACAAATCTGTGACACTGTTAAGACCAATGGGGTTAATCCTGAGGTCTACAGACTTATGCTTTTCCCCTTTGCTGTAAGAGACAGAGCTAGGACATGGTTGGACTCACAACCTAAAGAAAGCCTGAACTCTTGGGAAAAGTTGGTCAATGCTTTCTTGGCCAAATTTTTTCTACCTCAAAAGTTGAGCAAGCTTAGAGTGGAAGTCCAAACCTTCAGACAGAAGGAAGGTGAATCCCTCTATGAAGCTTGGGAAAGATACAAGCAATTGATCAGAAGGTGTCCTTCTAACATGCTTTCAGAATGGAGCATCCTATGTATATTCTATGATGGTCTGTCTGAATTGTCCAAGATGTCATTGGACCACTCTGCTGGTGGATCTCTTCATCTGAAGAAGACGCCTGCAGAAGCCCAGGAACTCATTAAATGGTTGCAAATAACCAGTTCATGTATACTTCTGAAAGAAATCCTGTGAATAATGGGATAACTCAGAAGAAAGGAGTTCTTGAGATTGATACTCTAAATGCCATATTGGCTCAGAATAAAATATTGACTCAGCAAGTCAATATCATTTTTCAGAGTTTGATTGGAATGCAAGCTGCATCTAGCAGTGCTAAAGAAGCTTCCTCTGAAGAAGAAGCTTATGACTTTGAGAATCCTGCAATGGAAGAGGTGAATTACTTGGGAGAATCCTATGGAAACACCTATAATCCCTCATGGAGAAATCATCCAAATTTTTCATGAAAGGATCAGCAGAAGCCTAATCAAGGCTTCAATAATAATAATGGTGGAAGAAATAGGTTTGGCAATAGCAAGCCTTTTCCATCATCTTCTGAGCAACAGACAGAGAATTCTAAGCAGAGTCTCTCTGACTTAGCAACCATAATCTCTGATCTAAGTAAGACCACTCACAATTTCATGACTGAAACAAGGTCCTCCGTTAGAAATTTGGAGGCACAAGTGGGTCAACTGAGTAAAAGAGTTACTGAAATCCCTCCTAGTACTCTCCCAAGCAATACAGAAGAGAATCCAAAAAGAGAGTGCAAGGCCATCAACACGTCCAACCTGGCCGAACCTGTAGATGAGGGAAAGGCAGTGATTTCCACTGAGGAGGACCTCAATGGACGTCCACTGGCCACTAAGGAGTTCCCTATTGAAGAACCAAAGGAATCTGAGGCTCATATAGAGACCATAAAGATTCCACTGAACTTACTGTTGCCATTCATGAGCTCTAATGAGTATTCTTCCTCTGAAGAGGATGAAGATATTACTGAAGAGCAAGTTGCTCAGTATCTAGGAGCAATCATGAAACTGAATGCCAAGTTATTTGGTAATGAGACTTGGAATGATGACATCCATTGCTCATCAATGAACTGAATACCTTGGTTCAACAGAAATTACCTCTGAAGAAATCGGACCCCGGAAAGTTCTTAATACCTTGCATCATAGGCACCATGACCTTTAAGAAGGCTCTGTGTGACCTTGGTTCAAGTATAAACCTCATGCCACTCTTTGTAATGGAAAAACTAGGGATCTTTGAGGTACAAGCTGTAGGAATCTCACTAGAGATGGCAGATAATTCAAGGAAACAGGCTTATGGACTTGTAGAGGATGTCTTAGTGAAGGTTGAAGGCTATTACATCCCTGCTGACTTCGTAATCCTAGATACTAGGAAGGATGAAGATGAATCCATCATCCTTGGAAGACCCTTCCTAGCCACAGCAAGAGCTGTGATTGATGTGGACAGAGGAGAGTTAGTCCTTCAATTGAATGAGGACTACCTTGTGTTTAAGGCTTAAGGATCTTCTTCTGTAACCATGGAGAGGAAGCATGAGAAGCTTCTCTCAATACAGAGTCAAACAGAGCCCCCACACTCAACTTCTAAGTTTGGTGTTGGGAGGCCATCATTAAGCTCTGAGTCCCTGTGAAGCTCTCTAAGAGCTCACTGTCAAGCTATTGACTTTAAAAAAATGCTTGTTGGGAGGCAACCCAATGTTATTTAATTATATTTATTTATTTTCTATTTTTATTTTATGTTTTCTTTAGGTTGCTGATCATGTGAAGTCATAAAAATAACTACAAAATTAAAGCAACATGAAAAACAGCATCAAAAATAGCATACCCTGGAGAAAAGGCTGTCTGGCGTCTAGCTGGCGTTAAACGCCAGAAATGGCCAGCAGACTGGCATTTAACACCAGGAAAGGTAGCAGAGCTGGCGTTTAACGCTAGAAATGGCACACAGGGGGCGATTGAATGCCAAAATGGTGCAGGGAGCAGAATTCCTTGACACCTCAGGATCTGTGGACCCCACAGGATCCCCACCTACCCCACCTCTTCTTCTCTCCTCTTCACACCTTTCCATAACACTCGTCCCCAAATACTCTTGACCAATCCCATCAAAAACTCTTCCCCGAATACCCTTCACCTATCAAATCTTACCCTCTTCTCCATAATCTCTTCACCACTCACATCCATCCATCATAAAACCCCACCTACCTCACCATTCCAATTCAAACCATTTCCCTCCCAAACCCACCCCTTCATGACCGAATTCCCTCTCTCCCTTACCTTATAAATACCCCTCCTCACTACCTTCAATTTCACACATCATACACACTACTACTCCCCTTGGCCGAAACCACCACTACCATCCATCTCCTCCATTTCTTCTTCTTCTACTCCTTTCTTTCTTCTTTTGCTCGAGGACGAGAAACCTTTTAAGTTTGGTGTGGAAAAAGCTAAGCTTTTTTGTTTTTCCATAACCATCAATGGCACCTAAGGCCGGAGAAACCTCTAGAAAGAGGAAAGGGAAGGCAATAGCTTCCACCTCCGAGTCATGGGAAATGGAGAGATTCATCTCAAAGGTCCATCAAGACTGATGAGCGGATAATTTATACCCTTTTTTACATTGTTTTTACATAGTTTTTAGTATGTTTTAGTCACTTTTTATTATATTTTTATTAGTTTTTATTCAAAAATCACATTTCTGGACTTTACTATAAGTTTTTGTGTTTTTCTATAATTTCAGGTAAATTCTGGCTAAAATTGAGGGACCTGAGCAAAATCTGATTCAGAGGCTGAAAAAGGACTGCAGATGCTATTGGATTCTGACCCTCCTGCACTCGAAATGGATTTTCTGAATCTACAAAAGCTCAATTGGCGCGTTCTCAATTGAGTTCAAAAGAAGACATCCTGGGCTTTTCAGCAATATATAATAGTCCATACTTGGCCTGAGATTTTATAGCGCAAACTGGCGTTTAAACGCCAGCTTCTTACCCTTTTCTGGCGTTAAACGCCAGAACTAGCATAAAAGTTGGAGTTAAACGCCCAAACTGGCACAAAAGCTGGAGTTCAACGCCAGGAATAGCCTATGCACGTAAAAGCTTTAGTGCTCAGCCCAAACACACACCAAGTGAGCCCCAGAAATGGATTTCTGCACTATCTATCTTAGCTTACTCATTTTCTGTAAACCTAGGTTACTAGTTGAGTATAAAAACTACTTTTAGAGATTTATTTTGTACCTCATGACATTTTTACATCTGAATTTTGTATCTTCTACAGCATGAGTCTCTAAACCCCATAGTTGGGAGCTCTGCTGTGTCTCGATGGATTAATGCAATTACTACTGTTTTCCATTCAATCACGCTTGTTTCTATTCTAAGATATTCACTCGCACTTCAGTATGATGAATGTGATGATCCGTGACACTCATCACCATTCTCAACCTATGAACGCATGCCTGACAAACACTTTCGTTCTATCTTAGATTGAGTGTGTATCTCTTTGGTTCCTGGTTCATGGGTTTGATTGCCTCTCCTGACAACAGATCTTTCAAATCTGTGAGATCAGAGTCTTCGTGGTATAAGCTAGAATCAATTGGCAGCATTCTTGAGATCCGGAATGTCTAAACCTTGTCTGTGGTATTTCGAGTAGAATTCGGGAAGGGATGACTGTGACGAGCTTTAAACTCACAAACGTTGGGTGCAGTGACAGTGTGCAAAAGGATCAATGGATCTTATTCCAACATTAGTGAAAACTGACAGATGATTAGCCTTATGAAACCCGTAGCTGGACCATTTTCACTGAGAGGACAGATGGTAGCCATTGACAATGGTGATCCACCAATATACAGCTTGCCATGGAAGGAGCCTTGCGTGCGTGAAGAAAAAGACAATAGGAAAGTAGAGATTCAGAAGACAGAGCATCTCCAAAACCTCAACCTATTCTCCATTACTGCATAACAAGTATTATTTAATCCATGTTCTTTTACTCATTCCAATTAAAACTGAGAATTATTATTGATATCCTGACTAAGAGTTACAAGATAACCATAGCTTGCTTCAAGCCAACAATCTCCGTGGGATCGACCCTTACTCACGTAAGGTATTACTTGGACGACCCAGTGCACTTGCTGGTTAGTTGTGCGGAATTGCAAAAGTGTGATTGTGATTTCGTGCACCAAAGACCACTTCTATGAAGTTATGGCCAAGAAAAGGTGATCCCCGAGGTCCCCTTCAAGCTCAAAAAGAGTGAATATCCGTAGATCCGATATGAGATTCAAAGAAGAGGTTGGAAAACTCTCACCAACCCCATTCAACAAGTCGGAATCTTAATGGTTCAAGAGTTCTATGCTAATGCATGGATCACTAAGAACCATGATCAAAGTGTGAACCCGAACCCAAAGAATTGGCTCACAATGGTTCGGGGGAATTACGTGGATTTCAGTCTGGAAAATGTGAGGTTGGTATTCAACTTGCCAATGATGCAAGGAGATCCTCACCCTTTCACTAGAAGGGTCAACTTTGATCAAAGGTTGGACCAAGTCCTCATGGACATTTGTGTGGAAAGAGCTCAATGGAAGAGAGACTCAAGAGGCAAGCCGGTTCAACTAAGAAGGCTTGACCTTAAACCCGTGGCTAGGGGATGGTTGAATTTCATCCAATGCTCTATCATTCCTACTAGCAACCGGTCTGAAGTTACAATAGATCGGGCTATCATGATCCATAGCATCATGAATGGAGAGGAAGTAGAAGTTCATGAGATCATATCCCTAGAACTCTACAAGGTGGCGGACAAGCCCTCCACTTTGGCAAGGTTAGCCTTGCCTCATCTCATTTGTACCCTATGCAATTCAGTTGGAATTGTCATAGAGGAAGACATCCTCATTGAAGGAGACAAGCCCATCACTAAGAAGAAGATGGAGCAAACAAGAGAGCCCACTCATGGACCTCAACAAGAGCATGAGGAAGTTCCTCATCTAGAAATCCCTGAGATGCCTCAAGGGATGCATTTTCCTCCACAAAACTATTGGGAGAAAATCAATACCTCCTTAGGAGAATTAAGTTCCAACATGGGACAACTAAGGATGGAGCACTAAGTGCATTCCATCATCCTCCATGAAATTAGAGAGGACCAAAGAGCTATGAGGGAAGAGCAACAAAGGCAAGGAAGAAACATTGAGGAGCTTAAGCACTCCATAAGATCTTCAACAGGAAGAACTAGCCGCCATCACTAAGGTGGACCCGTTCTTTAATTTCCTTATTCTTATTTTTCTGTTTTTCAAAAATTATGCTTTATGTTTTGTCTATGTTTGTGTCTTTATTACATGATCATTAGTGTCTAGTGTCTATGTCTTAAAGCTATGAATGTCCTATGAATCCTTCACCTTTCTTAAATGAGAAATGCTTTTAATTGCAAAAGAACAAGAAGTGCATGATTTCGAATTCTATCTTGAAATTAGTTTAATTATTTTGATGTGGTGGCAATACTTTTTATTTTCTGAATGAATGCTTGAACAGTGCATATTTTTGAATTTGTTATTTATGAATGTTAAATTGTTGGCTCTTGAAAGAATAAAGAAAAAAGAGAAACGTTATTTGATAATCTGAAAAATCATAAAATTGATTCTTGAAGCAAGAAAAAACAGTGAATAGAAAAAGCTTGTGAAAAAAAAAAAGAAGAGAAAGAAAAAGAAAAAGAAAAAGCAAGCAGAAAAAGCAAGTAGCCCTTTAAAACAAAAGGCAAGGATAAAGAGGATCCAATTCTTTGAGCATTAATGGATAGGAAGGCCCAAAGGAATAAAATCCTGGCCTAAGCGGCTAAATCAAGCTGTCCCTAACCATGTGCTTGTGGCGTGAAGGTGTCAAGTGAAAAGCTTGAGACTGAGCGGTTGAAGTCATGGTCCAAAGAAAAAAGAGTGTGCTGAAGAGCTTTAGGCACATCTAACTGGGGACTCTAGCAAAGCTGAGTCACAATCTGAAAAGGTTCACCCAGTTATGTGTTTGTGGCATTTATGTATCTGGTGGTAATACTAGAAAACAAAATGCTTAAGGTCACAGCCAAGACTCATAAAGTAGCTGTGTTCAAGGATCAACATACTGAACTAGGAGAATCAATAACATTATCTGAATTCTGAGTTCCTATGGATGCCAATCATTCTAAACTTCAAAGGATAAAGTGAGATGCCAAAACTGTTCAGAAGCAAAAAGGCTATAATTCCCGCTCATCTAATTGAAGCTAATCTTCATTGATAAGTTTGGAATTCATTGTATATTCTCTTCTTTTTATCCTATTTTGTTTTCAGTTGCTTGGGGACAAGCAACAATTTAAGTTTGGTGTTGTGATGAGCGGATAATTTATATCCTTTTTGGCATTGTTTTTACATAATTTTTAGTAAGTTTTAGTTACTTTTTATTATATTTTTATTAGTTTTTATTCAAAAATCACATTTCTGGACTTTACTATGATTTTGTGTGTTTTTCTGTGATTTCAAATATTTTCTGGCTAAAATTGAGGGACCTGAGCAAAAATCTGATTCAGAGGCTGAAAAAGGACTGCAGATGCTGTTGGATTCTGACCTCCCTGCACTCGAACTGGATTTTCTGGAGCTACAGAATCCCAATTGGTGCGTTCTCAATTTCATTAAAAAGTAGACATCCTGGGCTTTCCATCAATATATAATAGTCTATACTTTGCTCGAGATTTGATGGTCCAAACTGGCGTCCAAATCTAGCCTAAAATATCTTGGCGTAAAACGCCCAAACTGGCACCAAAATTGGAGTTAAATGCCCAAACTGGCACACAAGCTGGCGTTTAACTCCAGAAATAGCCTATGCACGAAAAAG
Organism: Arachis ipaensis; assembly: GCF_059453495.1. Lineage (NCBI taxonomy): Eukaryota > Viridiplantae > Streptophyta > Magnoliopsida > Fabales > Fabaceae > Arachis > Arachis ipaensis. The sequence goes on from NC_142444.1 coordinate 85,128,836, forward strand.
CTTCAATGTTCAGCCCAAGCACACACCAAGTGGATCCCGAAAGTGGATTTCTGCACTATCTGAACTTAGTTACTCATTTTCTGTAACCCTAGGCTACTAGTCTAGTATAAAGACTACTTTTAGAGATTTATTTTACATCTTTTAATCACTTTTGATCTTTTGGATCATCTTTGGACCATTGTTCACGTTTCGGGAGGCTGGCCATTCGGCCATGCCTAGACCTTTTTCACTTATGTATTTTCTACGATAAGGTTTATACACCCCATAGATTAAGGTGTGGAGCTCTACTGTTCTTCATGAATTGATGCAATTACTACTGTCTTCTATTCAATTCATGCCTACTTCTTCTCCAAGATATAATCTCGTACTTAATTCAGTTAAGTCAGAATGAAGGGGTGACCCAAGACAATCACCCAATCTTCGTTACTCACTTAGCCAAGATCGCATGCCTGACAACCACAAAGCGGTCTACAGGATGTTCAACGTAGTCATTGGACGACAGTCGGAGTATATTCTCTTGGATATCTAATACACAGACCGAGTCCATGAGATTAGTATCTTCATGGTATAGGCTAGAATTATTGGCAGCATTCCTTGGATCCGGAAAGTCTAAACCTTGTCTGTGGTATTCCGAGTAGGATCCGGGAAGGAATGACTGTGACGAGATTCAAACCTGCGAATGTTGGGCGCAAGTGACAGTGTGCAAAAGGATCAATGGATTCTATTCTGACGCTAGCGGGAACTGACATATGATTAGCCATGCGGTACCTGTACCTGGTATTTTTCATCCGAGACGAGAAATCCGACAGTTGATTAGCCGTGCAGAAACCGTAGAGGACCATTTTCACTGAGAGGATCTTACAGCTTGCCATGGAAGGGAGCACGCATGATTGGAAGAACGTAGTACGAAAGCAGAGGTTCAAAAGCAACAAAGCATCTCCAGACACTTATCTGAAATTCCCACCAATGAATTACATAAGTAACTTTATTTTATTTTATGTTTTATTTATCTTTTAATTATCAAAACCTCATAACCATTTGAATCCTCCTGACTGAGATTTACAAGGATGACCATAGCTTGCTTCAAGCCGACAATCTCCGTGGGATCGACCCTTACTCACGTAAGGTTTATTACTTGGATGACCCAGTGCACTTGCTGGTTAGTTGTGCGGAGATGTGAAAAGTATGAATCACGATTTCCCACACCACTTCCTCTCTGATGTGAGGGTTGACTTAGTGAGATTAATCCATCATAATTATCATAGTTGTGGTTATGGCAAGGAAGGGATTCCATAACTCATCCCAAGTCAAGGTTTTATTTATGTTTTTGAACTACTTTTCCATTACTTTTTAGCCTTACTTGTTTATATTACATACATAGTTCTTTTATTCCTTTATTGCTTTATTAACTGCAATTTTGTCTAGTTCTTTTATCTCTTTATTTGTTTGCTTCCTTATTATTGAAAACACCCCTTGTTTCCCACAACCAAAATTGTGTGCACTCTTTGGCATTAGTTCCTAGGAAAGACGACCCGAGGTTGAAAGAATCTCGGTTTAGATTAGAAATTGTAAACTTTGATTGAGCATTACTTGTTGGTTGAGAACTATACTTGCAACGAGGTTAATTCTTCTTTACCGAGAAGGAATTCTTAACCGACGAATTTGCTCGCATCACCAAGCCTTACCTTCTCCTTTGTCTCTTGACCCTAAGGCTCAAAAGATTCATTATGAGGTGTCAGAGACAATAGAATTCGACAAGATATTAGAAATGAACCACCAGAGGATGTCGACTCAATACCAACATCTGAATGTCACTTGTTGTTTTCGATCGACCTCTAGCTTTCACAAATGGTGGTCAAAATACTTTTTTGCTCATTGTATATCTGCCGATCAAGCCCTTTCTCTTTTCTCCTACGCAGATAGTGTAAAAATAAACCAGAGGTGAGTAAAAGAAACCTTCTTTTCAAGTATTTAGTACTTTCTTAAGCATAATTTCAATACCCAGCCTACCTTGTCTTTTCAATTTCTCCAGTTACTCGACACAGACCTATTGTTCGAGTTGCTACTAACCCATAACCAGTTGAGGAAATCTTGGATATTGATGAAGATGTAATATCAACAAAAAAGACCATAAAGGATATAAGTCAAGGCAGAGGAAGGTCGATTGGTGCAACTTTTACTTCAAAGAAGCGTGGACCCATTGATGTTCTGATGAAAAATGAAACACCAAAGCCTCAAAAAAATTGACTTGCAACCTCAAAGATATATACTTAATAATGTCTGTCACAACTTAACAATTTCTTATACTTAGAATTTTCCAAATATATTGTAGTCGAAATAATCCCAGAAAAAGGCTTTCTCCTGAGTTGCTAATGTCGACAATCCTTCTGATCGAGAAGTGGATCAATCAGTTTATGCTAAAATAGAGTTCCTTCGGCCTGCTCTGATTGTTAATCCATCTGTACTTGTTTTGATTCCGACTAAGAATATATCATCATCAGCAGTACCTCATATTCCAATCTCTTCTCCATTGGTACCTCTTTTATTTAGATTTTGTATTACGTTTCTTTCGACTGCCACCTGATCCTATGTTTTTTCTTGGATATTCGACACAGAAATTCATCGATAAGGACACCACTCCCAAACTGTCAACACAGATATTCATCGATCAAGATATGGAATCGTCACTTAATGTTCCTTCTCAAAAAGCTAAAGATTTGAACTCTGACGAAATTGACTTCGACCTAGAAACACTCTTGTCCGAAGCTCGACAAGCGTATTCCTCTAAAGTAGCTATGGAAATGTCTTCTGGTCCAGGATTGAAAACAATTGAAAAATCTACTTAGGCAACATCGACAAAAAAGAAGAGGTTATAGAAAAATCTACCCCTTGTGGCCATGAGTTTAGATCCTCAAGTCATTGATAAATTCAATATTATTCTTGACTGCTTGAATCATTCTATTGAGGATATTAACAATAACACTATAATGGCTCAACTTATTGATACACTTGCCTTTCTCGACAACATATTTTCTCTGACATGTATTCTACCCTTGGTTTATTTATCGAGGACGTCACCTCCCATTTTTCTAGAATTCATGATGGTGATCAAGAACTGAACAAGTCACTTGAGACCTTAGTCGACTATGACACTCAATTCACAAAATATGACGTGGCTAAGTCTCAAGTTACTAATGTTTTGTCAAAGGGTAGTGCAAAAGAACAATAAATAGTGTAAAAAATTACAACCTTAGAGAAAGAACTGGCTTATCTGAAATCAAGAAGAGTCAAAGTTACATCCACCAATATTGCCCTTTCTCTTTAACTGAAAATGATTCAAAAGCTCACACTTTGAAGCTTTCAGGTCAAGAGGCTTTAGTCGAAGCTGTTACTCGAGCCACTAACTCCCAGGAAGCAGCACATGAATCTTCAAACCTGGACCAACGTCAACAGGATCTGAAGCTTATGTTAAGGAGCTTAGTTTCCCTTATCTTGTTTAGTATTTTTGAATTTCTTTGTTTTGTTGAGAATGATACTTGTTGAGATACTTTCTTTTTACATGTGTGGATCGATCATGAAATAGATCCTGCATTTCTTTTTACATGAAATGGATCTTGCATTTCTGGAAATGTTAACGTTTCTAAATGTGCTCTAATGAGCCTTTCATTGATTTAAATTCTTTTGATATTCTTAAATCCTCATCATTGCTCATTACTTTCATCAAACACTTCCCAGATATTCGTTTCTCTCAAGACTTTCTTGCTTTCTTTGCAAACCCTTCTTCATTTGAAAATTTCATTCCATGGCTACTTAATTTAGTCTTCAATCTAGTAGTACTCCAGCCGTTACAGCTGCTTTATCTTTATCCACTACTATAGTTGCAACCACTACCACTAACATCCCCATTACTACTTCTACTACAAGAACGACAATGGCATCTACTTCTGTCTTTGCCGCCAAAGCTGCTACGGCTGCTCTAGGTGGAGTTTCTGCCACTCCAGCTTCTTCGTCCCAAGAGGGTGATGATGACGTTCACGTCGTAGGTCCTTCACCTCTGGTGACTAGCGTGTCACAATTTTATAATGAGCATGAGACTCTAAGAGCTCCCAATCTTGATGTCGAGACTATCGCCTTATGGCATAGCCAGGTACTACTTCCATTTCAAGTCTCTAATGTCACATATTCATTCTTAGGTCCAAACTCGACCTTAGGACAACTCGAGTCGATTTCTTCTTTCTTTCCTTCTCGTTTGGAACACCTTCCTTTAACTTTTTTGTAAGAACACTGAAGCTACTTACTTTGCCAGACAAGTCTTTAGGATTACTCCCCCAAAAGAGTCGAGTTCATCTTTTTCGACTAGGTTGTCGAGACTTTCTCCCACTTACAAATCTTTATGGAAATCTTTAGGTATAGTATCTGCTCTTCAACTTTCTACCCATGACATTTCCTATACTGCCCCTTCACTTTGAGCTAGTTTATACTTTTGGTGTCTGATGAGCGGATAATTTATACGCTTTTTGGCATTGTTTTTAGTATGTTTTTAGTATATTTTTTAGCCAGTTTTTATTATGTTTTTATTAGTTTTTAAATAAAAATCATATTTCTGAACTTTACTATGAGTTTGTGTGTTTTTCTGTGATTTCAGGTATTTTCTGACTGAAATTGAGGGACCTGAGCAAAAATCTGATTTAGAGGCTGAAAAAGAACAGCAGATGCTGTTGGATTCTGACCTCCCTGCACTCGAAGTGGATTTTCTGGAGCTACAGAAGCCCAATTGGCACGCTCTCAATTGCGTTGGAAAGTAGACATCCTGGGCTTTCCAGAAATATATAGTAGTCTATACTTTGCCCGAGATTTGATGGCCCAAACCGGCGTTCAAAGTCAGTATAGAAATTCTGGCGTCAAAACGCCATAATTGGCATAAAAGCTGGAGTTAAACGCCCAAACTGGCACAAAAGCTGGCTTTTAACTCCAAGAAAAGTCTCTACACGTGAAAGCTTCAATGCTCATCCCAAGCACACACCAAGTGGTCCCGAAAGCGGATTCTGCATCATTTACTCATTTCTGTAAACCCTAGGTTACTAGTTTTCTACAAATAGGACCTTTTACTATTGTATTTTCATCTACCTTTGGACGTGTAGTCCTTAGACCTTTGAGGCTGGCCATTCGGCCATGCTTAGACTATTGTCACTTATGTATTTTCCATGGTAGAGTTTCTACACACCATAGATTAAGGTGTGGAGCTCTGCTGTTCTTCATGAATTAATGCAATTACTACTGTTTTCTATTCAATTCACGCCTACTTCTTCTCCAAGATATACTCTTGTACTTAATTCAGTTAAGTCAGAATGAAGGGGTGACCCATGACAATCACCCAATCTTCGTTACTCGCTTAGCCAAGGTCGCGTGCTTAACAACCACAAAGCAATCTACATGATGTTCAACGTAGTCATTGGACGATAGCTGGAGTATACTCTCTTGGGTTTCTAATCTAAGATTAGAACCTTCGTGGTATAGGCTAGGATAATTGGCGGTCATTCTTGAGATCTGGAAAGTCTAAATCTTATCTGTGGTATTCCGAGTAGGATCTAGGAAGGGATGACTGTGACGAGCTTCAAACTCGCGAGTGTTGGGTGTAGTGACAGACGCAAAAGGATCAATGGATCCTATTCCAACATGATCGAGAACCGACAGATGATTAGCCATGCGGCGACAGCGCATTTGGAACATTTTCACTGAGAGGACGGGAAGTAGCCATTGACAACGGTGATGCCCAATGATGCACGGAAAACTTGTCTCATAACAAATTTCCTTCGGCAAGTGTACCGAATTTGTCGTCAAGTAAAAACTCACAATAGAGTGAGGTCGAATCCCACAAGGATTGATTGATCAAGCAACTTTAATTAGAGGAATGTTCTAGTTGAGCGAATCAGAAATTGAGTTGAGAATTGCAGAAAGTTAAATGCGGGAAAGTAAATGACAGAAAGTAAATTGCAGAATCTTAAATGGGAATGGGGGAATTGCTCATAAATGTAAATGACAGAAATTAAAGAGAATGGGTAAGATCAGAAATGGGGAGTTCATTGGGCTTAGGAGATGTTGCATTCTCCGGATCAATCTCATTTACATCTCTTCCTCAATCAATGCACTCATTGATCTCCTTGGCAATCTTAAGTGATTGAATTACAATTTCTTGTAATTCAATCTCTCAAATCTTGATCAATAGCCAATTCCTTGGTCAATTGCTCATGAGAAGAGATGAAGTATGGTCACTGATTATACCACATGCATTTCCCAAATCAAGCATTGAGAGGATTATAGTCACATATCCATCCAAACCCAATTTGGTCCAGCATGAGAAAGTATTTCTAGCTTGATCTCTTCATTCCTCTTCCAAGGTTCAGAAGAGATCCAAGTATGAATAGTTTCTTTTCCAAGATAACTACCCAATTGGATGAAGATCGAAAGCTTTCAAGTAAAATCAAGAGAAAAGATAGAAGAAGAATAATGAAAACTAGTATTGATCCATCAAATTACAACAGAGCTCCCTAACCCAATGAAATGGGTTTAGTTGTTCATAGCTCTGGAAAATGAAAACAAAGATGGAGAATACATGATGAAAACTAGAAAAGCAGAGAAAGTAAAATACAGGAAGTAGTTCTATGCTATTTTCCAACTCCTAGCAACTCCTCAAAATAATTCAAAGCTACTCCTATATATACTACTCTTCTCATCTGCTAGTTGGCTCTTCAAGTCTTGGGCCTTTGGATCTTGAGTTTGAAGCAGTTCTCTTCTTTATTTGGGCTTGGCTGTACTTGCAGAGAGAAAGTGTGAAGTGGGCAGAGATTTTAGCTCAGGACGTTAGGGTTGTTAATGTTTAGTGAAAATATGAGTTCGAGAACGTTAGTGACAATCAACTTTCTCACTAACGTTCCTAAGTAAAAGCCACGTTAACCTCAACGTTAGTGGCACAAACGTTGCCACCAACGTTACCTCTAGGTCCTTCGCACACGTTATTAGGACTTAACTTTCCCAATAACGTTGAAAAGCCCCCATTGCTCCTACGTTAGAGCCCACGTTAACTTAGTTAACGTGGCTCTTTAACGTGGGCTTGCCATCCTTCGAGAACGTTAGTGACATTCAACATTGTCACTAACGTTCCAATGTGGCCCATGTCTCACGTTAGAATCCACGTTAACTAGGTTAACGTGGCTTATAACGTGGCCATGCTTAGCCATCCCCAACGTTAGTGACAATGTTGAGTGTCACTAACGTTGGCTCATCATTCCTCATCCACGTTAGCTTCCACGTTAACTAAGTTAACATGGGAGTTAACGTGACTCATAGTGGCTTGTGTGGCTCCTTCCAACGTTAGTGACAATGTTGAGTGTCACTAACGTTGGCCATCACCTTCTTCTCTCACGTTAGCCTCCACGTTAACTAAGTTAACATGGAAGTTAACGTGGCTCCTTGGGGTTGTGTGGTTGCTTCCAACGTTAGTGACAATGTTCGGTGTCACTAACGTTGTCGACCACTCTTGCCTCTTCACGTTAGCTTCCACGTTAACCAAGTTAACGTGGGAGTTAACATGGCATTGTGCACTTAGGCCAACGTTAGTGACGATGTTGAATTTCACTAATGTTTGCTTCCTTCCCGCTTTTAACGTTAGAGGCCACGTTAACTAAGTTAACATGGACTCTAACGTGGCCACTTGTGAGCATTGGCCAACGTTAGTGATAATGTTAAGTGTCACTAACGTTGGCTCAAATTCCCTTCTTCACATTAGAGTTCACGTTAACTTAGTTAACGTGACTCTTAACGTGGGTAATGATGGCTTCGAGAGCGTCATTGGCAGTCACTTTTCTCATTAACTTTGCAAGTTACCTCTCATTCCTTGCTTCCTTTGGTCCTGAAATCAGGCAATAGAGTGCATCAATGTTCTAGTCCAAGTCATGGGTAATGCAGAATACAATTTGTTACTAAACTCATGTAAAATCCTCATGAAATCATGTAAAATGCACAATGTATGCTTGAATCAAGGTGTAAGTGAATATCTACACAAAACTAGCTTAATTCCTAAGAAAATGCATGAAACTATCCTAAAAATAGTAAAGAAAAGGTCAGTGAAACTGGCCAAAATTCCCTGGCATCACAACACCAAACTTAAAGCTTGCTTATCCCTAAGCAAGTACTGGAACAAGAGAATGATGAATGGGATACCAAGAGAAATGAGTCATTCTTGTGGAAGTCATGTCCTTGGTTTTATGGTGGTTTCATGCATAGCAACTTAGGTTCATTCCTGGCTTTCAGACCTTTATCATATCCTAGAATACTCACTATGATTGCATCCCATGAAACTTTTATTCATTGATCCTTTTGTTGTTATTTCAGGGTTTATTTGTGTTCTTAGGCTAAGTGTTCTGTAAGGGGGCAACTCTTTAAGATAAGCTTTCAGCCAACACTCCCGAACCAGTTGGTTCAAGGTGCTAGGTGTTGAGACACCCCTAAGGACTTACTCCCTCAAGTCTCTCCCCCATACATACACACCACAGGCATATAGTTTATTCATTTTCTTTTCTTGAGGCCTTGGTGTCCAGCACCTCTTTGGGTTACTAAATGTTCTGTGGTGAGGGTTACTCTTGATAGTGGACTTTCAGCTGATAATCCCAAGTTAGTTAACCCAAGTTACCAAGTGATAAGGCACCCCTAAGAACTTATTCATCCAAGTAGATCCCTCACACAAGAACACCACAGACACATGCCTCAATATTTAAAACCATTGGTGCCTAGCCTTATTGCTTAGTCTTTTTCTCTTATTCCTCAACTTTAATTGTTCTTTCCCTTTTTCTTATTAGGATCTTCTTATTTATCTAGTTTCATGGGGTGTGTCTCAAGTATAGTATTCATGACAGATAGTTATCTTCCCACCTTATGGTTAAACCAACTTAGCTAACTTATGATCACACCAAAAACTCATGAATGCACTTCCATATTATGAACTCCACTCTGGTCTTTTTAAAAACACACTCATTCTCTTTTTCATCTGATTTAAAGGGACAAACATACAAGTAAGCACGGTAAAGATGCAGTGACATAAGGACTAGATATCATAAACCTCTTCAACAAGAACTTAAAAGAAGGAATTTAGAAATGTTTAAACTGAAATGGAAGCAAGTTCTATTTCATACAAGATCTTCCTTATTTAAATCATAGAGAAAGATGGACCAAAGAAGGAACTCCACCACCTTTTACTCTTGTGGATGTCCATGCTCTCCTTCTTGATTGCTTGTGCTCCCACTTCCCTTGCCTTTTCCAAGCAGCTTCTTCCAGAAACCACCATCTTTCATCTTCTTTTTGAGTGTCTCCTTTTGCTGTTTCACTTTCCTCTCTTCTTGTTCTACAAAATCTTTTTGGACCTCATCATATGTAGGGATGGCATAGTGTAGCTGATGCATATTACTGGACATGTAGTTCAACTTTCCTTGAGTGTTGACGTTGAACTCCTCTCGATGTAGTTGTCGTCCTTCATTAAGTACAGTGAACTCATTGAATGCTTTTATCTGGGCTAGTTGTCGCTGATTGAGTTCCTGCAAATGCTTATCTTGACGTTCTTGCCTCTCGGTAACTTGGTGGATGGTTTGAGTGAGCTGGGAGTATTGTTCCTGTTGCTGCTCCATTTGTTGTTTCTTCCACTCTTCTTGTTAGCTCATCCAGTTCAATATTTGCTCTTGTCCTTCCATATGTCTCATCCCCAAATCTTTAATAGCTCTTAGAAGATGATTCATATTCAGATCGGCTGGGTAAGGATGCTCTCCCTGTTGATATTCTTCCTGATGAGACTCCTCTTGGTGAGTTCCTTCCCTTGCTTTTAGTTTCCCTATTTGTGGCCTTCTTTGTTGCTGAGCAAGTGTAGTATAGGTCATACACTGGGTTATCATTAGCCTCCCTGTGTTAACCCAGTCTGGATTACTATCCTCAAAGACCACCTTAGCCTTTGTGCACAATCGGAGAATGGTGCTGGGGTACCAAAGCCTGGCATCTGATTGAAGCTTCTCAGCTGAATCTTGAATTCCCTCAGCTATAAGTTCATGCACGTTGATTTCTCCACCTTGTACTAGGCAATGTACCATAGTTGCTCGATTAATATTTACCTCTGAATTATTTGCAGCTGGGAGAATAGACCTCCTCACGAGTTCAAACCACCCCTTGGCTTCTGGGCTAAGGTCTCCCCTCTTGATGAAACGGGGTCTCCCATCTCCATACCTCTCCCAGTCAGCTGCTATAACACAGATGTCAGTCGAGCTCATCATTGTCTTGGCTTTTACTTATCCTTGTATGATAGCTAGGCTCATCAAAGTGTGGTGATTTCAGGTGAAGAGTTCTTATTATAGCATTTAGACTGAAGTCTACCTCCTTTCCCCTTACATAGCTTTTGAAGGTTGGGGCTCTGGTTTTGTCCTCTCTGAGCACATTTGTGTAGAACTCTTTGATGAGGTTGCATTGATCTTCCCCTCTGGATTGGTGAGAAATTGCCACCCTCTTTCTTCAATCTTCTCCCGAATCTGTGGGCATTCGTCTTCATTGATTTGGAAGGCTAACTCGGGCAGTATCTTTTTGAGCTTTATCCGCTCAAATTCTCGTTCATGGAAGGCAGTCTTGAATCTCTTCTCGTCGAAGGGAATGTTCTCCGTTGGTTCCTTCCTCTTCTGCCTCTTGGAGCTTGATGATGCCATGAATGAAGTTAAAGCAAAAAAGGTGTAGTGAAGGGAAGAGGTGTGGGATTTAGAGAGTGAGAAGTTGAAGAATTGGTTGCTGGAAAGTGAAGTGCAAGGGGTATGAATTTCGAATGTGGAGATGGTGTGGATTTGATTCACTTATATAGGGAAGTGATGAAGAGATGAAAGGTGTGGATTGATGGGATTAGTGTATGATGAACGGATGGGGTTTTATATGGAGTAAGCACAAGGATTCTCAACTTTATGATGGAGTTGGTTCGCTTTCCAAGTTTGTTCTTCCTCCAATGTTGCATGGCAACCATTCCCAATGCATTCCCCTTGAGGCACGTGTGTAGTGCCCTCTTCATGAAGTGGCCGAACCTTTCCCATTAAATTATCCAATCAATCTCTTTCAATGCTCCTTTCCTTTCCCTATAAAAATAAGAAAAGTAAGAATTATCACAAAAAGAAATCACTTTAAATTTTTACGGCTAAAATAATAAAGAGATGAAAAGATGAGATTGTTTATTCATAAACTCCAACTAACTAACTAACTGTGTATCCTTATATGCATTTTGGTGGCACCATGGGGTGACACCAAACTTAGTTTAGAGCACTGTGATCAAAAGTCTTGTTCAAAGCTCCAAGACTAGCATGCTCTCTATTGCATTCATGCTTTCTTGGTACGCTTTGAACACCAAACTTGTTCTTCACTATATACTGCAATATAAGGACTTCACCAAGTTTGGGTTAGAATTCATGAGTATTGACTTATTCAATAGTAAAAGCTAATAAAACATGGGTTGCCTCCCATGAAGCGCTTCTTTAGCGTCACTAGCTTGACGTTTCTCCTTCATCAGGGAGGTTGATAATGCTTCAAGTCCTCCCCTCTTGCCTTGGACTTATATCCATTGGTTGTATCAATGATCTCTACATGCTCCAAGGAGAGAACTCTGTTAATAGTGAAGACCTTAGGTAACTGAGATGGTACAGTGGGGAGATCAGGTGGGATATCTGGAAAGTAAGCTGAGATCACTTTATCTCCTGGAGAGAAATCTTCCGTAGGGATCTTCTTGTTCCTCCACCCCCTTGGTACCTTCTTCTTTGTCTCTTTTGATGCTTCCCTGCTCTTGGCGACTTCTTCTTCTAAGTGAATTTTGTTGTTGCCTTCACATGCCTCTGGTGGTTTAGGTTCCTCCAGCTTCTCCTTGAGCTGTGACGATTGCTGTTTGCCTTGTTCATCATTCAGTGGGGTTTTCAGATGCGTTGGTGGTGCCTCAGTGCTTGTTTCCTCTGCCAGCATCTCATTATGATCATTGCTTAGTTCTTTATTTTCTTGGTCAGCTTCTTGGGAGAGTTTGAAGACATTGAAGCTGAGTTGTTCATCATGGATCCTCAATATTAGCTCCCCTCGCTCCACATCTATGAGTGCTCTGGCTGTAGCTAGGAATGGTCTTCCCAATATGATTGGTTGAGTGTGACTCTCTTCCATGTCCAAGATGACAAAGTCTGTTGGGAGGTAGTATTTCCCAACCTTTAACAACACATTTTCCACCACCCCTATTGCTTGTTTTTGAGTTTTGTCAGCCAGCCTGATGACCACATCTGTGGGCAATATCTCATTGATCTGCAGTCTCTTCACCAGGGCTAAGGGCATTAAGTTGATGCTTGCTCCCAAATCGCAGAGTGCTCTATCAAACATTGTTTTTCCTATGGCACAGGGGACATGAAAACTCCCTGGATCTTTTCTTTTCGTAGGCAACTGTGGTTGAATGAGGGCACTGCACCCCTTGTTCATCACTATAGTCTGGCCTCCCTTGAGTGAGCTTTTCCTAGGAAGCAGCTCCTTCATATACTTGATATATGCAGGCATTTGTTGGATAGTCTTGATGAATGGTATATTCACATGCAAAGATACAAACAAGTCAAGAAATCTTGAGTATATTCTCTTCTCCACAGCACCATTGAGCAGTTGGGGAAAAGGTGCATAGAGTCTCAACAGCTCCTGTTTTGAGATTTCTGGTTCTTGGTAATCTTTTTCCACCTCCTCTACTAAGGTATCTTCAGGTTGTTCTGACAGCCTACTTGGCTTGTCCTTAATCTCCTTATCACTTATAGTGACCATCTTGCAATCTTCCCATCTTACTTTCTTTGTTTCACCTCTCGGATTCTTCTCTGTGTCACTTGGGAATCCATCTATGGGTTTGGGAATTTGCTCAGAGAGATATCCTACTTGAGATTCCAACCTCTTGATTGTGTCTCCCTCGTTCTTGAAACTGGCTCGCACTTCCTCCTTGAACACCTTGTTGTCTTGGATATCCTTGCATATGCCTTCAAGTAGATTTTCAATCCTTGAGATTCTTTCATCAAGTGATGATAAGTCAGGCTGAGGAGGTTTGTTCTGGCCTTGATATGAATGTGGAGAGGTGTTGTTATTGGGATGTTGATATGGTCTAGATGTGAAATTGTTTGGATTTGGGCGTCTTTGATCCAGGCTTTAGTCTTGTTGATTTCCCCACCCAAAGTTTGGGTGATTCCTCCATCCAGGGTTGTAATTCTTGGAGTAAGGATCATGGTTCTGCCTAGGTGAATTCCCAATATAGTTGGCTTGCTCCTGACTACCTCTGCTTCTTCATTCACTCCTTCTTGCGTTGTTGATGAAGTGGAGATTGCTGCCACTTAGTTCCTCTCCATCTTCTTGGTGAGGTCAGCCAGCTGTTGGGTAATGAACTTGTTTTGGGCCAACAGAGCATCTACATTGTTTAGCTCCATTACTCCTCTTGTGTTCCCTCTTTCGGAAGCATAGAAGTAGTCGTTCTCTGCTACTGTTTCAATGACATCTATAGCCTCCTCAATGGTTTTCTTCTTGTTCAAGGATCCTCCTGATGAATGGTCTACGGCCTTCTTTGACTCATAAGAGAGCCCTTCATAGAAAATGTGCAGCTGCACCCATTCGTTGAACATGTCAGGTGGACATCTCCTTGTTAGGTCTTTAAACCTCTCCCATGCTTCATATAGAGTCTCACCATCTTGTTGCCTGAAAGTTTGGACCTCAGCTCTCAGCCTATTGATTCGTTGAGGAGGGTAAAATCTTGCTAAGAATTTGTTCAAACGTCTTCCCAAGTTGTCAAGCTTTCCCTTGGGAAAGATTCCAGCCACTTGGCTGCCTTATCCCTGAGTGAGAATGGAAATAAAAGCAGTCTATAGGTGTCAGGATGAACACCATTAGACTTCACTGTGTCACATATTCTCAGGAAGGTGGTTAAATGTTGATTTGGGTCCTCTTGGACACTTCCTCCGAACGAACAGTTGTTCTGCACATGGGTGATGAGCTGTGGCTTCAGTTCAAAATTGTTGGCATGGATGGTTGGCTTTTGAATGCTACTTCCACAGTTTCCTGGGTTTGGATTGATATAAGAGCCTAAAACTCTTCTATCCTCCCCAGTATGATTTGCTCAACCTCTTCCGCCATGGTTGTGAGCCTCTTCTTCATGATGGTTTTCCATGTTTTCTTCCATGTTTGGTTCAAAGTATTCCTCAAAGTGTTCCTCCTATTCTTCAGCACCAACTATACGTTTGTCTCTTGTCTCCCTCCTTAGTCTAAGGAAGGTTCTCTCAGGTTCAGAATCAAAGGAAGTTGAAGCCCCGCTTCTTTTCCCTGTCATACAACCAACAAGTACAAGCAAAGAGAATAGGTGCAGAAAGTATATCTGTCATAATTACTGTTAGTGTGAGTGATGCAATATATCAAACAGTTAGTGGGTTAGTGAGATAAAATATAAATAACAGAAAAAAAAAGTAGGGGGAAGGGAAGAAATTAACTAAAACAGGAAGTAAATAACTCAAACAGAAATTTAAATCAAACAAAAATAAAATGCTCAATCTAGTTATCCTCCAATCTAATCATTGTCGATGCACAATCAATCCCCGGCAACGGCGCCATAAACTTGATGCACGGAAAACTTGTCTCATAACAAATTTCCTTCGGTAAGTGTACCGAATTTGTCGTCAAGTAAAAGCTCACAATAGAGTGAGGTCGAATCCCACAAGGATTGATTGATCAAGCAACTTTAATTAGAGGAATGTTCTAGTTGAGCGAATCAGAAATTGAGTTGAGAATTGCAGAAAGTTAAATGTGGGAAAGTAAATGACAGAAAGTAAATTGCAGAATCTTAAATGGGAATGGGGGAATTGCTCATAAATGTAAATGACAGAAATTAAAGAGAATGGGTAAGATCAGAAATGGGGAGTTCATTGGGCTTAGGAGATGTTGCATTCTCCGGATCAATCTCATTTACATCTCTTCCTCAATCAATGCACTCATTGATCTCCTTGGCAATCTTAAGTGATTGAATTACAATTTCTTGTAATTCAATCTCTCAAATCTTGATCAATAGCCAATTCCTTGGTCAATTGCTCATGAGAAGAGATGAAGTATGGTTACTGATTATACCACATGCATTTCCCAAATCAAGCATTGAGAGGATTATAGTCACATATCCATCCAAACCCAATTTGGTCCAGCATGAGAAAGCATTTCTAGCTTGATCTCTTCATTCCTCTTCCAAGGTTCAGAAGAGATCCAAGTATGAATAGTTTCTTTTCCAAGATAACTACCCAATTGGATGAAGATCGAAAGCTTTCAAGTAAAATCAAGAGAAAAGATAGAAGAAGAATAATGAAAACTAGTATTGATCCATCAAATTACAACAGAGCTCCCTAACCCAATGAAATGGGTTTAGTTGTTCATAGCTCTGGAAAATGAAAACAAAGATGGAGAATACATGATGAAAACTAGAAGAGCAGAGAAAGTAAAATACAGGAAGTAGTTCTATGCTATTTTCCAACTCCCAGCAACTCCTCAAAATAATTCAAAACTACTCCTATATATACTACTCTTCTCATCTTCTAGTTGGCTCTTCAAGTCTTGGGCCTTTGGATCTTGAGTTTGAAGCAGTTCTCTTCTTCATTTGGGCTTGGCTGTACTTGCAAAGAGAAAGTGTGAAGTGGGCAGAGATTTTAGCTCAGGACGTTAGGGTTGTTAACGTTTAGTGAAAATATGAGTTCGAGAACGTTAGTGACAATCAACTTTCTCACTAACGTTCCTAAGTAAAAGCCACGTTAACCTCAACGTTAGTGGCACAAACGTTGCCACCAACGTTGCCTCTAGGTCCTTCGCACACGTTATTGGGACTTAACTTTCCCAATAACGTTGAAAAGCCCCCATTGCTCCTATGTTAGAGCCCACGTTAACTTAGTTAACGTGGCTCTTTAACGTGGGCTTGCCATCCTTCGAGAACGTTAGTGACATTCAACATTGTCACTAACGTTCCAATGTGCCCCCATGTCTCACGTTAGAATCCACGTTAACTAGGTTAACGTGGCTTATAACGTGGCCATGCTTAGCCATCCCCAACGTTAGTGACAATGTTGAGTGTCACTAACGTTGGCTCATCATTCCTCATCCACGTTAGCTTCCACGTTAACTAAGTTAACGTGGAAGTTAACGTGACTCATAGTGGCTTGTGTGGCTCCTTTCAACGTTAGTGACAATGTTGAGTGTCACTAACATTAGCCATCACCTTCTTCTCTCACGTTAGCCTCCACGTTAACTAAGTTAACATGGAAGTTAACGTGGCTCCTTGGGGTTGTGTGGTTGCTTCCAACGTTAGTGACAATGTTGGGTGTCACTAACGTTGTCGACCACTCTTGCCTCTTCACGTTAGCTTCCACGTTAACCAAGTTAACGTGGGAGTTAACGTGGCATTGTGCACTTAGGCCAACGTTAGTGACAATGTTGAATGTCACTAACGTTTGCTTCTTTTCCCCCTTTTAACGTTAGAGGCCACGTTAACTAAGTTAACATGGACTCTAACGTGGCAACTTGTGAGCATTGGCCAACATTAGTGATAATGTTAAGTGTCACTAACGTTGGCTCAAATTCCCTTCTTCACATTAGAGTTCACGTTAACTTAGTTAACGTGACTCTTAACGTGGGTAATGATGGCTTCGAGAGCGTCATTGGCAGTCACTTTTCTCATTAACTTTGCAACTTACCTCCCATTCCTTGCTTCCTTTGGTCCTGAAATCAGGCAATAGAGTGCATCAAAGTTCTAGTCCAAGTCATGGGTAATGCAGAATACAATTTGTCACTATACTCATGCAAAATTCTCATGAAATCATGTAAAATGCACAATGTATGCTTGAATCAAGGTGTAAGTGAATATCTACCCAAAACTAGCTTATTTCCTAAGAAAATGCATGAAACCATCCTAAAAACAGTAAAGAAAAGGTCAGTAAAACTGGCCAAAATGCCCTGGCATCACCCAACATAAAGCTTGCCATGGAAAGGAGTATGAATGATTGGAAGAAGGCAATAGGAAAGCAGAAGTTTAGGAGGAACAAAGCATCTTCATACGCTTATCTGAAATTCCTATCAATGAATTACATAAGTATCTCTATCTTTATTTTATGTTTTATTCATCTTTTAATTATCAATTCTCCATAACCATTTGAATCTGCCTGACTGAGATTTACAAGGTGACCATAGTTTTCTTCAAGCCAACAATCTCCATGGGATCGACCCTTACTCACGTAAGGTTTATTACTTGGACGACCCAGTGCACTTGCTGGTTAGTTGTGCAGAGTTGTGATAAAGAGTTGAGATTACACTTGTGCGTGCCAAGTTGTTGGCGCCATTGATGATCACAATTTTGTGCACCAAGTTTTAAGAATGAATTCTAGAGTTTCATGATGATTTTTTGAAGTCTGGCTGGTTGTGAAACCATGTCTAAAATTTTGGACCAAGGTTTCAACTTATCATCACAAGAGCTTGTTGATTTCTATCAATTTTGCTGTTGAAAGTAATGATCAGCTAAAGCTTGGCTGGCCATAGGCCATGTCTAGTGTTTTGGACCGAAGCTTTCACTGAAAGCTTGGCCGGCTAGTAAGCCATGTCTAATTCCTGGACCGGAGTTTTAGACTAACATTGCATGATTCCTGGAATTCTCATTAAAAATTTTTGAATCTCTTTATTTTCTTTTCCATATAATTTTTGAAAAATCACAAAAAAACTTATAAAATTTATAAAATCAAAAATATTTTATGTTTCTTGTCTGAGTCTAGTGTCTAATCTTAATTTTGGTGTCAATTGCATTCTTCTTGCATTTTTCGAATATATGCATTATGTTCTTTATTGATCTTCAAGTTGTTCTTGATGATTTCAGTGCTCTGATCTTTAATTTCTCTTATTTTGTGTCTTTTGTTGTTTCCTACATGCATTTTTAAATTGTTATAATCCTTAATATACAAACTTCTGAGTTTGGTGTCTTGCATGCATTGTTTATTTGATCTTAGTTACATTTTTTATTGTTTCTCATCATTAAAAATTCAAAAAAAAATTAAAAATTGTGTTTTTTCAAGTCAATAACACAGAGAATTGAAGATTCAGAACATTCAGCAAAGGAATTACACAGAAAAGGCTAGGCATTCAAAACGCCCAGTGAAGAAGGAAAACTGGCGTTTAAACGCCAGCCAGGGTACCTGGCTGGGCGTTAAACGCCCAAAAAGGTAGCATTTTGGGCGTTAAACGCCAGAATGGATGCCATTCTGGGCGTTTAATGCCAGGAGGACACTAGAGGGAAGATTTTGTTTTTAATTCAAATCTTTTTCAAATATTCATAATTTTTCAAAATCAAATCTTTTTCAGATCATATCTTTTCAATCATATCTTTTCAAAATCAATTTCTTTTCAATTTTTTTTATTTATTACTATTTTCGAAAATCTTTGCTACAATTAATGATTTAATTCAAAATTTTCAAGTTATTTCTTACCTATTAAGAAATGATCAAAAATTTTAATTCTAGAATCATATCTTTTAACTTCTTGTTGGTCAAGTAATCAACTTTAATTTTAAAAAATTTCCTCTTTTAAATTTGATTCTTAATCATATCTTCTCAACCATGTCTTTTCAATCACATCTTTTTCAAAATTAAGTTTCAATCATATCTTTTTTATTTCTAATTTCAAAATCTTTTCCAAAACTCACTTAATTTCTTTCCCAATCTTAGTTTTCGAAAATCATTTACCAAATTTTCAAAATTTCTTTCAATTATTTCAAAATCTTTTACTTTAATTTCGAAAATTCTTCCCTTCTTCCCACATCCTTCTATTTATGGACTAACACTCCTCCTCAATGTACAATTCGAACTCTATCCCTCTTGATAAGTTCGAATTCTTTCTTCTCTACCTTCTCCTTCTATTCTTCTTTACCTCTGACAACTCAAGGAATCTTTATACTGTGACATAGAGGATTCCATATTTTCTTCTTCTCTCTTTTCATATGAGCAGGAGCAAGGACAAAGACATTCTTGTTGAGGCTGATCCTGAACCTGAAAGGACCTTGAAGAGAAAGCTAAGAGAAGCTAAAGTACAACTCTCTGTAGAGGACCTAACAAAGCTTTTCAAACAAGAAGAAGCCATGGCAGCCGAAAACAACAACAATGCCAACAATGCAAGGAAGGTGCTTGGTGACTTTACTGCACCTACTCCTGACTTCTATGGGAGAAGCATCTCAATCCCTGCCATTGGAGCAAACAACTTTGAGCTTAAGCCTCAATTAGTTTCTCTAATGCAACATAATTGCAAGTTTCATGGACTTCCATTGGAAGATCCTCATCAGTTCTTAGCTGAATTCTTGCAAATCTGTGACACTGTCAAGACCAATGGGGTTGATCCCGAGATCTACAAGCTTATGCTTTTTCCCTTTGCTGTAAGAGACAGAGCTAGAACATGGTTGGATTCACAATCTAAAGAAAGCCTGAACTCTTGGGAAAAGCTAGTCAATGCCTTCTTGGCAAAATTCTTTCCACCTCAAAAATTGAGCAAGCTTAGAGTGGAAGTCCAAACCTTCAGACAGAAGGAAGGTGAATTCCTCTATGAAGCCTGGGAAAGATACAAGCAATTGATTAGAAGGTGTCCTTCTGACATGCTTTCAGAATGGAGCATCATATGTATTTTCTATGATGGTCTATCTGAACTGTCCAAGATGTCATTGGACAGCTCTGCTGGAGGATCTCTTCATTGAAATGGTTGTAAATAACTAATTTATGTATACTTCTGAAAGGAATCCTGTGAATAATGGGACAAACCAGAAGAAAGGAGTTCTTGAGATTGCTACTCTGAAGGCCATATTGGCTCAGAACAAAATATTGACTCAACAAGTCAATATGATTTCTCAAAGTCTGTCTGGAATGCAAGCAGCAACAGGCAGTACCAAAGAAGCTTCATCTGAAGAAGAAGCTTATGATCCTGAGAACCCAGGAATGGAAGAAGTGAATTACATGGGGAATACTATGGAAACACCTATAATCCTTCATGGAGAAATCATCCAAACCTCTCATGGAAGGATCAACAGAGGCCTCAACAAGGCTTCAACAACAATAATGCTGGAAGAAATAGGTTTAGCAATGGCAAACCTTTTCCATCATCTTCTCGGTAACAAATAGAGAATTCTAAGCAGAACCACTCTGAATTAGCAACTGTAGTCTCTGATTTAATTAAAACCACTCAAAGTTTTATGACTGAAACAAGGCCATCCATTAGAGATTTAGAGGAACAAGTGGGTCAGCTAAGTAAGAAAGTTACTGAACTCCCTCCTAGTACTCTTCCAAGCAATACAGAAGAGAATCCAAAAGGAGAGTGCAAGGCTATCAACATAACCCACACGGCCAAACCTGGAGAGGAGGAAGAGGCAGTGATTTCCACTGAGGAAGACCTAAATGGACGTCCACTGGCCTCCAAGGAGTTCCCTAATGAGGAACCATGGGAATCTGAGGCTCACACTGAGACCATAGAGATTCCATTGAATTTACTTTTGCCATTCATGAGCTCTGATGAGTATTCTTCCTCTGAAGAGGATGAAGATGTTACTGAAGAGCAAGTTGCTAAGTACCTTGGTGCAATCATGAAGTTAAATGCCAAGTTATTTGGTAATGAGACTTGGGAGGATGGACCCCCTTTGCTCACCAAAGAACTGGATGACTTGACTAGGCAGAGATTACCTCAAAAGAGACAGGATCCTGGAAAGTTCTCAATACCTTGTACCATAGGCACCATGACCCTTGAGAAAGCTCTGTGTGACCTAGGGTCAAGCATAAACCTCATGCCTCTCTCTGTAATGGAGAAGCTAGGAATCCTTGAGGTACAAGCTGCAAGAATCTCACTAGAGATGGCAGACAATTCAAGAAAACAGGCTTTTAGACTTGTAGAGGATGTCTTGGTAAAGGTTGAAGGCCACTACATCCCTGCTGATTTCATAATCCTAGACACTGGGAAGTGTATGGATGAATCCATCATCCTTGGCAGACCTTTCCTAGCCAGAGCAAGAGCTGTGATTGATGTTGACAAAGGAGAATTGGTCCTTCAAGTGAATGAGGACTCCCTTGTGTTTAAAGCTCAAGGATCTCCCTCTGTAACTATGGAGAGGAACCATGAAAAGCTTCTCTCAATGCAGAGTCAAACAAAATCCCCATATTCAAACTCTAAGTTTGGTGTCGGGAGGCCACAACTAAACTCTAAGTTTGGTGTTGAGAGACCATCATCATGCTCTGAGTATCTGTGAGGCTCCATGAGAGCCCACTGTCAAGCTATTGACATTAAAGAAGCGCTTGTTAGGAGGCAACCCAATTTTACTTATCTATGTTAAATTTCTATTTTACATTATTATTATATGTTTTCTATAGGTTGATGATCATGTGAAGTCACAAAAACAATTGAAAAAGCAAAAACAAACTGAAAAACAGAATGAAAAATAGCACACCCTGGAGGAGAAGCCTACTGCCGTTTAAACGCCAGTAAGGGTAGCAGAATGGGCGTTAAACGCCCAGTCTGGCACCATTCTGGGCGTTTAACGCCAGAAATGGGCACCAGACTGGCGTTTAACGCCAGAAATGGGCACCAGACTGGCATTTAACGCCAGAAAAGGGCAAGAAGCTGGCGTTAAACGCCAGAAATGGGCAGCAACCTGGCGTTTAACGCCAGGATTGGCAGCAAAGGGCATTTTGCACGCCTAATTGGTGCAGGGATGAGAAATCCTTGACACCTCAAGATCTGTGGACCCCACAGGATCTCCACCAACCTCAACTCACTCTCTCTTTTCTTCACACCTTTTCATAATACTCTTCCCCAAATACCCTTCACCAATCAACTCAATACCTCTTCCCAAAAACCCCTCACCTATCAAATACTACCATCTTCTCCATAAACCCTTCACCAATCCACATTCATCCATAATAAACCCCTCCTACCTCACCATTCAAATTCAAACCACTTTCCCTCCCAAACCCACCCATACATGGCCGAACCTTACCCTCTCCCCACTCCTATATAAACCCACCTTCACCCCTTCATTTTCACACATCTTAAACACTACTTCTCCCCCTTGGCCGAAACACTAACCCCCCCTCCATCTCCTCTATTTCTTCTTCCTCTACTCTCTATATTCTTCTTTTGCTCGAGGACGAGCAAACCTTCTAAGTTTGGTGTGGTAAAAGTATTGCTTTTTGTTTTTCTATAACCATTTATGGCACCAAAGGCCGGAGAAACCTCTAAAAAGAGGAAAGGGAAGGCAAAAGCTTCCGCCTCTGAGTCATGGGAAATAGAGAGACTTATCTCAAGGGTGCATCAAGACCACTTCTATGAAGTTGTGGCCAAGAAGAAAGTGATTCCCGAGGTCCCTTTCAAGCTCAAAAAGGGTGAACATCCAGAGATCCGACATGAGATTCGAAGAAGAGGTTGGAAAGTTCTCACCAACCCCATTCAACAAGTCGGAATCTTAATGGTTCAAGAGTTCTATGCCAATGCATGGATCACCAAGAACCATGATCAAAGTGTGAACCCGGATCCAAAGAATTGGCTTACAATGGTTCGGGGGAAATACTTAGATTTCAGTCCGGAAAATGTAAGGTTGGCATTCAACTTGCCAACGATGCAAGGAGATGCACACCCCTACACTAGAAGGGTCAACTTTGATCAAAGGTTAGACCAAGTCCTCATAGACATTTGTGAAGAGGGTGCTCAATGGAACAGAGATTCAAAAGGGAAGCCGGTTCAACTAAGAAGGCATGACCTCAAGCCCGTGGCTAGGGGCTGGTTGGAGTTCATCCAACGCTCAATCATTCCCACTAGCAACCGGTCTGAAGTTACTATAGACCGGGCTATCATGATCCATAGCATCATGATTGGATAGGAAGTAGAAGTTCATGAGGTTATATCTCTAGAACTTTACAAGGTGGCAGACAAGTCTTCTACTTTGGCAAGGTCAGCCTTCCCTCATCTCATTTGTCACCTCTGCAATTCAGTTGGAATTGACATAGAGGAAGACATCCTCATTAATGAGGACAAGCCCATTACTAAGAAAAGGATGGAGCAAACAAGAGATCCCACTCATGGACAAGAGCATGAGGAAATTCCTCATCATGAAATTCTTGAGATACCTCAAGGGATGCATTTTCCTCCACAAAACTATTGGGAGCAAATTAACACCTCCCTAGGAGAATTAAGTTCCAATATGGGAAAACTAAGGGTGGAGCACCCAGAGCATTCCAACCTCCTCCATGAAATTAGAGAAGACCAAAGAGTCATGAGAGAGGAGCAACAAAGGCAAGGAAGAGACATTGAAGAGCTCAAGCACTCCATAAGATCTTCAAGAGGAAGAACTAGCCGCCATCACTAAGGTGGACCCGTTCTTTAATCTCCTTGTTCTTTATTTTCTGTTTTTCAAATTTTTATGCTTTATGTTTATCTATGTTTGTGTCTTTATTACATGATCACTAGTGTCTAAGTGTCTATGCCTTAAAGCTATGAATATGAATCCATCACCTTTCTTAAATGAAAAATGTTTTTAATTGCAAAAAGAAAAAGAAGTACATGAATTTTGAATTTTAAATAGTTTAATTATTTTGATGTGGTGGCAATACTTTTTGTTCTTCTAAATGAATGCTTGAACAGTGCATATTTTTGAATTTGTTGTTCATGAATGTTAAAACTGTTGGCTCTTGAAAGAATGATGGAAAAGGAGAAATGTTATTTGATAATCTGAAAAATCATAAAATTGATTCTTGAAGCAAGAAAAAGCAGTGAAAAGCTTGCAGAAAAAAATATATATGCGAAAAAAAAGAGAAAAAGAAAGAAAAAGAAAAAGCAAGCAGAAAAAGCCAATAGCCTTTTAAACCAAAAGGCAAGGGTGAAATAAAAAAAAAAAAGATCCAAGCCTTTGAGCATCAGTGGAAAGGAGGGCCCACAGGAATAAAATCCTGGCCTAAGCGGATAAACCAAGCTGTCCCTAACCATGTGCTTGTGGCGTGAAGGTGTTAAGTGAAAACTTGAGACTGAGCGGTTAAAGTCGTGGTCCAAAAGCAAAAAGAGTGTGCTTAAGAGTCTGTGGCATTTATGTATCCGGTGGTATTACTAGAAAACAAAATGTTTAGGGTCACGGCCAAGACTCATAAAGTAGCTGTGTTCAAGAATTAACATACTGAACTAGGAGAATCAATAACACCATCTGAATTCTGAGCTCCTATAGATGCCAATCATTCTGAACTTCAAAAGGATAAAGTGAGATGCCAAAACTGTTCAGAAGCAAAAAGCTAATAGCCCCGCTCATCTAATTAAAAATGATCTTCATAGATGTTTTTGGAATTCATTGTATATCCTATTCTTTCTATCCTATTTGATTTTCAGTTGCTTGGGGACAAGAAACAATTTAAGTTTGGTGTTGTGATGAGCGGATAATTTATACGCTTTTTGGCATTGTTTTTAGTATGCTTTTAGTATATTTTACCTACTTTTTATTATGTTTTTATTAGTTTTTAAATAAAAATCATATTTCTGGACTTTACTATGAGTTTCTGTATTTTTCTGTGATTTCAGGTATTTTCTGGCTGAAATTGAGAGACCTGAGCAAAAATTTGATTTAGAGGCTGAAAAAGGACTGCAGATGCTGTTGGATTCTGATCTCCCTGCACTCGAAGTAGATTTTCTGGAGCTACAAAAGCCTAATTGGCGCGCTCTCAATTGCGTTGGAAAGTAGACATCCTGGGCTTTCCAGCAATATATAATACTCTATACTTTGCCTGAGATTTGATGGCCCAAACCGGCGTTTCAAGTCAGCATAGAAATTCTGGCGTCAAAACGCCAGAACTGGCATAAAAGCTGGAGTTAAACGCCCAAACTGGCACAAAAGCTGGCGTTTAACTCCAAGAAAAGTCTCTACACGTGAAAGTTTCAATGCTCAGCCCAAGCACACACCAAGTGGGCCTGGAAGCGGATTCTGCATCATTTACTCATTTCTGTAAACCCTAGGTTACTAGTTTTCTACAAATAGGACCTTTTACTATTGTATTTTCATCTACCTTTGGACGTGTAGTCCTTAGACCTTTGAGGCTGGCCATTCGGCCATGCTTAGACTATTTTCACTTATGTATTTTCCATGGTGGAGTTTCTACACACCATAGATTAAGGTGTGGAGCTCTGCTATTCTTCATGAATTAATGCAATTACTACTGTTTTCTATTCAATTCACGCCTACTTCTTCTCCAAGATATACTCTCATACTTAATTCAGTTAAGTCAGAATGAACGGGTGACCCGTGACAATCACCCAATCTTTGTTACTCGCTTAGCCAAGGTCGCGTGCTTGACAACCACAAAGCGATCTACATGATGTTCGACGTAATCATTGGACGACAGCTGGAGTATAGTCTCTTGGGTTTCTAATCTAAGATTAGAACCTTCGTGGTATAGGCTAGAATAATTGGCGGTCATTCCTGAGATCCGAAAAGTCTAAACCTTGTCTGTCGTATTTCGAGTAGGATCTGGAAAGGGATGACTGTGAAGAGCTTCAAACTCGCGAGTGTTGGGCTAGTGACAGACGCAAAAGGATCAATGGATCCTATTCCAACATGATCAAGAACCGACAGATGATTAGCCGTGCAGTGACAGCGCATTTGGAACATTTTCACTGAGAGGACGGGAAGTAGCCATTGACAACGGTGATGCCCAACATAAAGCTTGCCATGGAAAGGAGTATGAATGATTGGAAGAAGGCAATAGGAAAGCAGAAGTTTAGGAGGAACAAAGCATCTTCATACGCTTATCTGAAATTCCTACCAATGAATTACATAACTATCTCTATCTTTATTTTATGTTTTATTCATCTTTTAATTATCAATTCTCCATAACCATTTGAATCTGCCTAACTGAGATTTACAAGGTGACCATAGTTTGCTTCAAGCCGAGAATCTCCGTGGGATCGACCCTTACTCACGTAAGGTTTATTACTTGGACGACCCAGTGCACTTGCTGGTTAGTTGTGCGGAGTTGTGATAAAGAGTTGAGATTACAATTGTGCGTACCAAGTTGTTGGTGCCATTGATGATCACAATTTCGTGCACCAGTGTCCAGACACAAATAATTTTCATCTTCCTTATGGGATGATGGGTCCGACCCTAATAAAAATCTCAGCTCTGACTGGTTTATCTCCCGACGGAGATGATGTCTACTGGACAACCCCATGTCTTGAAGATATCTATGACATTAATTTCGACTAGACTGCTGTGTTGGGCTTCATTCAAAATAACATGGGTTTTGAAAGTGACCTTGAGACAGATAGCAAACATGTAGCATTCCTCCTCTTGTGGCTTAATGCTTTTGCCTTTTGCCCAAAATCAATCCAAATCTAGAAAAGCAATTACCTTTCGTTAGCTATGATGCTTCATCATAGAAAATACATCAATCTTCTTTCTCTTATCTTGGGTCAATTGTATGAGACTCTTTCTTTGGTAGTTAGTAAAATTCAACGAGGGGACTCATCGATCAATCCATTTGGTCCCCTCTAGGTTGCCAATCTATGGATCAAGTCTGTGTTTGATCCTTAATTTACTGCCCCTTCTGAATCCCCAAAAAATCTACTTGAAGATATTCAACTTTCTTCTCTTACTTGGTCAAAAACTAAGGATATGTCCTCCATGGATGCTTTTTGCTACTTCATTAAACTCCTTTTTAATGTTAGAAACAATGATGGCTCAACCTATCATCCGAACCCTCTAGCCTGTCAAAAAAGTAAGATAGGCTACCTTAATTCTCTTACAAGTCTCTTGATGAACTGTGGGCGAAAACCCTTACTCCTTAAGTTCTTCCCGTAGGGCTTACTCGTGAGTCGACCATGGCTCTCAAAAAGAAACTCGTCACATATTTTCCACAGTATGTGTCGATGCAATTTGGCCTTGCACAATCACTACCTTCCCTACTTTCTCTTGACGCTGGAGCTCAGATGATTCATTAAGAAGTGTTAGATTTAGAAGAATTCGACCAAATTTTGGACATGAATCATTAAAGAGTAACTACCCAATACCAAAGATTTGATCTCAAATTATGCTTCTTCTTTACCCCTGATTTTCACAAATGGTGGTCGAACTATTATGCCTCTCATTTCCCTTCAGTCAAGCAAGCTCTTTCTAATTTGGTTTTTCCTCCTGCACAGACTGCTGCTGCATCAAAGAAAACCAAAGGTGAGCACATCAAAGAAATTTTTTCCTTTGACAAATATTATAAGGTAAAATAGCATTTTCGGAACGTAACGTATGTTTTCATCGAGGCCAAAAAGGTATGGGAAAAGAAAAAGGAAGCACACTTCTATAGATGTCTCGATCGTTATTTTAAAGCCTTAAGTCGAGACCTCTTTGTGCAAAAAAAAGAATTTTATGACAACATTTAAATTTTCTCCTTTCCCCAATGCCCTTTTGGCCTTGCTGATCAACTACCTGCCCTTTTAAAGCAGGCTTAGGAGTAGATTATTGAGGGTGCTTAAAGAATGGGGGAAGATGGTGAGAAATTTGGACATGAGAGAAACCGAGTATATAAGGCTGCTTCAAAGAAGTAAAGTTGGAGTTGATGATTTTGAGCAATTAATAGTAATTGGCAAAGGTGCTCTTGGTGAGGTACATAATAAATATTTTAGATCATGTTATATTAGATAGTGCTAAACTGAAGCATCTTTAAGGCATTCTAATTGGTAAAATTCATTTGCAGGTGATGAATTTGATAGGTGATGTAAAAGGAAAGGTAGTCGTCATGGTCGATGACATGATTGATATAGCTGGTGAGTTTGTGTCGAACTTGTTTGGCAACTGCAATAATTTTTTGTTGCATATTAAAGATAAAAATAGTTACTTGTCTAATTCTGTACCTAACCACTTAAATTATATTCCTTTATTATAATTATTTTCAAGAGCTTGATATGACACTACAACATTTTCAGGTTAAAGCAACATTTAAAAAGTGTTGCCTAAAGGTTGACAAAAGGTTGCTTTTGATATATGGCAACACTTTTGGACCTAAGGCAATATTTTTGGACGGCGTCGCAGATGCAGCCGTTGCCTTAGATCAAGGCAACACTTTTTTGCTTCAAAACCAATGCTTTTGAGAGTAACAATTGGTAAGTGTTGCCTTTGGTTGAAAAACAACAACACTTCAAAAGTATGTTTGAGACAACACTTTGCCTATTTTGGCCACTACTAAAAAATGTTGCCTATTTACAATAAAATGCAACCCTTTTATGTGTTGCTTATAAGTTTGAATTTGCAATACTTTAAAGCGGTTCCTATTAGTTTTGAATATGCAACCTTTTAAAGCATTGTCTTTTCTTTTGGATATGCAACCTAAACAAGTGTTGTCTTTTCTTTTGGATATGCAACATATACAAGTGTTGCTTTTTCTTTGGATATGTAACCATACAAGTGTTGTCTAATATTCAAAATATGCAACTAATAGAAGGGTTACTTTTTTGGTAAAAATAAAAATAAAAATTTACAATAAAATTTTTTGTTCATACATGTGTAATTATTTTAATTAATAAATAAATTTGTGCACAATAGAAAAAATTTATAAAAAAGACAAAATAACTAATAATAAAGTTCTAATTAAAATAGATATTAAAAAGTTCAATTAGTATTTCAAATGCATGTTCATCAATAATTCTAAACAAAATAATAAAATTCTTGTCTAACAATAATTGTCATAATAAAATAGTAATTAATATTTATAAAAAAGATGTCAATCTACTTGCATATTTTATATCCATGCTTGACTTGTCCCATATGCTAAATCTACAAATAATACACAACAAAAAATAAGCAACTTATCGTTAAAACTGAAAAATTATAATAAAAATTTCTTTATGATATTAAATACTATAGATATAAAAGCAATAAATAGGTCTAAAAAACTCCTTCTAATGTGGCCAAAGTATAGGACGTTGGGATTCCGTTGAAACAAAAAAGATATATTCAGAGACACAATCAATGCAAAAAATGAAAGCTTAGTTAATGTCATGAGGTCACAGTCCAAAATTTAATCAATTTAGCAACAAATTCCACATCTAGCTACATATATATGTTCATTAAGATCTAACAAACATATACTAAAAAGTCTTCTCATTAATGATTTTATTAAATTTAATTCATCTTAAGTAAAGTTAAACGCCTTGAATTTTAGCTCAAGCATTTTGGATCTACCTTCAAACAAAGGATTCTTTCTTCTGATGGACACACATAATGGCATTGAGACTCATATAGAGTAGTAGTAAAAATAGCACTAACCTGTTGCCAAAAAAAGCAAGCAACTTAGTGACGATGGCTTCCTCTTCAATAGAGATGTTTCCTCTTTTGAGATCAGCTCTCAAATAGTTGATCCATCTCAATCTGCAACTCTTGCCACATCTTAGTAACCATTCATGATGAAGAAGAAGAAGAAGAAGAAGAATAAGAGGCTGATAATGAAAGAAATGAAAAGAATAATAGAGATGGAAGCATGCATATATACCAGCATTCTTAGGCAAAGCCCTCCAAGAACCTTCTCCATTGGCTTGAATGTAGTTGATCAAGATTTGATCCTCCTCTTGTGTCCAGCGGCCTTTCTTGAGTCCCACCTTGTCACAACAGGGAGCCCTTCCTATCTTTCTAGCTATGCCTCCTGCAACTACAATAATAATATAATGAAATTGGAATTATACCAATTCAGGACAAGAAGGATTGCAAAGTGGGAAACAAGTAACAACAAATAGTGTGGTGGCTAAGGTCAAGAGCGTGAAAAAGTTGAAAATGTTGGGTTTGTCAGGTAGCCAAGTTAGAACCTTAAGTTATCTTCCTAAGATTTTGTTGCTTTTCCTGAATAGATCTTTCATTTTCAGCACTTGGTTCAAAATCGTCATCTTCCCTTTCTAAATAAATCCCATGTGTCTCCAAAAATCTATCCATACCCATGGTTGGACGCTTTTTAAGATTTTTTGGTTCATCTTCACTAGCTCCAATTTTCTGGTTCGGCTTACTTTTCATTCTTTTGGAAATTGTGACTTCTTTTTTAGCGCTTTGCTTAGAAGGCATATGAATTACTCTCTTTTGTCCATGACCACCAGCCACCATGGGAGAGATAAAATTCTTTTGAGATGTTGACAGTCTATGTAAAACTCTTATTCAACCTTTAAATATGTACAAGCCAAACAGTATTTGCTCTCTACTTTATAGTGACTCAACCTTTTCATATTTTTTCTACCTCCACCAAAGGTGGTTTTGTCCTCGTCCTCGCATAACCTTTTTTTACCTGCAAAATAAAATTTCACCAAAAACTATTTTATAAATCCGAGAAACTATGAGAAAGAATCCTTCTCTCAAATTAATTAAATATTATTTCAAATAATTATAACTCTACTGCTAGCTCTGTTCCTCACTTGCCATTATTCTAAAGCTCCTCTTTTTTATGTCTCAATCTTATATTATTAAATTATTGATTTGGCATAGTAAAAACTTAATCCTCCTTAATTTGAGAATGACATTAATGTTTTTGATAGATTCAATAATTGCAAGATTTTGTCGCATGACATTGTTCAATTATTGCAAGATTTTATAGCTAGTGAAAGACTTCAATTATCATCATCATAAGTTGATGTCTTGATGAAGGTTATTAGAAATGGAACCCTCAAAAAAACTAAAGAATATAATAGAGGATTAAACAGCTTCATCCACTAATTATTTAAATGGTTGAAGGTCAATACTGATGATTCTTGCTTGGGAAACTTGGGTGCAAAATCTCGTGGCAGATCTGCTTGTCTTTGTTTTTTTTTCGATGAATAAATTGAAGTATGCAAAAAACAGAACTATAAAATATTAATCAATTACAATGAAATTCAAGCAGCAAGCTCAACAAAAATCATTTAACTGCAACTCTAAAATTATAACCAAATCACAACAATAACACCTATAATTAAGTTCACATTCGCTGATTCAGTGCCTATACTCAGACACAATATCAAAAGAAAAATATTGAACAAAGTGCTACTTAATTAATTAACAAAAAACTTACACTGTATCCACTTTGCTATTAATAGATGAATGAATTTTATTAATAATTCAAAGGTAGGCAAACATTACATCAAAAGAACAATATGCATAAAAAAAGTGCAAAAGAATAACATAAACATATAAAAGAAAATAAGTATAAGATAGAAATATCTTACGAGGTCATGCCGCAACAATTTGCTATATATGCACAATTTGCACTTAGTGTTCACCAAAGATGCACAAATATTTTTTATCAATCTCCTTCAAGAGAAAAAAAAATAAACACCTATATTAACAATTAATAATACTTAGTTTCAGCAAAGATTAGTGATAACTGGCTAATTGATACCTGCTGAGACAAGATCTTTCATCGAATCCATCGATTAGAAGGCCACCAATCAGTTTATCAATTGGCTTCTCAACAGAATCAGAGGCCAAATATGAGATTATGAGAATATACCTTAATGCAGCATCTCCTCCAATTCTTCCTCTCACATTATCCTCACTTTCTCCATGCCGAGTAAGTAAAATTGGGCGTGATGTAAGATGTGTATTTACCTGCAACAATACAACAAATCGACAAGAAAGTTACGCTTGATCAAGTAGCATCTGCAAGGTGCAATTATCATTAATCTTCTGATATATATATATAAGATGCATATTATTAATATTACCTTATTTTCAAATTTCAACATCTTCCCTAGGTTCCTCAAGTCATTATATGGTGCAATATGTAAGTGAGTAGGGAGCTTCTTAATCTTAAAAGCATAAAAGACCAGAGAGGTCCCCCTACCGTTCCCCAATTCAAGAGTTCTGGAAATGCACCAACATGAAGCAGATGTTGTATTGATTCTTTGTAAAAGTTTGAGACTAATCAAAATATGGTCCAAGATTATAAAGCACAGCAAATGATCCCCCAAAAATAAAATTTCAGACAAAAAGTTTCGTAATGCATTAGCACTGGAAGTCTTATGCATGAAAAGAAACATAAAAGCTCGAGTTTGAACCACAAACACATTATTAATTAACTTAATCAATTGCCTTGATTGCCTGTGTGTAAGAAGCATTGATAATAATCATATACTTTGAAGGAAACATACCAAGAAAAAGACAATTCGAAATTTCTGTCTTTGTCTCAGAGTACCCTAGGGTAACACTAGTGAAGTAAAACAATGCTTATACTAGAAATTAGGAAGAGCATTAAAACCTAAAAATTTAAGTTAGTATGGGAGCCAACTTTTTTAATTAGTATTAATCAACTTTTAATCCTAAATTTTAAATTTCAATTTTGAATCTTAAATCTTCCAAAAACTAAGATAAATTTACAATAACAAATTAACTTTCTATACTTATTCGGTGAAAAAAGAATCTTAGTGTCAATTATATATATTCACTTTTAAGCCACTAATAAACTTTTAAGCCACTAATTCACTTCTTACATACTTACATTAGCAACTAATGAAATCATTAACTCATGAATACAGAGATAGAGAATATAGCTTCATTTGTCCAAACCATTCAAGATAATAACAAGGTCTCAATAATTGAAAGACTTTCCAATTTGCCAACTTACTAAGTATCTCTCTTAATCACTGTACCTTTAATTTGTATATGAAGTATATAGTATTCGGTAATTGCATATATTCGGTAATTGCTCAGTTAATTAAAGCAGGTGCTAAAATAGAATTGAAAAAGAACGGTAGAATCGTCAATACCTCCAGAAGAATGCCAAAAATGAGAATCTCATCAAATACGTGAGTAGTGATAATCTAATAGTGACTAGCAGTGATGAATACGAGTAGAGGATTGAAGCTCGACGAAAAGACAAGCAGAGGATCGAAGCTCAACGAGAAGAGGAGCAGAGGATCAAAGCACATTCATGAGCAAAGAAGATCGAAACTCATTCGTGAGCAGAGATTGAGATCGAAACTCAATAAAAGAATGCGCTCCATCATCGAATAGATTGAAGAACCAAAGAGGAACGAAACATTTGGAATGGATTGGGGATTTTGTGATTTTGTTAATTGAAATATTTTAGGAATTTTGTTAGGATTGGAGTTTTAGAAACCAAACATTTTGGAATGAATTGGCGTTTTTTTCTTTCTTTTTCTCTGCACGATATAGCTTACTTTTATTTTTTAAAAAATATTAAAATTTTAAGCAACACTTGAAAAGTGAAGTTTAAAATAAATTTAAAGACAACTTTTAAAAAAAGTAATATATTATTTTTATAATAGTTGTGTTTGTATATTTAATATAACAACACTTGATAAGTGTGTTTTAATTTATTAAAGACATCACTTATAGTGTGTTGATTATAAACTTGTTGCTATAATTCTATTTTATTACCACTAGTATAAAAGGTTGCTTATATATATATATTAGACAACATTTTTTAAGTGTTATCTTGAACATATGTTGTAATAACTAAAAAATGTTGTAGTGTGAGATTGAATTTCTAAGATTTTTGATTGTTTGTCAGTAATTTCTCTTTATTTTTCCTTTGATAATGGTAGAAAATGTGCTTTAAATGACACTTGTAGTACGTAAACTCTTCCAGGTTCTGTAGTTTTTCTATTGCTTTCTTGCTCTTCTATTTCTTCTTAAGAGTATTTTCGAAGTAATTTTAATATACTGTTCTCATTTAACATTATTGTTTCTGTTACTGGTGGAATTTTCTTGTATATGCATTAGCCAAATAATACATGATTTTTCTGATTCTATATTATTATGCAACTTTTCCTTAATATTGTTTATTTAGTGTTCTTCAATAGTAAAATATCAAGTTTAATAAAAAACTTTTGTAAAGAGAATAGGTTATAGTAAAAAAAATGGACTAAACTATTGTAATCAGTCTATTTTTTTAAACCCATGTATGAAATTGCGGCGGTTCAAAACCGTCGCATTTTTTAAAAAAAAACCTCACATAGATTTGCGGTAATTTGTTTTAATAGCCATTGACCAAATAGCAGTGGTTTTGAAACCGCCACAAAATCAGTTATCTTATTTGTTGCGGTTGTGCCAGCAGTTCCTTAGAACCGCTAAAAAATCAATTCTCCACCCCTAACCCGCAACGTTTCTAGAAGCGCTGATATGTCGTTTTGCGGCGATTAAAAAGCTACTGCAAATTTTCGTTTCTCTTGTAGTGCCATGACCTTATCTTGACTACGAAAAATTTTGACCCCTAAATTTATTTTGACACCCATGTTTTTCTTAGCCTTTAGGTTCCATGTCTCTTCAACTTGTTTTCTAAAATTTCACACTGATGTCTTTCACTCAATTTAAAAGTGGAATAACAAGTCTTGATGCTCAAAGAATTAAGGTTACTGACTACCTTTCGACTGAAACATTTTTTGTATTTTTTTTTTATTTCAATTTGTCCGTTTCTGCTTCTCGCAGTCGAGGCACCTTCTTGTTGAAACAATCTATTTTTTGTATTAACAGTTAACTAATTTTTGTTACACGTAATATAATGGTTAAAAAATATATTTTTAAATTTTTGTTTTCTACAACAAAGACCAATGTAGATAAAGAATGAGTCTTTATGATTATGAAAGAGTGGACGACGTGAAACGGTGAAAGGAGGTGGTAGCTTGGAAGAAGGATCAACCCGCAATAGGTGGAGATTAGTTTGCTGCTTTATATTATTATCTTATATATTTTATATCTTAATATCTATTATAAAATCTATAAACATAATTAATTAAGTCTATATCATGGGTCTTTATGTCACCACCAAACCATGCGTGTGTGCTTTCTTAATTAATTAACGAGATTAGTTTGCTTTTCTATTGTATATAGTAATCATATTTTGTGCAAATAATTATTCAAATTTAATTTTTACATGCTTTAATTAGTCATATATAATCAATGTTTTTATATCACCCAAATGAATTCACCAAAAATAAATATCACTCAAATGAGATAGACGTGCAATTATATTTTATTTTATACACCCGGCAAATCTTTGTTCGGTGTGAGTATATAATTATATATAGTTTACATACCAACAACAACTAGTTTTCGAAATGAATTTCTTATATGATTCTATCTCAACCAATGGTTAATATCTTTTTCGTTTTACTTTTTCTTTTTTAATTTGTTTTTTGTGGGTTCTCTACGACAATTAGGTATATCAGAACTAGCGCATCACTTATACATTATTGATATATAGCGGAGGTTTCAATTGTATGCCATAATAATTAGTGACATATAAGTCTCACCAAACTCCGACGTGTTATTTTCACTCAATCTTAATATGGCTTAAGACCTAATTGCCTCTCCAATCCTAAGACAGTTTCAGTTTGATTTGAAGCTTGATTCTTTTCATATATATATATATGATAAAATGATATTGCAACTCCTATTTTATAATATCACTTTTCTTAATAAATTTATATAAATATTCAACTCCTATTTTATAAATATTCAGTCTTATCTTTTAATTAGGATTTTAGGTTCCAACGGTAGTCACGCATTATTAACCTTTTTTACACAATTGCATCCTTTCAAGGTGGCAATGGATACAATATGGCAGGGCTCAAACTGTAAGGAAAGAATTGAGTAAAAAACTCTTTTTCGACTCGTATTCTTTTTCAATTTAGATAATTCGTACCTTAATAATTGAAGAATGATAATTCACTTTCTATCTTTTTTTTTATTAGATGTATAAGTTTTTTTTATAAGAATCTCAAACAAAAAATAATAAAAATATTTACATGTGATATTAACTTGTAGGATCTAACTTTTACTTATTTTATATAGATAATAACCATTTGACTGAGACTATTTATCGTCTATATAGTCATCAAAAAAATATTTGTAGCGAGTTGATAATTATTTGATTGGGATATTATTTTGATGATTATGTAAGATCTAAACAGTCACAATCAAATAGTTATCATTCACGTAAGACTAATGAAGACCAAGTCATACAAATTACGTCACATGTAAGTATTTTCCGTCATCTTTTACCCAAACACTACAAAAAAAAAGAGTTTAAAATGGTACTGACATTACGACGATTTTAAAAAACCGCCGTAATATCCGGTTATTATGGCATTTTTGGTTGCTGCCATAATTAACTTTGTGTTTGCTGGCGATTCTGGTGATTATGGCGGTTTTGAACCGCCGTTTTCACACGTATATAAAACAAAAGAATTGCAACCCTAGCCTCATTAAACGAAATATAGTAACGGCGTTCTCGATCTCCCTTCTCTCTCCTTCGTCTCCTCCATGCTCCGACAACGTCGTTCTTCCCACTCGGCTTCTCCTCTCTCCGCCGGTTACGATTTCTCTAAGTACTTCTCCCTCTCCGCCAGTTACTGATTTGTTTCTCTGCAGCTCCCTCTCAAGTTCTCTAGGTACCTCTCCCTCTCCGCCAGTTACTGATTTCTTCGTTTTTGCTCGGGTTATGGTTTCAAAATTATTTTTGTTGCTGATTTTTGGGGGTTTTTGTTTCTCTGCAGCTCCACGATCGGGTCTTGCGTTGAAGCATTCCACTGACGTTGGTGTGGGGGTGATTGACGCCGATCGAGTCTTGTGTTCAACCACTCGACGATCTCAGATCTTGGATTGACGGTAACTTCATTTTCTCTTTCCTTATGTATTTACTTCGATGCATGTGTCAATGGTTCAATTGCTGCCACTCTTATTATTGTTTTGGATTTTGCTAGTTAATTCATCCTGCTATTTCGTGAATTGATAAATGAGTTCAGACTGAATAAGCTTAGTGAAGTAGGGCTCTGTTCTGTAATTCTGTTCATAATATCTATCACTTTAGTTAATCATTTCCGCGGTTAGTAAAGAATTAAGTCACTTTAATCACATGAGCTGATTCCTTGCCTTCTTTTCTTTGGATTTTAATTATAGTACATGTTATTAGTTGTAAGTTATTACCCTGTTAAATTGTTGTAAAACCACTTTGGTTGCTCTATCTGCATTTATAATCATGATTTAGTGTAACCATACTTTTCTTTATTGCACATAAGTGCCTTTTGTTCAAAATCATCCAAGAGATTCTCATCTTAGAAACTGCATCATTGAGAGAATCACACTATTTTGACTGATTCTTAGGCATAATTAGAGGCTTTCTTATTTCGTGTGATAGTAGTCATTAGAATGTGCCCTCATTATTCAAATAATATGAACAACTGTGTAATGTTATTGATGATATCATTATTTGGATTTAATTAGATGTTTTCTTTGCAGTACAGTTTATTTCCGATTCTTAGGAATGATTTCTTCTTTGAATTTACCGGCTGTTGTTGTAGCAGCAGCACGCTTGTGAGACTCAACCTTTATTACACAAATTAAAAGCGTTTAATTAGGTACCTTCATATAATCTTTAATTTACATTGTTTTTTAATTAGTTTAAGATGTATCCAGGGCTAAGGCTATGTATATATGTCAGCAGTAAAGTAATTTTTTTGAAGGTATTCATAGAAAAATTCTAAATTCTATCTTTTTTTTTAATGCAATTAATTACTAAAACATACAGTGTTAAAACTAAAAGCTACCAAGTAATATAAATAGAATAGTAGGAGAGAGCGTATATCCTTTTTGCTAATTATTTGATTATATTCACACATGCACGATTTTAGTGAAGAAAAAAATAAAAAACTAGTTGGTATTGATTTAAATACAATATAAATATAAAAATATTAATCACCTAATATTTCTCTTAAAACTATACTTCATTGTTATTTGTCACATATACTTACAGAAGCTTGGTCTTGCTCCTGCCTTGTGATACCATAACGTTGTGCGAGATTCTCAGAAGTAATTCCCACTGGAAGAAGAAAATCCTGGGCTTGTGCCAAGGTTTCCACCTGTTATTTAAAATGACATGATAAAAAGTTCCAAGATGAATAATGAAAAAAAATGATACAGAAGATTATATGTGAGAACTTCGAAAATTTAATACTACATCATAGATAAATTATATTATTACTTTTGGGTTCCTGTTACGGAGCGTTGTAATGATACTATCTTGAGTCATATACTCCAATCCTACTCCAATGCCTGCATCATATAACAGGAATAAAGTTGAGATCAGATCTAGTCACGGTTAGTTAAGACTTTTAGCATTTTTCAATAGTGTTTTTAATGTTATTGATGATATCATTATACTCTATTCTTGCTTAGTAGATTTGTTTTAACCACACATACTGGTGCGGTAATTTACAACCACACTTACTAACCGGCAAGTGCACCGGTCGTACCAACTAATATCTTACGTGAGTAAGGGTCGATCCCACGAGGATTGATGGATTAAGCAACAATAGTGTTTGATAGGATTAGTTAGACAAACAGAAAAGAGTATTTGAATATTTAATCGTGCAGAAATTAAAATAGTAAAGTAAATAAATTGGGAAGAAAATATGGAGAAAATAGTTAAGGGTTCAGAGTTATCTATTTTTCCTGATTAATTTTTCTTACTAACTATTTTAATCATGTAGGATTTAATTTATGGCAAACTATATGTGACTAGACCCTAATTCCTTAGACCTTCCTAGTCTCCTCTAAAATTCATCAACAGCCAATTCCTTGGTCAATTAATTCCAATTAGAGGGTGATAATCAAATTCCAGTTTATATGCCACAAAAACTCTAATTACCCAAAAATAAAAGGATTATATGTCACATATCCCGTTAAGTCCAAATAATTAAAATTTAGGAGAATATGTTTTCAAGCTGTTGTTCAAGTAAAGAGCTTTTCCAAGTTTTACAAGAACTCAAATAGAAAGAGGGTCATACTTCCGTTCCACCCAAATTCATAAAATAAAGAGCGAAAACAATTCTTAAATATAAATCCATCCATAAATTAAAATAGAAAAAGTAATAAAATCAATCCATACAAATAGATAGAGCTCCTAACCTTAACAGTGGAGGTTTAGTTGCTCATAGAAAAGAGAGAAAATTAGGATTGTCAGTTATGTTCCCCTGATGGGATGAGGTGGAATCTCCCCCCAGGACCTCTCTACCAAGGAAGGAAAGTTTCTCCCTTTTTATAATTAATCCTAATAAATTTAAAATCTAATATCTAAAACTAAAAATTAAAATAATATCTTTTCCTAATTTAAGATTTGAATTTAAATTTGAATTAATTAACAAATCTTCAATTGATGGGTGGAGACCATTTGTTCTGTCCATTCTGCAGCTTCTAATCTGTGTTTTTTGGGCTGAAAATTGAGTCAAAACAGCCCAGAAATCGCCCCCCAGTGTTTTCTGCATTTTTCTGCACGTGGCACATGTGACGCGTCCGCATCGTCCACGCGTTCGCGTCATTTGTGCAGATTCCAGTCCATGCGATCGCGTCAGGCACGCGATCGCGTCATTGCGATTTCCTCCATTCCGCGCGGTCGCGTGAGCCATGCGTCCGCGTCGGTATTCGCTGGTCATCTCCTTGGCTTCTTCTCTTTCTCTGCAGAAACTTCATCAAATCCATCCGAATGCTACCTAAAATAAATAAAATTGCACAAAACTCAAAATAGCATCCATAGTGGCTAAAATATAATTAATTCTTAATTAAACTCAACAAATTAGATGCAAATTCACTAGGAAAAGATAGACAAGATGCTCACGCATCACAACACCAAACTTAAACTGTTGCTTTTCCTCAAGCAACCAACACTAATATAAGCTTAGGATGTGAATATGCATGAGAATGAGAGTTCGATTAAGCTCATGTCTCTTCTTATAGTGGGGTTTACAACTGCAATCCTGAACAGTTTTGGCATCTCACTTTATCCTTTGAAGTTTAGAATGATTGGCATCCATAGGAACTCAGAATTCAGATAGTGTTATTGATTCTCCTAGTTCGGTATGTTGATTCTTGAACACAGCTACTTTATGAGTCTTGGCTGTGACCCTATGATAAACCCATATTTCATGAGTTCTTTTGTGCTTAATTAGAGTGATTTATATAATCCTTCACCTACTTATTCACATTAATTGCATGGTTTTACTTTCCCTTCCTTATTATGTGATGTAAATGAAAAACATGTTTTCTAAGCTTTAAAATTAATTAATTTAATTACCTTTATTTCCATTCGATGCCGTGATTAGTGTGTTGAGTAGTTTCAGATTTTCTAAGGCAGAATGACTTAAAGGATGAAAAAGGAAACATACTAAAATGGAAGGAGGAAGCAAAACGAAGCTTTAAGGAAACTGGTATCCACGCGATCGCATGGATGACGCGATCGCGTGCCAAGCACGAATCAGAAGCGACGCGGCCGCATGACTGACGCTACCGCGTGGCAAGGAAAAGCTCCGAATGACGCGACCGCGTGACCCACGCGGACGCGTGACAGAGGCCACGCACCAGAAATTACAGAATACGCCCCCAGCGAATTCTGAAGCCCTTTTTGGCCTAAATCCAAGTACAGACAGCATAGACCAGATGTTATAAAGTGGAGGAATGCACCTATTCAAAAGAGAGCTCGCCAATTTCTAGTTTTCATGATTTAGATTTAGTTTAGAGAGAGATTCTCTCTCTCTCTTAGGATTTAGGACTTCTTCTTGTTTTGGGAGTAACTCTGGATCCAGGTTTTAATGTTCTTTTATTTTAGTTTTACTTTTATTTTTTTATTCCAACATTTGAATTGATTATTATAATTTGATTTATGAATTATTCCATGTTACAAATCTCTATTTGAATTAATGATATTTGAGGTATTTTCAGTTTATGATTGTTCTCTTTGATTTAAGTTACCATTGCTTCCCATCTAAGGACACTTTTATTATTCCAGCAATTTACTTTTTTCCTTTTTGGTCTTGGTTAAGAATTCAGTAACTCAACAGTTATTAAACTCAACGTAATTGATAATCGTTATCTTACTAATTGAGCTGAACCTAAGTAATCCCAACCTTTTCTTAGGAAATAAATAGGATTCAAAGGTCAATTCAATTAGTCCCTTGACTTTCCTTGCCCTGGTATAGGTTGACCAAGTGGAATTAAGATACAACTTTCATTATTGTTGAGAGGGATAGCTAAGTTGGACTTCTAATTTCCCTTATCTTGCCAAAAGTTATTTTACAGTTATTATTTATTTTTAATTGCCATTTAATTCACTCGTCATTTAAATTACTTGCTTCTCACTTTCTAAACCCCGATTACAACCTTTATAAGCAATAATAAGAACATACTTCCTCGCAGTTCCTTGAGAAGACGACCCGAGGTTTGAATACTCGGTTAACAATTTTTAAGGGGTTTGTTACTTGTGACAACCAAAACGTTTGTACGAAGGGATTTTTGTCGGTTTAGAGACTATATCTACAACACGACTATTTTTATGACATTCTTTACTGACAGAAATCCTGACGTCAAAATGGCGCCGTTGCCGGAGAACTGCTAACGTGTGCCTTATTATTGGTTATTGTAAATATTTTTCTTTTGCTTGTTTATTTATTTTTGTTTTTTTCCTTTTTATCTTTATTTGCTACTATGAACTCTCACCCCCCTCGCTTTGAGTTTGGTTCTAATATTGTTAAAGGAAATAGAAGTTACAGCAGGAATGTGCATCAAGGTCAGACCAATCAAGGATGGATGGAGCCAAGAGGATCTAATCAACCCTTTAGGCAGTAACACCCTCCGAGATATCCTGGACAAAGACCATTCTACAATGCATACCCAGCTGAAAGATATGGTGGACAACCTTGTAACTACCAACAAGTCCCACCCCGTGCATATGAACCATCCTTTCAACATAACCTCGAACCACTGCACTCACAAGCTTCTCTTCACCATTCGCCATCATATGATCCTTCCTTACCCCAATACCAATCCAATCGTTCCCAATCATCACCACTTTCCTTTGTATCATGTCCAAGTCTGGCAAACCGCGAAGCAGAGGATCGCCTAAAAGAAACAGTAATTAAATTTCAAACAACCATTCAACAACTGGAGCAAGCACTAATTCAATGGGCCACTAGACGCTCAAATATACAAGGATCAACCACAGCTCCATGTGGACAGCCCGATGAAGAGCGTAGCATGAAAGAAATACTAGAGACTCCAGTGGACAAGACAGAGAATGAATTCATACTAGAACAAGTGGAAGAAGCTGTCATTGTTTGAGAAGAAGAGTTGGTTGAAGATCTAGGAGATGCTGAACTTCCTTGGGAATCCAGAATTAAGGAAAACTCCGTCCGAGATGCTACAGTTGATGCTAAGGAGGATACCGTACAATCTCCAAGGCAAGTCGTTTACGAAGAATCAGACGGAATAATCCAAGAAGCAAATTTCCTTGATGATGATAGTCACAAGTCTAGTTCTCCTAGTGATGAACTTGCATCCGCAAGTGGATTCTCTGAGATCGAAGAATCTTCCCCAAGTGAATATGAAGATGATGCGGAGGTAGATTTCTCTCAACCTCCAATCTATGACTCGAGTGATGAGGAAGACATAGAAGACTTTGACCAGGATACAGATACAATTGAAGATCTTTGCAAGGAAGTGGAAGAATTCACAGAAGAGCACAAGGAAACGGAACTTGCAGAACCACCAAAAACACCAATTCCAAGGCCATTACCACCTAATACAAGCTTCAAGTGGGTACAATCCTTAACTTATAGCTTTACTTATTCACTTGAATATGGTGTGCTTGAAATAGATGGCCAACTTAGAGCTCTCTGCGGCTTTAAGAGTAAGAGGGAATTGTCTCGTACTCAGAACTGGTGCACCAGGTTCAATAAGGTTCCACGCTTCACCTCGAAGTACACGGATTGATATCATGCTCAATTGCATGGATCACGGAGAACATTTGGTCACCACGGTGAGATTCTACTTTTTAACCCGCCCGAATGAAAACTTGCAAATCAAAACGGAGGCGGATCTAAAAACACAGCTTGGAATCATGGATTATATTCTGACATTCGTCATCCCGGGAGGCTGATTATCTGTTTGAAGCTGCTCAGAAGCTTTACGTGCCTAGTTTGGGACCC
Source organism: Arachis ipaensis (assembly GCF_059453495.1). Lineage (NCBI taxonomy): Eukaryota > Viridiplantae > Streptophyta > Magnoliopsida > Fabales > Fabaceae > Arachis > Arachis ipaensis. The sequence continues at coordinate 85,171,889 of NC_142444.1, forward strand.
CGGAGGCTATTGGCATTCCGAGCACTGGTGAAAATTTTTGGACGAATTTAAACATAAGCCACCATAACAGGATACTCTTCCAATGTCCAACTTAAGGACTTTAACTAAAAGTGCTAGGTGGGAGACAACCCACCATGGTATGGTCGCTTCTTTTTCAATTTATTTCCTGTTAATTGCTTTCATTTTTTCTTTTTCATTTTAATTTATTAAACCTGGAATCATGCATAAGCATTCATGATAGTCATTGCATTCTGCATTTTTCATGCATGTAAAAAAAAAAATGGGTTGCACGACGCGACCGCATGCCCCGTGCGATCGCGTCATATCGCGAAAAACACCACCCATGCGACCGCGTGACCCACGCGGCCGCGTGATATATATATCGGCGTAAGGATCCAACGAACAGAAAGTTAGGCTGGAATCGTGCGGCCCCTGTGCGTTTCGCACAAATTGGCCCACGCGATCGCATGCCCCATGCGACCGTGTCACTTGCACAATACCAATCCCACGCGACCGCGTGAGCGACGCGATCGCGTCACATGGATTGAACATCACCCCAAAAGGAGACAGAGAGTTGCGCTAAAACGGCGCTGGAGTCGTGCGTTTAGCACAAATTCCAGCGACGCGATCGCGCGACCCACGCGATCGCGTCACCCTTCTTTCCCCCCTCTCATGCGATCGCGCATCCCACGTGATCGCGTCACTCCCATTTTCGCCCCAACCACGCGATCGCGTCACCCTTCTTTCCCCCCTCTCATGCGATCGTGCACCCCACGCAATCGCGTCACTCCCATTTTCGCCCCAACCACGCGACCGCGTGCCCCACGCGGCCGCGTGGATTCGAAAATATAACCCCCCCAGCCCGCGAACCCTATCAGTCGCGAGCCCCCCTCCACCCCCAACCCTCTTCTCCCTCTCTACTCCCTCTCCCTCCAACCACCACCCAGCACCACCCAGCCGCCACCGCCGGCCACCCAGACGCCGCCACCACCTCGTACGCCGCTGCCCGAACCCCCTCCCCTCCCTTCTTCTCCTTTCCTCCTCTCTCCTCCCCTCTCCACCACTGCCTCCACGACCACCGCCCCCCCACCGCCGGCCATGCAACTGCGCCCCCTCTCTCTCCGCCACCCAACCACACCCCCCTTCTTCTATCACCAACCCAAAACCCTCGCTGCCACTGCCCCATCAGCAGCCACCGCGACGCCGTGCACCACCACCGCGCCGGACGCCGCTGCAGCCACCTTCTTCCCTGTTCCACCCCTTTCGCTCACCAGGTTCCGCAACCCGCAACCCTTTTTATCCGTTCATCACTTTTCTGTATTTTTTATTCCGTTTATGTTCATGATTAGGATAGCTAGACTTGCATGTTGTAGTGGATTTTTTAGGTTGTTAGGTAGCTTAGGCTGTGGTTAGTGGATCTAGGTCTGTTTACTTGCACTGTTCTTACTTCTGTTTTATCCTATGTGCAAATCTGTTGCTGCTATAATCATGATTCATATGCTGCTTTCTTGTATGTTGCTGCTGTTTACATTGAGTTTTTATGTTTATTTTATATCTATGTAAAATGCAACTTGATTTTTTTTAATTCATATGAACTGATATGATTGCTGTTTATTTTCTGGGACAATCCAATTTTAGCCGGAATGCTGCCCAAATTTTTTTTTAAAATTATTTTCATTCATGTTTTGGTTTGGCATTTCTGAAATCTGTTTTACTCTGCTTTACCCAAACCATTACATGAATGCTATGGCAGACTTTCTTATCCTCTTTGATTTCCTGGTTCATAACCTGCATTTGTGATTCACTGATTCCAATTTCTGATTTCTTTATTTCTATTCGAATCAGCATCACCCTGTTTTCTTTATTCGATTATGAGTACTTCTATTCTTACCTGTGAATCCTTGTTATATGGAATTTTTCTATGCCACTTACTTTCCTAACTCACTAATTTTAATTCATTAATTTCTTTTTGCCATACTAACCCTCTTGATCTCTTTTCTGATTACTTTTACTTCCTCTAACTTTCTCACTATGGCATATTGATTTTTTTTCCATTTAACATAAATTCAATCACATTTCAATTACTCATTTTCCTTTTCTATTTCTCCCTTACCGCTTTGAGTTTCCTTTGTTTAAATTGCCTATTTGCTTTCCTATTTTATCCAATTCCTAGTTTTCTGTTTTTCAGGATGTCTGCCTCACAGAGGAAAGGTAAAGGCAAGCGCAAGAGAGTAGATTCCTCCCAGTCCATCATTGCTCTAATGCACGATTCATCATGGCGGGAGAAGAACTTCACACAGCAGGAGAAAGCTAACCAGCTGCTTCCTGCAAATGATCCTATAAAATTTGCAAACCGGTACTGTAAACTGAAGTACCCGGCTTTTGCGAACTCCAAAAATCTATACCTGGAACGTACCTTGAAGATTCCAGAGGCCCTCCAGTAGTACACTACTGAGCAAATCAAGCAACGGGGCTGGTTCTTTCTAGAGAGACCACTGACAGAGGTCAATGCATCTTGGGTACGGGAATTCTATTGCAACTACTACCTTACTACCCTAGATGCAGTGAACTTAAGGGGAAAGCAAATTCTGGTCATTGAGGAGGCCATAGAGACTATTCTCCAGCTCCCAGCCAAGTCCGATCAGTCAGATGGTTTTGCACAGGCTGAGGAGGACATGGGCCAGATGCGGTTTGATTGGGATGCTGTGAAGGCACGGATAGCTCTCGACCCTGCTGTTCCTTGGGAGATGGGTCAGAACACCACTATGCCTAGAGGGATCAAGAGAGTGTACTTGAATGATGAAGCTCGGCTATGGCATCAGATCTTGAGTAATTTTGTGATGCCGAGTACTCACGAGACGGAGATCCCGGCTACCATGATCACCCTCCTTTGGTGTGTGCTGGAGGGTAAGGACCTTTATCTGTCACGTTTCATTCGGCACTATATGGCCAGGGTCCACGTCCGCGGCACCCTCCCTTTTCCGTATCTGATTACACAGCTAGGCCGTCGAGCTAACGTGCCATGGGAGGATGCCGATGAGAGACCACCAGCAGCGGACTACAGGAAGATCATTCCTCACAGCAGGAACTTCCTTGCTTTGGGCTATAGACCACCACCTGTCACTGCTACTGATGAGACATCCCCTCCGTCTGCTGGACCCTCTTCATCCACAGCTGCCCCAGCTGCCCCTGCTGCCACCACTGCACCTCCACCCGCCTTTGAGCTAGTTTATCGCCTTGTGCACCGTCTATTCCGCCATCTTGATCAGATGGAGCGCCGTAACAGGCGCCGGTATGAGAGATTGGAGCACCGCAGCAGGTGACGCTATTCCCATCTGAAGCTGATGATCAGACAGGGCGCCGACATCCCTCCGAGCCCGACACACCATCGGAGCCATCAGAGAAGGAGGAGGATGAGCACAAGGAGGAGCCTCATTCCCAGGCGGAGACTCATCAGCAGGCAGGCACAGAGCACGCCACACCACAGCAGGAGGCCCCACATCAGCTTGAGGCTGCAGATCCGGCGATCCCGCTCCAGTCAGTCCCTCCTCTACAGCAGCCAGACTCTCAGCCCACCACCGCCACAGAGACCCCAGCTACCATCCCTCCCAGTGATGACACTCCCTCACACCCGGCTTGATTGAGCATCGAGGACGATGCTTCAGTTTAAGTGTGGGGAGGTCGCCATCTCTGGCATTTATTTTGGTAAACTACTACATACTTTTTCTTTTATTTTGGATATTTTTCTGTATTTTTTTCTCTTTTTCTTTTACTATTATTTTCTGAGTACTTATACATTGCTACTTGTGTATTTTACTCTATTTTCTGCATTTTGAATTTTTTGTTCACATTTTAGTTATTTAGTTTAGTTTGCAATTTTGATTTATTAGTGGATCAATTAGTATAGTTTACCCTTTTTACATAAGATAGCTTAATTATAGCTTAGTTTAAATTGACAAATATAAAAAGAGTAAGCTAGGAACTTGAACATAATAGATTTAGATCCATAAAACCTTGTATATATAGCATTACATGATGTAGTTAAACTGACAACATTTCATCAAGAAAAAACATTAAAACTTCAAAGGCTACCCTAAATTACTTTTTAAGAGAATAATGAGAATTTTTAACTAAACCTGCATGACATACATAAGTGATAAATGATTTTTCAGCTAGAGAACACATAGCCTGTGAGTTTTGAGCTTAACTGTATGGTTACATTCAAACCATAATTTTTATTCCTGTGTGTTCCGACCTTCTTTCTTATTCTGGTGTTCTTTACTTTGTTTTAGTCTATATGTCCGATTATAGAATATAGGTACATCTCAAAATAATGATTGAGGCCATCATTTGATTTTAGCTCACTTACCCCAAATTATCCTACCTTTTACATCACCCTTGTTAGCCCCCTTGAGCCTTTTAAAACCCCTTTATTCTATTTAGCCAAATTACTAGCCTTAAGCAGAAAAACAAAAGAAATTCCCAAGTGAATCCTTGGTTAGCTTAAGATAGAAAATCTTTAATAGAGTTAAATGTGGGAAACCTTTTGGGAACATGGATGATAGAAACAAAAGGTAGAAAAGTTAAAAGGAATAAAATAAATTTGGGAAGCATGTTCATGAAAAAATCAAAGTGCTTAAATTACCATGTGTATTCAAAAAAAAAAGTTAAAGTTAGTTTTCAAGCATGTAAATAAGGGGATACAAAAAAGAACTCCCCAATGCAAATTAAAAAGCAATGCACATGGCATAAAAACAAGAATTGAAACATGAGCATGTGACATCAAAAGTGAGAAAATAGGAAAAATAGGTAAAGAAGCATTGTTTTACTAAGTATGTATGTTAGGTGAGATCTTAATCTAATTAAGGATTCACTTATTAGCTCACTTAACCTTATACATATATCCTTACCCTTTGCCTTGACCCCATTACAACCTTAATTAAAGACCTCATGAGTTTTGGTATGACTATGTTCTATAATTGTTGATTGGTTAGACGAAAAACAAAGTTATAGAAAAGAAGAATGAAAAAGAAGAATAGAGTGATTAACCCAATAAATACTGAGTGATTAGAGAGAAAACATAAAATCCAGTGAGGGTTCCAAAGCTCATTAACATTTATCTCTGATTGTCTTGCAAGTTTTTTCGCGTCTCATTTGCGTTATTATTTGAGGGTTAGCTATATATGTATATACATCTCCTTGAGAATGTGAAATAATTTGACTACATGTAGGCTTTATATATGAGTGGATGAATTAGAATTGCATGACTCATTAGGTAGATGCATTTAGCATAGGTTGCATTTCATAACATTCCATCACTTTAAACCTTAATTATTTACCTTGGATTTAACATGAGGACATGCTAGTGTTTAAGTATGGGGAGGTTGATAAACCCATATTTCATGAGTTCTTTTGTGCTTAATTAGAGTGATTTATACAATCCTTCACCTACTTATTCACATTAATTGCATGGTTTTACTTTTCCTTCCTTATTATGTGATGTAAATGAAAAACATGTTTTCTAAGCTTTAAAATTAATTAATTTAATTACCTTTATTTCCATTCGATGCCGTGATTAGTGTGTTGAGTAGTTTCAGATTTTCTAAGGCAGAATGACTTAAAGGATGAAAAAGGAAACATACTAAAATGGAAGGAGGAAGCAAAACGGAGCTTTAAGGAAACTGGTATCCACGCGATCGCATGGATGACGCGATCGCGTGCCAAGCACGAATCAGAAGCGATGCGGCCGCATGACTGACGCGACCGCGTGCCTTAAGCAGAACACACATGACACGGTCGAATGACTGACGCGACCGCGTGGCAAGGAAAAGCTCCGAATGACGCAACCGCATGACCCACGCGGACACGTGACAGAGGCCACGCACCAGAAATTACAGAATACGCCCTCAGCGAATTCTGAAGCCCTTTTTGGCCCAGATCCAAGTACAGACAGCATAGACCAGAGGTTATAAAGTGGAGAAATGCACCCATTCAAAAGAGAGCTCGCCAATTTCTAGTTTTCATGATTTAGATTTAGTTTAGAGAGAGATTCTCTCTCTCTCTTAGGATTTAGGACTTCTTCTTGTTTTGGGAGTAACTCTGGATCCAGGTTTTAATGTTCTTTTATTTTAGTTTTACTTTTATTTATTTATTCCAACATTTGAATTGATTATTATAATTTGATTTATGAATTATTCCATGTTACAAATCTCTATTTGAATTAATGATATTTGAGGTATTTTCAGTTTATGATTGTTCTCTTTGATTTAAGTTACCATTGCTTCCCATCTAAGGACACTTTTATTATTCCAGCAATTTACCTTTTTCCCTTTTGGTCTTGGTTAAGAATTCAGTAACTCAACAGTTATTAAACTCAACGTAATTGATAATCGTTATTTTACTAATTGAGCTGAACCTAAGTAATCCCAACCTTTTCTTAGGAAATAAATAGGATTCAAAGGTCAATTCAATTAGTCCCTTGACTTTCCTTGCCCTGGTACAGGTTGACCAAGTGGAATTAAGATACAACTTTCATTATTGTTGAGAGGGATAGCTAAGTTGGACTTCTAATTTCCCTTATCTTGCCAAAAGTTGTTTTACAGTTATTATTTATTTTTGATTGCCATTTAATTCACTCGTCATTTAAATTACTTGCTTCTCACTTTCTAAACCCCGATTACAACCTTTATAACCAATAATAAGAACATACTTCCTCACAGTTCCTTGAGAAGATGACCCGAAGTTTGAATACTCGGTTAACAATTTTTAAGGGGTTTGTTACTTGTGACAACCAAAACGTTTGTACGAAGGGATTTTTGTCGGTTTAGAGACTATATCTACAACACGACTGTTTTTATGACATTCTTTACTGGCAGAAATCCTGACGTCACCCTAAGCACTTTGTTTTCCAGTATTACCACCGGATACATAAATGCCACAGACACATAACTGGGTGAACCTTTTTAGATTGTGACTCAGCTTTGCTAGAGTCCCCAGTTAGAGGTGCCCAGAGTTCTTAAGCACACTCTTTTTGCTTTGGATCACGACTTTAACCGCTCAGTCTCAAGCTTTTCACTTGACACCTTCACGCCACAAGCACATGGTTAGGGACAGCTTGATTTAGCCGGTTAGGCCAGGATTTTATTCCTTTGGGCCCTCCTATCCATTAATGCTCAAAGTCTTGGATCCTTTTTTTCCCCTTTGCCTTTTAGTTTAAAGGGTTATTGGCTTTTTCTACTTGCCTTTTTTTTTTGTTTTTTTTTTTTCGCAAGCTTTGTGTTTTTCACTGCTTTTTCTTGCTTCAAGAATCAATTTTATGATTTTTCAGATTATCAATAACATTTTTCTTTTTCATCATTCTTTCAAGAGCCAACAATTTTAACATTCATAAACTTCACTATCAAAAAAATATGCACTATTCATGTCATGCATTCAGAATCACAGAAAATACCACCACATTTAAGTAAATAAGACTATTATTCAATATAGACCCACTCTCTCATGCAATATATCACTCCTATATTTTTTTTTTATTATTTAAGCTCAGTGAGTAATACATAAGACATCTTTTCAGAATTAAAGCAATAGGAAAACTAAACTAATCCTAGGATTCTAACTAATAAAGGATCATGCAACAAACAAAGCAAAATAACAGAAAACCGGAACATAACATAGAAAAAGAGGGGAGGAATAAAAAATGAAAGGAACTCAACCACCTTAATTATCCTAGCGGTCACTTTATTCTTCAGGTTGTGCTCCTTCGCGAAGATGATTCACCTCCTTTTTGTACTAGAAAACCTATAAGCGCAGCGTCAACACCAAACTTAAAGGTTTGCTTGTCCTCAAGAAAATAAGAACTGAAAATAGAAGAGACAAATATTAAAATGAAAGAAAAAAAATAAAAGGATAAGAAAATAAGAGAGAATTAGGATTGGGAGAGAGAGAGAAAGAAAACTGGGCGGCGCAAGCGACGCGTTCGCATGCAGCACGCGATCGCGTACGTCGCGCATTCTTCATAATGATGCGATAGCGTCAGGCACGCGTTCGCGTGGATGGCCATTTATGCAATTGATGCGGACGCGTCGGGCACGCGTCCGCGTGACCAAATTTGTGCTTTTAGCACACTTCTTGCCTCAAGCTGGCACAACTCTCTGCCCAAACGCTCTTTTACGTCGAATTTGCAGGTCACGCGATCGCGTCGGTGACGCGACCGCGTGAATGACGAAAATCACAAACGACGCGAACGCGTGGGGCACGCGTCCGCGTGGGATTGTTTGTGCAAAAGACTTCATTCTGGCACCACTCCCGCGCAACTCTCTGTAACTTTTTATTTTCTTGCACCCCTAGATGACGCGTACGCGTCAGCGACGCTTTCGCGTCGGGTGCTTTTTTTTTTTTTTTTAGCCTGAGGTGTTCGGTTCCTGTGATAAAATAGCTGCATGATCAGAAAATTAGTAAGAATTTAATAAAAATCAACTAAGTAAAAACTACTACTACGAAAAACAACTAAGAATGAAAAAGAATGATCATACCACGGTGGGTTGTCTCCCACCAAGCACTTTTAGTTAAAGTCCTTAAGTTGGACATGTGGTGAGCTCCTTGTCATGGTGGCTTGTGCTTGTACTGATCCAGGAATCTCCACCAATGTTTGTAATTCCAATGGCTACCGGGATCCCAAACGAGGCGCATCACGCCTTTGAGCAAGTGGAAACAAGTGACAGGGCCCCAAGAGTGTTGATTGTGGGAATGAATTCCAGGGTCCCAAACCTTGCTTTTACACCCGTCTTCTTGTGTATCACCATTGTTTCCACCGGGTGGCAAGCAATCTGCATTCTCACAGAGACATCCAAACAACCTTCTAGACCCATTCAAATTAGCTCTACACTAATTCTTGCACTTCAATTCGGAGCATGCAACCATGTTGAACCTTGCTTGACAACTCTTACCACTAACCATCTTCCTCTTACTCTTAATACCACAGAGAGCTCTAAGTTGACCATCCGTCTCCAGTAGCCCATATTCAAGTGGGAAAGTAAGGATTAAAGATAGAAATTTTACCCACTTGAATGTTGTATTAGATGGTGATGGCTTTGGGAGAGGTCTTGCAAGCTCCACTCCCTTGTGTTCTTCTTTGAATTCTTCCACTTCTTTGCAAGCTTCCTCAATTTCAACCTCTTCCTCTTGGTGGCTTTCTTTTTCGACTGACTCTTCATTGACCTTGATCTCAGAGCCAGCTACTTTACCACTTCTCAGTTGAATAGCCTTGCAGTCTTCTCTTGGGTTAACCACTGTATCACTTGGAAATGTACTTGCAGACTTCTCAGGTAATTGCGTGCTCATTTGGCCCATTTGCACTTCCAAGTTTCTAATGGAGGCTCTGGTTTCCTGCATAAAACTCATCATCATCTCCCAAATAGAATCTTCTTGGGATTTAGAGTTTGCCTGCTGAGTTGATTGAAACTGGTGGTTATTAAAATTATTCTGTTGAGAACCATCTTGAGAATTATGATTAAAATCTTGTGGCCTCTGAGGTTGCTCTCTCCACCCAAAATTTGGGTGATTTCTCCACCCCTGATTGTAAGTCTTAGAATAGGGATCATTGTTGGAGTTTCTAGGAGCACTCCCCATGTAATTGACTTCTTGAAAAAGATTTTGGGTGTTGATAGCTGGGACTTGCATGCTACCCATCTGTTGAGTAAGTAGATTTAATTGCTGAGTCATAAGCTTGTTTTGGGCAAGAGTGGCATTAAAAATTTCTACTTCCATAACACCCTTCTTCTAAAGAGCTTCAATATCTGAAGGTGGCTCTTGATATGGGTAGAAATATGATGGTTCTTGGTAGTTGGGACATGGAGCATTGAAGTTTCTTTGGTTTTGACTTTGCCAACCAAAATTTGAGTCGTTCCTCCATCCACCATAATATGGATCACTACTTGGGTGTGAGTAGTAACCCATGTGATCTCTCTCCATTATTTTTCCTTAGCACAATACACCAGACAGAATTAAACGCACCATGTCGTAAACAGGAAAGTAAAGAAGAAAGAACAAAATTCTAAAAATTAAAATAAAAAAAATTAAAATAAAACTAACTAGGAAACACCAAACTTAATTTCAGAAATAAAAAAATTACTAGTATTAAATTATTATTAAATTTTTTTTAATTGAAAATTAAAGACAAAATTAAAACAAAACTAATAAAAAATATTTATGGAAAAAAAATGAAAATAAAAATAAAATGAAAATAAAATAAAAAAAGGATAAAATAAAAATTAAAAACGGACAAAACAAAAAAACAAAACAAAAAATAAAAAAAAATAAAAATAAAAATAGAACGAAACAATAAGGGGAAAACAGAAAAAAACAAGGAAAATTAAAGTTTTTTATTTTTTTTTAATTTTTTTTATAATAAAAGAAAAAAAATTAAAGAGAATGAAACAGGGGGATTGCTTAACGCGAAAGAAAGGAATTTTTTTTTTTCGAAAAATAATAAAACAGTTTTTTTTAATAAAATTAAAATTTAAATACCTAATCTAAACAATCAAACAACTAATAGTTGTTAATCACAGTCAATCCCCGGTAACGGCGCCAAAAATTTGGTGCGGTAATTTACAACCACACTTACTAACCGGCAAGTGCACCGGGTCGTACCAAGTAATACCTTACGTGAGTAAGGGTCAATCCCACGAGAATTGATGGATTAAGCAACAATAGTGTTTGATAGGATTAGTTAGACAAACAGAAAAGAGTATTTGAATATTCAATCGTGCAAAAATTAAAATAGTAAAGTAAATAAATTGGGAAGAAAATATGGAGAAAATAGTTAAGGGTTCAGAGTTATCTATTTTTCCTGATTAATTTTTCTTACTAACTATTTTAATCATGTAGGATTTAATTTATGGCAAACTATATGTGACTAGACCCTAATTTCTTAGACCTTCCTAGTCTCCTCTAAAATTCATCAACAGCCAATTCCTTGGTCAATTAATTTCAATTAGAGGGTGATAATCAAATTCCAGTTTATATGCCACAAAAACTCTAATTACCCAAAAATAAAAGGATTATATGTCACATATCCCGTTAAGTCCAAATAATTAAAATTTAGGAGAATATGTTTTCAAACTGTTGTTCAAGTAAAGAGCTTTTCCAAGTTTTACAAGAACTCAAATAGAAAGAGGGTCATACTTCCGTTCCACCCAAATTCATAAAATAAAGAGCGAAAACAATTCTTAAATATAAATCCATCCATAAATTAAAATAGAAAAAGTAATAAAATCAATCCATACAAATAGACAGAGCTCCTAACCTTAACAGTGGAGGTTTAGTTGCTCATAGAAAAGAGAGAAAATTAGGATTGTCAGTTATGTTCCCCTGATGGGATGAGGTGGAATCTCCCCCAGGACCTCTCTACCAAGGAAGGAAAGTTTCTCCCTTTTTATAACTAATCCTAATAAATTTAAAATCTAATATCTAAAACTAAAAATTAAAATAATATCTTTTCCTAATTTAATATTTGAATTTAAATTTGAATTAATTAACAGATCTTCAGTTGATGGGCGGGGACCACTTGTTTTGTCCATTCTGCAGCTTCTAATCTGTGTTTTCTGGGCTGAAAATTGAGTCAAAACAGCCCAGAAATCGCCCCCCAGCGTTTTCTGCATTTTTCTGCACGTGGCACATGTGACGCGTCCGCATCGTCCACGCGTTCGTGTTATTTGTGCAGATTCCAGTCCATGCGATCGCGTCAGGCACGTGATCGCGTCATTGCGATTTCCTCCATTCCACGCGGTCGCGTGAGCCATGCGTCCGCGTCGGTATTCGCTGGTCATCTCCTTGACTTTTTCTCTTTCTCTGCAGAAACTTCATCAAATCCATCCGAATGCTACCTAAAATAAATAAAATTGCACAAAACTCAAAATAGCATCCATAGTGGCTAAAATATAATTAATTCTTAATTAAACTCAACAAATTAGATGCAAATTCAATAAGAAAAAATAGACAAGATGCTCACACATCACATACTTTCTTAAATCATTGATTCATCCCTTCATAATTTAAATTTGCATCTTTTTTTATTTCTTTGCCATAGATTTGAATCTAATCCAGACTGATAAATAGTACCTCTCATTTCAAATAACTAGAAATGAGACAAGACACTAATATTTCAGTTCCCATATATAAATAAGGAGCAAGAAAGGGATAAATAACAAGCAAAAAATGTGACATGAAAAATAATAAGCAAGGAAGGGATAAATAACAAGACCACTTCTTATCTGAACTGGTTCTGTTATGTTAATTCAAGTATCTAGTGTTCTAGCTTGTTTAAATTTGCATTTGTATCAGTTTCTGATTTAGACAAGTTTGGGTTCGTTCTTTAAAGAAGTGAATCTCATTCAGGTTAGTGAAAATTAGTGAAGTATTTAAAATTTGAATTCTATATTTTGTTCCTACTTCTTTTCTTCCAGTTAGATTAGATTAGATGCTCTTCCAGTTTGAAATTTGAATCCTATGTTTTGGATCTATATTTCTGTGAGAAGGAAAGACAACAAAATTTGCTCAACTTGTGTGAAAAAATAAAAGAAAAAAATGTGTTACATGGTCTTAACTCGCGTTTTGCTTTTGTTTTTTCTTGTTTGCTGGTTCAATTTTTAAGGCACAGTTTCTGGATTAAAATAGTTCTCAAAGCACTCCATTTTATTCTTTATTCACATATTAGGCCTCTTTTTAAATGTTCTCAATGACCAGTCAGATTTTTAGTATCTTCTATTCCTTATTCACATGTTAGGCCTCTTTTTAATTCACATAGCTTATTTTTGCTGACTCCTTTTTATATTTTAACTTTCAGTTTCAATTTTACATGCCTAAATAAGTATACATAGAGTTAAGTATAAAAAGCAGAAGCTAAGAGCCTTCTTTTAAAGCTTTTTATTCAATGAAATGTGGGATAGGTTACATCATATAATATTTTTTCGGTTTTTACTTACCTAATTAGATTAGAGGAAGGAAAAACTAGACAAAATTATCCTATAAAATTTGAAATTAGTCAAATATTTCTCCACCTCTGATGATGATCACATCAATCTAACTCCTTAATGCATGAAACTGAATGTGATCATGAAAAATTACTTCAAATAAATTAGTTTTATTTCAGACATTGACTAATGTTTGATTATTTAGATAACTAGCTAACTTGCTTTAACTAACATAAATTTGTTAGTGATAATTTTTCATGTAAAACAGGTGATTTTCTTCAATTCTTGCAGCTAGCTACTTTACTTTGAAAGCTTCAAGTTTTAATATTTGCTGGGAAAGAAAAAAGAAGGAAAATTATCATTTGAAAGAGGTAATTATAATTTTTTTATATTTTTCTTTAGAATACTATTTAAGTTTTTAATATCTAATTTTTGTATACAAGAATAAATTTCTTGCCTTTATATATATATATATATAATGAATAGATTTTTTAAAATCTCTATTTATACTCATTTGTCTATTTTAGATGAATACGAAGCTAGTACACGCCTTCATTTATTAGTGAAGGATGTGCATAATTTGCCAGAAGGTTTGCGCATAGTTGTCAATTTTGATAAACATCATGCAGTAATAGGAGAAGCAGCTAGACTCCTTGCAGGAGTTTGTGGGCAATTGGCCTAGCATTTCCAATCAGTTTTGATAAGTGGTCAGACATTCCAGCAAGCTTTTTTGAAAATCAGTGGAATATTTTTTCCTAGTAAGAAGATTACTCAAACTCTAAAGCTTATTTCTTTGCCATTATTTAGTTATATTTGCTGGTTAATATATATTCTTTGTTATAATATTGAAGGCTCGAATTTTCTTCAAAGTGAGTGATAACTTGGCCAAACGATTTTTGCTCCAATCGCTTGGCAAAAAATGGAGGGAACATAGGATAAAGCTTTGGAATGATTTTTATGATCCGAGGTTGAGTAAAACCGAGATCATAAATAATGCACCAGAAGATATTGCTCCTGATCAGTGGGCTTTATTTGTAGAATATCGTTTGAAGCTTGAAACTCAGGTAAGTACTTACTCTCCTAGTTAAATGTTGTCCTTTTTTACAGCCTTTGGAATATATATAATTATTAGGCATACTCACTAAAAAGCCTTATATGAAGCAGATATTGCTGCTGCCTGCTCTTGTATTTTATTTTATGTAAAGTTGAATGCATGTTTGCCTCTATTTAATTGTATCTAAATTTAACTTGCAGAAACTTTGTAAGAGGAATCAAGAAATTCGGCAAAAACAAATAATTCCTCATACTTCAGGTGCTAAATCAATTGCAAGAAGAATGGCTGAATTGGTAATCAATTAATGCATACATATCTAATCTATCTCAAATATAATGCATGCATCATCTCTTAATTTTCTGCATATCTAATCTATTTCAAATAATAATTAGATGAATGATATATACATGATTGAAGTTAGTAGGCTGCTATTTTTTGATCGAGTCTTTCTACTTTTCTTAAATTTTAGACGGAAGAGATGGGAAAAGAAGTTAGTAGGGTTCAAATGTGGGACATCACTCACAAGAAAATAGATGGAAGTTATGTTAATGAAAAGGCTAAAGAAATAGCGGTAAGACTAAAGTTATGTTTGTATTTCTTTTTCTTTCTTTTTTATAAGATAATTCTATTTTTTATTCTTTTTCCTTCTTTTTATATATGTAGGAGAAGATTGAAGTACATAGTAGCCAACAACCGATGGAATCAACTGTTAATTCTCCTCTTGATGCTCTTGGAGTAGTTTTTGGGAAAGAGCACCCTGGTCGTGTTCGAGGTTTAGGTATGGGAGCTGTTCCAACAATTGCTTTCAAGAACAACACTACAAGGATTAGTCAAATAAATTTAGGTTCTTCAAATGATGCTGACACATCATCTACTTGTGGTCCAAATGTGCAAGAGTTGGATACCGTTAAAGCGCAATTGCAAGTGCTAGTCTCCTATATTGCTTCCAAGAAAGGAGGTAAAATTCCAATACAATTGGTTAGAATGTTCCCTACTCAACAAATCTCACAGGTACAAATACAATTATCCTCTATTTTTTCTTTTGCTTTATCTCCTTCAGTTTTTTTTCTTAGGTTCATAGTTTCTTGTTGAATACAAATATGTTGAATATTGATATAGTTTCTTGTTTCTGCTTATGATTCCTATTATTAATATAATTAGTAGTAGTGCTAGCTTATGCTAGAGTGATAGTAAACCTTGTCTTGTGTGTACAGTATTTTGCATCTTCCTCTATGATGAGATGGGGGCTGAACTGTATTTTTCTCTTAGAGCCTAATCTAAATTAAGGATTTTGACTTTCTAACAAACTCGTGCAATTAAAGGTGTAATTAAGAATGTGATGGGCCCTTCCAATTGGGCTACCTAGGCACTAGGTAGAGTAGTTAGAGTGTTACGTTCTTAATTGAACCCACATTCATTTTTAATACCATAGATCCATTATATGAAATTATACTTAATTAAACAACACTTTTTTTAGGATAATTAGTTTTCATGTGTAGTTGGCTCTATAATCTTAAATTGTTTTCATTATTGTATCAATGTTATGTAATTAGACATGATAAATGTGTTAAGTTTCACTTTATTTTTAAGATATGGTTAGAATATTTTTTTTATAGTCAATATATGCCTTTTTCTTGCATTTCTTGTGCTCATAATAATTATATTTTTGTTATAGGGATTGGATCAGGAGAGTGAGATTCCATCACCAAAAGAGTTAGGAAGTAGGTCTTCTGGAGCAAGTAATAAGGAAGCATGACCTTGCTTAATATGTTAAGACGTATATTAAGAATTATATGTTAAGACGTATTATTGAAAAATGTTACTTTGACCTTTCTTTTTGGATTATGACATTTCAATTATGACTTGGATTATGACTTTTGGATCATGTATAAATTAAAATCATCATCTTATGATGTTTGATTTATGGCTATGCCTTTTGGTTATTACAAGATTTTTAAGTGAGTTTCGAAAATATCACTTTAAATTCGTGGTTTCAATCTTATTTTAAAAAGCATAAAATTGTCATCATAATTAGGTACAAACGGCGGTTAGAAACTCCCATTTTAAATGAAAATGACGCCATTATACGCTGGTAGAAACGGTGGTTAAAAACTGCCATTTTAAACGAAAATGATGCCATTATATTTTGGTAAAAATAGCAGATAAAAACTGCCATTTTAAACACAAAAGATGCAATTATAACCTGGTAAAAATGGTGGTTATAATGGTAAAAATAGCATTTTCTAACCGCCATTTTAAACAGAAGTGATGCCTGATGAGCGGATAATTTATACGCTTTTTGGCATTGTTTTTAATATGTTTTTAGTATATTTTAATTAGTTTTTATTATATTTTTATTAGTTTTTAATTAAAAATCACTCTTCTAGACTTTACTATGAGTTTGTGTATTTTTCTGTAATTTCATGTATTTTCTGGCTGAAATTGAGGGACTTGAGCAAAAATCTGATTCAGAGGCTGAAAAAGGACTGCAGATGCTGTTGGATTCTGACCTCCCTGCACTCAAAGTGGATTTTCTGGAGCTACATAAACCCAATTGGTGTGCTCTTAATTGCGTTGGAAAGTAAACATCCTGGGTTTTCCAGCAATATATAATAGTCTATACTTTGCCCGAGATTTGATGGCCCAAATAGGCGTTTCAAATCAGCTCAAGAATTCTGGCGTTTAACTCCAAAACTGGCACAAAAGCTGGAGTTAAACGCCCAAACTGGCACAAAAGCTGGCGTTTAACTCCAAGAAAAGTCTCTACACATGGAAGCTTCAATGCTCAGCCAAAGCACACACCAAGTGGGCCCGGAAGAAGATTTCTTCATTAATTACTAATTTCTGAAACCCTAGGCTACTAGTTTCCTATAAATAGGACCTTTTGCTATTGTATTTTCATACTTTTGATACACTTGATATACTTTGAATCTTTGATAAGTCTTATGCTATCTTAGACACGTTTAGAGGCTGGCCTAACGGCCATGCCTGGACCTTGTTCTTATGTATTCTCAACGGTGGAGTTTCTACACACCATAGATTAAGGTGTGGAGCTCTATTGTTTTTCTATTCAATTCACGCCTACTTCTTCTCTAAGATATCACTTGTTCTTCAACTTGATGAATGTGATGATCCGTGACACTCATCATCATTCTCACCTATGAACGTGTGCCTGACAACCACCTCCGTTCTACTTTCGATTGAGTGTGTATCTCTTGGGTTTCTAATCTAAGATTGGAACCTTCGTGGTATAGGCTAGAATTAATGGCAGCCATTCCTGAGATCCGGAAAGTCTAAACCTTGTCTGTGGTATTCCGAGTAGGATCTGGGAAGGGATGACTGTGACGAGCTTCAAACTCGCGATTGTGGGGCGTGTGACAGACGCAAAAGGATCAATGGATCCTATTCCGACATGATCGAGAACCGACAGCTGATTAGCCGATGTTGTGACAGAGCATCAGGACCATTTTCACTGACAGGACGAGATGTAGCCATTGATAACGGTGATGCCCAACATAAAGCTTGCCATGGAAAAGAGTATGAATGATTGGAAGAAGGCAATAGGAAAGCAGAGGTTCAAGGGGAACAAAGCATCTTCATACGCTTATCTGAAATCCACCAATGAATTACATAAGTATCTCTATCTTTATTTTATGTTTATTTTCATCACCTTAAACTCCATAATCATTTGAATCCGCCTAACTGAGATTTACAAGATGACCATAGCTTGCTTCAAGCCGACAATCTCCGTGGGATCGACCCTTACTCACGTAAGGTTTATTACTTGGACGACCCAGTGCACTTGCTGGTTAGTTGTGCGGAATTGTGACAAAGTGTGATTCACATTTGAGAGCTCCAAGTCCTTTGGCGCCATTGTTGATGATCACAATTTCGTGCACCAAGTTTTTGGCGCCGTTGCTGGGGATTGTTCGAGTTTGGACAACTGACGGTTCATCTTGTTGCTTAGATTAGGTATCTTTTCTTCAGAATTTTTAAGAATGAATTCTAGAGTTTCAAGGTGATGTTCCCACCATCACAAAAGCTGATTGATTCTCATCAATTTAGCTATTGAATGTAATGTCCTGCTGAAGCTTGGCTAATCATGTCTAATCTTTTTTAGACTGAAGCTTTAGACTAACATTGCATGATTCCTAGAATTCTTATTAAAAGTTTTGATTCTCTTTATTTTCTTTTCTATATAATTTTCGAAAAAATACAAAAAAAATTTAAAATCATAAAACCAAAAATATTTTATGTTTCTTGTTTGAGTCTAGTATCAATTTTTAAGTTTGGTGTCAATTGCATATTTTTATTCTTGCATTTTTTTCGAATACATGCATTATGTTCTTCATTGATCTTCAAGTTGTTCTTGATGATTTCATTGCTTTGATCTCCAAATTCTCTTGCTTTGTATGTTTTGTTGTTTCTTACATGCATTTTTACATTGTTATAGTCCTTAGTATACAAACTTTTAAGTTTAGTGTCTTACATGTATTATTTATTTGATCTTAGTTGCATTTTTATTGTTTCTCATCATCAAAAATTCAAAAATATTTTCAAAACTGTCTTTTTAAGTCAATAATACAAAGAATTGAAGATTCAGAACATTCAGCAGAGGAATCAAACAGAAAAAGCTGGGCGTTCAAAACGCCCAGTGAAGAAGGAAAACTGGCGTTTAAACGCCAGCCAGAGTACCTGGCTGGGCGTTTAACGCCCAAAAAGGTAGAGTTTTGGGCGTTAAACGCCAGAATGGGCACCATTCTGGGCGTTTAACGCCAGGATGACACTAGAGGGAAGATTTTGTTTTTAATTCACATTTTTTTCAAGTTTTTATAATTTTTCAAAATCAAATCTTTTTCAAATCATATCTTTTCAATCATATCTCTTTCAAAAACAATTTCTTTCCATTTTATATTTATTTTTACTATTTTCAAAAATCCTTGCTTCAATTAAAGATTTACTTCAAAATTTTCAAGTTGTTACTTGCCTATTAAGAAAGGATCAAACTTTAAATTTTAAAATCATATCTTCTAATTTCTTGATAGTCAAGTAATCAACTTTAATTTTAAAAATTTTCTTTTTCTAAATTGATTTTCAATCATATCTTTTCAAACATATCTTTTCAATCACATCTTTTTCAAAATTAATTTTTTCAATCAAATCTTTTTCTAATTTCAAAATCTTTTTCAAAAATCACTTTATTTCTTTCCCAATCTTAGTTTTCAAAAATCTCAATCAAATTTTCAAATTTCTTTTTAATTATTTCAAAATCTTTTTAATTTATTTTTGAAAATTCTTCCCCTCTTTTCACATCCTTCTATTTAAGGGACTAACACTCCTCTTCAAGGTGCAATTCGAACTCTATCCTTCTTTATATGTTCGAATTCTCCTCCATCTACCTCCTCCTTCTATTCTTCTTTTCCTCTGACACCTCAAGAAATCTCTATACTGTGACATCGAGGATTCCCTACTTTCTTGTTCTCTTCTCTTTCATATGAGCAGGAACAAAGATAAAGGCATACTTGTTCAAGCTGATCCTGAACCTGAAAGGACCTTGAAGAGAAAGCTAAGAGAAGCTAAAGAACAATTCTCTTTAGAGGGCCTAACAGAGCTCTTCAAAGAAGAAGAAACCATGGCAGCCGAAAACAACAATGCCAACAATGCAAGGAAGGTGCTTGGTGACTTTACTACACCTACTCCTAATTTCTATGGGAGAAGCATCTCTATCCCTGCCATTGGAGCAAACAACTTTGAGCTTAAGCCTCAATTAGTTTCTCTAATACAACAGAATTGCAAGTTTCATGGACTTTCATTGGAAGATCCTCATCAGTTCTTAGCTGAATTCCTGCAAAGCTGTGACACTGTCAAGACCAATGGGGTTGACCCTGAAGTCTATAGACTTATGCTCTTTTCTTTTGCTGTAAGAGACAGAGCTAGAACATGGTTGGATTCACAACCTAAGAAAAGCCTGAACTCTTGGGAAAAGCTAGTCAATGCCTTCTTGGCAAAGTTCTTTCCACCTCAAAAATTGAGTAAGCTTAGAGTGGAAGTCCAAACCTTTAGACAGAAGGATGGTGAGTCCCTCTATGAAGCTTGGGAGAGATACAAGCAATTGATCAGAAGGTGCCCTTCTGACATGCTTTCAGAATGGAGCATCATAGGAATCTTCTATGATGGTCTATCTGAACTATCTAAGATATCATTGGATAGCTCTGCTGGAGGATTTCTTCATCTGAAGAAGACGCCTGCAGAAGCTCAAGAACTCATTGAAATGGTTGCAAATAACCAATTCATGTACACTTCTGAAAGGAATCCTGTGAATAATGGGACAAATCAGAAGAAAGGAGTTCTTGAGATTGATACTCTGAATGCCATATTGGCTCAGAATAAAATATTGACTCAGCAAGTCAATATAATTTCTCAGAGTCTGTCTAGAATGCAAGCAGCAACAGGCAGTACTAAGGAAGCTTCCTCTGAAGAAGAAGCTTATGATCCTGAGAACCCAGCAATGGAAGAGGTGAATTACATGGGAGAATCCTATGGAAACACCTATAATCCTTCATGGAGAAATCATCCAAATCTCTCATGGAAGGATCAACAGAGACCTCAACAAAGTTTCAACAACAATAATGGTGGAAGAAACAGGTTTAGCAATAGCAAGCCTTTTCCATCATCTTCTCAGCAACAGACAGATAATTCTAAGCAAAATCTCTCTGACTTAACAACCATTGTCTCTGATCTAATCAAAACCACTCAAAGTTTCATGACTGAAACAAGGTCCTCCATTAGAAATTTGGAGGCACAATTGGGTCAGCTGAGTAAGAAAATTACTGAACTCCCTCCTAGCACTCTTCCAAGCAATACAGAAGAGAATCCAAAAAGAGAGTGCAAGGCCATAACCACATCTCACATGGCCGAACTTAGAGAGGAGGAAGAGGCAGTGATCTCCACTGAGGAAGACCTCAATGGAAGTCCACTGACCTCTAAGGAGTTCCCTAATGAGGAACCATGGGAATCTGAGGCTCATTCCGAGACCATAGAGATTCTATTGAATTTACTTCTGCCTTTCATAAGCTCTGATGAGTATTCTTCCTCTGAAGAGGATGAAGATGTCACTGAAGAGCAAGTTGCTAAGTACCTTGGAGCAATCATGAAGCTAAATGCCAAGTTATTTGGTAATGAGATTTGGGAGAATGAACCTCCATTGCTCATCAAAAAACTGGATGACTTGACTAGGCAGAGATTACCTCAAAAGAGACAGGACCCTGGAAAGTTCTCAATCTCTTGTACCATAGGCACCATGACCTTTGAGAAGGCTCTGTGTGACCTAGGGTCAAGCATAAACCTTATGCCTCTCTCTACTGTTTTTCTATTCAATTCACGCCTACTTCTTCTCTAAGATATCACTTGTTCTTCAACTTGATGAATGTGATGATCCGTGACACTCATCATCATTCTCACCTATGAACGTGTGCCTGACAACCACCTCCGTTCTACCATCGATTGAGTGTGTATCACTTGGGTTTCTAATCTAAGATTGGAACCTTCGTGGTATAGGCTAGAATGAATGGCAGCCATTCCTGTGATCCGGAAAGTCTAAACCTTGTCTGTGGTATTCTGAGTAGGATCTGGGAAGGGATAACTGTGACGAGCTTCAAACTTGCGATTGTGGGGCATGTGACAGACGCAGAAGGATCAATGGATCCTATTCCAACATGATCGAGAACTGACAGCTGATTAGCCGATGTTGTGACAGAGCATCAGGAACATTTTCACTGAGAGGACGGGATGTAGCCATTGACAACGGTGATGCCCAACATAAATCTTGCCATGGAAAGGAGTATGAATGATTGGAAGAAGGCAATAGGAAAGCAGAGGTTCAAGGGAAACAAAGCATCTTCATACGCTTATCTAAAATCCACCAATGAATTACATAAGTATCTCTATCTTTATTTTATGTTTATTTTCATCACCTTAAACTCCATAATCATTTGAATCCGCCTGACTGAGATTTACAAGATGACCATAGCTTGCTTCAAGCCGACAATCTCCGTGGGATCGACCCTCACTCACGTAAGGTTTATTCCAGTGCACTTGCTGGTTAGTTGTGCGGAATTGTGACAAAGTGTGATTCACACTTGAGAGCTCCAAGTCCTTTGGCGCCATTGTTGATGATCACAATTTCGTGCACCAATGCCACAACATCCTGGTAAAAACGGCGACTGTTAAAAAACTGCCATTTTATCCAGAAATAATGGCGGTTACAAACCGCCATTTTAACCCTCAAAAAACTGTCGTATCATCCACAGGTTATGACAGTTTTCTGAAAACCATCGTAATAACCAGAATGGTGCCCAGAATAACGGCGTTTCTTGGAGGCGCCAGTTTTGGTCATAATGGCGGTTCTAACCGTCGTAATTCCCCAAAATAACCGCTGTTTTAACCCTTTTTTGTAGTGAAAATTCCCATAAAGGAGCTCATGGGTTTAATGAAAAGGAATGATAAGTGGCAGATTGTCATTTTTTAATCATTAAGGTGTGAGTTTTCTAAATTGAAAAAAGATAAAAGCCAAAAAGGGGTTTTACTTGAGAAAATTTGTTGATTTGTGCATTATGAAAGTACCAAATTGTTTTTTATCGAGAATTAATTTCATCGACAGAAAAAATAAATTTCACGAAAAAATGTATTTGTAAATAGTTCCCATATAAGTTAATAGTACTGTATGTGTATATAGTATAATTTTAATGACCTAACTTTTTGGCATATCTAGGCAACTACTGCCAATCGTCAGGCATCACCATTATAGACTTTGTATTACGTATATAAATATGAGCCTGTCGCACTATTGGAATCTCATAAGTTAGCCAAGTTTTATAACATTGTATTTGCGATTAAGAACATATATAAATAAATGCATACATTTATATAGCAGAATATATAATAAAATAGATATCATACATAGATGCCTCAAGCGCTTAGTTTATATATCAATAAAGAATAGATAAGTCATAACAGATAATCAAAATCAGATATGTAATCTAGAAGTTAGTACCTAATAGACTTATACACACACACACACACACACACACACACACACAATACATATGATACCTAAAACCTAACCTACATGGCAATCTCTAGTCTGGTGCCCAAACTAACCTAAGGACAGTGAAATCCTACCCCTCAAAAAATATTACAAAAGGGAGCGGAACAAAATTTAGCATCCAAACATGCTCCCATCCATGGTTATCTTCAACGAAAAACACAGTCTACTACCATTATCACAAGGTCATCGAGCACAGCATCTGAGTAATCTCATGTAGCTCCACCACTCGGGAAGAATCGGAAACCTCCTCTACTGCAGTCTAAGTCTCACATATAGAGTCGTCCTCAAAATCCTCCTCCTCAGATGAACTAGTCAAAAGTCTGACGGCCCTCGCCAGAGCAAGTACCTTTCTCAAGGGGTCGAACTGTGCTGCCAATGAATCAACAGGAAGGGAATATGGTTGAGGCTCTGGTGGTGCATCAAGCTGAGGACCGAAATGAGGTCCCACTAGATGGAATTCCTCTTGATAGTAGTGATGAAGAGGATTTATGCCGATTCAGAATTCACAAAAATAACTTCCGTTGCAAGTATAGTCCAAACGGCAATGGATCCTTACATCAAAGTTTAAAATAAGAATTTGTCACAATTCAAATCAAATAATCAGAAGTGTGAAATCCCGGGTCGTTCTCATTAGGAATTAGAATTGAGTGTTCAATTATTGGCTATGAGATAAGGGGGTCTGATAGAAAGAGGCAAGTAATGTAAATAGTAAGGAATTAAAGAAATGAACATTAACTGAATATCAAAAGGAATCAAACTCAAGGCAATTAATCAAAAGAAAGAAAAATTCAAGTGCTAAGAAACCTCTTGGCAAGGAGTGAGAGTTAAGGTTACCTGTCTTAGCCATTGACCACAAACATAGATGATTATGAAGAGTTAATCCTACTTAGTCAACCCTAACATCGAGGATAAGTCAAATAGGCATAATTGATCTCAATCCACAAGTCTTAGCTAACTCACTAATTAACTTAGTGAAAGACTAGCGTTAATGGAAACCAAATCAACTAAGTACCCTAATATATCAATCAAGAATGGACATCAATGACTCAAGGATACTTAAGTCCTCAATTCTAAGTCAAGAGTGAGAAAAACTATACTAAAACTAACCCAAGCATTTTATCAAACACTTGGTTTGCATGAAAATAAAAGCATATTTAATTACAATAATAATAAAATCTAAAGCTACCAAATGCAAGAAAATAATAATAACAGCTCAATTAAACATCAATAAACATAAAAATATCACATTGCATCAAATAGAAATTGAAATTAACAAAAGTGTTCATAAACTAAAAAGTGACATAAAAGAGAAATTAACAAGAAGAACTAAGAGTATTAAGGCAATTAAACAAGGAAAAGTAAATGAAACTACACTAAAACAAGAATTAAAGAGAGAAATTAAAGAGAAATTAAACTAACAACCCTAAATTCTAGAGAGAATGGGGAGCATCTCTCTCTAGAAAATATCCTAAAGCATGATACTAAACTATCCTAATTGCTCTCCCCTTTGTTCCCTCTTGAATTAGGCTTGAAATAGCTTCAGAAATGAGTTAGATTGGGTTTTGGAAGCCCAGAAATCACCCCCAGCGTATTGCATTAAATGAAGGCACGTGTTGAGTGTCACGTATACGTGTGGGTCATGCGTACGCATCGCTTGACAAAATCTCTGGTCACGCGTACGCAGAACTGGGCAGATTTTCAAACTTCATTTCTTCGTGAATTCTCCACTTTTACATACTTTTTCTTCACTTCTTCAATCCAATCTTTACCTTATAAACCTGAAATCGCTCAACAAACACATCAAGGCATTGAATGGAATTAAAGTGAATTAAATTTAGCAAATTAAAGGCCTAAAAAGCATGTTTTCATTCTTAAGTGCAAATTAGGAAGAATTCACAAAACTATGCTATTTCATTGAATAAATGCAGAAAAAGTTGATAAAATTCACCCAATTAAAGCGAATAAATACCATGAAATGTGGATTTATCACATCCCCACGCTTAAACAATAGCATGTACTCATGCTAAACTCAAGAAAGAAACAAGAAAGGGGTACCAATATTTATTCAATGCAAGTAAACTACCTATATGCAATCTATCTAAATGGATGTGACTACTTGGTCAAAATAAATCAATTTCCAAGAATACATATATGAACATAAGGGCTAAGGCAATCACAACCAAGTCAAATCCAAAATTGAATTGAGTTATTGAAAAAAATTTAATAACTTGCAAGAAGGGAAATAATAACCATGTGAAACATAGAATTGAGCAATCGAACCCCTCATCGGATGTGTATACGCTCTATTCGCTCAAGTGTTTGGGGTTGATCCACTCATTTCTCCTCTAATAATGCTTTCCAAGATTTGTTTTTCATCTAACAATCAACAATTATTCAATGAATGCATACAAGTATCATGAGGACTTATCCATAGGTTGTAATGAGGTTAGGGTCAAGGTAAGGATGCATATGGTCAAGTGAGCTTGAAATTTGAATCCTTAATTAAGTTAAACTCTCACCTAATACATATAACAACCTATACAATTCAATTTCAAACCTAACTACCCATTCCTCACTTTTTCACACACACTCGTGCATTCTCTTTTTAATCACAAGTCATATGCATTATTTTTATTACTTGGGGTTAACATTTGTCCCCTTTTAATTGCTTTCTTTTTCTTTATTTTTCACTTTTTTTCAATAAAAAATATATACAAAAGTGTCAATGCATATGGTTTAAGCATTTAATGCATGAGTATGTACCCAATTCCCAAGATCTTCAACAAAAATACAAAAATATATTTTGTCTCAACCAATGTTCCCAAACTTCCTCCACACTTAGATGATACACACTCTCACTAGCCTAAGCTAATCAAAGATCCAAATTAAAGACATTTATTGTTTTTCACTTAGGAATAGTGACGTGCTAAAATTAGGAATAAAAAGGGATTAGTATAGTGATGACTTGCATCATCTACCCCTTTTTCTTATCTAAAAGGACAATAAAAAAAGCATAATCTCATTGAATCAATGCAATTTCAAGAACCAAATGATAAATATTATGGTACATTTCTTTGAAATGAGTTTGTGTTGAATTTCAGGTGAAAAGAGCAACAAAAAGGGAAGAAAACAACAAAAAAAAGGCTGGGCGTGTGTAGTTGGGCGTGCCACTTGGAACGAATGCCATGAAAGTATATGGGTGTGGCACGCCAAGAGTCAGGCATGGCACGCCAGTTACATTCTCTAGAGAGCAAAGTTGAAGGCCACAAAAGGGGGCGTGGCATGCCAGGCTGAGCGTGGCACGCCAACCCCATCATACACCAAGGGCGTGCAACTTGAACACTTGGGCGTGGCACGCCAGAAGGGGACAAACACTTGGGCGTGCAACTTGGTATCGAAGGCGTGGCACGCCAACTCTAAATCAAAACTTGGAAGTGCCACTTGAGGACCTAGGCGTGGCACGCCAGGCTTGAAGGAGTCACACCATTATGGGCGTGCCACTTGAACACCAAAGCGTGGCACCCTAGTACAAGTTTCCAGAAAAGGAGGTGAAGGTCCAAACATTTGGGCGTGCCACTTGGTATCAACGGCGTGGCACGCCAGCTATCATCCTTGACTTGGGCGTGCCACTTGAATCTCAGGCGTAGCATGCCAGTGCTTAATCACTCACTTGGGCGTGCCACTTGGTGTCGAAGGCGTGGCACGCCAGCCTCATCACTCAACAAGAAGAAGACCATAGGAATGCCACTTGAATTCTGGGCGTGGCACACCAACCAAGGAACCAAGCACGCACACAGAGCGTGGCACGCCAGACCCTGGGCGTCCCACGCTAGTTCAAAGTTCCAAAGAGGAAAATGGTGCACACACAATGGGCGTGGCACGCCAGACCCTGGGCGTCCCACGCCAGTTCAAAGTTTCAGAGAGGAAGATGAAGCACCCAATGGGCGTGCCACACCAGTTTAAATTTCCAGAAGGGGAGGAGTAAGAAGAAGACCCTGGGCGTGCCACTTAGGCTCGAAGGCGTGGCACGCCAGGCTAACTAATTGTTGAAAAGACCCTGGGCGTGCCACTTGGGCTCCAAGGCATGGCACGCCAAGGAGGGTGATTCAAAGGGCGTGCCACTTGAGGAGCTGGGCGTGGCGCGCCAAGCCAAACTTAGCAGCTAGGCGTGGCACGCCACTCAAACGCCAGCCACACGCCAAGCCTGGGGAGTCACGTTTATTGAGTTTTCCTTCCCTCCAGCTGTAATTTTCTTTTCTCTTTTGTATTTTCTTAATTTTAGTGATAGGAGTAGTATAAATAACCCCTGAAAGTACTGAGAAAGGGGTTGCTGAGTAGTTGGTTAGTTGGCATTGACAAGTTTAGTTTTACTTTACACTTTATCTCTTTCATCTCTTGTACTTTTCTCTGAGCTATGAGTAGCTGAATTCCCTCTCATTGGGAGAGAGAGCTCTGTTATACTTGATGGATTAATGATAGTGAATCTCTTCTTCTCTTCATCTTCTCTTTGATTTGCTAGAAGGAATTTCGTTTTAATGCTAGTGTTCAATCATCTTGGAAAAGAGGTTGAATGCAAAATGGGTTTCATGGGAACCTTGAAAAAGGAAACATGAAACTATGCTTGAAATCCCTTCTCACAATTGAGTAGATCTGGGTTTTGGTGATTGGATAGGTGACATATAATCCACCCACTATTTGGATCTATGAGAATGTGTGGTATAATTAGGGACCAAACATATCTCTCTTCATGAGCAATTAGACCAAGGAATTGGCTGATTATTAGGATTTGAGAGATTGAATCACTAAGGGATTGGGATTCAATCAATCATGATTGCCAAGAGGTCAATGAGTTGCATGATTGAAGATGAGATGAGCTGGATTTAATCCAAAGAGAGCAACATCTCCTAATCCCAATGAATTTCCCCTATTCTTATCTTCCACATTCTTTATAGCTTTCTTTACATTCTATTATTTCCCATTCCCATTTATAATTCAGTCATTTATGATTCAGCACTTTACATTCTTACCATTTACTTTTCTGGACTTTACTGCTTCTCTTTATTTTTGAGTCATTTACAATTCTGCTCATTTAAAATTCTGCAATCACAATCTATATTACTCAGCTTGACTAATTCACCCATTGATTAAAATTGCTCAAATCTACCAATCTCTATGGATTCGACCCCACTCCTAGTGGGTTATTACTTGATGATATTTTTGGTGCGCTTACCAAAGAACAGATTCATTTTATATGGGGAGTGAATTCTGGACATCATATAGGCTCAAAAATAGTTAACAAAGGAAGACAAAAGGGTAGGCTATTTGGTTAAGTGAGCTTAATGAAATGATGGCCTCAATCATATAAATGCATATATACATTAAACAATTGACATAAAGAATCAAACAAATCAAATATTGCAATCATAAAAAGAGAATAACACACACAAGAATGAAAATAGTGATTAATATAGTGTAACCACACAATTAGGCTCAAAACTCACATTCTTATGTGTTCTTAGCTCAAAAATATATTCCACAATATATAATTCAAGAAAGTTTCAATAAAACAAATATCAACTCAAATTAATTAGGATATCAATGCCCTATTAAAAATACTTTTCTTGGAAAATTTTATTATTTTAACTAAGCTTATTATATATGTATATATAAGTGAAAATGCAATAAACTAGGAAAAATGCAAATAGATCTCTAAAATATATACAAACTAAGAAAGAAAATGCAACTAAGAATTCAAAAAAATATGTGAAAGTGTTTGGGATTAGAATTTGTCACCCAAGATTGCCGATCGGTGACAATCTCCCCACACTTAAAGGTTTTCATGGTCCTCCGTACATTCAAAGGTGAGCAAGGGGGTATGGTGATGATATGGATTGCCACCTTCAGCTGGTGGATCAACCGGCTGCTACATGTTCTTTCTTCCGCTTCCCTTATTGCTTATGATGAATCATCTATGAGAAATAGAAAATAACACCGTAAGATGAGAAAATACAAAATTAAGGAAGCGTAGATTGTTGTAATGTGGTAAGAAGCACTAAAATGAAGTGAGTGAATCAGTTTGTGACATTGATAAAAATAAGTGTGTGAATTCTAAGTTGCGCGCGGTTTAGAACACACACACTAGCATAGAAAGGTATGTCACAATCACACTAAAGAAGCATGCACTTCACTCATTCTATTGTGCTTGAGATACTTAAAAAGAAACTTGTAGGTTAAGATAAACAAACAAGTAATAAAGGAGCAAAAAAGTATTCAACCAAGAATCAAGCAATTGTAAAACGGATAAAGAATGGAAATTGGTTGATGTGCAAGAGACTTTAATGAACTAAATGAAATATGGAACTCGCACATCAAAAAATGACACACCTTGAAGTTTGTTTGTAATGCTTAATTGACATGAAGTGGGAGACATGGTTGCTATGCAACTTAGAAAAAGAGAGATCAATCACATAGCAAGCATGGTCCGCAAAGCTTAAAAAGCTCAAAAAATATCACTAGGTAAGCTTGTGATCCAATTTCACAATTCCTCAATTTCAATGCATCAACTTGGTGACATAAATAAAAATCAACCATAATCATGCAGCACCTAACAAAAAATGCATCAACTACATACAATTGCCTAATAATAGATAATGGAATCAAATCACATGGTGGCCAAAACATGCAATTTTTAAGTCCAAAGACATTCTCAAAGGCAATGTTATGAGCACTTGGTATGTACAAATATTCAACATTCAAAATTCAATAGCAAGTAATAAAGTATAGCCTCAATAAAGGAATTCAACAATGAATAATTTCAGCATCAAGAGAAAGTATATCAAACCAATAATCCAACACTTATCACCTAAAACAGAAAATTAAGCTTACTAACTACTAACTAATTAACTAACTAACTAATGGAAATGGTAGTGGTGGATGATGGTGGAAAGAAGGAAAGGGGAGAAGAGAAGAGAAAAGAAGAAAAGAAATGGAGAGAAGAGAAGAAAATGAGAGTATGTGAAACAGGGGAGGTCACGCGTACGTGAGACTTATGCAAATGGAGAGTGACGCATACGCGTCTGGCAGGCGTACGCATGATTGGGTGAAAATAGAAGGTGACGCGTATGCGTGACAAGCAAATTTAAAAAGAAATGTGTGTACTCACTTATGTGTTCTCACCCACTAGGCAGGGAGGTAAATTGAAAGTGTGCGTATGCACAGGCATGTGCCTATGCACAAAAAGGCAATTTTTTTTAACAAAAGGATCATGTGTGCGTGCACACATAGGCGTGCGGATGCACAGAGAGGGTAAAAAGCTGGGGTTCGACGCACAAGTGTGTGAGAGCGCTCCCGCAGAGTGGGTGCAAATGAGTGTGTGTACGCACAGCTGGGTGCATCCACACAAGGTGCAGAAATTGGGGTTGTATGCGTACGCATAGGTGGGTGCGCCCACACATGCTCTATTTCCAAAAAAAAAAATCAACTCTAAGGTACCAAACTTAATCTAAACAAAGGGTTCAACCCCAAAACACTCGGAATTTCCCAAAAACATGATCCACACAAAAAATTAATCTAACTAAGCTCAAAACTAAACTAATCATAAGGTAGCTAAAAGAAACAAAATGCAATGAATTAAAGCTATACACAAAGGGAGGATAGAAAGATGTTACCATGGTGGGGTGTCTCCCACCTAACACTTTTGTTTATTGTCCTTATGTTGGACAATTAGGGATGCCCTTGCTATGGTGTCTTGTGCTTGAATTCTTCTTTGAATCCCTACCAATGTTTGCATTTCCAATAGCCTCCGGGATCCCAAATCTTATTGGTCGACACCCTTCCTTGTTGATCTTCAAGCTTCCAATGGTGTGACCAAACTCTTGAATTCTCACCAAGGCTCCAAATCCTCCTTTGAAATTTGTTCAATTGTGCCTTGTACCGCCATTTGGACTCAAATCTTGAGGGTTCAACCCTAGTTAGCCTTAATCCACCATGCCACCCAACATTGATCTCTTTCTCACTTAGCATTCCACAAAGGATCCTAAGTTGACCATCCGTTTCCAACAAAGCATATTCATGTGGGCTAATAAAGTTAATGGATGAGATTGTTACCCACTTAAATGGTGTATCGGATGGTTGCTTAGGAAGGGAGACTTCCCACAGCCTTGAAATTTCCACTCCCTTATGCTCCTCTTTGATCACCTCCACTTCTTGTTTAATCCTCCCCAATTCTTCAACCACTTCTTCAACTTCAATAATCTTAACTTCTTTCACTTGTGGCGAATCATGCTTCAACTCTTCATCTTCCACTTGAGGTTCCAAACCTTTCCTTATTCCGCACTCTTCAATTGCGGTTGGTTTTCACATTCATCCACGAAATTGCTTTGGTTGTCGCATGAATGTGGCGAGTCTAAGCGGGCTAAGACTTCAGCCAAGCTAGCCATGATGGATTCATGACACTTTATCGATTCTTGTTACTCATTATCATCCAAGGGAGGTCGTGGTGTAATAGAAGGCTCATCATATGGAAGAAAGTCTTCATAAATAGGGGTTGGTTCATAAGGGTGAGGATATTGAGGTGGTGTATATAGAAGTAGTTGGTCAAGGTGATTATGAGAGTAGTGATGTTGGAGTGATGGTGGTTCATAAGGTAGATTGTGAGATAGATATGGAAGTGGATCCCGTGGAGGTATTTGGTGATGTAGTGAGGCTTGAGGGTGTTGTGGTTAAGGATAATGTTGAGGGTAGTCTTCATAGGACTATGTTGGTTGGTATGTACTATAGCATGAAGTATGATCATAGTGGTATAGAGGAGGAGATTGCCATATGAAGGGTATATCTTTTTGGGAGTCTCTTGGCCCAATTTTGGAGTTTCTGAAGCAGATGGGAAGGCTATATCAAAGGGGAAATATTCCATATCAAGGAGAGCACATTACACACTATAGTAGATAGTTTTAGTTAGTTTTAGGTTAGTTTTCTTAGGTATTCTCTCAATTCTCTCTTAGTTTTTATTAGGGTTTATAGTAGAAATTGCCACTTTACAATTTTGATCTTAGATATTTACTTGTCTCATTGTAAGTACTTATTAATTCTCTCTTTAATTACACTACTCTTGCTATATTTTCTTATAGTTGTAGTTACTTTGTTAATATATCTAATTTTTTATTTTTTGAGTCTTTTGTTGATGATTTTGTTACGTTATGATATATATATGCTTGATTGAGTTTCTATGGTTGATTTTGAGCAAAGATTGGTTATAGTTTTCATTATCTTTTGCAATTTGCTTTATTGCCCACCAAGTGTTTGCAAGTATAGATAATGAGTAGATTTTCACTCCTTGGCTTAGGAAATAAATCCCTAAGATACTAGAGTCATAATGTTTGACATTTAGTGGTAATTTTTGGGTTGTTAGTTGCTCTTGTTTTCACTAACGCTAGCTTTTTACTAAGTTAATTAGTAAGTTAGCTAGGATTTGTGGATTAAGGTCAATTATGCTTGCTTGACTTAATCCTTGATGTTAGGGGTTGACGAAGTGAGATTAACTCATTGTAATTGCCATAGTTGTGGTTATGACAAAGATAGAATTCCTTAATTCTCATTTAAGGCTCTTTTATACATTGCACTCCATTTTCACTAGTTTTGTTCTTGTTTTTTTCTCATTGGCATTAATTATCTTTTGATCCATTATTAGTTCATTTATTCTTTAGTTCTTTTAAATTCCATTTCCATGCTTGAAAACTCCACCTATTTCACAATCAACAGTGTGCACACCTAATTGCTAGTCTGAGGGAAGACGATACGGGGTTTAGAACTCCCGGTTATTTTGTTTTAGATTGTGACAATCTTTATTCTAAACTTTGATTGTCGGCCGTAATTGTCAGTTGGGGCTATACTTACAACGCAATTCTTGTTAAGGAAATTCCTAACTAGCAGTTTGGTCACCATCATAGCACTAACGAGATATCGTAGGCGAAATAGAACTAATAGGTAACACATATCATGGGGATTAGGAAATATTAGAAGTTAAAGTTTGGAAATTTGAAGCTCTGAAGTTGGTGTGAATTAGTGTGCGGATGTTAAGTATGTCATTTTAACCCCATCCTGTTTTATAACCTTTTGCTGCCTTGCTTTATCATCGCATGTTTGAACCATGTTATCTTTTGCATTAAGCCTGCCTTGTAACTTTTACTTTGCAATCACACTTCTACGCTTGTATCTCTATGCCATACGACAATCCAAGTATTTAAAAATTGTATATATGTATATATACTGAGATATTTTTGCTTCTTCCTTAAATGTGTTTAAAAAGTGAAGTTAATATGAACCTCTTTGATTTTGAAGCAATTTTCGAAGACGAAAATTTTTATAAGTGGGGTAAGATGTAAGACTCCGGATTTTTACAAAAAAAAATAAATAATAAATTTACTTATGATTTAAAACTTTAGTAATTGAATAATAATAAGAATTTTATATGATTTAAGTTGAATAATTAGATTTTTAACTTTATTCTATAATTATAAAAGAAATCGATTTTTATTATCTCTAATTATTGAATTAGAGTATTTATTTGAAAATAAATTTTAAGTTGATAATTAAATAGTATTCTCATAGATATTATTATTGGATTAAATTTTGTTTTAAATTAATACTCTACCCAAACCCTAATTCCCAAATCAACACCCTAATTTTACCTTAAACATCACCGCCACTCAGCTTCACTACCACTCAACCCATCCCTCACCCAATGAATATACACAGATACACAATCACACCACTAACAAACACAGACACACCCAAAGCAGCGCTCACACATGCACGGAAAAGATAATCGCAAAGGAAGGGACAGACAGCTCACCGCCGAGCCTAACTTACTGTTGTGCTACTGCCGATCTATCTTGGAGCTGCCGTCGAGCCGTCCCGCCGCTGCTGCCAACGCCGATGATGAGAGAGAGAGAGAGATCGGGCAGAGAGAGTGTGACTTCGTGAGGGAGCTGCTGAGGACACGAGCCAGGGGCTAAGGGAAGGGAGACGCCGCCGCCATCATGTCCTGCCTGTGCCACCGTTCAAGCCCATCGCCATCCATGAAGTCGCGAGGAGCGCCACTGTTGTTGTCACAGTGTATGGGCTTCACGAAGAGAGAGAGAGAAATGCGAAGGAGGAGTTTGGTTCGCGCTGCCGTGCCTACACCGCCACCGTTTCATTACCACTGCGGCTAGGCTGTCGTCGCCGTCGCCTTTGGGTGGGCTGGGAGGAAAGGTTGAATGTGGTGAATGCTGGTGATGTTGCATGTGAGAAGCAGGGCTGGCCCCGCCACCCTTGCTGCTGTTAAACCGCTGCTGGGGGCTGCTCGTCATGCCTAGTCACCGGAAAAATGACACGGACGTCATCAGAGTCAACCGTTGGAGTAAATTGTTCTTGTCTTGAAGCTCTCGCT
Organism: Arachis ipaensis; assembly: GCF_059453495.1. NCBI lineage: Eukaryota > Viridiplantae > Streptophyta > Magnoliopsida > Fabales > Fabaceae > Arachis > Arachis ipaensis. The sequence continues at coordinate 85,206,445 of NC_142444.1, forward strand.
GTTAGCGTTTTGTTATAGTTTATTGAGGATTTTGCGATGTTAATGTTTTAGGGTTGAGTTACTATTGTGTATGGTGCTTGATGGCTGTCACTATTACGGAAAATGGTCAGATTCGATGCCATTGAATTTGGGCCAAGAGAAAAGAATTTTTAGACCCTTTTGGCTTTGTGGGTTTCGTCTAACTGAGATAGGAGTTTTTTTTTAAACTTATTTTATATTACAGGATTGTTATAAACAGATATTGAAGTGGAATATATATACTTTTATGATTTCGTGAGTCTTATGGATTGGATGGAGTTGCTCTAGATAACTATAATTGTTTGTCTAGTTGAAATTATTAGTTATTTGAGAAATTCGAATATTTTGAGTTATTGATTAATTTTGTTAAATCGGTGGTTGCCAAATCAGTTTTCTTGAGATTTAAAATTGTTTTGATATTGAAAATGAGTTTGATTTATTGGAAATAAATTGAAATAGAGAAATAAATTGACTTTGAAATGGTTCGACATCGAGCCTGATCTGATATCGAAATTGGTTAAAAATTAGAAAGGGTTTGGTATTTGATAATTGTTTCATATTGAAGCTGGTTGAGAACGGGTTGGAAAATATAGTTTTGATGGGCCCCGTAAGGGTGGCATAGTCCGAATTTTAGAGGAGTTGCTGCCCTAATTTTTATAAAAATTAGAGACTTCGTTTAAAGTGGTTATTTAGAAAGATTGAGATTTAAGAATTTTATGACTTATTTCTGAGTTATTAAGAAAAAGATTATGTTTTGAGTTTGAATTATTAGTGAACGAAATATGAGGAATGATGAGGATTGAATTTGAATGAAGAATGATGAGATTTGATTTTAAAAGTATGATTTTTTGAATGAATTGAATGATATTGAGAAATGAATTTGAAAATAAAATTAAATTTGATTAAGAATTGAGACCCCAGGTAAGAGGTAGTGGCGTTGTCCACTTGCTCTGATAAAGAGATGAGGATGAAGAATGAAGAAAACCGAGTTTGATTATAAAATTGAATGAATATGATAAATGAAACATGGTTGAGGATGATTGATGACAAGTATGTCTGTGTTTTCTCTCTGGATGTAAGGGTGATAGGGCACCTAATCCCTCTAATGGTGACAGGGCACATAATCCCTCTAAAGGTGACAGAGCACGTATTCCCTCTAATAGTATTAATGCACAACAGAGAGATAGTGTTCAGATTAGCTACCGGACAAGTCGGGTTTGGCTATATAACCAACAAATGACCTCATCAGCTATAGAGCAGACATGCATCATATGCATTTGCATGCTTTGTTTGAGTTTGAATTTGTTTTGGTTTGCCTGATTGCTTAACTGGCATTAACTGCTATCTGAGCTACTTGCTGTAACTGCTATCTATACTTATGTTTTCTTGCCTGTATTGCCTGTGTTTGCTCTGGTGTGGTACTTCTGAGATTGAGTTTTGGTGCTGAATTGATGATAAGTGTTGATTGATTGCATGAATGGGCATGAGGTAGTGATTGGTTCCTGATTGAGGTTTAGTTAAGTACGAGAAATCAAGCTGATTCAGCATAGACTTAATGAACCTATACTTGGAACAGATTAGTCATTCATACAGTCTAGAAAACTTTTTAAGATTTTCTTATACAAAAAGAAAGGTTTTGCACTTGCATAGTTAACTGACTTCTTTTTAAAAGGTTTTGAATTTTAGGATGGTTAAACCGTCCGTTTTCAAAAGATTCATAAGACAACGATAATCACTGAGTTTGAAAATAGTTTTCTCTTTAATTATCTTATGACAATTCTGAATCTCTGTGGTGAGATCGTGTGGTTAGGTTCTCACTCCCCTACAGCTTTATCTTTTCAGGAAACGAATGATGAAGCTTACGAAGAGTTTTATTGCATTTTACTTATTTGATGTTTTAGTTTAGATATTATTTTTCCCTCGCCATTAACATTATATTGTTGTAAGAGGGGTAGGAATCCTGTTTTTTAATGAAATGCATGTATGTATAATTGTAAGTACTTGTATAAGAAGTCTCGTGTGTGTGTGTGTGTGTGTGTGTGTGTGTGTGTGTGTGTGTGTGTGTGTGTGTGTGTGTGTGTGTGTGTGTGTGTGTGTGTGTGTGTGTGTGTGTGTGTGTTCCTGTTTTTTAATGAAATGCATGTATGTATAATTGTAAGTACTTGTATAAGAAGTCTCGTGTGTGTGTGTGTGCGCGCGCGCGCGCGCGTGCGCGTGCGCGTGCGCGTGCGCGTGCGTGTGCGTGTGCGTGTGTGTGTGTGTGAGAGTAATGTGATTAAGTTTTGGTTATAAATGCATGTTTGTTTTAAAAAAGTATCTTCGGTTTTTCAAAGAAATCAACGATACGGTTTCGAGTCAAAGGCTCCAATTTTATTATTAAGTATATGTAGTCGTCGTAAAGCATCTTGCTATCAGAGTGGCGCAGCTGGAAGCATGACATTCTGATAGTGACAGTATTACAGTAACTACTTCTTGGAAGTGTGACAATGGCACATTCAAATCTGGTTATGAAAAATATTTGAAAAAAATGCTTCATGAAAAGATCCCTGGATGTAATCTTAAGGTACAATTTTTTATATAATACTTGTTTTTTCGTTTATAATTGTATAATTGTATTATAATTGTATAGTTTGTTAATTAGATGTTCTTATTCTATTTACTATTAGCCTAAACAAACTATTGTTTTGTATATATCGATGTTACTAACTTACTGCATCATGTTATGGTTAATAGGGTAACTAGTGACTGCTACTGTATCATGGGGCAGATTTTTTGGTATTGGTAGATTAATTAATGTCTACATTTTGGGTCTGACAACATAGTAGCTAGAGTTTGCCCTGCAATGGTTTCTACAGAAACTTTAAAATTTTAGCATAATCTGATCGACATGGTGTTCCAACTTTAACAGGAAAATTTTTGCCATTTCTAAAGAAATTGATTTAAATCTTGCTATTTTTGAATTTTTATGGATTATATTAGATTGTCGTTTTTAAGTTTTGAATACATGTATTTAGAAATGTTGAGATTTGTTTTGTATAAGTTCAATTATGAATTATGTGACGAATTATGTATTATGGAATTTTTAAAAATTTAGATAAGTATTTTGTGTTAATTTAATTGTGATAATTGTTATTAAAGATATTTTGGTAAATTTAATTGTGATCATGTTAATTTTAATTGAACATATTTGTTATTAGGGGTATTTTTATAAATTTATTATTAGAGATATTTTTGTAAATTCAAAAAAATTTCAATGTAAAAAAAGTAATAATATATTTATATTTAATTTTTTAAGAAAATTAAAAAATTTGATATTAGGGGTATTTTTGGAAAAAATAAATATTTTTATCTAAAAATGATTATATTGAATTTATCTTGAAATATATTTATATGTAAATTTTTTTATGTATTTATTAAGTTTAGTCATTAATCTTTTAATTTGAATAAGTAAGGATAATTTTGATATATTATATAATATGACCAAAAAATTTAGATCCAACCAAACAAAAAATTATTCATTTTCAGGAATATTATACAAGATTCTAAAGTATTAGACTTTGTAAACCAAACATAGAAATGTTATATGTCAAATAATCTCATTCCTAGAGATATTGTATTCCTGAAATGATATTCTTAGGAATGAAAACTAATATTTGAACCAAACGCACCCTAAAAGAGTTACACTTTTCTGGGAGGTTGCTTCCTTTTTTGGTTTCCTAGGTTGCTTCCTTTTGCATGCCATTGTCTTTGGTTTTCTCAGGGGCTTATTTGGTTATCTTTCTCCTCCTTTATTTTTGTCAAAAATCTTTCAACAACTTCTTAAATATATCAAAGCTCAAAGCACCTCCAAAAAATATTGATTAAAACACAAACATCTCAATTAAAATAAAGAAATTACTAATTTTATTTAAAAAATAATGAAATAACAATTAAAGATACTCATACATCAATTGATCATTTCAATTTGTATTACTTACAAATTTTTTAACGCTCAAGTATTTTTTTTATCTATTGTTATATAAAATGATCAATAAAAATACGATTTAACAAACACTCAACTATTTCAATTTGTATGTTTTACAAATTTTTTTACATTAAACTATAAATTTTTTTATTTATTGTATTATATAAAAATTAATATATAAAAATACGATTTGATGAACATTTCTTACTCAATAAACGTTAGTAGATAATAATAATAATATTATTATTATTCCCGCATGAGAGAACGAGAGAACAAGAGGGGGGGAACACTTGGGGGTAGGAATAGGGTTCTCCAATCACACATAAAGGATCCAAGGGTTTGAAATCGAGAAGAGTATCATCATTTGGAATATGAATCGTTCTCTGTGTTTGTGGATAATCTACTGGAGAATATATCGAAGAGGAAATTATATCACTTTTTCTGTTGGACGGGACAAATTAACGTATCTTTCCCCAAAATAGAAAAATAGAGTGATTTATCTATTTGCTTTTGTAAGATACATAACGAAAAGGGGCGCTCTGAAGGCTATTACGGAGATGAATCAGATGAGATGCGAGGTAAGTTAATATCCGTAGGATAAGCTAAATTTAAAAGGAAACTACAAGCGAGGGAATGAATGGTGCATGTGAGTCCAAGTGGTGAGCATGAGGGGGGCGTATCGAATTTGTTCGTGGGAAAGAGGTGGTTAACGCACAAAAGGAGGAAGGGACGAAGATGAGTGCGCAAGCCGCGAACCAACATGGGAGTGGGTGCGCGAAGAAGTATGAAGTGTCAATAGTGGGGGAGAATATGGAGTGGTTGGTGCGGAGTTTAGTAGGGAGCACATCAAAACCCTATGAAGTTTTATTAATGTTTGATATGGCGAAGCATGCAGACGAGACCTATACTTTCAAACTGGATAGATTGCTGCAATTTTTTCATAGGGTTTGGAAATGGGAAGAGTCTGAATGCTGTGATACTCGTAGAGTTTGGTTGGAATGCTATGGGGTGCCTTTATATGTTTGGTCACTAGAAACTTTTAAAACTATAGATAGACAATGAGAAAACGTGATTAGGTATGACGTAGCAACAGAGGCATGTTCATCTTTTAGAGTTGGATGGTTTCAAGTGGATATTTGCGTTTTTGACGTTATTAGAGATTAGGTCTATATCACTGTTGGAAATAGTGGTTTTGATGTTTTTGTGAAAAAGTTAGATATTGAGGTATGTGGTGAAGAAAGTATAGTGGGGAGCCAAGTTGAATGTACTGTGATTGGAAATTATGGTTTTTGTGCCAGTATCCTGACAAAGGGGGTGGTGCCATGGGATCCGGGGGCTGATCTGATGGACGTTGGGGCAAAGGTGATTATTGGCGAGGAGGATAGATTGGTAAATTAGGATGTGTTTTTGAATGATTCAAATTTTGTTTATTTAAATTTGAATAATGCAAATAGTATAACTGCTTCTGGTAGTTGTACCAAGGATACTGGAAAGGCAGATTATAGAGGATCTGAGTTGAATGATGAGGTAGGGTCTGAAAGAACGGTTACCCAGGAATTTGGGCCGTGTGAAGGTGGGGTCCTTTTTGGGGATACAAGGAGTGGGGGCTGTCATCATTTGGGCTTCCCTTATAACTGCCTACCTAAGTGTTGTTTGGCTGATGGGTGTGGTTTGGGCTTAGCTACAAGTGGCCCAACTATTAAAGGAAGGGAAGGTGGGCCTTGGGATGATAGGGGCATGCAGGGGGGTGAGTAGGATTAATGAAGGGGCTGAACTAGGTGGGAATTCGGTCCAACAGGCTCAAGGGTTACATAATGTGGACGGGGGGTTGATAGGAGAGAAGACGCGGGTCGGGTAGGAGGAGCTCGGGTCAGAGGGATATCGGGTGTGGGAGCCACACAGAACAAGGGGATTTGTTCTCTAGCATTGCGAGGCTGCCCAGCAACCCATGATGTCAGTGATGGCGTCGTGGAGAGGGTCGTGCTGCTTGAACAGGGACCTTGGGAGGCTGGGGATCGTCGTTCCATGGAGGCTATGGAGAGAAACGAACCCGTCTGTGGTGCTGCCGTTAATGGAGCACCTGTGGCGTCGTGGCAGACCACAATGTGACGACGAGGATGCAGGAACTGAGGGAACAGGGTAGTGAGGGAGAGGACCATCTCTCTTATGGGACTTGTTCACAGATCTTGCTAAGAGTGGAAGGGAATTAAAGAGCTTCGGACCCTGACTTATGGGCAGATGCAATGGAACAAGAAGTGGCCAATAGTGAAAGAAGGTTGGTGGCTGATGTTGGGTCAAACACAGAGGCTGAGCAATGAAATGGGGCTGATGAGGTGAGAGTAACGAAGGAAGAACAGATGAAGGAAAATGAGGATATTGGGCTTTGGCAGTGGAGTCGGGTGCTATTTTGTATGATGATGAAGAGGATATTATGGCTATTTTGCAAGCTCAGAATGAAGAAATAGCCGCGAAGAAAAAGATGGCAAAACAAAAAGATAAAGGAAGACGGAGTCGGCCTAAGAATCTCAATAAGTTAAGTAATATTATGGTCAAATGATTTTTAGCTGCTGGAATATTAGGGGGTTGAGGGGAGATGAAAATTTGAGCATGGTAAAATCTTTGAAGAAAAATAATAAATTAAATATGTTAGGTTTTCTTGAAACTAAGAGGGAGGTGATCACTAAATTTGAAGTTGCACGAATTTGGGGATATAGTTCTGTGGGATGGGAGTTTGTAGAGTCTACAGGCACTTCTGGGGGTCTGCTGTTAATGTGGGATGATGAAATTTTTAAATCTAGTAATTGCTATAAAGGGGAGAGATGGTTGTGCATTAAAAGAGTGTTGGCCAAAAACAATTTTAATTGTGCTTTTTGTTTGGTGTATGGGGTGCATGGGAGAGAGGAGAAGCGGTTAGTGTGGGAAGAGGTTAGCTATATTGTGGGTTTGTGTTAGGTTCCATTATGCTTTTTGGGGAATTTTAATGAGATATTGCAGGTCGACGATTGCAAAGGGGTGAGTAGTTTACCGTCATCTGCGGAAGAGTTTAAGAGTTGGGTACATGATATGCAGTTGGTGGACTTTTCTCTCAATGATAGGGAGTTCACATGGTTCAAGGGTCGATCTTGCAATCGGATTGATAGGGTTTTGATGAATTTCCTGATATTCGACTGAAAGGGGGACCCAAAGGGCTGCCAGATCACAACTCGCTGATTGTGGACTAGAGCAAGCGGGGGGCCATAACCTTTCAGAAGTTTGGATTCCTGGTTTACCCATGAGGGTTTTCTGAGGATGGTGAAAAATGAATGGAGAAATTTGGGAGATGCTCAGTTCACATGTAAGTTGAAGGCCATGACGGTACCTCTGCGACAATGGCACAAGGATAATTTTAGCAATATGGATAAGAGATTGATGATGTTTGAGGAGGAGATTAAGAGGCTTGACAATCTGGTTAGTGAGGGCATTTATAATGGCACGACGGAGGCTAGAAGGAAAGTGTTGGTGATCTTTTATGAGAAGTGGTTTGTTAGGAAGGAGATCCACTAGAAGCATATGTCTAGGTCTCAGCATGCTAAGAACATGGATAAGAATACTAGATACTTTCATACCATTGCCTTGGCTAGAAGAAGGAATAACAGAATTAACACTCTGAGGACACATGGACGGCTAGTGCGGAATTAGGCAAGAATAAAGGTTGTAATTAGAGGGTTCTATAAGGATCTGTATCAGTAGGAATATGCTCCAAGGATTGGTTTTTGAGACGGTTTGGTGAAGCAGATTGATGAAGATAAGACTTTAGCATTGGAGGTTATGCTGTCTGTGAAGGAAATTAGGAACGTAGTTTGGGACTGTGAATCTTCTAAGGCCCCAGGTAATGATGGGTACAATATGAACTTCATTTAACAATGCTAGAAGGAGAATGGGTAGGAGTTCACTGCAGTGGTGATGGGTTTTTCCAAAGTGCTAAGCTACCAACTGATGCCACTACAAGAAAATAGAATATTTGTAACAAAAAATTTGTATCAAATTTAAAATTGTTACAAATTATGATTTTTTGGTAACAATGATTAGTTATTGTTACAAAATAAGAATATTTTGTAACAACAAGAAAATTTGTTACAAAACATTTCAATATTTTTGTAACAACGTGATTTCTTTTGTTACAAATTATGTTGGCTTTCGTATCGAATTGTTGTTTTGTTGCAAAATATTATAATATTTTGTAACAAAAGATTATATTGTTGCAAAAATTCAAAATATTTTGTAACAAAAAATTAATTTATCACAAAATAAAATATTTTTGTAACAAGTTATTTATTTGTCACAAAATTCAAAAAAATTAATTTGTCACAAAATACAATATGCGAATGTCACGTGGGTAATGCTAGCGGTGCCAAGGAGATCAAGGACTGTTGGTCGATTAACAAGGTAGGGTGTGTGTATAAGGTGATTTCGGAGGTTCTGGTGAGAAGAATGAGATCAATTATGTCGGGATTCGTAGGAGACACACAGAGTGCTTTTGTGAAGAGTAGAAAAATTCATGATGGCGCCCTCATTGCCTATGAAACGGTACAATGGCTCAAGGCGTGAAGAAAGAAGGCGGCAATTATCAAGCTATATTTTCAGAAAGCATATGATAGAGTCAGATGGATTTTTGTGGATATTGTGCTACAGAAGATGGATTTTGGACAAAGATGGAGGAATTGGATTAAGGAGTGTGTCAGTACAGCCACCATGTCAGTCCTGGTTAATGGGTCACCATCCAAGCCGTTCAAAATGGAGAGGGGCCTAAGACAAGGTGATCCACTATCTCCTCTTTTGTTTGTTATTATGGTCGATGTATTGCATAGGATGTTGGCGGAAGCCGTAAGGAATGGTCGCATTGTTCCGTTACTGGTTGGGAGATATCATATTAAACTGTCACATCTTCAATTCGCGGATGATACTATTTTGTTTTGTCCTCTGGAGACAGAGACAATTGTGAATTATAATAGGCTATTGCATGGTTTTGAGCTGATGTCTGGTCATCAATTTTGATAAGTCAAATTTGATCTCGATAAATTGTGAGCAGGAGTGGGTGGTGCATGTGTGTGGCCTTCTGGGGTGTAAGCAAGCTGTATTACCTGTTAGATATCTCAGGATTTTTTTAGGAGAAAATCCGCGGTTGGTGAAGACTTGGAAACGGATCATAGATAAGGTGGAAGAGAAGCTCAGGTTATGGAAAGCGAATGTTCTAAACAAAGCAGGTAAGCTAGTGCTTATCAAATCGGTGCTGAATAGCCTACCGATCTATTACCTTAGTCTGTACCAGATGTCGAAGGCAGTCGTTGACAAGTTGATTACATTACAGAGGAGGTTTATGTGGTGTAAGGAGGATGGTAGCTATGTATACCTCTAGTTAAGTGGGAGGTGGTTCAGGCACCGAAAAAAGGCTGGGGGTGTGGGGGTTAGGGATGCAGAAATCATGAACACAGCACTTTTGTTTAAGTGGTGGCGGCGATTTTCAAAGGAGGATTGTCCTTTGTGGAAGAAGATTGTCTGTTCTTGTAACAATATGAACTCGAATGCGATGATAACAAATCAGACTGTACTGGTAACGGGGGACCCGTGGAAAGACATCTGTTAGTTGAATATAAAAGAACAACAGGTGAAAAATAATTATTAGTGGGATGGCAATGGAAGAAGAACTCTTTTTTGGAAAGATAACTGGGTTCAAGGTGGTCCTCTGAAAGCGAGTTTTCCAAGACTCTTATCTATTTCAAACCAACAAGGATCTGTGATAGGAGACTGTGGGTTTTGGGATGGGTTAGAGTGGATATGGAATTTCCATTGGAGGAGAGAGTTGTTTCAATGGGAGTTGGAACTTGTTCATCAACTTCATGATAGGTTAAGGCCAGTGAGGCTATCAACTGATAGAGAGGATAATGTTGTTTGGAAATTTGATACTAAAGGTGTTTTTTCTACTAACTCTTTTTGCAGGTGTTGCAATTAGAGACTCTTTTGGAAGAGGTTACAAGTTACAGTTTCACAAGTTCAATTTGGAGAGGGTTGGTACCTCCTAGAATTGAACTTTTTGGATGGTTTGTTCTAGTTGGTAGAGTGAATACTAAAGAGAGGTTGACTAGATTAGGCATTATTAATTAGAATGACAGTAAATGTGTGTTGTGTAAAAAGGAGATGGAATTTGTCCATCATTTATTTCTCTTTTGTGAGTTTACTTGGCAGGTGTGGTGCACATGGTTGAGGTGTTTTGATAGAGCTTGGACTATCCCTGGAACCGTTAAAGAATTTCTTGAGAGTTGGACTATCATGCCTCATAGAGAAGCGGAGCAGAAGATGTGGCTGATTGGGTTCTTTTCAGTAATTTGAAACATATAGTTGAAACGCAATGACAGAATTTTCAACAATAAAAAAGCAGGTGTTGAGATCATCCAAAGAAGGACATTTTTGAGTTACAAAGAGTGGACTGGTATTGATCCATTTGGTTGTTGATGGCAATGCCGAAGATGACAGGGGATTGATCTTTGGTGTTGGGTTTGACTTTTGTTGTGTTTGGATTGTTTGTTGCTCCACTTTAGTGTGTTGAGCTTTCTTTGTTTCAAAAAAAAATATTATTATTAATCAATTATATCAAATTTTTTTTTTGATAAATGAAAATATTCAATTTAATTTAGTCTTTGATAACTGAATCAAATTGGGCTTTGAATATACTTGTTTTCTTCATTGAATTGATGCCCACATCTTTTTGCGTGAATCCTATAGGCTGTGTGACTGACTGAGCATTTCAATTGCAACTTTATCGAATATGATCGACCGAAAAAAAAATCGAATATGTGACCCGCAACCACATGCAAATAGTATGGATTGACTAAAATGAAAAAGAGTATGGATTGACCACTGACGTGGCACGGTTTCCAGGCTCTGAAGAATTGGTCCACTACTAGGGTTGAGAGTATAGGGCATTTCCGTCAACACGGTCCAAAAAAATAACGACCATGCAAACCCCCAGAGTTTCTCTGTTCCTCGTAACTGACTCCCCAATTAACTAACAAAGCTTAATTACTGAGTCCACAACCTCTCACGGGTTGCCACGTGGCTAGAGTGATGCCTTTATATATAAACGAGGCAGTAACCTGATTCGCTAGTTTTACAGTTACCATCAAAACATATATTACATACATATACGTATACGTACATATATACGATACGATGGCGACCGTAGCTGCTACTCCTCCCGTTCCTACTACTACCAACAATAACACCGAAACCCACAAGAAGAACAGGATTCAGGTTTCCAACACAAAGAAACCTCTTTTCTTTTACGTTAATCTCGCTAAGGTACACAATTTCTTCTTTGGTTAATTACTTTCACTTTAATTAATTAATTACTTACTACTTAATTATTGAAATTTTACTTTTCTCATTTTGTTTTATATGCTATGATCGATGATGGGATGGGATAGGTGAGTCTGCTCGAAATAAGAAAAAAAAAAAAAAGAAACCAAACATTTACCCTTCAAGAGAATTGGGGCATATTCTAATTATAATTAATGGGTTGATTGATGTCGAACCACCTAAATTTTGTCTAGTGAACTCTTTTAATACATTATATATCAATTTATTTAAGATTTAATTTGTACGTATGGCTGTGCTCAAAACGGCTTGTATTTATATTCATTCGTATTTAAAAAATGTGTTAATACATAATAATTAAATGTGATTACTCACATAAAGATACTTTCACGTAAAAATGATATCTAAAATATTAACACATGTTATGTTAAATAATTTAATTAAATATGTCAAATCATCTAACAATTCTCAATTATTATTTTTACTTTAAAACATCTCCATGTGAATAGTCACCATTAATTTTTTGTTAGTTTAAAATAATTAAGTATATATATACTATGTGCATACTAAAAATTATTCATCAAATTAATTATTATATTATTATATATATTATTTGACTTATTTTTAATATATATTTTATATTTCACTATATATTTTCACATGGATGAAGATGTATCTGTGTCGCCCCACTTATCTACGTGCGTATAAGAATGTCACGTTGTTCTAAACTTTTGATTGAACCATCTTCACTAATTTGAATTATCCATTTAGCTAAATCTATCAAATTCTTGGTTAAAATGGTGCTATGAATAAATCTCGCACACTGTCTAGAAAAACAATGTTTAATCTAGATAGCCTTATTAGTCAGTTAATTTTAATGATTAATTAAGGTGCAATTATTATAAATATTGTTGTTTGATGCAGAGGTACATACAGCAGCACGATGAGGTTGAGCTCTCTGCTCTTGGAATGGGTACCGCTGTTCACTCAAAATTATTATATTTTTTTCATTCATTATTACTTAGTTATTAATTAACTAGTTTCTGACATCCTTTAACTAATTATAGCGCTGGCAGCTTTTGTTATCTCTTAAGTGTTGTTATTGCGTATTATTAGTTTGAAGTAGTAACACTTGAATTCATGGGAATAATTAACATTGGTGATATAGCATCCAAATATTTCTCAATCTATTAAAAAAATGTTATGTTTGCACAGCTATAACTACAGTTGTCACAATAGCTGAGATTTTGAAGAACAATGGACTTGCCACTGAAAAGAGTAAGTCTCATAATTTATTATTACATTTTAATTTTGGTTACATACATGTAGTTGTGCTAATCAATTTAATAATCTTGGGATGATTCAGAAGTTTTGACCTCAACAGTTGGCATGAAAGATGAGAACAAAGGTCGTCTGGTCCAGAAGGCAAAGGTTAGTTTCAAAATCTCTTTTAGGGTAGCCAAATAAGTTATCAATTTTGTCAATTACATAAAATAATCAAGTTGCAAAATTTTTTTTTTCTTTCGAAGAATCAAAGAATCGAAAACAAACACACCCATATTAAGTTCAAAATTTTCCTCGGTGATTTATATATTCTTGTTGGTATTTGTAGATTGAGATTGTGCTGGGGAAATCTGAGAAATTTGATAACCTGATGGTTGCTGCCAACACAAGTGAATCACATCAACCAGCTGGTAATGATGACAAGAAATGACAAATAGAGAGAGAGAGAGAGAAAGAGAAGAGAAAGAGAGGAGAAGAGCCATGTCAATGTGCAACTACTTGTAGCCAAATATATGTCTGATTCTTTTTGTACTGGGTATTATTATTTTTCTTTTTTCTGCATCCATAGTAGAAGTAAATAGGGGGAGTAGATTTTATAGATAACTATTGCTTCAATTAAAAAGGGTCGTGAAGCTGCATATTTTCCATTATCACCTTTAAATTTATTTTCCCTTCACTGCACATATATGACGATAATGATCATTATTACATGATTCTTTTAATGATTTGTTATCTCAGATTCTTTGTTAGTCTCGTTTATATATTCCATATTCCATCTGCTATACAATATCAATTATTTTTAGATAATACGCAAACATAATCATAACAATGAAATGCAACCATTTGCAACAAAGGTCAATTGCTTGGTCTCTGACTCCAACAGTTTAACATTTGCACTTTGCTTGTAATACAAAATTCTCATCTTTCAATCAAATTTAACACTTTAACATGACAAAAAGAACTTTAAAACCGGTAATACAGTGACTTGGAACACGGAAAATCGATTTTAAATGGTTGGAACTGATTTTTAAGCTCAAAACTGATTTTATAGGCTTGCTACACATACAAGCCTTTTTGGCTTACAAGCTATACAATTTGCTCAAAGTCCAAGAAAAAAACGCGCGTCCCTTCCACAACAAGTTCACTCTTCCTCTTCTTCCTCAATCAAAACGCAAACCATCAAGATTCAAGGGGCATTCGAAACAAACTACTACGATTCTGCAGAAACGTTCCAACTTCTCGCGAAGAGTAGAAGAAATCAAGAAGAAAAGTTACAAATCTCCATCAAAAATCACCAAAAAAAAGGAAGAAACATTATTCAAGGTACTGTTTTACTGTTCTTCTAGGTTTTTCTTCTAGATTGTCTTTGCTATGTGTCTCATCCTTAACCAGCAAAACATTAAAAGATTTCAAGAAGAAATATACTGTCTCCTCCTATTTTGGATGTATTTCTTAAATCCTTTGGGTGTATTTCTGTAATCCTTTCTGTAACCGTTTGGGTGTATTTCTATAACCGTTTGGGTGTATTTCTGAAGTTTCATTATCTTCAAAACGATTTCAAAGCTTGATTTCAAAAACCATGAAAATCGAAAAAAAACGAAGCAAAGAGAGAACGCACGAAGGAGATCCAACAAATTTGGCAAGAAACTCGAAAAAAGAAACGAAATCTTTTGAAAAATGAAAGTTATATATTTGCGCGTTAATTGATTTGAATTGATTTAAAATTTTGTTAAAAAGACACGTAACATAAGCAGCGCGTTTAATGGGTGGATTTCGTTCAAATTTGTAAAGCTTGTAAATGCAAAACACTTGTTTGTAGAGATTAATCCTTTATTTTATTTTATTTTATTTTTTAAAAGAAGAAAAAAAGCATACGAGACAAGTTGGCCTTCTACTTTGTTGTTCTTGAGTTTAAACCAAATTCAAGTAAGTAAAATAAATCAAGAGAAACTAGCTTAATAAATAAGCAAGGGATGAGACAAAGCAACTTAAATATTCCATCAACTTCTTTTGTGGTACATAAATTCCCAACTTGGCTATTAGATTCCTTCATGTATCTCAATTTATATTTGCAACATTATCTCTATGACAAGGAAATACTGCTTGACATTTGGGCAAATCAACTTCACCTATTAATTACATGTAATATTGTCTATGTGCAGTTCTGTAATAAAAATGTGACGACATCTAAAAGGGATGCATTGCACTATATCCTTTATGCATAAAATTTCCAAAATTATGTACATATAAACTATAATTACTTTGGATTGATTAAGCAACTTCTTTGCCATTACGCCATGAGTTTATATAATGTGCTACATGGCGTCATGGTTGCAGGCATTCAGCAATATTGGTGCCTTCAAAAGGAGTTAATTTTAATTTTCATAAAAAAAAAAAAGCATTTGCAAGTTCAAAATTGAAGTGTCCAAAATCCCTTGGGACCCTAGGCATATCATAAGTTGCTGATATTCATACACTTGTAAACACCTCCAGATGCTTACTTCACAAGAAGGAAACCAATAACGTTAAAAATTCTCATCACATAAAACTAAAACCATACATGTGTAAGATCAGAGGTAGAAGAAGGCTATTGAAAATGAGATGATTCAAATCCGAATACACTATTGAATAATACTCTAATTATTGAGTATATACATAGAAAGTTTCAGAAATAAATTAATTCACATTAATGTCAATTAAATAAAACACATCATTTACTTGCCAATTTACTAAGCTCCCAATCCTAAGAAAACACTAATGCAACGAGAGAGAATAAACCTCAGATGGGAGCTGCACATGTGGTTCTAAAGTGGCCTGTTTGATTGCAACGACTACAATGCACCACACGTTTGACACGGCCGCGGTCCTCGGCACGAACTCGCTTCTTCCTTGGTCGTCCAGGTGGTCTGAGTGATTTAGGAGGGTTAATGACAACTTCAAGAACATTGGTTGTATTGGGATCCCCTTCAGACAACTCCTTCCACAGAGACTTATCAGGAATTGGGTGAATGGTTTGGGAATATGTCTTCCGGTATGTTGCAACCGTAAAACAGCTCTCCGTGAATCTGTGGACATTCTGCCTGCAGGAAAGAAGTGCTGCCACGGCATGCGCACAGGGCAAACCATAGAGCTGCCAACCACGACAAAGACAGCAACGATTCCTAATATCAACTATATTTGTTCCTTCATGAGATATAACTTCAAATTCAGCTTCGTTTGCACGAAGAACCTGATATGTACGAGCATGTTCAAGAGCATCTGCAACACGTCTCTCAGCAGAAGGTACAAGTATTGATGTCCACTGCATGCTGGTCTCTCGCCGTTCATTAAACCAAGTCATTAGCTGCCTTCTGATGCATTCCATCATTTGAATTATGGGAAGCCCGGATGCCTCCAATATCCAAGTGTTCAAAGATTCAACAATATTAGCTGTCAAATGACCAAACCTTTGCCCCTCAAAATATGCGGTAGCCCACAGTCGGGGGGGAATTCTTCGAATCCAATATGCAGCATCTTGTGATATCTCTTCGATCTCCAGAACTTTTGCTTCGAATTCAATCACAGTAAGTGCATTGGCTGCTTCCCATAACAGATTAACAAGCAAGGTGTTATTAAATTCCTTCCGAAAGCTGTCACTCAAGTGACGCATACAAAATCCATGGAACGCTGTGGGAAAATTGGCTTCAACGCCATCAACAATTCCCTTCTGTCTGTTAGACAGAATTGTAAGCCTTGGCATGTTTTCAGTGTTAATCTCAAGCAGGTTGTGAAGCTCAGACAGAAACCACATCCAATTATCATCATTCTCCTCATCAATGACACCAAATGCCAAAGGAAAGAGGGCACCGTCACCATCAAATCCGGTAGCAAGAAGTAAGGTACCAAGATACTTGCTTTTTAAATATGTTCTATCAAGCCCCAAGAGTGGCCGACAAGCATTTAAAAAGCCATATATACAAGCTTGAAAGGAAATAAAGAGACGTTGGAAGCAATTCTCAGTGGGACTTCCATAAACAGATGCAATACTGCCGGGGTTTGTGCGTTTCAATTGTTCGCAGTATTGCGGAAGCAATCTATACCCTTCTTCGAAAGAACCACGCATTGCAGCCATGATACGCTCCTTGCCTCTCCATGCCTGCTTGTAAGATAAGGTGATACCATGAACCCTATGGATCTCTTCCAATATTTCCTTTGGCTTGCAATTAGGGTTTTCTTTCAGCCTTTGCTCCACAGAGTTAGCGACCCACTGAACTGAGGCCTGTTGATGGCCAAGATGAGCGATTCCTCCACATGTATGATTCTCATGAATGGTCCTAATGGTAAATGTTGGAACCCCTGGGAGCTTGGCCGCATGAATGCGCCAAGGACAGCCTTCACTTGCACATTTAGCAGTAAAGCGGGTCTTGTCGGATTTTATGGTTTGCATCTCAAAGTGCAAAGCAATTGCTGCATCCCTCAATGCCCTTCGACAACTCTTCACATCAGGGAATTCTTGCCCGACTGAGAGTTCATAAGTGGGATTTACAGCAACTACACGAGCCTGAATTACAGGAGTAGATATCATAAGCTGGGACTGTTCAATATCCATATGATCGGCAGATTCAATGCCCATTTCCGTGTTCTGAATCACAGTCAGGGCTGTGTTCTCATCAAATTCCTGGTTCTCAGAAACGGTCAAATCATTGTTCTCTGATAGTACCAATTCATGGTTATGCTCAGGAAGGGGTAACTCCCGGTCATCATGCTCAGGTTTGTGATCCCTGGAGAGTTCATGCTCATGCCCATAACTGTGACCATGCTCGCCTTCTTGATCATGGGTCTGTCCCATCTCCAACCCATGGTCTTGGTCGTGGGCATTTTCCAGACCAAGTTCATGATCATGACTTTGCCCCAGATCCATGTGATGCTCATGGGCAGACCCCAGTTCCAATGCATGATTCTGGCTCAGGTCCATATTATGATCATGGCCCATCACTAATTGCTGGTCATGGCCAATTGCTAAGTTATGATTTTGACCAAGCATCAAATCTCGATTAGTCATTAACGATATGAATGATTACTGCACAAAGTATAACAAGGGCCGAGACACTGCCTGCAAGATCCTGTAGATACTATGGAAAAGTCAGATATACCATATCAACCATATGTTCTGCACAGAAACATTAAAATTCCTGAATTGCATGCATCACAAGAAAGCTACAACAGGAACAAAGTGTAGATAATTCATACAACCGTGACACACAGAGAATACCAAACATGTTAGGTGAGATCTGTAGGCAGAAGATGTAGCAAACAAATAGAAGGGCAGGTAATGCAGTATCAATTACACAAATGAACATATTTTTCTTTCCTTTCTTCAAGTACTCCCACCTTCTGTACATATTAAATGGACAGTTTCATTTTGGTGGTATATACATGCAACAGAATCATGTGAGTTTTCTAAGAAGAAAACACAGCAAATAAATTGCTCCAATAATTAAAGATTACAGTTATACATACAAACATGAAAGAGGAGCTAGCCAAAGTTAGCAGGTTATACTACTATCACACATTATAAATCATAAATTGCATAATGCAAAATCTGCTAATTACAGATTTACAATTGCACAGCCGGAATTTCAAACCCACACATCGATGCTCAAATAGACTCGATATCTATCCACAAACATTCCATTCACACTTCAGTTACTTTATAAATTTTGCCAGAAACTGAGATTAAAGTCATCACTCTCCAAGGGGAAAGAAAAAGGCACTGAGCTTGACTTAAAATCTCCGATTAACTATAATTAAGTAAACCTGTCAATAGAAGTTAATTATACTTAAGAAAAAGGCGGAACAGAAGTTAATAACACTTTGAAAAAAATAAACTTTCATAAAGCACAACACAAACGGAATTGAATTGATTGTCAAAACGTACAACTCGGTAAAAACACAAGACACAATAAGATAACCATTATACATATAAAGAGTAGTTCGATAACAATAAGAATAACAGTGAAACTACCTGAAAGCTTTCACCTTTTTCCAGAAACACGAAAACGAAGTGAAGAATGTTGAGAAAGGCACTACAAGAAGGATTCGGAGAACTAGGAAACGGATCAGATGAAGAACTGGAAGGAGGAAGAAGAAGAAGAGGAGGAGGAGGGATTTGAAAAGGGAGGTTTAAAAAGGGGAGAAATTTGGCGGGGAAGAAGTGGAGAAAATCGGAATTTAGGGTGAAAAAGGTAAGGAGAGGAGAGGAAGAATGGGAATTAGAAGGGTAGCAGAGGGATCGGCTTCTCAGGGTTGAGAAGGGAAATACAGGTTTGAGGCTAACCACACAACGAGGGTATTTACGTCAAAGGGTTTTGGTTTCCGGAACGCTGTGACTCTATTGCCCATCCCCGTTTAATTTAACCCTCTTTTTTTCTTTTTTATTTTTTATTTTCACAATATGAATTCACTTATTAATATAATCTAATGTGGTAGGAGATTACGGGATTTATACTAAAAAGAGATCTTCATTCATAATCTTCTTGTTAGTTTGCTAAAAAGATTTTATTTTCCGTTTCAATTGATATGAATGGATAATTTAAAATATACTAATTATTTTATTCGATGTTGATATTTGTATAATTTTTGAAATGCACGCAGTAATTTCAACTGTAATTTAAAAGCACTCTAAATTTATATAAAAGTTTTATAGATATTAATTAAAAGAGTTTAATATAAATATTTAATTATGTATTTAAATTAAATTTTAATATACTAACAATATGAAAAATTTTATTTAGTTATCTATCAAATTTGATTTTTAAGTAATAGAATTAAAAATTAATTATTTTATTAATGTTATAATATACCATTAGTTTTTTTTAATCAAACATAGACTTTCATTCATTTCATGTAAATAGAATGGTTACAATAGTCCAAATTTGGACAACTAATAAGAAAGCAAAATAAAAAAAACTACTCTATTTTTATAACAAACTAGTGTATGAACTCGAGTGCAGCAGGAGAAAATTCATAAAAATAAAATATATTTATATTTTTAAATATTAAAAAAAACACTAAAACAATTACTATTTCAAAAAGTTTATAAAATCACTATTAAAATCAAAGTTTAACTTGAAAATAGTGAATAATTATTATTTTATACTTTTTCGAAGTGAAATAATTATTTATTAATTTTAATATAGAATTTAAAATAAAATCAAAATATTTACATTAGAATCCTATTTTTTCAAAGACTTCTCTATAAACAATATTGATGGTTGAATTTACAGTCATTTCTACGTGATTCATGAGTAAAACTTTTAAACATCTCTTGCTCTTAACTCTTCAAAGTGCCACATATAGTTGGTCATGTATAAAAACTAATTTAAGCAAGTATAATCTAACTTGAGATTAAGTTTGTCCCTAAGACTTATTAATTGTCATAGCAAAAGATACTATTATGGAGAACTGTCTTCATTGAAATCTAGTTGGGACGGTTTCATTTGTTGGTACCATATTCATTCTTGGAATCAAAGCAATATGACCAACGATGTTACCCGTTAAGACTTCACATTATATGATATGATTTTCAAGCTTCCTAATTTGTAGCTTTATACCATTACAAAGACCACTGGATTAGTCAATATTTCTCAGTAACATCACCAGAACACCAACCTTGAGTATTAATTTATGTGGAGGAAAACCAAATCAATTTATGCTATTCAATAATTCAGGACCATAAAGATCTAGTTGACTATTCATATTCCCTTCATCCACACAAATTGAATCCAAACTAAGATATAATTTTTCTCCTCGAGGGATGATAGCCATTAAATAACTGTTGACCTCTTCAACAATGTTCAGCGTGGAAGCCAGTATAGTTCTTGCTTTAAAAAAAATTCTTTGAAGACATGTTTTCCAAAATATTTGGATAAAAAAAATGAATCAACTTATCAAATGTCTGGTCTGAAGAAGGAATAACAGTACAATATCTTATGGAAGAAATATCTCAGATTCACCATTTATATTGTCATCTATTAGATCATCACTAATTTTCAATAACCACTCACTAAATTACTTTGTTTCATTTTGATCTGAAGCAGTTGTCCCTATAGAAAGTCTCATTTTTTGTTAGTTTGAGCACCTGACAAAACTTCCAAAAGTAAGACAACTTCACAATTGAATGAACGATATCTTGTCTCGATCCTCGTAGAATGATAGGAAGGATGTGTCTAAAGTCTCCACCTAGTATAACTACTTTTTCTCCAAAGGACAAATCTTTGTTATACATTGGAGAAAATCTCATGATATCACCCAAGCCTTTATCAAGTGCTTCATAGCAGTACCTACCAATCATTGGAGCCTCAACCCAAATTATAAGTTTAGTTTCAACAGCAGCATTACTTGAGGGGAACCAGGTTTGATGTTACATACATAATCCTCAGTTATATTCAGTGGTATTCTGAACCTTGAGTGTGCCATTCTTCCATTGGAAAGAAGTAACGATGCAATACCACTTGAAGCAATGTTTAATACAATATCACCCCTTGAACGGATTTCAACAGACATAAAGTTTCAGAGAAATGTCTTTCCAGTACCCCCTTGACCATACACAAAGAAAAAATCCCATTCTTCACAATACACAGTTGTAACAATTTTATCGAATGAATGTTTCTGTTCAGGTGTTGCAATGGCCAACATGTCTGAGGCAATTTTCTATAACTCATACCTGTTAAAGTTTAATTCTTTCCCGATAACCATTTCGGTTAACAAAGAACTATCAACTTCAGTTGCTAAAGGCATAGGAGGATAGTCTTTCAAGGTTTTAACATAGGAATGTAAGATCTTGTCTATATCTATTAAGCACAACTACTTAATCTCATCATCTGACATGGTTAACTCTGTATATTATACGATATTGTAAAAATTCAATTAGTTTAAAAATTATCCATAATGAAGGACTTTTATAATTACAATTAATAAAAACTCACTTCTCATGTTCATCATGGTTCTTTGTCAATACAAAATATCATCTGAGAGTAAGGTTTTGAGAACTGGACTGGTCATTAAACCGCTCTAGTCACTGGTTCACTGGTTTATTAGTTCAATCGGTTTAACTGTGGTTCAATTGGAAAAATTATTTTAAATAAAATAATAAATAAATTATAAACAAACATCCTAAAATATAATTATTGTCTAATATAAATCTTAAAATACCTTACAAATTTAAAACACTACAACAAGAATTTTAAATTTATCAGCATTTCATGATTTCAGGATTCACTTCTCATAAATTACAATGCAACAGATTATGTACATACTACTACTATTATACTGATCATTTACAAACTCAAATATTTCTGAATTCATTAAAGAAAAATTAAGCCAACCACCAGCTCTCAGTATCATTGGTTTAGTATAATATCTGCAAAGAATTTGCCCTAAGATCCCTAAAACTCATGTGACAGTAACCACAAACAGTAAGACGTACAAGAAATCCGTCGCCATTCTATTCAGGCAGGGATCTTCATGCACCAATCAAAACATCTAAGATTATGGAATAGTATATCAAATTTCAAAAAAATCATTTCATGTAACATTATGCAAATTTCACCACCAAAAAGAAAAATTCACATCGACCAATCATGGTAAACTTTCGATCTCTTTGATTCTCACAATAGCAATAGCAACATCATCAGGTTTCATAATCAATAATCCAAAAACTAAATCAAATCAATTGCATAGTAAATTAATTGCAAGAACCTTCCGTATGACCACGTTTACCATAGAGCCAAATGGAAAATTAAATTCGAGCAAACACCACACAAATTAAAATAACCAACAAATCAGTGCCAAAGCAGCTTGCAGAACAACGCACAAAAATTGAAAAAGTATATGAAATGAGAGAGTACGAAACTCACAGGAGACGCAGTAGACAAGCCAGTCATGTGCCAAAATATCTTGAATTCTTAAAGGAGGTAAAAGAAACAATCGGATCTGGCAAGGCCCAGAAACCTTAGCGCATCGGGTTCCCAAATCGAATTAGGAACGAGGAAAGCCCTAGAATCGGAAACAGGGGCGACAAGACGATGGCGCGCAGGACGAAGATGATGGAGGATGGATGCCGAGCGAGGAAGAAGAGAGCGAAGTGCGAACAGGGAGTTGAGGACAGGACGAAGAGAGAAGCCTCGAACAACCACGGACGGCGGCAATGACTCACTCACTCCGTTCGGCGATGGTGGAGGCTAGTTAGGGTTTTCTCTCTGAGTTGAAAAGAACCACGGTTAGAAATGAAAGGGGGAGGGGGGCACAAGTTGTAGGTTGGGACAGGGGAAGGAGGAGGCTGCGGGGTCACCGACAACTGCGAACGGCGGCTGCGGTTTCGTTGACCAAGCTGGGTTTTTGGTTTGGGACTTTGGGGAACCTTAGGGCTTGCTGGTGAGTGTGTATCGAAGGAGGGGTGTGGGGGGGGGGGGGGTAACCGGGTGAGGGACTAGAGTGGGGTGGGGGATTTTTTTTTAAATAACGAAATCGTTTCACAAGAACTAGTCGGTTCCCTGTTTGGTCCAACCAGCTAGTTACCGGCCAGTTCTGTGGTTTCAGAGCAGTTTGGAGATTGGCAGTTTTAGGAGGAAGACCGGATCATTTTCCATGCCGGTTCCCGATTGAACCGATTCAACCGGCCGATTTGGTCCAATTTTCAGAACATTGTCTGAGATTTCGTGCCAACATCTATCCTAAACATGTTCTGGTCTTGAGATATTTTTAGATGTTAGTAGAATGACAAATAACCTCCTAATGTATGATCCTCAGGCTCACAAGTTTGCTTCCTTAGTTGCATCCATGAATTCTCTGTCATCTTACAAGAGTCCAAGAGCGAAGCATGCATCTCTATAAGTAGCATGAATTGTTCCTCCTACTGTTCTTATATCTTGAAAATTCATACATCCTCTTTGAGTATTCAAGAGAAGCTATTGGTAATATTATTCGGTATTCGCTGCAAAAAAGTTGGTTAAAATCCCACTTCTAAGTTGCTAAATTGATTATGCTACATGATTTCAATTATTATGCAGCTACACATGCGTATAAAATTATTTTTCTAAAAAATAAAAAACAATGATAAAATTGTATAATTTATAGGGCATTAGATTATAACTGTTGAAAGTTATTTGAACATTTATTTTCCAGTGTAGATAAATCAAATAAAATGGATGTGGGGTACATGATGTTAAGATTTTAAATTTAAATAATCAAAAAAATAAGAACAAAATTGAATATAAACTCATCATTACTTGCAGGTACATGAGTCAACCTTCCAATTGTAAAACCTTGCTTTCGAGGAAGCCACTTCGAAACATCGTCCTTACAAACAAACTTGGTTGGAAACTCAGCATAAGTAAGACTTCGAGCATAGGGATATGACATGTTCGCCGCCATCCATCCTAAAAACATGGACTTATGAGATACTGCTCTTTCGACAATATCATTCACATTCGAAGTTTCGCTATAGACCATATGTTGCTTATCCTCCAAACAGAATGGAAGTCTAATCACAAATGGTTCTTTCTCTTGGATTTCGTATCCAAATATATGCCAAACTGCCTCACATGCTGAAATGTACCTACAATCATAGTAATTCCTAATTCCGTCAACAACTTGTGTGGCTTCTAATGAATCACCAGCATTGTATAGGGTAGCTGTTACATGATCATTGCCCTTGTGTACATACTTAAACAGATACTTAATAGAACTTATTTGGAATGTGTATTCCACATTTATGTAGCACCCAAACTTGAACAACAATTATGGATTATATGAAACAATGAACTTATTGTCTAGTACACATTCCTTTTTCGTCACAGTTCGACCGTTATCAGTACGCCTATATTTGGGAAATCCAGCTTCATCAATGAGTGTCCGCTACCTAAACTCTTTAGGATAAAACTTTGAAAAGGATCCATTCTTCATGCAAGGTGAATTCTTGTTATACGGACCACATGGACCATATACCATGTAATTTTGAACAGCTTCATGTAGATTTGACCTTTCATTTTTATCAGGAATCTCAGCCGTTATATGTTTGTCTATGTCACTTGGTATTTGTGGCTTGAACTCATCACTCATAAATACAAGGATATGTGCATGTGGAAGCCCTCTCTTTTGAAACTCTATAGTGCAAACATCTGAAAATTGAAAAAATAAATGAGTAAAACATTATCTACAACATAAGATTTTAATAAGGTGTTGCATAGACACAGACTTACATCTCAAAATTTTGCCAAAGATTTTTTCCTCTTTTAGGTCATCAATCAAACCATAAAGCTTGATTTTGAAAACTCGACACAATATATCAGGGCAATCTTCTGCTTTCAATCTAACGGGAGTCACTTCTCTCTTTATCTCATCCCATTCAGGGTTACAGGTCATAGTGATAAAATAGCTAGGATATCTTGCATATCTACAAATCGCAAATGCATCTTTGCAATTATTCATCATGTACCTAGGTCCACTGTAACACCCTCACTATCAGAATGTCATGCTTCTGGCTGCGCCACTCTGATAACAAGAAGTATTACGACAACTTCATATACTTTATAATAAAATAGGAACCTTTGACTCGAAACCGTATCGCTGTTTTCTTTGAAAAACCGGAAAAAGATTTTATCTTACATAAGTAGCTTATGAATATAATATACATACAGAACCTACATTTCCTGTCCCTATTTTAAAATACAATATTGATAGCGAGGGAAAAATAAATAACAATTAAACTAATATAATAACAAAATCGTATAAGCAAAGTTGCGATTAAACTCTTTGTAAGACTCTTCGTTCGTCTCCTAAAAAGATAAAGCTGTAGGGGAGTGATAACCTAACCATATGGTCTCACCACAGACCTTTAGAATTTTCATAAGAAGATATTTAATAAGAAAATCGTTTTCAATCTCAGTGATTATCGTTGTCTTATGAATCCTTTAAAAACCGATGGTTTAACCATAAAAAAATCAAAACCTTTTTAAAAGAAATCAGTTAATTAACCAGAAATCCAAACTCACTTTCCTTATAAAAGAATTTTAAAACTTTCCTAATAATATGAATGACCAACTTGTTCTAAACATAGATTCATTAAGTCTATACTGAACAAGCTTGATATTTCATACTTTACTAAACCACAACTCAAACCAATCACGGCCTCCGGCCCATTACATAATCAATCACGGGTTCAGGCCCAAACAGCTCAATCAACATTCAATTCACCACAACTCAACCAATTTCAGTTACAAACACAAGTAATGAGGTTCAAACACAATCAAGAGTAGTTACGTCAAGTATAGCAATTAGCAATTAAACAGAATTATTCACATAGGCAAACCAATTATAATATGCATACCCAAATAATGTCACATAAATGCATATGATGAATGCCTGTCCTATGGCTAATGAGCTCATCTGTCGGTTATACAGCCAACCTGACATGTCCTGGTAGTTAACCATTGGAAAGTCCCTCTGTATGCGCATCCCCTAGCTCAATAATATCCATGGAAAAAATCCCAAGCTCATCCATGGAGAGAGACAAAGCCCCAAGCTCAAACTCATATATACATGTATGCCCATGGGGGAATCTGGAGAGTTAAAGTACCCAGTCACATCTTACGTATAGAGGGTCAACAATTTGTCTCAATTTTGCAAGTCTCATTTACTTTTAATTCATTTTCATCATCAATTCATATCTCATTTCCAAATTCATTCCAAAAATCATACATTAAAATAAATCCTCATCATCATTCAAAATTCAATAATCATCATCCATCCTCCCATTCCGTTCATCAACAATTTCTATTCAAAACATAATTCATTCTATTTTAAATAAATCAAACTTAAAGAAGCTTTCTGATTTTTATAAAAATTTCGACAGTATCTCCTCTAATACTTGGACTCTCCACCCCTTTTTGGGTCCCATGCAAACATTTCTCAAACCTTTCTCAACCATTTCTAAATCTCATCCATTTTTCAAAATTCATCCAGTTTGAACCAATTCCAATAATAAATCCTTTTCAAAATCAAACAGCTCTAATATTAAATAATTTATAAAATCAAACTAATTTAAAATCAAACCACTTCTAAAATCAATTCATTTTCATATCTCAAATCATTTCCAAAGGTGACTCATTTATATTAACAAACTAACTCCAAAATCAGGAAAAAACACATTTAATAACATTCAATCAAATAACTTTACAAACCACTCTCTTATCAACAACCACACACCACTAAAGCAATCAGTAATTCAATACAGCAAACAGCCACATCTATAAGACAAAATAGTCACAAAAATATATGTTTCACATCAATATCTATTTATAAGAATTCTGTAATATAAAATAAATTCTAAGAAAACCCTACCTCGAATAGTCGAACCCGAAAGTTATAAAATGAGCAAAACACTTTTTTCTATCGGCTAGCAGCAAAAGCAACCATAATCACAGCTCTATTTCATCTTTGCACTGACATCGACAACTCTAAACATGACATACAATCACTGTAATTCAACCCTATAGCAAAAACACCGCAGAAACCTTAGTAATATATAACGAAAAAGCAAAAAAAGAAGTTTTCAAAGCAAGATAGCTTATTGTACTCAGAGAAAATCCAAGGAACGAAGCAGATGCAGCTCCGGTGATGATTTCCGGTGAGCTAAACGGTGGCAGAAGCTCGTGACGGAGGCAGTGCGGTTGGAAGGCAAGCAAGGCGAAGGAATTGTAGCATGAGCGACCCATTTTCTCCCCTGTCGAGAATTTCTCTTTCTGCGAAGCCCACTCCACCACCTACAGCAAGAAAAAATGAAAAAACATCACCATCAGCAACCCGGCCAAGAAAAAAAACAGTAAACAACGACAAATGGGGCCCTAGTTTCACAAAACGACTGACGCTGCGACCCAGAGACACCCTTTGGAGGTAGTACAGACAGAAGCACAAACTCAAAAGATCAAAAAATCAAAAACCCGCAAACCCTAAACAGCCGGTAGCAAAAAAATCAAAAGCTTCACCAAAATTTTGAAGCAAAAGCAAACATGCAACATCATCGAAAAGGAAAAGAGAAAACGAAGAAGAATCCCATATCATCATCAAACAAAGGGCACAAAATGAAGAAGTTAATACCAACCTAGAAAGAAGAAGCAGAAACAGTGACAAGCGAGCAGCAAAGTCATGAATGATCCCCACCAGAAAATGATAAAAGCTTCGAAAACTCGAAGAAAAGAAAGCTGGGGCAGCCAAAGAACGAGCGAAAGAAAGTTTCTTTCCCCAAACAAAAACGAAACAGACGGAAGTGAAAAGGGAAAATGAACTAAGTCCCTCTGGTTTTAAACAAAACAAAAGAGAGGGAAAACGAAGCGACAAAATAGGAAGGAGCCCAAATTAATGAGCCTTAAAAGCGCTCATGATTACCCAAGGGAACTGTCGCACTCGAAACAAGTGCAGCATTTAAAGCTAACGCTTCGTATTTCTAAAGAGCAGCTCAAAGGACACAGCTCACCCGAGAAGGACAGAACGACCGACCTACTTAGGGCAGCGGTGTCCGACCTAAGGATGCTTGAGCATGACCTATCAAAAAGATCAAAGCTCAAGCAGGGGGCACTGTTCATACCCTAACCCGAGCTTTAGGGTCAGGTCGCCAAAGGATAAAGGGACCGACCTCGAAGAAGGCTCTCTCACCTCCACCGACCTCTTCTTAAAGAGCTCAGAGGACCATCAGAAGGCCCAAAGAGGCCCAAACCATCATGGCCACTGCCCACTAGAAGACGGTCACCAAAAGATATGATCTTACCCACAAGATATATAAGATAAGATAAGGATCTTCGTCCCAAAGAAGATCACCAAAAACCAATATAAATACATTGGATCCTCCAGGTATAACTCATATTCCAATTCTATTAAAAACCTGCCTAAAGTCCATGCTAACTTAAGTATCAGAGTCTCTTGCAGGTACCACCACAGAACCACACGAGGAGCTCGGGTAAGGCAGCACCTCAGCATCCGAAGGTTGGAAACCAACCCTCGGAGATGACCCGGATCTCACGTCCGGTCCAAACTCCACGTTTCAGATAACCCCTGGAACAGGTTGGTCCCTCATAATTGTCAATATATGGTTTGTAGACAATGATGGTGATCTCAATTTCCATGCCTTAGCTAAAAGTTCTTTTTCTTCCTTTTATTAGTTAATTATCATTTACTTTCTTGTTATTACTTTTCTTGTCAATCACCAAATCAAACCCCCTTGTTCTTTCATAGCCAATAATTGAGCACTTCATTGCAATTCCTTGTGAGACGACCCAAGGTTTAAATACTCTCGGTTTTT
This sequence comes from Arachis ipaensis, assembly GCF_059453495.1. Taxonomy (NCBI): domain Eukaryota; kingdom Viridiplantae; phylum Streptophyta; class Magnoliopsida; order Fabales; family Fabaceae; genus Arachis; species Arachis ipaensis. The sequence continues at coordinate 85,235,394 of NC_142444.1, forward strand.
ATTAGGGTTTGTACTTGTGACAACCATATTAAAACTTTGATTGAAGGTTGTTTGTTGGTTGGGACTATACTTGCAACGGATTTATTTTTGTGAAATTCCTAACTGACGAAAACCTTTACATCAAGTTTTTGGCGCCATTACTGGGGAGTTGCAATGTGTGTTTATTATTGGTTATTGTTCATATGTGAATAGTGTGAATAGTGTACTTTTTGTTGGTTTGCTAGTTTTGGTTTAGGAGTTTGTTTTCTTTATCTCTCCTTAGTTTTTGTTGTTGTTTTCCCTTTTCTACTATGAATTCTCATCACTTTGGCTATGAGTTTAGTTCAAACTGTGTTGTAGGAAGTGGAAATGAAAGCTTCAATGGAGGTTTGCATCAAGGATTTGGAAATCAAAGATGGGAGGAGCCTCAAGCATATAGACAATATTCTTGGCAACAACCTCCTTCGGTTTCTTATAGGTATAATCCAACATCTAATGCATACCAACCTAATAGATGTGGTGACCCTCATTGTGGTTGTCAACCACAACCACCACATACATATGACCATTCCCTCAACATAGCCCTCAACAACCTTACTCACAAGCCCCATACCCCATACCACCATTCACCTCCACATGATCCTAATCCATATCCACCATACCAACAACCATATGAGCCATACTTAGAGCCACCACCATTCCAACATCAATATTCTCAAGAACCATCAATTCCATATACATCTCCTCCATACCCTTACCAAGATGCACCACCTTCTAACTATGAACCCTTTCTACCAAACAATGAACCCTCTCTTCCACCACCTCCTTCAATGGATGAAGCTCTCCAAACCTTCTTGCAAGAACAACAAAGAGATATTAGCTCTTATATCCAAAGGCAAGAAGAACAGCAAAAGGAGCTAAAGAAGATAGAAATCATGGTTGCTATGATGACTGAAGCCGCTAACCGCATGGCCTCCCACCTAAGTTCATATATTCAAGGCACTTTCATTGACAAATGTAGAAGATCAACCAAGGAGCATAGTAAGGGAGTGAGTTTGGAGCTTTAGGGTGAAGAAGAGGAGTTAAAGCAAGAATTGCAACAAGAGGCTGAAGTTGAGATAATTGAGCCGGAAGGAGTGGTTGAAGAATTAGGAGAGGTTAATCAAGAATTGGATTCAATTCAATCATTGATGAGTTCTTGTCCACACTAACGAATCACTTCGAAGATCCCATTGAGCCTTCTTCCATTGAGCTTGAAAGCAATGTCAAGGAGGGTGCGCAACCTCCAAAGCATATGGTGAATGAGGAAGAATTGGAAGAAGTTGAGCAAACAACAAATCAGCATCTTGAGGATGAATCCACACCAACACATGAGCCTCTTGAGATTGAGGAGTCTTCTCCCATTGAAATTGAGGTTGATATTGAGATAAGTTCCACATTACCTCTGAGTTGTGACATGAAGAATGTAGAAGAGCTAGAAGAGGTTAGTGAGAAAGTGATTGAATGTGAAGAGCCTTGTCAAGAAGTGGACATGGAAGATGCTTGTCAAGAGATGGAGGCAACCAAAGAAGAGCTTAAGGGAGTGGAAATTACAATGCCACTGGAAGCCTTCCTCACTAAGCAACCATCCATTATTTCATTCATGTGGGTAAATCTCTTATCTCTAAGCTTTGTAATTTCACTTGAATATGGTTTGCTTGAAATGGATAGCCAACTTAGAGCTCTTTGTGGAATGGAAAGAAAGAAAGCGTTAGTTAGTGGTAGGCACCAAATTCAAGGTTCACTGTGGTTGTCTCATCTAAGTTTAGGAGCAAGGATTGGTGTAGTGCTACATTAAATGGGTCTAGGAAGGTGATGAGTGGATAATTTATATGCTTTTTGGCATTGTTTTTAGGTAGTTTTTAGTATAATTTAGTTAGTTTTTACTATATTTTTATTAGTTTTTATTTAAAATTCACATTTCTAGACTTTACTATGAGTTTGTGTGTTTTTTTGTGATTTCAGGTATTTTCTGGCTGAAATTGAGGGACCTGAGCAAATTCTGATTCAGAGGCTGAAAAAGGACTGCAGATGCTGTTGGATTCTGACATCCCTGCACTTGAAATGGATTTTCTTGAGCTACAGAAACCCAAATTGCGCGCTCTCAATTGCGTTGAAAAGTAGACATCCAGGGCTTTCTAGAAATATATAATACTTCATACTTTGCTCAAAGATAAATGATGTAAACTGGCGTTCAACGCCAGTTCTTTGTTGCATTCTGGCGTTAAACGCCAGAAACAGGTTACAAGTTGGAGTTAAACGCCCAAAACAGGTTACAACCTGGCGTTTAACTCCAGAAATAGCCTAGGCATGTGTAAAGCTCAAGTCTCAGCCCCAGCACACACCAAGTGGGCCCCAGAAGTGAATTTCTGCACGATCTATCGTAGTTTATTCACTTTCTGTAAACCTAGGTTACTAGTTTAGTATTTAAACAACTTTTAGAGATTTATTTTGGACCTCATGACATTTCACATCTGAATTTTGTATCTTCTACGGCATGAGTCTCTAAACCCCATGGTTGTGGGTGAGGAGCTCTGCTGTGTTTCGATGAATTAATGCAATTACTATAATTTTCCATTCAATCACGCTTGTCTCTATTCTAAGATATTCACTCGCACTTCACCCTGATGAATGTGATGATCCGTGACACTCATCACCATTCTCAACCTATGAACGCGTGCCTGACAACCATTTCCGTTCTATCTTAGATTGAGTGTATATCTCTTAGCCTCTTGGTTCATGATCAGAGTCTTCGTGGTATAGGCTAGGACTATTGGCGGCCATTCTTGAGATCCGGAAAGTCTAAACCTTGTCTGTGGTATTCTGAGTAGGATCTGGGAGGGGATGACTGTGACGAGCTTCAAACTCACGAGTGCTGGGCGTAGTGACAGACGCAAAAGGATCAATGGATCCTATTCCAACATGAGTGAGAACCGACAGATGATTAACCGTGCGGTGACAGCGCATTTGGACCATTTTCACTGAGAGGACGGATGGTAGCCATTGACAACGGTGATCCACCAACATACAGCTTGCCATGGAAGGAGCCTTGCGTGCGTGAAGAAGAAGACAGTAGGAAAGCAGAGATTCGGAAGACAGAGCATCTCCAAATCCTCAATCTGTTCTCCATTACTGCATAACAAGTATTATTTAATTTATGCTATTTACTCTTCATAAACCCAATCATTTTTATTACTAATTTCCTGACTAAGAATTACAAAATAACCATAGCTTACTTCAAGCCAACAATCTCCGTGGGATCGACCCTTACTCACATAAGGTATTACTTGGACGACCCAGTGCACTTGCTGGTTAGTGGTACGAGTTGTGAAAAGTGTGATTTACAATTCGTGCACCAAGTTTTTGGCGCCGTTGCTGGGCATTGTTCGAGTTTGGACAACTGACGGTTTATTTTGTTTCTTAGATTAGGAAAAATTTTTCTTTTTGGTTTAGAGTCTTCTATTATTGTTTTTGGTTAAAATTTTAAAATCCTTATTTTATTTTTCTAAATTATTTTCGAAAATTTTTAAAACCAATAACTTCATGATTTAGTCTTCTGTTTGAGTTTAGTTTCATATTTTAAGTTTGGTGTCAATTGCATGTTTTTTATTTTCCTTTAAATTTTCGAATTTGTGTTCATTGTTCTTTCTTGATTTTCAAGTTGTTCTTGCTATTTTTCTTGTTTGATCTTTAGTTTTTTCTGTTCTGTGTCTTTTTTTGTTTTTCTTGTGCGTTTTCAAATTATCAGTATTCAAAAAAATTTTATACATTAAATACTTAAAAAAAACACTTTAAATTTATAGCTCAATTGGCTAGAGCGTTGTGCTTATGTCTTGGTAATTGGGAATCTTCCTTTTAAAACTTTTTCAAAAATAATTTTTCTTTGATTAAATCTCATGTCAAACTTTTAAGTTTGGTGTTCTCTTGTTATTTTTTTTTCTATTTTCGAAAACTTATTTTTAGTTTTCTAAAAGTTTTAAGTTTGGTGTTCTTTTTATGTTCTTGTGAGTCTTCAAGGTGTTCTTGAGGCTTCTTTGTGTTTTGATCTTAAAATCTTTAAGTTTGGTGTTCCTTGGTGTTTTCCCTCCAAAACTTTCGAAAAACAAGGAGCATTAGATCTAAAAATTTTAAGTCTTGTGTCATTTTATTGTTTTTATCTTTCCTTATTAAACTCAAAAATATCTTTTCTCTTTATTTTAAATTGAATTTTCGAAAATTACTTTTAAAAATTCAGATTTTTATTTTAAAAAATCAAATCTTTTCAAAATTCAAAATCTTTTTCAAAAATCATATCCAAAGTTTTTCAAATCTTCTTAATTAAGCAATTATTTTCATTTTCAAATTTATTTTTCTCTTGGTTTTCGAAATTTACATTTTAATTTCTAAATATTTTATTTTATTTTATCTTATTATTTTTATTTATCTTAACAATTTGGTTTGTCCTACTTAAATAAAATAAAAACAAAAATATATTTTCTTTGCAATTCATATCAATTCCATTTTATCCATCATGGATCTAAGTGGAAATGAACAGTCCAGAAGGACTCTGGGGTCATATGCTAATTCCACTACTGCTGCATATAGGAGTAGTATCTATATACCTCCCATCAAAGCAGGCACTTTTGAGCTAAATCCTCAGCTTATTGTCATGGTGCAGCAAAACTGTCAGTATTCCGGTCTTCCGCAGGAAGAACCTACTGAGTTTCTGGCATAATTCTTGTAAATTGCTGATACAGTACGTGACAAGGAAGTAGATCAGGATGTATATAGGCTGTTACTGTTTCTGTTTGCTGTAAAAGATCAAGCTAAAAGGTGGTTAAATAACCAACCCACAGTAAGCATAAGAACATGGAAACAGTTATCAGACAAATTCCTAAATCAATATTTCCCTCCAAAAAGGATGACATAGCTAAGGCTGGACATCCAAGGCTTTAAACAAGAGGATGATGAATCCCTTTATAATGCCTGAGAGAGGTACAGAGGGATGCTAAGGAAATTCCCCTCTGAAATGTTTTTAGAGTGGGTGCAATTAGACATCTTCTACTATGTGCTTACAGAAAGAGCTCAGATATCTCTAGACCACTCAGCTGGTGGATCTATACACATGAGAAAAACTATTGAAGAGGCTTAAGAGCTTATTGATATAGTTGTTAGAAATCAGCATTTGTACATAAATAGTGGGTCCTCCATAAAAGAAGAAGCCAAAGCAGTGACTACTGAATTTAGTCCTCTAGAACAAGTTGCTGAACTCAATCAACAATTGTGTTTTCTAACAAAACAGCTAGCAGAATTCAAGGAGATGCTACAAGACACTAAAAATGCTAATGAAAATATGGAAGCACAATTGAATCAGACAAAACAGCAGTTATCAAAGCAGATAACAGAAGAGTGCCTGGCAGTTCAATTAAGAAGTGGGAAAACATTAAATACCTCACTTCAGAGCAGCAGAAAGCCAAGAAAAGAACAACTGATAGAGGATGAGCAAAATATTATCCAAAATCCCTCTGAGGACAGTAAGATCCCAGAGAGGAATAACTCTGGCGTTCAAACGCCAGAAAAGGATGCAAAGTTGGCGTTAAACGCCCAACCTACGCACAGCTCTGGCGTTCAAACGCTAGAAACAGGCAAGGAGCTGGCGTCAAACGCCCAATGGAAGCTCAGTTCTGGCGTTCAAATGCCAGTGAGGGATCAGACACACACAAGTGCTGATAGCAACCCCTCTAAGAAGGCTTCTCCAACCACCTCTATAGGAAATAAACCTGCAGCAACTAAGGTTGAGGAATACAAAGCCAAGATGCCTTATCCTCAAAAACTCCGCCAAGAGGAGCAGGATAAGCAATTTGCCTGCTTTGCAGACTATCTCAGGATTCTTGAAATAAAGATTCCGTTTGCAGAGGCACTTGAGCAAATACCCTCTTATGCCAAGTTCATGAAAGAGATATTGAGTCATAAGAAAGATTGGAGGGAAACTGAAAGAGTTCTCCTCATTGAAGAATGCAGTGCAGTCATTCTGAAAAGCTTCCCAGAAAAGCTTAAAGATCCCGGGAGCTTTATGATACCTTGCATATTAGAGGATAATTGCACCAAGACAACTTTATGTAATCTTGGGGCAAGCATCAACCTAATACCTGCATCCACTATCAGAAAGCTTGGTTTAACTGAAGAAGTCAAACTAACTCGGATATGTCTCCAACTTGCTGATGGCTCCATTAAATACTCATCAGGCGTGATTGAAGACATGATTGTCAGGGTTGGGCCATTCACCTTTCCCACTGACTTTGTAGTGCTGGAAATGGAGGAGCACAAGAGTGCTACTCTCATTCTAGGAAGACCTTTCCTAGCAACTGGACGGTCTCTCATTGATGTCCAAAAGGGGGAAGTAACCCTGAGAGTCAATGATGATGAGTTTAAGTTAAATGCTATCAAAGCCATGCAGCATCCAGACACACCAAAAGACTGCATGAAAGTTAATCTTATTGACTCTTTGGTAGAGGAGATCAACATGGCTGAGAGTCTCGAATCAAAGCTGGAAGACATCTTTAAAGATGTTCAGCCTGATCTGGAGGATTCAGAGGAATTGAAAGAGCCTCTAAAACTTCCTCAGGAAGAGGAGAAACCTCCTAAACCCGAGCTCAAACCACTACCACCATCCCTGAAATATGCATTTCTGGGAGAAGGTGACACTTTTTCGGTGATCATAAGCTCTGCTTTAAATCTACTGGAGGAGGAAGCACTACTTCAAGTGCTAAGGACACACAAGACAGCTCATGAGTGGTCCATAAGTGATCTTAAGGGCATCAGCCCAGCAAGATGCATGCACAAAATCCTATTGGAGGACAATGCTAAGCCAGTGGTTCAACCACAGAGGCGGCTAAATCCAGCTATGAAGGAAGTGGTGCAGAAAGAGGTCACTAAGTTACTGGAGGCTGTGATTATTTATCCTATTTCTGATAGCCCCTGGGTGAGCCCTGTCCAAGTTGTTCCAAGAAGTGAGGCATGATAGTGGTTCATAATGAAAAAAATGAACTGGTTCCTACAAGAACAGTTACAGGGTGGCGTATGTGTATTGACTACAGAAGGCTCAATACAGCCACAAGAAAGGATCACTTTCCTTTACCATTCATAAACCAGATGCTAGAGAGACTAGCAGGTCATGAATATTACTGCTTTTTGGATGGCTATTCAGGCTATAACCAAATTGCAGTAGATCCTCAGGACTAAGAGAAAACAACATTTACATGTCCTTCTGGAGTGTTTGCCTACAGAAGGATGCCTTTCGGTCTGTGCAATGCACCTGCAACCTTTCAGAGGTGCATGCTCTCTATCTTCTCTGATATGGTAGAGAAATTTCTGGAAGTCTTCATGGATGACTTTTCAGTATTTGGAGACTCATTCAGCTCCTGCCTTGACCATTTAGCACTTATTCTGAAAAGATGCCAAGAGACCAACCTAGTTTTAAACTGGGAAAAATGTCACTTTATGGTGACTAAAGGAATTGTCCTTGGGCATAAAATTTCAAACAAGGGAATAGAGGTGGATCAAGCTAAAGTGGAAGTAATTGAAAAATTACCACCATCTGCCAATGTTAAGGCAATCAGAAGCTTTCCGGGGCATGCAGGATTCTATAGGAGGTTTATAAAGGATTTTTCAAAAATTGCAAAACCTCTGAGCAATTTGCTTACTGCTGACATGCCATTTGTGTTTGACATAGAGTGTCTGCAGGCGTTTAAAACCCTGAAAGCTAAGCTGGTCACGGCACCAGTTATTTCTGCACCAGACTGGGCATTACCATTCGAACTAATGTGTGATGCCAATGACCATGCCATTGGTGCAGTACTGGGACAGAGGCTTAACAAGCTTCTGCATGTCATTTATTATGCTAGCCGCATTTTAAATGATGCCCAGAAAAATTACACAACCATAGAAAAAGAATTGCTTGCAGTGGTTTACGCCATTGACAAGTTTAGATCATACTTAGTAGGATCCAAATTAATTGTGTACACTGACCATGCTGCTCTTAAATATCTACTCACAAAGCAGGATTCAAAACCCAGGCTCATAAGATGGGTGTTGCTTCTGCAAGAGTTTGATATAGAAATAAGAGACAGAAAAGAGACAGAAAACTAAGTGGCTGATCATCTGTCCCGGATAGAACCAGTAGAAGTGGCGTTTCCCCCCTCTATTGAGATCTCTGAAACCTTTCCGGATGAGCAATTATTTGCCATTCAGGAAACACCATGGTTTGCAGACATTGCAAACTATAAAGCTGCAAGATTCATACCCAAGGAGTACAGCAGGCAACAAAACAAAAAATAATTACTGATGCAACGTACTACTTGTGGGATGAACCATATCTCTTTAAGAGATGTGCAGACAAAATAATCCGTAGGTGTGTGCCTAGAGAAGAAGCACATAAGATCTTATGGCATTGCCATGGGTCGCAATATGGAGGCCATTTCGGAGGTGAGCGAACAGCCACCAAGGTCCTCCAATGTGGCTTCTACTGGCCTACCTTCTATATAGATTCCCGAGAGTTTGTACGTAACTGTGACAGTTGCCAGAGAGTTGGTAATCTGCCTCATGGTTACGCCATGCCTCAACAAGGAATCTTAGAGATTGAGTTGTTTGATGTATGGGGTATTGACTTCATGGGGCCTTTTCCACCATCATACTCAAACACTTATATTCTGGTGGCAGTTGACTATGTATCCAAATGGGTAGAGGCCGTTGCCACACCCATTAATGATACTAAGACAGTGCTGAAATTCCTCCAGAAACATATCTTCAGCAGGTTTGGTGTCCCTAGAGCACTAATCAGTGATGGGGGCACTCACTTCTGCCACAAACAGCTTTACTCTGCTATGGTCCGGTATGGAATTAGCCACAAGGTGGCAACTCCATATCATCCACAGACAAATGGGCAAGCTGAAGTCTCTAACAGAGAACTAAAAAGAATCCTGGAACGGACTGTCAGTACCCGTAGAAAGGATTGGGCGAGAAGCTTGGATGATGCTCCGTGGGCTTACAAAACAGCATTCAAGACTCCTATAGGGACCTCTCCATACCAGCTTGTGTATGGTAAGGCCTGTCATCTGCCCGTGGAACTGGAGCATAAGGCCTACTGGGCAACCAGATTCCTAAACTTTGATGCCAAATTAGCTGGAGAAAAAAGATTGCTCTAGCTAAATGAGCTAGAGGAATTCAGACTCATTGCTTTCGAAAATGCCAAGCTTTACAAAGAGAAAGCAAAAAGGTGGCATGATAGAAAGCTGTCATCTAGAGTCTTTGAACCAGGACAAAAGGTTCTATTATTTAACTCTAGGCTCAGGCTATTCCTCGGGAAACTGAAATCCCGATGGAGGAGACCATATGTGATTACAAGTATGTCACCATATGGCTATGTGGAGCTTCAAGACATTGATTCTAATAAGAAGTTCATTGTTAATGGATAGAGAATCAAGCATTATCTTGAAGGCAATGTTGAGCAAGAGTGCTCAAGGCTGAGGCTAGATTAAAAGCTCAGCAAGGTCCAGCTAAAGACAATAAAGAAGCGCTTGCTGGGAGGCAACCCAGCCATTAGCAAAACCTATATTATTTATTTAAATAATAATTATACGAGTTTAATATAAATAATCTTCAAGGTAAAGTATCAATTGCATAAGTTCACAGGGTTACAGAAGGATTCAGAGTACAAAACAAGGAAAAGGAGCTCACTGGCAAGAAAACGCCAGTAAGAGGTACAATTGGGCGTTAAACGCCCAAAAGAAGCATCTACTGGGTGTTTAACGCCAGTAATGATACCTTTCTGGGCATTAAACGCCAGAATGGGTACCTTTCTGGGCGTTTAACGCCATACTTGCAGCATCCTGGGCGTTCAGAAAAACGCCCAGTGACAAAAGATTTCTGGCGTTTAACGCCAGCCAGAAGCAACAGCTGGGCGTTAAATGCCCAAAAGAGGCTACAGATGGGCGTTAAACGCCCAAAATAAGCAGCAGTTGGGCGTTTAACGCCAGGATTGTGGAGGGGAGAAAGTTTTTGTTCCCAACTTGATTTTTTTTCAAATTTTCATATTTCCATCCATATTTTCTTGCATAAACATGTTCCCATACTTTCATTTTTCAAACTCTTTTCCAAAAATATTAAAAATATCTTAATCCTAAAATTAAATCTTTCTCAATTCTTCTTCAACCTCTTCTCAAATCTTTTTCAAAACAAATCTATCTTTTTCAATTTTTTTTCAAACTCATCAATATCTTTTTCAAATCTTCACAATATTTTTAAAAACAAATCTATCTTTTTCAAATATCTTTCATATCTTTTCAATTTTAAATTACATCTTTTCCTATCATACTTATTTTTTCCAAATCACATTTTCTATCATATATTTTTCAAAAATTTTCGAAAACCGACCCCCTTTCCCTTTAAATCCTCGTTCAGCCTCCCTCCTCTCCTCCACAATTCGAACTTGGCTCTCCCTATATCCTTCTCTTTTCCTTTCTTTTGCTTGAGGGCAAGCAAACCTCTAAGTTTGGTGTGTTTATCCGTGATTACTAAGCCAATATCCGCCAAGATCGTGGCTCCCAAGGGAAAATAAACCACCTCAAGAGGCAAGAAAGAGAATATTCCAAAACCACTTTGGAATCAAGGGAAGTTCTTAACCAAAGAACATTCAGACCATTACTACAAAATAATGGGTCTAAGGTCAGTGATCCCGGAAGTTAAATTCGATCTGAAAGAAGACGAATATCTGGAGATCCAAGAGCAAATCCGAAACAGGAGCTGGGAAATCCTAGCTAATCCTGAGACAAAGGTGGGAAGAAACATGGTTCAGGAATTCTACTCTAATCTATGGTAGACAGACAGGCAGAGAATAGCTGGAACCGCATTCTATGACTTTCGAACTCTGGTCAGAGGGAAGATTGTTCACACCCACCCTGACAAAATAAGAGAGATCTTCAAGCTACCTCAACTGTAAGATGACCCGGACTCCTTTAATAGGAGAATGATGAGACCAAATAAGGGCTTGGACAAAATTCTAGAGGACATATGCCTCCCTGGAGCCAAATGGACAACCAACAAAAAGGGTATCCCAAACCAACTCAAGAGAGGAGATCTCAAACCAGTCGCCAGAGGCTGGCTGGACTTCATTGGGCGTTCTATACTGCCCACTAGTAACTACTCTGAAGTCACCATCAAAAGATCAGTGATGATTCATTGCATTATATTGGAAAAAGAAGTGGAAGTTCATCAGCTGATTTCTTGTGAGCTTTACACAAGTGCAAACAAGAACTCCAAAGATGCCAAATTAGCTTATCCAAGCTTAATCTCTTTGCTATGTAAAGATGCTGGGGTAAAAATGGGAGTAGATGAGTATATCTCAGTTGAGCAACCAATCACCAAAAATTCAATGGAAGGACAAGTGCAGGATGAATCCACTATTTTGAGCTTAATCTCTTTTGAGCTTAATAGTATAGTTACATCATATAACCACTATTTTCCATTCTTGTGTTTATTATTGATGAATCCACATTTCATGGTATTTATTTGCTCTAATTGAGTGGATTTTATCAACTTTTCCTACACCTATTCAATGAAATAGCTTGGTTTTGTCAATTCTCCATAAATTGTGCTCAAAAGTGAAAACATGCTTTTTAGGCCCTTAATTGTTAAATTTTATTCACTTTAATTCTATTTGATGCCTTGATGTGTTTGTTGAGTGATTTTAGGTTTACAAGGCTAATATGGATTGAAGAAGTGAGGAAAAAGCATGCCAAAGTGGAGAAACCATGAAGAAATGGAGTTTGGAGCAAATAAGCAAGTGTGCTGATGAGCGGATAATTTATACGCTTTTTGGCATTGTTTTTAGTATATTTTTAGTATGTTTTAGTTAGTTTTTATTATATTTTTATTAGTTTTTAAATAAAAATCACATTTCTGGACTTTACTATGTGTTTGTGTGTTTTTCTGTGATTTCAGGTATTTTCTGGCTGAAATTGAGGGACCTGAGCAAAAATCTGATTCAGAGGCTGAAAAAGGACTGCAGATGCTGTTGGATTCTGACCTCCCTGTATTCGAAGTGGATTTTCTGGAGCTACAGAAACCCAATTGGCTCGCTCTCAATTGCTTTGGAAATTAGACATCCTGGGCTTTCCAGCAATATATAATAGTCCATACTTTGCTCGAGATTTGATGGCCCAAACCGGCGTTCCAAGTTAGCATAGAAATTCTGGCGTCAAAATGCCAGAACTGGCATGAAAGCTGGAGTTAAACGCCCAAACTGGCACAAAAGCTGGCGTTTAACTCCAAGAAAAGTCTCTACATGCGAAAGCTTCAATGCTCAGCCCAAGCACACACCAAGTGGGCCCGGAAGAAGATTTCTGCATTAATTACTTATTTCTTAAACCTAGGCTACTAGTTCTCTATAAATAGGACCTTTTGCTATTGTATTTTAATCCATCTTTGATTAGTCTTATGCTATCTTAGACCTTTATGGGGGCTGGCCATTCGGCTATGCTTGGACCTTCATTACTTTTGTATTTTCAACGGCTGAGTTTCTACACACCATAGATTAAGGTGTGGAGCTCTGCTGTTCTTCATGAATTAATGCAAAGTACTATTGTTTTTCTATTCAATTCACGCCTACTTCTTCTCCAAGATATACTCTTGTTCTTAATTCAGTTAAATCAGAATGAAGGGGTGACCCGTGACAATCACCCAATCTTCGTTACTCGCTTAGCCAAGGTCGCGTGCCTGACAACCACAAAGCGATCTACATGATGTTCAACGTAGTCATTGGATGACAGCTGGAGTATACTCTCTTGGGTTTCTAATCTAAGATTAGAACCATCGTGGTATAGGCTAGAATCAATTGGCGGCCATTCCTGAGATCCGAAAAGTCTAAACCTTGTCTGTGGTATTCTGAGTAAGATCTGGGAAGGGATGACTGTGACAAGCTTCAAACTCACGATTGTTGGGCGTAGTGACAGACGCAAAAGGATCAATGGATCCTATTCCAACATGACCAAGAACCGACAGATGATTAGCCGTGCGGTGATAGTGCATTTGGACCATTTTCACTGAGAGGACGGGAAGTAGCCATTGACAACGGTGATGCCCAACATAAAGCTTGCCATGGAAGGGAGTATGAATGATTGGAAGAAGACAATATGAAAGCAGAAGTTTAGGAGGAACAAAGCATCTTCATACGCTTATCTGAAATTCCTACCTATGAATTACATAAGTATCTCTATCCTATTTTATGTTTTATTCATCTTTTAATTATCTTAAAATCTATAACCATTTGAATCCGCCTGACTGAGATTTACAAGATGACCATAGCTTGCTTCAAGCCGACAATCTCTGTGGGTCGACCCTTACTCACGTAAGGTTTATTACTTGGACGACCCAGTGCACTTGCTGGTTAGTTGTGCGGAATTGTGACAAAGAGTTGAGATTACAATTGTGCGTACCAAGTTGTTGGCGCCGTTGAAGATCACAATTTCGTGCACCAAGTTTTTGGCGTCGTTGCCGGGGATTGTTCGAATTTGGACAACTGACGGTTCATCTTGTTGCTCATATTAGGTAATTTTATTTTATGTTTAAACTTTTTGTTTTTATTCTTTTGATTTTCGAAAAAAAATAAATATGTATTTCGATTTTGTTCTTCAGAACTTTTAAGAATAAATTCTAGAGTTTCATGATGATTTGTTGAAGTCTGGCTGGTTGTGAAGCCATGTCTAATCTTTTGGACCGAGGTTTCAACTTATCATCACAAGGGCTTGTTGATTTCTATCAAACTTGCTGTTGAACTTAATGATTTGCTAAAGCTTGGCTGGCCATTGGCCATGTCTAGTGTTTTGGACCGAAGCTTTCACTAAAAGCTTGGCTGGCTAGTAAGCCATGTCTAATTCCTGGACCAGAGTTTTAGACTAACATTACATGATTCCTGGAATTCTCATTAAGAATTTTGAAGTCCTTATTCTCTTTTTCCACTTAATTTTCGAAAAATTACAATTTTTTTTTAAAATCTTAAAATAAAAAATATTCTATGTTTGAGTCTAGTGTCTAATCTTAAGTTTGGTGTCAATTGCATTCCTCTAATTTTCGAAAATTACATGCATTATGTTCTTCATTGATCTTCAAGTTGTTCTTGATGATTTCATTGCTCTGATCTTTAATCTCTCTTGTTTTGTGTGTTTTGTTGTTTTTCATATGTATTTTCAATTTATTAGAGTCTTTAATATGAAAATTTCTAAGTTTGGTGTCTTGCATGCATTGTTTGTTTGATTTTAGTTTTCTATGATTAGTTTCATTTTGATTGTTTCTCATCACTAAAAACTCAAAATTTTTTTTTTCAAAATTATGTCTTTTCAAGTTAATAATACAGAGAATTGAAGATTCAGAACATGCAGCAGAGGAATTACACAGAAAAAAAATTGGGCGTTCAAAACGCCCAGTGAAAAAGGAAAACTGGCGTCTAAACGCCAGCCAGGGTACCTGGCTAGGCGTTAAACGCCCAAAAAGGTAGCATTTTGAGCGTTAAACGCCAGAATGGATGCCATTCTGGGCGTTTAACGCCAGGAGGACACTAGAGGGAATATTTTGTTTTTAATTCAAATCTTTTTCAAATATTCATAATTTTTTAAAATCAAATCTTTTTCAAATCATATCTTTTCAATCATATCTTTTCAAAATCAATTTCTTTCCATTTTTTTATTTATTACTATTTTCAAAAATCCTTGCTACAATTCATGATTTAATTCAAAATTTTTAAGTTGTTACTTGCCTATTAAGAAAGGATCAAATTTTAAATTCTAGAATCATATCTTCTAATTTCTTGTTAGTCAAGTAATCAACTTTAATTTTAAAACTTTCTTTTTTTTTCATTTGATTCTCAATCATATCTTCTCAATCATATCTTCTCAATCACATCTTTTTCAAAATAATTTTCTCAATCATATCTTTTTGATTTCTAATTTCAAAATCTTTTTCAAAATCACTTAACTACTTTCTCAATTTTAGTTTTCGAAAATCATCAATCAATTTTGCAAAATTTCTTTTAATTATTTCAAACTCTTTTTAACTAATTTTCGAAAATTCTTTCCTCCCTTCCCACCTCCTTCTATTTAAGGACTAACACTCCTCCTCAATGTGTAATTCGAACTCTATCCCTCTTGATAAGTTCGAATTCTCCTCTATCTACCTCCTCCTTCTATTCTTCTTCTCCTCTGACATCTCAAGGAATCTCTATACTGTAACATAGAGAATTCCATACTTTCTTCTCCTCTCTCTTTCATATGAGCAGGAGTAAGGACAAAGATATTCTTGTTGAGGCTGATCCTGAACCTGAAAGGACCTTGAAGAGAAAGCTAAGAGAAGCTAAAGTACAACTCTCTATAGAGGACCTAACAGAGCTTTTCAAACAAGAAGAAGCCATGGCAACTGAAAACAAGAACAATGCCAACAATGCAAGGAAGGTGCTTGGTGACTTTGCTGCACCTACTCCCAACTTCTATGGGAGAAGCATCTCAATCCCTGGCATTGGAGCAAACAACTTTGAGCTTAAGCCTCAATTAGTCTCTCTAATGCAACAGAATTTCAAATTTCATGGACTTCCATTGGAAGGTCATCATCAGTTCTTAGCTGAATTCTTGCAAATCTGTGACACTGTCAAGACCAATGGGATTGATCCCGAGGTCTAAAAGCTTATGCTTTTTCCCTTTGCTGTAAGAGACAGAGCTAGAACATGGTTGAATTCACAACCTAAAAAAAGCCTGAACTCTTGGGAAAAGCTAGTCAATGCCTTCTTAGCAAAGTTCTTTCCACCTCAAAAATTGAGTAAGCTTAGAGTGGAAGTCCAAACCTTCAGAAAGAAGGAAGGCGAATCCCTCTATGAAGCTTAGGAAAGATACAAGCAATTGATCAGAAGGTGTCCTTCTGACATGCTTTCAGAATGGAGCATCATAGGTATCTTCTATGATGGTCTGTCTGAACTGTCCAAGATGTCATTGGACAGTTCTGCTGGAGGATCTCATCATCTAAAGAAGACGCCTACAGAAGCTCAAGAACTCATTGAAATGGTTGCAAATAACCAATTCATGTACACTTCTGAAAGGAATCCTATGAATAATAGGACAAATCAAAAGAAAGGAGTTCTTGAGATTGATACTCTGAATACCATATTGGCTCAGAATAAAATATTGACTCAGCAAGTCAATATGATTTCTCAGAGTCTGTCTGGAACACAAGCAGCAATAGGCAGTACCAAAGAAGCTTCATCTGAAAAAGAAACTTATGATCCTGAGAACCCAGTGATGAACGGATAATTTATACGCTTTTTGGCATTGTTTTTAGTATGTTTTTAGTAGAATCTAGTTACTTTTAGGGATGTTTTCATTAGTTTTTATGTTAAATTCACATTTCTGGACTTTACTATGAGTTTGTGTGTTTTTCTGTGATTTCAGGTATTTTCTGGCTGAAATTGAGGGACTTGAGCAAAAATCAGATTTAGAGGTTGAAGAAGGACTGCTGATGCTGTTGGATTCTGACCTCCCTGCACTCAAAGTGGATTTTCTAGAGCTACAGAACTCAAAGTGGATTTTCTGGAGCTACAGAACGATTTTAGACGACGTAAAAGGGCGTTGAACGCCAAATCTATGCTGCTGTCTGGAGTTAAACGCCAGAAACAAGTCACAAACCAGAGTTGAACGCCAGAAATACGTTACAACCTGGCGTTCAACTCCAGAAAGAGCCTCTGCACGTGTAACATTCAAGCTCAGCCCAAGCACACACCAAGTGGTCCCCGGAAGTGGATTTATGCATCAATTACTTACTTCTGTAAACCCTAGTAACTAGTTTAGTATAAATAGGACTTTTTACTATTGTATTAGACATCCTGGATTGTATTTTTGATCCTGTGATCTCATTTTGGGAGCTGGCCATTCGGCCATGCCTGGACCTTTCACTTATGTATTTTCAACGGTAGAGTTTCTACACTCCATAGATTAAGGTGTGGAGCTCTGCTGTTCCTCAAAGATTAATGCAAAGTACTACTACTTTCTATTCAATTCAACTTGTTCCGCTTCTAAGATATTCATTCGCACTTCAACCTGAATGTGATGAACGTGACAATCATCATCATTCCCTATGAACGCGTGCCTGACAACCACTTCCGTTCTACCTTAGATTGAATGAGTATCTCTTGGATCTCTTAATCAGAATCTTCGTGGTGTAAGCTAGATTGATGGCGGCATTCATGAGAGTCCGGAAAGTCTAAACCTTGTCTGTGGTATTCCGAGTAGGACTCTGGGATTGAATGACTGTGACGAGCTTCAAACTCGCGAGTGTTGGGCGTAGTGACAGACGCAAAAGGAGGGTGAATCCTATTCCAGTATGATCGAGAACCTCAGATGATTAGCCGTGCTGTGACAGAGCATTTGGACCATTTTCACAAGAGGATGGGATGTAGCCATTGACAACGGTGATGCCCTTACATAAAGCCAGCCATAGAAAGGAGTAAGACTGATTGGATGAAGACAGCAGGAAAGCAGAGGTTTAGAGGGACGAAAGCATCTCCATGCATTTATCTGAAATTCTCACCAAGGACTTACATAAGTGTTTCTATTCCTATTTTCTGTTTAATTAGTATTATTTTCGAAAACTCCATAATCAATTATTATCCGCCTGACTGAGATTTACAAAGTGACCATAGCTTGCTTCATACCGACAATCTCCGTGGGATCGACCCTTACTCACGTAAGGTTTATCACTTGGACGACCCAGTGCACTTGCTGGTTAGTTGTATCGAAGTTGTGACAAATTATGAATTGAGATTAGAGCACCAAGTTTTTGGAGCCACTACCAGAGATCACAATTTCGTGCACCAAGTTTTTGGCGCCGTTGCCGGGGATTGTTCGAGTTTGGACAACTGACGGTTCATCTTGTTGCTCAGATTAGGTAATTTTCTTTTTGTTTTCTTTTCAAAAAATTTTTCAAAAATCTTTCAAAAATTTCTCCTTTGTTTTTGAAAAATTTTAAAATAAATCTTTTCAAAAATATATTTTTTTCTTCAGAATTTTTAAGAATGAATTCTAGAGTTTCATGAAGCATGTTGAAGCATGGCTGGCTATAAAACCATGTCTAAATTCTTTTGGACAGAGGTTTTGGCTTAAAATTGAATGAATTACTCCCATATTCATGCTAAAGCTTGGCTGGCTATTAAGCCATGCCTGACCCTTTGATTGGAGCTTTAGATTAAAGAGCATAAGATTCCTGGAATTCATATTAAAAATTTTGGAATCCTTATTTTTCTTTTTCAAAATGATTTTCGAAAAAAATTAAAAGAAAATACAAAAAAAAAATCATAAAATCATAAAAATAAAAAATATTTTGTGTTTCTTGTTGAGTCTTGAGTCAAGTTGAAAGTTTGGTGTCAATTGCATATTCATCTTGCATTTTTCGAAAATTCATGCATTCATAGTGTTCTTCATGATCTTCAAGTTGTTCTTGGTAAGTCTTCTTGTTTGATCTTGATGTTTTCTTGTTTTGCATCTTTTCTTGTTTTTCATATGCATTCTTGCATCCATAGAGTCTAAACATGAAAGATTTCAAAGTTTGGTGTCTTGCATGTTTTCTTTGCATATAAAAATTTTCAAAAATATGCTCTTGGTGTTCATCTTGACATTCAAAGTATTCTTGGTGTTCATCTTGACATTCATAGCATTCTTGCATGCATTCATTGTTTTGATCTAAAAATTCCATGCATTGAGCATTTTTAGTGTTTTTCTCTCTCATCATAAAAATTCAAAAAATCAAAAAAATATCTTTCCCTCTTTTCTCTCATAAATTCGAAAATTTGAGTTGACTTTTTCAAAAATTTTTAAAATCTAGTTGTTTTTATGAGTCAAATCAAATTTTCAATTTAAAAATCCTATCTTTTTCAAAATCTTTTTCAAAAATCAAATCTTTTTCATTTTTCTTAGTTATTTTCTAAAATTTTAAAAATATTTTTCAAAAATATTTTTCTTATCTTTATCTCCTAATTTTCGAAAATAACATCATCAATTAATGTTTTGATTCAAAAATTTCAAGTTTGTTACTTGCTTGTTAAGAAAGATTCAAACTTTGAGTTCTAGAATCATATCTTGTGATTTCTTGTGAATCAAGTCATTAATTGTGATTTTAAAAATCAAATCTTTTTCAAAAACTAATCTCAATCATATCTTTTCAAAAATATCTTCTTATCTTATCTTTTTCAAAAATTTGATTTCAAAATATCTTTTCCAACTTCCTAACTTCTTATCTTTTCAAGATTTGTTTCAACTAACTAACTAACTTTTTGTTTGTTTCTTATCTTTTTTAAAACTACCTAACTAACTCTCTCTAATTTTCGAAAATATCTCTCCTCTTTTTCAAAAATTCTTTTTAATTAACTAATTATTTTAACTTTTGATTTTAAAATTTCGAAAATTACTAACCTTTTTCAAAAACTATTTTCGAAAATCACTAACCCTTTTTCAAAAATAATTTTCAAAAATCCTTCTCCCTCATCTCCTTCTAATTATTTATTCTAACACTTCTCTTCATCTCACATCACTGCTCCTATCCTTACCCTTGTGTTTGGATTCTTCATTCTTCTTCACCCCTATTCCTTTTCTTCTTCTACTAACAATAAGGAACCTCTTTACTGTGACATAGAGGATTCCTCTTCTTTTCTTGTTCTCTTCTCTTTCTTATGAGCAGGAACAAGGAAAAAGGCATTCTTGTTGAAGCTGATCCAGAACCTGAAAGGACTCTGAAGAGGAAACTAAGAGAAGCTAAATTACAACAATCCAGAGACAACCTTATTGAAAATTTCGAACAAGTAAAGGAGATGGAAGCCGAACCCAACAATAATAATGCAAGGAGAATGCTTGGTGACTTTACTGCACCTAATTCCAATTTACATGGAAGAAGCATCTCCATTCCTGCCATTGGAGCAAACAACTTTGAGCTGAAACCTCAATTAGTTTCTCTGATGCAGCAGAACTACAAGTTTCATGGACTTCCATCTGAAGATCCTTTTCAGCTCTTAACTGAATTCTTGCAGATATGTGATACTGTTAAGACTAATGGAGTAGATCCTAAAGTCTACAGGCTCATGCTTTTCCCTTTTGCTGTAAGAGACAGAGCTAGAGTGTGGTTGGACTCTCAACCCAGAGATAGCCTGAACTGTTGGGACAAGCTGGTCACGGCTTTCTTAGCCAAGTTCTTTCCTCCTCAAAAGCTGAGCAAGCTTAGAGTGGATGTTCAAACCTTCAGACAGAAAGAAGGTGAATCCCTCTATGAAGCTTGGGAAAGATACAAGCAGCTGACCAAAAAGTGTCCTTCTGACATGCTTTCAGAATGGACCATCCTGGATATATTCTATGATGGTTTATCTGAGCTATCAAAGATGTCATTGGATACTTCTACAGGTGGATCCATTCACCTAAAGAAAACGCCTGCAGAAGCTCAAGAACTCATTGACATGGTTGCTAATAACCAGTTCATGTACACTTCTGAGAGGAATCCTGTGAGTAATGGGACGCCTATAAAGAAGGGAGTTCTTGAAAGTGATACTCTGAATGCCATATTGGCTCAGAACAAAATATTGACTCAGCAAGTCAATATGATTTCTCAGAGTCTGAATGAAATGCAAGCTGCATCCAACAGTACTCAAGAGGCATCTTCTGAAGAAGAAGCTTATGATCCTGAGAACCCTGCAATAGCAGAGGTGAATTACTTAGGTGAACCTTATGGAAACACCTATAATCCATCATGGAGAAATCATCCAAATCTCTCATGGAAGGATCAACAAAAGCCTCAACAAGGCTTTAATAATGGTGGAAGATACAGGTTTAACAATAGTAAACCTTTTCCATCATCCACTCAGCAACTGACAGAGAACTCTGAACAAAATGCTTCTAATCTAGCAAACTTAGTCTCTGATCTATCTAAGGCCACTGTGAGTTTCATGAATGAAACAAGATTCTCCATTAGAAATTTGGAAGCACAAGTGGGCCAGCTAAGTAAAAGGATCACTGAAATTCCTCCTAGTACTCTCCCAAGCAATACAGAAGAAAATCCAAAAGGAGAGTGCAAGGCCATTGAATTGATCACCATAGCCGAACCTGTAAAGGAAGGAGAGGACGTGAATCCCAGTGAGGAAGACCTCCTGGGACGTCCAGTGATCAATAAGGAGTTTCCCTCTGAGGAACCAAAAGAATCTGAGGCTCAACTAGAGACCATAGAGATTCCATTAAACCTCCTTATGCCATTCATGAGCTCTGATGAGTATTCCTCTTCTGAAGAGAATGGGGATGTCACTGAGGAGCAAGTCACTAAGTACCTTGGTGCAATCATGAAGCTGAATGCCAAATTATTTGGCATTAAAACTTGGGAAGATGAACCTCCCTTGTTCACCAATGAACTAAGTGATCTGGATCAACTGACATTGCCTCAGAAGAAACAGGATCCTAGAAAGTTCTTAATACCTTGTACCATAGGCACCATGATCTTTAAGGCTCTGTGTGACCTTGGTTCAGGAATAAACCTCATGCCCCTCTCTATAATAGAGAAACTGGGAATCTTTGGGGTGCAAGCCACTAAAATCTCATTAGAGATGGCAGACAATTCAAGAAAATAGGCTTATGGACAAGTAGAGGACGTGTTAGTAAAGGTTGAAGGCCTTTACATCCCTACTGATTTCATAGTCCTAGATACTGGGAAGGATGAGGATGAATTCATCATCCTTGGAAGACCCTTCCTAGCCACAGCAAGAGCTGTGATTGATATGGACAGAGGAGAATTGATCCTTCAAATAAATGAGGACAACCTTGTGTTTACAACTCAAGGATCTCTCTCTGCATCCATGAAAAGGAAGCATAAAGAGCTTCTCTCAAAGCAGAGTCAAACAAAGCCCCCACAGTCAAACTCTAAGTTTGGTGTTGGGAGGCCACAACGAAACTCTAAGTTTGGTGTCAAACCCCCATATCCAAACTCTAAGTTTGGTGTTGGGAGGTCTCAACAAAGCTCTACACATCTGTGAGGCTCCATGAGAGCCCACTGTCAAGCTATTGACATTAAAGAAGCGCTTGTTGGGAGGCAACCCAATGTTTATTTATCTAATTTTCATTGTTTTTCTTGTTTTATTAGGTTCATGATCATGTGGAGTCACAAAATAAATATAAAAATTGAAAATGGAATCAAAAACAGCAGAAGAAAAATCACACCCTGGAGGAAGACCTTACTGGCGTTTAAACGCCAGTAAGAAGCATGTTTTGGGCGTTCAACGCCAGAACAGAGCATGGTTCTGGCGCTGAACGCCAGAAATGCACCCTGGAGAAGAGCTGGTGCTGAACGCCCAGAACAAGCATGGTTCTGGAGTTCAACGCCAGAAATAGGCAACAAATGGGCGTTCAACGCCCAGAACAAGCACCAATCTGGCGCTAAACGCCCAGAGTTGTGTGCAAGGGCATTTTGCATGCCTAATTTGGTGCAAGGTTATAAATCTTTGAACACCTCAGGATCTATGGACCCCACAGGATCACCTCAGGATCTGTGGACCCCACAGGATCCCCACCTACCTCACCCTCTCTCTCTCCATTCATGGCCATCCCTTCTGTTTTCCATTTACCACTCACATCCATACACCCACCTACCTTCAAAATTCAACATCTCTTTCCCACCCAAAACCCACCCTTATGGCCGAACCTTACCCCCCCTCCCTTCCCTATATAAAGCCCTCCATTCTTCTTCATTTTCACACAACACAACCCTCTCTTCCCCTTCTTGGCCGAATACACCCCTCCCCCCTCTCCTCCATATTTTCTTCTTCTTCTTCATCTATTATTTCTTCTCTTGCTCGAGGGCGAGCAACATTCTAAGTTTGGTGTGGTAAAAGCATAGCTTTTTTGTTTTTCCATAACCATTAATGGTACCTAAGGTCAGAAAAACCTCAAGAAAGGGGAAAGGGAAGACAATTGCTTCCACCTCTGAGCCCATCACTAAGAAAAGGATGGAGCAAGCAAGAGAGCCCATTCATGGAGCTCAAGAGGTGCAGGAAGCTCATCACCATGAGATCCCGGAGATGCCTCAAATGCATTTTCCTCCATAAAACTATTTGGAGCAAATCAACACCTCCCTAGGAGAATTAAGTTCCAACATGGGACAACTAAGGGTGGAACATCAAGAGCACTCCATCATCCTTCATGAAATCAGAGAAGATCAAAAAGTAATGAGGGAGGAGCAACAAAGACAAGGAAGAGACATAGAAGAGCTCAAGGACATCATTGGTTCCTCAAGAAGAAAACGCCACCATCACTAAGGTGGACTCATTCCTTGTTCTCACTTTCTGTTTTTCGTTTTCTCTATGTTAAGTGCTTATCTATGTTTGTGTCTTCATTACATGATCATTAGTAGTTAGTAACTTTGTCTTAAAGATTATGAACGTCCTATGAATCCATCACCTCTCTTAAATGAAAACTATTTTAATTCAAAAGAACAAGAAGTACATGAGTTTCGAACTTATCCTTGAACTTAGTTTAATTATATTGATGTGGTGACAATGCTTCTTGTTTTCTGAATGTATGCTTGAACAGTGCATATGTCTTTTGAAGTTGTTGTTCATGAATGTTAAATATGTTGGCTCTTGAAAGAATGATGACAAGGAGACATGTTATTTGATAATCTGAAAAATCATAAAAAAATGATTCTTGAAGCAAGAAAAAGCAGCAAAGAACAAAGCTTGCAGAAAAAAAAATAGGCAAAAAAAATAGAAAGAAAAAGAAAAAGCAAGCAGAAAAAGCCAAAAGCTCTTAAAACCAAGAGGCAAGAGCAAAAAGCCAATAAACCCTTAAAACCAAAAGGCAAGGGCAAATAAAAAGGATCCCAAGGCTTTGAGCATCAATGGATAGGAGGGCCTAAAGGAATAAAATCCTGGCCTAAGCGGCTAAACCAAGCTATCCCTAACCATGTGCTTGTGGCGTGTAGGTGTCAAGTGAAAACTTGAGACTGAGCGGTTAAAGTCAAGGTCCAAAGCAAAAAATTAATCAGATTCAGAGGTTTAAGAAGGACTGCTGATGCTGTTGGATTCTGACCTCCCTGCACTCAAAGTGAATTTTCTGGAGCTACAGAACTCAAAATGGCACGCTTCCAATTGCTTTGGAAAGTAGACATCCAGGGCTTTCCAGCAATATATAATAGTTTATACTTTGAACGAGTTTAGATGACGTAAAAGGGCGTTGAACGCCAGTTCTACGCTGCTGTCTGGAGTTAAATGCCAGAAACAAGTCACAAACCAGAGTTGAACGCCAGAAATACGTTACAACCTGGCGTTCAACTCCAGAAAGAGCCTCTGCACGTGTAACATTCAAGCTCAGCCCAAGCACACACCAAGTGGGCCCCGGAAGTGGATTTATGCATCAATTACTTACTTCTGTAAACCCTAGTAACTAGTTTAGTATAAATAGGACTTTTTACTATTGTATTAGACATCCTGGATTGTATTTTTGATCCTGTGATCTCGTTTTGGGGGCTGGCCATTCGGCCATGCCTGGACCTTTCACTTATGTATTTTCAACGGTAGAGTTTCTACACTCCATAGATTAAGGTGTGGAGCTCTGCTGTTCTTCAAAGATTAATGCAAAATACTACTGTTTTCTATTCAATTCAACTTGTTCCGCTTCTAAGATATTCATTCGCACTTCAACCTGAATGTGATGAACATGACAATCATCATCATTCCCTATGAACGCGTGCCTGACAACCACTTCCGTTCTACCTTAGATTGAATGAATATCTCTTGGATCTCTTAATCAGAATCTTCGTGGTGTAAGCTAGATTGATGGCGGCATTCATGAGAGTCCGGAAAGTCTAAACGTTGTCTGTGGTATTCCGAGTAGGACTCTGGGATTGAATGACTGTGACGAGCTTCAAACTCGCGAGTGCTGGGCGTAGTGACAGACACAAAAGGAGGGTGAATCCTATTCCAGTATGATCGAGAACCTCAGATGATTAGCCATGCTGTGACAGAGCATTTGGACCATTTTCACAAGAGGATGGGATGTAGCCATTGACAACGGTGATGCCCTTACATAAAGCCAGCCATAGAAAGGAGTAAGACTGATTGGATGAAGACAGCAGGAAAGCAGAGGTTTAGAGGGACGAAAGCATCTCCATGCATTTATCTGAAATTCTCACCAAGGACTTACATAAGTGTTTCTATCCCTATTTTCTGTTTAATTAGTATTATTTTCGAAAACTCCATAATTAATTATTATCCGCCTGACTGAGATTTACAAAGTGACCATAGCTTGCTTCATACCGACAATCTCCGTGGGATCGACCCTTACTCACGTAAGGTTTATCACTTGGACGACCCAGTGCACTTGCTGGTTAGTTGTATCGAAGTTGTGACAAATTATGAATTGAGATTAGAGCACCAAGTTTTCGGAGCCATTACCAGAGATCACAATTTCGTGCACCACCCAGCAATGGAAGAGGTGAATTACATGGGAGAATCCTATGGAAACACCTATAATCCTTCATGGAGAAATCATCCAAACCTCTCATGGAAGGACCAACAGAGGCCTCAACAAGGCTTCAACAACAGTAATAGTAGAAGAAATAGGTTTAGCAATAGCAAGCCTTTTCCATCATCTTCTCAGCAACAGACAGAAAATTCTCAGCAGAGCCACTCTGACTTAGCAACTATAGTCTCTGATCTAATTAAAACTACTCAAAGTTTCATGACTGAAACAAGGTCCTCCATTAGAAATTTGGAGGCACAAGTGGGTCAGCTGAGTAAGAAAGTTACTGAACTCCCTCCTAGCAC
Organism: Arachis ipaensis; assembly: GCF_059453495.1. Classification (NCBI taxonomy): domain Eukaryota; kingdom Viridiplantae; phylum Streptophyta; class Magnoliopsida; order Fabales; family Fabaceae; genus Arachis; species Arachis ipaensis. The sequence goes on from NC_142444.1 coordinate 85,261,264, forward strand.
TCTTGCAAGCAATACAGAAGAGAATCCAAAAGGAGAGTGCAAGGCCATCAACATAACCCACACGGCCGAACCTGGAGAGGAGGAAGAGGTAGTGATCTCCACTGAGGAAGACCTCAATGGACGTTGACTCGCCTCCAAGCAGTTCCCTAATAAGGAACTATGGGAATCTGAGGCTCATACTGAGACCATAGAGATTCCATTGAATTTACTTCTGCCATTCATGAGCTCTGATGAGTATTCTTCCTCTGAAGAGGATGAAGGTGTTACTGAAGAGCAAGTTGCTAAGTACCTTGGAGCAATCACGAAGTTAAATGCCATGTTATTTGGTAATGAGACTTGGGAGGATGAACCCCTTTTGCTCACCAAAGAACTGGATGACTTGACTAGGCAGAGAATACCTCAAAAGAGACAGGATCCTGGAAAGTTCTCAATACCTTATACTATAGGCACTATGACCTTTGAAAAGGCTCTGTGTGACCTAGGGTCAAGCATAAACCTCATGCCTCTCTCTGTAATGGAGAAGCTAGGAATCCTTGAGGTACCAGCTGCAAGAATCTCACTAGAGATGACAGACAATTCAAGAAAACAGGCTTATGGACTTGTAGAGGATGTCTTGGTAAAGGTTGATGACCACTACATCCCTGCTGATTTCATAATCCTAGACACTGGAAAGTGTATGGATGAATCCATCATCCTTGGCAGACCCTTCCTAGCCATAGCAAAAGCTGTGATTGATGTTGACAGAGGAGAATTGATCCTTCAAGTGAATGAGGACTCCCTTGTGTTTAAAGCTCAAGGATCTCCCTCTGTAACTATGGAGAGGAAGCATGAAAAGCTTCTCTCAATATAGAGTCAAACAAAACCCCCACATTCAAACTCTAGGTTTGGTGTTGGGAGGCCACAACCAAACTCTAAGTTTGGTGTTGAGAGGCCATCATCATGCTCTGAGTATCTGTTAGGCTCCATGAGAGCCCCCTGTCAAGCTACTCACATTAAAGAAGCGCTTGTTGGGAGACAACCCAATTTTTACTTATCTATGTTAAATTTTTATTTTCCATTGTTATTTTATATTTTCTGTAGGTTGATGATCATGAGAAGTCACAAAAACAACTGAAAAAGCAAAAACAGAATGAAAAATAGTATTAAAAACAGCACACCCTGGAGGAGAAGCCTACTGGCGTTTAACGCCAGAAATGGGCACCAGACTGGTGTTTAACGCCAGAAAAGGGTAAGAAGCTGGCGTTTAATGCCAGAAATGGGCAGCAACCTGGCATTTAACGCCAGGATTGGCAAGAAAGGGCATTTTGCACGCCTAATTGGTGCAGGACGAGAAATCCTTGACACCTCAGGATCTGTAGATCCCACAGGATCCCCACCAACCTCAACTCACTCTCTCTCTTCTTCACACCTCCCCATAATACCCTTCCCTAAATACCCCTCACCAATCAACTCAATACCTCTTCCCCAAAACCCCGTCACCTATCAAATCATACCCTCTTCTCCATCATCTCTTCACCAATCCATATCCATCCATCATAAAACCCCACCTACCTCACCATTCAAATTCAAACCACTTTCCCTCCCAAACCCACCCATCCATGGCCAAACCCTACCCCTCTCTCCACTCCTATATAAACCCATCTTCACTCCTTCATTTTCATACATCATAAACACTACTTCTCCCCCTTGGCCGAAACTCTAAACTCCCTCCCTCTCTTCTATTTCTTCTTCTTCTACTCTCTTCTTTCCTCTTTTGCTCGAGGACGAGCAAACCTTCTAAGTTTGGTGTGGTAAAAGCATTGCTTTTTGTTTTTCCATAACCATTTATGGCACCAAAGGCCGGAGAAACCTCTAGAAAGAGGAAAGGGAAGGCAAAAGCTTTCACCTCCGAGTCATGGGAGATGGAGAGATTCATTTTAAGGGTGTATCAAGACCACTTCTATGAAGTTGTGGCCAAGAAGAAGGTGATCCCTGAGGTCCCTTTCAAGCTCAAAAAGGGTGAATATCCGGAGATCCAACATGAGGTTCAAAGAAGAGGTTGAGAAATTCTCACCAACCCCATTCAACAAGTCGGGATCTTAATGGTTCAAGAGTTCTATACCAATGCATGGATCACCAAGAATCATGATCATAGTGTGAACCTGGACCCTAAGAATTGGCTTACAATGGTTCAGGGGAAATGCTTAGATTTCAGTCTGGAAAATGTAAGGTTGGCATTCAACTTGCCCATGATGAAAGGAGATGCGCATCCCTACACTAGAAGGGTCAACTTTGATCAAAGGTTGGACCAAGTCCTCATAGACATTTGTGAAGAGGGAACTCAATGGAAGAGAGATTTAAGAGGGAAATCGGTTCAACTAAGAAGGCATGACCTCAAGTCTGTTGCTAGGGGATGGTTGGAGTTCATCCAACGCTCAATCATTCCCACTAGCAACCGGTCTAAAGTTACTATAGACTGGGCTATCATGATCCATAGCATCATGATTGGAGAGGAAGTAGAAGTTCATGAGGTTATATCCCTAGAACTCTACAAGGTAGTGGACAAGTCCTCTACTTTGGCAAGGTTATCCTTCCCTCATCTCATTTGTCACCTCTACAATTCAGCTGGAATTGACATAGAGGAAGACATCCTCATTGATGAGGACAAGCCCATCACTAAGAAAAGGATGGAGCAAACAAGAGATCCCACTCATGGGCAAGAGCATGAGGAAATTCCTCATCATGAAATCCTTGAGATGCCTCAAGGGATGCATTTTCCTCCACAAAACTATTGGGAGAAAATCAACACATCCCTAGGAGAATTAAGTTCCAACATGGGACAACTAAGGAGGATTAACTCTTCAAAATCATCATATGTTTGTGGTCAATGGCTAGGATAGGTAACCTTAGCTCTCAATCCATGCCAAGAGGTTTCTTAGCACTTGAATTTTCCTTTCTCTTGATTAATTGCTTGAGTTTAATTGCTTTGATATTTAGTTATTGCATGCTCATTTACTTTCTTGCTATTTACATTTCTTGCCCCTTGCCATCAACCCCATTCCCTCATAGCCAATAATTAAGCACTTCAGTTGCTACTCCTAGGGAAGACGACCCAGGACTTAAAACCCTCGGTTTATATTTGTTTTGGATTATGACTCATCTTATTTTAAACTTTGATTGTGAGAGTTTATTGTTAGTTTGGACTATGCTAATAACGAAGTGATTCTTATTTTGATTAATTCTAAACCGACAATAATCCTTTCATCAATTATTCTCTTTCTATGATTGTAATCTTTGATTTGTTTGATTCTTTATGTCAATTATTTTGTGTATGATTGATAAACCTCGATTTTGTGGTTTATCTTGTGCTTAATTTGGGGGATTTTATCACCTTTTCCCACATTTATTCAATGAAATAGCATGGTTTTGCAATTCTCCCTTGATTTGTGCTTAAGTGTAAAAACATGCTTTTTAGGCCCAAAAATTGGTGATTTTAATTCACTTTAATTCCATTCGATACCTTGATGTATTTGTTGAGTGATTTCAGGTTCATAAGGCAAGTATTGGATGGAAGAAATGAGTAGAAAAGCATACAAAGGGGAGAATGGATGAAGAAACAAAGATTGGGAGTGCACCAAAGGACGCGCACGCGCACAAGGCGCGCACGCGCAAAGGAAATCTCGCCCATGGACGCAGACACGTACATGCCACTTCCACGCGGATGAAGAAATTGCCAATACTCTTACATGGCCCACTTGAAGGCAAAATGCTGGGGGCGATTTCTGAAGCTGTCCAGGCCCAAATCCAACTTATTTCTGAGTGTATTTCATGCAGAATTGAAGTCCAAGCAAAAGGGGGGAGTAATTGTTTGGTAGTATAGCATTATGTAGGTTAGTTTCTAGAGAGAGAAGCTCCCTCTTCTCTCTAGAATTAGGATTAGAATTTCTTAGATCTAGGTTTAATTCATGCTTTGATTTACTTTTCCTTTACAATTTCTTGTTCCTCTACTCTTCCTCTCTCTAATTTTGTATTTCATTCTTGTAATTGCTTGCTTTGTTGTTGATGCACTCTTCCTTCTTCTATTTTCCTTTAATGCAATTTATGATTCATGTTCTTTTATCATTGATTTGCTTTATTGTTGTTTAATTCCTTGCAATTGAGTAGTGTAGATTTATATTCCTTTCAATTTTACTATGCTTTCCTTTTATGCCTTCCAAGTGTTTGATAAAATGCTTGGTTGGATCTTAGAGTAGAATTTTGTGCTCTTGGCTTGGGAAGGTAACTTAGAAACTCTTGAGTCACTAATGTCCAAGTGATTGACGATTGGGAGCCATTAATGCTAGATCTCACCAATTGATTAGGTGTAGAACTAGGACTTATGGACTTGGATTGATATAGCTCACTTGACTTTCCTCTACTATTAGTTAGGGGTTAACTTAGTGGGATTGATCTTTGCCAATTCTCATGTTGTGGTTAGTGATTAGGATAGAGATCCTTGACCACCTAACCTTGCCAAGACCTTTTTGTTAGTTTATTTCCTTTGCCATTTTTACTTCTTGTCCATCATCTCAAAAACCCCAAAGCATACTCTATAACCAATAACAAGGCACTTTATTGCAATTCCTCGTGAGACGACCCGGAGTCCAAATACTCCGGTTAATTCTTATTTGGGGTTTGTACATGTGACAACTCAAATTTTTGCATGAAAGGATTAGTGATTGGTTTAGAAACTATACTTTACAATGAGAATTCATTTGTGAAATTCTAAACCGTTAAAGATCCGTTCATCAAAATGGCGTTGTTGCTGGGGAGTTGAAATGGTGTTATGTTATTGGTTATTGTATATATGTGAATATTGTGAATAGCTTGATTTTTGGATTGCTTGTTAGTTTTTGCTAGTTTTAGGACTTTGTTTCATTATTTCTTGTTAGCTTTTGTTTCTTATTTTCACTTTTCACTATGAATTCTCACTTTGACTATGAGTGTGATTACAACTATGTTGTAGAAAATGGAAACTTTAATGAAGATGTGCATCAAGGATAGGATAACTAAAGGTGGGAGGAGCCATATGCATATGATCAATCCTCTTGGCAAGAACCTCCACCAATGTACTATGAAGAAGAGCCATTCTATGATGCATACCAATCCAAAGGTTATGGTGAATCCCCTTGTGACTTCCAAGAACCACCCCCATACACCTATGAGCCATATCCTCAACATAGCCATCAACCAGACTCACAAGCCACTTTTCACCAACCATCTTCATATGACCCTAATCCATATCCATCCTACCAACAACCACACATAGAGCCACCACCACTCCAACATCAACATTTTCAAGAGCCACCCCCTCCATACTATTACCAAGATGAACCACCTCCAATGCATGCAAATTTTCAACCACAAGATGAATTCTACTTTCTACCACAACCTCCCATGGAAGAATACTTACGTCCTTCAATCCAAGAGCCATATGATCCTAATCATACTATCCAAGAGGAACAAGAGTCAAGGGATTGTTTCAAGGAGGCATTGGATCAATTTCAAGCAACCATGGAGTGTGTTGTGCAACAAATGAAAAGAATGGGAAATATTGAACCACCACAACTCTACCTAAAAGAACCACCTTCTGACTATAATACCTTTCCCTCAAACAATGAACCATCTCTTCCACCATCACCTCCCGATGAAGCCTTTTGATGTGTATTTTTGTGGAAAAACGAATTTCTCCAAAACACCCAAAACTAACCGGCAAGTGCACCGGGTCGCATCAAGTAATAATAACTCACGGGAGTGAGGTCGATCCCACAGGGATTGAAGGATTGAGCAATTTTAGTTTCGTGGTTGATTTAGTCAAGCAAATCAAGATTTGGTTGAGAGATTTGTGATTTGTAGAATTTAAATTGCATAGAAAGTAAAGGGAATGGGTAATTGGCATGAAATTAAAGAGAACTGAAATTTAAAGTGCTGAATCTTAAAGAACAAGAAATTAAATGGCAGAAACTTAGAACGCAAGAAATGTAAATTGCAGAATCTTAAAGTGCAAGAAATGTAAATGGCTTGAATTGTAAAGGGAATTGGGAATTGGATTTGCAGAAATTAAACAAGGAAAAGTAAAATTGCAACAAGCAGAGAAGTAAAGGATGACTGGAATTGAACCGGATCTTAAAACAGAAATGTAAATGAGCTTGAAAGCAGTAAACAGAGAATTGAAAATGGGAAATCCGGATCTCAGGACCCAAGAGACTAGATAACCAAGTCTATATCTCAATGCCTTCATAGATCCAACAAGAACAATTGCAAAGGAAACGAAGAAAATAGATGAAGAAGCAATTAACCGAAACTAAAATTCAATTAAGCAGAGAATTAAACAAGATCCCAAGGTGAGATTGAAACAGAAGTTCTTCAATTCTCCACCCAAGATCCGAAGCAAGAAAATTTAAAGAGTGCTGGGCAAGAACAAGGAAGAAGAGAGATCAATTCTCCTCCCCAATTCTCTTGAATTAAAACAACAATGCTAGAATGTAAAAGTGAGCTCTCTACCAAACTACCCAATCAAAACCGAAGGAAAAGCTTTATGAAAACTAAAAGGGAAGCTCCTCGAAAAACTTAAATCCTATGCTATTTATACACTTTCTTCAAATGGTCTTCAAGACTTCAATTGGGCCTTTGCTCTTGATGGAATTGGGTTGATAGAGGCCTTGGTTGATTGCTCTTGGAGTTTGGAGAAGAACCGAATTGAATCGGGTTTGGAATCATGAAAGCTTGAGTAAAAGTTTGAGTAAAAGTTTGAGGCAAACTTTTACTCCAACTTTTCACATCAGTCACCCTCTTTTGCTGATACCAACGTTGGGGCAAAAGTTTGGGGTCAAACTTTTGCTCCAACGTTGGCCTCCCCTTGAACACTCATGGCGCCAACGTTAGCCAAAAAGTTAGAGGCTAACGTTGGCGCAAACTTTTGCTCTCCAGGGTGTGTTGTTCATGCGCCAACGTTTGCCAAAAAGTTTGAGGCTAACGCTGGCGCAAACTTTTGCTCTCCAGGGTGTTTATTTGTGATGCCAAAAGTTTGCCAAAAAGTTTGAGGCAAACTTTTGCTCCAGCTTTTTGCCCAAAAGTTTGCACAAAAGTTTGAGGCAAACTTTTGGTCCAGCTTTTTGCTCCCTGGTTCATTTTCACTTATTCCAAAAGTTTGAACTAAAGTTTGAGGTAAACTTTTGCTCAAACTTTTTGTTCTCTCTTCCTCCTAGCCATTCCTTCTTGCTTCAACCTTTCTCCAAGCTTTCTTCACCTATCATTAATCAACCAAACACATCAAAGCTATGCTCAAAATCATGAGATATTCATTCTTTCATAATATGTGACAATTATAGCATAAAACCTCATGAAATAGCATGAGTTCATACATGGTTGATTAAATCAAAGGAAGCATGAAAATCTACCCAATTGGCTTGCTTATGGCTTAAGAAAGTGCATAATTCAATTGAAAACAAAAGGAAAAGGCTAGTGAAACTAGGCTAAGATGACTTGTCATCACAACACCAAACTTAAAGCTTGCTTGTCCCCAAGCAAGAAATGAATTTTGCTCAAAGGTTCTTTCAATTAAGATGGCTTGAAGAAAAAATTGTAAGGTCCTGTGAGTGAAGTGATTAAGTGTCAGTGGGGTGAACTCTAAATCATATGCTCATGCAAGGGCTTCAGTGCTCACTAGTCCTCACATATTGGGAGTCTTAGGTCTTAGGATTTTCATCCAAATGGTATCATGGAGATCTCTTTATATGTAGTCACCTTGAAGCAGCTTATAGTTTCTGTGCTTTGGCCTCGACTCTAAGTGTCATGTCTCAAAGCGGCTCTTTAGATAAGCTTTCAATCAATACTCCTAAACCAGTTGGTTTTAAGGTATTAGGTGTTAAAGCACCCCTAAGGATTTACTTGCTCAAGCCTCTTTCTTTGACACAACTCAACCACAAGCATTTACTAGGCTAACAACTCTTTGAGTTTTGTTTCTTCTTTCTTTTTCTGCCTAGTAATTGATGCTCAGAGCCTTGGGCCATGTTATTTTTATTTTTGTATTTTTTTTTCTTTTGTTTTGTTTGCTACTTCTTGGATCAATAAATTTTTGAGAATCTCCACAATACTTCTTTGAACTTCATGTCCTGCCTATGAGCTCCCATGCAAGTTTTCACAAGCATGCAACCTCAATACATAATCATACAACTAGAACCACCACTTCTCCTAATCTTTTGCTTGCCTCAAAATTGTTTAATTCCTCAATCCTTCTTTTCAAAGAACTTTCATGTGATGCATTTTTGAACATTGAGTGCAAACAAGTTTTGAAGAGAAAAATGTTGTGAATGATCAAGCATCTTGCTTATTGAATTATAGAGAACTATACTATGCAGACAGGCAGGGGTATTATATCACTTTCAATCATAGCAGTGTTTGATGTAAAACAATTACTTAACAATACAACCTTTTGGAGTTCGCTTGCTTTCCTTCTTCTCATCATCATTAGTGCTGGTCTTCCCGTTCATCTTTCATCTCTTTGGTTGATGATGCTTAATCTTCCCAAAAGTTTGTATGGTACTCTGCAGTGATATTGAAAGTTGCTTGTTCCCCAAGCACTTGAAAGAAGAAATGGTTAGCTTGCATGATTTATTTGTGGGCTTTTGAACTTACTTTGGTGTGGGAACACCAAACTTAGTACCTTGCCAATGGTTCTCATGCATTGAATTAACCATGTGTGAAACTCTTTTTCTTTTTTTCTTTTTCGAAAGCAATAAAACTGAAAACTAGGAAACAGCAGAATAGTTAACTAGTTCATCCAACGTGCTTGAAGCCAGCATTATGCAGAAAGTGAGAATGTGTTTTATAATGGGATTTTGGTGAAACACCAAACTTAGAATCCTTCATTCTCCTTTATATTGTTTTGGTGTGTAACACCAAACTTAGCTTCTAGCAATATAGATAAAATTAATTAGCCTTTTTATTAAAATAGATATGAAAAGATGGTTACCTCCAGTTGGGTTGCCTCCCAACAAGCGCTCTTTTATTGTCACTAGCTTGACATCCTTCATTCTGTGCTCATGGAAGTTGAGGCTTCTGTTGCCTTAGGTTTCCTCCTCTTGTTATGGGATTCCTTCCCTCTGTTTCTCTTTCCATAGCCTTCTTACTTTCCTCCATGACTCCCTTCTCTTTCAACCCAGCATCCTTTTCATGGCTCTTTGGGTTCAGAGTCCCCTTCTTCTCACCCAATTCAGCAAGGTTCTGAACCAGTTGTTCCATCTGCCTTTCAAGTCTTCTGAGTGAGGCCTCTTGGTTCTTACTTATCATCTCTTGATGTTTCTTTATTTCTTCCTGCTCTATTGCCATCATTTCTTGAATTTTCATGAACCTCTCCATCAGCATTTCTAGAATATAGATTCTTTGAAAGGTTGGAAGTGGTTGTGGTTGTGTCAATTGTGGTGGTCGATGAAGGTCATTTTGGGCAAATGGTGAGGTAGGACGAGGTTGGAAGTGTGTGTGATTGTTGTTGTGGGGGCGTGTTTTATGTTGATTTTTGAAGCTGGGATTGTTGTAGTTGAAATCCCTTGGTCTTTGGTTTTGGTTCTCAACCCCCTCCCATTAGAATGGGTTCTCCAAGGTGGATTGTACACATCATTCTGAGGCCTGTGTTGGAGTACGCTAGAGTGATTGCTTGGAGATTGTAGTTGCTCATGGTTAATGATCCCAAAACTTTGTTCAGCTTGATTACCCCTATATGAGTTTTGAGTCAGGTTGTATGTATGTACTATAGCATGCCTCAGCTCAGTGATTTTTCTGGCCATCATGTCTAGTTGTTGTAGAGTCTGATGATGCATCTTCTTGTTTTGGCTCATGACTGTACGAGCATCTTCAATTTCTTTTTCTTGTGTGAATGGGTGCACTTCTGCCTCTGGCTTAACAACTCTCTGTGATGGGTTCAACTTGACTAGGAGTTCACTCATCAGTTCTTCCCATCCGATAATACTTCCTTGTGGAAAAGTTTCAAGCCACTGTGCGGCCTTGTCCCTTAATGAGAACGGGAACAGCAGAAGCTTGTAGGTCTCAGGATTCACGCCATTGGACTTGACAGTGTCACAAATCCTTAAGAAGGTAGATAGATGTTGATTTGGATCCTCCAATGGTCCTCCCCCAAATGACCAGTTGTTTTGGACCAATGTAATGAGTTGTGACTTCAATTCAAAGTTATTTGCATTAACATTAGGGGTGAGAATGTTGCTTCCACAATGTCTAGCATTTGCAAAGGTATAGGAGGCCAAAACTCTCCTCTGGGGTGGGTTGTTGTTGTTATTGTCTGCTCCACCAGGTGGATTGGTTGAATGTTCCTCCATATCTTGGAATTCTTCTTCTGATTCCTCTTCTCCAACAATATTTTTCCCTCTTTCAGCTCTTCTTAACCTCCTGAGAGTTCTTTCGTCTTGTTCATGAAAAGTGGGTGTAGTTCTTCTTGTACCTGACATACACGCAGAACCTAAGAAACACACAAACTAGTGACACTTCAATCTACTTGCTAGAATGAAGTTTTAGTTAGCTTAAGCAAAAATTCAAACAGTTAGTGGGTTAATTGAAAATTAAAGGACAGAAAAGAAAAAATGCTTGATCTAGATCTCCACTTCACTTAATCATTGTCAACCTAATCAATCCCCGGCAATGGCGCCAAAAACTTGATGTGTATTTTTGTGGAAAAACGAATTTCTCCAAAACACCCAAAACTAACCGGTGTGCACCGGGTCGCATCAAGTAATAATAACTCACGGGAGTGAGGTCGATCCCATAGGGATTGAAGGATTGAGCAATTTTAGTTTAGTGGTTGATTTAGTCAAGCGAATCAAGATTTGGTTGAGAGATTTGTGATTTGTAGAATTTAAATTGCATAAAAAGTAAAGGGAATGGGTAATTGGCATGAAATTAAAGAGAACTGAAATTTAAAGTGCTGAATCTTAAAGAACAAGAAATTAAATGGCAGAAACTTAGAACGCAAGAAATGTAAATTGCAGAATCTTAAAGTGCAAGAAATGTAAATGGCTTGAATTGTAAAGGGAATTGGGAATTGGATTTGCAGAAATTAAACAAGGAAAAGTAAAATTGCAACAAGCAGAGAAGTAAAGGATGACTGGAATTGAACCGGATCTTAAAACAGAAATGTAAATGAGCTTGAAAACAGTAAACAGAGAATTGAAAATGGGAAATCCGGATCTCAGGACCCAAGAGACTAGATAACCAAGTCTAGATCTCAATGCCTTCCTAGATCCAACAAGAACAATTGCAAAGGAAACGAAGAAAATAGATGAAGAAGCAATTAACCGAAACTGAAATTCAATTAAGCAGAGAATTAAACAAGATCCCAAGGTGAGATTGAAACAGAAGTTCTTCAATTCTCCACCCAAGATCCGAAGCAAGAAAATTTAAAGAGTGCTGGGCAAGAACAAGGAAGAAGAGAGATCAATTCTCCTCCCCAATTCTCTTGAATTAAAACAACAATGCTAGAATGTAAAAGTGAGCTCTCTACCAAACTACCCAATCAAAACCGAAGGAAAAGCTTTATGAAAACTAAAAGGGAAGCTCCCCGAAAAACTTAAATCCTATGCTATTTATACACTTTCTTCAAATGGTCTTCAAGCCTTCAATTGGGTCTTTGCTCTTGATGGAATTGGGTTGATAGAGGCCTTGGTTGATTGCTCTTAGAGTTTGGAGAAGAACCGAATTGAACCGGGTTTGGAATCATGAAAGCTTGAGTAAAAGTTTGAGTAAAAGTTTGAGGCAAACTTTTACTCCAACTTTTCACATTAGCCACCCTCTTTTGCTGATACCAACGTTGGGGCAAAAGTTTGGGGTCAAACTTTTGCTCCAACGTTGGCCTCCCCTTGCACACTCATGGCGCCAATGTTAGCCAAAAAGTTAGAGGCTAACGTTGGCGCAAACTTTTGCTCTCCAGGGTGTGTTGTTCATGCGCCAACGTTTGCCAAAAAGTTTGAGGCTAACGTTGGCGCAAACTTTTGCTCTCCAGGGTGTTGATTTGTGATGCCAAAAGTTTGCCAAAAAGTTTGAGGCAAACTTTTGCTCCAGCTTTTTGCCCAAAAGTTTGCACAAAAGTTTGAGGCAAACTTTTGGTCCAGCTTTTTGCTCCCTGGTTCATTTTCACTTATTCCAAAAGTTTGAGGCAAACTTTTGCTCAAACTTTTTGTCCTCTCTTCCTCCTAGCCATTCCTTCTTGCTTCAACCTTTCTCCAAGCTTTCTTCACCTATCATTAATCAACCAAACACATCAAAGCTTTGCTCAAAATCATGAGATATTCATTCTTTCATAATATGTGACAATTATAGCATAAAACCTCATGAAATAGCATGAATTCATACATGGTTGATTAAATCAAAGGAAGCATGAAAATCTACCCAATTGGCTTGCTTATGGCTCAAGAAAGTGCATAATTCAATTGAAAACAAAAGGAAAAGGCTAGTGAAACTAGGCTAAGATGACTTGTCATCACCTTTATGCTAGAATTAAGGGATCTTGAATCTCATATCTTAAGGCAACACAAGGAGGATGAAAAGAAATTTGAGAAGTTAAGAGCAAAAACGGCTATCATGGTAGAAGCCATTGGCAACATAGTCTCATCCCGCCTAAGCCTATGCGATCAAGGCACTTCTATTGTGGAATGTGGAGAAGCAACGAAGGAGCTTAGTGAGGGAGTGAACTTGAAGCTCCAAGGTGAAGAAGAGGAGTTAAAGCAAGAAATGCAACAAGAAGAGGAGGTAGAGATTATTGAAGAAGAGGAAGAAGTGGTTGAAGACTTAGGAGATGCAGAGCCTCCATGGGAACATAGAGTTGAAGAAAACCCCTCCAAGATGATTGAAATTGATGCTAGGGAGGAAAGTGCACACCTTTCAAGGCATATTCCATATGAAGACTTGGATGGAATAGAGCAAGAATTGAGTTCCCTTGGTGAGGAAGATCAAGCACCAAGTCTTAGTAGTGAAGATACCTTTAAACATGAAAAACCTTCCCCCATTGGATTTGAAATCAATGTGGAGGTAAATCTCTCTCGTCCTTCTATTTATGATTTGAGTAAGGGAAAAGGTTTAGATAAAATTGTTGAATAAAGGATTGAAATTAAGAGATCTTGTAAAGAGGTGGAAGTCCTCAGGAAAAGGAGGATGGGAATTGAATACGCTTTGTCAAGACCCTTGGACTCACCTTTGCCTAGGTTGCCATCTACACCTTCATTTGAGTGGGTGAAACTCATTTCTATTAGCTTTATTATCCCACTTGAATATGGTTTGCTTGAAACGGATGGCCAACTTAGGATGCTTTGTGGGATGAAGCATAAAAGAAAGATGTTTCGTGGTTGGCGTTGCAATTCAAGGCTCATTATGGTTGATGCATCAAATATGAGATATAAAGGTTGGAGTAGTGCTCACCTAGATGGGTCTAGAAGGATTGTTGGTCACTTTATAGAGAATTCACCTTGTTCACCACCCGGATGGGCTAATAATGAGAGTCAACTTCAAGGCGGGTGTGAAAACAAAGTGTGGGATCCTGGATCGCACAAGGAAGATCAACTTTGGGAGCTTACGGTTTGTGAAGAACTCCATCAAAGCTTGGAGTTACTAACTTTGAATGATGAAGCACAACGGAAGTCCAAGCATTGGTGGATGTTCAAGGATGGATTCAAGCACAAGCCACCTTGAGAGGAGTTCCCCATAAGTCCAACTTAAGGACAATAAACAAAAGTGCTAGGTTGGAGACACCCCACCATGGTAACATCTTTTCATTTTTCCTTTTGTACATATTGGTAAAATAGGTTTAATCTCATGTTTTGATTGATTTGTTAAATTTGTTTGGTAGTTTAGTAGGTTAAATAAGTTTTTATGATGTTTTGGTAGTTGTTTGGAGGTTTGAAATGCTTGGTTTGGTGCAAAAACATAGAAAAATTTTGAAAAATAGAGCACCACCCACGTGCACGCGCACTCCATGCGTACGCGTGAATCAAGCAATTTCGGCCATCCACGTGGACGCGCCATGTACGCGTACGCGTGGATGGAATTTTTCCACTTCCCATACATTCACCCGAGAGTTGTGCCTGAAGTGTGCCAACTTTGTGCCCCAGGGCACGCGAACGCGAACCTTGCGCGTCCACGTCGACGCTCTGCCTTACCATGCACGCGTACGCGCACTGCACGCGTATGCGTCGCTTCCATTTTCATCAATCCACGCTTACGCGCACATGACGCGCACGCATGGATCACCCTGTTTCACTCACCTTCTTTTCTTCTCCTCTTTCCATTTCTTTCTTTCTTCTCTTTTCTTTCCACTCTTAAATCATCATCCAACACCACCAAGCATCATGTAACACCATTTCTTTTAGTTAGTTTAACTTTTGTTTTCCATTATAAGTGTTGGATTACTAATCTTGTTTACCATTTACTGCTGCTTATTACTAATGGGATGTTAGTTTAACATCATTTTCGTTATTGTCATTATTGGATTCCTTTGTTGAGGTTGCAATTTATTACTTGGTTTGGAATTTTTCATGTTTGACTCTTTTGGATACCAAGTACTTGTTACATTGCCTTCATGCATCTTACCTCTTTGAATTGCATGTTTTGGCCACCATGCATTCATCATCCATTGTTAGGCAATTGTATATTATCAATGCATTTTTTTTAGGATGCTTGTTCTAAGTGACCATCACCTATTTTATGCATTGAGATTGTGGAATTGTGAAATTGGATCGAAGCTTACCTAGTGACGTATTTTTGAGCTTTTCAAGCTTTGTGGACCATGCTTGCTATGTGATTGATTTTTGACTTCTATATCCTTTTTCCTAAGTTCCATAGCATCCATGTATTTCACCTCTATGTCACTTAGGTGTTGCAACAACTTCAATATGTGTCATTGATTATTGTGTGAGTTTCATATACCATTTTGTTCACTAAGTCTACCTACACATCAATCAATGTCAATGCTTTATCCCCTTTCACAATTGCTTGATTTTTGCTTGAATGCTTTCATGCCTCTTCACTACTTGTGTGGTTGATTTAACCTACAAGTCTTTTAAAGTATCTCAAGCACACTAGAATGAGTGAAGTGCATGTTTTCTTTTGTATAATTGTGACATGATTTTTAAATACTAGGGTGTGAGTTCTAAACCGCATGCAAGTTAGGACCCACACACTTATTCACTACAAGAAAAATACCCATTCAGCCACACTTTTTTTAAGTTACATTTGAATAAATAGGCTACGCTTTTCCCCGTGTTGCCTTTTTATAAGAGAAAAGGATACACAATTGTGGCATCATTTAAAAAGTGTAGCCTTAGGTATTATAGAAATCACTTATAAAGCGTAGCCGTAGGTTGATATCTATAAATTCACTTTTCGTATCAAAGGAGATGCTTTTAGACGGTAGCCTATTTATTAAGTTTTGGGTGCATTTTAAAAGTGATGCCTAATGTATCTATTGCAAAAAAGTTTAACACAACTCACAAACACTTAGTAATTTTTTGTTTCCTTTTCACCAAATCACATACTACACTCTCTCCCTCACTTACCCTCTTTGCGTGGTACTGATGACATGTCATCATGTCATGTTTTTCTATGCTTTTTCATACAAGAAATTTATGATTAGTGCTTAAATATTGCATTCTTTGCTGCTTAAATGGTATATTTCTTTGATCTTTTGATTTGATAAACTTTGTAGGAAATAAGAAGAAAAAGAAGCAAAAAGAGCACAAAATAAGCTAAAAAGAAGAAAAGAGGAATTTTGGGCACACTTTGAAGTTGGAGCACACTTTAGAGGCTTAGGCCACGCTTCTAAAAGCGTGGCCCATGACCAAATCAAGGAAGAGAAGCGTGGCCCAAAGGAAGAAAAGCGTGGCTCAAAACAAAGAGCAAGAGAGGCCAAAAAGTTTGAGCCAAAGTTTGCCTCAAACTTTAGCTCAAAATTTTGGGAGAAAAGCTTGAGCCAACGTTTGCCTCAAACTTTTTGGCAAACGTTGGCATCACAAAACAAACACCCTGGAGGAAAAAGCTTGCGCCAACGTTTGCCTCAAGCTTTTTGGCAAACGTTGGCGCCACACCACAACAGCCTGAAGGGGTATACTTCCAACAAGAATAACTTGAGCTACAGAGCTCCAAATGAGGTGATTCAAAAAGAAATGGAAAGTAGGAATCGAGAGCTTTCCAAGCATATATGGCACTGCATGGTGGACACTAAAATTGAGGGAGAAAACTGCCCCACAATGAGCATAAATGAACATGGTGGCAACCTGCAATGAGGCCAACTGACCTCTGCACCTTCGACGGAGTATAACTCGAGCTGTAGAGCTCCAAATGATGTGCTTCCAACGGCATTGGAAAGTAGCCATTCAGGGCTTTCCAACAGTATATAATAGTATGGGGTGGACAGTATGTTTGAGCCTCGAGAACTGGCGTTTTTGACCACGTTGGAGGCAAACTTTACCTCAAACGCTGCACACCAAGGCCAACGACCTTGTCCTCTTCAAATGAGCATAACTTGAGTTGTAGATGTCCAATTGAGGTGATTCCAATTGGGTTAGAAAGCTGACATTCAGAGCTTTCTAACCATATATAATAGTCTATAGTGGGCATGAAATTTGCAACGTTGACAAGCAGACAAAATAGTACCCCAACATGCTTGCAAGAAGGCCCAACGTTTGGCTAAAAGTTTGACCTCAAACTTTAGCCCAAACGCTGGTAGCAGCAAATAAGGGCAGCTGGTATAAAACGTTTGAGTAAAAGTTTGCCTCAAACTTTTACTCAAACTTTTACTCAAACTTTTATGATTCATGGCCCGGTTCACAATGGGTTTCTCTCCAACTCCAAGAGCAATCAACAGAGGCTTTTGTCAACCCAATTCCATCAAGAGCAAGGGCCCAATTGACACCACTCAAAGGCACAAGAGATAGTTAGAATAGAAATTTTATTTTAATTGTAATTTGTTTTGAATTTCATTTTCATTTTGTAAAAATGCCTATAAATAGGCATCTGTTTCATTTTTATTAGGCGGGCGAGCTCCACTAGGGAGCATTAGGAATACAGAAATCTCTCTCTTAGTTTTCATTTTTGTTTTGAATCTTGGGTTGAGAATTGAAGAAATTCTATTTCAATCTCACCTTGAGAATTCTCTCTGTTTACTTGTCTGCATAATTTCAGTGAATTGTGATTTGAATCAAAACTCTCTTTACTGCTTTCTTCTCTATTTTCTTCTACAATTATTCTCTGTTGGATCAAGGAAGGAATTGAGATCTAGACTTGGTTTCTAGTCTCATCCAACCCCTGAGATCTTCAACCTCTCATTTAGATTTTGCAATTGAGCCCAGTTGCTCTCTATTTTGATTTTAAAGTGATTTTCTAAATCTGTTGAACCTGCTGCATCTTTTACTTCTCTGTTTGATTGTTATTTACACTTCCGTGTTTGATTTCATGAATCCCAGTACCTAATTTCCTTTATTCTTCTTGCAATTTAACTTTCCAATTACTTGATCTACTGCTTTTTTTTAATTTCCAGCACCCACTCCCTTTTAATTTCATGCAATTTACATTTCTTGCAATTTAAGATTCTTGCAATTTACATTTCTTGCTCTTTAAGTTTCAATGCAATTTACTTTCTGCACTTTAATTTTCCTTGTCATTTACTTTCTGCTGCATCAATTATCACTCAAATGTTAGCTTGACTAAACTAATCATCCACTAAAGTTGCTTGATCCATCAATCCCTGTGGGATCGACCTCACTCCCGTGAGTTATTATTACTTGATGCGACCCGGTGCACTTGCCGGTGAGTTTTGTGTGTTTGGAATTCGTTTTCCAAAAATACACATCAAGTTTTTGGCGCCGTTGCCGGGGATTGATTTAGATCAACAATGATTAAGTGGGTGAAAAGTCTAGATCAAGCATTTTCTTTATTTTTGTTCTCTGTTCTAAGTTGAAACCAAGGTGTTTGAGTTATTGCTTCACTAAGAAATTCATCTCTGAGATATGAATTTCAATTTTCTTTGGTGTTGTGTTTTACAAAATTCAAATGGGGTTCAACTCATCTTATGATCAAACAAATTTTATGGGATATTACCCACCATCACCAATCTCTAATGGTGGCTGGGAATATCACCAAGAGAATATACATTCTGAGAACTCCAATTCATGGAGATTTGCTTCAGAGACACAAGATGAGCAAGAAAATCATATGGGATACCAACCACCACCACAAAATGACTCATATCATTATCCTCATGGTGGATGGAAGCATCACCAAAGAATGGAAGAGCATCCACCCTCACGTCCCAGTTTCTCATTTGAAAGATCTTCATCACTTGATTATGCCTCAACACAAAGTTTCCCCCAAAATCCATACAAGTCATCCCATCAATCACACAATTCATTCCACACCCCTCAACACAACTTCACCACAATACATCCATGTCACCAAAATTATTCTCAACCTTCATCTCTTGAACCAACAGATGAGGATTACCTTCAAGCCATTGAAATACATAGAAAACTAGTGGAAAGATACACAAAATCCCCATCCTGGAAAGAAATCGTCTTCAAGAAGATGAATGGGCCCTTAGAACAAACAAGGGGAAACTTAGAACCATCAAACAGTAAGGATGAAGACCAATTGATGGATGTGAAGGATGAAGTGGAAGAGCAAGATGAGGAGGCTACTGCATCAAGTGAACTTTCAATAAAGAATGAGGTGGTTGAAAATGAAACTGCACTTGAGATGACAAGAGAACATAAAGACTCACAACTCTCACAAACGTCCCTGACCCAAAAACTCTCAACAATTGAATCTGTGATTGAAAAATATGAAGAGGAGATGAAGAAATGTTGGGAAGATCAACAAACCTCCTCAATGAAAAAGCTATTAAGTCAAATGTTGAGTGAAAGGGAGGAAGTGGAAGAGCAAGAAAGTGAGAAAGACAACCAAAGAATTTCAAACTCAAGTGAAGCAGAGAAGTACATGGAACCACCAATTCAAAAGGCTCTGGATAAATACAAAACTCCAATAATCACACAGCAACCAAGACTTGGATTCAAAGAAGTAAAGGCAACTAACAAGAGCACCAATCCTGTCCCTGATCCAGCAAGCAAGATCAATCAAGTCATTTGCAAAAGGAAGCTTGCTGAGGAAAGGCCAAGGCAAGGGACAGTAGCTGAAACTTCTCCTCCTTTGAAGTCATTTCTCTTAACAAATTGGAAGAAGAGGAAGAAAGTAAAGAACAGGTAGACAGTAGGTACATTTCTTCTCCTTGCTTTGTTTAAATTTCAATAAATTGGCATATGGTTACATTCTAAGTTTGGTGTTGCCTTGCAACAAATTGTTTTCAATCTTTTTGGATGATTGCATCAAATCAAAAAATGAAAGTGACACACCAAGATTCTAAGTTTGGTGTGCCACTTATTTTCTATGCAATTCATTCAAGCAACACTACTTGTCTGCATAATCATAATGCCCCTTGCAGTGTCATTTTGGATAATTTAGTTTCTCTCTCTGCTCTATTCATTTACTTGTTTTTAGTGCTTTCTTTTATTAACTGTTTTTGTTAATACATCACCAAGAGACCCTTATTCATGACATATTCTGTACTTGGTGATTGTATTTAACATATAACAGTTTCTTTCATTTAGTTTTATTTCAAATAAATTGACATGTGGTTGCATTCTAAGTTTGGTGTTGCTATGCAACAAAATTTGGTTCTAATCCTTACAAGATACTTGCATCAATTCTAAGTAAAAGTGTCACACTAAGTTTGGTGTGCCACTTATTCTTTATGCAAAGTATTATGCTCACCTTCTTAAGTTTGCAATCACAAGGTCTCTGTCTCCTGTGCCTTGATTACTACCTTCAATTTTGGTTGCTTAGAACACATGTACTACTAACTTTTCATTGTGTAAGACACTCATGATCCATCTTAGCCCCATAGCCATTGTTCTAATTGTTACTTGAGGATGAGCAAGCTTTCTGAGTTTGGCAAGGGAAGGAGGAAGAATAGAGGAAAAAGGACAACAATAATGAAGATGAACTACAAGGTTGTAGAGTTCCTTTTCTCCTCATTTGTTTTCAGCATTTAAATTGCATGATTGTCTTCATCCTTTCTGTTTACATGTGTGTATGAATAAAGCATAACTTGAATCTTAATTTGCAACATGGTGCTGTGTCATTATGATTACCAACTTGAGTTTTGTGAATACAAAAGCAACAAAGTATCATGATCATAAACAAACAAGGCATTAAAGAAGATTTTAGCATGTGCATAAAAGTATTGGAAAGCTAGTATGTTTGATTGTTGCTTAATTGCATTGGATTTTATTTAATTGAAGTTTTCATCTAGGACATTTTGTGAAATCTTTTGAAAATCATGAAAACCTTGAAGAAGCAAATACAATTAAAGCAAGAAAAAGGGAAAGAATGAGAAAGCTGAAGGCTCTGAGTACCGATGGCAATTTATTTGCTAAGTACTTGTGGTGTTTATGTATCAAGCCAAATGCTTGAAAAAAAAACATTTAGAAGTCAAGGTTAGGCTCAAAGTGCAAAAGCACTCCCTCAAAGCTCAAGGCTCTGAGCATCAATGATTAGAGAGTCAAGAAAAGAAAAGAAAAAATGAGCTTAATGAAGTCCTCTAATCAAATGCTTGTGGTGCTTATGTATCAAGTGGTAATACTTGAAAACAAAGCATTTAGAAGTCGTAGCTTTGTTATCAACTCATGGGGCAAAGCACCCAAAAGGAGAAGCTAATAAGAAAAATCAAAAGCTTGTTTCAAGGAAGAAATATAAGAGAAAGATTTCATAAATTGAGCTAGATAGAAGCATCAATCATTTACATATCTTTTGTGATTGAAGCATGCTTAGAAAACTAGCTAACCATGAACATTGAGTTGCTATTCTTCTTACCTTGGATTGTCAATCTCTATTGCATGATTCTTTTCTTGCTTGGGGACAAGCAAGGTTTAAGTTTGGTGTTGTGATGACATGTCATCATGTCATGTTTTTCTATGCTTTTTCATACAAGAAATTTATGATTAGTGCTTAAATATTGCATTCTTTGGTGCTTAAATGGTATATTTCTTTGATCTTTTGATTTGATAAACTTTGTAGGAAATAAGAAGAAAAAGAAGCAAAAAGAGCACAAAATAAGCTAAAAAGAAGAAAAGAGGAATTTTGGGCACACTTTGAAGTTGGAGCACACTTTAGAGGCTTAGGCCACGCTTCTAAAAGCGTGGCCCATGACCAAATCAAGGAAGAGAAGCGTGGCCCAAAGGAAGAAAAGCGTGGCTCAAAACAAAGAGCAAGAGAGGCCAAAAAGTTTGAGCCAAAGTTTGCCTCAAACTTTAGCTCAAACTTTTGGGAGAAAAGCTTGAGCCAACGTTTGCCTCAAACTTTTTGGCAAACGTTGGCATCACAAAACAAACACCCTGGAGGAAAAAGCTTGCGCCAACATTTGCCTCAAGCTTTTTGGCAAACGTTGGCGCCACACCACAACAGCCTGAAGGGGTATACTTCCAACAAGAATAACTTGAGCTACAAAGCTCCAAATGAGGTGATTCAAAAAGCAATGGAAAGTAGGAATCGAGAGATTTCCAAGCATATATGGCACTGCATGGTGGACACTAAAATTGAGGGAGAAAACTGCCCCGCAATGAGCATAAATGAACATGGTGGCAACCTGCAGTGAGGCCAACTGACCTCTGCACCTTCGACGGAGTATAACTCGAGCTGTAGAGCTCCAAATGATGCGCTTCCAACGGCATTGGAAAGTAGACATTCAGGGCTTTCCAACAATGTATAATAGTATGGGGTGGACAATATGTTTGAGCCTCCAGAACTGGCGTTTTTGACCACGTTTGAGGCAAACTTTACCTCAAACGCTGCACACCAAGGCCAGCGACCTTGTCCTCTTCAAATGAGCATAACTTGAGTTGTAGATGTCCAATTGAGGTGATTCCAATTGGGTTAGAAAGCTGACATTCAAAGCTTTCTAACCATATATAATAGTTTATAGTGGGCATGAAATTTGCAATGTTGACAAGCAGACAAAGTAGTACCCCAACATGCATGCAAGAAGGCCCAACGTTTGGCTAAAAGTTTGACCTCAAACTTTAGCCGAAACGCTGGTAGCAGCAAATAAGGGCAGCTGGTATAAAAAGTTTGAGTAAAAGTTTGCCTCAAACTTTTACTCAAACTTTTATGATTCATGGCCCGGTTCACAATGGGTTTCTCTCCAACTCCAAGAGCAATCAACAGAGGCTTTTGTCAACCCAATTCCATCAAGAGCAAGGGCCCAATTGACACCACTCAAAGGCACAAGATATAGTTAGAATAGAAATTTCATTTTAATTGTAATTTGTTTTGAATTTCATTTTCATTTTGTAAAAATGCCTATAAATAGGCATCTGTTTCATTTTTATTAGGCGGGCGAGCTCCACTAGGGAGCATTAGGAATACAGAAATCTCTCTCTTAGTTTTCATTTTTGTTTTGAATCTTGGGTTGAGAATTAAAGAAATTCTGTTTCAATCTCACCTTGAGAATTCTCTCTGTTTACTTGTCTGCATAATTTCAGTGAATTGTGATTTGAATCAAAACTCTCTTTACTGCTTTCTTCTTTATTTTCTTCTGCAATTATTCTCTGTTGGATCAAGGAAGGAATTGAGATCTAGACTTGGTCTCTAGTCTCATCCAACCCCTGAGATCTTCAACCTCTCATTTAGATTTTGCAATTGAGCCCAGTTGCTCTCTGTTTTGATTTTAAAGTGATTTTCCAAATCTGTTGAACCTGCTGCATCTTTTACTTCTCTGTTTGATTGTTATTTACACTTCCGTGTTTGATTTCATGAATCCCAGTACCTAATTTCCTTTATTCTTCTTGCAATTTAACTTTCCAATTACTTGATCTACTGCTTTTTTTTAACTTCCAGCACCCACTCCCTTTTAATTTCATGCAATTTACATTTCTTGCAATTTAAGATTCTTGCAATTTACATTTCTTGCTCTTTAAGTTTCAATGCAATTTACTTTCTGCACTTTAATTTTCCTTGTCATTTACTTTCTGCTGCATCAATTATCACTCAAATGTTAGCTTGACTAAACTAATCATCCACTAAAGTTGCTTGATCCATCAATCCTTGTGGGATCAACCTCACTCCCGTGAGTTATTATTACTTGATGCGACCCGGTGCACTTGCCGGTGAGTTTTGTGTGTTTGGAATTCGTTTTCCAAAAATACACATCAGGTACCCTAACCTAGAATCAGAACCCATATCACCTCTCTCTTCTCTCGCCACTCTGTCCCTCAAGCCCGTCGCCGGCTCCTCAAGCTTTGGTCGCCCCCTCAAGCTCGTCGCTGCCTCAAGCTCTGTTGCCCCCTCAAGCTTGTCACGGCCTCAAGCTCTGTCGCCGCCTTAAGCTCGTCGCCGCCTCAAGCTCACATCGCCGCCTCAAGCTCGTCGCCGCCTCGAGCTCACGTCGCCGCTTCAAGGTCATCGCCGCTCAAGCTCTGTCGCGCTCTATCATAGTTCGTAAGCTCGCCTTCCTGCTTCAGCCATCAACGCTTCCTCGGCCCTGAGTCTGGGTTTAGGGTTTCAGCTTCAGTTCGGGTCTTCCATCAACGCTTGCTTCGTCTCTCTGCCTATGTGAGTTTTATCTTCAGCCCTGTTATTTCTCTTTCAATTTTATTGCTGTAAATTATTAGTACATCTTGAATTTATTGCTCAAAGTTGAGTTTGTTGCTGAAATTATGATTTAGCTAATGTTAATCTGCTGTAAATCATATTTGGAGAATTGAAGGTTTTTTGTTGCTGCCTGAAAGTTATCATAGTTATCATAGCTGAATTTGTTGCTAGAATTCTAGAAGTAGAATTTGTTGTCAGCTGTAAGTTGAATTTGATGCTGAACATATCATAAATGTGGTTGTTGCTGGATAATTGAGTTGAGTTGAATTTGTTACTGATCCTTGTTGTTGTTGTGTTGAATTTGTTCTGATTAGGGGAGGTTCTGTGATTATTTATTTTTTAATTAAGAAGCATCATGTTCTATTTTTAATTTGTTTTTGGTTTTGATGTTTCCCAATTATTCTTCATTATCAAGGGAAAAACTAATTGATTTATGGAGTAGTTTATTTTATTTGATTTTAATTTTTCCATTCTTTTTATCTGGTGCTGTTTCAAATGAGAAATTAGTTTGTTCTATGTTATGGTGGTTGAATTCGATGGACTTTTATTGGAACTCTGTTTCATTGATGATGGATTATTCTAAAGAAGTGGCATTTGGTCATTACAAGGTGCTGCTCTTGCTATATTCTATTATTTTTAGAACATTGTCTTACTCCTCTACAGAATCAGAGACTCAGAGTCGGTTGAGCTATGTTTAGTTTATTTATCAATAAAATCTTTGGGAATATTGGTAGTGCACTTGATTATACATAACTATTTCTATATTAGATATATTGTAAATTTGTAATTAGGTGTAAATCTTTGCTTCAAGTATAGAAGGTTCAGACGCTGAGGAGTTTTTAGCTCGTGCAACACATCAAAATGCAAATCCACAATAAAATACTTTTTCTAGTCTCTATTATTGATCCAAAAAAAAAATCATGTTTGCTTTTCTTAATTTACAGGTTGGCATGCATGTGAGGCAATTCTATTTGTTTCGAATGATGTTTTGCTTTCATTTATTTTAATTGATATCTTTTAATCTCTTGTAGGTGGTTGTTGACTTTGATTATAATCGTATCACTACATCAGAGAAAATTCCACCTATTCCCGAGCCAGAATACCGCTTCTTGCGTGGTGAGGTAATCAAGTTATTATACCCCAATGTAATTGGAATTGATGAATTGAAGGCTGGAATATATAGTGTATCTGAGCATTATACTAAATTTGTGGCTAAGCAGAGGGGAGCGGATCATGACCTTCAGTTAAGGTGATCCTTTGATGGTAGATTATTCATTGTTTTCCATTCTTTTTAGGTTCACCGTCTCTGAATAAATCATATGAAAGTGAATGAGATGCTAGATTGATAAACATTTTTATGAATTCTTAATTTAGTTCCCTGGAAAATATTATGGTACACTTTATTCTAAACATTGCTGATTGATATTTGTAATAAAATATTGAAATTTTCTCATATAGATGAACTTGATGCCTGCCTGTTATACCAAGAATGATTTGTGCTTTGCTCATTGTAGTTCTAATTTATGTTGTTTCTTGGTTCCTTGTGGACCATCCAATTTATTGTTTTGGTTCCTTGTGGACAGTCCAATTTATTGTTTAACTTTTTTGTGTCTTATTGTCACCATGTTTCTTGTGCAGGATGATATTCTTAAAGTTCTTTGCAACACTTTTAAGTGGCTATCGAAATTTCCTAGTATGAATATTCTAGTTCTTGTTTCAAGAATTTAGTTTTCAATCTTCCATGAGAAAACTTTGGTATGACCTTTCATTGTTCATTTTCTTCTTTTTTCCTATTTTGGCATCAGGAAAATAGTTCCACTCAGGTCTTCAATACTCAAGCTTTCTTGAAGAAATGGTCTCGAGCTACTAACCAATCACCAGAGCCAATGGTAATTTTTAACTCATAACATGGGGTGTGTTCTCCAATTAGCAGCGATGGAAATTCCAATGATTAAATTGATCCTACTAATGATTAGATTTCCATTGTTGATTATGATGGTTAGAAGTCTCATGGATGTACTAATGATAATTACATTGGCTGGGTTTAAATCATGTTTTATCAAAGAAATGCTAATTCCATTCTTATTATTGCTGTAACCACCAAAATTTAATTTATATTATAATCTCTTTTTTGCACTCATCATGATGATGTGACATGATGGGTTTTGATTCAATGCAAGGGAGAGCTTCTATTCCTCAGTGACGTCTCTTACTAGCTAATTTAATTTGCATTGCTTCCATATTTATTTACTACTATTCTTACTGGCTAATTTAATTTGCATTGCTTACTCCAAATTTTAATTTTTCATACATAATAAGAGTTCAGTTGTGAGTTGTGACAGGGACAAGCTACCTTGTACGAGAGACTAGTTTTTTATGTTGTTAGTTATTTAATATCTAAAGATAGAGATGATGACGTGGCTTATGAATTACATGCTAAAGTGAGTTCACCCTTATGAATTACATGCTGTTAGTTATTTAATATCTAAAGTGATTGATTCCTCTTCTTGTTTCAGGTTCTATTAATGATTCAAGAACTTGAATGCTCCAAGATAATTGGTGCACGAAATTGTGATGTCCAGGCTCAAACAATCCCTGGCAACGTGAGCAACTTGGTACACGCAATCGTAATTACACTTTGATTATGTAAAATTCATGGCTCTTTCTTTCCCTGGCAATGGCGCCAAGAACATGGTGCCAATACCATGGTTCACAACTTCGATACAACTAACCAGCAAGTGCACTGGGTCGTCCAAGTAATACCTTACGTGAGTAAGGGTCGAATCCCACAGAGATTCTTGGTATGAAGCAAGCTATGGTCACCTTGCAAATCTCAGTTAGACAGATATAAATTGATAATGAGGTTTTCAAAATTAATTAATAAAATAGGGATAGAAATACTTATGTAATTCATTGGTGAGAATTTCAGATAAGCGAATAGAGATGCTTTCGTTCCTCTGAACCTCTGCTTTCCTGCTATCTTCATCCAATCAGTCTTACTCCTTTCCATGGCTGGCTTTATGCAAGGGCATCACCGTTGTCAGTGGCTACATCCCCTCCTCTCAGTGAAAAATATGCTCACATACTCTGTCACAGCACGGCTAATCATCTGTCGGTTCTAGATCATGCTGGAATAGGATTCACCCTCCTTTTGCGTTTGTCACTAACGCCCAGCACTCGCGAGTTTGAAGCTCGTCACAGTCATTCATTCATTGAATCCTACTCGGAATACCACAGACAAGGTTTAGACTTTCCGGATTCTCTTGAATGCCGCCATCATTCTAGCTTACGCCACGAAGATTCTGATTAAGAGATCTAAGAGATATTCATTCTACCTTATTTCATGTAGAACGGAAGTGTTTGTCAGGCACGTGTTCATAGGGGAGAATGGTGATGAGCGTCACACATAATCATCACCTTCATCATGTTCTTGGGTGCGAATAGATATCTTAGAAGCGAAATAAGATGAAATGAATAGAAAACAGTAGTACTTTGCATTAATCTTTGAGGAACAGCAGAGCTCCACACCTTAATCTATGGAGTGTAAAAACTCTACCGTTAAAAATACATAAGTGAAAGTCCAGGCATGGCCGAGAGGCCAGCCCTCAATTGTGATCTAAGATAGCATACAACTGATCAAAGATCTCTAGCTGATCAAAGATGTCTAATACAATAGTAAAAGGTCCTATTTATAATAAACTAGCTACTAGGGTTTACATGCGTAAGTAATTGATGCATAAATTCACTTTCGGGGCCCACTTAGTGTGTGCTTGGGCTGGGCTTGAGTGTTGCACGTGTAGAGGTCCTTCTTGGAGTTGAACGCCAGCTTTTGTGCCAGTTTGGGCGTTCAACTCTGGTTTTGGCTCCTTTTCTGGCGCTGGACGCCAGATTTGGGTAGAAAGCTGGCGTTGGATGCCAGTTTACGTCGTCTATTCTTGGTCAAAGTATGGACTATTATATATTGCTGGAAAGCCCTGGATGTCTACTTTCCAACGCAATTGGAAGCGTGCCATTTCGAGTTCTGTAGCTCCAGAAAATCCACTTTGCGTGCAGGGAGGTCAGAATCCAACAGCATCAGCAGTCCTTTTTCAACCTCTGAATCTGATTTCTGCTCAAGTCCCTCAATTTCAGCCAGAAAATACCTGAAATCACAAAAAAACACACAAACTCATAGTAAATTCCAGAAATGTGAATTTAACATAAAAACTAATGAAAACATCCCTAAAAGTAACTAGATCCTACTAAAAACATACTAAAAACCATGTCAAAAAGCGTATAAATTATCCGCTCATCAATAATCCTCCTAGAACTCAAGGGAACCAATGCATATTCCAAAGTCAATTATCATCAGGCAATAATTCTCTTACTGGTTACAAAAATTGATAGCATCTTGTCATGGTTTGCATAGAAATTAATCCTAATCTTTGATTTGATATTTGTGATTCAGATGCAGCTTGCAAGGGAAACATGAATTCAGAGGAAGCTACACAAATTTCCAGAAGAACTAGTAGGCTTAATCTTCTGCACAAAATTCTGCTTCATCTTTAGTTAAGTTTTGTTTGCTTTCTATTTCTTTTTGGTCTTTAGTTTCATCCTATATTATTATTAGTTAACTGGTTTTAATTTCGTTCCTTGGGTTTGAGTTTCTTCTCCAAAATCCCTGGTTGAATCATGGATAAGAGCATGTTAGCTGGTTTTGAATCACTTCTAGAAGCTGATCAGCGAAGAATGGCATCCATGATGGAACAGGTACCTCCTCTTCACTCTATCTGTTAACTAATTTCATGTGTTTTGATTTGTGCTTCATGTTCCTAAAATTCTAAGTTAAGTCAGCACAAATAGTTTCAATTGGGACAAGGTTTGAAGGTTTATGCTTATATATCTTGAGTGTTATCCATTTCTATAAACACAGCCTGCAGATTCTCATAGATTTCTGATTTGCTGTCTTTCTGCTTATATCGAGTGCTATCCATCTCTAATTTATGTTGTTATTACTTGAGTTTTCTTTTTTAATTATTTTAGTTAACTTGTTACTACTGTGATTATATTCTGTTGGTTGATTCTATTAGTTGATTCATGTTCTTGTTATTTTTCTTTTTTCATATTTTTTTTAACTATGATTTTCTATTTAGGTTGTTACTATGATTTCTATAATGCGTGATTTTTCTGTTGCCATCATCTTCTAACTGCTCACCCAGCACCACCAGCATCTGCTGTCTTTGCCGCCACTCCTCTGTTTCTTTTAATCTTGAAGTTTACTGTCTTTGCTAACTAAATTTTCTATTTCCCTTTTGTTGTGCCGAATTGTTGCAATAGGTTGATAGCACCGTTAAGCATAAACAAAACTTTGATAGATTTCTGATTAGTCAGAAACCCCTTTCCAACGTTAATACGAGGTTCAACCTTTTTTTGAAAGCTTCATGGTTATACTATAGTATTGCTATATTCCTTTACATAATATCTAAAATTTTGCTTTCTTTATATGATCTTTGAAATCAAATAGTGCTAAAAAATGTGATCACTATTTCTCACTTGCAGAAGATTTTCTCGAGATTACACCTCGGAAGACAATTGGAGAATTGAAGGAATGTAAAGAGGTTAGTCATTTTTTATTATTTTTCACTTTCTTTTTATGTTCATCATTCAAGTCCAAATTAAATACTAATGCCCTTTTTATTGTTACTTTTCTTTTAGGATGGTGATTATGCTGTGTATGGTACAATTATGGGAGTGATTGGTGGACTTGATTGGTTTATTGCTCAATATAGATATGGCACTGAAGTTGTTCTGAAGCTTGGGTCATACTATTGCGAAAAGTCTTCAAAGCATGTTGATTTGTTTTCTTTGAAGTTATAGTGTTGGTATGAGGTTTATTTATGTTGATTATTTCATTTGTATATATTATAAAAATAGGTATAGAATTAAGGTGAAAGTTATTGATTCCTCAGGGAGTGCAACCTTTGTCATATTTGAAAAGCTTGGATGCCTTTTGCTACATAAGTCCTGCACTGAGATTTTTATTATTTAAAAAAATTATTTAGTATAATTATGTATTTATTTTTATTTTATAATATTCAACTTATTTAAATAAAAATACAAAATTATTATACATGTAATCATATTATTAATTATTATGTTGTATTAATAATTATTAGAAAATTATACATATATATATATATATACAAACAGAAAAAAAAGAGATCTAAGGCTACACTTATATATAGTAGCTATAGTATAGAGGAAAAAAAAAGAGACCTAAGGCTACACTTATATACAGTAGCTATAGTATACCAAAAAAAAAAGAGGGACTTAAGGCTACGCTTATAAAAAGTAGCTATGGTATATAATGGGACTATGCTTTATAAGTGATGCAGTAGCATTGAAAAGCGTAGCCTATTCTGGAAGAATGAAAGCTGAAAAGCGTAGCCTTTGGTCCTGAACAGCATCAATTGAAAAGCGTAGCCTATTCCCAAAAGTCAAAAGCGTAGCCCTTGGTGCAGAAAAGCGTAGCCTTTGAGAATAGGCAACGGCCGAATAGGAATCACCCCAAAAAGCGTAGCTGTAGCCCAAAAAGCGTAGCCGTAGCCTAAGGCATCATTTTTTTTTCACTTTTAGCTACACTTTTCAAGTGTACCTGAATGGGTGTTTTTCTTGTAGTGATTTTTCATTATTGTCACACCAATCCACTCACTCAATTCTAGTGATTTACCTCATTCCAACAATCCATGCTTCCTTGCTTGTGCACTCACTTGTCTTATTATCTCCTGTTTTCTATGTTCAGGATGAATCATCATAAGCAAAAACAGAAGTGGGAGAAGAACACACATCATCGGTTGACCTACCAACTGAAGGTAGCAACTAGGAAAGTCACCATACCCCCTTGTTCATCTTTGGATGCACCGAGGACGGTGCAAACTTTTAAGTGTGGGAAGATTGTCCGACCATTCGACGTCTTTGGGTGACAAATTTCTAATCCCAACACTTTTGCATTTCATTTTAGGATCCTTAGTTGCATTTTCTCATTTTGCATATGTATATAATAAGCTTAGTCAAAATCATGATATTTTCCAAGGATTTTATCTAGAGGGCACCCCAATTGATTGAAAAAAAAAATTGGAACTTGCTTGAATTATATACTTTGTGGAACATGATTTTTGAGCTAATAACACAAGCATGTGAGATTTGAGCCTAATTGTGTGGTTACATCATATATAACCACTTATTTTCATTCTTGTGTGCATTATTCTCTTCCTATGATTGTAATCTTTGATTTGTTTAATTCTATATGTCCATTATTTTGTGTATAAATGCATTTACATGATTGAGGCCATTGTTCAAATAGCTCACTTACCCAAATAGCCTACCTTTTATCTTCTATTGTTAGCTAATTTTGAGCCTATGCTTAACCCATTTGTTCTTAATTGTAGCACATTACAAGCCTAAGTGAAAAATAATAAATATCCCTTAATTTAGATCTTTGATTAGCTTAGGCTAGTGAGAGTGTTTATCATTTGATTTTGGGAGAGTTGGGAACATTGGGTAGAGATAAAAGTATGTTTTTGTATTTGTGTGAGAATCTTGGGAATTGGAAACATACTCATGTATTAATCATGTGTAAACCATATGCATTGATGTTCTTGTATATATATTTTAGTTTGAAAAGAAAAAAAATTAATGGAAAAAAATAATAATAAAAAAAGAAAAAAATGAAAATAAATAATATAAATAGAAAAAAAAAGAAAGACAAAGAATTGCAATAAAAAAGGGGACAAAATGCCCCAAAGTAAGGTTCAATAAAAGTCAATGCATATGGGTGGTGATCAAAAAGAGAATGCATGAGTGTGTGAAAAAGTGAAGAATGGGTAGTTAGGTTTGTTTAGAATTGTATAGGTTGTCATAGGTTAGGTGGGATGTTTAAGTTAATCAAAGATTCGAATTTCAAGCTCACTTGACCATATGCATCCTACCTTGCCCCATTACAACCTGTGGGAAAGTCCTCATGATATTTGTATGCATGCATGAAATAATTGTTGATTGTTAGATGAAAAACAAATCTTGGAAAGCATGATTAGGGGAGAATTGAGTGAATCAACCCCATACACTTGAGTGCCTAGAGCGGATACACATCCAGTGAGGGTTCGATCGCTCAATTACATGTCTCCACACATGATCATCTTTTCTTGCAAGTTTGTAAAATCTTTTTAATAATTCAATTCAATTGTGGGTTTGATTTGACTGCTATGGCTTTAGCCCTTGTACTTAAATATGTTTTCTTGGAAGTTGACTTGTTTTGACCAAGTGGATGCATTCATATAGATAAATTGCATGTAGTTAGTTTGCATTGAATAAATGTTGATACCCGTTTGCTTATTTCTTGATTTTAGCAGGAGGACATGCTTAGTTTCAGTATGGGGAGATTTGATAAACCCCAATTTTGTGGTTTATCTTGTGCTTAATTTGGGGGATTTTATCACCTTTTTCCATATTTATTCAATGAAATAGCATGGTTTTGCAATTCTCCCTTGATTTGTGCTTAAGTGTAAAAACATGCTTTTTAGGCCCTAAAATTGGTGATTTTAATTCACTTTAATTTCATTCAATGCCTTGATGTATTTGTTGAGTGATTTCAGGTTCATAAGGCAAGTATTGGATGGAAGAAATGAGTAGAAAAGCATACAAAGGGGAGAGTACATGAAGAAACAAAGATTGGGAGTGCACCAAAGGATGCGCACGTGCACAAGGCGCGCACGTGCAAAGGAGATCTCACCCATGGATGCGCACGCGTACATGCCACTTCCGCGCGGATGAAGAAATTGCCAATCGACGCGCACGTATACATGGCGCGCACGCGCCAATACTCTTACATGGCCCACTTGAAGGCAAAACGCTGGGGGCAATTTCTGAAGCTGCCCAGGCCCAAATCCAACTTATTTCTGAATGTATTTCATGCAGAATTGAAGTCCAAGCAAAAGAGGGGAGCAATTGTTTGGTTGTATAGCATCATGTAGGTTAGTTTCTAGAGAGAGAAGCTCCCTCTTCTCTCTAGAATTAGGATTATAATTTCTTAGATCTAGGTTTAATTCATGCTTTGATTTACTTTTCCTTTACAATTTCTTGTTCCTCTACTCTTCCTCTCTCTAATTTTGTATTTCATTCTTGTAATTGCTTGCTTTGTTGTTGATGCACTCTTCCTTCTTCTATTTTCCTTTAATGCAATTTATGATTCATGTTCTTTTATCATTGATTTGCTTTATTGTTGTTTAATTCCTTGCAATTGAGTAGTGTAGATTTATATTCCTTTCAATTTTACTATGCTTTCCTTTTATGCCTTCCAAGTGTTTCATAAAATTCTTGGTTGGATCTTAGAGTAGAATTTTGTGATCTTGGCTTGGGAAGGTAACTTAGGAACTCTTGAGTCACTAATGTCCAAGTGATTGACGATTGGGAGCAATTAATGCTAGATCTCACCAATTGATTAGGTTTAGAACTAGGACTTATGGACTTGGATTGATATAGCTCACTTGACTTTCCTCTACTATTAGTTAGGGGTTAACTTAGTGGGATTGATCTTTGCCAATTCTCATGTTGTGGTTAGTGATTAGGATAGAGATCCTTGACCACTTAACCTTGCCAAGACCTTTTTGTTAGTTTATTTCCTTTGCCATTTATATTTCTTGTCCATCATCTCAAAAACCCCAAAGCATACTCCATAACCAATAACAAGGCACTTTATTGCAATTCTTCGTGAGACGACCCAGAGTCCAAATACTCCGGTTAATTCTTATTTGGGGTTTGTACATGTGACAACTCAAATTTTTGCATGAAAGGATTAGTGATTGGTTTAGAAACTATACTTTACAATGAGAATTCATTTGTGAAATTCTAAACCATCAAAGATCCGTTCATCAATGATCGCATTTATATGATTGAGGCCTTCATTTCAAAAAGCTCACTTATCCAAATAGCCTTACCCTTTTATCTACCATTGTTAACCAACTTTGGTCCTATGTTAATCCCCTTTTGTTCTTAATTTTAAAAACTTGCACCTCAAGCAAAATGTAATTCAAAAACAACTAGCTTATAACTTAAGGCATAAATCTAATCAAACAAACTAACAACCAAAACACTAAAACTAAAATATGCAAAGAAGAAACCTATCTAACAATGGCAACTCAATTCTTTCATTGATTATATATACAAGATAATATAAAGAGTTTACCATGGTGGGGTATCCCCCACCTAGCACTTTTAGTTTAAGTCCTTAAGTTGGACAATTGGGAGGCTCCTTGTCAAGGTGGTTTATGCTTGTACTCATCCTTGAATTCCCAAGGATGCTTGCTCCTCAAACAGTTGTTAGAATTTCCAACCGACTTCACCAAGTTTGGGTGAAGTTCTTCACAAGATATGAGCTCCTAAAATTGGTCTTCATGTTTTGATCCGAGATCCCATATCTTATTTTCACACCCGTCTTCTAATTGATCATCATTGTTTCGTCCGGGTGGTAGGAAAGCTGAATTCTCACTAAGGCACCAAACTATCCTCCTAGACCCATCTAATTGATCACTAGTCCAACCCTTGCTCCTCAAGTTTGAGCTTCCAACCATAATTAGCCTAGATTTACAACGCCAACCACTAAACATCCTTCTCTTATGCTTAATTCCACAAAGCGCCCTAAGTTGGCCATCCGTTTCAAGCAAACCAAATTCAAGTGGGATAATAAAGCTAAGAGTAATGAGCTTTACCCACTCAAATAAAGGATTGGATGGCGACTTAGGTAGAAAAGTTTCCAATGATCTTGACAAAGCACATTCCACTCCCGTCCATCCTCTTCTAGGGGCTTCCACCACTTTGCAAGGTTCTTCAAGCTCTACCTCTTGCCAAGCTTCCTCAAATTCAAGTTCTTCCTCACCAATTTCTTCAAGCTCTTCCCCATCACTCAAATCATAAATAGGTGGTTGAGTGAAATCTACCTCAACATCAATTCCAAGTTCAATGGGGGAAGGATCCATCAAGCTCAAAAGGATCATATGTTGATGCAGAATTATCATAGATGGGAGGACTTGTTGTTTGTACCATTTCTTCCAATTCTTCATTCACATTATGCCTTGGAGGTTGTGCACTACCCTCCTTGACATCACTTTCAAACTCCATGGAAGAAGGCTCTTCAACTTGAGATTCCTCTTCGCACTCAACATCTCCTAAATCTTCAACCACTTCTTTTGGTTCAATTATCTCTACTTCCTCCTCTTGTTGCATTTCTTGCATCAACTCCTCTTCTTCACCTTAAAGCTTCAAGTTCACTCCCTCACTATGCTCTTTAGTTGCTTCTCTACATTCAACATTGGGAGTGCCTTGATCGTGTAGGCTTAGGTGGGAGGCCATGTTGTCAATGGCTTCCGCAATGGTAAAAACCATGACTTCTAGCTTCTTTAGCTCCTTTTGCCTCTTTTCTTGCCTTTGGATATAAAAGCTAATATCTCTTCGTTGTTCTAGCATGAAGGCATGGAGAGCTTCATCCATTGAAGGAGGTGGTGGAAGAGAGGGTTCATTGTTTGGAGGAAGAGTGTCATAGTTAGAAGGTGGTTCAAATTGGTGAAAGTCTTGAGGTGGTGTATAAGGAAATGGTGGTTCTTGGGAGTATTGGTGTTGGAGTGGTGGTGGCTCTAAGTATGGTTCATATGGTGGTTGGTATGGTGGATATGTGTTAGGGTCATATGGGGGTGAATGGTGGTATGATGCTTGTGAGTATGGTGGTTGAGGGCTATATTGAGGAGAGGGTTCATAGGCATATAGTGGTAGTTGTTGATAATCACAAGGGGGTCCACCATAGCCATTTGATTGGTATACATCTTGGAATGACTCTTTCTCATAGCACTTTGGGAAGGTTATTGCCAAGAGGGTTGATCAAATCCTTGAGGCCCTTCCCATCTTTGATTATTCCATTGTTGATGCATGTTGTCATTGCAATTCCCATCTTCTACAACATAGTTGTAACCACTCTCATAGCCAAAAGGGTGAGAATTCATGGTGGCAAATAAAAACAAAAGCTAACAAAAATAATGGAAGTAAACTCCTAAAACTAGCAATAACTAACAAAGAAGCAAAAGGCAAACATATTCACAATATTCACATATATACAATATCCAATAATACAACACCATTACAATTCTTCAGCAACGGCACCAAAAACTTGAAAGAGTATTACCGTCGGTTAGGAATTTCACACAAATAATTCTGTTGATAGTATAGCTCCCAACCAACAAATAATACTCAATTAAAGTTTTAAATTTGGTTGTCACATGTACAAGCCCAAATAAAAGTAAACTGAAGTATTTAAACCTCGGGTCATCTCATAAGGAATTGCAATGAAGTGATCAATTATTGGCTATGAAGGGGCAAAGGGGTTTGATTTGTTGATTGACAAGAAAAGTAAATAACAAAAAAGTAAATGACAATTAACTAATAAAGGGAAAAGCAAAGAACTCTTGGCTAAGGCATAGGAATTGAGATCACCATCCTTGTCTACAAACCATGTATTGACAATTATGAGGGACCAACCCATCAAGTCTACTTCTATGCTTGAAGTACGTCAAATATGCTTGATCAACATCAACCCATAAGTCCCAACCTACCTACTAATTGGCTTAGTAGTGGGTTAGTGTCAATGGGTATCAAATTGACCACAAAAGGTTCTTAAATCACCAATTCAATGAGACCCAATGACTCAAGGTCATCCAATGCCCTTAGCCTAGGCCAAGAGTGAAGAAAATTACTCAATAACTAGAGAAAACATTTTAACAAACACCTAAAGTATAATAAAAGCAAACATCACAAATTGTAAGAATTAATAAAACCCATAACTAACACAAACAAGAAATCAATAATAGCAACTAAGATAAACATAAAAAGACATGGAAACATAAAATTGTATTAGAAGAAATCCAAATCCATCAAGGGTTCATAAACATAAGAGAGAGAAAATAAGAAATTAACAAGAAAAACTAAGAAGATTAAGACAATAGAACACTAAAATATAAAGAGAATTGAAATAAAAACAAGAATTAAAAGTTGGATCTAAGGAAATTTAACCTAAACTACCCTAAATTCTAGAGAGAAGAGAGAGCTTCTCTCTCTAGAATTCTAACCTAAAACATGATGAAAACTCTACTATGACTCCTTCCCGCCATTTCCTTGCAATCTTTGGGTTCAAAAGCATCAGAAATAAGTTGGATTTGGGCCTCCTTGAGCTCAAAAATCGCCCCCAGCATATTGCCTTTAGTGAAGTCACGTGCCGCTTGTCACGCATACGCATGGGTCACGTGTATGCATGGGTCATGCATACGCATCGCATTGCAAAATTCCTTTTCACACGTACGTGTGGGTAACACGTGCGCATCGCTGGCAGATCTCCTTCTCACGCGTACGTGTGGGTAATGCGTGCGCGTGGCCTTGAGTTCAGCAAATCCTCATTTCTTCATGAATTCTCCATTTTTGCATGCTTTTTCTTCATTCCTTCAACCCAATCTTTGCCTTCTAATCCTGAAATCACTTAACAAACATATCAAGGCATTGAATGGGATTAAAGTGAATTAAAATTAGCGATTTAAAGGCCTAAAAAGCATGTTTTTACTCTTAAACACAAATTAGGAGAAATTCACAAAACCATGCTATTTCATTGAATAAATGTGAGAAAAGTTGATAAAATCTCCTGAATTTAACATAAGATAAACCACAAAATTAGGGTTTATCACACCTCCAGAAGAGATTGGGCAAAGAAACTTGACGATGCTCTCTGGGCATACCAAACTGCATTCAAGACTCCCATCGGGATGTCCCCCTATCAGATGGTCTATGGTAAAGCGTGCCACCTACCCGTAGAATTGGAGCACAGAGCATACTGGGTAACAAGATTCCTCAACTTTGATCCCAAGGCTGCAGAAGAAAAGAGGTTGCTCCAATTAAACGAGTTGGAGGAATTCTGATGTACTACCTTCGAGAATGCTAAGATTTACAAAGAAAGATCCAAGAAATGGCATGATAGGAGGATATCTCTCAGAGACTTCCAGCCTGGTCAATAGGTTCTGCTCTTTAACTCCAGGATCAAATTATTCACTGGAAAACTCAAGTCACGATGGACAGGACCTTTTGTGGTCACTAGAGTGTCGCCCTATAGTTATATAGAACTTCAGAGCCAGTATTCTGATAAAAGATTCACCGTCAATGGCCAACGTGTCAAACACTATCTAGGGCACCCAATTGAGCAAAAGGTTTTCACCCTCTTGCTTACATGACAACAACATTGTCCAATTACTAACAATAAAGAAGCGCTTGCTGGGAGGCAACCCAGCTATATGTATAGTGTTCTTTATTTCCTCCATTTGTTTTAGTTTGAGTTCATTTTTTTCTAAGTTTTCATTAATTTCATATTTTTTCCTTGCTTTTTAACGTTTGTGATCATGTGTAGCACTTAAAATAGGTAAAGGTACGCATAGGATGGAAGACGGAGCACCCTGGAGACACCCCTTCCTGCCGTTGAATGCCAAAACTGGTGCCCAACGCCAGAGGAGGACGAGGAGGAGGAGGAGGAGGGATGGGCGTTCAACGCCCATGGTGAGGCATCTGGGAAAAGTTTTTGTTCCCTATAGGGCATTCAATACCACACTATAAAAAAAACATTTTAATCCCCAACTGGCGTTCAACGCCAGATCTGTGCGTTGAATGCCCAGAAGGGGAAGGGCAAGAATTCGAATTTCAAAGAAAAAGAGAGGGAGTTGACTTCCAAAGCCAAATATTTTCCAAATTTATATTTTCTAACGATATCTTTCCATTCCATACTCTTTCAAACTACATTTTTTAATTTAAAACTCTTCAATTCAAATCTTTTTTTGAAGAATATCTTTTCTAAATCTTATCTTTCCAAAACCATATCCTCTCATGTCAAATATTTTCAATAACATCTTTTCAAATCTTGGCAAACCATATCTTTATAACTTCTTTAAATCTTTTTCAAATCTTTTATGTCTTAACAACCCATATCCCCCTTATCTTTTATCTTATCTTTTTCCCCAAGAATGCAAAATTTGTCATCGTAATCCCTCTCTTTCTGAAATTCAATTTTGAATTCAACACCCCTCCCTCCCTATTTATAACCCTTCGGACCTCTCTCCCTCTATCATGCTCCTCCTCATCTAGCTTACGCACCCTCTGCTTCTCCTCCCTCTGTTTTCTTTTCTCTTTGCTCGGGACGAGCAACCTCCTAAGTTTAGTGTTGCTTTTCGCTCTGCTCTTTCACTTTCTCGCACTCCATGGCACCAAAGGGTGGAAGATCTATTTCAAGAAATAAGAAAGAAAAGGATCCTTCAACTGTCACCTACAAGCCCTACAGATTTTACTCTAAGCTTCATGAAGAACACTACTATGATTTAGTGTGCAAGAAGGCTGTAATTTCGGAAGTTAAGTTCAACTTGAAGGATAACGAATATCTTGAGATTCAAAAGCAGATCTGAACAAGGGGATGGAAAAATTTGGCCAACCCTGCAACTAAGGTTGGAATTTTGAAAGTCCGAGAGTTCTATGCGAACTTATGGAGGTCAAAAAAACAAAAGGAAGAGGGACCGAAATTCAACCCATGGCGCACCATGGTCCGAGGGAAGACCTTGCATTACGGTTTGGACAAAGTGAGGGAAGTTTTCCAGCTACCTGATAAACCCCTTTTGGAGGGTTTATCTTGTGTTAAATTTAGAGGATTTTATAACCTTTTAACCCACATTTATCCAATGAAATAGCATGGTTTCATGATTGTCTCCCAATTTATGCTTAAGTGTGAAAACATGCTTTCTAGTTCTTAATTAGCTAAATTTAATTCACATTTGATTCCACTAGATGCCTTGATCTGTTTGTTAAGTAATTTCAGGTTGAAAAGGGCTAAGAATGGATCAAGAGAATGGAGAGGAAAGCATGCAAAGTGAGGAACACATGAAAAACCCAAAGATTTGGATATCTTCATCCACGCGCACGCATACCGTACGCGCACTGTACGCGTACGCGTCGGTGGCCGCACATGATATTTTAATAGAAAATGTGCCCAGCGATTTTGAGGAGTTGTGGGGCCCAATTTGCAACTAACTTTGGCGCCAAAATGCATTTAAAGGACCAAGGATTGAAGGGAATCAACACTTAGCATCATTTACACTCATTAGGATTAGTTTAGAGTAGTTTTAGAGAGAGAAGTTCTAATGAGTATTTTGGTGGAAAAATAAATTTCTCCCAAAACACACAAATCTAACCGGCAAGTGCACCGGGTCGCATCAAGTAATAAAAACTCACGGGAGTGAGGTCGATCCCACAGGGATTGAAGGATTGAGCAATTTTAGTTTAGTGGTTGATTTAGTCAAGCGAATCAAGAATCGGTTGATTGATTGGTGATTTGCAGAATTTAAATTGCAAGGAAAGTAAAGGGAACGGGTGATTGGCATGAAATTAAAGAGAACAAGAATTAAATTGCTGAATCTTAAAGTGCAAGTAACATAAATTGCAGAAACTTAGATTGCAAGAAATGTAAATTACAGAATCTTAAAGTGCAAGAAATGTAAATGGCTTGAAATGTAAAGGGGATTGGGGATTGGATTTGCAGAATTTAAACAAGGAAAAGTAAATTGCATCAAGCAGAGAAGTAGAAGAGGAGTGGGATCAAATTGGATCTCAGAGCAGAAAAGTAAATGACATGGAAAACAGTAACAGAGAATGTAAAATTGGGAAATTAGATCTCAGGACCCAGAGACTAGAAAACCAAGTCTAGATCTCAATGCCTTCCTAGATCCAACAAGAACAATTGCAAGGAAAATAGATGAAGAACAATTAACAGAAACTGAAATTCAATTAAGCAGTGAATAAAGCAAGATCCAAGGTGAGATTGAAACAGAATTTCTTCAATTCTCCAACCCAAGATCCAAGACAATTGCAATTGAAATTGAAAGCAATAAAATGAAGAGGAAGAGAGTGGAATTCTCCTTCCCCCAAACTAAGAAATTAAAGATCACTCAATATCCAAAGCTCTCCGAAAACTATTATGAAAACTCAAAAGGAAAGCTCCCCGAAGAACTTGAATTCTATCCTATTTATACACTTTCTTCAAATGATCTTCAAGCCTTGAGTTGGGCCTTTGCTCTTGGTGGAATTGGGTTGAAAGAGGCCTTGGTTGATTGCTCTTGAAGTTTGGAGAAGAACCAAAGTGAACCAATTGAACCGGGTTGGAGTTTTGCAAAAGTTGGACCAAAAGTTGGAGCAAAAGTTAGGGTCTAACTTTTGGTCCAACTTTTCATATCAGCCAACATAACTTGCTGATACTCACGTTGGTGCAAAAGTTAGGGGTCTAACTTTTGCACCAACGTTGGCCTTCCTTGGTGCACTTGTGGCGCCAACGTTAACCTCAAAGTTAGGTGCTAACGTTGGCGCAAACTTTTGCTCCTCCCCTTGTAGTTTTCATGTGCCAACGTTAGCCTCAAAGTTAGGGGCTAACGTTGGCGCAAACTTTTGGTGCCCAGGGAGTGTTTTTCTCATGCCAACGTTAGCCTCAAAGTTAGGGGCTAACGTTGGCGGAAACTTTTGGTGCCCAGGGGTGATTTTCATGTGCCAACGTTAGCCTCAAAGTTAGGGGCTAACGTTGGCGCAAACTTTTGGTACCCAGGGAATGATTTTCAAGTTCCAACGTTAGCCCAAAAGTTAGGGGCTAACGTTGAGGCTAACTTTTCACCCAAAAGTTTGTGCAAAAGTTTGAGGCTAACTTTAGGTCCAGCTTTTTGCTTCCTGGTTCAATTTCACTTATTCCATTGTCTTCTCTTTACTCCTAGCTATTCCTTCTTGCTTCAACCTTTCTCCAAGCTTTCTTCACCTATCATTAATCAACCAAACACATCAAAGCTATGCTTAAAATCATGAGATATTCATTCTTTCATAATATGTGACAATTATAGTATAAAACCTCATGAAATAGCATGAATTCATACATGGTTGATTAAATCAAAGGAAACATGAAAATCTACCTAATTGGCTTGCTTGTAGCTCAAGAAAGTGCATAATTCTAATGAAAACACAAGAAAAAGACTAGTTAAAATAGGCTAAGATGACTTGTCATCAAGTTCTCACTTCTCTCTAGAATTAGGAGTAGGTTAGATCTAGATTAGGAACTCTTAGATCTAGTTTAATTTTACGCTTTGATTTACTTTTCTCTTTGCAATTCTTTTTCTTCTACCTTTCCTCTTTCTAGTTTTGTATTTAATTCATGTAATTCTCTAATTTTATGTTGATGCACTTTTGTTCTTCTATTTCTCTTTCAATGCAATTTATGATTCATGTTCCTTTATTGTTGATTTGATTTGTTGTTATTTAATTCCTTGCAATTGAGTAGTGTAGATTTACTTTCCTTGCTATTTTACTATGTTTTCCTTTTATGCCTTCCAAGTGTTTGATGAAATGCTTGGTTGGATTTTAGAGTAGAATTTTATGCTCTTGGCTTGGGAAGGTAACTTAGGAACTCTTGAGTTACTGGTGCACGAATTGTAAATCACACTTTTTACAACTCGTACCACTAACCAGCAAGTGCACTGGGTCATCCAAGTAATACCTTACGTGAGTAAGGGTCGATCCCACGGAGATTGTCGGCTTGAAGCAAGCTATAGTTATTTTGTAATTCTTAGTCAGGAAATTAGTGATAAAAATGATTGGGTTTATGAAGAGTGAATATCATAAATTAAATAATACTTGTTATGCAGTAATGGAGAACAGATTGAGGATTTAGAGATGCTCTGTCTTCCGAATCTCTGCTTTCCTACTGTCTTCTTCTTCATGCACGCAAAGCTCCTTCCATGGCAAGCTGTGTGTTGGTGGATCATCATTGTCAATGGCTACCGTCCGTTCTCTCAGTGAAAATGGTCTAGATGCACTGTCACCGCACGACTAATCATCTGTCGGTTCTCACTCATGTTGGAATAGGATCCATTAATCCTTTTGCGTCTGTCACTATGCCCAGCATTCGCGAGTTTAAAGGTCGTCACAGTCATGCCATCCTAGATCCTACTCGGAATACCACAGACAAGGTTTAGACTTTCTGGATCTCAAGAATGGCCGCCAATAAGTCTAGCCTGTACCACGAAGGTTCTAATCTTAGATTAAAAACCCAAGAGATATGCACTCAAGCTATTGCAGATAGAACGGAGGTGGTTGTCAGGCACGCGTTCATAGGTGAGAATGATGATGAGTGTCACGGATCATCACATTCATCAGGTTAAAGTGCGAGTGAATATCTTAGAATAGAAACAAGCATGATTGAATGAAAAATAGTAGTGATTGCATTAATTCATCTAGACACAGCAGAGCTCCTGAAGAGAGAGGAACTCTCGCGCGATCTAGAATTTTCGCAAATGAATTCGCGTTGTAAGTATAGCTTCTACACCGACAAGAATTCCTTTCTTACAAATGTTTTGGTTGTCAAAAGTAACAAACCCCTAAATAAATTGATAACCGAAGTATTTCAACCTCGGGTCATCTTCTCAAGGAACTGCAGGGAGGTATGTTCTTATTATTGGTTATGAGTTTTGTAAATTGGGGTTTTGAAAGTAAGGAACAAGTAATTTGAATGACAACTAAAATAAATAAATAACTGTAAAATAAACTCTTGGCAAGGTATGAGAATTTGGAAGTCCTATCCTAGTTATCCTTATCAATGGTGATGAGAATTGAGTTTTAATCCCACTTAGTTAGCCTTTACTGAAGCAAAGGAAGGTCAAGTGGACCAATTAGTTTGATCCTCAGGTCCTAGTCAATTCCTAAGAAAGAACTAGAGTTATTGGAGTTTAATTCAATTAGCAAAAATAACAATTATCAATCACGTTGAGTTTGACAACTCATGAGTTACCAATTACTTAACCAAAGCCAAAAGGGGAAAAGTAAACTTACTCGAATAAAAAATGTCTTCAGATTGGAAGCAACAGTAACATAAATAAAAGAAAGCAATCATAAACTGAAATACCTCAAATAACATTAATTAAGAGAATCATATGTAACATGGAAGAGTTCATAAATTAAATTGTCAAAGTAATTAAAAAGGGAACATTGAACCTGATAAAGAGTTGGAATACTAACTTGAAATAATAAGAAATCCTAATCCTAAAACCTAAGAGAGAGGAGAGAACCTCTCTCTCTAAAAACTACATCTAAACTATGAAAAGTGAATAATTGGAGATCTCCCTCTGAATGGATACATTCCCCCACTTCATAACCTCTAATCTGTGCCTTCTGGACTTGGATCTGGGCCAAAAAGGGTTTTAGAAATCGCTGGGAGCGTTTTCTGTCATTTCTGGTGCGTGGCATCTGTCATGCGTCCGCGTGGGTCACGCGGTCACGTCATCTGGAGTTTTCCTTATCACGCGTTCGCTTCGGTCATGCGTCCGCGTCATCTGTGTTCTGCTCATAGCGTGCATCCGCATCAGTCACGCGTTCGCGTCGCTGCCTTTTCATACTGGGCATGCGGCCACGTCGTCCATGCGTTCGCGTCGCTGCCAGTTTCTTCAAAAACTCCATTTTGTGCTTTCCTTCCATTTTTGTATGTTTTCTTTCCATCCTTTAAGTCATTCCTGCCTTAGAAGATCTGAAACTACTTAACACACAAATCACGGCATCGAATGGTAATAAAAGGTAATTAAAATAAATAATTTCAAAGCATAGGAAACATGTAATTCACATATATCACATAATAAGGAAGGAAAAGTAAAACCATGCAATTTTCATGAATAAGTGGGTGAAGGATTGAATAAATCTCTTGAATTGAGCATAATATATATATCATAAAATATGGGTTTATCAACCTCCCCACACTTAAACAATAGCATGTCCTCATGCTAAGTCCAAGATAAAGAATAAGGTAAGG
Organism: Arachis ipaensis; assembly: GCF_059453495.1. Lineage (NCBI taxonomy): Eukaryota > Viridiplantae > Streptophyta > Magnoliopsida > Fabales > Fabaceae > Arachis > Arachis ipaensis. The sequence goes on from NC_142444.1 coordinate 85,305,896, forward strand.
TTAAAGTGGTGGAATCTCATGCAATGCAATCTATCTAAATGCAACTACCTAAATGAGTCATGCAATTCTAATTTTTATTCACTTGTATATAAAACTTACATGTAGTTAAATTAATTCACATTCTCAAGGAATCATATATGCATAGCCAACCTTAGATAATGTTAAGGCACCTTTACAATTGAGATGGGTAAAAATATTTTTCAAACTTGCAAGACAATTAACAATTTAAGCAGAAATATATGGTGATGAGCTATTGAACCCTCACTGGATTCTATGTTTACTCTCTAGTCACTCAGTGTTTATTGAGTTAATCACTCTATTCTTCTTTTTATCCTTACTTTCTATAACTTTGTTCTTCATCTAACCAATCAACAATTATAGAATACAGACATACAAAAAATCATGAGGTCTTTTTCAAGGTTGTAATGGGGCCAAGATAAAGGTAAGGGTATATGTATAAGGCTAAGTGAGCTAATAAGTGAATCCTTGACTAGTTTAAGATCTCACATAACATACATATTTTGTAATTCAAAGTTTCTTATCCTATTTGCCCAGATTTTCTCACTTTTGTATTGCAAGCTCATGCATTAACTTTTTATCCCTTGTGCATTGATTCTTTTTATTTTTTTTGCAATTGGGGAATTTTTGTATCCCTTTTATTTAAATAAAAATTAAAAAAAAATTTTAATGCACACGGTAGTTCAATTGATTTCACATGAGCATGCTTCCCCAAAATTTTTATTTTGAGTATTTTTATTCTTTTTAACTTTCCACCTTTGTTTCTATCATCCATGTTCCCACAAAGTTTTCTGCACTTAAACAATACACAATTTCTATCTTAAGCTAACCAAGGATTCAACTTGGGATTTTATCTTATTTTTCTGCTTAAGGCTAGTAATGTGGTTTATAGAAAAAGAGGGGATTAAAAAGCTAAAAGGGGCTAACAAGGGTGATGTAAAGGTAGGCTTATTTGGGATAAGTGAGGAAAATTCCAATGATGGCCTCAATCATCTCTTAGTATGTATCTATACTCTATAAATGGACATATAAATTAAGACAAAGTAAAGAACATCAGAATAAAAAAGAAGGACGAAACACACAGGAATAAATATTATGGTTTGAATATAACCATACAATTAAGCTCAAAACTCACAGGCTGTGTGTTCTCTAGCTCAAAATTCATATATCAGTTATACATGTCATGCAAGTAGAATTTAAGAGTTCCCATTATTCTCAATGTAAAAAAAAAATTTAATTGTTTTGGGTGGCTTTAAAGTTTTAGTGTTCCTCCTTGATGAAATGTTGTTAACTAACTAACATGTTATGTTCTATATACAAGGTGTGAATTGTTTTTTATTATGTTAAAGTCTCTAGTTTACTTCGTTTTTTTTTATTTTCAATTTCAACCAAACTATCATATGCTAAAAGGGGTAAACTATACTAATTAATCCACATATTCTATAACTAATAAGTTATAATTGCAAACTAAACTAAATGGCTAAAATATGAACTAAAGTGCAAAATGCAGAAAATAGAGTAAAAACACATGAAAAGAACAATGTATAAGTACTGAAAGATAAAAATAAAAATAAAGATAAAAATACAGAAAAATAACCAAAATAAAATAAAAGAGTCTGTAGTGGTTCACCAAAAAATACGCCGGAGATGGCGACCTCCCCACACTTAAAATAAAGCATCGTCCTCGATGCTCACTCAAGCTAGGTGTGAAGGAGTGTCATCACTGGAAGGATGGGCTGCTGGAGTCTCGGTAGTGGCCTGAGGATCTGCAGACTGGATGAGGGTAGGTGGGTCTGTCTGCTGTAGTGGAGGCTCTGACTGGATAGGAATCACTTAATCTGTGGCCTGAATCTGCTGTGGCTCCTCTTGCTGTAGCGCAGCCTGGGTGGGTGTCTCCTCCTCGTGATCGTCCTCCTCCACCTCAGATGTATCAGAAGGGGTGTCAGGTTCGGAGGGGATGTCACCGCCGGATCGGATCAGCAATTTGACGTGCTCATAGCGTCGCTTGTTGCGACGCTCCATACGGTCCAAGCGGGCAAAGAGGCGATGCACCAAATGGTAAATAGGCTCAGGAGCAGCTGAGGGTGCAGTGGGTGGGGCAGGTGCAGCAGTGGAAGAAGAGGGGGCAGCTGAAGGTGTGGCTGTCTCATCAGAAGCAGTAAGGAATGGAGGTCTGTAGCCTAAAGTCAGAAAGTTCATGCTGTGAGGAATGATCTTCTTGCAGTCCGCAGTAGGTGGCTTCTCATTAGCCTCCTCCCAAGGCACGTCAGCTCGATGGCCTAGCTGGGTGACCAGGTAAGGGAAAGGGAGGGTGCCTCTGACATGGACCCTGGCCATATAGTGCCGGATAAAACGAGGCAGATACAGGTCCTTACCCTCCATCACACACCAGAGGAGGGTGATCATAGTAGCAGGCAGCTCCGTCTCATGAGTGCTCGGCATAATAAAGTTACTCAGGATCTGGTGCCAGAGCCGAGCCTCATCATTCAAGTATATCCGCTTGATTCCTTTAGGCATGGTGGTGTTCTTACCCATGACCCATGGGACAGTAGGGTCAAGGGCTATCCTCTCCTTGACAGCATTCCAGTCAAATCTCAAAAAGCGCATGTCTTATTCAGCCTTTGGGTAATCGTCAGGCTGATCTGACTTAGGCTGAAGGCGCAGAATATCCTCAATGGCCTCTTCAGTGACCAGTATCTGTTTCCCTCTGAGGTGCACTGCATCTAGGAAAGTCTTGAAATAATTGTAGTAAAACTCTCTTACCCAGGAAGCATTGACCTCAGTCAAATTTCGCTCCAAGAAGAACTAGCTTCTTTGTTTGATTTGATCGGAGGTGAACTGCTGTAGTTCTTCTAAAATTTTCAAAGTCCTCTCCAGGTACATATTTCTAGAGGTAGCAAACACTGGATACTTCAGCTCACAGTATCGGTTTGCAAACTTAATTGGATCATTGGCAGGGAGGAGCTGGTCAGCCTTCTCCTGCGGGGTAAAATGCTTTTTCTGCCAGGAGTCATCATGCATAAGCTCTAGGAGAGACATAGAGAATTCACCTCTTTTCTGTTTGCCAGTTGTTGCCTTGCCTTTTCCCTTTCTTTGAGTGTCAGACATCCTTAAAAACAAAAATCTAGGATATAATAAAAGCAGGAAAACAAGTAGGCAAATAATAAGATAAGCACAAAGTGGCAAAGGAGCAGTAGAATTATGAAATGAGTTTAATAATTGTGCATTTTGGATTGTTTCGGAGTTAAAAAGCTGAGATGAGAGATTACAATCCAAAATGTATTATAAGGAGAATACTTGCTAATTAGGAGCAATAATAATCATGCCATGAGTTAAAAATTGAAAGAGTTAGTCAAAAAGTAGAGGGGGATGTTAGAAAGTTAAAAGTGGTTAAACTTGAAAAAGAGGTTAGAAAGCAAAAATCAGTGAGTTAGTAAAAAGAAAATCATAGTAAGTGGCATGATGATCGGGTTCTAAGTAACAAGAATTTCACAATTTTAAGCAACAGTCAACTCATATTCAAGCAAGGAAATCAAGTTGTTGATGATTCATATAGATATAGAAATAGCGAAAAGTGAAATCTAATCAACAATAATGTGATTTATTAACCGGGAAAAACAGATGAATAGGAATGTTGGCCCCTGCATTCTTGAATTGGTTTGGTAAAAGCTGAGGAGTGCCAAATTCAAATAGCCAAAACCAAAACATGAATGAATATCAAAACAATTTATAGAAAATTGGGCAGCATTCCGGCTAAAATTGGATGTTCCCGGGTAATAAACAGCAAGCAGAATAGTTCATATAAATTAAAACAAACTGCAAATAGATATAAATAATACGAACATGAAAGAGCAGTCGCAATAGCAGCATGAACAGTAAGAACATCATATGAACAATATTAACATCACAGCAACAGCAGAATTGTGAAAATTATAAAACAAGTAGCAAGAACAACACAATTAAACAGGCCTAAATCCACTAACCACATCCTAGCTACCTAACCACCTAGAATCCACTACAACATACATCTCTAACTATCCTAAATTTAAACATAAACTGAAAATATGGGCAAAAGAACTATGAATAAAAGAAAGGTGGCGTTTGACGGAACCTGGTAGGCGGATGAACTAAGCTAAGAAACTGAGAGATGGCGGGGGTGTGGTTGCAGTGGTGTTGGGAGGGGCACGGTGGCGCGGTGGCGGAACAGGGCTGCGCGGTTGCGGCGGTTGGTGGCTGTTTGGTGGCAGGGGGGTTCCGGGTGGGGGTAATGGTGGAGAGGGGGTTGTGGAGGGGGAAAGGAAGGGGTGAGGGTGATGGTGGTGGGAAGCGCGGCGGTGACGGCGCGGTGGTGGTGGTGGTCGCGGAGGGGGCAGCGGTGGGGGAGGGAAGAAGAGAAGAGAAAGAGAAGAAAGAGAGGGAAGGAAGAAGGGGGGTGGCGTCGTGGTCGTGGCTGGGTGGTCGACGGTGGTGCGGCCGGTGGAGGTGGTTGGGGTAGAGGTGATGGGTGCAGGGGAAGGGGAGAGAGTAGAGGGGGTTCGGGAAGAAGAATGGGGATGCGGGGGGGGTTAGGGTTTCGCGTCACTGGGGTTAGTGAATTGGAATCCATGCAAACGCGTGGGGCACGCGATCGTGTGGCTAGGGTGGAATGGGGTTGATGCGATCGCGTGAATGACGCAATCACATGGAATAGGAAAAAGGATGAATGACGCAGTCGCATGAGGCATGCGACCGCGTCACTGGAAATTGTGCGTAACGCACAATTCCAGCGTCGTTTCAGTGCAACTCTCTGTCTCCCATGGGGTGTTGTGCAATTCACCTGACGCGAACGCGTCGCTCACGCTTTCGCATGGGATGGGTGTTATGTAAGTGACGCGTTCGCGTGATGGACGCGAACGCGTGGGCTGTTTTGTGCTAAACGCACGACAGCCGCACAATTCCAGCCCAGATATCTGGGCGTTGGATTTTTACGCCGATTTCCAGATCACGCGTTCGCGTGATTGACGCGGATGCGTGGGAGGTGTTTTTCGCAAATGACGCGAACGCTTTAGCGATGAGATCGCGTCGCATGCCTTCCTTTTTTTTATGAAATTATGTAGTTATGTAGTATGTAATGCTAATGCAAATGCTTACGAATAATATCCAGGTTCAATGAAAATAAAACAATATAAAAATAAACAAAACAAAATAAAATAGAAACACGAACGATCATACCATGGTGGGTTGTCTCCCACCTAGCACTTTTAGTTAAAGTCCTTAAGTTGGACATTGGATGAGCTTCCTGTTATGGCGGCTTATGCTTAAATTCATCCAGAAATCTCCACCAATGTTTGGAATGCCGACAGCCTCCGGGGTCCCAAACTAGGCATGTAAAGCTTCTGAGTAGCTTCAAACAGATTTTCAGGCTCCCGGGGTGGCGAATGTCATTATAGATTCCAGGATCCCAAACTTTGCTTTTAAATCCGCCTTTATCTTGATCTATATGATTCCATCCGGGCGGTTCAGAAATTAGATTCTCACCAAGATGATCAAATGTTTTCCGAGATCCATTCGATTGAACATGATACCAATCCGTGCACTTCGAGTTGAAGCGTGGAACCATATTGAACCTTGTGCACCAGCTCTGAGTTCGAGCCATTTTCCTCTTACTCTTAAAGCCGCAGAGAGCTCTAAGCTGGCCATCTGTTTTAAGTAAACCATATTCAAGTGGAAAATTAATGTTAAAGGTTAAGGATTGTACCCACTTGAAGCTTGTATTGGGTGGTAATGGCCTTGGGATAGGTGTGTCCAGTGGTTCTGTAAGTTCTACTCCCTTGTAATCTTCTGTGAATTCCTCCACTTCTTTGCAAAATTCTTCAAATGCAACATTGTCCTGATCAAAGTCTTCTATGTCTTCCTCATCACTCAAGTCATAAGCTTGAGGTTGAGAGAAATCTACCTCCGCATCATCTTCGTGTTCGCTTGGGGAAGATTCTTCAATCTCGGAGAATTCACTTGCGGATGCAAGTTCATTACTAGGAGAACTTGACTTGAGACTATCATCATCAAGGAAACTTGCGTCTTGGGTTATTCCGTCTAGTTCTTCATAAAATACCTACTTTGGGGGTCGTGCACTATCCTCCTTAGCATCAATTGTAATGTCCTTGACGGAATTTTTCTTCGACCAGTACTTCTTCTTCTTGGATAATTTGAGATTCCTCCAATTGTTCCAGAACAAAGTTATGCTCATTACTACCATCTGGGGTTTCTAGTGTCTCCTTCATGCTATATTTGTCATTAGATTCTCCACATAAAGCTATTGGAGTTCCTTGAGGGTTTAAACGTCTGGAAGATAATTGATGTATTGCTTGCTCCAGCTGATGAACGGTTGTATGAAGTTGATCTACTGTTTCCTTGAGGCAAGCCTGTGATTCTCGAGGTGATAGATTTGGACATGGTACATAGGGAAGCGGTGGTGTTTGGGAGTAATTGGATTGGAACTGGGGTAAATAAGGATCATACGGTGGTGAATGGTGAAAAGGAGCTTGTAAGTGTGGTGGTTCAAAGTTATGTTGAGAGGATGGTCTATAGGCACAGGGTGGGGCTTGTTGGTAACTACCAGGAGGTCCACCATATCTATCAGCTTGGTATGCATTGTAGAATGGTCTTTGTCCATGATATCTTGGAGGGTGTTGTTGCCTAAAGGGTTGATCAAATCCTCGTGGTTCCACCCATCTTTGATTGCTCTGACCTTGATGCATGTTCCTGCTATAACTTCTGTTTCCTTCAACAATATTAGAACCAAACTCAAAGCGAGAGGAGTGAGAATTCATAGTAGCTAATGGAGATAAAAGGAGAAAACAAAAACAAATAAACAAATAAAAGAAAAATATTTACAATAACCAATAATAAGGCACACGTTTGCAGTTCCCCGGCAACGGCGCCATTTTGAAGAGAGAGGAACTCTCGCGCGATCTAGAATTTTCGCAAATGAATTCGCATTGTAAGTATAGCTTCTAGACCGACAAGAATTCCTTTCTTACAAACGTTTTGGTTGTCACAAGTAACAAACCCCTAAATAAATTGATAACCGAAGTATTTCAACCTCGGGTCGTCTTCTCAAGGAACTGCAGGGAGGTATGTTCTTATTATTGGTTATGAGTTTTGTAAATTGGGGTTTTGAAAGTAAGGAACAAGTAATTTGAATGATAAATAAAATAAATAAATAACTGTAAAATAAACTCTTGGCAAGGTATGAGAATTTGGAAGTCCTATCCTAGTTATCCTTATCAATGGTGATGAGAATTGAGTTTTAATCCCACTTAGTTAGCCTTTACTGAAGCAAAGGAAGGTCAAGTGGACCAATTAGTTTGATCCTCAGGTCCTAGTCAATTCCTAAGAAAGAACTAGAGTTATTGGAGTTTAATTCAATTAGCAAAAACAACAATTATCAATCACGTTGAGTTTGACAACTCATGAGTTACTAATTACTTAACCAAAGCCAAAAGGGGAAAACTAAACTTACTCGAATAAAAAATGTCTTCAGATTGGAAGCAACAGTAACATAAATAAAAGAAAGCAATCATAAACTGAAATACCTCAAATAAAATTAATTAAGAGAATCATATGTAACATGGAAGAGTTCATAAATTAAATTGTCAAAGTAATTAAAAAGGGAACATTGAACCTGATAAAGAGTTGAAATACTAACTTGAAATAATAAGAAATCCTAATCCTAAAACCTAAGAGAGAGGAGAGAACCTCTCTCTCTAAAAACTACATCTAAACTATGAAAAGTGAATAATTGGAGATCTCCCTCTGAATGGATGCATTCCCCCACTTCATAACCTCTAATCTGTGCCTTCTGGACTTGGATCTGGGCCAAAAAGGGCTTCAGAAATTGCTGGGAGCGTTTTCTGTAATTTCTGGTGCGTGGCGTCTGTCATGCGTCTGCGTGGGTCACGCGGTCGCGTCATCTGGAGTTTTCCTTATCATGCGTTCTCTTCGGTCATGCGTCCGCGTCATCTGTGTTCTGCTCATAGCGCGCATCCGCGTCAGTCACGCGTTCGTGTCGCTGCCTTTTCGTACTGGGCATGCGGCCGCATCGTCCATGCGTTAGCGTCACTGCCAGTTTCTTCAGAAACTCCATTTTGTGCTTTCCTTCAATTTTTGTATGTTTCCTTTCCATCCTTTAAGTCATTCCTGCCTTAGAAGATCAGAAACTACTTAACACACAAATCACGGCATCGAATGGTAATAAAAGGTAATTAAAATAAATAATTTCAAAGCATAGGAAGCATGTAATTCACATATATCACATAATAAGGAAGGAAAAATAAATCCATGCAATTTTCATGAATAAGTGGGTGAAGGATTGAATAAATCTCTTGAATTGAGCACAATATATATCATAAAATATGGGTTTATCAGCTCCTCACCTCCAATCATGGGGTTTAGAGACTCATGCCATCAAAAATACAATGTGAAACGTGTAAAAATGTCATCAGGTCCATAGTAAGTCTCTAAAAGTTATTTTTATACTAAACTAGTAGCTAGGGTTACAGAAAATAAGTAACTAAGTGCAGATAGTGCAGAAATCCACTTCCGGGGCCCACTTGGTGTGTGCTTGGGCTGAGCCTTGAGCTTTACACGTGTAGAGGCTTCTCTTGGAGTTAAACGCGAGGTTGTAGCTTGTTTGTGGCGTTTAACTCTGGTTTATAACCTGTTTCTGGCGTTTAACTTCTGAATAGGGCAGGAAGTTGGCGTTTGAATGCCAGTTTGCGTCATAAAAACTCGGGCAAAGTATGGACTATTATATATTGCTGGAAAGCCCTGGATGTCTACTTTCCAACGCAATTGAGAGCGCACCATTTGGGTTTTTGTAGCTCCAGAAAATCCATTTCGAGTGCAGGGAGGTCAGAATCTAAAAGCATCTGCAGTCCTTTTTCAGCCTCTGAAGATTTTGCTCAGGTCCCTCAATTTCAGCCAGAAAATACCTGAAATCACAGAAAAACACACAAACTCATAGTAAAGTCCAGAAATGTGAATTTTGCTTGAAAACTAATAAAAACATAGTAAAAACTAATTAAATTATACTAAAAACTACCTAAAAACAATGCCAAAAAGCATATAAATTATCTGCTCATCACAACACCAAACTTAAACTGTTGCTTGTCCTCAAGCAGCTAGATAAATAAAACAATATAGAAAGAAGGTCAAGAGGCAATAACATCTCAGAGTTTTACATGAAGCTCAAATTCTCATAAGATGAGCGGGACTAGTAGCTTTTTGCTTCTGAACAGTTTTGGCATCTTCATTCATCCTTTGAAGTTCAGAATGATTGGCCTCTATAGGAATTCAGAATTCAGATAGTGTTATTGATTCTCCTAGTTTAGTATGTTGATTCTTGAACACAGCTACTTTATGAGTCTTGGCCGTGGCCCTAAGCACTTTGTTTTCCAGTATTACCACCGGATACATAAATGCCACAGACACATAACTGCCTTTTTAGATTGTGACTCAGCTTTGCTAGAGTCCCCAATTAGAGGTGTCCAGAGTTCTTAAGCACACTCTTTTTGCTTTGTATCACGACTTTAACCGCTCAGTCTCAAGCTTTTCACTTGACACCTTCACGCCACAAGCACATGGTTAGGGACAGCTTGGTTTAGCCGCTTAGGCCAGGATTTTATTCCTTTGGGCCCTCCTATCAACTGATGCTCAAAGCCTTGGACCCTTTTTATTTTACCCTTGCCTTTTGGTTTTAAGGGGTATTGGCTTTTTTTGCTGCTTCTTCTTGCTTCAAGAATCAATTTCATGATTTTTCAGATTATCAATAACATTTCTCTTTTTCATCATTCTTCAAGAGCCAACAGTTTTAACATTCATAAACATCAAATTCAAAAGACATATGCACTGTTCAGGCATTCATTCAGAGAACAAAAAGTATTGCCACCACATATAAATAATTTGAATTTTTTCTTATTAAAACTCGAAAATAAAATTGCCTCTTTATTCTAAAAATCTGCTATTTTATTCATGTTTAATGATGATAAGAAAGATAAATTATAACTTATTTAGGGATAGAAAATAAAATAAATAAATAAATAAAGATGAAAGTAATAATTACTACTACTCATATAACTTCTAAGGCAGATTTCTAATAGTAAAAGTTATCACAGATTTAAGGCTAAGATTAGGACTCAACAACCTTTACTTTGGGAGATGGATGCTCCTTTAGTCTGTGGGGTGCTTGGCCCTTCAAGAGATAGCTTCTGGCGTTTCAGCTCCTGTAGCTCACGCCCTTGCTCCTCTTGTTCCTTCAGCAGTTTGCAGAGCATATTATTTTGAACTTGCTATTCTTCTTTTAGTTGTTCCATAGCTTCTTGCAGCTTGGTGACAGAGGCCTCTAGGCGGGTCCAGTAGTCAATTTAAGGGATTTCTGGGAGGAACTCCTGTGCCCTCCTTTTGATGGAATTGTCTTACACCTGTTGTCCTTCCATTGAATTTTTGGTGATTAGGTGCTCGATTGAGATATACTCATCCACTCCCATCTTTACCCCAGCATCCTTGCATAGCAGAGATATTAAGCTTGGGTAAGCCAATTTAGCTTCTTTGGAGTTCTTGTTTGCAATTGTGTAGAGCTCACTCGAAATCAGATATTCAACTTCCACTTCGTTTCCCTGCATAATACAATGGATCATGACTGCTCTTTTGAGGGTAACCTCAGAGCGGTTACTGGTGGGCAATATAGAACGCCCAATGAAGTCCAGCCAGCCTCTGGCAACTGGTTTGAGATCCTCTCTCTTGAGTTGAATTGGGACACCCTTTGTGTTGGTTGTCTACTTGGTTCCAGGGATGCATACATCCTTCAAAATTTGGTCCAAGCGCTTATCTGATCTCACCATTCTCTTACTGAAGGAATCCGGATCATCTTGTAGTTGCTACAGATTGAAGATCTCTCTTATTTTGTTAATGTGGAAGTAAATAGATTTCCCTCTGACCATGGTTCGAAAGGTGTAAAAGGCGATTCTGGCCCTTCTCTGCCTATCTGTTTGCCACTCATTTGCGTAGAATTCCTGAACCATGTTTCTTCCTACCTTTGTCTCAGGATTAGCTAGGATTTCCCAGCCCCTATTTCGAATTTGCTCTTGTATCTCCGGATATTCGTCTTCTTTCAAATCGAATTTAACTTCCGGGATAACTGATCTTAGACCCATTATTCTGTAGTAATGGTCTGAGTGTTCTTTTGTTAAGAACTTCTCCTGATTCTAAAGTGGTTTTGGAATATTCTCTTTCTTTCCTCTTGAAGTGGTTTGTTTTCCTCTAAGAGCCATGATCTCAGTGAGTCTTAGCTCAGTGATCCTGTAAAATACAACACACCCAACTTAGAGGTTTGTTTGTCCTCAAGCAAAAGAAAGGAAAGGAGAGGAATAGAGAAAGAGGCAAGTTCGAATTGTGGAGGAGAGGGGAGGCCGAGTTTGGATTTATAAAGGGGGATGGGGTTTGAAAATTTTGAGAAAGATATAACAGAAGATATGATTTGAAAAAAAGATAATTATGATATGCAAAAGATGAAATTTTAAATTTCAAAAGATAATAGGGGAAAATTTTTAAATAAGAGATTAAATTTTGAAAAGATAATATGATAGTTTGAAAAGGATTTGAAAAGAATTAAAAAAAAGATAGATGAGTTTTTGAAAAAGATTTGAAACGGAATTAAGAGATATATGGATTCTGTAAAAGATTTTAAGAGGGGTTTAAGAAAAATGAAGAAAGATTTTTAGGAAAAAGATTTTGTTTTTTTTTTTTTTTTTTGAATTTGAAATTGAAAGATGAGACTTTGTAACATGTTTATGCAAGAAATTGTGGATGAAAGCATGAAAATTTAAAAAAAAAAAATAGATTTGGAAAACAAAACTCCCTTCTATCCACAATCCTGGCGTTAAACGCTCAACTGCTGCATGTTTTGGGCGTTTAACGCCCCTCTGTAGCCTCTTTTGGGCATTTAACGCCCAGCTGTTGCTTCTGGCTGGCGTTAAATGCCAGAATCCTTTGTCACTGGGCATTCTTCTGAAGGCCCAGGATGCTGTAAGTGTGGCGTTAAACGCCCAGAATGGTACCCATTCTGGCGTTTAACGCCCAGAAAGGTATCATTACTGGCGTTAAACGCCCAGTAGATGCTTCTTTTGGGCGTTTAATGCCCAAATACACCTCTTACTGGCATTTTCTTGCCAGTGAGCTCCTTCTCCCTGTTTTGTACTCTGAATCCTTCTGTAACCTTATGAACTTATGCAATTGATTTTTTACCTTAAAGATTATTTATATTAAACTCGTATAATTATTATTTAAATAAAAATAGGCTATGTTAATGGCTGGGTTGCCTCCCAGCAAGCGCTTCTTTATTGTCTTTAGCTGGACCTTGCTGAGCTTTTAATCTAGCCTCAGCTTTGAGCACTGTTGCTCAACATTGCCTTCAAGATAATGCTTGATTCTCTGTCCATTAACAATGAACTTCTTATTAGAATCAATGTCTTGAAGCTCCACATAGCCATATGGTGACACACTTCTAATCACATATGGTCCCCTCCACCGGGATTTAAGTTTCCCAGGGAATAGCCTGAGCCTAGAGTTAAACAGCAGAACCTTCTGTCCTGGTTCAAAGACTCTAGATGACAGCTTTCTGTCATGCCACCTTTTTGCTTTCTCTTTGTAAAGCTTGGCATTTTCGAAAGCAGTGAGTCTGAATTCCTCTAGCTCATTCAGCTGGAGCAATCTTTTTTCTCCAGCTAATTTAGCATCAAAGTTTAGGAATCTGGTTGCCCAGTATGCCTTATGCTCCAGTTCCACGGGTAGATGACATGCCTTACCATACACAAGCTGGTATGGAGAGGTCCCTATAGGAGTTTTGAATGCTGTTCTGTATGCCCACAGAGCGTCATCCAAGCTTCTTGCCCAATCCTTTTTACGGGTACTTACAGTCCGTTCCAGGATTCTTTTTATTTCTCTGGTAGAGACTTCAGCTTGCCCATTTGTCTGTGGATGATACGGAGTTGCCACCTTGTGGCTAATTCCATATCGGACCATAGCAGAGTAAAGCTGTTTGTTGCAGAAGTGAGTGCCCCCATCACTGATTAGTGCTCTGGGGACACCAAACTTGCTGAAGATATGCTTCTGGAGGAACTTCAGCACTGTCTTAGTATCATTGGTGGGTGTTGCGATGGCCTCTACCCATTTGGATACATAGTCGACTGCCACCAGAATATAAGTGTTTGAGTATGATGGTGGGAAAGGCCCCATGAAATCAATGCCCCATACGTCAAACAACTCAATCTCTAAGATCCCTTACTGAGGCATGGCGTAACTGTGAGGCAGATTACCAGCTCTCTGGCAGCTGCCACAGTTACGCACAAACTCTCGGGAGTCTTTATAGAGAGTGGGCCAGTAGAAGCCACATTGGAGGACTTTTGTGGCTGTTCGCTCACCTCCAAAATGTCCTCCATATTGTGATCCATGACAATGCCATAGGATCTTCTGTGCTTCTTCTCTAGGCACACACCTACGGATTATTCCGTCTGCACATCTCTTAAAGAGATATGGTTCATCCCATAGGTAGTACTTTGCATCAGTAATTAATTTTTTCTTTTGTTGCTTACTGTACTCCTTGGGTATGAATCTTGCAGCCTTATAGTTTGCAATGTCTGCAAACCATGGTGTTTCCTGGATGGCAAACAGTTGCTCATCCGGAAAGGTTTCAGAGATCTCAATAGAGGGGAAGGACGCCCCTTCTACTGGTTCTATCCGGGATAGATGATCAGCCACTTAGTTCTCTGTCCCTGTTCTGTCTCTTATTTCTATATCAAACTCTTGCAGAAGCAACACCCATCTTATGAGCCTGGGTTTTGAATCCTGATTTGTGAGTAGATATTTAAGAGTAGCATGGTCAGTGTACACAATCACTTTGGATCCTACTAAGTATGATCTAAACTTGTCAATGGCGTAAACCACTGCAAGCAATGCTTTTTCTGTGGTTGTGTAATTTTTCTGGGCATCATTTAAAACGCGGCTAGCATAATAAATGACATGCAGAAGCTTGTTATGCCTCTGTCCCAGTACTGCACCAATGGCATGGTCACTGGCATCACACATTAGTTCGAATGGTAATGTCCAGTCTGGTGCAGAAATAACTGGTGCTGTGACCAGCTTAGCTTTCAGAGTGTCAAACGCCTGCAGACACTCTGTGTCAAACACAAATGGCATGTCAGCAGCTAGCAGATTGCTCAGAGGTTTTGCGATTTTTGAAAAATCCTTTATAAACCTCCTATAGAATCCTGCATGCCCCAGAAAGCTTCTGATTGCCTTAACATTGGCAGGTGGTGGTAATTTTTCAATTACTTCCACTTTAGCTTGATCCACCTCTATTCCCTTGTTTGAAATTTTATGCCCAAGGACAATTCCTTCAGTCACCATAAAGTGACATTTTTCCCTGTTTAAAACTAGGTTGGTCTCTTGGCATCTTTTCAAAACAAGTGCTAGATGGTCAAGGCAGGAGCTGAATGTGTCTCCAAATATTGAGAAGTCATCCATGAAGACTTCCGAAAATTTCTCTACCATATCAGAGAAGATAGAGAGCATGCACCTCTGAAAGGTTGCAGGTGCATTGCACAGACCAAAAGGCATTCTTCTGTAGGCAAACACTCCAGAAGGACATGTGAATGCTGTTTTCTCTTGGTCCTGAGGATCTACTGCAATTTGGTTGTAACCTGAATAGCCATCCAAAAAGCAGTAGTATTCATGACCTGCTAGTCTTTCTAGCATCTGGTCTATGAATGGTAAAGGAAAGTGATCCTTCCTGGTGGCCGTATTGAGCCTTCTGTAATCAATACACATACGCCACCCTATAACTGTTCTTGTAGGAATCAGTTCATTTTTTTCATTATGAACCACTGTAAAAATGACACCAAACTTAAATTTTTAGATCAAAACAAAGGAAACAAATAGGAAAACTTTGAATATTACGATGAACGCTAAGAATAACTTTTGAAAAATTTTTAAGAAAACAGAAACACAAAGGACACCAAACTTAAAAATTTTTATATTCTGAGCACTAATAATTCGAAAAAAAATGAAAGAAAAATAAAATCATGCAATTGACACCAAACTTAAAATATGAAACTAAACTCAAACAGAAAAACTCAATTATTAGTTTATAAAAATTTTCGAAAAATTTAAAAAGAGAAAGTAAGGATTTAAAAAATATTTCAACCAAAAACAATAATAGAAGACGCAATTTTAGTGACTCTAAACTAAAAAGATAAATTTTTCCTAATCTAAGCAACAAAATAAACCGTCAGTTGTCCAAACTCGAACAATCCCGCCGGCAACGGCGCTAAAAACTTGGTGCACGAATTGTAAATCACACTTTTCACAACTCGTACCACTAACCAGCAAGTGCACTGGGTCGTCCAAGTAATACCTTACTTGAGTAAGGGTCGATCCCACGGAGATTGTCGGCTTGAAGCAAGCTATTGTTATTTTGTAATTCTTAGTCAGGAAATTAGTGATAAAAATGATTGGGTTTATGAAGAGTGAATATCATAAATTAAATAATACTTGTTATGCAGTAATGGAGAACAGATTGAGGATTTGCAGATGCTCTGTCTTTCGAATCTCTGCTTTCCTACTGTCTTCTTCTTCACGCACGCAAGGCTCCTTCCATGGCAAGCTATGTGTTAGTGGATCACCGTTGTCAATGGCTACCATCTGTCCTCTCAGTGAAAATGGTCTAGATGCACTGTCACCGCACGGCTAATCATCTGTCGGTTCTCACTCATGTTGAAATAGGATCCATTGATCCTTTTGCGTCTGTCACTACGCCCAGCATTCGCGAGTTTGAAGCTTGTTACAGTCATCCCATCCCAGATCCTACTCGGAATACCACAGACAAGGTTTAGGCTTTCTGGATCTCAAGAATGGCCGCCAATAAGTCTAGCCTATACCACGAAGGTTATAATCCTAGATTAAAAACCCAAGAGATATGTACTCAAGCTATTGCAGATAGAACGGAGGTGGTTGTCAGGCATGCGTTCATAGGTGAGAATGATGATGAGTGTCACAGATCATCACATTCATCAGGTTAAAGTGCGAGTGAATATCTTAGAATAGAAACAAGCGTGATTGAATGGAAAATAGTAGTGATTGCATTAATTCATCAAGACACAGTAGAGCTCCTCACCCCCAATCATGGGGTTTAGAGACTCATGCCATCAGAAATACAATGTGAAACATGTAAAAATGTCATCAGGTCCATAGTAAGTCTCTAAAAGTTGTTTTTATACTAAACTAGTAGCTAGGGTTACAAAAAATAAGTAACTAAGTGTAGATAGTGCAGAAATCCACTTCCAGGGCCCACTTGGTGTGTGCTTGGGCTGAGCCTTAAGCTTTACACGTGTAGAGGCTTCTCTTGGAGTTAAACGCCAGGTTGCAGCCTGTTTGTGGCGTTTAACTCTGGTTTGTAACCTGTTTCTGGCGTTTAACTTCAGAATAGGGCAGGAAGTTGGCATTTGAACGCCAGTTTGCGTCATCAAAACTCGGGTAAAGTATGGACTATTATATATTGCTGGAAAGCCCTGGATGTCTACTTTCCAACGCAATTGAGAGCGCACCATTTGATTTTCTATAGCTCTAAAAAATCTATTTCGAGTGTAGGGAGGTCAGAATCCAACAGCATCTACAGTCCTTTTTCAGCCTCTGAATCAGATTATGCTCAGGTCCCTTAATTTCAGCCAGAAAATACCTGAAATCACAGAAAAATACACAAACTCATAGTAAAGTCCAGAAATGTGAATTTTGCTTGAAAACTAATAAAAACATAGTAAAAACTAATTAAATTATACTAAAAACTACCTAAAAACAATGCCAAAAAGCGTATAAATTATTCGCTCATCAGTTACTAATGTCCAAGTGATTGATGGTTGGGAGCCATTAACTCTAGATCTCACTAATTGAATTGGTGGAGAACTAGGACTTATTGACTTGGATTGACATAGCTCACCTGACTTTCCTCTACTATTAGTTAGGGGTTAATTTAGTGAGGTTGGTCCTTGCCAATTCTCATGTTGTGGTTAGTGATTAGGATAGAGATCCTTGACCATCAACCTTTACCAAGACCTTTTTAGTTGTTAGTTTATTTCCATTGTTATTTACTTTTCATGTTTCTTATCAAAAATCCCAAAATATGCTCCATAACCAATAACAAGACACTTCATTGTAATTCCTAGGGAGAACGACCCGAGGTTCAATACTTCGGTTTATAAATTTAGGGGTTTGTACTTGTGGCAAACAAATTTTTGTATGAAAGGATTATTGTTGGTTTAGAAACTATACTTGCAACGAGAATTTATTGTGAATTCTAAACCGTCAAAAGTCCTTTATTAAAATGGCGCCGTTACCGGGGATTTGCAATGGTGTTATGTTATTGGTTATTGTACATATGTGAATATTGTGAATATGATTGTCTTTTGCTTGTTTCTAGTTTTTGTTAGATTTATTTTGTTTTTCCACTATGAATTCTCACTTTGGCTATGAGTTTGGTCCTAATTGTGTTGTAGGAAATGTGAACTTCAATAATGACACTCATTATGGATGGAACCAACAAAGATGGGAGGAGCCTTAAGTAATTGATCACTCCTATTGGCAACAACCTCCGAATACTTATAGGTATAATTCACATCCTAGTGCATGTCAATTCAATGGCTATGGTGAATCTTTTTATGGCAATCAATCACCACCATCATATGCCTATGACTCTCATCCTCAACATGAACCCCAACCATTCTCACAAGCCTCTCATTACCAAACACCTTCCTATGATCCATATCCATCACATGACCAATCACACATACCATATTCTTATGACTATTATGAGCAAGAACCTTTGGAGCCACCACAACCTTATCATGACTATTACCAAGAACCACCTCAATGCACACCATCTCCATACCCTTACCAAGAAGAATCCCCTTCCTACTATGAACCCTCTCTCCAAAATGATGAACCTTCTTATCCACCCCAAGCCCCAACAGATGACTCTCTCACCTTGCTACTTCAAGGACAAGCGGATATGCAAAGGAACACCTTAGAGTTTGTGACTAATTTGACTAAGGTAGTGCATACTTTGGCCTACCAATGCTTGAACACTCAAGGTGCTTCCATGGCCACATGTGAAGAATTAATTGAAGAGCATAGCATGAAGGAGAGATTGGAAACTCCGGTGGAAAATGAAGGATGCTATTTTGTATTAGAGCAATTGGAGGAGCCTATGGCTATTGAAGAAAAGGAATAAGTGGTTGAAGATTTGGGAGATGTTGAAAGTCTATGGGAATGTAGCATCATGGAGCACTCTTCCAAGAAGCTTGATATTGATGTTGATGAGGGTGCGCAACCTCCAAGGCATGTCATCGTTGGAGACTTGAAAGAGGCTTATCAAGAGATGGATTCAATCATGGATGAATTTTTCTCTACAATGGAATCCTCTCCCATTGGATATGAAGTTGAAATTATAGACGAATGTGCACAACCTTCCATACCCTTGGTGAGCAATGATAAAGAGAGTGAATCGAAAAAGAGCTACCAAGGGAAAAAAGTTGAATTGGTGTATATCGAAATTGAAGAATATGAAGAGGTTGATCAAGAGGTGGATTCATTCATCAATGAATTCCTATCCAAAATTGAATCACCTCTCATTAGGCAAGAAATTGAAGTTCTTGAAGACAACACCAAACCAAGTGATAAAGGGGAAAAAGGTTGAAATTGAAGAAGCTTGCGAAGAGGTGGAAACAACTAAAAAAGAGACTAAAGAAGTAGACCTCGCATTGTCTAAGTGTGGGGAGGTCTCCCTCCCTAACTCACCATCCAACACAACATTCAAGTGGGTAATATTCTTATCCCTAAGCTTTACTTTCTCACTTGAATATGGTTTGATTGAAAATGATGGTCAACTTAGAGCTCTTTGTGGAGTTAAAAGTAGATGAGAGTTGTGTAGTGGTTGGAAACATCACTCTAAGTTCATGATGGTTGCATGCTCAAAGTTGTATAGTAAAGATCGGTGGAGAACCAAATTGCATGAGTCTAGGACGTTGTTTGGTCGCTTACATGAGAATTCTAAAGTCATGCCACCCGGATGGACTAATAATGACGATCAACTTCAAGACGGGTGTGAAAACAAAGTGTGGGATCCCGGATCACAAGAAGAGGACCAACTTTGGGAGCCCCAAGCTTGTGAAGAACTCCATCAAGACTTGGCTCAATCCATGAGATATCTTGGGGCACAATGGAGAACCAAGCATTGGTGGGAGTTCCAAGATGAATTCAAGCACAAGCCACCTTGAGAGGAGCTCCCCATAAGTCCAACTTAAGGACAATAAAGAAAAGTGCTAGGTGGGAGACACCCCACCATGGTAAATTCTTTCCATTTTTTCTCTTTTGTACATATTGATAGAATAGGTTTAATTTCATGTTTTGTTTAGTTTGTTGAGTATATTTGCTAGTATAATATGTTAAATAAGGTTTTAGGGTGTTTTGGTAGCTGTTTGGAGGTTTGGAAAGCTTGGTTTGGTGCAAGAACTTGGAAAAATTTTGAAAAACAGAGCACCATCCGCGCGTGTGCGCACCTGGCGCATACGCGCGCAACAAGCATTTTCGACCATCCACGCGGACGCGCCATGTACGCGTACGTGTGGATGCAAAAATTCCACCCCAAGCCAAAAACCCGAGAGTTAGGCCTGCAGTATGCGCAAATTGGGCCTAAGGCACAAACCAATCCGCGCGTAGGCGCACCTGGCGCGTACGCGTCCATAGAGCTAATTGCGCAATGCGCGCGTGCGCCGATGGTGCCACCTGCAATTCTGGGCCATTTACCTGAGAGTTGTGCTAACTCTGGGCTAGCACTATGCCTTTGGCTCAAAGTCACATCACCCAGATGCGCACTGTATGCGTCCGCGCCCACACCTCCACAACTCACCCACGCGTGCGCGCACATGCCGCGTACGCGCCCTTCGGCCAAAATGCACATTGGCGCGTAAGCGTGCATGACGCGTCCGCGCCGGTAAAGAAAAAAAAGAGTTTTTTTTTTCTCCTCTTCCATTTTCTTTTGTTCTTCGCATTCGTATACTTTTATTCTTTAATTGTTTCTATAGCCTGTTTTCAATTTTTTTCTAAGTCTCTTCTTTCAATAATGGTGTTGCCTTTTCTTACTCAATTATTGAGAATTTCTTGGTTAATCTTGGTGCCTCTAGAATTGTTTGATATTGATGGGTAATGAAATTTCTAATTGAATGCTTAACCTTTGAGGATCCTTGTATCCTTTGTGCATTAATGTGAGCTTATATGTCTTTCATAACTCACTTTTTCTTATTTGAACTTGATGCTCACTATACTCTTCATGCTTTAACTTTACTCTTGCATCAAGTATTAGTTGATATGCCATTAGCTTACAATGTGTTCTCACTCACATGTTGTAGCTACCATGTAGTAGAGAACCATACCCTTATTTGGCATTAGCCCCCGCCTATGTTCTATTTTCTTTCATATCTTTGTTGTAGGATTAATTTTCTTTCTTTTTCTTTCCTTTTAGGTTGGCCACCAAGAAGGGAGGAAAAGGAAAAGCTTTGAAATGGGGCAACAAACAAGTTATCCGCACAACCTTTTGAAGAAGCTCATCAATTGTAGCAACCCATCCACCTTGTTCTTCTTTGCATGCACCGAGGACGGTGCAATCTTCAAGTGTGGGGAGGTCGTTTGACCAATCTCCATGGGTAACAATTTCCTTTTCAACACCAAATTTTTTTTATTTTCTTCGTTAGATAGTTGTTGCAATACATGATAGGTTGCATGTTAGTTAGAATTTGTAGATATTTTTACCACTTCTTTCCTATTAGGACTACTTGGTTAGGGTGATAGATTTCTTTTCCAAGAAAATTGTTTTAGGGCACCCTACCAATTTGAAAACCTTTTGTTGAACTTGCTTGAAAGAATTTATTTTGGAACATGGTTTTTGAGCTAAGAACACAAGCTTGTGAGATTTGAGCCTAATGGTGTGGTTACATTATATAACCACTTATTTTCCCTTCTTGTGTGCATTGTTCTCTTTCTATGATTGTAATCTTTGATTTGTTTGATTCTTTATGTCCATTATTTTGTGTATTCATGCATTTATATGATTGAGGCCATCATTTCATTTAGCTCACTTACCTAAATAGCCTTACCTTTTATCTTCCTTTGTTAGCCAAATTTGAGCCTACGATTAACCCACTTTGTTCATAATTTTAGCACATTACAAGCCTTAAAGTGGAAAACAATAAAAGTCCTTTATTTGGATCTTTGATTAGCTTAAGCTAGTGTGTGTGTGTGTCATTTAAGTGTGGGAAATCTTGGAACATTGGGGGAATAAAAGGGTAGTTTTGTATTTTTATTGAAATTATTGGGAATTGGGTACATGCTCATGTGTAATGAATGTAAAACCTTATGCATTGATGATCTTGTATATAAAAAGAAAAATGAGAAAAAGGAAAAAAAAAAACAATATGAAAAAGAAAAAAAATAGAAAAAGAAAGAAACAAAGAAAAAGAAAGAAATAAAAGGGGACAAAGTGCCCCAAAGCAAAGCTCAATAAGGGTCAATGCATAAGTGTTGTGAAATGAAAAGGAATACATGAGTATGTGAAAAAAAAAGTGAGAAAAATGGGTAGTTAGGTTAGCTTTGAAATTGTATAGGATGTCATAGGTTAGGTGGGAAGTTTAAGCTTATCAAAGATTCAAATTTCAAGCTCACTTAACCATATATGCATCCTACCTTGACCCTAGCCCCATTACAACCTATGAAAAGACCTCATGATACTTGTATGCATGCATTGAATAAATGTTGATTGTTAGAAGAAGAACAAATCTTAGAAAGCATGATTAGGGGAGAATTGAGAGAATCGACCCTACACACTTGAGCGACTAGAGTGCAAACACTTCCGGAGAGGGTTCAATGCTCAATTCCTTGATTCCCGGCTTTCGTGAGCATTCTTCTTGCAAGTCTACTTGAACTTCATTTTGATATTTAAAGTGGCAGGATTCATGAGTCGTCATGGGACCTTAGCCCTACTTGTGCGTGTATGTCTTGGAGATTGATTTATTCTTAACCAAGTAGGTAGAATCATTTTGCATTTAGTTGTATTCATATAGATAGATGCATTTAGGTTATTTGCTTTGAATAAATGTTGATATCCTTTGCTCTCTCTTGGTTTAAGCATGAGGACATGCTTGGTTTAAGTGTGGGGAGGTTGATAAACCCCATTTGGAGGGTTTATCTTGTGTTGAATTTAGAGAATTTTATAACCTTTTAACCCACATTTATCCAATGAAATATCATGGTTTCATGATTGTCTCCCAATTTATGCTTAAGTGTGAAAACATGCTTTCTAGTCCTTAATTAGCTAAATTTAATTCACCTTTGATTCCACTAGATGCCTTGATCTATTTGTTAAGTAATTTCAGGTTGAAAAGGGCTAGGAATGGATCAAGGGAATAGAGAGGAAAGCATGCAAAGTGGGAAATACATGAAAAAGCCAAAGATTTGGATATCTTCATCCACGCGCACGCGTGGATTGCAAAAATGCAAGGGACGCGTACGTGCACTGTACGCGTACGCGTCAGTGGCTGCACATGATATTTTAATAGAAAATGTGCCCAGCAATTTTGAGGAGCTGTAGGGCCCAATTTACAACTAACTTTGGCGCCAAAATGCATTTAAAGGACCAAGGATTGATGGAAATCAACACTTAGCATCATTTACACTCATTAGGATTAGTTTAGAGTAGTTTTAGAGAGAGAAGCTCTCACTTCTCTCTAGAATTAGGAGTAGGTTAGATCTAGATTAGGAACTCTTAGATCTAGTTTAATTTTATGCTTTGATTTACTTTTCTCTTTGCAATTCTTCTTCTTCTACCTTTCCTCTTTCTAGTTTTGCATTTAATTCATGTAATTCTCTACTTTTATGTTGATGCACTTTTGTTCTTCTATTTTTCTTTCAATGCAATTTATGATTCATGTTCCTTTATTGTTGATTTGATTTGTTGTTGTTTAATTCCTTGCAATTGAGTAGTGTAGATTTACTTTCCTTGCTATTTTACTATGTTTTCCTTTTATGCCTTCCAAGTGTTTGATGAAATGTTTGGTTGGATTTTAGAGTAGAATTTTATGCTCTTGGCTTGGGAAGGTAACTTAGGAACTCTTGAGTTAGTAATGTCCAAGTGATTGACGGTTGGGAGCCATTAACTCTAGATCTCACTAATTGAATTGGTGGAGAACTAGGACTTATGGACTTGGATTGACATAGCTCACTTGACTTTCCTCTACTATTAGTTAGGGGTTAACTTAGTGAGGTTGGTCCTTGCCAATTCTCATGTTGTGGTTAGTGATTAGGATAGAGATCCTTGACCACCAACCTTTGCCAAGACCTTTTTAGTTGTTAGTTTATTTCCATTGTCATTTACTTTTCATGTTTCTTATCAAAACCCCCAAAATATGCTCCATAACTAATAACAAGACACTTCATTATAATTCCTAGGGAGAACGACCCGAGGTTCAATACTTCGGTTTATAAATTTAGGGGTTTGTACTTATGACAAACAAATTTTTGTATGAAAGGATTATTGTTGGTTTAGAAACTATACTTGCAACGAGAATTTATTGTGAATTCTAAACCGTCAAAAGTCCTCTCATCACTACCCCCATTAAAGGATGACCCTAACTCCTTTAATAGGAGAGTCCATGCTGATCCAAGGCTAGACCAAGTCCTACAGGACATATGTCTCCTTGGAACACAGTGGATAACTGATAAAAAGGGTCAACCAATCCAACTAAGGAGGATGGATCTCAAGCCAGATGCTAGGGGACGGCTGGATTTTATTAGGCGCTCTATCCTCCCCACTAGCAACCACTCAAAGGTCATAGTATGGCATGCTGTGATGATCCATTGCATCATGCTTGGCAATGAAGTGGAAGTTCATCAAATAATCCCTTGTGAGATGTACAAAATTATAGCCAAGACCTCAACTCTGTCAAGGCTGACTTTTCTACACCTCATATCTTGCTTGTGTGACGAGGCAAGAATCTTTATTAATAGAGATACATTCATTGCATAAGATACCCTAATCACCAAGGATATCATGGAACACAGTAGGGAACTGGCACAAGCTAGGGTTCAGAGGGCGGTTTCCCCCTCTAAGAGGAAGATACCCGAGCAGCCTCAAGAACAGAGCACCCCTCCAATTGAATATTGGACTCAACTGGCAGCTTCCATTGAACAGTTGCAAGCCACAGTGGATCAACTAAAAGAGGAGCAAAAAGATCAGTCCTGGATGCTTCACATGTTGACCGAATTACAAAAGGGCCAAGGTCAAGACTTGAAGGAATTGAAGCGCCAGAAATTCTTAGAAGAGGGCGGTGTTCACCATGAGTGAGGTGGTTGAGCTCCATCTCCTCTATTCTATCCCTATTTTTAGTACTTTACCTTTTGTTTTTCAATTCTAGGCTACATGATCACCATTAGGATTTCCCACTTTCTAGCTTAGTAGTTAAGTTCAATTCCTGTTGATTATCTTTTGAGATGTTTCGCATACCCCCCATTGAACTTAAATAAAATTTTAATTAAGAAGCATTAAAATATAAAAGGTCTTGAGTTATCATAAGTCGTTCTACTTATTTTAAAGTGGTGGCCTTATCTTTATCTTCTGAATGTATGAATTAACTGCGCATATTTGATATTGAGGTTAAGCATATTGGCTCTTGAAGAACAGGAAATTTAGAGAAGTATTATTGATTCTCTAAAAATTCAAAAAGATTGATTATTGAAGCAAAAGAAACAGCAAAAAAAAAAGAGGGAAAAAAAGAAAAATCACAAGTAATAGGATCTAAGGCTTTGAGCATCAATGGTTAGGAGGGTCGAAAAATTAGCCCAAAAAGCTCAAAAGAGTTACTTTCCCTAACTATATGCTTGTAATGTGAAGGTGTCATGTAAAAAGCTTGAGACTGAGTATTTAAAGTCATGATCCAAAGCTAAAGAGTACGCTTAAGAACTCTGAGCACCACTGCCTGGGAATTTAAGCAAAGCTAAATTCGAATCCAAAGGGTTCCCACAGTTAAGTGCTTGTGGCGTTTATGTATCCGGTGGTAATACTTGAAAACAAAACGCTTAGAATCACGGCTAGGCTCAAAGGTGCAAAGCACCAAAAAGAAGCTGTGTTCAAGAATCAAGAAAAACTAAAAGAAGAGAATCAATAATATCATCTCGATTCTAGTTCCAAAGGATACCAATGTTCTGAGCTTTAAAGAAAAGTGAGATGCCAAAGCTGTTCAAAAGTAAGGAGCTAATAGCCCCATTCAATAATTGGAACTGAGCTTCATTGACAACTCTGAGACCTTATGTATTTTTCTCTTCTTTAGTCCTAACTTGTTTTTGGTTACTTGAGGACAAGCAGCAGTTTAAGGTTGGTGTTGTGATAGGTGGATTTCTTATACGCTTTTTCATAACATTTTCAGTGTTTTTAGTAGATTTTATTAAGTTTTATCATGTTTTAGGGTGTTTTAGTGAAAAATTCACCTTTTGGATGCTACTTTGAGTTTTTGTATTTTTCCTATAATTTTAGGTAATTTTTTGGACAATTTTGGTAAGATCTTGAACAAGGACGAAGAAAGGATAGTAGATACTGTTAGATCTTGACCTTCGGGCATTCCAATGAGCATATCTTGAGCTATAGAGTTCAAATGATGCGTTCTCAACGGCGTTGGAAAGCTAACTTCCAGAGCCTTCCAGAAATATATAATAGTTTATACTTCTCTTCCAGATCACTGCCCCTAACTGGCGTTGAACGTCCACATTTGGAGATCAACGCCCAAGAAGGATGGGCGTTCAATGCCACCAAGGGACCAAGGGAGCACGAGTTCAACCCCCTAACTGGCGTTCAATGCCCATTCTCCAAGTTGAATGCCAGGCTTGGACGAGCACAAGACCAAAGTGGGCCCAAAGTAGATTTTCACACTCTTTAGCTTAGTTTAGTTTATCTTTGTACTTTTTAAATTTAAATTAACATCTTTTAGGGTTAACATCTCCTATATAAATAGGAGATCACTTAGGTTCAAAAAAGAACTAGGATCATACTTTCAGACCTTAGATCTCTGTGTAAATTATGAGCAACTAAACCTCCTAGGTTAAGGTTAGGAGCTCTGCTGATTCCTATGGATTAATAATATTACTGTTTCTATTTCAATATATGTTTGATTCCATTCTATGATGTATTGCCGTTCTTCATCCAAATGAGACTAGGTATGTCCCTTTTTTTACATGAGTTCTTTACGAGTCCTGATCTGGATAGTATTAAGCTAAAGCTTGAGAATACATCACCTGAACCAATAATTCATCTGAGCTAATCGAGGATAAGTGACATATAATCCGGTTAGTTATGGGTGATGAGGTTTCTGTAGCGCTAAGGCTAGAACATTGAGCTTCATTCTCTGATCCGGAAGATCTGACCTTGTCTGTGGCATTTTGAGTAGGATCACAAAAGAGGAATGAATTGCGTGAGCTTCACCCTCGTTTATATTCAATGACCACTGACAACGGTGTTTGATATGAATTAAAGGAGATTAACTTGATGAGAGGACATGAGTTAATCACTTAAAGCTTTGCCAGAGAATGAATCATTCAATGTTGAAGTAGTCTGTAAAAAGTATTAATCCCGAAAGATAAAGCATCTACAAAGCTTTAACTTTTTTATCATTATTGATTCTACATCAATTCTTTACTGTTTTCTTTATTTTCTTGTTTATGTGCACTCAACAACAACAACTACCTTTCTATTCGCATGACTAAGATCTGCAGGATAACCATTGCTGCTCAATCCAACAATCCTCATGGGATCGACCCTCACTCACCTGAGGTATTACTTGGACGACCCGGTGCATTTGCCGGTGAAGTTGTGCGAGTTCAATTTCGCGCACCAGGGACCCTCATTGCTGCTGTATCTTAAACGAATGCCCAAACTAGTGCCCATTCAAGTGCCAGGGCCTTACTCCAGGAGCAAAGTTCTCATCCTCATGAGTACGCGTCGCCCACACGTACGCATATCCTTCATTGCAGGCGTTGTTTTATCGAGCGCCAGTTCAATCCTGGCGTTGGTTTCACTTGTCACGCGTACGTATGGGTGACACATGCGTGTGACCACCTTCCCTGGTATTGCTTAAACGAACGCCCAAACCAGCGCCCATTCCAGCGTCAAGACTAGCTCCCAGGGTAGCTCTTGGCGTTGGTTAAACCAAGCGCCCATTCCAGTGCCTATTCCAATGCCAACTTGCTCCCAGGGTAACTCCCGCTTCCATTCCTTCTCCAAGTGCTCTGCATGCTTTTTTCTCATTTCCTATCAAAGATTTAAACATAGTGCATCAAAGTAATATACAAGATGACTTAATATACTAAGTGTAATAATAATGCTCATAATCACAACTTCACTTAGTGTTATCTATTGCATCATATTCACCATGTATATTCATGAAATAGCTACAATTTCAACTTATGCTTCAGAATTCATTACATGCAGAGATATTTCACGCATTCACTTGTTTATTGACTAAAATTGTATAAAACTTAACTAAACACTACTAAAATCACAACTAAAAACCACCAATGATGTACATGCATCACAACACCAAACTTAAAACCTTGCTTGTCCCCAAGCAAGAAAAGAACTATGCACAAAGGTTCTCTTTATTAGAATGAATTGAAGAATTGCTTATGATGCCTTAGTGAGTGAAGTGACTAAGTGACAGTGGGGTGAACTCCAAATTGTATGCTTATGCAAGGATTCCAGTTCTCATTAGTCCTTACATTTTGGAAGTCTTAGATCTTAGGAATTTCATTCGGATGATATTATGGATGTTTCTTTATAGATTGTCACCTTGAAGTAGCACTTATTTTCTTGCATTTTTCTTTCTTTTTGTATCTTGGCCTTGACTCTAACTGCCATGTCTCATAGCCGCTTTTTAAGATAAGCTTTCAATCAATACTCCCAAACCAGTTGGTCTAGGGTATTAGGTGTTGAAGCACCCCTTAGAATTTACTTGCTCAAGCATCTCTCTTTGACATAAATCCACCACAAGCATTTTACTAGGATAATAACTCTTTGAGTTCTTGTTTTTTTTTTCTTCCTAGTAATTGATGCTCAAAGTCTTGGACCTTGTTATTTGTTTTTCTTTTTCTTTTGTTTTCTTTTGTTGCTGCTTCTTGGATCAACAGATTTTTGAGAATTTTCATAATACCTCTCTAACCTTCATTTTCTGTCTATAAGCCCCCATGCAAGTTTTCAAAAACATGAAGCCTCATTACATAATCACACAATTAGAATCTCCACTTCTCTTAATCTTTTGCTTGCCCCAAAATTTGTAAAATTCTTCAACATTTCCTTTCAAAAGAATAAATTTTTTGATTGTATTTTTGAGTATATTGGGTGCAAGAAATTTCAAGAGTAAGGTGCAGTGAGAGGCAATGAATCATGCTTATTAGGCTAGAGGAAAACTAAACAGAATATGGGGTATAGCCTGAACTTTCAATCAAAATAACAAAACAAAAGACAATCATGATTGCAATTAAATGTACCGGGACCAAATAAGAGGAAAAGAAACTTTACCACCTTGTAGTTCATCTTCATTGTTGTTGTCATTTTCCTCCTATCCTCTCCTTTCAACACCAAACTTAGAATGAGTGCTTGTCCTCAAGCAACAAGTAAGAACAGTTGTGCTAGGATTGTGAGTTAATCATGAATGTCTAGAAGGAAAAAATATATATAAGTAATGCTTGAATTTAAGCAAGCGAAGTTAATGATAACAATAAAGGCCAAAAAAATAGAACAATGTGATTGCAATAACAAGTGAGATGTGCATGGTACATTGCATGAAAAATAAATGGCAACACCAAACTTAGTGTGACACTTTCAATTAGAATTGATGCAAGTACCCAGTAAAAATTTGGGAATCAAATTCTTGCAAGGCAATACCAAACTTATTTTATGCAATCTCAAATTTATTTGAAAGTAGACTAAGTAAAGAAAGAAACTGTTATGTGTCAATAACAATCACCAAGAGAAATAAATGTCACACGTAGGGAATTTTTAGTGAGGCATTAACACAAACAGTTAGTGACAAAAATAAAAGGAAGAATTAAAAACAAAAAAATGACTAAAACAAAGAAAGAAGTGTCTAATATAGGTAACCAATCAACCGGTAGTTTGTTAATCACAATTAATCCCCGGCAACGACGCCAAAAACTTGATACAAAAAATTATTCCGTATAACTACTGGCAGGTATACTAGGACGTATTAAGTAATAAAACTCACTTACAGTGAGGTCGATCACACGAGAATTCAAAGATTAAGCAAGCAATAGTTAATTGATTATTCTAGTTAAACAATCATAGTTGAATGATAAGCAAACAGGAATGTAAATGACTGGAAATTGAAAAAAAGCAATAAAGTGCAAAAAAGTAAATGACATGAATGTAAAAAGCAAGGGAGTAAAGTACTGGAAAGTTAAATTGCAAGGAATGTAAAGTACGGGAAATGTAAAATACTAAGAATTAAAGATAGAAGACATTAGGGATTGGAGATGTTGATTTCTCCTGAATCAATAATTCTCAACTTCTTCTCTTGTTCACTTTTTGGATGCTAATTTAAGCTTTTATGTTTTTCTTATGATTTGAGATGAATTTTGGGTGAATTTGGCAAGTTTTGGCAAAGTTTGATTCAGAGACAAAGAAAGGACAATAGATGCTGTCAGATCCTGACCTCTGTGCATTCAAATGAGCATTTTTGGAGATACAAAGGTCTAAATGGATCCTTCTCAACGGTGTTGAAAAGCTAACTTCCAGCACTTTCCAGTATTATGTAATGGTCTATACTTTGCTTTGGAAATGAAGGCCCAAACTGGGTATTGAACGCCCAAACTACTCCCTTTCTGTCATTCAATGCCCTAAGAGGACAAAGCTCAGCGTTGAACGCCTAAAACTGGCGTTCAACTCCACAAAGGGAGCAAGGCAGCGCACTCACACCCCTTAGTGAACGTTCAATGCCTATCACTCAAGTTGGACGCCAAACCCAACCCAAACACTCACTAAGTGGGCCCAGAAGTGAATTTTCTCACCTTTAGCTTAGTTTCTTTCATTATTGTAATTTCTAATTATTATTAATTTTTTTAAGTCTAGTCATTAGTATAAATAAGGGGAAATCACCATTGTTTAGGATCCTCTCCAGAACATTCGAATTTCACACTTTATTCTCTGTACAGTATGAGCAACTAAACCTCATAGGTTAAGGTTAGGAGCATTGCTGACTCCTATGGATTAATATAGTTACCTTTCTACTTAAATATGTATTTGATTCTATTCTATGATGCGGTTCTGTTCTTCATCCTTGTGAATCTTGATTCTATATGAGTTCCTTATGAGTCCTGACCCGGATAGTATTGAGCTACAGCTTAAGGATGCATCACGGGTTCCAACAAGTTATCTGGGCTAATTGGGGTGTGTGACATAAAACCTCGTTAGTCAAGGGTAATGGAGGTTATTGTGGCTCTAAGTTCTAGAACCGTAAGAGCATCAGTTTCTGATTTGGAAGATCCGACCTTGTTTGTGGCGTTTTGAGTAGGATCAGCAAAGAGATTGAATTGCGCACGCTTCACCCTCTCCCAGAATGATCTAGTCTGTTCGGATGTTTGGTTTGGACCTGAGGAGATTAATGACCATGACCAATGGATTAATCACATACAGCCTTGCCATTGAAGGGATCATTCATCCTTGAAGTAGTCGGTATGATGTGTTAATCCAGAAGAGGAAGCACGTCCGAAGCCTTAACTAACTACTAATTACTGTCTCTATCTTAATTCTTTATCGCTTTTGTTATTGCTTGTTTATGCGCCTACAGCACCCAAAAACTATCTTTCCACTCGCCTGACTAAGATCTGTAGGACAACCATAGCTTGCTCAATCTGGCAATTTGATGAACGGATTATTGACGGTTTAGAATTTCTCTAATGAGATCTCGTTGCAAGTATAGTTTCTAAACCAATCAATAATCCTTTCATACAAAAGATTGTTTGTCACAAGTACAAACCCCTAAAATCTATAAATTGAAGTATTTAAACATCGGGTCGTTCTCCCTAGGAATTGCGCTAGAGTGTCTTGTTATTGGTTATGAGGTATGTTTGGGGTTTTTAAGATATTAGACATGAAAGGTAAATGGCAATGAAAATAAACTAACAACTATGAAAGTTCTTGGCAAGGTTATGAGAACTAGAAGTCCTATCCTAGTTATCCTCCTCAATTGTGACCACAAATTGTCCATTGCTACCACTTAGTCAACCCCTAACCATGGAGGAAAGTCAAGTGGATGAATTAACTTGATTCCACAAATCTTAGCCAACTCCCAAGGGAAAGACTAGCTTTAGTGGTATCCAAATCAATTAGCAACTTATAATTATTAATCAACAAGGGAATCAGATAACTCAAGCATCACTAATTACTCCACCTAGGCCAAGAGGAACAAAATCTACACTAAAATCTAACCAAGCATTTCATCAAACACTTGAAAGGCACAAAAGAAAAGCATAGGAAATTGACGACAAAAATAGAATCTAACGACAATTATTGCAAGGAATTAACGACAACAATAAAAGGAAACACAATTATTATGAATTACCTCTAATTGAATTGAAAGAGAATAGAAGGAATAAAAGTAGATCTACAACAAAGCATAGAAACAAAATAGAAGAGATTACAACAAAAGAATAGAGGAATCATGAATGTAACAACAAATAATTAAGAAGAAGAAGTAGTAGAAAGCATGAATTGAAATCTAGATCTAAGAACTAAACCTAATCTTAATCCTAATTCTAGAGAGAAAAGAGAGCTTCTCTCTCTAGAAACTAACTTTAAACTAATCCTAATGTGAGTGAATGAGCTAAAGATGTGAATTGTTGCATTCCCCTTCAATCCTTGGTCCTTTTATGCATTTTGGTACCCATGTTGGTTGTAAACTGGGCCCCACAGCTCTCAAAAATCGCTGGGCATGTATTCTATTAAAAATCACGTGCGGCCATCGGTGCGTACGCGTACAGCACGCGTACGCATCCATGGAGATTTTCGCAATCCACGCGGGAGCGTCCAGTGCGCGCGCGCGTCCATGGGCGTTTTCCAAATCTTTTACTTTTCATGATTTCTCCACTTTGCATGCTTTCCTCTTCACTCATTTGGTCCATTCCTAGCCTTTTCAACCTGAAATCACTAACAAACAAATCAAAACATCTAGTGGAATCAAAGGTGAATTAAATTTAGCTAATTAAAGGCGTAGAAAGCATATTTTCACACGTAAGCACAAATTGGGAGACAATCATGAAACCATGCTATTTCATTGAATAATTGTGGGTAAAAGGTCATAAAATCACCTAAATTAAGCATAAGATAAACCCTACAAATGGGGTTTATCAACCTCCCCACACTTAAACCAAGCATGTCCTCATGCTTAAACTGAGAAGGAACAAAGGGTATGGCATTTATTCAATGAAACCTAACTAAATGCAATCTACCTATATGCAACTATCTAAATGAATGCAATTGATTGGTCAAAACAAGTCAGTTCCCAAGAGAACATATATGCACAAGGGCTAAAGGTATTAATAACCATGCCAAACTACAATTGAATTGAGCTATTATATATTTTTACAAACTTGCATGAAGAGTGATGATCATAGGTGGAGACATGTAATTGAGCATCAAACCCTCACCGGAAGTGTTTGCACTCTATTCGCTCAAGTGTTTAGGGTTGATTCTCTCAATTCTCCTCCATTTCATGCTTTCTAAGATTTATTTTTCTTCTAACAATCAACATTTATTTCATGCATGCATACAAGTATCATGAGGTCTTTTCTTTAGGTTGTAATGGGGATAGGGTCAAGGTAGGATGCATATTTGGTCAAGTGAGCTGGAAATTTGAATCTTTGATAAGCTTAAACTTTCCACCTAACCTATGACATCCTATACAATTCAAAACTAACCTAACTACCCATTTTTCACTTTTTTTAACATTTTCATGCATTTTCCTTTCATTTCACAACTCATATGCATTGATTTTATTGAGCTTCGCTTTGCTTTGGGGCATTTTGTCCCCTTTTTATTTCTTTCTTTTTTCTTTTTTTTCTTTTTTTTTTATTTTTTTATTTTTTTCTTTTCCATATTTTTTTTCTTTTGTCTTTCTCATTTTTTTTCAAGCTATATGCAAGGACATCAATGCATAAGGTCTATACATTTAATCAATACGTGAGCATGTACCAAATTCTCAATATTTACAAATTACAAAACTACCCTTTTTATTCTCCCAATGTCCCAAGTTTTCCCACACTTGAATGATACACACACTTACTAGCCTAAGCTAATCAAAGATCCAAATAAAGGACATTAATTATTTTTCGCTTTAATGCTTGTAATGTGCTAAAATTATGGACAAGTGGGTTAATCGTAGGCTCAAATTGGCTAACAATGGAAGATAAAAGGTAAGGCTATTTGGGTAAGTGAGCTAAATGAAATGATGGCCTCAATCATATAAATGCATGAATACAAGGAATAATGGACATAAAGAATCAAACAAATCAAAGATTACAATCATAGAAAGAGAATAGTGCACACAAGAAGGAAAATAAGTGGTTATAAGATGTAACCACACCATTAGGCTCAAATCTCACAAGGTTGTGTGTTCTTAGCTCAAAAATCATGTTCCACAATATATATAATTCAAGCAAGTTCTATGGAAAGTTTTTCACTCAAATCAATTGAGGTTCCCCATAGATAGAAATCTCGAAAAAATGTCATTATTTTGACTAAGCTTATTATGTGTGTATATATATATATATATATATATATATATATATATATATATATATATATATATATATATATATATATATATATGAAAAATTAAGAAAATGAAACTAAAAATTCTAAAGGACTTAAAATGAAATGCAAAAGTGTTGGGATTAGGAATTTGTCACCCAAAATTACCGAACGTTCGGACGACCTCCCCACACTTAAAAGTTTGCACCATCCTCGGTGCATTCAAAGATGAGCAAGGGGGTACGGCGACTCTCCAAGTTGCTACTTTCAGCCGGTAGGTCAACCGGTTGCTGCATGTTCTTTCTCTCGCTTCCGTGGTTGCTTGTGGTGCATCGTTCATGAAAAACAGAAAATAACACCATAAGATGAGAATATACAAAAGCAAGGAAGCATACATTGTTGGAATGAGGTAATAATCACTAGAATGGAGTGAGTGAATTAATGTGACATTTAATGGAAAATAGGTGTGTGAGTTTGATGAGCGGATAATTTATACGCTTTTTGGCATTGTTTTTACATAGTTTTTAGTATGATTTGGTTAGTTTTTAGTATATTTTTATTAGTTTTTAAATAAAAATCACAATTCTGGAGTTTACTATGAGTTTGTGTGTTTTTCTGTGATTTCAGGTAATTTCTGGCTGAAATTGAGGGACTTGAGCAAAAATCAGATTCAGAGGCTAAAGAAGGACTGCAGATGCTGTTGGATTCTGACCTCCCTGCATTCAAAGTGGATTTTCTGGAGCTACAGAAGTCCAAATGGTGCGCTCTCAATTGCGTTGGAAAGTAGACATCCAGGGCATTCCAGAAATATATAATAGTCCATACTTTGCCCGAGTTTAGACGATGCAAACTGGCGTTCAACGCCAGCTTTCTGCCCTATTCTGGAGTTAAACGCCAGAAACAGGTTGCAAAGCAGAGTTAAACGCCAGAAACAGGTTACAAACTGGCGTTTAACTCCAAGGAAGACCTCTACACGTGAAAGCTTCAATGCTCAGCCCAAGCACATACCAAGTGGGCCCGGAAGTGGATTTCTGCATCATTTACTTATTTCTGTAACCCTAGTAACTAGTTTAGTATAAATAGAACTTTTTACTATTGTGTTAGAAATCTTTGGATCAGTTCAATATTTTGACCATCTTTAGATCATTGTATGCGTTTAGGAGGCTAGCCTCATGGCCATGCTTGAACCTTCATCACTTATGTATTTTCAACGGTAGAGTTTCTACACACCATAGATTAAGGTGTGGAGCTCTGCTGTTCCTCATGAATTAATGCAAAGTACTATTGTTTTTCTATTCAACTCAAGCCTATTTCTTCTCTAAGATATTCATTTGCAAACAAGAACATGATAAATGTGATGATTATGTGACGCTCATCACCATTCTCACTTATGAACGCGTGCCTGACAAACACTTCTGTTCTACATGAAAGCAAGCTTGAATGCATATCTCTTAGCCTCCTGATCTACGATCAGAGTCTTCGTGGTATAGGCTAGAATTATTGGTGGCCATTCTTGAGATCTGGAAAGTATAAACCTTGTCTGTGGTATTCCGAGTAGGATCTGGG
Source organism: Arachis ipaensis (assembly GCF_059453495.1). Taxonomy (NCBI): domain Eukaryota; kingdom Viridiplantae; phylum Streptophyta; class Magnoliopsida; order Fabales; family Fabaceae; genus Arachis; species Arachis ipaensis. The sequence goes on from NC_142444.1 coordinate 85,341,423, forward strand.
AAGGAATGGCTGTGACGAGCTTCAAACTCGCGAGTGCTGGGCATAGTGACAGACGCAAAAGGATTACTGAATCCTATTCCAGCAGGATCGAGAACCGACAGATGATTAGCCGTGCGGTGACAGTGTATTTTGGACCATTTTCACTGAGAGGACGGGATGTAACCATTGACAACGGTGATGCCCAACATACAGCTTGCCATGGAAAGGAGTATGAAGGATTGGATGAAGACAGTAGGAAAGCAGAGGTTCAGAAGGAACAAAAGCATCTCCATATGCTTATCTAAAATTCTCACCAAAGAATTACATAAGTATTTCTATCCTATTTTATATTTTAATTATATTTTAATTATCAAAACTCTATAACCATTTGAATCCGCCTGACTGAGATTTACAAGGTGACCATAGCTTGCTTCAAACCGACAATCTCTGTAGGATCGACCCTTACTCACGTAAGGTTTATTACTTGGACGACCCAGTGCACTTGCTGGTTAGTTGTGCGAAGTTGTGACAAAGAACTAAGATTATGAACGTGCGTATTAAGTTTTTAGCGCCGTTACCAAGGAATGAACAATCACGATTTTGTGCACCAAGTTTTTGGCGCCGTTGCCGGGGATTGTTCGAGTTTGGACAACTGACGGTTCATCTTGTTGCTCAGATTATGTAATTTTATTTTAATTTTAAGCTTTTTATTTTTATTATTTTTATTTTTATTTTTGAAAAATTTTCAAAAAAAAATAAATTTATAAAAATTAAATTATTCTATATTCTTCAGAATTTTTAAGAATGAATTCTAGAGTTTCATGATGATCTGTTGAAGTCTGGCTAGCTGTAAAGCCATGTCTAAATTCTTTTGGACTGAGGCTTCCTCTTCACATGCTTGAACTATGTATGCTGAAGCTTGGCTGGCCATTGGCCATGTCTAGTGTTTTGGACCGGAGATTTCACTGAAAGCTTGGCTGGCTAGTAAGCCATGTCTCATTCCTGAACCGGAGTTTTAGACTAACATTGCAAGATTTCTGGAATTCCTATTAAAATTTTTGAAATCCTAATTTTTCTTTTTCAAAATAATTTTCAAAAAATCCAAAAATTTTTTTTTAAAATCATAAAACCAAAAATAATTTTGTGTTTCTTGTTTGAGTCTAGTGTCAAATTGTAAGTTTGGTGTCAATTGCATGATTTTAATTTTTCTTTAAAATTTCGAAAACCCATGCATGTGTTCTTCATGATCTTCAAGTTGTTCTTGATAATCTTCTATGTTTGATCTTTGCAATTTTATGTTTTATGTCTTTTCTTGTTTTTCATATGCATTTTCAATTTTTTAGTGTCTTAACATTAAAAATTTCTAAGTTTGGTGTCTTGCATGTGTGTCTTTTCTTAAAAATTTTCAAAAATAAGTTCTTGGTGTTCATCTTGATCTTCAAAGTGTTCTTGTTGTTCATCTTGACATTCAAAGTGTTCTTGCATGCATTGTGGTTTTGATTCATAATTTTCATGTTTTGAGTCTTTTTGGTGTTTTTCTCTCTCTTTATTAAAAATTAAAAAATCAAAAAAATATCTTTCCCTTATTCTCTCATAAATTTTCAAAAATTTGGTTTGATTTAGTCAAAAAGTTTTTAAATTTAATTGTTCTTATGAGTCAAATCAAATTTTTAATTTAAAAATTCTATCTTTTTCAAATCTTTTTCAAAAATAAAATCTTTTTCATTTTTTCTTTCATAATTTCGAAATTTTCAAAATTTATTTTCAAAATTTTTCTTATTTCTATTTCATAATTTCAAAATCTTTACTAACAATTAATGTGATTGATTCAAAACTTTTAAGGATTGTTACTTGCCTATTAAGAAAGGTTCAATCTTTAAATTTTAAAATCATATATTTTTGTTTCTTGTTAGTCAAGTAATCAACTTTAATTTTCAAAATCAAATCTTTTTTTTAATTTCTTTTTCAAATCTTTTTCAAAATAAATTTCAATCACATCTTTTTCAAAATCAATTTCAAAATCTTTTCTAACCTCTTATCTTTTCAAAATTGATTTTCAAATCTTTTTCAAATTAATCCTATCTTTTTGTTTGATTCTTATCTTTTTCAAAACTACCTAACTAATTCTCCCTCTCTAATTTTCGAAAACACTTCCCCAATTTTTCAAAATTCCTTTTTAATTAACTATTTGTTTTTAAATTCTAATTTAATTTAATTTAATTTTTCTTTTTTTAATTTTTCGAATTTTAACTTCAAATTTTAAATTTAAAACAAAAATATTTTTATTTAATTTTCGAATTCTTCCCTCTCTCATCTCCTTCTATTTATTTATTTATCTACTAACACCCTTCTTTCACTCAAAAATTCGAACCCACTCTTCTCCTCTGTGTTCGAATTCTTATCTTTTCCTTCTTCCAATCTTCTCATCTTATACTCATATAAGGAATCTCTATACTGTGACATAGAGGATTCCATATTTTCTTTTCTGTTCTCTTCTTTTTCATATGAACAGGAACAAGGATAAGAACATTCTTGTTGAAGCTGATCCTGAACCTGAAAGGACTCTGAAGAGGAAGCTAAGGGAAGCTAAAACACAACTCTCTGGAGAAAATCTGACAGAAATTTTCGAAAAAGAAGGAGACATGGCCGAACCCAACAACAATGCAAGGAAGATGCTTGGTGACTTCACTGCACCAAATTCCAATTTACATGGAAGAAGCATCTCAATCCCTGCCATTGGAGCAAACAGTTTTGAGCTAAAGCCTCAATTAGTTTCTCTGATTCAACAGAATTGCAAGTTTCATGGACTTCCATCAGAAGATCCTTTTCAGTTCTTAACTGAATTCTTGCAAATCTGTGATACTGTTAAGACCAATGGGGTTGATCCCGAGGTCTATAGGCTTATGCTTTTCCCATTTGCTGTAAGAGACAGAGCTATAATATGGTTGGACTCTCAACCTAAAGATAGCCTGAACTCTTGGGATAAGCTGGTCACGGCTTTCTTAGCCAAGTTCTTTCCTCCTCAAAAGCTTAGCAAGCTTAGAGTGGATGTTCAAACCTTCAAACAGAAAGAAGGTGAATCCCTCTATGAAGCTTGGGAGAGATACAAGCAACTGACTAAAAAATGTCCTTCTGACATGCTTTCAGAATGGACAATCCTGGATATATTCTATGATGGTCTGTCTGAATTATCAAAGATGTCATTGGACCATTCTGCAGGTGGATCCATTCACCTAAAGAAAACGCCTGCAGAAGCTCAGGAACTCATTAACATGGTTGTAAATAACCAGTTCATGTACACTTCTGAAAGGAATCCTGTGAGTAATGGGATGCCTCAGAGGAAGGGAGTTCTTAAAATTGATACTCTGAATGCCATATTGGCTCAGAATAAAATATTGACTCAGCAAGTCAATATGATTTCTCAGAGTCTGAATGGATTGCAAACCACATCCAACAGTACTAAAGAGGCATCTTCTTAAGAAGAAGCTTATGATCCTAAGAACCCTGCAATAGCAGAGGTGAATTACATGGGTGAACCCTATGGAAACACCTATAATCCCTCATGAAGAAATCATCCAAATTTCTCATGGAAGGATCAACAAAAGCATCAACAAGGCTTTAATAATGGTGGAAGAAACAGGTTTAGTAATAGCAAGCCTTTTCCATCATCCACTCAGCAACAGACAGAGAATTCTGAGCAAAATCCATCTAGCTTAGCAAATATAGTCTCTGATCTATCTAAGGCCACTCTAAGTTTCATGAATGAAACAAGGTCCTCCATTAGAAATTTGGAGGCACAAGTGGGCTAGCTAAGTAAAAGAGTCACTGAAACTCCTCCTAGTACTCTCCTAAGCAATACAGAAGAGAATCCAAAAAGAAAGTGCAAGGCCATTACCTTACTTGGTGTGGCTGAACCCAGAGAGGAGGAGAAGGACGTGAATCCTAGTGAGGAAGACCTCCTGGGACGTTCACTGACCAATAAGGAATTTCCCTTTGAGGAACCAAAGGAATCTAAAGCTCATCTAGAGACCATAGAGATTCCATTGAACCTCCTTTTACCATTCATGAGCTCTGATGACTATTCTTCCTCTGAAGAGGATGAAGACATCAGTGAAAAGAAGGTTACTAAGTATCTGGGAGCCATCATGAAGTAGAATGCTAGTTTATTTGGTAATGATACTTGGGAGGATGAACCCCCTTGTTCACCAATGAACTCAGTGCATTGATAAGGCAGACATTGCCTCAGAAGAAACCGGATCCTGGAAAGTTCTTCATACCTTGTACCATAGGCACCATGACCTTTGAGAAGGCTCTGTGTGACCTTGGGTCAGGGATAAACCTCATGCCACTCTCTGTAATAGAGAAACTAGGAATCTATGAGGTACAAGCTACAAGAATCTCACTAGAGATGGCAGACAAATCAATGAAATAGACTTATGGATTATAAAGGACTTGTTAGTAAAGGTTGGAGGCCTTTACATCGCTGCTGATTTCATAATCCTAGACACTGGGAAGGATGAGGATGAATCCATCATCCTTGGAAGACCCTTCCTAGCCACAGCAAAAGCTGTGATTGATGTGGACAGAGGAGAGTTAGTCCTTCAACTGAATGAGGACAACCTTGTGTTTAAAACTCAAGGATCTCCTTCTGTAACCATGGAGAGGAAGCATGAAAAGCTTCTCTCACTGCAGAGTCAACCAAAGCCCCCACAGTCAAACTCTAAGTTTGGTGTTGAACCCCCACATTCAAACTCTAAGTTTGGTGTTGGGAAGTCCCAACAATGCTCTGAACATCTCTGAGGCTCCATGAGAGCTCACTGTCAAGCTATTGACTTTAAATAAACACTTGTTGGGAGGCAACCCAATGTTATTTAATTATATCTATTTATTTTCTATTATTATTTTATGTTTTTTTTAGGTTGATGATCATGTGGAGTCACAAAAACTACTGAAAAATCAAAACAGAATGAAAAACAACATTAAAAATAACTCACCCTGGAGGAATGTGCATGAAATTGTAAATCACACTTTTCACAATTCGTACCACTAACCAGCAAGTGCACTGGGTCGTCCAAGTAATACCTTACGTGAGTAAGGGTCGATCCCATAGATATTTTTGGCTTGAAGCAAGCTATGGTTATCTTGTAACCCTTAGTTAGGATATCAATTATAATTATCAGTTGACTTGCAAATGAACAAGAGAGCATGGATTAAATAATACTTATTATGCAGTAATGGAGAATATGTTGGAGTTTTGGAGATGCTTTATCTTCTGAATCTCTGCTTTTCCCCTGTCTTCTTCTTTACGCACGCAAGGTTCCTCCTATGGCAAGCTGTGTGTTGGTGGATCACCGTAGTCAATGGCTACCATCCGTTCTCTCAGTGAAAATGGTCTAGGTGCGCTGTCACCGCACGGCTAATCATCTGTCGGTTCTCGATCATGTCAGAATAGGATCCATTGTTCTTTTTGCGTCTCTGACTATGCCCAACACTCGCGAGTTTGAAGCTCGTCACAGTCATTCAATCCTTGAATCCTACTCGGAATACCATAGACAAGGTTTACACTTTTCAGATTCTCAAGAATGCTGCCAATGGATTCTAGCTTATACCACGAAGATTCTGATTAAGGAATCCAAGAGATACTCATTCAATCGAAGGTAGAACAGAGCTGGTTGTCAGGCACGCGTTCATTGGATGAGAATGGTGATGAGTGTCATGGATCATCACCTTCTTTATATTGAAGTGCAAATGAATATCTTAGATAGAAATAAGCGTGTTTGAATAGAAAACTGAAATAATTGCATTAATCCATCGAGACATAGCAGAGCTCCTCACCCCCAACAATGGAGTTTAGAGACTCATGCCGTTAAAGAGTACAAAGTTCAGATCTAAAATGTCATGAGGTACATAATAGATCTCTAAAAGTTGTTTAAATGCTAAACTAGTAACATAGGTTTACAGAAAATGAGTAAACTATGATAGATAATGCAGAAATTCACTTTCGGGGCCCACTTGGTGTGTGCTGGGACTGAGACTTGAGCTTTACACGTGCCTAGGCTGTTTCTGGAGTTAAACGCTAGGTTGTAACCTGTTTTGGGCGTTTAACTCCAACTTGTAACTTGTTTCTGGCGTTTAACGCCAGAATAGGGCAGAGAACTGGCGTTGAACGCCCGTTTGCGTGGTCTAAACACGAACAAAGTATAAACTATTATATATTGCTGGAAAGCCCTGGATGTCTACTTTCCAACGCAATTGAGAGAGCGCCATTTGGACTCCTGTAGCTCCAAAAAATCTACTTTGAGTGCAGGGAGGTCAGAATCCAACAGCATCTGCAGTCCTTTTTCAGCCTCTAAATCAGATTTTTGCTCAGGTCCCTCAATTTCAGCCAGAAAATACCTGAAATTATAGAAAAACACACAAACTCATTGTAAAGTCCAAAAATGTGATTTTTAAATATACTAAAAACTAGCTAAATCTTGCTGAAAACTATGTAAAAACAATACCAAAAAGCGTATAAATTATCCGCTCATCACAACACCAAACTTAAATTGTTGCTTGTCCCCAGACAACTGAAAATAAAATAGGATAAAAAGAAGAAGATATGCTATAAATTCCAAAATATCAATGAAACTTAGCTCCAATTAGATGAGCGGGACTAGTAGCTTTTTGCCTCTTGAATAGTTTTGGCATCTCACTTTATCCATTGAAGTTAAGAATGATTGGCATCTATAGGAACTTAGATTTTAGATAGTGTTATTGATTCTACTAGTTCAGTATGTTTATTCTTGAACACAGCTACTTTATGAGTCTTGGCCGTGGCCCTAAGCACTTTGTTTTCAAGTATTACCACTAGATACATAAATGCCACAGACACATAACTGGGTGAACCTTTTCAGATTGTGACTCAGCTTTGCTAGAGTCCCCAGTTAGAGGTGTCCAGGGTTCTTAAGCACACTCTGTTTTTGCTTTGAATCTTAACTTTAACCGCTCAGTCTCAAGCTTTTGGCTTGACACCTTCACGCCACAAGCACATGGTTAGGGACAGCTTGGTTTAGCCGCTTAGGCCAGGATTTTATTCCTTTAGGCCCTCCTATCCACTGATGCTCAAAGCCTTGGATCCTTTTTATTACCCTTGCCTTTTGGTTTTAGGGGCTATTGGCTCTTTGCTCTTGCCTTTTGGTTTAAAGAGCTTTTGGCTTTTTCTGCTTGCTTTTTCTTTTTCTTCCCCCTTTTTTTCGCCTTTTTTTTTCGCAAGCTTTTGTATTCACTGTTTTTTCTTGCTTCAAGAATCAATTTTATGATTTTTCAGATTATCAATAACATTTCTCCTTTTTCATCATTCTTTCAAGAGCCAACATATTTAACATTCATAAACAACAAATTCAAAAGACATATGCACTGTTCAAACATTCATTCAGAAAACAAAAAGTATTGTCACCACATCAAAATAATTAAACTAGTTTCAAGGATGAATTTGAAACCATATACTTCTTGTTCTTTTGCAATTAAAACATTTTTTATTTAAGAAAGGTGATGGATTTATAGGATGTTCATAACTTTAAGGCATAGACTCTAATCTTTATTTATTATTTATTGGAAATAATATAAATTAGGCATAAAAGCAGAAACTTAGCAATAAAAGAAAAGAAACTAAAGACATAAAGACAAATGACTCTAATTTTAATACTCATAGACTCTTAAAATAGATAAAAGGTTATCACAGAGTTAGGACTCAACAACCTTTGCTTTGGGAGGTAGATGCCTCTTTAGTCTGTGGAGTGCTTGGCCCTTCAAGAGATAGCTTCTGGCGCTTCAGTTCTTTCAGTTCACGCCCTTGCTCTTCTTGTTCCCTAAGCAACTTGCAGAGCATGCTATTTTGATTTTGCTGTTCTTCCTTCAGTTGATCCAAAGCTTCTTGCAACTTGGTGATAGATGCTTCTAGGCGCCCCCAGTATTCAAATTGAGGAATTTCCGGGAGGAAGTCCTGTGCTCTCCTCTTGATGGGATCGTCCTGTACTTGTCCTTCCATTGACTTTTTGGTGATTGGTTGCTCAACTGAAATATACTCATCTACTCCCATCTATACTCCAGCATCTTTACATAACAGGGAGATCAAGCTTGGATAAGCCAATTTGGCATCTTTGGAGTTCTTGTTTGCAATTTTGTAAAGCTCACAAGAAATCAGTTGATGAACTTCCACTTCTTTTTCCAGCATAATGCAATGGATCATCACTGCTCTTTTGATGGTGACTTCAGAGCGGTTGCTAGTGGGCAGTATAGAGTGCCCAATAAAGTCTAGCCAGCCTCTGGCGACTGGTTTGAGATCTCCTCTTTTGAGTTGGTTTGGGACACCCTTTGTGTTGGTTGTCCATTTGGCTCCAGGGAGGCATATGTCCTCTAGGATTTTTTCCATGCTCTGATTTGGTCTCATCATTCTCCTATTAAAGGAGTCTGGGTCATCTTGCAGTTGAGGCAGCTTGAAGATCTCCCTTATTTTGTCAGGGTGGGTGTGAACAATCTTCCCTCTGACCAGCTATTCTTTGCCTGTCTGTTTGTCACATATTAGAGTAGAATTCCTGAACCATGTTTCTTCCCACCTTTGTTTCAGAATTAGCTAGGACTTTCCAGCTCCTGTTTTGAATTTGCTCTCGGATCTCCGGATATTTGTCTTCTTTCAGATCGAATTTAACTTCTGGGATCACTGACCTTAGACCCATTATTTTGTAGTAATGGTCTGAATGTTCTTTGGTTAAGAACTTCCCTTGATTCCAAAGTGGTTTTGGAATATTCTCTTTCTTGCCTCTTGAGTTGGTTTGTTTTCCCTTAGGAGCCATGATCTTGGTGGGTATTGGCTTAGTGATCACGGATAAACACACCAAACTTAGAGGTTTGCTTGTCCTCAAGCAAAAGAAAAGAAAGGAGAGGGATAGAGGGAGAGCCAAGTTCGAATTGTGGAAGAGAGGGGGAGGCCGAACGAGGATTTAAAGGGAAGGGAGGTGGGTTTTCAAAAATCTTTTAAAAAGATATGATAGAAAATGTGATTTGGAAAAGATAAGTAAGATAGGAAAAGATATAATTTAAAATTGAAAAGATATGAAAGATATTTGAAAAAGATAGATTTGTTCTAAAAATATTGTGAAGATTTGAAAAAGATATTGATGAGTTTAAAAAAAAAAGAATTTTGAAAAAGATAGATTTGTTTTGAAAAAGATTTGAGAAGATGTTGAAGAAGAATTGAGAAAGATTTAAGTTTATGATTAAGATATTTTTAAAAATTTTTGGAAAAAAAGTTTGAAAAAAGAAAGTATGGAACATGTTTATGCAAGAAAAATGGTTGGAGATATGAAATTTTGAAAAAAATCCAAGTTGGGAACAAGAACTTCCTCCCCTCCACAATCCTGGTGTTAAACGCCCAACTGCTGCTTGTTTTGGGCGTTTAACGCCCATCTGTAGCCTCTTTTGGGCGTTTAACGCCCAGCTGTTGCTTCTGGCTGGCGTTAAACGCCAGAAATCTTTCGTCACTGGGCGTTTTTCTAAATGCCCAGGATGCTGCAAGTATGGCGTTAAACTCCCATAATGGTGCCCATTCTAGTGTTTAACGCCTAAAAAGGTATCATTACTGGCGTTAAACGCCCAGTAGATGCTTCTTTTGGGCGTTTAACACCCAATTATACCTCTTACTGGCGTTTTCTTGCCAGTGAGCTCCTTCTCCCTGTTTTGCATTCTGAATCCTTCTGTAACCCTGTGAACTTATGCAATTGATTCTTTACCTTGAAGATTATTTATATTAAACTTGTATACTTAAAAATAAATAAATAAACAAATAAAAAGCTTTGCTAATGGCTGGGTTGCCTCCCAGCAAGTGCTTCTTTATTGTCGTTAGCTGGACATTGCGGAGCTTTTAATCTAGCCTCAGCCTTGAGCACTCTTGCTCAACATTGCCTTCAAGATAATGCTTGATTCTCTGTCCATTAACAATGAACTTCTTATTAGAATCAATGTCTTGAAGCTCCACATAGCCATATGGTGACACACTTGTAATCACATATGGCCCCTTCCACCGGGATTTTAGTTTCCCAGGGAATAGCCTGAGCCTAGAGTTAAACAGCAGAACCTTCTATCCTGGTTCAAAGACTCTAGATGACAGCTTTCTGTCATGCCACCTTTTTGCTTTTTCTTTGTAAAGCTTGGCATTTTTGAAAGCAGTAAGTCTGAATTCCTCTAGTTCATTTAGCTGGAGCAACCTTTTTTCTCCAGCTAATCTGGCATCAAAGTTTAGGAATCTGGTTGCCCGATAGGCCTTATGTTCCAGTTCCACGGGCAGATGGCAGGCCTTACCATACACAAGCTGGTATGGAGAGGTCCCTATAGGAGTCTTGAATGATGTTCTGTAAGCCAACAGAGCATCATCCAAGCTTCTCGCCCAATCCTATCTACGAGTACTTACATTCCGTTCTAGGATTCTTTTTAGTTCTCTATTAGAGACTTCAGCTTGCCCGTTTGTCTGTGGATGATATGGAGTTGCCACCTTGTGACTAACTCCATACCGGACCATAGCAGAGTAAAGCTGTTTGTTGCAGAAGTGAGTGCCCTCATCACTAATTAGTGCTCTAGAGACACCAAACCTGCTGAAGATATGTTTCTGAAGGAACTTCAGCACTGTCTTAGTATCATTAGTAGGTGTGGCAATGGCCTCTACCCATTTGGATACATATTCGACTGCAACCAGAATATAAGTGTTTGAGTATGATGGTGGGAAAGGCCCCATGAAGTCAATACCCCATACATCAAATAACTCAATCTCCAAGATTCCTTGTTGAGGCATGGCGTAACCATGAGGCAGATTACCAGATCTCTGGCAACTGTCACAGTTACGTACAAACTCTCGGAAATCTCTATAGAGGGTAGGCCAGTAGAAGCCACATTGGAGGACCTTGGTGGCTGTTCGCTCACCTCCGAAATGACCTCTATATTGTGACCCATGGCAATGCCCTAAGATCTTCTGTGCTTCTTCTCTAGGCACACACCTACGAATTATTCCGTCTGCACATCTCTTAAAGAGATAGGGTTCATCCCACAAGTAGTACTTTGCATCAGTAATTAATTTTTTCTTTTGTTGCCTGCTGTACTCCTTGGGTATGAACCTTGCAGCTTTATAGTTTGCAATGTCTGCGAACCATGGTGTTTCCTGAATGGCGAACAAATGCTCATCTAGAAAGATTTCAGAGATCTCAATAGAGGGAAAGGACGCCCCTTCTACTGGGTCTATTCGGGACAGATGATCAGCCACTTGGTTTTCTGTCCCTTTTCTGTCTCTTATTTCTATATTAAACTCTTGCAGAAGCAACACCCATCTTATGAGCCTGGGTTTTGAATCCTGCTTTGTTAGTAGATATTTAAGAGCAGCATGGTCGGTGTACACAATCACTTTTGATCATACTAAGTATGATCTAAACTTGTCAATGGCATAAACCACTGCAAGCAATTCTTTTTCTGTGGTTGTGTAATTTTTTTGGGCATCATTTAAAACACGGCTAGCATAATAAATGACATGCAGAAGCTTGTGATGCCTTTGCCCCCAATACTGCACCAATGGCATGGTCACTGGCATCACACATTAGTTCAAATGGTAATGTCCAGTCTGGTGCAGAAATAACTGGTACTGTGACCAGCTTAGCTTTTAGAGTTTCAAACGCCTACAGACACTCTGTGTCAAACACAAATGGCGTGTCAGCAGCTAGCTGGTTGCTCAGAGGTTTTGCAATTTTTGAAAAATCCTTTATAAACCTTCTATAGAATCCTACATGCCTCAGAAAGCTTCTGATTGCCTTGACATTAGCAGGTGGTGGTAATTTTTCAATTACCTCTACCTTAGCTTGATCCACCTCTATTCCCTTGTTCGAAATCTTATGCCCAAGGACAATCCCTTCAGTCACCATAAAGTGACATTTTTCCCAGTTTAAAACCAGGTTAGTCTCTTGGCATCTTTTCAGAACCAGTGTCAGGTGATCAAGACAGGAGCTGAATGAGTCTCCATATACTGAGAAGTCATCCATGAATACTTCCAGAAATTTTTCCACCATATCAGAGAAAATAGAGAGCATGCATCTCTGAAAGGTTGCAGGTGCATTACACAGCCCAAATGGCATTCTTCTGTAGGCAAATACTCCAGATGGACATGTGAATGCTGTTTTCTCTTGATCTTGGGGATCTACTACAATTTGGTTGTAGCCTGAATAGCCATCCAAAAAGTAGTAATAATCATTACCTGCTAGTCTTTCTAGCATCTGGTCTATGAATGGTAAAGGAAAATGATCCTTTCTGGTGGCTGTATTGAGCCTTCTGTAGTCAATACATATGCGCCACCTTGTAACTATTTTTGTAGGAACCAGTTCATTTTTTTCATTATGAACCACTGTCATGCCTCCTTTTTTGGGGACAACTTGGACAGGGCTCACCCAGGGGCTATCAGAAATAGGATAAATAATCCCAGCCTCCAGTAACTTGGTGACCTCTTTCTGCACCACTTCCTTCATGGCTGGATTTAGCCGCCTCTGTGGTTGAACCACTGGCTTAGCATTGTCCTCCAATAGGATCTTGTGCATGCATCTTGCTGGTCTAATGCCCTTAAGATCACTTATGGACCACCCAAGAGCTGTCTTGTGTGTCCTTAGCACTTGAAGTAGCGCTTCCTCTTCCAGGGGATTTAAAGCAGAGCTTATGATCACCGGAAAAGTGTTACCTTCTCCCAGAAATGCATATTTCAGGGATGGTGGTAATGGTTTGAGCTCGGGTTTAGGAGGTTTTTCCTCTTCCTGAAGAAGTTTCAGAGGCTCTTTCAATTCCTCTGAATCCTCCAGATCAAGCTGAACATCTTTAAAGATATCTTCTAGCTCTGATTCGAGACTTTCAGCCATGTTGATCTCCTCTACCAAATAGTCAATAAGATCAACTTTCATGCAGTCTTTTGGTGTGTTTGGATGCTGCATGGCTTTGACAGCATTCAACTTAAACTCGTCCTCATTGACTCTCAGGGTTACTTCCCCCTTTTGGACATCAATGAGAGTTCGTCCAGTTGCTAGGAAAGGTCTTCCTAGAATGAGAGTAGCACTCTTGTGCTCCTCCATTTCCAGCACTACAAAGTCAGTGGGGAAGGTGAATGGCCCAACCCTGACAATCATGTCTTCAATCACGCCTGATGGGTATTTAATAGAGCCATCAGCAAGTTGGAGACATATCCGGGTTGGTTTGACTTCTTCAGTTAAACCAAGCTTTCTGATAGTGGATGCAGGTATTAGGTTGATGCTTGCCCCAAGATCACATAAAGATGTCTTGGTGCAATTATCCTCTAATATGCATGGTATCATAAAGCTCCCGGGATCTTTAAGCTTTTCTGGGAAGCTTTTCAGAATGACTGCACTGCATTCTTCAGTGAGGAGAACTCTTTCAGTTTCTCTCCAATCCTTCTTATGACTCAAGATCTCTTTCATGAACTTGGAATAAGAGGGTATTTGCTCAAGTGCCTCTGTAAACGGAATCTTTATTTCAAGAGTTCGGAGATAGTCTGCAAAGCGGGCAAATTGCTTATCCTGCTCCTCTTGGAGGAGTTTTTGAGGATAAGGCATCTTGGCTTTGTATTCCTTAACCTTGGTTGCTGTAGGTTTATTTCCTATAAAGGTGGTTGGAGAAGCCTTTTTAGAGGGGTTGTTATCAGCACTTGTGTGTGTCTGATCCCTCACTGGCGTTTGAATGCCAGGGTTAGAAGCTTGATTGGCATTGAACGCCAACTTCTTACCTGTTTCTGGCGTTTGAACGCCAGAACTGAGCTTCCATTGGGCGTTTGACGCCAGCTCCTTGCCTGTTTCCGGCGTTTGAACGCCAGAATTATTCCTCTCTGGGCTCTTACTGTGTCAGTTATTCTTTCCTTGGCTTTCTGCTGCTCTGAAGTGAGGTATTTAATGTTTTTCCACTTCTTAATTGAACTGCCTGGCACTCTTCTGTTATCTGCTTTGATAACTGCTATTTTGTCTGATTCAATTGTGCTTCCATATTTTTATTAGCATTTTTAGTGTCTTGTAGCATCTCCTTGAATTCTGCTAGCTGTTTTGTTAGAAAACACAATTGTTGATTGAGTTCAGCAACTTGTTCTGGAGGACCAAGTTCAGTGGACACTGCTTTGGCTTCTTCTTTTATGGAGGACCCACTACTTATGTACAGATGCTAATTTCTAGTAACTATATCAATAAGCTCTTGAGCCTCTTCAATAGTTTTTCTCATGTGTATAGATCCACTAGCTGAGTGGTCTAGAGATATATGAGCTCTTTTTGTAAGCCCATAGTAGAAGATGTCTAATTGCACCCATTCTAAAAACATTTCAGAGGGGCATTTCCTTAGTATCTCTCTGTACCTCTCCCAGGCATTATAAAGGGATTCATCATCCTCTTGTTTAAAGCCTTGGATGTCCAGCCTTAGCTGTGTCATCCTTTTTGGAGGGAAATATTGATTCAGGAATTTGTCTGATAACTGTTTCCATGTCCTTATGCTTGCTGTGGGTTGGATATTTAACCACCTTTTAGCTTGATCTTTTATAGTAAACGGAAATAGTAACAGTCTGTATACATCCTGATCTACCTCTTTGTCACATACTGTGTCAGCAATTTGCAAGAATTGTGCCAGAAACTCAGTAGGTTCTTCCTGTGAAAGACCCGAATACTAGCAGTTTTGCTGCACCATGACAATGAGCTGAGGATTTAGCTCAAAACTGCCTGCTTTGATGGGAGGTATACAGATACTACTCCCATATGCAGCAGCAGTGGGATTAGCATATGACCCCAGAGTCCTTTCTGGACTGTTCATTTCTACTTAGATCCATGATGGATAAAATGGAATTGATATGAATTGCAAAAAAAATATATTTTTACTTTTTTTATTTTATTTAAGTAGAATAAACCAAGTTGTTAAGATAATTAAAAATAATAAGATAAAATAAAATAATTAGAAATTAGAATGTAAATTTCGAAAACCAAGAGAAAAATAAATTTGAAAATGAAAGTAATTGCTTAATTAAGAAGATTGGAAAAACTTTGTATATGATTTTTGAAAAAGATTTTAAATTTTGAAAAGATTTGATTTTTAAAATAAAAATCTGAATTTTTAAAGGTAATTTTCAAAAAATCAATTAAAATAAAGAAAAAAGATATTTTTGAATTCAATGAGGAAAGAGAAAAACAATAAAAAGACACAGAACTTAAAATTTTTAGATCTAATGCTCCTTATTTTCGAAAATTTGGAGGAGAAACACCAAGGAACACCAAACATAAAAATTTTAAGATCAAAACACAAGAAAGACTCAAGAATACCTTGAAGATTCACAAGAACACGAAGAACAGAAATTCAAAGACTCAAAGGACTCAAGAACATAAAAAAAAAAGAATACCAAACTTAAAATTTTTAGAAAACCAAAAATAAATTTTCAAAAATTAAATAAAAACTGACAAGAAAACACCAAACTTAAAACTTGACACAAGATTTAATCAAAGAAAAATTATTTTTGAAAAGATTTTAGAAAGAAAGACTCAAAGAAGTAACTATTCACAAGAACATAGACACATTCAACAAATGCAAGGATTAAACAGAGAAAAACTAAAGATCAAACAAGAAAAATAGCAAGAACTTGAAGATCAAGAAAGAACAATGAACACAAATTCGAAAATTTAAAAGAAAACAAAAACATGTAATGGACACCAAACTTAAAATATGAAATTAAACTCAAACAGAAAAACTCAATTATTAGTTTATAAAAATTTTCGAAAAATTTAAAAAGAGAAAATAAGGATTTAAAAAAAAATTTAACCAAACACAATAATAGAAGACGCAATTTTAGTGACTCTAAACTAAAAAGATGAATTTTTCCTAATCTAAGCAACAAAATAAACCGTCAGTTGTCCAAACTCGAACAATCTCCGGCAACGGCGCCAAAAACTTGGTGCACGAAATTGTAAATCACACTTTTCACAATTTGTACCACTAACCAGCAAGTGCACTGGGTCGTCCAAGTAATACCTTACGTGAGTAAGGGTCGATCCCACAGAGATTGTTGGCTTAAAGCAAGCTATGGTTATCTTGTAACCCTTAGTTAGGATATCAATTATAATTATCAGTTGACTTGCAAATGAACAAGAGAGCATGGATTAAATAATACTTACTATGCAGTAATGGAGAATATGTTGGAGTTTTGGAGATGCTTTATCTTCTGAATCTCTGCTTTCCCCCTGTCTTCTTCTTCACGCACGCAAGGTCCCTCCTATGGCAAGCTGTGTGTTGGTGGATCACCATTGTCAATGGCTACCATCCGTCCTCTCAGTGAAAATGGTCCAGGTGCGCTGTCAACGCATGGTTAATCATCTGTCGGTTCTCGATCATGTCGGAATAGGATCCATTGATCCTTTTGCGTCTGTCACTATGCCCAACACTCGCGAGTTTGAAGCTCGTCACAGTCATTCAATCCTTGAATCCTACTCGGAATATCACAGACAAGGTTTAGACTTTCCGGATTCTCAAGAATGCTGCCAATGGATTCTAGCTTATACCACGAAGATTCTGATTAAGGAATCCAAGAGATACTCATTCAATCGAAGGTAGAACGGAGGTGGTTGTCAGGCACGCATTCATAGGTTGAGAATGGTGATGAGTGTCACGGATCATCACCTTCTTTATATTAAAGTGCGAATGAATATCTTAGATAGAAACAAGCGTGTTTGAATAGAAAACTGAAATAATTGCATTAATCCATCGAGACACAGCAGAGCTCCTTACTCCCAACAATGGAGTTTAGAGACTCATGCCATCAAAGAGTACAAAGTTCAGATCTAAAATGTCATGAGGTACAGAATAGATCTCTAAAAGTTGTTTAAATACTAAACTAGTAACCTAGGTTTACAGAAAATGAGTAAACTATGATAGATAATGCAGAAATCCACTTCCGGGGCTTACTTGGTGTGTGCTGGGGCTGAGACTTGAGCTTTACACGTGCCTAGGCTGTTTCTGGAGTTAAACACCAGGTTGTAACCTGTTTTGGGCATTTAACTCCAACTTGTAACCTGTTTCTGGCGTTTAACGCCAGAATAGGGCAGAGAACTGGCGTTGAACGCCAGTTTGCATCGTCTAAACTCGGACAAAGTATGGACTACTATATATTTCTGGAAAGCCCTGGATGTCTACTTTCCAACGCAATTGAGAGCGCGCCATTTGGACTCCTGTAGCTCCAGAAAATCTACTTTGAGTGCAGGGAGGTCAGAATCCAACAGCATCTGCAGTCCTTTTTCAGCCTCTAAATCAGATTTTTGCTCAGGTCTCTCAATTTCAGCCAGAAAATACCTGAAATTACAGAAAAACACACAAACTCATAGTAAAGTCCAGAAATGTGATTTTTATTTCAAAACTAATAAAAATATACTAAAAACTAGCTAAATCATACTGAAAACTATGAAAAATAATGCCAAAAAGTGTCTAAATTATCCGCTCATCAAAGAACTTACTGGCATTTAAACGCTAGTAAGAAGCATCAAACTGGCGTTTAACGCCAGAAAGAAGCATCAAGCTGGCGTTAAACACCAGAAACAAGCAGCAAGCTGGCGTTTAACGGCAGACATGCATTCTAAGGGCGTTTTGCATGCCTAATTGGAGCAGGGATGCTAAGTCCATGACCCCTCAGGATCTGTGGACCCCACAGGATCCCCACCTACCCCACCTCTTCTTCTCTCCTCTTCACACCTTTTCATAACTCTCTTCCCCAAATACCCTTCACCAATCACCTCCATACCTCTTCCCCAAATACCCTTAACCACTCACATCCATCCACTCTTCCCCATAAACCTCACCTACCTCCAAAATTCAAATTCCTTTCCCTCTCAAACCCAACCCTAATGGCCGAAACCTACCCTTCCCCCCATCCCTATATAAGGCCCTCAACACTACTCTATTTTCCTACATTACAACCACCACTTCTCCCCCTTGGCCGAATACACCTTCTCCCTCTATCTCCTCCATTTTCTTCTTCTTCTACTACTTTCTTTCTTCTTTTGCTCGGGGACGAGCAAACCTTTTAAGTTTGGTATGGTAAAAGCATTGCTTTTTGTTTTTCCATAACCATTAATGGCACCTAAGGCCAGAGAAACCTCAAGAAAGAGGAAAGGGAAGACAATTGCTTCCACCTCTGAGTCATGGGAGATGGAGAGATTCATCCCAAAGGTCCATCAAGACCACTTCTATGAAGTTGTGGCCAAGAAAAAGGTAATCCCTGAGGTCCCTTTTAAGCTCAAAAAGAGCGAGTATCCGGAGATCCGACAAGAGATTAGAAGAAGAGGATGGGAAGTTCTCTCTAATCCTATTCAACAAGTCGGGATCTTAGTGGTTCAAGAGTTTTATGCAAACACATGGATCACTAGGAACCATGATCAAAGTATGAACCCGAATCCAAAGAATTGGCTTACCATGGTTCGGGAAAAATACTTAGATTTTAGTCCGGAAAATGTAAGGTTGGCGTTCAACTTGCCAATAATGCAAGAAAATGCATGCCCCTACACTAGAAGGGTCAAATTTGATCAAAGGTTGGACCAAGTCCTCATGGACATATGTGTGGAAGGAGCTCAATGGAAAGTTGACTTAAGAGGCAAGCCGGTTCAATTGAAAAGACCGGACTTTAAGCCTGTAGCTAGAGGATGGTTGGAGTTCATCCAACGCTCAATTATTCCTACTAGCAACCGGTGTGAAGTTACTGTAGACCGGGCCATCATGATCCATAGTATCATGATTGGGGAGGAAGTGGAAGTTCATGAGATTATACCTCAAGAACTCTACAAGGTGGCTGACAAGTCCTCTACTTTGGCAAGGTTAGCCTTTCCTCACCTCATTTGCCACCTCTGTAATTTGGCTGGAATTGACATAGAGGGAGACATACTCATTGAAGAGGACAAGCCCATCACTAACAAAAGGATGGAGCAAACAAGAGATCATGGACCTCAAAAAGAGCATGAGGAAATTCCTCACCATGAAATCCCTGAGATGTCTCAAGGGATGCACTTCCCTCCACAGAACTATTGGGAGCAAATCAACACCTCCCTAGGAGAATTAAGTTCCAACATGGGACAACTAAGGATGGAACACCAAGAGCACTCCATCATTCTCCATGAGATTAGAGAAGATCAAAGAGCTATGAAGGAGGAGCAACAAAGACAAGAAAGAGACATAGAAGAGCTCAAGAGCACCATTGGTTCTTCAAGAAGAGGAAGACGTCACCCTCAATAAGGTGGACCCATTCCTTAATCTCCTTGTTCTTATTTTCCTGTTTTTCGTTTACTATGCTTTATGTTTATGTTTATGTCTTATTACATGATCATTAGTATTTATGTGTCTATGTCTTAAAGCTATGAATGTCCTATGAATCCATCACCTCTCTTAAATGAAAAATGCTTTAATTACAAAAGAACAAGAAGTACATGAATTTCGAATTCATCCTTGAAATTAGTTTAATTATTTTGATGTGGTGACAATACTTTTTGTTTTCTGAATGAATGCTTGAACAGTACATATGTCTTTTGATATTGTTGTTTATGAATGTTAAATATGTTGGCTCTTGAAAGAATGATGAAAAGGAGAAACGTTATTGATAATCTGAAAAATCATAAAATTGATTCTTGAAGCAAGAAAAAGCAGTAAATATAAAAGCTTGCGAAAAAAAAAAGAAAAGAAAAATGGCGAAAAAAAGAGAGAAAGAAAAAGAAAAAGCAAGCAAAAAAAGCCAATAGCCATTAAAACCAAAAGGCAAGGGTAAAAAGGATCCAAGGCTTTGAGCATCAGTGGATAGGAGGGCCTAAAGGAATAAAATCCTGGCCTAAGCGGCTAAACCAAGCTGTCCCTAACCATGTGCTTGTGGCGTGAAGGTGTCAAGTGAAAACTTGAGACTGAGCGGTTAAAGTCGAGGTATAAAGCAAAAAGAAGAGTATGCTTAAGAACCCTGGACACCTCTAATTGGGGACTCTAGCAAAGCTGAGTCACAATCTGAAAAGGTTCACCCAATTATGTATCTGTGGCATTTATGTATCCGGTGGTAATACTGGAAAACAAAGTGCTTATGGCCACGGCCAAGACTCATAAAGTAGCTGTGTTCAAGAAATCAACATATTGAACTAGGAAAATCAATAACACTATCTGAATTCTGAGT
This sequence comes from Arachis ipaensis, assembly GCF_059453495.1. NCBI lineage: Eukaryota > Viridiplantae > Streptophyta > Magnoliopsida > Fabales > Fabaceae > Arachis > Arachis ipaensis. The sequence continues at coordinate 85,361,623 of NC_142444.1, forward strand.
TCCTATAGATGCCAATCATTCTGAACTTCAAGGGATAAAGTGAGATGCCAAAACTGTTCAGAGGCAAAAAGCTACTAGTCCCGCTCATCTGATTGGAGCTAAGTTTCATTGAAATTTGGAATTTATAAGTATATTCTCTTCTTTTTATCTTATTTGATTTTCAGTTGCTTGGGGACAAGCAACAATTTAAGTTTGGTGTTGTGATGAGCGGATAATTTATACGCTTTTTGCGATTGTTTTTACATAGTTTTTAGTACGATTTAGTTAGTTTTTAGTATATTTTTATTAGTTTTTAAATAAAAATCATAATTCTAGACTTTACTATGAGTTTGTGTGTTCTTCTATGATTTCAGGTAATTTCTGGCTGAAATTGAGGGACTTGAGCAAAAATTAGATTCAGAGGCTGAAGAAGGACTGCAGATGCTGTTGGATTCTGACCTCCCTGCACTCAAAGTAGATTTTCTAGAGCTACAAGAGTCCAAATGGCGCGCTCTCAATTGCATTGAAAAGTAGACATCTAGGACTTTCCAGCAATATATAATAGTCCATACTTTGCTCGAGTTTAGATGACACAAACTGGCATTCAACGCCAGCTTTCTGTATCATTTACTTATTTCTGTAACCTTAGTAACTTGTTTAGTATAAATAGAACTTTTTACTATTGTGTTAGAAATCTTTGGATCAGTTCAATCTTTTGACCATCTTTAGATCATTGTATGCGTTTAGGAGGCTGGCCTCATGGCCATGCCTGAACCTTCATCACTTATGTATTTTCAACGGTAGAGTTTTTACACACCATAGATTAAGGTGTGGAGCTCTGCTGTTCCTCATGAATTAATGCAAAGTACTATTGTTTTTATATTCAACTCAAGCCTATTTCTTCTCTAAGATATTCATTCGCACAAAAGAACATGATGAATGTGATGATTATGTGACGCTCATCACCATTCTCACTTATGAACGCGTGCCTGACAAACACTTCCGTTCTACATGAAAGCAAGCTTGAATGCATATCTCTTAGCCTCCTGATCTACGATCATAGTCTCCGTGGTATAGGCTAGAATTATTGGCGGCCATTTTTGAGATCCGGAAAGTCTAAACCTTGTCTGTGGTATTCCGAGTAGGATCTGGAAAGGGATGGCTGTGATGAGCTTCAAACTCGCGAGTGCTGGGCGTAGTGACAGACGTAAAAGGATTACTGAATCCTATTCCAGCAGGATCGAGAACTGACAGATAATTAGCTGTGCAGTGACAGCGCATTTTGGACCATTTTCACTGAGAGAACGGGATTTAGCCATTGACAACAGTGATGGCCAACATACAGCTTGCCATGGAAAGGAGTATGAAGGATTGGATGAAGACAGTAGGAAAGCAGAGGTTCAGAAGGAACAAAAAAATCTCCATATGCTTATCTGAAATTCTCACCAAAGAATTACATAAGTATTTCTATCCTATTTTATATTTTAATTATATTTTAATTATCAAAACTCTATAACCATTTGAATCCGCCTGACTGAGATTTACAAGGTGACCATAGCTTGCTTCAAACCGACAATCTCCGTGGGATCAACCCTTACTCATGTAAGGTTTATTACTTGGACGACCCAGTGCACTTGTTGGTTAGTTGTGCGAAGTTGTGACAAAGAACTAAGATTATGAATGTGCGTATTAAGTTTTTAGCGCCGTTACCAAGGAATGAACAATCACGAATTCGTGCACCAGAGTTCTAAATTGTGCGCGGTTTAGGACACACACTAGCATAAAAAGTGATGTCACAAAAGAAGCATGCATTTCACTTATCCTAGTGTGCTTGAGATGCTTTAAGTAAACTTGTAAGGTAAAACAAGCATTAAAGAAGCATAAAAGCATTCAAGCTAAAAGTGTATGGATGCATATGATCATGAAACACAATGTATTAAGATAAATGCTCAACATCCACCAAGAAATTGCCTAATCGAGGAAAAAGAATTGAAATTACATGGTGGCCAAATCATGCAATTCAAGAGGAGTTACAAGCTCAACGGTGATTCTCATCACTTGGTATTTTCAAAAGGTAAGCATGAAGAACTCAAAAGCAAGTATCAAAATATAACCTCAATCAAGGAATCCAACAATGAATATCCAAAAACAATTATGCTAAGATAGCATTCAATTAGTAATAAGCAGCAATATATGGTAATAAAAATTAATAATCCAACACTTATAAGGAAAAAGAGAAAATAAAATGAAAACTAAGCTAAGTAACTAACTAATCAACTAACTAACAAACTAATTAACCAACTAAAATAAATGGTTATTAATGGTGTTTAGAAGTGTTGGATGAGGGGTAGGAGAGGGGAAGAAGAAAGGGGAAGGAAAGAAATGGAAAGAGGAGAAGAAAAGAAGTGGAGTGAAGGAGGGGCATCCACGCGTAAGCGCACCATGCGCGTGCGCGTGGATGGGCAAATGGAGAGGGGGTGTGGAAGCGCCAAGTGCACGTCCGCGTGGGTGGTCGGCCATGCCAGGAGCTTAATGTTGGCCCAGAGTTGGCGCAAATCTCAGGCTTGAAGTATGGTGCTGCATCTGTGAAGGGGCGCGTACGCGCACAGCGTGCGTACGCGTCCCTGCCCCCTCTATTTTTTTTTTAGTGTGACGTGTACGCACCATGTACGCGTATGCGTGAGGTCGTTTGTGCCTCAGGCACAATGCATGCGCAGCTCTCGTATAACTCTCAGGTTAATGTATGGAAGAATAAAAATTTGGTATCCACGCGTACGCGTGCATGGCGCGTGCGCATGGATGGGCAAAAATTCTTGATGCATGCGTACGCGTGAAGTGTGTGTGCGCGTGGATGGTGCTCTGTTTTTCAAAATTTTTTCTATGTTTTTGCACCAATCCAAGCATTCCAAACCTCCAAACAGCTACCAAAACACCCTAGAACCTTATTTAACATACCAAACTACCAATTAAACTCAACTAACTAATCAAAACATGAATTTAACTAATTCTATCAATATGTACAAAAGAGAAAAAGGAAAGATTTTACCATGGTGGGGTGTCTCCCACCTAGCACTTTTGTTTATTGTCCTTAAGTTGAACTTATGGGGAGCTCCTCTCAAGGTGGCTTATGCTTGAATTCATCTTGGAACTCCCACCAATGCTTGGTTCTCCATTGTGCCCCAAGATTTCTCATGGATTGAGCCAAGTCTTGATGGAGTTCTTCACAAGCTTGGGGCTCCCAAGGTTGATTCTCCTTGTGCAATCCGGGATCCCACACTTTATTTTCACACCCGTCTTGAAGTTAATCATTATTAATCCATCCAGGTGGCATGACTTTAGAATTCTCATGTAAGTGACCAAACATTCTCCTAGACCCAAGAAATCTAGTACTATACCAACCCTTGCTATTACGCTTTGAACATGTCACCATTACCATCTCCCTCTTGCTCTTAAGCAAACATATATTTCTAAGTTGACCATCCGTCTTAAGCAAACATATTCAAGGGGAATAATAAAGCTTAAGTATAAGGAATTTACCCTCTTGAATGGAAGAATGGATGGTGATGGCTTGGGGAGAGGTGTCTCCAATATCCTTGCAAGCTCTACTCCCTTATATTCTTCCTTGACTACCTCCACCTCTTCACGAACTACTTCAACTTCAATCCTTTGCTCATCAATTTCATCTAACTCTTCTCCATTACTCAAATCATAAATGGGAGGTTGAGAAAAATCTACCTCCACATTGCTTTTCATCTCATTGGGAGAAGGTTCTTCAAATTCAAAGGATTCACCACTAAGAAGATTGGATGCATGATCTTTCTCTCCAAGGGAACTAAATTTTTGCTCCATTCCTCCTAAGTCTTCATTCAACAATTGTCTTGGAGGTTATGCACTCTCCTCCTCAACATCAAATTCAATTGTCTTGGAGAGGTTTTCTATGATTTTAGCTTCCCATGGAGGTTCTGTATTTCCTAGGTTTTCAACTACTTATTCTTCTTCTTCTTCAATGATCATAGGCTCCTCCAATTGCTCTAATACAAAATAACATCCCTCATGTTCCAAAGGAGTTTCCAATCTCTCCGTCATGCTATGCTTTTCAATTAATCCTCCACATGTGACCGTGGGAGTGCTTTGAGTACTCAAGCGTTGGGAGGCTAAAATACTTACTACCTTGGTCAAGATAGCCACAAATTCTAGTGTCTCCTTTTGCATTTCTTCTTGCCTTTGTGAGTGTAGTAGATGGTTATGTTGAGGATATAACTCATAGGCATATGGTGGTGGTTTTTGAAAGTCACAAGGAATGGCTCTTGTTCATAGTCTATTGGTGGAGGTTGTTGCCATGAAGATTGATCATAATGCGTATGGCTCCTCCCGCCTTTGATTGTCCCATTCTTGATACACATCCTCATTATAGTCCTCATTTCCTACAACATGTTGATAACCAAACTCATAGCCAAGGTGAGAATTCATGATAGCAAGAGAAATTGAAAACAAAATCAAATAAGAAGCAGGAAAATTAAATCCTAAAACTAGCAAGAACTAACAAAGAAGCAAAAGGAAAAACCTATTCACAATATTCACATATATACAATAACTGATATGGTCACCATTAATACAAATCATAATCGACCATCATCATAACTCGTCTTTGCCGTTATTGTTCGGCCCTTATGAATTATAACTCGGCAAAATTAATGACATTATAACTGACGTCTCAAACGGTATGAATAAAATCGGTTACAAAACCAATTATCAAGAACGGTCAAATAATTATCTAGAATATAACGGACGATTAAATATCTATAAAAGAAGGTAAAGTATCTTTTCTCATTCACTCTGAATTAACACCAGAACTGACTTAAGAATTGGAGTGCCTTTGCAGGTACACTCCACCCCTTTTGTATTACTCACACCTTCACATCTACAACGAGAAAGGAAAATTCGGACTCTGAGGAGTGGACGTCCAATCTTGCAGCATATAGCTCGGCTGACCTTGAGGAATTGAAGCCGACCTATTTCCCAGGCAAGATCAATTGGCGCCCACCGTGCGGCCGAGGAAATCATATTTTTCTTTTGGTCTCATCATTTTCATCTACATCCATGGCTGATGTACCGCCTCCATCACTGTCCGAACTCATGCGAATGGTAGCTGAGCTACAACAAGCTAATCAGCGGATGGCTGACGAGAACCAAATAATGGCTACTCAAATTGCCGAACTAAATCATGCTCGGATTGAACACAATGATGCTCATTGCCAACAGGCGGAGGACGAGGAACATCAATCCCAACCGACCCATGTTTCAGAAACCGCTCAACATGAAGAGCAGCAGCACGAAGACAAGAAAGAAGAATCCGAGGACCTTGTAGGCCCTTTCACAGAAGAAGTAATGAATTTCGAACTGCCGAAGAGGTTCACTCTGCCGTTGACCCTCACGCCCTACGATGGACTCGGAGACCCAAGGAAGTTCATAAAGAAATTCCGATCAATAATGATCGTCAATGGTGCATCAGATACAGTTTTATGTCGTTGTTTTCCGAATTATTTAGACGGTCCTGCACTTGATTGGTTGTGTGCTTTGCCTGCAGGTTCCATTTCGCGCTTTTAGCAGCTGGCGAAGTTATTCGAAGAACATTTCGCCGGATCTGCAATATACTTGCACGATTCCGATTACCTGAACACCATCAAGCAAGGAACAAACGAAAGCCTAAAGGACTATATGACTCGCTTTACCAAGGTCGCAATCAACATACCAGATCTCCATCCCGAGGTCCATCTACACGCAATTAAAAGCGGCCTCCGACCTGGGAAATTCCAGGAAACAATCGCAGTAGCAAAACCGAAGACTCTAGCAGAATTTCGAGAGAAAGCAAAAGGACAAATTGATATCGAGGAGCTCAGACAAGCTCGGAAATCTGACAAGTCACACTTCCGCGAAGAAGATAAGAGTTCAACCATTAAGAAAAGTTTTAAACTAACACCCAGATTTGATTCTTATACGCAGTTCAACACCAAGAGAGAGGACATAATCAAGGAGATCTTGAACTCCAAACTAATTAAGCCACCAAGAAAGGCCGGCACATACTAGGATGCAAAGCATGTGGACAAATCAAAGTACTGCGCTTTCCACCAAAAACACGGCCACAACACTGATGATTGTGTGGTCGCCAAAGATCTCTTAGAACGACTAGCAAGACAAGGACACCTAGACAAATACATTAGTGGTCACATCCAAAAGCGCAGCCACAGTTCCACAACAAACGACCTCTCTGAACAAAACCGAGGAAAAGAGAAGGTAGCTTCAAGCCAATATGAAAGGCCACGAGGTATAATCAATTGTATTTCAGGAGGATACGCAAGTGGGGGATACTCAAACTCGGCAAGAAAAAGGTCGTTCCGAGCAATATGCTCGGTAGAAGGACCAAAGCAAGATGTAGCAATCAATAACCAACCAGAGGTCACTTTCACACAGGCCGACCTTAACTCCAGCATACAAAATCTGGATGACCCTGTGGTAATCACACTCCAACTAGGAGACCTATTAGTGAAAAAAGTCCTCTTGGATCCTCGGAGCAGTGCCGACGTTCTGTTTTACTCCACATTTCAAAAGATGAAGCTCAGCGACAACGTGCTACAGACTACAGGAGGCGACTTGGTCGGCTTCTCAGGAGAACGAGTTCCAATACTCGGATCAGTGTGGTTATAGACCACACTGGGTGAGCAACCCTTTTCAAAAACTAATGATATTCAATATTTAGTAGTGGATTGTTTCAGCCCATATAACCTTATTCTTGGCCGACCTTTTTTGAATAAATTCGGCGCCATTGTATCTACAGTTTATCTCTGTGTAAAGTTTCCAGTGCAGGGCGATCAGGTCGCAACAATCCATGGAGACCATAAGGAGGCGCGACAGTGTTACAACATCAGTTTAAAATTCCAAAACCGTTCAACACAACAAGTCAACAATGTCGACCTCAACCAGAAGGAAGGCATACTGGCCGACCTCGACCCAAGAGCTGATTTCCTCGAGCGCCCGAAACCATCCGACGACTTACAAAAAGTATATTTCAACAATGACCCTAACAAATTTACATATGTAGGTACATCAATCAACACGGCTGAGTTACAGGCCATAACATCCTTCCTACAAGAAAACGCCGAGCTTTTTGCCTGGAAACCTGCTGACATGCCCGGCATTGACCCACAAGTCATCAGTCATAAACTAGCAATAAACTCCTCAGCCCGACCAATCCAACAGAGGAAACGAAAACTCGGCGAAGAAAAAAGGAAAGCATCACTGGAGGAAACACAAAAGCTCATCAACGCCGAATTTATCAAAGAGATCAGATTCACTACCTGGCTAGCCAATGTGGTAATGGTAAGGAAACAAAACGGTAAGTGGCGCATGTGCGTCGATTTCACTGATTTAAACAAAGCATGTCCAAAGGATTCCTACCCTCTACCGTCCATAGACTCTTTAGTAGACAACGCATCGGGCTACGCTACTTTAAATTTTATGGACGCGTATTCAGGGTATAATCAAATACTCATGCACCCCTCCGACCAAGATAAAATGGCTTTCATCACTGATTTCGGCAATTATTGTTATAAAGTTATGCCATTTGGATTAAAGAACGCAGGTGCAACTTACCAACGTCTTATGGATAAAGTGTTCGCCAAACAAATCGGCAGGAATATCGAAGTTTATGTCGACGACATGGTCGCCAAGACAAAAACCGGAGATAACCACATCACAGACCTAACAGAAATATTCGGCCAAATCCGTAGATACAACATGCGCCTCAACCCCGAGAAATGTGCCTTCGCCGTCCAAGGGGGTAAGAGGCAAACCCAGACAAATGCCGAGCAGTGCTAGACATGGCCAGCCCCAAAACAGTAAAAGAAGTTCAGCGCCTCACAGGACGCCTTGCCGCACTTTCCAGATTTATTCCCTGTTTAGCTTCAACTTCTGTTCCTTTTTTCCAAACAATAAAAAAGAAAAGTAAATTCAAGTGGAACGACGATTGTGAGAGGGCCTTTTCAAAATTAAAAACAACACTCTCACAACCGCCGATTCTACAAAAACCCATACAAGGGGAGGATTTATTTCTATATTTATCGGTAACTGATTGGGCAATAAGCTCAGCCCTTGTTACAGAAAGAAGCAAAGTTCAGCATCCAGTGTACTTTGTTAGCAAAACTCTACAGCATGCCGAACTTAATTATCCAAGAATTGAAAAGCTCGCGTTGGCACTTATATTCTCGGCGCGACGTCTCCGACCTTATTTCCAGAGCCACGTTATCCATGTCAGAACAGATCAGCCACTAAGACAAGTGCTATACAAACCAGAAGTTGCAGGACGACTAATTAAATGGGCAGTCGAACTGTCTGAATTCGACATCAGATACCAATCCAGAGGACCAATCAAGTCACAATTCCTGGCAGATTTCATTGCCGAACTTACCATACCATCTGAAGAAGATCATGCAAAACAATGGATTTTATTTGTCGACGGCTCCTCAAATCAAGAAGGCTGTGGTGCAGGAATTCGTCTTGAAGCCGACGACGGATTCATATTGGAACACTCAATACACTTAGCCTTCAAAGCAAGCAACAACCAATCCGAGTATGAAGTACTACTCGCCGGACTCAGACATTGCTCAGATCTTCAAATATCGACGATCAAGGTATATTGTGACTCTTTGTTAGTCGTACAGCAGGTAAATGACCTCTTCCAGGTAAAAGATCCTCTACTCTCTAAGTACCTGCTACTAGTAAAGAAACTTTCAAAGAAATTTATCAAATTTGAAATAGAACATATTCCCCGAGAACAAAACCAGAGAGCAAATCTCTTATCTAAGCTCGGCAGTACTCAGTCTACGCTAACCACACTACACCAGTTCACAATAACATCACCCACTGTTACTCTGATAAATGTATTAAGTGTTTCACAGGAAACAGATTGGAGGACGGACTTTATACACTATCTAGAAACAGGTGTTGTACCAGAAGGGGTCGAAAACAGTAAAAAATTTCGGCGGCGAGCATCCTTCTTCACAATCCTAAATGGAGAATTGTATCGACGAGGTTATACCCGGCCACTACTCAAATGTCTCAACAAGTCCGAAGCAGAAATAGCTTTAGCCGAGGCACACGAGGGAATCTGCGGGACACACACAAGAGCTCGGAGCCTAGCATCAAAGGTCCTCCGGGCTGGGTTTTTCTGGCCGACTTTAACACACGACAGCAAACAGAAAATCAGGACATGCAACAATTGCCAAAGACATGCACCCCTGATACACATACCTGCCGAACAGTTACATCACGCAGACATCAGTTGGCCATTCAACCAATGGGGTCTAGATATACTCGGGCCGTTCCCTACGGCACCGGGCCAGGTAAAATATCTTATTGTCGAAATTGATTATTTCTCCAAATGGGTGGAGGCCCAACCTTTAGCAAAAATAACATCACAACAAACAATCACATTTGTTTGGAAGAACATTATTTGCCGTTTCGGCATACCTCAGCATATTACAACTGACAATGGTCGCCAGTTTGCCGATAAAAAATTTCAAGCTTTTTTGCAGAATCTAAAAATAAAACAACACTTCGCCTCTGTGGAACATCCCCAAACGAACGGCCAAGCTGAAGCCGCAAACAAAGTCATCTTACATGCACTAAAGAAGAAACTAGACGAGGCCAAAGGACTCTGGGCCAAATTAATACCTGAAGTACTTTGGGGATACAACACCACCCCACAAACATCAACAAAGGAGACACCATTCAGATTGGTATATGGCTCAGAGGCCATGATACCCCTGGAGATCTCCCAGAACTCTATCCGAACTTACATCAACAATCAGGACGAGGCTCGGAAATCCGAGCTCGACGTGATCGAAGAAATAAGAGACATAGCCACATTGAGGCAACGCGCAGCGTAGCAAGCCATAGCTCGACAATACAACAAAGCGGTGAGAAACAGAAACTTCGTCACAGGAGATCTAGTTCTCCGCAAAACCGAAACTGCTCGGAAACCACCAACACATGGAAAGCTCGCAGCCAATTGGGATGGTCCATACCGAGTATCCCAAGCACTCGGCCAAGGAGCATACAAATTAGAAACACTAGATGGTAACCTCTTACCTAGTACATGGAATGTATCTTCCTTAAAGAAATTTTATAGTTAAAAAGACAGGGACAGGCTTGTACTCTTTTTCCTACTGCCAAGATTTTATCCCAAAGGGTTTTGCTTGGAGAGGTTTTAATGAGGCTAGCCTACCTGCACCTTTGTATGAAACAATTCCGAATATACAAGGGATGAACAAATGTCCTATCCTTTCTATCAAATCGATCTTATCAAACTATCAATCCAGCCCGGACAAATGCCAATTCTCGTCCAAGCTCCAAAGGCAATTATCAAATAATTCTAAAACGCCAATAAACTCGGAAATATATCCGAACAATGCAAACAGCTTTTTACAAAAAGCACCAAATTTTCAAACAAGTCAATTTTAAAAGGCTCAAAAACAAGAGCCATACTATTATCCGCTTACAAAAAACAGTCAGATTACAATAACAAAAAACAAATTCACAAAGGTCTTTTCATAACAACCTAAACATTATCGGCCTCATCTTCCGTATCCCCATCATCCTCAATCAACTGACCATCTCGAACTATCTTCCCAGGGTCCATGCCAGAAAGATCGGCATCCGGAACCAAAAACTTCACCTGCAACCTTGCCCTTTCAAAACCTTCAACAAACGAGTCCAAAATCTCATCCACCTTTTTCTTCTCCATATCCTTAAGCTGAGCAGTCACCTCAATCAACTGACTTTGCACGTTCACCATATCGCTTTCCTTCTTCTTCAAATCCTCAACATCCTTAGCATAACTTTCCTTAGTCTCCCTCAGCAACTTCTCGGTCTCAGTCAAACGAGCTTGAAGCTCAGCAGCAAGATTCTTACACTTAATCAACTCTTCCTTCAAAACAGATACCTCACCTTTCTCAGCAGCCACTCCCTTATGTTTCAATTCCTGACTTCGACCCAGACTTGCAAGGCACAACCCAACAACCTGGAGGGCAAAACAAACTCATAAGAAAACAAAAGGAAAAATAAGGAAAACATCAATAACTTGTTACCTGCATATATTGCCCAACAGCCACATCCCCGACCTCCTTGGCAAGAGTTACATTGGCGGATGATTGGCAATACTCATCCACAACAGCCATGTAAGGATATTCCTTTCCCCACACCGAAAACGCCTCACTTTCCTCAGAAATCTCGTGCAGCCTTTTTTGATTCCCCATAAAAGCCTGTAACTCTTCAAGAGGAACCCCAAACTCTTTCTCATCAGAATCATCTGATAATTCCACAAGCTCGGACTTCTTCCTTTTCTTCGCGATAACTTTCCTCCGCCCTTGACGAGGCTGCGAAACCTCGCCAGTACCAACAACCTTCTCAGCATTAGATGACGACACCTCCTTCTCCAAATTTTTATTCTTAAACCGCGTCCTTAGCGATGCAGCAGAAACGCCAGGATACTTCCCACCTGAAGAAAACATATCGTGTTAGAGTTTTTCAGCAAGAAACACAAACATTAACATAAACCCTAGAAACTCACCTAGATACTCTACAACAGTACCCTTATCCTCTTCCCACTTCAGCAACTCATACATCGATATCAAATTTTTTCGATCAACATTCTCCACCAAAAATTCTATCAGACACTCATTCCTCGGCGATATAACCTCCGGACCGAGTATATTTTGCGGCTCCGAGCACCAAAAGAGGGGAAATTTCTCAGCAAGGTTTTCATCAATAAAAAACGGAAAATCCTCTTCTGAACTCTTAACTTTAAAACACATCTCCTTGAAGTCTTTAAAAGAAGATTTGCACAGTCTAAAAATCCCAAATCCCGGAGTGCTATTGAAATTTACCCAACCTCCTTTCCAAACACCTTTAGCTTGAAATAAGGAAAAGAACAAATCCACAGACGGCACTTCCTCCAGAAACTCCATCAAAACCTCAAAAGATCGAAGGAAAGCCCATCCATTTGGATGAAGCTGTGAGGGAGCACAGTTGAGCTGCTTAAGAACTTGACACTCAAACTCCGTAAATGGAAGCCTAACCCGCAACTCTTCAAGCACACAGCTATGCATGTAAAAGAACCCAAAGCCCCACTCTTGGTGATAAACCCTATCATCCACACTACATGGTAACAACTCCACCTTGACTCCGGAACCTACCCTCACTATTTTATTCACATCCACCTCCCTCACCGCCGCTTCATCAGAAAAAAGTGAAACCCGTGATTTAACATCTTCCCCTACCTAATCATACGACCAATCCACCCTATCCTTCTTCTCTTTCCCAAACCCCATTAGATCGAAAAGCAGTAGAAGAAGAAAGGAAAAAACGAAAAACACAGGAGAAAGCAAAGAAATGGATCAGAAACAGAAAAAGAGACTCATACCTCTCTTACTCATTCTTCAAAAGAAAGCAAGCATATAACCAACAGCCAACAAAACACCCAGGAAAATCTGAAGAGATTCGAAGAATTAAAGGAACAAAACGTTCCAAATAATCACCCACCCCCACTCCCAAAGCCACATCAAACAGTGAACCAAACATTGGGAAACCGCAAAAATTAAATGCAACCATTATTCCTTCTCTTTCATCAGGAAATAACGGACACGACTCCCCACGTACCCACATTTCAAACCACTGAACCATCTTTTAATGAAGTAAGTTGATCTGGGGGCTCATCCACTAACCTACACAAGCCGAGTTATAACTCATCAAAAAGTAAAGCTCAACCTGCTTCATTAAAATCCTCCTCAGGCTAAGCTTGGGGGCTGTGATATGGTCACCATTAATACAAATCATAACCGACCATCATCATAACTCGTCTTTGCCGTTATTGTTCGGCCCTTATGAATTATAACTCGACAAAATTAATGACATTATAACTGACGTCTCAAACGGTATGAATAAAATCGGTTACAAAACCAATTATCAAGAACGGTCAAATAATTATCTAGAATATAACGGACGATTAAATATCTATAAAAGAAGGTAAAGTATCTTTTCTCATTCACTCTGAATTAACACCAGAACTGACTTAAGCATTGGAGTGCCTTTGCAGGTACACTCCACCCCTTTTGTATTACTCACACCTTCACATCTACAACGAGAAAGGAAAATTCGGACTCTGAGGAGTGGACGTCCAATCTTGCAGCATATAGCTCGGCTGACCTTGAGGAATTGAAGCCGACCTATTTCCCAGGCAAGATCAATAACCAATAACATAACACCATTCCAATTTTCCGGCAACGGCGCCATTTTGATGATTGGGATTTTTGACGGTTTAGAATTCACAAATGAATTCTTGTTGCAAGTATAGTTTCTAAACCAAACAATAATCCTTTCATGCAAAAGATTGTTTGTCACTAAAACAAACCCCTAAAAATAATAACCGAAGTATTGGAACCTCTGGTCGTTCTCCCTAGGAATTGCAATAAAGTGTCTTGTTATTGGTTATAAGATATGTTTTGGGGTTTTTGGGATAAGAGACATGAAATGTAAATGGCAAGGAAGTAAACTAATAGCTAAAAAGGTCTTGGCAAGGTTTGGTGGTTAAGGATCTCTATCCCTATCACTAACCACAACATGAGAATTGGCAAGGATCAATCCCATTAAGTCATCCTCTAACTAGGTAAAGGAAAGTCAACTGAGCTATATCAATCCAAGTCCATAAGTCCTAGCTCTCCACCAATTCAATTAGTGAGACCTAGAGTTAATGGCTCCCAATCATCAATCACTTGGACATTAGTAACTGAAGAGTTCCTAAGTTACCTTCCCAAGCCAAGAGCATAAAATTCTATTCTAACATCCTTCTAAGCATTTCATCAAACACTTGGAAGGTATAAAAAGAAAGCATAATAAAATTGCAAGAAAAGTAAATCTACACTACTCAATTTCAAGGGAATTAACAACAACAATTCAATTGAACAACAAAAGAACATGAATCATAAATTGCATTAAAGAGAAAATAAAGGAAACAAAAGTGCATCAACATAAAAGTAGAGAATTACAAGAACTAAATGCTAAACTAGAGAGAGAAAAGGTAGAGGAAGAAGAATTGATAAAGGAAAAGTAAATCTAAGCATGAAATTAACCTAGATCTAAGAAATTCTAATCTAGATCTAACCTAATCCTAATCATAGAGAGAAGTGAGAGCTTCTCTCTCTAAAACTAACTTTTCCTCCAAAAATAATCTAAACTAAACTAATAATGACTAAGTGTGTCATCCCTCTTCAATCCTTGGGTTAAATAGCTTCAGAAATGAGTTGGATTGGGCCCAAAATGCACCAGAAATCGCTGGCCACGAGTTGCACTTAAGTGGGTCACGTGCAACATCGGTGCGTATGTGTACAGTGCACGTGCGCGTCTCCAAACACGATGCAACTATGATAAATTTTATATCATTTTGTAGCCCCGGATGTTATCTTTCCAATGCAATTGGAACCGCCTCATTTGGACCTCTGTAGCTCAAGTTATGGTCGATTAAGTGCGAAGAGGTCAGGCTTGACAGCTTTGTGATTCCTTCATTTCTTCATGAGTTCTCCATTTCTACCTGCTTTTCCCTTCATTCCCTTGATCCAATCTTTACCTCCTAAACCTGAAATCACTTAGCAAACACATCAAGGCATCTAATGGAATCAAGGTGAATTAAATTTAGCTATTTTAAGTCCTAAAAAGCATGTTTTCACTCTTAAGCACAATTAAAGGAGAATTTACAAAACCATGCTATTTCATTGGATACACGAGAGAAAAGTTGACAAAACCCTCTAAATTCAACACAAGATAAACCCTAAAAATGGGGTTTATCACAATCCTCATGGGATTCAACCCTCACTCACCTGAGGTATTACTTGGACGACCTAGTGCACTTGCTGGTTCAGTTGTGCGAGTCGCAAATTCGTGCACCAAGTTTTTGACGCCGTTGCCGGGGATCGTTTGTGATTGACAAACTAATGGTTGTCTTGCTCCTTAGATCAGGTACTTTTTAGTATTCTTCTTTTGTTTGTTTCTTATTTTCGTTTTAAAAATCTTTCAAAAAAATTTTTTTTTCCGTTTTTAGTCATCATTGTTCTTCTTTTGTTGAGTCTTATGTCAAATTTTAAGTTTAGCGGCACTTTGGTTTTCATTTCTTTTCTTGAGTCTTTAAAAAATTGTTCTTATTTTCTTTCATTAGTATTCATACTGTTCCTACTATTTTTCTTGTTTGATTTCAAAATTTTCAAGTTTGGTGTCCTTTGGTATTTTTCTTTCAAGGATTTTGAAAATTTAGTGTCTTTGATTTAAAAATTTTCAAGTTTGGTGTTTTTTTAGTGTTTTTTCTTTTTAAATTTTCGAAACTTGTGTCATTTAAATTCAAAATTTTTAAGTTTATGATGCCAGGGCATCTTGACCAGTTTCACTGACCTTTTCTTTACTGTTTTTAGGGTAGTTTCATGCATTTCTTTAGGAAATAAGCTAGTTTTAGGTAGATATTCACCTACACCTCGATTCAAGCATACATTGTGCATTTTACATTATTTCATGAGGATTTTGCATGAATTTAGTGACAAATTGTATGCTGCATTACCCATGACTTGGACTAGAACTTTGATGCACTCTGTTGCTTGATTTCAGGACCAAAGGAAGCAAGGAAAGGGAGGTAACTTGCAAGGTTAATGAGAAAAGTGATTGCCAATAACACTCTCAAAGCCATCATTGCCCACGTTAAGAGTCACGTTAACTAAGTTAACGTGCACTCTAACGTGGAGAAGGGAAGTTGAGCCAACGTTAGTGACACTTAACATTGTCACTAACGTTGGCAAACACTCATGAGTGGCCACGTTAGAGCCCACGTTAACCTAGTTAACGTGGCCTCTAACGTTAAAGGGGGAAGAGAAGCCAACGTTAGTGACATTCAACATTGTCATTAACGTTGGCCTAAGGATGCAACACACCACGTTAACTCCCACGTTAACTTGGTTAACGTGGGAGCTAACGTGAGAAGTGAGAGCTTTCGACAATGTTAGTGACACTCAACATTGTCACTAACGTTGGAAGCAACCACACAACCCCCCAAGGAGCAACGTTAACTTAGTTAACGTGGAAGCTAACGATGAGGAATGAATGATGAGCCAACGTTAGTGACACTCAACATTGTCACTAACGTTGGGATGGCTAAGAATGGCCACGTTAGAAGCCACGTTAACCTAGTTAACGTGGACTCTAACGTGAGATCTAGGGGCACATTGGAACGTTAGTGACAATGTTGAGTGTCACTAACATTCTCGAAGTTTGGCAAGGCCACGTTAGAAGCCACGTTAACCTAGTTAACGTGGGCTTTAACGTGAAGCAAATAGGGGCACACTGGAACGTTAGTGACAATGTTGAGTGTCACTAACGTTCTTAAAGTTTGGCAAGGCCACGTTAGAAGCCACGTTAACCTAGTTAACGTGGGCTCTAACGTGAGGCAAAGGGGTACATTGGAACGTTAGTGAAAATGTTAAGTGTCACTAACGTTCTCGAACTTATACTTTCACTAAATGTTAACACCCCTAACGCCCTGAGCTAAAGTCTCTGCCCACTTAGCACTTTCTCTCTGCAAGTAAAGCCAAGCCCAATTGAAGAAAAGATCTACTTCAAACTCAAGATCCAAAGGCCCAAGACTTGAAGAGCAAACTAGAAGCTGAGAAGAGTAGTATATATAGGAGTAGCTTTGAATTGTTAAAATGAGAGTTCAAAAAGTTGGAAGAGGAGAATTACTCTCTGTATTTTACTTTCTCTGCAATTTCTAGTTCTATGATGTATTCTCCATCTTTATTTTCATTTTCAAGAGCTATGAACAACTAAACCCCTTTCGTTGGGTTAGGGAGCTCTGTTGTAATTTGATGGATCAATACTAATTTTCATTATTCTTCTTCTATCTTTTCTCTTGATTTTACTTGAAAGCTTTCGATCTTCATCCTATTGAGTAGTTATCTTGGAAGAGAAGCTATTCAAACTTGGATCTCTTTTGAACCTTGAAAGAGGAATGAAGAGATCAAGCTAGAAATGTTTTCTCATGCTGGACCAAATTGGGTTTGGATGGGTATGTGACTATAACCCTCTCAATACTTGATTTGGGAAATGCATGTGGTATAATCAGTGACCATACTTCATCTGTTCTCATGAGCAATTGACCAAGGAATTGGCTATTGATCAAGATTTGAGAGATTGAATTGCAAGAAATTGTAATGTAATCACTTAAGATTGCCAAGGAGATCAATGACTGCATTGATTGAGGAAGAGATGAAAATGAACTTGATCCGGAGAATTGCAACATCTCCTAAGCCCAATGAACTCCCCATCTCTGATCTTACCCATTCTCTTTAATTTCTTCCATTTACTTTTATGAGCAAATCCCCCATTCCCATTTACAATTCTGCAATTTATTTTCAGTCATTTACTTCCAGTCCTTTAATTCTAGCATTTACTTTTCTGTTATTTACATTCCCGCCATTTTATTTTCTGCAACTCTCAACCCAAATTCTGGATTCGCTCAACTAGAACATTCTTCTAATTAAAGTTGCTTGATCAATCAATCCCTGTGGGATTCGACCTCACTCTATTGTGAGTTTTTACTTGACGACAAATTCGGTACACTTGCCGAAAGGAGATTTGTTGAGAGACAAGTTTTCCGTGCATCAATTTTATGGCGCCGTTGCCGGGGATTGATTGTGCATCAACAATGATCAAATTGGAAGATCACTAGATTGAGCATTTTTATTTTTGTGAATTTCATTTTCTGTTTGAGTGATTTACTTTTTGTTTTCGTTAAACTTCTTCCCTTCCCCCTCTACTCTTTTGTTTTACTTTGTTATTTTCAATTCTGTTTGCTAACCCACTAACTGTTTGATATATTGCATCACCCACAACTAACAGTAATTCTGACACAAATACTTTCTGCACCTATCTTTTCTTGCTTGCACTTGATGGTTGTATGACAGGGAGAAGAAGCGGGGCTTCAACTTCCTTCGATTCTGAACCTGAGAGGACCTTCCTTACATTAAGGAGGGAGGCAAGAGGAAAGAAAGTGGTTGGTGCTGAGGAAGAAGAGGAATTCTTTGAAACAAACATGGAAGACAACATGAAAAACCATCATGAAGAAGAGGATCACAACCATGGGGGAGGAGGTAGAGCAAATCAAGCTGGGGAGGATAGAAGAGTTTTGGGCTCTTACATCAATCCAAACCCAGGCAATTATGGAAGTAGCATCCAAAAGCCAACAATCTATGCCAACAACTTTGAACTTAAACCACAGCTCATCACCCATGTTCAGAACAACTGCTCGTTTGGAGGAGGTGTTCAAGAAGACACCAATCAACATTTGACCACATTCCTGAGAATATGTGACACAGTGAAGTCTAATGGTGTTCACCCTGACGCCTATAGACTGCTACTATTTCCATTCTCACTTAGGGACAAAGCAGCCAAGTGGTTGGAATCCTTCCTAAGGGAAAGCTTGACAACTTGGGAAGACGTGGTGAACAAATTTTTAGCAAGATTTTACCCTCCTCAACGAATCAATAGGCTGAGAGCTGAGGTCCAAACTTTCAGGCAACAAGATGGTGAGACTCTATATGAAGCATGGGAGAGGTTCAAGGACTTAACAAGGAGGTGTCCACTTGACATGTTCAACGAATAGGTGCAGCTGCACATTTTCTATGAAGGACTCTCTTATGAGTCAAAGAAGGCCGTAGACCATTCATCCGGAGGATCTTTGAACAAGAAGAAGACTATTGAGGAAGCCATAGATGTTATTGAAACAGTAGCAGAGAACGACTACTTCTATGCTTCCGAAAGAGGGAACACAAGAGGAGTAATGGAGCAAAACAATGTAGATGCTCTGTTGGCCCAAAACAAGCTCATTACCCAGCAGCTGGCTGACCTCACCAAGAAGATGGAGATGAACCAAGTAGCAGCGATCTCCACTTCATCAACAACCCAAGAAGGAGTGAATGAAGAAGCAGAGGGGAGTCAGGAGCAAGCCAACTACATTGGGAATTCACCAAGGAAAAACTATGATCCATACTCCAAGACCTACAACCTTGGATGGAGAAACCACCCAAACTTTGGGTGGGGAAGTGAGCAAGATCAAAACCAAGACCAGAGACGTTACAACTCCAACAACAATGCAGCTCACCAGCAATTCACACAGAGGACATCTCAACACCCCCACAACAACACTACTCCACACGCCTATCAAAACCAAAACAGCACATCTGCTCTGAATCACTCATCAATTGATGACAAGCTCTCTAAGATTGAAGCCCTACTTGAAGGAATATGCCAAGAGATTCAAGAAAATAAGGTGTTCAAAGAGGAGGTGCGAGCCAATATTAAGAACCAGGGAGAGACCATCAGGAAGCTGGAATTTCAGGTGGGATATTTAGCTGAGAAGATTCCCAAACCTACTGATAGCTTCCCAAGTGACACGGAGAAAAACCCCAAAGGAGAAGCAAAGAAAGTAAGATGGGAAGATTACAAAATGGTCACTGCGAGTGATCAAGAGACTGAAGACAAGCAAGGCAAACTTTGCAAACAACCTGAAGATAACTCAACAAAGGAGGAGGATAGAGATTGCCAAGAACCAGAAATCTCACAACAAGAGCTGCTGAAGCTCTATGCACCCTTCCCTCAACTGCTCAATGGTGCTGTGGGAAAAACAATATACTCAAGGTTCCTAGACTTGTTTGCATCTCTGCATCTGAACATACCATTCATCAAGGCAATTCAACAAATGCCTGCATTCATCAAGTATATGATGGAACTTCTTCCCAGGAAAAGCTCACTCAAAGGAGGCCAGACTATAGTGATGAACAAGGAATGTAGTGCTCTTATTCAACCTGAGTTGCCTACAAAAAGAAGAGATCCAGGGAGTTTTCACATCCCTTGTGCCATAGGTGAAACTATGTTCGATAGAGCACTATGTGATTTGGGGGCCAGCATCAACTTACTACCCTTATCCCTGGCAAAGTGGCTGCAGATCAATGAGATAATACCCACAAATGTAATCATCAGACTGGCTGACAAAACTCAAAAACAAGCAATAGGAGTGGTGGAAAATGTGTTGCTAAAAGTTGGGAAATACTTTCTCCCAACAGACTTTGTCATCCTGGACATGGAAGAGAGTCACACTCATCCAATCATATTGGGAAGACCATTCCTAGCTACGGCCAGAGCACTTATCGATGTAGAGAAAGGGGAGTTAATATTGAAAATCCATGATGAACGACTCAGCTTCAATGTTTTCAAACTCTCACAAGAAACATATCAAGAGGACAAGGAACTAAGCACAAATGATAATGAGACACTGAAGGAGGAAACAAGCACTGAAGCACAGCCAGTTCATTCTGAGATCCCCTTAATAGATAAACAAGGAAAACAGCAATTGCCACAGCTCAAGGAAAAGTTGGAGGAACCTAAACCTCTAGAGGTAGGTGAAGACAGCACCATAACTCCTTTAGAAAAAGAGGTCACCAAGGGGAAGGCAACATCAAAAGAAACAAAGAAGAAGGTACCAAGGAGGTGGAGGAACAAGAAAATCCCTACGGAAGATTTCTCTCCAGGGGATAGAATTGTCTCAGCTTACTTCCCAGATATTCCCCCTAATCTCCCCACTGTACCATCTCAGTTACCCAAGGTCTTCACTATCAACAGAGTTCTTTCCCTGGAACATGTGGAGATCATTGATCCAACCAATGGATATAAGTCCACAGCAAGAGGGGAGGACTTTAAGCACTACCAACCACCCTGATGAAGGAAAAACGTCAAGCTAGTAACGCTAAAGAAGCGCTTCATGGGAGGCAACCCATGTTTTATATGTTTTTAAAATAATGAATAAATCAATGTTTATGAATTTCAACCCAAACTTGACAAACACTTGGTGAAATCTTTATCATGCAGTATATAGTGAAGAACAAGTTCGGTGTTCAAAGCAAACCAAGATGCATGCTAGTCTTGGGAGCTTTGAACAAAACTTTTCATCACATTGCTTCAAACTAAGTTTGGTGTCACCCCATGGTGCCACCAAAATGCATATAAGGACCCACCAATAGTTAGTTAGTTAGTTGGAATTCATAAATAAACAATCAAATCCTTTCTTCCCTTTTATTAATATTAGCCGTAAAGTGCATATGGTCATTTTAACATCTTTTCTTACTTTTCTTAGTTTGTCTTTATAGGAAAAGAAAAGGAGCATAAAAAGGGATAGATTGGACAACCAAACAAAGAAGGTTCGGACACCACAAAAGGAGGGGCTACACACTTGTTCTAAAAAGGGAATACAATGGAAAATGTTGCCATGCAACATTGAAAAAATGGCACCCCTAGAAGACCGAGCAATCCCCATCATAAAGTGATGATCCTTGTCTTCTAGCCATGCATAACCCCAACCGTCCATCAAGTGACCACTTCATCAATCTACACCCTCCATTCTCTCACAACTTCTCTATATAAATGACCCTTGTCCGTAGCACCCTTCATTTTCATCACACACCCTTCACCACTCTTCCTTTTGGTACAAGACACCCTCTATCCGATTACAAACATTCCTCCCCTCACTCTCTTCATTGCCATAAAACCCTAAACAACCAAAAGTTTCCACAACCTTACCACCTTCACATATTAACTATCATTCATGGTGTCTTCGGGTTCTAAAAGAAGGAAGGGAAAGGAACCCATGGAAGAACACCCATATGATGAAAGGAGATTTAGAAGCTTGCATCATGCATTGCAATACGGGTGGATGGTTGATAAGAAAATCATTTATGAGATGGGATTTCAAGTTACAAAGACTGAGTGCCCCGAAATTACAGAGAAGATAGAAAGGAGAAGATGGGAGCTCCTCACTGACCTGGTTATTAAGGTGAATGCAAATCTCATAAGAGAATTTTATGCAAATGCGGTTCGATATGATAAGAAGGATGAGTCTTACACAAGCTTTGTGAGAGGAAAGATGGTGGACTTTGGTCCCATGAGTGTCATGAGGGCATTGAAGCTACGGTCTATACAATTTGAAGAAGAAAGCTATCACTCAAGATTGGACAACCCCAATTATGACCAGATTCTGCAAGATATTTGTGTACCAGGAGCTGACTGGGAAAGGGATGCGGGAAATAACCCAAAGTTTATCAAGAGAACAGATCTCACTCCTGAAGCCAAGGGGTGGTTTGAGCTAGTGAGAAGGTCTATTCTCCCAGCTGCAAACAACTCGGAGGTGAATGTCAAGAGAGCCACAATGGTGCACTGTATAATGAAGGGAGGAGAAATCAAGGTTCATGAACTCATAGCTGAAGCTATTAGAAAGATGGCAGAGAAAAGCGACTCAAGAGGAACGTTAGGTTACCCCAGCACTATTTACCGAATATGCAAGAAAGCTGGGGTAGTTTTTGAAGATGAGAACTCGATGTGGATAAAGGAAGGCATCTCAATAACTGTACGAAGGATGAAAGCTGCAGCATCCCCTTTGCCTCAGCGGAAGCAAAGGAAGAAAACAGCCCCTCAAGTAGTGGAAGGACAAGTCTTAGCTGGTCAAGCACAACAGACCTTGGAAATGCACCAATTGCAGGAGGCCATTGATGGCTTGTCTAGACAATATTTGGAAAGCCAAGGAGCACAGAAAGAGCTTCAACTACAGATGATGGGGCAGCAAGAGGAAACACTTTCAAGATGGATGACTCAGCAAGGTGAGTGGCAAAGGCAAATGATGGAACAGCAACTAAGTCAAGGACAACAATGGGGAGAAACATTCAACAGGATGGAACAAAGGCAAAATGAGCAACAAGAATCCACCCAGAGGCTAATCAACATCCAAGCACATCAAGGGGCGCACATACATGAGATGCATCGAACACAAATAGAACAGGCAGAACTATTGGATGAGCAAAGGGCATTCGCAGAAGGAGTTTACATGAGTGAAACAGGACATCATATAAACACTCAAGCCAGGCTCGGTTACTTAGTGGGACAGCTGCCAATATTGCATCCAAGAATAGCCAAGTTTGACGAAATGAAGGATGAATTAGCACGAAAGGAAAGATAAAGGGTGGAAGAGAGTCATGAGTCAGTGAGGAAGGCACTTGAAGATTGGAAGCAAGCAAGATTGGCAAGGATGGGAGGAAATGCAAGAGGAAACAAGGAGAACAAGCAAGGAAAAGAGCATGGACATCCACAACAGTAAAAGGTGGTGGAGTTCCTTCTTTGTTCCATCTTTCTCTATGTTTTAAATAAGGAAGATCTTGTATGAAATAGAACTTGCTTCCATGTTATGTTTAAACCTTTTTCAATTATGTCTTTTAAGTTTTTGGTATTGAAGAAAGTCTATGTGCACTAGTCTTTATGTCACTGCATCCTTACTTTACTCTCTTGTAAACTTGTCCCTTTAAATCAAATGAAGAAGAGAATGTTTATGTTTTTAAAGGACCAGAGTAGAGTTCATAATGTGGAAGTGCATTCATGAATCTTTGGGGTACTCATAAGTTAGCTAAGTTGGTTCAACCACAAGGCTAGGAGGACAACTATCTATCCTGAATACTTGACTTTGGATATACCCATGAGACTAAGTTAATAACAAGATCCTAATAAGAGAAAAGGGAAAGAACAATGGAAGTGAAAAAACAAAAGAAAAAGAGTAAGCAATAAGGCTAGGCACCAATGGTTTGGACCTTGAGACAAGTGTCTGTGGTGCTCCTGTGTGAGGGATCTACTTGGATGAATAAGCTCTCAGGGGTGCTTTATCACTTGGTAACTTGGGTTAACTAACCCGGGATTATCAGCTGAAAATCCATTATCAAGAGTAACCCTCACTACAGAACATTTAGTAACCCAAAGAGGTGCTGGACACCAAGGTCTCAAGAAAAGAAAATAAATGAACTATATGCCTGTGGTGTGTATGTATGGGGGAGAGACTTGAGGGAGTAAGTCCTTAGGGGTGCTTCAACACCTAGCACCTTGAACCAACTGGTTCGGGAGTGTTGGCTGAAAGCTTATCTTAAAGAGTTTCCCCCTTACAGAGCACTTAGCCTAAATAACACAAATAACCCTTGAAATAACAATAAAAGGATCAATGAATAAAAGTCTCATGGGATATAAACAAAGTAAGTGTTTAGGGACATGATAAAAGTCTGAAAGCCAATAATGGAATGAACCTAAGTTGCTATGTATGAAACCACCATAAAATCAGTAACATGACTTCCACAAGAATGACCCATTCCTCTGGATATTCCATTCATCATTCTCTTGTTCCAGTACTTGCTTAGGGACAAGCAAGCTTTAAGTTTGGTGTTGTGATGCCAGGGCATCTTGGCCAGTTTCACTGACCTTTTCTTTACTGTTTTTAGGGTAGTTTCATGCATTTCTTTAGGAAATAAGCTAGTTTTGGGTAGATATTCACCTACACCTTGATTCAAGTATACATTGTGCATTTTACATTATTTCATGAGGATTTTGCATGAATTTAGTGACAAATTGTATGCTGCATTACCCATGACTTGGACTAGAACTTTGATGCACTCTGTTGCTTGATTTCAGGACCAAAGGAAGCAAGGAAAGGGAGGTAACTTGCAAGGTTAATGAGAAAAGTGATTGCCAAAAACACTCTCAAAGCCATCATTGCCCACGTTAAGAGTCACGTTAACTAAGTTAACGTGCACCCTAACGTGGAGAAAGGAAGTTGAGCCAACGTTAGTGACACTTAACATTGTCACTAACGTTGGCAAACACTCATGAGTGGCCACGTTAGAGCCCACGTTAACCTAGTTAACGTGGCCTCTAACGTTAAAGGGGGAAGAGAAGCCAACGTTAGTGACATTCAACATTTTCACTAACGTTGGCCTAAGGATGCAACACACCACGTTAACTCCCACGTTAACTTGGTTAACGTGGGAGCTAACGTGAGAAGTGAGAGTTGTCGACAACGTTAGTGACACTCAACATTGTCACTAACGTTGGAAGCAACCACACAACCCCCAAGGAGCCACGTTAACTTCCACGTTAACTTAGTTAACGTGGAAGCTAACGATGAGGAATGAATGATGAGCCAACGTTAGTGACACTCAACATTGTCACTAACGTTGGGATGGCTAAGAATGGCCACTTTAGAAGCCACGTTAACCTAGTTAACGTGGACTCTAACGTGAGATCTAGGAGCACATTGGAACGTTAGTGACAATGTTGAGTGTCACTAACGTTCTCGAAGTTTGGCAAGGCCACATTTGAAGCCACGTTAACCTAGTTAACGTGGGCTTTAACGTGAAGCAAATAGGGGCACACTGGAACGTTAGTGACAATGTTGAGTGTCAATAACGTTCTCGAAGTTTGGCAAGGCCACGTTAGAAGCCACGTTAACCTAGTTAACGTGGGCTCTAACGTGAGGCAAAGGGGTACATTGGAACGTTAGTGAAAATGTTAAGTGTCACTAACGTTCTCGAACTTATACTTTCACTAAATGTTAACACCCCTAACGCCCTGAGCTAAAGTCTCTGCCCACTTAGCACTTTCTCTCTGCAAGTAAAGCCAAGCCCAATTGAAGAAAAGAACTGCTTCAAACTCAAGATCCAAAGGCCCAAGACTTGAAGAGCAAACTAGAAGCTGAGAAGAGTAGTATATATAGGAGTAGCTTTGAATTGTTAAAATGAGAATTCAAAAAGTTGGAAGAGGAGAATTACTCTCTGTATTTTACTTTCTCTGCAATTTCTAGTTCTATGATGTATTTTCCATCTTTATTTTCATTTTCAAGAGCTATGAACAACTAAACCCCTTTCATTGGGTTAGGGAGCTCTGTTGTAATTTGATGGATCAATATTAATTTTCATTATTCTTCTTCTATCTTTTCTCTTGATTTTACTTGAAAGCTTTCGATTTTCATCCCATTGAGTAGTTATCTTGGAAGAGAAGCTATTCAAACTTGGATCTCTTTTGAACCTTGAAAGAGGAATGAAGAGATCAAGCTAGAAATGCTTTCTCATGCTGGACCAAATTGTATTTGGATGGGTATGTGACTATAACCCTCTCAATACTTGATTTGGGAAATGCTTGTGGTATAATCAGTGACCATACTTCATCTCTTCTCATGAGCAATTGACCAAGGAATTGGCTATTGATCAAGATTTGAGAGATTGAATTGCAAGAAATTGTAATTCAATCACTTAAGATTGCCAAGGAGATCAATGAGTGCATTGATTGAGGAAGAGATGAAAATGAACTTGATCCGGAGAATTGCAACATCTCCTAAGCCCAATGAACTCCCCATCTCTGATCTTACCCATTCTCTTTAATTTCTGCCATTTACTTTTATGAGCAAATCCCTCATTCCCATTTACAATTCTGCAATTTATTTTCAGTCATATACTTCCAGTCCTTTAATTCTAGCATTTACTTTTCTGTTATTTACATTTCCGCCATTTTATTTTCTGCAACTCTCAACCCAAATTCTGGATTCGCTCAACTAGAACATTCTTCTAATTAAAGTTGCTTGATCAATCAATCCCTGTGGGATTCGACCTCACTCTATTGTGGGTTTTTACTTGACGACAAATTCGGTACACTTGCCGAAAGGAGATTTGTTGAGAGACAAGTTTTCCGTGCATCAGTTTAGTGTCTTGTTAGTTGTCTTTTTGTTTTTGTTTAAATTTCTTGTTTATCTTCTGTTTCAAATCTTTATCTTATCTTTTCTTTCTTTGATTTTCAAAATTTTGTTATCTTATCTTTCTTTTAAATTCAATTTTAAAATTTTAGTATTTTGTTTGTTTTTCTTTCTTTTAGTTTTGAATTTTAAAATCCTTAAATTTTTAAAATCCTCCTTTAACTTCCTTTTAATTTCAAAATTTTTTAAAATAAAATCTTTTGTCTTAAATTTTAAAATCTTATCTTAATCTGGTTTCTCTTTTTTTTTTAAATTTCTCTTTTTTATTTCATTAATTTTCAAAGATTCTTTTCCAACTTCTTACTTTTTAAATTTCAAATATTTTCAAAAATAAAATCTCTTTCAAATCCTTCATTTTATTTTCAATTCTTTCTGAATTAATTACTTTTTGTTTAATTTTAAAAGTTTGATCCTATCTAATTCTTCTCTTTCTCTTCTAATTTTCGAAAATATCTAACTCTTTTCTCTCTCTTATTTTCGAAAATTTCTGTCCTATTTCCTTCTTTAATTTCAAAAATTCTTTTTAATCAAATTTGAGAAACAGGGCGTGTGCGTACACACTGGGGTGTGTGTGCGCACGCCTAGGAGATTTTTAAAATATGTGTATATGCATAGAGGTATGCGGACGCACAGGTACCGAAATTCACAATATTTCAATAAGCTTTATAATATTTCAATAAGCTTTTATTTCAAACAAATTTCAACAAATTTTGAAAACTGAGGCATAAGTTATGATCAATCAAAGTTCGCCAAAAACCAACTTTTACCAAAAGTTCACAATTCACCAATTTCCTCATTTTCACAACTCAATTCAACCAAAACCAAATAAAACCATTCCAAACTCAATTTCGCATCAAAACATTTTACACCATTCTCAACCACCAAACTGAAATGTGTCACATTATAATCGATCCTCATTCACCTTTTCCAACCACATTACCATTTCATTAAATGTCAACATCACATATATCATTAACATTCACTTTTCAATCCATATAATCATTCATCATCATCAGAGTATCATCAATCATCACAATTACTCAATTTATCAACATATCATAAATCATCATACATCATCATTCAACAACTCAACAACCATTTAATTCCAAACCTATCCTATAGGTCACTAGCCTAAGTGTCCATGAACATTATATACTACATAGAAGAAATCAAAACCATACCTTGGCCGATTTTCAATATGCCAAAAACCCAAAGTGAGCACAAGCTAAGCTTTCAACCTCAATCCAAGTCACCAATCACTCCAACAAGCCTCAACAATCACCAACAAGCTCCAATATTCAAGCTAATATCACACATGTTTCATAAATCAAACCTAGGGTTTCATATATACACAAAACCACAAGAGATCAAGTGTGGTCACCTTACGAAAAGAGGATTGGGTCAAAACCCAATGGGAATAAAGTGCTAGAGTGTACCTAAACACCCAAAATCACAAGATTTCACTCAAAACCAAACCAAAAACTCGAAATTCACAAGGGCACGAAAACTGGACAAGGAATCTCGAAAAACTTACCATAAGACTTAACTAGAAGTGACGGGCTCGGCGAGAGCTTCGTGTAGCCGCCGACGGCACGTGAATCGGAGCACCGTAGCTCGAGTTATGGTCAAAAGAGTGAGGAGATAAATAGTGTTTCTTCTCTCCTCTCCCCTCTTCTCTTGCAGCTGTGTTGTGTGTGTGTTTGAAGAAGAATGAGCTGAATGGGGCTCATTAAAGATGGTTTTATATGTTGGGCTTGGGCCCAACTTGGGCCCGGTCTAACCCGTTAGCATTTTTAGCCCGTTTGGCCGAACTTTGTGCTGAACCTTTAAAATTAATGCCCAATTTTCGACTTCTAATATTTTTCTAAGGTTTTTGACCGTTTTCACTTTTTCTCACGCAGCACCGGGCAGACTTGAACCGGTTCAACTGGTTCGACTGCCGGTTTGTGGTTTTTTACGGTTTTTCGTAGAAAACACATTTTCAGACTCAGAAGGACCTACTGAGTCCAAAAATCATATCCGTTTCCCCAAATTCTCATTCTAACTTTCTGGAACCTAATTTGGGAAATTAAACTATTCTATTCTAATTAAATGATTTTTTGTGAAAACCCTAGTTCTTACATCCTCCCCACCTTAAAAGATTTTTGCCCTTGAAAATGCTAATTGGCATGCTTTCGCAGCGTCACTCTGATCTTTCATCATCACAAGTCCAAAATATAAAATATTCAAAGCATACGCTTACCTCTCGTCGGAGGATCCGACCCCGTCGCATCACATGCATCCAAGGTAAACACACGGCCTGTTTGTTGATTCTGACCCTCATCTCGGCTCATCCCGCGGTGACAATACTTGGATATATGCCCAGGCTTCCCGGAAGTAAAACACAGACGACTTTCCCTCATATGGTAAAACTGAGCATCGTTGTCCTTTCCGAAGTTCCCATCCCTCTTAAAGCTTTGCCCCTTTAGTGCAAGGTAATCGTCATGTCCCCTACTAGTGTTTCCTTCATGAGTGTCCCTTGACGAAGCTACCGTCTTTGCGTATTCTTCAACCACTCTTGCCTTGTTCACCAGATCAGAGAAAATACAAATCTCCATGGGAGCCACAGCAGTCATGATGTCGTCCTTCAAGCCCCTTTGATACTTGATACACTTTCAACTTTCATAGGTCTCTGGGGTACCTTGACACACCCTAGAGAACCTACAGAGCTCCTCAAATCAACTGGTGTAGTCCGCCACAGACAAGAAACCTTGCTTCAACTGCATAAGTTCCATCTCTTTCGCTTCCCTTGCAGACTCAGGAAAGTACTTCTTGTAGAAGGTCGTTTGGAATACATCCCAAGGAACATCAGCATTCTGAAGTTGGAGCAAGCGGCATTCTGCTTGCCACCAATGCTGGACCTCTTCCAGAAGCTGATAGGCAGCAAACTCCACATATTGGTTGTTCGGGACATGTTGTGCTTGCAGCGCGCGCTCCATAGCTTGGAACCAGTTATCCGCTTCCGTAGGGTTAGTTGAACCTCAAAAACTTGGAGGATGAACCTTGAGAAAAGTTGCCACGGTCATCAGAGCACCTCCCGTGTTATCGCCGTTTCCCTCAGCATTGCCATTTGCATCTTCTTCACCATTTCCGCTCCCATTTCCCGCCGGTTGACCTAACCTTTGCACAGCTTGTAGAGTCGCAGCAACATTTGCCTCCATGGTGTTTCGCAAGATTTGCCATCTGATAAACCCCATTCGTAGGGTTTATCTTGTGCTTAACTTAGGTGATTTTATGACCTTTTACCCAAATTTATTCAATGAAATAGCATGGTTTTATGATTGTCTCCCAATTTGTGCTTAAGTATGAAAACATGCTTTCTAGGCCTTTAATTAGCTAAATTTAATTCACCTTTGATTCCACTAGATACCTTGATTTGTTTGTTAGTGATTTCAGGTTGAAAAGGCTAGGAATGGACCAAAGGAGTGAAGAGGAAAGCATGTAAAGTGGAAAAATCATGAAAAGCCAAAGATTTGGAAAACGCCCATGGACGCGCGCGCGCAATGGACGCTCCCTCATGGATTGTGAAAATCTCCATGGACGCGTACGCGTGCTGTACACGTACGCGCCGATGGCCGCACGTGACTTTTAATAGAAAACGTGCCCAGCGATTTCTGAGAGCTGTGGGGCCCAGTTTACAACCAACTTTGGCGCCAAAATGCATAAAAGGACCAAGGATTGAAGGGGAATGCAAAAATTCACATCTTTAGCTCATTCACTCACATTAGGATTAGTTTAGAGTTAGTTTCTAGAGAGAGAAGCTCTCTCTTCTCTCTAGAATTAGGATTAGGATTAGGTTTAATTCTTAGATCTAGATTTCAATTCATGCTTTCTACTACTTCTTCTTCTTAATTCTTTGTTGTTACATTCATGATTCATCTATTCTTTTTTTGTAATCTCTTCTATTTTGTTTCTATACTTTGTTGTAGATCTACTTTTATTCCTTCTATTCTCTTTCAATTCAATTAGAGGTAATTCATAATAATTGTGTTTCTTTTGATTGTTGTCGTTAATTCCTTGCAATAATTGTCATTAGATTCTACTTTTGTTGTCAATTTCCTATGCTTTTCTTCTTTTTGCCTTCCAAGTGTTTAATGAAATGCTTGGTTGGATTTTAGTGTAGATTTTGTTCCTCTTGGCCTAGGTGGAGTAATTAGTGACACTTGAGTTATCTAATTCCCTTGTTGATTGATAATTAGAAGTTGCTAATTGATTTGGATACCGATAAAGCTAGTCTTTCCCTTGGGAGGTGGCTAGGATTTGTGGAATCAAGTTAATTCATCCACTTGACTTTCCTCCATGGTTAGGGGTTAACTAAGTGGTAGCAATTGACAATTTGTGGTCACAATTGAGGAGGATAACTAGGATAGGACTTCTAGTTCTCATAACCTTGCCAAGAACTTTCATAGTTGTTAGTTTATTTTCATTGCCATTTACCTTTCATGTCTAATATCTTAAAAACCCCAAACATACCTCATAACCAATAACAAGATACTTTATCGCAGAGCACGCGTACGCACGCTGTACGCGCGTGCGTCGATAGCGCCACCTGCCCTCTTGGTACATTTTCCAGAGAGTTGGGCTAACCTTGGGCTGACGCTGTGCCTTGCGCTCAATCCCACCCACGCGTGTGCGCACCTGGCGCGTACGTGCCCTTCTGCCAGACTGCGCATCGACGCGTGGGCGTGCATGACGCGTCCGCGTCGGTTGAAAAAACAGAGTTTTTTTCTCCTCTTTCATTTTCTTTTGTTTATCGCATTCGTATACTTCTATTCTTTACATTTTAATTTTGTTTTTATAGGCTTTTTTTCATTTTATTTTCTAAGTTTCTCGTTTTAATAATGGTGTTGCATCTTCCTACTCAATTGTTGAGAATTTCTTGCATTATTTTGGTGCCTTTTGACTTGTTTGATATTATTGGGTGATGAAACTTTTAAATTACTGCTTCAATATTTTATGACATTTGTGTCTTTGTGCATTGATAAGACCTCATATTGTCTTTTATGACCCACTCTTTCTTATTCGAACTTGATGCTTTTGAGTGCTCTTTATGCTTTGACTTTACTCTTGCATCAAGTATTAGTTGATATGCCCTTTGCCTATATTGCTTTCTCATTTACATGCGTAGCTAACATGTAGTGAGAACCCTACTTTTATTTGGCATTAGCCCCCCGCCTATGTTCTCTTTGCTTCGATATCTTTGTTGTAGGCTTAATTTTATTTCTTTTTCTCTCCTTTTTGGTTGGCCACCAAAAAGAAAGAAAAAGGAAAAGTTTCTAAATGGGACAACAAACAA
This sequence comes from Arachis ipaensis, assembly GCF_059453495.1. Taxonomy (NCBI): domain Eukaryota; kingdom Viridiplantae; phylum Streptophyta; class Magnoliopsida; order Fabales; family Fabaceae; genus Arachis; species Arachis ipaensis. Next base: position 85,393,683 of record NC_142444.1, read on the forward strand.
GTCATCCGCACAATCTTTTGCAGAAGCTCATCAATTGTAACAACCCATCCACCTTGCTCTTCTTTACAGCACCGAGGATGGTGCAATCATTAAGTGTGGGGAGGTCGTCCGACCGATCTCCATGGGTAACAATTTCCTTTTTCAACACCAATGTTAGATAGTTGTTGTATTGCATGATAGGCTGCATGTTAGTTAGAATTTGTACATATTTTTACCACTTTTTTCTCATTAGGACTACTTGGTTATGGTGATGATTTCTTTTCCAAGAAAATGTTTTACGGCAACCTACCAATGTGAAAAAATTTTTGTTGAACTTGCTTGAAGAATTTATTTTGGAACATGGTTTTTGAGCAAAGAACACAAGTTTGTGAGATTTGAGCCTAATGGTGTGGTTACATCTTATAACCACTTATTTTCCTTCTTGTGTGCATTGTTCTCTTTCTATGATTGTGATCTTTGGTTTGTTTGATTCTTTATGTCCATTATTTTGTGTATTTATGCATTTATATGATTGAGGCCATTATTTCATTTAGCTCACTTACCCAAATAGCCTTACCTTTTATCTTCCATTGTTAGCCAATTTTGAGCATACGCTTAACCCAATTGTTCTTTATTTTAGCACATTACAAGCCTAAAGCGGAAAATAATAAAAGTCCCTAGTTTGGATCTTTGATTAGCTTAGGCTAGTGAGAGTGTTTATCATTCAAGTGTGGGAAAACTTGGGACATTGGTGGGGATAAAAGGGTGTATTGTATTGTTGTTGGTAATATTGGGAATTGGGTACATGCTCATGTGTTAATTAAATGTAAAATAATATGCATTGATACTTTTGTATATACTTTATTGTAAAAAGAAAAAAATGAGAAAATAAAAAGAAAGAAAAAAATATATGTAGATATCAAAAGTAAAAGAAAAAAATAGAAAGAAAAGAAAAAAGAAAAGAAAAGTAATAAAAAGAGGACAAAATGCCCCAAGTGAAGCTCAATAATAATCAATGCATATGTGTTGTGATCAAGAAAAAAATGCATGAGCATGTGAAAAAGTGAAGAATGGGTAGTTAGGTTTGTTTAGAATTGTATAGATTGCTATATAGGTTAGGTGGGAAGTTTAAGGTAATCAAAGATTCAAATTTCAAGTCCACTTGACCAAATATGCATCCTTACCTTGACCCTAACCCCATCACAACCTATGAAAAGACCTTATGATAGTTGTATGCATGCATGAAATAAATGTTGATTGTTAGATGAAAAACAAATCTTGGAAAGCATGATTAGGGGAGAATTCAGAGAATCGACCCTATACACTTGAGTGACTAGAGTGCAAACACTTCCGGTGACAGTTCAATGCTCAATTCCTTGATTTCTGGCTTTCATGAGCGTTCTTCTTGCAAGTCTACTTGAACTTCATTTTTATACTTGAATTAGTAGGATTCATGAATCGTTATATGATCTTGGCCCTACTTGTGCATGTATGTCTTGGAGATTGATTTATTTTTAACCAAGTAGGTAGAATCATTTTGCATTTAGTTGCATTCATATAGATAGATGCATTTAGGTTATTTGCATTGAATAAATGTCCATACCCCTTCTCTTATCCTTCTTGGTTTAGCATGAGGACATGCTATGGTTTAAGTGTGGGGAGGTTGATAAACCCCATTTTTAGGGTTTATCTTTTGTTGAATTTAGAGGGTTTTGTCAACTTTTCTCCCATGTATCCAATGAAATAGCATGGTTTTGTAAATTCTCCTTTAATTGTGCTTAAGAGTGAAAACATGCTTTTTAGGACTTAAAATAGCTAAATTTAATTCACCTCGATTCCATTAGATGCCTTAATGTGTTTGCTAAGTGATTTCAGGTTTAGGAGGCAAAAGCTGGATCAAGGGAATGAAGGGAAAAGCGGGTAGAAATGGAGAACTCATGAAGAAATGAAGGAATCGCAAAACTGTCAAGCCTGACCTCTTCGCACTTAATCGACCATAACTTGAGCTACAGAAGTCCAAACGAGGCGGTTCCAATTGCATTGGAAAGATAACATCCGGGGCTTCAAAATGATATAAAATTTATCATAGTTGTATCGCGTTTAGAGATGCGCACGTGCACTGTACACGTACGCGCCGATGTTGCACGTGACCCACTTAAGTGCAACTCGTGGCCAGCGATTTCTGGTGCATTTTGGGCCCAATCCAACTCATTTCTGAAGCTATTTAACCCATGGATTGAAGAGGGATGACACACTTAGTCATTATTAGTTTAGTTTAGATTAGTTTTTGAGGGAAAGTTAGTTTTAGAGAGAGAAGCTCTCACTTCTCTCTAGGATTAGGATTAGGTTAGATCTAGATTAGAATTTCTTAGATCTAGGTTAATTTCATGCTTAGATTTACTTTTCCTTTATCAATTCTTCTTCCTCTACCTTTCCTCTCTCTAGTTTAGCATTTAGTTCTTGTAATTATCTACTTTTATGTTGAAGCACTTTTGTTTCCTCTATTTTCTCTTTAATGCAATTTATGATTCATGTTCCTTTGTTGTTCAATTGAATTGTTGTTGTTAATTCCCTTGCAATTGAGTAGTGTAGATTTACTTTTCTTGCAATTTTATTATGCTTTCCTTTTATGCCTTCTAAGTGTTTGATGAAATGCTTGGAAGGATGTTAGAGTAGAATTTTATGCCCTTGGCTTGGGAAGGTAACTTAGGAACTCTTGAGTTACTAATGTCCAAGTGATTGATGATTGGGAGCCATTAACTCTAGGTCTCACTAATTGAATTGGTGGAGAGTTAGGACTTATGGACTTGGATTGATATAGCTCATTTTACTTTCCTTTACCTAGTTAGAGGATGACTTAATAGGGTTGATCCTTGTCAATTCTCATGTTGTGGTTAGTGATAGGGATAGAGATCCTTGACCACCAAACCTTGTAAAGACCTTTTTAGCTATTAGTTTACTTCCTTGCCATTTACATTTCATGTCTCTTATCACAAAAACCCCAAAACATACCTTATAACCAATAACAAGACACTTTATTACAATTCCTAGGGAGAACGACCCGAGGTTCCAATACTTCGGTTATTATTTTTAGGGGTTTGTTTTAGTGACAAACAATCTTTTGCATGAAAGGATTATTGCTTGGTTTAGAAACTATACTTGCAACAAGAATTCATTTGTGAATTCTAAACCATCAAAAATCCCAATCATCACCATCGCCGCATGAATTCGGCATGGTTATCCGTCGGTCGCGTATTCCTACTCTCGGCTCGAGAATGTGTACGACCTCGTCCGTGAGTGGCCATTAGGGTCTCTGTCTACACTAAACAATTGATATCAAGGTGATCAATCTCAATGTCAAAAGCCTAGTGCTTCAATTATCCCAAACAGGAGACTCACAAACAAGTATGCTATGCAATATCAAACAGATAACCTAATAGCATCAAAGAAAAAGACACACAGAGTATGCAATTAAGCACAATCGGTCCATCTCTCAGGTTCATGAGGACGAACCGCTCTGATACCACTAAAAGTAACACCCTAGTTAGCCTAAACTTTACCTCGCGTCGTAAAGCAAAGGTTAATCAGAGATTACGACAATTCTAAGCTCGTACGTATATATAGAAAGAATTAATATACTTTAGAAGCCCGATGAAGGATATAGCTCAAAAATAGGATTTGAAAAGCACAAGACGTACTAACGAAGCTTCTAACTTAATGCACAAGAGACATATATAATATAACAAAAGATAAATATATAATATCATAAGAATCTAGCCACGGCTCGTGGAGTTTAAGCCGGCTAGCTGTATACAGACAAAACAGAATCTGAAGTTTAAAATAGCTTATACAAGTTTTTCCTCTCTCAAATACAAGCCTCTAGGCAAAAAAATATACAAAAGTGAGAGATATATAAACAAAATAAACCAAAAAGGCTCCAAGGGTAACAGGATCCTCTGCTTCTATCACCATCCAAGCAACTCACCAAGGTGGGTTGCGACCTGCATTTGAAAAACACAACAGAAATATGGTATGAGAACCGGACGTTCTCATTATGGTAACAGTGCCCAGTGATGTAGGATATAAGACCCCGGGACACCAAAGGCAATCCTAGGCTTAATATCCACCACAAGATTTATCTTAAAGCATACTAAAACATATAAGCATAATATATAAATCTTAACATAAATAAACAAGGTACTCTCTCTTAAGGGATTTCTATTCCAACCAAACACCGCTGTCCCACAGCCTTCACCAACCTATATTCCATGCGATCCCATTGCCACCGCCTTGCGAACCTCCTCAAACCCAGTAGAAAACACAATTAAGTACAATGCAATTAAAACACAAGTATACACATATATGGCAAGTAATTCAAGTAGGCAATTAGGCATGTTATACATTTAGGCAAACTCAATTAATCAAAGTAAGCAAGCATATAAGAGATGCATATGATGAATGTCTGTCCTATTGGCTCGTGATATCACTTGTCGGTCCGTAAATGCCAACCCGACACATCCTTCCGGATGTAGCCTTTTCTGCCATGCTAGAGATATAGTGCCCTGCACACTCATGCAGTAGGGAGTCTACTACGCTAGGGATATAGGCCCCGCACACTTCCTGCAGCAGAGAAAGAAATAACTACAACAAATCATGCAGCAGAAAAATCTGCCACGTCGGAGATATAGGCTCCGCACACTCTCAACAACAACTCGTCATGCAGCAGAACAATCTGCTACGCCGGAGATATAGGCTCCGCATACTCTCAACATTCATCAAGATCATCATTTCTCTTCGAGTCCTCAACTCATCACAACCATCATCAATTCATAATTTCCATTCCAAACTCATTAGTGTATCTCCTCAATTCTAGTACCATCCTTCCTTCTCACTCCACTAAACCCATACTCAGTACGGCAGAAACCTAAACCTCCGTTTGCTAACTTTTCAAAATGACATCAACCAAATCTCTAAAGTTCTTTCTCAAAATATCATACCCAAAATTCTGTCCAAAAGTCTTAAAATGATGTCATAGAAGCTTACAATCTTTTGAAGGTGAAATAGTTGAAAACAAAATTTAAATTTGAGAAATAGGGCGTGTGCGTACACACAGGGGTGTGCGTGTGCATGCCCAGGAGATTTTTAAAATGTGTGCGTACGCATAGAGGTGTGCGTATGCATAGGTACCAAAATTCACAATGTCTGTTTACTCGCACAACCTGTGTGAGCGCCCTCAACAGACTGAACTTCCCAACGTGTGCATGCGCACAGAGCTGTGCATACGCACAGGTTGCAATTCCTTATTGGGTATGTGTGCGCACAAGATGTGTTAGCGCTGTGAACAAATTGACTGCCTCTACGTGTGCGTATGCACAGGTCTGTGCGTGCGCACAAGTTAAAATTTTCGCAGAGTGTTGCTCAGGCATCTTGGCTAGTTTCACAACCCATTTTTTGTTTGTTTTAGGGTAGTTTCATACATTTCTTAGGCAATAAGTAAGTATTTGGATGAGAATTTCATGCACACCTTGATTCATGCAAACTTGGTTATTTATGTGCTTTTCCTAGGATTTTATGCAACTTTTGTTGATAATTTAATGATGCAAAGATCTTGTCGATTATAACAAACTTTGATGCAAAGGTTTCATTGATGATAGGTAAAAAGGAGGCTAAGAAAGGGAAGGCAAAGAAGCAACAAGAAGGACTTGGAAGGAAGCAAAGGGAAGCAATGTTGGAGTCAAAGTTGGTGCTCCAATGTTGCCTCAAACATTATACTCAAGAGGTGCATAGTTGGAGCCAAAGTTGGAGCTCCAACTCTGCCTCAAACGTTGGCCAAGAAAGGTGTATAGTTGGAGTTGTAGTTGGACCTCAACTATAACTCCAACTACTAAAGAAGGCAATGTTTGAGCTCCAAAGTTGGACCTCAAACTTCACCCCAAACGTTGCATGCAGAAGGCCATAGTTGGAGTCGTAGTTGAACCTCCAACTACAATTCCAACTGCACAATAAAAGGGGCTGTAGTTGAAGTTGTAGTTGGACTTCCAACTACAACTCCAACAACACATTAAAAGGGACTATAGTTGAAGTTGTAGTTGGACCTCCAACTACAACTCCAACTACACACTAAAAGGGGCCATAGTTTGAGTTATAGTTGGACCTCCAACTACAACTCCAACTACAACTATGGTGTGCAACGTTGGAGCCAAATTTGGTGCTCCAACGTTTCTAGCAATGTTAAGGGTAAATGGGTGCCAACTATGGAGGGAACGTTGGGGGTCCAACGTTACCTCCAACGTACGCGATAAAAATGAAGTATGGAGATTGGAAAAATGCGCATCGACGCGTACGTGTGGGTCACGTGTACGCGTGGATGAAGATTTTGGGCATATGGCGCGTACGCGTAGGTCACGTATACACGTGGGTAGGCTAACGTTGGTGGTCCAATGTTGGGTCTAACGTTGAGTCCAACATTGGGTTGAACTATTGGGCCAACGTTCCAGCCCTGATTTGGCAAAGTTTGATCCAACGTTTGAGTTCAAACGTTGAGCTCCAACGAGGACTCCAACGCCAATCAAACTTCAATACAAAAAGCCCCCATGCAGAGTATGAATGTTAACTCCCAAATTTCTCCATCAAAGCCACTAAAGGCCACTTCCAACTAGCTTCAACAGAGGCCAAAGGCCCACATCCAAAGTACTTGATCCAATTGAAGATGAGAAGAAGAGTATAAATAGAGGAGTGTTGAAGATTGAAGGGAGGCCCTGAGGGGGGCTCTGGGAGTTCAGAACTCTAATTATTTTCCTTTAGCTTTATGTAGTTTCTTTTTCTTGGGGGGTTGGAGAGAGGGAGTACTGTGACTCTGCACAATTTACTTTCTCTTCATTTTTAGTTTTGTTGCAATGTACTTTTCATTTTCACTTTTCATTCCCAGAGCTATGAAAAACTAAACCCCCTTCATTGGGTTAGGGAGCTCTGTTGTAATCTGATGGATCAATAGTAATTTTCATTCTTCTTCTTCTTTCTTTTCTCTTGATCTTACTTGAAAGCTTTCGGTCTTCATTCAAGCATTCAACTGTCTTGACAAAGAAATTGAATATATCTGGGTTCTATGATTTGCTTGAGAGAGAAATCATAAAATCATGCTTAAAATGTTTTCTTACATTGGATTAGGTTGGGGGTTGGATGGATATCGTGACATGTAATCCTACTAATACTTTAATCTATGAATATGTGTGGTATAATCGGTGACCATACTTCATCTCTTCCCATGAGCAATTAAATCAAGACATTGGGCAATTGTTCAAGCTTAGAGAGATTTGTGAGCCAAGACATTGGACTCCAATCACCTAAGATTGCCAAGAAGATTAATGAATGCATTGATTGAGGAAGAGATGAAAATGAACTTGATTTGGAGAATGCAACATCTCCTAAGCCCAATGGACTCCTCATTTCTGATCTACCCATTCTCTTTGCTTTTTGCTGTTTACTTTCATGCTTAATCCCCCCAGTCCCATTTATTTTTTCTGCAATTTATGATTCTGCTCTTTGATTTCTTGCTACTTACTTTCCGTCATTTACAATTCCATGCAATTTATTTTTCCCGCCATTTAATTTCTACACTTTTAAACTCAAATCTGCTTAGCTTAACTAGGACAACCCTCCAATTAAAGTTGATCAACCAACCAATCCCTGTGGGATTTGACCTCACTCTACTGTGAGTTTTTACTTGACGACAATCCAGTGCACTTTCCAGTGGAAATTTATTGAGAGACAAGTTTTCGTGCATCACAGAGGTGTGGGTGCGCACAAGGCTGTGCATGCGCACATACTAGAAATCATACAATTCTGTAACGCTACAAAATTTCATATTTCAACACCAATTTTTGAATGATCATAACTTCCTCTACAAAAATCCAAATTTTGCAAGCTTTATATCGATTTGAAGAATTTTCAATAAGCTTTTATTTCAAACAAATTTCAACCAATTTTGAAAACTGAGAAATAAGTTATGATCAATCAAAGTTCGCCAAAAACCAACTTTTACCAAAAGTTCACAATTCACCAATTTCCTCATTTTCACAACTCAAAACAACCAAAAGCATATAACACCATTTCAAACTCCATTTCTCATCAAAATATACACTTTATATCATTTTACACCATTCCCAACCATCAAACCTCAAATGTGTCACATTATAATCGATCCTCATTTACCTTTTCCAACCACATTACTATTTCATTAAATCTCAACATCACATATATCATTAACATTCACTTTTCAATCCATATAATCATTCATCATCATCATAGTATCATCAATCATCACAATTACTCAAATTTATGAACCCATCTTAAATCATCATACATCATCATTCAACAACTCAACAATCATTTAATTCCAAACCTATCCTATGGGTCACTAGCCTAAGTGTCCATGAATATTATGTACTACATAGAGGAAACCGAAACCATACCATGGCCGATTCCTAATATGCCAAAAACCCAAAATGAGCACAAGCTAAGCTTTCAACCTCAATCCAAGCCACCAATCACTTCAACAAGCATCAACAATCACCAACAAGCTCCAATATTCAAGCTAATACCACACATGTTCCATAAATCAAACCTAGGGTTTCATATATACACAAAACCACAAGAGATCAAGTGTGCTCACCTTACCAAAAGAGGATTAGGTCAAAACCCAATGAGAATCAAGTGCTAGAGTGTACCTAAACACCCAAAATCACAATATTTCACTCAAAACCAAACCAAAAACTCGAAATTCACAAGGGCACGAAAACTGGGCAGAGAATCTCGAAAAACTTATCACAAGGCTTAGCTAAAAGTGACGGGCTCAGCAAGAGCTTCGCATAGCCGCCGACGGCATGCAAATCGAAGCACCGTAGCTCGAGTTATGGTCAAAAGAGTGAGGAGATGAATAGAGTTTCTTCTATCCTCTCCCCTCTTCTCTTGCAGCTGTGTTATGTGTGTTTGAAGAAGAATGAGCTGAATGGGGCTCATTAAAGAGGGTTTTATATGCTGGGCTTGGGCCCGATCTAACCCGTTAGCGTTTTTAGCCCGTTTGGCCCAACTTCGGGCAAAACCTTTAAAATTAACGCCGGTTTCTGACTTCTAATATTTTTCTATGGTTTTTCACTGTTTTCACTTTTTCTCACCCAGCACCGGGCAAACTTGAACCGGTTCAACCGGTTCGACTGCTGGTTTACGGTTTTTCACAGTTTGTCGCTGAAAACACATTTTCTGACTCAGAAGGACCTACTGAGTCCAAAAGTCATATTCGCTTCCCCAAATTCTCATCATAACTTTTTGGAACCTAATTTGGGAAATTAAACTATTCTATTCTAATTAAACAATTTTTCATGAAAACCCCGGTTCTTACACGTAGGATTTCCATACATGCCATTGGGGCAAACAACTGAGTTGAAGCCTCAATTGGTCACTCTGGTACAACAGAACTACCAGTTTCATGGACTTCCATAGGAAGATCCAAACAAGTTCCTATCTGACTTTCTACAGATATGTGATACTATTAAGACTAATGGAGTAAATCCAGAAGTCTACAAGCTCATGCTCTTTCCTTTTGCTGTAAGAGACAGAGCAAAGCTATGGCTGGATTCTTGATGCCAGGGCATCTTGGCCAGTTTCACTGACCTTTTCTTTACTATTTTTAGGTTAGTTTCATGCATTTCTTTAGGAAATAAGCTAGTTTTGGGTAAATATTCACTCATGCCTTGACTCAAGCATACATTATGCATTTTACATGATTTCATGAGGATTTTACATAAGTTTAGTGACAAATATTATGTTGCATTACTCATGACTTGGACTAGAGCTTTGATGCACTTTGTTGCTTGATTTCAGGACCAAAAAGAAGCAAGAAAAGGGGGAGGTAACTTGCAAAGATTAATGAGAAAAGTGATTGCCAATAACAATCTCAAAAAGCCATCAATGCCCACGTTAGAGAGTCACGTTAACCAAGTTAACGTGAACTCTAACGTGGAGAAAAGAACTTGAGCCAACGTTAGTGACACTCAACATTGTCACTAACGTTGGCCTATGGTGCTAAGTACCACGTTAACTCCCACGTTAACTTGGTTAACGTGGGAACTAACGTAGAGGATGAAGAGTTGTCGACAACGTTAGTAACACTCAACATTGTCACTAACGTTGAAGCAACCACACAACCCCCAAGAGTCACATTAACTTCCACGTTAACTTGGTTAACGTGGAAGCTAACGATGAGAAATGAAGGATGAGCCAACGTTAGTGACACTCAACATTGTCACTAACGTTGGGATGGCTGAAAGATGGCCACATTAGAAGCCACGTTAACCTAGTTAACGTGGACCCTAACGTGAGACCTAGGGGCACAATGGAATGTTAGTGACAATGTTGAATGTCACTAACGTTCTCGAAGGATGGCAAAGGCCACGTTAGAAGCCACGTTAACCTAGTTAACGTGAGCTTTAATGTGAAGCAAGAAGGGGCACACTGGAACGTTAGTGACAATGTTGAGTGTCACTAACGTTCTCGAAGGTTGACAAGGCAACGTTAAAAGCCACGTTAACCTAGTTAACGTGGGTTTTAACGTGAGGCAAAAGGGGTGCATTGGAACGTTAGTAACAATGTTAAGTGTCACTAACGTTCTCGAACTTGGACTTTCACTAAATGATTAACACTCCTTACGCCCTGAGCTTAAGTCTCTGCCCACTCCGCACTTTCTCTCTGCAAGTAAAGCCAAGCCCAAATAAAGAAAGAAACTGCTTCAAACTCAAGATCCAAAGGCCCAAGACTTGAAGAGTGAACTAGAAGCTGAGAAGAGTAGTATATATAGGAGTAGCTTTGAATTGTAAAATAGTTCTAGAGGCTGAGGAATTACTCTCTGTATTTACTTTCTTTGCAATTTCTAGTTTTATGATGTATTCTCCATCTTTATTTTCATTTTCAAGAGCTATGAACAACTAAACCCCTTTCATTGGGTTAGGGAGCTCTGTTGTAATTTGATGGATCAATACTAATTTTCATTGTTCTTCTTCTATCTTTCCTCTTGATTTTACTTGAAAGCTTTCGATCTTCATCCAATTTAGTAGTTATCTTGGAAGAGAAGCTATTCAAACTTGGATCTCTTTTGAACCTTGGAAGAGGAATGAAGAGATCAAGCTAGAAATGCTTTCTCATGCTGGACCAAATTGGGTTTGGATGGGTATATGACTGTAACCCTCTCAATACTTGGTTTGGGAAATGCATGTGGTATAATCAGTGACCATACTTCATCTCTTCTCATGAGCAATTGACCAAGGAATTGGCTATTGATCAAGATTTGAGAGATTGAATTGCAAGGAATTGTAATTCAATCACTTAAGATTGCCAAGGAGATCAATGAGTGCATTGATTGAGGAAGAGATGAAAATGAACTTGATCCGGAGAATTGCAACATCTCCTAAGCCCAATGAACTCCCCATCTCTAATCTTACCCATTCTCTTTAATTTCTGCGATTTACTTTTATGAGCAAATCCCCCATTCCCATTTATAATTCTGCAATTTATTTTCAGTCATTTACTTCCATTCATTTAATTCTAGCATTTACTTTTCTGTTATTTACATTCCCGCCATTTTATTTTCTGCAACTCTCAACCCAATTTCTGGATTCGCTCAACTAGAACATTCTTCTAATTAAAGTTGCTTGATCAATCAATCCCTGTGGGATTTGACCTCACTCTATTGTGAGTTTTTACTTGACGACAACTTCGGTACACTTGCCGAAGGAAGATTTGTTGAGAGACAAGTTTTCCCCGCATCAAGTTTATGGCGCCGTTGCCAGGGATTGATTGTGCATCAACAATGATTAGCTTGGAAGATCACTAGATTGAGCATTTTATTTTGTGTATTTCATTTTCTGTTTAAGTGATTTACATTTTGTTTTAGTTAAACTTATTCCCTTCTCCATCTACTCTTTTGTTTTTCTTTGTTATTTTCAATTCTGTTTGCTAACCCACTAACTGTTTGATATATTGCATCACCCACAAGTAACATCAATTCTGACATAAATACTGTCTGCACCTATCTTCTCTGCTTGTACTTGTTGGTTGTATGACAGGGAGAAGAAGTGGGGCTTCAACTTCCTTTGATTCTGAACCAGAGAGAACCTTCCTTAGACTAAGGAGGGAGGCAAGAGGAAAACGAGTAGTTGGTGCTGAAGAAGAGGAGGAACAGTTTGAGGAATACTTTGAACCAAACATGGAAGAAAACATGGAAAATCATCATGAAGAAGAGACTCACAACCATGGCAGAGGAGGTGGAGTAAATCATGCTGGGGAGGATAGAAGAGTTTTGGGCTCTTACATTAATCCAAACCCAGGCAATTGTGGAAGTAGCAACCAAAAGCCAACAATCTATGCCAACAACTTTGAACTTAAACCACAGCTCATCACCCTTGTTCAGAACAACTGTTCGTTTGGAGGAGGTGTTCAAGAAGATCCCAACCAACATTTGACCACCTTCCTGAGAATATGTGATACAGTGAAATCTAATGGCGTTCATCCTGACGCCTATAGATTGCTCTTATTTCCCTTCTCACTCAGAGACAAGGCAGCCAAGTGGCTGGAATCCTTCCCAAGGGAGAGCTTGACAACTTGGGAGGATGTGGTGAACAAATTCTTAGCAAGATTCTACCCTCCTCAACGAATCAATAGGCTGAGAGCTGAGGTTCAAACCTTCAGGCAACAGGATGGTGAGACTCTGTATGAAGCATGGGAGAGGTTCAAAGACTTAACAAGGAGGTGTCCACCTGACATGTTCAACGAATGGGTCCAGCTGCACATTTTCTATGAAGGGCTCTCTTATGAGTCAAAGAAGGCAGTAGACCATTCATCTGGAGGGTCTTTGAACAAGAAGAAGACCATTGAGGAAGCCATAGATGTTATTGAAACAGTAGCGGAAAACGACTACTTCTATGCTTCCGAAAGAGGGAACACAAGAGGAGTGATGGAGCTAAACAATGTAGATGCTCTGTTGGCCCAAAACAAGCTCATTACCCAGTAGCTAGCTGACCTCACCAAGAAGATAGAGATGAACCAAGTAGCAGCAATCTCCACTTCATCAACAACACAAGAAGGAGTAAACCAAGAAGCAGAAGGGAGTCAGGAGCAAGCCAACTACATTGGGAATTCACCAAAGAAAAACTATGATCCATACTCCAAGACTTACAACCCTGGATGGAGAAATCACCCGAACTTTGGGTGGGGAAGTGAGCAAGATCAAAACCAAGACCAGAGACGTTACAACTCTAACAACAATGCAACTCACCAACAATTCACCCAGAGGACATCTCAACACCCCCACAACAACAACTCTCCACATACTTATCAAAACCAAAACAGCACATCTGCTCCGAACCACTCATCAATTGATGATAGGCTCTCTAAGATTGAAGCCTTACTTGAAGGAATAAGCCAAGAGATTCAAGAAAATAAGGTGTTCAAAGAGGAGGTGCGAGCCAATATTAAGAACCAGGGAGAAACCATTAGGAAGCTAGAATTCCAGGTGGGATATTTAGCTGAGAAGATTCCCAAACCTACTGATATCTTCCCAAGTGACACTGAGAAAAACCCCAAGGGAGAAGCAAAGAAAGTAAGATGGGAAGATTGCAAAATGGTCACTACAAGTGATCAAGAGATTGAAGACAAGCAAGGCAAAATGTGCAAACAACCTGAAGACAACTCAACAAAGGAGGAGGATAGAGATCACAAAGAACCAGAAATCTCACAATGGTGCTGTGGGAAAAAGAATATACTCAAGGTTCCTAGACTTGTTTGCATCCCTGCATGTGAACATACCATTCATCAAGGCAATTCAACAAATGCCTGCATTCATCAAATATATGAAGGAACTTCTTCCCAGGAAAAGCTCACTCAAGGGAGGGCAGACTATAGTGATGAACAAGGAATGTAGTGCCCTTATTCAGCCTGAGTTGCCTACAAAAAGAAGAGACCCAGGAAGTTTTCATATCCCTTGTGCCATAGGTGAAAATATGTTCGACAGAGCACTATGCGATTTAGGGGCCAGCATCAACTTACTGCCCTTATCCCTAGTGAAGAGGCTGCAGATCAATGAGATAATGCCTACAGATGTCATTATCAGACTGGCCGACAAAACTCAAAAGCAAGCAATAGGAGTGGTGGAAAATGTGTTGCTAAAGGTTGGGAAGTACTTTCTCCCAACAGACTTTGTCATTCTGGACATGGAAGAAAGTCACACTCACCCAATCGTATTGGGAAGACCGTTCCTAGCTACGGCCAGAGCACTTATCGATGTAGAGAAAGGGGAGCTAATATTGAGAATTCATGATGAACAACTCAGCTTCAATGTCTTCAACTTCTCACAAGAAACAGATCAATAGGACAAGGAACTAAGCACAAACGATAAGGAGACACTGAAGGAGGAGACAAGCACTGAAGCACAGCTAGTTCATTCTGAAACCCCCTCAATTGATAAACAAGGAAAACAGCAACTACCACAGCTCAAGAAAAAATTGGAGGAACCCAAACCTCTAGAGGCAGGTGAAGACAGCATCACAACTCCTTGGAGAAAAGAGGTTACCAAGGGGAAGGCAACCTCAAAAGAAACAAAGAAGAAGGTACCAAGGAAATGGAGGAACAAGAAGATCCCTACGGAAGATTTCTCTCCAGGGGATAGAGTTGTCTCATCTTACTTCCCAGATATTCCTCCTAATCTCCCTACTGTACCATCTCAGTTACCTAAGGTCTTCACTATCAACAGAGTTCTTTCCCTGGAACATGTGGAGATCATTGATCCAACCAATGGATACAAATTCACAACAAGAGGGGAGGACTTTAAGCACTACCAACCACCATGATGAAGGAAAAACGTCAAGCTAGTGACGCTAAAGAAGCGCTTCATGGGAGGTAACCCATGTTTTATATGCTTTCAGAAGATTATGAATAAGTCTATCTTTATGAGCTTCAATCCAAACTTAACGAACAATTGGTGAAAATCTTCTTATGTAGAATATAGTGAGGAACAAATTTGGTGTTCAAAGCAAACCAAGTTACATGCGAGTCTTGGGAGCTTTGAACACAAAAACGTTTCATCACATTGCTTCAAACTAAGTTTGGTGTCACCTTATGGTGCCACCAAAATGCATATAAGGAACCACCAATAGTTAGTTAGTTAGTTGAAAGTCATAAACAAACAATCAAATCCTTTCTTTCAATTTATTCTAGCCGTAGAGTTTTAATTTTCTTATATATTAATTCCCTTGTTTCAAATCTTTATAGGAAAGGAAAAGAAGCATGAAAAGGGATTGATTGGACAATTAAATGGGGGAGATTTCGCCACTTAATGAAGAGCACTACACACATGTCTCAAGAGGGAACGCATGGGAAAACGTTGCCATGCAACATTGGAGAAAGAAGACCCTTGAAGACCGAACCAATCACTCTCATTAAAGTGATGATCCTTGTCTTCCCTTCATACACAACCCCATCCGTTGATCTAGTAAACATTCATGCAATCCACACCCTTCATCCACTCATGATTTTCTTATATAAGTGAACCGTAGTGCATGCTCACTCCTCACATTCAAATCCCAACTCTCCACACTTCTATTGGCACACTAAACCCTTCATCACAAATTGCTTTAACCAACCCTCTCTTCATCTATCCGAAGCCTCAAACCCCCTCAAACAACAATTCAAGCCATGGCATCATCAAGCTCAAAGAGGCAAAAGAGGAAAGGGCCTATGGAGAGTGCTCCTTTTGATGACAAGAGATTCAAGACTGCCTTTCATGAGCATGAATTTGAGCAGATAAGTGCCAGAAGGATATTGCCAGAATTAATCTTCCAAATCAATGCCAATGAATCACCACAGATTTGGAGAAAAATCGAACAGAGGGGGTGGCAATTGCTCACCAGTCCAGAGGGGAAAATCAATGGAAACCTCATCAAAGAATTCTATGCAAATGCAGTTAGAGAGGATAAGACCAAAGCCCCAACCTTCAAAAGCTATGTGAGAGGAAGGGAGGTGGACTTTAGCCCAAGTGCCATAACAAGAGCTCTTCACTTGAAATCACCTCATTTTGATGAGGAGAGTTATCAGGCAAGGATAAGTAGAAGCCCCGATAAGGATGAGCTTTCAGAGATAGCATCAGATATCTGTGTCATAGCCGCTGACTGGGAGAGGTATTCAGATGGGAGACCAAAATTCATAAAAAGGGGAGACCTTCACCCTGAGGCTAAAGGGTGGTTTGAGCTTGTAAGGAGGTCCATCCTACCAGCTGCTAATAATTCAGAGGTCAACATCAATCGAGCCACTATGGTACAATGCTTAGTACAAGGTGGGAAAATCAAAGTGCATGAGCTCATTGCCGAAGGGATTCAAGAGTCAGCTGAGAAAGCTGACTCAGGTGCCAGACTTTGGTACCCCAGCACCATTCTCCGCTTGTGCAACAAGGCCAAGGTAATATTTGAGGACAGCAACCCAGACTGGGTGAACCCAGGGAGGCCAGTCACACTCGAGCGAATGGTCTATACCACACCGCCTCAGCAACTAAGAAGGCCACATATAGGAAGGCAAAGGGCCCAGGAAGGAGCTCGTCAAGAAGAATACCATCAGGAAGAATATCAACAAGAAGAGCATCATGACCCAACCAACTTGAATATGACTCACCTTCTAAGAGCCATTGAAGATTTAGGACAGAGACATATGGAAGGACAAGAGCAAATACTGAACCGGCTGAGTCAATAGGAAGCATGGCAAAAACAACAAATGGAGCAGCAGCAGGAACAATACTCCCAGCTCACTCAAGTCATCAACCAAGTGAATGAGAAGCAAGAGATTCAAGAGAAGCTCTTGCAAGAGCTCAACTAGCGGTAGATAGCCCAAATGAAAACTTTCAATGAGTTCAGTGTACTCAATGAAGGAAGGCAACTACATAGGGAGGAGTTCTATGTAAACACTCAAGCCGAGTTGAACTACATGACCACTAATATGCATCATCTACACTATG
This sequence comes from Arachis ipaensis, assembly GCF_059453495.1. NCBI lineage: Eukaryota > Viridiplantae > Streptophyta > Magnoliopsida > Fabales > Fabaceae > Arachis > Arachis ipaensis. The sequence continues at coordinate 85,410,709 of NC_142444.1, forward strand.
CCATCCCCACATATGATGAGGTCCAAAAAGAATTTGTAGAACAAGAAGAGAGGAAAGTGAAACAGCAAAAGGAGACACTCAAGAAGAAGATGGAAGATAGTGGTTTTTGGAAGAAGCTGCTTGGAAAAGGCAAAGGAAGTGGGAGCACAAGCACTCAAGAGAGACACAATGAGGACAAGCAAGGAGGGGAGCACGGGCATCCACATGAATGAAAGGTGGTGGAGTTCCTTTTAGTCCATTGTTTTATATGCTTTAAATAAGGAAGATCTTGTATGAAATAGAACCTGCTTCCATGTTATGTTTAAACTTTTTAAAATTCTGTCTTTCAAGTTTCCTTCTGAATAGGTCCATGATTCTGGTTTAAATATCACTGCATCATTTCCTTATTTACTTGTAAGCTTGTCCCTTTTTATCAAATGAAGAAGAGAATGTTTATGTTCTTAAAAGACCAGAGTAGGGTTCCTAATGTGGAAGTGCATTCATGAATCTTTGGGATAGTCATAAGTTAGCTAAGTTGGTTCAACCACAAGGCTAGGAGGATAACTATCTATCCTGAATACTTTGCTTTGGATACACTCATGAGACTAAGTTAATGACAAGATCCTAAGAAGAGAAAAGGGAAAGAACAATGGAAGTGAAAAACAAAAGAAAAAGAGTAAGCAATAAGGCTAGGCATCAATGTTTTAATCTTGAGGCAAGTGTCTGTGGTGCTCCTGTGTGAGAGATCTACTTGGATGAATAAGCTCTTAGGGGTGCTTTATCACTTGGTAACTTGGGTTAACTAACCCGGGATTATCAGCTGAAAATCCACTGTCAAGAGTAACCCTCACTACAGAGCATTTAGTAACCCAAAGAGGTACTGGACACCAAGGTCTCAAGAAAAGAAAATAAATAAACTATATGCCTGTGGTGTGTATGTATGGGGGAGAGACTTGAGGGAGTAAGTCCTTAGGGGTGCTTCAACACCTAGCACCTTGAACCAACTGGTTCGGGAGTGTTGGCTGAAAGCTTATCTTAAAGAGTTGCCCCCTTACAGAGCACTTAGCCTAAATAACACAAATAACCCTTGAAATAACAATAAAAGGATCAATGAATAAAAGTCTCATGAGATATAAACAAAGTAAGTGTTTAGGGACATGATAAAGGTCTGAAAGCCAGTAATAGAATGAACCTAAGTTGCTATGCATGAAACCACCATAAAATCAGTAATATGACTTCCACAAGAATGACTCATTCCTCTGGATATTCCATTCATCATTTTCTTGTTCCAGTACTTGCTTAGGGACAAGCAAGCTTTAAGTTTGGTGTTGTGATGCCAAGGCATCTTGGCCAGTTTCACTGACCTTTTCTTTACTGTTTTTAGGTTAGTTTCATGCATTTCTTTAGGAAATAAGCTAGTTTTGGGTAAATATTCACTCATGCCTTGACTCAAGCATACATTGTGCATTTTACATGATTTCATGAGGATTTTGCATAAGTTTAGTGACAAATATTATGTTTCATTACTCATGACTTGGACTAGAGCTTTGATGCACTTTGTTGCTTGATCTCAAGACCAAAAAGAAGCAAGAAAAGGGGGAGGTAACTTGCAAAGATTAATGAGAAAAGTGATTGCCAATAACACTCTCAAAAAGCCATCAATGCCACGTTAGAGAGTCACGTTAACCAAGTTAACGTGAACTCTAACGTGGAGAAAAGAAGTTGAGCCAACGTTAGTGACACTCAACATTGTCACAAACGTTGTCAATTACTCATAAGTGGCCACGTTAGAAGCCACGTTAACCTAGTTAACGTGGCCTCTAACGTTAAGGGGGAGGGAGAGAAGCCAACGTTAGTGACACTCAACATTGTCACTAACGTTGGCCTATGGTGCTAAGTACCACGTTAACTCCCACGTTAACTTGGTTAACGTGGGAACTAACGTAGAGGATGAAGAGTTGTCGACAACGTTAGTAACACTCAACATTGTCACTAACGTTGAAGCAACCACACAACCCCCAAGAGTCACGTTAACTTCCACGTTAACTTGGTTAACATGGAAGCTAACGATGAGAAATGAAGGATGAGCCAACGTTAGTGACACTCAACATTGTCACTAACGTTGGGATGACTGAAAGATGGCCACATTAGAAGCCACGTTAACCTAGTTAACGTGGACCCTAACGTGAGACCTAGGGGCACAATGGAACGTTAGTGATAATGTTGAATGTCACTAACGTTCTCGAAGGATGGCAAAGGCCACATTAGAAGCCACGTTAACCTAGTTAACGTGAGCTTTAACGTGAAGCAAGAAGGGGCACACTGGAACGTTAGTGACAATGTTGAGTGTCACTAACGTTCTCGAAGGTTGACAAGGCAACGTTAAAAGCCACGTTAACCTAGTTAACGTGGGTTTTAACGTGAGAAAAAAGGGGTGCATTGGAACGTTAGTAACAATGTTAAGTGTCACTAACGTTCCCGAACTTGGACTTTCACTAAATGATTAACACTCCTTACGCCCTGAGCTTAAGTCTCTGCCCACTCCGCACTTTCTCTCTGCAAGTAAAGCCAAGCCCAAATAAAGAAAGGAACTGCTTCAAACTCAAGATCCAAAGGCCCAAGACTTGAAGAGTGAACTAGAAGCTGAGAAGAGTAGTAGGAGTAGCTTTGAATTGTAAAATAGTTCTGGAGGCTGAGGAATTACTCTCTGTATTTACTTTCTTTGCAATTTCTAGTTTTATGATGTATTCTCCATCTTTATTTTCATTTTCAAGAGCTATGAACAACTAAACCCCTTTCATTGGGTTAGGGAGCTTTGTTGTAATTTGATGGATCAATACTAATTTTCATTGTTCTTCTTCTATCTTTCCTCTTGATTTTACTTGAAAGCTTTCGATCTTCATCCAATTTAGTAGTTATCTTGGAAGAGAAGCTATTCAAACTTGGATCTCTTTTGAACCTTGGAAGAGGAATGAAGAGATCAAGCTAGAAATGCTTTCTCATGCTGGACCAAATTGGGTTTGGATGGGTATGTTACTGTAACCCTCTCAATACTTGGTTTGGGAAATGCATGTGGTATAATCAGTGACCATACTTCATCTCTTCTCATGAGCAATTGACCAAGGAATTGGCTATTGATCAAGATTTGAGAGATTGAATTGCAAGGAATTGTAATTCAATCACTTAAGATTGCCAAGGAGATCAATGAGTGCATTGATTGAGGAAGAGATGAAAATGAACTTGATCCGGAGAATTGCAGCATCTCCTAAGCCCAATGAACTCCCCATCTCTAATCTTACGCATTCTCTTTAATTTCTGCGATTTACTTTTATGAGCAAATCCCCCATTCCCATTTATAATTCTGCAATTTATTTTCAGTCATTTACTTCCATTCATTTAATTCTAGCATTTACTTTTCTGTTATTTACTTTCTTGCCATTTTATTTTCTGCAACTCTTAACCCAATTTCTGGATTCGCTCAACTAGAACATTCTTCTAATTAAAGTTGCTTGATCAATCAATCCCTGTGGGATTCGACCTCACTCTATTGTGAGTTTTTACTTGACGACAACTTCGGTACACTTGCCAAAGGAAGATTTGTTGAGAGACAAGTTTTCCCCGCATCAATTCTCAGCCTAAAGAAAGCCTAGATAGTTAGGAGAAGGTGGTCAATGGATTCTTAACCAATTTTTTTCCACCTTAAAAGCTGAGCAAGCTTAGGGTCGAAGTATAAACCTTCAGACAGAAAGAGGGTGAATCCCTCTATGAAGCTTGGGAAAGATACAAGCAATTGATCAGGAGGTGTCCTTCTAACATGATTTCAGATTGGACTATGTTAAATATTTTCTATGATAGCTTATCTGAGATGTCCAAGATAGCATTAGAACACTCTGTAGGTGGATCCCTCCACTTGAAGAAGTCGCCTAAAGAGGCGCAACATCTCATTGACGTGGTTGCTAACAACCAGTACATGTACACTTCTAAAAGGAACCCTATGAACAATGGGGCTACACAAAAGAGAGGTGTCCTAGAGGTAAGAACCTTAGAAACCATTTTAGCTCAAAATACGCTCATGTCCCAGCAGATCAACATGATCACTCAGCACTTGAGTGGGACGCAGAACTCAGAGGCTTACTGTCCAGAGACAGCCTATGATGTGGACCCAGGTGATAGCGCCTGGCCACCATAGAAGGTTAACTACATGGGAAACTCTTCTAGAAACTCCAACAATAATCCCTATTCAAATACTTTAAATCAGGATTGGAAGAACCACCATAACTTTGGGTGGAGAGATGATAGAGAGGATTTATACCGGTTTGGAATTCCACAAAATAATTCTGTTGTTAGTATAGTCCAAACCAATAGTCAATCCTCGAATCAAATTAAATTTATGGTTTTGTCACAAAGAACAAACCCCAATTAGGAATTAACCGAATTATTTAGACTCCGGGTCGTCTCACGAGGAATTGCAATGAAGTGCTCAATTATTGGCTATGAGGATGCAAGGGGGATTTGATTTGATATTTGACAAGAAAATATAAATGACAAGAAAGTAAATCAAGCAAGTAATTAGAGAAAGCAATTAATAAAGAGAGACATTCATGGCAAAGATTGAGATCATAGGCTTTCTATCCTAGTCATGCAATGATTAATTCATCTTATTTAGTCAACTCCAACAAATAGGGAGAAAGTCAAACAAGACTAATCAATCGTACCATAATAATAACAAGAATTTATCTTATTACGTCATCTCCAACATTGGAAGAAGGTATCATATTATCTTCCATGAGAGAAAGTCTAATAAGACTAGCTAATCTCAATCCAAAAGTCCTAATCAACTTACTAATTAAATTAGCAAAAGATTAGCGTCAATGGAAACAATATTAGCTAACAACTCTAGATCACCAACATAAGTTGGGTTTTCATTACTCAAGATTGCCTAATTACTCTTTCCAAGCCAAGAATGCTCAAAATCTACTCTAACATCCAACCAAGCATATTGTCAAACACTTGGAAGGCATGCATGGAAAGCATAGTAAAATGTGCAAGAAATATAAATCTACCAACTATCAATTGCAAGAAAAGTAAATCAACAACTCAATTCATCAAAACAAAGAACATCAAACATTAAATTGCATTAAAAGAAAATGGAAATCCAATAAGGGTTCATGAACATAAAAGCAACAAATTAAAGGAAATGATCAAGAGAAACTAAGAAGATTGAGATGTAATAACAAGGAATTAACAAGGGAAAACTAAATCAAAACAAGAATTGAAAGTGGATTTAAGAAAATTAAACCTAAACTACCCTAAATTCTAGAGAAAAGAGAGAGCTTCTCTCTCTAGAATTCTACCCTAAAACATGATAAAAACTAAACTATGACTACTTGGTTCATTCCCCCTTCAATCCTTGGGTTCAATAGCATTAGAAATGAGTTGGATTGGGCCCAAAATGAGCTAGAAATCGCTGGGGGCGATTTCATTAAAGTGGACCCACGGGCAGAATCGGCGCGCACGCGTACATGGCGCGTGCACGCCCCAGAGTGCGAAGCAACATATAGCAAAATTTATATCATTTCGAAGCCCCGGATGTTAGCTTTCCAACGCAACTGAAACCGCTTCATTTGGACATCTGTAGCGCAAGTTATGGTTGATTGAGTGCAAAGAGGTCAGGCTTGACAGCTTTACGGTTCCTTCATTTCTTCATGAGTTCTCCCACTTTGCATGCTTTTCTCCTCACTTCTTCCATCCAATACTTGCCTTATGAACCTGAAATCACTCAACAAACACATCAAGGCATCAAATGGAATTAAAATGGATTAAAATCACCAATTTAAGGGCCTAAAATCCATGTTTTTACACTTAAGCACAATTCAATGGAGAATTACAAAACCATGCTATTTCATTGAATAAATATGAGAAAAGGTGATAAAATCTCCCAAAATAAGCACAAGATAAACCACAAAATTGGGTTTTATCAAATCTCCCCACACTTAAACCAAGCATGTCCTCATGCTAAGAATAAAGAAGGACAAGAAAAGGGTATGAACATTTATTCAATGCAAATAAACTATATAAACCTATTTACATGCATGCAACTAAATGCAATATGATTCTACCTACTTAGTTAAAAGCAAATCAATCTCCAAGAATATATATCAAGTAGGGCTAAGTAGTATGATAACTCATGAATCCTACCAATTCAAATATCAAAATAAAGTTCAAATAGACTTGCAAGAAGAGAGCTCATGAAAGCCGGAAACAAGGAATTGAGCATCGAACCCTTACCGAAAGTGTATCCGCTCTAGTCGCTCAAGTGTATAGGGTCGATTCACTCAATTCTCTTCTACTCATGCTTTCCAAGATTTGTTTTTCATCTAACAATCAACAATTATTCAATGCATGCAGACATTCATCATGAGGACTTATTCATAGGTTGTAATGGGGCTAGGGTAAAGGTAGGATGCATATGGTCAAGTGAGCTTGAAATTTGAATCTTTGATTAACCTAAGCTCTCACCAAACACATATAACAACCTATACAATTCTAATACACAACCTAGCTACCCATGATTCCTACTTTTTCACATACTCATTCATTCTCTTTAATTCACATTCCATATGCATTGATTTTTATTGAACTTTACTTTGGGGCATTTTTGTCCCCTTTTTATTTCTTTTTCTCTTTTTATTTTTTTCTTTTATATATATATATATATATATATATATATATATATATATATATATATATTCTTTTTCTTTTTCTTTTTCTTTATCATTTTTTTAAAGTATATACAAATGTATCAATGCATATGGTTTTACATATAGTGCTGAATATGTACCCAATTCCCAATATTTTTAACAAAAATAAAAATTACACTTTTACCTCAACCAATGTCCCAAGTTTTCCATACCCAAATGATACACACTCTCACTAGCCTAAGCTAATCAAAGATCCAAATTAAGGACATTTATTGTTTTTCACTTAGGGGTAGTGATGTGCTACAATTAAGAATAAAAGGGATTCAATAGGCTCAAATTTGGATAAGATTGAGATCATAGGCTTTCTATCCTAGTCATGCAATGATTAATTCATCTTATTTAGTCAACTCCAACAAATAGGGAGAAAGTCAAACAAGACTAATCAATCATACCATAATAATAAAAAGAATTTATCTTATTACGTCATCTCCAACATTGGAAGAAGGTATCATATTATCTTCCATGAGAGAAAGTCTAATAAGACTAGCTAATCTCAATCCAAAAGTCCTAATAAACTTACTAATTAAATTAGCAAAAGATTAGCATCAATGGAAATAATATTAGCTAACAAATCTAGATCACCAACATAAGTTGGGTTTTCATGACTCAAGATTGCCTAATTACTCTTTCCAAGCCAAGAATGCTCAAAATCTACTCTAACATCCAACCAAGCATTTTATCAAACACTTGGAAGGCATGCATGGAAAGCATAGTAAAATGTGCAAGAAATATAAATCTACCAACTATCAATTGCAAGAAAAGTAAATCAACAACTCAATTCATCAATAGAAAGAACATCAAACATTAAATTGCATTAAAAGAAAATGGAAATCCAACAAGGGTTCATGAACATAAAAGCAACAAATTAAAGGAAATGATCAAGAGAAACTAAGAAGATTGAGATGTAATAACAAGGAATTAACAAGGGAAAACTAAATCAAAACAAGAATTGAAAGTGGATTTAAGAAAATTAAACCTAAACTACCCTAAATTCTAGAGAGAAAAGAGAGCTTCTCTCTTTAGAATTCTACCCTAAAACATGATGAAAACTAAACTATGACTACTTGGTTCATTCCCCCTTCAATCCTTGGGTTCAATAGCATCAGAAATGAGTTGGATTGGGCCCAAAATGAGCTAGAAATTGCTGAGGGCGATTTCATTAAAGTGGACCCACGGGCAGAATCGGTGCGCACGCGTACATGGCACATGCGCGCCCTAGAGCGCAAAGCAACATATAGCGAAATTTATATCATTTCGAAGCCCCGGATGTTAGCTTTCGAACGCAACTACAACCGCCTCATTTGGACCTCTGTAGCTCAAGTTATGGTTGATTGAGTGCGAAGAGGTCAGGCTTGACAGCTTTACGGGTCCTTCATTTCTTCATGAGTTCTCCCACTTTGCATGCTTTTCTCCTCACTTCTTCCATCCAATACTTGCCTTATGAACCTGAAATCACTCAACAAACACATCACGGTATCGAATGGAATTAAAGTGGATTAAAATCACCAATTTAAGGGCCTAAAAAGGATGTTTTTACACTTAAGCACAATTCAAGGGAGAATTACAAAACCATGCTATTTCATTGAATAAATGTGAGAAAAGGTGATAAAATCCCCCAAAATAAGCACAAGATAAACCACAAAATTGGGGTTTATCAAGAGACCAGCAGAAGCCTCAACAAGGCTTCAATAATAATTAGAATGGAATGAACCAGAACAGGTTCAATAACAAACCATTCAAATTATCTCAGCAGATAATAGAGACATCCAAGCAGAGTCTCTCTGACTTGGCTGCTATAGTCTCCAACCTCTCCAAGACCACTCACAGTTTTATGGCTGAAATTAGGTCTTTCATTTGGAACTTGGAGATACAGGTTGGTCAGCTGAGCAAGAGGATCCTAGAGATCCCTTCCAACACTCTTCCAAGCAATACAGAGGTAAATCCGAAGGAAGAATACAAGGCCCTCACTATGGAGGTTGTGATAGAACCCAAAGAGGAGCCTGCTATAGAGGAGCTCAAGGAAATTAGAGCTCATGAGGAGGCTGGGAATGCCACGTTTCACGCCCCTTTGCTGAGAGAGGAACCTGAAGAATACTCTTCTTTAGAAAAGGATGAAGAGTCCAAGGAAGAGCAAATTGCTCGGTACCTGACCATCCTCACGAAGCTGAAAGCCAACTCTTCTCATGCAAAGGCGTTAGAAAAGGAAGATGAGCCTGTGATACTGGCTAAGGAGTGCAGTGCCTTGGTCCAGAAAAAGATTCCTAAAAAGCTACCGGATCCTAGAAGCTTCCTGATTCCCTGTACTATAAGGACCATCACCTTTGAGAAGGCACTATGCGACCTTGGCTCAAGCATCAATTTGATGCCTCTATCTGCAATGAAGAGGTGAGGAATTCTAGAGGTGCAGCATGCCACAATCTCATTGGAGATGGCAAACAAGACCCTAAAAAGGGCGTATGGTATGGTGGAGGATGTCTGATGAGCGGATAATTTATACGCTTTTTGGCATTATTTTTAGGTAGTTTTCAGTATGTTTTAGTTACTTTTTATTATATTTTTATTAGTTTTTAAATAAAAATTACATTTCTGGACTTTACTATGAGTTTGTGTGTTTTTCTGTGATTTCAAGTATTTTCTGGCTAAAATTAAGGGACCTGAGCAAAAATCTGATTCAGAGGCTGAAAAAGGACTGCAGATGCTGTTGGATTCTGACCTCCCTGCACTCGAAATAGATTTTCTGGAGCTACAGAAACCCAATTGGCGTGCTCTCAATTACGTTAGAAAGTAGACATCCTAGACTTTCTAGCAATATATAATAGTCCATAATTTGCCCGAGTTTTGATAATGCAAATTAGCGTTTGAACACCCACTTTCTATCCTATTCTGGCGTTAAACGCCAGAACTGGCATAAAAGCTGGAGTTAAACGCCCAAACTAGCACCAAAGCTGGCATTTAACTCCAAAAAGAGTCTCTACATGTGAAAGCTTCAATGCTCAGCCCAAGCACACACCAAGTGGGCTCCAGAAGTAGATTTCTGCACTATCTGCACTTAGTTACTTATTTTCTGTAACCCTAGCTACTAGTTTAGTATAAAAACCACTTTTAGTGATTTATTTGATATCTTTGATCAGTTCTATGCTATCAGAGATCATATTGTACACGTTTGGAGGCTAGCCTCACGGCTATGCCTAGACCTTTCACTTATGTATTTTCAATGGTGGAGTTTCTACACCCCATGGATTAAGGTGTGGAGCTCTGCTGTTCCTCATGAATTAATGCAAAGTATTATTGTTTTTCTATTCAACTCAAGTTTATTCTTATTCTAAGATATTCATTCACACACAAGAACATGATGACTCTGATGATCAAGTGACACTCATCACCATTCTCACTTATGAACGCATGCCTGACAAACACTTCCGTTCTACATGAAAACAAGCTTGAATGCATATCTCTTAGCCTCCTGGTTCACGATCAGAGTCTTGGTGGAAGGGATGACTGTGACGAGCTTCAAACTCGCGAGTGTTGGGCGTAGTGACAGATGCAAAAGGATCAATGGATCCTATTCCAACATGAGTGAGAACCGACAGATGATTAGCCGTGCGGTGACAGTGCATTTAGACCATTTTTACTGAGAGGATGAACGGTAGCCATTGACAACGGTGATCCCCCAACATACAGCTTGCCATGGAAAGGAGTATGAATGATTGGATGAAGACAGTAGGAAAGCAGAGATTCAGAAGCAACAAGCATCTCCATACGCTTATCTGAAATCCACCAATGAATTACATAAGTATTTCTATCTTATTTATATTTTATTTATATTTTAAATTCTCAAAACTTCATAACCATTTGAATTTGCCTGACTGAGATTTACAAGGATGACCATAGCTTGCATCAAGCCGACAATCTCTGTGGGATCGACCCTTACTCACGTAAGGTTTATTACTTGGACGACCCAGTGCACTTGCTAGTTAGTTGTGCGGAGTTGTGAAAAAGAGTTGAGATTACGATTGTGTGCACCAAGTTTTTGGCGCCATTTCAGAGATCACAATTTCATGCACCAATGTCCTAGTAAAGGTTGAGGACTTTTACATCCCTATAGACTTTGTGATTCTAGACACTGGGTAGGATAGAAATGAATCTATCATTCTTGGAAGGCATTTCCTAGCCACTGCTAAGGCCATAATTGATGTGGAAAGAGGAGAGCTAGTCCTAAGACTACATGAGGATTGCATCTTGTTCAAGATCTCCAACCCTCAATCTCCCTCTGACAGAGGTGGTACCATTGTGCAACACATTGTGTTCTAGCATTCCCTTTCAGTGCAAAGCTTTACAGATCCCCCAGACACCAACTTTAAGTTTGGTGTTGGGCAACCATAATCAAGCACTGGGAAGAAAGGTACTAAAAAGAAGGTACCTAAAGGCTGGAAGGACAAGAAGATCCCCACTGAAGGCCTCTCACCTGGAATGAGAGTTGTCTTCATTAAGAATCCAGTCATTCCACACACAATGAGCATAATCCTATCTCTAGAGCATGTGGAGCTCATTCATGAGAGCACAGGTAGAAAGTCCACTGTAAGGGGTGAAGATCTGAGCCCCTACTTACCTCCGTAATGGAGCTGTCTATCAAGCTAATGACGGTAAAGAAGTGCTTGTTGGGAGGCAACCCAACCATGATTAGGGTACTATTATTTCTTTTCTTTTTGTTTATTCTCATTTAATTTTGTCTTAATTCATTCTTTATGGTTTTTCTTTGCTTTTTGATGGAGATATTCAAAACTAAAAATAGAACACCCTGGGGAGAGTCTCATGCTGGTGTTGAATTCCATACAAGGAGAGAGCTGGGCATTCGACGCCCATACAGGAGCTAAGAAGCTCCTCTCCCTGATCCCTTCTGGGTGTTCAATGCCCACAGGGGGCATCCTGGGCATTCAACACCCCAAAGGGAGAAAGAAGCTGGCGTTGAATGCCAGGAAGGGAGTATCCTACGCGTCCAACGCCCAAAAGGGGGCAAAAGCTGGCATTGAATGCCAACCAGGGAGTAAAGGCTGGGCATTCAACGCCCTAAAAGGAGCAGATCCTAGCGTTGAATGCTAGGTAGGGGGCAGACAAGTGATTGTTCTGCAGCTATCTCATGCTAGTGGGTCCCACAGAATCTCCACCTACCACACCTTCTTTTCTCTCTTCTTTTCTAAACCTTGAAACCCACACCCTGCTTTCCCTCTTCGCCATACACCTTACCAATCATATCCACATTACCTTTTCCTCTTCCCAACACCCATCATAATCTCCATCATTCAATTCCCACCGACCTCACCCACTTCAAATTCACCGTTCTTCCCTCCCACATAACCGAACCCTATCCCTTCCACCTCTATAAATAACCTCTCATTCATCTCCACACCCTACTTTCCCTTCCTCACCCACCCCCACTTGGCCGAAAGCTTCTCTAACTTTTCCCTCTATATTTCTTCTTCATTTTACTCCCTTCTTCTCTTTTTATTACTCTTTGCTCGAGGACGAGCAAAGTTCTTAAGTTTGGTGTTGTAAAACCTTTGCTTTTTTACTTCTACCATTCCTAAGTATGGCACCAAAGACAAGTGAAGCCTCAAGAAAGAGAAAGGGAAAGGCTTCCGCTTCCTTTTCTGAACCATGGGAATCATGGAGATTCCTCACTAGAGCCCACCAAGATCACTTCTATACTGTGGTGAGGCACAAAAAGGGTGATTCCTGAGGTCTCCTTTAAGATCAAGGAGGACGAGTATCCATAAATTCTTGAAGAAATCTGGAGAAAGGACTGGGAAATTCTAGCCCATCCTATCTCAGCCATTGTCACACTAATAGTGCAAGAATTCTATGCCAATACTTGGGTCACAAAGGGGCATGACACTAGTGTTAACCCACAACCCAAGAACTACTGCACCATGGTCTGAGAGCAACTCTTGGACTTTAGCCCGAAAAGTTTGAGGATGGCATTACAATTGCCTCAACTGCAAGGTGACCCACACTCCTACACAAAAAGAGTCAACTCCGATCAGAGGTTGGAGCAAGTGCTCACAGACATCTGTGTGGATGGAGCCCAATAGAGGCTAGATGCACATGGTAAGTCTTACCAACTGAGTAGGCTTGACCTCAAGCCAGTGGCAAGAGGATGGTTAGAAATTGTGCAACACTCCATTATCCCTACTAATAACCGGTCTGAAGTTACTATTGACCGAGCAATAATGGTGCATTGCATCATGCTCGAAAATGAGTGGAGGTGCACGAGGTAATCCCTCAATAAATATACAAGGTAGCCACAAAAGCCTCCACTAAGGCAAGGCTAGCCTTCCCACATCTCATCTCTCGCATGTGCAACTCAGCTTGGATTAACATTCCAGGTGACGACCTCATTGAGAAGGATAAGCCCATCACGAAGATGAGAATGGAGAATGTCAGAGAGTCGGCACAAGGACCCCAACAAGAGACTATGCAGCTGCCTCAACCAGAAATCCTTGAGATGCCTTAAGGGATGTATTTTTCTCCCCGTGACTATTAGGATCAACTGAATACCTCAATAGGAGGGCTGAGTTCAAACGTGGAGCAGCTGAGGGTGGAGCACACTGAGCACGCCAGTACCCTCCATGAAATAAGAGAATATCAGAGACGATTGATGGAGGAGAACCAGAGGCAAGGGCGTGACATAGAGGAGATCAAACGCTCCATTGGATTCCCCACAGGAAGCAGCAACCGCCGTCACTGAGGTTGTTGAGTCCCATTATACTTCTCTATTTTATTTCTATTTTCACTACACTTTAATTTATTGTCTATTTTCTTTTCTAAGTTCATGATCACATCTAGTCATTTGTCTTTCTTTTAGTCATATTTCTGTTTTATTTTGGTTATAAGGTATCTTCTGTATCCTCACCATGCTTAAAAGAAAAATTATTTGAAAAAGAAATAGTGAGATGCATAAGTTTTAAGTACATCTTGAGTTATTCCAATTCATTTGATGTGGTGGCCTTGCATTTTCTTTCTGAATGTATGAATAAACAGTACATAATTGATATTGGAATTGAGAATTCTGGCTTTTGAAAAAACAAAAAATTTAGAGAAGTGTTATTGACTCTCTGAAAAAAAACAAAAAATATTGATTCTTGAAGCAAGAAAAGTAACAGAAAAAGAAAAAGAAAAAATAAAATAAAAAGAAAAAGAAAAAGAATGCTCATAAAAGAAAAATCAAAAGAGCAAGGATCCAAGGCTTTGAGCATCAATGGTTAGGAAGGTAAAAAATCAACCTAAGAAGCTCAAATGAGTTGCTATCCTTAACTAAATGCTTGTGGTGTAAAAGTGTCAAGTGAAAAGCTTGAGATTGAGAAGTTAAAGTCGTGATCCAAAGCAAAAGAGTACGCTTAAGAACTCTGGGCACCACTGATTGGGAATTTAAGCAAAGCTAAATTCGAATCCAAAGAGTTTCCCCAGTTAAGTGCTTGTGGCGTTTATGTATCCGGCGGTAATACGGGAAAAAAAAAACACTTAGAGCCACGACTAGGCTCAAAAAGGTGCAAAGCACCAATAGAAGTTGTGTTCAAGAATCAAGAAAAGCTAAAGTAAGAGAATCAATAATGTTCATCCGAATTCTAATTCCTAAGGATGTCAATATTTCTGAACTTCAAAGGAAAGTGAGATGCAAAAACTGTTCAGAAGCAAAGAGCTATTAGCCCCGTTCATCATTTGGAACTGAGCTTCATTGAAAAACTTTAAAACTTACTGTATCTCTTATTTTTAGTCCTACTTGTTTTTGGTTGCTTGAGGATAAGCAACAGTTTAAGTTTGGTGTTCTGATGAGCGGATATTTTATACGCTTTTTGATGTTATTTTCTTAGTGTTTTCATTATGTTTTGTTAAGTTTTGTTATGTTTTAGTAGATTTTAATGCAAAATTCACTTTTTGGATGTTACTTTGAGCTTTTATGTTTTTCTTATAATTTTAGGTAAATTTTGGGTGAATTTGGCAAGTTTTGGCAAAGCCTGATGCAGAGGCAAAGAAAGGACAACAGATGCTGTCAGATCCTGACCTCCGTGCATTCAAATGGGAATTTCTAGAGGTACAAAGGTCCAAATGTAGCGTTTTCAATGGCGTTGGAAAGCTAACATCTAGAGCATTTCAGCAATATATAATGGGTTATACTTTTCTTTGGAAATGAAAGCCCAAAACGGGCGTTGAACGCCTAAACTACTCTTTTTCTAGCGTTCAACACCTCGAGAGAATAGAGCTCAGCGTTGAACGCCCAAAACTGGCATTCAATGCCACAAAGGGAGCAAGGCAGTAGACGCACACCCCCTAATGGGCATTCAACACCCACTCACTCAAGCTGGACGCCAAGCTCAACCCAAACACTCACCAAGTGGGCCCGGAAGTGGATTTTCGCACCTTTAGCTTAGTTTCTTTCATTATTGTAATTTCTAATTATTATTAATTTCCTTT
Source organism: Arachis ipaensis (assembly GCF_059453495.1). Lineage (NCBI taxonomy): Eukaryota > Viridiplantae > Streptophyta > Magnoliopsida > Fabales > Fabaceae > Arachis > Arachis ipaensis. The sequence goes on from NC_142444.1 coordinate 85,425,918, forward strand.
TAAGTCTAATCATTAGTATAAATAAGGGGAGATCACCATTGTTTAGGATCCTCTCCAGCACATTCGAATTTCACACTTTATTCTCTGTACTATATGAGCAATTAAACCTCCTAGGTTAAAGTTAGAAGCTCTGCTGACTCCTATGGATTAATATAATTCCTTTTCTACTTTAATCTGTGTTTGATTCTATTCTATGATGCATTCTCTTTTTTCATCCTTATGAATCTCGATTCTACATGAGTTCCTTACGAGTCCTGACCCAGATAGTATTGAGCTACAGCTTGAGGATGCATCACGGGTTCCAACAAGTTATCTGAGCTAATTGGGGTATGTGACATAAAACCTCGTTTGTCAAGGGTAATTGAGGTTCTTGTGGCTCTAAGGGCTAGAACCATAAGAGCATCAGTCTCTGATCCGGAAGATTCGACCTTGTCTGTGGCATTTTGAGTAAGGTCAGCCTTGCCATTGAATGGATTATTCATCCTTGAAGTAGTCGATATGATGTGTTAATCCAGAAGAAGAAGCACCTACGAAGCCTTAACTAACTGCTAATTACTGTCTTTATCTTAATTCTTTATCGCTTTTGCCATTGCTTGTTTATGCGCCTACAACAACCAAAAACTATCTTTCTATTCGCCTGACTAACATCTGCAGGACAACACAGCTTGCTCAATCTGGCAATCCTCGTGGGATTCGACCCTCACTCACCTGAGGTATTACTTGGACGACCCGGTGTACTTGCCGGTTCAGTTGTGCGAGTCACAAATTCGCGCACCAAGTTGATCGGGTAGGGTTGAGATTCAACCCACACCCTACTTGACCCGCATGAGAACCTTACCTGCATCCTACCCTACCCAATGCGAATAGGATTGGCAACCCTACTCGATCGGGTTGGATCGGGTTAGGTACCCACGTATAGGGTGCATGTTTTCACCCCTAGTAAAAATATTTAGAATGCGAATTAAAACAGTAACCTTAAAGATTTTGGACCAAAGTTGGGTCAAACAAGCCAAAAGCTGAAAACAGGCCCATGTTGGGCTTTGGGTCCAAACCCGTGACATATAAGCATTACACTTAGTGAGATTTCAGCAACTCGTCCTCCATAAATGAGAGAGAGCCATGGACATGAAGAGAGGAGAGTAAGGAGCCACCATTGTTACTATTCATTCCAACATTCAAATCTACATAACTTTTGATCCGGAGCTCCGATTGACAAGCTGTTTATGGCCACACATTCATTTTAGAACGTTCTTCAATTCTATCTAGGTATTTTGGTAAGAAATCTCAAAAAGCTTGCCCAGTTCTCTATTCTCTTCAAATTCAATATTTTAGTATTGTGTAAGTTGAGATATTGTGATTTTAGTTCTTTAGGGGTGCTCTAGCATGAATTTCAAGTAGATTCCATTCTAATATCTAGTGGGTTAAGGTAAAAAAGTTTTATCCCCTTTTATTTTTCCAATTCTATGAACCCTAGGTTGATCTATGTGTGAAATTGGTAATATTAGAGTTGTTGGGTGATTTTGTACACTTTGGGAGCTTAGATCGATCTTGGAGCTATTGATTGAGGCTTAGTTGGTGTTGGATGAGTTTGGTTTTTCCAGAATGAAAAGGAAATCAAGGGTTTAGAAACCACCATCATTAAGGTATAGGTTTGAGTTTCAAGTAAGCATTATGTAGAGTTATATAAATGCCTAGGTTAATTGACTTTAGGATAAGTGTGAATTCCATTGGTTGATGTTGTGATTAGTAAATAAATGTATGTATGTGTGCTTTGAATTGAAATTTGGCTATGAGTGTGTGAAATTGTAGACTATGATGATGATCAGAGTGAAAATTGGGCCGGAGGCCGCAATTGGGTAAATTTTGGTAAGTTGGTTGATATTGATGAGTTGTTGTGATTGAATTGATTGAGTAATTGAGGAATGATGTGTTGTAGAGATTAAATTTGGTGATTTGTTTTGGGCATCATGCTAATTGGATTGAATGAGAATTTTTAAGTGGAATCGATGTGAATTGAATAATGATTAATTGCTAGGAATTGAATGTGGTAGGTATCGAATAATTATAATGTGTTTCAGGATGATGATGGAACATTGAGTATGCTTAAAATGTGCTTTGGGCTGGTTTTAAAAGAGAGGAGTTTGAGAATTTAGCATAAAAGGAGTTAATGTAGAATTTTAATAAAAGTGATTTTATCCAACTTCGATGGGCCATAACATGGCGCATGGAGTTCGGAATTAAGTGGAAGTTGTCTCAAATTCAAGATAATTAAATTACCTTTAAAATGATATAAAGATGAGGGAAAATGGAATTTTCTAGAAACAGTTATAAGGGTTAGAAGTTTTGGGTTGAAAACTGAATTTCTACAACATATCAGCTTTTTCAAAATCTGTATTCCTGCGTATGTGGATGTGTCACGTATAACAACCCGAGCTTTTGAAAATTAAATATTGAGTTATTTATGATTTATTATATTTGATAATTTTATTTAAAGAAAATTATTTTCTTAAAAAGTAATTAAATTAAATTTTATTATACTTTGACTTTAAAAACTAATAAAATTTTCTAAATAATTGAGTATTTTCATATTAAGGATTTAAAGTTTTAGTAATTGAAAATAATAAAAGTTTTATACAATTTAAACTGAATAACTGAAAATCTTGATTAATATTATGAACAAAAAGAAAATTTATTTATTTATCTTTAATTTCAAATTAGATTATTTAATTACATAAAAAAAATATAAATAGTATTTTTAAAATTAATTATATTGGATTAAATTTGGTTTTAGATTAACACTCCGCTCAAACCCAAAATTTCCAATTCCAACCCCTAATTTCACCAACCCTAACAGTATTACCCAACTCACCCATATGTATACCCCCTCCTACCTGTTTACCCATCAATGAGCCACACTCACCTTTTCCTCACCACTCACTCATCTACTGCCAAACCCTTTTCCCCATATATACACAACACAGCAGATTCAGCAAACAAAAAGGAAAGAAAAAAATGAAAAGGGGGAAAAAGGGAGAGAGATATTTGAGAGAGAGTAGAGGAGATCGGAGAAGAAGGAAGGGATGGAGGGCTTTGCCGCCACCGTCGCACACCACCACCGTCATGAGGCCCAGCCACCACGCAAGGAGAGAGGGTGACGTTGATGTTGCTGCCGACGTCGAGGGAGAGAGCGTGTCACGAGCCAGAGACGTTGCGAGGAAGAAGAGGAGTCTTCATGCTCTGCCGCTGTCCAGCCACCGTCGAGCTAGGTTCGCTGTCGTGCCTCACTATGTGTCACCGTCGAGCTTCGAAGAGAGAGAGAAAGTGCATGAAGATGAAAGAGAGAGGGGTCCAAAGTTGAACAGGTTTTTGTCACCGCCTCTACTGCCTTCACCACTGCTCTTGAAGCTCTGCTGTGGCTGCTGCTGCTGACTGAGCTGCCGCTAGGGGAAGCCGCTACTGCCGTCACAACGGGTGGAGTCTACCATCGAGCTGTGCGCCGTTGGTGGAGCTGTACCTCTTCGGAGTTGCTTCCCACCACTGTCAGTTCAGTTTTACCACAATCCTGCTCCACTTTTACGTTCTATTTTGCTCTCAGCTTATTTATCTGCTTGTTTTGGTTTTAATTCCATTTTAGTTACTGCCTTGTCTTGTATTTTCAAAACTATTTATATCTTCAATTTCTAGCAAATTTGAATTTCTTATTTTACTGTGATCATTATCATTGCCGTGGAAAGTTGCCATTGCTGCGAGAGTGATTTGAGATGTTGTTGTCCTGTCTCGGTTGCGTTGGAGTACTGCCACTACTGCAAATTTAAAGCAAAAGAGGGTTTGTCATGTTTAATTTCTGAGTTCGACTAATCGAGGTAGGAAATTTTATTTTTAAAATGATCATTTTTTGATTTAAGAATGCCCAAAGTATAGTAGATAATTGCAAATATGTTAGTAATTATAATGTTATTGAGTTTAGATTCTCAGCAGTGAACGATTGGCTGTAATTGTGATTGAGTTTTGGTTCTGAAAGTGAATGATAATTGATTTTGGTGTTAGTATGATGATGATTACGTGTGTGTATGAATTGAAATTCGTTTAGCGCTTATGTACATCTTGTAAGGTTGTTTAGGATTGAATGGTTGTCAGAAGTTCTTATTTTTACTTAATAAAGAAATTGGTTGCTGAGTCAAGTTATAAATAGTAAATTATGAGATTGAGGTTTGATAAATGATAAATACATCAAGTCTCGATTTCCAATGGAGTTCCTGGAAATGATTTCTTAACTAAAAGTAGTAATTTTGAGAGTTTATAAATGATTTTGCAAGGATTGGAATCATATATTGATTATTAAGAACCTTATGTTTGATAAGTGATGATAGAAGATTGGTAAACTGTTGAGAAGTTATGAAAGTGAGAGAGCCCATAAGGATGGTGACGTCGAATTTTAAGGGAAAGTTTTGTCCAAATTCTCGTAAAAATAAACGACAGACTAATTTTGTTCTGAAAATAAGATTTATATATATATTTATATTAAGAAACGATTTGATTATTGAGAATTATTTGATATTTGAAAATGGTTTGGTTATTGAAAAGGATTTGACATTCGGAATGATTTGGTTGGCAGAGCCCGAATTTTAGAGGAAATGCAGCAAAATTTTTTATAAAACTCTGAGGCTTTGTTTAAAGCAATATTCAAAAGAAAATTTGGTTTAAGAATCATATTATTTGGTTTTCGATTTATTAAGAAAAGTATTATGTTTTAAGTTTAATCCCTTGAGAAAAGATTTTTGCTTTAAGTTATGATTAGAGTTCGATTTATTAAGAAAATAAATTTTATCTTGATTAAACGTTAAAAGAAGTTTGGGGTATTTGGTAATTAAACATTTTGATGCTAAGACTGATGAATGACTGAAAGTATACCTATATGGTGAAGTGGAGGTACGAGTGATTGTACAGAGGTGTGAGAAATTATGTAGTGATGCGGTTGTATGACAAAAAGAAAAGAAATGAGAAACGATGAATGAAAAAGATAATTAAGAATTGGTTGTCTGATTTGGCCTTTGTGCCAATTGCTAAAGTGGAAGCGCCCGCCTAACTGATAGCCTAAGATTGCAAATGCAAGAATAGAATTGGTTGTTTGATTGGCCCTTTGTGCCAGTTGCTAATGCGGAAGTGCTCGCCTGACTAACAGCCTAAGGTTGCTAATGCGGAAATGTCCGCCTAACTGATAGCCCCTTTCCTACTATGATGCACATAGAAATGTTATTGTGATTCGGCCTAACTAACACGAGTAACCGTCATGCGAGGGTATTCTAACTGACATGGGTTCGTCCATGATGATACCAATGTGCCTGACTGACACAGTAGAGAAACCATATTCGGGATTTGCTCCGAGTAACATCGGGTTGTGGGTAAACAACCAACGCATGAGCTCATAGCCTGCATAGGGAAGGCATTCATCATTTGCATTGCGTAAATTACTTTAGTATTCTTGTGTGCCATGCTGAATTATCTATGAATTCTTTATGTTTGATTTACGTGTGAATTGTTTGTGTGTGTTTGTAATGCGTGTGTGTTTGTGCCTGTTGGTATCGGTATATGTCAGGGATTAGGAAACCAAGAACTGATTACTGTAATTCAAAAATCGAGTGATGTATCTGGATTTCGTTTAGAGAAATATAATTTAAAGAGAACCAATTAATGTCTTTAAAGTAAGGTTTAAGAAATTCTAAAGGTACTAATTTTAAAGTTATAGGTAATTATTTGCATTGTTTTTATTTACTCTCACGGCATTCACTGTCCCTACTGAGAACTTGTGAGGATAATGTTCTCACCCCCTAAGGACCTTCTTTTTCAGCAGCAGGTTCAGGTACTTTCTGTATGTTGTTTAATCTTAGATTTTATTTTCCCTTCGTCATTTATTGTTTTGGAAATTTCAGAGGGGTAGGGGATATATTTGAGGATCTTTGAATAAGTCTATGTATATAATGCTATGTGAATATATATATATATATATATATATATATATATATATATATATATATATCTTTATGATTAAGTGATTAAACGTAAAAACTTTTTGTTTTCTTAATTAAAGTTTTGGTTCATATTCGTGAAAGCTCAATATTAAATAAATATACTATGAAATTAAAGGAATAGAGGAAAGTAGAACTCGGACTTTTAGTACGATCATGAGGTGCTAAAAGTTAGGGTGTTACATCACGCGACACGAGCATATGTTGCTACCAAGTGCTCTCGCATACGCGAAGGTGGTCCACGTACGCAACTTCGTCAAATTTTGCACTCATGCGTACGTGGAAGGGGTATGCATAAGCACAAGCTTATTTTCACTATTTAGCCTTTCCGACAAGCATGTAAGCCCTCATAACCCCTATTTTAAGTATGTTAACCAAATTTTAAGCTCTAAAGTGAGTATGAGATTGTATCGTGAGTTGAATTAAATTATTCTTGGATAAACGCTTGGTTAAAATAGATGACTTTGTTGCAAAGACGATCATTTGTCCCACTCGCTATGAGGACGGTGGTATTATCCTGCTCACGAGTTAATGAGAATGAGAAATTGATAAAAAACTGGGGTTAATGAATCAGAGTTTCTTAAATGGATAATGGATTAGGGTTAATGAGCGCAATAATGTATGAAACAACTAAAAGACATTAATGTTAACTGAGTTGAGTTATCCCGAACAAAGACGGTGGTTAATCCCTCTTGTTCGTGGTTATGGTGTGGAGTGAAGACGGCGTGGTGTTATCTCACTCACAGGTTAATGAGAGTGAGGACGTGTGATAAACCCCGATTTTGCGGTTTATCTTGTGCTTATTTTGGGGGATTTTATCACCTTTTCTCATATTTATTCAATGAAATAGCATAGTTTTGCAATTCTCCCTTGATTTGTGCTTAAATGTGAAAACATGCTTTTTAGGCCTTAAAATAGCTACATTTAACTAACTTTAATTCCATTCGATGCCTTGATATGTTTTTTGAGTTATTTCAGGTCCATAAGGCAAGTATTGGATGGAAGAAGTGAGGAGAAAAGCATGCAAGTGGGAGAACTCATGAAGAAATGAAGGAACCGTAAAGCTGTCAAGCCTGACCTTCTGGCACTCAATCGACCATAACATGAGCTACAGAGGTCCAAATGAGGCGGTTCTAGTTGCGTTGGAAAGCTAATATCCGGGGCTTCGAAATGATATAAAATTTACTATATGTTGCTTCGCGTATAGGGGCACGCACTCGCCTTGTACGTGTGCGTGCCGATGCTGCTCATGGCCCACTAAAGTGAAATTGCCCCCAACAATTTCTGAAGCACTTTGGGCCCAACCCAACTCATTTCTGATGCTATTTCATCCAGAATTCAAGCTTAGGGCAAGGGGGGAGCAATTTTTTGGTAGTATAGCATCATGTAGGTTAGTTTCTAGAGAGAGAAGCCCCCTCTTCTCTCTAGAATTAGGTTAGGTTAATCCATCTTAGATCTAGGCATGATTTCTTGATTTCATCTTGTTTCTTTTCCAATTTCTTATTTCTACTACTCTATTCTTCTTAGTTTTTATGTTAACTTTACTTCTATGTCTCTTTATGTTTAAGAATACTCATGTTGGATCTTGTTTACATTTAATGAAATTTAATGTTGATGTTCTTTTAATTGATGATTTGAATTGTTGATTTACTTTCCTTGAAATTTGTAGTTGGTAGATTTTACTATTTCTTGTCATTTATTATGCTTTCCTTTTATGCCTTCCAAGTGTTTGATAAAATGCTTGGTTGGATTTTAGTGTAGATTTTGTTCCTCTTGGCCTAGGTGGAGTAATTAGTGACGCTTGAGTTATCTAATCCCTTTGATTGATTGATAATTGGAAGTTGCTAATTGATTTGGATACCACTAACGCTAGTCTTTCCCTTGGGAGTTGGCTAGGACTTGTGGAATCAAGTTGATTCATCCACTTGACTTTCCTCCATGGTTAGAGGTTAACTAAGTGGTAGCAATGGACAATTTATGATCACAGTTGAGGAGGATAACTAGGATGGGACTTCTAGTTCTCATATCTAGCCAAGAGCTTTGTTAGTTGTTAGTTTATTTTCTTTGATATTTACATTTCATGTCTCTTATCCTAAAAACCCCAAAATATCTCATAGCCAATAATTGAGAACTTCATTGCAATTCCTTGTGAGACGACCTGAAGTCTAAATACTTCGGTTAATTCTTATTTGGGGTTTGTTATTTGTGACAACCAAATTTTTTATTGGGAGGATTGTTTGTTGGTGTAGAACTATACTTGCAACGAGATTTGAATTGTGAAATTCTATACCGACACGACAATTTTCATAAATCAACGTGATAATGGAAATGATGATTGATTTTGATTAACATATGATGAGGATGATTATGATGTTGAAAGATGATGATGATTGATTATGATTATGACTTTGAGTGAAGTGAAATAAGATTGAGAATGAATCTGATAATGGAATTGAGTCTAATTGAAATATACCTACCTGCGTAGATACAGTGACATTGTTTCACTTGCTTTGGGTTAAAGATTGAGCCTCTGGGATAGATGCAAGGATTGGGGTTTATCGTGCTTGCTCTCAGTTGTTATTTGAGCTTCTTGGGTAGATGCAGTAGCATTGTTCCTCTTGTTCTGGGATGTGGTAAAATGTATTTGCTTGGGTAAGATGCAAGGGTCGAGCTTTGTCCCATTTGCTCAAGGTTAAGCGAGGATGGTGGTTTCATCCCGCTCGCAGTTATAATGAGTTTACCCCATGTAACATCCTACCACACAGAGCCTTATGCTTAAGTCGTAAAGTAGAGGTGGCGAGGTATTACGACCTCTAAAAGAAAAGATGTATATATATATATATATCTGAAAGAAAACTATAACTAGGAGCCTCGAAGAAGAAGCAAAACAAAATCGAAACAGAAAATGGCATCACACTCGTCCGGTTAACAAAAAATAGATAAATGAAGTCGAAAGGCAGAATGAACTATATATATATAAAGAACAAAATTTCAAAGAATAGAAATACCAAGCTCCAGACCAACCTGCAAAGTCAAGGCTAGCCAGAGTATACATACATACATACATATACATACATATATATACAACCCAATAGCACCCTAAAAGATAAGACAAAACACCTATTTCTCCAAGTCAACCTCTAAAAGGGACAGAAAACATAAATACAGGGCAACGAATCTATTTATATATATATATATATATATATATAGACACACACACACACATACATAAACAAAATATATAACACCGAGTCCCAAGATAATTCTTCGCTTCCAAAGAGTCTCCAGAATGCTCAGTGAGGTACCTCTCAACCTGCATCTGAAAAACAGCAGAATATGTATGGAATGAGAACTGTGGGTTCTCAGTATGATAAAGGTGCCCACATATAAAATATATAAGGTTTGGGGAAAGCCAACGGCATTCCTAGAACTCCAACATTCAGAATCAAACTTTAAATTTAATCTAGACTAGAAATCTCGGTAATCTATCTAAGGGATTCCAATTCTAATCTAACTCTTCACCTTCTAGTCCCCTTCAACCCTCCTAATCACCAGTTGGAACAACTCTCATCACGCCTCCACCATATGAGGGGTCCCTCAGATAAAAACACAAACAAAATAGACAAGGACAGTACAAATATAGGTAGTAGTTATAGCAAATAGATCAGATAGCAGTTAATTATAAATAAGAAATTAGGCAAACCAAAACAAATGTAAACTCAAACAAAGCATACACATGCACATCATGCATGCCTGTCCTACTAGTCGTGAGCTCACATGTCAGTTATATTGCCAAAACCCAACACATCCGTAACTAACTCGGATACTATCTCTCGACTGCGCATCTCCAAGAGGCATAAGATCAGGGAATTAGTTCCCTACCACCTTCCCCTAGTGAGGCCGTGCCATATTGGTCGAGAGATTAGTGCCCTATAAAGCCATGGTTTTCCTTTCCTTTCTCCACACTTTTCTATCAAACATCAAAAACACCATATCTTTAATTATTCATTAGAATTAATTAAAGAGAAGTATAGATATATCATTAGGTTTAGTTAACCATAAACTAAGACATATTAAATCACTTTCTTTTCTTCGATTCAACTGAACCAGGGTCAAAAATCATTCACATCATCAGGATCCTTAGTAACTATGATTAAAGCCCTAATTCTTTTTCTTCTTCCCTTGATGAACCAACCAGAGAAGAACTCCCAACTAAGGTCACATCTCTTGGTCACCACTTGGAATGATTGGCTTCTGATTAGCTGTCCTCTGAAGAAGGAGCCACACAGCTCTCTTCACCACCTCACCCTATTTCTTCTTCTCCTATTTATACGCCAACCGCTTCTACTGGGTTTCCATTTTTCAATGCAAGAATAGAAGGTAGTAAAGAGAGAGAGAGAGAGAGAGAGAGAGAGCAGAACTGAGATGGAAAGCAGGAGAGAAAGGACGAGTTCTTCCACTTTTTCTTTTACTTATATGAATACTTGGTTCATCTGGGTCATCACAGACACACACAAATAGAAGAAAGAAAAGAGAAAAAAAAAGAAAGAAATAGAGCTAAGGGAGAAGGGAGGAGTGATCGAAACTTTAATTTCGTGTGGCTAGGGTTTTTAATTCAAGGAAGAAGCAGAAATAGAATCTTGAACTTCAAAAGAGGTAACGTTTAGGAACAAAATTAGTTTAGCGATATGTACAATGAGCTCTAATAGTAATTGATGATAATGATTGTGTGTATTCTGAAGTTGTGTTGGCTGTTAGTACTTGTTGATAACAATTTTGTGTATGAAATGCTGATATGGTTGCTAGAAATCTAGTTGCTGAATCATAACTTGAGATATGTTATTATAGATGAGATGCTGAAAATTGATGTTGTGACAATATGGTTACATTGAACCCATGGTATGAAATTTTGATATATTGAATTAAAAAATTTGGGCTATGTTAAGAGTTGAAACTAGTATACATGGCTATATAATCTTGGAATTTATGAGTAACAAGGCTGAAAACTCTAGGAAAACAATTTTTGAGATTTGAGAAGTAAATATCTATGCTGTAGAATTTTTGCATAACTTTGGGCTGCAACTTGCAATAAAAACTAGAAACAATCTAGACGTAATTTTTTGTCCTAATTATTTTTCTAATAAACTTCAAGAAGTCAAGATTTTTTCATAAATATTTCAAGAAATTTAGCCAAGTGATTTGAGATATATGAACTTTTTGCTCCTAATTATTTTTCTGGTTTTTTGGTTCTGCATGTTAATTTCCAGCCATTAAAACTTTTGATTTATTTTATATTTTGAGTTGCTACTAAAAAGCATTTGAAGGTCTGTAAGTCTACTTTAATTGAGTATAAATTTCATCCCCATAGCTATTTTGTAGAGTAAATTAAGTCGCTTGGAAGCTGCGCTGCTTGCTGGAAATTCAAAATCGATTTATAAAAATAGGGCAGCATTTCCAATTGACTATTAATTAATCAAATGAAGTGCTATGAACCTGAAATTTATTTATTATAAAATTTAGGGATGTTAAGTGTATCCTCACCAAAATCTAGAAGCAACAAATTAGAATTGAATTTATAATGGATTTTTAAAAAATAGAGCTGCCTGCTATTTTCTGAAATTTTAGGATTACAGTAGCAGATTTTCAAAATTTGTTATCAAATTCAATTCTAATCTAAATGTGATAAAATTCAATTCAGATCAAAAGATAATGTCCAAATTTTGGCAAAAATATATGAACTTAGTCAAATAAAAATGCGTAAGTTGTCCCTAGGGAAATCTAAAGTTAAAGGTGATGTGGAGGTACGTTTAATTACATGGTGATTGATGAGTATTTTGTTGGAAAAATGAATTTCTCCCAAAACACACAAATCTAACCGGCAAGTGTACCGGGTCGCATCAAGTAATAAAAACTCACGGGAGTGAGGTCGATCCCACAAGGATTGAAGGATTGAGCAATTTTAGCTTAGTGGTTAATTTAGTCAAGCGAATCAAGATTTGGTTGAGTGTTTTGTGATTTGCAGAAATTATATTGCATGGAATTAAAGAGAACAGGGAATTAAAGTGCTGAATCTTAAAGAACAAGAAATTAAATGGCAGAAACTTAGAATGCAAGAAATGTAAATTGCGGAATCTTAAAGTGCAAGAAATGTAAACGGCTGGAATTGTAAAGGGAATTGGGGATTGGATTTGCAGAATTTAAACAAGGGAAAGTAAATTGCATCAAGCAGAAAAGTAAAAGAGTGTTTTGGGTTGAATCGGATCTGAAGCAAACAAGTAAATGAACATGAAAAGCAAAAACAGAATGTAAATTGGAATTTCAGATCTCAGGGGTCCAGAGACTAGAAAACCAGGTCTAGATCTCACTACCTTCCTTGATCCAACAAGAACAATTGCAAGGGAAAAGTAAATTGCAAAGAAAGTAGATGAAGAACAATTAACCCAAACTGAAATTCAATTAAGCAGTAAATAAACAGAGAGATCCAAGGATGAGATTGAAACAGAATTTCTTCAATTCTTCAACCCAAGATCCAAGACAATTGTAATAGAAATTGAAAGCAATAAAACTGAGAGGAAGAGAAGTGAATTCTCCTTCCCCAAGACAAAGAAATTAAAGATCACTCAATATCCAAAGCTCTCCGAAAACTATTATGAAAATTTAAAAGAAAAGCTCTCCGAAGAACTTGAATTCTATCCTATTTATACACTTTCTTCAAATGATCTTCAAGCCTTGAGTTGGGCCTTTGCTCTTGGTGGAATTGGGTTGAAAGAGGCCTTGGTTGATTGCTCTTGAAGTTTGGAGAAGAACCAAAGTGAACCAATTGAACTGGGTTGGAGTTTTGCAAAAGTTGGACCAAAAGTTGGAGCAAAAGTTAGGGTCTAACTTTTGGTCCAACTTTTCATATCAGCCAACATAACTTGCTGATACTCACATTGGTGCAAAAGTTAGGGGTCTAACTTTTGCACCAACGTTGGCCTTCCTTGGTGCACTTGTGGCGCCAACGTTAGCCTCAAAGTTAGGGGCTAACGTTGGCGCAAACTTTTGCTCCTCCCCTTGTAGTTTTCATGTGCCAACGTTAGCCTCAAAGTTAGGGGCTAACGTTGGCGCAAACTTTTGGTGCCCAGGGAGTGTTTTTTCTCATGCCAACGTTAGCCTCAAAGTTAGGGGCTAACGTTGGCGCAAACTTTTGGTGCCCAGGGGTGTGTTTCATGTGCCAACGTTAGCCTCAAAGTTAGGGGCTAACGTTGGCGCAAACTTTTGGTACCCAGGGAGTGATTTTCAAGTTCCAACGTTAGCCCAAAAGTTAGGGGCTAACGTTGAGGCTAACTTTTCACCCAAAAGTTTGTGCAAAAGTTTGAGGCTAACTTTAGGTCCAGCTTTTTGCTTCCTGGTTCAATTTCACTTATTCCATTGTCTTCTCTTTACTCCTAGCTATTCCTTCTTGCTTCAACCTTTCTCCAAGCTTTCTTCACCTATCATTAATCAACCAAACACATCAAAGCTATGCTTAAAATCATGAGATATTCATTCTTTCATAATATGTGACAATTATAGTATAAAATCTCATGAAATAGCATGAATTCATACATGGTTGATTCAATCAAAGGAAACATGAAAATCTACCTAATTGGCTTGCTTGTAGCTCAAGAAAGTGCATAATTCTAATGAAAACAAAAGAAAAAGACTAGTTAAAATAGGCTAAGATGACTTGTCATCAGTGATTCGGAGGTATGCTTAAGTTATGTGGTTATGAGGAGGTATGCGTATTCGTAAGGTGATGCGGAGGTATAATGAAAATAGAAGAAATGAGAAATAATGGATGAAAAGGATAATCGAATATTTCTTGTTTGATTGGGCCTTTGTGCCAATTTCTAATGTGGAAGTGCCCACTTAACTGATAACCTAAGGTTGCTATTGTGAGAATAGAATTCGTTGTTTGATTGGGCCTTGTGCCAACTGTTAATGCGAAAGTGTCTACCTAATTGATAGCCTAAGGTTGCTAATGCGGGGCTGTTCGCCTAACTGATAGCCCTCTTTTTATCATGACGCAAATAGAAATGTGAGTAACATTATTGTGATTTGGCCTAACTGACACAGGTAACCATAACGCCAAGGTATCCTAAGTGACGTAGGTTCACCTATGATGATACCAATGTGCCTGACTGATGATGCGTGGGCATCGTCTCTGTCTTTTCCTAGTAAATTTGCACTTGAATTGCTAAGTTTAATCAATATTTAATATATTTTAGCCACTATAAATACGACTTTGATTTGTGTGCAATTTCTGTTTATTTCAGGTAGCATTCGGATGGATTTGAAAGAGTTTTGTAGCAGAAAAGGAAGCAAGCGAATGATGCTGTCAACCCCGACCTCCTTGCACTCAAATAGAAATAACTTGAGCTACAGAGGTCCAATTGACGTCATTTTAGTGGCATTGGAAAGATAACTTCCAGAGCTTTCCAACGAGATATAATAGTGCATACTTTTTCTCCAGCATTCTCGGCCTCCTCCACATTAAACTTGTGCTTTTTCAAGTTCAGCGGGGGAGTCCACGCACTAAAGGAGGATCACGTACCATCCCACAACCCAAGTTCAGCGTGGATTCAATGAAGACTAATAAGGAAGCCCCTGTCCATCCCACGCTGAACTTGAGGTTTTCCAAGTTCAGCGTGGATCCTCAATACTCCAGTGGTCCCCAGGCACTCATACAAGGTTGCGCATGAAATCTTATAAATTTTGATTTAATTTTATTTTATTTATAATTAGGAAAAGATATTATTTTAGTTTTAGAAAATATATTCTACATTAATTAGGATTAGGTATAAAAAGGAAAAGAATCAGCCCTTCGGGTTTCTCTCTTCTCTCGAACCTCATTCCACAATTTACAGTTTTTCAGAATTCTTATTTTCTCTCTGAACCATGAGCAACTGAACCTCCACTGTTAAGGTTAGGAGCTCTGTCTATTGTATGGATTGATACTATTATTTTTCTATTTTAATTCATGTACTGATTTATATTTCAAGAATTGTTTTCGTTCTTTATTTTATAATTTGGGTGGAACGGAAGTATGACCCTTTTTCTAATTGAGTTCTTGTATAACTTGGAAAAGCTCTTTACTTGAACAACAGCTTGAAAACATATTCTCCTAAACTTGTAATTATCTGGACTTAACGGGATACGTGACATATAATCTTCTTATATTTGGGTAATTAGGGTTTTTGTGGCACATAAACTAGAATTGAACTTCACCCTCTAGTTGGAATTAATTGACCAAGGAATTGGCGGTTGATGAATTTTAGAGGAGACTAAAAAGGTCTAAGGAATTAGGGTTTAGTCACATATAGTTTCCATGAATTAAATCTTGCATGATTAAAATAGTTAGTAAGAAAAGTCAATCCAGAAAATAGATAATTCTGAAGTCTTAACTGTTTTTCCATATATTATTCACCACTTGTTTATTGCTTGCTTTTTAATATTTTGAATTTACTGTTAATATTTTTGAACCATTAAACACTCTTTTATGTTTGTCTAACTACGTAAATCACTCAATTATTGTTGCTTAGTCCATCAATCCTCATGGGATCGACCCTCACTCACCTGAGGTATTACTTGGTACTCTGCACTCTAACGTAGAGATTCCCACTTTCTTTTATTTTCTGTCTATTTATGAGCATGAATAGAGACAAGGAACCTCTTTTAGACCTTGATCCTGAACCTGAAAGGACTTTGAGGTGGCGTTTGTAACAAGCAAGACTTTAGAAGGCTGCAGAGTCCATTATGGATCATAATAATGCTGTTAATGCCAATGTGGCAAATTCAGTTGGGAATGAGCAACCTAGAAGAGTGCTTGGCTCTTACACTGCTCCTAATGCAGACCTTTATGGCAAAAGTATTGTGGTGCTTCCAATAGCTGCAAATAATTTTGAACTGAAGCCACAGCTAGTTACTCTTGTGCAATTGTCAGTATCATGGACTCCATCAGGAAGACCCAAATCAGTTTATTTCTGATTTTCTGTAGATTTGTGATACCGTAAAAACCAATCGAGTGAATCTTAAGGTGTACAAACTCATGCTCGTCCCATTTGCTGTGAGGGATAGAGCAAAGCTGTGGTTAGATTCTCAAACCAAGGAGAGTCTGGATACTTGGGACAAGGTTGTCACTGGCTTTCTGACTAAATTTTTCCCACCTCAAAAGCTGACTAAGCTAAGGGTGGAGGTTTAGATTTTAAGACAGAAAGATGGTGAGACCCTTTATAAAGCTTGGGAGAGATTCAAGCTACTTACTAGGCAGTGCCCTCCAGACATATTCTCTAGATGGACTCAACTGGATATCTTTTATGAGGGCTTATGTGAAATGTCCAAGATGCGCTTGGATAATTCTGCAGGTGGTTCTTTGCACATGAAGAAGACACCAGAGGAGACTATTGAGCTTATTGAGTTAGTTGCTAACAACCAATACTTATATTCCTCCAACAGGAATCCCTTGCACTCTGAAACCTCTCAGAAGAAAGGCATTTTGGAAGTGGAAGCTGTTAATGCTCTTCTTGCTCAAAACAAGTTTATGTCTCAGCAAATAAATCTACTTACTCAACAATTGAGTGCAATGTAAGTTTCAGCTATCAACACCTAAAATCCACATCAAGAGGTCCCTTATGACATGACAGGTAATTTTATACAAAATGAAAATTATAATTATGCTCAATCTTCTTCTGAATGGGTCAATTACATGGGGAGTGCTCCTAGAAATCCCAATAATGATTCCTATTCTAAGACCTACAATTAGGGGTGGAGAAATCACCCAAATTTTGGGTGGAGAGAGCAACCTCAGAGGCCACAGAATTTTAATAATAATTCTCAGGGTAGTTTTCAACAGAATAATTTTAATAACCACCAGTTTCAGTCATCTCAGCAAGCAACTTGTAACAGCCTAGCCTTTAGCCCCAAAGAAACGATGTTTTTTCAGGATCAAACGGAATTTTTATGGAATTTTCAGGAATTTTAGTGTATATAAGCACCTCCACTACACAGGTGCTATGTCATCAAGCTGCTGAGTCAGCAGCTTGACTGCACCAGACACCTCTCCTGATCTAAGCAGGAACGTCACGAAAAGTTGCATTTTTGACCACTTCGGGTCCGAATTTCAAAATTCTGATTTTCGTGGTTAGTCTCATTGTGACAAGCCGGTCTCGAATTTCGAGAGAAAATTATATTAATATAATATTCATATATTATTATTTTATTTGGAATATTATATTATTATTTCTCTACTGTGGTTAATGTTGATCTATGTTTAGTAATATTATAACTGAGCTAGAAATCTACCGGTAATGGATAGTACCGCCATTCTTAGATGAACTTAGCAATGCTAATGCTTCATCATATATCTTTTATTCTCATGATTATCATTTTACTAGTATCATTTATACTATTAACGCTCATGCTTATCCTTTACTAGTGTAATCTGATGTAGCTAGTTTTAGTAATTATCTTTAAAATGATATTTTATTATTAAACTCTGATGAGTCAGCACCCTGTGACACGTGGCTCTCCCAGAGTTAGTCAACACATGTTTCCTTTCTTTCTCTCCAAGAAAAGGTTTCTTAAGAGAAAAGTAAGAAACACTTGTATTCTAATACATCTAGCTTCAGTAATTATCCTTTCTTGAGATATTTTTCCACCAAACTTTAGGATAATTCTTATCCTAACCCCATGGGTCCCTAGACTCATCATTACAATAATATTTTCTTCCAAGGCAAGCCAAAATTCAAAATTTTCATGAAAGGAAAATGATAGAAGTTCCATGAAAGCTTCAAGCTTCTTTCTCCGTTCTTTCTCAAACTAAAACCCCTATCAAAAATCTAATCCAACCAAAATGATCACCTCTTCCTCCTCTTCATTGCTATATCAACTTTCATGGAGTAAATCAAGGCATGATGGCTGCTCCTCCTCCTTGAAGTTTCAGCCCTGGTGGAAACTCAAGCTGATCATGTTTTCTATTAGGATCTCTTGTTCAATCACCATAGACTCTAAGAAAAATTGATTTCTAGCTGTCTTGAGGTGAGGAAAACCATCTTTTCAACATCATAAAACCTATTTTTGATGTTAAAATAGGCGTAAAAGTGCTTTTGGAAGCTTGTTTTTGGCTCAACTTTTGGCAGCAGCAAAGGAGGTAAGGTTTGGTAAATTAATCAATGATTGGTTGTGTTCTTGAAGTGTTAAATCAGATCTTGATCCTTGGGATTTGATTTTGAGTGTTTGTGTGGTGGTTTGATCATGAAATCTTGTTATTTATTGCTTGAAAATCAAGCTTTTGATGGCTCTGATGTTGCTGTTGTTGCTGCTGGAAAACGTGGATTTTCAGCCATGAAGTTCAAGAGATTTGAAATGTTTTTTATGTGTATTTTATGGCTAA
This sequence comes from Arachis ipaensis, assembly GCF_059453495.1. NCBI lineage: Eukaryota > Viridiplantae > Streptophyta > Magnoliopsida > Fabales > Fabaceae > Arachis > Arachis ipaensis. The sequence goes on from NC_142444.1 coordinate 85,444,356, forward strand.
AATATTTCCCTTTGTTTTGGTAAAAATCAGGTAAAAATCGGATACCGAAAAGATTGGCAAACTAGCTGAAAATCAAGAGGAAATCTGATGAACTTTCAGAAAAGTGTTTTTGGTGTTTGAAGGATGTGAAAACATTTTTTTTATAGTTTTGGGGGTAAAAATGCAATTAATAAAAAATTTGAGGTTGAAAATTAATTAATAAGAAGTTGAGGGACTAAAATGCAAATATTAAAGTTAAGGGGGTTAAAATGCAATTACCAAAAAATACAGGGATCAAAATGCAATTTTTGAAAGTTGAATAAAATATTATTATTTTATTATTAAAATATTAAAATATTATTTTATTGTTAATATTATTTTATTAATAATATTATTTTATTAATAATAATAAAATATTGATAAAAAGACAGTTTTTCCTAAAAGCCTCGGGAAGGCAGTTCTGAGTCCAGAATTCTTTAATTCTCTTTATTAAAAACCTAAGGAAAAGTTCAAGAGAAAGTATTGACGTATGTATGATAATGAAAAAGGATTTAGAAACTTTCATACATGTTAGAAAGAAAATAAGTTAAAAGTTGTATGGCAGTGTGCTTGACTTTACGGGGTAAATAGAGAACTGTGAAATGAGATCATTGTGATGTTGTGATGCTTGAATTATGGTTGTGGAAAGATGATAAAAATGATTGATGAGTCATGGAAAGAATGGTTATATGTGGCTTATGAGCCTTCGGGTGATGCTTGTGAATATTATGCGGGGACGCCCGTATTGTGATGTTGCTTCCCAAACAGGCTGCGGTAGAGATGTACCAGCCCTGCAAGTTGAATGCTTGGTAGAGGCCTGATTCGCATACCTGTAGTATATTGAGATTTGAGCAAATACCAGCCCTACAAGTCGAGAGTACTTGGTAGAGGGTATGCGGTACTTAATCTGGGATTAAATTCTGGGAAGGCCTTTTCTTACTTGGAGGGTCGGATTGCGTCAGGTGCGGGTCGAAACCGACAAATGAGCTCATTACCTGCAGTAGGAACAGACATGCATCATACTCGTTTGTGCATATTTTAATTGCTTTGCCTATGTGAATAATTCTGTTTAATTGCTAACTGCTATACTTGACGTAACTGCTCTTGATTGTGTTTGAACCTCATTACTTGTGTTTGTAACTGATTATTTAGATTGTGGTGATTGGATGCTGATTGAGTTGTTTGGGCCTGAGGCCGTGACTGGTATGTTCGAGGTCTAGTTCTGTATAAAGTATCTGTCTGGTTCAACATAGACTTAATGAACCTATGCTTGGAACAGGATGATCATTTATACCGCGTATGTAACTTCTTTTATGTTTATGATCTAGTAAAGTATGAAAAATCATACTCTTATAGCATAGACTTAATTGAACCTATACTTGGGACAAGTTGGAATTTCATACCATTAGGAAACTTTTAAGATTCTTATATCTCGAAAAGGAGTTTGGATTTCTGGTTAATTATCTGATTTCTATTCAAAAGGTTTTGAATATTTGATTGTTAAACCATCGACTTTCAAGGGATTTTGAAACTTGCAAACGGACATTATAAATGGATCTAACTAAAAATCCCGACCTTACTAAGAACTCCCCAATTATTACCCCTTACACCTCTTCAGATGGACACGGAAATCCTGCTCTACGAGATTAATCATCCGTACATCCACGACGACCCAGTGCGCAGCTGCGAGTATTACATCCGTTGTGCGGCACCTTGTGTACATAATTATATAGTATGTGATCTTGAGATCGAGGATATCTCTTCTGGCAGTAATGAGTCAGATGAGGCACCAGCGAGCAGGCCTTATCACCTGCCCAATGGTTTTCTGTGAGGGGCTTTTGGATTAGAGACGAGGAGACCTTTGAGGCGTCCACTCTAACTCCGGTACCTTAGAGTATCTCCCCCAGTTTTACTAGCATGCTCAGAGGGAATAGGCATGTCATAGAGTTAGGCTAGCCTGGGTGCTAGCTTAGGGGCTTTTGGACAAGCCAGGCCCTGGGACGTCTTATGTACATATATGTATATATTATATGAACCACTAACTGAGAGATGTTGTATCTTAGTCCTGTACTAGGTTAACTGAGCTACTCTTGTATCATGATGTGTATTATAATGTGATGTTTTATATATTGCCTTCTACTATTCTATGATTTCGTATGCTTATGTTTTCTTATATATTATATGTATGCGACTCTAAACTACTATTGTTTTTAAAAAGAATTACTCGTAAAGTCGCGAGGTGTTAACAACGAACAAGCTTATATATATAATTAAATATTACTTAAGTTGGGGAAACAAGTTGGTAACGTTCAACTTCTAGTATGATCATGACATGCTGGAAGTTGGGCCGTTACAATTTAGTATCAGAGCGGTCCTTCCTGTTAGAGCTTGGGGAATGGACTGGATCATGCTTCATTGCATGCTCTGTTGTGTGTCTCATGCTTATAGGATATCCATGTGATATGTGTTGCATGATTGTCTTTGTGCCTTCATTTTGAGAATGTTCACGCCTAACTTGAGGTATTGAGACTAATCACCTTGGTATCGATTGTTCGGTTTGAACAAGATTAGGATGAGTTCCCAAAGACGTAGCGCTCAGGGAGATACTACCGCTAACATTCCATACGAAACGATAATAACCTGTTTGCTACGATTCACGCTATGGCTGAGGCTGTGCATGAAACAGTGACTAATACTACTCAAGCAGTTAACCGTTTGGGAAAGCGTAATGGTGGTAATGGAGGAAGAATGAGATAGGATATGGGTAAGCGATCTCAGCAGGCACAGTTGCGACCAATATGTAGGCAGTGTGGAAAGGAGCAAGGAGCTAGACCTTGTCAGTCTACAGGTATTATCTGTTTCTCTTGTGGTCAACCTAGACACATGGCAAGGGATTGTCTGAAGAAGCCAATACAAGGGGTAGATAGGCCGCGACAGCAAGGATGTGTGTTTGCTATGACTGCTGACGATGCTATGAAATCAGACTCCCTAATCCAAGGTCATTATTATGTCAAATCTCAACTCTTAACTGTACTGTATGACTCTGGTGCATCGCATTCTTCTATTTTTGTGGCTATTGTGCATGAGTTGGGATTAGATTCTACTGTGTTAAATTATGATCTGATTGTTCATACACCTATATTTCAGAATGCCTTGACTAGACGAGTGTGTCAACAGGTACCTTTTGTTATTGAGGCTAGGACTTTCATACATAACTTGGTCGGCTTGCCTTTATGTGGTTTAGATATTATCTTAGCTCTAGATTGGTTGTCTAAGCATCATATTTTCCTTGATTATTTTAAACAAACCACTATATTCCCAAAATTTGGCATGCATATTGAGTGAGTTGAGTTTTGTATCTTCTATTCGAATTCTTTCAGAGTTACCTTTAGTAGTAGTGGGTTAGAAGGTTATGTTGTATTATCTGCTAGCTCAGGGAGTAGTAAACAAGACTTGGTAAAAATCCAAGAGTTCAAAGAGTTTCCTGATGTTTTCTCGGATGACATACTTGAGTTTCCACACCAGGAAGAGAGAGTTTAGTGTTGACTTAGTGCCTGGAACCGGACCAATTTCTATGGCACCGTATCAAATGTCATCATTGAAACTGGCAGAGTTAAAAAAATAGTTAGATGAGTTATTGAGAATGAAGTTTATTCATCTGAGAGTATCACCGTGGGGAGCTCCAGTGTTACTAGTAAAGAAGAAAGATAGTGGGACGAGATTGTGTGTAGATTATCTGTAACTAAACAAGATTACAATCAAGAATAAGTATCACTACTGAGGGTAGATGATCTAATAGACCAGCTGAGAGGTGTGATAGTATTTTCTAAGATTGATTTGTGATCGGGTTACCATCAAATTCGAGTGAAGGACTCGGATATGGCTAAGACTGCCTTTTGAACTAGATATTAAGAGCATGGAAACTGTATGTGAAACTATTAAAGCATGAGTTTTGTTTGGTAAAAGTGGAATTCCTGGGACATGTGATCGCACAAGGTGGTATAACCGTAGATCCTTCAAAGATCGAGGCAGTGGTATAGTGGAAATAACCCATGACAGTTACGGAGATTCATAGTTTATTGGGGTTAGCAGGATATTATCTGTTTATTGAAGGTTTTTCACAGATAGCTTTGCCCTTGACTTACCTCACAAGGAAGGAAGTTCCGTTTGAATGGACAAAAGAGTGCGAAGAAAGTTTTGAAACTTTAAAGGAAAAGTTGACGACGGCATCAGTTTTGATGTTACCAGACCCACAAGAACCTTTTGAGGTGTAGTATAATGCTTATTTTAAGAGATTTGGATGCAGATTGATGCAGCATAGGAATATAGTGGCATATGCTTTGAGATAGCTGAGACCTCATGAAAAGAATTATCCGACACATAATCTAGAATTAGTGGCAGTAGTTTTTGCACTCAAGATCTGGAGACACTATTTGCATGGAGCTCAATTGAAAGTTTTCTCCGATCATAAGAGTCTGAAGTATATCTTTGATCAGAAAGACCTTAATATGAGATAGAGACGACGGATAAATTCTTGAAAGATTATGACTTTAAGTTAGGCTACCATCCTGGAAAGGCAAAAGTAGACACAGATGATTTAAGTCGGAAGAATCTGGGCATATCCTGGATGACGATGAAGGAAGACTAAATGATCTCGGCCTTTGAAAGTTTAAAACTAGGAATAAGAGAGACAAAGCTGCATTTTAGTACAACATATCACCTACAGACTGATGAGCAAATAGAATGAACGATTCATAGTTTGGAAGATATGTTGAGATCTTGTGTGAAAGATCAACAAGTTAACTGGGACAAATATTTGCCATTGGTTGAGTTTGCTTATAACAATAGTTATCAACAAAGTATCGAAATAGCACCATATGAAACCCTATATGGGAGAAAGTGTCAGTCACCATTATGCTGATATGACGAGGAAGGTAGGATTTTGGGGCCAGAATTAGCACAAGAGACTACTAAATGGATTAAGCACATTTGAGAGAAGATTCAAACTGCTCAAAGTCAACAGAAGAGCTATGCAAATATTAGGCATAGGCCCTTAGAGTTTAGTGACGGTGACCATATTTTCTTAATAGTGACACCTACAATTGGGATAGGTAGAGCTCTTAGAACTAAGAAATTGAGTCCACAATAGTTAGGTACTTTTCAAGTTCTTAAAAGAGTCGATCCAGTAGCATACCAAATAGCCCTCTATTCTTATTTGTCAAACCTTCACGATGTTTTCCTTGTTACACAACTCAAGAAATATAATCCCTACAAAAGCCACATTTTACAACCAAAGACAGCACAGCTACGAGCCGACTTAACATATCAAACTTTACCAGCCAGAATTGTGGAACCCAGTGACAAACAGCTGAAAGGAAAAATAGTACCATTGGTTAAGGTGGTATGGGAACAAACTAGTATTGAAGAGTACAAATGGGAACTAGAAGACAAGATGAGGAAAGACTATCCATTTCTCTTTAGAGGTAATTGAAGTTTTGAGGACAAATTTTTCTTTTAGGAGGGTAGAATGTAATGGCCTAGCCTTTAGCCCCAAAGAAACGACGTTTTTTCAGGATCAAACAGAATTTTTATAGAATTTTTAGGAATTTTAGTGCATATAAGCACCTCCACTGCACAGGTGCTATGTCATCAAGCTGTTGAGTCAGTAGCTTGATTGCAATAGACACCTCTCCTGATCTAAGTAGGCACATTGCGAAAAGTTACGTTTTTGAACCACTTCGGGTCCGAATTTTAAAATTCTGATTTCCATGGTTAGTCTCATTATGACGAGCCGGTCTCGAATTTTGAGAGAAAATTATATTAATGTAATATTCATATATTATTATTTTATTCAGAATATTATATTATTATTTCCTCTACTGTGGTTAATGTTGATCTGTGTTTAGTAATATAATAACTGAGCTAGAAATCTACCAGTAATGGATAATACCGGCATCCTTAGATGAACTTAGTAATGCTAATGCTTCATCATATATCTTTTATTCTCATGATTATCATGTTACTAGTATCATTTATACTATTAATGCTCATGCTTATCCTTTACTAGTGTAATCTGATGTAGCTAGTTTTAGTAATTATCTTCAAAATGATATTTTATTATTAAATTCCGATGAGTCAGCACCCTATGACACGTGGCTCTCCCAGAGTTAGCCACCACATGTTTCCTTTCTTGCTCTCAAAGAAAAGTTTTCTTAAGAGAAAAGTAAGAAACACTTGTATTCCAATACACCTAGCTTCAGTAATTATCCTTTCTTGAGATATTTTTATACCAAACTTTAGGATAATGGTTATCCTAACCCCCCATGGGTCCCTAGACTCATCATTACTATAATATTTTCTTCCAAGGCAAGCCAAAATTCGAAATTTTCATGAAAGGAAAATGATAGAAGTTCCATGAAAGCTTCAAGCTTCGTTCTCCGTTCTTTCTCAAACTAAAACCCCTATCAATAATCTAATCCGACCAAAATGGTCAACTCTTCCTCCTCTTCATTTCTATATCAACTTTCATGGAGTAAATCAAGGCATGATGGCTGCTCCTCCTCCTTGAAGTTTTAGCCATGGTGGAAACTCAAGCTGATGATGTTTTCTTCATGTTTTCTCTTAGGATCTCTTGTTCAATCACCATAGGCTCTAAGAAAATGTGATTTCTAGCTGTCTTGAGGTGATGAAAACCTTCTTTTTACCATCATAAAGCTTCAGCCTTCATGGTTCATATGGTTCTAAAGTTGTTTTTGATGTTAAAATAGGCGTAAAAGTGCTTTTAGAAGCTTGTTTTTGGCTCAACTTTTGGCAGCAGCAAAGGAGGTAAGGTTTGGTAAATTTATCAATGATTGGTTGTGTTCTTGAAGTGTTAAATCAGATCTTGTTTCTTGAGGCTTGATTTTGAGTGTTTGTGTGGTGGTTTGATCATGAAATCTTGTTGTTTAATGCTTGAAAATCAAGTTTTTGATGGCTCTGATGTTGCTGTTGTTGCTTCTGGAAAACATGGCTTCCCAGACATGAAATTCAAAAGATTTGATGTGTTTTTTATGTGTATTTGATGGATAAAACATTGCTCTTTGGTTAGGTAAAAATCAGGTAAAAATCGGATCTCGAAAAGATTGAATAACTAGCTAAAAATCAAGAGGAAATCTAATGAACTTTCAGAAAAGAGTTTTTGGTTTTTGAAGGATGTGAAAATTTTTATTTTTATAGTTTTGGGGTAAAAATCCAATTAATAAAAAATTTGAGGTTGAAAATTAATTAATAAGAAGTTGAGGGACTAAAGTGCAAATATTAAAGTTAAGGGGGTTAAAATGCAATTTCCAAAAAGTTCAGGGATCAAAATACAATTTTTGAAAGTTGAATAAAATATTATTATTTTAATATTAAAATATTAAAATATTATTTTATTGTTTATATTATTTTATTAGTAATATTATTTTATTACTAATAATAAAATATTGATAAAAAGACAGTTTTTCCTAAAAGCCTCGGGAAGGCAGTTTTGAGTCCATAATTCTTTAATTCTCTTTATTAAATACCTAAGGAAAAGTTAAAGAGAAAGTATTGAGGTATGTATGGTAATGAAAAAGGATTTAGAAACTTTCATACATGTTAGAAAGAAAAGGAGTTAAAAGTTGTATGGCAGTGTGCTTGACTCTACAGAGTAAACAGAGAACTGTGAAATGAGATCACTGTGATGTTGTGATGCTTGAATTATGATTGTGGAAAGATGATAAAGATGATTGATGAGTGATGGAAAGAATGGTTATATGTGACTTATGAGCCTTCGGGCGATGCTTGTGAATATTATGCGGGGACGCCCGTATTGTGATGTTGCTTCCTAGACAGGCTGCGGTAGAGATGTACCAGCCCTGCAAGATGAATGCTTGGTAGAGGTCTGATTCGCATACCTGTGGTATATTGAGATTTGAGCAAATACAAGCCCTGCAAGTCGAGAGTACTTGGTAGAGGGCATGCGGTACTTAATCTGGGATTAAGTTCTGGGAAGGCCTTTTCTGACTTGGAGGGTCGGATTGCATCGGGTGCGGGTCGAAACTGACAAATGAGCTCATTACCTGCAGTAGGACCCGACATGCATCATACTCGTCTGTGCATATTTTAATTGCTTTGCCTATGTGAATAATTATGTTTAATTGCTAACTGCTATACTTGACGTAACTGCTCTTGATTGTGTTTGAACCTCATTACTTGTGTTTGTAACTGATTATTTGGATTGTGGTGATTGGATGCTGATTGAGTTGTTTGGGCCTGAGGCCGTGGCTGGTATGTTTGAGGTCTAGTTCTGTATAAAGTATCTGTCTAGTTCAACATAGACTTAATGAACCTATGCTTGGAACAGGATGATCATTTATACCGCGTATGTAACTTCTTTTATGTTTATGATCTAGTAAAGTATGAAAAATCAAACTCTTATAGCATAGACTGAACCTATGCTTGGAACAAGTTGGTCATTCATACCATTAGAAAACTTTTAAGATTCTTATATCTCGAAAAGGAGTTTGGATTTCTGGTTAATTATCTTATTTCTATTCAAAAGGTTTTGAATATTTGATTGTTAAACCATCGACTTTCAAGGGATTTAGAAACTTGCAAACGGACATTATAAATGGACCTAACTAAAAACCCCTACCTTACTAAGAACTCCCCAATTCTTACCCCTTACACCTCTTCAGATGGATACGGGAATCCTGTCCTACGAGATTAATCATCCGTACATCCACGACAACCCAGTGCGCAGCTGCAAGTATTACATCCGTTGTGCGGCACCTTGTGTACATAATTATATGGTACGTGACCCTAAGATCGAGGATATCTCTTCTGGCAGTAATGAGCCAGATGAGGCACCAGTGAGCAAGCATCATCACCTGCCCAATGGTTTTCTGTGAGGGGCTTTTGGATTAGAGACGAGGAGACCTTTGAGGCGTCCACTCTAACTCCGGTACCTTATAGTATCTCCCTCAGTTTTACTAGCATGCTCAAAGGGAATAGGCATGTCATAGAGTTAGGCTAGCCTGGGTGCCAACTTAGGGGCTTTTGGACAGGCCAGGCCCTGGGACGTCTTATGTACATATATTTATATATTATATGAACCACTAACTGAGAGATGATGTATCTTAGTCCTGTACTAGTTTAACTGAGCTACTCTTGTATCATGATGTGTATTATAATGTGATGTTTTATATATTGCTGATGAGCGGATAATTTATACGCTTTTTGGCATTGTTTTTAGTATGTTTTTAGTTTATTTTTAGTATATTTTAGTTAGTTTTTATTATGTTTTTATTAGTTTTTAAATAAAAATCACTCTTCTGGACTTTACTATGAGTTTGTGTGTTTTTCTGTGATTTCAGGTATTTTCTGGTTGAAATTGAGGGACCTGAGCAAAAATCTTATTCAGAGGCTGAAAAAGGACTGCAGATTCTGTTGGATCCTGACATCCCTGCACTCAAAGTGACTTTTCTGGAGCTACAGAAGCCCAATTGGCGCGCTCACAATTGTGTTGGAAAGTAGACATCCTGGGCTTTCCAGCAATATATAATAGTCCATACTTTGCATGAGATTTGATGGCTCAAACAGGCGTTCTAATTCTGCTCAAGAATTCTGGCGTTTAACTCCAAAACTGGCACAAAAGCTGGAGTTAAATGCCCAAACTGGCACAAAAACTGTTGTTTAACTCCATGAAAAGTCTCTACACATGGAAGCTTCAATGCTCAGCCCAAGCACACACCAAGTGGGCTGGGAAGAAGATTTATGCATTAATTACTCATTTCTGTAACCCTAGGCTACTAGTTCTCTATAAATAGGACCTTTTGATATTGTATTTAAATCTTTGGACGTTTAGTCCCTAGACCTTGGAGGCTGGCCATTCGGCCATGCTTACACCATTATCACTTTTTTATTTTCAATGGTGGAGTTTCTACACACCATAGATTAAGGTGTGGAGCTCTGCTGTCCTTCATGAATTAATACAAAGTACTATTGTTTTTCTATTCAACTCAAGTCTATTTCTTCTCCAAGATATTTATTCGCACCCAAGAACATGATGAATGTGATGATTATGTGACACTCATCACCATTCTCACCTATGAATGCGTGACTGATAACCACTTCTGTTCTACATGTAAACAAGCTTGAATGTGTATCTCTTGGGTTTCTAATCTAAGATTAGAACTTTCGTGGTATAGGCAAAAATTATTGGCGGTCATTCTTGAGATCCGGAAAGTCTAAACCTTGTCTGTGGTATTCTGAGTAGGATCTGGGAAGGGATGACTGTGACAAGCTTCAAACTCGCGATTGTTGGGCGTGTGACAGACGCAAAAGGATCAATGGATCCATGAAAGAGCGGAAGATTGATGGTTTAGAAGTTATGGTAAATACTCGTTGCAAGTATAGTTACTAAACCAAGCAATCAACCTTTCTTACAAATGTTTTAGTTGTCACAAGTAACAAACCTCTTTTTAAATTGTTAATCGAAGTATTCAAACCTCGGGTCGTCTTCTCAAGGAACTGCAGGGAAGTATGTTCTTATTATTGGCTATGAAGGTTGTAAATCGAGGTTGAGAGTAAGGTATAAATATGACAAATAATTTAAATGGCAATTAAAATAAATAAATACTGTAAAGCAAACTTTTGGCAAGGTATGAGAAATTGGAAATCCAGACTTATTATCTTTATCAATAATAATGAAATTTGAATCTTAATTCCACTTAGTCAACCTTTGCTAAAGCAAAGAAAAGTAAAGGGACTAATTAGTTTGACCTTTGAATCCTAGTTATTTCCTAAGAAAAGATTGGGATTATTGAAGTTCAGTTCAATTAGCAAAGATAACAGTTATCAATTATATTGAGCTAAGATAACTCCTGACTTACTGATTTCTTAACCAAGACCAAAAGGGAAAAGAGTAAAATTACTGGAATAAAACTATCCTCAGATGGGAATAATTGCAACTAATAAATAAACTAAAGCAATCATAAACTAAAATACCTCAAATAACATTAATTCAAAATAGTGATCTGTAACATGGAAGAATTCATAAATTAAATAGCAAAAGTAGTCAATCCACTAAAATAATGGCATGAATAAAAGTAAAAAGGAAGCTTAAAGTAAAGGAGCATTAAACCTGGGATTGAGAGTCACTCTTAAAACTAAGAGAAGTCCTAAATCCTAATCCTAAGAGAGAGAGGAGAGAACCTCTGTCAAAACTAAATCTAAATCATGAAAACTAAACTAAAGTGGCGAGCTCCCTCTGAATGGATGCATTCTCCCACTTTATTGCCTCTAATCTGTGTTTTTCGGGCCGAAAACTGGGTCAAAAACAGCCAGAAATTGCCCCATGCATGTTCTGGTATGTTCAGGTCGCGGACAAGTGACGCGGAGGCGACGTCCACGCGACCGCGTGGATTGAAGTTCGCAGATGCGATGCGTCCGCGTAGATCACGCGTTCGTGTTGCCTAGCATCAGGGCAACTATGGTATATTATATATCAATTCAAAGCCCCGGATGTTAGCTTTCCAATGCAACTGGAACCGCGTCATTTGGACCTCTGTAGCTAAAGTTATAGCCGTTTGAGTGAGAAGAGGTTAGGCTGGACAGCTTAGCAATTTCTCCAACTTATTGTATTCCTTCCACTTTTGCATGCTTCCTTTCCATCCTCTGAACCATTCCTGCCCTGTAATCTCTGAAAACACTTAACACACATATCAAGGCATCTAATGGTAATAGGAGAGGATTAATAATAAGTAAATATAAGATCAAAGAAGCATGTTTTCAATCATAGCACAAAATCAGGAAGAAAATATAAAACCATGCAAATATTATGAATAAGTGGGTAAAGAGTTGATGAAATCCACTCAATTGAGCACAAGATAAACCATAAAATAGTGGTTTATCAATCCTATTCCAACATGATCGAGAACCGACAGATGATTAGCCGTGCGGTGACAGCGTGCGTAGAACATTTTCACTGAGAGGACGGGAAGTAGCCATTGACAACGGTGATGCCCAACATAAAGCTTGCCATGGAAAGAAGTATGAATGATTCGAAGAAGGCAATAGAAAAGCAGAGGTTCAGGAGGAACAAAGCATCTTCATATGCTTATCTGAAATTCCAACCAAAGAATTACATAAGTATCTCTATCTTTATTTTATGTTTTATTTATCTTTTAATTATCAATTCTCCATCACCATCTGAATTTGCCTGACTGAGATTTACATGGTGACCATAGCTTGCTTCAAGCCGACAGTCTCCGTGGGATCGACCCTTACTTACGTAAGGTTTATTACTTGGACGACCCAGTGCACTTGCTGGTTAGTTGTGCGGAATTGTGACAAAGTGTGATTCATGTTTAAGAGCTCCAAGTCCTTTGGCGCCATTGTTGATGATCACAATTTTGTGCACCAATTGCCTTCTACTATTCTATGATTGCGTATGCTTATGTTTTCTTATATATTATATGTATACGACTCTAAACTACTATTGTTTTTAAAAAGAATTACCCGTAAACTCGCAAGGTGTTAACAATGAACGGGCTTATATATATAATTAAATATTACTTAAGTTGGGGAAACAAGTTGGTAACGTTCAACTTCTAGTATGATCATGACATGCTGGAAGTTGGGTCATTACACAACTTCTCAGCCCCAGCAGAACAATAATTTGGAAGCAATATTGGCAAGTTTTAGACAGAAAACCAGAGCATCAATCAAGAACTTGGAGATTCAGATGGGTTAATTAGCCATAAAAGTTAATGAAATTGATCAGACAACCACTAATAGCCTTCCTAGTAACACAATTCCAAATCCAAGAGAGGAATGCAAGGCTATCACCTTGATAAGTGGACAAGTGGCAAGTACGGAAGCACAAGTTAATGAGGAGCCAGTTGAAAAAGAAGATCCAGAGGAAAAGAAGGAAGAAGTAGAGTACGTCCCTCCAAAGCGTGCGGACAATCCATTCCCAGACTCTCTTGACACCTATCCTACATTGCCAAAGGCTCTTGAGTACAAGCCTAAAATGCCATATTCTCAGAGACTTCAAAAGGAGACCAAGGACAAGTAGTTTTCAAAGTTCTTGGAAGTCTTTAGAAAGTTGCAAATCAATATTCCTTTTGCTGAGGTTTTGGAGCAAATGCCTCTCTATGTCAAATTCATGAAGGAATTGTTGTCAAAGAAGAAGCCTTTAAAGGGAGATGAGACAGTGGTCCTGACTAAGGAATGTAGTGCCATCATTCAGAATAACTTGCTAAAGAAGATGCCGGATCCAGGGAGCTTTCAAATTCCCTGTACCATTGGGAGCACAACCTTCCAGAAAGCGTTATGTGATCTAGGAGCAAACATCAATTTAATGTCCTTGTCTGTGATGAAGAAGTTGCAAATCCAAGAGGCACAACTCACAAGGATAGCATTACAGATGGCAGACAAATCTATAAAGCCTGCATATAGACTAGTGAAAAATATCTTGGTCAAAGTGGGTAAGTTCTTCCTCCCAGCAGATTTTGTGATTCTTGACATGGGGGAGGATGAGAATGCCTCTATAATTCTAGGAAGACCATTCCTAGCCACTGGGAGAGTTCTAATTAATGTGGAAGAAGGTGAATTAGTGCTTAGAGTGCATACTGAGCAACCGGTCTTTCATGTCTTCAAAAATATACATTTAGCAGGTGAAGAAGAGAGGTGCATGCAGACTGAGCTTATTGATCCAAACCTTAAAGAACCCCTTGATGATGCACAGTAGAAATTGCAGCTTAAACCTCATTTGGTGACATCCAATAAAATTCCTCCTAACATCAAACCTAAGTTTGGTGTCGGGAATGCATCATCCACCGAAGGGGAGGTTCCCAAAAAGAAGAAAGTACCCAGGGGATGGAGAAACAAAAAGATCCCCACTGAAGGTTTCTCCCCAGGAATGAAGGTGGTGTTGACTAGCAATCCAGTGTGGACTTATATAATAAATAGAATTCTCTCTCTGGAGTATGTTGAGCTACGTTTTAGGGACACAGGGAGAAGATTCACAGTGAGGGGAGAAGAGCTGAGCCCCTATGATCCTCCTCCTTAGAGGAGCTGACTGTCAAGCTAATGATGTTAAAGAAGGGCTTATCAGGAGGCAACCCGATAATTTCGTATCCTTAATTATTATTTTCCGTAGCGTTGATTATATTATTTGTTTAATTTTTACCGAGTTTTTACTATTTTCCTTTGTTTTACTTGTGTTTTGATCATGTAGAATTTTTACAACAGGAACCAGACACTTAGAAAAATTTTGGAACACTTTGGAGAAGGTTGGGTCTGCCAGTTCCACGCTGAACTTGGAATTTTCCAAGTTCAGTGTGGCATATGCGTGCAAATTGGAAGGGAGCCTCTGCCAAGTCCACACTGAACTTTGAAAATTTCAAGTTCAGCGTGGCATACGACGTAAAGTGGGTAAAAATGCTTGAAGACCCATGCTGAGAACGACGTAATTAACGTGAATCAGGGCCAGACTCCACGCTGAACTTGGAATTTTCCAAGTTCAATGTGGATACATGCATACAAAGAGAGTTGCTTTCGGGATGGTCCACGCTGAACTTGGTCACTTCCAAATTCAGCGTGAAAAAAAAACTATGGGTCCACGCCGAACTTGGGCTGCACCAAGTTCAGCGTGGAGAGGAAGAATACATACGGGGCTGCGGCGCTGAACTTGCCCCCTATCAAGTTCAACGTAAAACCATATATCTTAAGCAAATCCTTCCCAAATCACTTCCCTCTGGTCCCCACACCTATTCATTGATTCCCTTTCTTTCTTCCCTTCCCAACAACTACCATTCCCCATTCCCAGCCTTCCTGAACCATTAGCCCCCAATCTTTCCCAACAACCTGTATATGACTATATATATATATATATATATATCTTTTAATTATTTTCACCTCTCTTGTCCTTTTATTATTCTATTTTTTTATACACTAATATTTATTTTTCCTCCTCCATCTGTCTTTTTATGTCCCTCTCTATTTTCAGTTCTTCTTTGCTTGAGGACAAGCAAACTTTTAAGTTTGGTGTTGTCGCTTAGCTTGTGGATTTTCTGTTTATTTTAATGACACCAAAGGGAGGCGAATCATCTTCAGGGAGGAGCACAACCTGAAAAATAAAATGGCCACTAGGATAACTGAGGTGGTTGAGTTCCTTTCATTCTATATTACTTCTTACTATGTTATATTCCTATTTTTTTGTCTACCTTGTTATTGCATGATCAGTTGTTATTTCAATTCCTAGGTCTTAGTTTAATTTGCTGTTTATTTTGTTATTTGATTTTTTTCTGAAAGGGTGTCTCATGTATTGCTCACTGAGCTTGAATCAAAAGAAACATAAAAAGATGTAATGCATAAGAAATTGAGTTTATACTTAAGATTAGTCTCATTTACT
Organism: Arachis ipaensis; assembly: GCF_059453495.1. Classification (NCBI taxonomy): domain Eukaryota; kingdom Viridiplantae; phylum Streptophyta; class Magnoliopsida; order Fabales; family Fabaceae; genus Arachis; species Arachis ipaensis. Next base: position 85,459,795 of record NC_142444.1, read on the forward strand.
TAAATGTGGTGGTATTATTGCGATTCTGAATACATGACATGAACAGTGCATATTTGAATTTAAATCAAAGGATGTTGATGTATGAGGAACAAGAATTTAGAGAACTATTATGAATTCTCTGAAATAAACAAAAATTTAATCCTTGAAGCAAAAAAAACAGCAAAATAAGCATAAGAGCAAGGTCCAAGGCTCTGAGCATCAATGAATAGGGAGTCTGAAAAGATTAAAATCTCAAAGAGTTATTTTCCTAGTTATATGCTTGTGGTATTCTTGTTTCAAATAATCCTTGAGATGGAATATTTAGAGTCATGACCAAATGCATTCAGCAGGGTATGCCAAACTCTTTTAGCACCATTGTCTGGGAGAAGCTGAAAGAGCAATTAGAACTTAGAAAGAGTTCCCCAATCAAGTGCTTGTGGTGTTCTTGTGTTAAGTGAAGCTTGAGAAAAAACATTTAAAGTCACGGCTAGACTCAAGGTGCAAAGCACCAATTCAAGAAGTAAAGGATATATGCTGTGTTCAAGGATTAAACTGAAGAATAAAGATCAGAGAATTCATAATATAATCCAGATTCTAATTCCGAACGACAGTGACAGTCCTCTGATTCAAAGGAGAGTGAGATGCCAAAACTGTTCAGAACGACAACAGATAAACCCCACCTTAAGGAGAGACCTGAGCATAACTGAATTCTCACTTCTCCTGCAAACTCACATCTTGATCAGGTACTAATTTTGGTTGCTTGAGGACAACCAACAATTCAAGTTTGGTGTTGTGATGCGTGGGCATCGTCTTTGTCTTTTCCTAGTAAATTTGCACTTGAATTGGTAAGTTTAATAAAGATTTAATATAGTTTAGCCACTATGAATGCTACTTTGAGTTGTGTACAATTTCTATTTATTTCAGGTAGCATTCGGATGGATTTGACGGAGTTTTGTAGCAGAAAAGGAAGAAAGCGAATGATGCTGTCAACCCCGACCTCCTTGCACTCAAACAGAAATAACTTGAGCTACAGAGGTCCAATTGACGTGATTCCAGTGGCATTGGAAAGCTAACTTCTAGAGATTTCATGATGTATAATAGTGCATATGTTTTCTCCAGATTTCTTGGCCTCCTCAACGTTGAACTTGAGCCTTTTCAAGTTCAGCATGGAGTCCACGCACTAAAGGAGGATCACGTACCATCCCACAACCCAAGTTCAGTGTGGATTCAATGAAGACTAATAAGGAAGCCCCTACCCATCCCACGCTGAACTTGAGGTTTTCCAAGTTCAGCGTCCTTAATACTCCAGTGGTCCCCAGGCACTCATACAAGGCTGCGCATGAAATCTAATAAATTTTGATTTAATTTTATTTTATTTATAATTAGGAAAAGATATTATTTTAGTTTTAAAAAATATATTCTACTTTAAGTAGGATTAGATATAAAAAGGAAAAGAATCAACCCTTCAGGTTTCTCTCTTCTCCACAATTTACAGTTTTTCAGAATCCTTATTTTCTCTCTGAACCATGAGCATCTAAACCACTACTGTTAAGATTAGGAGCTCTGTCTATTGTATGGATTGATACTATTATTTTTTTTATTTTAATTCATGTACTGATTTATCTTTCAAGAATTGTTTTCGTTCTTTATTTTATGAATTTGGGTGGAACGGAAGTATGACCATTTTTCTAATTGAGTTCTTGTATAACTTGGAAAAGCTCATTACTTCAACAACAGCTTGAAAACATATTCTCCTAAACTTCTAATTATCTAGACTTAACGGGATACGTGACATATAATCCTCTTATATTTGGGTTATTAGGGTTTTTGTGGCACATAAACTAGAATTGAACTTCACCCTCTAATTGGAATTAATTGACCAAGGAATTGGCAGTTGATGAATTTTAGAGGAGACTAAAAAGGTCTAAGGAATTAAGGTTTAGTCACATATAGTTGCCATGAATTAAATCTTGCATGATTAAAATAGTTAGTAAGAAAAGTCAATCCGGAAAATAGATAACTCTGAAGCCTTAACTGTTTCTCCATATATTATTCACCACTTGTTTATTGCTTGCTTTCTAATATTCTGAATTTACTGTTAATATTTTTGAACCTTTAAACACTCTTTTCTGTTTGTCTAACTAAGTAAATCACTCAATTATTGTTGCTTAGTCCATCAATCCTCGTGGGATCAACCCTCACTCACCTGAGGTATTACTTGGTACAACCCGGTGCACTTTCCAGTTAGTTTGTGGGTTATAAATTCCGCACCAACTAACATAGTAAAAAACCGTATTCAGGGTTCGCTCTGAGTAACGTCGGGTTGCGGGTAGACAACCGACGCATGAGCTCATGGCCTGCACTAGGAACAGGCATGCATCATAAATTGTTTGCGTATTTGATTGTGATTGTTTACTGTTCTTTCTTTCTGCTATGTGCTATCTGCTTCTTGCTAATTTTCTATTCTTTGATTCTTGTCTGTATTTTTAGAATTATATGATTTAAAATTTCTCCAAAGCTTAGAATAAGATAGTAAAGCTAGGAATAACAGTCATAGAGCATAGCATAAAGAGCGGCATTAATACCAAAGGAAGATGTCAAGATAGAGTTATGACAGAACCCATGATGCAAAAATAGCCAAGAGAATTAGCAAGCGAGCCATATAGGTTCTCACCCCTTCCTTTTCCATTTTTCCCACAGATGGAGAATTTTGACTTGACTGCCGCCAGTAGAATTCTATTCAGAGAGGTACTAAAGGAGCATGTGTTTTTGGACTCTACAGGGGATGCTCGAGACTAGTCCTGAGATGGGGCCTGCAGACTTGAGCCTCGATGGTGAAAAGAATGTAGGATAGATGGTCTTTATTCTTTAGACTTTTCTTTCCCTCACTTTTGTAGTTTTTTTTAGGGATAGGACTTGATATTTTCTTTTATTAGTCTGAGTACTAGCTTATGAGTTTTTTATATGAACCAGGTATCTAGGAAGTTGTCAGTTGTATATACGTCTATATATATATGTATATCTAAGTATGTCAAGTTTGTGTGACCTAACCTGAGATGTATATGTGTATGAGAGTTTTTTGTAATTTTGTTGCTATTTTAATTTTGCTATTAGTTTGGTATTTATTTTATATTATAAATCTCTAATGATATTTTTTTTGCTACTAACGAGTTTGTCAAGAAAAGCATATGATAAAAATAAGCTAACATACGTGATTCTGTTAGTACAAAAGGCTCATATGTAGTAAATATTATCGAGTCTAGAATTTTATAGGGTACTGGGAAGTAACACCTGATAACTGACAGTGATCCGAACCTGTCAAAAATTGGGTCGTTACATTATGCGTACGCACAACTTGCAAAATTCACAGGGTATGCATACGCACACCCCCTCGTGCGTACCCACGAGTCTCACCAATGCTCTGGTATGTGTAACACCCTAATTAGTCTAAGCTTTACCCCGCGTCGTAAAGCAAAGGTTAATCAGAGATTACGACAGTTCTAAGCTCCTACATAATATATATATATATATATATATATATATATATATATATATAAATAATAGTATAACCTAGAAGCCCGATGAAGGATAAAGCTCAAAAACAGGATTTACAAAGCGCAAAATGTACTATCGAAGCTTCTAATTTAAAGCACAAGATACAAATAAGATATAGCAAAAGATAGTAGTATAATATCATAAGAGTCTAGACACGGCTCGCGGAGTTTAAGTAAGCTAGCCAAATACATACCATACATGAATCCAGACAGTAAAATCAGCTTATACATGTTTTGTTCTCTCAATACATGCCTCTAGGCTAAAACAAAATACAAAAGTGAGAGATGTATAGCAAAATAAATCCAAAAGACTCAGAAGGTATCCAGATCCTCCGCTTCTGTCACCATCCAAGCAACTCATCGAGGTGGGTTGCAACCTACATCTAAAAAACACAAAAGAAATATGGTATGAGAATCGGAGGTTCTCCGTATGGTAACTGATAAACCACTATTTTATGGTTTATAATGTGTTTAATTGTGTGGTTTTATCATGATCTTTACCCACTTATTCATATGATTAGCATGCATTTATATTTCCTTCCTAAAATTATTACATGATTGAAAAATTGCTTCCTAGAGACTTTTAATTATGTATTTTAATTCTCCTTTATTCCATTCGATGCCGTGATCTGTGTGTTAAGTGTTTCAAACTTTATAGGGCATGAATGAGTTGGAGGTTGGAAAGGAAGCTTGCAAAAATGGAAGGAACACAAGAAATTGAGGAGATGACCAGCGAGAAGTGACGCGGCCGCATGGCTCACAAGACCGTGCGGAAGAGAGGAAATCGCAGCGACACGGCCGCATGGCTCACGCGACTGCGCGGATTGGAATAGCACAAGTGACGCGGAGGCGTGGACGACGCGCCCGCGTGGCAAAGCAAAACGCCGAATGACGCGATCGTGTGACGTGCGCGATCTGCATAATCTGTAGAATTCGCTGGGGGCGATTTTGGGCCCTGTTTTGACCCAGTTTTCGGCCCAGAAAAGCAGACTAGAGCCAGAGAACATGCAGAAACGAAAACAACATTCATTCTACACAGTTTTTAGTTTTTAGAGCTAGTTTTACTCCTCTTCTAGGTTTTTCTCTCTCTACACATTCATAGTTCTTAGGATTTTTTAATTTCTATTGTTCTTTGCATTGGGATATTGAGAAGAGTTATTACCTCATCAAGACTTCGTCATTCTAGTTCGTTTTCTTTACTTGCCTTTACTCTTCCATGTCCTTTAATATACTCAATTTTACTATTGGATTAGTTTAGAATTTATTAATATAAGAGTTACTTTTATTTTTAATTGATTCCTTTGAGTTTTATTTATCATGTCTTTCTTTAATTCCCTTCCCTATGTTATGAGTTCTACATTCACAATGAGCGAGTAGTTCCCTAACTTGATGGGGAGTTGATTGAAAGGAACCCTTGAGCTGGAATGCTCGAAAGAGAAATTATAATTGGGTTTATTGTTGGATTGCTCTCTAGTCACTAACGCCAGTCCTTCCAAGTAAGCGGATTGGGACTTTTGAATAGAAACAGCATTCCAACTTGTTTGACTTTCCCTTACCTAGTAAGGGATAACTAAACAGAACAACCTTCAATTATCAATTAATCTTGAGAGTACTGCAACAAGAATAGGGTTTCCAACTAATCAACTCCCAATCAAGGCCTTTATTTAAATTACTTAATTTCCCCAATTTAATTTCCTGTTTATTCAACTCAAACTCTTTTTGAAAACATCTGATTAATAAAATAGCACACCTTTCTGCAACTCGTTGGGAGATGACCTGGGATTCATACTCCCAGTATTTTAATTTTAATTTTTGTGACAACCCTTCTAAATTGATAAGCAGATTTCTGGTTGGTTAAGAACTATACTTGCAACGCATATTTTATAACAATTCTTAACTCGCCAATTTCTGCCACGTCAATTTTTGGTGCCGTTGCCGGGGAGTTGCAATAGAGTGCTAAAGTTATTGATTGCATTTTATTTATTTGTATTTTATTTTATTTTGCTACTATGATCTGCTTGTTTCTTTTGTTAGATGACGCGTTCACTTCCTAATCCAAGCTTGCCAGTATTCGATCCTGAGATTGAAAGAACTATTTCACGAATAAGGCAAGCTCGGCGTCGGTTAGTCCTCTCTGAGGGCGGATCTGAAACGTCATTTGAGGAAGAAACCAGCCTCCGTTCTACTGATTCGGTTGATTTACGTATAGGTGGCATGGGAGCACCTAGGAGAGTTACTATCCAGGAGGCTGGAGCCCCTGATTTTACAATGCAACCGTTTCAAGCGCATCATCCAGCGGTGGCTACAGACTTTGAAATAAAGACTGCACTGCTCAATTTGATGCCTAAGTTTCATGGCTTACCTGCTCAAGAGCCTATCAAGCACCTGAGAGATTTTCAAGCAGCCTATTCTACTGTCAGGCGTGATGGTGCGGATGAAACTTCTATTTTGCTAAAAGCCTTCCCGTTCTCTCTTGAGGGAAAGGCGAGAGAGTGGTACTACACTCAACCCGCAGCAAATGTATCCAACTGGGATACACTTAGAAGAGAATTTTTGGAAAAGTTCTTTCCAGCTGAAGTTACTGATAAACTGAGGAAAGACATTTCCATGATTGTTCAGGATGAATCCGAGACTCTCTATGAATACTGGGAGCACTTCAATAATCTTCTGAAAGCTTGCCCCCACCATATGATTGACAAGATAGTGTTACTCGGTTACGTCACACAAGGCATGAGGCCCCAAGATAAGACCACATTGGAAAGTGCTAGCAATGGGTCTATGAAAAAGTACAAGACCGCTGATGAGGCATGGCAATTGATCAGCGACTTAGCTGAATCTACTCAAAATCACAGGCAGAAACAAGGCCGTTCAAAAGCCGTTGCAGAAGTATCCTCTAGCAGAGAGACTGCTGCTCTAACTCAGAGTATCTGTGAAATGACCAACTTGCTGAAGCAGATGCAATTGAATCAACAACAAGTTCAGCAAGCCCAACCTTCTCCACCATAGCAAAGCCAACAGTTAGTCCCACAGAGAGTTTGCAGAATCTGTGCTGATTATAGCCATTATACTGATGAATATCCGCAGCTCCAGCAGGAAGACAACACCGTGGCAGCCACTCATAACTTCTATGACCGCCCCAACCAAGGGTACAATCAAGGTGGCAATTACAACCATGGATGGCAGGACAATTCTAACCAGAATTGGAAGGACAACAACAACAGAGGAGGCAGAGACAATCAGGGAAATCAGAGGTGGAATAATAATAACAACAGGCAGCAGAACCAGAACCAGCCTTACAGAGCACCTCACCTGAGGCAATCCCAAGGACCAGAGAATACCCAACAGCAAACCTCTCAAATTACTTATCCTTCCTCATCTTCTAATGATGATTTACTACAATCCATTTATCGGAGACAACAGGCCATGGAAAATAACCTTTATGCTACACTAAATGGTCTAAACTCTACTTTGCAAGCACTTGTCTCACAGATTGGATCAATGAATAACTCCAATAACCAGCCCTTGAGCTCCAGTGGAATCCCCTCTCAACCATTACCCAATCCAAAGGGTGGCATTAATGCCATCACCCTAAGATCCGGAACCACACTGCAGGAGAGAAATCATGAGGAGCCAAGCTCACCAGAACACGCCTCAGCTGAAGAGGTAGTGGAAGTAGAAGATGTTGAAGAGGAAGAGGACATACAGGACATAGCTGAAAAAGAAGAAGTTCAACCACAGGAGGAAGCACCACAGGGCGCAGATACTGCAGAAGACACCACTCCCTTTCCATTTCCACAACTTGCAAGGAAGCCCAGGAAGCAGCTGGAACTTGATCCCAAAATGGTAGAGATATTCAAAAAGGTTGAAGTAACTGTTCTTCTTTTTTATGTTATTCAACAGGTACCTAAATATGCAAAGTTTCTAAAAGATTTATGTATACATAAAGACAAAATTAATGAATTAGAAACTATTCCTTTAGGTAGTTCTATATCTGCTTTAATGGGAGGTTTACCTGAAAAGTGTAGTGACCCAGGTCCTTGTATGGTTAATTGTACTATTGGTGGTGTGATAATTTCTGACTGCATGTGTGATTTAGGAGCATGTGTGAGTATAATGCCTTTGTCTATATATGATATTTTGAGGCTCCCTCCCTTAAAAAGGTCGACAGCTCGTTTTGTGTTAGTAGATAAAAGCATTATTACAGTGGCCGGAGTTGCTGAAGATGTATTAGTGGGCATTAAAGGGCTCACATTCCCCACTGATTTTTATATCCTGGAGATGCCCCAAATGACTCAGAGAAGCCATCATCAATCCTACTTGGAAGACCATTCCTGAAGACATGAAAGTTCAAATTGGATGATTTTTTAGGAACATACTCTTTTGAAATAGATGGCCGATTAGTAAGTTTCAATCTGAATGGAGTTATGAAGCACCCTCCCGCAGATCATTCTATCTTTTAGTGTGACATCATAGATGAAACTGTAGCTGAAGTTCACCAGGAGGGGTTAGAGGAGAAGCACACAGGACAAGGTCTGAGTGTGGGGACACTCTTGAACGACAATGAGGGTACTTTGCCATTATCACCAGCTTCAGACAATCCAGAGCCTAACCATGAGCAGAAGTTAGAGTTGAAACCCCTTCCCCCACACCTCAAATATGCTTACCTTGAAGACAAGCAAAAGTTTCCAATTATCATTGCACGGGAACTCACTTCTCAACAAGAAGAGCAGTTACTTAGTGTGCTGAGGAGGCACAAGAAGGCAATTGGGTGGAGTTTGGTAGAGATAGTAGGCATCATCCCTCAAGTATGTGAACACAGAATATTTTTAGAAGAGGGAGCAAGACCCGTTCGTCAACCCCAGAGAAGACTGAACCCCACTATCTTAGAGGTTGTCAAGAAGGAAGTGACCAGACTACTGGAGGCAAATATCATCTATCCCATCTCAGACAGTGAATGGGTAAGCCCAGTACAAGTGGTGCTAAAGAAGTCTGGAGTCACTACAGTGAAGAATGAGCATGGAGAGCTCATAGCAACCAGAGTACAGAACGCTTGGAGGGTCTTCATTGACTACAGACTCTTCAACTAAGCAACTCGTAAGGATCACTATCCTCTTTCATTCATTGATCAAATGCTGGATCGCCTGTCAGGTAAATCACATTATTGCTTTTTAGATGGCTACACAGGTTATTTCCAGATTCATATAGCTCCTGAGGATCAGGAAAAGACTACTTTTACATGTCCTTTTGGGACTTATGCTTACAAGAGAATGCCCTTTGGCTTGTGCAATGCACCAGCTACCTTCCAAAGGTGCATGATGAGTCTTTTCTCTGATCTTATTGAGGACTGTATGGAAGTTTTTATGGATGATTTTAGTGTTTATGGCGATTCCTTTAGCCTTTGCTTAGATGGATTATCTAGAGTATTAGATAGATGTGTTAGTATAAACCTTGTATTAAATTTTGAAAAATGTCATTTTTTGGTTAAACAAGGGATTGTACTAGGACATGTTGTGTCTAATACTGGCATTTCTGCAGATCCAGCAAAGGTGGATGTTATTTCTAGTTTACTTTACCCCTCTTCTGTGAGGGAAGTCCGTTCGTTCCTTGGCCATGCAGGATTTTACAAGAGATTCATTAAGGACTTCAGTAAGGTAGCACTTTCCTTATCTAGACTACTGCAGAAGGATATTGAGTTCGAGTTCAGTGAGGATTGCAAACAAGCGTTTGATAAGCTGAAGACCGCCCTAACTCAAGCTCCAATTGTGAGAGGACCAGACTGGAGCCAGCCATTTGAAATAATGTGCGACGCTTCCAACCATGCAGTAGGAGCAGCATTGGCTCAACGTGAAGGTAAGGATCCTTTTGTTATTGCTTATGCGTCTAAAACTCTAGATGCCGCACAGTCCAATTACACTACTACTGAAAAAGAGCTTCTTGCTATTGTTTTTGCTCTGGATAAATTCTGAGCCTATTTACTTGGTACGAAGGTAGTAGTGTACTCAAACCACGCAGCTCTAAAGTATCTATTAGCTAAAAAGGAGTTCAAACCATGGCTTATACGTTGGATACTGCTATTACAAGAATTTGATTTAGAAATTAAGGATAGGAGTGGTAACCAGAATTTAGTGGCAGACCACTTGAGTCGCCTTGAGCACATTACAGATGACCCCACTCCTATAGCTGATAATTTCCCATTTGATAACCTGCAAGCAGTATCTGAGGTAGTCCCTTGGTATGCACCTGTAGCTAATTATCTAGTTAGCCGCACCTTTCCTCCAACCTTTTCTAAGCATCAAAGAGATAAGCTGAAAAGCGAGTCTAAATATTGTATATGGGATGACCATATTTATGGAGATGTGGTGCTGACCAGGTAATTAGACGGTGTGTGCCTCAATCAGAATTCCAGTCCATCTTAGAGGCCTGTCACTCATCTGAGAGTGGAGGACATTTTGGCCCTCAAAGAACAGCTAGAAAAATTTTAGACTGTGGATTCTGGTGGCCTACTCTTTTTAGAGACGCTGCTGAGTTTTGTAAATCTTGTTTCCCATGCCAAAAATTTGGTAATATATCCAAGAGGGATGAGATGCCTCAACAAATTATGCTTTTCTGTGAATTTTTTTATGTTTGGGGCATTGACTTCATGGGTCCATTTCCAAATTCTAATGGTTATTTTTATATATTGTTAGCTGTGGATTACGTTTCCAAATGGGTGGAAGCAATTCCTACCCGCACTGATGATGCTAACACTGTTGTTTCCTTTGTGAGAAACCACATTATTTGTCGCTTTGGATCACCACGATCAATCGTGAGCAATCAAGGCACCCATTTTTGTAACAGGAGACTAACAGGATTAATGAAGAAGCATGGAATAATTCATAAGGATGCAACAGCCTACCATCCTCAAACTAATGGGAAAGCCAAGGTGTCAAACAGAGAGATAAAGCATATCGTGCAGAAGATAGTCAAACCTCATAGAAGAGATTGGAGCACCAGGCTACAAGATGCACTCTGGGCATACAAAACAGCATACAAAACACCCATTGGGATGAGTCCTTTCTGCTTAGTTTATGGAAAAGCTTGTTATCTCCCTGTTGAAGTAGAGCACAAAGCCTTTTGGGCAGTAAAGGAGTGCAACATGGGAATTGAGAAAGCCGGAGCTGAAAGAAAGTTACAACTGCAAGAACTGGAAAGCCTTCGCCTAGAAGCTTATGAGAACTCAAGACTATACAGGGAGAAGATGAAGGTTGTACATGATCAGCACATTAAGAGAAAAGAGTTCCAACCTGGGGACTTAGTCCTCCTTTACAAATCTCGACTGAGGCTCATGCCAGGCAAGTTGAGATCAAGATGGGATGGTCCATACAGAGTAGAGAAGGCCGAACCATACGGAGTTTATCACCTAAGTCATCCTTCAAGCTCTGAACTTATCAAAGTCAATGGACATCGTTTAAAGCTGTACCATGGCGAGCAGATGAAGAAAAACAAGGAGCTCGAGATCTTCCTCTTGGAAGATCCCATATAGCCGAAGCCTGAGCTAGTGGAGCATCCAACTTACGGACGTTAAAGCAAAGTGCTAGGTGGGAGACAACCCACCATGGAATGATCGTTCTCTTCCTTATTTTTAGTTTTCATATTCAATAACTCTTCTCGTTATTAGTGCATTTCGTGCATCTGCATTTCCATACTTTTATTTCAAACAAAAAAAAATAAAAAATTCACGCGACACGACCGCCTCATTGACGCATCCGCGTCGTAGGAGATTGGAGGAAATAATAAAACAAACAGAGAGTCACGCAGGAATGTGGCTGGAGGCGTGCCAGTGGCACAAATCGCCCCACGCGACCGCGTCGCCGACGCGTCCGCGTCACATGGGAATATTGGCCTCCCACGCGACCGCAACACTCACGCGGCCGCGTGCCCTGGAATTCGACGTCAAAAGGGTGCATGACCGAAAGTTATGCTAGAGTGGTTCTGGATTGGTGCTGAACGCACAATCCTTCCCACGCGGCCGCGTGACCGACGTGACCGCGTCATATCCTTCTCATGACCACTCACGCGATCGCATGCCCCACGCGATCGCGTCACCCAATATTTGGCAATTAATGATTTTGAACAGCGAGTTGTGCGCGTGCGAGGCTGCCCTCGCGCCAGTGGCATAAAACGGGTCACGCGACCGCGTGACCGACGCGACCGTGTCAATCAGTATCAGCGCAAGTCGCGCGACCGCGTGCTTCACGCGACCGCGTCGATTGCGCCGCACAGCTTCCCTGATTTGCCACTTATCTTATCTTTCTCTTCCCCAAATCCTATTTTTCCTTTTTCCTTCCTTAATTCTTCTTTCTCTCTTCTTCCTTCTTTCTCACTTTTTACACTCTCACTCTCTCTCTCACCCCCATTAACAAGGTTTTCTTTTCTTCTTCCTTCCTTACTTTTCTATTTTTCTTCTTATTTTTATATGTTATCTTCTTTTCTTTTCTTTTTACTTTCATTATTCATATTTTCTTTTTCTTCTTTTTCCTTTTTACTTGGTGTTAGAAATTTATTTGAGTCATTATTTCTCATTATATGCTTGTGGATTGTTGTAAATTTGTTTGGCAATTATATATTACTTTTTAAAGGGTTGCTTGCATGTTCAATTTAATACTTTCTATACCTTAATTATCATGCATGCTATGTGCTTGTGAAAAAGCCCATATGGCATTATGTATTTTTCTACATTATTCTACTATTCAATGCTTGCTTTTCATAAATTCCCTTTACTATTGTATTCATTGAAATTAATTGTCAATACAAATATGATGGTTTGTTACGAGTGATGCTTGATCTATGCTACTCATGCCTTTGCCATCATGCCAATAAACACCTTGCATTCACTTGTCATCATATGTACTAACTATTTTCTATTAATGACTTTTCACATGTAGTCATGACCATGTGTTAACATCATTTACCTTTTACGGTGCATTCATCACCACCCTTTTTCGTTCTCTCCCTTGCTCTATCTCTTTGAATTTAATTTACTTTCTCTTCCCTTTTTCAGAATGGCCACCAAGAAGGGCAAAGAGAAAGCTACTCCCAAATCAACAGCAAGGAGAGGAATAAAGAGAGCACTAGTGACCGAGCCTTCTTCAACTGCGGTAAAGCCCTCAACAAAGAGACTTAAGAGGATTATAAAGGTTGATGATAAAGAAAAAGCCTTCCCAGCAAAGGACACTACGCGATTTCCCAATTGCTACTGTGAGCAGATGTTCCCCATCCTGGTAGAAAGGAGTTACAACAATGAATACCTTCTTCTCCTCCCAAACCATATTGCTACATTTGTTAAGCCGCAAATTGCACAAAGACAATGGGGTTTCCTACAGAGACAGCCGAGGCAGATCAATCTTTCTTGGGTAGTCGAGTTATACTCCAACTTCCACCTGCCAACCCTGCAGTCTGTCTTTGTCCGTCAGAAGTAAGTCCCCATTACAGAAGAGGCCATTCAAAAAGCTCTAGGTCTTCCCCCTATTTCAGAAGGTTTGGACGCCTTTCAAGAAGCCGCACTCAAGCGCCAGATGTACCAATTTAACTGGGACGCTGTTCTCAGAGTTATCGCACTACCTGGCAGCTGTTGGATCTACGGATACCATCGTACCCGCCCTAAGGGAATATCGACTTCAGCACTTACCTTGGAGGCTCGCGTATGGGCACAGATCATGTCCCATTACGTCTTTCCGAGCACTCACGAGTCCTCCTTCACTGCGGACATGGCCGTTCTACTATGGTGCATCCTTACTGACCATCCTCTGAACCTACCAAGACACATCCAGAATGCCATGGGACACGTATAAATTGCGGGCAACTTACCTTTTCCTGCCTTGGTCTCAGATCTTGTCTCCGCAGCCGGAGTCTCCTTCAGAGCTGGGGACACCAAAGCCATGCTTCCACGGGATGATCAATATGTCCCTAATGGGAAATATATCAGACCCTCAGCAGCCACTACAAGCCAGCCTATTGAACCGGCTGCAGACATTCCTCCTTCAACACCACAAGCACCTACAACATACCAACTACTCCATCAGATACTCGAAAGGTTGGATCGGCAGGAACACAAAGCGAAGATGAGAGAGCGCTGTAACAAGCACCGATTCACATACCTCAAGGAGCTGATCATGGGAAAATTCAAGGACTCAGACACTCCGGACTCCACTTCCTTTACCAGCACAGGGAGCCATGATGGTCCCGACTGTGGAGATACTGCTAACAGCCCACCCCTGTTCCTGACAGATGGCACTGAGGATGGTGCAAAGCCTTAAGTGTGGGGAGGTCGGTCAGTACCTGACTTCCGGAGGTAATTTCTCTTCCCTAAACACCAATAAATTAGGATATTTAGTTAGTTTTTCTTTTGTAGAATAGGATAAATTGCATAGTAATAGATTAGTTGAATGCATGTTCTACTTGATTGAAAAGACAATAAGTTTCTTCTAAGACTCTATTTTTGGAACAAATTTTCATTAATTTTAATTAAAATTTTTATGTTAAATTTGTTTGAAGTTGTATTTGGAACATGATTTTTAAGCAAAAGAACACACAACCTGTGAGATTTGAGCCTTTATGCATGGTTACATTATTTAACCATAATTATTTTATTCTTGTGTGTTTATTTCTCTATTATTGCAATCTATATTTTGTTTCATCCTATGTGTCCAATGTTTATTATATTTATATGTTTGCATATGATTGAGACCATTATTTGTTTAGCTCACTTATCCAAATTAAGCCTACCCTTTCAATTACCTTTGTTAGCCACTTTGAGCCTTTAAATCCCATTTGTTCTATATTTTACCACATTACTAGCCTTAAGCGGAAAATCAATTATATATCCCAAATTGAATCTTTGGTTAGCTTAAGATAGAATTGTGTGTGCTAATTAAGTATGGAAAATTGTGGGAACAAAAGATAATATAATGGAATGTGTCAGGATAATATAATAGAAATTTGGATACCTACTCATGTGAAACTATAAGAATTAAAGATCTATGTGCATTGATAAGCTATGTTTATTTTTATGCTTATATAGAAAAAAAAAACCAAAAATATTCAATAAATAAATAAGGGGACAAAATTACCCCAATGTTAAGTTAAGAATTCAAAGATCAATGCACGTATGATAAAATTAAAATAAAAAGTTGATACATGAGTATGGAATGTGAAAGAGAAATTCTGGGTAGCTAGGTATAAATTCTAAAGCTATATAGAATATATATATAGGTTATGTTAAAGCTTGGGTTAATTAAAGATTCAGTTTATAAGCTTACTTAGCCATATGTGTATCCTTACCATTACCTTGGCCCCATTACAACCTTGAAAAGACCTCATGATGTTTGCATTGGTATATTAAATGTTGTTGATTGATTAGGAGAAGAACAAAAAAAATTAGAAAGCATGATTAGAGAAGGATAGAGTGATTACCCTATACACTAGAGAGACTAGAGTATACATACATCATCAGTGAGGGTTCAATGCTTGAAACTTTATGTTCCCTGCTTTCATGAGTTATCTTCTTGCACTATTATCTGTTATCACTGTATAAGAATTGAATTAGTGGAATTTGATTTATATTTTGAAGAGCCTATTTGCTATTGATCAAGTGGACAAGAATCATATAGTTGCATTCATATATATAGGTTGCATTTCATTGCGTGAGTTTTACATGTTCCTACTTATTTATTTTATCTCCTTCAACTAAGCATGAGGACATGCTAATGTTTTAAGTGTGGGGAGGTTGATAAACCACTATTTTATGGTTTATAATGTGTTTAATTGTGTGGTTTTATCATGATCTTTACCCACTTATTCATATGATTAGCATGCATTTATATTTCCTTCCTAAAATTATTACACGATTGAAAACTTGCATCCTAGAGACTTTTAATTATGTATTTTAATTCTCCTTTATTCCATTCGATACCGTGATCTGTGTGTTAAGTGTTTCAGGCTTTATAGGGCATGAATGAGTTGGAGGTTGGAAAGGAAGCTTGCAAAAATGGAAGGAACACAAGAAATTGAGGAGATGACCAGCGAGAAGTGACGCGGCCGCATGGCTCACGCGACCGCGCGAAAGAGAGGAAATCGCAGTGACGCGGCCGCATGGCTCACACGACCGCGCGGATTGGAATAGCATAAGTGACGCGAAGGCGTGGACGACGCGCCCGCGTGGCAAAGCAAAACGCCAAATGACGCGTCCGCATGAATGACGCGATCGCATGACGTGCGCGATCTGCATAATCTGCAGAATTCGCTGGGGGCGATTTTGGGCCCTGTTTTGACCTAGTTTTCGGCCCAGAAAAGCAGACTAGAGCCAGAGAACATGCAGAAACGAAAACAACATTCATTCTACACAGTTTTTAGTTTTTAGAGCTAGTTTTACTCCTCTTCTAGGTTTTTCTCTCTCTTCACATTCATAATTCTTAGGATTTTTTAATTTCTATTGTTCTTTGCATTGGGATATTGAGAAGAGTTATTACCTCATCAAGACTTCATCATTCTAGTTCGTTTTCTTTACTTGGCTTTACTCTTCCATGTCCTTTAATTTACTCAATTTTACTATTGGATTATTTTAAAATTTATTAATACAAGAGTTACTTTTATTTTTAATTGATTCCTTTGGGTTTTATTTATCATGTCTTTCTTTAATTCCCTTCCCTATGTTATGAGTTTTATATTCACAATGGGCGAGTAGTTACCTAACTTGATGGGGAGTTGATTGAAAGGAACCCTTGAGTTGGAATGCTCAAAAGAGAAATTGTAATTGGGTTTATTGTTGGATTGCTCTCTAGTCACTAACGCCAGTCCTTCCAAGTAAGCAGATTGGGACTTGTGAATAGAAATAGCATTCCAACTCGTTTGACTTTCCCTTACCTAGTAAGGGATAACTAAACAGAATAACCTTCAATTATCAATTAATCTTGAGAGTACTGCAACAAGAATAGGATTTCCAACTAATCTACTCCCAGTCAAGGCCTTTATTTAAATTACTTAATTTCCCCAATTTAATTTCCAGTTTATTCAACTCAAACTCTTTTTGAAAACATCTGATTAATAAAATAGCACACCTTTCTGCAACTCGTTGGGAGATGACCTGGGATTCATACTTCCAGTATTTTAATTTTAATTTTTGTGACAACCCTTCTAAATTGATAAGCGGATTTCTAGTTGGTTAAGAACTATACTTGCAACGCATATTTTATAACAATTCTTGACTTGCCAATTTCCGCCACGTCAGTAACAGTACCCAGTGATGTAGGATATAAGACCCCGGGACACCAAAGGCAATCCTAGACTTCATATCCATCACAAGATTTCAATCTTACGGCATAACTAAAATAATAAATCATATATATATATATATATATATATATATATATATCTATATATATATCTTAACATAATTAAACAGTGTACTCTATCTTAGGGGATTTCTATTCTAACCAACTCCGTTGTCCCACAGCCTTCACCAACCTATCCTCCATGCGATCCCATCTCCACCGCCTTCCGAACCTCCTCAATCCCAGTAGAAATCACAATTAATTACAATGCAATTAAAACACAAGTAGAAGCATATAAGGCAAGTAATTCAAGTAAGCAAATAGGCATGTTATTCAATTAAGCATACATTTACAAGTTGACAAAGTAAACAAACGGATAGAAAATGCACATGATGAATGCCTGCCCTATTGGCTGTGATATCACATTGTCGGTTCAACTGCCAACTCGACACATCTCGATGGAGATGTCGCCCTTCGGAATCATCCTTGGGAACCCCCGAGATATAGTGCTCGGATCACTGTCCAGGGTTTCGCGCCTGCATGCTCTATTGATCCAAAGGGGTGCGAGCGGGATACTTTTGCCACAGACCTCACACTTTACGCAAGCGGGACGAACCACCGCCCTTATGCCGCCGCTACTACCTCGACAAGCAGGATCCAACCGCCGTTCCTGCCGGGTGCATAGCGTCTCATAATCTCAATTTAAAACAGTAGTTCAATGGTTTTTCATAAAACATTTTCAATACAGCAATGACTTATCATTGCACATTCGATTCCTCGACTCATCTCAACCACTGTCACATCAACATTTCCATTTTCGGTCCTCAACTTATCACAACTACTATCAATTCACATTTCAATTCTGAAATCAACAGTTCATCAATTTGAATCTCATATATCAATCTACCTTCACACACCATCAAACACATCCTCAGTACACCCGAAACTTAAGCTTCCATTTGCTAATTTTTCATTATAATATTAACTAAAACTTTAAAGTTCTTTCCCATGTTCTCATACTCAAAATCAAGCCCAAAAGTCTTAAAATTGTGTCATAGAAGCTTACAATCATGTTAGGAAGGTGAAATAGTTGAAAACAAAGTTAAATTTGAGAAATAGGACGTGTGCGTACACATAGGGGTGTGTGCGCGCACACCCTGGAGAAGTTTTAAAATGTGTGCGTACGCATAGAGGTATGCGTACGCACAGGTGCCAAAATTCACAATATATGTTCGCTCGCACAACCTGTGCTAGCACCCTCAACAGAATGACCTTCCCAACATGTGCGTGCGCACAGCGCCGTGCATACGCACAGGTTGCAATTCCTCATTGGGTATGTGCGCGCACAAGCTGTGCCAGTGCTGTGAACAGATTGCTTGCCTCTGCATGTGCGTACGCACAGGTCTGTGCGTGTGCACAGGTTAAAAATTTTGCAGAGGTGTGTGTGCGCACATACCAGAAATCACAAAATTCTGTAACTTTGTAGAATTTCAGATTTTTACATCAATCTTTGAATAATCATAACTTCCTTTACAAAATTCAAATCTTACAAACTTTATACGATTTGAAGAGTTTTCGATAAGCTTTAATTTCATAAAATTTTCAACCAATTTTAAAAACTGAGGCAAAAGTTATGATCAGACAAAGTTCACCAAAATTCCCCTTTTTCCAAATTCTCAACCACATCCAATTAGATCAATACCACACTTCCATTTACAACACAAAACTACCCCCTTGGGTCAAAATTCACTATTTATACAACTTTATCATCAACACCAAATGTGCAATACCACAATCAATTCTCATTCCACTTTTCCAACCACATTACCAAATCATCCACAATCAATATCCCTTATATCAACACAATTCACATCTCAACTTCACATAATCATACATCCTCATCATATCATTATCAATCATCAAAATCAAACTCAAAAAAAATCAATTCATCATAAATTATTACATACCATCATTCAACAACTCAACAACCATTTAAATCCAAACTTATCATATGGGTCACTAGCCTAAGTGTCCATGAATATTATATACTATATAGAGAAAACCGAAACTATACCTTGGCCGATTCCTTATATGAACCAAAACCCCAAATGAGCACAATTTAAGATTTCCACCACAATCCAAGCCACCAACAATCACCAATAAGCTCCAACAAGTTCCAATAGCTCACAACCTCCCAATAATCAAGCTATATATACATTAATCATCACAAATCAACCTAGGGCTCAACATAATTGAAATTTCACAAGGGTTCAAGAGCAACTCACCTTGGCCTACAGTTTTGGATGTCGAATTCAATGCAAAGGATTAGAGTGAACTTAAACATCCAAATTCACAAAAACTCACATAATCAAAAGCCCTAAAAACTAGAAATTTTGAAGAGAAGAACTGAAGGGGATTCGAGCTTTCCTTACGAGTTTTTTGGATGGGTTTTGTAGAGCTCTTTAAAAGGAACACGTAGCCACAAACCGTGCGGCGATTGGAGCTCTATAGCTCAAGATATGAGCTTGAGAAGATGGAAGTGAATAGTGTTCTATCTCTTCTCCTCTCCCTCTTTTCTTTTCTGCTGTGTATGTTGTGTTTGAGGGTGAAAAGGGTTCACTTAAGTGCTTATATATGTTGGGCTTAGGCCCAACTTGGGCCCGGTCCAACCCGTTAGCATTTTTAGCCCGTTTGGCCCAACTTCGGGCCAAACCTTTAAAATTAACGCCTAGTTTTCCATTTCTAACTTTTTTCTAAGGTTTTTGATGATTTTCACTTTTTCTCGTGCATCCTCGGGCAGACTTGAACCGATTCAATCGGTTCAACTATCGGTTCACGGTTTTTCATGGTTTTTCACAGAAAACACATTTTCTAACTCAGAAAGACCTACTGAGTCCAAAAATCATATTTAAATCATCAAATTCTCACTCTAACTTTTTGGAACCTAATTTGGGCAATATTAATTACTTAATTAACTGGTAGATTAGTTGTGGTTCTTACATTCTCCCTACCAAACAAGAAATTTTGCCCTCAAAATTTGAATTACCTGAGAATAGCTCGGGGTAATCCTTTCGCATTTTGGACTCCAACTCCCAAGTATGTTCTTCAACTCCTGCTCGCTCCCAAGCTACTTTGACCAATGAGACTTTCTTTCCTCGCAGCTTCTTTACACTAGTGTCGTCAATTCTCACTGGTGTTACTTGAAATGTCAAATTCTCCCTCAACTTGACCGACTCAGGCTCTAACACATGAGCCGCATCTGACGTGTACTTGCGGAGCTGTGACACATGGAATACGTCATGCAAGTTAGACAAGTGAGGTGGCAAAGCTACTTGATACACCAACGGCCCGAATCGCCTCAGAATCTCAAACGGTCCAATGAACCTCGGATTCAACTTTTTGGTTTTGATAGCTCTTTCGATCCCAATCGTCGGTGTAACCCTCAAGAATACATGTTCTCCCACTTCAAACTCTAACGGTTTCCTTCTCTGATTCGCATAGCTCTTTTGTCGACTCTGAGCAGTTAGAATTTTCTCTCATATCTTCTTAATCTTCTCAATAGTCTCTGCTACCAAATCAAGACCCAAAACGCTCACTTCACCCGATTCATACCAACAAAGTGGAGATTGGCACTTCCGTCCATTCAAGGCCTCATACGGAGCCATCCCAATTCTCGCATGAAAGCTATTGTTGTACTTAAACTCCACCAATGGCATGTAATGATCCCAACTCCCAGGTTGATCCAAAACACATGC
Organism: Arachis ipaensis; assembly: GCF_059453495.1. Classification (NCBI taxonomy): domain Eukaryota; kingdom Viridiplantae; phylum Streptophyta; class Magnoliopsida; order Fabales; family Fabaceae; genus Arachis; species Arachis ipaensis. The sequence goes on from NC_142444.1 coordinate 85,480,390, forward strand.
TCTCAGCATATCTTCCAACGTCTAAATAGTCCTTTCCGACTGTCCATCAGTTTGCAGATGATATGCGATATTGAGACATAGCTTCGTACCGAAAGCTCTTTGAAAAGCTCCCCAAAACCATGATGTGAATCAGGGATCACGGTCCGACACTATGCTCGATGGCACACTGTGCAACCTTACTATCTCCTTTATGTACAACCTTGCTAACTCCTCCATAGAACAGTTCACTCGAATAAGCAGAAAATGAGCGGATTTGGTTAAACAATCCACGGTCACCCAAATCGCATCAAATCCCGACTTAGTCCTCGGTAAACCAGTCACAAAGTCCATTACAATTCCTTCCCACTTCCACTGAGGAATCTCAAGTGGCTGTAGCATTCCCGACGGCTTCTGATGCTCTATTTTCACTTTCTGACACATCAGGCACTTGGATACCACTGTTGCTACATCACCTTTCATCCCAGACCACCAAAACATCTTCTTCAAGTCATAATACATCTTCGTGCTTTCGGAATGAATGGAAAACCCACTGTTATGAGCTTCCGACAATAAGTCTCACCTTAAACTCCCGACATCTGGTATGTAAATTCTCCCTTTATACCTCCACAATCCTTCACCATCCTTAGTGAATTCTTCACGCCTCTCTAGGTTTTAGGATTCTTCGGTTTAGCTATTTTCAACTTTAGATTTCTACTTTACTTTAATTTAGTTTCTCTTCTACTCTTATTTATTCTAGCACTTTAGTTTCTCTTCTCTTGGTAGTTTATTTATTTATCCATTTTAGTTTATGAATTCTCATGTTAGATTTGATTTTCTATTTAATGCAATTTGAGGTATTTCATATTTATGATTGCGTTCTTCAATTTATGTTATTGATGCTTTAAATTGGTTGTTTGGATTTTATTATCTCTTACTACTTTTCTATGCTTTTATGTTGTTCCTTCCAAATATTTGATAAAATGCTTGGTTGGATTTTAAATTAGCTTTTTATGTTCTTAGCTTAGATTGAGTAATTGGAGACTCTTGAGTTATCAAGCTCCTTTGTTGATTGATAATTGAAAGTTGCTAGTTGATTTGAATCCCTCTAAAGCTAGTCTTTCCTTAGGAGTTGACTAGGACTTGAGGAATCAAATTGATTTATCCACTTGACTTTCCTTCATAATTAGAGGTTAACTAATTGGGAGCAATGGACAATTACTATCATAATTGATGATGCTAATGAGGATACGACTTCAAATTATCAATCCTTGCTAAGACTTTTCTTAATTATTATTTTATTTCCTTGTTATTTACATTACTTGTTCCTTATTTCAAAACCCAAAAAGATAAAATCCCATAACAAATTATAAGTACACTTCCCTGCAATTCCTTGAGAGACGACCCGAGGTTTAAAACATCGGTTATTATTTTTATTGGGGTTTGTTAGTTGTGACAAATAATTTTTTGCATGAAAGGATTGTTTGTTGGTTTAGAAACTATACTTGCAATGAGGTTTCATTTGTGTAATTATAAACCGTCAAAAATCCATTCATCAGAATTCTTACTCTGATTTCCTCTCCCTTTGCCACGCTGAAACTGATCCTGAGTGTTCTTTCTAAAGCCTCCTTGACCTTGAGTCGCATATCCTCCTCTCTTGAAACTTTGACCCCTTGGATGGAAATACTTGCGACGTCCCTGACTAGAACTCCCTTCGTGAGTTTCCTTGGACGAAGCTATCGTCTTGGCATACTCTTCCACCACTCTCACCTTGTTCACCAAGTCAGAAAAAGTATGATTCTCCATTGGAGCCACAGTAGTCATAATGTTGTCCTTCAAGCCTCTTTGGTACTTGATACACTTCCAACTTTCATAGATTTCCGGGGCACCCTAACACACTGATGAGCGGATAATTTATACGCTTTTTGACATTGTTTTTAGTATGTTTTTAGTAGGATCTAGTTACTTTTAGGGATGTTTTTAATAGATTTTATGTTAAATTCACATTTCTGGACTTTACTATGAGTTTGTGTGTTTTTCTGTGATTTCAGGTATTTTCTGGCTGAAATTGAGGGACTTGAGCAGAAATCAGATTCAGAGGTTGAAAAAGGACTGCTGATGCTGTTGGATTCTGACCTCCCTGCACTCAAAGTGAATTTTCGGGAGCTACAGAACTCGAAATGGCGCGCTTCCAATTGCGTTGGAAAGTAGACATCCAGGGCTTTCCAGCAATATATAATAGTCCATACTTTGGCTAAGAATAGACGACGTAAACTGGCGTTCAACGCCAGCCTTCTGCCCAAATCTGGCGTCCAGCGCCAGAAAATTATCCAAAACCAGAGTTGAACGCCCAAACTGGCACAGAAACTGGCGTTCAACTCCACAAATGGCCTCTGCACGTGCTACACTCAGGCTCAGCCTAAACACACACCAAGTGGGCCCAGGAAGTGGATTTATGCATCAATTACTTACTCATGTAAACCCTAGTGACTAGTTTATTATAAATAGCACCTCTTACTATTGTATTAGGCATCTTTGGACGCCTGGTTCTTAGATCAGAGGGGCTGGCCTCTCGGCCATGCCTGGACCTTTCACTTATGTATTTTTAACGGTAGAGTTTCTACACTCCATAGATTAAGGTGTGGAGCTCTGCTGTTCCTCAAAGATTAATGCAAAGTACTACTGTTTTCTATTCAATTCTTCTTATTTCGCTTCTAAGATATCCATTCGCACCCAAGAACGTGATGAAGGTGATGATTATGTGTGACGCTCATCATCCTTCTCCCTTATGAACGCGTGCCTGACAAACACTTCTGTTCTACATGAATTAAGCTAGAATGAGTATCTCTTAGATCTCCTAACCAGAATCTTCGTGGTGTAAGCTATAATGATGGCGGCATTCAAGAGAATCCGGAAAGTCTAAACCTTGTCTGTGGTATTCCGAGTAGGATTCAATGATTGAATGACTGTGACGAGCTCCTAACTCGCGATTGCAGGGCGTTAGTGACAGACGCAAAAGGATAGTAAATCCTATTCCAGCATGATCGAGAACCGACAGATGAATAGCCGTGCCGTGACAGGGTGCGTGAGCATATTATTCACTGAAAGGATAAGATGAAGCCATTGACAAGGGTGATGCCTCCAGACGATTAGCCGTGCCGTGACAGGGCATTGGATCATTTTCCCGTGAGATGACCGAAAGTAGCCATTGACAGTGGTGATGTATCACATAAAGCCAGCCATGGAAAGGACTGAGACTGATTGGATGAAGATAGCAGGAAAGCAGAGGTTCAGAGGAACGAAAAGCATCTCCATTCGCTTATCTGAAATTCCTGCCAATGAATCTACATAAGTATCTCTATCCCTATTCTTTTATTGTTTATTTTAATCTAATCAGGTATCATGTTTAAATCCGCCTGACTGAGATTTACAAGGTGACCATAGCTTGCTTCATACCAACAATCTCTGTGGATTCGACCCTTACTCACGTAAGGTTTATTACTTGGACGACCTAGTACACTTGCTAGTTAGTTGAACGGAGTTGTGATCACACGTGCCATTACCAGGGATTATTAAGATCCCAATTCATTACACCATGATCTCTTTGGGGTATTTTTGATTTCATACAAATACAAAGAGACTAACTTTGAAGATCACAATTTCGTGCACCAAGTTTTTGGCGCCGTTGCCGGGGATTGTTTGTGTTTGGACAACTGACGGTTCATCTTGTTGCTCAGATTAGGTAATTTTCTTTTTATTTTGTTTTCAAAATTCTTTCAAAAATATTTTCAAAAATCTCTCATATGTTTTCGAAAAAATAAAAATGTTTTCAAAAATTTATCCAAAATTTTTAAGAATGAATTCTAGTGTTTCATAAAGCATGTGAAGCCTGGCTGGCTGTAAAGCCATGTCTAAATTCGTTTGGATTGAGGCTTCCAACCATCACTTTATACGACTGTAGGGCATGTCAGGCATGTCATGTCTGAATCACATGCTGAAGCTTGGCTGGCTATTGGCCATGTCTAGTGTTTTGGACCGGAGCTTTCATTGAAAGCTTGGCTGGCTTGTGAGCCATGTCTAATTCCTGGACTGAAGCTTTAGACTAAGAATGCAAGATTCCTGGAATTCATGTTAAAAATTTTGGAATCCTTATTTTTTCTTTTTCATATAATTTTCGAAAAAAAAATACAAAAAAATTAGAAAATCATAAAAATCAAAAATATTTTCTGTTTCTTGTTTGAGTCTTGAGTCATGTTATAAGTTTGGTGTCAATTGCATATGCATCTTGCATTTTTTCGAAAATATCATGCATTCATAGGTTTTTCATGATCTTCAAGTTGTTCTTGGTAAGTCTTCTTGTTTGATCTTGATGATTTTTTGTTTTGTGTCTTTTCATGTTTATCATATGCATTCTTGAATTCTTAGTGCGTAAGCATTAAAGAATTCTAAGTTTGGTGTCTTGCATATTTCCTTTGCATTAAAAAATTTTTCAAAAATATGTTCTTGATGTTCATCTTGACATTCATAATGTTCTTGGTGTTCATCTTGACATTCATAGCATTCTTGCATGCATCACATGTTTTGATCTAAAAATTTCATGCATTGCATAATTTTCATGTTTTTCATAAAAATTCAAAAAATCAAAAAAAAAAAATATCTTTCCCTTTTTCTCTCATCAAATTCGAAAATTTGGATTGACTTTTTCAAAATTTTTTAAAAATCAAATTGTTTCTCATGAGTCAAATCAAATTTTCAATTTGAAAATTTTATCTTTTTCAAAATCTTTTTCAAAAATCAAATCTTTTTCAAATTTCTTAGTTATTTTCGAAAATTCCAAAAATCTTTTTCAAAAATCTTTTTCTTATTTTTATATAAAATTTTCGAAAATAACTAATTAATTAATGTTTTGATTCAAAAATTTCAAGTTTGTTACTTACTTGTTAAGAAAGATTCAAACTTTAAGTTCTAGAATCATATCTTGTGATTTCTTATGAATCAAGTCATTAATTGTGATTTTAAAAATCAAATCTTTTTCAAAACTAATTCTATCATATCTTTTCAAAAATATCTTCTTATCTTATCTTTTTCAAAAATATCTTTTCAAAATATCTTTTCTAACTTCCTAACTTCCTATCCTTTCAAAAGTTGTTTCAACTAACTAACTAACTTTTTGTTTGTTTCTTATCTTTTTCAAAACCACCTAACTAACTCTCTCTCTCTCTCTCATTTTTCGAAAATATCTCCCCTCTTTTTCAAAATTTCTTTTTAATTTATTAATTATTTTAATTTTTAAATCTTAATTTTCGAAAATTACTAACACATTTTTCAAAAACCATTTTTCAAAAATCACTAACTCTTTTTCAAAATAATTTTCGAAAATTATTCCTCCCCCATCTCATTCTATTTATTCATTCATATCCTAACATCTCATTTCACCTCCTTCCATCCTCACAGTTGTGTCTCTTCCTTTACATCACATTCTTTGTCTCCCCCTTCTCTTCCACTCACAAAGGGATCCCTATACTGTGGTATAAAGGATCTCTATTATTATTATCATTTTTCTGGCCATTCTTCCTTGTCATATGAGCAGGAGCAAGGATAAGAACATTCTTGTGGAAGCAGATCCAGAACCTGAAAGGACTCTGAAGAGAAAATTAAGAGAAGCTAAAATACAACAATCCAGAGATAACCTTTCAGAAATTTTCGAACAGGAAGAGGAGATGGCAGCCGAAAATAATAATAATGAAAGGAGGATGCTTGGTGACTTTACTGCACCTAATTCCAATTTACATGGAAGAAGCATCTCCATTCCTGCCATTGGAGCAAACAACTTTGAGCTGAAACCTCAATTAGTTTCTCTGATGCAGCAGAACTGCAAGTTTCATGGACTTCCATCTGAAGATCCTTTTCAGTTCTTAACTGAATTCTTGCAGATATGTGATACTGTTAAGACTAATGGAATAGATCCTGAAGTCTACAGGCTCATGCTTTTCCCTTTTGCTGTAAGAGACAGAGCTAGATTATGGTTGGATTCTCAACCTAAAGACAGCCTGAACTCTTGGGATAAGCTGGTCACGGCTTTCTTAGCCAAGTACTTTCCTCCTCAAAAGCTGAGCAAGCTTAGAGCTGATGTTCAAACCTTCAGACAGAAAGAAGGTGAATCTCTCTATGAAGCTTGGGAAAGATACAAACAGTTGACCAAAAAGTGTCCTTCTGACATGCTTTCAGAATGGACCATCCTGGATATATTCTATGATGGTTTATCTGAGCTATCAAAGATATCACTGGACACCTCTGCAGGTGGATCCATTCACCTAAAGAAAACGCCTGCAGAAGCTCAAGAACTCATTGACATGGTTGCTAATAACCAGTTCATGTACACTTCTGAAAGGAATCCTATGAGTAATGGGACGCCTATGAAGAAGGGAGTTCTTGAAGTTGATACTCTGAATGCCATATTGGCTCAGAATAAAATATTGACTCAGCAAGTCAATATGATCTCTCAGAGTCTGCATGGAATGCAAGCTGCATCCAACAGTACTCAAGAGGCATCTTCTAAAGAAGAAGCCTATGATCCTGAGAACCCTGCAATAGCAGAGGTAAATTACTTAGGTGAACCTTATGGAAACACCTATAACTCAACATGGAGAAATCATCCAAATTTCTCATGGAAGGATCAAAAGCCTCAACAAGGCTTTAACAATGGTGGAAGAAACAGGTTTAGCAATAGCAAGCCTTTTCCATCATCAACTCAGCAACAGACAGAGAACTCTGAACAAAATGCTTCTAATTTAGCAAATCTAGTCTCTGATCTATCTAAGGCCACTGTATGTTTCATGAATGAAACAAGGTCTTCCATTAGAAATCTGGAAGCACAAGTGGGCCAGCTGAGTAAAAGGATCACTGAAATCCCTCCTAGTACTCTCCCAAGCAATACAGAAGAGAATCCAAAGGGAGAGTGCAAGGCCATTGACATAAGCGCCATGGCCGAACCTGTAAGGGAAGGAGAGGACGTGAATCCCAAGGAGGAAGACCTCCTGGGACGTTCAGTGATTAATAAGGAGCTTCCCTCTGGGGAAGCAAAGGACTCTGAGGCTCATCTAGAGACCATAGAGATTCCATTGAACCTCCTTATGCCCTTCATGAGCTCTGATGAGTATTCCTCTTCTGAAGAGAATGAGGATGTCACTGAAGAGCAAACTGCCAAGTTTCTTGGTGCAATCATGAAGCTGAATGCCAAATTATTTGGCATTGATGCTTGGGAAGTTGAACCTCCCTTGTTCATCAATGAACTAAGTGATCTGGATCAACTGACATTGCCTCAGAAGAGACAGGATCCTGGAAAGTTCATAATACCCTGTACCATAGGCACCATGATCTTTAAGGCTCTGTGTGACCTTGGTTCAGGAATAAACCTCATGCCCCTCTCTGTAATAGAGAAACTGGGAATCTATGGGGTGCAAGCTGCTAAAATCTCATTAGAGATGGCAGACAGCTCAAGAAAACAGGCTTATGGACAAGTAGAGGACGTGTTAGTAAAGGTTGAAGGCCTTTACATCCCTGCTGATTTCATAGTCCTGGATACTGGAAAGGAAGAGGATGAATCCATCATCCTAGGAAGACCTTTCTTGGCCACAGCAAGAGCTGTGATTGATGTTGACAGAGGTGAAATAGTCCTTCAATGGAATGAGAACTCCTTTGTATTCAAAACTCAAGGATCTCCCTCTGCAACCATGGAGAGGAAGCAAGAAAAGCTTCTCTCCAAGCAGAGTCAACCAGAGCCCCCACAGTCAAACTCTAAGTTTGGTGTTGGGAGGCCACAACCAAACTCTAAGTTTGGTGTTGAACTCCCATATCCAAACTCTAAGTTTGGTGTTGGAGAGTCTCAACAAAGCTCTGCACATCTGTGAGGATCCAGGAAGAGCCCACTGTCAAGCTATTGACATTAAAGAAGCGCTTATTGGGAGGCAATCCAATGTTTATCTAATTCTTATTTTTATTGTTTTTTGTGTTTTCTTAGGTTCATGATCATGTGGAGTCACAAAATAAACAAAAAAATCAAAAACGGAATCAAAAACAGCAGAAGAAAAATCACACCCTGGAGGAGCATCTGTCTGGCGTTCAAACGCCAGAACAGAGCATAGTTCTGGCGCTGAACGCCCAGAATGGGAGCATTCTGGCGCTGAACGCCCAGAACAAGCATGGTTCTGGCGTTCAACGCCAGAAATGGCAGCAAATAGGCGTTGAACGCCCAAAATGGGCACCAACCTGGCGCTGAACGCCCAGAGTTGTGTGCAAGGGCATTTGCCATGCCTAAATTGGTGCAGGGATGTAAATGCCTTGACACCTCAGGATCTGTGGACCCCACAGGATCCCCACCTACCTCATCATCTCTCTTTCCATTCATGATCATCCCTTCTGTTATCCATTTACCACTCACATCCATACACCCACTACCGTCAAAATTCAACATCTCTTCCCCACCCAATCCCACCCATATGGCCGAATACACACAGCCATCCATCTCCTCCATATCCTCTTCTTCTTCTATTCTTTCTTCTTTTGCTCGAGGGCGAGCAACATTCTAAGTTTGGTGTGGTAAAAAGCATAGCTTTTTTGTTTTTTCCATAACCATTGATGGCACCTAAGGCCAGAGAAGCCTCTAGAAAGAGGAAAGGGAAGACAAAAGCTTCCATCAAGGGTCTATAGCTCAGTGGTAGAACATTTGACTGCAAATCAAGAGATCCCTGAGATACCTCAGGGGATACATTTTCTTCCACACAATTATTGGAAGCAACTAAGGGTGGAACATCAAGAGCACTCCATCATCCTTCATGAAATCAGAGAAGATCTAAAAGCAATGAAGGAGGAGCAACAAAGACAAGGAAGAGACATAGAAGAGCTCAAGGACATCATTAGTTCCTCAAGAAGGAAACGCCACCAGTACTAAGGTGGATTCATTCCTTGTTCTTATTTCTTCTGTTTTTCGTTTTCTATGTTATGTGCTTATCTGTGTTTGTGTCTTCATTACATAATCATTAGTAGTTAGTAACTATGTCTTAAAGTTATAAATGTCCTATGAATCCATCACCTCTCTTAAATGAAAAATGTTTTAATTCAAAAGAACAAGAAGTACATGAGTTTCGAATTTATCCTTGAACTTAGTTTAATTATATTGATGTGGTGACAATGCTTCTTGTTTTCTGAATGTATGCTTGAACAGTGCATATGTCTTTTGAAGTTGTTGTTTAAGAATGTTAAATATGTTGGCTCTTGAAAGAATGATGACTAGGAGACATGTTATTTGATAATCTGAAAAATCATAAAAATGATTCTTGAAGCAAGAAAAAGAAGCAAAGAAGAAAGCTTGCAGAAAAAAAAAATGTAGGCGAAAAAAAATAGAAAGAAAAAGAAAAAGCAAGCAGAAAAAGCCAATAACCCTTAAAACCAAAAGGCAAGGACAAATAAAAAGGATCCCAAGGCTTTGAGCATCAGTGGATAGGAGGGCCTAAAGGAATAAAATCCTGGTCTAAGCGGCTAAACCAAGCTGTCCCTAACCATGTGCTTGTGGCGTGTAGGTGTCAAGTGAAAACTTGAGACTGAGCGGTTAAAGTCAAGGTCCAAAGCAAAAAAAAAAAAAGAGTGTGCTTAAGAACCCTGGACACCTCTAATTGGGGACTTTAGCAAAGCTGAGTCACAATCTGAAAAGGTTCACCCAATTATGTGTCTGTGGCATTTATGTATCCGGTGGTAATACTGGAAAACAAAGTGCTTAGGGCCACGGCCAAGACTCATAAAGAAGCTGTGTTCAAGAATCATCATACTGAACTAAGAGAGTCAATAACACTATTCGAAATCTGAAGTTCCTATAGATGCCAATCATTCTGATCCTCAATGGATAAAGTGAGATGCCAAAACTATTCAAGAGGCAAAAAACTATAAGTCCCGCTCATATGATTGAAGCTCTGTTTCATTGATAGTTTAGAATTTATAGTATATTCTCTTCTTTTTATCCTATTTGATTTTCAGTTGCTTGGGGACAAGCAACAATTTAAGTTTGGTGTTGTGATGAGCGGATAATTTATACGCTTTTTGACATTGTTTTTAGTATGTTTTTAGTAGGATCTAGTTACTTTTAGGGATGTTTTTAATAGATTTTATGTTAAATTCACATTTCTGGACTTTACTATGAGTTTGTGTGTTTTTCTGTGATTTCAGGTATTTTCTGGCTGAAATTGAGGGACTTGAGCAGAAATCAGATTCAGAGGTTGAAAAAGGACTGCTGATGCTGTTGGATTCTGACCTCCCTGCACTCAAAGTGGATTTTCTGGAGCTACAGAACTCGAAATTGCGCGCTTCTAATTGCGTTGGAAAGTAGACATCCAGGGCTTTCCAGCAATATATAATAGTCCATACTTTGGCCAAGAATAGATGACGTAAACTGGCGTTCAACACCAGCCTTCTGCCCAAATCTGGCGTCCAGCGCCAGAAAAGGATCCAAAACCAGAGTTGAACGCCCAAACTGGCACAGAAACTGGCGTTCAACTCCACAAATGGCCTCTGCACGTGCTACACTCAGGCTCAGCCCAAACACACACTAAGTGGGCCCAGGAAGTGGATTTATGCATCAATTACTTACTCATGTAAACCCTAGTGACTAGTTTATTATAAATAGGACCTCTTACTATTGTATTAGGCATCTTTGGACGCCTGGTTCTTAGATCAGAGGGGCTGGCCTCTTGGCCATGCCTGGACCTTTCACTTATGTATTTTTAACGGTAGAGTTTCTACACTCCATAGATTAAGGTGTGGAGCTCTGCTGTTCCTCAAAGATTAATGCAAAGTACTACTGTTTTCTATTCAATTCTTCTTATTTCGCTTCTAAGATATCCATTCGCACCCAAGAACGTGATGAAGGTGATGATTATGTGTGACGCTCATCATCCTTCTCCCTTATGAACGCGTGCCTGACAAACACTTCTGTTCTACATGAATTAAGCTAGAATGAGTATCTCTTAGATCTCCTAACCAGAATCTTCGTGGTGTAAGCTAGAATGATGGCGGCATTCAAGAGAATCCGGAAAGTCTAAACCTTGTCTGTGGTATTCCGAGTAGGATTCAATGATTGAATGACTGTGACGAGCTCCTAACTCGCGATTGCAGGGCATTAGTGACAGACGCAAAAGGATAGTAAATCCTATTCCAGCATGATCGAGAACCGACAGATGAATAGCCGTGCCGTGACAGGGTGCGTGAGCATATTATTCACTGAGAGGATAAGATGAAGCCATTGACAAGGGTGATGCCTCCAGACGATTAGCCGTGCCGTGACAGGGCATTGGATCATTTTCCCGTGAGATGACCGAAAGTAGCCATTGACAGTGGTGATGTATCACATAAAGCCAGCCATGGAAAGGAGTGAGACTGATTAGATGAAGATAGCAGGAAAGCAGAGGTTCAGAGGAACGAAAAGCATCTCCATTCGCTTATCTGAAATTCCTGCCAATGAAACTACATAAGTATCTCTATCCCTATTCTTTTATTGTTTATTTTAATCTAATCAAGTATCATGTTTAAATCCGCCTGACTGAGATTTACAAGGTGACCATAGCTTGCTTCATACCAACAATCTCTGTGGATTCGACCCTTACTCACGTAAGGTTTATTACTTGGACGACCCAGTACACTTGCTGGTTAGTTGAACAGAGTTGTGATCACACGTGCCATTACCAGGGATTATTAAGATCCCAATTTATTACACCATGATCTCTTTGGGGTATTTTTTATTTCATACAAATACAAAGAGACTAACTTTGAGGATCACAATTTCGTGCACCACACACCCTAGAAAACCTACAAAGCTCCTCAAGTTTGCTTGTGTAGTCTACCACAGACAAGGAACCTAGATTCAGCTGCATCAGTTTCATCTCCGTCGCTTCCCTTGCAGACTCAGGATATTACTTCTTGTAGAAGGCCGTCTAGAATACATCCCAAGGTATGTCGGCATTCTGGAGCTATAGCAAGCGGCACTCTGCTTGCCACCAATGCTGGGCCTCTCCTGCCAGTTGATAAGCAGCGAATTCAACATATTGATTATTTGAAACGTGCTGCGCCTGTAAAGCATGCTCCATGGCCTGAAACCAGTTGTCTGCTTCAGTAGGATTAGTCGATCCACGGAAAATTGGCAGATGAACCTTGAGGAAAGTTGCCAAGGTCATCGGAACACTTCTCGTATTATTGCCGTTTCCCTCAGCATTATCATTGGCATTCCCTTCGCCATTCTCGTTTCTGTTTCCAGCCGATTGGCCTAACCTCTGCACAGCTTGCATAGTCGCAGCAGCATTAGCTTCCATGGTGTTCGCCAGATTAGCCATGGCCGTCCTGAATTCGGCATGGTTGTCAGACGGTTACTCATTCCTACTTTCTTGTGAACGCGCTCGACCTCGTCCGCGAGTGGCCATTAGGGTTCCTGTTTACACCAAACAATCGATATCAAGGTGATCATTCTCAATATCAAAAGCCTAGTGCTTCAATTATCCCAAAAAGGCATTCACAAACAAGCATGCTATGCAATATCAAACAGATAACCTAATAGCATCAAAGAAAAAGACACACAGAGTATGCAATGAAGCACAATTAGATCATCCCTCAAGCTCACGAGGACAAACCGCTCTGATACCACTAAATGTAACACACTAATTAGTCTAAGCTTTACCCCGCGTCGTAAAGCAAAGGTTAATCAGAGATTACGACAGTTCTAAGCTCCTACGTAATATATATATATATATATATAGAAAGAATAGTATAATCTAGAAGCCCGATGAAGGATATAGCTCAAAAACAAAATTTACAAAGCGCAAAACGTACTATCGAAGCTTCTAACTTAAAGCACAAGATACAAATAAGATATAGCAAAAGATAGTAGTATAATATCATAAGAATCTAGCCACGGCTCACAGAGTTTAAGCTGGCTAGCCAAATACAGACCATACATGAATCCAGACAGTAAAATCAGCTTATACATGTTTTGTTCTCTCAATACAATCCTCTATGCTAAAACAAAATACAAAAGTGAGAGATGTATAGCAAAATAAATCAAAAAGACTCAGAAGGTATTCGGTTCTGTCATTTCTGTCACCATCCAAGCAACTCACCGAGGTGGGTTGCGATCTGCATCTGAAAAATACAACAGAAATATGGTATGAGAACCGGAGGTTCTTAGTATGGTAACATTGCCCAGTGATGTAGGATATAAGACCCCAGGATGCCAAAGGCAATCCTAGATTTCATATCCATCACAAGATTTCAATCTTATGACATAACTAAAATAATAAAGCATATATATATATATATATATATATATATATATATATATATATATATATATATATATATATATATATCTTAACATAATTAAACAGGGTACTCTATCTTAGGGGATTTCTATTCTAACCAACACCACTGTCCCATAGCCTTCACCAACCTATCCTCCATGCGATCCCATCGCCACCTCCTTCCGAACCTCCTCAATCCCAGTAGAAATCACAATTAATTACAATACAATTAAAACACAAGTAGAAGTATATAAGGCAAGTAATTCAAGTAAGCAAATAGGCATGTTATTCAATTAAGCATACATTTACAAGTCGACAAAGCAAACAAATAGATAGAAAATGCACATGATGAATGCCTGCCCTATTGGCTGTCATATCACATTGTCGGTCAACTGCCAACCCGACACATCTCCATGGAGATGTCACCCTTCAGAATCATCATTGGGAACCCGTAAGATATAGTGCTCGGATCACTGTCCAGGGTTTTGTGCCTGCACGCTCTATTGATCTGAAGGGATGTGAGCAGGATACTCTTGCTACAAACCTCACATCTCAATGCAAGCAGGACGAACCACCGCCCTTACGCCGCTACCGCTACCTCGACAGGCGGGATCCAACCGCCGTCCCTGCCGGGTGCATAACGTCTCATAATCTCAATTTAAAATAGTAGTTCAGTGGTTTTTCATAAAACATTTTCAATACAGCAATGACTCATCATTGCACATTCGAGTCCTCGACTCATCTCAACCATTGTCACATCAACATTTCCATTTCCGAGTCCTCAACTCATCACAACTACTGTCAATTCACATTTCAATTCCGAACTCAAAAGTTCATCAGTTTTCATCTCATATATCAATATACGTTGACACGCCATCAAACCCATCCTCAGTACACCCGAAACCTAAGCCTCCGTTTGCTAATTTCTCATAATAATATCAACTAAAACTCTAAAGTTCTTTCCCATGTTCTCATACTCAAAATCAAGCCCAAAAGTCTTAAAATGGTGTCATAGAAGCTTACAATCTTGTTGGGAATGTGAAATAGTTGAAAACAAAGTTAAATTTGAGAAACAGGACATGTGCGTACGCACAGAGGTGTGCGTGCGCATGCTCTGGAGAAGTTTTAAAATGTGTGCGTACGCATAGAGGTGTGCGTACGCACAGGTGCAAAAATTCACAATATCTGTTCGCTCGCACAACCTGTGCTACTGCTCTCAACAGAATGACCTTCCCAACGCGTGCGTGCGCACAGGGCTGTACGTACGCACAGATTGCAATTCCTCATTGGGTATCTCCGCGCACAAGCTGTGCCAGTGCTGTGAACAGATTGCCTGCCTCTGCGTGTGCGTACGCACATGTCTGTGCGTGCGCACAGGTTAAAAATTTCACAGAGGTGTGCATGTGCACAAGGCTGTGCGTGCACACATACCAGAAACCACAAAATTCTGCAACTTTGCAGAATTTCAGATTTTTACACCAATCTTTGAATAATCATAACCTCCTCTACAAAAATCCAAATCTTACAAACTTTATATCGATTTGAAGATTTTTCGATAAGCTTTAATTTTATAAAATTTTCAACCAATTTTGAAAACCGAGGCAAAATTCATGATCAGACAAAGTTCACCAAAATTCTCTTTTTTCCAAATTTTCACTTATACTCAAATTACCAAATTCTCAACCACATCCAGTTAGATCAATACCACACTTCCATTTACAACACAAAACTGCCCTCTTGGGTCAATATTCAATATTTATACAACTTTATCATCAACACCAAATGTGCAATACCACAATCAATTCTCATTCCACTTTTCCAACCACATTACCAAATCATCCACAATCAATATCCCTTATATCATCACATAATCATTCATCCTCATCATATCATTATCAATCATCAAAATCAAACTCAAAAATAATCAATTCATCATAAATCATTACATACCATCATTCAACAACTCAACAACCATTTAAATCCAAACTTATCCTATGGGTCATTAGCCTAAGTGTCCATGAATATTATATACTACATAGAGAAAACCGAAACCATACCTTGGCCGATTCCCTATATGAACCAAAACCCCAAATGAGCACAATTTAAGATTTCCACCACAATCCAAGCCACCAACAATCACCAACAAGCTCCAACAAGTTCCAATAGCTCACAACCTCCCAATAATCAAGCTATATATACATTAATCATCACAAATCAATCTAGGGCTCAACATAATGGAAATTTCACAAGGGTTCAAGAGCAACTCACCTTGGCCTACAGTTTTGGATGTCAAATTCAATGCCAAGGATTAGAGTGAACTTAAACATCCAAAATCACAAAAACTCACATAATCAAAAGCCCTAAAAACTAGAAATTTTGAAGAGAAGAACTGAGGGGGATTCGAGCTTTTCTTACCAGTTTTTTGGATGGGTTTTGTAGAGCTCTTTAAAAGGAACATGTAGCCACAAACCGTGCGGCGATTGGAGCTCTATAGCTCAAGATATGAGCTTGAGAAGATGGAAGTGAATAGTGTTCTATCTCTTCTCCTCTCCCTCTTTTCTTTTCTGCTGTGTGTGTTGTGTTTGAGGGTGAAAAGGGTTCACTTAAGTGCTTATATATGTTGGGCTTAGGCCCAACTTGGGCCCGGTCTAACCCGTTAGCATTTTTAGCCCGTTTGGCCCAACTTCAGGCCAAACCTTTAAAATTAACGCCTGGCTTTCCATTTCTAACATTTTTCTAAGGTTTTTGACGGTTTTCACTTTTTCTCGTGCATCCTCGGGCAGACTTGAACCGGTTCAACTGGTTCAACTGCTTGTTTGCGATTTTTTATGGTGTTTCGCAGAAAACATGTTTTCTAACTCCAAAAGACCTACTGAGTCCAAAAATCATATTTAAATCCTCAAATTCTCACTCTAACTTTTTGGAATCTAATTTAGGCAATATTAATTACTTAATTAACTGGTTGATTAGTTGCGATTCTTACAGTATGTGTGTTTACACGATAGTGTGCATACGCATGCACACCAGAAATCTTGGTTTTTTGCAAAATTGTGTTTTTAAACACAAATTTCAAATGCACATAACTTTTTCGATAAAAATAATTTTTAGTCCATTTTTTGAATGTTATAAACTTCACGGACCTAATTTTTATGCAAAATAAATTTCACAAAATTTGGGAGTTCGGAAGCCAAATTATGGCCCACCAAAGTTGGTCAAAAATTATATTTTTACAAAAAAACTCAAACCTCAGGCTTTCCAAACTTTTCAATTCAACAAAACCAAATATTCTCTAACCAAAATAGCACAAAAATGTCTCTTAATCACTTTCACACACTTTCTTGTTACTCCACAACATACCAGTATGTAATTTCATTAATTCTATCATCAATATTACATTCGACTCAACATTTTGAATAATACTCACTAAACCTCAATAATACCAAAAAATTCCTATACCAATTTACTCAACACTTTCTGTAACACCCTTACTATCAAAATGTTACGCTTCTGACTTCGCCACTCTGATAGTGAGGAGTATTATGACGACTTTCATATATATTAATAATAAAATATGAGCCTTTGTAAAATTCGAGATCGTATAAACTATTATTTTTAAAAACTGGAAATATTCTTTGTTTGAAAACACACTTACATACATACAAATCATTCACAATCACTTATATATATATATATATATACACACACACAATAACTAGGTTCTTTATACCATAACTTACAAACATAACCATCAAAACTCCTAACCCTCTTTACAAGATACAATATTAATGGCGAAGGAAAAATATATAACAACTAAACTAATATAGCAATATTGTGTAAGCAAAATGCAATTAAACTCTTGGTAAGCTTCTTCATCCGATTCCTGAAAAGATAAAGCTGTAGGGGGTGAGAACCTAACCACATGGTCTCACCACAGATTTTAGAATTGTCATAAGAAGATATTTTAAAAGAAAACTGTTTTCACATAGTGACCATCGCTTGTCTTATGAAACTTTTGAAAATTAACGGTTCAACATCCAAAACCTTTCTTTTTTTTATAAGAAAATTTTAAAAGTTTTCTAGACTGTATGAATGACCAACCTGTTCCAAACATAGGTTCATTAAGTCTATGCTGAACCAGCTTGATTTTCCATACTTAAATAAACCTCAATGAGAGATCATTCATGCAATCAATCAACACTATCATCAATTAAACACCAATACTCAATCTCAAAAGTACCACACCAGAACAAACACAGGCAAAACAGACAAGAAAAACATAGGCAAACCAGATAGCTCAGATAGCAGTTAATAACAGTTAAGCAATTAGGCAAACCAAAACAAATTCAAACCCAAACAAAGAATACAATTGTATATGATGCATGCCTATCCTACGGTTGATGATATCATTTGTTGGTTATATAACCAAACCTAACATGTCATGTTAGCTAACCTTGGACAGAAGCACCCCATCGCGGAGCAAGTGGGTCTAAGCCACAACCCCCTTGCTACTACCCGCTTAACCCAGAGTAAGTGGAATAAACCACTATACCCAAGAGGGTGTTTAAAGACTCAACCTAGAGCAAGTGAAATAATCCATTACTGCTGCTACAACCTAAGCATCATAATCACTGACCTAGAGCAAGCAGGACGAACCACAATCCTTGTTATTGTCCAGGTATCTCAACCAAAAATTTATTCTCAACATCATTCAATTCATTCAAAATCATACTTTGAAATCAATCCTCATCATTCTTCCCATTTCGTTCATCAATAATTCAAACTGAAAACATAGTTCATCCTTTTCTAAATAAATCAAACTCAAAATGTAATCATTTTCTTAATAACTCAAAATCAAATAATAAAATTCTTAAAATCCAAATCTTTCAAAATAACCATTTCAAACAAAATCTTAAATTTTTATAAAAATTTTGGCAGCATCTCCTCTAAAAATCGGACTTTGCCACCCTTCAAAGGTCCTAACCAAACTATTTCTCAAACTCTTTTCAAATCATTCCCAAAATCAGACCGAATCCAATATCTCAATCCATTTTCAATTCTCAAAAATCATTTTCGATAAATCAAACAAACCAAACCCAATATCTCAAACCATTTTCAATCCTCAAATATCATTTTCGATGAATTAAACAAACCAAATCCAATTTCAACCATTTTTAGTATAAATTTATTTTTCAATATCAATTCAACTTCAAAATCAAGAAAACCACTTTTCATAATATTCAGTCGAATTAACGTTCCAAATTCATTTTTTATCAAGAACCACACACCACTCAAGCAACCAATAATTCCATCAAGCAAACAATCACATCCATAAGACTCACATATTCACCTAAATATATTTTTGGCATCAATATCTATTTATAAGAATTCTATAATATAAAATTAATTTTAAGAAAACCCCTACCTCGAATAATCGAAACCCATAAACCAAACGGGTCATAGACCCTTTTCTCTCGGCCAGTAACCTCGGCAGCCACAACCACAACCCATTCCACGAACGCAACAACAACGGCAACTTCAATTGCGACGTGCAACAACCAGGACTCGACCCTATGTAACCGAAACCTCAGAATCTTTAACCAAACATAACAGAATACTTATACGCTAGAGGCGAAGGTTTTAAAGCAAGAACAACTTACGGTAATAAGGGGACCATGGTAACATAGCAACGGCGGCAGCTCTGGTACTCAGAAGAACCGAAACCATCCTAAACAAATTGGGCAGAACCAAGACTAGAACTGGGAAGGCTGAGCTGACTATATGACAGAGGCTACAATGATAGTGTTCTTCAATGAGCAGAACAGAAAACTTGATGGCGACAGCTTCTGACCACAACAGCTTCTGACCTGGCGCGGCGGCAGAACGCGATGACGGCAGCAAAACGGCAATAACTAGCTCCTCTAGCTCGCATGCAGCAACACCGTTGGAGGACGCGGCAGTGGCGATGGCTAAACGGAATGGCGATGAGGCTGACCACAGCCTTCTCCTCCTCGCGCGTCGTCCTCCTGATAGAAGGTTACCGTCGGCTTAGAATTTCTTGTCGGTAAAAAAAATAACTTCGTTGCAAGTATAGTTCCAAACTGAAAAATAACACTCAATCAAAGTTTAATTTTGGTTGTCACAAGTTCAACCCAATAAAAATAACCGAGAGTATTAGTCCCAGGTCGTTCTCCCTAGGAATTACAATCGAGTGCTCAGTTATTGGTTATGAGATTCATGGGGGTTGTTGGCTTGATAAAAGGGCAAGAAATTAAATGGCAAGGAATTTAAATGGCATGAAATGTAATATCAAACAACTAAATATAACAACTAATAAAAATAGGCATTCATAGCAAGGATTGAAAAGCAAGGCTTTCTATCCAAGTCATTAATTATCATACAATAGTTGTCAAGAGCTAATCCTATTTCGTCATCTCCAATATCGGAAGAAGGTACAATGTTATCTTCACATTGAAAGAAAGTCAAATAGGAATAGTTAATCTCAATCCATAAGTAATGTTAATGGAAACAAGACTAACTAATCACTCCAGATCAGCAAGCTAAATTGGATATTAATGACTCAGGATTGCCCAATTTCTCTTTCCAAGCCAAGAATGCTCAAAATCTACTCTAAACTCCAACCAAGCATTTTGTCAAACACTTGGAAGGCACAAAAGGAAAGCATAGTAAAATTGCAAGGAATAATAAATTCTACCACTACTCAATGCAAGAAATTAATAATAACTCAAACAAGCAAGAAAAGAACATTAAACCTCAATTTGCATTAAAGGAAAGTGAAAATTAACTAGAGTTCATCAAACTAAAAAGTAGCTCAAAATAGAAATTAACAAGAGGAACTACGAAAATTAAAGCAATAGAACAAGAAAAAGTAAAGGAAACTAATTGAAAACAACAAATTAAACCTAATTCTAAGATGAAATTAAACTAAGAACCCTAATTCTAGAGAGAAGAGGGAGCTTCTTTCTCTAGAACTAACCTACAACATGTTTTCTATACTACCTAATTGCTCCCCCCCCCCCTTTCTCCTTCTTGATTTCTGCCTCAAATACTTCAGAATTGAGTTGGATTTGGGCCTCAGTGAGCTCAGAAATTGCCCCCAGGATTTTGTCTTTAATGAGGTCACGTGCCGCTTGTCACGCTTATGCATGGGTCACGCGTACACGTCACTTGGCAACTTTTCTTATCACGCATACGCATCAGTCACACGTATGCTTTGCCTTGGCGAGTTTCTTCACGCGTACGCGTCGGTCACGTGTACGTGTCGGTCACACGTACGCGTCACCTTGAATCTTCCAAATCCTCATTTTCCATGAATTCTCCATCTTGCATGCTTTTCTCTTCACTCCTTTGATCCTCCCTGAAATCACTAACAAACATATCAAGGCATCAAGTGAAATTAAAGTGAATTAAAATTAGCAATTTAAAGGTATAAAAAGCATGTTTCACTCTTAAGCACAATTTAGGAAAAATTACAAAAGCATGCTATTTCATTGAATAAATGTGAGATAAGTTGATAAAATCCCCTAAATTAAGCACAAGATAAACCACAAAATTGGGGTTTATCACCTCCCTCTTGGTGACCACAATGACAGCGACACCTCGGTAGCCTCTTCTCATTCCTCGCACGATGACAGCAATGAACACGACCAACGGCAACGATTGATGCGATGAAGCCGGTAGCAACAAGGCGGTGACAACGGCAACGACTCCTCCCTGTACGCAGCTCCCTCTCTCGGATCTCTTTCTCCTTTCCCCTTTCTTTCTTCCCTGTTTCCATGTCTCCCTCTCTTCTCTTTCTTTTTCTTTTGTTTTTAGTCGCTGATGTGTGATGAACAAGATTCTCTTGATGGTTTAGAATTCCACTAATGAAGTCTCGTTGTGAAGTATAGTTTCCAAACCAATCAAGAATCCTTTCATGCAAAAAATATTGGTTGTCACATGTACAAACCCCAATGAAAATTTTTTGAAGTATTTGGACTCCGGGTCGTCTCCCTAGAAACACAATGTAATGCTTAGTTATTGGCTATGAAGGGGTAAAAAGGGGGATTTGGTTCATGAGAGGGCAAGAGAAATAGAATTAGCAAGCGAATAAAGAGAGCAAAATAAAGAACCCTTGGCTAAGATTTGGGTAATTGAGGTCACCATCCTTGTCAACCAACTGAATATTGATAATCATGAGAGGCCAACCTATTAACTCTACTTCCCAAAAGCTTTAAGTACCTGACATTTACTCCTAAGCTTGAAGTACGTCAAATAGATTTGATCACATCCACCCTTAAGTCCTAACCTTCCTACTAATTAACTTAGTAGTGGGTTAGCGTCAATGGGTGTCAAATTGATCACCATGGGTTCTCAAATCACCAAATCAATCATACCCAATGACTCAAGATTACCCAATTCCCTTGGCTTAGACCAAGAGTTGACAAAACTACTCAAAAATTAAGAAGAGCATTTCATCAAACACATAGAGTGCAATAAAAGTAAGCATCATAAGTTGCAAGAATAATAAAATCTAACAACTATTAAGTGCAAGAAAAGTAAGATCACAACTCAATTCATCAATAAAAAGAACATCAACACAAAATTACATTGAAAATAAATCAAATCCAACATGAGTTCATCATCACAAAAGAGAGCAAAACGAGAAATTAACATCACAATTAAGAAAACCAAGATGTAGGAATGAGAAATTATAAAAGAAACAAGATGAGATCAAGTAATTGAACTTGAATTTAAGATAATCTACCCTAATCCTAACCTAATTCTAGAGAGAAGAGGGAGCTTCTCTCTCTAGAAAACTAACTAAAGGCTCATGTTGGCTAAACTAATTACTCCCCCCTATGCTTGGACTTCAATTCTGCATGAAATACACTCAGAAACAAGTTGGACTTGGGCCTGGGCAGCTCAGAAATCGCCCCCAGTGTTTTGCCTTCAAGTGGGCCATGTAAGAGTATTGGCGCATGCGCGCCATGTGCGCGTGCGCATCGATTGACAATTTCTCCTCCGCGCGGAAGCGGCAGGTACGGGTGCGCGTCCATGGGCGAGATCACTTTTGCGCGTGCGCGCCTTGTGCGCGTGCCCGTCCTTTGATGTACTCCCAATCTTTGTTTCTTCATGCATTCTCCCCTTTGTATGCTTTTCTACTCATTTCTTCCATCCAATATTTGCTTTATGAACCTGAAATTACTCAACAAACACATCAAGGCATCGAATGGAATTAAAGTGAATCAAAATTACCAATTTAGGGCCTAAAAAGCATGTTTTTTACACTTAAGCGAAAATCAAGGGAGAATTGTAAAACCATGCTATTTCATTGAATAAATGTAGAAAAAGGTGATAAAATCCCCTAAAATAAGCACAAGATAAATCACGAAATCGGGGTTTATCAAATCTCCCCACACTTAAACTAAGCATGTCCTCATGCTAAAATCAAAAAGAAGCAAAGGGTATTAACATTTATTCAATACAACTACTAAATGCAATCTATCTATATGCAATCTATTTACATGATGCAATGGCTTAGTCAAAATAAATAAATCTTCAAGAATACACATACAAGCACAAGGGCCAAGATATTAGCAATCAAGCAAACCACAATTAGATTGAATCATTGAAAGAGTTCACAAACTTGCAAGAAAAGATGATCATGGGTGGAAACATGTAATTGAGCAATCGAACGCTCACCGGATGTGTATCCGCTCTAGTCACTCAAGTGTATGGGGTTGATTCACTCAATTCTCTCCTAATCATATTTTCCAAGATTTGTTTTTCATCTAACAATCAACAATTATTTCATGCATGCATACAAATATCAAGAGGACTTCCCATAGGTTGTAATGGGGCTAGGGTCGAGGTAGGATGCATATGGTCAAGTGAGCTTGAAATTTGAATCTTTGATTAACTTAAACTTCCCACCTAACCTATGACAACCTATACAATTCTAAACAATCCTAGCTATCCATTTCTCACTTTTCACACACTCATGCATTTCCTTTTTGATTACCACACATATGTATTGAATTTATGAAAACTTAAACTTTGGGACCCCTTGTTCCCTTTTTGCTGCAAAATAAATTTTTTTTTGAGTATATACAAGAACATCAATGCATATGGTTTACATATGGTTTTCAATAAAACCTAAATACACTTTTATTTCTACCCAATGTACCCAACCTTCCCAAAATCAAGTAATGAACACTCTCACTAGCCTAAGCTAATCAAAGATCCAAACAAGGGACATTTATTGTTTTTTCACTTAAGCTTGTAATGTGCTACAATTAAGAACAAATGGGTTAAGCATAGGCTCAAGATTGGTTAACAATGGAAGATAAAAGGTAGGCTATTTGGGTAAGTGAGCTATTTGAACAATGGCCTCAATCATATAAATGCATGTATACACAAAGTAATGGACATAAAGAATTAAACAAATCAAAGATTACAATCATAAGAAGAGAATGATGCACACAAGAATGAAAATAAGTGGTTATATATGATGTAACCACACAATTAGGCTCAAATCTCACATGCTTGTATTCATCGCTCAAAGCATGATCCACAAGTATATAACTCAAGCAAGTTCTAAAAAAAATTTTCAACCAATTGGGTGGTACCCTAAAAATGAATTTCTTGGAAATCTTCATCATATTGACTAAGCTTATTCTAATGCAATGTTATGATTTAGAAAATTTTTTTTAAAAAAAATGTTCCTAGTTTATCCCTTTTTCAATCAAAACACAATTCTTATATAAAAAGGGTCAACTAGATTTTAACAATCCAAAATACTTTTCTAATCACAATCAGAAACTAAGATGCAAAACACACACACACACACACACACACACACACACACACACACACACACACATATATTAAAAGTGCGCAACTACCAAAACAAGAATATCTACAATAGCAAATATATACAGTCATCCCAAAATGATCTAAAATATAAAGTGCAAAATAAAATAAGGTAGCAGAAAATATAAATAGATGTCTGAAAGTTCACCACATCAATGTAAACATCGGTCACGAACGGTGACCTCCCCACACTTTAGAATCAAGCATCGTCCTCGATGCTACTGCTGAAGCTCAGGACGGGGGTCAACAATCATGCCGGGCTCCTCAAGCTTAGGCTGTGGAACTAGTACTGGCTGCGGCTCTGGATGTGGCTGTGGATCTTCAGGGAGCTGCTGGAACTCGGTGGTGGTCTGTGTCTCTGGAGGTGCATCTTGATGGATCGGCTCCTCAGCCAGCTCCTCCTCCTGATCCTGCTCGTCGGAAGCTGGAAAGTCTGGGAGTAGCGGTAGCTCAATGCCCTGTGATACAAATACCTGATTGATGCGATCGAGACGTCGCATGACACGACGCTCGAAGCGCACCATAAAGCGAAGAAGGTGCTGCACCAACAGATAAGTCGGCTCAAGTACTGGTGGTGGTGGTAAGGATGCTGCGGCTGCCGAAGTAGAAGGGGGGCCTGCGACTGCTGCTGACGATGAGGGCTGAGCTGCCTCCTCCACTGCTCTGGCTTGTGAACGGTGTTTGGGTGGGGGCTTCTCGTGCACCCACCCACCTCATGGAACGGTGTTCTCCTTATCATCGTCATCTGGGGGTGGTGGTGTCACATCATCATCCTCCCACGGGACACCTGCCAGCTCAATCATGCTGGTGACCAGTGTAGGGAAGGGTAGCAAGCTGCAAATATGAGCTCTCCATATACTATGTCTAACCAGTCAGGGGAAATTTATCTCCTTCCCCTCCATCACACACCCAATCAGAACTAGTATATCCATCGGGATCTCTGAAATGAGAGTGGTGGGGAAGATATAGTGGGCGAAGATCTGCTGCCAGGTCTTGGCCTCCCTCGTCAGATAAGCAAAGCGCATCCCCTTAGGCTTCTTGTTGTTTGAATCCATCACCCAGGGAGCGTCTGGTGTGGCAATTACGCGCTTAAGCGCCTCATAGTCAAAGGTCATGGAGAGGATAGCTACCTCTGCCTGCCTATAGGCGCAGGTCTCATTAGGATGATGGTAGCAAAGCAGTGCATCTCCAATAGCCTCCTCAGTGATCATAATCTCTCTACCCCTCAACTGGACTGAATCAATATTGGCTCAGAAGAAGTTGCAATAAAATTCTCTCACCCATGAAGTGTTCACCCTCTCTAAGTCTCTATCAACAAAATCCAATCCCAACTCCAGAATCCGGGTGTTAATGGCACGCCTCACATCATTGGGAAGAAGTAGTTTTTTCTCAATGTTCAGATTTTTCTTCCGGAAGTCGGAGAAGCGAAGCTCACAATAGAGGTTTGGGAATTTGACTTGACCAGTGGATGGTAGCAACTGGTTTTCCCTATCCACCTCATTCAGCGGATTCTTAGCATAGTTTGCATAGGGAGAGGGGGTAGAGGCCTTAGAGCGCTTCTTCTTTTTGGAAGTAGTGGCTATAGCCTTTCCTTTGTCTGACATCCTGAAAAACAGAGATGATATAATATAAGTGATGACATGTCACCATGTCATGTTTTTCTATGCTTTTTCATACAAGAAATTGATAATTAGTGCTAAAATATTACATTCTTTTGTGCTTAAACAGTATATTTCCTTGATCTTTTGATTTGATAAATTTTGTAGGAAATAAGAAGAAAAAGAAGCAAAAGAGCACAAAATAAACTAAAAAGAAGAAAAGAGGAATTTTGGGCACACTTTGAAGTTGAGCATGCTTTGGAGCATAGGTCACGCTTTTAAAAGCGTGGCCCATGACCATAAAACCATGGCATGTATTAATGCCTTATGCATGCATGGCGTTGCATGAATGAACACTAGCGTTCACCAATTGGCTAATAAGGCCGAAGAATGCATGCAAGTAATATTACATCAATCGTTTGACAAGGCATTAATGAAAGCATGCATTTAATTATTAATATGGATGTATGAATTAATAACCAAGGCTTGCATCATATTTAGAATGAATTGAATGAAAGCACAGCATGCATTTTCATTCCACTAATGCCATTGGTTTATTAAAGCATGCATTTCATTATCAATGCCACTAAAGCCATCATGCTTTAACGTAATGCATTTAATTAATGAAAGCATGCATTAAAGCTAAGCTAATGAAAGCAAAGGCAGCAAGCATTTCATGAACCAAGCGCTACAATGTGACAAGGAAAAAAGGCTTGGAAGAGCTTAACGTTTGCGCCAACGTTTGCCTCAAATATGAGGTCAAACATTGGCTAAGGAATATCCTGGGAGGAGCTCAACGTTTATGCCAACGTTTGCCTCAAATGTGAGGTCAAACGTTAGCTTAAGAACACTCTGGAGGAAGAGCCACGATTGCACCAATGTTTGCCTCAAACGTGAGGTCAAACGTTCGCTGAAGATTGCCTTGGAGAAGCTTCAACGTTTGGCTCACGTTTGACCTCAAACGTGAGGTCAAACGCCAATGACAGCAGCTGGCTGGTTCTGCATAACTTACACAAAGACGTTTGAGTCAACGTTTGACCCAAACGTTGACTCAAACGTGAAGCACCAACAATCCAATTTGCACACAGATTTCTCCTAAAAGACCAAGAGCGATCAACTGGATCCATTCTTTCTCAAATCCAAAGCAAGCTAAGCCCATTACCATCACTCAAAGGCACAAGAGATAGTTAAAATAGAAATTTTATTTAATTGTAATTTGTTTTTAATTTCAATTTCATTTTCATTTTTATTTTGTAAAGCCTATATAAGGCATCATTTTCATCTTTGTTATAGAGGCTAGCTCTACTAGAGAGCAGTGGTAGTAGGAGCTCTCTTATTTTCTTTTTTGAATTTGATTTTTGGGAATTGGGAAGGAGAATTGATCTCTCTTCTTCCTTGTTCTTGCTTCTGCACTCTCCACTTCTTGTCTTGGATTTTGGGTGGAGAATTGAAGAAATTCTGTTTCAATCTCACCTTGAGATCTCCTTCTGATTAGTTGTCGACATAATTCAAGGAATTTTGATTTGGGATTTGAATTCTCTTTACTGCTTTCATTTTCTACTTCTTCTGCAATTTATTCTTTTACTTTTCTGCAATTATTCTCTTGTTGGATCAAGGAAGGACTTGAGATCTAGACTTGTTTTTTAGTCTCCTCCACCCCTGAGATCCTCAACTTCCCTTTAACTATTGCAATTAAGCTGCATTTTACTTTCTGTTTGGTTCCTCAATTCAGTCTACATTAAGCTTGCTGCAAATCTCATTTACATTTCCTGCACAATTTTAAATTCCTCTGCAATTACTCTAAAATCCTGATTCACTGCAATTTTGCTTCTCTGTTTACATTGCTCTCAATTTACTTTCCTACAATTTAAGCTTTCTGCAAGGGTTCTAAGCCTTGATCTATTGCTTCCTTTAATTTCCAGCACCCAGCCCCCCTTTACATTTGATGCAATTTACATTTCTTGTCATTTAAGATTCTTGCAATTTACATTTCTTGCTCTTTAAGTTTCAATACAATTTACTTTCTGCAACTTTAAATTCTCTGCACTTTACATTCTGTTCTCAAATTTTCACACAATTCACTCAATGTTAGCTTGACTAAACTAATCACCCACTAAAGTTGCTTGATCCATCAATCCCTGTGGGATCGACCTCACTCTAAGTGAGTTTTACTACTTGATGCGACCCGGTATACTTACCGATGAGTTTTAGGTGTTGGAATTCGGTTCCAACACATCAAGTTTTTGGCGCCGTTACCGGGGATTAATTTAGATCAACAATAATTAAGTGGGTGAGAAGTCTAGATCAAGCATTTTCTTTATTTTTGTTTTCTGTTTTAGATTGAAACCAAGGTGTTTGAGTTTTTGCCTCACTAAGAAATTCTCATCTCTGATATGAGCAATTTCAATTTTCAATGGTGTTGTGTTTTCCAAAATTCAAATGGAGTTCAACTCATCTTATGATCAAATAAATTTTATGGGATATTACCCACCATCACCAATCTCTAATGGTGGCTAGGAATATCACCAAGAAAATACAAATTCTAAGCACTCCAATCCATGGAGATTTGCTTCAGAGACACAAGATGAGCAGGAGAATCATATGGGATACCAACCACCACCACAAAATCATTCATATTATTATCCTCATGGTAGATGGGAGTATCATCAAAGAATGAAAGAGCATCCACCCTCACTTCCCAGTTGCTCATTTGAAAGTTCTTCATCACTTGATTATGCCTCAACACAAAGTTTCCTCCAAAATCCATACACGTCATCCCACCAATCACACAACTCATTCCACACCCCTCAACACAACTTCACCACAACAAGCCAATGCCAAGCCATTGAAATACACAGACAACTCGTGAAAAGACACACACAACCCCAATCCTAGAAAGAAATCCTCTTCAAGAAGATGAATAGGCCCTTAGAGCAAACAAGGAGGACCTTAGAACCATTAAACAGAGAGGATGAAGACCAATTTGTAGGTGAGAAAGTGGAAAAGCAAGATGAGGAAGCCTCTGTGTCAAGTGAAATTTCAATGGAAAAGCAGGTTATGGAGGTGTTTGAACCTGTGGCTTCATATTCACAGAAGCTAATTGAGGTGATAGAGGAACATGAGACTTCACTCCCAAAAGACTTAATGGAAGATCATGTAAAAGAAGAGGAGGAAGCCAATCAAGAGAAGTCACACTCAACTGAAGCAGAGAAGTGCAAAGAGGAAAAGCTCATGGAACCACCAATGTAAAAAGCTCTTGATGAAGAAATCACTCCAACAATCACACAACCACCAAGACTTGGACTCAAGGAAGTGAAGGCAATTAACAAAAGCACCGAGAAGAGGATTGTGACCAAGCTACAAAGGACAATATTCATGAAGAAGAGAAGGTCAACTACAAGCAATCCTCCCCCTGATTCAGCAAGCAAGCTTAATCAAGTCATTAACAAAAGAAAGCTTGCTAAGGAGAGACCAAGACAGGGGGCAATATATGAATCTTCTCCTCCCTTGAGGTCATTCCTCTTAACAAACTGGAAGAAGAGGAAGAAAGTGAAGAACAACATGCCAACAGTAGGTATAATTTCTCTTCTCTGCTTTGTTTTCTTTCTTTGCTTTGTTTAAATTCAATAAATTGGCATATGGTTACATTCTAAGTTTGGTGTTGCCATGCAACACTTTGTTTTCAATCCCCCTGGATGATTGCATCAATTTTAAAGTGTCACACTAAGATTCTAAGTTTGGTGTGCCACTTAATTTTATATGCAAGTCATCCAGCAGCACCACTTGTTTGCATAATCACAATACCTCTATAGTTTTATTTTTCTCTTTTGATTTAACACTTTTTCATTCTACTTGCTTTAGTTATTTTTCTGTTTTTAAATGCTTTCCTCTAGTTTGCTTATTAACTGTCTTTGTTAGTACATCACCAAGAGATCCTTATTCATGACAGATTCTTGGCTTGGTGATTGTACTTAACAAATAACAGTTTCATTTGCTTAGTTTTAATTCAAATAAATTGACATATGATTGCATTCTAAGTTTGTTGTTGCTATGCAACAAAATTTGGTTCCAATCCTTACTAGATACTTGCATCAATTCCAAGTGAAAGTGTCACACTAAGTTTGGTGTGCCACTTATTCTTTATGCAAAGTATTGTGCACACCTTCTTATGCTTGCAATCACAATGTTTCTGTTTCTCTGTGTCTTGATGGTTACTCTTAATTTCGCTTGCTTAAAACACATGTGCTACTAATGTTTCATTATGTAAGACCATCATGATCCATCTTAGCCCATAGCCATTGTTCTAAATTATTGCTTGAGGATGAGCAAGCATTTTGAGTTTGGCAAGGAAAAGGGAAGAATAAGAGGAAAATGACAACAATAGAGAAGATGAACTACAAGGTTGTAAAGTTCCTTTTCCTTTCATTTATTTTCAGCACTTTAAATTGCATGATTGTCTGTATCTCCTCTGTATGCATGTGTGTTATGAATAAGCATGGTTTGATTACCGATTTCTAACATGTTGTTGTGCCATTATGACTACCAATTTGAGTTTTGTGAGTTCAAAAGCAATAAAGCATCATGATCATAAACAAACAAGGAATTAAAGAAGAATTTAGCATGTGCATACAAGCATTGGAAGGCTAGTATGGTTGATTGTTGCTCAATTGCATTAGATTTTATTTCATTGAAGTTTTCATCTAGGACATTTTGTGAAATCTTTTGAAATCATGAAAACCTTGAAGAAGCAATTGCAAATTAAGACACGAAAAGCAAAAGGGAAAGAATGAGAAAGCTGAAGGCTCTGAGTACCAATGATAATTAATTTGTTAAGTACTTGTGGTGTTTATGTATCAAGCAAAAAGCTTGAAAACAAAACCTTTAGAGTCAAGGTTAGGCTCAAAGTGCAAAAAGCACTCCCTCAAAGCTCAAGGCTCTAAGTATCAATAATTAGAGAGTAAAGAAAAGAAACAAATGAACTTAAAGAAGTCCTCTAATTAAATGCTTGTGGTGCTTATGTATCAAGTGGTAAAACTTGAAAACAAAGCATTTAGAGTCGTAGCTTTGTTATCAACTCATGGGGCAAAGCACCCAAAAGGAGAAGCTAATAAGAAAATCAAAAGCTTGTTTCAAGGAAAAATTATAAGAAAAAGATTTCATAAATTGAGCTAGATAGAAGCATCAATCATTTACATTTCTTTTGTGATTGTAGCTTGCATTGAAAACTAGCTTACCATGAACATTGAGTTGCTATTCTTCTTACCTTGGATTGTCAATTTTTATTACATGATTCTTTTCTTGCTTGGGGACAAGCAAGGTTTAAGTTGGTGTTGTGATGACATGTCACCATGTCATGTTTTTCTATGCTTTTTCATACAAAAAATTGATAATTAGTGCTAAAATATTACATTCTTTTGTGCTTAAATGGTATATTTTCTTGATCTTTTGATTTGATAAATTTTGTAGGAAATAAGAAGAAAAAGAAGCAAAAGAGCACAAAATAAGCTAAAAAGAAGAAAATAGGAATTTTGGACACACTTTGAAGTTGAGCACGCTTTGGAGCCTTAGGCCACGCTTTTAAAAGCGTGGCCTATGACCATGAAACCATGGCATGTATTAATGCCTTATGCATGCATGGCGTTGCATGAATGAACACTAGCATTCACCAATTGGCTAATAAGGCCGAAGAATGCTTGCAAGTAATATTACATCAATCCTTTGACAATGCATTAATGAAAGCATGCATTTAATTATTAATATGGATGCATGAATTAATAACCAAGGCTTGCATCGTATTTAGAATGAATTGAATGAAAGCACAGCATGCATTTTCATTCCACTAATGCCATTGGGTTATTAAAGCATGCATTTCATTATCAATGCCACTAAAGCCATCATGCTTTAACGTAATGCATTAAATTAATGAAAGCATGCATTAAAGCTAAGCCAATGAAAGCAAAGGAAGCAAGCATTTCATGAACCAAGCGCTACAATGTGACAAGGAAAAAAGGCTTGGAAGAGCTCAACGTTTGCACCAACGTTTGCCTCAAACGTGAGGTCAAACGTTGGCTAAGAAATATCCTGGGAGGAGCTCAACGTTTGCGCCAACGTTTGCCTCAAACGTGAGGTCAAACGTTGGCTTAAGAACACCCTAGAAGAGGAGCCACGTTTGCACCAAAGTTTGCCTCAAACGTGAGGTCAAACGTTGGCTGAAGATTGCCTTGGAGAAGCTTCAACGTTTGCGCCCACGTTTGACCTCAAATGTGATGTCAAACGCCAATGACAGCAGCTGGCTGGTTCTGCATAACTTACAGAAAGACGTTTGAGTCAACGTTTGACCTAAACCTTGACTCAAACGTGAAGCACCAACAATCCAATTTGCACACAGATTTCTCCTAAAAGACCAAGAGAGATCAACTGGATCCATTCTTCCTCAAATCCAAAGCAAGCTAAACCCATTACCATCACTCAAAGGCACAAGAGATAGTTAAAATAGGAATTTTATTTAATTGTAATTTGTTTTTAATTTCAATTTCATTTTCATTTTTATTTTGTAAAGCCTATATAAGGCATCATTTTCATCTTTGTTAAGGAGGCTAGCTCTACTAGAGAGCAGTGGTAGTAGGAGCTCTCTTATTTTCTTTTTTGAATTTGATTTTTGGGAATTGGGAAGGAGAATTGATCTCTCTTCTTCCTTGTTCTTGCTTCTGCACTCTCCACTTCTTGTCTTGGATTTTGGGTGGAGAATTGAAGAAATTCTGTTTCAATCTCACCTTGAGATCTCCTTCTGATTAGTTGTCGGCATAATTCAAGGAATTTTGATTTGGGATTTGAATTCTCTTTACTGCTTTCATTTTCTACTTCTTCTGCAATTTATTCTTTTACTTTTCTGCAATTATTCTCTTGTTGGATCAAGGAAGGACTTGAGATCTAGACTTGTTTTTTAGTCTCCTCCACCACTGAGATCCTCAACTTCCCATTAACTATTGCAATCAAGCTGCATTTTACTTTCTGTTTGGTTCCTCAATTCAGTTTACATTAAGCTTTCTGCAAATCTCATTTACATTTCCTGCACAATTTTAAATTCCTCTGCAATTGCTCTAAAATCCTGATTCACTGCAATTTTGCTTCTCTGTTTACATTGCTCTCAATTTACTTTCCTGCAATTTAAGCTTTCTACAAGGGTTCTAAGCCTTGATCTATTGCTTCCTTTAATTTCCAGCACCTAACCCCCATTTACATTTGATGCAATTTATATTTCTTGTCATTTAAGATTCTTGCAATTTACATTTCTTGCTCTTTAAGTTTCAATGCAATTTACTTTCTGCAACTTTAAATTCTCTGCACTTTACATTCTGTTCTCAAATTTTCACACAATTCACTCAATGTTAGCTTGACTAAACTAATCATCCACTAAAGTTGCTTGATCCATCAATCCCTGTGGGATCGACCTCACTCTAAGTGAGTTTTACTACTTGATGTGACCCGGTATACTTGTCGTTGAGTTTAGGTGTTGGAAATTTTGTTTCCAACAAATCAATAAGCAGATAGCCAAATAGATACAAAGCACTCAAAGCAAACCATATTCATGAAGTGAACCAAAGAAAGGAGATTTCTTGGAATGCAAGCCAAATCTCAAACCAAGAATTCAAACCATATTTTGCACATTACTTGTTCATCAAGCTTAGGAAACACCATATCCAAAATAATGATAAAAAGACTTAGGTTGAAAACCAAAAGAAGTTAGTTGGTTAAACAAGTCAAAGTTAGAGATCAGTTTGAAAATCAGTGATATGGTGGTTACTAGTTCAATTCAAAAGAGAATGTACAAAATAAGAATATAAGCACGTTCATGGTGCACGAAATTGTGATCATCAATGGCGCCATCAACATGGTACGCACAATTGTAATCTCAACTCTTTATCACAACTTCGCACAACTAACCAGCAAGTGCACTGGGTCGTCCAAGTAATAAACCTTACGCGAGTAAGGGTCGATCCCACGGAGATTGTTGGTATGAAGCAAGTTATGGTCATCTTGTAAATCTCAGTCAGGCGGATTCAAATGGTTATGGATGATGAATGATTAAAAGATTAATAAAACATAAAATAAAGATAAAGATACTTATATAATTCATTGGTGAGAATTTCAGATAAGCGTATGAAGATGCTTTGTCCCTTCCGTCTCTCTGCTTTCCTACTATCTTCATCCAATCCTTCTTACTCCTTTCCATGGCAAGCTGTATGTTGGGCATCACCGTTGTCAGTGGCTACAATCCCGTCCTCTCAGTGAAAATGTTCAACGCACTCTGTCACAGCACGGCTATTCATCTGTCGGTTCTCGATCATGTCGGAATAGAATCCAGTGATTCTTTTGCGTCTGTCACTAATGCCCCACAATCACGAGTTTGAAGCTCGTCACAGTCATTTAATCCTTGAATCCTACTCGGAATACCACAGACAAGGTTTAGACTTTCCGGATTCTCAAGAATGCCGCCATCAATTCTAGCTTATACCACGAAGATCCTGATTAAGGAATCCAAGAGATAAACACTCAATCGAAGGTAGAACGGAGGTGGTTGTCAGGCACACGTTCGTAGGTGAGAATGATGATGAGTGTCACGGATCATCATATTCATCAAGTTGAAGAGCAAGTGATATCTTAGAACAAGAACAAGTTGAATTGAATAGAAGAACAATAGTAATTGCATTGATACTCGAGGTACAGCAGAGCTCCACACCTTAATCTATGGTGTGTAGAAACTCCACCGTTGAAAATACATAAGAACAAGGTCTAGGCATGGCCATGAGGCCAGCCCCAAAATGTGATCTAAGGTAGCATAGAACTACTCAAAGATTAGCCTACAAATACAATAGCAAAAGGTCCTATTTATAGAGAACTAGTAGCTTAAGATTTACAAAAATGAGTAAATGACGTAAATATCCACTTCCGGGCCCACTTGGTGTGTGCTTGGGCTGAGCATTGAAGCATTTTCGTGTAGAAACTTATCTTGGAGTTGAACGCCAGCTTTCGTGCCAGTTTGGGCGTTTAACTCCCACTTTGGTGCCAGTTCCGGTGTTTAACGCTGTGAATTCTGATGCTGACTTTGAACGCCGGTTTGGGCCATCAAATCTCGGGCAAAGTATGGACTATTATATATTGCTGGAAAGCCCTGGATGTCTACTTTCCAACGCAATTGAGATCGTGCCAATTGGGTCTCTGTAGCTCCAGAAAATCCACTTCGAGTGCAGGGAGGTCAGAATCCAACAGCATCTGCAGTTCTTTTAAGCCTCTGAATCAGATTTTTGCTCAGGTCCCTCAATTTCAGCCAGAAAATACCTGAAATCACAGAAAAACACACAAACTCATAGTAAAGTCTAGAAAAGTGAATTTTAAATAAAAACTAATAAAAATATAATAAAAACTAGCTAAAACATACTAAAAACATACTAAAAACAATGCCAAAAAGCGTATAAATTATCCGCTCATCACAACACCAAACTTAAATTGTTGATTGTCCCCAAGCAACTGAAAATCAAATAGGATAAAAAAGAAGAGAATATACAATGAATTCCAAAAACATCTATGAAGATCAGTATTAATTAGATGAGCGGGGCTTTTAGCTTTTTGCTTCTGAATAGTTTTGGCATCTCACTTTATCCTTCGAAGTTCAGAATGATTGGCATCTATAGGAACTCAGAATCCAGATAGTGTTATTAATTCTCCTAGTTAAGAATGTTGATTCTTGAACACAGCTACTTTATGAGTCTTGGCCGTGGCCCTAAGCACTTTGTTTTCCAGTATTACCACCGGATACATAAATGCCACAGACACAACTGGGTGAACCTTTTCAAATTGTGACTTAGCTTTGCTAAAGTCCCCAATTAGAGATGTCCAGGGTTCTTAAGCACACTCTTCTTTTTTTTGCTTTGGACCTCGACTTTAACCGCTCAGTCTCAAGTTTTCACTTGACACCTTCACGCCACAAGCACATGGTTAGGGACAGCTTGGTTTAGCCGCTTAGGCCAGGATTTTATTCCTGTGGGCCCTCCTATCTACTGATGCTCAAAGCCTTGGATCCTTTTTATCACCCTTGCCTTTTAGTTTTAAGGGGTATTGGCTTTTTCTGCTTTCTTTTTCTTTCTCTTTCTCTTTCTTTTTTTTTTCTGCAAGCTTTTCACTGCTTTTTCTTGCTTCAAGAATCAATTTTATGATTTTTCAGATCATCAAATAACATTTCTCCTTTTCCTTTCATTCTTTCAAGAGCCAATAATTTTAACATTCATGAACAATCAAATTCAAAAATATGCACTGTTCATGCATTCATTCAGAAGAACAATAGTATTGCCCCCACATCAAAATAATTAAACTGTTTTAAAATTCGAAATTCATGTACTTCTTTTTCTTTTTCAAATAAAAACATTTTTCATTTAAGAAAGGTGATGGATTTATTTTCATGGCTTTAAGGCATAGACACTTAGACACTAATGATCATGTAATAAAGACACAAACATAAATAAACATAGAGCACAATTTTCGAAAAACAGAAAATAAAGAACAAGGAAATTAAAGAACGGGTCCACCTTAGTGATGGCGGCTTGTTCTTCCTCTTGAAGATCTTATGGAGTACTTGAGCTCCTCAATGTCTCTTCCTTGCCTTTGTTGCTCCTCTCTCATGATTCTTTGATCTTCTCTAATTTCATGGAGGAGGATGGAATGTTCTTGGTGCTCCACCCTTAGTTGTCCCATGTTGGAACTCAATTCTCCTAGGGAGGTATTGATTTGCTCCCAATAGTTTTGTGGGGGAAAGTGCATCCCTTGAGGCATCTCAGGGATTTCATGATGAGGAATTTCCTCATGCTCATGTCCATGAGTGGGATCTCTTGTTTGCTCCATCCTTTTCTTAGTGATGGGCTTGTCCTCATCAATGAGGATGTCTCCCTCTATGTT
The DNA here is from genome assembly GCF_059453495.1 of Arachis ipaensis. Classification (NCBI taxonomy): domain Eukaryota; kingdom Viridiplantae; phylum Streptophyta; class Magnoliopsida; order Fabales; family Fabaceae; genus Arachis; species Arachis ipaensis. The sequence goes on from NC_142444.1 coordinate 85,517,120, forward strand.
AATTCCAACTGAATTACAGAGGTGACAAATGAGATGAGGGAAGGCTAACCTTGCCGAGGTAGAGGACTTGTCCGCCACCTTATAGAGTTCTTGGGATATAACCTCATGAACTTCTACTTCCTCTCCAATCATGATGCTATGAATCATGATGGCCCGGTCTATAGTAGCTTCAGACCGGTTGCTAGTGGGAATGATTGAACGTTGGATAAACTCCAACCATCCCCTAGCCACGGGCTTGAGGTCATGCCTTCTTAAGTGAACCGGATTTCCTCTTGAATCTCTCTTCCATTGAGCGCCCTCTTCACAAATGTCTATGAGGACTTGGTTCAACCTTTGATCAAAGTTGACCCTTCTAGTGTAGGGGTGTTCATCTCCTTGCATCATGGACAAGTTGAATGCCAATCTTACATTTTCCGGACTAAAATCTAAGCGTTTCCTCCAAACCATTGTAAGGTAATTCTTTGGGTCCGGGTTCACACTTTGATCATGGTTATTGGTGATCCATGCATTGGCATAGAACTCTTGAACCATTAAGATCCCGACTTGTTGAATGGGGTTGGTGAGAACTTCCCAACCTCTTCTTCGGATCTCATGTCGGATCTTCGGATATTCACTCTTTTTGAGTTTAAAAGGACCTCGGGGATCACCTTCTTCATGGCCACAACTTCATAGAAGTGGTCTTGATGCACCCTTGAGAGAAATCTCTCCATCTCCCATGACTCGGAGGTGGAAGCTTTTGCCTTCCCTTTCCTCTTTCTAGAGGTTTCTCCGGCCTTAGGTGCCATAAATGGTTATGGAAAAATAAAAAGCAACGCTTTTACCACACCAAACTTAGAAGGTTTGCTCGTCCTCGAGCAAAAGAAGAAAGAAAAGAGTAGAAGAAGAAGAAGAATGGAGGAGATGGAGGAGGCTTTGTGGTTCGGCCAAGGGGGAGAAGTGGTGTTGAGGTTGTGTGAAAATGAAGGAGTGAAGATGGGGTTATATAGGAGTTGAGAGGGGTGTAGGGTTCGGCTAGTATGGGTGGGTTTGGGAGGGAAAGTAGTTTGAATTTGGATGGTGAGGTAGGTGGGGTTTTATGTAGGATGGATGTGAGTGGTAAAGAGAATGGTGGGATTTGATAGGTGAGGGGTTTTTTGGGGAAGAGGTATTGAGGTGATTGGTGAATGGGTAAAGAAGAGAGAGAGTGGTGGGGTAGGTGGGGATCCTGTGGGGTCCACAGATCCTGAGGTGTCAAGGATAGCTCATCCCTGCACCGAGTGGCGTGCAAAATGCCCTTTCTGCCAATTCTGGCATTAAACGCCGGGCTGCTGCTCTTTTCTGGTGTTTAACGCCAGCTCCTTGCCCATTCCTGGCGTTAAACGCCAGTCTGGTGCCCCTTTCTGGCGTTAAACGCCCAGAATGGTGCCAGACTGGGCGTTAAACGTCCATTTGCTGCCCTTACTGGCGTTTAAACGCCAGCAAGCTTTTTCTCCAGGGTGTGCTATTTTTTTCTCTGTTTTTGCTTTTTCAATTGTTTTTGTGACTTCACATGATCATCAACCTATAGAAAACATAAAATAACAATGGAAAATAAATAGATATAATAGAATTGGGTTGCCTCCCAACAAGTGCTTCTTTAATGTCAGTAGCTTGACAGTGGGCTCTCATGGAGCCTCACAGATGTTCAGAGCAATGTTGGAACCTCCCAACACCAAACTTAGAGTTTGAATGTGGGGGTTCAACACCAAACTTAGAGTTTGGTTGTGGCCTCCCAACACCAAACTTAGAGTTTGACTGTGGGGGCTCTGTTTGACTCTGTTTTGAGAGAAGCTCTTCATGCTTCCTCTCCATGGTTACAGAGGGATATCCTTGAGCCTTAAACACAAGGGAGTCTTCATTCACTTGAATGATTAATTCTCCTCTGTCAACATCAATCACAGCCTTTGCTGTGGCTAGGAAGGGTCTGCCAAGGATGATGGATTCATCCATGCACTTCCCAGTCTCTAGGACTATGAAATCAGCAGGGATGTAGTGGTCTTTAACCTTTACCAAGACATCCTCTACAAGTCCATAAGCCTATTTTCTTGAATTGTCTGCCATCTCTAGTGAGATTCTTGCAGCTTGTACCTCAAAGATCCCTAGCTTCTCCATTACAGAGAGAGGCATGAGGTTTACACTTGACCCTAGGTCACACAGAGCCTTCTCAAAGGTCATGGTGCCTATCGTACAAGGTATTGAGAACTTTCCAGGATCCTGTCTCTTTTGAGGTAATCTCTGCCTAGTCAAGTCATCCAGTTCTTTGGTGAGCAAAGGGGGTTCATCCTCCCAAGTCTCATTACCAAATAACTTGTCATTTAGCTTTATGATTGCTCCAAGGTACTTAGCAACTTGCTCTTCAGTAACATCTTCATCCTCTTCAGAGGAAGGGTACTCATCAGAGCTCATGAATGGCAGAAGTAAATCCAATGGAATCTCTATGGTCTCAGTGTGAGCCTCAGAGATCCCATGGTTCCTCATTAGGGAACTCATTAGAGGCCAGTGGATGTCCATTGAGGTCTTCCTCAATGGCGATCACTGCCTCTTCTTCCTCTCCAAATTCGGCCATGTTGATGGCTTTGCACTCTCCTTTTGGATTTTCTTCTGTATTGCTTGGAAGAGCACTAGGAAGGAGTTCAGTAACTTTCTTACTCAGCTGACCCACTTGTGCCTCCAAGTTTCTAATGGAGGACCTTGTTTCAGTCATGAAACTTTGAGTGGTTTTAATCAGATCAGAAACTATAGTTGCTAAGTCAGAGTGGCTCTGCTTAGAATTCTCTGTCTGTTGCTGAGAAGATGATGGAAAAGGCTTGCCATTGCTAAACCTGTTTCTTCCACCATTATTGTTGTTGAAACCTTGTTGAGGTCTCTGTTGGTCCTTCCATGAGAGATTTGGATGGTTTCTCTATGAAGGATTGTAGGTGTTTCCATAGGGTTCACCCATGCAATTCACCTCTTCCATTGATGGGTTCTCAGGATCATAGGCTTCTTCTTCAGATGAAGCGTCCTTAGTACTGCCTGGTGCAGCTTACATTCCAGACAGACTTTGAGAAATCATATTGACTTGCTGAGTCAATATTTTGTTCTGAGCCAATATGGCATTCAGAGTATCAATCTCAAGAACTCCTTTCTTCTGATTTGTCCCATTATTCACAGGGTTCCTTTCAGAAGTGTACATGAATTGGTTATTTTCAACCATTTCAATGAGTTTCTGAGCTTCTGCAGGCGTCTTCTTCAGATGAAGAGATCCTCCAGCAGAGCTGTCCAATGACATCTTGGACAATTCAGACAGACCATCATAGAAGATACCTATGATGCTCCATTCAGAAAGCATGTCAGAAGGACACTTTCTGATCAATTGTTTGTATCTTTCCCAAGCTTCATAGAGGGATTCACCTTCCTTCTGTCTGAAGGTTTGGACTTCCACTCTAAGCTTGCTCAATTTTTGAGGTGGAAAGAACTTTACCAAGAAGGCATTGACTAGCTTTTCCCAAGAGTTCAGGCTTTCTTTAGGTTGTGAGTCCAACCATATCCTAGCTCTGTCTCTTACAGCAAAAGGGAATAGCATAAGTTTGTAGACCTCAGGGTCAACCCCATTGGTCTTGACAGTGTCACAGATTTGCAAGAATTCAGCTAAAAACTGATGAGGATCTTCCAATGGAAGTCCATAAAACTTGCAGTTCTGTTGCATTAGAGAAACTAATTGAGGCTTCAGCTCAAAGTTCTTTGCTCCAATGGCAGGGATTGAGATGATTCTCCCATAGAAGTCGGGAGTAGGTGCAGTAAAGTCACCAAGCACCTTCCTTGCATTGTTGGCATTGTTGTTGTTTTTGGCTGCCATATCTTCTTCTAGTTTGAAAATTTTTGTTAGGTCCTCTTCAGAGAGTTGTGCCTTAGCTTCTCTTAGCTTTCGCTTCAAGGTCCTTTCAGGTTCAGGGTCAGCCTCAACAAGAATGCCTATGTCTTTGCTCCTGCTCATATGAAAGAGAAGAGAACAAGAAAGTATGGAATCCTCTATGTCACAGTATAGAGATTCCTTGAGGTGTCATAGGAAAAGAAGAATAGAAGGAGGAGGTAGAAGGAGAGGAATTCGAACTTATCAAGAGGGATAGAGTTCGAATTATTGATAGTGGAGGAGTGTTAGTCCTTAAATAGAAGGATGTGAAAAGAGGGAAAGAATTTTCGAAAATTAATTAAAAGATTTTAAAAAGATATTTGAAAATTTGATTGAGATTTTCGAAAACTAAGATTGGGAAAGAAATAAAGTAATTTTTGAAAAAGATTTTGAAATTAGAAAACAAAAAGATATGATTGAAAACTATTTTGAAAAAGATGTAATTAAGAAGATATGATTGAAAAGGTGTGGTTTTAAAAAAGATATGATTGAAAAGATATGATTGAAAAACAATTTTAAAAAAAGATTTGATTTTTAAAATTAATGACTTGGCTAACAAGAAATTTAAAAGATATGATTCAGACATTAAACCTTTCTTAACAGAAAAGGCAACACACTTGAAAGTTTTGAATCAAATCATTAATTGTTAGCAAGTATTTTTGAAAATGGAAAGAAATTGATTTTGAAAATATATGATTGAAAAGATATGATTTGAAAAAGATTTGATTTTGAAAAATTATGAAAACTTGAAAAAAATGTGCATTAAAAACAAAATCTTCCCTCTAATGTCATCCTGGCGTTAAACGCCCAGAATGGTGCCCATTCTGGCGTTTAACGCCCAAATCTCTACCTTTTTGGGCGTTAAACGCCCAGCCAGGTACCCTAGCTGGCGTTTAAACGCTAGTTTTCCTTCTTCACTGGGCGTTTTGAACGCCCAGCTTTTTCTGTTTGATTCCTCTGCTGAATGTTCTGAATCTTCAATTCTCTGTATTATTGACTTGAAAAGACATAGTTTTAAAAAATATTTTTGAATTTTTTTGATGATGAGAAACAATAAAAATGCAACTAAGATCAAATAAACAATGCATGCAGGACACCAAACTTAAAAATTTTCATATAGGAGATACTAACAAATTGAGAATGCATATGAGAAACAACAAAACACACTAAACAAGAGAATTTAAAGATCAGAGCAAGGAAATCATCAAGAACAACTTGAAGATAAATGAAGACACATGCATGTAATTTTCGAAAAATGCAAGAAAAATAGAAACATGCAATTGACACCAAACTTGAAAATTAATACTAGACTCAAACAAGAAACATAAAATATTTTTGGTTTTTTTTATGGTTTTACAAATTTTTTTTTGTGATTTTCGAGAATTATATAGAGAAGAAAATAAAGAGAATCAAAACTTTTAATAAGAGTTCCAGGAATCATTGCAATGCTAGTCTAAGACTCTGGTCCAGGAATTAGACATGGCTTACTAGCCAGCCAAGCTTTCAATGAAAGCTCCGGTCCAAAACACTAGACATGGCCAATGGCCAGCCAAGCTTTAGCAGATCATTGCTTTCAGCAGCAAAATTGATAGAAATCAACAAGCTCTTGTGATGATAAGTTGAAACCTCGGTCCAAAAGATTAGACATGGCTTCTCAGCCAGCCAGACTTCAACAAATCATCATGAAACTCTAGAATTCATTCTTAAAAACTCTGAAGAACAAAACAGAAAATCTTTTTGTATTTTTGAAAAAAAAAATTTTGAAAAATAAAAAGGAAAAGTACCTAATCTAAGCAACAAGATGAACCGTCAGTTGTCCAAACTCGAACAATCCCCGGCAACGGCGCCAAAAACATGGTGCACAATATTGTGATTATCAATGGTGCCATCAACATGGTACGCACAATTGTAATCTCAACTCTTTATCACAACTTCGCACAACTAACCAGCAAGTGCACTGAGTCGTCCAAGTAATAAACCTTACGCGAGTAAGGGTCGATCCCACGGAGATTGTTGGTATGAAGCAAGTTATGGTCATCTTGTAAATCTCAGTCAGGCGGATTCAAATGGTTATGGATAATGAATGATTAAAAGATAAATAAAACATAAAATAAAGATAGAGATACTTATGTAATTCATTGGTGAGAATTTCAGATAAGCGTATAAAGATGCTTTGTCCCTTCCGTCTCTCTGCTTTCCTACTGTCTTCATCCAATCCTTCTTACTCCTTTCCATGGCAAGCTGTATGTTGGGCATCACCATTGTCAGTGGCTTCAATCCCGTCCTCTCAGTGAAAATGTTCAACGCACTCTGTCACAGCACGGCTATTCATCTGTCGGTTCTCGATCATGTCGGAATAGAATCCAGTGATTCTTTTGCGTCTGTCACTAACGTCCCACAATCACGAGTTTGAAGCTCGTCACAGTCATTTAATCCTTGAATCCTACTCGGAATACCACAGACAAGGTTTAGACTTTTCGGATTCTCAAGAATGCCGCCATCAATTCTAGCTTATACCACGAAGATCCTGATTAAGGAATCCAAGAGATAAACACTCAATCGAAGGTAGAAGGGAGGTGGTTGTCAGGCACACGTTCATAGGTGAGAATGATGATGAGTGTCACGGATCATCACATTCATCAAGTTGAAGAGCAAGTGATATCTTAGAACAAGAACAAGTTGAATTGAATAGAAGAACAATAGTAATTGCATTGATACTCGAGGTACAACAGAGCTCCACACCTTAATCTATGGTGTGTAGAAACTCCACCGTTGAAAATACATAAGAACAAGGTCTAGGCATGGCCATGAGGCCAGCCCCAAAATGTGATCTAAGGTAGCATAGAACTACTCAAAGATTAGCCTACAAATACAATAGCAAAAGGTCCTATTTATAGAGAACTAGTAGCTTAAGATTTACAAAAATGAGTAAATGACGTAAATATCCACTTTTGGGCCCACTTGGTGTGTGCTTGGGCTGAGCATTGAAGCATTTTCATGTAGAGACTTCTCTTGGAGTTAAACGCCAGCTTTCGTGCCAGTTTGGGCGTTTAACTCCCACTTTGGTGCCAGTTCCGGCGTTTAACGCTGGGAATTCTGATGCTGACTTTGAACGCCGGTTTCGGCCATCAAATCTCGGGCAAAGTATGGACTATTATATATTGCTGAAAAGCCCTGGATGTCTACTTTTCAACGCAATTAAGAGCGCACCAATGGGGCTTCTGTAGCTCCAGAAAATCCACTTTGAGTGCAGGGAGGTCAGAATCCAACAGCATCTGCAGTCCTTTTCAGCCTCTGAATCAGATTTTTGCTCAGATCCCTCAATTTCAGCCAGAAAATATCTGAAATCACAGAAAAACACACAAACTCATAGTAAAGTCCAGAAAAGTAAATTTTAAATAAAAACTAATAAAAATATAATAAAAACTAGCTAAAACATACTAAAAACATACTAAAAACAATGCCAAAAAGCGTATAAATTATCCGCTCATCAGTTCACAATCATGAAATGCATAAAGTCATTGATGATGAATTATGGTATAGTTAGAAAATAACTAATATGGAACAAACCATCAATCAATGCAATGATCACTAGAATCAAATGAACTTGTGTTGGTGAAGTCAATTCATAAAAAAAATCAATCAAGAATTATTCAACACTAAATTCAATAATGCATAAAAGTTACAAGCTGAGAAAAGAGTGAAAAACCTTATGGTCTATGTGGCTTAATGTCAATTATGCATGAACATGTGAATTAATTAGCCTCATAGATTAAAAACTTTCAACTTGTATGTTTATGCAAAAGAGGTCTGACATTTGAAGGAAGTCACAAGTTATGGTCAATCAGAAAATTCATTCAAACTATTCAATGCCTATACACAAATCATCATGCATATCGAGCAAAGAGTATAAGCAAGACCAAAACTTGTTCTTGAGGATTTTCCAAGACCATCTAGGTAACAAAGTACTAATTGAAATAGAAATCATCAACTAGAGTTTGCTATACCAATCAAAGCATCCTCAATTCATGGAACATGGTTAAGAAAAATTCGGCAGCATCTCAGCAGTAAATTGGCTATTTCCAAGTTTAAACAGCAAATCAGGTTCCATATGAGTTCATCAATGCTTGAAAACACAAAATCATATATATATGAATTCACATGGATGGAATAAACAGCCAATAATGCAGCAGCAATTCAAATAGTACAAAGAACAGCAGCGGTTGCTTTGTCAATCAAACACAAGCAAGCAGCATCATATACCAAATGAACAAAGAACAATCCAAGAGAACAGAGCAATTCAACGAAACAGAACAAATTCACACAGCAGTAAAGATTTCAATTAATCCTAAATCCACTACTCAACCCAGATTCGCTAACCACCTAAGTTAAACTAAACTAACTAGTTAAGCTAATCTAACCAAACTAACAAAATTATCATAAAACAAGTAAAAGGGAAGCAGAACAGGGGAAGCAGAAACCTGGGGAGACAGAGACTGACTAGGGCGGATGAAGGGAAGGTGTAGCAGAGGGAAGTGAGTTGGTCAAAGCAGACGGCGGTCTAGTGGCACCGTGGAGCAATCGCTGGCGACAATGGGGGGTCGCGGTTGTGCTCGTGGCGGAGCAGAGGTTGGCTGCGAGAGAGAACAAAAACAGAGAGGAGGGGGTAGAGGAGTGAGAAAGAGTGGGAGGGTGAAGAAGAGGGACGTTGGAGCGCGCGGCGACGGCGGTGGTGGACGCCAGAGTGCTCACCGGTTATTGAGAAGGGAGGTGGTTATGGATGAAAGGGAAATGGAACGTTTGCAAAGAGAGGGACGAGAGGGACTGTGCAAATGCACTAGGGCTTCGCGTCCCTGAGGTAAGTGAAAATTTGAATCCGCGCGCACGCACCGTGCACGTCCGCTCGGGTGAGAAAATAGGGAAGTGGTGCGGAAGCGCCATACGCGCTTACGCGTAGATGGGAGAATTAGGGATCGGCGCGGACGCGTACAGTGCGCATTTGCGCGGGTGTGCTGGGCCAGAGGCACAAAAGAAGCCCAGAGTTGGCACAACTCTCGGGTCCTTTGGCCTAGGTGATGCTAAAACGCATCGACGCGCGCGTGCACTGTGCGCTTGCGCGTGGATGGCTTGAACTAATGGAATGGACGCAGAGGTGCCAGGTACGCCAACACGTGGGTAGTGAAACAAGGAGTGGCGCGAACGCGTACAGCGTGCGTCCGCGTGGGTCGAGACACAGAGTTGGCCCAAAAGTGGCACAACTCTCTGGTGATGCACGGAAAACTTGTCTCTCAACAAATTCCCCTTCGGCAAGTGTACTGAATTGTCGTCAAGTAAAACTCACAATAGAGTGAGGTCGAATCCCACAGAGATTAACGGATTAAGCAATCAATGGTTAATTGATTATTCTAGTTAGACGATTCAGATTTGGATGATGAGCAACAAGGAAATGTAAATTGACAGAAAAATAAAGAAAGCAATAAAGTGCAGAAAAGTAAAATGACAAGAAAAATAAATGTAAGAACTAAAAATAAAATGAACATTGGGATCAAGAGATATTGCAATCCTCCGGATCATGTTCATTCTCATCTCTTCCTCAATCAATGCACTCATTGATCTCCTTGGCAATCTTAAGTGATTGAATTACAATTTCTTGTAATTCAATCTCTCAAATCTTCATCAATAGCCAATTCCTTGGTCAATTGCTCACGAGAAGAGATGAAGTATGGTCACTGATTATACGACATGCATTTCCCAAATCAAGTATTGAGAGGGTTATAGTCACATACCCATCCAAACCCAACTTGGTCCAGCATGAGAAAGCATTTCTAGCTTGATCTCTTCATTTCTCTTTCAAGGTTCAAAAGAGATCCAAGTTTGAATAGCTTCTTTTCCAAGATAACTACCCAATTGGATGAAGACCGAAAGCTTTCAAGTAAAATCAAGAGAAAAGAAAGAAGAAGAAGAATAAGAACTACAATTGATCCATTGAATCACAATAGAGCTCTCTAACCCAATGTAAAGAGTTAGTTGATCATTGCTATACAAAAATAGAAAAGAAAGAAAGTGCAGAAAAGTAAAGATGAAGATTCAAAATGAAAATTCAACATTCATAAATGAAAATTACAACTAAAAGAAAGAGAAGGAAAAGTGAGTGAGGGGAGGGAGTCCGAAGACCCCTCTTCAATCCCCCATTCCAGAATTCCCCTTGTCCAAGCTAAGATGTTTTCAATTAAAAGACTAAAGCCTTTATATAGGCTCTCCTAAATTACAAAATGAAATGAAAAGCAAATTACAATTAAATGAAAATTCCTATTCTAGATGCTTCTTGTGGCCTTGATTGGTTGACAATTGTGGGCCTGCTTGCTTGAGCTTGGATGTGGGCTTGAGAGAGAAGTGAGTCAAGTTGAGGTCCAGGTGCTAAAGTTAGTGCCAAAGTTAGCCACACTAACGCTACAAGTGTGGCGTTAGTGCTAAAGTTATTGTGGCTAACGTTGCACTTGCTGCCCAGTTGGTGTTTTTGGGGCTTAAAAGATGCCCCTTGTTTGTGCTCAAATTTCATGCCCACTATAGATTATTATATATCGTTAGAAAGCTTTGAATGTCAGCTTTCTAACGCAACTGGAATCACCTCAATTGGACCTCTGTAGCTCAAGTTATTCTCCTTTGAAGTGGACATGGTTGCTGGCATATATGCCAACGTTACTGGAAATGTTGATTGCCAATAACGCTAGCGATTTCCCGTTTCTGAAGCTCAAACTTAGTGTCCACCCCATACTATTATATATTTTTGAAAAGCCCTGGATTTCCACTTTCCAATACCTTTGGAAGCGCATCATTTGGAGCTCTACAACTCGAGTTATACTTCTTGGAAGGTGAAGAGGTCAGTTGGCCTTAATACAGGTTGATACCATGTTCATCATTGCACTTTCGGGGCAGGTTTTCTCCCTCAAATTTAGTGTCAACCATGTAGTGCCATATATGCTTGGAAAGCTCTGGAATCCTAATTTCCAATGCCACTGAAATCACTTCATTTGGAGTTTTGTGGCTCAAGTTATTCTTGTTTGAAGAAGGCATGGTCAGGCTGCCAGGTGGGACTTTTGCCCACATTAACTACCACGTTAACTAAGTTAACGTGGGAGTTAACGTGGCTCTTTGTGGCTTGTGTTGGCAAAGTTAGTGACAATTTTTGGTGTCACTAACGTTGTCGACAACTTCTCTTCTTCACGTTAACTTCCACGTTAACCTAGTTAACGTGGAAGTTAACGTGACTCCTTGGGGTTGTGTGGTTGCTTTCAACGTTAGTGACAATGTTGGGTGTCACTAACGTTGTCGACCACCCTTGCCTCTTCACGTTAGCTCCCACGTTAACCAAGTTAACGTGGGAGTTAACGTGGCATTGTACACTTAGGCCAACGTTAGTGACAATGTTGAATGTCACTAACGTTTGCTTCCTTTCCCCCTTTTAACGTTAGAGGCCACGTTAACTAAGTTAACGTGGACTCTAACGTGGCCACTTATGAGCATTGGCCAACGTTAGTGATAATGTTAAGTGTCACTAACGTTGGCTCCATTTCCTTTCTTCAAAGTTAATGCCACTAACTTTTCTCACTAACGTTGTGGCTTTCCTTCCTTCCACGTTAGTGCCCACGTTAGTGTAACTAATGTAGGCACTAACGTGGCTCTTCTCTTCTTCTTTTGGCCTAAAATCAATCAAACAAAGTGCATCAAAGTCTTGCTCTTAATCATGGGATCATGCATCATCCAATTTATCATATAATTCATGCAAAATCCTCATGAAATCATGTAAAATGCACAATGTATGCTTGAATCAAGATGTAAGTGAATATCCACCCAAAACTAGCTTATTTCCTAAGAAAATGCATGAAACTACCTTAAAAACAGTAAAGAAAAGGTCAGTGAAACTGGCCAAGATGTCCTGGCATCACAACACCAAACTTAAAGCTTGCTTGTCCCTAAGCAAGTACTGGAACAAGAGAATGATGAATGGAATGCCAAGAAAAATGAGTCATTCTTGTGGAAGTCATGTCACTGATTTTATGGTGGTTTCATGCATAGCAACTTAGGTTCATTCCTTTACTGGCTTTCAGACCTTTATCATGTTCTAAAACACTGACTTTGCTTACAACCCATGAGACTTTTATTCATTGATCCTTTTGTTGTCATTTCAGGGCTTATTTTTGTTCTTAAGCTAAGTGCTCTGTAAGGGGGCAACTCTTTAAAATAAGCTTTCAGCCAACACTCCCAAACCAGTTGGTTCAAGGTGCTAGGTGTTGAAGTACCCCTAAGGACTTACTTGCTCAAGTCTCTCCCCCATACATACACACCTCAGGCACATAGTTTATTTATTTTCTTTTCTTGAGACCTTGGTGTCCAGCACCTCTTTGGGTAACTAAATGCTCTGTAGTGAGGGTTACTCTTGATAGTGGACTTTCAGCTGATAATCCCGAGTTAGTTAACCCAAGTTACCAAGTGATAAGGCACCCCTAAGAGCTTATTCATCCAAGTAGATCCCTCACACAGGAGCACCATAGACACATGCCTCAAGATTAAAACCATTGGTGCCTAGCCTTATTGCTTACTCTTTTTCTTTTATTTTTCAACCTTTATTGTTCTTTCCCTTTTTCTTATTAGGATCTTCTTATTTAGCTAGTCTCATGGGGTGTTTCTCAAGCACAGTATTCATGACAGATAGTTGTCCTCCCACCTTCTGGTTGAACCAACTTAGCTAACTTATGACCACACCATAAACTCATGAACTTACTCCATAGTATGAACTCTACTCTGGTCTTTAAAAATACTCATTCTCTTTTTATTTGATTCAAAGGGACAAGCATACTAGTAAGCAAAGTAAGGATGCAGTAATGACATTCAGACTAGAAAATACAGCCTTAATCAATAAAAAGTTTAAAAGACAGAACTGACATGCTTATTCACAAGGAGAAAGCACACATACATACAAAGAACATAGAAGACAATCATGCAAATTAAAGTGCTGGAAATAAGTAAGAGGAGAAAGGAACTTTACCACCTTGTATTTTATCTTCATTGTTGTTGCCCTTTTCCTCCTATTCTTCCCCTTCCCACACCAGACATAGAATGATTGCTTATACTCAAGCAACAATTAAAACAGTGGTGACGGAGTTTATGATGGATCATGAATGTCTTAAAATGAAGTGTGAGTATGCATGTGTTTCAGCAAGCAAGATTATGGATCACAACAAAAGCACAAGAAGTGAAACAGAGATAATGTGATTGCATTAATGAGTGGTGTTGGCATGGTACTTTGCATGAAAGTTAAGTGGCAACACCAAACTTAGTGTGCCACTGTCAATTTAGAATGTTGCAAGTACCCCAGTGAAGATTGAAAATCAAATTGTTGCATGGCAACACCAAACTTAGAGTGCAATCATATGCCAAATTATTGAAAGTAAACTAAGCAAAGCAAGAAAATGTTACCTACGGTTGGGTTGCCTCCCAACAAGCGCTCTTTTAATGTCATTAGCTTGACATGTTGTTCATGACTTTCTTCCTCTTCTTCCAGTTTGTTAAGAGGAATGACCTCAAGAGGAAAGAGGAGCCAGTTAATGCCCCTTGTTTTGAGTGCCTCTCCCCAGCAAGCCTTCTTCTGTTGTTAGCTTGAGTAAACTTGCTTGTTGGGGTGGGGGTGGGATGGCTTTTGGTTGACCTTTTCTTCTTCATGAATATTGTCCTTCTTTTCTTGGTCACCATCCTTTTGTTAGTGTTCAAGTTGATTGCCTTTACCACCTTGATTTCAGGATTTGGGTATTGTATGATGGGTAGAGCATCCTCTTCATCAAGAACTTCTCGAATTGGTGGTTCAATGAACTCACCCTCTATGCAACTCTCTGTTTCATTGGAGTGTGGGCTCCCTTGATTGACTTCCTCATTTGTTCTTGACCTTTGAATGAACTCCTCTGTTTCTGGAGAGACTGAAGTGGTCTCTCTTTGTGCTCTCAGCTCTTCAATGAATTGTTCTTCAGAATAGAGTTGTGCATTCTGTCTCAATTTTTCTTCATGGTCCCTTCTTGCTATTTTCTCCTCTTCATTTGTCTTTATTATTTCTTCAAGCAGGAGCTCTATCCTAACGAGTCTCTCTTCTTCTCTACTTCTTTTGAGCTCTTCCATGAAGAGTTCCATCCTAGCAAGTCTATCTAAAGGTGGTTGGGTAGGTTGTAATGGTTGTGAATGGAATTGGTTGTTTTGTTGTTGGTGAAATGAATTGTATGGATTTTGGATAGACTTTTGTGCTGAGGCATACTCAAATGATGAAGGATTTAGGCATGTGAAACTTGGAGGTGAGGTTGTATAATTGAGAGGTGATGGCTCTTGATGAATGGGGTATGAATGAGTGAAATCTCTTTGACTTTGATCTTCCCAGCCACAACTTGAGTAGTGATCAAATTTATCAAAATATGGACCATTTTGTGACCCTGGGAAGCACCCCATTTCATGTTCTTGATACTCCCACCCACCATGAGCATAGTAAAGTGAATCATTCTGTGGTGGTGGAGAGTTTCCCATGAAATTTGATTGACTAAAATATGATGGATGCTCCTTTCTTTCCTGCAGAAAGCTCTGTCTCAAACAATAATCACCAAAAGAAATTGGAATCTCCATTGTCACAGATGAGGAAATTTCCAGTGAGGCAATATCACAAACAGTTGGTTAGTAAAAGAAAATAAAGAAACAAAAGAAAACAAAGATAAAAGAAAAGTGTCTAATCTAGTAAATCAATTAACCGGTAGTTTGTTAATCACAATTAATCCCCGGCAACGGCGCCATAAACTTGATGCACGGAAAACTTGTCTCTCAACAAATTCCCCTTCGGCAAGTGTACCGAATTGTCATCAAGTAAAACTCACAATAGAGTGAGATCGAATCCCACAGAGATTAACGGATTAAGCAATCAATGGTTAATTGATTATCCTAGTTAGACGATTCAGATTTGGATGATGAGCAACAAGGAAATGTAAATTGACAGAAAAGTAAAGAAAGCAATAAAGTGCAGAAAAGTAAAATGACAAGAAAAATAAATGTAAGAACTAAAAATAAAATGAACATTGGGATCAAGAGATATTGCAATCCTCCGGATCATGTTCATTCTCATCTCTTCCTCAATCAATGCACTCATTGATCTCCTTGGCAATCTTAAGTGATTGAATTACAATTTCTTGTAATTCAATCTCTCAAATCTTGATCAATAGCCAATTCCTTGGTCAATTGCTCATGAGAAGAGATGAAGTATGGTCATTGATTATACCACATGCATTTCCCAAATCAAGTATTGAGAGGGTTATAGTCACATACCCATCCAAACCCAATTTAGTCCAGCATGAGAAAGCATTTCTAGCTTGATCTCTTCATTCCTCTTTCAAGGTTCAAAAGAGATCCAAGTTTGAATAGCTTCTTTTCCAAGATAACTACCCAATTGGATGAAGACCGAAAGCTTTCAAGTAAAATCAAGAGAAAAGAAAGAAGAAGAAGAATAAGAACTACAATTGATCCATTGAATCACAATAGAGCTCTCTAACCTAATGTAAAGAGTTAGTTGATCATTGCTCTACAAAAATAGAAAAGAAAGAACGTGCAGAAAAGTAAAGATGAAGATTCAAAATGAAAATTCAACATTCATAAATGAAAAATTACAACTAAAAGAAAGAGAAGGAAAAGTGAGTGAGGGGAGGGAGTCCGAAGACCCCTCTTCAATCACCCATTCCAGAATTCCCCCTGTCCAAGCTAAGATGTTTTCAATTAAAAGACTAAAGCCTTTATATAGGCTCTCCTAAATTACAAAATGAAATGAAAAGCAAATTATAATTAAATGAAAATTCCTATTCTAGATGCTTCTTGTGGCCTTGATTGGTTGACAATTGTGGGCCTGCTTGCTTGAGCTTGGAAGTGGGCTTGAGAGAGAAGTGAGTCAAGTTGAGGTCCAGGTGCTAAAGTTAGTGCCAAAGTTAGCCACACTAACGCTACAAGTGTGGCGTTAGTGCTAAAGTTATTGTGGCTAACGTTGCACTTGCTGCCCAGTTGGTGTTTTTGGGGCTTAAAAGATGCCTCTTGTTTGTACTCAAATTTCATACCCATTATAAAGTATTATATATCGTTGGAAAGCTTTGAATGTCAGCTTTCTAACGCAACTAGAATCATCTCAATTGGACCTCTGTAGCTCAAGTTATGCTCCTTTGAAGTGGACATGGTCGCTAGCATATATGCCAACGTTACTGGAAATGTTGATTGCCAATAACGCTAGCGATTTCCCGTTTCTGAAGCTCAAACTTAGTCTCCACCCCATACTATTATATATTTTTGGAAAGCCCTGGATGTCTACTTTCCAATACTTTTGAAAGCACATCATTTGGAGCTCTACAACTCGAGTTATACTTCTTGGAAGGTGAAGAGGTCAGTTGGCCTTAATACAGGTTGATGCCATGTTCATCATTGCACTTTCGGGGCAGGTTTTCTCCCTCAAATTTCGTGTCAACCATGTAGTGCCATATATGCCTGGAAAGCTCTAGAATCCTACTTTCTAATGCCACTGAATTCACTTCATTTGGAGTTTTGTGGCTCAAGTTATTCTTGTTTGAAGAAGGCATGTTCAGGCTGCCAGGTGGGACTTTTGCCCACGTTAACTACCACGTTAACTAAGTTAACGTGGGAGTTAACGTGGCTCTTTGTGGCTTGTGTTGGCAACGTTAGTGACAATGTTTGGTGTCACTAACGTTGTCAACAACTTCTCTTCTTCACGTTAACTTCCACGTTAACCTAGTTAACGTGGAAGTTAACGTGACTCCTTGGGGTTGTGTGGTTGCTTTCAACGTTAGTGACAATGTTGGGTGTCACTAACGTTGTCGACCACCCTTGCCTCTTCACGTTAGCTCCCACGTTAACCAAGTTAACGTGGGAGTTAACGTGGCATTGTACACTTAGGCCAACGTTAGTGACAATGTTGAATGTCACTAACGTTTGCTTCCTTTCCCCCTTTTAACGTTAGAGGCCACGTTAACTAAGTTAACGTGGACTCTAACGTGGCCACTTATGAGCATTGGCCAACGTTAGTGATAATGTTAAGTGTCACTAACGTTGGCTCCATTTCCTTTCTTCAAAGTTAATGCCACTAACTTTTCTCACTAACGTTGTGGCTTTCCTTCCTTCCACTTTAGTGCCCACGTTAGTGTAACTAACGTAGCCACTAACGTGGCTCTTCTCTTCTTCTTTTGGCCTGAAATCAATCAAACAAAGTACATCAAAGTCTTGCTCTTAATCATGGGATCATGCATCATCCAATTTATCATATAATTCATGCAAAATCCTCATGAAATCATGTAAAGTGCACAATGTATGCTTGAATCAAGATGTAAGTGAATATCCACCCAAAACTAGCTTATTTCCTAAGAAAATGCATGAAACTACCTTAAAAACAGTAAAGAAAAGGTCAGTGAAACTGGCCAAGATGCCCTGGCATCATCTGGTCCTTGGCCCAGAGTGTCGAAATGCGTAGCCGACGCGCGCGCGCGCCTTGCGCTTGCACGTGGCTTGGGTTGGTTTTTTTTTCTTTTTTTTTTCTTTTCTTTTTGATGAGCATCAAAGAGAGCTTATAACCTTCCTATCCTCCTCTAAAATTTTAAAACAAGCTAAGGTGCAAAATTAAGCATATTTTTGAGATATAGGGGATTTTTCAAACAAATTGAGGAAACTTGCAAGCCAAGCAAAAATTCAAATTCAAAGAATCATCCCTAATTAAAGCATAAAATGTATAGACACCTTAACAAGAAAATTGAAATGTACCAAGAAGCAAAGGATTTATATACAATGGAACTCAATTCATTCATTTGTTATATCTACAAGGGAATGGAAAGAGTTTACCATGGTGGGGTGTCTCCCACCAAGTACTTTTGGTTTAAGTCCTTAAGTTGGACATTTAGGAGGCTTCTTGTCAAGGTGGCTTATGTTTGTACCCATCCTTGAACCTCTAAAAGTGCTTGTCCTCCAATCGGTTGTCAAAAGTTCCAACCATCTTCAATAAGCTTTGATAAGGTCCTCTCCAAGACATGAGCTCCCAAAATTGACTTCCATAAACTAATCTAGGATCCCATATCTTGTCCTCTCACCCATCTTCTAACTGATTGCCTTGACCTTTTCCGGGCGACAAGAAAGCAGAATTCTCATGGAAGCACTAAACTACTCTCCTTGACCCATTTACTTGAGCATTACACCAATCTATGTTCTTCAATCTTGAGCTTTCAACCATAATGAATCTAGATTTACAACGCTAACCACTAAACATCCTTCTCTTTCGCTTAATTCCACAAAGCGCCCTAAGTTGGCCATTCGTCTCAAGCAAACCATACTCAAGTGGGATAATAAAGCTGAGGGTTAGAAGTTTTACCCACTCAAGCGTAGGATTGGATGATGAACTAGGTGAAGGAGTTCCCAAGGGTCTTGATAAAGTATGCTCTACTCCCGTCCATCCTCTTCTGGGAAGTTCCACCATTTTGCAAGGTTCTTCAAGTTTCTCCTCATGCCAAGCTTTCTCAAGTTCACATTCTTTTTCACCAATTTCTTCTATCTCCTCCCCATCACTCTCATCATAGATAGGAGGTCTAGTGAAGTCTATCTCCTTATCAAGTGCAAGCATTTTGGGGAAGGACTCTTCAAACTCGAAAGGGTCATATGTCGATGCGGAATCATCATAAATAGGAGGGCTTGTTGCTTGGAATACTTCTTCCAGTTCTTCACTTACAATGGGTTTTGAAGGCTGTACATCCTTCTCAACCTTGCTTTCCAATCCACTGGGAGAGGGTTCAACAAGATCGTCAAGGGAGATGATCAATGTGGGCAAAAAATCACTAGTGATGGAAACCACTTCTTGATCATTTTCCTTCAACTCTCCGTTTACTTTTGCAACTTTACTCTCCTTTTTAACATCCTTTATGAGCTCAACGTATCCCAAACATCTATCCACTACTTCCTTTTGTTCGCTAATCTCTATCTTCTCCTCTTGTTGCACTTCTTGCTTCAACTCTTCTTCCTCACCTTGGAGCTTCAAGATTATTCCCTCGCTAGGCTCCTTGATAGTTTCTCCGCATTCAACAATGGGAGTGCTCAGGGTACATGAACCTAGGTGAGATGTTAGGTGATTCACGGCTTCTACCATGCTAGCTATCCTTGCTTTTAGCTCCTTAAACTTAGCTTCATCCTCCTCTTGTCGCCTTAAGATGCGAGATTCAAGATCTCTTAGTTCTAATATGAAGGCTTCGTCGGAAGGTGGTGGTGAAAGATAGGGTTCAGTGTTTGAGGGAAGATTGTCAATGTTGGAGGGTGGTTCATATTAGGGGAATTCTTGAGGTGGTGTATGTGGAATTTGTGGTTCTTGGGAGTATTGGTATGGGAATGGTGGTTGTCCTAGATGTGATTCAAATGGTGGTTGATATGGTGTGTATGAGTCATGGTCACATGGAGTTGAATGGTGATGTGAGGCTTGTGAGTATGGTGTGTGGCTATATTGAGGAACGGGATCACATGCATATGATGATTGTGGTTGACAAACACAATGAGGGTCATCACACACATTGGATTGATACACATTAGGATCAGGATTATACCCATAGGAGTTTATAGAAGGTTGTTGCCATAAAGGTTGTTCATATGCTTGAGGTTCCTCCCATCCTTGAATTCCAAACCCTTGATGCATACTCTCATTGGAGCTTTCATTTCCTACAACATAGTTTGAACTACACTCATAGCCAAAAGGATGAGAATTCATAATGAAAGAGAAAATAAAAACAAAAAAACAATAGGAAACAAAGAAGATAAAATCCTAACTAGTAAAATCTAGCAAACAAACCAAAATTCAAGCTATTCACAATATATACAATAGCCAATAACATAGCACCATTGCGTTCCCCGGTAACGGCGCCATTTTTGATGAACGAGATTCTCTTGATGGTTTAGAATTCCACTAATGAAGTCTCGTTGTGAAGTATAGTTTCCAAACCAATCAAGAATCCTTTCATGCAAAAAATATTGGTTGTCACATGTACAAACCCTAATGAAAATTGTCCTAAGTATTTGGACTCTGGGTCATCTCCCTAGGAACACAATGTAATACTTAGTTATTGGCTATGAAGGGGTAAAAAGGGGGATTTGGGTCATGAGAGGGCAAGAGAAATAGAATTAGCAAGCGAATAAAGAGAGCAAAATAAAGAACCCTTGGCTAAGATTTGGGTAATTGAGGTCACCATCCTTGTCAACCAAATATGTGACATTTAAGTATGTGACATTTACTCCTAAGCTTGAAGTACGTCAAATAGATTTGATCACATCCACCCTTAAGTCCTAACTTACCTACTAATTAACTTAGTAGTGGGTTAGCGTCAATGGGTGTCAAATTGATCACCATGGGTTCTCAAATCACCAAATCAAGCATACCCAATGACTCAAGATTATCCAATTCCCTTGGCTTAGGCCAAGAGTTGACAAAACTACTCAAAAATTAAGAAGAGCATTTTAACAAACACATAGAGTGCAATAAAAGTAAGCATCATAAGTTGCAAGAATAATAAAATCTAACAACTATTAAGTGCAAGAAAAGTAAGATCACAACTCAATTCATCAATAAAAAGAACATCAACACTAAATTACATTGAAAACAAATCAAATCCAACATGAGTTCATCATCACAAAAGAGAGCAAAATGAGAAATTAACATCATAATTAAGAAAACCAAGATGTAGGAATGAGAAATTATAAAAGAAACAAGATGAGATCAAGTAATTGAACTTGAATTTAAGATAATCTACCCTAATCCTAACCTAATTCTAGAGAGAAGAGGGAGCTTCTCTCTCTAGAAAACTAACTAAAGGCTCACCCTGCGAGAAATACAGGTTATTCTTCTTGCGAGGTGACAGGACACTCACCCTGTGAGGTTTTCTCTGTCTGCGAGGGGTACATGACACTCACCCTGCGAGATACATACAGTATACATATATGCGAGATAACAGTAGAGAGACAATATCCGGGTTAGCTACCGGATGTGTTGGGTTCTGGCAAAGTAACCGACATGTGAGCTCATAGCCAGTAGGACAGGCATACATCATCTGTATTTGATTGATTTGTTTAGGTTTGCTACTTGTCATGGCTTGTTTATCTGTGTATATTAAGTGACTATGTGCTAGTTGCTTTACCTGAATTTACTTGTATATTATTTGTTTGTCTTGCTTGTGTTTGAATATCTGAGAGGTCCCTAACGTTAAGATTTTTGCCAGTAAAGAATTTTATAAAAAAAACAGCCGCGTTGTAGGTATAGTTTCTAAACCAACAGAAATCCCTTCGTACAAACGTTTTGGTTGTCACAAGTAACAAACCCCTAAATAAATTGATAACCGAAGTATTCAAACCTCGGGTCGTCTTCTCAAGGAACTGCAGGGAAGTATGTTCTTATTATTGGTTATGAAAATTGTAAATTGGGGTTTTTAAGATGAGGAGCAAGTAATTTAAATTGCAATTGAAATAAGTAAAAGACTGTAAAGTAAATAAATAACTATAGAATAAACTTTTGGCAAGGTATGAGAAATTAGAAGTCCTATCCTAGTTACCCTTATCAATGATGATGAAGATTGAATCTTAATTCCACTCAGTTAGTCTTTACTTAAAGTAAGAAAAGTCAAGTGACTAATTAGTTAGATCCTCAAATCCTAGTTAATCCCTAAGGAAAGATTGGGATTGTTGAAGTTCAATTCAATTAGCAAAGATAACAATTATCAATCATGTTTGAGTTTGATAACTCCTGAGTTACTGATTTCTTAACCAAGACCAAAAGGGAAAAAAGTAAATCTACCGGAATAAAAATGTCTTCAGATTGGAAGCAACAGTAATATAAATAAAAGAGAGCAATAATAAACTGAAATACCTCAATTAACATTAATTCAAAGGAGTAATCTGTAACATGGAAGAGTTCATAAATTAAATTGAAAAGATAAATAAAAAAGAATGTTGAACCTGATAAAAAGATAATCCTAAAAGCGAATAAAATCCTAAATCTAAATCCTAATCCTAGAGAGAGAGGAGAGAACCTCCCTCAAAACTAAATCTAAATCATGAAAAGTAACTAATTGGCGACTCTCCCTGAATGGATGCATTTCCTCACTTCATAACCTCTGATCTGTGCCTTCTGGACTTGGATTTGGGCCAAAAAGGGCTTCAAAAATCACTGGGAGCGTTTTCTGTAATTTCTGGTGCGTGGCCTCTGTCACGAGGCTGCGTGGGTCACGCGGTCGCGTCACCCGGAGTTTTCCTTATCGCGCGGTCACGTCAGTCATGCGTCCGCGTCAAGCACGCGGTCGCGTCGCTGTTAATTCGCGCTGGCATGCAGCCGCGTCGTCCATGCGATCGCGTTACTGCCTGTTTCTTCAAAAACTTCATTTTATGCTTTCCTTCCAATTTTGTATGTTTCCTTTCCATCCTTTAAGTCATTCCTGCCTTAGAAGATCTGAAATTACTCAACACACGAATCACGGCATCGAATGGTAATAAAGGAAAATTGAAATAATTACTTTTAAAGCATAGGAAACATGTTTTTCACATACATCACATAATAAGGAAGAGAAAGTAAAACCATGCAATTAATATGAATAAGTGAGTGAAGGATTAAATAAATCACTTAAATTAGGCACAGAATGTATCATAAAATATGGGTTTATCAGTCCCTCATGTTAGTGTTAATTGACGTTGGGGGCTGTTTTGTTTGGAGATTGTTACCACTTTTGAATGGAATGGTTGGATATCAAATTTACTGAGTTTGAACCATTGTGACAATGAGAGAACTGATGACTTGTGTTGATGAGAGTTGAGAACTCGAAATCACTAAATATGCTGAAACTAAATATTGAGAAAAAAAATAAATACTATTGAGATGAGATTATTTTGATAATGGGTTATTTAAAGTAATTGAGATTGGATATATATGTATAGCTGAGATTAGCCTATTTAACCTGCCGAGATTTAAAGAGGACTCTAGGCTTGGATCTTATCTACTGGAGTTTTAGGATTGCCTAGTGGGTTCGTGTAGTCTTTATATCGTCTCTGTTTGAAATTTTTACCCTGCTGAGAACCCTGTAAAGGATGATGTTCTCGCCCGTTTCGGGAATTTATACTTTACAGATACAGGACGTGACGCACCTCGCTGATCATGCAGGATCTGCTCTTGGAAAGCAAAGATTTCTTTTGGGATTTATATTCTGTACTTAGATTATATATATATATATTCTTATCTCTTTTGTTTTCTCGGTTATGCACATTTACTCAACGCTTTGCGATTGATACGTACTTGTTTTGATTATTCTTTTCACAAACTCCTAGTTAACATATATTCCTTAAAATACTATGTATGTATTTTGTTTTTAAAGGTCGTAATATTTCACCACCTTTGATTTACAACTTAAGTGTAAAGCTCTATGTGGTAGGGTATTACAGTACACCACCACGATCCTTGCTAGGTGCATAAGTTACATATAATCATTTATATTCACAATCATTCTTAATTAACATATTTAGCACTAGATAAGAAGTACACCACCACGATCCTTGCCAATCAGTAATCACATTCATAGTCACAAACTTAATCAATTCTCATTGTCAATAACAATCATTTATCATCAATCATAATCTCTCCATATATTCTCAAATCTTAGCCCAGAACGAGTAGAACAAAGCCATAACCCTTGCATCTACCCAAGAAATATCATATCAATCAAACTTATTTTCATCATCTAATTCATCATTAATCATAATCTGCCAACATATATCTAAATCATAATTTTCATCATAAGCCTCACTTAAATTCTCAATCAGTTTCATATAATATAATTCAATGTAAACCCATAATTCTTGAAAATCTCAACTTAATATAACCATAAAAATCAAATTTTTTTAAAAACAAGTTCCCAAAACCGATTTTAATTTCATTTCTAAGTTTAAATCATTCTTAGGAGACTCGAAAATCATATCGTTGCGCTAAATCAATTCAAACACTTTAAATTCACTAAATATATCTTCAAAACATAACCTTTTATTTAGAAGTAATCCAATGAAACTCATTTTTTTTAAACTAATTTTCCAAAACTAACTTTAACTTCACTTTAAGTTTAAAATTTCTTCTGAAAAAAATTCAAAATCATTCTTATTTCCCAATTAAAATCTCAATTGAAATATAACCACTTATTTTGGAACAATTACTTTAACATAAAAATACCCCAAAACACAATCATTTACATAGTTAAATCAAAATTAAATAAATAATTTCTCAACCTAAATTTTTCAAATAAGACTTCAAACAAAGTCCTTAGGCTTTAGGAGGGTAACAACCAATCTCATTTTTTTATTATTTAATTTAATCCAAACTTATAAAAATTTTGACAGCACCTCTCTTAAAATTTGGACTTTACCACCCTTATAGGTTCCATCAATCACCGCAAATCACTGACCTTTTTCTCAACAAAAATAAAAAGAAACAATGTTCTTAATCCGTTCAATTTGGAAACAAAAGTGACATCATCAATTTATCCAAAACTTACAGCAAGCATTCCGTCTCAATAATCAGAAATAGCCACAATCCAACCATCATCATAACAACTTCAAACCAAATACAAAATCCAACTGTAACAGCCCAGACCACCCGCTAGCACGATATTGTCCGCTTTGGCACACAAGGCCTCACGGTTTTGCCTTTGACGATAGGGATGATAGCCTAAACCCCCCACACTCACTCGTCAAAACGCGTCATGCTAGGGAGAGGTATCCACACCCTTATAAGGCATGCTTCGTTCCCCTCTCCAACCGATGTGGGCCTTACAATCCACCCCCCTAAGGGAGTCCAGCGCCCTCGCTGGCACATCGATCTGGGTTCTGGCTCTGATACCATCTGTAACAGCCCAGACCTCTCGCTAGCACGATATTGTCCGCTTTGGCACACAAGACCTCACGGTTTTGCCTTTGACGATAGGGATGATAGCCTAAGCCCCCCCCCCACACTCACTCGTCAAAACGCGTCATGCTAGGGAGAGGTATCCACACCCTTATAAGGCATGCTTCGTTCTCCTCTCCAACTGATGTGGGCCTTACACCAACTCCATTCGACAATTACTTATCACGTTTCAATTTCACAATCAATACATTATATCAAGCAACCACTTCAGCAGCAATCAACTAAACATTTTCAATCGATCAATAAACCAACAAGGCAAGCAATTACATTCATTCAAAGTAACTCAGTTCAATCTATAAGACTTACGAAATCATAAAAATACATTTTTCGCATTCATATCGACTTGTAACAATTCTTTAAAGTAAAAGGAATTTAAGAAAAATCCACAATCTCAAACAGTCGAAACTCAAAAACTATAAAATGCGTCAAAACCCTCTTTCTCCTGGCCTGCAATAGCGACAGCCGTAACTTCAACTCCACTCCACTTTCACAGCAACTGTAGCAACTTTAATACACATGCGAAAATCAAAACTCAATCCTATGGCAATAATGCCACAAAAACCTCAGCAACATATAACAGAAACAGCGATTAAAAGGGTTTCGGAACAAAAACAAATTACTGCATAAAAAGGAACCAAGAACGGAATAACAACGGCTCCAGTGACGATCTCCGGTGATGACAATGTCGTTTTCCGGCGACCAAGCATGGCAGCACAACTAGAATAGAACCAAAAGGAGCGGTGGCAACTCCCGAGCAGCTCCGGTAAGCTCCATTAGTGGCCTCTGGCAGCTCCGCGGGTGGCGACGAGAGCGAGGCGGCACCAGCCACGACTGGGACGAGCTCCTCCTCTTCTTCGCGTTTCTCACACTTTGGTCTCGGTTCCCGACGGCGATGCCTCCCCTCTCTCGCGTCGAGTTCTCCTCGTGGTTTCTCAACGGCAGCTCAATGGCGACAACAGCTATAGCTACAGTAGTGACGATCGTGGAGCAACGGCGGTTGGGCATTGAGGACGAAGCCATCTTCTCCGTCACGTGTTCAGCCTCTCTCTCTCTCTCTCTCTCTCTCTCTCTCTCTCTCTAACAAATTTTTTAACAGAGAGATCATATTATCCCAAAATAAAAAGGTTGAGGGTCGAAGTGTCCTTTTTCTCTCTCTCTCTCTCTAACAAATTTTTTAACAGAAAGATCATATTATCCCAAAATAAAAATGTTGAGGGTCGAAGTGTCCTTTTTTTTAGACAGAAATTACTGTCTTTCGTAAAAATGGACAAGGACCAAATTAAGTGTTTATTCGAACTTTTAAAGAATGACGGAAGAATTAAGAAATTACATAAGAGATCAGTTACCACAATATATGCATCATTAATATTTTATAAGTTATGAATATGTATCCATTTATATTTCTTTTTATTTATATAATCAAGTTGAGCAAAGATGCAGTGGCTATATAAAGATTATTAGACTACTAAGGGAGATTATGTAGCGCTTTATATTTTAATATGTTAGTAGCATGCATTAAGAGTTGAAAAGTATAAAAGAAGTGTTGTGGTTACTAGTCATGAGTCTTTTGTTTTGATCTTCTCCTTTTTATGTAATTTAAATAAAAAAATATTTTATTTTTATTTTATTCAAATAAAATTAAAAGTACTTTTTTATATAATTTTTTTATTAAAAAAATATTTTTTTAAAAAATAAAAAAATTTAAATAATTTTTTTAAAAATCAATCCAAACTAACCCTTAATAAATAAACTATAGGCTGAGACAAAGCACCTTAAAAATGTTCATATTCCATTAATTCTTTTTGCAGAAAAATTCTTAACTTGGCTATTAGGTCCCCTCAACCATGTGCAACTTAATTTATAAAAGTTTTGCAAAATTATCTCCTTTCATGGAAATACCGCTAGAATCATGAAGCAAAGCAACTTCACCTATTAATTGTAATATATTGTCTATGTGCAGACAGAAGAAGTAGTAATTTGGAACATTTAGTTGGAACGCAATGGTAGAATTTTCAATCATAAAGAAGCAGGTGTTGAGATCATACAACATAGAACGTATTGGAGCTACAACGAATGGACTAACAGTAATCCTTTGGGTTGTTGATGGCACTGCAGGAGATGAGGGCGGTTTCAAATTTATTATATTAATTATTTTCGTATCTGTTTGTTCATGCTCCACTTCAATGTGTTAAGCTTTCTTTGTTTCAAAAAAAAAATTGTCTATGTGCAGTATTGTAACAAAAATGCGATGACATCAAATTCTAAAAGGGATGCAGTGAACTATATCGTTTTATTCATTTCCAAAATCATGTACATATAAACTATAATTACTTTGGACCGAGTAAACAACTTCTTTCCCATGACCATGAGTAATATACTAATATATAATAATTCTTGGTATTCATACACCTGTGAACAACTCCAGAATCCGGATGCTTACATTGCAAGAAGAAAATCGATCACATTAAAAAATCCCATCACATTAAAACTAAAATCGCACAAGTGTGACTTCAGAGGTAGAAGGCCGTTGGATACTTGAATATGAGAAGATTCAAATCCAAATACACTATTGAATAATACTGTAATTATTGGAGTATATACACATAGAAAGTCTCAGCAATAAATTAATTCACATTAATGTCAAGTAAATAAACACCTCATTACTTGCCAATCTACTAAGCTATCAAGCCTAAAAAACACCAGTGCAAGTTTGCAACAAGGGAAAATAAACCTCAGATGGGAGCTGCACATGTGGTTCTAAAGTGGCCTGTTTGATTACAACGGCTACAATGCACCACACGCTTGACACGGCCGCGGTCCTCTGCACGAACACGCTTCTTCCTTGGTCGTCCAGGTGGTCTGAGTGATTTTGGAGGATTAATGACAACATCAAGAGCATTGGTTGCATTGGGATCCCCTTCAGACAACTCCTTCCATAGAGATTTATCAGGAATTGGATGTATGGTTTGGGAATATGTCTTCCGGTATGTTGCAACTGTAAAGCAGCTCTCCGTGAATCTGTGGACATTCTGCCTGCAAGAAAGAAGTGCTGCCACTGCATGCGCACAGGGCAAACCATAGAGCTGCCAGCCTCGACAAAGACAGCAACGATTCCTAATATCAACTATATTTGTTCCTTCATGAGAAATAACTTCAAATTCAGCTTCATTGGCACGAAGAACCTGATATGTACGAGCGCGTTCAAGAGCCTCTGCAACACGTCTCTCGGCAGAAGGAACAAGTATTGATGTCCACTGCATGCTGGTCTCTCGCCGTTCATTAAACCAAGTCATTAGCTGCCTTCTGATGCATTCCATCATTTGAATTATGGGAAGGCCAGATGCCTCCAATATCCAAGTGTTTAAAGATTCAACAATGTTAGCTGTCAAATGACCAAACCTTTGCCCCTCAAAATATGCAGTAGCCCACAGCCGCGGAGGAATTCTTCGAATCCAATATGCAGCATCTTGTGATATCTCTTCGATCTCCAGAACTTTTGCTTCAAATTCGATCACCGTAAGTGCATTGGCTGCTTCCCAGAGGAGATTACCAAGCATAGTGTTATTAAATTCTTTTCGAAAGCTGTCGCTCAAGTGACGCATACAAAATCCATGGAATGCTGTAGGAAAATTCGCTTCCACACCATCAACAATTCCCTTAAGTCTATCAGACAGAATTGTAAGCCTTGGCATGTTTTCAGTGTTAATCTCAAGCAGGTTGTGAAGCTCAGACAGAAACCACATCCAATTATCATCATTCTCTTCATCAACAACACCAAATGCCAAAGGAAAGAGGGCACCGTCACCATCAAATCCAGTAGCAAGAAGCAAGGTACCAAGATACTTGCTTTTTAAATATGTTCTATCAAGCCCCAAGAGCGGCCGACAAGCATTTAAAAAGCCATATATACAAGCTTGAAAAGAAACAAAGAGACGTTGGAAGCAATTATCAGTGGGACTTCCATATACAGATGCAATACTTCCGGGATTTGTGCGTTTCAATTGTTCGCAGTATTGCGGAAGCAATCTATATCCTTCTTCGAAAGAACCACGCATTGCAGCCATGATACGCTCCTTGCCTCTCCATGCCTGCTTGTAAGATAAGGTAATACCATGAACCCTATGGATCTCTTCCAATATTTCCTTTGGCTTGCAATTAGGGTTCTCTTTCAGCCTTTGCTCCACAGAATTAGCGACCCACTGAACTGAGGCTTGTTGATGGCCAAGATGGGCAATTCCTCCACATGTATGATTCTCATGGATGGTCCTAATGGTAAATGTTGGAACCCCTGGGAGCTTGGCCGCATGAATGCGCCACGGACAGCCTTCACTTGCACATTTAGCAGTAAAGCGGGTCTTGTCGGATTTTATGGTTTGCATCTCAAAGTGCAAAGCAATTGCTGCATCCCTCAATGCCCGTCGACAACTCTTCACATCAGGGAATTCTTGCCCAACTGAGAGTTCGTAAGTGGGATTTACAGCAACAACACGTGCCTGAATTACAGGAGTAGATAGCATAAGCTGGGACTGTTCGATACCCAAATGATCGGCAGAATCAATGCCCATCTCCGTGTTCTGAACCACAGTCAGGGCCATGTTCTCATCAAATTCATGGTTCTCAGAAACGGGCAAATCATTGTTCTCCGACAGTACCAACTCATGATTATGTTCAGGAAGGGGTAACTCACGGTCATCATGCTCTGGTTTGTGATCCATGGAGAGTTCATGCTCATGGCCATAAGTGTGACAATGCTCACCTTCTTGATCATGGCTCTGTCTCATCTCCAACTCATGGTCTTGGTCTTGGGCATTTCCCAGGCCAAGTTCATGATCATGACTTTGCCCCAGATCCATATGATGCTCATGGCCTGCCCCCAGTTCCAATGCATGACCCTGGCTGAGCCCCATATTATGATCATGGTCCATCACTAATTGTTGGTCATGGCTTATTGCTAAATTGTGATTTTGACCAAGTATCAAATCTTGATTAGTCATCAAAGATATAAATGACCACTGCACAAAGTACAACACCAATAACTGATTAAGGACCGAGACACTGCTGCAAGATCCTGCAGATACAATGGAAAAGTCAGATACAGCATATCAATCCTATGTCCTGCACAGAAACATCAAAGGTGCTGAATTGCATGCATCACAAGAAAGCTACAACAGGAACAAAATGAAGATGATGCACGTAACCATTTCACACAGAATATGAAACAAGTCAAGTGAAATCTCTAGGCAGGCAGCAAACAAATAGAAGGCAGGTAATTCAAGAAGCATCTAATAAAGAGAACATATTACTTTTCTTTCCTTTCTTCAAGTACTCTCCTACCTTAAGTACATATTAAATGCGATTTGACAGTATGTACATACTACAGAATCATGTGAGTCATATTGGCAGAACACACAGAAAGTAAATTGCTCTAATGATTGCCACAATATCTCCCAAATAAGAAAAGTAAATAAATAAATGACAGATATGCCTACAAACTTAAAAGAAGAGCTGTCCACCGTTTTTAATATATAAGTACAACAATATAGAGGACCCAATCCAGGGAGGAAATACCCATGAAGAGGTGGTCGAGGCCATATATAATGAAAGAAATGGCCAAATACCACCACAATCATACATCCTAGTCCTTCGACACAAACTCATAAGATATATGACACATTCTTATCCACGCTCATAGTCTAACTTTTATGACTATACACCATATATCCGCAAGACAACATGAACTGACACTTTGTCAAAGGAACACTAAGAAGCCATTTAAGTATCCGTTTCAAATAAGCTAAGACCATCAACCACCATTATCAAACTAGAAAACTCGCATGTCATCTTCAAGTCATTTCTTGACCCATTTCAATCACCCTTCTTACCCACTACACAAATTCCTTAATACCATATGATTACTCTCCAGAATTCCCCCCTTATATAAACATATGTAATTATCCAATTCCCCCCTGTGGCATTACCATCAGGGGTTCATGGATACCAGTCCCAATCACAAATTGCATTATGCAAAATCAGCTGCTGATTACAATTTTACAGTTGCACAGCTGGAAATTCATACCCACACATCCATGATCAAATAGATAACAATCAAATGGTCAAACCCACACAACTGACATTGTAATAAATTATTTACCAGAAATTAAGATCAAAATCACCACTTTATTACAGCAAAATAGTAACAATAATAATTCAGAAAAATAGTGTAACAGAGCTAAGGTGAGAATCTATGTAAACAATCAAGAATGAAACTTTCATAAAACATAAGACATACAGAATTGATGTAAAAATATACAGCTCAGTTAAAATAATAATAATAATAATAATAATCTTTTACCTTTTCCAGGAGGGGTATAGTGCCATGGCCTTAGGATCTCGAAAGAAACACAAAGACGAAGTGAGTAACGCTCAGAAAGACACTACATCGAGGGTTCAGAGTATTAGGAACCGGATCAAATAAAGAACAATGGTTTTGCAATAGAGGGAAGAAGAAGAAGACTGAGAGTTTTGAAAAGGAAAAATGGCGGGGAAGTGGAGAAAATCGGAATTTAGGGTAAGAAGGGTAAGGAGAAGAGAGGAAGATTGGGAATTAGAAGGGTAGAAGCAGCATCGGTTCCGAGGGCTGAGAAGGGAAAAAATTTTGGGGAAAACAGGTTTGAGGCTAACCACAAAAAGAGGGTATTTAGGTCAAAGGAATTTTGCTTTTTTTTTTTGTGCTTCTTGAAATTACTGTTATGCCCCACTCCAATTTAAATTTAACCCATTTCATCTCGCCTCATCACTCATCAGTCATCAAGTCATCATAATTCACTACGTAAGATATAGTAAGGATTTTGTGTCTGGGTCTTCAAATAGATTGATAATTAATATTAATAATTAATTTTTATGTTTGTACGAAATCTAAAAGACTAAAACAATTGATTATTGAGTTTAATATTTTTCATGATGAATTATACTTGTTTGGCTAAACTTTGCGCAGAGAATCTCTTTTAGAAATATTAACAAAATTTAAATCAAAATATAAATACTTAAAAAATGATTTTTGTATTTAAGTGTAAAAGTAATTCTTATTCACTTATAATTATGAATCGTAAAAAAAGCTCACACCCGTAGATATTTACGAAGATTATTTACGACAGAGATCTGTAAAATTTTCATAGGACAGAGTCCTCGCAAATAAATGGGGATGGGGTGGGGATTGAGATACGCGAAAGAAAATTTACTTAAATATCCTTATATATAAATTGTGTAAGTAACCCTAATTTATTTTATTTTAATTTATATGTTGAAAATTTTTATGTGTATGTTATTATGTTATATGTATGAATTATGTTTGATTTGACATATTTGGTTGAATTATAAAATATTTTATTATGATTGTGTTAAAAAAAAATTTAAATTAAAAATTAATAACTATAGATATCCATGAGTATTCGCCTTCCTTGCAAGGAGAAATAAATAAGACCCATGACGGAAATAGGACGGGGACAAGGCCATTTTGCTAAATGGAAACAGAAAAGAGGAGTAGAGTGTAACATCTCGCATTTTTTTAAAATCTAAATATAAAAAAATTGTGATTTTATCTTGTTAAGTTTAAATTTTGTAATTTTAGAAATTATTTTGTTAGGAATAAATAAATAGATTCGGAGATAGTTTTCTTTTGAATCAATTAATATTTTTAAGTAACCTTATTATAACAGAATATTTTGTATAATTTTAGTAATTGAAAAATAAGAAAGAATTGTATAATTTAATTTAAGTAACTTTTATTCTAAAAGGTTACGATTTATTTTATTGATTTGATATCTTATTTTATAAATTAATTAATTGAGAGTAATTAAATTAGTTTTATTAATATTTGGAGTCAAGTTAATTAATATTTTTGTGTAAATTTTTATAATTGGTTATTTTATCTAATTTCAAATTAGAATTCAGTACTGGAAGTGTTATATAATTAAATTTAAGAAATTTCTATTATGAATAAATTATGATTTATTTTATTAGTTTGAACTCTTAGAGATTAATTTACTAGAAAATGATTAAATTGATTTTTATAAATACTTTGGGTTTAAGTTAATTAAGGTTTATGTACAATCTTTACTATAATTAGAGTTATTTTATATAAATTGGAATTAATGTTTTGATAATAGGAAAGTAATGAAAAAAATTATGTCGTATAATCTAAATAATTGATATTTTCGGATTTAAACCGTATTTTATAAAATGTGATTAGTATGCTTATTTTATAATTTAAATTAGAAATAATTATTTGAGCTCGTTAATAGATTGATAGATAAAATCTTATGCGTTTTGAAAGTAATCTTTATAGTATTATATTTGAATCTTAAATTGTTATTCTATCTCAAATATTTTATAAAATTTATGTTACTTGTATATATTTTTTCTAGTCTTATGTTTCTTATTTTAATACGTACCGTTATTATCTAATACGTATAATCCCTAACCAATCACAAACGCATACGCACACTACCACTAACCCTTTCCCCAAGTGATCCACGTTCTTTCATTCCTTACCATTCATTTACACTCAACAATTCACCACACATTTTCAATAGTATAACGCATAGAGGGAGAAAAGAGGGAGACGAGACACTGAGAAATAGGGGAAGAGGGAGTAAGAGAGCACGAGATGCAGAGGGAAGAGAGGAAGGGGGGAGCAGCGCCGGTGAGTGTCACTGCCACTGTTGCTGCTGTTGCTATCGAGTAGAAGAGGGAGGGAGGCTGTCGCACTTCTAGCCGCCACTGCTGAAGCTCCCCTCACCACTGTCAACGTCGGTTAGGGCAGAGGAGAAGAGGAAGAATAACGGAGAAGAGAGACTGACGGGGAGGGTAATACGGTTGCTGTTGATTTGGAGCTGCTACAAGAACGGCGGTTCCTGCTTCTAATCCCTGTCCTTTTGATTTTTGGAGCTGCGGTGGATGGAGCTTGTCATCGGAAAAAGCAAGCTGCCGCCACCAACTCTCAATTAAGCTAGGATCCTTCTCCTTGTTCTGATTTCAATTTTCCCATTTTTGAAACCGTAACACTCTCACCTTTACTCTGATTATACTTTGTTTCTCTTCCATGTGCTTGTTTTAATTATGGTTGCCTATATTTTTGTTGCTCAGCTCCCTTTTTGGCTCCTATTTCCTGCTACAATTAGGTCGAGTATTGAAGCTGGTGCTGCCATGGGACGGTTGAAGCCATTACTGATTCTGATTTTGTTATTGGGGTACTGGTCTTATCTTCTCCTTAGGGTTGATCCATTTACACGTTTTGTTTTGTCACTGCTATGGTTGCCATGTTCTGGTTTTAATTCTATTTTAGTTCTTGCTTTGTCTTGAATCCCTAGAGCTGAAATTGCTTGTGATTCTTATCCAATTTGAATCCTCTATTTTACTGCAACCATGGTCAGTACTGCGAAGGCTAATATTGTTGCTGTTCCGGTTGCGTGAGAGTTACCGCTGCTGCCCTGAAACTAAAAGAGAAGAGAGTTGTTACGTTAAAGTATGCGATTGCGACATCGAGGTAGGGGGTTTAAAATGATTTTAATTTATGAATGCCAACAAGGTTTACTGAATAACTGCAAATAGTATTAATAGCTGTGAGTAATTAATTGATTATATGAATGTTGGATTGTGATTGCGATTGTGCTTGGTGCTGTGATTGAATTGATTGTAATTATGTATGGTAGATGATTGAATTATTGATTGTTGGTTGTTGAAATGGTTGTTTGGTATATTGCTATGGCTGTGAAAGTGACTTGAGATTAGTAGAGGATTATGGTTTTGACTGATTATGTATAAATGGTTGAAATTAAGATAATCATTTGATATATTTGATACTGGATTGAGAATTGTTGAAGAATTAGGGCCTAAAAGACTAAACTATTATTAAGAATCTGGTTTTCAAAATAGAATGGTTACTTTGAGGACGGCCTAGTAATTTGCTAGCGATCGAAATGGTATGAGATTAAAATCTGAGTAAACTTTAACAAGTGTAGTTGTTAGGATTTAAATTTGAAGGTTTCGTATTAACTGAAAATTTAGTTATGATTTTTCAAAGTTAAGCCATAAAATCTGATTTTCTGCATTACCTTTAAGTGAAAACAGTAACTTTGAAAGACTGTAACTAATTCTGTGATGATCGGAATTGCGTTGAACCAAGTCCTGGTTAAACTTGGAAATAATTGGGACTGAATTGGAGAGTTTGAGATCTTTTCATTAAATATAAGATTTATGGTGAATTTTTGAGTAATGGTTGTGGGATCTGATTTTTACTGCAGAATTTTTGGAACAGCAGTAACTTGTTGGCTCTGTTGTGAATGTTCCGAATTAAATTTTGAAGCGAAACCAATTTTAAATAAAACTTTATTCCTATTATTTTAATATCGTAAAACTTCAGAACAGTTGAACTTGCGGTTTAAAAGATACGAATTTTTGAAAGATGACGCATTATGCAGAAAAAGCCAGATTCTGTTTTCTTAAATTAGTAACTTTGAGAGTTTATAACTTTTGATCCTGGATAGATATTGAGATTCAACCAATTGGAGGTGAAAATTAAGTATGTTTATCATATGTGATTTAAATTTCAGGGTTTTCCATGTTTTAATAAGTGAGTTATGGGACTTGGAAGAGGTTGTATTCAATGATTTGTAAATCAGAATTCTGCAGAGAATTACCTAACTTCGAAGCTACGTTACTTCTTCATTAAAAATGGTATGACCCTGGAACTAATTTAGAAAGAAATTTGGATAAGTTTTGTTTAACCACATTAATTTTGAAGGTGGTTGGATTTAATTTGTATTTTATATGAAATTTCGAATATTGTATGTTGCTGCTGTCTTCTGGTTTTAAGGCACTACAGAGCAGTCACGGTTTTGCTTATATTCCCGAAGCTAGAGTCAGCAAAAAATTGTGATTTTTGGTTTAATAAAAAGCTTAATCTGAGACGGTCGCATGGATATAAGGTTTGCATAATTCCGAATTCGTTTGATATTTTAAAAATAAAATTGAAATTAGATTGCCGATGTTGTTTTGGTGATTACTTCGATATGGAATTTAAGAAAATAGATTTTCTATACTATTATCAAATGCTTTTGAGAATATATTATTGTGGCAATTGCTGATAAGAAGTTGGTGAAATGTTGAGAAAGAAGGACCCGAAAGGGTGGCTAAGTCCTATTTTTAGAGGAAATTATGTCCAAATTTTTATAAAAGTATAAGGATTTAATTAAAATAAATTTAAGGCTTGATGATAACTTCACTGATTCTTTTAAAAAAAGATTATTTGGTTTATGAGGTTGTTGGCAAGGACATGGGTCTAGTCCCGCTTGCGTATTTGCAATTATGAAAGAAAAAGGAAAGAGTAAAGTACTTATTGTATGATTATCTGTTGCTTGAGGCAACCCAAGAGATATTTGTTTATTTGTTTGTTGCTTGAAGCAACCCAAGAGATGTTTGTTTGTTGCTTGAGGCAACCCAAGAGATATTGTTTGCTTATTTGTTGCTTAATGCAACCCAAGAGATAATATTTATTTATCTGTTGCTTAAAGCAACCCAAGAGCTTCTGTAGGGAAACTAGGATACGTACAGCAATTTTCCGTTCCCAAGAGTATATTTCCTGCGAGTAGAAAGCATAGGCTGTCTCAATAGAGCTGCTAATAATTATATGCGCATTTATTTGAACGGAAAATCGTATTCGAGAAATCGTGAACTCGTGACCGGATAAATGTCGGGAATGCATGTGCTAACCGACACATGAGCTCATGGCCTGCACTAGGACTAGACATTCATCATATGCATCTATGTGACATTGTTTGGGTGTGTATATTGTAATTGGTTTGCCTAAGTGAATAATTCTGTTTAATTGCTAATTGCTATACTTGATGTAATTGCTCTTAATTGTGTTTGTACCTCATTACCTGTGTTTGTAACTGATTGTTTGGAATGTGGTGATTGGATGTTGATTGAGTTGTTTGGGCCTGAGGCCGTGACTGGTACGTTTGAGGTCTAGTTCTGTATAAAGTATCTGACTGGTTCAGCATAGACTTAATGAACCTATACTTAGAGCAGGATGATCATTTATACCGCGTAGGTAACTTCTTTTATGTTATGGTCTAGTAAAGTATGAAAAAATCAAACTGGTTCAGCATAGACTTAATGAACCTATGCTTGGAACAGGTTGGTCATTCATACAGTCTAGGAAAACTTTTAAGAGCTTTATAAAGAAAATATAGGTCTAGGATTTTGAATAATTAACTAATGCTTTTAAAGAAGGTTAATTTTCTTTTAGATGTCTCTGAATGAAATTAACTATTTGCGTTTTATTCTTTACTTTCACGGCATTCTCGACCTCTACTAAGAACATGTGGTTTGGTTCTCACCCCAAATTTTCCACCCTTTTAATAACACAGGTTTGAAGATGCAATATGAAGCTGCAAGCGATTAGTAGGCCTTCTTTACGGTTTTAATTGCTTTCATAGAGTCCCCTCGCTGTCGTCCCTTGAGATTTTATTTTACATAGAGGGGTAGGTTTAGTATATTGTATTTGAATTTTATTTGGTTTCTTTTGTATTAAGAGTTATTATTAATAATATTTATGTGATTATTATTTGTTGGAAATCTTTGAAACACGACTTTACTAAATAAAAACAAAAATTTTCTGGCATTTCCTTAAAACTGAAACGCGAACTCGATACAAAGGCTCGATAATTAAGTAATTAATACTAGAAAAGGTTACGTAATGTTCTTTCCAGTAGAAATACCCTGACTTAAGCAAGGTATTTTGCTGGAAGGGATGTTACATAGAAGAGGGGTCCCCATCACAATAGAGACCCATTGCCATCCTTACTTATAACAAAAAAAATGTTAAACAAATATTTGATTATATATTATCAATAAATAATAGGTTAAATTACACAATTAATCCCTATATTTTTAATGAAATTATAATTTAGTATTTACATTTTAAAAGTTTATAAGTGGGTTCTTATATCAAATATAATTTTATAGTTAAGTTTTTATCGTATAAAAGACATCAAAATTAATGAAATATTCCTCAAGGAACATAATAGAGAACAAACATTGATATACTTCAAAACTCCAAATTTAAGAATGACAAAAAAAATTCATAAATGCTCTCTTCCCAAAAAAAATACACACTTATAAAGACTTAAAAGATACCATAAGATCAATTGGAATTTTTAGAATTCATACTTCACATGCATGTAAGAACCCAGTTTTTGATAAACTAACTTTTTCAGGTCATTTTGCAACTTATTCTGCAAAATCTGAGAATCACAGTTCATCATGAATTAATGAGACGAGCCCAGACTGTAAGAACCGCGACAAATTGACCGCTTAATTAATTAACATTCTAAATTGTTGGATCCTATTTTGGGCAATTAATTTAATTGATTAAGCAGTTAATTAGTCGCGGTTAGGATGCGAGCGGGATACTCTTGCCACAGACCTTACATCTCAACATAAGCGGGATTAACCAACCGTCCTTGCCAGGCGCATAGCGTCTCAATAATCTCAATATAAAACAATATTACAGTGATTTTCAGAAATCATGTTCAGTACTCAGTCCACTCTGAGTCCTAGACTCGTCTCAAAGTATCATCAAATCCACAACTCCACAATTTCATCATGCCAATCATCTTTACAATACTCTATCATTTCACTCATCTAATCTACCCTAAGTACTCTAGAATCCTAAGTCTCCGATTTCTAAATTCATACAAAAATTCACGAAATCAAATTACTAACTCATCTCTTAGAAATATTAGGACCTAAGTAGTATGTACTATTCCTAAATGGCATTCAAAGAATGTTTGGAAAGTATGAGAACCTTTAAAAATGAATAAAAACAATTTTTTAGCAAAACAGGGGTCTCGCGTACGCAAGCCCCTACCTCGCGTATGCATGCTGTTGAAAAAGGGGTGGTCACGTATGCAACCCCCTGCTCGCGTGTGCGAGATGTCCAACCTGTATGGGTTGCTCGCGTCGCGTGTTACAGTTCGCGTACGCAAGGGTTTATTTTTGAATAGCTCACGTACGCATGCAGTGCCTCGCGTACACGAGATACCCAACCCGAATGGTTTGCTCGCGTCGTGTGCACTGTGTCGCGTACGCAAGGGTCGAAAGTCTGCTGGTTCATGTACGTATGCAGGGCCTCGCGTATGTGAGATGGCTAACCCGAATGGGTTGGTCACGTCGCGTGCACCATGTAGCGTATGCAACCCTCACCAGACTCAGAAAATTTCAAAGTTGTAGAATTCAGTTTTTGGCACCAAACTTTAAACAGTCATAAATTCTTCTACAAAAGTCCATTTTGGTCAAACTTTATATCAATGTAAAGATCTTTAAATGAGCTTTTGTTTTCAACAAATTTTGAAAACTGAGGCTCAAGTTATGATCCGTCAAAGTTCACCAAAAACTGGTTTTTACCTAAAGTTAACAAGGTTCTTAACTTCCAAAATTCACAACCAGAACCAAATATCCTACAACCAAAACAATTTGAATAGACCTAAATAATGTCTACCTACCTTCCAATTCTTTCCACAACCTATTGACATGAAATTTCACCGATTTCATCCAAAATTCTCACTTACCTTCCTCAAATTCTCAATGATTACACTCAAACATCATTCCTCCATATCCAATATTTATCAATATCAATAATGCTCATAATTCATTATCAACACTCAAAATCATCTTTTTCAACCTCCATTTCAATAATCAACAACAACATCCAAGTTCAACATCATAATTCATCAAAACTAACAAAGCCATCATACATTATCAAATTCAACAATTTCCAGCAATCAATTTAATCCTATCCTAAATTCCACTAGCCTAAGTGTCCAGAAATATTATATATTACATAGAGAAAACTAAAATCATACCTTGGCTGATTCCTAATATGCACAATACCCCAAGATTTGATTTCCAACAAGTCTCAACTCACCAACAAGCCACCAATTCAAGAACTAATGCCCTAATAATCACAATTTCAAGCTAGACATACATAATTTACCATAAATCAACACCTAGGGTTCATAAAAATTACAATTTCACAAGGTAAAGAGCTTCTTTATCTTCTCCGATGGTGTTTGGGGCACAAACTACCAATAGTCCAACCTTAGATACCACCTAATTAATCAAAACACAAAAATTCACTCAAAACCAAAACTTAAAATTTCAAATTTCTTAGGACAGAAAACTGGGCAAGAAATTTTGAGAAGCTTACCACAATACTTAGCTAGAAGTGACGGGCTCGTCGAGAGCTTCGCATAGTCGCTGACGGCACGCGAATTGGAGCACCGTAGCTCAAGTTATGGTCACCGAAAGTTGTATGTGAATTGTGTCACTTCTCTTCTCCTCTCTTCCCACTTGCAGCTGGTGTGTTGGTGTTTATGAGGGTTATGAGGCTGAATGGTCTTCATTAATGGTGTTATATGTGTTGGGCTTGGGCCCAGTCCAACTCGTTATTGTTTTTGGTCCGTTTGGCCCAACTTTAGACCAAACATTTAAAATTAGTGCCCGATTTTTAACTTTAATTTATTTTCTAAGTTTTTCCACTGTTTTTGTTAATCTTGCACAGTACTGGACAGACTTAAGCTGGTACTGCCGGTTAATTTTCCGGTTTGTGTTTTTTTGCGGTTTTTTGCAGAAAATTATATTTTCCAACTTAGAAGAATCTACTGGGTCCAAAAATCATATTTAAATTTTCTAATTAATATTCTAAATTTTTGGATTCTATTTTGGGCAATTAATTTAATTAATTAAGCAGTTAATTAGTCGCGGTTCTTACATAGACAAAAAATAGAAAATAAATAATAAATATGATAATTAATAAGTCAAAATTGACATGTATCTCGTTTACACTGTAAAAGAGATCAGGCTAGTAATAACGCTGTCGTATCACGTTTATACATGTGTTGTGTAATGGCCTTATCTCGTTTACACTGTAAACGAGATAAGAGAACCGGAGGCCGATATATATGTATCTCATCTATAGCCTCTTCAGACCCTTTGACTTTTTTTATTTTGGTATTTCTCTCACTTTTACCCATTTCTAATCATATTTATGAGTTACTTGAAGAATATGGCAAGCGCTGATAATCACGATAGTGACATTAACAGACTAAACGTGACTT
Organism: Arachis ipaensis; assembly: GCF_059453495.1. NCBI lineage: Eukaryota > Viridiplantae > Streptophyta > Magnoliopsida > Fabales > Fabaceae > Arachis > Arachis ipaensis. The sequence goes on from NC_142444.1 coordinate 85,558,236, forward strand.
GACACATTGCACAAACGTTTAAGTTATTTATTTTACTAAACATTTTCAATATTCAAGTAAACTTTTTATTGTAAATAAATTTATAATTTAAATTTATAATTTATTATTTATCAGAGGCTTTGCCTACTTCTTCCGAGGAGAACAAATCACATACTCCCACCACTAGACGCTATTGTCCCGTACCTGAGGGAGGCCGGGTTCAGTGATGATTGTCGCTCAGAAATTTTGTGTTCAACAACTCCCTGATGATGATATTCGTCGAGCGTTGGCACCCAAAGACTCACACCTTCCACATGCTGTGGGGTGAGTGCACGATCACCCGATAGGACATCGCATACCACCTCGGGCTGCATGCTAATGGAGATCCCGCGGGTGGTTTCTTTCGTGAGTTTCACATGTGGTACGGGATTGGGGCTTCGGAGTGGGTTGAGAAGCTACTCGGTGCTAGACCTCTTGTGGTCCAACAACAGGGAGCACAGAGGAATGAGTCTTTCTCCCTGAAGCTGACATGGCTTTGAGATCGTGTCCGATAGATGTCGCCCAGTACTGATGACTCAGCCACCCTCCAACAATATGCGAGGTGCTACATATTGTTGATGATCGGAGGTTACTTGATGACTGATAAGTCCAATAATGAGGTTCATCTCCGGTGGCTCCCACTACAGGAGGACTTTGTGAGGTGCCATAGTCGGTCATGGGGATCTGCAGTGCTAGCATGGACGTACCACTCCCTATGCTCTGTGGCCCACCGTTCTACCACAGACTTTATCAGGTGCACTCCTTTGCTGGTTTTTTGGACGTACCAGAGGTTCCCTAAGTGGTCTCCACCTGAGCGATAGATTCACATGTTCCTTATAGCTGCGAGGTAACTATATATATTGGTTTTTATATTCTTCATTTTTTGCTTAACATTATTAATATAGATTGATTGAATGGTGGTTAATGTTGCAAATGTCCATAGGTTGATCGGCATGACATAGCAGAGCAGGGACTAGCACGAGCAAAGGATCCGCAAATGGCATCGGGAATTGCATCAGTTACTCTGGGATGAGGTAAGCCATGCATCATTTTATTTGGTCCAGTTGCGTAGATTAGTCAACCTTTTGTAGCATCTGTCACTGACACATGTTTCAATGCGTCTGTTGTAGTTCACATTGACGTCGTACGACAACCCTACTCTGCAAGATATGTGATGCCAAGGCATCTTAGGCTAGTTTCACTAGCCTTTTTCACTTGTTTTCATTAAGTTTTATGCACTTTCTTGAGCAATAAGTAAGTATTTGGATAAATATTTCATGCAGACCTTGATTCAATCAAGCATGGATAAATTGATGCATTTTCATAAGATTTATGCTAGATTTACTTGTTTGTTATAAATGTTGCAAACATCTTGTGATTATAGCAAACTTTGATGCATTTGTTTGGTTGATGATAGGTGGAAGGAAGCAGAGGAATGACAAGGAAGAGGCAGGGGAAGCAACGTTGGTGGCCAAAGTTGGCTCACCAACGTTGCCTCAAACATTGAGGAAGAGGGCCATGCAACGTTGGTGCCAAAGTTGGCTCATCAACGTTGCTAAGCAACGTTCTACAATGGCTTAAAATGCAACGTTGGTGGCCAAAGTTAGCTCACAAACATTGTTGGCAACGTTCTTACAAAAAGGGGTACAACGTTGGAGGGAATGTTGGCTCACCAACATTACCTCCAACGTCTTCAATAAGACTCAAAGTTGGAGCTGAGAAAATTGCCTTGTGTGCGTACCCATGGCTTTGTGTGCGTATGCAAAAGAAGAAAAAGTTCAAGTGTGCGCACGCACAAGGCAGTGTGCGTACGCACAAGCATACAACATTGGAGGTAACGTTGGGAAACCAACGTTGGGTCCAACGCTTGGGATAAAAATTTCAAATCTGGAGTTCAAAAATTTGCTGTGACACGTACGCGTCGATGACGCGTACGCCTGAACGTGAATTTTAACCAATCTGGCAAACGCGTGAGCAACGCATACGTGCAAAATGCTGTTTTGACACGTACGCGTGGGTGACGCGTACGCGTTGATGAACGAACGTTGGTGCACCAACGTTGGGTCAAACGTTAGGTGCAACACTCAATCCTTTTTCAAAGAACGTTTGACCCAACGTTTTCCTGTAAACGTTGATCACCAACGTTGATGCTGACTCCACCATAATTGAGCACCCATGTAGAGTATGAACGTTAGTTTGCCAATGTCCCTTCCCAACGTCATTGAGAGCCAGTTTAACTGCTTCAACGAAGGCCAAAGCCCACTCCAAAGACTTGAAGACTGATGGAAGAAAGTGTGTAAATAACAGAGAGTTTGAGTTAGAAAGGGAGATTGGCACATGGGAAGATCCAGGATTGCAAACACTTTGTATTACTTTCTGCAATTCAGTTTTATTACAGAATGTACTTTTCAATTTCAATTTCCATTTCCAGACCTATGAACAACTAAACCCCTCTTCATTGGGTTAGGGAGCTCTGTTGTAGTTCAATGGATAAATAATAGTTTTCATTTTTCTTCCTCTTTCTTTTCTCTTGATTTTACTTGAAAGCTTTCAATCTTCATCCTATTGAGTAATTGTCTTGAAAGAGAAATTGCTCATACTTGGATTTCCTCTGAACTTTGAGAGAGGAATGAGAAAATCATACTAGAAATGCTTTCTCACATCGGATTAGGTTGGGGGTTGGATGGATATAGTGACATGGAACCCTATCAATACTTTTATCTATGAAAGTGTGTGGTATAATCAGTGACCAACCTTTATCTCTTCCCATGAGCAATTAAATCAAGACATTGGGCAATTGTTCAAGCTTAGAGAGATTGGATTGCCAAGACATTGGGATCCAATCACCTAAGATTGCCAAGAAGATTAATGAATGCATTGATTGAGGAAGAGATGAGAATGAACTTGATCCGGAGAATGCAATATCTCCTAAGCCCAATGAACCTCCCCATTCTGATCTTTCCCTTTCTTTAATTTTTTGTTGTTTACATTTATGCTCAATCACCCCCACTCCCATTTAATTTCTTGCAATTTACTTTCTGCAATTTAATTTTTGCCATTTATATTCTGCTATTTACATTCCCGTTCTTTACTTTTCCTGCCAATTCAAATTCTGCAATTCTCAATCCAAATTTTGCTCAGTTCAACTAGAACACTCCTCTAATTAAAGTTGCTCAACCAATCAATCCATGTGGGATTCAACCTCATTCTATTGTGAATTTTTACTTGACGACAATTCGGTAAACTTGCTGAAGGGAAATTTGTTGAGAGACAGATTTTTATGCATCAAGTTTATGGCGCCGTTGCCAGGGATTGATTATGCATTGACAATGATTAAATTGGAGGATAACTAGATTGAACACTTTTCTTTTCTTTTGATTGCTAGTTTTTTATTTCAGTTTGTTTACTGCTATTCTCTGCAATTTAAGTCATTTTTCTTTGTTCATTTACTTTCTAGCACACTAATCCACTAAATGTTTGATTAATTGCACTAACCACTCTAACCATAACACTTAACAAAAGTTAATTCTCCACTTGCTGTTTGCTTGTTGTTTGTTGAGTGTATAACAGGTAGAAGAAGAGGAGCATCGGCTTCTTTTGACAATGAACCAGAGAGGTCTTTCTTTAGACTAAGGAGGGAAGCAAGAGGTAAAGGCATAGTTGGTGAAGAAGAGTTGGAAGAAGATCTGGACATTACAATGGATGAAGAAGTTCATAATCACGCTGGAGAAGGTGTTGGTAACCATGTTGGGCAGGAGAGAAGAGTTATAGGCTCCTACATCAACCTAAACCCTGGGAATTGTGGAAGCAGCATTCTAAAACCAACCATTCATGCCAATAATTTTGAGTTAAAGCCACAACTCATCACCCTTATTCAAAACAATTACTTATTTAGAGGAAGTGCCCAGGAAGACACCAATCAACATCTAACCACATTTTTGAGAATATGTAATACTGTGAAGTCCAATGGTGTTCATCTCGACACCTACAAATTGCTTTTGTTTCCCTTTTCTCTCAGGGATAAAGCATCAAAGTGGCTAGAGTCCTTTTCTAAGGAGAGTTTGACAACATGGGAAGATGTGGTGAATAAGTTTTCGCAAGATTTTACCCTCCCCAAAGAGTTAACATATTGAGGGCTAAGGTGCAAACATTCAGGCAACAAGATGGTAAAACTTTCTATGAAGCATGGGAGAGATACAAGGAATTGACAAGAAAGTGCCTTCCAAACATGTTCAATGAGTGGGTACAGCTGCATATTTTCTATGAAGGATTGTCACAAGAATCAAAGAAGGCCTTATATTACTCTTCAGGAGGATCTCTCAACAAGAAAAAGACAATTAAAGAGGCTATAGATGTCATAGAAACTGTAGCCAACAATGAATACTTCTATGCCTCTGATAGAAGCACCAACAGAAGAGTGCTGGAGCTGAATCATATGGATGCACTGCTAGCTCAAAACAAGCTAATCACTAAACAATTGGCAGACCTCACCAAGCAAATGGAGAGGAATCAAGCTGTAGTAGTCAATACTCAACCACAAGCCCAAGAAGAGTTCAATGCAGAAGAAGGAGGTGATTGGGAGCAAGTCAATTATGTTGGAAACTCATCAAGACAAGCCTATGATCCATACTTCAAAACCTATAACCCTGGTTGGAAGAACCACCTAAACTTTGGGTGGAAAAACCAGCAAACCCAGAACCAAGATCATAGACCTCACAACTCCACCTACCAACAAACTAACCAAAGACCATACCAAGCCCCACACAACAACTCTTTCCAACCTCCATATCAAGCCCAAAATAGCCATTCTTAGCATCCCAATTCCAACTTACCATCACCATCTGAGGATAGACTATCCTAGATTGAGGCCTTGCTTAGAGATCTGTGCAAGGAAATTCAAGACAATAAGGCCTTCAAGGATGAAGTAAGGTCTAATATGAAGAATCGGGGAGATACCATCAAAAAGCTTGAATTTCAAGTAGGATACCTCTCTTAGCAAATTCCTAAGCCTACTGACAAATTTCCAAGTGATACTGAGAAGAACCTAAGAAGAAAGACCAAGAATGTGAGATGGAAGAATGCAAGGCGATCACTCTAAGAGATGAAGAGATTTCAGAGGAAGAATTTAGCAAGCCATCAGAGCATACTCAAGGAGTTCCACAGGAGATACTGGAAGAGAAAGAACAAGGAAGTGACCCTGCACAAATGAAGGAACCAATAGAGAAGGAAGTTCTGAAACCATATATACCAAAAGCACCATTCCCTCAGAGGCTCAGGGGTGGTGAAAAAGAGAAGACATATTCCAGGTTTTTAGATGTATATACATCTCTTTATATCAACATTCCCTTCATTGAAGCCATCCAATGGATGCCATCATACATTAAGTGCATGAAGGAGTTTCTAACCAAGAAGAGTACCTTAAAGGGTGGGCAAACAGTAGTGATGACTAAGGAGAGCAGTGCCCTCATCCAGAAGGATTTACCATCAAAGAAGAAGGATCCAGGGGGTTTTCACATCTCTTGTGCTATAGGAGACACAATGATCGATAGGGGACTTTGTGATCTGAGAGCGAACATAAATTTAATACCTCTATCCCTCATGAGGAAGCTGCAAATCAATGAGTTAAAATCTAAAAACATAATCCTTCAACTGGCTGACAAGACTCAGAAACAAGAATTAGGAGTGGTTGAAAATGTATTGGTGAAGGTTGGGAAGTACTTCCTCCCTATAGATTTTTTTGTTCTTGAGATGGAAGAAAGCTATCTCCATCCAATCATTCTGAGGAGACCATTCTTGGCCACAGCCAGAGCACTCATAGATGTTGAGTAGGGAGAGTTGATATTGAGAATACATGATGAACAACTCACATTTCATGTCTTCAAGCCCTGACATGAATCTGAACAAGAGAATAAGGACCTGAAGGATGATCACAAGGAAGCAATCTTGGAGGAAACAAGCAATAAATTACAAGCATAGCCTCTGAAGACATCCTTGTTGGAAAAAAAGAAATCCAAGTGGTACAACAACTAAAGAAGCCCAAGGAGGAGCTGAAACTACAAGATTCAAAAGGGATAGGCAACAAGATCCCTCCTGACAAAGAGATCACAAGGAGTAAGGCACTACCAGAAGAAGGAAGAAAGAAAATGCCAAGAGGTTGGAGGAACAAAAAAATTCCCACTGAAGATTTTTCTCCAGGGGACAAAGTGATATCAATCTACCACCCATAAATCCCACCTCATCTTCCTAATATTCCAGCTTAGCTGCCTCAAGTGTACACAATCAGTAAAATCCTATCCTTGGAGCATGTATAGATTCTCAAAGAAGCAAGCAGAGACAGATTTACTGTGAGAGAAGAAGATTTGAGATATTGCAACCCTCCCTGACAGAAGCCAACCATCAAGCTAATGATGTTAAAGAAGCGCTCCATGGGAGGCAGCTGATGAATCCATATTTGATGATGATTTTTGGTTGAAATTGAATGGATTTCGTCATATAAACTTGCACTTATTCCACTAATTAGCATGCATTTGAACTTTCCTCCTAATTTGTGCTTGATTATGAAAACATACTCTTTTGTACCTAATTTGATTAATTTTATTCTATTTACCTTCCATTCGATGCCTTGATGTTATTTGTGAGTGATTTCAGAGGTATAAGGCAGGAATGGCTTGGAGAAAATGGAAGAAGAGCATTCAAAGTTGAGGAAGCATGAAGAATCAAAGGAGAAGAGTGATAAACCACTATTTTATGGTTTATATTGTGTTTATTTATGTGGTTTTATCATGATCTCTACCCACTTATTCATTAAATAAGCATGCATTTATAATTCCTTCCTAAAGTTATTGCATGATTGAAAACTTGCTTCCTAGAGACTTTTAATTATGTATTTTATTTCTCCTTTATTCCATTCAATGCCGTGATCTGCGTGTTAAGTGTTTCAGGCTTTATAGGGCATGAATGAGTTGGAGATTTGAGAGGAAGCTTGCAAAAATGGAAGGAACACAAGGAATTGAGGAGATGACCAGCGAGAAGTGATGCGGCCGCATGTATGACGCAACCGCACGAAAGAGAGGAAATCGCAATGACGCGGACGCATGGATGACGCGACCGCGCGGCATGGAATAGCACGAGTGACGCGGCCGCATAAATGATGCGACCGCGTGGCAAAGCAGAAAGCCGAATGATGCGGCCGCATGGATGACGCGACCGCGTGACATGCGCGATCTGCATAATCTGCAGAATTGCTGGGGGCGATTTCGGGCCTTATTTTGACCCAGTTTTTGGCCCAGAAAAGCAGACTAGAGCCAGAGAACATGCAGAAACCAACAACAACATTCATTCTGCATAGTTTTTAGTTTTTAGATCTAGTTTTCCTCTCCTCTAGGTTTTTCTCTCTACACATTCATAGTTTTTAGGATTTGTTATGTTCATTGTTTTTGCATTGGGATATTGAGAAGAGTTATTGCCTCATCAAGACTTCGACATTCTACTTCGTTCTCTTTACTTGTCTCTTACTCTTCCATGTTCCTTAATTTACTTAATTTTACCATTGGATTATTTTAGCATTTATCAATACAAGAATTACTTTTATTTTTAATTAATCTTTTGATCATTATTTATTATGTCTTTCTTTAATTCTGTTTCTTATGTTATGAATTTTACATTTACAATGAGCGAGTAGTTCCCTAACTTGATGGGGAGTTGATTGAAAGAAACCCTTGAAGTTGGGATGCTCAAGAGAAAGGTTGTAGTTGGGTTTATTGTTGGATTGCTCTCTAGTCACTAACACCAATCCTCCCAAGAGCGGATTGGAACTTGTGGATAGAGATAGCATTCCAACTTGTTTAACTTTCCCTTACTTAGTGAGGGACAACTAAACAGAATAATCCCTAATTATCAATTAGTCTTGAGAGTACTGCAACAAGAATAGGGCTTCCAACTAATCAATTCCCAGTCAAGGCTTTTATTTAAATTTATATAAATTCTCTAATTTAATTTTCTGCCATTCAACTCAAACCTTTTTGAAAATATCTGATTAATAAAATAGCACACTTTTCTGCAACTCGTTGGGAGACGACCTGGGACTCATACTCCCAGTATTTTGATTTTAATTTCTGTGACACCCTTCTAAATTGATGAGCAGATTTCTGGTTGGTTGAGAACTATACTTGCAACGCATATTTTATAATCATTCTTAACTCGCCAATTTCCGCTCGCATCAAAGAGCTCAGCCTAGCGTGCGTGTGCACAGACCTGCGTGCGTACGCACATCCATCAAATCAGAGCCACGCGTGCGCGTGAGTCACACCGTGCGCGTTGCGCATTCCAATTAAGTATCACCTAGTGTGCGTGCACACAACCTTCTGTGCATACGCACGGGTCGAGATTTTTCGCAGAGTGTGCGGACGCACACGTTTGTGCGTCCGCACAGGTGAACGCACATGCCTTCATTAAAATCTCACATGACTCGTAATTTTGGTGGTTTGGAGGCCCATTTCTGAAGCCATTTTAGGTCATAAGGAAGGGAAAATGAAGACCATACCATAGCATAACATTAGGGTAGCTTAGGAGTAGTGGTAGATTGCTTTTAGTGTAGTTTTTCTTTAAGTTTTTCATCATCTTCTCTACTAGGGTTTATACTAGGATTTTTACATTCAAGTGCCATTTCAATTTTGATCTTGGATTTTGCTAATTCCCATTGTAAGTATCTCTTTGTTACTACTCTTTATATTTGCATTGTTCTTACACTTTCTTATAATTAAAGTTATAGTTCAATTTCACTTCTCTTTTGTAATTTCTATTTCTTGTTGATGAATTTTATGTTTGATGATTGTTACATGCTTTCTCAAGTCTTTATTGTTGATTGAGATCATTTGTTGCTTTTGGTTTCAAGCTTTTTCTCATTTTTCCCATGTTTAAGGTTTTTGCCCACCAAGTGTTTGACAAAATGTCAAGTATGATTTTGGGCTAGTTTTCTATCTCTTGGCTTGGGAAAAGTGAGCAATTAGATTCCTAGAGTTGGAATGTCTAATATTTAGTGTCAATTTTGGATTGTTAATTGTTCTTGTTCCCACTAACGCTACGTTGTTGCTAAGGTAATTGGCAAGCAATTTAGGATTTGTGGGTTAAGGACATTTATGCTCATTTAACTTACTCTCCGATATGAGGGTTGATCAAATGAGATTGATCCATTCTAGTTGGCATAGTTGTGGTTCTAACAAGGAAAGGACCCTTAGCTCACTCTAAGCCAAGACACCTTTTATGCTTCAATTCCTTCATACACATTTACATTAGTTCTTTTTATACCTTACTTGACTATATTGCATAGTTACTTCATTAATTCCTTTATTAGTTCATTTATTACAATTTTGCATGTTCTTTTATTGCTTTATATATTAATCTCTTTATTGAAAACCCCATGATCCTCACAACCAAGATTGCACACTCATTGGTCTCAAGTGTCCTTAGGAGACGACCCAGGAATTGAAACTCCCGGAATTGAATTGGTTTTGAATTGTGACATATCCTTTGGATTAAACATTTGATTTGGGGATTAATCGTTGGTCTAGGCTATACTTTCAATGATAGAATTCTAATTTGTAAAAACCTAGATCGACGTGCAAACTCCACGCATCATCAGCCTATGTTTAAGCATTCTTTTACTGCTTTATTCTCTATAATCAATGGTCCTCTCACATGACTTTAGTCTTTCATGAACAAATTTGACAACTGCATATAGCATCTTAAAGCATATGTTTGAATTCTAAGTTTGGTGTGCCTAAAGGCACTCTAAAATGGTTTTCTAAGCATAATGATCATATAGCCATCTTAGGATATATACTCATTCATTTTCTTGAAGTATATAACCAAATATTAAGTTTGGTGTTCTACATATGCTATAAGTTTAATGTGAGTCAAGTTTGTTTCAAGGCTAGAGTTTCATGAAAGATGAACCATGTTCTGCATCACTTTGAGTTACATTTTTTTGTAGTGTAGAAAAGGTGTTCCTTACAATGATTAAGTCAAAAGATGACAAGAATTTTATTGAGCTTCCACTTGCATTATTTGGTGGATAACAAGTCTAGTGTGTCAAACTACCTAGGATGATGCACAAGATTCATGAATTGTACGTCCTAGGAAGTGAATTCAATTCTTTGAACCATACTACCAAACACTAAGTTTGGTGTCCACCAAGGTTGTATATATGATCACAAGAGTCACGGCTACTCATTGTTGCATAAGGAACACTTAGTTAAAATTTTCAAAAAGTCAAATATTAGTTTTCATTCTTTTTAAATTCTGTTGCCGCCAAGTATAGTACTTTAATTTTTGTTTTGTTGTGGTGAATAGGCATGAGGAAAAGAAGATTGATGGAAAGGACAAGGCAAGGCAATGTACGGCTATCATAGAGCAAAAAGCAAGTCACATGGCCTTGGAAGTTGCTCCTTGGGAAGAAAAATTCTGCACATTGGTTGGGGAGATACATCACCTAGATGACCGGACCTACATACCCAATGAGGAAGAAATCCTTGTCTTCATCCAATTTTACATGCACACCATCCATTTTCACCACCTCAAAAGTATCCTCACCATTCATTCTCCATCAATTTTTGTTATAAATGACCCCCACTTGAATCGAGCTTCACACTTTAAGTTTGCACCCTCTTGCATTCATAATTTTTTCTATGCCCTTAAAATTGCAAGTCATAACCGTGCTCTCTGTTTGTTTTATACCACTTTTGCTCTTACTTGATCAAAACATCTTGCTTCACCCTCAAGCCACATTCTCATCTTACATTACACAAGATACTAGCCACTCTTCCTCACCACTTCTCATTCTTCTATTTGGCCAATATTAAGGCAACCATGGCAGCTTCATCAAGCTCCAAAAGAAGAAAGGGAAAGGAACCAGTTAAAGAAGAAAGTCCCTATGACAAATGGAGATTCAAATCAGCCTTCCATGAGGTACAAGCTGAATGGATGAGACCCAAAGGAATACTTTCAGAAATCCCATTCCAACTTCCTAATGATGAGTGTCAAAAGATAAAAGAGAAGATTAGAAAAAGAAAATGGGAGCTCCTCACTTCCCCAATTACGAGAATAAATGCCAACATTGTGAAGGAGTTTTATGCCAACACAGTGAGGGAGGATACAAGCAAAGACACCTCTTACAAAAGTTATGTAAGAGGTGTAGAGGTTGACTTTAGTCCAAAGGCCATCATGAAGGTCCTCGGCCTAAGAGCAACACACTTTGATGAAGCTAGTTACCATGAGAGAGTGAGTGGCAACCCGGATTGTAATGAGATTGCCAGTGATATCTGTGTACTTGGGGCTGACTGGGTGAGGGATTCTAATGGAATGCCAAAGTTTCTAAAAAGAGGAGACCTCACCCCAGAAGCCAAAGGATGGTATGAGATCATCAGGAAGTCCATCTTGCCCAGCATTAACACCTCATATGTCAATATCAAGAGAGCTACTATGCTACATTGCATCATGATGAGGGGAGAGATTAAAGTTCATGAGTTCATAGCCAAGAACATCCAAAAGCTTTCTAAGAAGAGCTCCTCTGAATCTTTGCTCCATTACCCTAGCACCATTCTTCATCTGTGCATAAAGGCCAAGGCGGCATTAGAAGATGCAAATCTTATTTGGTTGCATCTGGGCAAGCCAATCACCATTGAGAGAATGACTTACGTCACGGTTGCCCAACAACAAAGAAGACCACAAAGGAGGAGAAGAAGGGAGGAATCACAAGAAGAGGAGCACCAAGAAGAAGAGTAGTAAGAAGAGTAACAAACGCTAGCACAACCACTCTTGACATGAGCCGAATTCAAGAGGCCATTGATGGCTTATCCCAACAATACATGAAAGCTCAGGAAAGACAAGAAGAGTTCCGGATGAGAATGATGGATCAACAAAGAGACTTTCAATCAAGGTTTCTGGATCTGCAAAAGGGAACAGTATGCTGAATTCCAAGAATCCTTCAACAAATTGTCCCAACAACAAGCTGAGCAAGAAAAATACCTCCAAAACATATATCTTTGGAAAAATATATATCATACAGCTGGAGAGGCTAGGCATTTAGATAGGCTTGAATATGACATAGACACCCAAGCCAAGCTTGACTATCTAATTGCTAGCATGCCTGTATTAAACCAAAAGATCACACCATATCAACAAGTCACTCAGCTAGGAGAAGCACAAAAGGCAAGAGCTAAAATAAATGAGGAAAGAATAAAGCAAAGATTAAAAGATGCTGGACTTTGGGAAGAAGAGTTTGAGCCTGGAAAACAAGAAGAGGAAGCAAGAAGGAAAAAGAAACAGGAGCAAAAAAAAAGGGGAGTCAAGTAAAGGAAAACAACCCAAAGAATGAAAGGTGGTGTTGCTCCTTAATCATCAAAGTTAATAAGGAAGAACTTGCTTCCAAATTTTCCTGTTTTATGAGTTTGCTTTAAGTTTAAGTCATTTGAATTCTGTTTGTTTGTTTTCTTTAATTTTCATTTAAGTGTTCTAGCCTAAGTGCATGTTTCAATTTCATTCTGCTTGAATGTATGTCTTGTTCCCTTTGCCTTTTTGATTAAATAAAAGAAAATGTTTGACACAGAAAGAATAATTGTCCAAGTTAGTAGGAAATAGAATAAGGATAAATGGTGCTACATGTTTGATTGTTTAGCTAGTTCACTAATAAGGATGAAAGGTAGAATGTCCCTTTTAAGCATGAATTTAGTTGCTGTGTGTGAAACCTTAGTAAATAAACATCCTTGGAAGAAAGAAAGAACAAAAGGAAAAGAAACAAAGAATAAATCTAGGCACCAAGAGTTTGAACCTTGAGGCATGTGTCTGTGGTGTTTTTGTGCAAGGATCTGCTTAGATGAGTAAGTTCTTAGGAGTGCTTCATCACTTGACAACTTGGGTTAACTAACCCAGGATTGTCAACTGAAAATTCACTATCAAGAGCGACATTGTCACAAAACATTTAGCAACCCAAAGCGGTGCTGGACACCAAGGTCTAAAGAATGAATGACAAACCATGTGCCTGTGGTGTATATGTGTTGAGGAGAGACTTGGGTGATTAAGTCCTTAGGGGTGTTTCAACACTTAGCACCTTGAACCAACTGGTTCAGGAGTGTTGACTGAAAGCCTACTCTAAAGAGTTACCTCAAACACAGAACACTAAGTTACAGATGAAGAATAAGTCTCTAAGCAAAAGAAAAACAAAAATCAAATACCAAGGATTAATAAATAATAAGGTTTCATAGCAGCACCTTAGCTAGCACTTAAAGGGACATTTCACACCTGGAAACTAATAAAAGTTGAGCTGCAAACATATCCTGCATCAAACCCCATGAAAAAAGTTTAATTACTTTCTGATAAGGACATACATTTCTCTCTGTTTACATTCATTCTTCTCATGATTGACTGCTTGCTTGGGGACAAGCAAGATTTAAGTTTGGTGTTGTGATGTCAAGGAATCTTAGGCTAGTTTCACTAGCCTTTTTCACTTGTTTTCATTAGGTTTTATGCACTTTCTTGAGCAATAAGTAAGTATTTGGATAAAAATTTCATGCAGACCTTGATTCAATCAAGCATGGATAAATTGATGCATTTTCATAAAATTTATGCTAGATTTACTTGTTTGTTATAAATGTTGCAAACATCTTGTGATTATAGCAAACTTTGATGCATTTGTTTGGTTGATGATAGGTTGAAGGAAGCAGAGGAATGACAAGGAAGAGGCAAGGAAAGTAACATTGGTGGCCAGAGTTGGCTCACCAACATTGCCTCAAACGTTGAGGAAGAGGGCCATGCAAGGTTCTACAATGGCTTAAAATGCAAAGTTGGTGGCCAAAGTTGGCTCACCAACGTTGCTGGCAACGTTCTTACAAAAAGGGGTGCAACGTTGGAGGGAACGTTGGCTCACCAACGTTACCTCTAACATCTTCGATAAGACTCAAAGTTGAAGCTGAGAAAATTGCCTTGTGTGCATACTCATGGCGTTGTGTGCGTACGCACAAGAAGAAAATGTTCAAGTGTGCGCACGCACAAGGCAGTGTGCATATGCACAAGCATACAACGTTGGAGGTAACGTTGGGAAACCAACGTTGGGTCTAACTCTTGTGATAAAAATTTCAAATCTGGAGTTGGAAAATTTGCTGTGACACGTACGCGTGAACGTGAATTTTAACCAATCTCGCGAACGCGTGAGCAACGCATACGCAAAAAATACTGTTTTGACGCGTACGCGTGGGTGACGCGCATGCGTGGATGAATGAACGGTGGTGCACCAACGTTGGGTCAAACGTTAGGTGCAACGCTCAATCCTTTTTCAAAGAACGTTTGACCCAACGTTTTCCTATAAACGTTGATCACCAACGTTGATGCTGACTCCACCATAATTGAGCACCCATGCATAGTATGAACGTTAGTTTGACAATGTCCCTTCTCAACGTCATTGAGAGCCACTTTAACTGCTTCAACAAAGGCCAAAGCCCAATCCAAAGGCTTGAAGACTGAAGGAAGAAAGTGTATAAATAGCAGAGAGTTTGAGTTAGAAAGGGAGATTGGCACCTGGGGAGATCCAGGATTGCAAACACTTTGTATTACTTTCTGTAATTCAGTTTTATTTCAAAATGTACTTTTCAATTTCAATTTCCATTTCCAGAGCTATGAATAACTAAATCCCTCTTCATTGGGTTAGGGAGCTCTGTTGTAATTCAATGGATCAATAATAGTTTTCATTTTTCTTCTTCTTTCTTTTCTCTTGATTTTACTTGAAAGCTTTCAATCTTCATCCTATTGAGTAATTGTCTTGAAAGAGAAATTACTAATACTTAGATTTCCTCTGAACCTTGAGAGAGGAATGAGGAAATCATACTAAAAATGCTTTCTCACGTCGGATTAGGTTGGGGGTTGGATGGATATAGTGACATGTATTCCTACCAATACTTTTATCTATGAAAGTGTGTGGTATAATCAGTGACCAAACTTCATCTCTTCCCATGAGCAATTAAATCAAGACATTGGGAAATTGTTCAAGCTTAGAGAGATTGGATTGCCAAGACTTTGGGATCCAATCACCTAAGATTGCCAAGAAGATCAATGAATGCATTGATTGAGGAGGAGATGAGAATGAACTTGATTCGGAGAATGCAATATCTCCTAAGCCCAATGAACCTCCCCATTCTGATCTTTCCCTTTCTTTAATTTTCTGCTGTTTACATTTATGCTCAATCACCTCCACTCCCGTTTAATTTCCTGCAATTTACTTTTTGTAATTTAATTTTTGCCATTTACATTCTGCTATTTACATTCTAGTTCTTTACTTTTCCCGCCAATTTAAATTCTGCAATTCTCAATCAAAATTTTGCTCAGTTCAACTAGAACACTCCTCTAATTAAAGTTTCTCAACCAATAAATCCTGTGAGATTCGACCTCACTCTATTGTGAGTTTTTACTTGACGACAATTTGGTATACTTTCCAAAGGAAAATTTATTGAGAGACAGATTTTCGTGCATCAATATGTGCCCTCTATGGTTGAAGGAGGAGACAGAGTGGGGGACATGTTTATGGTGGAAAAACGCATCCGCACAAACTACCGGCAAGTATACCAGGTCGTATTAAGTAGTAAAACTCACAAGAGTGAGGTCGATCCCACAGGGATTGATGGATCAAGCAATTTTAGTTGGGTGCTGAGTCTAGTCAAGCTAATATTGAAGGAGTTTGGTGAAATTAAATGAGTAGAATATAAATTGCAAGAAAATAAATGCTGGAAAGTAAAAGACAGAAACTTAAATGGCATAAAATGTAAAGTACTGGAGAAATAAATGCTTCAAAGCCAATGACAAGAACTTAAATGGCAAAAAATGTAAAGTGCAAAAACTTAAAGAGCAAGAAATGTAAATGACTTGAATCTTAAATTGCAAGAAAGTAGAGTGCAAATGTAAATGACAATAGAAACTTAAAGCGCATGAAAACTAAAGGGGTCTTAGGTGCTGGGAATCAATAAAGCAGTAAGCAATTGCAATTAAAGTAAATTCAAGGCAATCTAAATTGAAGAAAATTCAAAGAGAAAGATTCATTAGGGATTGGAGATATAATAATCCATCATGAATCAAATGGGGCTCAACTTCCTTCTCAATCATATGAGTAGATCTATGGCGGATTGTAATTGATTGAATCCCAATTCCTTGGCAATCCAATCTCTCTAATCACAATCAATCTTTCCAATTCCTTGATCTAATTTTCATGAGAAGAGGTTAAGCATGTTCTCTTATCCATGAGCCACACAAATCCTCAAGACCTCAATTCCTACCGAATAGTGTTGGTCAAGAGAATTGTGAAGGATAGAGCTCCAATTATAATGCTCATGATTCCCTTCCGAGGCGCACATAAGCATTCAACAGATTCAAACCCCCTTACCTAATGAGTGAATCTCAATCAAAACAGAAGATATCCTATAGCTACACAAGTGGATTGAGAAGAAGAAGATGTTCATTCAATCATTAAGATTATAACAGAGTTCCTCCCCTAATGAAATGGGGGTTTAGTTTATCATTACTCAATTAAAACAAAAAGGAAAGAAAGTACGTAAACTAAAAGAAAAGTACAAAGTAAAATGATTTCAGGGTTTCTCAATTAGGGTCCCTTGCTTTCCAGCCTCCTTTCTAACTCAAAATCTATCCTATTTATACACTTTTCCAATCAATCTTCAAGTCTTTGGATGTGGGCTTTAGCCTTTGTTGAAGCAAGTTAGGAGTAGCTTTTAGTGACGTTGGCATGGGCGTTAGTTAACTAACGTTCACAAGCTTGCATGGGTGCCATTGAATTGAAGTTGGTACTAGCGTTGGTGGGCAACGTTAGTTGTACAAACGGTACCACAAACGTTGCATGCAAAGCCCCTTTGAACTTTGCCACTAACGTTGGGCTCAACGTTGGTGGCATCAACGTTCGCTTGGTCACGCGTGTGCGTTGCCCACGCACACACGTCAAAGCTGGTTTTTTGCCATTTTACGCGTGTGCGTCGCTCATGCGTGCGCGAGACTTGCCATTTTTCCACTTTCATGCGTACACATCGCTCACACGTACGCGTCGCGTCAAAATTTTCCAACTCCAACTTGAAATTTTATCGAACACGTTGGTGGTAACGTTGGTCTCACCAATGTTCCTACCAACGTTGGGCACCATTCTTTGTTGCAACGTTGCTAGCAACGTTGGTGAGCCACCCCTGGGCTACCAACATTGCATGCTAGGCTTTGGGAACGTTGGTTCTCATGCTTGGAATGTTTGTTGCAATGTTGTTAAGCCAAACTAGGACACCAACATTGCTCATCCTCCTTCTTAAGCCAAAGTTTGTAGTGACGTTGGTCAGCCAAACTAGGCTACCAACGTTGTTCACCCCTTCTCAAGCCAATGTTTGTGGCAATGCTGGTGAGACAAACTGGGCCACCAACGTTGCTCATCCTCTTCCTTAAGCAACGTTTAAGGTAATGTTGGTGGCACCAACTTTCCCACCAATGTTGCTTGCTTGCTTCTTTACAAAGTTTGTGGTAACGTTTGAGGTAATGTTGGTGGCACCAACTTTGCCACCAACGTTGCTTTCTCTGCTTCTTCCTTGCTCTTCCTCTGCTTCTCCTCACCTATCATCAACCAAACAAATGCATCAAAGCCTTGCCATAATCACAAGATTTTGCGTCATTCATAGCATTCAAGTAAATCTTGCATAAATCTCATGAAAATGCACATTATTAACCATGTTTGATTGAATCAAGATATGCATGCAATTCTCATCCAAAGCTTACTTATTGCCTAAGAAAGTGCATGAAACCAAATGAAAACTAATGAAAAAGGCTTGTGAAACTAGCCTAAGATGCCTAGGCATCACAACACCAAACTGAAATCTTGCTTGTCCCCAAGCAAGCAGTAAAACATAAGAAGAATGAATGAAAATAGAGAAGAGTTTAAGTCCTTATTGGAGGGTAATCAATCTTGGTTCATGGGGTTTCATGCAAGATATCTTTGAAGCTCAACACTTATTGATTCCAGGCCACAACATCCCTTTAAGTACTAGCTAAAGTGCCTCTATGAAAACCTTTTTATTCCTTGATCCTTGGTGTCCTTCTTCTTTCTTAGAAACTTATTCTTTATTGAGATTAGTGTTTTGTGTTGAGGCAGCTTTTTAAGATAAGTTTTCAGTCAACACTCCCGACCCAGTTGGCTCAAGGTGTTGGGTGATGAAGCACCCCTCAGGCCTACTAACTCAAGCCTCTCCTCAACACATACACACCACAGGAATTTGGCTTGTAATTCATCCTAGAGACATTGATGCCCCGCACCACTTTGGGTCATTAAATGCTTTGTAGTTAGGTTGCTCTTGATAGTGGACCTTTGGTTGATAATCCCAGGTTAGTTAACCCAAGTTATCAAGTGTTAAAATACTATTTAGAACCTAATCATCTAAGCAGATCCTAATACAAAAGTACCACAGGCATGTGTCTTAAGGTTCAAGCTATTGGTGCCTAGCTTATTACTTGTTTCTTTCTTTTTTTGCTGCCAACGTTGGTGCTACCGTTGGTGGCCCCAACTTTGCCACCAACGTTGGCTTTTCTTCCATTCTTTCTTTTTCTTTCTTTCTTCCAAGGATCCTTATTCACAAAGGTTTCATGTAAGACAACTAAGTTCATACTTAAAGGACATTCTACCCTTAATCTTTATTAGTGAACTTGCTAAGTTTTTAAGCATTTACCACCACTTAACCTTATTCTATCTTCTTACTAAAGATGGCCTTTTACTCTTTCTTGTTTTCACAACATTTTCTTTTATTCAAGCAAAGGGAAACAAACATGTAACTTAAGCAAGATAACATGGCATAAACACTTAGGCTAGCACACTTAAATTACAATCAAAGAAAGTAAACAAACAGAATGTAAATGACTTAAACTAAGGACAAGCTTATAAACTAAACATGAAAGCATGTTCTTTCTTATTCAAATTGATGAACAAGGAACAACACCACCTTTCATTCCTTGGGTTGCTTTTCTTTCTTCTTCTTCTTCTCCCCTTCTTCTTGGTCTTCTTCTTATGAATTGCTTGTGTCTCCTTTGTCTCTTTGTTTCCCCTTTTGCTTCTTCCAAAATCCAGCTTTCTTCATTTTCTTCTCCACCTTTGTGGCCTCCTTTGCTGTTGGGCAACCGTGATATATGACATTTTCTGAGGTGTGATTGGCTTGCCCGGGTTTAACCAAACAGGGTCTGCATCCTCAAGCATCACCTTGGCTTTCTTGCGTAGGTGAATGATTGTGCTTGGATTGTGAAGCCAAGAGTCAGGGTCACTCTTCTCGGATAACTCTTGAATGTTCTTGGCTATGAGTTCATGGACTCTAATCTCTCCTCCTATCATAATGCAGTGCACCATGGTGGCTCTCTTAATGTTGACCTCTGAAGAGTTTACACTAGGTAGGATGGATCTCTTCACAATTTCATACCATCCTTTGGCTTCTGGGATGAGGTCTCCTCTTCTTAGAAACCTTGCATTCCATTGGAATCCCTCACCCAGTCAGCCCCAATGACACAAATATCATTGACAATCTGCTCACAATCAGGGTCGCCACTTACTCTTTCATGATAGCTAGCCTCTTCAAAATGTTTCGTTCTAAGGCCAAGAACCTTCATGATGGCCTTTGGACTGAAGTCAACTTCTACACATCTTACATAACTCTTGTAAGAGGTGTCAATGTTTGTATTTTGCCTCACTGTGTTGGCATAGAATTCCTTCACAAGATTAGCATTTATCCTTGTGATTGGATTAGTGAGGAGCTCCCACCTTCTTCTCTCAATTTTTTCTTTGATTTCTTGGCACTAATTTGAAGGAAGTTGGAATGGTATCTCTGGTAGTATTCCTTTAGGTTTCATCCATTCTAGTTGTATTTCATGAAATACTGACTTGAACCTCCAATCATCAAAGGAAATTTCTTCAACGGGCTCCTTTTCCTTCCTCCTTTTGGAACTTGATGAGGCTGCCATTGGTTGCTTTATATGGACCGAATAGAAGATAGAGAATGGATGGGGAAGATTGGCTAGTGTAGCTTGTGCAAAGTAGAATGAAAGTGTGGCTTGAGGATGAAGTACAGTGTGTGATTGAGTGAAAACAAGAGTGGTTTGGAACAAAGAAGAATACACGGGTATAACTTGAATTTAAGGGGTTACAAGATGTGAAAAGTGAATGCAAGAAGGTGTAGCCTTGTGTGTGAAGCTCAGACCAAAATGAAGGGTACTTATAAAGAAAGTGGTGCGGAAATGGATGGTGGGGATGTAGTTGAGATAGTGAGAATGAAGGGTGTGCATGTTATTAGGTTGGTAGGTTCGGTCATCAAGGTAACACACCTAACCAAACAATGTGCAAGATTGTGCTTACCCATGAGCAACTTCCAATAAGACATGTGACTTGCTTTAGCTCTAGGATAGCCGAGCCTCTCCTTGAATTGTCCCCTCCATCAATCTTCCCTTCCATGTACCTATTTATCACAACAAAACAAAAATTAAATCAACTTAAGTGGCGGCAAAATGAAAAGCATTAACTAAATTTGAAAATATGAAAATTTGGCTAAGTGTTCCTCATGACTCCTCAATCAAAACGTGACTCTTATAAACACATATATGATGTTGGTGAACACCAATCTTAGTGTTTGGCCATGTGATATAAAGTGTTAAATTCACTTCCTAGGATGTACATATTGTAAGTCTTATGCACCATCCTAGGTGCCTTGCATGCTTGTTATCTAGCATATAACTCATGTAAAAGTTCAATAAAATTCTTTTCACCTTTGATTCAATCATCATGAGGACTACTTTATTTCCTACTTTCAAACATGAACTCAAAAAGAATGTAAAACATGGTTGAACTCTCATGAAATTCAAGACTTTAAACAAATTTGACTCTCATCCATTGTGATCATACCATATGCAAAACACCAAACTTAATGTTTGGCTATGTACTTCAAGAGAATGTTTGAGTATATATCCTAAGATGGCTATATGATCATCATGCTTGAAAACCATCTTAGGGTGGCTTTAGGCACACCAAACTTAGAAATTGATCATATGCTTCAGGATGCTAAATGTAGCTGTCAAATTTGTTTATGAAAGCTTGAATTCATGCTAGAAAACCATTGATTATTAACACTAAAGCAGTGAATGGAAATTCTAAACATGGGCTGCCTCCCATGGAGTGCTCTTTTGTTGTCACTAGCTTGATATTAGTTCTCTGTTAGGGTGGCTGATGGTCAAAGTGTCTCAGCTTATCTCCTCTCACTGTAAGCCTTCTTCCTGTGTTTTGATTGACAATTTCTGCATGCTCCAATGAGAGTATTCTGCTGACAGTGTAATATTCATAAGAATATGGAGGTGCTTCCAACTGTTGGTAGATCAACTTCACTTTGTCTCCCTCTGAAAATCCTGTTGGGATTTTCTTGTTCTTCGACCCTTTAGGAACCTTTTTCCTGTTCTTCTTCCCTTCTCTTAATGACTCTCCAATGTCAGGGACCTTCTTTTTCATGATCACTTCTAAGACCTCTGTTTGTAATTCTTACTCAGCTCTTTTGTCCTCATGATCCTTTTGCTTTTCTTCAGTCTCAAGCTTCTTTCCTAAGTATGAATTTGTTAGTCTTAGATATGGTTCTTTTGGTTTCTCCTTCCAATTTAAGTTCTCCTTAATCCTCATGTAATCTTTTATCTCAGCAGAGAATTACATTTCTTTGAAGACATTGAGGGTGATTTGTTCATCGTGTGCCCTTAAGATCATCTCTCCTTTCTCTACATCAATGATGGCTCTTGCTGTGGCTAGAAAGGGTCTTCCTAGTATGATCGAATCACTTCCTTCTTCATCTAAGTCCAGGATCACAAAATTGGATGGGAATATGAACTTGCCCACCTTGACTAGGAGGTTCTCTACCACTCCATTGGGTCTTATCAAGGATCTATCAGCTAGCTGTAATGACATTCTAGTTAGCTTCACTTCTTCTATTGATAACCTTCTCATCATGGAGAATGGCATCAAGTTGATGCTCAAACCCAAATCATACAAGGCTTTATCAATTGGCATGTTTCCATTGGTACAAGGTATGAAAAAACTCCCAGGATCCTTGAGTTTTGGTGGTAGGCCTTTCTAAATCACAACACTACACTCTTGAGTCAGGATCACAGTTTCTTTTTCTTTCTAACTTCTCTTGTTATTGATGAGCTCCTTGAGGAATTTTGCATATAGTGGCATTTGTTCTAATGCCTCAACAAGTGGAAGATTGATCTCTAGCTTCTTGAAAATTTCCAGGAATTTGGGGAATTATTGGTCCTTGGTCTCTTTGTACAGCCTTTGAGGGTATGGTATAGGAGGGACATAAGGCTTCACCTCCTCTTTTAGCTTTAGTGGTTGCTCCTCTAAGACTTGCTTTTCCTTCTTTGAGGCTTGTGACTCCTCCTTCTTCTTGGACTCCTTTTGGTCATTCTTGTCCACCTCTATTTGTTCCTTACTAGCACCCTTGGTATCATCTTCCAGTGTGTTCCCATTCTTTAGTTGTATTGTCTTGCATTCTTTCTTGGGGTTGGGAATGGTATCACTGGGGAAGGCATTGGTTGGCCTTTCAGCTGGCTGTTTAGACAATTGTCCAATTTGCCTTTCCAGATTCCTCATGGAAGCTTCATAACTCTTGTTGGCCAGTTCTTAATTCTTCATCAATTTCTCCAGCATCATCTCCAAGTTGGAGATTCTTTGGGATTCTTGTGGTGGTTGTGGTTGAGTGTAGGATGTTGATAGTTGATGGAAGTTATTTTGGTTAGTTGAGGGGTTATTTGGTGGATAGAAAGTTGATGTGGGGTAATTGTTTTGGGGTTTTCTATATGGATTTTGGTTAGTGGTTTGATGATTTTGGTGGTTTATGTTGTGAAAGTTGTTTGGGTTTGAATTTCTTTACCATGAATTCTGGTTTTCTCCCCACTTTAGGTTAGGATGGTTCCTCCATGAGGGGTTATAAGTGTCCCCATGGAATTTATTTTGTCCAGAACCTTGGTTGTGCATGTATTAAACTTGTTCATGCTGCTGTTCACCATCGTATGCTTCATAGCTCTCCTCATTTTGCCCCCACACAATTGGAGGTTGGTTAGTTGTGCTCACTACAACTAGTTGCAATCCACCCATTCTCTTTGACATCATCTCCATTTATTGTTGAAGCTTTTGGTGCATGAGTTTATTCTGAGCCAAGATTGCACCACCACCTTCAAGTTCATAAATGCTTCTTTTGGGAGGTGCTTGTCTTTCAGAGGAATAGAAGTATTCATTGTTGGCAACCATGGGTCGTCCAAGTAATACCTTACGTGAGTAAGAGTCGATCCCACGGAGATTGTTGGGTTGAAGCAATCTATGGTTATCTTGTAAATCTTAGTCAGGAAATAAATTATAATTATCAGTATGAATTACGAAGAATAAAAGAGCATGGATTAAATACTTGTTCTGCAGTAATGGAGAATATGTTGGAATTTTGGAGATGCTTTGTCTTCTGAATCTCTGCTTTCTCCCTGTCTTCTTCTTCACGCATTCCTCCTATGGCTACCATCCGTCCTCTCAGTGAAAAGGGTCCAGGTGCGCTGTCACCGCACGGCTAATCATCTGTTGGTTCTCACTTATGCTGGAATAAGATCCATTGATCCTTTTGTGTCTGTCACTACGCCCAACCCTTGTGAGTTTGAAGCTCGTCACAGTCATTCAATCCCTGAATCCTACTCGGAATACCACATACAAGGTTTAGACTTTCCGCATTCTCAAGAATGCTGCCAATGGATTCTAGCTTATACCACGAAGATTCTGATTAAGGAATCCAAGAGATGTTCATTCAATCAAAGGTAGAACAGAGGTGGTTGTTAGGCACGCGTTCATAGGTTGAGAATGGTGATGAGTGTCATGGATCATCACATTCATCATATTGAAGTGCGAATGAACGTCTTAGATAGAAACAAGTGTGTTTGAATAAAAAACAGAAGTAATTGTATTAATTCATCGAGACACAGCAGAGCTCCTCACACCCAACAATGGAGTTTAGAGACTCATGTCGTCAAAGAGTACAAAGTTCAGATCTCAAAATGTCATGAGGTCCAAAATAAATCTCTAAAAGTTGTTTAAATACTAAACTAGTAACCTAGGTTTACAGAAAATGAATAAACTAAGATAATTGGTGCAGAAATCCACTTCTGGGGCCCACTTGGTGTGTGCTGGGGCTGAGACTTAAGCTTCTCACGTGCCTAGGCTGTTTCTGGAGTTGAACGCCAGGTTGTAACCTGTTTCTGGCGTTCAACTCCAATCTGTAACCTGTTTCTGGCGTTTGACGCCAGACTGCAACATGGAACTGGCGTTGAACGCCAGTTTACGTCATCTATCCTTGAGCAAAGTATAAACTATTATATATTGCTGGAAAGCCCTGGATGTCTACTTTTCAACGCAATTGAGAGCGTGCCATTTGGACTTCTGTAGCTCTAGAAAATCTATTTCGAGTGCAGGGAGGTCGGAATCCAACAGCATCTGCAGTCCTTTTTCAGCCTGAATCAGATTTTTGCTCAGCTCCCTCAATTTCAGCCAGAAAATACCTGAAATTACAGAAAAATACACAAACTCATAGTAAAGTCCAGAAATATGATTTTTATTTAAAAACTAATAAAAATATAATAAAACTAACTAAATCATACTAAAAACATACTAAAGACAATGCCAAAAAACGTATAAATTATCCGCTCATCACAACACCAAACTAAATTGTTGCTTGTCCCCAAGCAAATAAAAATCAAATAGGATAAAAAGAAGAGAATATACAATAAATTCCAAAAATATCTGTGAATATCAGTATTAATTAGATGAGCGGGGCTATTAGCTTTTTACTTCTGAACAGTTTTGGCATCTCACTTCATCCTTTGATGTTCAGAATGATTGGCATCTATAAGAACTTAGAATTCAGATAGTGTTATTGACTTTCCTAGTTCAGTATGTTGATTCTTGAACACAGCTACTTTATGAGTCTTGGCCGTGGCCCTAAGCACTTTGTTTTCCAGTATTACCACCGGATACATAAATGCCACAGACACATGACTGGGTGAACCTTTTCAGATTATGACTCAGCTTTGCTAGAGTCCCCAATTAGAGGTGTCCAGGGTTCTTAAGCACACTCTTCTTTTTGCTTTGGATCTCGACTTTAACCGCTCAGTCTCAAGTTTTCACTTGACACCTTCACGCCACAAGCACATGGTTAGGAACAGCTTGGTTTAGCCGCTTAGGCCAGGATTTTATTCCTTTAGGCCCTCCTATCCACTGATGCTCAAAGCCTTGGATCCTTTTTATTACCCTTGCCTTTTGGTTTTAAGGGCTATTGGCTTTTTCTGCTTGCTTTTCCTTTTTTTTTCTTTTTCTTTCATTTTTGCTATTTTTTTTGCAAGCTTTTGTATTCACTGCTTTTTCTTGCTTCAAGAATCATTTTTATGATTTTTCAGATTATCAAATAACATTTCTCCTTTTTCATCATTCTTCAAGAGCCAACAATTTTAACATTCATGAATCAACAATATCAAAAATATGCACAGTTCAAGCATTCATTCAGAAAGACAGAAGTATCGCCACCACATCAAAGTAATTAAACTGTTTTAAAATTCGAAATTCATGCACTTCTTTTTCTTTTTCAATTAAAAATATTTTTCATTTAAGAAAGGTGATGGATTCATATTCATAACATTAAGGCATAGACATTTAGACACTAATGATCATGTAACAAGACACAAACATAAACATAAAGCACAGTAAATGAAAAACAGAAAAATAAGAACAAGGAGATTAAGGAATGAGTCCACCTTAGTGAGGGTGGCGTCTTCCTCTTCTTGAAGAACCAATGGTGCTCTTGAGCTCCTCTATGTCTCTTCCTTGTCTTTGTTGCTCCTCCCTCACAGCTCTTTGATCTTCTCTAGTTTTATGGAGGATGATGGAGTGCTCTTGGTGCTCCACCGTTAGTTGTTCCATGTTGGAACTTAATTCTCCTAGGGAAGTGTTGATTTGCTCCCAATAATTTTGTGGAGGGAAGTGCATCCCTTGAGGCATTAGTGGTTATGGAAAAACAAAAGAAAAGCACTGCTTTTTCCACACCAAACTTAAAATGTTTTCTCATCCTTGAGCAAAAGAAAGAAAGTAGTAGAAGAAGAAGAAAATAGATGAGATGGAGAGGTGTGAGTGGTTTGAATTTGAGTGGGTGGGTGTAGGTGGGTTGTATGATGGTTTTGGAGGAGTAATGGAGGTTAATTTGGGGAAGAGTGTTATGGAAAGGTGTAATAAGGAGAAAAGAAGAGGTGGGGATCCTATGGGGTCCACAGATCCAGTGGGGTTAAGGACTTAACATCCCTGCTCCAATTAGGCGTGTAAAACACCCTTGCTGTGCAATCTTGGCATTTAACGCCAGACTGCTGCCTGTTTCTGGCGTTAAACGTCCAAATATAGCTTGTTTCTGGCATTTAACGCCAGGTAGATGCTTGCTTCTGGCGTTAAACGCCAGCTTGGTGCCTGTTTCTGGCGTTAAACGCCAGACAGATGCTTGTTTCTGGCGTTTAAACGCCAGACTGTTCCTCCTCCAGGGTGTGCTGTTTTTAATGCTATTTTTCATTATATTTTTTATTTTTCAGTTATTTTTGTGACTTCACATGATCATCAACCTAAGGAAAACATAAAATAGCAATAGAAAATAAAAAGATATAGTTAAATAACATTGGGTTGCCTCCCAATAAGCGCTTCTTTATTGTCTTTAGCTGGACCTTGCTGAGCTTTTAATCTAGCCTCAGCCTTGAGCACTCTTGCTCCACATTGCCTTCAAGATAGTGCTTGATTCTCTGTCCATTAACAATGAACTTATCAGAATCATTGTCTTGAAGCTCCACATAACCATATGGTGATACACTTGTGATCACATATGATCCCCTCCACCGGGATTTCAGTTTCTCGGGGAATAGCCTGAGCCTAGAGTTAAACAACAGAACCTTTTGTCCTGGTTCAAAGACTCTAGATGATAGCTTTCTATCATGCCACCTTTTTGATTTCTCTTTATAAAGCTTGACATTTTCAAAAGCAGTGAATCTGAATTCCTCTAGCTCATTCAGCTGGAGCAATCTTTTTTCTCCAGCTAATTTGGCATCAAAGTTTAGGAATCTGGTTGCCCAGTAGGCCTTATGTTCTAGTTCCACGGGCAGATGACCGGCCTTACCATACACAAGCTGGTATGGAGAGGTCTCTATAGGAGTCTTGAATGCTGTTCTGTAAGCCCACAGAGCATCATCCAAGCTTCTTGCCCAATCCTTTCTACGGGTACTTACAGTCCGTTCTAGGATTCTTTTTAGTTCTCTATTAGAAACATCAGCTTGCCCATTTGTCTGTGGATGATATGGAGTCACCACCTTGTGGCGAATCCCATACCGGACCATGGCAGAGTAAAGTTGTTTGTTGCAAAAGTGAGTGCCCCAATCACTGATTAGTACTCTAGGGACACCAAACCTGCTGAAGATATGTTTCTGGAGGAACTTCAGCACTGTTTTAGTATCATTGGTGGGTGTGGCAATGGCCTCTACCCATTTTGATACATAGTCGACTGCCACCAGAATGTAAGTGTTTGAGTATGATGGTGGGAAAGGTCCCATGAAGTCAATTCCCTATACATCAAACAACTCAATCTCCAAGATTCCCTCCAAGATTCCCTGTTGAGGCATGGCGCAACCATAAGGCAGATTACTAGCTCTTTGGCAACTGTCACAGTTACGTACAAACTCTCGGGAATCCCTATAGAGTGTAGGCCAGTAGAAGCCACATTGGAGGACCTTGGTGGCTGTTTGCTCACCTCCGAAATGGCCTCCATATTGTGATCCATGGCAATGCCATAAGATCCTCTGTGCTTCTTCTCTAGGAATACACCTACGAATTATTCCGTCTACACATCTCTTAAAGAGATAGGGTTCATCCCACAAGTAGTACTTTGCATCAGTAATTAATTTTTTCTTTTGTTGCCTGCTGTACTCCTTGGGTATGAACCTTGCAGCTTTATAGTTTGCAATATCTGCAAACCATGGTGTTTCCTGAATGGCAAACAAATGCTCATCCGGAAAGGTCTCAGAGATATCAATAGGGGGGAAACTCCCCTTTTACTGGTTCTATCCGGGACAGATGATCAGCCACTTGGTTCTCTGTCCCTTTTCTGTCTCTTATTTCTATATCAAACTCTTGCAGAAGTAACACCCATCTTATGAGCTTGGGTTTTGAATCATGCTTTGTGAGTAGATATTTAAGAGCAGCATGCTCAGTGTACATAATCACTTTTGATCCTACTAAGTATGATCTAAATTTGTCAATGGCATTAACCACTGCAAGCAATTCTTTTTCTGTGGTTGTGTAATTTTTCTGGGCATCATTTAAAACACGGCTAGCATAATAAATGACATGCAGAAGCTTGTCATGCCTCTGCCCCAGTACTGCACCAATGGCGTGGTCACTAGCATCACACATTAGTTCAAATGGTAAAGTCCAGTCTGGTGCAGAAATAACTGGTGCTGTGACCAGCTTAGCTTTCAGAGTCTCAAACGGTTGTAGACACTTTGTGTCAAACACAAATGGCATGTCAGCAGCTAGCAGATTGCTCAGGGGTTTTGCAATTTTTGAAAAATCCTTTATAAACCTCCTGTAGAATCCTGCAAGCCCCAGAAAGCTTCTGATTGCCTTAACATTGGTGGGTGGTGGTAATTTTTCAATTACCTCTACCTTAGCTTGATCCACCTCTATTCCCTTGTTCGAAATTTTATGCCCAAGGACAATTCCTTCAGTCACCATAAAGTGACATTTTTCCCAATTTAGAACCAGGTTAGTCTCTTGGCATCTTTTCAAAACAAGTGCTAGATGGTTAAGACAGGAGCTAAATGAGTCTCCAAATACTGAAAATTCATCCATGAAGACTTCCAGAAATTTCTCTACCATATCAGAGAAGATAGAGAGCATGCACCTCTGAAAGGTTGTAGGTGCATTACACAGACCAAGAGGCATTCTCCTGTAAGCAAATACTCCAGAAGGACATGTGAATGTTGTTTTCTCTTGGTCCTGTGGATCTACTGCAATTCGGTTGTAACCTGAATAGCCATCCAAAAAGCAGTAATATTCATGACCGGCTAGTCTCTCTAGCATCTGGTCTATAAATGGTAAAGGAAAATGATCATTCCTGGTGGCTGTATTGAGCCTTCTGTAGTCAATACACATACGCCACCCTGTAACTGTTCTTGTGGGAACTAGTTCATTCTTTTCATTATGAACCACTGTCATTCCTCCCTTCTTAGGGACAACATGGACAGGGCTCACCCAGGGGCTATCAGAAATAGGATAGATAATCCCAGCCTCTAGTAACTTAGTGACCTCTTTCTACACCACCTTCTTCATGGCGGGATTTAGCCGCCTCTGTGGTTGAACCACTGGCTTAGCATCATCCTCCAATATGATTTTGTGCATGCATCTAGCTGGGCTTATGCCCTTAAGGTCATTTATGGACCACCCAAGAGCTGTCTTGTGTGTCCTTAGCACTTGAATTAGTGCTTCCTCTTCCAGTGGGTTTAAAGCAGAGCTTATGATCACTGGAAAAGTGTCACCTTCTCCCAGAAATGCATATTTCAGGGATGGTGGTAATGGCTTGAGCTCGGGTTTAGGAGGTTTCTCCTCTTCCTGAGGAAATCTCAGAGGCACTTTCAGTTTCTCTGAACCCTCTAAATCAGGCTAAACATCTTTAAAGATGTCTTCCAGCTCTGATTCGAGACTCTCAGCCATGTTGACCTCCTCTACCAAAGAGTCAATGAGATCAACTTTCATGCAGTCTTTTGGTGTGTCTGGATGCTGCATGGCCTTGACAGCATTCAACTTAAACTCATCCTCATTGACTCTCAGGGTTACTTCCCTCTTTTGGACATCAATGAGAGTTCGTCCAGTTGCTAGGAAAGGTCTTCCTAGAATGATAGTAGCACTCTTGTGCTCCTCCATTTCCAGCACTACAAAGTCAGTGGGAAAGGCAAATGGCCCAACCCTGACAATCATGTCCTCAATCATGCCTAATGGGTATTTAATGGAGCCATCAGCAAGTTGGAGACAGATCTGGGTTGGTTTAACTTCTTCAGTTAAACCAAGCTTTTTGATAGTGGATGCAGGTATTAAGTTGATGCTTGCCCCAAAATCACATAAAGCTGTCTTGCTGCAATTACCCTTTAATATGCATGGTATCAGAAAGCTCCCGGGATCTTTAAGCTTTTCTGGAAAGCTTTTCAGAATGACTGCACTGCATTCTTCAGTGAGGAGAACTCTTTCAGTTTCTCTCCAGTCCTTTTTATGACTCAAGATCTCCTTCATGAACTTGGCATAAGAAGGTATTTGCTCAAGTGTCTCTGCAAATGGAATCTTTATTTCAAGAGTCCTGAGTAAATCTGCAAAGCAAGCAAATTGCTTATCCTGCTCCTCTTGCGGAGTTTTTGAGGATAAGGTATCTTGGCTTTAAATTTCTCAACCTTAGTTGCTGCAGGTTTATTTCCTACAGAGGTGGTTGGAGAAGCCTTTTTAGAGGGGTTGTTATCAGCACTTGTGTGTGTCTGATCCCTCACTGGCATTTGAATGCCAGGGTTAGAAGCTGGAGTGGCGTTGGATGCCAACTCCTTACTTGTTCCTGGCGTTTGAACGCCAGAACTGAGCTTCCATTGGGCGTTTGACGCCAAATCCTTGCCTGTTTCTGGCGTTTGAACGCCAGAGTTATTCCTCTCTGGGCTCTTACTGTCCTCAGAGGGATTTTGGATAGCAGTTTGTTCTTTTCTTGGCTTCCTGCTGCCTTGAAGTGAGGTATTTAATGTTTTCCCACTTCTTAATTGAACTGCTTGGCACTCTTCTATTATTTGTTTTGATAACTGTTGTTCTGTTTGCTTCAACTGTACCTCCATATTTATATTAGCCATTCTTGTGTCTTGTAGTATCTCCTTGAATTCGGCCAGCTGTTTTGTTAGAAAGTCTAATTGCTGATTGAATTCAGTAATTTGTTCTGCAGGACTGAGTTCAGCAGTTACTGTTTTAGCCTCTTCTCTCATGGAAGATTCACTATTTAGGTACAGATGCTGATTTCTGGCAACTGTATCAATAAGCTCTTGAGCCTCTTCAATTGTCTTTCTCATGTGTATAGATCCACCAGCTGAGTGATCTAGAGAAATTTGAGCTTTCTCTGTAAGCCCATAATAGAAGATGTCTAACTGCACCCATTCTGAAAATATTTCAGAGGGGCATTTTCTTAGCATCTCTCTGTATCTCTCCCAGGCATCATAAAGAGATTCATTATCTCCTTGTTTAAAGCCTTGGATGTCCAGCCTTAGCTGTGTCATCCGTTTTGGAGGGAAGTATTGATTCAGGAATTTTTCTGACAGCTGTTTCCATGTCCTTATGCTAGCCTTAGGTTGGTTATTTAACCACCTCTTAGCTTGGTCTTTTACAGCAAATGGAAACAGTAATAATCTGTAGACATCCTGATCTACTTCCTTATCATGTACTGTGTCAGCAATCTGTAAAAACTGTGCCAGAAACTCTATAGGTTCTTCCTGAGGAAGACCGGAATACTGGCAACTTTGCTGCACCATGATAATAAGCTGAGGATTCAACTCAAAGCTACTGACTCCAATGGAGGATATACATATACTACTCCAATATGAAGCAGTAGTGGGGTTGGCATATGACCCCAGAGTCCTTCTGGACTGTTCAATTCCACTTAGATCCATGATGGAGAAAAGGAAATTGATATGAATAGCAAATAGAATATATTTTTATTTTTTATTTTTTTGAAAACCGAATTTAAAATAAAATAAAATAAAAGAAAATAAATGAAAAATTAACTATAATTTCGAAAATTTGAAGAAAAATAAATAAAAGAAAATTGAAAACTAAATTAATTAATTAAAAAGATTAGAAAAAGATGTGGGTGAGGATTTTCGAAAAAATGAAGAGAGAGCAATTGGTTATGAAGTTTTGAAAAAGATATGTCTTAAAATTAAAGATACTTGTAAGAAAATAAAATAAAATAAAATAAAATAAAAGATATGAAAAAGATTTGATTTTAAGATTTGAGGTTAGAAAAGATAAGATAAGCTAGGTAAGAGAAGATAAGGAATTTAAATTAAAAAGTTTTAAAATTTGAATTTTGAAATTTGAATTTTGAATTTTGGAAGTTGAAATTTGAAATTTGAAATAAGATAAGATAAGATTTTGAAAAAGATATGATTTTTTTTTTTGAAAAAGATTTGAATTTTGAAATTTTAAAACTAAGATAAAATAAAAAATTTTAAAATAAAATCTGAATTTTTAGAAGGAAAATTTGAAAAATCAATTAAAATAAAGGAAAAAGATATTTTTGAATTCAATGAGGAAAGAGAAAAACAATAAAAAAGACACAAAACTTAAAATTTTTAGATCTAATACTCCTTATTTTCGAAAATTTGGAGGAAAAACACCAAGGAACACCAAACTTAAAAATTTTAAGATCAAAACACAAGAAAGACTCAAGAACACCTTGAAGATTCACAAGAACACGAAGAACAAAAAGTCAAAGACTCAAAGGACTCAAGAACATAAAAAAAAGAACACCAAACTTAAAATTTTTAGAAAACCAAAAACTAATTTTCGAAAATTAAATAAGAACTAACAAGAAAACACCAAACTTAAAACTTGTCACAAGATTTAATCAAAGAAAAATTATTTTTGAAAAGATTTTAGAAAGAAAGACTCAAAGGAGCAACTATTCACAAGAACATAGACACAACGCTCTAGACAATTGAGTTATAAATTTAAAGTGTTTTAACAAGGTGTTTAATGTATAAAAATATATATTTTTTTTAGATACCAATAATTCTAGAATGCATAAGAAAAACAAGAAAAATCACAAAACAAGAAAAACTAAAGATCAAACAAGGAAAATAAACAAGAACAACTTGAAGATTAAGAAAGAACAATGAACACAAATTCAAAAATTTAAAAGAAAAATAAAATCATGCAATTGACACCAAACTTAAAATATGAGACTAAACTCAAACAGAAGACTAAATCATGAAGTTATTGGTTTTTTTTTTAAAAAAAATTTCGAAAATAATTTAGAAAAATAAAATAAGGATTTTAAAAATTTAACCAAAAACAATAATAGAAGACTCTAAACCAAAAAGAAAAATTTTTTCTAATCTAAGCAACAAAATAAACCGTCAGTTGTCCAAACTCGAACAATCCCCGGCAACGGCGCCAAAAACTTGATGCACGAATTGTGAATCACACTTTTCACAACTCGTACCACTAACCAGCAAGTGCACTGGGTCGTCCAAGTAATACCTTACGTGAGTAAGGGTTGAACCCACGGAGATTGTTGGTTTGAAGCAATCTATGGTTATCTTGTAAATCTTAGTCAGGAAATCAATTATAATTATCAGTATGAATTACGAAGAATAAAAGAGCATGGATTAAATACTTGTTCTGCAGTAATGGAGAATATGTTGGAGTTTTGGAGATGCTTTGTCTTCTGAATCTCTGCTTTCTCCCTGTCTTCTTCTTCACGAACGCAAGGTTCCTCCTATGGCAAGCTGTGTGTCGGTGGATCACCGTTGTCAATGGCTACCATCCGTCCTCTCATTGAAAAGGGTCCAGGTGCGTTGTCACCGCACGGCTAATTATCTGTCGGTTCTCACTCATGCTGGAATAGGATCCATTGATCCTTTTGCATCTGTCACTACGCCCAACCCTTGTGAGTTTGAAGCTTGTCACAGTCATTCAATCCCTGAATCCTACTCGGAATACCACAGACAAGGTTTAGACTTTCTGGATTCTCAAGAATG
The DNA here is from genome assembly GCF_059453495.1 of Arachis ipaensis. NCBI lineage: Eukaryota > Viridiplantae > Streptophyta > Magnoliopsida > Fabales > Fabaceae > Arachis > Arachis ipaensis. The sequence goes on from NC_142444.1 coordinate 85,592,175, forward strand.
CTGCCAATGGATTCTAGCTTATACCACGAAGATTCTGATTAAGGAATCCAAGAGATGTTCATTCAATCAAAGGTAGAACGGAGGTGGTTGTCAGGCACGCGTTCATAGGTTGAGAATGGTGATGAGTGTCACGGATCATCACATTTATCATATTGAAGTGCGAATGAATGTCTTAGATAGAAACAAGCGTGTTTGAATGGAAAACAAAAGTAATTACATTAATTCATCGAGACACATGATGAGCGGATAATTTATACGCTTTTTGGCATTATTTTTAGTATGTTTTTAGTACATTTTAGTTAGTTTTTATTATGTTTTTATTAGTTTTTAAATAAAAATCACTTTTCTGGGATTTACTATGAGTTTGTGTGTTTTTCTGTGATTTCAGGTATTTTCTGGTTCAAATTGAGGGACCTGAGCAAAAATCTGATTCAGAGGCTGAAAAAGGACTGTAGATGCTGTTGGATTCTGACCCCCCTACACTCGAAGTGAATTTTCTGGAGCTACAGAAGCCCAATTGGCGCGCTCTCAATTGCGTTGGAAAGTAGACATCCTGGGCTTTCCAGCAATATATAATAGTCCATACTTTGCTCGAGATTTGATGGCCCAAACATGCGTTTCAAGTCAGCTCAAGAATTCTGGCGTTTAACTCCAGAACTGGCACAAAAGCTGGAGTTAAACGCCCAAACTGGCATAAAAGCTAGCGTTTAACTCCAAGAAATGTCTCTACACATGAAAGCTTCAATGCTCAGCCCAAGCACACACCAAGTGGGCCCCGGAAGTAGAATTTTACAATAAACACCCTAGCTTACTCATTTTCTGTAACCCTAGGTCACTAGTTTACTATAAATACTACTTTCAGTGATTCATATTGCACCTCATGACATTATACACGTTTCATATTGTATCTTCTACGGTATGAGTCTCTAAACCCAATTGTTGGGGGTGAGGAGCTCTGCTGTTCTTCATGAATTAATGCAATTACTACTGTTTTCCATTCTATTACGCTTGCTTCCATTCTAAGATATTCATTCGCACTTCAACTTGATGAATGTGATGATCCGTGACACTCATCATCATTCTCACCTATGAACGCGTGCCTGACAACCACCTCCGTTCTACCTTAGATTGAATGCATATCTCTTACCCTCATGATTCAAATCAGAGTCTTCGTGGTATAAGCTAGAATCATTGGTGGTCATTCCTGAGATCCGGAACGTCTAAACCTTGTCTGTGGTATTCTGAGTAGGATCCGGGAAGGGATGACTGTGACGAGCTTCAAACTCGCGAGTGTTGGGCGTAGTGACTAACGCAAAAGGATCAATGGATCCTATTCCGACATGATCGAGAACCAACAGATGATTAGCCGTACGGTGACAGCGCATTTGGAACATTTTCACTGAGAGGACAGGATGTAGCCATTGACAACGGTGATGCCCAACATAAAGCTTGCCATGGAAGGAGTCTTGCGTGCATGAAGAAGAAGACAGTAGGAAAGCAGAGGTTCAGAAGACAAAGCATCTTTAAAGCCTCAACCTGTTCTTCATTACTGCATAACAAGTATTTATTTCATGTTCTTTTACCTTTTACAATTAAATCTGAGAATTATTGATATCCTGACTAAGAGTTACAAGATAATCATAGCTTGCTTCAAGCCGACAATCTCCGTGGGATCGACCCTTACTCACGTAAGGTATTACTTGGACGACCCAGTGCACTTGCTGGTTAGTTGTGCGGAGTTAAAACAGTGTGATTGTAATTTCGTGCACCAAGTTTTTGGCGCTGTTGCCGGGGATTGTTCGAGTTTGGACAACTGACGGTTTATCTTGTTGCTTAGATTAGGAATATTTTATTTTTGTTGGTTTAGAGTCCTTTATTTGAGTTTAGTTTCATATTTTAAGTTTGGTGTCAATTGCATGCTTTTACTCTATTTTACTTTTTTCGAATTTGTATGTTCTTAGTCTTTCTTGATCTTTAAAAATTCTAAGTTTGGTGTCTTCTTTGTTTTTCCTTTAATTTTTCGAAAATATTGAGCTTGATTTTCTAAAAATTTTAAGTTTGGTGTCCCTTGTGCTTTTATTTACTTAAAAATTTTCCAAAAATTGTTCTTGGTGTTCATCTTGATCATCAAAGTGTTCTTGGTGTTCATCTTGACATTCAAAGTTTTCTTGTTTGTTCTCTGTGTTTTGATCTAAAATTTCTAAGTTTAGTGTCATTTTGTTGTTTTTCTCTTTCCGCATTAAAATTCAAAAATAAAAAAAATATCTTTTCCTTATTTTACTCATAATTTTCGAAATTTGGCATTAAAGTAGTCAAAGATTTTCAAAATCATATCTTTTTTTAGTCAAGTCAATATTCTAATTTCAAAAATTGATCTTTTCAAATCTTTTTCAAAAATAAAATCTTTTTAATTTCTTCAATTATATCTTCTCAATCATATCTTTTTCAAAATAATTTTCAATCATATCTTTTTTAAAATAATTTTCAATCATATCTTTTTTTTATTGCTAATTTCAAAATCTTTTTAATTAATTAATTAATTTAGTTTTCAATTTGCTTTGATTTTATTTTCTTTTAGTTTTCAAAATTTTATTTTATTTTCCTTTATTATTTTCGGTCACTTTTAATTAAATAAAAAAATAATTCATATCAATTCCCTTTTCTCCATCATGGACATAAGTGGAAGTGAACAGTCCAGAAGGACTCTGGGGTCATATGCTAACCCCATTACTGCAGCATATGGGAGTAGCATCTGTATACCTCCCATCAAAGCTAGCAGCTTTGAGTTAAACCCTCAACTTATTATCATGGTGCAGCAGAATTGCCAGTATTCCGGTCTTCTACAGGAAGAACTTACTGAGTTTCTGGCACAGTTTTTACAAATTGCTGACACAGTACGTGATGAAGAAGTAGATCATGATGTCTACAGATTATTACTGTTTCCATTTGCTGTAAAAGATCAAGCTAAGAGGTGGTTAAATAACCAACCCACAGCAAGCATAAAAACATGGAGACAGTTAACAGACAAATTCCTGAATCAATTTTACCCTCCAAAAAGGATGACACAGCTAAGGCTGGACATCCAAGGCTTTAAACAAGAGGATCATGAATCCCTTTATAATGCCTGGGAGAGGTACAGAGGGATGCTAAGAAAATGCCCCTCTAAAATGTTTTCAGAGTGGGTACAGTTAGACATCTTCTACTATGGGCTTACAGAAAAAGCTCAGATGTCCCTAGACCACTCAGCTGGTGGATCTATACACATGAGAAAAACAATTGAAGATGCTCAAGAACTCATAGATACAGTTGCTAGAAATCAACATCTGTACTCAAACAGTGAGTCCTCCATAAAAGAAGAGGCTATGGCAGTAACTACTGATCCCAATCCTCAAGAACAGATTGTTAAACTTAATCAGCAATTACTCCTTATGACAAAACAATTAGCAGAATTCAAAGAGATGCTCCAAGACACTAAAAATACTAACAAGAATATAGAAGCACAATTGAATCAGACAAGACAGCAGCTATCTAAACAGATAACAGAAGAATGCCAAGCTGTCCAACTAAGGAGCGGGAAGACATTGAATAACTCAGCTCAAAGTAGCAAAAAGTCAAGAAAGGAACAAATGACAGAGGATGACCAAATCACTGCCCAAAATCTCTCTGAGAACATCAAGAGCCCAGAGAGGAATAACTCTGGCGTTCAAATGCCAGAAAAGGGGGAAAAGTTGGCGTTAAACGCCCATTCCTTGTCCAGTTCTGGCATTTAAATGCCAGAAAAGGGTGGGAAGCTGGCGTTAAATGCCCATCCAGCACCCAATTCTGGCGTTCAAACGCCAATGAGGGATCAGACACCTGCAAGTGCTGATAGTAACCCATCTAAGAAGGCTTCTCCAACTACTTCTGTAGGGAATAAACCTGCAGCAACTAAGGTTGAAGAATATAGAGCCAAGATGCCTTATCCTCAGAAACTCCGCCAAGTGGAACAGGATAAACAATTTGCCCGCTTTGTGGACTATCTCAGGACTCTTGAGATAAAGATCCCATTTGCAGAGGCACTTGAGCAAATACCCTCTTATGCTAAGTTCATGAAAGAGATCTTAAGTCATAAGAAGGATTGGAGAGAAACTGAAAAAGTGTTTCTCACTGAAGAATGCAGTGCAGTCATTCTGAAAAGCTTACCAGAGAAGCTTCAAGATCCAGGGAGCTTTATGATACCATGCACAATAGAGGGTGCTTGTACTAAGACAGCTCTATGTGACCTTGGAGCAAGTATCAATCTAATACCTGCATCCACCATCAGAAAGCTTGGCTTGACTGAAGAGGTCAAACTAACCCGGATATGTCTTCAACTTGCTGATGGCTCCATTAAATACCCATCAGGCATAATTGAGGATATGATTGTCAAGGTTGGGCCATTTGCCTTTCCTACTGACTTTGTAGTGCTGGAAATGGAGGAGCACAAGAGTGCAACTCTCATTCTAGGAAGACCTTTCCTAGCAACTGGACGAACTCTTATTGATGTACAAAAAGGGGAAGTGACCCTGAGAGTCAATGAGGATGAGTTTAAGTTAAATGTTGTCAAATCTATGCAACACCCAGACACGTCAAAACACTGCATGAGCGTTGATATTATTGACTCCCTGGTGGAAGAGGTGAATATGACTGAAAGTCTTGAATCAGAGCTAGAGGACATCTTTAAAGATGTTCAGCCTGATCTGGAGGAATTAGAGGAAATAAAAGAACCTCTGAAAATCCCTCAGGAAGAGGAGAAACCTCCTAAACCCGAGCTCAAACCACTACCACCATCCCTGAAATATGCATTTCTAGGAGAGGGTGACACTATTCCAGTGATCATAAGCTCTGCTTTAAATCCACAGGAAGAGAAAGCACTAATTCAAGTGCTAAGGACACACAAGACAGCTCTTGGGTGGTCTATAAGTGATCTTAAGGGCATTAGCCCAGCAAGATGCATGCACAAGATTCTATTGGAGGATGATGCTAAGCCAGTGGTTCAACCACAGAGGCGGCTAAATCCAGCCATGAAGGAAGTGGTGCAGAAAGAGGTCACTAAGTTACTAGAGGCTGGGATTATTTATCCTATTTCTGATAGCCCCTGGGTGAGCCCTGTCCACGTTGTCCCTAAGAAGGGAGGCATGACAGTGGTTCATAATGAAAAGAATGAACTGGTTCCCACAAGAACAGTTACAGGGTAGCGTATGTGTATTGACTACAGAAGGCTCAATACAGCCACCAGAAAGGATCATTTTCCTTTACCATTCATAGACCAGATGCTAGAGAGACTAGCAGGCCATGAATATTACTGCTTTTTGGATGGTTATTCAGGCTACAAACAAATTGTAGTGGATTCTCAAGACCAAGAGAAAACAACATTCACATGTCCATCTGGAGTATTTGCTTACAGAAGAATGCCTTTTGGTCTGTGCAATGCACCTGCAACCTTTCAGAGGTGCATGCTCTCTATCTTCTCTGATATGGTAGAGAAGTTCCTGGAAGTCTTCATGGATGACTTCTCAGTATTTGGAGACTCATTCAGCTCCTGTCTTGATCATCTAGCACTTGTCTTGAAAAGGTGCCAAGAGACTAACCTGGTCTTAAACTGGGAAAAATGTCACTTTATGGTGACTGAAGGAATTGTCCTTGGGCACAAAATTTCAAGCAAGGGGATAGAGGTGGATCAAGCCAAGGTAGAGGTAATTGAGAAATTACCACCACCTGCCAATGTTAAGGCAATCAGAAGCTTTCTGGGGCATGCAGGATTCTATAGGAGGTTCATAAAGGATTTTTCAAAAATTGCAAAACCTCTAAGCAACCTGCTAGCTGCTGACACACCATTTGTGTTTGACACAGAGTGTCTGCAGGCGTTTGAGACCCTGGAAGCCAAGCTGGTCACAGCATCAGTCATCTCTACACCTGACTGGACATTACCATTCGAATTAATGTGTGATGCTAGTGACCATGCCATTAGTGTAGTGTTGGGACAAAGGCATAACAAGCTTCTGCACGTCATTTACTATGCCAGTCGTGTTCTAAATGACGCACAGAAGAATTACACAACCACAGAAAAGAAGTTACTTGCAGTGGTTTATGCCATTGACAAGTTTAGATCCTATTTAGTAGGTTCAAAAGTGATTGTGTATACTGACCATGCTGCTCTTAAATACCTACTCACAAAGCAGGATTCAAAACCCACGCTCATAAGATGGGTGTTGCTTCTGCAAGAGTTTGATATAGAAATAAGAGACAGAAAAGGGACAGAGAACCAGGTAGCTGATCACCTGTCCTGGATAGAACCAGTAGCAGGGGCATCCCACCCTGCTACTGAGATCTCTGAAACCTTTCTGGATGAGCAACGCTTCGCCATTCAGGAAGCACCATGGTTTGCAGATAGGAAAAGGAAGAAACATGAAAGGCTTCTCTCAATACAGAGTCAAATAAAACCCCCACATTCAAACTCTAAGTTTGGTGTTGGAAGGCCACAACCAAACTCTAAGTTTGGTGTTAAGAGGCCATCATCATGCTCTGAGTATCTGTGAGGCTCCATGAGAGCCCACTGTCAAGCTACTGACAGTAAAAAAGCGCTTGTTGGAAGGCAACCCAATTTTACTTATCTATGTTAATTTCTATTTTCCATTGTTATTTTATGATTTCTGTAGGTTGATGATCATGTGAAGTCACAAAAACAATTGAAAAAGCAAAAACAGATTGAAAAACAGAATAAAAAACAGAACACCCTGGAGGAGAAACTTACTGGCGTTTAAACGCCAGTAAGGGTAGCAGAATGGGCGTTAAACGCCCAGTCTGGCACCATTCTGGGCGTTTAACGCCAGAAATGGGCACCAGACTGGCGTTTAACGCCAGGAATGGGCAAGAAGCTGGCGTTAAACGCCAGAAATGGGCAGTAGCCTGGCGTTTAACGCCAGGATTGGCAGAAAGGGGCATTTTTGCACGCCACTTGGTGCAGGGATGAGATATCCTTGACACCTCAGGATCTGTGGACCCCACAGGATCCCAACCTACCCACCTCTCTCTCTCTTTTTCACCCATTCACCACTCACATCCATCCATCATAAACCCCACCTACCTTACCATTCAAATTTAAAACACTTTCCCTCCCAAACCCACCCATACATGGCCGAACCCCAACCCTCCCTCCACTCCTATATAAACCCATCTTGACTCCTTCATTTTCACACATCTTAAACACTACCCCCTCCATCTCCTCTATTTCTTCTCCCTCTACTCTCTTCATTCTTCTTTTACTCGAGGACAAGTAAACCTTCTAAGTTTGGTGTGGTAAAAGCGTTGCTTTTTGTTTTTCCATAACCATTTATGGCACCTAAGGCCGGATAAACTCTAGAAAGAGGAAAGGGAAGGCAAAAGCTTCCACCTCCGAGTCATGGGAGATGGAGAGATTCATCTCAAAGGTCCATCAAGACCACTTCTATGAAGTTGTGGCCAAGACTCCTCATTGAAGAGGACAAGCCCATCACTAAGAAAAGGATGGAGCAAACAAGAGAGCCCACTCATGGACCTCAATAAGAGCAAGAGGAAAATCATCATCATGAAATTCCTGAGATGCCTCAATGGATGCATTTTCCTCCACAAAACTATCGGGAGCAAATTAACACCTCCCTAGGAGAATTAAGTTCCAATAGGGGATAACTAAGGGTGGAGCACCAAGAGCATTCCATCCTCCTTCATGAAATTAGAGAAGATCAAAGAGTCATGAGAGAGGAGCAATAAAGGCAAGGAAGAGACATTGAGGAGCTCAAGCACTCCATAAGATCTTCAAGAGGAAGAACTAGCCGCCATCACTAAGGTGGACCCGTTCTTTAATCTCCTTGCTCTTTATCTTATGTTTTTCGAATTTTTATGCTTTATGTTTATCTATGTTTGTGTCTTTATTACATGATCACTAGTGTCTTAGTGTCTATGCCTTAAAGCTATGAAAATGAATCCATCACCTCTCTTAAATGAAAAATGCTTTTAATTGAAAAAGAAAAAGAAGTGCATGAATTTCGAATTTTAAAACAGATTAATTATTTTGATGTGGTGGCAATACTATTATTCTTTGAATGAATGCTTGAACAGTACATATTTTTTAATTTGATTGTTTATGAATGTTAAAATTGTTGGCTCTTGAAAGAATGATGGAAAAAGGAGAAATGTTATCTGATGATCTGAAAAATCATAAAATTGATTCTTGAAAGAATGATGGAAAAAGGAGAAATGTTATCTGATGATCTGAAAGAATAGAAAGCTTGCAGCAAAAAAAAAAAAGAGAAAAAGAAAAAAAAGAAAAAAAAGAAAAAAAGAAAAGCAAGCAGAAAAAGCCAATACCCCTTTAAAGCAAAAGGCAAGGGTGATAAAAAGGATCCAAGGCTTTGAGCATCAGTGGATAGGAGGCCCCACAGGAATAAAATCCTGGCCTAAGCGGCTGAACCAAGCTGTCCCTAACCATGTGCTTGTGGTGTGAAGGTGTCAAGTGAAAACTTGAGACTGAGCGGTTAAAGTCGTGGTCCAAAAGCAAAAAGAGTGTGCTTAAGATCTCTGGACACCTCTAATTGGGGACTCTAGCAAAGCTGAGTCATAATCTGAAAAGGTTCACCCAGTTATGTGTCTGTGGCATTTATGTATCCGGTGGTAATACTGGAAAACAAAATGCTTAGGGTCACGACCAAGACTCATAAAGTAGCTGTGTTCAAGAATTAACATACTTAACTAGGAGAATCAATAACACTATCTGGATTCTGAGTTCCTATAGAAGCCAATCATTATGAACTTTAAAGGATAAAGTGAGATGCCAAAACTATTCAGAGGCAAAAAGCTAAAAGCCCCGCTCATCTAATTAATACTGATCGTCATAGATGTTTTTGGAATTCATTGTATATTCTCTTCTTTTTATCCTATTTGATTTTTAGTTGCTCGGGGACAAGCAACAATTTAAGTTTGGTGTTGTGATGAGCGGATAATTTATACGCTTTTTGGCATTGTTTTTTGTATGTTTTTAGTACATTTTAGTTAGTTTTTATTATATTTTTATTAGTTTTTAAATAAAAATCACTTTTCTGGGCTTTACTATGAGTTTGTGTGTTTTTCTGTGATTTCAGGTATTTTCTGGCTGAAATTGAGGGACCTGAGCAAAAATCTGATTCAGAGGCTGAAAAAGGACTACAGATGCTGTTGGATTCTGACCTCCCTACACTCGAAGTGGATTTTCTGGAGCTACAGAAGCCCAATTGCCGCGCTCTTAATTGCGTTGGAAAGTAGACATCCTGGTATTTCCAGAAATATATAAGTCCATACTTTGCCCGAGATTTGATGGCCCAAACAGGCGTTTCAAGTCAGCTCAAGAATTCTGGCGTTTAACTCCAGAACTGGCACAAAAGCTGGAGTTAAACGTCCAAACTGGCATAAAAGCTGGCGTTTAACTCCAAGAAATGCCTCTACACATGGAAGCTTCAATGCTCAGCCCAAGCACACACCAAGTAGGCCCCAGAAGTGGAATTTTACAATAAACACCCTAGCTTACTCATTTTCTGTAACCCCAGGTCACTAGTTTACTATAAATACTACTTTCAGTGATTCATATTGCACCTCATGACATTATACACGTTTCATATTGTATCTTCTACGGTATAAGTCTCTAAACCCCATTGTTGGGGGTGAGGAGCTCTGCTGTTCTTCATGAATTAATGCAATTACTACTGTTTTCCATTCTATTATGCTTGCTTCCATTCTAAGATATTCATTCGCACTTCAACTTGATGAATGTGATGATCCGTGACACTCATCATCATTCTCACCTATGAACGCGTGCCTGACAACCACCTCCGTTCTACCTTAGATTGAATGCATATCTCTTAGCCTCATGATTCAAATCAGAGTCTTCGTGGTATAAGCTAGAATCATTGGCGGTCATTCTTGAGATCCGGAACGTCTAAACCTTGTCTGTGGTATTCTGAGTAGGATCTGGGAAGGGATGACTGTGACGAGCTTCAAACTCGCGAGTGTTGGGCGTAGTGACAGACGCAAAAGGATCAATGGATCCTATTCCGACATGATCGAGAACCGACAGATGATTAGTCGTGCGGTGATAGCGTATTTGGAACATTTTCACTGAGAGGCAGGATGTAGCCATTGACAACGGTGATACCCAACATAAAGCTTGCCATGGAAGAAGTCTTGCGTGCATGAAGAAGAAGACAGTAGGAAAGCAGAGGTTCAGAAGACAAAGCATCTCCAAAGCCTCAACCTGTTCTTCATTACTACATAACAAGTATTTATTTCATGTTCTTTTACTTTTTACAATTAAATCTGAGAATTATTGATATCCTGACTAAGAGTTACAAGATAACCATAGCTTGCTTCAAGCCGACAATCTCCGTGGGATCGACCCTTACTCACGTAAGGTATTACTTGAAAGACCCAGTGCACCTGCTGGTTAGTTGTGCGGAGTTACAACAGTGTGATTGTAATTTCGTGCACCAACACAGTAGAGCTCCTCACCCCCAACAATGGAGTTTAGAGACTCATGCCGTCAAAGAGTACAAAGTTCAGATCTCAAAATGTCATGAGGTCCAAAATAAATCTCTAAAAGTTGTTTAAATACTAAACTAGTAACCTAGGTTTATAGAAAATGAATAAACTAAGATAATTGGTGCAGAAATCCACTTCTGGGGCCCACTTGGTGTGTGCTGGGGCTGAGACTTAAGCTTCTCACATGCCTAGGCTGTTTCTGGAGTTGAACGCCAGGTTGTAACCTGTTTCTGGCGTTCAACTCCAATTTGTAACCTGTTTCTGGCGTTTGACGCCAGACTGCAACATGGAACTGGCGTTGAACGCCAGTTTACGTCATCTATACTTGAGAAAAGTATGGACTATTATATATTTCTGGAAAGCCCTAGATGTCTACTTTCCAACGCAATTGAGAGTGCGCCATTTTGACTCTTGTAGCTCTAGAAAATCCATTTCAAGTGCAGGGAGGTCAGAATCCAACAGCATCTGCAGTCCTTTTTCAGCCTGAATCAGATTTTTGCTCAGCTCCCTCAATTTCAGCCAGTAAATACCTGAAATTATAGAAAAACACACAAACTCATAGTAAAGTCCAGAAATATGATTTTTATTTAAAAACTAATAAAAATATAATAAAAACTAACTAAATCATACTAAAAACATACTAAAAACAATGCCAAAAAGCGTATAAATTATCCGCTCATCAGTCTCCCTCTTCTGAATCTTCCTCTCTAATTACTCCCTTTCCTCTTGCCTCTCTTCTTAGTCTCAAGAAGGTTCTCTCTAGTTTAGAATCAAAGGAGGTAGATGCACCTCTCCTTCCCCTTGGCATACACAAACACAAACAAACCAAAAGCAAAACAGAACACTCTATTGCTAGAGTAGTGTTAGAGTTTATTGTAACAAAGTTTCAAACAGTTAGTAGGATTTAAATAAAACAAAGAAAAATGCTGAATCGAGACTATCACCTACTTAATCATTGTCAATCTATATCAATCCTCGGCAACGGCGCCAAAAACTTGATGGCGGGAAAATGCGCCCGCACAAACTACCGACAAGTATACCGGGTGGCTTCAAGTAATAAAACTCACAAGAGTGAGGTCGATCCCACAGGGATTAATGGATCAAGCAATTTTAATTGGGTGATGATTCTAGTCAAGCTAATATTGAAAGAGTTTGGTGAAATTAAATGAGCAGAATATAAATTGCAAGAAAATAAATGCTGGAAAGTAAAGGATAGAAACTTAAATGGCATAAAATGTAAAGTACTGGAGAAATAAATGCTTCAAAGCAAATGATAATAACTTAAATGGCGGGAAATGTAAAGAGTGAAAACTTAAAGAGCAAGAAATGTAAATGACTTGAATCTTAAATTGCAAGAAAGTAGAGTGCAAATGCAAATGACAATAGAAACATAAAGTGCATGAAAACTAAAGTGGTCTTGGGTGCTGGGAATTAATAAAGCAGTAAACAATTGCAATTAAAGTAAATTCAAGGCAATCTAAATTGAAGAAAATTCAAAGAGAAAGATTCATTAGGGATTGGAGATATCATAATCCATCATGAATCAAATGGGTCTCAACTTCCTTCTCAATCAAATGAGTAGATCTATTGCGGATTATAATTGATTGGATCCCAATTCCTTGGCAATCCAATCTCTCTAATCACAATCAATCTTGCCAATTCCTTGATGTAATTTGATGAGTTTAGAAAACTCTAATTTAAGTTGATGATGAACAAATATTATTAAAACAATTAATTACAAAATTATTAATTTGATTTTAAATCATACTTGCTTAATTAATAATTTTGTTGGTGCAGATTTTGATTATGGGCCGAATAGAAATGAAAAATTGTTGCAAGCCCAATGTGTTTGTAAACATTCAGCCTTGGTTAAAATATTTAAGTAACTTGGCTGAAACAATATTTTGATATTGGGCCAGATTTTCTTTAATTTAGTATTAGCCTAACTCAAATGGTAGTGGGAAACCCACTAAGCTTGATCCGAATTCAAGAAAAAAGGAGAAAGCAAATGTTGTGCCTTATGCGTCCAACGGATCTCATTCTTTCTATCATGTGATGGAATTCAAAATTTTATTAAGGAGAGTTAATGCAGACCTTGGAATAATGAGAGAGAAATTGTAATTGATTTGATTGATTGCCTTGATGAGGCACGCTACCTAAAGAAAAGGGAAGTAATTAATTCATTTTAATTCATCAAATTCATTTGATTGCTTCTCTTTTTTCTTTTACTCTATCTACTCTCTCATCTCTCTTCTTCTTCAGTCACCTCACAGAGAAAGAATGGAAGCTAAGCCTAGCCACCGAAAAGAAGGAGAAGCAAGTTACAAAACCATTGTAATGATGGAAAGAAAAAGAAAACATAAAGTATGTTGTGGCTGAGATTTTCATCACTTATGGTAAGATTTGGTGAAGTAATCTCAGCTTCTCCATACCAAAAATGGATGAAGAAGATTTCGGTCAGTAGAGGAAGATCCTTAGAGGGATGGCTTGTCTCTGATTTTTCTCAACCACCACAGGAGGTAGCTACAATGGCTACGTGATGGCGGAGGCAGAAGTTGGAGCAGATGAAGCTGTCATCATCATAACTCATCAAGGGCTAGGAATCCATCTTGGAGGGCAAGGCAAGATGGAGGCTCGGATTGATGAAGATTGATGACCAAGGAACGACTAGAGGTAATTGCATGTTGGGTTTTGCATTTGGTTATCTCTCCTCTCTCTCTAGCCGAACTGGTTTGCATGAAGAAGAAGAAGTTTGGCTTGGTTTATTTGGTTTCAACTATGGAGGCTTCCCCCTATAAGTAAGGGAGAACAGCCAGGGCTTGAAGCAAGGAGTGAGAGTGCAAGGCACAGAGTTTTGATAGCTACCTAAGCTAACATATGTTCTTCTCCTTCAATGTGTTTCATGTTGAATTTTTCTGTTTAATTTTGTCTGTCTTGAGTCTCATGAAAAAAGGCAAACAGTGAGGTTTGTAAGAAAAATCCATAGAGCGGAAAAAGGCAGAGAGTGCAAAATTAAAAGAAAAAGCCATAGATGTCCTTAGAGGTCCTTTGTACATCTGTGTTGTGTTTCATGATTCTGTGGGAATCCCTTTGCAAGTTGGGTTAGCACTTAGCAGTTGAAAGCTTGGCAGTGTGACCAAGTCAAGTTCAGGATTGGGGATTAGATTCTGGACTTGTCTCGGATTGGAAGGGTAGTTCCTAGGGAGAATTGATGTTTGTAATCAAGAATGATTATAGTGAAATTCCATCATTGTTGTGATGGAGACTGGATGTAGGCTGCCTTGCACTTTGCAGCTGAACCAGGATATATCTTGGTGTAATTTTCTCTTTTCTACTCCATTTCTATTTTCTGCTGCCCAGGGGATAAAACTAAAAAATATCTCGTGCCGGGTGACAAGACAAAAAGAAAAAGTCTCGTGGTTGGGTACGAGACAAAAATCAAAAAGTCTCCGGAAGTTGTTTTAAAGACCAGCAAGTGTTATTAAGTGAAAAAGGGGCTAAGATTCAACCCCCCTTCTCTTAGCCACTGAAAACCATCAATTGGTATCAGAGCTTGGTCTCAAAGAGATCAAGCTTTGCAGCTTGGAGAAAAGATCCTGATGGCAGAAAATAGTGGCTCAACTCTGGTGTCCTACAATCTAACAGTAGGACAGTCAAGCAATAGACTTCCTCTTTTCAATGGGAAGAACTACACGTATTGGAAGGAGAGAATGAAGATCTTTGTTTAAGCATTGGATTACCGACTCTTGAAAATTATCTTGGAAGGTCCTCAGTTTCCAACCACTACAAGTGCTAATGGAGTGATCTCACTCAAACCAGAAGCCAGCTGGACCGAAGAAGACAGAAAGAAGGTGGAGCTCAATGCCAAGGCTATCAACTTGCTCAACTGTGCCATCAGCTTTGAGGAGTACCGATGGGTATCACGATGCACAACGGCAAAGAAAATTTGGGACAAACTTCAAATCACTCATGAAGGAACCACCATAGTAAAGAAGACAAGGATAGACATGTTGAACATAGAATATGAAATGTTCTCAATGAAGGAAGGAGAATCAACAGATGAAATATTTGAAAGATTCAACATCATCATTGTTGGCTTGGATGCTATGGGAATAACGTATCCTGATTCTGTACTTGTGAGGAAAGTTCTAAGATGTCTTATAAAAAAGTGGGAAATAAAAGCTTTAATCATATCTGAGAGTAGTGGTTTAGATTCCATGATATATGATGACTTGAGAGGAAACCTACTTGCTTTTGAAAACACTTATTTGAAAAAAGATTCAAAAAAGAAAGGGATTGCTTTTACATTTGTTACTAACCCCCTGGATGATGAATTCAGTGATAATTCCTCTAAAAATGAATGTGTGTTGTTTGCAAAAAAATTTAGGAAAATGGTGAAGTTCAAGGAGAGAAGCAATGGGAGCAGCTCTAGGAAATAAAGGAAAGATCTCAACAAGGTGATATGTTACAACTGCAAAGAAACTGGGCACTTCAAATCAGATTGCCCTAAGTTGAAGAAAGAAGAGAAGCCAAAGAAGGGAAAGAAGAAAGGGCTGATGGCTTCTTGGGAGGACTTAGAAAACAATTCTGAAGATGATGAAGAGTTCGAAACCAAGTCTCAACCATGTCTTATGGTAGACCACGTTGAACAGGTAGTCATTTCTAACCCTGACACTGAAGCTCTTCATCTTATGATAGATCACCTTTCTGAAAAAATAAGATGCTTTTTGCTGGATAATCAAGATCTTGAACAACAAATCACCATCCTTAAAGCAGAAAATGGTTTTCTCAAAGAAAAATTAAGGGAGGCCGAAACTGCTGTTGATCTTGTTGAAGAAAACAAGCAGTTAAAAGCCCAACTTAGGAGCTATGACAGTGATCATTATGTTGTTGCATATGTAAAATATTTTAAGGAAAATGAAGAGTTGCTTAAAGAGGTCAAAAGGCTTAAAGAAGACTTAGCTAAGTTCACTCAAAGTTTTGAAAATCTGAATCAAATCTTGGCTATTCAAAAACCTCTTTATGATAAAACTGGCTTGGGCTTCTATAAATCTGTTGAGAAACCTTATTTTGAAAACATTGCCTCATCTTCTAATGATACAAGGTTTCAAAACCCAACAAGCTTTAATAAAATAGCAACTCCAAGGTTTTGTAGACTATGTAACCGAAATGGACACTTTCCCATTCAATGCTTTTTTGGTGAGAGGATGATTGGTGATAAAGTTTACAAAGTTGTTTTTGATTATAATGGATTAGGACATAAGAGATGGTTTAACGTGAAAGGATCCAAGAAGATTTGGATACCTAAGGTTACTTGAGCTTGTTTTGTAGGTGTGCCTAGCATCCAAACGGAAAGAGAATATGTGGTACATGGACAGCAGATGTTCTAGGTATATGACCGGAAAGACAACCTTCTTCATAAAGCTTGATGAGTATGATGGAGGATTTGTCACTTTCGGTGATGATGGTAAAGGAAAGATAGTGGCCGTTGGGAAAGTTGGTAAAAGTTTTTCATCTTGTATAAATGATGTCCTTCTTGTAAATGGTTTGAAACATAATTTACTTAGTGTAAGCCAATTGTGTGATTTAGGATATGAAGTTATTTTTAGAAAGTTTATGTGCTTAGTTGTTTATGAAAGAACTAGGGATATTTTGTTTGAGGCTAAAAGGTGCAATAATGTGTATGGATTGACTCTTGAGGACTTGAAAGAACAAAATGTAACATGTTTTACTTCTCTTGAATCTGAAAAATGGCTATGGCATAGAAAGTTGGGTCATGCTAGCATGTACCAAATTTCTAAGATAGTCAAGAAAAATTTGGTTAGAGGAATTCCAAATATCAAATTTGATAAGGATCTTACTTGTGATGCTTGCCAATTAGGCAAACAAGTAAAATCCTCTTTTAAACCAAAAGATGGAATCTTAACCAAAAGGCCATTAGAGATGTTACACATTGATCTTTTTGGTCCAACAAGAACTCAAAGTTTAGGAGGTAAACACTATGGTCTAGTGGTGGTAGATGATTACTCTAGATTTGGTTGGGTACTTTTTCTTGCTCATAAAAACGATGCTTTCCATGCCTTCTCCACCCTTTGCAAAAAAATTCAGAATGAAAAAGATTTAAAAATTGCCCATTTGAGAAGTGATCATGGAAGAGAATTTGAAAACCAAAACTTTGAAAAATTCTGTGATGACTTTGGAATTGCTCATAAATTTTCATGCCCTAGAACCCCTCAACAAAATGGGATGGTTGAGAGAAGGAATAGAAGCCTTCAAGAGATAACTAGGGCCATGCTTTGTGAGAATGAGATTCCAAAATTTCTATGGGCTGATGTTGTAAATACAACTTGTTATATTTTGAATAGAACCATTATTAGAAAAGGGTTGAAGAAAACTCCTTATGAGCTATGGAAAGGAACCCCTCCAAATCTTAAGTATTTCCATATTTTTGGATGCAAATGCTTTGTACTTAACAATAAAGAAAACCTTGGTAAATTGGATCCAAAATCCTATGAAGGGATGTTTGTTGGATACTCCACCACTAGCAAGGCCTATAGAATTTACCTCAAGGAACATAGGACCATAGAGGAATCCATACATGTCTCTTTTTATGAATCTAATTCAATTCCCAGTGCTGTGATTGAAGATGATACAGATTTTGAAGATATTGTCAATAAGGAAACCAGTGAAGAAAATCCCAAGTCTGCCCAAAATGAAGAATCTGTCAGTCCAATTTTGTCTCGTCAGAATGGAGGAGATATTTCCATTTTGTCTCCTGAGCCAGCAAGAGAATCTGAAATAGTAAAGCCCACGGAAGCTCATCAAAGTTCAACATTACTTTGGAAGCCCAGAGAATGGAAGTCCATGAGGGGTTATCCTCATGACTTTATCATTGGTGATCCCTTTCAAGGTGTAACAACAAGATCCTCAACCAAAAGGCAATCCGAACCAAGCAATTTTGCTCTCTTGTCACAAATGGAGCCCAACAATGTCAAACAAGCTCTTGAAGATCCATCATGGGTCAAAGCCATGCAAGAAGAGCTTGCTCAATTTGACAAGAATGAGGTTTGGACACTAGTACCTCATCCGGATGGTAAGAAAGTTACGGGTACTAAGTGGGTGTTCAAAAATAAATTAGGCGAGGATGGAAAAGTTGTTCATAACAAGGCTAGACTAGTGGCCCAAGGTTACGATCAAGAAGAGAGTATAGTTTTTGATGAGTCTTTTGCTCCGGTAGCAAGAATAGAAGCAATTAGTTTGCTTCTTGCCTATGCTGCCTATAAGGGTTTTAAAATGTTTCAAATGGATGTAAAATGTGCTTTTCTTAATGGCTTTATTGATAGAGAAGTGTTTGTGGCACAACCCCTCGGTTTTGAAGATAAAGAATTTCCAAACCATGTTTTCAAACTCTCTAAGGCTCTTTATGGCCTTAGACAAGCTCCAAGAGCTTGGTATGAAAGGCTTAGTTCCTTTTTGTTGGAAAATCAATTTCAAAGGGGAACCACCGACACTACTTTATTTATTAAAGTATCTAATGATGATATTCTCCTAGTTCAAGTTTATGTGGATGACATTGTGTTTGGATCGGCCAATGAGTCCTTGTATGAAGAGTTTGGAAAACTCATGACTAGTGAGTTTGAGATGAGTTTAATGGGAGAGCTAACTTTCTTTCTTGGCCTCCAAATTAAACAAACTCCTAGTGGTACCTTTATTCACCAAGGAAAGTATGCAAAGGAACTTATCAAAAAATTTGGCTTAGAAAGTTCCAAACCAATGGGAACACCAATGCATCCAAACACTAAACTTGAAAAGGATGATGATGGCAAAGATGTGGATGAAACACGGTATAGAGGAATGATAGGATCACTCATGTACCTTACCTCCTCTAGACCGGATATTGTTCAAAGTGTGGGTGTATGTTCAAGATTTCAATCTCACCCAAAAGAATCCCATCTTTTAGCCGTTAAGCGCATCATTAGATACATTAAGGGAACTAGTGATTCTGGCTTGTGGTATCCAAAATCTGATGATTTTTGTGCAGTAGGGTTTTGTGATGCAGATTATGCGGGAGATAGGGTGGATAGAAGGAGCACATCTGGCATGTGTTGCTTCCTTGGAAGCTCACTCAACATGTGGTCAAGCAAAAAACAAGCCACAGTGGCTCTATCCACAGCTGAAGCTGAATATATTTTTGCATCTGCATGTTGTTCACAACTAATTTGGTTAAAAATGCAGTTGGAAGATTACAAATTAAAGATCAATAGTATACCCTTATTTTGTGATAATATAAGTGCTATAAACATTTCAAAAAATCCTGTTCTGCACTCAAGAACCAAGCACATTGAAATCAAATATCATTTTATTAGAGAACATATGCAAAAGTGTACTATTGATATTCAATTTGTAAAATCTGAAGACCAACTCGTTGACATTTTTACAATACCCCTCTGTGAAGACAGATTCTACACTTTGAGAAAAAGTTTGGGAATGATAGATTTAAGCTCTATTGATAACTTTGTGAAATTTTTGATTCTGTTTAGTTTTGTCTCGTAGGAAAGCACAAGATAAAAATCAGGATGTGTTGAAAGGGCTATGATTAAGGGGGAGACTGCGCAGATTTTAAATTCTTTTGGGCCCCACCAAATCTCTTTGACCCCACTCTGACCATTTTGTTAGATCCTCTTTGTGTAAATCACAATCTCTTTTGTTGTCTCATCAAATCTTGTTGAAAGAGGATATTGTCAAATCAAATCTTTTCCCTCCTCTAATCCTTGATTCTAGGAAACCACTTTTCAGTTTTATTTCAAATAAAAGGAAACTTCCTTGGTTAATAACCGCTCATTAATGGTCATTAAACTCCCTCCAATTCTCTCTCCACTCCACATTTAATGCGTCCCTAACCTCCTTCTCTACAACTCTCCCTCTTCCACTTCTCCATTTTCTTTATCATGAAAAAGAAAACTGCCCCAAGAAAAAGTGAAAGAATCCTCTTCTCTCAAAAACCTTCCACACCTCAAACTCACACCCACATACATATTCATTCTACCTCTTCATCTTCTCCCTCACCACCATCCAAACACACAGACACCATGAGGAGAAAAGTAATAGCAATGAAGACATCTTCAAGGAAAAAGAAGGAGAAGGTTCCCGTGGCTAAAGAAGAAGAATCACACACTTCACCTCTTCCATCACCGCCGCAATCACCACCAAAGAAGACCACACCCGGACGTAGTACCCAGAAGACAAAAGGGTTCGTGTTGCATGACACTAGGGAGCCAGCAAACTTGGAGTCATTGGATTTCAAAAATAAGTTCAACAAATTACATTCTCATTTTGATCCGGCCAGGTTCAACTCTTGTGCCTCCTATGAGTTCCACAAGGAGGTATTGGAAAAACGCCACCTTTGTGCTACCTATCTTGTCAATCTCGACTCACTCACAAACAAAGGGATCAATGTTGCTCCTCTGTTTATACTTCTTCAATGGAAACCACTGCTCCATATTCAGAAACCAGTCTACCCCAGATTGGTACGTGAGTTCTATGCAAACATGTGGTTGATCGATGGCACCATCCACTCCTATGTCAAGAGGATTTACATGACTCTGAATTCTGAGACTATTGGGACTGCCCTAGGCTATACAGACGAGGGGCTAAGAGCATATATGACTGAGAAGTGGGACTCCCAGGTTGGAGTCACATACAAGATTGCTCTTCAACATATTTGCGAGAACCTATCTGGCTTGGACGGCACCACTCCGACTCACAAAGCACTTGGCCCTACAAACTCCCTGCTCCACAGGATCATCACTCATATCCTTATCCCTCAAAGTGGTTCACATAATCGAGTAACTGTTTCTGACTCTCTCATACTTTTTGCTCTTGTTTCTTCTACTCCTATCTCATTTGGTTACCTTATGATAAGACACATATGGGAATCAGTTAAGAGTACCAAAAAGGAAAATTTGCCTTATGGCATATTTTTAACAAGTATCTTTGAATATTTTAAAATTGATCTCACAAATGAAGCTGTAGAAAATAAGGTATCTATGATCAAAGGAGGAGGAGCTATGAAGAGAACCAAGGGGAAGAAGTCAGCAGCCTCGGATAGTGAATTTGAGAGTCGGCTTGAGTCCTCCAAGGCAACAGAATCAATCAAATAAATCCTCACTGAATTTTCAAACATCTCGGAGCTAATGGTACAATCCTATAAGGTGGCCCGCAAGCAAGCCTATGAAAATGAGAGAGCTTGGATGAGGTGCAAAGATAGGGTGAGTCTAATGCTGTAGAGTCTTGAGGAGGAGATGGGTGCGGCCAGTGATGATGAGGCAGATGGCTCTGAGTTCAGCTTATCTGATGATTGATCACTGTGTTTTGTTTCTGTTGATATTTGGCTTGTTTTGGCTCAATCTAATACTATAGTAGTCTGCTTTGATACTTTAGACCTATGACATTGTGATAAACTCTTGGTATTTTGATTATATTCTGGATATTTTGCTTCCAATGTCATTTTTTTGCAGGTGCCCCTTGATGCCAAAAGGGGGAGGAATGGCTGAAAATTGAAATTGAGAGAAAACAGGGGATGAAATCCTTGTGGATTTATGATCACTCTTGTTTTAATTATTTGCTATTTTGTTGGTGTGATATGATTAATGCTTGTGATGCATTTGTTTTATAGATATGCCTGCTGGGTTTTGGATTAGAAATATGCATTTGATTTATTTTGAGGATGCAATTGATTTACCTTGGTGAATATGTTTGTTGCTTTGGATTAGGAATATACATTTGATCTACCTTGGTAAATATGCTTGCTGAATACTTTATTTTTGGCAGTTCCTTTAAGCTGTGATATAAAAATAAATTTTGATAGTTACTATGATTTGAGATGATCATGCTTGATCAGAAATATTTTCCTTGCTCTGATTATTTTGCTCTGATATACTGATTGGAAAAATATCTTCGAATAGATGAATAGAAATTTCTTGAAACACCAAAAATATTTTCGATTGATATGTACTCAATTGCATTGTGTGAGTTTGAGCAGAAAATCTCTTTATGATAACAAATGAGTTTTGCTTATCGAGCCAATTCGGCTCATAAATCAAGCATTCAACATTTCAAAAATTAATATGTTGAATAACATAGTTGCCTTAAGCTTGATTTCTAAAGTTACAGGTATAAAGTTCTCTTAGTAAAATAGCACATAATAAGGGGGAACCATGTAACAATTGGAAAGGAAGGAATCCAAGTATTCACAAAGGGAGTACTCTAATTTTTGATCTATTTCCATTTCAATTTTTTGATAATGTTTGTCATCAAGGGGGAGATTGATGAGTTTGAAAAACTCTAATTTAAGTTGATGATGAACAAACATTATTAAAACAATTAATTACAAAATTATTAATTTGATTTTAAAATGATACTTGCTTAATTAATAATTTTGTTGGTGCAGATTTTGATTATGGGCCGAACAGAAAAGAAAAATTGTTGCAAGCCCAATGTGTTTGTAAACATTCAGCCTTGGTTAAAATATTTAAGTAACTTGGCTGAAACAATATTTTGATATTGGGCCAGATTCTCTTTAATTTAGTATTAGCCTAACTCAAATGGTAGTGGGAAACCCACTAAGCTTGATCTGAATTCAAGGAAAAAGGAGAAAGCAAATGTTGTGCCTTATGCGTCCAACGAATCTCATTCTTTCTATCATGTGATGGAATTCAAAATTTTATTAAGGAGAGTTAATGCAGACCTTGGAACAATGAGAGAGAAATTGTAATTGATTTGATTGATTGCCTTGATGAGGCACGCTACCTAAAGCAAAGGGAAGTAATTAATTCATTTTAATTCATCAAATTCATTTGATTGCTTCTCTTTTTTCTTTTACTCTATCTACTCTCTCATCTCTCTTCTTCTTTGGTCACCTCACAGAGAAAGAATGGAAGCTAAGCCTAGCCACCGAAAAGAAGGAGAAGCAAGTTACAAGACCATTGTAATGATGGCAAGAAAAAGAAAACATAAAGTATGTTGTAGCTGAGATTTTCATCACTTATGGTAAGATTTGGTGAAGTAATCTCAGCTTCTCCATACCAAAAATGGATGAAGAAGATTTCGGTCAGTAGAGGAAGATCCTTGGAGGGATGGCTTGTCTCTGATTTTTCTCAACCACCACAGGAGGTAGCTACAATGGCTACGTGATGGCGGAGGCAGAAGTTGGAGCAGATGAAGCTGTCATCATCATAACTCATCAAGGGCTAGAAATCCGTCTTGGAGGGCAAGGCAAGATGGAGGGCTCGGATCGATGAAGATTGATGACCAAGGAACGACTAGAGGTAATTGCATGTTGGGTTTTGCATTTGGTTATCTTTCCCCTCTCTCTCTAGCCAAACCGGTTTGCATGAAGAAGAAGAAGTTTGGCTTGGTTTATTTGGTTTCAACCGTGGAGGCTTCCCCCTATAAGTAAGGGAGAACAGCCAGGGCTTGAAGCAAGGAGTGAGAGTGCAAGGCACAGAGTTCTCATAGCTACCTAAGCTAACATATGTTCTTCTCCTTCAATGTGTTTCATGTTGTATTTTTCTGTTTAATTTTGTTTGTCTTGAGTCTCATGGAAAAAGGTAAATAGTGAAGTTTGTAAAAAAAAGCCATAGAGCGGAAAAAGGCAGAGAGTGCAAAATTAAAAGAAAAAGCCATAGATGTCCTTAGAGGTCCTTTGTACATCAGTGTTGTGTTTCATGATTCTGTGGGAATCCCTTTGCAAGTTGGGTTAGCACTTAGCAGTTGAAAGCTTGGTAGTGACCAAGTCAAGTTCAGGATTGGGGATTAGATTCTGGACTTGTCCCGGATAGGAAGAGTAGTTCCTATGGAGAATTGGAGTTTGTAATCAAGAATGATTATAGTGAAATTCCATCATTGTTGTGATGGAGACTGGATGTAGGCTGCCTTGCACTTTGCAGCTGAACCAGGATATATCTTGGTGTAATTTTCTCTCTTCTACTCCATTTCTGTTTTCTGCTGCCCAGGAGATAAAACTAAGAAATATCTCGTGCCGGGTGACGAGACAAAAAGAAAAAGTCTTGTGGCTGGGTACGAGACAAAAATAAAAAAGTCTCCGGAAGTTGTTTTAAAGACCAGCAAGTGTTATTAAGTGAAAAAGGGGCTAAGATTCAACCCCCCTTCTCTTAGCCACTGAAAACCATCATAATTGTCATGAGAAGAGGTTAAGCATGTTCTCTTATCCATGAGCCGCACAAATCCTCAAGATCCCAATTCCTCCCGAATAGTGTTGGTCAAGAGAATTGTGAAGGATAGAGCTCCAATTCTAATGATCATGATTCCCCTTCCGAGGCTCACATAAGCATTCAACAGATTCAACCTCCCTTCTGGAGTGAGTGAATCTCAATAAAAACAGAAGATATCATATAGCTACATAAGCGGATTGAGAAGAAGAAGATGTTCATTCAATCATTAGGATTATAACAATGCTCCTCCCCTAATGACATGGGGGTTTAGTTCATCATTGCTCAATCAAAACAAAAAGGAAAGAAAGTACATAAACTGAAAGAAAAGTACAAAGTAAAATGATTTTAGGGTTTCCCAATTAGGGTCTCCTGCTTCCCAGCCTCCTTTCTAACTCAAAATCTATCCTATTTATACACTTTTCCAATCAATCTTCAAGTCTTTGAATGTGGGCTTTGGCGTTTGTTGAAGCAAGTTAGGAGTGGATTTTAGTGACGTTGGCATGGGCGTTAGTTAGCTAACGTTCACAAGCTTGCATGGGTGCCATTGAATTGAAGTTGGTACTAGTGTTGGTGGGCAACGTTAGTTGTACAAATGGTACCACAGACATTGCATGCAAAAGCCCCTTTGATCATTGCCACTAACGTTGGGCTCAACATTGGTGGCATCAACGTTCGCATGGTCACGCGTGCGCGTCGCCCACGCGTACGCGTCAAAGATGGTTTTTTGCCATTTTGCGCATGTGCGTCACTTAAGCGTGCGCAAGACTTGCCATTTTCCACTTTCATACATACGTGTCACTCACGCATAAACGTCGCATCAAAATTTTCCCACTCCAACTTGAAATTTTATCAAACACATTGGTGGTAACGTTGGTCTCACCAACATTCCACTAAAGTTGGGCACCATTCTTTGCATGCTAGGCTTTGGAGCATTGGTGGCAACGTTGGTTCTCATGCTTGGAATGTTTGTGGCAACATTAGTGAGCCAAACTAGGCCACCAACGTTGCTCACTCCTTCTCAAGCCAACGTTTGTGGCAACGTTGGTGAGCCAAACTAGGCCACCAACGTTGCTCAACCTCCTCCTTAGGCAACGTTTGAGGCAACGTTGGTGGCACCAACTTTCCCACCAATGTATCTTGCTTTCTTCTTTACAAAGTTTGTGGCAACGTTTGAGGTAACGTTGGTGATAGCACGGAAACTTGTTTCTCAACAATTTTCCTTCGGCAAGTATACCGAATTGTCGTCAAGTAAAAACTCACAATAGAGTGAGGTCGAATGCCACAGGGATTGATTGGTCAAGCAACTTTAATTAGAGGAATGTTCTAGTTGAGCGAAGAAGAATTTGGTTTGAGAGTTGCAGGAAATTAAATGGCGGAAAAGTAAATAGCAGAAAATGTAAATGCTGGAAGTAAAGAGCTGAAAGTAAATAACGGAAAGTAAATTGCAGAATTGTAAATGGGAATAGGGAGGATGCTCATAAAAGTAAATTGCAGAAATTAAAGAGAATGGGTAAGATCAGAAATGGGGGTTCATTGGGCTTAGGAGATGTTGCATTCTCCGGATCAAGTTCATTTTCATCTCTTCCTCAATCAATGCATTCATTGATCTCCTTGGCAATCTTAAGTGATCGAATTCCAATTCCTTGGTAATTCAATCTCTCAAATCTTGAGAAATAGCCAATTCCTTGGTCAATTGCTCATGAGAAGAGATGAAGTATGGTCACTGATTATACCACATGCATTCCCAAATCAAGTGTTGGTAGGATTATAGTCACCATACCCAACCAAACCTAATTTGGTCCAACATGAGAAAGCATTTCTAGCATGATCTCTTCATTCCTCTTCCAAGGTTCAGAAGAGATCCAAGTATGAATAGCTTCTTTTCCAAGATAACTACCCAATTGGATGAAGATTGAAAGCTTTCTAGTAAAATCAAGAGAAAAGATAGAAGAAGAGTAATGAAAATTAGTATTGATCCATCAAATTACAACAGAGCTCCCTAACACAATGAAAGAGGTTTAGTTGTTCATAGCTCTGAAAATGGAAAACAAAGATGGAGAATACATCATGAAAACTAGAACTAGAAGTGCAGAGAAAGTAAATTTTACAGAGAGTAGTTCTCAATTTCCCATCCTCCCAAAGCTTCTTTCTAATTCAAAACTACCCCTATATATACTACTCTTCTGATCTTCTAGTTGGTTCTTCAAGTCTTGGATATGGGCCTTTGGATCTTGAGTTTGAAGCAGTTATACTCTTCAGTGGGCTTATCTTTACTTGCAGAGAGAAAGTGTGGAGTAGGCAGGGTGTTTAGCTTAGGACGTTAGTGGCGTTTACGTTAAGTGAGAGTGTGGGTTCGAGAACGTTAGTGGCAACCACCTTTTTCACTAACGTTCCTCACCCAGGGATGATCCACGTTAACTTCAATGTTAGTGGCATCAACGTGACCACTAACGTTGCCTCTTGATCCTTCGCACACGTTATTGGGACTCGCCTTTTCAATAACGTTGAGAGTCCTCCCTCCCCCTTCGTTAGAGTTCACGTT
This sequence comes from Arachis ipaensis, assembly GCF_059453495.1. Taxonomy (NCBI): domain Eukaryota; kingdom Viridiplantae; phylum Streptophyta; class Magnoliopsida; order Fabales; family Fabaceae; genus Arachis; species Arachis ipaensis. The sequence goes on from NC_142444.1 coordinate 85,618,512, forward strand.
AACTTAGTTAACGTGGCTCTTAACGTAGGCTTGCCAATTCTTCGAGAACATTAGTGACACTTACCTTTGTCACTAACGTTCCAAGGTGCCCCTACTTCCCACGTTAGAGTCCATGTTAACTAAGTTAACGTGGCTTCTAACGTGGTAATGATAGCCATCTCCAACGTTAGTGACAAAGGTGAGTGTCACTAACGTTGGCTCATCATCCTATCCTCAACGTTAGCTTCCACGTTAACTAAGTTAACGTGGAAGTTGACGTGGCTCATAGTGGCTTGTGGTGGTACATCCCAATGTTAGTGACAAAGGTAAGTGTCACTAACGTTGGCGATCACTTCCTTTCTCCACGTTAGCTTCCACGTTAACTAAGTTAATGTGGCAACTAACGTGGCTCATTGTAGCTTGGCCAACGTTAGTGAAAAAGGTGAGTGTCACTAACGTTGGCTTCTCTTTTGCTTCCCAACGTTAGAGTCCACGTTAACTGAGTTAACGTGGCTCTTAACGTGGCCACTTATGAGCTTGGTCCAACGTTAGTGACAAAGGTGAGTGTCACTAACGTTGGCCTTATTTCTTTCTTCCACGTTGGAGTTCACGTTAACTTAGTTAACGTGACTCTTAACGTGGGCTATGATGGCTTTCGAGGACGTTATTGGCGATTACTTTTCTCATTAACGTTGCAAGTTAGCTCCCATTCCACGTTGGTGGTCACGTTAGTTAGACTAACGTGGCTCTTTCTTGCTTCCTTTGTCCTGAAATCAAGCAATAAAGTGGATCAAAGTTCTAATCCACATCATGAGACATGCATCATCCAATTTGTCATCTAATTCATGCAAAATTCTCATGAAATCATGTAAAGTGCTCAATGTATGCTTAAATCAAGATGTAAGTGAAATTCTACCCAAAACTTGTTTATTTCCTAAGAAAATGCATGAAACTACCCTAAAACAGTAAAGAAAAGGTCAGTAAAACTGGCCAAAATGCCCTGGCATCACAACACCAAACTTAAAGCTTGCTTGTCCCTAAGCAAGTACTGGAACAAGAGAATGATGAATGGAATGCCAAGAGGAATGAGTCATTATTGTGGAGGTCATATCCTTGGTTTTATGGTGGTTTCATGCATAGCAACTTAGGTTCATTCCTTCACTGGCTTTCAGACCTTTATCATGTCCTGGAATACTCACTTGATTGCACCCTATGAGACTCTTATTCATTGATCCTTTTATTGTTTTCTGGGCTTATTTGTGTTCTTAGGCTAAGTGCTCTGTGAGGGGGCGACTCTTTAAGATAAGCTTTCAGCCAGCACTCCCGAACCAGTTGGTTCAAGGTGCTAGGTGTTAAGACACCCCTAAGGACTTACTCCCTCAAGTCTCTTTCCCCCATACATACACACCACAGGCACATGGTTTGTTATTTCCTTTCTTGAGACCTTGGTGTCCAGCACCTCTTTGGGTTACTAAATGTTATGTAGCAAGGTTGCTCTTGATAGTGAATTTTCAGTTGATAATCCCAGGTTAGTTAACCCAAGTTACCAAGTGATGAAGCACTCCTACGAACTTATTCATCCAAGCAGATCCTTGGTACAGGAGCACCACAGACACATCTCTCAAGTTTCAAACCCTTGGTGCCTAGCCTTATTCTTTATTAACTTTTCTTTCTTTTTCAACTCTTATTGTTCTTTTCCCCTTTTTCTTATTAGGATCTTGTTATTTAGCTAGTCTCATGGGGTGTATTTCAAGTATATGATTCAGGACAGATAGTTGTCTTCCCACCCTTGTTGGTGAGCCAACTTAGCTAACTTATGACCACATCACACACTAAGGAACTTACTCCACAATATGAACTCCACTCTGGTCTTTGATAACAAACATTATCTTTTTATTTGATTCAAAAGGAGACAAGCAACACAATAAGCAGGATGGAATTGAAAACAGGCAACTTGACTAGTAACCATAGACCTAGGCAATAAAAAAAATTTAAAGACAGAATTGAAAATTTCTAAACTACCATGGACATGTTCTATTTCATACATGATTTTCCTTATTTAAAGCTTGAAAAAGATGGAACAAAGAGGGAACTCCACCACCTTTTACTCATGGGGTTGCCCATGCTCTTCCCCTTGCTTGTCCTCTTTATGTCTACTTGTGCTTCCTTGCATCCGTGCTAGTCTGGTTCTTTTCCAGTCTTCAAGTGCCTTCTTTACCGATTCATGACTCTTCTCCTCTTGGAGCTTGATGATGCCATAAGTAGGAGTTGATGTGTGAAGGTGGTGGAAGGTATGGATAGATGAGGAATTCGCTTGGTTAGGACAAGGTGTGATGAAGGGGAAGAGTGTTTGGTTTCGAGAATGGGAAGTGTGGGGAGTGAAATTGGAATGTTAAGGGTGTACTTAGTGTGAATCACTTATATAGGGAAGTGGTGTGTGGATGAAAGGTGTGGATCGATGGGGTTGGTGTATGATGAACGGATGGGGTTCTGCAGAGGATGAGCACAAGGATCATCATCTTTATGAGGGAGATTGGTTCGGTCTTCAAGGGTCTCATTCTTTCAATATTGCATGGCACATTTCCCAATGCATTTCCCCTTGAGACACGTGTGTATTCTCCCTTCATGAAGTGGCCAAACCCTCCTCATTCAATTGTCCACTCAATCCACTTCAATACCCCTTTCTTCTCTCCTACAAAATAAAATAATTGTGATTAAAAAAATATGTGTGGAAAGTGGCGGGAAAATTAAAAGAATAACTACTTTTTAAAGTTTTTGTTTTAACTAACTAAGTGCCATTCAATAGAGCAAACCAACTGACTAACTCAACATCTATGTGTGCAACATTGGCAACACCAAACTTAGTTTAGTGCCGTGTGGTGTAAAAGATTTGTTTAAGGCCCCTAAGAGTGACATGATATGGGTTACGTTGATGTTCTCTTAGTGTGCCTTGAACACCAAACTTGTTCTTCACTATATGTTGCACACAAGGATTCATTCAAATCCTTGTCAAGTTGATTTGAAATCCCTGAACCTTGCATTATTAACTACTTTTAAAAGCATGTAAAACATAGGTTGCCTCCCATGAAGCGCTTCTTTAGCGTCACTAGCTTGACGTTTTGCCTTTGTCATGGTGGTTGGTAATGTGGTGCACGAATTATGAATCACGCTTTTCACAACTCGTACCACTAACCAGCAAGTGCACTGGGTCGTCCAAGTAATACCTTACGTGAGTAAGGGTCGAATCCCATGGAGATTGTTGGTTTGAAGCAATCTATGGTTATCTTGTAAATCTTAGTCAGGAAGTCAATTATGTTTATCAATTGATTTGCAAATAAACAAGAGAGCATAAATTAAAGGTTACTTGTTATGTAGTAATGGAGAATATGTTGGAGTTTTGGAGATGCTTTGTCTTCTAATTCTCTGCTTTCCTCTGTCTTCTGATTCACGCACGCACGTCCTCCTATGGCAAGCTGTGTGTTGGTGGATCACCGTTGTCAATGGCTACCTTCCATCCTTCCAGTGAAAACTACGCTCACGCGCTCTGTCACAGCACGGCTAATCACCGGTTGGTTCTCGATCCGGTTGGAATAGGATTCACTATCCTTTTGCGTCTGTCACTAACGCCTAGTCTTCAGAAGTTTGAAGCTCATCACAGTCATTCAATCCTTGAATCCTACTCGGAATACCGCAGACAAGGTTTAGACTTTCCAGATTCTCATGAATGCCGCCATCAGTTCTAGCTTATACCATGGAGATTCTGATTAAGGAATCTAAGAGATACTCATTCAATCGTATATAGAATGGAAGTGGTTGTCAGGCACACGTTCATGATTTGAGGAAGGTGATGAATGTCACGGATCATCACCTTCATCACAGTTAACCGCGAATGAACATCTTAGATAGGAACAAGCGTGTTTGAATGGAAAACAGAAATACTTGCATTAATTCATCGACACACAGCAGAGCTCCTCACCCCCAACGATGGGGTTTAGAGACTCATGCCGTCAGAGAATACAAAGTTCAGATCTAAAAATGTCATGAGGTCCAAATAAGTCTCTAAAAGTTGTTTAAATACTAAACTAGTAGCCTAGGTTTAAAAAAAATGAGTAAACTATGATGGATGATGCAGAGATCCACTTCTGGGGTCCACTTGGTGTGTGCTGGGCTGAGACTTAAGTAATTCACGTGCAGAGGCCATTTGTGGAGTTGAACGCCAGTTTTTATGCCAGTTTGGGCGTTCAACTCCAGCTTTTGACCCTTTTCTGGCGCTGGACGCCAGAATTGGGCAGAGAACTGGCATTGAACGCCAGTTTACGTCGTCTATCCTTGTTCAAAGTATGGACTATTATATATTTCTGGAAAGCCCTGGATGTCTACTTTCCAACGCAATTGGAAGCATGCCATTTCGAGTTCTGTAGCTCCAGAAAATCCACTTTGAGTGCAGGGAGGTCAGAATCCAACAGCATCAGCAGTCCTTTTTCAGCCTGAATCAGATTTTTGCTCAGCTCCTTCAATTTCAGTCAGAAAAGTACCTGAAATTACAGAAAAACATAAAACTCATAGTAAAGTCCAGAAATATGAATTTTTCCTAAAAACTAATGAAAATAGACTAAAAACTAACTAAAACATACTCGAAACTATATGAAATTAACCCCCAAAAGCGTATAAAATATCCGCTGATCACAACACCAAACTTAAACTGTTGCTTGTCCTCAAGCAACTAGATAAATAAAATAGAAGACTAATAGGTTGAGAAGCAATAATATCTCAGAGTTTTTGATTGAAGCTCAGATTCTAATTAGATGAGTGGGACTAGTAGCTTTTTTTTGCTTCTGAACAGTTTTGGCATCTCACTTTATCCATTGAAGCTCAGAGTGATTGGCATCTATAGGAACTTAGAATTCAGATAGTGTTATTGATTCTCTTAGTTCAGTGTGATGATTCTTGAACATAGCTTCTTTATGAGTCTTGGCCGTGGCCCTAAGCACTTTGTTTTCCAGTATTACCACCGGATACATAAATGCCACAGACACATAACTGGGTGAACCTTTTCAGATTGTGACTCAGCTTTGCTAAAGTCCCCAATTAGAGGTGTCCAGAGTTCTTAAGCACACTCTTCTTTTTGCTTTGGACCTTGACTTTAACCGCTCAGTCTCAAGTTTTCACTTGACACCTTCACGCCACAAGCACATGGTTAGGGACAGCTTGGTTTAGCAGCTTAGACCAGGATTTTAGTCCTTTAGGCCCTCCTATCCACTGATGCTCAAAGCCTTGGGATCCTTTTCATTTGCCCTTGACTTTTGGTTTTAAGGGTTATTGGCTTTTTCTGCTTGCTTTTTCTCTCTCTTTTTTTTTCTGCAAGCTTTGTTCTTTGCTGCTTTTTCTTACTTCAAGAATCATTTTTATGATTTTTTAGATTATCAATAACATGTCTCATGTTCATCATTCTTTCAAGAACCAACATATTTAACAGTCTTAAACAACAAATTCAAAAGACATATGCATTGTTCAAGCATTCATTCAGAAGATAGAAAGCATTGCCACCACATTTAACTAATTAGAATTTCTCTTATTAAAACTCGAAATTTTATTGCCTCTTATTCAAAAGATCTACTACTTTATTCATGTTTGCTGATGATGAGAAAAATAAAACTATAGCTTAATTAGAGATAAAATCAAAATAGATACTAATTACTACTATATGACTCCTAAGGTAAACTCCTGTAAGGACACTGTCACAGAGTTAAGGCAGAAATTGGAAATTAACAACCTTTATTCTGGGGGAACGGGGGTTCCTCTGATCCTTGGGGTGCTTGGTCCTACAAGAGAAGACTTTTGGCACTTCAATTCCCTTAAATCACGCCCTTGCTCCTCTTGTTCTTTAAACATAGAGGTCAGCATTTGACTGTGTTCCTTCTGTTCTTTTATTATTTGCTCCATGGCTTCCCGTATCTTGGTAACAGACGTCTCAAGATACTCCCAGTATTCAGATTGAGGGATCTCTGGGAGGAATTCCTGTGCTCTCTTCTTGATGGGATCCTCCTGTGCTTGTTGTTTTTCCATTGATGCTTTGGTAATAGGCTTCTCAATTGGGATATACTCAGTTATTCCCATCCTTACTCCAGCGTCCTTGCAGAGCAGAGAAATCACGCTTGGATAAGCCAACCTGCCCTCTTTAGAATTTTTGTTAGCAATTTTGTAGAGTTCAGTTGAAATCAGCTGATGAACCTCCACTTCCTTTCCCATCATGATGCAATGGATCATCACTGCTCTTTTAACTGTGACTTTAGAACGGTTGCTAGTGGGTAACAGAGAATGCCCAATGAAGTCCAGCCATCCTCTGGCGACTGGTTTGAGATCCTCTCTCTTGAGTTGATTTGGGACACCCTTTGTGTTGGTGGTCCACCTGGCTCCAGGGATACATATGTCCTCTAGAATCTTATCCAGGTCAATGTCTGCTCTCATCATCCTCCTGTTGAAGGAGTCTGGATCATCCTTTAGCTGAGGTAGCTTTAAGATCTCTCTGATCTTGTCAGGGGTGGTATGAACAATCTTTCCTCTGACCATGGTCCGAAATTCATAGAAGGCAGTTCCAGATAGTTTTTGCTTGTCAGTCTGCCACATATTAGCATAGAACTCCTGGACCATGTTCCTTCCCACTTTCGTTTCAGGATTAGCTAGGACTTCCCAGTTCCTGATTCGAATTTGCTCCTGGATCTCCGGATATTCATCTTCTTTCAGATCGAATCTAACTTCCGGGATCACTGATCTCAGACCCATTACTTTAAGATAATGGTCTGAATGTTCTTTAGATAAGAACTTCCCTTGATTCCAAAGTGGTTTTGGAACGCTCTCTTTCTTGCCTCTTGGAGTGGGTTGTTTTTCTTTAGGAGCCATGATCTTAGTGATCTCGGATAAACACACCAAACTTAGAGGTTTGCTTGTCCTCAAGCAAAAGAAAAGAAAGGAGAGGGATAGAAGGAGAGCTAGGTGTAATTGTTGATGGAGGAGGAGGGAGGCCGAACCAAAATTTAAAGGGATGGGGGGTGGGTTTTCGAAAAATTGGAAAAGATAAGATAAAAAGATTGAGTTGAAAAAGATAAGATAGAAGATATAGTTTAATTTTGAAAAGATATGATAGATTTTTGAAAAAGATAAATCTGAATTTTTGAAAAAGATAATATGGAGATTTGAAAAAGATATGGATTAGTTGAGAAGATTTTAGAGTGAAAAAGATAGATTTGTTTTCAGAAAAGATTTGAGAAGAGTTGGATTGAATTTGGAAAGATGGATTTTTAGAATTTAAGGATTTTAGAAATCAGGGTTCTTAACATGTTCATGTAAAAATCATGCATTGAAACATAAAATTTGAAATTAGAATGGAAATATGTGTAGAAAAATGGATTTGGCTCCTCCTTGCTCTCCTGGCGTTTGAACGCCCAAACACTGCCTGTTTTGGGCGTTCAGCGCCCAAATGCTGCTCTCCTGGGCGTTCAACGCCCAGCTGCTGCCATTACTGGCGTTCAACGCCCAGTGGGTGCCCCTTTCTGGCATTGAACGCCCAGATTGCTACCATTACTGGCGTTCAGCGCCCAGTGGATGCCCATTTTGGGCATTGAACGCCCAAAATGCACTTTTACTGGCGTTTTCTTGTCAGTGAGCTCTTTTTCTCTGTTTTGTGTGCCGAGGTCTTCTGTAAATGATTATTTACCTTGTTATCAATGAACTCTATATAAACAAATAAAAATAAAAATAGAAATAGGGCAAAATTCTTAGAGGATTGTTGCCCCATGGCTGGGTTGCCTCCCAGCAAGCGCTTCTTTATTGTCTTTAGCTGGACCTTGCTGAGCTTTTAATCTAGCTTCAGCCTTGAGCATTCTTGCTCAATGTTGCCTTCAAGATAATGCTTGATTCTCTGTCCATTGACAATGAACTTCTTATCAGAATCAATATCTTGAAGCTCCACATAACCATATGGTGATACACTTGTAATCACGTATGGTCCCCTCCACCGGGATTTCAATTTCCCGGGGAATAGCCTGAGTCTAGAGTTAAACAACAGAACCTTCTGTCCTGGTTCAAAGATTCTAGATGACAGCTTTCTGTCATGCCACTTTTTATATTTTTCTTTATAAAGCTTGGCGTTTTCGAAAGCTGTGAATCTGAATTCCTCTAGCTCATTTAGCTGGAGCAATCGTTTTTCTCCTGCTAGTTTGGCATCAAAGTTTAGGAATCTGGTTGCCCAGTAGGCCTTATGTTCCAGTTCCACGGGCAGGTGACATGCCTTATCATACACGAGTTGGTATGGAGATGTTCCTATAGGGGTCTTGAATGCTGTCCTGTAAGCCCACAAAGCATCATCCAAGCTCCGTGCCCAATCCTTTCTACGGGTACTTACTGTCCGTTCCAGGATTCTCTTTAATTCTCGATTAGAGACTTCAGCTTGCCCATTGGTTTGTGGATGATATGGAGTGGCTATCTTGTGGCGAATTCCATACCGAACCATGGCAGAGTAAAGCTGTTTATTGCAGAAGTGAGTGCCCCCATCACTGATTAGTACTCTAGGGACACCAAACCTGCTAAAGATATATTTCTGGAGGAACTTCAGCACTGTTTTAGTATCATTGTTGGGTATGACAATAGCCTCAACCCATTTTGATACATAGTCAACTGCCACCAGAATATAAGTGTTTGAGTATGATGGTGGGAAAGGTCCCATGAAGTCAATTCCCCATACGTCAAACAACTCAATTTCCAAGATTCCTTGTTGAGGCATGGCGTAACCATGAGGCAGATTACCAGCTCTTTGGCAACTGTCACAATTACGTACAAACTCTCGGGAATCTTTATAGAGTGTGGGCCAATAGAAGCCATATTGGAGGACCTTGGTGGCTGTTCGCTCACCTCCGAAATGGCCTCCATATTGAGATCCGTGGCAATGCCACAAGATCCTCTGAGCTTCTTCTCTAGGCATACACCTACGGATAATTCCGTCTGCACATCTCTTAAAGAGATAAGGTTCATCCCACAAGTAGTACTTTGCATCAGTAATTAATTTCTTCTTTTGTATCCTGTTGTACTCCTTGGGTATGAACCTTGCAGCTTTATAGTTTGCAATATCGGCAAACCATGGTGCTTCTTGAATGGCAAATAAATGCTCATCAGGAAACGTCTCAGAGATCTCAAGAAAGGGGAGGGACGTCCCTTCCACTGGCTCTATCCGGGACAGATGATCAGCCACTTGGTTCTCTGTCCCTTTTCTGTCTCTTATTTCTATATCAAATTCTTGCAGAAGCAATACCCATCTAATGAGCCTGGGTTTTGAATCTTGCTTTGTGAATAGATATTTAAGAGCAGCATGGTCAGTATACACAATCACTTTTGATCCTACTAAGTATGATCTGAACTTGTCAATGGCGTAAACCACTGCAAGTAGTTCTTTTTCTGTGGTTGTGTAATTTTTCTGGGCATCATTTAGAACGCGACTGGCATAATAAATGACATGCAGAAGCTTGTCGTGCCTCTGTCCCAATACTGCACCAATGGCATGATCACTGGCATCACACATTAGCTCAAATGGTAATGTCCAGTCTGGTGCAGAGATGACTGGTGCTGTGACCAGCTTAGCTTTCAGCGTTTCAAACGCCTGCAGGCACTCTGTGTCAAACACAAATGGTGTGTCAGCAGCTAGCAGATTGCTTAGAGGTTTTGCGATTTTTGAAAAATCCTTTATAAACCTCCTATAGAATCCTGCATGCCCCAGAAAGCTTCTGATTGCCTTAACATTGGCAGGTGGTGGTAATTTTTCAATCACCTCTATTTTTGCTTGATCCACCTCTATTCCCTTGTTTGAGATTTTATGCCCAAGAACAATTCCTTCAGTCACCATGAAGTGACACTTTTCCCAGTTTAAAACTAGGTTGGTCTCTTGGCATCTTTTCAGAACAAGTTTCAGGTGATCAAGACAGGAGCTGAATGAGTCTCCATATACTGAGAAGTCATCCATGAAGACTTCCAGAAAATTTTCCACCATATCAGAGAAAATAGAGAGCATGCATCTCTGGAAGGTTGCAGGCGCATTACATAGCCCAAATGGCATCCTTCTATAAGCAAACACTCCGGATGGACATGTGAATGCTGTTTTCTCTTGATCCTGGGGATCCACTGCAATCTGGTTATAGCTTGAGTAGCCATCCAAAAAGCAGTAATAATCATGACCTGCTAGTCTTTCTAGCATCTGGTCTATGAATGGTAAAGGAAAATGATCCTTTCTGGTGGCTGTATTGAGCCTTCTGTAGTCAATACACATGCGCCACCCTGTAACTGTTCTTGTAGGAACCAGTTCATTTTTTTCATTATGAATCATTGTCATGCCTCCTTTTTTTGGGACGACTTGAACAGGGCTCACCCAGGGGCTATCAGAAATAGGATAAATAATCCCAGCCTCCAGTAATTTGGTGACCTCTTTCTGCACCACTTCTTTCATGGCTGGATTTAGCTGCCTCTGTGGTTGAACCACTGGTTTGGCGTTATCCTCCAATAAAATTTTGTGCATGCATCTAGCTGGGCTTATGCCCTTAAGGTCACCTATGGACCACCCAAGAGTTGTCTTGTGTGTCCTTAGCACTTAAATAAGTGTCTCCTCTTCCTGTGAATTTAAAGCAGAGCTTATGATCACTGGAAAAGTGTCACCTTCTCCCAAAAATGCATATTTCAAGGATGGTGGTAATGGCTTGAGCTCGGGTTTAGGAGGTTTTTCCTCTTCCAGAAGAAATTTCAGAGGCTCTTTTATGTCCTCTGAATCTTCTAAGTCAGGCTGAACATCTTTAAAGATGTTTTCCAACTCTGATTCAAGACTCTCAGCCATGTTGATCTCTTCTACCAAGGAGTCAATAAGATCAACTTTCATGCAGTCTGTTGATGTGTCTAGATGCTGCATGGCTTTGACAGCATTCAACTTGAACTCATCATCATTGACTCTCAGGGTTATTTCCCCCTGTTGGACGTCAATAAGGGATCGTCCAGTTGCTAGGAAGGGTCTTCCTAGAATGAGAGTAGCACTCTTGTGCTCCTCCATTTCCAGCACAACAAAGTCAGTGGGAAAGGCGAATGGCCCAACCCTGACAATCATGTCTTCAATCACGCCTGATGGGTATTTAGTGGAGCCATCAGCAAGTTGAAGACATATCCGGGTTGGTTTAACTTCTTCAGTTAAACCAAGCTTTCTGATAGTGGATGCAGGTATTATGTTGATGCTTGCCCCAAGATCGCATAAAGCTGTCTTGGTACAATTATCTTCCAATATGCATGGTATCAGAAAGCTCCCGGGGTCTTTAAGCTTTTCAGGAAAGCTTTTCAGAATGACTGCACTGCATTCTTCAGTGAGGAGAACTCTTTCTGTTTCTCTCCAATCCTTTTTATGACTCAAGATCTCTTTCATGAACTTGGCATAAGAAGGTATTTGCTCAAGTGCTTCTGCAAATGGAATCTTTATTTCAAGAGTCCTGAGATAGTCTGCAAAGCGAGCAAATTGCTTATCCTGCTCCTCTTTCTGGAGTTTTTGAGGATAAGGTATCTTGGCTTTATATTCTTCAACCTTAGTTGCTGCAGGTTTATTGCCTACAGAATTGGTTGAAGAAGCCTTTTTAGAGGGGTTGTGATCAGCATTTGTGTGTGTCTGATCCCTCACTGGCAATTGAGTGCCAGAGTTAGAAGCTGGAGTGAAACTGGACGCTAGCTCCATGTCTGCTCCTGGCGTCTGAACGCCAGAATTGTGCCCATTTTGGGCGTTCAGCGCTAGATCTTGCCCATTTTGGGCGTTCAACGCCAGATCCTTGCCCATTTCTGGCGTTGAACGCCAGTCCTGCTTTGTTTCTGGCGTTGAACGCCAGTTTTGGCCATGGTCTGGGCGTTCAGCGCCAGCCTTCCACCAATTTTCTGGTGTTTTAGCGCCAGAATTATTTTTCCCTGGGCTCTTACTGTCCTCAGGTGCATTTTGGGTGGTTTGCTCAATTCTTAGCTTTTTGCTGCCTTGAGGTGGGGTATTTAATGTTTTCCCACTTCTTAGTTGAACTGCTTGGCATTCTTCTGCTATTTGCCTTGACAGCTGCTACTTTGTTTGCTTAAACTGTTCGTCCATATGTATATTAGCCATCCTTGTCTCTTGTAACCTATCTTTAAATTCGGCTAGCTGCTTTGTTAGAAAGTCCAATTGCTGATTGAATTCAGCAGCTTGTTTTACAGGACTGAGTTCAGTAGTTACTGTTTTAACCTCTTCATTCATGGAAGGGTTGCTGCTTAGGTACAGATGCTGATTCCTGGCAACTGTATCAATGAGCTCTTGAGCCTCTTCAATTGTCTTTCTCATATGGATAGATCCACCAGCTGAGTAATCTAGAGACATCTGAGCTCCTTCTGCAAGCCCATAGAGGGAGATGTCTAACTGAACCCACTCTGAAAACATTTCAGAGGGGCATTTTCGTAGCATCTCTCTGTATCTCTTCCAGGCATCATAAAGAGATTCATTATTTCCTTGCTTGAAGCCTTGGATGTCCAGCCTTAGCTGTGTCATCCTTTTTGGAGGGAAATATTGATTCAGGAATTTTTCTGTCAGCTGTTTCCATGTCTTTATGCTGGCCTTAGGTTGGTTATTCAACCACCTCTTAGCTTGATCTTTTATAGCAAATGGAAACAGTAATAGTCTGTAGACATCCTGATCTATTTCCTTATCATGTACTCTGTCAGCAATTTGTAAAAATTGTGCCAGAAACACTGTAGGTTCTTCCTGTGGAAGACCGGAATACTGGCAGCTTTGCTGCACCATGATAATGAGCTGAGGATTCAACTCAAAGCTACTGACTCCAATGGAGGGTATGCAGATACTACTCCCATATGAAGCAGTAGAGGGGTTAGAATATGACCCCAGAGTCCTCTTGGACTGTTTATTTCCGCTTAGGTCCATGATGGAGAAGGGGAGATGATGTAAAATAGAAAAAAATATTTTTATTTATTTATTTATTAATTTATTTCGAAAATAAAATAAATCAAAATAAAATAAATAGAAATGAGTAAAAGATTTTCGAAAAAGTGAGGAGAGAGAAAGTGGTTAGGAGATTTTGAAAAAGATATGATGATTTTTGAAAAAGGTTTTAAATTTTGAAATAAAAATCTGAATTTTTAAAGGAGAGAGAAAAACAATAAGATAACACAGGATTTAAAATTTTTAGATCTGAGGTTCCTTATTTTCGAAAATTTTGGGGGGGGGGGGAAAAACACCAAGGAACACCAAACTTAAAAATTTTAAGATCAAGACACAAGGAAAACTTAAGAACACAAAGGAAGAACACCAAACTTAAAATTTTTTTGAAAAGCAAAATAAATTTTTCGAAAATCAAGGGAAATCAACAGGAAAACACCAAACTTAAAGTTTGGCACAAAATTTAATAGAGAAAATATTATTTTTGAAAAAGATTTTAAAAAGAGTGTACCAAACTGCCACGGGCTTAGACTAACGCTCTAGCCAATTGGGCAGTAAAATGTAACACTTGTTTTAAAGAAGGATATTGTTAACCAAGAACAATAATAAGAGACTCTAAACCAAAAAAAGAAAAATTTTCCTAATCTAAGCAACAAAATAAACGGTCAGTTGTTCAAACACGAACAATCCCCGGCAACGGCGCCAAAAACTTGGTGCACGAATTATGAATCACGCTTTTCACAACTCGTACCACTAACCAGCAAGTGCACTGGGTCGTCCAAGTAATACCTTACGTGAGTAAGGGTCGAATCCCACGGAGATTGTTGGTTTGAAGCAATCTATGGTTATCTTGTAAATCTTAGTCAGGAAGTCAATTATGTTTATCAGTTGATTTGCAAATAAACAAGAGAGCATAAATTAAAGGTTACTTGTTATGTAGTAATGGAGAATATGTTGGAGTTTTAGAGATGCTTTGTCTTCTGAATCTCTGCTTTCCTCTGTCTTCTGATTCACGCACGCACGTCCTCCTATGGCAAGCTATGTGTTGGTGGATCACCGTTGTCAATGGCTACCTTCCATCCTTCCAGTGAAAACTACGCTCACGCGCTCTGTCACAGCACGGCTAATCACCGGTTGGTTCTCGATCCGGTTGGAATAGGATTCACTATCCTTTTGTGTCTGTCACTAACGCCCAGCCTTCAGGAGTTTGAAGCTCGTCACAGTCATTCAATCCTTGAATCCTACTCAGAATACCACAGACAAGGTTTAGACTTTCCAGATTCTCATGAATGCCGCCATTAGTTCTAGCTTATACCACGGAGATTCTGATTAAGGAATCTAAGAGATACTCATTCAATTGTATATAGAACGGAGGTGGTTGTCAGGAACACGTTCATGATTTGAGGAAGGTGATGAATGTCACGGATCATCACCTTCATCACAGTTAAGCGCGAATGAACATCTTAGATAGGAACAAGCGTGTTTGAATGGAAAACAGAAATACTTGCATTAATTCATCGAGACACAGCAGAGCTCCTCACCCCCAACGATGGGGTTTAGAGACTCATGCCGTCAGAGAATACAAAGTTCAGATCTAAAAATGTCATGAGGTCCAAATAAGTCTCTAAAAGTTGTTTAAATACTAAACTAGTAGCCTAGGTTTACAAAAAATGAGTAAACTATGATGGATGATGCAGAGATCCACTTCTGGGGCCCACTTAGTGTGTGCTGGACTGAGACTTAAGTAATTCACGTGCAGAGGCCATTTGTGGAGTTAAACGCCAGTTTTTATGCCAGTTTGGGCGTTCAACTCCAGCTTTTGACCCTTTTCTGGCGCTGGACGCCAGAATTGGGCAGAGAACTGGCATTGAACGCCAGTTTACGTCGTCTATCCTTGTGCAAAGTATGGACTATTATATATTGCTGGAAAGCCCTGGATGTCTACTTTCCAACGCAATTAGAAGCATGCCATTTCGAGTTCTGTAGCTCCAGAAAATCCACTTTGAGTGCAGGGAGGTCAGAATCCAACAGCATCAGCAGTCCTTTTTCAGCCTGAATCAGATTTTTGCTCAGCTCCTTCAATTTCAGTCAGAAAAGTACCTGAAATTATAGAAAAACACAAAACTCATAGTAAAGTCCAGAAATATGAATTTTTCCTAAAAACTAATGAAAATAGACTAAAAACTAACTAAAACATACTCAAAACTATATGAAATTAACCCCAAAAAGCGTATAAAATATCCGCTCATCATAATGCTTCAGATCTTCCCTTCTTGCAGAAGACCTATATCCATTGGCTTCATCAAGGATCTCCAAATGTTCTAGAGAGAGAACTCTGTTGATGGTAAAGACCTTAGGTAGCTGAGATGGGATAGTGGGGAGATGAGGTGGAATTTCTGGGAAGTAAGCTGAGATTACTTTATCCCCTGGAGAGAAGTCCTCTATAGGGATCTTCTTGTTCCTCCACCTCCTTGGTACCTTCTTCTTTGTCCCTTTTGATGTTGCCTTGCTCTTTGTGACCTCTTCTTCTAAGGAAATTTTGTTACTGGTCTCATATGACTCTGGTGGTTTAGGTTCCTCCTTATTTTCCTTGAGCTGTGACAGCTGCTGATTGCCTTGTTCTTCAACCAAGTGGTTTCCCAGAGGTGTTGGTTGTGCTTCAGTGCTTGCCTCTTCCCTCAGTATCTCATTATGATCTGTTTCTTGTGAGAGTTTGAAGACATTGAAGCTGAGTTGTTCATCATGGATCCTCAAAATTAGCTCTCCTCGCTCCACATCTATGAGTGCTCTGGCTGTAGCTAAGAACGGTCTTCCCAATATGATTGGGTGAGTGTGACTTTCTTCCATATCCAAGATGACAAAGTCTGTGGGAAGGAAGTATTTTCCCACCTTCACCAGCACATTTTCAACCACTCCTACTGCTTGTTTTCGAGTTTTGTCAGCCAGCCTGATAACTACATCTGCGGGTATTATCTCATTGATCTGCAGCCTTTTCATTAGGGATAAAGGCATTAAGTTGATGCTTGCTCCCAAATCGCAGAGTGCTTTATCAAACATTGTTTCTCCTATGGCACAGGGGATGTGAAAACTCCCTGGGTCCTTCCTTTTTATAGGTAACTCTGGTTGAATGAGAGCACTGCACTCTTTATTCATCACTATTGTTTGTCCTCCCTTTAGTGAGCTTTTCCTGGTCAGCAGCTCCTTCATATACTTAATATATGAGGGCATTTGTTGGAGGGCCTTGATGAATGGTATGTTTACATGGAGGGATGCAAACAGGTCAAGAAACCTTGAGTATATTCTCTTCTCTACAACACCATTGAGTAATTGGGGAAACGGTGCATAGAGTTTCAGCAGCTCCTTCTGTGTCAGCTCTTTTTGTGAAATTTTTGGTTCTTGGTGATCCTTTTCCTATTTCTCTGCTTATGTCTCTCCAAGTTGTTCTAATGGCGTGTTTTGCTTTTCCTCAGTCTTCTTATTACTTATAGTAACCATCTTGCAATCTTCCCATCTGACTTTCTTTGCTTCACCTCTCGGATTTTTCTGTGTCACTTGGGAAGCTATCAGTAGGTTTGGGAATCTTTTTAGATAAGTATCCCACTTGAAATTCCAGCCTCTTGATGGTGTCCCCCTGGTTCTTGATACTAGCTCGCACCTCCTCTTTGAATACCTTATTATCTTGAATCTCTTTGCATATGCCTTCAAGCAGAGTCTCAATTTTGGAGAGTCTTTCTTCAAATGATGGTGAGTTGAGAGTGGATGGGTGAGTTGGGTCATTTTCGTTTTGGTATGGATGTGGAGAGGTGTTGTTAGGGTGGTGCTGATATGATCTCTGTGTGGAATGTTGGTGAGCTGCATGGTTGTTGGGGTTGTGACGTCTCTGCTCTTGGCTTTGATCTTGTTGATTTCCCCACCCAAAGTTTGGGTGATTCCTCCAACCAGGATTGTACGTTTTGGAGTAAGGATCATGGGTCTGCCTGGATGAGTTTCCAATGTAGTTAGCTTGTTCTTGCTCCTCCTCTGCCTCAGCATTCACTCCCTCTTGGGTTGCTGATGAGGTGGTGATTGCTGCCACTTGGTTCCTCTCCATCTTCTTGGTGAGGTTAGCCAGCTGCTTGGTAATAAGCTTGTTTTGGGCTAGCAGTGCATCCACATTGTTTAGCTCTATCACTCCTCTATTGTTGCCTCTTTCAGAAGCATAGAAGTAGTCATTCTCCGCTACAGTCTCAATGACATCTATGGCTTCTTCAATGGTCTTCTTCTTGTTCAGAGATCCTCCGGATGAATGGTCTACTGCCTTCTTTGATTCATAAGAGAGGCCTTCATAGAACATGTGTAGTTGCACCCATTCATTGAACATATCTGGTGGACACCTTCTTGTCAGGTCCTTAAACCTCTCCCATGCTTCATATAGAGTCTCACCATCCTGCTGCCTGAATGTTTGCACCTTAGCTCTCAGCCTGTTGATCCGTTGAGGAGGATAGAATCTTGCCAAGAATTTGTTCACCACATCTTCTCAGGTTGCTAAACTCTCCTTTGGGAAGGATTCCAGCCATTTAGATGCCTTGTCCTTGAGTGAGAAAGGGAACAGAAGTAATCTATAGGTGTCAGGATGAACACCATTAGACTTCACAGTATCACATATCCTCAGGAAGGTGGTTAGATGTTGATTTGGGTCTTCTTGGACACTTCCTCCGAATGAACAATTGTTCTGAAAAAGAGTGATGAGCTGTGGCTTTAGTTCAAAGTTGTTGGCATGTATGGTTGGCCTTTGGATGCTGCTTCCACAGTTTCTTGGGTTTGGGTTGATGTAAGAACCCAGAACTCTTCTCTCTTGTCCAGCCTGATGCGCTGGACCTTCTCTGCCATGGTTGTGAGCCTCTTCTTCATGATGGTTCTCCATGTTTTCATCCATGTTTGGTTCAAAGTACTCCTCCTCTTCCTCAGCACCAACTACTCTCTTTCCTCTTGCTTCCCTCCTTAATCTAAGGAAGGTCCTCTCAGGTTCAGAATCAAAGGAAGTTGAAGCCCCGCTTCTTCTCCCTGTCATACAACCAACAAGGCACAAGCAAGGAAATAGATGCAGAAAGTACTCTTGTTAAAATTGCTGTTAATGTGAGTGATGCAATATATCAAACAGTTAGTGGGTTAGTGAACTGAATGGTAAATAACAAAGAAAAAGGAGTAGGGGGGAAGGGAGGAAAATAACTAAAACTGAAAGTAATCAACTCAAACAGAAATTTAAATCAAACAAAAGAAAAATACTCAATCTAGTTATCCTCCAATTTAGTCATTGTTGATACAAAATCAATCCCCGGCAACAGCGCCATAAACTTGATAGCACGGAAACTTGTTTCTCAACAATTTTCCTTCGGCAAGTATACCGAATTGTCGTCAAGTACAAACTCACAATAGAGTGAGGTCGAATCCCACAGGGATTGATTGGTCAAGCAACTTTAATTAGAGGAATGTTCTAGTTGAGCGAAGCAGAATTTGGTTTGAGAGTTGCAGGAAATTAAATGGCGGGAAAGTAAATAGCAGAAAATGTAAATGATGGAAGTAAAGAGCTGAAAGTAAATGACGGAAAGTAAATTGCAGAATTGTAAATGGGAATGGGGAGGATGCTCATAAAAGTAAATTGCAAAAATTAAAGAGAATGGGTAAGATCAGAAATGGGGGTTCATTGGGCTTAGGAGATGTTGCATTCTCCGGATCAAGTTCATTTTCATCTCTTCCTCAATCAATGCATTCATTGATCTCCTTGGCAATCTTAAGTGATCGAATTCCAATTCCTTGGTAATTCAATCTCTCAAATCTTGATCAATAGCCAATTCCTTGGTCAATTGCTCATGAGAAGAGATGAAGTATGATCACTGATTATACCACATGCATTCCCAAATCAAGTGTTGGTAGGATTATAGTCACCATACCCAACCAAACCCAATTTGGTCCAACATGAGAAAGCATTTCTAGCATGATCTTTTCATTCCTCTTCCAAGGTTCAGAAGAGATCCAAGTATGAATAGCTTCTTTTCCAAGATAACTACCCAATTGGATGAAGATTGAAAGCTTTCTAGTAAAATCAAGAGAAAAGATAGAAGAAGAGTAATGAAAATTAGTATTGATCCATCAAATTACAACAGAGCTCCCTAACCCAATAAAAGGGGTTTAGTTGTTCATAGCTCTGAAAATGGAAAACAAAGATGGAGAATACATCATGAAAACTAGAACTAGAAGTGCAGAGAAAGTAAATTATACAGAGAGTAGTTCTCAATTTCCCATCCCCCCAAAGCTTCTTTCTAATTCAAAACTACCCCTATATATACTACTCTTCTGATCTTCTAGTTAGTTCTTCAAGTCTTGGATATGGGCCTTTGGATCTTGAGTTTGAAGCAGTTATACTCTTCAGTGGTCTTAGCTTTACTTGCAGAGAGAAAGTGTGGAGTAGGCAGGGTGTTTAGCTTAGGACGTTAGTGGCGTTAATGTTAAGTGAGAGTGTGGGTTCGAGAACGTTAGTGGCAATCACCTTTTTCACTAACGTTCCTCACCCAGGGATGATCCACGTTAACTTCAACGTTAGTGGCATCAACGTGACCACTAACGTTGCCTCTTGATCCTTCGCACACGTTATTGGGACTCGCCTTTTCCAATAACGTTGAGAGTCCTCCCTCCCCCTATGTTAGAGTTCACGTTAACTTAGTTAACGTGGCTCTTAACGTAGGCTTGCCAATTCTTCGAGAACATTAGTGACATTTACCTTTGTCACTAACGTTCCAAGGTGCCCCTACTTCCCACGTTAGAGTCCACGTTAACTAAGTTAACGTGGCTTCTAATGTGGTAATGATAGCCATCTCCAACGTTAGTGACAAAGGTGAGTGTCACTAACGTTGGCTCATCATCCTATCCTCAACGTTAGCTTCCACGTTAACTAAGTTAACGTGGAAGTTGAGTGGCTCATAGTGGCTTGTGGTGGTACATCCCAACGTTAGTGACAAAGGTAAGTGTCACTAACGTTGGCGATCACTTGCTTTCTCCACGTTAGCTTCCACGTTAACTAAGTTAACGTGGCAACTAACGTGGCTCATTGTAGCTTGGCCAACGTTAGTGACAAAGGTGAGTGTCACTAACGTTGGCTTCTCTTTTGCTTCCCAACGTTAGAGTCCACGTTAACTCAACGTTAACTGAGTTAACGTGGCTCTTAACGTGGCCACTTATGAGCTTGGTCCAACGTTAGTGACAAAGGTGAGTGTCACTAACGTTGGCCTTATTTCTTTCTTCCACGTTGGAGTTCACGTTAACTTAGTTAACGTGACTCTTAACGTGGGCTATGATGGCTTTCGAGGACGTTATTGGCGATTACTTTTCTCATTAACGTTGCAAGCTAGCTCCCATTCCACGTTGGTGGTCACGTTAGTTAGACTAACGTGGCTGCTAACGTGGCTCTTTCTTGCTTCCTTTGTCCTGAAATCAAGCAATAAAGTGCATCAAAGTTCTAATCCACATCATGAGACATGCATCATCCAATTTGTCATCTAATTCATGCAAAATTCTCATGAAATCATGTAAGGTGCTCAATGTATGCTTAAATCAAGATGTAAGTGAAATTCTACCCAAAACTTGCTTATTTCCTAAGAAAATGCATGAAACTACCCTAAAACAGTAAAGAAAAGGTCAGTGAAACTGGCCAAAATGCCCTGGCATCAGTTGGTGGCACCAACTTTGCTACCAATGTTGCTTTTTCTGCTTCTTCCTTGCTCTTCCTCTTCTTCTCCTCACCTATCATCAACTAAACAAATGCATCAAAGCCTTGCCATAATCACAAGATTTTGCATCATTCATAGCATTCAAGTAAATCTTACATAAATCTCATGAAAATGCACATAATTAACACTGTTTGATTGAATCAAGATATGCTTGCAATTCTCATCCAAAGCTTACTTATTGCCTAAGAAAGTGCATGAAACCAAATGAAAACTAATGAAAAAGGCTTGTGAAACTAGCCTAAGATGCCTAGGCATCACATGGATGTCTGTTGATGAATCCATATTTGATGATGATTTTTGGTTAGAATTGAATGAATTTTCATCACATAAGCTCACATTTATTCCCTTGAATAGCATGCTTTTGAACTCTCCTCCTAAATTGTGCTTGATTGTGAAAATATGCTCTTTTGTACCTAATTTAATCCATTTTTATTCCATTTTCCTTCCATTCGATGCCTTGATGTTGTTTGTGAGTGATTCCAGGTGTACAAAGTAGGAATGGATTGGAGAAAATGGAAGAAGAGCATACAAAGTGGAGGAAGCAAGAGAAATTAAAGGATATGAGCTCAGAGATGTGTGCGTGCACACAGCTACCTGTGCGTACGCACAGCTGCCCAAGCAGAGCGCGTGGATCATTTCGAGCGCGTCACGTGTCCAGCCAAGCATCGCCTAGTGTGCGTGCACACATCTGCTTGTGCGTACGCACAGGACTGGATTTTCGCCGAAGTGTGCGGACGCACGCATCTGTGCGTCCGCACAGGTATCCGCACATGACTTCATTACAATAGCACATGCCTCGTGATTTGGGGGCTTTGGAGGCCCATTTCTGAAGTCTTCTAGCTCATATTGGAGGGAAAAATGAGGAAGAGAACATAGGATATCATTAGGATAGTTTTAGGAGTAGTATAGGAAGTTTTTAGTTTTAGTTTTCTCTAAGTTTTCCATCAACTCTACTAGGGTTTACATTAGGGTTTTACATTCAAGTTCCATTTCCATTTCCATTTTTGATCTTGGATTTTCCTAGCTTTCATTGTAAGTATTCTCTTGTTATTACTCTTTATAGTTACATTGTCATCACTCTTTCTTCTAATTCAAGTTATAGTTCAATTTTGCTTCTCTCTTGCAATTTTAATTTTTTGTTGATGAATTTGATGTTTGATGTTGGTTTCATGCTTTCTTGTGTTGATCTTGTTGATTGAAGTTGATTATTGCTTTTACCTTCAAGCCTTTTCTCATTTTCTACATGTTTAAGCTTGTTGCCCACCGAGTGTTCGACAAAATGTCAAACATGGTTTTAGGATAAATTTTTGGTTCTTGGCTTGGGTAAAGTGAGCAATTGGGTTTCTAGAGTTGGAATGTCCAACATTTAGTTTCAATTCTTGGATTGTTAATTGTTCTTGTTCCCACTAACGCGAAGTTGTTGCTAAGGCAATTAGCAAGCAATTTAGGATTTATGGGTTAAGGACACTTATGCTCATTTAACTTATCTTCCGATGTGAGGTTGATCAAGTGAGACTAATCCATCATAATTGTCATAGTTGTGGTTCCAACAAGGAAAGAACCCTTAGCTCACTCCAAGCTAAGGCTCTCTTTTATGCTTTTAATCTTTCATACCTTTTTATATGTTGATCTCTTTTATACTTTATTTGTTTATATTACATAGTCGGTTCTTTAATTTCTTAATTAGTTCAATCATTATAATTTTGCATGTTCTTTTATTGCTTTATGTTTATTTCTTCATTCACAACCCCTTGATCACTACAATCGGATTGACACACTCATTGTTCTAAAGTGCTCCTAGGGAGACGACTTGGGAGTCTAATACTCTCGATTTTAATTTGGTTTTGCTTGTGACATATCTTGTGAATTTCCAATTTGATGGATCAAGGTCCCAATTTGTCGAGTTAGGACTATACTTACAACACTAATTCCATTTCGGATAACCAAGTTCCTAATCCAAATATGCAATTTGGGGTTTCCTCACACATCACATCAGTTGTCTCCCTCGTAGGTAGAGTGGGGGACATGGAGGTGCTGCAGGAGCAGCAGGGACAGGGTCAAGCAGCGCAGAGAGCACCTGGACGTGGAGACCGAGTAGGAGGCAGAGTATCACCGATATGAGGAGCATGGTGATATTCCACAAGACCAGGGTGACTCACCGCTACCTCCACCACATCCCCATCTAGGTTAGGCTCAGGGGCTGGTCGGGATGATTGGGACGTTGCCCCTCCTGGTTGGCATGACCTCGGTCCATCTAGTAGTCACCTTGGGACTTGATGGTCGATGAGATAGACTTTGATGAGGCTTTTCAGATTCACACCACCGACCAGTCCACCATACAGCGTGTTGCGGACCAGTTCTGGACAAGTCGAGAGTAGAGCATGGGTCAGCTATACCATCCTTTGTCTGTGCCTATTCCCACCACTGTTTGGGTCCCCCTGGTGCACGAAATCGTGACTGTTCATTCCTTGGTAACGGCGCCAAAAGCTTAATACGCACGTTCATAATCTTAGTTCTTTTTCACAACTTCGCACAACTAACCAGCAAGTGCACTGGGTCATCTAAGTAATAAACCTTACGTGAGTAAGGGTCGATCCCACGGAGATTGTCAGCTTGAAGCAAGCTATGGTCATCTTGCAAATCTCAGTCAGGTAGATTCAAATGGTTATGGGATTTAAGATAATTAAAATATAAATAAAATATAGAATAGGGTAGAGATATTATGTAATTTATTGGTGAGAGTTTCAGATAAGCGTATGGAGATGCTTTGCTCCATCTGAATCTCTGCTTTCCTACTGTCTTCATTCAATCATTCATACTCCTTTCCATGGCAAGCTGTATGTTGGGCATCACCGTTGTCAATGGCTACTTCCCGTTCTCTCAGTGAAAATGGTCCAAATGCGCTGTCACCGCATGGCTAATCATCTGTCGGTTCTCGATCATGTTGGAATAGGATCCATTGATCCTTTTGTGTCTGTCACATGCCCAACGATCGCAAGTTTGAAGCTCGTCATGGCCATCCCTTCCCAGATCCTACTCGGAATACCACAGACAAGGTTTAGACTTTCTGGATCTCAAGGATGGCCGCCAATAATTTTAGCCTATACCACGAAGACTCTGATCGTGAACCAAGAGGCTAAGAGATATGCATTCAAGCTTGTTTTCATGTAGAACGGAAGTGTTTGTCAGCCACGCGTTCATAAGTGAGAATGGTGATGAGTGTCACATAATCATCACATTCATCATGTTCTTATGTGCGAATGAATATCTTAGAATAAGAATAAGCTTGAATTGAATAGAAAAACAATAGTACTTTGCATTAATTCATGAGGAAGAGCAGAGCTCCACACCTTAATCTATGGTGTGTAGAAACTCTACCGTTGAAAATACATAGGTGATGGAGGTCAAGGCGTGGCCGAATGGCCAGCCCCCCTAAACGTGATCACTGAACATAAAATTATTCAAAAGATGATCAAAAGATGTGAAATAAATCACTAAAAATAGTTTTTATACTAAACTAGTAGCTAGGGTTACATAAGATAAGTAAATGATGTAGAAATCCACTTCCGGGCCCACTTGGTGTGTGCTTGGGCTGAGCATTGAGCTTTCATGTGTAGAGACTCTTTTTGGAGTTAAACGCCAGTTTGTAGCCTGTTTCTGGCGTTTAACTCTGGTTTGCAACCTGTTTCTGGCGTTTAACTCCAGAATAGGGCAGGGAGTTGGCGTTTGAATGCCAGTTTGCGTCATCAAAACGCGTGCAAACTATGAACTATTATATATTACTGGAAAGCCCTGGATGTCCACTTTCCAACGCAATTGAGAGCGCGCCAATTGGGTTTTTGTAGCTCCAAAAAATCCACTTCGAGTACAGGGAGGTCAGAGTCCAACAGCATCTGCAGTCCTTCTTTAGCCTCTGAATCAGATTTTTGCTCAAGTCCCTCAATTTCAGTCAGAAATTACCTGAAATCACAGAAAAACACACAAACTCATAGTAAAGTCCAGAAATATGATTTTTATTTAAAAACTAATAAAAATATACTAAAAACTAACTAAATCATACTAAAAACTATGTAAAAACAATGCCAAAAAGCGTATAAATTATCCGCTCATCACCCCCACATTTCCCTGGGCTCTGGCATAAACTCTGGTTCACACCTTGGACTCGGTGCTCAGTATGTGACACCACCATCTGTGGATTACGACAACTTGATGGCGACGTCCCATCCGATGCCTACACCACCTCTTCCTCCGCCATATCACCCTCCGTATCCATCGGTTTCCTACTTTGATAGTTATGCTACCCCATACCATCCAAGCCCATCACATCTGCATGGTTATCCACATGCACCCGAGTATCACCCACAGCCTTTGGTGGACCCACGTCCAAGCAGATCTCAGAGATAGGCGCAGCCTCCGCTGTATGGCACCGGCCATCAGCGTCATTTCTAGGGTGATCACCGCCGATCATTTTGGATAGTTTCTTTTGTATGCTGTTACTTTTGTGATTACCATTGATGTATTTTGATGTACTTTGATGTATTGATATCACAATAGTTACATTTTGATGTACTTTGACAAAGTAACCTTCGACGTATTTTGACTGAATAGTTGTGTTATGTACTTATCACTTTGTATTTATATCACGGCAATGTGATCATGGTTTGTACTATAATATTTAGAATTATGGTTTGTACTACAATGTCGGGATACAAAATATGGAATAAAGAATATTTTGAATCCATTATACTTAATGATGCAAATTCGGAATACAAAATATTGCGAACGAAAATATCACAATCTTAAACATAACTTCTTCCAAATAACCAAAATAAACCCTAAACAAAACACATACAAATTAACAACCATAAATTAGGCCTCGCCCGTCTGCTGGTTTGGACAACCTCTTCGGTTATGACCGGTTTTCCTGCATAAACCGTACCGTTTCTCATGGTGCTCACCGTCGTCCATCTCATTACAAAACCTGGTGGAAATTGGTTTGCTAGTGGGCTTCATGCACATCACAGGGTTAGGTTGAAGGCGTGTCCCATACCACTCCGGCCAAAGTTTCTCATCTGGTATCGGCAAAAACTTGACTGGTATACCTTGAACACTGCCTGCTGCCTATACACCGGATGGACGTATGATCTCCATTCGATACTCGCAGCGGCACAGGTAGCTAGCGCATGATGACATGGAAAATGGAGTGAATGGAAAAGACCATAGTCACACGTGCCTCCCACCAGGAGAACATGGAATGACCTTTGCAACCAACCCTTGAATGGATCCAACTTATCAACCACAAACACAGAAGCTCATCTATCACAGTGAGTGACGTGCATCTTCGAGATTTCCTCTCTGTTCTTCTTAATAGCCGCCATGATCCACTGTGAAAATTGATTACCCGCCACTAGCTGTGAGTGTGTCTCCCGTCCCTTGATGCATGAGCATCTTTCTTATCTTTTCTTAGTGAATTTGCATATAAATTTATTGAATTAAATTAAGATTAAGGTGTTTTAAGCCAACATGAATACTACTTTGAGCCTTTGTGTAATTTGATTTATTATAGGTAGCATTCGGGCAAATTTGACAGAGTTTGTGTAGAAGAAAAGAGAATTTGTGGATGTTGTCAACCATGACAACCTCACACACCATCGAGCATAACTTGAGTTACATAGGTTCAATTGATGCGGTTCTAGCGGCACTAGAAAGCCAACACCCAGAGCTTTCCAACGATATATAATAGTTTATACTTTGTCTCTAGCACTACGGCGCCAAACGTCACCAAAATGCCATATCCTCAGGTTTGGCATCACATTCCTCAAGTTTGGCTCTAGAAGTCTGGAAATGCGTGTGTATTCGCTGTTGATGAGCGGATATTTTATACGCTTTTTGGCATCACTTTCATATAGTTTTCATTATGTTTTATTTAAGTTTTATTATATTTTCATAAGTTTTAGTGAAAAATTCATATTTTTGGATTCTACTTTGACTTTGTGTGTTTTATGGTGATTTCAGATATTTTCTGGCTGAAATTGAGGAGCTTGAGTAAAAGTCTACTTCATAGACAGAGAAAGGACTGCAGATGCTGTTAGGATCTAACCTCCGTTCTTTCAAAGGCACTTTTTTGGAGCTATTTAGAAGTCCAAATGGCACGCTCTCCACGGATATGGAAAGCACATCCAGGGCTTTTCAGAAATATATAATAGTCCATACTTTTCTTTGGAAATGAAGGCCCAAAACTGGCATTCAACACCAGCCACGAGCCCCATTCCTGGCATCCAACACCCAAAGGGGAGTAGCTGGCATCCCAATGCCCAAAAGGGAGTCCCAAGCTGGCGTTCAACGCCCCTAAAGAGTCTTGGCACATGGAGACACTCTAAGCTCAGCCCAAGCACTTACCAAGTGGGCCCCAGAAGTGGATTTTTGCACTATCAACCTAGTTATTCCTATTTCTGTAATCCTTAGTTGCTAGATTAGTATATAATATATAGGAGGAGATCACCCTTGTTTAGGATCTTCTTCCCCCACTTTTATTCGAACATTACTTTCTGTACAGTATGAGTCACTAACCTTGATAAAGAAGAATTCTTGCATGGTTTGGAATTGATCAAAACAAGAATCAATTCGTTGGTAGCATAGTCCAAACCAACAATGAATTCTCATAATCAAATATTAAATTCTAATTGAAATAACTGAGAGTAATTAAACCTTTGGTCGTTCTCCCTAGGAATGCAATCGAAGTGTTACTTCCTTGGTTGTGGAGGAAAGGGGGGTTTATGATCGAAGAACAAAATATTAAAAGAATTGAGCAATAAAAGAACTAAGAGATGATCAAAATTAGCAATCAATACAAGTAAAAAGGAAGTGAGATCAAAAGTAGTGAAAATGCAAAGATATGTAAAAGAGAGCCTTGACTTGGGAATGAGGATCCAAGGAATCCTATCATCGCCATAACCACAACTATGATAATTATGATGAGTCAATCTTGCTTAGTCAACCCCTAACATCGAGGAGTAAGTCAAGCAAACATAATTGACCTTAATCCATAAGACCAAACCAACTTACCAAACTAGTTGATAAAAGGCTAGCTTTAATGAAAATAAGAGTCAACTAACTACCCAAGAATTATCACTAAATGTCGGACATTGTGACTCTAGTATCCTTGGAACTCAAACCACAGACCAAGATAGGGAAATCTACTCAAAATCTAAAGTTGGCATCTTCACAAACACCTTATGTGCATAAAAATAAAACATGGGAGATTACAAGGAAAAATAGAAAACTATAACCAACTATCAACAAAACCAAATATAAACAAGCAATCAAACATAAAGGAAGCATAAAACATAAAATTCATTGATCAAAACTTCAAGAAACACGAAATTGCAAGTATGAACAAGTAACTTAAACCAAAAGAGAATGAAAGTAAAAATGCTATAATTAAAGAAGCAAAATCAAAGATCAAAGCTTGCTATAAAATGCTATAATGGAAATGGAATTGAAACCCTAAGAGGGCAATGCTACACTACTCCTACTCCTACTCCTAATTACTCTCTAAAACTATGGAGAAAATCTAAGTCCTAATGTAAGCTTATGTCTTCATATATGTTGATATCCCCTTCATATAGCACTCCAAAATCAGCATCTAAGCCTTCCTAAATGGCCCAAAAGGCCTCAGAATTTGAGAAACACATGCTTCATTAATGAAATCACGTGCAGGGACCTGTGTGGATGCATAGATGTGTGCGTCCGCACACTTGGCTGAATGTTGAGTTGTGCATATGCATAGGTGCTTCTGCACAAGCACACTTCGCTGTGTGTGCTTTTCCTTGTTTTCTTCATGTTTTCTCCCTTGTAAATGCTTTCTTCCACTTTTAGCTATCCATTCTTGCCTCCAAGTCCTAAAATAACTCAGCAAACATGTTATGGCATCAAATGGAATAAAAGTGGAATTAAATTACTCATTTAAAGCACAAAATTGCATGTTTTCACATTTAGGATCAAATTGGGGACAAAACACAAAAGTATGCTATTTTGGTGCTTAAGTGTGAGTTCATGTGCTAGAATCCATCCAAATTGAGTCAAAATATACCATCAAATATGGACTCATCAATTCCCCCACACTTAAACAATAGCATGTCCTCATGCTAAACCAACAAGGAGAATGATAAAAAAGGGATAATCAACTTATTAAATGAAACTACCTATATGCATGCAAGTATGTATATACTATCTATACCTATATATCTATCTATAGTATCTATATGAAATTGGTGAAAACAAACAATCAAATTCCAAGCAAGTATAGTCAACTAGGGCAAAGCAAAGAGATAATTCAATGCATGCAAAATCTAAAGAATTGATTCAACTCATCAAAATGGAGCAACTTGCAAGAATACATGATAAGAGGCATGGAAACATAGAGTTGAGTAATTGAACCCTCACTAGGTGTGTATACACTCTAATCACTCTGTGTCTAAGGGTCAATTCACTCAAGTTTCCTCTAATCATGTTTTCAAGGATTTGCTTTTCATCTAATAATCAACAACAAGTGATGCATGAATGTAGTTATCATGAGGACTTTATATGGTTGTAATGGGGTTAGGGTCAAGGTGGGATAGATATGGATAAGTGGACTAAAATGATTGAATCCTTGATTAGTTTAAGTATCCAACTCAACCTATATCAACCAAATCAAAATAAAACGCAATCCTAACCTTCCATCATTTTTTTTACAAGCACTCATGTATGATTTATCATTCACATTACATGTGCATTTCTTATTCATTTTCCTTCACTTAGGGGTGACTTTCATCCCCTTTTCAGGATGATTTTTCTTTTGAATGAAGGTAAAATGAATATGGTTTTAGTAGTTCATACATGATTGTTTCCATTTTCCAAAATTTTCAATGAAATACCCTAATTAAACATTTTCATTCACTGCCAATGTTTTCCAAAATTCCCCTGATGATAAGTCATCTTATGCTAGTTTTACTAGCATTTTTACTTGCTTTTATTAGATTTTATGCACTTTCTTGCACAATAAGTGAGTAGTTGGAGTGGAATTTCATGATTATTGTGATTCAATCAAACATCATTTATTCTATGCAAAATCATGAGATTTATGCAAGAATTAGGTGATTATTATAAATGATGCAAATTCTTATGATTTTGGTGAGACTTTGATGGTGTGTTTGATTAATGGCAGGTAAAAAGATGATAAAGAGAAAAAGCAAAGAAGCAGGGTGCAGGTGAACACTACGTTCATTTCATGAACGCCATGTTCACCCGTGACGTGCACGCGCACTAGGCGCTTAAGCACGGCATAACATGTTGGAGATCCGCGCGTACACACGCATGGCGCACACGCGTGGATTGAGGATCAGCGTTCACCAACAACGAACGCTACGTTCATTTTGAGTGAACGCCTGCGATACTTTCAGAATTTGAATTTGAGATTGGTCACCGACGCACATGCGTGCATGGCGCGCATGCATCGATGTGATATTATGGGAGATTGGTACAGACGCGTATGTGATGCCAAGGTGCAGAAGTGAAGTTGTATCATCCATGCGCATGCGCAAAGGGCGCGTACGCGTGAGGAGCGTTCATGGCACGAACGTAGCGTTCAGTTAATGAACGTTGCCAAGGGATGCACACACAGATGGTACACATGCGCACCGATGGGAAAAAGCGCAAGGGACGTGCATGCACCAAGGACGCGCACGCGTTGGTGAAAGAACGCTACGTTCAATTTGAGAACGCTACATTCACCTGATGCTGCATGGAATTACCATTTCGGACCCACTTCATCAGAAAGCCAACAAGCCCACTCCAAGCACTGAATGACTGAATTAGAAAGTGTATAAATAGGAGAGAATTTGATTCCAGAGGGAGATCTCTTTTTTTTTTGGGCTGGGAGCTCTCTTTTAGTTTTCATTTAGAATTTTAGAATTGAGATTAGATCTGAATTTTTCTTTCTGTTTTGCTTTCTCTTTTCTGCAACTTTTGCTCTTCTGTTTTGTGTCTTGAACTTGGGTTGAGGAATTCTGCTGAATTTCTTCATCTGAGAATCATCTTTTACTTTTCCTTTCATAGTTCTTAGAATTGAAGATCTGATCATAGTTCACTTCTCATTTTACTTTCTTCTGCAATTTGTTCTTTTCTGTTTTGTTAAGAGAGCATTTGAGATCTAATTTTTATTCTGTTTTCGCTATTCTACTACAATTATCAATTTCTGTTTACATTCTGTTTTGGTTCTTCTGAAATCTTCCATTTATATTTTGGTATCTGAATGATGTATTTTCTGCACTTCTTCATTTGAGAGTTTTCTAGTTTACTGCACCTTACATTTCCAGTTATAGTTTAACTCCAATACCCAATCCCTTTTATTCTTCATGCAATTTAAGCTTCCTGCAATTTTGATTCAGCAATTTCAATTTCTTGCACTTTAAGTTTCAGCAATTTACCTTTCTTGTAATTTAAGTTTCAGCTCTTTTAATTTCTTGCACTTTAAGTTTCTGTAATTTACCTCTTCTGTACTTTAAGGTTATGCCCAATTTACTTTCTGCACTTTATTTCTTTGCAATTTTACTTCTGTTAATCAAATTTCACCCAAATCATCAAATATTCGCTTAACTAAATTTACCACCATACTAAAGTTGTTCAATCCATCAATCCCTGTGGGATCGACCTCACTCTTGTGAGTTATTACTACTTGATGCGACCCGGTACACTTGCTAGTGAGTTTGTATGGAATTGTCTTTCCCTCATCAAGTTTTTGGCGCTATTGCCGGGGATTGATTTAGATTGACAATGATTAAGTAGGTGATAATCTAGATTAAGAACTTTTTCTTTGTTTTTGTTAAGCATTCTAACTGTTTGAGATTTTGTTTCAACTAATCTTAACAACACTCTAGCAGTAGAGTGTTGTATGCCAGGAAGAAGAAGAGTTGCATCCACCTCTTTTGATTCTGAACCAGAGAGAACATTTCTGAGATTGAGGAGAGAAGCAAGAGGGAAGGGAGTTATTGGAGAAGAAAAATCAGAAGAAGAGGGTTAAGAGATGGAGGATAACCCACCAAATCCAACTGAGGATGTGGCTAACAACAATGTCCAACCTCAGAGAAGAGTTTTAGCCTCTTATACTATCCCCAACCCAAGGAATTGTGGGAGCAGTATCCTAACCCCCAATGTCCATGCTAATAACTTCGAACTCAAACCTCAATTGATTACCCTGGTTCAGAATAATTGTCAATATGGAGGAAGTGCTGCTGAAGATCCAAACTAACACCTCTCTGTATTTTTGAGAATTTGTGACACTCTCAAAACCAATGGAGTCCACCCTAACATCTATAAACTCTTGTTATTCCTATTTTCACTGAGAGACAAAGCCACTCATTAGTTAGAAACCTTTCCTAAAGAAAGCATCACCAATTGGGATGATTTGGTTAGCAAACTTTTAGCCAAATTCTATCCACCTCAAAGAGTCATTAAGCTAAAAACTGATGTGCAAACCTTCAGACAACTAGAAGGGGAATCATTGTATGAAGCCTGGGAGAGGTATAAAGCTTTGATCAGAAGGTGTCCAGAAGGAATGTTCAGTGAATGGGTGGAGTTGCAGAATTTCTATGAAAGCTTGTCCTTGCCTTCAAGAAAAGCTTTGGATTATTCTTCAGGAGGATCTTTGCAAATGATGAAAATTGCTCAAGAGGCACACGATCTTATAGACATGGTGGCCAACAATGAGTACTTCTACTCCTCTAAAAGGCAAGCAGCCCCAAAGAAAGGTGTATTTGAACTTGAAAGAGTTGATACAATATTAGCTCAGAATAAACTTATGCACCAGCAGCTTCAACAGTAAATTGAAATGATGACAAAAAGAATGGATGGATTACAACTTGTAGCAGTAAGCACAACTAACCAACCACCAGTGGTGTGGGGATAGCAGGAGGAAAGTTATGAAGAACAGCAACCTGAACAAGTACAGTAAATGCAAAATCAAGGAGCCGGATAGAATGATTTCCATGGAGATACCTACAACTCATCTTGGAGAAACCACCCCAATCTGAAATGGGGGGAGAACCAGAACCAGCAACCTTGGCAAAGGAACTCTAACCAAAATAACAACTGCAACACAAACAACCACAATCATTCGTCCAACAACTCTAACCAATACAAAAACCCACAAAACACATATCATCCACCCCACAACAACTCACAAAACACCCATCTCAATGCCCCAAACAACTTTCACCAACAGCCATCACATCCCATGCAATCACATCCAGACTCTCAAAGGATCTCAAGCTTAGAAATGTTGATGGAGAAACTCATCAAAACTCAAGAAATAGCAAGACAAGATCAAGCCCTGACACTCAAAAACCAAGAGGCCTCAATGAGAAATCTTGAGAGACAGATGGGACAAATGGCTAAACAAATTACAGAGATAGGTGAAAAGTGAGCAAATGCATTCCCTAGTACCACTGAAAATAACCCAAGAGATACAGGAAAAGCCATCAAATGGGAAGAGTGCAAAGCAATCACTTTGAGAAATGGAAAGAAGGTGGAGAAAGAGGCCCTTACTCAAGAAGAGCACAACAAAGAAGGCTCAAAAAAAGAAGTGAAGGAGCAAAAGCAGGAGCAAGAAACTCCCACACAGAATGATAAGTCAACCAAGAAGGAGGCAATGAAAGCATACCAACCAATGTTACCATATCCTCAAAGGTTCAAGGGAGAAAACAAAGAGAAGCAATACTCCAAATTCTTGGAGATATTCAAGACACTGCACATCAACATCCCTTTCATAGAAGCACTTGAGCAGATGCCACTATATGCTAAGTTCATGAAGGAATTGTTGACAAAGAAAAAATTCTTAAAAGAAGGACAAATTGTGGTGATGACTAGGGAGTGTAGTGCCATCATCCAGAGAGAATTTCCAAGGAAGAGGAAGGACCCAGGGAGCTTTCATATCCCCTGCACCATAGGCATCATGATAATTGAGAGAGAATTTTGTGACCTTGGTGCAAGCATCAATCTGATGCCTCTATCCTTGATGAAGAAGCTTCAAATTCATGAATTGAAACCCACACAAATAGCCCTCTAAATGGCAGACAAATCCATTAAGCAAGCACTTGGAGTTGTGGAGAATGTATTGGTAAAGGTGGAAAAATTTTTCCTCCCAGTTGACTTTGTCATTCTAGACATAGAAGAAGATCAGAGCACTCCCATCATTCTAGGGAGACCTTTCCTAACTACAGGCAGAGCATTAATAGATGTTGAGAAGGGAGAGTTAATGCTGAGAGTGCACGAAGAGCATATAGTGTTTCATGTCTTCAAGAGTTTGCAAGATCTCAATCAAGAAGAAGAATGTAAGAAAATTAATCTGAGAGATCCAAACTTGGAAAAAGCACCTGATGAGTCACTCTCAATGCCCTCAAGCTCATGCTGGAAAGAAAAGGAAGAGGTAGAAATGCTGCAACAAGCTCAAGGAGTTGAGAAGGAACCACAACCAAAACCTCTATATGAGATCCTCAGTAAAAACCTTCCGAAAATTGAGACACCAAAACATGAACCACCTCTTGGAAAAGAAAAGAATTCTAAGGAGAAAGTGCCAAGAGGGTGGAGAAATAAGAAAATTCTCACTGAAGGCTTCACACCAGCGGACAAAGTGATGCTAGCTTACCAACCAATAGAAACATCCACACATTTCTCTGGAGACTACACAGTGAATGAGATCCTCTCACTTGAACATGTGGAAATTATCAAGAATGATACTGGAGGAAAGCTCACAGTGAGAGGGGAGGGGTTGAGGCATTATGTTCATCACCCTCCCTAATGAGGAACAGCCGTCAAGCTAGTGACGATAAAAGAGCGCTTGTTGGGAGGCAACCCAACCGGAGGTACTTCCCTTTTCCTTCACTGTTTCAATAAGAAAGTTAAGTAGGTTAGCTGTATTGCAAGGAGCTAAGTTTGGTGTTGCACACCAAAGTAACCCAAGGGTGGATGCTGGATGCTATGTTTGGTGTTTCACCAAAGATTTTAGAATACATTGCACCCTCAGCATGACTAGTTATCAGCTCCAAACAATCAGAGAAACTACTTAACAATTGTTTAGTTTTTAGTTCATAGTCTGTTCTCTAGGTTATAGCTCATTTTTCTAGTTATAATATGTTTTCTCAATCAAAGCACATGAGGTTTTCTGCATATGTACAAACTACTGCATAAGGCAAGGAACTAAGTTTGGTGTTCACACACCAATCTAAGTTCAGAAGTCTACAAACATACATACATGCTAACCATGTTTCAAGTGCTTGGGGAACAAGCAACTTCCAATATCATTACAGAGAATCATCCAAGCTTTTGGAAGGATTAAACATCATCAACCAAAGAGATAAAGAGGAATGTGAAGACCAACAATGATGATGATAAAGAGTAAAGCAAGTACACGCCAAAAGATTGTATTGTTAAGTGATTGTTTTGTATTAAACACTGCTATGATTGGAAGTGATATTGTACCCCTGTCTGTCTGCGTAGTATAGCTTCTCTGTAGTTCAATAACTGAGATGCTTGATAGTTCACAACACTATACTCTTAAAAACTTGTTTGCACTCAATATTTCAAAAAGGCATCAAAGGACAGTTCTTTGAAAAGAAGAATTGAGAAATTAAAAAGTTTTGAGGCAAGAAAAAGATTAAGAGAAGTGGGGATTCTAGTTGTATGATTGTGTATTGAGGTTGCATGTTTATGAAAACTTGTATGGGAGCTTATAGACAGGATATAGAGTTCAAAGAAGTAGTGTGGAGATTTTTAAACATTTATTGATCCAAGAAGCAGCAACAAAAGAAAACAAAAGAAACAGAAAAATAAAAGAACATGGCAAAAGGATCTGAGCATCAATTACTAGGAAAAAAAAGAGAAAGAAATAAGAACTCAAAGAGTTACTGTTCTAGTTAAATGCTTGTGGTAGAATTGTGTCAAGGAGAGAGGCTTGAGCAAGTAAATCTTAAGGGGTGATTCAACACCCAAAACCTTAAAATCAACTGGTTTAGGAGTATTGATTGAAAGCTTATTTAAAGAGCCGCTTTGAGACATGACACTTAGAGTTAATGCCAAAACACAGAAACCATAAACTGCTTTAAGGTGATTACCTATAGAGAGATCTCCATGATATTATTTGGATGAAAATCCTAAGATTTAAGACTTCCAAGATGTGGGGACTAGTAAGCACTGAAGCCCTTGCATGAGCATATAATTTAGAGTTCACCCCACTGTCACTTAATCACTTCACTCACAGGATATTACGAGTTATTCTTCAATCCATTCTAATTGAAAGAACCTTTGTGCATAATTCTTTTTTTGCTTGGGACAAGCAAGGTTTAAGTTTGGTGTTGTGATGACAAGTCATCTTATGCTAGTTTTACTAGCATTTTTACTTGCTTTTATTAGATTTTATGCACTTTCTTGCACAATAAGTGAGTAGTTAGAGTGGAATTTCATGATTATTGTGATTCAATCAAACATCATTTATTCTATACAAAATCATGAGATTTATGCAAGAATTAGGTGATTATTATGAATGATAAAAATTCTTATGATTTCGGTGAGACTTTGATGGTGTGTTTGATTAATGGCAGGTAAAAAATGACAGAGAGAAAAAGCAAAGAAGCAAGGTGCAGGTAAATGCTAAGTTCATTTCATAAAATCACCCGTGACGCGCACGCGCACTAGGAGAGGGTTAGTTTTCCCCCTTTGATTCCAGAAGAACGTCCTTTTTTCAATGCTTATGACTATTTATTTAGTCAATTGAATATTACCATTCATTTTACCCCCTTTGAGACCGAGTTGCTGTGGTCCTGCAACGTAGTTCATCTCAGCTCTACCCGAACTCTTGGGGCTTTATAAAAATCTTCTGATTCCTGTGTCAAGAACTACATATCCGACCTACCCAAACTCTCTTTCTTTACCTTTTTGTTTTGACGAAGCCTGGGGTAGCGAAGAAGAAAGCCTCCTGGGTTTCTTTCCGAGCTACTCAAGGAAAGAAAGTTTTCTCTATGTATGACGAATCCATTAGGGATTTTAAGAACTATTATTTCAAGGTCCGAGCTGCTGAGGGTGTTCACCCTTTTTTCTTGGATGAAAACAATGAGCCCGCCTTTCCATTATGCTGGCAAAAGAATGTGGTAGTAGCTAGATATTCTTGGGAAAGCTTGGATGAGGTCGAGCAGGCCTTTGTGAATGTGTTAGAGAAAAATTGGGGAGATCCTCCCCATTTTGATACGAAAATTTTTTTAGGGGATCCTTCCCTTCTTAAGGCTGAATTGGGTATGGAAACTTTTCTGTATTTGTTTGTTTTGCCGATCTATATCTTTCTTTCATGTAACTGGATTTCGTTTTTGCTTTTCAAAGATGGTGAAGTCTACTGATTCTATGAAGTATTTTCGTCGGGCCAAGAAGGCAACGGCCGCTCAAAACATCTCGACCAAGACTTTTAGAGAAGGTTCGTCTCAAGCTTCTCTGAAGAAGCCGACCTCGGACACTGCTGGGTTGAGGAAAGTCATCTCGACTCCCTAGGTTCGCTTGGTTCTTTCTGATCCTTTCCATTCAACCTGTGGTGCTGCCTCCTCTCCTACTGCTGGTCCTCCTCCCAAAAAACAAAAAACTGTGGAAAAATAGAAAGCTGTGGATCCTTTTGACTTGGATGCCCCTGATTTTGATGCTGTGGGGTTTGTTGATAATCAAATTGCTTCTTTTGGTCGTCTTTCAATGGATGATGTGTCCCTCCTTCAACACTTGAATTTCATCACTAATAACAGTATTCGAATGGCCCATATGGGTGCGGCCTTATACAGCACTGTCCAGGGTTCCCCAGTCCATGCGACAAAAGCTTTTCTTGAGGATGCCAAGTCAAAATTTAATAGAATTAAGGGCTTGAAGGATGAGATGGATGCTAGGGTGGCTAAGCTAGAGCTGGACTTGGAGAAGGAGAAGTCTCGAGCTGTCAAGGCTGAGGCGGCTGCAAACTTGGCTGAGGAGATGGCGAAGAAACACAAGGAAAGTTATACCCGCACTTACGCCGAGGTGTTGGAGCTGAGGGAGAGGTTTGAATCTGCTCTTGTGAATTACGCCGATCTCCAGGGCCATCTGGTAGATACTGTGACGGGTGCTTATGAGAATTTAAAGGCACAGGTCTGAGTTCTTGCTCCTGAACTCGACCTGATTCTCTTTAGCCTGGACAATGTGGTGGACAATGGTAAAATAGTGCCCGCCCTAAATGACGAAGATGACGAGCCTCCTCCCCCTGTTCCGCCAGCCAAAGCTTCTGCAGCCACGACTTTTTCAAATCCTTCTGCTGAGGTCGGTCATCCTAAACCTGATCCGGATTGTTAGATTCTCAATCGGGATGATGGGACTGTGGACGCCACCCCCATGAACATTGTTCCTCCATCTTCAGCCACGGATGCTGTTACTAGGAAAACTTTGGATCCTCTATGATTTTATTTGGTTTTTATCTGTACAGCCTGATTTGTGGGCTTTTTTTTAAACTTTGTCTCTTGTGATGGTAGACTTCTTGACTTCCAGTTGCTTCTATGCAACTTAATTTTTTGAAAACAAAAACACTTTTAAACTCTTGAGGCTTGCCTCTTAGGGGGACTTTTGAGTTTTTAAATGTTTATATTTTTTCTGATATGCCTTTTGCAACCTTTGTGGAGTTTTATAGAGTGTTGGTACTTTGTTGTCTGAACTCTTTTGATTAGCTCCTGTTTTGTCCGCTTGGTTGGTCGAAGTGATATTTGGGGCTAATTTGTCCAGCAACTTTTTAGTGTTCTTTGGGAACCTTTTTAGCTTAGCTTGAACAATTTTAATAGCCTTGCTGTGGAGTCGTGGCTTTTTGGGCAAAGCTATGTCCCTTTTAGCGCACGCTTTTCGTTGGTCCAACTTCTCTTATCGGTCCGAGCTGTAGCTTTTGTTGGTCCGACTTCTCTTGTTGGTCCTTCCTAAGTTATTTTTAGTAGTCTATTTTTAGTCAGATCTCGTCAGGCCACTTTTTATGGATTACTTTTTATAACTTTTTGCGTTGATCAATTTGGTCTGACTTTTTCGTTGTCAGTCCTTCTTAAGTTATTTTTAGTAGTCCATTTTTAGTAAGACATCGTCAGGCCACTTTTTATGGATTACTTTTTATAACTTCTTGCATTAATCTATTTTTGTTGCTTTCACCTTGCCGACCTCTTTGTAATTAGACGATGAATTTGGTTTTCATTCTGCCGACTTTGTCGTGATCGGGCGATGAATTTTTGCACTCAGATTAATGCGTCTTGGTAGGTGACTTTTTTATGAAATCTGAAAAACTTTATTCAAGTAGGAAATATAAAATAGACCAGAATATATACATATAAGTGCTTACCCTTCTAAGTCGGGCAATTTTGTAGATCTTGGCTTGGTGCCTCATTAAAAAACCTTTTCAGGAAAAAGAGTGCACCTTGACCTAGGATTTTATCACTTTCTAACTATAGTACCTTCTTAGGTTACAGGCATGCCATGACCTTGGTAGCTCTCGCCCCTCAAGATCGGACACCTTGTAGTAGCCTTTTCTCAGTACCTCTACAACTCGGTAAGGTCCTTTCTAGTTTGCTGCTATCTTCCCCTCACTTGATCTGCCTGCTCCGATGTCATTTCGGATTAGGATGAGATCGTTGTTGGCGAAGCTTCACTGGATTACCTTTTGATTATACCTTGAAGTCATTCAACGCTTTAGCGCTTCCTCTCTAATCCGAGCTCTTTCTTGGACCTCGGGTAGTAAGTCGAGCTCTTCCCTTTGGTTCTGGGAGTTGGCCTCTTCATTGTAGAGGATTGTTCTTGGGGATCCTTCCTCTATCTCCACTAGGATCATTGCCTCCATTCCATAAGCAAGTCGGAAGGGTGATTCTCCTGTGGTGGAGTGCGGAGTTGTCCGATATTCCCATAGGACTTGTGGAAGCTCTTCTGCCCAAGCTTCCTTTGCGTCCTGTAGTCTCCGTTTTAACCCGGCTAGTATGACTTTGTTGGCGGCTACTGCCTGTCCGTTAGCTTGTGGGTGTTCTACGGATGTGAATTGGTGCTTTATTTTTAAGTCGGCTACCAAGTTTCTGAAGCCTGTATCAGTAAATTGAGTACCATTATCTGTGGTAATGGAGTAAGGGACTCCAAACCTTGTAATGATATTCCTGTATAGAAATTTCCGACTTCTTTTGAGAAGTGGCATTGGCTAAGGGCTCTGCCTCAACCCATTTTGTGAAATAGTCTACCCCTACGATGAGGAATTTAACTTGTCCTGATCCTTGGGGAAAGGGTCCAAGGAGGTCTAGCCCCCACTTTGCGAACAGCCAAGGTGACATTACACTGATGAGCTCTTCCGGGGGAGCGATGTGGAATTTAGCATGCTTCTGACATGGTGGACATGTCTTGACAAACTCTGTCGCTTCCTTTTGTAAGGTTGGCCAGAAGAATCCAGCTCGGAGTACCTTTTTGGAAAGAGCTCGTGCCCCCAAGTGGTTGCCACACATGCCACTGTATACTTCTTTCAGGACTTCCCTTTGCATTTGAAGGTGCTACGCATTTTAGGAGGGGTATTAAGATCCCTCTCCTATATAAGATGTCGCCGACTATAGTGTAGTACTGTGCTTCTCGTATCAACCTTTTTGCCTCCTTCTTATCTGTGGGGAGTGTCTCTGATTTGAGGTAATTGATTATGGGGGTCATCCACCCTTGATCTTGACCTAATATGGTTAGGACCTTTTCTTTCTTTGTGATTGATGGGCTCTGCAGCGTTTCTTAGATGAGGCTTCCATTATTGCCCCCTGGTTTGGTGCTGGCTAACTTTGAGAGTGCATCAGCTCGGGCATTTTGTTCTCGGGGTATATGTTGGACCTCATATTCCCCGAGTTATCCGAGCTGTTCCCTGGTTTTGTCCAGGTATTTTTTCATGGTGTGATCCTTAGCTTGGTAGCTCCCTTTTATTTGTGAGGTAACAATTTGTGAGTCACTGAAGATGGTGAGCTTTTGAACTCCTACCTCCTTAGCCAGCCTCAAACCAGCCAGTAATGCCTCGTATTCAACTTGATTATTTGAAGCAGGGAATTCAAACTTTAGTGAAAGTTCGATTTGGGCTCCCTGATCACTTTCTATTATCATACCTACACCACTCCTGGTTTTGTTTGAAGAGCCGTCCACGTGTAGAGATTCCATTTTGTGGGTTTTCCCGGGGCATCAGTGTACTCGGCAATGAAATCGGCCAGGTACTGTGATTTGATGGCGGTCCGAGCTTCATACTGAAGGTCGAATTCAGACAACTCGACCGTCCACTACAAGATTCTTCCAGCTAAGTCTATTTTTTGTAGGATGCCCTTTATGGGCTGGTTGGTCCGAACCTTGGTAGTGTGCACTTGAAAGTACAGGCGGAGTCGTCGAGAAGTGAGTATGAGTGCGTAGGCGAACTTTTCTATCTTTTGATAGTTCGTTTCAGCCCCTTGCTGATGAAGTAGATGGGTTGCTGCCCACGTTCGTCTTTTCTAACTAGTGCTAAAGTGATTGCCCGATTTCCTACTGCGAGGTATAATATGAGTACTTCTCCTTCCCGTGGTCAGGTAAGAATGGGTGGTTGCCCCATGAATTTTTTGAAATCTTGGAAGGCTTGCTCACACCCTGTTTTCTATTCAAACCTCTTTCCTTTCCTTAATGTAGCATAAAAGGGGAGAGATCTGATGGCTGACCCGGCTAGAAACCTAGACAGGGGTGCAAGCCTTCCGTTGAGCTGTTGTACTTCTTTGACGCAGGTCAGACTTTTCATGTTTAGTATCGCCGGACATTTATCTGGGTTCTCCTCAATTCCTCTTTGTGTGAGCATGAAGCCCAGAAATTTGCCAGCTTCTACCGCAAAGGTGCACTTTTTGGGATTAAGTCGCATACTGATGAGCGGATAATTTTTATACCCTTTTTGGCATTATTTTTACATAGTTTTTAGTATGATTTAGTTACTTTTTATTATATTTTTATTAGTTTTACTCAAAAATTATATTTTTGGACTTTACTATGAGTTTTTGTGTTTTCTTGTGATTTCAGGTATTTTCTGGCTAAAGTTGAGGGACCTGAGCAAAAATCTGATTCAGAGGCTGAAAAAGGACTGCAGATGCTGTTGGATTCTAACCCTCCTGCAGTCGATGTGGATTTTTTGGAGCCACAAAAGCCCAATTGGCACGTTCTCAATTGCGTTGGAAAGTAGACATCTTGGGCTTTTCAGAAATATATTAGTTTATACTTTGCTCGAGATTTAATGGCCCAAACTGGCACTAAAAGCCAGCCTAAAACTTTCTGGCGTAAAATGCCAGAACTGGCACCAGAATTGGAGTTAAACGCCCAAACTAGCACCCAAGCTGGCGTTTAACTCCAAAAACAGCCTATGCACATGAAAGCTTCAATGCTCAGCCCAAGCACACACCAAGTGGGCCCCGGAAGTGGATTTCTGCACTGTCTGCACTTAGTTACTCATTTTCTGTAAACCTAAGTTACTAGTTTAGTATAAAAACTACTTTTAGAGATTCATTTTAAAACTCACGACATTTTTTTACACTTTATATTGTATCTTCTACGGCATGAGTCTCTAAACCTCATAGGTGGGGGTGACGAGCTCTGCTGTGTTTCAATGGATTAATGCAATTACTACTGTTTTCTATTCAATCACGCTTGATTCTATTCTAAGATACTTACTCGTACGTCAACATAGAGAATTTGATGATCCGTGACACTCATCATTATTCTCAATTCTATGAACGCGTTCCTGACAACCACTCCCGTTCAATCTGAGCTCAACGTAGTCATTGGGCAACAGCTTGAGTGCGTATCTCTTGGGTCTCTGATCCACGGACCGAGTCTGTGAGATTAGAACCTTCGTGGTAGAGGCTAGAACCAATTGACAGCATTCCTGGGATCCGGAAAGTCTAAACCTTGTCTATGGTATTCCGAGTAGGATCTGGGAAGGGATGATTGTGACGAGCTTCAAACTCACGAATGTTGGGCACAGTGACAGTATGCAAAAGGATAGAGAGATCCTATTCCGACGCTAGTGAGAACCGACAGATGATTAGTCGTGCGGTAGCTGTACCTGGTATTTTTCATCCGAGACGAGAAATCCGATAGTCGATTAGCCGTGCAGAGACCGTACCTGGTATTTTTCATCCGAAAGGATCATACAGCTTTCCATTGAAGGAAGCCATGCGTGTTTGGAGAAGAAGACAGTAAGAAAGCAGAGATTCAAATGACAGAGCATCTTCGGAACCTCAACCTGTTTCTCATTACTGAATCACAAGTACCATTTATTTCATGTTATTTACTTTTCATAAACAAAATCATCTTTATCATTAATCTCCTGACTAAGAATTACAAGATAACCATAGCTGGCTTCAAGCCGACAATCTCCGTGGGATCGACCTTTACTCACGTAAGGTATTACTTGGACGACCCAGTGCACTTTTTGGTTAGTTGTGCGGAGTTGTGAAAAGTGTAATCACAATTTCGTGCACCAAGTTTTTGGCGCCGTTGCCGGGGATTGTTCGAGTTTGGACAACTGACGGTTCATCTTGTTGCTTAAATTAGGAAAAAATTATCTTTTTGGTTTAGAGTCACTAAAATTGAGTCTTCTATCATTGTTAAAATTTTAAAATCCTTATTTTCTTTTTCTAGATTTTTTTTCGAAAATTTTTAATAAATAAAAAAAAACCAATAAACTAATAATTGAGTCTTCTGTTTGAATTAGGTTTCATGTTTTAAATTTGGTGCCAATTGCATGTTTTTATTTTCCTTCAATTTTTCGAGTTTTATGTTCCTTATTCTTTCTTGATCTTCAAGTTGTTCTTGTTTATTTTCCTTATTTGATCTTTAAATTTTCTTGTTTGGTGTTTGTTGCTATTTATCTTATACATTTTCGAATTATTAGTGTCCAAAGTATAAAAATTTTTAAGTTTGGTGTCCTTTGAGTTTTTATTTTCTTAAAGAATTCTAAAATTTGTTTTTGGTGTTCATCTTGACATTCAAAGTGTTCTTGTTTCTCTTTCTGTTTTAATCTTAAAAATTTTAAGTTTGGTGTCTTTTACTTGTTTTTCTCTCTCCTTATTAAATTCAAAAATATCTTTTCTCTTAATTTTAATTGAATTTTCAAAAATTACATTTAAAAATTCAGATTTTTATTTTAAAATTTTTATCTTATCTTATCTTAGTTTTAAAATTTCAAAATTTAAATCTTTTTCAAAAAAATCATATCTTTATCAAAATCTTATCTTATCTTATTTCAAATTCAAATTTCAAATTTCAATTAAATTCCAAAATTCAAAAATCAAATTTCAAAATTTAAATTTAAAATTTTAAAAATCAAACCTTTTTCAAAATTTAAATCTTTTTCAAATCTTTATCTTATATTGTTGACTTTTTCAAAATTTAAAATTCAAAATTTTTTTATTTAAAAACCTATCTTCTCTTAAATTCCTTATCTTCTCTTACCTAACTTATCTTTTCTAATATCAAATCCTAAAATAAAATCTTTTTCAAAACTTTTTTTATTTATTTTCATACAAGTATCTTTAATTTTAAGACATATCTTTTTCAAAACTTCCTAACTACTTTCTCTCTCTTCATTTTTCGAAAATCCTCACCCAAAAATTTTTAAATCTTTTTAATTAATTAATTAATTTAGTTTTCTAATTTCGTTTATTTCTTTTTCTTTTTTTATTTATTTTCGAAATTTGCATCATTTTATTTATTTACTTTATTTTTAATTTCGTTAAATTTTTAAAAAAAATGGGGGGGGGGATAAAATTTTTATTCACAATCCACATCATCTCCCTTTCTCCATCATGGACCTAAGTGGAAACGAATTGTCCAGAAGGACTCTGGGGTCATATGCTAACCCCACTACTGCCTCATATAGGAGTAGTATCTGTTAGAGGTGTTCACATCCAAATCGGTCCAAAAAAACCGTGAAACCGCACCGATCCAAACCAAAAACCGTTTTAAACCGCTCAATTTTGGATTTTTTTGGATTTTGGATCGGTTTCATCATCATCATCATCATCATCATCA
Source organism: Arachis ipaensis (assembly GCF_059453495.1). Taxonomy (NCBI): domain Eukaryota; kingdom Viridiplantae; phylum Streptophyta; class Magnoliopsida; order Fabales; family Fabaceae; genus Arachis; species Arachis ipaensis. The sequence continues at coordinate 85,663,341 of NC_142444.1, forward strand.
TCATCATCATCATCATCATCATTATTATTATTATTATTATTATTATATGCGGTTCGGTTTGCGGTTCCACTCTTCACAACCGAACCGAACCGAACCGAACCGCATATAATAATAATAATAATGATATGATGATGATGATGATGATGATACCTTACCTATACGGCATAGTGGCATATGGCCATACAGATACAGCGGCAGCCCATTTCCCTTAATTTCCCTTAGTCCATTTCCCTTAATTTCCCCCACCAAGCCCAGACCCAATCACCCACAGGCCAAAGCGCTGCATTGCATTTTGCACACACTCATTCAATCATTCCCCATTTCCCCTTTAGCATAAAGAAACACAAACCCTAAGAAACACAAACCCCATATCTCACCGTCACACTACACCTCGACTCATACCTCACTCACTCTCACCATCACATGCCAAGTTGCCGACGCCATCCGCCGCTCCTCTTCTCGGTGAGTTTTTATTTTTTATTTTTTTATATGATGATCAACATTATCTGTGTCTTTGATGTTCAAACCACAGTTGTAATAATAATATCTACGAACCACCACCAACTCTGTTTTCTTAATGACATTTTTATTAAAAATTTAAAGAAACAGTTTTTCTTCTCTATTTCTGATTTTTTATTAATGTATTGAATTTAAAGTAAATGTATTCTTTTTACTTTGACAATTTATTATGTTAAATTTGTTATTTTTGACAATCTATTATTATTATCTTTGAGAATCTGTTATATTAAAGTTTTTGTTGTACTTTTGCAGATTTTATATTTGTTCTGTTATTTTAACTTTTAATTTGAAGGTCAACAATGTCAGCTTCATATCCTCAGAGCCAGCAGAGCCAGCAGTTTTGAGCTAAACCCTCAGCTCATTATCATGGTGCAGCAAAATTGCTTGTATTTTGGTCTTCCACAGGAAGAACCTACTGCGTTTCTGGCACAGTTCTTACAAATTGCTGACACAGTACATGATAAAAAAGTAGATCAGGATGTCTACAGATTGTTACTGTTTTCATTTGCTATAAAAGATCAAGCTAAGAGGTGGTTGAATAACCAACCCACAGCAAGCATAAGAACATGAAAACAGTTATCAGACAAATTCCTGAATCAATATTTCCCTCCAAAAAGGATGACATAGCTAAGGCTGGACATTCAAGGCTTTAAACAAGAGGATAATGAATCTCTTTATAATGCCTGGGAGAGGTACAGAGAGATGCTAAGAAGATGCCCCTCTGAAATGTTTTCAGAATGGGTGCAGTTAGACATCTTCTACTATGGGCTTACAAAAAAGGCCCAGATGTCTCTAGACCACTCAGCTGGTGGATCTATACATATGAGAAAGACAACTGGAGAGGCTCAAGAGCTCATTGATACAGTTGCCAGAAATCAGCACCTGTACTCAAGTGGTGAGACCTCCATGAAAGAAGAGGCTGAGGCAGCATCCACTGAACTTAGTCCTCTAGAACAAATTGCTAAACTCAATCAGCAAGTATTTTCTATAACAAAACAGTTAGCAGAATTTAAAGAGATGCTACAAGAAACCAAAGATGCTAACTAGAATATGGAAAAATAATTGAATCAAATAAGACAGCAGTTATCTAAATAGATAACAGAAGAATGCCAAGCTGTTCATTTAAGTAGTGGAAAGACATTGAACGTCTCAATTCAAAGCAGCAGGAAGCCAAGAATGGAACATCTGATAGAGGATGACCAAACCATTGCCCAAAATCCCTCTGAGGACAATAAGAGCCCAGAGAGGAATGATTTTGGCGTTCAAACGCCAGAAAAGGGTGGCAATCTGGCATTAAACGCCCAACAAGCACCCAATTCTGGTGTTCAAACGCCAATGGGGATCAGACACCTGCAAGTGATAATAACAACCCCCTTAGGCAGGCTTCTCCAACCACTTCTGTAGGAAATAAACCTGCAGCAACTAAGGTTAAAGAATATAAGGCCAAGACGCCTTATCCTCAGAAACTCTGCCAAGCGGAAAAGGATAAACAATTTGCCCGCTTTGCAGACTATGTCAGGACTCTTAAAATAAAGATTCCGTTTGCACAGGAACTTGAGCAAATACCCTCTTTTGCTAAGTTCATGAAAGAGATTTTAAGTCATAAGAAGGATTGGAGAGAAACTGAAAAAGTTTTCCTCACTGAAGAATGCAGTGCAGTCATTCTATAAAGCTTACCAGAGAAGCTTAAAGATCCCAGAAGCTTTATGATACCATGCACATTAGAGGGTGCTTATACCAAGACACCTCTATGTGATCTTGGGGCAAGTATCAACCTAATACCTGCATCCACTATCAAAAATCTTGATTTGACTGATGAGGTTAAACCAACCCGGATATGCCTCCAACTTGTTGATGGCTCCATTAAGATTTCATCAGGCGTAATCGAGGACATGATTGTCAAGGTTGGGCCATTTGCCTTTCTCACTGACTTTGTAGTGCTGGAAATGGAGGAGCACAAGAGTGCAACTCTCATTCTAGGAAGACCTTTCCTAGCAACTGGACAAACCCTCATTGACGTCCAAAAAGGGGAGATAACCCTGAGAGTCAATGAGGATGAGTTTAAGTTGAATGCTGCCAAAGCTATTGGTGCACGAAATTGTGATTCACACTTTTCACAACTCTGCACAACTAACCAGCAAGTGCACTGGGTCGTCCAAGTAATACCTTACGTGAGTAAGGGTCGATCCCATGGAGATTGTTGGCTTGAAGCAATCTATGGTTACCTTGTAAATCTTAGTCAGGAGATTAATTATGATTATCAATTTGAATTGCGAAAAATAAAAGAGCATGAAATAAATACTTGTTATGCAGTAATGGAGAATATGTTGGAGTTTTAGAGATGCTTTGTTTTCTAAATCTCTGCTTTCCCCCTGCCTTCTTCTTTACGCACGCAAGGTTCCTCCTATGGCAAGCTGTGTGTTGGTGGATCACCGTTGTCAATGGCTACCATCCGTCCTCTCAGTGAAAAGGGTCCAGGTGCGCTGTCACCACACGGCTAATCATCTGTCGGTTCTCACTCATGCTGGAATAGGATCCATTGATCCTTTTGCGTCTATCACTATGCCCAACCCTTGTGAGTTTGAAGCTCGTCACAGTCATTCAATCCCTGAATCCTACTCAGAATACCACAAACAAGTTTAGACTTTCCGGATTCTCAAGAATGCTGCCAATGGATTCTAGCTTATACCACAAAGATTCTGATTAAGGAATCCAAGAGATACTTATTCAATCGAAGGTAGAACGGGAGTGGTTGTCAGGCACGCATTCATAGATTGAGAATGGTGATGAGTGTCACGGATCATCACATTCATCATATTGAAGTGCGAATGAACATCTTAGATAGAAACAAGCGTGTTTGAATAGAAAACAGAAATAATTGCATTAATTCATCGAGACACAGCAGAGCTCCTCACCCCAACAATGGAGTTTAGAGACTCATGCCGTCAAAGAGTACAAAGTTCAGATCTAAAAATGTCATGAGGTGCAAAGTAAACCTCTAAAAGTTGTTTAAATACTAAACTAGTAACCTAGGTTTATAGAAAATAAATAAACTATGATAGATGGTGCAGAAATCCACTTCTGGGGCCCACTTGGTGTGTTCTGGGGCTGAGACTTAAGCTTCTCACGTGCCTAGGCTGTTTGTGGAGTTAAACGCCAGGTTGTAACCTGTTTCTGGCGTTCAACTCCCATTTGTAACCTGTTTCTGGTGTTTGACGCCAGACTACAGCATGGAACTGGCGTTGAACGCCAGTTTACATCATCTATCCTTGAGCAAAGTATGGACTATTATATATTTCTGGAAAGCCCTGGATGTCTACTTTCCAACGCAATTAAGATCGCACCAATTGAACTTCTGTAGCTCCAGAAAATCCATTCCGAGTGCAGGGAGGTCAGAATTCAACAACATCAGCAGTCCTTTTTTAGCATGAATCATATTTTTGCTCAGCTCCCTCAATTTCAACCAGAAAATACCTGAAATTACAAAAAAATACACAAACTCATAGTAAAGTCCAGAATTGTGATTTTTATTTAAAAACTAATAGAAATATAATAAAAACTAACTAAATTATACTGAAAACATACTAAAAACAATGCCAAAAAGCGTATAAATTATCCGCTCAACACCAAACTTAAATTGTTGCTTGTCCCCAAGCAACTGAAAATCATTTAGGATAAAAAGAAGAGAATATACTATAAATTCCAAAATATCAATGAAACTTAACTCCAATTAGATGAGCGGGACTAGTAGCTTTTTGCCTCTTGAATAATTTTGGCATCTCACTTTATCTATTGAGGTTCAGAATGATTGGCATCTATAGGGACTTAGAATTCAGATAGTGTTATTGATTCTCCTAGTTTAGTATGTTGATTCTTGAACACAGCTACTTTATGAGTCTTGGCCGTGGCCCTAAGCACTTTGTTTTCCAGTATTACCACCGGATACATAAATGTCACAGACACATAACTGGGTGAACCTTTTCAGATTGTGATTCAGCTTTGCTAAAGTCCCCAATTAGAGGTGTCCAGGGTTCTTAAGCACACTCTTCTTTTGCTTTGGACCTTGACTTTAACCGCTCAGTCTCAAGTTCTCACTTGACACCTTCACGCCACAAGCACATGGTTAGGGACAGCTTGGTTTAGCCGCTTAGGCCAGGATTTTATTCCTTTAGGCCCTCCTATCCACTGATGCTCAAAGCCTTGGATCCTTTTTATCACCCTTGCCTTTTGGTTTTAAGGGCTATTGGCTTTTTGCTTTTGCCTTTTGTTTTAAAGAGCTTTTGGCTTTTTCTGCTTGCTTTTTCTCTTTTTTTTTTTTCGCAAGCTTTTGTATTCACTACTTTTTCTTGCTTCAAGAATCAATTTTATGATTTTTCAGATCATCAAATAACATTTCTCCTTTTCATCATTCTTTCAAGTGCCAACATATTTAACATTCATAAACAATCAAATTCAAAAGACATATGCACTGTTCAAGCATTCATTCAGAAAACAAAAAGTATTGTCACCGCATCAAAATAATTAAACTAGTTTCAAGGATGAATTTGAAACCATGTACTTCTTGTTCTTTTGTAATTAAAACATTTTTTATTTAAGAAAGGTGATGGATTCATAGGATATTCATAACTTTAAGGCATAGACTCTAATTTTTATTTATTATTTAATAATATAAATTAGGCATAAAAGCAGACACTTAATAATAAAAGACAGGAAATTAAGGACTTAAAAATAAATGACTCTAACTCTAATACTCATATACTCTTAAAATAGATAAAAGGTTATCTCAGAGTTAGGACTCAACAACCTTTATTTTGGGACGTAGATGCTTCTTTAGTCTGTGGGGTGCTTGGCCCTTCAAGCGACAGCTTCTGGCGCTTCAGTTCCTTTATGTCACGCCCTTGCTCTTCTTGTTCTTTAAGCAGTTTGCATAGTATGCTGTTTTGATTTTGCTGTTCTTCCTTCAGTTGATTCACAACTTCTTGCAACTTGGTGACAGATGCTTCTAGGCGCTCCCAGTATTCAATTTGAAGGATTTCCAGGAGGAGCTCCTCTGCTTTTCTCTTGATGGGGTCGTCCTGCACTTGTAGTCCTTCCATAGACTTTTTGGTGATTGGTTGCTCAACTGAGATATACTTATCTACTCCCATTTTTATTCCAGCATCTTTACATAGCAGAGAAACTAAGCTTGGATAAGCCAATTTAGCATATTTGGAGTTCTTGTTTGCAATTTTGTAAAGCTCACAAGCAATCAGCTGATGAACTTCCACTTCTTTTTCTAGCATAATGCAATGAATCATGACTACTCTTCTGATGGTGACCTCAGAGTGGTTGCTAGTGGGCAGTATAGAGCGCTCAATGAAGTCCAGCCAGCCTCTGTCAACTGGTTTGAGATCTCCTCTCTTGAGTTGGTTCGGGGCACCCTTTGTGTTGGTTGTCCACTTGGCTCCAGGGAGGCATATGTCCTCTAGGATTTTGTCCAATCCCAGGTTTGATCTCATCATTCTCCTATTAAAGGAGTCTGGGTCATCTTGCAGTTGAGGCAGCTTGAAGATCTCCCTTATTTTGTCAGGGTGGGTGTGAACAATCTTCCCTCTGACCAGAGTTCTATAGTTATAGAATGCGGTTCCAGCTATTCTCTGCTTGTCCGTCTGCCATAGATTAGCATAGAATTTCTGAACCATGTTTCTTCCCACCTTTGTTTCAGGATTAGCTAGGACTTTCCAGCTCCTGTTTCGAATTTGCTCTTGGATCTCCGGATATTCATCTTCTTTCAGATCAAATTTAGCTTCCGGAATCACTGACCTTAGACTCATTATTTTATAAAAATGGTCTGAATGTTCTTTGGTTATGAACTTTCCTTGATTCCAAAGTGGTTTTGGAATATTCTCCTTCTTGCCTCTTTATTCGGTTTGTTTTCCTTTGGGAGCCATGATCTTAGTGGGTATTGGCTTAGTGATCACGGATAAACACACCAAACTTAGAGGTTTGCTTGTCCTCAAGCAAAAGAAAAGAAAGGAGAGGGAAAGAGGGAGAGCCAAGCACAACTTGTGGAGGAGAGGGGGAGGCCGAATTAGGATTTAAAGGGGAAAGGGAGGGTGGGTTCGAAAATTTTGAAGGAGATATGATAGAAGATATGATTTGTAAAAGATAAGTATGATAGGAAAAAGATATGATTTAAAATTGAAAAGATATGAAAGATATTTAAAAAAGATAAATCTGAATTTTGAAAAAGATGATGTGAGGATTCGAAAAAGATATTGATGATTTGAAAAGATTTTAGAGTGAAAAGGGATAGATTTGTTTTGAAAAGGATTTGAAAATAATTTGACGAGGATTAAGAAAAAGGGCTTATGAATTAAGATACATTTGATATTTTTTTGAAAAAAGGATTTGAAAAATTAGGATTTGTAACATGTTTGTGCAAGAAATCATGAATTGAAACATAAAAAATGGAAAAAATTTGAATTGAAAACGAAATTGCCTACTCCCCACAATCCTGGCGTTAAACACCCAACTGCTGCATGTTTTGGGTATTTAACGCCCAGTTGCTGCTTGTTTTGGGCGTTTAACGCCCAGCTGTTGCTTCTAGCTGGCGTTAAACGCCAGAAACCCCTTTGTTACTGGGCGTTTTTCTGAACGCCCAGGATGCTGTCAATCTGGCGTTAAATGCCCAGTAGATGCTCCTTTTGGGCGTTTAACGCCCAGTTGTGCCTCTTACTGGTGTTTTCTTGCCAGTGAGCTCTTTTTCTCTGTTTTGTATGCTGAATCCTTCTGTAACCCTGTGAACCTATGCAATTGACTCTTTACCTTATTAACATTGAACTTATATGCTTTAAAAATAAATAAATAAATAAAATGAAGAATAGGGCAAAATAACAGAAAAAGTTTTGCTAATGGCTGGGTTGCCTCCCAGCAAGCGCTTCTTTATTGTCTTTAGCTGGACCTTGCTGAGCTTTTAATCTAGCCTCAGCCTTGAGCACTCTTTCTCAACATTGCCTTCAAGATAGTGCTTGATTCTCTGTCTATTGTCAATGAACTTCTTATCAGAATCAATGTCTTGAAGCTCCACATAACCATATGGTGATACACTTGTAATCACATATGGTCCCCTCCACCGGGATTTCAGTTTCCCAGGGAATAGCCTGAGCCTAGAGTTAAACAACAGAACCTTTTGTCCTGGTTCAAAGACTCTTGATGACAGCTTTCTGTCATGCCACCTTTTTTATTTCTCCTTATAAAGCTTGACATTTTCGAAAGCAGTGAGTCTAAATTTCTCTAGCTCATTTAGCTGGAGTAATCTTTTTTCTCTGGCTAATTTGGCATCAAAGTTCAAGAATCTAGTTGCCCAGTAGGCCTTATGTTCCAGTTCCACGGGCAGATGATAGGCCTTACCATACACAAGCTGGTATGGAGAGGTCCCTATAGGAGTCTTGAATGCTGTTCTGTAAGCCCACAGAGCATGATCCAAGCTTCTTGCCCAATTCTTTCTACGGGTACTTACAGTCCGTTCCAGGATTCTTTTTAGTTCTCTATTAGAGACTTCAGCTTGCCCATTTGTTTGTAGATGATATGGAGTTGCCACCTTATGGCTAATCCCATACCGGACCATGGCAGAGTAAAGCTGTTTGTTGCAGAAGTGAGTGCCCCCATCACTGATTAGTACTCTAGGGACACCAAACCTGCTGAAGATATGTTTCTGGAGGAACTTCAGCACTATTTTAGTATCATTAGTAGGTGTGGCAACGGCCTCTACCCATTTTGATACATAGTCGACTGCCACCAGAATATAAGTGTTTGAGTATGATGGTGGGAAAGGTCCCATGAAGTCAATTCCCCATACATCAAACAACTCAATCTCCAAGATTCCCTGTTGAGGCATGGCGTAACCATAAGGCAGATTACCAGCTCTTTGGCAACTGTCACAGTTACGTACAAACTCTCGGAAATCCCTATAGAGTGTAGGCTAGTAGAAGCCACATTGGAGGACCTTGGTGGCTGTTCGCTCACCTCCGAAATGGCCTCCATATTGTGATCCATGGCAATGCCATAAGATCCTCTGTGCTTCTTCTCTAGGCACACACCTACGGATTATTCCGTCTGCACATCTCTTAAAGAGATAGGGTTCATCCCACAAGTAGTACTTTGCATCAGTAATTAATTTTTTCTTTTGTTGCCTGCTGTACTCTTTGGGTATGAACCTTGCAGCTTTATAGTTTGCAATATCTGCAAACCATAGTGTTTCCTGAATGGCAAACAAATACTCATCCGGAAAGGTCTCAGAGATCTCAATAGAGGGGGGAACTCCCCTTCTACTGGTTCTATCCGGGACAGATGATCAGCCACTTGGTTCTCTGTCCCTTTTCTGTCTCTTATTTCTATATCAAACTCTTGCAGAAGCAACACCCATCTTATGAGCCTGGGTTTTGAATCCTGCTTTGTGAGTAGATATTTAAGAGCAGCATGATCAGTGTACACAATCACTTTTGATCCTACTAAGTATGATCTAAACTTGTCAATAGCATAAACCACTGCAAGCAATTCTTTTTCTGTGGTTGTGTAATTTTTCTGGGCATCATTTAAAACACGGCTAGCATAATAAATGACATGCAGAAGCTTGTCATGCCTCTGCCCCAGTACTACACCAATGGCATGGTCACTGGCATCACACATTAGTTCAAATGGTATAGTCCAGTCTGGTGCAGAAATAACTGGTGATGTGACCAGCTTACCTTTCAGGGTCTCAAACGCTTGCAGACACTCTGTGTCAAATACAAATGGCGTGTCAGCAGCTAGCAGATTGCTCAGGGGTTTTGCGATTTTTGAAAAATCCTTTATAAACCTTGACGAGAGGACTTTTACCAGTAAAGAGATTCATAGAAACAGTCGCGTTGTAGATATAGTCTCTAAACCGACAAAAATCCCTTCGTACAAACGTTTTGGGTATCACAAGTAACAAACCCCTTTAAAAATTGTTAACCGAGTATTCAAACCTCGGGTCGTCTTCTCAAGGAACTGCAAGGAAGTATGTTCTTATTATTGGCTATAGAGGTTGTAATCGGGGTTTAGAAGATGAGAGGCAAGTAATTTGAATGACAGGTAAAGTAAATGGCAATTAAAAATAAATAATTACTGTAAAGCAAACTTTTGGCAAGATAAGAGAAGTTGGAGGTCCAACGTAGTTATCTCTCTCAACTATAATGAAAGTTGAATCTAAACTCCACTTGATCAACCTGTACCAGGGCAAGGAAAGTCAAGGGACTAATTAAATTGACCTTTGAATCCTATTTATTTCCTAAGAAAAGGTTGGGATTACTTAAGTTCAGCTCAATTATCAAGATAACGATTATCAATTATGTTGAGTTTAATAACTGTTGAGTTACTAAATTCTTAACCAGAACCAAAAGGGGAAAAAGTAAAATTGCTGGAATAATAAAAATGTCCTTAGATGGGAAGCAATGGTAACTTAAATCAAAGAAAACAATCATAAACTGAAAATACCTCAATTATCATTAATTCAAATAATAGTCTGTAACATGGAAGAATTCATAAATCAAATTATAATAATCAACTCAAATGTTGGAATAAATAAATAAAAGTAAAAATAAAATAAAAGAACATTAAACCTGGGATCCAGAGTTACTCTTAAAACAAGAAGAAATCCTAAATCCTAAAAGAGAGAGAGAAGATCTCCCTCTGAACTAAATCTAAATCATTGAAAGGTAAAAATATGCGAGCTCTCTTTGAATGGGTGCATTCCCACACTTTATAACCTCTGGTCTATGCTGTCTGTACTTGGATCTAGGCCAAAAAGGGCTTCAGAATTCGCTGGGGGCATATTCTGTAATTTCTGGTGCGTGGCCTTTGTTACGCGTCCGCGTGGGTCACGCGGTCGCGAGATTTGGAGCTTTTCCTTGCCACGCGGTCGCGTCAGTCATGCGACCGCGTCATATGCGTTCTGCTTAAGGCGCGCAGTCGCGTCAATCATGCGGCCGCGTCGCTGCTGATTCGTGCTTGGCACGCGATCGCGTCATCCATGCGATCGCGTGAATACCAGTTTCCTTAAAGCTCCATTTTGCTTTCTCCTTCCATTTTAGTATGTTTCCTTTTCCATCCTTTAAGTCATTCTTCCTTAGAAAATCTGAAACTACTCAACATACTGATCACGGCATCGAATGGAAATAAAGGTAATTAAAATAATTAATTTTTAAAGCTTAGGAAACATGTTTTTCATTTACATCACATAATAAGGAAGGGAAAGTAAAATCATGTAATTAATGTGAATAAGTAGGTGAAGGATTGTATAAATCACTCAAATTAAGCACAAAAGAACTCATGAAATATGGGTTTATCAACCTCCCCACAGTTAAACACTAGCATGTCCTCATGCTAAATCCAAGGTAAATAATTAAGGTTGAAGTGATGGAATGTCATGCAATGCAACCTAATTTAAATGCAACTACCTAAATGAATGATGCATCATGCAACTCTAATTTATTCACTCATATATAAAGCTTACATGTAGCCAAGTTAATTCATATTCTCAAGGAGTCATATATATATACATAGCCAACCCTTAAATAATAAAGCAATTTAGCAAATGAGATGGGAAAGAAAACATTTGTATAAACTTGCAAAACAATTAGTAAATTTGAGCATAGATATATGTTGATGAGTTATTGAACCCTCACTGGATTTTGTGTTTACTCTCTAGTCACTCAGTGTTTATTGGGTTTATTCACTCTATTTTTCTTTTTATTCACTCAGTGTTTACTCTCTAGTCACTCAGTGTTTAATTGAGGTTGTAATGGGGCTAAGGTAAGGGTAAGGATTTATGTATAGGGTTAAGTGAGCTAAATAAGTGAATCCTTAATTAGACTAAGATATCACCTAACATACATATTTAGTAAAATAAAATCTTTTTTACCTATTTTCCCATATTATCCCACTTATTGTTACATGCTCATGTTTCACTTTTTATTTTTATCCCATGTGCATTGTTTTTATTTTGCATTGGGGAATTTCTTTTGTATCCCCTTTTATTTAGATGCTGAAAAATAACTTTTTTTTTTCAATGCACACGGTAATTGAATCACTTAGATTTTCTCATGAGCATGCTTCCCAAATTTTATTTTTATTCCTTTAAAGTTTTCTACCCTTTTGTTTCTATTACCCATGTTCCCAAAAGGTTTCCCACATTTAACTCTATTCATAATTTTCTATCTTAAGCTAACCAAGGATTCACTTGGGATTTTCTTTTGTTTTTCAGCTTAAGGCTAGTAATTTGGCTAAATAGAATAAAGGGGTTTTAAAAGGCTCAAGGGGGCTAACAAGGGTGATGTAAAAGGTAGGCTAATTTGGGGTAAGTGAGTTGAAATCAAATGATGGCCTCAATCATTCTCTTGGTATGTATCTATTCTATATTCTATAATTGGACATATAGATTAAAGCAAAGGAAAGAACATCAGAATAAAAAGAAATGTAACACACAGAAATGAAATTATGGTTTGAATGCAACCATACAATTTAAGCTCAAGACTCACAGGCTGTGTGTTCTCTAACTCAAGCATCATATATCATTTATATATTGTATGCAGGTTTAGTTAAAAATTCCCATTATTCTCATCAAAAAATTATTTAGGGTGGCTTTTAAAGTTTTAATGTTCCTCCTTGATGAAATGTTATCAGTTTAACTACATCATGTAATGCTATATATAAGGTTTGTGGATTTAAATCTGTTATGTTCAATTTCCTAGCTTACTTCCTTTTTATATTTTTCAATTTTAAACTTATAACATCTTATGCTAAAAAGGGTAAGCTATACTAATTAATCCACTAATAAATCAGAATTGCAAACTAAACTAAATAACTAAAATAAACTAAATGGCTAAAGTATGAACTAAAGATGCAAAATGCAGAAAATAAAGTAAAACTACATAAAAGCAATGTATAAGTACTCAGAAAATAACAGTAAAAGGAAAAATACAGAAAAATATCCAAAATAAAAGAAAAAGTATGTAGTGGTTCACCAAAATAAATACCAGAGATGGCGACCTCCCCACACTTAAAAGGAAGCATCGTCCTCGATGCTCAATCAAGCCGGGTGTGAAGGAGTGTCATCACTGGGAGGGATGGTAGCTGGAGTCTCAGTGATGGTGGTGGGCTGAGGGTCTGGCTGCTGTGGAGGAGGGGCTGACTGGATCGGGATCTCAAGATCTGCAGCCTCAATCTGATGTGGGACCGCTGCCTGTGGTGCGGCTGGTGCTGCCTCCTGGGGATGGGTCTCTACCTCGGGCGCATCCGCCTTCTCCTCAGATGCCTCGGATGGTGTGTCGGGCTTGGAGGGGATGTCGCCGGATCGTATCATCAGCTTTAGGTGCTCATAGCGCCGCTTGTTGCGACGCTCCATCTGGTCAAGTCGTCGAAACAAGCGGTGCACCAAATGATAGACGGGCTCTGTGGCAGGTGGAGGTGCAGTGATGGTAGCAGGGGTAGGTGGTGCAGCAGTGGAGGAAGAGGGTCCAGCAGACTGTGGGGTTGACTCATCAGTAGCAGTGAATGGTGCTGGTCTGTGGCCCAGGGCTAAGAAGTTCCGGCTATGCGAAATGATCTTCCTGCAATCCGCCGCTGGTGGTCTCTCATCGGCATCCTCCCATGGTACGTCAGCTCGACGGCCAAGCTGTGTAACTAGATATGGAAAGGGGAGGGTGCCTCGGACGTGGACCCTTGCCATATAATGCCGAATGAAACGTAGCAGATAAAGGTCCTTACCCGCCAGCACACACCAAAGGAGGGTGATCATAGCAGCCGGGATCTCCGTCTCGTGAGTACTCGGCATCACATAATTACTCAAGATCTGATGCCATAACCGAGCCTCATCGTTCAAGTATGCTCTCTTGATCCCTCTTGGCATGGTAGTGTCCTGATCCATCTCCCAAGGGACTGTCGGGTCGAGAGCTATCCATGCCTTTACGGCATCCCAATCAAACTTCATCTGGCGCATGTCCTCCTCAGCCTTTGAATAACCATCAGGCTGATCGGACTTGGCTGGGAGCCGGAGAATGTCCTCTAAGGCCTCCTCAGTGACCAGAATTTGTTTTCCTCTCAGGTTCACTGCATCTAGGGTGGTGAGGTAGTAGTTACAGTAGAATTCCCGTACCCAAGATGAATTGACCTCTGTCAGTGTTCTCTCCAGAAAGAACCAGCCCCTTTGCTTAATTTGCTCAGTGGTGTACTGCTGGAGGGCTTTTGGAATCTTCAGAATTCGTTCCAGGTATAGATTTCTGGAGTTTGCAAAAGCCGGGTACTTCAACTCACAGTACCAGTTTGCAAATTTTATAGGATCAGTCGCAGGGAGCAGCTGGTCAGCTTTTTCCTGCTGTGTGAAGTTCTTCTCCCGCCATGAAGAATCATGCATTAGAGCAATGATGGACTGGGAGGAATCTCCTCTCTTGCGCTTGCCAGTAGCCTTGCCTTTTCCTTTCGTCTGTGAGATAGACATCCTGAAAAATAGAAAACCAGGATATGGATAAAATAGGAAAGCAAATAGGCAATTAAACAAAGGAAACTTAAAGCTGCAAGGGAGAAATAAAATAAGAAAAATGAGTAAATGAAATGTGATTGAATTCATGTTAAATGGAAAAATAAACAATATGCCATGGGTAGAAAGTTAGAGGAAAGTGAAAATAATCAGAAAAGAGATTAAAAGGGTTAATATGGTTAGAATTTGAAAAAGAAATTAGTAAATTAAAATTAGTGAGTTAGTAAAGTGCGAGTTAAAATAAGTGGCATATAAAAATTTCACATAACAAGGATTCACAGGTAAGAATAGAAGTACTCATAATCGAACAAGGAAAACAGGGTGATGCTGATTTGAATAGAAATAAAGAAAGTAAAAATTGGAATCAGTGAATCACAAATGCAGTTTATGAACCAGGAAATCAAAGAGGATAGGAAAGTCTGCCATAGCATTCATGAAATGGTGTGGGTAAAGCAGAGTAAAATAGAGTTCAGAAATGCCAAACCAAAACATGAATGAAAACAATTTTTAAAAAATTTGGGCAGCATTCCGGCTAAAATTGGATTATCCCAGAAAATAAACAGCAATCATAGCAGTTCATATGAATTTATAAACTAGCTGCAGTTACCAGCAATGAATAGAAACAGGAAAATTTAGAGTAGCAAGCAGCAAGTGCAAGAAATCATAGCATATGAACGAGGTCACAGGAACAGCAAAATTGCAGTTATGATAAAACATAAACAGGAATAGTGCAAGGAAATAGACCTAGATCTACTAACCACAGTCTAAGCTGCCTAACAACCTAAAAATCCACTACAGAATGCATATCTATCTATCCTAATGATGAACAGAAACGGAAAAAGTACAGAAAAAATGACGAACGGATAAAAGGGGGTTGCGTTTTGCGGAACCTGGTAGGCAGAAGGGGTGGAACGGGGAAGAAGGTGGCTGCGGCGGCGTCCGGTGCGGTGGCGGGGCACGGTGTCGCGGTGGTGGCTGGTGGGGGCAGTGGCGGTGAGGGTTTCGGGTGGGTGGCGGAGAGAGAGGGGGGGCGCGGCTAGGTGGCCGGCGGTGGGGGCGGTGGTCGCGGAGGCAGTGGTGGAGAGGGGAGGAGAGAGGAAGGAGGGAGAAGAAGGGAGGGGAGGGGGTTGCGGCGGCGGCATCCGGGGTGGCGGCAGCGTCTGGGTAGCCGGCGGTGGCGGCTGTGTGGTGGTTGGAGGGAGAGGGAGCAGAGAAGGAGAAGAGGGTTGGGGGTGGGGGGCTAGCGACTGATAGGGTTCGTGGGCTGGGGGGGTTATATTTTCGAATCCACGCGGCTGCGTGGGCACGCGGTCGCGTGGTTAGGGTGAAAATGGGAGTGACGCGATCGCGTGGGGCGCGCGATCGCATGAGAGGGGGTAAGGAAGGGTGACGCGATCGCGTCGCTGGAATTTGTGCTAAACGCACGACTCCAGCGCCGTTTTAGTGCAACTCCCTATCTCCTTTTGGGGTGATGTGCAATCCATGCGACGCGATCGCGTCGCTCACGCGGTCGCATGGGATTGGTATTGTGCAAGTGACGCGGTCGCATGGGGCATGCGATCACGTGAGCCAATTTGTGCGAAACACACAAGGGCTGCACGATTCCAGCCTAACTTTTTGTTCATTGGATCCTTACGCCGATATATATATCATGCGGCCGCGTGGGTCACGCGGTCGCGCGGGTGGCATTTTCCGCGATATGGCGCGATCGCATGGGGCATGCGGTCGCGTCGTGCATCCCTTTTTTTTATACATGAAAAATGCAGAATGCAATGATTAACATGAATGTTATGCATGATTCCAGGTTTAATAAATTAAAATGAAAAAGGAAAAATGAAAGCAGTTAATAAGAAATAAATTGAAAAAGAAGCGACCATACCATGGTGGGTTGTCTCCCACCTAGCACTTTTAGTTAAAGCCCTTAAGTTGGACATTGGAGGGGTATCCTGTTATGGTGGCTTATGTTTAAATTCGTCCAAAAATCTCCACTAGTGCTTGGAATGCCAATAGTCTCCGGGGTCCCAAACTAAGCACGCAAAGCTTCCGAACAACTTTAAATATATTGTTAGGCTCCCGGGATGACAAATGTCAGAATAAACTCCAGGATTCCAAGCCTTGCTTTTAAATCCGCCTCCATCTTGATCTACATGTCTCCATTCGGGCGGGTTAAAAAGTAGAATCTCACCTTGGTGACCAAACGTTTTCCTTGATCCATGTAATTGAGCATGATACCAATCCGTGTACTTCGAGGTGAAGCGTGGAACCTTATTGAACCTTGTGCACCAGCTCTGAGTACGAGCCATTTCCCTCTTACTCTTAAAGCCGCAGAGAGCTCTAAGCTGGCCATCTGTTTCAAGCAAACCATATTCAAGTGAACAAGTAAAGTTATAAGTTAAGGATTGTACCCACTTGAAGCTTGTATTAGGTGGTAATGGCCTTGGGATAGGTGTTTTTGGTGGTTCTGCAAGTTCCGTTTCCTTGTGCTCTTCTGTGAATTCCTCCACTTCTTTGCAAAGATCTTCAATTGTATCTGTGTCCTGGTCAAAGTCTTCTGTGTCTTCCTCATCACTTGAGTCATAGATTGGAGGTTGAGAGAAATCTACCTCTGCATCATCTACATATTCACTTGGGGAAGATTCTTCTATCTCAGAGAATTCACTTGCGGATTCAAGTTCATCACTAAGAGAGCTAGACTTGTGACTATCATCATCAAGGGAATTTGTTTCTTGGATTATTCCGTCTGATTCTTCATAAACGATTTGCCTTGGAGAAATATCCTCCTTAGCATCAACTGTAGCATCCTGGATGGAGTTTTCCTCAACTCTGGATTCCCATGGAGGTTCAGCATCTCCTAGATCTTTAACCAACTCTTCTTCTTGAACAAAGACAGCTTCTTCTAATTGTTCCAGTACAAATTCATGCTCTGTCTTGTCCACTGGAGTTTCTGGCACTTCCTTCATGCTATGCTCTTCATTGGGCTGTCCACATGGAGCTGTGGTTGATCCTTGTATATTTGAGCACCTAGAAGCCCATTGAATCATCGCTTGCTCCAGTTGTTTAATGGTTGTTTGGAATTTAATTACTGTTTCCCTTAGGCGATCCTCTGCTTCTCGGGTTGCTGGACTTGGACATGCTACAAAGGAAAGTGGTGGTGATTGGGAGTGATTGGATTGGTATTGGGGTAAGGATGGATCATACGGTGGCGAATGGTGAAGAGAAGCTTGTGAGTGTGGTGGTTCAAGGTTATGTTGAAAGGGTGGTTTATATGTACGGGGTGGGACTTGTTGGTAGTTACAAGGTTGTCCACCATGTCTTTCAGCTGGGTATGCATTGTGGAATGGTCTTTGTCCAGGATATCTCGGAGGGTGTTGCTGCCAAAAGGGTTGATTAGATCCTCTTGGTTCCATCCATCCTTGATTGGTCTGACCTTGATGCACATTCCTGCTGTAACTTCTATTTCCTTTAACAACATTAGAACCAAACTCAAAGCGAGAGGGGTGAGAGTTCATAGTAGCAAATAAAGGTAAAAAGGAAAAACAAAAAATAAATAAACAAGCAAAAGAAAAATATTTACAATAACCAATAATAAGGCACACGTTAGCAGTTCCCTGGCAACGGCGCCATTTTGACGAGAGGACTTTTACCAGTAAAGAGATTTATAGAAACAGTCGCGTTGTAGATATAGTCTCTAAACCGACAAAAATCCCTTCGTACAAACATTTTGGGTGTCACAAGTAACAAACCCCTTTAAAAATTGTTAACCGAGTATTCAAACCTCGGGTCGTCTTCTCAAGGAACTGCGAGGAAGTATGTTCTATTATTGGCTATAGAGGTTGTAATCGGGGTTTAGAAGATGAGAGGCAAGTAATTTGAATGACAGGTAAAGAACTCATGAAATATGGGTTTATCAAACCTCCTGTAGAATCCTGCATGCTCCAGAAAGCTTCTGATTGCTTTAACATTAGCAGGTGGTGGTAATTTTTCAATTACTTCCACTTTAGCTTGATCCACCTCTATTCCCTTGTTTGAAATTTTATGCCCAAGGACAATTCCTTCAGTCACCATAAAGTGACATTTTTCCCAGTTTAAAACTAGGTTTGTCTCTTTGCATCTTTTCAGAACAAGTGCTAAATGGTTAAGGCAGGAGCTGAATGAGTCTCCAAATACTGAAAAGTCATCCATGAAGACTTCAAGAAATTTCTCTACCATATCAGAGAAGATAGAGAGCATGCACTTCTGAAAAGTTGCAGGTGCATTACACAGACCAAAAGGCATCCTTCTATAAGCAAATACTCCAGAAGGACATGTGAATGCTGTTTTCTCTTGGTCTTAAGGATCTACTGCAATTTGGTTATAACCTGAATATCCATCCAAAAAGCAGTAATATTCATGGCCTGCTAGTCTCTCTAGCATTTGGTCTATGAATGGTAAAGGAAAATGATCCTTTCTGGTGGCTGTATTGAGCCTTCTGTAGTCAATACACATGCGCCACCCAGTAACTGTTCTTGTAGGAACCAGTTCATTTTTTTCATTATGAACCACTGTCATACCTCCCTTTTTGGGGACAACTTGAACAGGGCTCACCCAGGGGCTATCAGAAATAGCATAAATAATCCCAGCCTCCAGTAACTTGGTGACCTCTTTCTGCACCACTTCCTTCATGGCTGGATTTAGCCGCCTCTGTGGTTGAACCACTGGCTTAGCATCATCCTCCAATAGGATCTTGTGCATGCATCTAGCTGGGCTTATGCCCTTAAGGTCACTTATGGACCACCCAAGAACTGTCTTGTGTGTCCTTAGCACTTGAATTAGTGCTTCCTCTTCTGGTTAATTTAAAGCAGAGCATATGATTACCAGAAAAGTGTCACCTTCTCACAGAAATGCATATTTCAGGGATGGTGGTAATGGTTTGAGCTTGGGTTTATGAGGTGTTTCCTCTTCCTGAGGAATCAGAAGTTCTTTCAGTTCCTCTGAATCCTCCAGCTCAGGCTGAACATCCTTAAAGATGTCTTCCAGCTCTGATTCGAGACTCTCAGCCATGTTAACCTCCTCTACCAAGGAGTCAATGAGATCAACTTTCATGCATTCTTTTGGTGTGTCTGGATGCTGCATGGCTTTAACAACATTCAACTTAAACTCATCCTCATTGACTCTCAGGGTTACTTTCCCCTTTTGGACATCAATGAGAGTTCGTCCAGTTGCTAGGAAAGGTCTTCCTAGAATGAGAGTAACATTTTTGTGCTCCTCTATTTCCAGCACTACAAAGTCAGTGGAAAAGGCGAATGGCCCAACCCTGACAATCATGTCCTCAATCACGCCTGATAGGTATTTAATAGAGCCATCAGCAAGTTGGAGACATATCCGGGTTGGTTTAACTTATTCAGTTAAACCAAGCTTTCTGATAGTGGATGCAGGTATTAGGTTGATGCTTGCCCCAAGATCACATAAAGCTGTCTTGGTGCAATTACCCTCTAATATGCATGGTATTAGAAAGCTTTCGGGATCTTTAAGCTTTTCTGGAAAGCTTTTCAGAATGACTGCACTGCATTCTTCAATGAGGAGAACTCTTTCGGTTTCTCTCCAATCCTTCTTATGACTCAAGATCTCCTTCATGAACTTGGCATAAGAAGATATTTGCTCAAGTGCCTCTGCAAACAGAATCTTTATTTCAAGAGTCCTGAGATAATCTGCAAAGCGAGCAAATTGCTTATCCTGCTCCTCTTGGCAGATTTTTTGAGGATAAGGTATCTTGGCTTTATATTCCCCAACCTTAGTTGCTGCAGGTTTATTTCCTACAGAGGTGGTTGGAGAAGCCTTTTTAGAGGGGTTGTTATCAGCACTTGTGTGTGTCTGATACCTCACTGGCATTTGAATGCCAGAGTTAGAAGCTGGAGTGGCGTTGGACGCCAACTCCGTACTTGTTCCTGGCGTTTGAACGCCGGAACTAAGCTTCCATTGGGCGTTTGACGCTAACTCCTTGCTTGTTTCTGGCGTTTGAATGCCAGAGTTATTCCTCTCTGGGCTCTTACTGTCCTCAGAGGGATTTTGAATAGCAGTTTGTTCATTTCTTGGCTTCCTGCTACCTTGAAGTGAGGTATTTAATGTTTTCCCACTTCTTAATTGAACTGCTTGGCATTCTTCTGTTATTTGTTTTGATAATTGTTGTTCTATTTACTTCAACTATACCTCTATATTTATATTAGCCATTCTTGTGTCTTGTAGTATCTCCTTGAATTTGGCCAGCTGTTTTATTAGAAAGTCTAATTGCTGATTGAATTTAGTAATTTGTTCTGCAGGACTAAGTTCAGCAGTTACTGTTTTAGCCTCTTCTTTCTTTGAAGATTCACTATTTAGGTACAGATGCTGATTTCTGGCGACTGAATCAATAAGCTCTTGAGCCTCTTCAATTGTTTTTCTCATGTGTATAGATCCACCAGCTGAGTGATCTAGAGAAATTTGAGCTTTCTCTGTAAGCCCATAATAGAAGATGTCTAACTGCACCCATTCTGAAAACATTTTAGAGGGGCATTTTCTTAGCATCTCTCTGTATCTCTCCCAGGCATCATAAAGAGATTCATTATCTCCTTGTTTAAAGCCTTGGATGTCTAGCCTTAGCTGTGTCATCCGTTTTGGAGGGAAGTATTGATTCAAGAATTTTTCTGACAGCTGTTTCCATGTCCTTATGCTAGCCTTAGGTTGGTTATTTAACCACCTATTAGCTTGGTCTTTTACAGCAAATGGAAACAGTAATAATCTATAGACATCCTGATCTACTTCCTTATCATGTACTGTGTCAGCAATTTGTAAAAACTGTGCCAGAAACTCTGTAGGTTCTTCCTGTTGAAGACCGGAATACTAGCAACTTTGCTGCATCATGATAATGAGCTGAGGATTCAACTCAAAGATACTGACTCCAATGGAGGGTATACAGATACTGCTCCCATATGAAGCAGTAGTGGGGTTAGCGTATGACCCCAGAGTCCTTCTGGACTATTCATTTCCACTTAGATCCATGATGGAGAAAAGGGAATTGATATGAATATCAAATAGAATATATTTTTATTTTATTTTTATTTTTATTTATTTTTTTTTGTAAAAAGGGAACGAATAAAATAATAATAAAAGAAAAGAGAATAAAATAGTTTGAAATTAAATATAGAATTCGAAAATTAAGAACAAAAAATTTAAGACTAAAATAATTACTTAATTAAGAAGATTTGAAAAATTTTGGATATGATTTTTGAAAAAGATTTTAAATTTTGAAATAAAAATCTGAATTTTAAAAGTAATTTTCGAAAGTTTGTTTTAAAATAGAGAGAAAAGATATTTTTGAATTTAATGAGGAAAGAGAAAAACAGTAAAATAGCACAAGATTTAAAAACTTTTAGATCTACTGCTCCTTGTTTTCGAAAATTTTGGAGGGAAAACACCAAGGAACACCAAACTTAAAAATTTTAAGATCAAGACACAAGGAAAACTCAAGAATACCTTAAAGACTCACAAGAACAACAAGAACATGAAGAAAGAACACCAAACTTAAAATTTTTTTGAAAATCACAATAAAATTTTCGAAAACTAAAGAAAAGCTAACAAGAAAACACCAAACTTAAAACTTGACACAAGATTTGCTCAAAGAAAAATTATTTTTGAAAAAGTTTTAAAAAAAAGATTCCCAATTACCAAGAACATAAACACAACGCTCTAGCCAATTGAGTTATAAATTTAAAGTGTTTTAATATTGTATTTAATAAATAAAATTTTCTTTGGGAACTAATATTTTGAAAAAGCACAAGAAAAACAAGAAAAGACATAGAACAAGAAAAACTAAAGATCAAACAAGAAAAATAAACAAGAACAACTTGAAGATGAAGAAAGAACAAAGAACACAAATGTCGAAAATTTTAAAAGAAAATAAAAACATGTAATTGACACCAAACTTAAAATATGAAACTAAACTCAAACAGAAAAATTCAATTATTAGTAAAAGAAAAATAAAATTTCGAAAAAAAATTTTTGAAAAAGAAAATAAGGATTCTAAAATTTTAACAAGAACAATAATAAAAGACTCAAAGACAAATCACAGATTAATAAAGAAAAATAAAAATCTTTTGAAAGATTTTTGAAAAGAAAGTAAAAGACTCTGACCTAAAAGACAAAATCTTCCTAATCTAAGCAATAGGATGAACCGTCAGTTGTTCAAACTCGAACGATCCCCGGCAACGGCGCCAAAAACTTGGTGCACGAAATTGTGATTCACACTTTTCACAACTCCGCACAACTAACCAGCAAGTGCACTGGGTCGTCCAAGTATTACCTTACGTGAGTAAGGATCGATCCCACAGAGATTGTTGGCTTGAAGCAATCTATGGTTACCTTGTAAATCTTAGTCAGGAGATTAATTATGATTATCAATTTGAATTGTGAAAAATAAAAGAGCATGAAATAAATACTTGTTATGCAGTAATGGAGAATATGTTGGAGTTTTGGAGATGCTTTGTCTTCGGAATCTCTGCTTTCCCCCTTTCTTCTTCTTCACGCAGGCAAGGTTCCTCCTATGGCAAGCTGTGTGTTGGTGGATCACCGTTGTCAATGGCTACCATCCGTCCTCTCAGTGAAAATGGTCCAGGTGCGCTGTCACCACACGGCTAATCATCTGTCGGTTTTCACTCATGCTGGAATAGGATCCATTGATCCTTTTGCGTATGTTACTACGCCCAACCCTTGTGAGTTTGAAGCTCGTCACAGTCATTCAATCCCTGAATCCTACTCGGAATACCACATACAAGGTTTATACTTTCCGGATTCTCAAGAATGTTGCCAACGGATTCTAGCTTATACCACAAAGATTCTGATTAAGGAATCCAAGAGATACTCATTCAATCGAAGGTAGAATGGGAGTGGTTGTCAGGCACGCGTTCATAGATTGAAAATGGTGATGAGTGTCACAGATCATCACATTCATCATATTGAAGTGCGAATGAACATCTTAGATAGAAACAAGTGTGTTTGAATAGAAAACAGAAATAATTGCATTAATTCATCGAGACACAGCAGAGCTCCTCACCCCCAACAATGGAGTTTAGAGACTCATGCCGTCAAAGAGTACAAAGTTCAGATCTCAAAATGTCATGAGGTGCAAAGTAAACCTCTAAAAGTTGTTTAAATACTAAACTAGTAACCTAGGTTTACAGAAATGAATAAATTATGATAGATGGTGCAGAAATCCACTTATGGGGCCCACTTGGTGTGTGCTGGGGCTGAGACTTAAGCTTCTCATGGTTGTAACCTGTTTCTAGAGTTAACGCCAGGTTGTAACCTGTTTCTGGCGTTCAACTCCCATTTGTAACCTGTTTCTGGCGTTTGACGCCAAACTGCAGCATGGAACTGGCGTTGAATGCCAATATACATCGTCTATCCTTGAGCAAAGTAAGGACTATTATATATTGCTGGAAAGCCCTGGATGTCTACTTTCCAACGCAATTGAGAGCGCGCTAATTGGACTTCTGTAGCTCCAGAAAAATCCATACCGAGTGCAGGGAGGTCAGAATCCAACAGCATCAGTAGTCCTTTTTCAGCCTGAATCAGATTTTTGCTCATCTCCCTCAATTTCAGCCAAAAAATACCTGAAATTACAGAAAAATACACAAAATCATAGTAAAGTATAGAATTGTGATTTTTATTTAAAAAATAATAGAAATATAATAAAAACTAACTAAATTATACTGAAAACATACTATAAACAATGCCAAAAAGCGTATAAATTATCCGCTCATCAGCTATGCATCATCCATACACATCAAAAGACTGCATGAGCGCTGATATTATTGACTCCATGGTGGAAGAGGTCAATATAACTGAGAGTCTCGAGTCAGAGCTAGAGGACATATTTAAAGATGATCAGGAAGAGGAGAAGCCTCCTAAACCCGAGCTCAAGCCACTTCCACCATCCCTGAAATATGCATTTCTGGGAGAAGATGACACTTTTCCCGTGATCATAAGCTCTACTTTAGAGCCACAGGAAGAGAAAACACTAATTCAGGTACTAAGGACACACAAGACTGCTCTTGGGTGGTCCATAAGTGATCTTAAGGGCATTAGCCCAGCCAGATGCATGCACAAGATCCTATTGGAGGATGATGCTATGCCAGTGGTTCAACCACAGATGCGGCTGAATCCAGCCATGAAGGAGGTGGTGCAGAAAGAGGTCACTAAGTTACCAGAGGGTGGGATTATTTATCCTATTTCTGATAGCCCCTGGGTGAGCCCTGTCCAAGTTGTCCCCAGAAGGGAGGCATGACAGTGGTTCATAATGAAAAAAATGAACTGGTTCCTACAAGAACAGTTACAGGGTGGCATACGTGTATTGACTACAGAAGACTAAATACAGCCACCAGAAAGGATCATTTTTCTTTATCATTCATAGACCAGATGCTAGAGAGACTAGCAGATCATGAATACTACTGCTTTTTGGATGGCTATTTAGGTTACAACCAAATTGCAGTAGATCCTCAAGACAAAGAGAAAACAACATTCACATGTCCTTCTGGAGTATTTGCCTACAGAAGGATACCATTTGGTCTGTACAATGTACCTGCAACTTTTCAGAGGTGCATGCTCTCTATCTTTTCTGATATGGTAGAGAAATTCCTGGAAGTCTTCATGTTTGACTTCTCAGTATTTGGAGACTCATTTAGCTCCTGTCTTGACCATCTAGCACTTGTTTTAAAAAGGTGCCAAGAGACTAACTTGGTTTTAAACTGGGAGAAATGTCGCTTTATGGTGACTGAAGGAATTGTCCTTGGCCACAAAATTTCAAACAAGGGAATAGAGGTGGATCAAGCTAAGGTAGAGGTAATTGAAAAATTACCACCCCCTACCAATGTTAAGGCAATCAGAAGCTTTTTGGGGCATGCAGGATTCTATAGGAGGTTTATAAAGGATTTTTCAAAAATTACAAAACCACTGAGCAATCTGCTAGCTGCTGACACGCCATTTGTATTTGACACAGAGTGTCTGCAGGCGTTTAAAACTCTGAAAGCTAAGCTGGTCACAACACCAGTCATTTCTGCACCAGACTAGACATTACCATTCGAACTAATGTGTGATGCCAGTGACCATGCCATTGGTGCAGTACTGGGACAAAGGCATGACAAGCTTCTGCACGTCATTTACTATGCTAGCCGTGTTTTGAATGACGCACAGAAGAATTACACAACCACAGAAAAGGAGCTACTTCCAGTGGTTTATGCCATAGACAAGTTCAGATCATACTTAGTGGGATCAAAAGTGATTGTATACACTGACCATGCTGCTCTAAAATATCTCCTCACAAAGCAGGATTCAGAACCCAAACTCATAAGATGGGTGTTACTTCTGCAAGAGTTTGATATAAAAATAAGAGACAGAAAAGGGACAAAGAACCAAGTAGCTGATCACCTGTCCCGAATAGAACCAGTAGCAGGAGCGTCCCTCCCTTCTACTGAGATCTCTGAAACCTTTCCGGATGAGCAACTCTTTGCCATTCAGGAAGTACCATGGTTTGCAGACATTGTAAACTATAAAGCTGTGAAATTCATACCCAAGGAGTACAGCAAGTAGCAAACGAAAAAATTGATTACTCATGCAAAGTACTACTTGTGAGATGAACCATATCTCTTTAAGAGGTGTGAAGACGGAATGATCCGTAGATGCGTTCCTAGAGAAGAGGCACAGAAAATCCTATGGCATTGCCATGGATCACAATATGGAGGACATTTTGGAGGTGAGCGAACAACTACAAAGGTTCTCCAATGTGGCCTCTTTGATGAGGTTTGCATTTATCTTTGCTTCTGGGTTCGTGAGCCTTTGCCAATCCCTTTGTTCAATTTTCTCTCGAATCTGTAGGCACTCATCCTCGTTGAACTGGAATGTTAACTCAGGCAATATCTTTTTGAGTTTTATCCGTTCAAATTCGAGTTCATGGAATGCAGTTTTGAATCTCCCTTCATCGAAGGGGATGCTCTCCACCGGTTCCTTCCTCTTTTGTCTCTTGGAGCTTGATGATGCCATCAGTGGATTTTGAGATGTGAAGGTATTGAGAATTATTGGTTAATGATGGAATTCGGCCGGTTAAGATGAGGTGTAGTGAAGGGAGTGAGTGAGAGTGTTTTTGATGGGGTAAGAGGAGTTGGGTGCCAAAAGTGGGAACTGTAAAGGATGGAAATTGGAATGTGAAAGGGAGTATGGAATAAGAACCTCTTATATAGAGAAGTGGTGAGTAGATGAAAGGTGTAGATTGAATGTGTAGGCCTATGATGAACGGATGGGGTTTAGTATGGGATGGGCACAAGGATCATCAACTTTATGATGGGGTTGGTTCAGTTTCCAAGCATGTTCTTCTTCCAATGTTGCATGGCAACATTTCCCAATGCATTCCCCTTGAAGACATGTGTATAGTCCCCTCCTTTTGAAGTGGCCGAACCCTTCCTCCTTCAATTGTCCCATCAATTTCCCTACAAAACAAAAAAAATGTGATTAATGAATTTGTGGATAGTGGCGGCAAAATTTAAAAGGAAAAAATAACTACTTTTTAAAATTTTGTTGTTGTTAACTAACTAAGTGCCATTCATGAGTACAAACCAACTGACTAATTGATTATCCATGTATGCAACATTGGTGACACCAAACTTAGTTTGTGGCCATGTGGTGTAAAAGAAATTGTTCAAGGTTCTAAGAGTGACATGGTATGAATTGCATTCATGTTTTCTTAGTGTGCCTTGAACACCAAACTTGTTCTTCAGTCAAGTGTATGTCAAAGTTGATTTGGACTTCATGAACCTTGCATTATTAACTACTTTTTTAAAAGCATATAAAACATGGGTTGCCTCCCATGAAGCGCTTCTTTAGCATCACTAGCTTGACGTTCTGACTTTGTCAGGGTGGTTGGTAATGCTTCAAATCCTTCTCCCTTGCAGTAAATCTATCTCCATTGGCTTCATCAAGAATCTCCACATGTTCTAGGGAGAGAATTCTGTTGATGGTGAAAACTTTAGGTAGCTGGGATGGGATGGTGGGGAGATGAGGTGGGATAACTGGGAAATAAGCTGAGATCACTTTGTCCCCTGGAGAAAAATCCTCTGTAGGGATCTTATTGTTCCTCCACCTCCTTGGTGCCTTCTTCTTTGTTTCTTTTACTGTTGCCCTGCTCTTTGTGACCTCCTTTTCCAATGAAATTTTGTTGCTGGTCTCATATGACTCTGGTGGTTTAGGTTCCTCCTGGTTTTCTTTTTGCTGTGACAACTGCTGACTGTCTTGTTCATCAACCAAAGGGATTCGCAAGTGTACAACTTTTGCTTCAATGCTTGTTTCTTCCACCAATGCTTTGTTGTGATCTTCCCTTGGTTCCTTGTTTTCCTTATCTGCTTCTTGTGAGGGTTTAAAGACATTGAAAGTAAGTTGTTCATCATGTATCCTCAGTATTAGCTCTCCTCGCTCCATATCTATAAGCGCTCGGGCTGTAGCTAGGAACGGTCTTCCCAATATGATTGGGTGGAGGTGACTCTCTTCCATTTCCAATATAACAAAATTTGTGGGAAGGAAGTAGTTCCCAACCTTCACCAACACGTTTTCAACCACTCCTACTGCTTGTTTTTGAGTTTTGTCAGCCAGCCTGATGACTACGTCTGTGGGCATTAGCTCATTGATCTGCAGCTTCTTTATAAGGGATAAAGGCATTAAGTTGATGCTTGCTCCCAGGTCACAGAGTCCTTTATCAAAGATTGTTTCTCCTATGGCATAGGGGATGTGAAAACTCCCTGGGTCCTTCATTTTTGTAGGCAACTCTGGTTGAATGAGAGCACTGCACTCCTTATTCATCACTATTGTTTGCCCTCCTTTGAGTGAGCTTTTCCTGGTTAGCAACTCTTTCATATACTTAATGTATGAGGGCATTTGTTGGAGAGCCTTGATGAATGGTATGTTCACATGGAGAGATGCAAACATATCAAGGAATTTTGAGTATATTCTCTTTTCTACACCACCCTTGAGTATTTGGGGAAAAGGTGTATAGAGCCTCAGCAGCTCCTCCTGTGTAATTTTGGTTTCTTGGTGATCCTCTTCTTGTTTCTTTACTGAGGTGTCTCCCGATTGTTCTAAATGTTTGTTCAGCTCTTCCTCAGTCCCCTTATCACTTATAGTGACCATCTTGCAGTCTTTCCATCTTACTTTCTTTGCTTCACCTCTCGGGTTTTTCTCTGTGTCACTTGGAAAGCTGTTAGTAGGTTTGGGGATCTTCTCAGAGAGGTATCCCACTTGAAATTCCAACCTCTTGATGGTATCTCCCTGGTTCTTGATATTGGCTCGCACCTCCTCCTTGAACACTTTGTTATCTTGGATTTCCTTACATATGCCTTCAAGTAGAGTCTCAATCCTTGAGAGTGTATCTTCAGATGATGGTGAGTTGAGATTGGAGGGATGAGACGGGCCATTTTGGCTTTGGTATGGATGTTGATGTGTGTTGTTAGGTGGGTGCTGATATGATCTCTATGTGGAATGTTGGTGAGCTGCATTGTTGTTGGGGTTGTGGCGTCTCTGATCTTGGCCTTGATCTTGTTGATTTCCCCACTCAAAGTTTGGGTGGTTCCTCCAACCAGGATTGTAAGTCTTGGAGTATGGATCATGTGCCTGCTTGGGTGAGTTTTCAATGTAGTTGGCTTGTTCCTGATCACCCTCTGCCTCTGCATTTACTCCTTCTTGAGTTGCTGATGAGGTGGTGATTGCTGCTACTTGGTTTCTCTCCATCTTCTTGGTAAGGTCAGCTAGCTGCTTGGTAATTAGCTTGTTCTGGGCCAGCAGTGTATCCACGTTGTTTAGCTCCATTACTCCTCTAGTGTTCCCTCTTTCGGAGGCATAGAAGTAGTCATTCTCAGCTACAGTCTCAATGACATCTATGGTTTCTTCAATGGTCTTCTTCTTGTTCAAAGATCCCCCAGATGAGTGGTCTACTGCCTTCTTTGATTCGTAAGAAAGACCCTCATAGAAGATGTGTAACTGCACCCATTCATTGAACATATCTGGCGGGCACCTTCTTGTCAAGTCCTTAAACCTCTCCCATGCTTCATATAGAGTCTCACCATCTTGTTTCCTAAAAGTTTGAACCTCAGCTCTCAACCTATTGATTCTTTGAGGAGGATAGAATCTCGCCAAGAATTTGTTCACCATATCTTCCCAGGTTGTTAAGCTCTCCTTCGGGAAGGATTCCAGCCATTTTGATGCTTTGTCCTTAAGTGAAAAGGGGAACAGAAGTAGTCTGTAAGTGTCAGGATGAACACCATTAGACTTCACAGTATCACATATCCTCAGAAATGTGGTTAGGTATTGATTGGGGTCTTCTTGGACACTTCCTCCGAACGAACAGTTGTTCTGTACAAGGGTGATGAGTTGTGGCTTAAGTTCAAAGTTATTGGCATGTATGGTTAGCTTTTGGATGCTACTTCCACAGTTTCTTGGGTTTGGATTGATGTAAGATCTCTGAACTCTTCTCTCTTGCCCAGCATGATACACTAGGCCTTCTCTGCCATGGTTGTGAGCTTCTTCTTCATGATGGTTCTCCATATTCTTATCTATGTCTAGTTCAAAATACTCCTCTTCTTCCTCCGTACCAATTACTCTCTTTCCTCTTGCTTCCCTCCTTAATCTAAGGAAGGTCCTCTCAGGTTCAGAATTAAAGGAAGTTGAAGTCCCGCTTCTTCTACCTGTCATACAACCAACAAGGCAAAAGCAAGAAGGGGGTAGATGCAGAGAGTATTCTTGTTAGAAATGTTGTTAGTGTGAGTGATGCAATATATCAAACAGTTAGTGGGTTAGTGAACTGAATTGTAAACAACAAAAAAAAAGGTAGGGGAAAAGGAAGAAAACAGCTAAACTGAAAGTGACTTACTCAAATAAAATAAAATCAAACAAAATAAAAAAAATTGCTCAATCTAGTTATCCACCAATTTAATCATTGTTGATACAAAATCAATCCCCGGAAACGGCGCCATAAACTTGATGCACGGAAACTTGTCTCTCAACAATTTCCCTCGGCAAGTATACCGAATTGTCGTCAAGTAAAAACTCACAATAGAGTGAGGTCGAATCCCACAGGGATTGATTGGTCAATCAACTTTAATTAGAGAAATGTTCTAGTTGAGCTAAGCAGAATTTGATGTGAGAGTTGCAGGAGATTAAATGGCGGGAAAGTAAATAGCATAAAATGTAAATACTGGAAATAAAGAGCTGAATATAAATGACGGAAAGTAAATTGCAGAATCTTAAATGGGGAATGGGGAATTTAGCATGAAAGTAAATTGCAGAAATTAAAGAGAATGGGTGAGATCAGAAATGGGGAAGTCATTGGGTTTGGGAGATGTTGCATTCTCCGGATCAAGTTCATTTTCATCTCTTCCTTAATCAATGCATTCATTGATCTCCTTGGCAATCTTAAGTGATTGAATTCCAATTCCTTGGTAATTCAATCTCTCAAATCTTGATCAATAGCCAATTCCTTAGTCCAATTGCTCATGAGAAGAGATGAAGTATGGTCACTGATTATACCACATGTATTTCCAAATCAAAGTGTTGGTAGGATTATATGTCACTATATCCATCCAAACCCCAATTTGGTCCAACATGAGAAAGCATTTCTAGCATGATCTCTTCATTCCTCTTCCAAGGTTCTGAAGAGATCCAAGTATGAATAGTTTCTTTTCCAAGGCAACTACCCATTTGGATGAAGATTGAAAGCTATTATTGATCCATCAAATTACAATAGAAAGAAGAAGAATAATGAAAACTATTATTGATCCATCAAATTACAACAGAGCTCCCTAACCCAATGAAAGGGGTTTAGTTGTTCCTAGCTCTGGGAATGGAAAACAAAGATGGAGAGTGCATTCTGAAAGTAAAACTAAAAGTTGCAGAGAAAGTAAAATTATACAGAGAGTGGTTCTCCCAATCCAAAAGCTCTTCTCTAGTTCAAAACTACTCCTATATATACTACTCTTCTGGTCTTCCAGTTGGCTCTTCAAGTCTTGGATATGGCCCTTTGGATCTTGAGTTGAAGCAGCTTGGAATCTTTAGTGGGCTCAGCTTTGCTTGCAGAGAAAGTGTGAAGTAGGCATGGACTTTAGCTAGGACGTTAGTGGTGTTAACGTTAAGTGAAAATGTGGGTTCGAGAACGTTAGTGACAATCACCTT
The DNA here is from genome assembly GCF_059453495.1 of Arachis ipaensis. Lineage (NCBI taxonomy): Eukaryota > Viridiplantae > Streptophyta > Magnoliopsida > Fabales > Fabaceae > Arachis > Arachis ipaensis. Next base: position 85,694,611 of record NC_142444.1, read on the forward strand.
TTGCATTAACGTTCCTAACCCAAGATGGTTCACATTAACTTCAACGTTAGTGGCACTAACGTGACAATTAACGTTGCCTCTTGGTCCATCGCAAGCGTTATTGGCGTTTACCTTTCCAATAACGTTGCCCTTAGCCCCTCCTTTCCTCACGTTAGAGTTCACGTTAGTATAACTAACGGCTCTTAACGTGGGCATGCCTTAGCCTCGAGAGCATTAGTGACACTTACCTTTGTCACTAACGCTCCAAACGCCTCAGCTTACCACGTTAGAGTTCACGTTAACTTAGTTAACGTGACTCTTAACGTGTTAAAGATTGCCATCTCCAACGTTAGTGACAAAGGTGAGTGTCACTAATGTTGGCTTATCATGCTTGGCTCCATGTTACTCTTCACGTTAGTGGTCTTAACGTGACCACTAACGTGGACAATGTTGGCTTAGTCCAACGTTAGTGACAAAGGTGAGTGTCACTAACGTTGGCATTGTTTGCCCCTTCCACGTTAGAGTTCACGTTAACTAGGTTAACGTGACTCTTAACGTGGCCAATTGCCCATTTTGGAGCGTTAGTGGTATTCACTTTTACCACTAACGCTGGAGCTCCCTTTTCTTCCACGTTAACTACCATGTTAATATAGTTAATGTGTCAATTAAAGTGGGTTATGATGGCTTCGAAAGCGTTATTGGCGATCACTTTTCTCATTAACGTTGTGAGTTCATTCCCATTCCACGTTAGTGGTCACGTTAATTAGATTAACGTGGCTTCTAACATGGCTCTTCCTTGCTTCATTTGTCCTTAAATCAAGCAAATACAATGCATCAAAGCTCTAATCCAAGTTATGATATCATACATCATCTATTTTATCATTCAATTCCTGCATAATTCTCATAAAATGATGTAAAAAATCATAGTGTTGCTTGAATCAGGATGTGATTTTCTACCCAAAACTTGCTTATTTCTTAAGAAAGTGCATGAAACTACCTTAAAACAATAAAGAAAAGGTCAGTGAAATTGGCCAAAATGCCCTGGCATCAACTTTCTACCAACTCTTCATTTATCTCATCTAGTGCTTCATGTTGTGACTTGATATCTTCCATTTGATTTTGCAATTCTTTACTCACTCCACACTTTTCACTTGGTTCTACACATTCATCCACTAGAATTTCTTGGTCATGGCATGAACGTAATGATGCTAACCGGTCAAGAGTTTCTGCTACTGTAGACATGACTTGCTCTTACTTCTTCCGGAACTCTTGTTGTTCTTGAATGAGGATGAAAAGTATTTCTTGTGTGGCTTGATCCATATGTGAAGATGAAAATTTAGGTGATGAAGGTTGACAATCAAACTCATGAAGGTAAGGGTTTTGTATGTAGTGAGGTGATGGTGTATAGAATTGGTGGCTAGAAGGGTAAGTGTTTGGGTTCCATTGGGATGCATTGTGGTAATAGTGAAAGTCATAAAGGAAATATAAAACAAAACTTACTAACAAAAAAAACAAACAACCAAAAAGTGCTATTTACACTATTAACATATTCACAACAACCAAAAGATATAATACCGTTTGCAATCCCCGGCAATGATGCCAAATTTGACAAAGAAGAATTCTTGCATGGTTTGGAATCGATCAAAACAAGAATCAATTCATTGGTAGCATAGTCCAAACCAACAATGAATTCTCATAATCAAATATTAAATTCTAATTGAAATAACCGAGAGTAATTAAAACTCGGGTTGTTCTCCCTAGCAATGCAATCAAAGTGTTACTTCCTTGGTTGTGGAGGAAAGGGGGTTTGTGATCGAAGAACAAAATATTAAAAGAACTCAGCAATAAAAGAACTAAGAGATGATCAAAATTAGCAATCAATTCAAGTAAAAAGAAAGTGGGATCAAAACTAGTGAAAACGCAAAGATATGTAAAAGAGAGCCTTGACTTCGGAATGAGGATCCAAGGCATCCTGTCATCGCCATAACCACAACTATGATAATTATGATGAGTCAACCTTGCTTAGTCAACCCCTAACATCGAGGAGTACGTCAAGCAAACATAATTGGCCATAATCCATAAGTCCTAACCAACTTACCAAACTAGTTGATAAAAGGCTAGCTTTAATGGAAACAAGAGTAAACTAACTACCCAAGAATGATCACTAAATGTCAGACATTGTGACTCTAGTATCCTAGGAACTCAAACCAAAAGCCAAGATAGGAAAATCTACTCAAAATCTAAAGTTGGCATTTTCACAAACACCTTATGTGCATGAAAATAAAACATGGGAGATTGCAAGAAAAAATAGAAAACTATAACCAACTATCAACAAAACCAAATATAAACAAGCAATCAAACATAAAGAAAGCATGAAACATAAAATTCATTGATCAGAACATCAAGAAGCACAAAATTGCAAGTATGAACAAGTAACTTGAACCAAAAGAGAATGAAAGTGAAAATGCTATAATTAAAGAGGAAATTGAGAGTACCTACAATTAAAGAAGCAAAATCAAAGATCAAAGCTTGCTATAAAATGCTACAATAGAAATGGAATTGAAACTCTAAGAGGGCAATGCTACATGATGAGAGAATTTATTGTATCACTACAAAAATCCCCTTCAGCAAGTATACCGAATTGTCGTCAAGTAATAACTCACAAGAGTGAGGTCGAATCCCACAGAGATTAATGGATTAAGCAATCAATAGTTAGTTGATTAGCCTAGTGAGACGGTTCATTTTAGAGTGAAAATCAAGCAAGAAATGTAAATTGCATAAAAGTAAATGAAAGCAGTAAAGTGCGAAAACGTAAATTGACATAAATGTAAAGTGCAGGAAGTAAATGACAGAAGGTAAAAGTAAAAAGGAAAAGAAAGCATTGGGATAGAAGGGTATTGCAATCTCCGGATCAATTGCTTTCATCTCTTCCTCAATCAATGCATTCATTGATTTCCTTGGCAATATTAAGTGATTGGATCTCAATTCCTTGGCTCACTAATCCTTCTAAGTATGAACAATTGCCCAATTCCTTGATTTAAGTGCTCATAGGAAGAGATAAAGTTTGGTCACTGATTATACCACACAAATTCATAGATCAAAGTGTTGGTAGGATTACATGTCACTATATCCATCTAAACCCCAACCTAATCCAATGTGAGAAAGCATTTCTAGCATGATCTCCTCATTCCTGTTCCAAGGTTCCGAGGAGATCCAATTATGAACAACTTCTCCGTCGAGACAATTGCTCAATTGAATTTAGATCGAAAGCTTTCTAGTAAAACCAAGAGAAAAGACCGAAGAAGATGAGTGATAAAAGCAAATTAATCCATTGAATTGTAACAGAGCTCTCTAACCCAATGAAAAGATTTAGTTTAGTTCATTGCTCTATTCTAATAGAGAAGAAATAAAATGCGGAGAATAGAAGAAGAAGAATTAGAAATGAAACAGAAATGGAAACTTTAAATTCATAAAGGAAATTACAAGCTAAAATTAAACTACCAGCATAACAGAAAAGAAAAAAAAAAGAAATGAAAGAAAAGTGATGAATGGTGTGTGTCAGGGGATGTGAATAAATGATCTTGGACTCCCCTCCAATCCAGAATGATTCTTCCAATCCAGCTACTGCTTATTTATAGGCTTACAAAGCTGAAAATTCAAATTACAAAAATGAATTAAAATTCCTAATCTAGATCCTTCTTGTGCCTTGGATGTGTGATAATTGATGGGCTCAGCTTGCTTTAATGATCCAGCGGTGTAATTGGGGCGTTTAGTAATGTTGCAGTGCTAAAAATTGCTCCCAGAATCTGTCATCCGCGTTTGAGTCAACGTTGGCATGCAAACGTCCGCTCCAACGTTTTTCAGTCCATGCGTACGCGTTGTTCATGCGTACGCGTGCATGCTGTTTTTTTGCCAATCGATGCGTACGCGTGACCCACGCGTACGCGTCATATCAAATTTTTGCCTAGGGTTGTCATCGCGGATGTTGGACCCAGTGTTTGCTCCCCAACGTTACCTCCAACGTCGCCCCTTTTCACGCGTGCGCGCAGGTGACGCGCACGCGTGGCTTGTCATCTTTCACTACTCCCGCGTACGCGTGGGTTACGCGGACACGTGGTTTGCCATTTTTCATCAAGCACACTTACGCGTGATGGACGCGTACGCGTGATGGATGCGTACGCGTGGCTACAAATTTTTCCAGGCTTCTTTTGCGCACACGTTGGGGTTGACGTTGGATCACCAATATTCCCTCCAACTTTGCTTCTTCAATTTTTCCTTACAGCGTTGGTTCATTGCCAAAGTTTATTTAAACTTTGCCATCAACGTTGGCTTCCAACTCTGCTTTTCTCTGCTTCTCTGCTTCTATTTAGCCTATTATCAAACAAACAAGTGTATCAAAGTAACATACAAGATAAGCTTTACTATACTAAGTATGTTAATAATGCTTAAAATCATGCCTTCACTTAGTGTGATCTATTTAATCATATTTACCCTGTATATTAACAAAAATTCACCTGTGCTTGAGATTTTCTTAGCGTAGAGATTTTTCATGCTTTTGCTCCTTTATTCATAAAATTTGTATGAAAACTAAACCAAAATTAAGTGAAAAAGCATAGAAAAACAGGCCATGATGCCTTGGCATCATAACACTAAACTTAAATCTTGCTTGTCCCTAAGCAAGAAGAGAATCATGCAATAATGTGTGACAATCCAAGGTAAGAAGAATAGCAGTGTAATGTTCATGGTCAGCTAGCTTTTTATACATGCAGCAATTACAAAAGAAATCAGATGATTGATGATTCCCACTTTATGAAATCCTTTCTTTATGTTTCTTCCTTGAAACAAGCTTTTCATTCTTTTCTTAACTTCTTGGGTGCTTTGCACCATTTGTTGAAAGCTACGACTCTAAATGCTTTGTTTTCAAGTATTACCACTTGATACATAAGTACCACAAGCATTTAATTAGAGTATTCTTTTTAGCTCATGTTATTTCTTCTCTTTTTGGATTCTCTAATCATTGATGCTTAGAGCCTTGAGCTTTGAGGGTGTGCTTTTGCGCTTGAGCCTAACCTTGACTCTAAATGTTTTGTTTTCAAGCTTTTTGCTTGATAGATAAACACCACACGTACTTAACAAATGAATTGCCATTGGTACTCAGAGCCTTCGGCTTTCTCATTTTTTCCCTTTTCATTTTCTTGCCTTAATTGCAATTGCTTCTTCAAGGTTTTCATGATCTCAAAAGAATGTCATAAAATGTCCTCAACGAAAACTTCAATCAAATAAATTCCAATGTAATTGTGCAACAAAACAATCATGCTAGCTCCCCAATACTTATATGCTCATGCTGACTTCCTCTTTAATGACCTTGTTTGTTTATGATCATGAAACTCAATTGCTTTGGACTTGCAAAACTCAAGATGGCAATCATAATGTCACAGCAACATGTTACAACTCAAGCATCAAACTATGCTTATTCACAAGGAGCAATCACATATACAAATAAAGAACATAGAAGACAATCATGCAATTGAATACACTGGAAATAAATAAGAGGAAAAAGGAACTTTACCACCTTGTAGACTATCTTCATTGTTGTTGTCCTTCACCTCCTATTCTTCCCCTTCCTACACCAACTAAGGATGATTGCTTATCCTCCAGCAACAATTATAACAGTGGTGATGGGGCCTATGATGGGTCATGAATGTCTTGCACAATGGAGTGTTAGTAGTACATGTGATTAAGCAAGCAAAAGTTAAAAATAACACTTCATGCCTAAGAAGCACATGCATTATGATTAAACAAACAAGTGGTGTTGCTGGATACATTGCATGGGAAAATAAGTGGCACACCAAACTTAGTGTGACATTTTCTTTTGGAATTGATGCAAGTATCAAAAAGATTACAAACAGATTGTTGCAGGACAACACCAAACTTAGAATGTAACCATATATGCCAATTTTATTTGAAAGAAAGCTAAATAAAAGAAACTATTATATGTGTTAATAACACAATCACCAAGAGCTAGAGGTGTCACAACAGGGGCTTGTTGGTGAGGCATTAACACAAACATTCAAAGAGCATAAAAAAATAAAAGACGAAAGCAAGTAAATGGACAGAAAGAAAATGTCTAATCTAGGCAACCAACCAACCGGTAGTTTCTTAATCACGATTAATCCCCGGCAACGGTGCCATAAACTTGATGAAAAATTTATTGTATCACAACAAAAATCCCTTTTGGAAAGTATACCAAATTGTCGTCAAGTAATAACTCACAAGAGTGAGGTCGAATCCCACAAAGATTAACGGATTAAGCAATCAATAGTTAGTTGATTAGCCTAGTTAGACGGTTCATTTTGGAGTGAAAATCAAGCGAGAAATGTAAATTGCATAAAAGTAAATGAAAACAGTAAAGTGCGGAAAAGTAAATTAACATAAATGTAAAGTGCAGGAATTAAATGACAGAAAGTAAAAGTAAAAAGGAAAAGAAAGCATTGGGATAAAAGGGTATTGCAATCTCCAGATCAATTGCTTTCATCTCTTCCTCAATCAATGCATTCATTGATTTCCTTGGTAATCTTAAGTGATTGGATCTCAATTCCTTGGCTCACCAATCTCTCTAAGCATGAACAATTGCCCAATTCCTTGATTTAAGTGCTCATGAGAAGAGATGAAGTTTGGTCACTGATTATACCACACAAATTCATAGATCAAAGTGTTGGTAGGATTACATGTCACTATATCCATCTAAAACCCAACCTAATCCAATGTGAGAAAGCATTTCTAGCATGATCTCCTCATTCCTCTTCCAAGGTTCCGAGGAGATCCAATTATGAACAACTTCTCCGTCGAGACAATTGCTCAATTATATTAAGATCGAAAGCTTTCTAGAAAAACCAAGAGAAAAGACCGAAGAAGATGAGTGATAAAAGCAAATTAATCCATTGAATTGTAACAGAGCTCTCTAACCCAATGAAAAGATTTAGTTTAGTTCATTGCTCTATTCTAATAGAGAAGAAATAAAATGCGGAGAATAGAAGAAGAAGAATTAGAAATGAAACAGAAATGGAAACTTTAAATTCATAAAGGAAATTACAAGCTAAAATTAAACTACCAGCATAACAGAAAAGAAAAAAAAAAGAAATGAAAGAAAAGTGATGAATGGTGTGTGTCAGGGGATGTGAATAAATGATCTTGGACTCCCCTCCAATCCAGAATGATTCTTCCAATCCAGCTACTGCTTATTTATAGGCTTACAAAGCTGAAAATTCAAATTACAAAAATGAATTAAAATTCCTAATCTAGATCCTTCTTGTGCCTTGGATGTGTGATAATTGATGGGCTCAGCTTGCTTTAATGATCCAGCGGTGTAATTGGGGCGTTTAGTAATGTTGCAGTGCTAAAAATTGCTCCCAGAATCTGTCATCCGCGTTTGAGTCAACGTTGGCATGCAAACGTCCGCTCCAACGTTTTTCAGTCCACGCGTACGCGTCCTTCACGCGTACGCGTGCATGCTGTTTTTTTGCCAATCGATGCGTACGCATGGCGTCATATCAAATTTTTGCCTAGGGTTGTCATCGCGGATGTTGGACCCAGCGTTTGCTCCCCAACGTTACCTCCAACGTCGCCCCTTTTCACGCGTGCGCGGAGGTGACGATCACGCGTGGCTTGTCATTTTTCACTACTCATGCGTACGCGTGGTTTGCCATTTATTCATCAAGCACGCGTACGCGTGATGGACGCGTACGCGTGGCTGCAAATTTTTCCAGGCTTCTTTCGCGCGCACGTTGGGGTTGACGTTGGATCACCAACGTTCCCTCCAACGTTGCTTCTTCAATTTTTCCTTACAGCGTTGGTTCATTGCCAAAGTTTATTTAAACTTTGCCATCAACGTTGGCTTCCAACTCTGCTTTTCTCTGCTTCTTTGCTTCTATTTAGCCTATCATCAAACAAATAAGTGTATCAAAGTAACAAACAAGATAATCTTTATTGTACTAAGTGTGTTAATAATGCTTAAAATTGTGCCTTCACTTAGTGTGATCTATTTAATCATATTTACCCTGTATATTAACAGAAATTCACCTGTGCTTGAGATTTTCTTAACGCAGAGATTTTTCATGCTTTTGCTCCTTTATTCATAAAATTTGTATGAAAACTAAACTAAAATTAAGTGAAAAAGCATAGAAAAATAGGCCATGATGCCCTGGCATCACCACACTACTTCTACTCCTACTCCTAATTACTCTCTAAAACTATGGAGAAAATCTATGTCTTAATGTAAGCTTATGTCTTCATATATGTTGATATCCTCTTCATATAGCACTCCAAAATCAGCATCCAACCCTTCCAAAATGGCCCAAAAGGCCTCAGAATTCGAGAAACACGTGCTTCATTAATGAAATCACGTGCAGGGACTTGTGCGGACGCACAGATGTGTGCATCCACACACTTGGCTGAATGTTGACCTGTGCGTATGCACAGGTGCTTGTGCACACACACACTTCGCTGCGTGTGCTTTTCCTTGTTTTTTTTCATGTTTTCTCCTTTGTACATGCTTTCTTCCACTTTTAGCTATCCATTCTTGCCTCCAAGGCCTGAAATCACTCAGCAAACATGTCATGGCATCAAATGGAATAAAAGTGGAATTAAATTGCTCATTTCAAGCATAAAATTGCATGTTTTCACATTTAGGATCAAATTGGGGACAAAACACAAAAGTATGCTATTTTGGTGCTTAAGTGTGAGTTCATGTGCTAGAATCCATCCAAATTGAGTCAAAATATACCATCAAATATGGACTTATCAAACCTCCTAGTTTAAGGTTAGGAGCTCTACTAATTCATATGAATTACTAATATCACTACTCTATTTCAGCCTATGCTTGGTTCTATTCTAAGATGTATCTTCGTTCTTCATCCTGATGGATTGGGAGTGTAACTTGACCATCATCCCAATTCCACATGGGTTCTTACGAGTCCTGGACGGGATAGTATTGAACCACCAGCTTGATTATACATCTCTTAGACGGCTAATCCATGGCTTCGTTGGGGACTTCTCGAGACATCAATTCAGCCGAGGTGCGGGGCGATTAGGGCCTTTGTGGTATAGGCTAGAACCAAAGGAGCAGCGTTCTCTGATCTGGAAGATCTGACCTTGTCAGTGGCATTTTGAGTAGGATCACCAAGGGAATGGACTGCTAGAGCTTCACCCTTGTTCAGATTAGATGACCATTGACCTGGCGTTTGATCTGAAGCAGAGGAGATTAATGACTGCTGACCCAGCGTTAATCATATACAGCTTGCCATGGAATGAATCAATCAGACACTGGGGTAGATGGTGAGAAAAGTTGATCCAAAAGGAAGAACCATCTCCAAAGCCTCAACCGTTCTCCTATCATAGATTTCACACCTATCTAGTAACGTTTTATTTATTTATCTATTTTATGCATTTTCTCGTGAAAACTATCTTTTCTATTCGCCTGACTAAGATCTACAAGGTATCCACTACTTGTTCAAACCAACAATCTCCATGGGATCGACCTTCACTTGCCTGAGGTATTACTTGGACAACCCGGTATACTTGCCGGTCTATCTGTGTAAAACGTGCGGAGTCTCGTGCGTCAAGCTGCATACATAGCGCCAAACATCAGAATCATAAGTTTGGCGCCAGTATGCTGAAAAAGAAGGTTTCCAGTGTGATCTTTTTATTCTGTTTGATTTATTTAGGTTTTGAATTTAATTTTTAATTAAGAAAAGATATTTTAAGTGTTAGAAAATATATTTTACATCAATTAGGATTAAATATAAAAGGAGAAGAGATCTTGGTCTAGGTTTTTCTCTCTTCGTCTCTTCCACACTTTACACTTTTCTCTACTAGGGTTTATTTTCTCCATGAGTAACTAAACCTCCATTGTTAATGTTAGAAGCTCTGTTTATTCTATGGATTAATACCATTATCATTCTACTTTTTATAAATGTACTGATTTATATTCAAGAATTACTTTCATTCTTCATCCTAGGGATTAGAGTATATTGTAAGATAGCTATTTTTTTACTTGACTTCTTGTTGAATCTTGAAAAAGTTAAATCACTTGAATAATACTTTGAAAGTAATTTTTCAAAATTCTCTTATTATCTGGACTTAACGTGATATGTGATATATAATCATCTTATCTTTGGATAATTAGGGTTTATGTGGCTAATAAACTAGAACTAGACTTAAACCTTTAATCCTAAAATAAGTGACCAAGGAATTGGCAGTTGATTAGGTTAGAGGAGATTAAATCACTAAGGAATTAGGGTTTAATCAGTTAGGGTTTGCCAAGAATTGAATCTTGCATGATTAAAGTAGTTGGTAAGAATTGTTAATTGAAAGAGCTGAAGATTGATGGTTTAGAAGTTATAATAAACTCTCATTGTAAGTATAGTTACTAAACCAAGCAATCAACCTTTCTTACAAACGTTGTGGTTGTCACAAGTAACAAACTCCTAAAAAATTTGATAACCGAAGTATTCAAATCTCGGGTCGTCTTCTCAAGGAACTGCAGGGAGGTGTTCTTATTATTGGCTACGAGTTGTAAATTGGGGTTTTGGATTAAGGTAAAAAGTTAGTTGAATGACAAGTAAATAAATAAATAACTGTAAAATAAAATTTTGGCAAGGTATGAGAAAGTGGAATTCCTATCCTAGTTATCCTTATCAGGTGTGAAGAGAATTGGGTTTTAATCCCACTTTGTTAACCTCTAACTATGAAGGTAAATCAAGTGGACCGATTAGCTTGATTCTCAAGTCCTAGTCAACTCCTTTGGAGAGACTAGCTTTAGAGCAATCCTAGTTCAATCAAAATCTGCCAATTTTAATCACTTGTTGAGTTTGATAACTCAAGTGTTACCAATCACTTGACCCAAGCCAAAAGGAAGAAAATATCTAAATTAAATTAAAAGTATTTATAAATGAAACAAAGCAAAATTAAATCTGAAAATACCTCGAATTGCATTCACAAAAGAACTTAAATCTGACATGGACATTCATAAATTAAAATTGAGAAAAGAAATAAAAGAAACATTGAACCTGGGATTGAGAGTCACTCCTAAAACTAAGAGAAGTCTTAAATCCTAATCCTAAGAGAGAGGAGAGAACCTCTCTCTCTAAAAACTACATCTACTCCTAAAATTGTGAAAATGAAAGCCTCTTTTTGAATGGATGCATTCCCCCACTTTATAGCCGCTAATCTGTGCTTTCTGGGCTGAAAACTGGGTCAGAAACAGCCCAGAAATCGCTGGTTGCGAAATCTGCCACACTGGTTTTTTCGTCACTGCGACGCGGCCGCATGGAGCACGCGGTCACGTCACCTAGCATCGGGGAAACTATGGCAAATTATATATCAAATCAAAGCCCCGGACGTTAGATTTCTAACGCAACTGGAACCGTATCGTTTGGATCTTTGTAGCTCAAGTTATAGCCGTTTGAGTGCAGAGAGGTCAGGCTGGACAGCTTAGCAATTTCTCCAACTTCTTGTATTCCTTCCACTTTTGCATGCTTCCTTTCCATCCTCTGAGCCATTCCTGCCCTATAATCTCTGAAAGCACTTAACACACATATCAAGGCATCTAATGGTAATAAGAGAGGATTAATAATAAGCAAATATAAGATCAAAGAAGCATGTTTTCAATCATAGCACAAAATTAGGAAGGCAAGTGTAAAACCATGCAAATAGTATGAATAAGTGGGTAAAGGGTTGATAAAAACCACTCAATTGAGCACAAGATAAACCATAAAATAGTGGTTTATCAACCTCCCCACACTTAAACATTAGCATGTCCTCATGCTAAGCTCGAGAGAACTATAAAAGTGAAGAGGAATGGTAAAATGTATAAAATGCAACCTATACATATGAATGCAAAATGTTTCTACCTACTTGGTTAAAAGTAAATAAGTTCTCTAAGACAAAAATAATTCAAATTCCACTAATTCAAATCATATAAAATAAAGACAAGTAAACTTGTAAGAAGATAGCTCATGAAAGCAGGGAACATAGAATCAAGCATTGAACCCTCACTGGTTGTGTATATCACTCTAATCTCTCAAGTGTCTAGGGTCAATCACTCTACTCTTCCCTAGTCATGCTTTCTAAACCTTGTTCTTCATCTAACTAATCAACAAATACTTAGCATATTAATGCAAATATCATGAGGTCTTTTTAGGGTTGTAATGGGGCTGAGGTAAAGGTAAGGGTATATATAAGGCTAATTGAGCTAGTAAAGTGAATCCTTGATTAGTCCAAGATCTCACCTAACACATACATACTTTATAAAATTTAAAATGCTTTACCTAGCTACCCAAATTTTTCCACTTTTACATCACATACTCATGTATCAACTTTTTCTTTTTAATTTATCACATGTGCATTGATTTTTTCATTAACTCAATATTGGGGTAATTTTGTCCCCTTATTTATTTATTTATTTATATTATATATTTTTTTTTCTTTTTCTCATTTTCCTTTTTTTTTTGAATCATAAAAGCAAACATAACTTATCAATGCACATGGATTTTTCATTATTTTTCTATTTTGGTTTTTTCATGAGTAGGTTCCCAAAAATTCCATATTCAAATAAATTAAAAACATGATACATTCCCTTATCAACCCATGTTCTCACAATTTCCCCACACTTATTTGATATACAATCTCTATGTTAAGCTAACCAAAGATTCAATTGGGATAATTAATTTGTTTTCCGCTTAAGGCTAGTGATGTGGTAAAATATAGAACAAATGGGGATTAAAAGGCTCAAAATGGCTGACAAGGGTGATTTAAAGGGTAGGCTTATTTGGGATAAGTGAGCTAAAATCAAACAATGGCCTCAATCATGTGCAAGCATGTAAATATACTAAATAATGGACATATAGAATGGAACAAAGCAAAGATTACAATTATAGAGAAGAAAACACACAAGAATAAAATATTTATGGTTAAATAATGTAACCATATAAATAAGCTTAAAATCTCACAGGTTGTGTGTTCTTGGCTCAAAAATCATGTTCCAAATACAACTTCAAACAAATTTAAAAAAAAATTCAAATTAAATTAGTGAAATTTTTCAAAGATAGGGTCTTAAAAGAATTTTATTACTTTAACCAAGTTGTAACTAAATGCATAAAATCAAACAAATATGCAAATGCAATAACTAATTTAACAAAGAAAATTTAAACATTGGTATTGAAACAGAAAGGTACTAACCCATGGAGATCGGTATCAACCTCCCCACACTTAAAGATTGCACCGTCCTCGGTGCATGCTAAGATGTGCAAGTGGACGAGTGGCTTCAACTGATGCTTTTCTCTATAGATTGTGCAGATTGACTTGCCTGTCTCCCCAAGTAAACGTCTTCCGGTTCTCTTCCGGGTGGCCATCCTGAAAGAAAAAGGGAAGAAGAGTAACCCAGAAATAAAGATAGGAAAATAAATACAGTATGGGTGGGTTAATGCCAAATAATAAGGGTCTCAATTACATGGTAGCTACAACATGCAAGTGAGAAAATAATAGAAGCCATGGCATGCCAGTGGTACAAAATGTACAACAATGGGGAAGAGAGTGGGGAAGGAGAGATAATATAAATTCATGTCAATGCAAAAGTAATACAGATATAAAAGATTGGCATTGATTTAAATAATATTACTCAATCAGAATTAAACAAGTCATTAAACACCAAGAAAATACCAGAAAAGATGTAACAGTTGAATAAGAATATTTGAACACCAATGGTAAAATAATAAATTTAGAAAAATAAAAATATGCAATGAATGAAAGTATGCAAATAAATAAAATAAAAGATAAGAAGAATGAGAAGGGAAAGAAGGAAGAAGAAGTAAGTAAGAAAGGAGGGAGGAAAAATTAGGATTGGGGGAGAAAAGATAAGATATATGGCAAATTAGGATAAGCTGTGCGGCGCAAGCGACGCGGTCGCGTGGGGCACGCGGTCGCGCGGTTTGCGCTTAAACTGATTGACGCGGTCGCGTCGGTCACGCGGTCGCGTTACCCGTTTTATGCTACTGGCGCGAGGGCAGCCTCGCTCTCGCACAACTCTCTGTTCAAAAATCATTAATTGCCAAATATTGGGTGACGCAATCGCATGGGGCATGCGATCGCGCGAGTGGCCACTTAATAGGATGTGACGCGGCCGCGTGGGACACGTGGTCGCGTGAGATGGACTGCGCGTCCAGTGCCAGTCCAGCATCACTCTAGCATAACTTTTGGCTGTGCACCATTATTACGTCGAAATTCTGGTCACGCGGCCACGTGGGGCACGCGGTCGCGTGGGAGGCCATTATTCCCATATGACGCGGTCGCGTCAGCGACGCAGTCGCGTGGGACGATTTGTGCCATTGGCACGCCTCCAGCCACGCTCTCGCGTGACTCTCTGTTCATTTTATTATTCTCTCTCACACCTGCGACGCGGACGCGTCAATGAGGCGGTCGCGTCGCATGAAATTTTTTTTTTTTGATGCATGAAAAGTGCAGAATGCAATGCTAATGTAGATGCAATAAATAATTCCAGGTTCAATGAAAATAAAATAAAATAAAATAAAAACAAACAAAACAAAATAAAATTGAAAAAGGAACGATCATACCATGGTGGGTTATCTCCCACCTAGCACTTTTAGTTAGAGTCCTTAAGTTGGACATTTGGTGAGCTCCCTGTTATAGTGGCTTATGCTTGTATTTATCCAGGAATCTCCACCAATGTTTGTGATTCCAATGGCCTCCGGGGTCCCAAACTAGGCGCAGAAAGCCTTCAAGTAAGTTAAAGCAAGTGACAAGGCCCCAAGAGTGTTGATTGTTGGAATGAATTCCGAGGTCCCAAATCTTGCTTTTGCACCCGTCTTCAAGTTGATTATCATGATTCCATCCGGGTGGTTCAGCTTTAGAATTCTCACTGAAGCGTCCAAACAACTTCCTAGACCATTCAATTGAGCTTTACACCAACCTTTGCGTTTAAACTTTAAGCTTCCAACCATAATGAACCTTGCAGGATAGTTCTTACCACTGACCATCTTCCTCTTACTCTTAATGCCACAAAGAGCTCTAAGTTGACCATCCGTCTCCAATAGCCCATATTCAAGTGGGATTAGAAAGCTAAGGGATATGAATTTTACCCACTTGAATGTTGTGAAGGAGGATGGCAACTCAGGGGGAGGGGTCTCCAATAACTTCGGCAAGGTGATTTCCAGCTCCACTCCCTTGTGCTCTTCTTTGACAACTTCCACCTCTTTGAAAGCTTCTTCAATTTTAACCTCTTCCTCTTGGTAGCTTTCTTCCAATTCAATCTCTTCTTCATTACTTACCAAGGGTATGGGAGGTTGTGCTTCTTCTTCTTGAATCTCCATCTCTTGATCAACCTCTTATAAGTCCTTAACCATGATATGCCTTGGAGGTTGTACACCCTCCTCAACATCAAATGCAACCGTCTTGGAAGGAGGTTCTATGTCTTGACTTTCCCATGGAGGTTCAGCATCTCCTAAGTCTTCAACCACTTCTTCCTCTTCAATAATCACAGCTTCCTCCACTTGTTTCAATACAAAGTCATGCTCCGTACTGTCCACTGGAGTTTCTAGTATCTCCTTCATACTACGTTCTTCATTAGATTGTCCACATGAAGCCATGGGGGTTCCTTGAGTGTCTGAACGTCGGAAAGCTAATTGATTTATTACTTGATCCAGTTGGTGAATGGTTGCTTGAAGTTTTGCACATGTTTTCGTGAGACGCTCTGTTGAGTCTTGAGGTGATGGATATGGACATGGTACATAGAAAAGTGGTGGTTCTTGATATGGTTCATATGGCTCATAAGGTGGTTGGTATGGTGGATGTGGGTTAGGGTCATATGGAGGTGAATGGTGGAAAGGGGCTTGTGAGTATGGTGGTCCAAAGTCATGTTGAGGAAAGGGTGCATAGGCATATGGTGGTGGTTGTTGATAGTCCATTGGAGGTGGTTGTTGCCATGAGGGTTGATCAAATCCTTGTGGCTCCTCCCATCTTTGATTGTTCCAACCTTCATGCCTGTTCTCAGTGTAATTTCTTCTTCCTGCAACATAATTGTAACTAGACTCATAGCCAAAGGGGTGAGAGTTCATAGTATCAAATAAAAATTAAAAATGAAAATAAAAACAATTTTAAATTAAAAGGTTATTTAAATTTTGAATTTGAAAATTAAATTTTGAAATTTGAAATTTGAAAAGTTTTAAATTTTGAATTTTGAGATTTGAAATTTGAAAATTTTTTTTAAAATTGAATTTTTAAAATTTTTAAATTTGAATTTTGAAATTTGATTTTTAAATTTTGAATCTTTTTAATTTAATAAGGAAAGAGAAAAACAATAAAATGACAACAAACTTAAAAATTTTTAGATCAAAACAAAGAAAACAACTAAGAACAACTTGAAGGTCAAGATGAACACAAAGAACAACTTGAAGATCACGATGAACACCAAGAACAAATTTTTTTTTGAAAAATTTTTAATAACTAAATAAAAACCAATAACCTCTTAATTTATGAAAAAGCAAAAATAAAAACAAAAATAAAAAAAATAAACAAGCAAAAAGCAAATATTTACAATAACCAATAATAAGGCACACGTTTGCAATTCCCCGGCAACGGCGCCATTTTGAAAGAGCTGAAGATTGATGGTTTAGAAGTTATAATAAACCCTCGTTGTAAGTATAGTTACTAAACCAAGCAATCAACCTTTCTTACAAACGTTGTAGTTGTCACAAGTAACAAACCCCTAAATAAATTGATAACCGAAGTATTCAAACCTCGGGTCGTCTTCTCAAGGAACTGCAGGGAGGTGTTCTTAATATTGGCTATGAGTTGTAAATTGGGGTTTTGGATTAAGGTAAAAAGTTAGTTGAATGGCAAGTAAAATAAATAAATAACTGTAAAATAAACTTTTGGCAAGGTATGAGAAAGTGGAATTCCTATCCTAGTTATCCTTATCAGGTGTGAAGAGAATTGGGTTTTAATCCCACTTTTTTAACCTCTAACTATGAAGGTAAATCAAGTGGACTGATTAGCTTGATTCTCAAGTCCTAGTCAACTCCTGTGGAGAGACTAGCTTTAGAGCAATCCTAGTTCAATCAGAATCTGCCAATTTCAATCACTTGCTGAGTTTGATAACTCAAGTGTTACCAATCACTTGACCCAAGCCAAAAGGAAGAAAATATCAAAATTAAATTAAAAGTATTTATAAATGAAACAAAGCAAAATTAAATCTGAAAATACCTCGAATTGCATTCACAAAGGAACTTAAATCTGACATGGACATTCATAAATTAAAATTGAGAAAAGAAATAAAAGAAACATTGAACCTGGGATTGAGAGTCCCTCTTAAAACTAAGAGAAGTCCTAAATCCCAATCCTAAGAGAGAAGAGAGAACCCCTCTCTCTAAAAACTACATCTACTCCTAAAATTGTGAAAATGAAAGCCTCCTTTTGAATGGATGCATTCCCCCACTTTATAGCCTCTAATCTGTGCTTTCTGGGCCGAAAACTGGGTCAGAAACAGCCCAGAAATCGCTGGTTGCGAAATCTGCCACGCTGGTTTTTTCGTCACTGCGATGCGGCCGCATGGAGCACGCAGTCGCGTCACCTAGAATCAGGGCAACTATGGCATATTATATATCAAATCGAAGCCCCGGCCGTTAGCTTTCCAACGCAACTAAAACTGCGTCGTTTGGATCTCTATAGCTCAAGTTATAGCTGTTTGAGTGCAGAGAGGTCAGGCTGGACAGCTTAGCAATTTCTCCAACTTCTTGTATTCCTTCCACTTTTGCATGCTTCCTTTCCATCCTCTGCGCCATTCCTGCCCTATAATCTCTGAAAGCACTTAACACACATATCAAGGCATCTAATAGTAATAAGAGAGGATTAATAATAAGCAAATATAAGATCAAAGAAGCATGTTTTCAATCATAGCACAAAATTAGGAAGGCAAGTGTAAAACCATGCAAATAGTATGAACAAGTGGGTAAAGAGTTGATAAAAATCACTCAATTGAGCACAAGATAAACCATAAAATAGTGGTTTATCATTAATCTAAAAAAATAAATATCTCTGAAACCTTGACTGTTCTTTCATATAATCTTCACAACCCGTTTACTGCTTGCTTTCTTAGTTCTCCTGATTTACTATTTAATGCAATTTGAACCCCAAAAGACTCTTTTCTACTTGTCTGACTAAGTGAATCACTCAAGTATTGTTGCTTGGTCCATCAATCCTCATAGGATCGACCCTCACTCACCTGAGGTATTACTTGGTACGACCCGATGCACTTGGCAGTTAGTTTGTGGACTTTGAATTCTGCACCAAGTTTTTGTTGCCATTGCGGTGTTTTGACTGTGATTGACAACTACTAGTTGTTTGATTGCTTAGATTAGGCGTTTGCTTTAGTTTTATTTAATTTCTTTTATTTTACATTTTGAAATTAGCTTATTTTAATTCTCCTTAATTTATGAAATTAAGTTTGGTGTCTTCGTAGTTTCTTTAATTTAATTTACCTATTTATTTTTCTATAATTTTTGAAAATTTTAAATTATTTTTTCCTAGTAGTTTTCAAATTCCTCTTTTTTTATTTATCTAGTTTGTTTCGTTTATTTCTTACTCAGGGTACCTTACCGAAAATTTTCTTCACTCTGACATCGAGATTCCCACTTCTTCTTTATTTTATATTTGTTTATGAGAAGGAAAAGAAACAAAGATCCTCTTTTAGACTTTGACCCTGAGATTGAAAGGACCCTGACGTGGCGTTTACAACAAGTAAGAGCTTATAAAGCCGGTGAGAATCTCAGAGATAATTTTGAAACAGAAGCTGCATAGTCCACTATGGAACTCAATAACAACAACAATGTTGTTAATGCTAATGTTTTTAATCCTCCTCAGAATATGCCTGTACAACCTAAGGGAACACTTGGCTCTTATACTTCTCCTAGCCCGAATTTCTATAGGAATAGCATTATTGTATCCCCTGTTGCTGCTAACAACTTTGAGCTGAAGTCTCAGTTGATCTCTCTGGTACAACAGAATTGCTAGTTTCATGGACACGCACAGGAAAATCCAAATCTATTTATTTCTAATTTTCTGCAAATCTATGACACTGTGAGACTAATGGGATCCATCCTGATGTTTACAAGCTACTTCTATTCCCATTTGCTGTACGGGACCGAGCTAAACAGTAGCTTGACACCCAGCCCAAGGAGAGCTTGGTTACTTGGGATAAGGTTGCCAACAGGTTTCTAACCAAATTTTTTCCACCCCAAAAGCTAACTAAGCTGAGGACGGATGTCCAGACTTTCAAGCAGAGAGAGGGTGAGTCTATCTATGAACCCTATTAAAGGTAAATGTTGATGCTTATGAAATGTTTTCCTGATATGTTCTCATATTGGATTCAACTGCAGATATTTTATGATGGAGTCTCTGAGACTGCTAGAATGTCTCTGGATATCTCTGCATGAGGGTCACTGTTGAGCCATTTTTTTGTTGGTAAAGAATTCACAATAAATTCTCGTTGCTAGTATAGTTTCTAAACATACAAAGAATCCTTTCATACAAAAACTTGTTTGTCACTTAAGCAAACCCAATAAAAATAATAACTGAAGTATTTAAACCTCAGGTCGTCTCTCAAGGAATTGTGATGCCAAGGCATCTTAGGCTAGTTTCACTAGCCTTTTTCTTTTATTTTTAGTTGTTTTATGCATTTTCTTGAGCCTTAAGTAATCATTTGGGCCAAATAGTCATGCTTGTCTTAAATCATTCAACATGAAGATTTTGATGCAAATTCCATGAGTTTTTAGTTATATTACTTGAATGCTATGAATGGAAGATTTCTCATGAAATTTTGCAAGACTTTGATGCAATTGTTTGGATGATTTCAGGGAAGAAGAGGCTAGGCAAGGAAGCAACAAAATCAATAAAGGAAGCTTGAATATCACATGTGGAGTTTAAGTTCCAGTTTAAGCTTAAACTGGAACTTAAACTACCAAGCCATATAATGCTGGAATTGAAGTTTAACCTCCAGTTTAACCTTAAACTGGAGGTTAAACGCCAGAAGTGAGAATCTCACCAGGGGAGCATTTCCACGTTTAACCTCCAGTTTAACCTTAAACTGGAGGTTAAACGCCAGAAATAAGAAAGGCACCAGGAGCATTCCACGTTTAAGCTCCAGTTTAACCTTAAACTGGAGCTTAAACGTGTTCGACTATTTTTCTCCTCCAGGGTTGCTTTCTCATTTCCACGTTTAAGCTTCAGTTTAACCTTAAACTGAAGCTTAAACGTGCTCGAGCTTGTGCCTCCAGGGAGTGCCAGCGTTTAAGCTCCAGTTTAAGCTTAAACTGGAGCTTAAACATGTTATATGGAACAGCTTGACCATGCCTTCTTCAAACATAAATAACTTGAGCTACAAAACTCCAAATGAGGTGATTCAAAATGCATTGGAAAGAAGACATCTAGAGCTTTCCAAGCATATATGGCATGCATGGTGGATACTAAAAATTGAGGGAGAAAACAGCCCCGTAATGTGCATAGAAGAGCATAGTACCAACATGCAATCAGGCCAGCTGACCTCTTCACCTTCCATGGAGTATAACTCGAGTTGTAGAAATCCAATTGAGGTGCTTCCAGTTGCGTTAGAAAGCTGACATCCATAGCTTTCCAACGAGGTATAATAGTCTATATTTGGCATCAAATTGGCAAGGTTGACAAGAGAACAAAGTGACGACTCAAGAAAGGGGGGTGCAACGTTTGAGTGTAGTTTAATGGATCATTATCCTTTTTGGATCAATTATGTCACTCTACCCTTCAAGCAAGCAAGGCCCATCAACAACACCAAATCAAGGCCACAAGAATCATCTAGAATAGTTTATTTTCATTTGATTGTAATTTGCTTTGAATTTCATTTTCATTTTGTAATTTAGGGAGCCTATTTAAAGGCCTTAGTTCCTGCATTTGAAGGGGGGGATTGAAGGGGAATCCAGCCCCTGAGGGGGAAGTTTTACACAGAGAGAACTTGGGATCATTTTTCTTTTAGTTTTGTAATTGAATTTAGAGCTATGACTCACTAAACCCCTTTCATTGGGTTAGGGAGCTCTATTGTAATTCAATGAATCAATAATAGTTTTATCTTCTTCTTCAATCTTTTCTCTTGAATTTTGTTAGAAAGCTTCTCGATCTAATTCCATTGGGTAGTTGTCTTGGGAAAGAAACTACCCATAATTGGAATCCTTCGGAACCTTGGGAAAGGAATGGAGGATTCATGCTAGAGAAGCTTTCTCACAGTGAATTGGATTGGGGTTTGGATGGATATTGTGACATGTAATCCTACCAAATTGTGGTTCATAAAACTGTGTGGTATAATCAGTGATCGAGCATCATCTCTTCTTATGAACATTTAAACCAAGGGATTGGGAATTTGTTTGTTTTTAGAGAGAATTGGTGAGCCAAGGGATTGGGATCCAATCATATAAGATTGCCAAGCAAAATTCAATGAATGCATTGGTTGAGGAAGGGATAAAAGTTGTTTTGATTCGGAGATCTCAATATCTCCTAACACCCAATGAACTCCCCATTCCTGATTTACCACTTTCTCTTTACATTCTGCAATTAAATTCATGCAATCACCCCCATCCCTTTTAATTTCAGCAATTTAGCTTCTCGCTCTTTAATTCATGCTATTTTACATTCCGCAATTCTCATCTAAATCTTGATTCCGCTCAACTAGAACATACTTCTAATCCGAATTGCTCACTCAACCAATCCTTGTGGGATTCGACCTCACTCTATTGTGAGTTTTTACTTGACGATAACCGGTGCACTTGCCGGAAGGAATTTTGCCGATCGTGCAATTTCCTAAATCGTGGCATAACAAGTTTATGCGCATCAAATTGCAGGTAAGTGTGCTTATAATTGGTTATAGAAAAGTATATTTTTGGGTTTTTGAAATAAGGAACAAGAAAATAAAAAGGCAAGAAAGTAAATTAATAACTAGAAAAGCTCTTGGCAAGGTATGAGAACTGGACGTCCTATCCTAGTTATCCTTATCAATTGTGATGAGAATTGCTCATTGCTCCCACCTAGTTAACCTCTAGCTATGAAGGAAAGTCAAGTGGACCAATCAATTTGATTCCACAAGTCCTAGTTAACTCCTTAGGAAAGACTAGCTTTAGAGAGATCCAAATCAACCAGCAACTGTCAATTATTAATCAACAAAGGAGTTTGATAACTCAAGTGTCTCCAAATAATCAACCAAAGCCAAAAGGGGAAAAATCTAACTTAAATTGAAAGCATCAATAACATAAATTGAAGAAAGCAATCATAAATATGAAATACCTCAAATTGCATTAAATAGAAAATCAAATTAAACATGAGAATTCATAAACCAAATAGCAACATAAAGTAATCAATAGTGGAAATAGATAAACTAGAATACTAAGACAAATAAAAGTAGAAGAGAAACTAAATTAAAGGAACATTGAACCTGGAATTGTAAAGAAATAAACCTAAAAATAAGAGAAATCCTAAAACCTAGAGAGAGGAGAGAGCCTCTCTCTCTCTAGAAACTACATCTAATGGCATCGAATGGTATAAAGGGGGATTAAACATAGGAAAATTAAGGTCAAAGAAGCATGTTTTCAATCATAGCAAAAAATTGGGAAGGAATTGTAAAATCATGCAATTAGTATGAATAAGTGTGCAAAGACTTGATAAAAACCACTCAATTGAGCACAAGATAAACCATATATAAAATAGTGGTTTATCAATCTCCCCACACTTAAACATTAGCATGTCCTCATGCTAAGCTCAATGAGACAAAAAGAATGAATGGGGGAAAAGTAAGACTCATGCAATGCAACCTACATATGTGAATGCAATTATATGTTAAGATGTTTCTATCTACTTAGTTAAAAATAAACAAGTTCTCCAAGACAGATATGAATCAAATTTCACCAATTCAAATCATACAATAAAAACAAGTAAACTTGTAAGAAGATTGCTCATAAAAGTAGGGAACATAGAATCAAGCATTGAACCCTCATTAGAGGTGTATATGCACTCTAATCACTCAAGTGTATAGGGTAATCCACTATAGTCTCCTCTATTCATACGTTCTAAAATTTGTTCTTCATCTAACTAATCAACAAATATTTAGTGCACACATGCAAACATCATGAGGTCTTTTCAAGGTTGTAATGGGGTTAAAGTAAGGGTGAGGATATATATATATATATATATGGCTAAGTGAGCTATAATATGAATCTTTGACTAACCTAAGCTTTCACCTAACATACACACACTCTATGTACTTCTAAAATCATGCCTAGCTATCCAAAATTTCACTTTTGTATATTTCACATACTCATGTATCAACTTTTCTTTAATTTTATCACATATGCATTGATCCTTTATTAAACATAACATTGGGGTAATTTTATCCCCTATTTATTTGTTTATATTATATGTATATTTTTTTTCTCTTTTTCTTTCTCTCTCTCTCTTTTTTTAAAGTAAAAATGATGAACATGAAAGCAAACATAACATTTCAATGCACATGGAATTTTTTTATTTTTCTGGTCTTACATGAGTAGGTACCCAAATTCCCAATATTTTATCAATGAAACACTGTACACTTTCATCAACTCAAGTTCCCACAGTTCCTCACACTTAATTAATACACATTCTCTATCTTAAGATAACCAAAGATTCAATTGGGGTAATTAATTGTTTTTTCGCTTAAGGCTAGTGATGTAGTAAAATATAGAACAAACGGGAATTAAAAGGCTCAAAGTGGCAAACAAAGGTAAATAGAATGGTAGGCTATTTGGGATAAGTGAGCTAATAACAATTAATGGCCTCAATCATATGCATGCATGAATACATTAAACAATGGACATATAGAACGGAATAAACCATATATTGCAATCATAGAGGAGAGAAAACACACAAGAATAAAAATAATGGTTAAATCATGTGACCATACAATTAGACTCAAAATCTCACTAGGTTGTGTGTTCTAGCTCTAAACCATGTTCCAAGTTACAATCTTCAAACAAGTTTAACATAGAATTTTAATTTGAATTAGTGAAATTTTCAAAAATAGGGTCCTGAAAAGAAACTTATTATTTTTCAACTGAGTAGAACATACATGCAAACACTTATTTTTATGAAATCTATCCTATCTAATAAAAGAGAAAAAAATAACCTATTGGTGTTAAGAAAAAGCAATTACCTCCAGAAGTTAGGTACTGACTGACCTCCCCACACTTAAAGCTTGGCACCGTCCTCGGTGCCATCAGTCAGGAACAAAGGGGGGCTGGTAACAGCATCTCCACAGTCGGGGTCGTCATGGCTCCCGGTGCTAGTAGGTGAGGTGGGTCCGGAGTGTCTGGTTCTTTCTCAAGTGGGTGGTTGCCAACAATCAGCTCCTTGAGGTATGTAAATTGGTGCTTGTTACGGTGCTCCATTCGCTTTGCCTGTCGGTCTAGCCGGTCCAACCTCTGAAGTATCTAAAGGGGCAGCTGATTACTTGTGATGTGGAAGGAGAAGGAATATCTCCGGCCGAGTCTACAGTCCGGCTGGTAGTGGTTGCTGGGGGTCTGATGTACTTTCCGTTGGGGACATACTGATCATCCCACAGAATCATGGCCTTGGTGCTCACAGTAGCGGTTAGTGAACTGCATAGTATCCCTTGCTGGAAGGGCTTTCTCAGTTTTATCGACCTTGATGATGCTCTGGACCCGCCTTATTCATGGCTTGACTAATGGTGAGGATGGTTCCAGAGTCAGTTCTTCCTTTGTTCTTTTTCTTGCCAGTGGCTTGTTAGAGGCTTTCTCTGTACCCTTCCTGGTGGCCATCCTGAAAAAGGAGAAAAGAAAGGGACATGAAATCAAATAGCTAGAACTGGGAGGAGAAAAATACAAGTGATAATCAATGCCAAGGTAAAGAAGAATGTCGTAAACACATGGTCGTGACTCCATGTAATTAGGACATCAATGAAAATATAGCATGATATATTAAGGCAATTAGATGCAAGATATTTATCAGCATGCCGGCAAAGGCATGAGTAACATAGATCAAGCATTAATAGCTCAATTTGATTATCAAATGTAACAAACTAACAACCACGTTTGTGTTGACAATTATATTTAATCAATAAAAGATTGCAAGGGTTTTGTGAAAAACAGGCAGTAAAGTAGAAGAATAGAATAACTAAGAATTCACAATGCCATATGGACTTTTCACAAACACTTAGTATGCATGTAAAATATGTTAGGAAAAGTAAGAATTCCAAACATGCATGCAACCCAAAAATTAATATTAATTGTCCAATCACTCCCTAATATATCCACAAGCAAATATAGAAGAAACAATCACCCATTTAAATTCTAACACCAACTAAAAGAATGCAAAAAAAATAGAAAAAATAGTAAGAAAGAAAGAAAGAAGATAGGAAAAAGGAACCTTGAGAAGAAGATGAAAAGAGAGAGGTAATGGAGGATGTGAGTGAGAGAGAAGTAAGAGAAGAAGAAGAAGAAGATAGAAAAGATAGAAAAAGAAGAAGAAGAAGAAGAAGAAGAAGAAGAAGAAGAAGAAGAAAGAAGAAAGAAGGAAGAAGGAAGAAAGAAGTAGAAAGAAGAGAAGAAAGAAGAATTGAAAAACGGGGTGCGACGTGCGCGCATGCATCACGCGTAAGCGTGAAAACTGAGTTGGCCATGAGACGCGTAAGCGTCGCCCACGCGTACGCGTCGGTGGCCAAAAATGAACACGGACGCGTGAGCGTCGGTCACGCGTACGCGTGATTACTCGCACGCTTTCAGCACAGTGGCCGCATAACTTTCTGTCCAACTCGCTCATTTACGCTTATTTACAGGACCACGCGAATGCGTCTCTGACGCGTACGCATGGATGGCAAAAAAAGCAGGGGACGCGTACGCGTGAAGCACGTGTACGCGTGGGGTGGTCTATGCACCAGGCGCGCCACCAGCACCACTCCTGCCCCAACTCTCTGTTCAATTCTAATTTTTCTCGCACTCACATATGACGCGTACGCGTCAGCGACGCTTGTGCGTCGAGTGTCATCTTTTTTTTCCTCTAGCGCCATTTTTTTAATATATATATATACATATAAATGCAAAATGTAGGTGATGATGCAGAAATTATGAATGAACACTAATAAAAATAAAATAAAATAAAACTAAGAATAAAGTGAAATAAAATAAAACGAAGGCTGAAAAAGAACGATCATACCATGGTGGGTTGTCTCCCACCTAGCACTTTTAGTTAAAGTCCTTAAGTTGGACATCTGGTGAGCTCCTTGTTAGGGCGGCTTATGCTTAAATTCATCCAAGAATCTTGATGACAAGTCATCTTATGCTAGTTTTACAAGAGTTTTTCAATAGTTTCATTAGGTTTTATGCACTTTCTTGCACAATAAGTAAGTGATTGGAGTGGAATTTCATGATCATTTGGAATCAATCAAACATCATTTATTTTACACAAAATCATAAGGTTTATACTAGAATTAATTGATTATTATGAATGATGCAAAGATCTTGTGATTTTGGTGCGGCTTTGATGTATTTGTTTAGTTGATGATAGGTGAAAAGATAAATAAAAAAAAGCAAAAAGCACAAATTAAGCTCAAACAGAGGAAAGAAGAATTTTGGGGCACACTTTGAAGTTTGAGTACGCTTTGGACCTTAGGCTACGCTTTTAAAAGCGTGGCCCATGACAGTAAAGCGTTGCATTCAAAAGGAAAGCTGGGCGCGCATCAAAGCAACACAAAGGGTAGCGCTCAAAAGTTTGAACGTAGCGTTCACTTTTGTGAACTTTATCGCGACACAAGGCTTGGAACCAAGGGAGCGCTAGAAGGGAGCGCTCAACCAAGGGAGTGTGGCGTTCAAAGAAGTGAACGCTAGTGGGAATGCCAGGCACCAAGGCGCAACACAAGGAGCCACGTTCAGCAAAGTGAACGTCACGTTCACTGAAGTGAACGTTTTTGTGACTTTTGCCAAGGAAAGCAAGATGCGCACCAAAGAAACCAAGAGAGAGCGTTGGGTGAGTGAACGTAGCATTCACTAATGTAAAGCTGGGAACCAAATGCCCACCAAGGAAGCACGTGAGGAAGGATGCTTGGAGCAGTGAACGTAGCGTTCACTTAAGTGAACTGAGTGCTCCACTGGAAGGCTCCAATGCACCCTAACTCACTTGAACCAAGTCACTCCTGACCCATTCATTCAAGGCCAAATTTGAAAATCCTATTCCAAGTTTTGAAGACCAAAATAGAAAGTGTATAAATAGGATTTAGTTTGATTGGAAAAGGACTTTTGGCTGGACCTTTTGCTCATTTTTAGTTTTCTTACTTTTAATTTTCATTTTGAATTTGGGAATTGGGATTAGATCTAGTTTTCTTTCTATTCATTTTCTTTCTTCTGCAACTTCTACTTTCTGTTTTGGGTTTTTGAATTCAGATTGAAGAATTCCATTGAAATTCTTTACCTCAGAATCATCTTCTACTTTCTTTTGATAGTTCTAAGAATTGGAAAGTGGGATCTGAACTTCATTTTCTATTTTCATTTTCATTTCTTCTGCAATTTCTTTTCTATTTTGTTAAGAGAGTGATTGAGATCTAAATCTGCTTTCTGTTCTCATTACTCTTCTTCAATTGTCAATTTCTCTTTTAAGATTGCATAATTGAGCTGAGCTTTCTTGCTATTTTAATTCTTCTGCAATTTTTTCATTTCTATTTTGGTTCGTCTGCAAATTCTCTTCATCTCATAGTTCTTTAGTTTACTGCACTTAAATTTTCTAGTTCAATTTGAATCCCAATACCCAAATCCTTTTTATTCTTCAAGCAATTTACATTTCCCAGCAATTTAGATTCAGCAATTTAAGTTTCTTACACTTTAATTTTTAGTCATTTACTTTTCTTGAAATTTAAGTTTCAGCTCTTTTACTTTCTTACACTTTAAGTTTCTGCAATTTACTTCTTCTGCACTTTAAGATTCTGTCAATTTACCCTCTCCCTTTTATTTTCTTGCACTTTTACTTCTGTTAATCAAGTTTCACTCAAATCATCAACTATTCACTTGACTAAATTCATCACCTAACTAAAATTGCTCAATCCATCAATCCCTGTGGGATCGACCTCACTCTTGTGAGTTATTACTACTTGATGCGACCCAGTACACTTGCCGGTGAGTTTGTGTGGAATCATTTTTCCCTCATCAAGTTTTTGGCACCGTTGCCAGGGATTGATTTAGATTGACAATGATTAAGTAGGGTGATAATCTAGATTAAGCATTTTATTTTTATTTTTACTAAGCACACTAACTGTTTGAGTTTTTGTTTAAGCTAACACTAACATCACTCTAGCAGTAGAGTAAATTTTCTCTGGTTTCTGGTTTTGTGTGTATGACAGAAGCAAGGAGAGAGGTCTCCACCCCTTGTGACCATGATGAGAGAACCCTCCGAAGACTAAGAAGAGAAGCAAGAGGAAAGGGGATCATTGGTGAAGAGGAATAAGAGGAGGAGAACTAAGAGATGGAAGGGAATGCCCCTAATCCACAAGATGGAGTGGCCAACAATTGCCAGCCTCAAAGGAGAGTTCTAGCCTCCTACGCCTTCCCTAATCCAAGGCACTGTGGGAGTAGCATACTTACTCCAAATGTTAATGCAAACAACTTTGAATTGAAGGCTCAACTCATCACTTTGGTACAGAACAACTGTTCTTATGGAGGAGGCCCCTTGGAAGATCCAAACCAACACCTATCCACCTTTCTAAGGATATGTGACACAGTGAAGACCAATGGTGTGCATCCAGACATTTACAAGCTACTGCTATTTCCATTTTCCCTGAAAGACAACTCTGCCCAATGGTTGGAGGCATTTCCAAGAGAAAGCATCAACAGCTGGGAGGATCTAGTGAACATGTTCCTAGCTGAGTTCTATTCTCCCCAAAGGATCATCAGACTGAAGACAGAGGTCCAAACCTTCACTCAGATGGATGGAGAGTCATTGTATGACGCCTGGGAGAGATACAAAGCTTTGATCAGGAAGTGCCCACCAGAGATGTTCAATGAGTGGGATAAAATCCAAAATTTCTATGAAGGATTGACACTGAGAGCTCAAGAGGCCTTGGATTATTCTGCTGGAGGTTCATTACAACTCATGAAGACAGCTGAGGAAGCTCAGAACCTCATAGACACTGTGACAAATAACCAATACTTCTATGGTAATCAAAGGCAACGCCAACCAGCTCAAAGGAAGGGTGTATTGAAGCTGGAAGGTGCGGAGACCATTTTAGCTCAAAACAAGGTGATGCATCAACAGATCCAATAGCAAATGGAGATGATGGCCAAGAGGATTGATGGTCTTCAAGTTGCAGTAGTGAACACAAGTAACCAACTACCAGCTGGGTGGGGGCAGAATGAAGAACTCTATGAAGAGCAACAACCTAAGCAAGTCCAATACATGCACAACCAAGGGGTTGGACAGAATAAATTGCATGGAGATACCTACAACTCTTCCTGGAGGAACCACCCCAATTTGAGGTGGGGAGACAATCACAATCAAAACCAGCAAACTTGATAGAGAAACTAAAACCAAAACAATTCCAGAAACACAAACCATCAAAACCATCGAAATACTAACCAAAACAAATACAAAAAACCACAAAACAATCAACCTCAATCCAACTACTATCCAGCTAACAATCCACCCACTAACCAAAATAACTATCATCCACCCTCAACATCCCACAATCAACCACAACCACCATAAGAATCTCAAAGGATCTCCAACTTGGAGATAATGATGGAAAAGATGATGAAACATCAAGAGCTAACCAGTAAAAACCATGAAGCTTCACTAAGGAACATGGAAAGGCAAATTGGCCAATTGTCCAAGCAAATAGTGGCTGAAAGAGCAGCCAATGCCTTACCAAGTGACACCATTTCCAATCCTAAAGAAGAATACAAAGCAATCCAATTAAGGAGTGGAAGAACCTTGGTAAATGACAAAGAAACTAATAAGAGGCTAGCTGAGAGTGACATTGGCAGCAAGAAACAAGTAGAGGAAAAAGATAAGCAAGACCAAGAGAAGGCCAAGGAAGAGGAACAGCCACTAGTTTCAAAGAAGGGAAAGCAGGCTATTGAGGAACATTCACAAGCACAAAAGAAGGAGGAGAAGCCATACACCCCTCCCATTCTATATCCTCAAAGGTTCAACAAGGAGCTAAAGGATCAACAGTTCCCAGAGTTTTTAGAAGTTTTTAAGAAGCTGGAGATCAACCTTGCTGAAGCTCTAGAATAAATGCCTCCATATGCAAAATTCGTCAAGGAGCTTATCAACAAGAAGAGGAGCTGGAATGAAAAAAAAAAATAGTAATCTTGACCCAAGAATGCAGTGCTGTCATCCAAAGAGGTCTTCCACCAAAGCTCAAAGACCCAAGAAGCTTCATCCTATCTTGCACTATAGGCAACAGAGCATTGGACAAAGCCCTCTGTGATCTAAGAGCCAATATCAACTTGATGCCTTTCTCATTAATGAAGCAGCTTGCAATAGAAGAACTCAGGCCAACTAGAATGTCACTTTAAATGGCTGACAGATCACTCAAAATACCAAATAGAGTTGTGGAAAATTTGCTAGTGAAAGTAGGAGAATTCATATTTCCTGCTGACTTTGTCATTTAAGACATGGAGGAAGAAGGACACAACTCAATCATCTTGGGAAGGCCCTTTATAGCCACAGCAAGGGCTATAATTGATGTAGAGAAAGGTGAAATGACACTCAGAGTGCATGATGAAAAGATGATCATCAATATCTTCAAAGCCATGCAATACCCCCCTAAGAAAGAAAAACATATGAGAGTGGAAATGGTGGAAGAAGTAGAGAGGGGGTTACTTGAGGCCAATAATTAGGAAGAACAAGAAGTGGAAACAGAAGTGGAACAAGATCTCATAGAAGAGGAAGTGGTAGGAATCTCCTCTGAAGGCAAGACAGAGGAGAAGCCAAAACAAGAGTTAAAGCCTCTTCCCCCTCAACTCAAGTATGTATTCCTTGGAGAAGCAGAGACCGTGCCAGTGATCATAAATTCCTCCTTAGACATAGAAGAAGAAACAAAGCCAATTGAAGTGTTGAAAGCTCACAAGACAGCCTTGGGTTGGACGATTGATGATATCAAGGGCATAAGCCCTGCCATCTGTATGCACAAAATTCTATTGGAAGAAGATTCAAGGCCTGTGGTTCAACCCCAAAGAAGACTTAACCTTACCATGAAGGAGATGGTTCAAAAATAAGTGATGAAGCTATGGAATACTAGAATCATATACCCAATCTCTGACAGCTCTTGGGTGAGCCCAGTACAAGTAGTGCCAAAGAAAGGTGGCATGACTATCATCTTCAATGAGAAGAATGAACTCATTCCCATAAGGACAGTGACGGGGTGGAGAATGTGCATCGATTATAGAAGACTGAATGATGCTACAAGGAAATATCACTTTCCTCTCCCATTCATTGACCAGATGCTGGAAAGATTGGCTAGACATGTATACTATTGCTTCCTGGATGGGTACTCTGGATACAATCAAATAGTGGTGGACCCCAAGGATCAAGAAAAGACTTTCTTCACCTGTCCATTTGGAGTTTTTGCTTACAGAAGGATGCCCTTTGGGCTATGCAATGCCCCTGCAACTTTTCAAAGGTGTATGCTTTCTATATTTTCTGACATGGTGGAAAAATTTTTAGAAGTCTTCATGGATGATTTTTCTGTCTTTGGGAATTCATTTAACACCTGCTTGCATCATTTAGCTCTTGTTTTGAAAAGATGCCAAGAAACTAATCTGGTATTGAATTGGAAGAAATGCCATTTCATGGTTCCTGAAGGGATAGTTCTTGGGCATAAGATTTCAAGCAAAGGTATAGAAGTTGACAAAGCAAAAATAGAAATCATTAAATGCTTCCTATACCTGTTAATGTGAAAGTAGTAAGGAGTTTTCTTGGACATGCTGGCTTTTACAGGAGGTTCATCAAATATTTTTCAAAAATAGCAAAACCACTGAGCAATTTGTTAATGATTGATAATCCTTTCATCTTTGATGACAATTGCAAGCATGCCTTTGAAACTTTAAAGAGGAAACTTATTACAGCACCAATCATCACACCCCGAGATTGGGAATTACCTTTTGAACTTATGTTTGATGCAAGTGACTTTGCAATTGGTGTTGTATTGGGGCAAAAGAATGACAAGCTGCATCATGTTATATACTATGCTAGCAAGGTGTTGAATGAAGTACAGAAAAATTATACTACCACAGAGAAAGAGCTCTTGGCAATTGTATATGCATTTGATAAATTTAGACAATACTTGATTGGTTTAGAGGTTATAGTATATACTGATCATGCTGCTCTCAAGTATCTAATGTCTAAACAGGATTCAAAGCCAACACTTATTAGGTGGGTGCTGCTACTACAATAATTTGACATTGAAGTAAAAGATAGGAAAGGGAATGAGAACCAAGTGGCAGACCATTTGTCAAGACTATCACAAAAAGCTAACCAAGCTCCACATTCAGTGAACGAAAGCTTTCCAGATGAACACCTTTTGCAAATCCAACAAGCTCCCTGGTTTGCAGACATTGCAAACTACAAGGTTGGAAGGAAGATTCTCCAAGAATTCCCCAAAAAATAAGTGAAGAAGCTGCTCAATAAAGCCAAGAAATTCTTATGGGATGAGCTATTCTTATTCAAGAGGTGTCCAGATAGAATGATTAGGAAATGTGTTCCTGAAAGTGAGATGAGAGACATATTATGGTATTGTCATGGTTCAGCTTATGGTGGACATTTTGGGCCACAAAGAATAGCAGCCAAAGTACTTCAAAGCGGATTTTATTGGCCAACCATATTCAAGGATGCTAGAGAGTTTGTGCATTAATGCAATGAGTGCGAAAGAGCTGGAGGACTAACAAGAAGGAATAAGATGCCTCAGATACATCTTGGAGGTAGAACTCTTTGATCTTTGGGCATAGATTTTATGGGCCCTTTTCCACCTTCATATTCTTTCAAATACATACTTGTGGCAGTAGAGTATGTCTCAAAGTGGGTGGAAGCCATGGCAACAACCACATGTGATGCACAAATCGTCTTTCAATTCCTTAAGAAGCACATTTTTACCAGATATGGAGTGCCTAAGGGTCTTGTCAGTGATGGTGGTAGTCATTTTTGCAACAAATAGATGGAGAAACTACTTCACAAATATGGGGTGATGCATAAAGTAGCTACACCATATCACCCATAGACCAATGGCCAAGCAAAGCTTGCAAATAGGGAGTTGAAGAGGATTTTGGAGAAAACAGTGGGGAGCACAAGAAAGGATTAGGCCAGAAAATTAGAAGATGCTCTCTGGGCATATAGAACAGCATTCAAAACTCATATTGGAAAGTCTCCTTTTCAGTTATTATATGGCAAGTCTTGTCATCTCCCTGAAGAGCTTGAGCATTGATGCACGGAAACTTGTCTCTCAACAATTTTCCTCGGCAAGTATACCGAATTGTCGTCAAGTAAAAACTCACAATAGAGTGAGGTCGAATCCCACAGGGATTGATTGGTCAATCAACTTTAATTAGAGGAATGTTCTAGTTGAGCTAAGCAGAATTTGATGTGAGAGTTGCAGGAAATTAAATGGCGGGAAAGTAAATAGCAGAAAATGTAAATACTGGAAATAAAGAGCTGAATGTAAATGGCGGAAAGTAAATTGCAGAACGTTAAATGGGGATTTGGGAAGATGAGTGATAAACCACTATTTCATGGTTTATCTTGTGCTCAATTGAGTGGATTTTATCAACTCTTTACCCACTTATTCATACTATTTGCATGGTTTTACATTTGCCTCCCTAATTATGTGCTTTGATTGAAAACATGCTTCTTTGATCTTATATTTGCTTATTATTAATCCTCTCTTATTATCATTAGATGCCTTGATATGTGTGTTAAGTGTTTTCAGATATTATAAGGCAGAAATGACTTGGAGGATGGGAAGAAAGCATGCAAAAGTGGAAGGAATGCAAGAAGTTGGAGAAATTGCTAAGCTGTCCAGCCTGACCTCTCTGCACTCAAACGGCTATAACTTTAGCTACATAGGTCCAAACGATGCGGTTCTAGTTGCGTTGGAAAGCTAACATCCGGGGCTTCGATTTGATATATAATATGCTATAGTTCCTCTGACGCTAGGTGACGCGACCGCGTGATCCATGCGGCCGCGTTGTAGTGACGAAAAACCAGCGTGGCAAAATTCGAAACCAGCGAATTCTGGACTGTTTTTGACCCAGTTTGCGGCCCAGAAAACACAGATTAGAGGCTATAACGTGGGGAAATGCATCCATTCATGAGGAGGCTCTCATATTCACAATTTTAGGAGTAGATATAGTTTTTAGAGAGAGAGGTTCTCTCCTCTCTCTTAGGATTAGGATTTAGGATTTCTCTTAGTTTTAGGAGTGACTCTCAATCCCAGGTTCAATGTTCTTTTACTTTATATTTATCTCTTACGTTCAGATACTTTAATGCTTATATTAGTTATGTTGCCTATTTGGCTTATGCCACATTCATGTTATGATTTTCTTAATTAATATTATTTGAGGTATTTCAGATTTAAGATTGCTTTGCTTTATTTATATTGATGCTCTGTTTAAGATTGCTTTTAATTTAAATTAGATATTTTCTTCCTTTTGGCTTTGGTTAGGTAATTGGTAACACTTGAGTTGTCAAATTAGTGGTTGAAATTGGTAGATTTTGCTTTAGCTAGGATTGCTCTAACACTAGTCTCTCCACAGGAGTTGACTAGGACTTGAGGATCAAGCTAATTAGTCCACTTGACTTAACTAAGTGGGATTAAAATCCAATTCTCATCACATCTGATAAGGATAACAAGGACAGGATTTTCGATTCTCATACCTTACCAAGAGTTTATTTTACAGTTATTTATTTATTTTTATTGCTCGAAAATATACCTGTGCGCATTGCCCAAACTTCCAAAACCCCAAATTTACAATCTTCATAACCAATAATAAGAACATACCTCCCTGCAATTCCTTGAGAAGACGACCCGAGGTTTGAATACTCGGTTATCAATTTCAAAGGGGTTTGTTACTTGTGACAACCAAAACGTTTGTATGAAAGGACTTTTGAAGGTTTAGAAACTATACTTGCAACGAGGATTTATCCGCAAATTTCTAGACCATGCAAAAGTTCTCTCATCAATGAGCATAAAAGTAAATTGCAGAAATTAAAGAGAATGGGCGAGATCAGAAATGGGGAAGTCATTGGGTTTAGGAGATGTTGCATTCTCCGGATCAAGTTCATTTTCATCTCTTCCTCAATCAATGCATTCATTGATCTCCTTGGCAATCTTAAGTGATTGAATTCTAATTCCTTGGTAATTCAATCTCTCAAATCTTGTTCAATAGCTAAATTCTTGGTCCAATTGCTCATGAGAAGAGATGAAGTATGGTCACTGATTATACCACATGTATTTCCAAATCAAAGTGTTGGTAGGATTATATGTCACTATATCCATCCAAACCCTAATTTGGTCCAACATGAGAAAGCATTTCTAGCATGATCTCTTCATTCCTCTTCCAAGGTTCTGAAGAGATCCAAGTATGAATAGCTTCTTTTCCAAGACAACTACCCAATTGGATGAAGATTGAAAGCTTTCTAGTAAAATCAAGAGAAAAGAAAGAAGAAGAATAATGAAAACTATTATTGATCCATCAAATTACAATAGAGCTCCCTAACCCAATGAAAGAGGTTTAGTTGTTCATAGCTCTGGGAATGGAAAACAAAGATGGAGAATACATTCTGAAAGTAAAACTAGAAGTTGCAGAGAAAGTAAAATTATACAGAGAGTGGTTCTCCCAATCCAAAAGCTTCCCTCTAGTTCAAAACTACTCCTATATATACTACTCTTCTGCTTTTCTAGTTGGCTCTTCAAGTCTTGGATATGGGCCTTTGGATCTTGAGTTGAAGTGTAACAACCCTGATTTTCGAGTATACGAGATCTTTTTCGAAGGCACGGAATCCTCCAGAAGATCAGTAAGGGGAGAACCTCTGATATATCATCAAGTATCTCAATCCTCATTGTCATTATGTCATCTTTAAGATAGAACCTTTTATGAGGCAAGCTCAATAACGTAGTCACGAAGAACCTAGTTTTTGAACCGTATCGGGTAGGAGTTTTGATTCGGTTTTTCGTAAATAGTCTCAGTCTGACGAACCAGACTCGATTCATGAGATAAGAGAGATAATAGGATAATATTATCATTATATTAGTATTAGAAGCTTCTTGAATGATATTATAAGGTTACCTGGTCAGTTTTAGTTAAAACCAGAAAATCGGTTTAACCGGGTTCACAGTTTACTGGTGCAGCTTAGCACCGGCACTCTCTGATGAATTTAGCAATGCTAAGGCCTCATTATACATGTTTTATTCTCATAATAAATATGTTACTAGTGTCATTTATGCTAGTAGCTCAGAAAATAATTTTTAGAGATGTTTTTACAAGTGTTCTAATACATCTAGTTTTAGTAGTTATACACCTGAGATATTTTAATAATATTTTAACCCACCTCCAAGCCAACCAATCACAACTCACCCTACACCCCCAAGACACTCCAAGTCTGGTCATTTACTCCCTTTGGACGAAAATGAGAAGAGAGAAAAGAGAGAAACTTTCATGAACACTTAATCTTCAAAGCT
Organism: Arachis ipaensis; assembly: GCF_059453495.1. NCBI lineage: Eukaryota > Viridiplantae > Streptophyta > Magnoliopsida > Fabales > Fabaceae > Arachis > Arachis ipaensis. Next base: position 85,731,380 of record NC_142444.1, read on the forward strand.
TGATTTCTTCTAAACTAAAACTCAAATCAAAACTCCGATTTCACCAAAATGATCCTCTCTTCTTCCTCTACATAACCATGTAACTTATCAAGGCTGGAAATAAGGTGAGATGGCTGTTCCTTTCCCCTTTCAATTTGGTTTTCAAGGAAACATGCTTAAACATGTGTTTTCTTGATGTTCTTCCTTAGGAATCATGCTTAACTTTACTTGAGGGCCAAGAAACATGACTTTCCAGCAAGTCTAAGGTTAGAAATCACTTGCTAACATGCTGAGAGAGATTTGGTTAGTTGAGGGTTTTTGGATTTAAAGTTGTTCTTGATGTGATTTAGGAGGAAAAAGTGCTAAAGGACCACCTGAAAGTCTAACTGAATTAGGAGCAGCAAAACCAGGTAGGGTGTCACGAAATTAATCTTGATTATTTGTGTTTGAGTTGTGTGAATGTTGTATAAATTGGCTGTGCTAAAAATTGGTTGCATATATGATTGATTCTTGGTGAAAATTTGGTGAAATTTTGATGAAATTTGATAAAATTCAAGCTCTAAAGTTCATGTTCTTGGGCAGTTGGAAAAATGAAACCCTAAGCTTAAATTGAGGTTTAATTTGTGTTGAAATCATGTAGAAAAGATGGGATTTTAGTGGCTGATAATTTATTATGAATTATAGTAAAAATCGGTTGCTGAAAAGACTGAAAAACGGGTAAAAACAGAGAAAGAATTTGAAGAATTTACGAAGAACACTGATGCCAGGGCATTTTGGCCAGTTTCACTGACCTTTTCTTTACTGTTTTTAAGGTAGTTTCATGCATTTTCTTGGAAAATAAGCTCGTTTTGGGTAGATATTCACTTACATCTTGATTCAAACATATATTGTGCACTTTACATGATTTCATGAGAATTTTGCATGAATTATATGATAAATTGGATGATGCATAATCCCATGATTAAGAGCAAGACTTTGATGCACTTTGTTTGATTGATTTCAGGCCAAAAGAAGAAGAGAAGAGCCACGTTAGTGGCTACGTTAGTTACACTAACGTGGGCACTAACGTGGAAGGAAGGAAAGCCCCAACGTTAGTGAGAAAAGTTAGTGGCATTAACTTTGAAGAAAGAAAATGGAGCCAACGTTAGTGACACTTAATATTATCACTAACGTTGGACCAAGCTCATAAGTGGCCACGTTAGTTGCCACGTTAACTTAGTTAACGTGGCCTCTAACGTTAAGAAGTAAAGGAGAAGCCAACGTTAGTGACATTCAACTTTATCACTAACGTTGGCCAAGTCACAATAAGCCACGTTAACTCCCACGTTAACCTAGTTAACGTGGAAGCTAACGTGAATAAACAAAGTGGTCGACAATGTTAGTGACACCAAACATTGTCACTAACGTTGGAAGGAACCCACACAAGCCCCAATAAGCCACGTTAACTCCCACGTTAACCTAGTTAACGTGGAAGCTAACGTGAAGAAGGGAGGTGATCACCAACGTTAGTGACACCCAACATTGTTACTAACGTTGGAATGAGCCCACACAAGCCACTATGAGCCACGTTAACTCCCACGTTAACTTAGTTAACGTGGTAGTTAACGTGGGCAAAAGTCCTACCTGGCAGCCTGACCATGCCTTCTTCAAACACGCATAACTTGAGCCACAAAGCTCCAAATGAGGTGATTCTAGTGGCATTGGAAAGTAGGATTCCAGAGCTCTCCAAGCATATATGGCACTATATGATTGACACTAAATTTGAGGGAAAAAACCTGCCCCAAAAGTGCAATGATGAACATGGTATCAACCTGTATTAAGGCCAACTGACCTCTTCACCTTCCAAGAAGTATAACTCGAGTTGTAGAGCTCCAAATGATGCGCTTCCAAAGGCATTGGAAAATAGAAACCCAGGGCTTTCCAACAATATATAATAGTATGGGGTGGACACTAAGTTTGAGCTTCAGAAACTGGCAATAATGAAGCCCTGATCGCTAGCGTTATTGGCACTCTAGTTTTCCATTAACGCTAGCAACTATGCCAGCGACCATGTCCATTTCAAAGGAGCATAACTTGAGCTACAGAGGTCCAATTGAGGTGATTCTAGTTGCGTTAGAAAGCTGACATTCAGAGCTTTCCAACGATATATAATACTCTATAGTGGGAATGAAATTGGATCACAAACACGAGGCATATTTTAAGCCCCAAAAACACCAACAGGGCAGCAAGTGCAACGTTAGCCACAATAACTTTAGCACTAACGCCACACTTGTAACGTTAGTGTGGCTAACTTTAGCACTAACTTTAGCACCTGGACCTTAACTTAACTCACTTCTCTCTCAAGTCCACTTCAAAGCTCAAGCAAGCAAGCTCACAATTGTCAACCAATCAAGACCACAAGAAGCATCTAGAATAGGAATTTTCATTTAATTGTAATTTGCTTTTAATTTCATTTTGTAATTTAGGAGAGCCTATATAAAGGCCTTAGTCTTTACATTGAAAACATCTTGGAATTCGGGAAATCCTAGAATGGGGGATTAGAGAGGGGTCTTCGGACTCCCTCCCCTCACACACTTTTCCTTTTCTTTCTTTTCTTTGTACTTTTCATTTATGAATTTTGAAGTTTCAATTTTAGTTTTAATCTTCATCTTTACTTTTCTGCACTTTCTTTCTTTTCTATTTTTGTAGAGCAATGATCAACTAACTCTTTACATTGGGTTAGAGAGCTCTATTGTGATTCAATGGATTAAGTATAGTTCTTATTCTTCTTCTTCTTTCTTTCCTCTTGATTTTACTAGAGAGCTTTCGATCTTCATCCAATTGGGTAGTTATCTTGGAAAAGAAACTATTCATACTTGGATCTCTTCTGAACCTTGAAAGAGGAATGAAGAGATCATGCTAGAAATGCTTTCTCATGCTGGACCAAATTGGGTGTGGATGGATATGTGCCTATAATCCTTCCAACATTTGATTTGGGAAATGCATGTGGTATAATCAGTAACCATACTTCATCTCTTCTCATTAGCAATTGACCAAGGAATTGGCTATTGATCAAGATTTGAGAGATTGAATTACAAGGAATTGTAATTCGATCACTTAAGATTGCCAAGGAGATCAATGAATGCATTGATTGAGGAAGAGATGAGAATGAACTTGATCCTGACGATTGCAATATCTCTTGATCCCAATGTTCATTTTATTTTTAGTTCTTACATTTACTTTTCTTGCCATTTTACTTTTCTGCACTTTATTGCTTTCTTTACTTTTATGCCATTTACATTCCCTTTTTACTCATCATCCAAATCTGAATCGTCTAACTAGGATAATCAATCAACTATTGATTTCTTAATCCGTTAATCTCTGTGGGATTCGACCTCACTCTTTTGTGAGTTTTACTTGACGACAATTCGGTACACTTGCTGAAGGGGAATTTGTTGAGAGACAAGTTTTCCGTGCATCAAGTTTATGGCGCCGTTGCCGGGGATTAATCGTGATTAACAAACTACCGGTTGATTGATTTACTAGATTAGACACTTTTCTTTTGTCTTTGTTTTCTTTTGTTTCTTTATTTTCTTTTGCTAACAAATTGTTTGTGATATTGCCTCACTGGGAATTTCCTCATCTGTGACAATGGAAATTCCAATTTCTTTTGGTGATTATTATTTGAGACAGAGCTTTCTGCAGAAAAGCTCATGGTGGGTGGGAAACTCTCCACCACCACAGAATGATTCACTTTACTATGCTCATGGTGGGTGGGAGTATCAAGAACATGAAATGGGGTACTTTCCAGAGCCACAAAATGGTCCATATTTTGGTGAAATTGATCACTACTCAAGTTGTGGCTGGGAAGATCAAAATCAAGGAGATTTCACTCATTCATACCCCAGTCATCAAGAGCCATCACCTCTCAATTATACAATCTCACCTCCAAGTTTTACATGCCTAAATTCTTCATCATTTGAGTATGCCTCAACACAAAAGTCTATCCCAAATCCATACAATTCATTTGACCATCCACAAAACTCAATCCATTACCCACAAAAGTCATACCACTCTCAGAACATAAAACCACAAAACAACCAATTCCATTCACAAAGTAGCCACCCTCAACCTCCAAATTTCACCCCAGCTGCACACCCTCCCCTCGAGGATAAGCTATCAAGGATAGAGAACCTACTGGCAATGCTCTTGGAAGAATCTAAGGACACAAGGACTTTCCAAGAGGAAGTAAAAACCATTATGCAGAACTGGTGGGTTGCCATTAAGAAGCTTGAGGCATAAGTTGGATATCTATCAAAGCAAATCACTACCCACAATTCTCTCAGTGAAACCATGGCAAACCCAAGGGAGGAATCAGAAGAACAAGAAAAAGAGGCACCCATACCAAGTGAGATTTCTATGAAGAAGGAGGAGGTTATGAGAGTATATAAGCCTAAGCCTCCATACCCACAGATGTTACTAGTGGTGACAAAAGAACATGCAAACTCACTCCCAAAAGACTCAATGCAACATCATGTAGAAGAAAGGGAGGAAGTCAATCAAGGGAGTCCACACTCCAAGGAAACAGAGAGTTACATAGAGGGTGAGTTCATTAAACCACCAATTCAAGAAGTTCTTGATGAAGAGGATGCTCCACCCATCATACAATACCCAAATCCTGAAATCAAGGTGGTAAAGGCAATCAACATGAACACTAACAAAAGGATGGTGACCAAGAAAAGAAGGACAATATTCATGAAGAAGAAAAGGTCAACCAAAAGCCATCCCACCCCTACCCCAACAAGAAAGTTTACTCAAGCTAACAACAGAAGAAGGCTTGCTGGGGAGAGGCACTCAAAACAAGGGGCATTAACTGGCTCCTCTTTCCTCTTGAGGTCATTCCTCTTAACAAACTGGAAGAAGAGGAAGAAAGTCGTGAACAACATGTCAAGCTAATGACATTAAAAGAGCGCTTGTTGGGAGGCAACCCAACCGTAGGTAACATTTCCTTGCTTTGCTTAGTTTACTTTCAATAATTTGGCATATGATTGCACTCTAAGTTTGGTGTTGCCATGCAACAATTTGATTTTCAATCTTCACTGGGTACTTGCAACATTCTAAATTGACAGTGGCACACTAAGTTTGGTGTTGCCACTTAACTTTCATGCAAAGTACCATGCCAACACCACTCATCAATGCAATCACATTGTCTCTGTTTTACTTCTTGTGTTTTTGTTGTGATCCATAATCTTGCTTGCTGAAACACATGCATACTCACACTTTATTTTAAGACATTCATGATCGATCATAAACCCCGTCACCACTGTTTTAATTGTTGCTTGAGTATAAGCAATCATTCTATGTCTGGTGTGGGAAGGGGAAGAATAAGAGGAAAAGAGCAACAACAATGAAGATAAAATACAAGGTGGTAAAGTTCCTTTCTCCTCTTACTTATTTCCAGCACTTTAATTTGCATGATTGTCTTCTATGTTCTTTGTATGTATGTGTGCTTTCTCCTTGTGAATAAGTATGTCAATTCTGTCTTTTAAACTTTTTATTGATTAAGGCTGTGTTTTCTAGTCTGAATGTCATTACTGCATCCTCACTTTGCTTACTAGTATGCTTGTCCCTTTTGAATCAAATGAAAAGAGAATGAGTGTTTTATAAAAGACCAGAGTAGAGTTCATACTATGGAGTAAGTTCCTGGTGTTTTATAAAAGACCAGAGTAGAGTTCATACTATGGCAATATCCACTGTAAGCAACCTTTGTCTTGCAGGGTATCCACTCCAAGCAACCTTTGTCTTGCAGGGTGGCACTTATTAGCCGATATACGCCCAACAGACTCACTATAAGCAACCTCTGTCTTACAGGAGCAACAACATACTCACTGTAAGCAACCTCTGTCTTACAGGAGCAACAACACACTCACTGTAAGCAATCTCTGTCTTACAGGAGCACACTCATCTCGATACCTCTGTAAGCAACCTCTGTCTTACAGCAAAGCATTATAGCAAGGTATCCTAGGAAAGCGTTCTTAGTGGTCGTACCACCATCTATCTGACTGCCTCTCTGCAGCAGATTCTTACATAATCATTCTCATTATCATCATTCATTAACATTCTCATTATTCATCATCACTTTCACATTCTTATGTAGTACTTCTTTCTTCCTTTGTTCAATCATGCTGTACAAACTCTACAACTTTTACTTTTACAACATCTTAATTCAAACCATTTCTCTTTATCACATTACTCTTTTCTCTGTATCCCTTTATTCTGCTCTGGTTACTTTGTTCTCTGTGTTTCTTTACTCTGCTTTCATTTCTCTGCTTAACGTATGTATTTAAAACTTATGTAAATTTCGATATGAATAGTTAGCCTGTCCCAAGTATAGGTTCATTAAGTCTATACTGAAATAGTTTAAATTTTGATATGAATAGTTACCTGATTTACCTGGATCACCGAATATTGTCAGAGCAGTTCGTTCCCAGTAGAGCCTGGGGAGTGGACTAACTATGCTTCATTGCATACTCTATTGTGTGTCTCATGCTGTTAGGGTATCTTTAAGATACATTTGGCATGAATGTCTATGAGTGCTGGTGCACGAAATTGTGATCTCCAGGCTCGAACAAATCCTGGTAATGGCTCCAAAAACTTGGTGCTCTGATCTTAATTCATAATTGTCACAACTTCGATACAACTAACCAGCAAGTGCACTGGGTCGTCCAAGTAATACCTTACGTGAGTAAGGGTCGAATCCCACGGAGATTGTTGGTATGAAGCAAGCTATGGTCACCTTGCAAATCTCAGTCAGGCAGATATAAAGTGATAATAATGTTTTCGAATAATAAATAATAGAATAGGGATAGAAATACTTATGTAAATCATTGGTAGGAATTTCAGATAAGCGAATGGAGATGCTTTTCATTCCTCTGAACCTCTGCTTTCCTGCTATCTTCATCCAATCAGTCTCACTCCTTTCCATGGCTGGCTTTATGTGATACATCACCACTGTCAATGGCTACTTTCGGTCATCTCTCGGGAAAATGATCCAATGCCCTGTCACGGCACGGCTAATCGTCTGGAGGCATCACCCTTGTCAATGGCTTCATCTTATCCTCTCAGTGAATAATATGCTCACGCACCCTGTCACGGCACGGCTATTCATCTGTCGGTTCTCGATCATGCTGGAATAGGATTTACTATCCTTTTGCGTCTGTCACTAACGCCCTGCAATCGCGAGTTTGGAGCTCGTCACAGTCATTCAATCATTGAATCCTACTCGGAATACCACGGACAAGGTTTAGACTTTCCGGATTCTCTTGAATGTCGCCATCATTCTAGCTTACGCCACGAAGATTCTGGTTAGGAGATCTAAGAGATACTCATTCTAGCTTATTTCATGTAGAACGGAAGTGTTTGTCAGGCACGCGTTCATAAGGGAGAAGGATGATGAGCGTCACACATAATCATCACCTTCATCATGTTCTTAGGTGCGAATGGATATCTTAGAAGCGAAATAAGAAGAATTGAATAGAAAACAGTAGTACTTTGCATTAATCTTTGAGGAACAGCAGAGCTCCACACCTTAATCTATGGAGTGTAGAAACTCTACCGTTAAAAATACATAAGTGAAGGTCCAGGCATAACCGAGATGGCCAGCCCCCTAAAACGTGATCAAAGGATCATAAGGAAATCCAAAGATGTCAAATACAATAGTAAGAGGTCCTATTTATAATAAACTAGCTACTAGGGTTTACATGAGTAAGTATTTGATGTATAAATCCACTTCCGGGGCCCACTTGGTGTGTGTTTGGGCTGAGCTTAAGTGTTGCACGTGCAGAGGCCATTTGTGGAGTTGAACGCCAGTTTTTGTGCCAGTTTGGGCGTTCAACTCTAGTTTTGGATCCTTTTCTGGCGCTGGACGCCAGATTTGGGTAGAAAGCTGGCGTTGAACGCCAGTTTACGTCGTCAATTCTTGGCCAAAGTATAGACTATTATATATTGCTGGAAAGCCCTTGATGTCTACTTTCCAACGCAATTGGAAGCGCGCCATTTCGAGTTCTGTAGCTCCCGAAAATCCACTTTGAGTGCAGGGAGGTCAGAATCCAACAGCATCAGCAGTCCTTTTTCAACCTCTGAATCTGATTTTTGCTCAAGTCCCTCAATTTCAGCCAGAAAATACCTGAAATCACAGAAAAACACACAAACTCATAGTAAAGTCCAGAAATGTGAATTTAACACAAAATCTTTTAAAAACATCCCTAAAAGTAACTAGATCCTACTAAAAACATACTAAAAACAATGTCAAAAAGCGTATAAATTATCCGCTCATCACAATACCAAACTTAAATTGTTGCTTGTCCCCAAGCAACTGAAAATCAAAATAGGATAAAAAGAATAGAATATACTATAAATTCCAAACTATCAATGAAACAGAGCTTCAATCATATGAGCGGGACTTATAGCTTTTTGCCTCTTGAATAGTTTTGGCATCTCACTTTATCCATTGAGGTTCAGAATGATTGGCATCTATAGGAACTTCAGATTTCGAATAGTGTTATTGACTCTCTTAGTTCAGTATGATGATTCTTGAACACAGCTTCTTTATGAGTCTTGGCCGTGGCCCTAAGCACTTTGTTTTCCAGTATTACCACCGGATACATAAATGCCACAGACACATAATTGGGTGAACCCTTTCAGATTGTGACTCAGCTTTGCTAAAGTCCCCAATTAGAGGTGTCCAGGGTTCTTAAGCACACTCTTTTTTTTTGCTTTGGACCTTGACTTTAACCGCTCAGTCTCAAGTTTTCACTTGACACCTACACGCCACAAGCACATGGTTAGGGACAACTTGGTTTAGCCGCTTAGACCAGGATTTTATTCCTTTAGGCCCTCCTATCCACTGATGCTCAAAGCCTTGGGATCCTTTTTATTTCCCTTGCCTTTTGGTTTTAAGGGTTATTGGCTTTTTGCTCTTGCCTCTTGGTTTTAAGAGCTTTGGCTTTTTCTGCTTGCTTTTTCTTTTTCTTTCTATATTTTTTTTTCGCCTATTTTTTTTTCTGCAAGCTTTGTTCTTTGCTGCTTTTTCTTGCTTCAAGAATCATTTTTATGATTTTTCAGATTATCAAATAACATGTCTCCTAGTCATCATTCTTTCAAGAGCCAACATATTTAACATTCTTAAACAACAACTTCAAAAGACATATGCACTGTTCAAGCATACATTTAGAAAACAAGAATCATTGTCACCACATCAATATAATTAAACTAAGTTCAAGGATAAATTCGAAACTCATGTACTTCTTGTTCTTTTGAATTAAAACATTTTTCATTTAAGAGAGGTGATGGATTCATAGGATATTTATAACTTTAAGACATAGTTACTAACTACTAATGATCATGTAATGAAGACACAAACACAGATAAGCACATAACATAGAAAACGAAAAACAGAAGAAATAAGAACAAGGAATGAATCCACCTTAGTGATGGTGGCGTTTCCTTCTTGAGGAACCAATGATGTCCTTGAGCTCTTCTATGTCTCTTCCTTGTCTTTGTTGCTCCTCCTTCATTGCTTTTAGATCTTCTCTGATTTCATGAAGGATGATGGAGTGCTCTTGATGTTCCACCCTTAGTTGCTTCCAATAATTGTGTGGAAGAAAATGTATCCCCTGAGGTATCTCAGGGATCTCTTAATTTGCAGTCAAATGTTCTACCACTGAGCTAGAGACCCTTGATGGAAGCTTTTGTCTTCCCTTTCCTCTTTCTAGAGGTTTCTCTGGCCTTAGGTGCCATCAATGGTTATGGAAAAAACAAAAAAGCTATGCTTTTACCACACCAAACTTAGAATGTTGCTCGCCCTCGAGCAAAAGAAGAAAGAATAGAAGAAGAAGAGGATATGGAGGAGATGGATGGCTGTGTGTATTCGGCCATATGGGTGGGATTGGGTGGGGAAGAGATGTTGAATTTTTGAAGGTAAGTAGGTGTATGGGTGTGAGTGGTAAATGGAAGACAGAAGGGATGAGTGTTTATTGGGAATAGAGGATGATTGAGAAGAGAGAAGAGAGTGAGTGAAGGTAGGTGGGGATCCTGTGGGGTTCACAGATCTTGAGGTGTCAAGGCATTTACATCCCTGCACCAATTTAGGCATGCAAAATGCCCTTGCACACAACTCTGGGTGCTCAGCGCCAGGTTGGTGCCCATTTTGGGCGTTCAACGCCCCTTTGCTGCCATTTCTGGCGTTGAACGCCAGAACCATGCTTGTTCTGGGCGTTCAGCGCCAGGATGCTCCCATTCTGGGCGTTCAGCGCCAGAACTATGCTCTGTTCTGGCGTTTGAACGCCAGACAGATGCTCCTCCAAGGTGTGATTTTTCTTCTGCTGTTTTTGATTCCGTTTTTGATTTTTTCGTTTATTTTGTGACTCCACATGATCATGAACCTAAGAAAACATGAAAAACAATAAAAATAAGAATTAGATAAACATTGGGTTGCCTCCCAACAAGCGCTTCTTTAATGTCAATAGCTTGACAGTGGGCTCTCATGGAGCCTCACAGATGTGCAGAGCTTTGTTGAGACTCTTCAACACCAAACTTAGAGTTTGGATATGGGAGTTCAACACCAAACTTAGAGTTTGGTTGTGGCCTCCCAACACCAAACTTAGAGTTTGACTGTGGGGGCTCTGGTTGACTCTGCTTGGAGAGAAGCTTTTTCTACTTCCTCTCCATGGTTGCAGAGGGAGATCCTTGAGTTTTAAACACAAGGGAGTTCTCATTCCATTGAAGGAATATTTCACCTCTGTCAACATCAATCACAGCTCTTGCTGTGGCCAGGAAAGGTCTTCCTAGGATGATGGATTCATCCTCTTCCTTTCCAGTATCCAGGACTATGAAATCAGCAGGGATGTAAAGGCCTTCAACATTTACTAACACGTCCTCTACTTGTCCATAAGCCTGTTTTCTAGAACTGTCTGCCATCTCTAATGAGATTTTAGCAGCTTGCACCCCATAGATTCCCAGTTTCTCTATTACAGAGAGGGGCATGAGGTTTATTCCTGAACCAAGGTCACACAGAGCCTTAAAGATCATAGTGCCTATGGTACAGGGTATTATGAACTTTCCAGGATCCTGTCTCTTCTGAGGCAATGTCAGTTGATCCAGATCACTTAGTTCATTGATGAACAAGGGAGGTTCAACTTCCCAAGTATCAATGCCAAATAATTTGGCATTTAGCTTCATGATTGCACCAAGAAACTTGGCAGTTTGCTCTTCAGTAACATCCTCATTCTCTTCAGAAGAGGAATACTCATCAGAGCTCATGAAGGGCATAAGGAGGTTCAATGGGATCTCTATGGTCTCTAGATGGGCCTCAGAGTCCTTTGGTTCCTCAGAGGGAAGCTCCTTATCGATCACTGGACGTCCCAGGAGGTCTTCCTCCTTGGGATTCACGTCCTCCACTCCACTTGTAGGTTCGGCCATGGTGCTGATGTCAATGGCCTTGCACTCTCCTTTTGGGTTCTCTTCTGTATTGCTTGGGAGAGTACTGGGAGGGATTTCAGTGATCCTTTTACTCAGCTGGCCCACTTGTGCTTCCAGATTTCTAATGGAAGATCTTGTTTCATTCATGAAACTTACAGTGGCCTTAGACAGATCAGAGACTAGATTTGCTAAATTAGAAGCATTTTGTTCAGAGTTCTCTGTCTGTTGCTGAGTTGATGATGGAAAAGGCTTGCTGTTGCTAAACCTGTTTCTTCCACCATTGTTAAAGCCTTGTTGAGGATTTTGATCCTTCCATGAGAAATTTGGATGATTTCTCCATGATGAGTTATAGGTGTTTCCATAAGGTTCACCTAAGTAGTTCACCTCTGCTATTGCAGGGTTCTCAGGATCATAAGCTTCTTCTTCAGGAGAAGCCTCTTGAGTACTGTTGGATGCAGCTTGCATTCCATTCAGACTCTGAGAAATTATATTGACTTGCTGAGTCAATATTTTGTTCTGAGCCAATATGGCATTCAGAGTATCAACTTCAAGAACTCCCTTCTTCATAGGCGTCCCATTACTCACAGGATTCCTTTCAGAAGTGTACATGAACTGGTTATTAGCAACCATGTCAATGAGTTCTTGAGCTTCTGCAGGTGTTTTCTTTAGGTGAATGGATCCACCTGCAGAAGTGTCCAGTGACATCTTTGATAGCTCAGATAAACCATCATAGAATATATCCAGGATGGTCCATTCTGAAAGCATGTCAGAAGGACACTTTTTGGTCAACTGTTTGTATCTTTCCCAAGCTTCATAGAGGGATTCACCTTCTTTCTGTCTGAAGGTTTGAACATCAGCTCTAAGCTTGCTCAGCTTTTGAGGAGGAAAGTACTTGGCTAAGAAATCCGTGACCAGCTTATCCCAAGAGTTCAGGCTGTCTTTGGGTTGAGAATCCAACCATAATCTAGCTCTGTCTCTTACAGCAAAAGGGAAAAGCATGAGCCTGTAGACTTCAGGATCTACTCCATTAGTCTTAATAGTATTACATATCTGCAAGAATTCAGTTAAGAACTGAAAAGGATCTTCAGATGGAAGTCCATGAAACTTGCAGTTCTGCTGCATCAGAGAAACTAATTGAGGTTTCAGCTCAAATTTGTTTGCTCCAATGGTAGGAATGGAGATGCTTCTTCCATGTAAATTGGAATTAGGTGCAGTAAAGTCACCAAGCATCCTCCTTGCATTATTATTATTTTCGGCTGCCATCTCCTCTTCTTGTTTGAAAATTCCTAACAGGTGCTTACTGGTTAGTTGTAATTCAGAGTCCTTTCAGGTTCTGGATCTGCTTCAACAAGAATATTCTTGTCCTTGCTCCTGCTCATATGACAAAGAAGAAGGCACAGAAAAATAATAATAATAGAGATCCCCTTTTTTTTCTTTTTTTTTTTTTGAATGAGGGAGAGATGTTAGTAGATGAATAAAAAAAATAGAAGGAGATGAGAGAGAAGAGAATTTTCGAAAATAATTTTTGAAAAAGAGTTAGTGATTTTTGAAAATAGTTTTTGAAAAATGTTAGTAATTTTCGAAAATTAAGATTTAAAAATTAAAATAATTAATAAATTAAAAAGAAATTTTGAAAAAGGGGGAAGATATTTTCGAAAATGAGAGAGAGAGAGTTAGTTAGGTAGTTTTGAAAAAGTTAAGAAACAAACAAAAAGTTAGTTAGTTAGTTGAAACAAATTTTGAAAAGATAAGAAGTTAGGAAGTTAGAAAAGATATTTTGAAAAGATATTTTTGAAAAAGATAAGATAGGAAGATATTTTTAGAAACTAATTTTGCAAAAGATTTGATTTTTAAAATCTCAATTAATGGCTTGATTCACAAGAAATCACAAGATATGATTCTAGAACTTAAAGTTTGAATCTTTCTTAACAAGCAAGTAACAAACTTCAAATTTTTGAATCAAAACATTAATTGATTATGTTATTTTCGAAAATTTTGATATAAAATAAGAAAAAGATTTTTGAAAAATATTTTTGGAATTTTTGAAAATAACTAAGAATTTTGAAAAAGATTTGATTTTTGAAAAAGATTTTGAAAAAGATAAGATTTTCAAATTGAAAATTTGATTTGACTCATGAGAAACAACTTGATTTTAAAAATTTTTGAAAAAGTCAACTCAAATTTTCGAATTTGATGAGAGAAAAAAGGGAAAGATATTTTTTTGATTTTTTTGAATTTTTATGAAAACATGAAAATTATGCAATGCATGAAATTTTTAGATCAAAACAATGAATGCATGCATGAATGATATGAGTGTCAAGATGAACACCAAGAACACTTTGAATGTCAAGATGAACATCAAGAACATAATTTTGAAAAATTTTTAATGCAAAGAAAACATGCAAGACACCAAACTTAGAATTCTTTAATGCTTAGACACTAAGAATTCAAGAATGCATATGAAAAACATGAAAAGACACAAAACAAAAAATCATCAAGATCAAACAAGAAGACTTACCAAGAACAACTTGAAGATCTTGAAGAACACCATAAATGCATGAGAATTTTCGAAAATTGCAAGATGCATATGCAAGTGACACCAAACTTATGATATGACTCAAGACTCAAACAAGAAACACAAAAATATTTTTGATTTTTATGATTTTCTAATTTTTTTGGATTTTTATTTTATATTTTTCGAAAAATTCTTTTGAAAAAGAAAATAAGGATTCCAAAATTTTCAATATGAATTCCAGGAATCTTGCCATGTTAGTCTTAAAGCTCCAATCAAAGGGTCAGGCATGGCTTAATAGCCAGCCAAGCTTTAATCAAAATATGAGTGTAATTCAGACATGACAAGCCTAACATGCTCTATCCAAAAGAATTAGACATGGCTTTACAGCCAGCCATGCTTCACATGCTTCATGAAACACTGGAATTCATTCTTAAAAATTCTGAATAAATTTTTTTTTTTTTGAAAACATTTTTATTTTTTTCGAAAACATATGAGAAAATTTTAGAAATATTTTTGAAAAATTTTTGAAAATAAAATAAAAATAAAATTACCTAATCTGAGCAACAAGATGAACCGTTAGTTGTCCAAACTCAAACAATCCCCGGCAACGGCGCCAAAAACTTGGTGCACGAAATTGTGATCTCCAGGCTCGAACAAATCCTGGTAATGGCTCCAAAAACTTGGTGCTCTGATCTTAATTCATAATTGTCACAACTTCGATACAACTAACCAACAAGTGCACTGGGTCGTCCAAGTAATACCTTACGTGAGTAAGGGTCGAATCCCACGGAGATTGTTGGTATGAAGTAAGCTATGGTCACCTTGCAAATCTCAGTCAGGCAGATATAAAGTGATAATAATGTTTTCGAATAATAAATAATAGAATAGGGATAGAAATACTTATGTAAATCATTGGTAGGAATTTCAGATAAGCGAATGGAGATGCTTTTCATTCCTCTGAACCTCTGTTTTCCTGCTATCTTCATCCAATCAGTCTCACTCCTTTCCATGGCTGGCTTTATGTGATACATCACCACTGTCAATGGCTACTTTCGGTCATCTCTCGGGAAAATGATCCAATGCCCTGTCACGGCACGGCTAATCGTCTGGAGGCATCACCCTTGTCAATGGCTTCATCTTATCCTCTCAGTGAATAATATGCTCACGCACCCTGTCACGGCACGGCTATTCATCTGTCGGTTCTCGATCATGCTGGAATAGGATTTACTATCCTTTTGCGTCTGTCACTAACGCCCTGCAATCGCGAGTTTGGAGCTCGTCACAGTCATTCAATCATGGAATCCTACTCGGAATACCACGGACAAGGTTTAGACTTTCCGGATTCTCTTGAATGCCGCCATCATTCTAGCTTACGCCACGAAGATTCTGGTTAGGAGATCTAAGAGATACTCATTCTAGCTTATTTCATGTAGAACGGAAGTGTTTGTCAGGCACGCGTTCATAAGGGAGAAGGATGATGAGCGTCACACATAATCATCACCTTCATCATGTTCTTAGGTGCGAATGGATATCTTAGAAGCGAAATAAGAAGAATTGAATAGAAAACAGTAGTACTTTGCATTAATCTTTGAGGAACAGCAGAGCTCCACACCTTAATCTATGGAGTGTAGAAACTCTACCGTTAAAAATACATAAGTGAAGGTCCAGGCATGGCCGAGATGGCCAGCCCCCTAAAACGTGATCAAAGGATCATAAGGTAATCCAAAGATGTCAAATACAATAGTAAGAGGTCCTATTCATAATAAACTAGCTACTAGGGTTTACATGAGTAAGTATTTGATGTATAAATCCACTTTTGGGGCCCACTTGGTGTGTGTTTGGGCTGAGCTTAAGTGTTGCACGTGTAGAGGCCATTTGTGGAGTTGAACGCCAGTTTTTGTGCCAGTTTGGGCGTTCAACTCTAGTTTTGGATCCTTTTCTGGCGCTGGACGCCAGATTTGGGTAGAAAGCTGGCGTTGAACGCCAGTTTACGTCGTCAATTCTTGGCCAAAGTATGGACTATTATATATTTCTGGAAAGCCCTGGATGTCTACTTTCCAACGCAATTAGAAGCGCGCCATTTCGAGTTCTGTAGCTCCAGAAAATCCACTTTGAGTGCAGGGAGGTCAGAATCCAACAGCATCAGCAGTCCTTTTTCAACCTCTGAATCTGATTTTTGCTCAAGTCCCTCAATTTCAGCCAGAAAATACCTGAAATCACAGAAAAACACACAAACTCATAGTAAAGTCTAGAAATGTGAATTTAACACAAAATCTATTAAAAACATCCCTAAAAGTAACTAGATCCTACTAAAAACATACTAAAAACAATGTCAAAAAGCGTATAAATTATCCGCTCATCAAGTGCTCATTTTGGGAATGTTTGTACTTAACTTGAGATATTAAGACTGATCACCTTAATGTTGATTGTTTGGTGCAGATAAGACCTCAATGACTGTGAATAGGCATGGTTTAATCGAGATCCGAACGACGAATCGATGTGAGACCAGCTATCCTAATAGCTGTTATGATATCCATGGCAATGGCTATGTTAGATTTGGATGCTGTAAGGAACGGACCTATCTCTTCGTCAGGATAGCTTGAAGAAAATAGATTGTTTGAAGATGGATTCTGCACCTGGCTGAAATTTTGAGGGCAAAATTTTCTTTTAGGAGTGTAGAATGTAACAACCCTGATTTTCAAGTATGCGAGATTTTTTCCGAAGGCACGAAATCGTCCGGAAGATCAGTAAGGGGAGAACCTCTGATATATCATCAAGTATCTCTATCCTCATTTTCATTATGTCATCTTTAAGACAGAACCTTTCCTGAGGCACGCTCGATAACGTAGTCACGAAAAACCCAGTTTTTGAACTGTATCGGTTAAGAGTTTTGGTTCTGTTTTTTTGTAAATAGTCTCAGTTTGACGAACCAGACTTGATTCATGAGAGAAGAGAGATAATAGGATAATATTATCATTATATTAGTATTAGAAGCTTCTTGAATGATATTATAAGGTTACCTGATCAGTTTTAGTTAAAAATAGAAAACCAGTTTAACCGGGTTCACAATTTACTAGTGCAGCTTAGCACCAGCACTCTCTGATGACTTTAGCAATGCTAAGGCCTCATTATACATGTTTTATTCTCATATTAAATATGTTACTAGTGTCTTTTATGCTAGTAGCTCAGAAAAGAATTTTTAGAGATGTTTTTACGTGTGTCCCGATACACCTAGTTTTAGTAGTTATACACCTGAGATATTTTAATATTATTTTAATCCACCTCCAAGCCAACCAATCACAACTCACCCTACACCCCCAAAACCCTCAAGGCTGGCTCATTTTCACTTTCTGGCCAAAAATAGGTAGAGAGAAAAAGAGAGAAAAGTTCTTAGTTCCAAATCTTCAAAGCTTGATTTCTGCTGAACTAAAACTCAAATCAAAATTCCAATCCGACCAAAATGATCCTCTCTTCTTTCTCTACATGATCATATGACTTATCAAGGCTGGAATCAAGGTGAGTTGGCTGCACCATCTCTCTTTTTATTCGGTTTCAAAGAAACATGGTTAAATATTTGTTTTCTTGATGTGATTTAGGAGGAAAAAGTGCTTAAGGACCACCTGAAAGTTTAATTGAATTAGGAGCAGCAAAACCAGGTAGGGTGTCACGAAATTAATCTTGATTATTTGTGTTTGAGTTGTGTGAATGTTGTATAAATTGGCTGTGCTAAAAATTGGTTGCATATATGATTGATTCTTGGTGAAAATTTGATGAAATTTGATGAAATTCAAGCTTTAAAGTTCATGTTCTTGGGCCGCTGGAAAAACGAAACCCTAAGCTTAAATTGAGGTTCAATTTGTGTTGAAATCATTTAGAAAAGATGGGGTTTTAGTGGCTGCTAATTTATTATGAATTATAGTCAAAATCGGTTGCTGAAAAGACTGAAAAACGGGTAAAAACAGAGAAGAAATATGAAGAATTTATGAAGAACATGAAGAACACTTTGAGTGTGATGAAGAAAATTGAAGAACACCTTTTAGATCTTATAAAGGGCAAGGAAGTAAATATTTTGGTGTTTGAGGGGTTATTTTGTAATTTCTGAAAGTTAGGGTGGTAAAAGTAGAAATATTAAAAGTTACGGGTGGTAAAAAGTGAATTTTAAAGGTTAAAAGTAAAAGTAAGTTAATTTTTGAAAATTTAATGATAAAATAATAAAAAATAATAAAATGTTAAATAATAATATTTAATTAAAAATAATATTTTAATAAAAATAATAAAATAATACAGAAAAGGCAGTTTTCTGTAAAAGCTTTAGAAAGACAACTTTAAGCACAGAATCTCATAATTACTTTCATAAAACACTTAGGGAGTGGTAAAAACATATTAGTTAGGCAAAGATAAATAAAAGATAAAAAAGTTGAAGAAAAGATAAAAATCGAAGAAAAAGTCTGTAAAGTTTTAATGACAGAAAAACAGACAGAGACTAGTGAACGAACTAGGGCAACATAGTTAGTCCTGGAATTGCGAATAGGGTTAGGTATTATATGAAAAGTTAAACTATTTCAGTATAGACTTAATGAACCTATACTTGGGACAGACTAACTATTCATACCGAAATTTACATAAGCTTTAAATGCATACGTTAAATAGAGAAATCAGAGTAGAGTAAAGAAACATAGAGAACAGAGTAACCAGAGAAGAATAAAGGGATACAGATAAAAGAGTAATCAGAGCAAAGTAAAAAGACAAAGAGAAAAGAGTAATGTGATAAAGAGAAATGGTTTGAGTTAAGATGTTGTAAAAGTAAAAGCTATAGAGTTTGTATAACATGATTGAACAGAGAAAGAAAGAGGTACTGCATAATTATGTGAAAGTGATGATGAATAATGAGAATGTTAATGAATGATGATAATGAGAATGATTATGTAAGAATCTGCTGCAGAGAGGCAGTCAGATAGATGGTGGTACGACCATTGAGAACGCTTTCCTGGGATACCTTGCTATAATGCTTTGCTGTAAGACAGAGGTTGCTTACAGAGGTATCAAGATGAGTGTGCTCCTGTAAGACAGAGGTTGCTTACAGTGAGTATGTTGTTGCTCCTGTAAGACAGAGGTTGCTTACAGTGAGTCTGTTGGGCATATAAAGGCTAATAAGTGCCGCTCTGTAAGACAAAGGTTGCTTGCAGCGGATTGGTGGACGAAATTGTGATCACATTAATGTAGTACTCTTTGTTATTGTATGGAATCATTATTATGGCTCTTTACTATGTGTGGACACAACTCCATTCAACTAACCAGCAAGTGTACTGGGTCGTCCAAGTAATAAACCTTACGTGAGTAAGGGTCGATCCCACAGAGATTGTTGGCTTGAAGCAAGCTATGGTCACCTTGCAAATCTCAGTCAGGCGGATTTAAACATGATACTTTATTAGATTAAAATAAACAATAAAAGGGATAAAGATACTTATGTAGATTCATTGGCAGGAATTTCAGATAAGCGAATGGAGATGCTTTTCTTTCCTCTGAACCTCTGCTTTCCTGCTATCTTCATCCAATCAGTCTTACTCCTTTCCATGGCTGGCTGTATGCAAGGGCATCACCGTTGTCAGTGGCTACATCCCCTCCTCTCAGTGAATCATATGCTCACGCACCCTGTCACGGCACGGCTATTCATCTGTCGGTTCTCGATCATGTTGGAATAGGATTCACCCTCCTTTTGCGTCTGTCACTAACGCCCAACAATCGCGAGTTTGAAGCTCGTCACAGTCATTCAATCATTGAATCCTACTCAGAATACCACAGACAAGGTTTAGACCTTCCGGATTCTCTTGAATGCCGCCATCATTCTAGCGTACACCACGAAGATTCTGGTTAGGAGATCTAAGAGATACTCATTCTAGCTTAATTCATATAGAACAGAAGTGTTTGTCAGGCACGCGTTCATAAGGGAGAAGGATGATGAGCGTCACACATAATCATCACCTTCATCACGTTCTTGGGTGCGAATGGATATCTTAGAAGAGAAATAAGAAGAATTGAATAGAAAACAGTAGTACTTTGCATTAATCTTTGAGGAACAGCAGAGCTCCACACCTTAATCTATGGAGTGTAGAAACTCTACCGTTAAAAATACATAAGTGAAGGTCTAGGCATGGCCGAGAGGCCAGCCCCTATGGTCTAAGAACAATGCGTTCCAAGATGGTTTACACTGATCAAAGATGTCAAATACAATAGTAAAAGGTCCTATTTATAATAAACTAGCTACTAGGGTTTACATGAGTAAGTAATTGATGTACAAATCCACTTCCGGGGCCCACTTGGTGCATGCTTGGGCTTGGGCTTGAGTGTTACACGTGCAGAGGCCATTTGTGGAGTTGAACGCCAGTTTCTGTGCCAGTTTGGGCGTTCAGCTCTGGTTTTGGATCCTTTTCTGGCGCTGGACGCCAGATTTGGGCAGAAGGCTAGCGTTGAACGCCAGTTTACGTCGTCAATTCTTGGCCAAAGTATGGACTATTATATATTGCTGGAAAGCCCTGGATGTCTACTTTCCAACGCAATTGGAAGCGCGCCATTTCGAGTTCTGTAGCTCCAGAAAATCCACTTTGAGTGCAGGGAGGTCAGAATCCAACAGTATCAGCAGTCCTTTTTCAACCTCTGAATCTGATTTCTGCTCAAGTCCCTCAATTTCAGCTAGAAAATACCTGAAATCACAGAAAAACACACAAACTCATAGTAAAGTCCAGAAATGTGAATTTAACACAAAATCTATTAAAAACATCCCTAAAAGTAACTAGATCCTACTAAAAACATACTAAAAACAATGTCAAAAAGCGTATAAATTATCCGCTCATCACGGATACCCTGCAAGACAAAGGTTGCTTGCAGTGGATATTGCCAACAGGAAAGCCTTATCCAGACAGAGGTTGCTGGGTAACGTCGGGAACGGGTATGTAACCGACAGATGAGCTCATTACCTGCACTAGGGCAAGACATGCATCATATTTGGTTGCGCATTTCCTCTGTTGTGATTGTTGTTTGAATGTATGCCTTCTTTGTTTTCATTCTATTTTCTGTGTCTATGTTTTGTTTTCTTGTATTCTTTTGTTTGTGTTTTGCTTTTTGTTTTCTCTATTTTCACTATTTATCTGTTTCTTCTGTCTACTGCTTCTCGGTATTCTGCTATTTATCTGCTAAACAACACGGAATTAATCAACGTAACTAATAACCCCGGCCCTACTAAGAACTCCCAAGTTCTCACCCCTTCTCTCTCTCTTCCCCCTTCAGATGGAAGCTTGGGTACACTTCCGTAGTTCGCTGATGACCGTTCACAAAGAGGATTCCGCTCTAGGTAGTCTTCTGAGTCTAGGGTGAATCCTGTTCTCTGTTCATATGTATATACGGTGAGACCAGCCAACGTCTGCACCCCGTTTGTACGCGAACTTTAACCTAAATCCTATGTACGAGACTCTTGTTATGTGGCTACTTGATGAGGTACTGGAGTGATGTCATATGGCAATATCTGATCGTGCAGAGGAGTAGAAGATGATGTTCCACCTTTTGATGACATTCCACCTGACTTGAGTTTTGAAGACTTAGAACATACTTTCCCTCGCATTAGTAGTTTAGAGGGACTAGGTGAGTATAGAGTCTAGGCTAGCCTGGGCGCCAGCTTAGGGACTTCTTGAACAGGTCAGGACCTGGGATGTTGTATGTATATATATATATATATATATATATATATATATATATATATATATATATATATATATATATATATATATATATATATATATATATATATATATATATATATATATATATATATATATAGTTATTATCTAGCTATGTCTAGGGGTGTTCTAACTAAAAGTCTATACTCTAATAAAGGCTGGATTACCAAATACTGTCAACTGCTTGTGATGTATTTATGTGTGGTTGTTTATAATTGTTTCATATATTATCAGTTGTGAATTGATTATGAATGATACTGTTTGTTAATCCAAACGTTTTTTTTTAAAAAAAAGTTCCTCGTAAAATAACTACGCTTTTAACAATGACTCAGGCTCATATAATAAATAATAGATAATAATTAGGAAGACAAGTTGGTAGCGCTCAGTCATCAAAAGGTGGAGAGACATTCATAGACATATCTCATGTTAAGTACGAGCATCCCCAAAATGAGCACTCATAGACATCCATGCCAAATGTATCTTAAAGATACCCTAACGGCATGAGACACACAAAAGTCCACTCGATGAAGTACTTGAGAGACGTTCTTTGATGACATATGATCGTGCAGAGGATTAGTAGACGACCTTCCACCTTTTGATGACGATCCACCTGACTTGAGTTTTGAAGACCTAGAACGTACTTTCCCTCGCTTTAGTAGTTTAGAGGGACTAGGTGTGGATAGAGTCTAGGCTAGCCTGGGCGCCAGCTTAGGGACTTCTTGAACAGGTCAGGACCTGGGATGTTGTATGTATATATATGTATATAGTTATTATCTAGCTATGTCTAGGGGTACACAGTTTGGAATCTTCAGTGGGCTCAGCTTTAGTTGCAGAGAAAGTGTGAAGTAGGCATGAATTTTAGCTAGCACGTTAGTGGTGTTAACGTTTAAGTGAAAATGTGGGTTTGAGAACGTTAGTGACAATTACCTTTTTCACTAATGTTTATAGCCCAAGATAGTTCACTTTAACTTCAACGTTGGCGGCACTAACGTGACCACTAATGTTGCCTCCTAATCCTTCGCGAACGTTATTGGGGTTTACCTTTTTCAATAACGTTGCTCTTAGCCCCCCTTTTCTCACGTTAGATTCAACGTTAGTATAACTAACGTGGCTCTTAACGTGGGCATGCCTTATCCTCGAGAGCGTTAGTGACACATACCTTTGTCACTAACGCTTCAAATACCCCTTCTTCTCGCGTTAGAGTTCACGTTACTTAGGTTAACCTGACTTCTAACGTGGTAGTGATAGCCATCTCCAATGTTAGTGACAAAGGTGAGTGTCACTAACGTTGGCTCATCATTCCTTTCCTCCACGTTAGCTTCAACGTTAATGCAATTAACATGGCAACTAACGTGTCTAATAGTGGCTTAGTCCAACGTTAGTGACAAAGGTGAGTGTCACTAACGTTGGCACTTCTTTGTTCCTTCCACGTTAGAGCTCACGTTAATGTACTTAACGTGACTCTTAACGTGGCTAGGTGTGCCCCTTTTTCCAACTTTAGTGGCATTCACTTTTACCACTAATGTTAGAGCTTTACTTCTCTTCCACGTTAACGTAGTTAACGTGGCAACTAACGTGGGCTATGATGGCTCAAGAAGGCATTATTGGTGATCACTTTTCTCATTAACGTTGCAAGCTAGCTCCCATTCCACATTAGTGGTCACGTTAGTTAGACTAACGTGACTACTAACGTGGCTCTTCCTTGCTTCCTTTGTCCTGAAATTAAGCAAATAAAGTGCATCAAAGCTAGGTTCTAACCCATGAGATCATGCATCATTCATTTTATCATTTAATTCATGCATAATTCTCATAAAATCATATAAAATTCACAATGTTTACTTGAATCAAGATGTAAGTGATTATTTACCCAAAACTTGCTTATTTCCTAAGAAAGTGCATGAAACTACCCTAAAACAATAAAGAAAAGGTTAGTGAAACTGGCCAAAATGCCCTGGCATCACAACACCAAACTTAAAGCTTGCTTGTCCCTAAGCAAGTACTGGAACAAGAGAATGATGAATGAAATGACAAGAGAAATGAATCATTATTGTGGAAGTCATGTCCTTGGTTTTATGGGGTTTCATGCATAGCAACTTAGGTTCATTCCTTTATTGGCTTTCAGACCTTTACCATGCCCTGGAATACTCACTTGATTGCACCCTATGAGACTTTTATTTATTGATCCTTTTTTTCTTTTCAGGGTTTGATTGTGTTCTTTAGACTAGGTGCTTTGTAAGGGGGCGACTCTTTAAGATAAGCTTTCAGCCAGCACTCCCGAACCAATTGGTCCAAGGTGCTGGGTGCTAAGACACCCCTAAGAACTTACTCCCTCAAGTCTCTTTCCCCTATACATTTACACCACAGGCACATGGTTTGTTATTTTTATTCTTGAGACCTTGGTGTCCAGCACCTCTTTGGGTTACTAAGTGCTCTGTAGCAAGGGTTACTCTTGATAGTGGACTTTCAGCTGATAATCCCGGGTTAGTTAACCCAAGTTACCAAGTGATAAGGCACCCCTGGGAGCTTATTCATCCAAGTATATCCCTTGCACAGGAGCACCACAGACACATGCCTTAAGATTCAACCCTTGGTGCCTAGCCTTATTTCTTACTCTTTTTCTTTATTTCTCAACTTTCATTTTTCTTTCCCCTTTTCTTATTAGGATCTTGTTATGTAGCTAGTCTCATGGGGTGTGTTTCAAGCATATGATTTAGGACAGATAGTTGCCTTCCTACCTTGTTGGTGAACCAACTTAGCTAATCTATTACCACACCACAAACTTAGGAACTTACTCCATAATATGAACCTCACTCTGGTATTTCATAGCATACATTCTCTTTTTATTTGATTCAAAAGGACAAGCATACAAGTAAGCAAGGTGAAAATGCAGCAGATCATTTGGCACAGCTAGCATAGACCTAAGCAGTAAAAACTTAAAGGCAGAATTTAAAATCCTAAATTACCATGGAAGCATGTTCTATTTCATACATGATTTTCCTTATTTAAAACTTGAAAAAGATGGAACAAAGGGGGAACTCCACCACCTTTTACTCATGGGGTTGCTCATGCTCTCCCTCTTGTTTGTCCTCTTTGTGTTTTTCTTGAGTGCTTGAACTCCCACTTCCTTTGCCTTTTCCAATCAACTATTTCCAGAAGCTAGCATCTTCCATCTTTTTTTCAATGTTTCCTTCTGTTGTTTCACCTTCCTTTCCTCTTGTTCTGTTAGATCTTTTTGGACTGTATCATACCTAGGAATTGCAGAGTGCAAATTATGCATATGCCCAGAGATATAGTTAAACTTGGCTTGAGTGTTTATGTTGAACTCTTCCCTATGTAGTTGTCATCCCTCATTGAGAACGCTGAACTCATTGAATGCTTTTGTTTGAGCTAGCTGACATTGGTTGAGTTCTTGAAGGCGTTTGTCTTGACGTTCTTGCCTTTCAGTCACTTAATTGATAGCTTGAGTGAGCTGGGAGTATTGCTCCTGTTGCTGCTCCATTTGTTTCTTCTGCCACTCCCTCTGCAGACCCATCCAATTAGAGAGCAGTTCTTCTTGACGATCTATCCTTTGAGCTTGAATGTGCAGTTGTTGTTCTTGTCCCTCAATGGCTCCGTGAATGTGATTCAAGTTTATGTTGGTTGGATCATAGTACTCTTCTTGCTGGTATTCTTCTTGATGAGATACTTCTCGGTGAGGTCCCTCTTGTGATGTTCTTTTCCCTATTTGAGGCCTTCTTTGTTGTTGGGCGGGTGCCACATAAGTTATACGCTGTAGTGTAACTGACCTCCCAGGGTTTACCCAACTTGGATTGCTGTCCTCGAAGACTACCTTGGCTTTCGCACACAGTCTAAGGATGGTGCTGGGGTACCAAAGTCTAGCACCCAGATCATTCTTCTCGGCTGACTCTTGAATCCCCTCAGCTATAATCTCGTGCACATTGATGCCTCAACCCTTTATTAAGCAATGTACCATAGTAGCTCGAGTAGTATTAACCTCAGAATTGTTCGCAGCTGGGAGGATAGATCTCCTCACGAGCTCAAACCATCCCTTGGCTTTCGGGATGAGGTCTCCTCTCCTGATGAACCGGGGTCTCCTATCCGAATACCTTTCCCAGTCAGATCCTATAACACATATATCATTCACAATTTCTTCAAGTTCATCATTGTCGGGGCCATTACTTATTCTTACATGATAACTGGGCTCATCAAAATGTGGCGATTTCAGCTGAAGAGTCGTTGTTATGGCATTGGGGTTGAAGTCCACCTCTATTCCTCTCACATAACTTTTGAAGGTGGGGGCCTTGGTTTTGTCTTCTCTGTCCACATTTGCATAGAACTCTTTGATGAGGTTTACATTTATCTTTGTTTCTGGGTTTGTGAGCCTTTGCCAACCCCTTTGTTCAATCTTCTCTCAAATCTGTGGGCACTCATCCTCGTTAAACTGGAATGTTAACTCAGGCAATATCTTTTTGAGCTTTATCTGTTCAAATTCAAGTTCATGGAATGCAGTTTTGAATCTCCCTTCATCGAAAGAGATGCTCGCCACCAGTTCCTTCCTCTTTTGCCTCTTGGAGCTCGATGATGCCATGAGTAGGAGTTGATATGTGAAGGTGTAAAGGGTGTGGATAATGGGCTTCGGGCGGTTAAGATGGGGTGTAGTGAAGGGAATAAGTGAGAGTGTTTTTGATGGGTAAAAAGGGAGTTGGGTGCCGAGAGTGGGAAGTGTAAAGGATGAAAATTGGAATGTGAAAGGGAGTATAGAATAAGAACCTCTTATATAGAGAAGTGGTGAGTAGATGAAAGGTGTGGATTGAATGTGTAGGCCTATGATGAACGGATGGGGTTTAGTATGGGATGGGCACAAGGATCATCAACTTTATGATGGGGTTGGTTCAGCTTCCAAGCATGTTCTTCTTCCAATATTGCATGGCAACATTTCCCAATGCATTCCCCTTGAAGACGCGTGTATAGTCCTCTTCTTTTGAAGTGGCCGAACCCTTCCTCCTTCAGTTGTCCCATCAATTTTCCTACAAAACAAAAGAAATGTGATTAATGAATTTGTGGATAGTGGCGGCAAAATTTAAAAGGAAAGAATAACTACTTTTTAAAATTTTTTGTTTCTAATTGGTAAGTGCTATTCATTAATATAAACCAACTGACTAATTAACTGTTCATGTATGCAACATTGGTGACAACAAACTTAGTTTGTGACACTGTGGTGTAAAAAGTTTTTGTTCAAGGCTCTAAGAGTGACATGATATGAATTGCATTTATGCTCTCTTAGTATGCCTTGAACACCAAACTTGTTCTTCACTATGTGCTGTATAAAAGATTCATTCAAGTATGTGTCAAAGTTGATTTGGAATACATGAGTCTTGCATTATTAACTACTTTTAAAGCATATAAAACATGGGTTGCCTCCCATGAAGCGCTTCTTTAGCGTCACTAGCTTGACATTCTGACTTTGTCAGGGTGGTTGGTAATGCTTCAAATCCTCCCCCCTTGCAGTAAATCTATCTCCATTGGCTTCATCAAGAATCTCCACATGTTCTAGGGAGAGAATTCTGTTGATGGTGAAAACTTTAGGTAGCTGAGATGGGATAGTGGAGAGATGAGATGGGATAACTGGGAAATAAGCTAAGATCACTTTATCCCCTGGAAAAAAATCCTCTGTAGGGATCTTCTTGTTCCTCCACCTCCTTGGTGCCTTCTTCTTTGTTTCTTTTACTGTTGCCCTGCTCTTTGTGACCTCTTTTTCCAATAAAATTTTGTTGCTGGTCTCATATGACTTTGGTGGTTTAGGTTCCTCCTGGTTTTCTTTTTGCTGTGACAACTGCTGACTGTCTTGTTCATCAACCAAAGGGATTCCCAGGTGTACAGCTTGTGCTTCAATGCTTGTTTCTTCCACCAGTGCTTTGTCGTGCTCTCCCCTTGGTTCCTTACTTTTCTGATCTGCTTCTTGTGAGGGTTTGAGGATATTGAATGCGAGTTGTTCGTCATGTATCCTCAATATTAGCTCTCCTCGCTCCACATCTATGAGCGCTCTGGCTGTAGCTAGGAATGGTCTTCCCAATATGATTGGGTGGAGGTGACTTTCTTCCATTTCCAATATGACAAAGTCTGTGGGAAGGAAGTAGTTCCCAACCTTCACCAACACGTTTTTAACCACTCCTACTGCTTGTTTTTGAGTTTTGTCAGCCAGCCTGATGACTACGTCTGTATTGTTAGGTGGGTGCTGATATGATCTCTGTGTGGAATGTTGGTGAGCTGCATTGTTGTTGGGGCTGTAACGTCTCTGATCTTGGCCTTGATCTTGTTGGTTTCCCTACCCAAAGTTTGGGTGGTTCCTCCAACTAGGATTGTAAGTCTTAGAGTATGGATTATGTGCCTGCCTGGGTGAGTTTCCAATGTAGTTGGCTTGTTCCTGATCACCCTCTGCCTCTGCATTTACTCCTTGGTTCCTCTCCATCTTCTCGGTAAGTTCAGCCAGCTGCTTGGTAATCAGCTTGTTCTGGGCCAGCAGTGCATCCACGTTGTTTAGCTCCATTACTCCTCTAGTGTTGCCTCTTTCAGAGGCATAGAAGTAGTCATTCTCGGCTACAGTCTCAATGACATCTATGGCTTCTTCAATGGTCTTCTTCTTGTTCAGAGATCTCCCGGATGAGTGGTCTACTGCCTTCTTTGATTCATAAGAAAGGCCTTCATAAAAAATGTGTAGCTATACCCATTTATTGAACATATCTGGTAGGTACCTTCTTGTCAGATCCTTAAACCTCTCCCATGCTTTGTAGAGAGTCTCACCATCTTGTTGCCTGAAAGTTTGAACCTCAGCTCTCAACCTGTTGATTCTTTGAGGAGGATAGAATTTCGCCAAGAATTTGTTCACCACATCTTCCCAGGTTGTTAAGCTCTCCTTCGGGAAGGATTCCAGCTATTTAGATGCCTTGTCCTTGAGTGAGAAGGGGAATATGAGCAGTCTATAGGTGTCAGGATGAACACCATTAGACTTCACAGTATCACAGATCCTCAGGAAGGTGGTTAGATGTTGATTGGGGTCTTCTTGGACACCTCCTCCGAACGAATAGTTGTTCTGAACAAGGGTGATGAGCTGTGGCTTAAGTTCAAAGTTATTGGCATGTACGGTTGGCTTTTGGATGCTACTTCCATAGTTTCCTGGGTTTGGATTGATGTAAGATCCCAGAACTCTTCTCTCTTGCCCAGCATGATGCACTGGGCCTTCTCTGCCATGGTTGTGAGCTTCTTCTTCATGATGGTTCTCCATATTTTCATCCATGTCTGGTTCAAAATACTCCTCTTCTTCCTCTGTACCAACTACTCTCTTTCCTCTTGCTTCCCTCCTTAATCTAAGGAAGGTCCTCTCAGGTTCAGAATCAAAGGAAGTTGAAGCCCCGCTTTTTCTACCTGTCATACAACCGACAAGGCAAAAGCAAGAAGGGGGTAGATGCAGAGAGTATTCTTGTTAGAAATACTGTTAGTGTGAGTGATGCAATATATCAAATAGTTAGTGGGTTAGTGAACTGAATTGTAAACAACTAAGAAAAGGGTAGGGGAAAAGGAAGAAAACAGCTAAACTGAAAGTGAATTACTCAAATGAAATTAAATTAAACAAAATAAAAAATGCTCAATCTAGTTATCCACCAATTTAATCATTGTTGATACAAAATCAATCCCCGGCAACGGCGCCATAAACTTGATGCACGGAAACTTGTCTCTCAACAATTTCCCTCGGCAAGTATACCGAATTGTCGTCAAGTAAAAACTCACAATAGAGTGAGGTCGAATCCCACAGGGATTTATTGGTCAATCAACTTTAATTAGAGGAATGTTCTAGTTGAGCTAAGCAGAATTTGAGGTGAGAGTTGCAGGAAATTAAATGGCGGGAAAGTAAATAGCAGAAAATGTAAATACTGGAAATAAAGAGCTGAATGTAAATGGCGGAAAGTAAATTACAGAACATTAAATAGGGATTTGGGAAGATGAGCGTAAAAGTAAATTGTAGAAATTAAAGAGAATGGGCGAGATCAGAAATGGGGAAGTCATTGGGTTTAGGAGATGTTGCATTCTCCGGATCAAGTTCATTTTCATCTCTTCCTCAATCAATGTATTCATTGATCTCCTTGGCAATCTTAAGTGATTGAATTCCAATTCCTTGTTAATTCAATCTCTCAAATCTTGATCAATAGCCAATTCCTTGGTCCAATGGCTCATGAGAAGAGATGAAGTATGGTCACTGATTATACCACATGTATTTCCAAATCAAAGTGTTGGTAGGATTATATGTCACTATATCCATCCAAACCCCAATTTGGTCCAACATGAGAAAGCATTTCTAGCATGATCTCTTCATTCCTCTTCAAAGGTTCTGAAGAGATCCAAGTATGAACAGCTTCTTTTCCAAGACAATTACCCAATTGGATGAAGATTGAAAGCTTTCTATAAAATCAAGAGAAAAGAAAGAAGAAGAATAATGAAAACTATTATTGATCCATCAAATTACAACAGAGCTCCCTAGCCTAATGAAAGGGGTTTAGTTGTTCATAGCTCTGGGAATGGAAAACAAAGATGGAGAATGCATTCTGAAAGTAAAACTAGAAGTTGCAGAGAAAGTAAAATTATACAGAGAGTGGTTCTCCCAATCCAAAAGCTTCCTTCTAGTTCAAAACTACTCCTATATATACTACTCTTCTGCTCTTCTAGTTGGCTCTTCAAGTCTTGGATATGGGCCTTTGGATCTTGAGTTGAAGCAGTTTAGAATCTTCAGTGGGCTCAGCTTTAATTGCAGAGAAAGTGTGAAGTAGGGATTTTAGCTAGGACGTTAGTGGTGTTAACGTTTAAGTGAAAATGTGGGTTTGAGAACGTTAGTGACAATCACCTTTTTAACTAACGTTTCTAGCCCAAGATGGTTCACGTTAACTTCAACGTTAGTGGCACTAACGTGACCACTAACGTTGCCTTTTGATCCTTCGCGAACGTTATTGGGGTTTACATTTTTCAATAACGTTGCTCTTAGCCCCCTTTTCTCACGTTAGAGTCCACGTTAGTATAACTAACGTGGCTCTTAACGTGGGCATGCGTTAGCCTCGAGAGCATTAGTGACACTTACCTTTGTCACTAACACTTCAAATACCCCTTCTTCCCACGTTAGAGTTCACGTTACTTAGGTTAATGTGACTTCTAACGTGGTAGTGATAGCCATCTCCAACGTTAGTGACAAAGGTGAGTGTCACTAACGTTGGCTCATCATTCCTTTCCTCCATGTTAGCTTCCACGTTAATGCAATTAACGTGGCAACTAACGCGGCTAATAGTGGCTTAGTCCAACGTTAGTGACAAAGGTGAGTGTCACTAACGTTGGCACTTCTTTGTTCCTTCCACGTTAGAGCTCACATTAATGTACTTAACGTGACTCTTAACGTGGCTAGGTGTGCCCTTTTTTCCAACGTTAGTGGCATTCACTTTTACCACTAACGTTGGAGCTTTACTTCTCTTCTACGTTAGCTTCCACGTTAATGTAGTTAACGTGGCAACTAATATGGGCTATGATGGCTCACGAAGGCGTTATTGGCGATCACTTTTATCAAGCAAATAAAGTGCATCAAAGCTAGGTTCTAACCCATGAGATCATGCATCATTCATTTTATCATTCAATTCATGCATAATTCTCATAAAATCATATAAAATTCACAATGTTTGCTTGAATCAAGATGTAAGTGATTATTTACCCAAAACTTGCTTATTTCCTAAGAAAGTGCATGAAACTACCCTAAAACAATAAAGAAAAGGTAAGTGAAACTGGCCAAAATGCCCTGGCATCAAGCATAAAGCCTTCTGGGCCACTAAACTCCTCAACCTTGATTCTCAAGCAGCAGGAGAGAAGAGGCTATTACAATTAAATGAGTTGGATGAGTACAAGGAAAAAGCTAAGAGATGGCATGACAAAAAAATCTTAAAGAAGGAGTTCAAACCAGGACAGCAAGTACTCTTGTATAACTCCGGGCTCAAAGTTTTCCCTGGCAAACTCAAGTCCAAATGGACTGGCCCCTACTTGGTAAAAAAGGTCCTCCCTTATGGAAGCCTTGAACTCCTAGATGAAGCGACAAAGAGCAAATTCACAGCAAATGGTCACAGGGCAAAGCATTATTTAGGAGGCTCTTGGGACAAAGAGAAGGAGATTCAGAAGTTAAGTTGAGCAAGAATTAAGGATGTCAAGCAAGTGACATTAAAAGAGCGCTTGTTGGAAGGCAACCCAACCATGAGGTAGATTTCTTTTCCTAAGCTATTTCAATAAAAAGGTTTAGTAGACTTATCTGTATTGCAAGGAGCTAAGTTTGGTGTTGCACACCAAAATAATTTTAGGGTGAATGAAAGATGCTAAGTTTGGTGTTCCACCAAAAATCTCATTTAAAAACACATTTCAACCCTCTACATAAACGGTTACTAGCTCCAAGCAATCAGGGAAATCACTAAACCATTATCTGTCTTCTAGTTTTTAGTTTTATGACTTTTAACAAAAGTACAGTGTTTCATGTAACTGATGCATCATAGAAAGTAGCAAGGGACTAAGTTTGGTGTTCCCTCACCAAAGTAAGTCCAAAAAACTACAATAATTCATGCATGCTAACCATTTGCCTAAGTGCTTGGAAAAACAAGCAACTTCCAATAATTATGCAGAACAGATACTCAGCTTCTTAAAAGAATCATCACCAAGGGAAATGCAAAAGTGAAAGATGATGATGACAAAAGAAAAGCTGCAAGACACTCCTGAGAGGTTGTATTGTCACAAAATTTATTCTGCTTTGAAATGTTCTGAATGAGAAGTTGCTATTTACCTTCATGTTAGTTCAAATAATGCAAATTTTGATGTCTGCACTAGTGTAAATGCTTGCTATCACTCATCTGCATTAGATTCTATTTTGTTTCCCCTTTTGCATCAATAAGAGAAAATGTTTGAAATAGAAAGTGATTGTCCAATGTTGTAGGAATTAGAATAAAGACTGGTGGTGGTAATCGCTTGATTGGATGATAAGCTCAATAATAAAAGCTGCATAATAGAATGTCTTTTGTAGTGTGCACTTATTTGCTGTCATGAAATCTTTTATTAATGAACATCCCTGGAGAAACGAAATAAAGAAAGAAAGAAAAAGAAAAGAAAATCCAAGGATTGGCAACAAAAATAAAAGAAACAAATAATAAGGCTAGACACCAATAGCTTGGACCTTAGAACATATGCCTGTGGTGCTTCTTGTACTAGGATATGCTTGGACAATTAGGTTCTGAGGAGTCTTTTAAACTTGGTAACTTGGATTAACTAATCCGGGATTACCAACCGAAAGTTCATTATCAAGAGCAACCTAGTTACAAAGTATTTAGTAACCTAAAGAGGTGCTGGGCATCAATGTTCCTAAGAAGAATTGTGAGCCAAGTGTCTGTAGTGAAGAAGTGTTGAGAAAAATTGAGCCAAAAGGCTGCTGCAACACTTGACAATGAGCTACTATAGAGAAATAAGCTTTCTAAGCAAAAGAAAGAAGGAAAAATAAAAAAAAGGGATCAATCAAAGAGCAAGGAATTATGACAGCAACTCTAGTGAATCCTCAAAGAAGCATTTCTTATCTATCAGCAAATAATAAGTGAGCTGCATCTTGTCTGCATAAAATCCCATGGTCTTAATTCAATTACCTGCTAAATAAGAATATATGCTTCTCTGTTTCATTTCATTTCTTCTCATGTTTAGTGCTTGCTTGGGGACAAGCAAGGTTTAAGTTTGGTGTTGTGAAGACAAGTCATCTTATGCTAGTTTTACAAGCATTTTTCATTAGTTTCATTTGGTTTTATGCACTTTCTTGTACAATAAGTAAGTGATTGGAGTGGAATTTCATGATCATTTGGAATCAATCAAACATCATTTATTTTACACAAAATCATAAGGTTTATACTAGAATTAATTGATTATTATGAATGATGCAAAGATCTTGTGATTTTGGTGAGGCTTTGATGTATTTGTTTGGTTGATGATAGGTGAAAAGATAAAGGAAATGAAGCAGAAAGCACAAATTAGGCTCAAACAGAGGAAAGAAGAATTTTGGGGCACACTTTGAAGTTTGAGCACGCTTTGGACCTTAGGCCATGCTTTTAAAAGCGTGGCCCATGATAGTAAAGCGTTGCATTCAAAAGGGAAGCTGGGCGCGCATCAAAGCAACACAAAGGGTAGCGCTCAAAAGTTTGAACGTAGTGTTCACTTTTGTGAACTTTATCGCAACACAAGGCTTGGAACCAAGGGAGCACTAGAAGGGAGCGCTCAACCAAGGGAGCGTGGCGTTCAAAGAAGTGAACGCTAGTGGGAATGCTAGGCACCAAGGCGCAACACAAGGAGCCACGTTCAGCAAAGTGAATGTCACGTTCACTGAAGTGAACGTTTTCGTGACTTTTGCCAAGGAAAGCAAGGCGCGCACCAAAGAAACCAAGAGAGAGCGTTGGGTGAGTGAACGTAGCATTCACTAATGTAATGCTGGGAACCAAATGCCCACCAAGGAAGCACGTGAGGAAGCTGATGCCCGGAAAACTTGTCTCTCAACAAATCTCCCTTCGATAAGTGTACCGAATTTGTCGTCAAGTAAAAACTCACAATAGAGTGAGGTCAAATCCCACAGGGATTGATTGATCAAGCAACTTTAATTAGAAGAATGTTCTAGTTGAGCGAATCCAAAATTTGGGTTGAGAGTTGCAGAAAATAAAATGGCGGGAATGTAAATAACAGAAAAGTAAATGCTAGAATTAAAGGACTGGAAGTAAATGACTGAAAATAAATTGCAGAATTGTAAATGGGAATGGGGGATTTTCTCATAAAAGTAAATGGCAGAAATTAAAGAGAATGGGTAAGATCAGAGATGGGGAGTTCATTGGGCTTAGGAGATGTTGCAATTCTCCGGATCAAGTTCATTTTCATCTCTTCCTCAATCAATGCACTCATTGATCTCCTTGGCAATCTTAAGTGATTGAATTACAATTTCTTGCAATTCAATCTCTCAAATCTTGATCAATAGCCAATTCCTTGGTCAATTGCTCATGAGAAGAGATGAAGTATGGTCACTGATTATACCACATGCATTTCCCAAATCAAGTATTGAGAGGGTTATAGTCACATACCCATCCAAACCCAATTTGGTCCAGCATGAGAAAGCATTTCTAGCTTGATCTCTTCATTCCTCTTTCAAGGTTCAAAAGAGATCCAAGTTTGAATAGCTTCTCTTCCAAGATAACTACTCAATTGGATGAAGATCGAAAGCTTTCAAGTAAAATCAAGAGGAAAGATAGAAGAAGAATAATGAAAATTAGTATTGATCCATCAAATTACAACAGAGCTCTCTAACCCAATGAAAGGGGTTTAGTTGTTCATAGCTCTTGAAAATGAAAACAAAGATGGAGAATATATCATAAAACTAGAAATTGCAAAGAAAGTAAAATACAGAGAGTAGTTCTCTTTTCCCAGCCTCCAGAACTTCCTTCTTTACAATTCAAAGCTACTCCTATATATACTACTCTTCTCAGCTTCTAGTGTGATTCTTCAAGTGTTGGGCCTTTGGATCTTGAGTTTGAAGCAGTTCCTTTCTTTATTTGGGCTTGGCTTTACTTGCAGAGAGAAAATGCGAACTGGGCGGAGACTTTAGTTCAGGACGTTAGGGGTGTTAATATTTAGTGAGAATATAAGTTCGAGAACGTTAGTGACACTTAACATTGTCACTAACGTTCCAATGCACCCCTTTTCCTCACGTTAAAACCCACGTTAACTAGGTTATCGTGGCTTTTAACGTTGCCTTGTTAACCTTCGAGAACGTTAGTGACACTCAACATTGTCACTAACGTTCCAGTGTGCCCCTTCTTGCTTCACGTTAAAGCCCATGTTAACTAGGTTAACGTGGCTTCTCACGTGGCCCTTGCCATCCCTCGAGAATGTTAGTGACATTCAACATTGTCACTAACGTTCCAATGTGCCCCTAGGTCTCACGTTAGAGTCCACGTTAACTAGGTTAACGTGGCTTCTAACGTGGCCATCTTTAGCCATCCCAACGTTAGTGACAATGTTGAGTGTCACTAACATTGGCTCATCCTTCATTCCTCATCGTTAGCTTCCACGTTAACCAAGTTAACGTGGAAGTTAACGTGACTCTTGGGGGTTGTGTGGTTGCTCCAACGTTAGTGACAATGTTGAGTGTCACTAACGTTGTCGACAACTCTTCATCCCTTACGTTAGTTCCCACATTAACCAAATTAACGTGGGAGTTAACGTGGTACTTTGCACCATAGGCCAACGTTAGTGACAATGTTGAGTGTCACTAACGTTGGCTTCTCTTCCCCCCTTAACGTTAGAGGCCACGTTAACTAGGTTAACGTGGCTTCTAACGTGGCCACTTATGAGCAATTGCCAACATTAGTGACAATGTTAAGTGTCACTAACGTTGGCTCAACTTCTCTTCTCCACGTTAGAGTTCACGTTAACTTAGTTAACGTGACTCTCTAACGTGGGCATTGATGGCCTTTTTTTGAGAGTGTTATTGGCAATCACTTTTCTCATTAACCTTGCAAGTTACCTCCCATTTTCTTGCTTCCTTTTGGTCCTGAAATCAAGCAATAAAGTGCATCAAAGCTCTAGTCCAAGTCATGAGTAATGCAACATAATATTTGTCACTAAACTTATGCAAAATCCTCATGAAATTATGTAAAATGCACAATGTATGCTTGAATCAAGGCATAAGTGAATATCTACCCAAAACTAGCTTATTTCCTAAAGAAATGCATGAAACTAACCTAAAAACAGTAAAGAAAAGGTCAGTGAAACTGGCCAAGATGCCCTGGCATCAGAAGCATGCTTGGAGCAGTGAACGTAGCATTCACTTAAGTGAACTGAGCACTCCACTAGAAGGCTCCAATGCACCCTAACTCACTTGAACCAAGCCACTCCTGACCCATTCATTCAAGGCCAAATTTGAAAAGCCCACTCCAAGTTTTGAAGACCAAAATAGAAAGTGTATAAATAGGATTTAGTTTGATTGGAAAACGACTTTTGGCTGGGCCTTTTGCTCATTTTTAGTTTTATCACTTTTAATTTTCATTTTGAATTTGGGAATTGGGATTAGATCTAGTTTTCTTTCTGTTCATTTACTTTCTTCTGCAACTTCTACTTTCTGTTTTGTGTTTTTGAATTCAGATTGAAGAATTCCATTGAAATTCTTCACCTGAGAATCATCTTCTACTTTCTTTTGACAGTTCTAAGAATTGGAAAGTGGGATCTAAACTTCATTTTCTGTTTTCATTTTCATTTCTTCTGCAATTTATTTTTTGTTTTGTCAAGAGAGTGATTGAGATCTAAATCTTCTTTTTGTTCTCATTACTCTTCTTCAATTGTCAATTTCTCTTTTAAGATTTCATAATTGAGATGAGCTTTCTTGCTATTTTAATTCTTCTACAATTTTTTCATTTCTGTTTTGGTTCGTCTGCAAATTCTCTTCATCTCATAGTTCTTTAGTTTATTGCACTTAAATTTTCTAGTTCAATTTGAATCCCAATACCCAAATCTCTTTTATCCTTCAAGCAATTTACATTTTCCAGCAATTTAGATTCAGCAATTTAAGTCTCTTGCACTTTAACTTTCAGTCATTTACTTTTCTTGCAATTTAAGTTTCAGCTCTTTTACTTTCTTGCACTTTAAGTTTCTGTAATTTACTTCTTCTACACTTTAAAATTCTGTCAATTTACCCTCTCCCTTTTATTTTCTTGCACTTTTACTTCTGTTAATCAAGTTTCACTCAAATCATCAACTATTCGCTTGACTAAATTCATCACCTAACTAAAATTGCTTAATCCATCAATCCCTGTGGGATCGACCTCACTCTTGTGAGTTATTACTACTTGATGCGACCTGGTACCCTTGCCGGTGAGTTTGTGTGGAATCGTTTTTCCCTCATCAAATCTCCACCAACGTTTGCAATTCCAATAGCCTCATTGACCCATTTAATTGAGCATTACACTAATCTATGCTCCTCATTTTTGAGCTTTCAACCATAATGAGTCTAGATTTACAACGCCAACCACTAAACACCCTCCTCTTTCACTTAATTCCACAAAGCGCCCTAAGTTGGCCATCCGTCTCAAGCAGACCATACTCAAGTGGGATAATAAAGCTGGGAGTTAAAAGTTTTACCCACTCAAGCGAAAGATTGGATTGCGAACTAGGTGGAGGAGTTCCCAAAGGTCTTGATAAAGCATGCTCTACTCCCGTCCATCTTCTTCTAGAGGCTTCCAACACTTGGCAAGTTTTTCAAGTTTTTCCTCTTGCCAAGCTTCCTCAAGTTTACATTCTTCTTCACCAAATTCTTCTATCTCCTCCCCATCACTCTCATCATAGATAGTAGGTCTAGTGATGTCTACCTCACCATCAAGTCTAAGCATTTTGGGGAAGGACTCTTCAAACTCGAAAGGATCATATGTTGATGCGAAATCATCATAGATGGGAGGGCTTGTTGCTTGGAACAATTCTTCCAATTCTTCACTTACAATGGGTTTTGGAGGTGGCACACTCTCCTCAACATTGCATTCTAATCTACTGGGAGAAGACTCAACAAGATCGTCAAGGGGATTAATCAATGTGGGCAAAAAATCACTAGTGATGGAATCCACTCCTTGATCATTTTCCTTCAACTCTCTATTTACTTCTGCAACTTTACTCTCCTCTTCAACATCCGTTATGTACTCAACATATCCCAAACATCCATCCATTACTTCCTTTTGTTTGCTAGTCTTTATCTTCTCCACTTGTTGCTCTTCTTGCTTCAACTATTCTTCTTCACCATGGAGCCTTAAGTTCATTTCCTCACTAAGCTCCTTGATTGTTTCTCCATATTCAACAATGGGGGTACTTAGGGTGTATGAGCTTAGATGGGATGTTAGGTGATTTACGGCTTCTACCATGCTAGCTATCCTTGCTCTTAGCTCCTTAAATTGAGTTTCATCCTCTTCTTGTCGCCTTAAGATGCGAGATTCAAGGTCTCTCAATTCTAATATGAAGGCTTCGTCGGGAGGTGGTGGTGGAAGGTTTGATTTATTGTTTAAGGGAAGATTGTTAATGTTGGAAGGTGGTTCATATTGGTGGAATTCTTGAGGTGGTGTATGTGGAATTTATGGTTCTAAGGAGTATTGATATTGGAATAGTGGTTGTTCTAGATGTGGTTTATATGGTGGTTGATTTGGTGTGTATGAGTTATGGTCATATGAAGTTGAATGGTGGTGTGAGGCTTGTGAGTATGGTGTATGGCTATGTTGAGGAGTGGGGTCACATGCATATGGTGATTGTGGTTAACAACCACAATGAGGGTCATCACACACATTGGATTGATACACATTAGGATCAGGATTATACACATAAGAGTTCGTAGGAGGTTGTTGCCATGAAGGTTGTTCATAAGTGATGAGCGGATAATTTATACGCTTTTTGGCATTGTTTTTAGTATGTTTTTAGTAGGATCTAGTTACATTTAGGGATGTTTTTATTAGTTTTTATGTTAAATTCACATTTCTAGACTTTACTATGAGTTTGTGTGTTTTTCTGTGATTTCAGGTATTTTCTGGCTGAAATTGAGGGACTTGAGCAAAAATCAGATTCAGAGGTTGAAGAAGGACTGCTGATGCTGTTGGATTCTGACCTCCCTGCACTCAAAGTGAATTTTCTGGAGCTACATAACTCCAAATGGCGCGCTCTCAATGGCGTTAGAAAGTAGACATCCAGGGCTTTCCAGCAATATATAATAGTTCATACTTTGCCCAAGTTTAGACGATGCAAAAGGGCGTTGAACACCAGTTCTACGCTGCAGTCTGGAGTTAAACGCCAGAAACACGTTACAAACCAGAGTTGAACGCCAAAAACACATTACAACTTGGCGTTCAACTCCAAAAGAAGCCTCTGCACGTGTAAAGTTCAAGCTTAGCCCAAGCACACACCAAGTGGGCCCCGGAAGTGGATTTATGCATCAATTACTTACTTCTGTAAACCCTAGTAACTAGTTTAGTATAAATAGGACCTTTTACTATTGTATTAGACATCTTGGGACGTCTAGTTCTTAGATCATGGGGGCTGGCCATTCGGCCATGCCTGAACCTTTCACTTATGTATTTTTCAACGGTAGAGTTTCTGCACTCCATAGATTAAGGTGTGGAGCTCTGCTGTTCCTCATGATTTAATGCAAAGTACTACTGTTTTATATTTAATCCAACTTATTCCGCTTCTAAGATATCCATTCGCACCCAAGAACATGATGAATGTGATGATTATGTGACACTCATCATCATTCTCACTCATGAACGCGTGCCTGACAAACACTTCCGTTCCACATGCAAACAAGCTAGACTGAGTATCTCTTAGATATCTAATACAGAGGACCGAGTCCGAGATATTAGAATCTTCGTAGTATAAGTTAGAACCCATGGATGGCCATTCCTGAGATCCGGAAAGTCTAAACCTTGTCTGTGGTATTCCGAGTAGGATCTGGGAAGGGATGGCTGTGACGAACTTCAAACTCGCGAGTGCTGGGCGTAGTGACAGACGCAAAAGGAGGGTGAACCCTATTCCAGTATGATCGAGAACCTCCAGATGATTAGCCGTGCCGTGACAGAACATTTGGACCTTTCTCACAGAGAGGATGGGATGTAGCCATTGACAACGGTGATGCCCTATATAAAGCTTGCCATGGAAAGGAGTAGGAAGGATTGGATGAAGACAGCAGGAAAGCAGAGGTTCAGAGGAACGAAAGCATCTCTATACACTTATCTGAAATTCTCACCAATGAATTACATAAGTATTTCTATCTTTATTTTCTGTTTATTTATTATTATTATTCAAAAACTCCATAACCATTTGATATCCGCCTGACTGAGATTTACAAGGTGACCATAGCTTGCTTCAAGCCGACAATCTCCGTGGGATCGACCTTTACTCACGTAAGGTTTTATTACTTGGACGACCCAGTGCACTTGCTGGTTAGTTGTATCGAGGTTGTGACAAATCATGAATTAAGATTAGAGCACCAAGTTTTTGGAGCCATTACCAGGGATCACAATTTCGTGCACCAAGTTTTTGGCGCTGTTGCTGGGGATTGTTTGAGTTTGGACAACTGACGGTCCATCTTGTTACTCAGATTAGGTAATTTTCTTTGTTTTATTTTCAAAAATATTTCTTCAAAAATCTTTAAAAAAATTTTTTTTTTCCTTTTGTTTTTGTAAATTATTCAAAATTTTTAAGAATGAATTCTAGAGTTTCATGGTAACATGTTGAAGCCTGGCTGGCTGTAAAGCCATATCCAAATTCTTTTGGATTGAGGCTTCCACTTGTCAACATAAAAGGCATATATATGAAGTTGGATGAAGTATCAGCTGTTATATGCCTAATTTGTATCTTCTAAAGCTTGGCTGGCTATTAAGCCATGTCTAACCCTCGGATTGGAGCTTTAGACTAAGAGTGCAAGATTCCTGGAATTCATATTCAAAATTTTGGAATCCTTATTTTTATTTTTCACATTAATTTTCGAAAAAAAACAAAAAAATTTATAAAATCATAAAAATAAAAAATATTTTGTGTTTCTTGTTTGAGTCTTGAGTCAATTTTTAAGTTTGGTGTCAATTGCATTTTTTCTAAAAATTTTTTATGCATTTTTTTCGAAAAATTCATGCATTCATAGTGTTCTTCATGATCTTCAAGTTGTTCTTGGCCAGTCTTCTTGTTTGATCTTCATATTTTCTTGTTTTGTGTCCTTTCTTGTTTTTCATATGCATTCTTGCATTCATAGTGTCTAGACATGAAAAATTTTTAAGTTTGGTGTCTTGCATGTTTTCTTTTTTTGAAAAATGTTCAAAAATAAGTCTTGATGTTCATCTTGATCTTCAAAGTGTTCTTGGTGTTCATCTTGACATTCATAGTGTTCTTGCACGCATCACATGTTTTAATCCAAAATTTTCATGCATTGAGTATTTGGATTGACTTTTTCATCATAAAAAATTCAAAAATCAAAAAAATATCTTTCCTTTTTTCTCTCATAAATTTCGAAAATTTGGATTGACTTTTTCAAAAATTTTTAAAATTCAATTGTTTCTTATAAGTCAAATCAAATTTTCAATTTAAAAATCTTATCTTTTTCAAAATATTTTTCAAAAATCAAATCTTTTTCATTTTTCTTATTTTTCGAAAATTTTAAAAATATTTTTCAAAAATCTTCTTCTTAATTTTATATCATGTTTTCGAAAATATCATCAACAATTAATTTTTTGGTTCAAAAATTTCAAGTTTGTTACTTACTTGTTAAGAAAGATTCAAACTTTAAGTTCTAGAATCATATCTTGTGATTTCTTGTGAATCAAGTCATTAATTGTGATTTTAAAAATCAAATCTTTTTCAAAACTAATTTCAATCATATCTTTTCAAAAATATCTTTTTATCTTATCTTTTTCAAAATCATATCTTTTTCAAATATCTTTTCTAACTTCTTATCTTCTTATCTTTTAAAAATTAATTTTCAAAATTTGTTTCAACTAACTAATTAACTTTTTGTTTGTTTCTTATCTTTTTCAAAACTACCTA
The DNA here is from genome assembly GCF_059453495.1 of Arachis ipaensis. NCBI lineage: Eukaryota > Viridiplantae > Streptophyta > Magnoliopsida > Fabales > Fabaceae > Arachis > Arachis ipaensis. The sequence continues at coordinate 85,773,698 of NC_142444.1, forward strand.
ACTAACTATCCCTCTCTAATTTTCGAAAATACCTCCCTCTTTTTCAAAAATTCTTTTAATTAATTAATTGTTTCAATTTTTAATTTTAATTTTAATTTTATCTTAATTTTCGAAAATCATCAACTCCTTTTAAAAAAATTATTTTCGAAATTCTCTTCTCCCCCACCCTCTTCTATTTATTTAATTATTTACTAACACTTCTCTTCATCTCATATCTCTGCTCTCCTCACCCTTGTGTTTGGATTCTCCTCCCTTCTCTTTCCTTACATTACATTCTTTTCTTCTTCTACTCACACAAAGGAATCTCTATACTGTGACATAGAGGATTCCATATTTTCTTTGTTATTCCCTTCTTTGTCATATGAGCAGGAGCAAGGACAAGAATATTCTTGTTGAAGCAGATCCTGAACCTGAAAGGACTCTGAAGAGGAAACTAAGAGAAGCTAAAATACAACAATCCAGAGACAACCTTACAGGAATTTTCGAACAGGAAGAGGAGATGCAGCCGAAAATAAAAATAATGCAAGGAGGATGCTTGGTGACTTTACTGCACCTAATTCCAATTTACATGGAAGAAGCATCTCCATCCCTACCATTGGAGCAAATAATTTTGAGCTTAAACCTCAATTAGTTTCTCTGATGCAACAAAACTGCAAGTTTCATGGACTTCCATCTGAAGATCCCTTTCAGTTCTTAACTGAATTCTTGCAGATCTGTGATACTGTTAAGACTAATGGAGTAGATCCTGAAGTCTACAGGCTCATGCTTTTCCCGTTTGCTGCAAGAGATAGAGCTAGAATATGGTTGGACTCTCAACCTAAGGATAGCCTGAACTCTTGGGATAAGCTGGTCAAGGCTTTCTTAGCCAAGTTCTTTCCTCCTCAAAAGCTGAGTAAGCTTAGAGTGGATGTTCAAACCTTCAGACAGAAAGAAGGTGAATCCCTCTATGAAGCTTGGGAGAGATACAAGGAACTGACCAAAAAGTGTCCTTCTGACATGCTTTCAGAATGGACCATCTTGGATATATTCTATGATGGTCTGTCTGAATTAGCTAAGATGTCATTGGATACTTCTGCAGGTGGATCCATTCATCTAAAGAAAACGCCTGTAGAAGCTCAAGAACTTATTGACATAGTTGCTAACAACCAGTTTATGTACACTTCTAAGAGGAATCCTGTGAGTAATGGGACGCCTCAGAAGAAGGGAGTTCTTGAAATTGATACTCTGAATGCCATATTGGCTCAAAATAAAATATTGACTCAGCAAGTCAATATGATTTCTCAGAGTCTGAATGGAATGCAAGCCGCATCCAATAGTACTCAAGAGGCATCTTCTGAAGAAGAAGCTTATGATCCTGAGAACCCTGCAATAGCAGAGGTGAATTACATGGGTGAACCATATGGAAACACCTATAACCCCTCATGGAGAAATCACCCAAATCTCTCATGGAAGGATCAACAAAAGCCTCAATAAGGCTTTAATAATGGTGGAAGAAATAGGTTTAGCAATAGCGAGCTTTTTCCATCATCCACTCAGCAACAGACAGAGAACTCTGAACAAAATACCTCTAATTTAGCAAACTTAGTCTCTGATCTATCTAAGGCCACTCTGAGTTTCATGAATGAAACAAGGTCCTCCATTAGAAATTTGGAGGCACAAGTGGGCCAGCTGAGTAAGAAGATCACCAAAACCCCTCCTAGTGTTCTCCCAAGCAATATAGAAGAAAATCCAAAAGGAGAGTGCAAGGCCATTGATATAACCATCATGGCCGAATCCAAGGAGGAAGGGGAGGACGTGAATTCCAAGGAGGAAGACCTCCTGGGACGTCCAGTGATCAACAAGGAGTTTCCCTTTGAGGAACCAAAGGACTCTGAGGCTCATCTAGAGACCATAGAGATTCCATTAAACCTCCTTACGCCCGTCATGAGCTCTAATGAGTATTCCTCTTCTGAAGAGAATGAAGATGTTACTGAAGAGCAAGTTGCCAAGTTCCTTGGTGCAATCATGAAGCTGAATGCCAATTTATTTGGTAATGAGACTTAGGGAGATGAACCTCCCCTGTTCACCAATGAACTAAATGCATTGGATCAACTGAGATTGCCTCAGAAGAAACAGGATCCTAGAAAGTTCCTAATACCTTGTACCATAGGCACCATAACCTTTGAGAAGGCTCTATGTGACCTTGGGTCAGGAATAAACCTCATGCCCCTCTCTGTAATGGAGAAACTGGGAATCTTTGAGGTGCAAGCTGCCAGAATCTCATTAGAGATGGCAGACAACTCAAGAAAAGAAGCTTATGGACAAGTAGAAGACGTGTTAGTAAAGGTTGAAGGCCTTTACATCCATGCTGATTTCATAATCCTGGATACTGGGAAAGATGAGGATGAATTCATCATTCTTGGAAGACCCTTCCTAGCCATAGCAAGAGCTGTGATTGATGTAGACAGAGGAGAACTAGTCCTTCAATTGAATGAGGACTCCCTCGTGTTTAAAACTCAAGGTCATCCTTCTATAAACATGGAAAAGAGGCACAGTAAGCTTCTCTCAAAACAGAGTCATACAGAGTCCCCACAATCAAACTCTAAGTTTGGTGTTGAACTCCCATATCCAAACTCTAAGTTTGGTGTTAGGAGTCTATAAAATTGACCTGATCACCTGTGTGGCTCCATGAGAGCCCACTGTCAAGCTATTGACATTAAAGAAGTGCTTGTTGGGAGGCAACCCAATTTTTATTTATCTAATTTTATTTTTATTTTATTGTTCTTTCATGTTTTATTAGGTTCATGATCATGTGGAGTCACAAAATAAATAGAAAAATCAAAAACAGAATCAAAAATAGCAGAAGAAAAATCACACTCTGGAGGAAGGGCTTACTGGCGTTTAAACGCCAGTAAGGAGCATCCGGCTGGCGTTCAACGCCAGAACAGAGCATGGATCTGGCATTGAACGCCCAAAATAAGCAGCATCCTGGCGTTCAGACGCCAGGAATGCACACTGAGGAAAGCTGGCGCTGAACGCCAGAAACAAGCACTAATTCGGCGTTTAAACGCCAGAATTGCATGCAAAGGCATTTTACAATCCTCAAGGGTGCAGGGATGTAAATCCTTGACACCTAAGAATCTATAGACCCCACAGGATCATCTCAGGATCTGTGGACCCCACAAGATCCCCACATACCTCCACTCACCTTCCCTCCTTATAATCCTTTATCTCTCTTCCCCATCACCCCTTCATCAATCACCTCAATCTCTCTTCCCTATCACCCATTCACCACTCACATCCATCCACTCTTCCCCATAAACCTACCTCATAAACCCCACCTACCTTCAAAATTCAAAATCACTTTCCCATCTAAACCCTCCTCATATGGCCGAACCTTAACCCCTCTCCCTCTACTATATAAACCTCTCGATTCTTCTTTATTTTCACACAACACAACCCTCTCTTCCTCTTCTTGGCCGAAACACAACCTCTCTCCCCCTCCTCCATTTCTTCTTCTTCTTCATCTCTTCTTTCTTCTCTTGCTCGAGGGCGAGCAATATTCTAAGTTTGGTGTGGTAAAAGCATAAGCTTTTTGTTTTTCTATTACCATTGATGGCACACAAGACTGGAGAATCCTCTAGAAAAGGGAAAGGGAAGACAAAAGCTTCCACCTCTGAGTCATGGAAGATGGAAAGATTCATCTCCAAAGCCCATCAAGACCACTTCTATGATGTTGTGGCCAAGAAGAAGGTGATCCCCGAGGTCCCTTTCAAACTCAAGAAAAATGAGTATCCGGAGATCCGACATGAGATCCATAGAAGAGGTTGGGAAGTTCTAACAAACCCCAGCCAACAAGTCGAAATTCTAATGGTTCAAGAGTTCTATGCTAATGCATGGATCACTAAGAACCATGATCAAAGTAAGAACCCGAACCCAAAGAATTATCTTACCATGGTTCGGGGGAATTACTTAGATTTTAGTCCGGAAAATGTGAGGTTGGCGTTCAACTTGCCAATTATGGAAGAAAACGCACGCCCCTACACAAGGAGAGTCAACTTTGATCAAAGGTTGGACCAAGTCCTCATGGACATATGTGTGGAAGGAGCTCAATGGAAGATTGACTCAAAAGGCAAACCGGTTCAACTGAGAAGACTGGACCTTAAGCCTGTAGCTAGAGGATGGTTGGAGTTCATTCAACGCTCAATCATTCCCACTAGCAACCGGTCTGAAGTTACTATAGACCGGGCCATCATGATCCATAGCATCATGATTGGAGAAGAGGTGGAGGTTCATGAGATTATACCTCAAGAACTCTACAAGGTGGCTGACAAGTCCTCCACTATGGCAAGGTTAGCTTTTCCTCACCTCATTTGCCCTCTATGCAATTCGGCTGGGATTAACATAGAGGGAGATATCCTCATTGATGAGGACAAGCCCATCACTAAGAAAAGGATGGAGCAAATAAGAGAGCCTATCCATTGATCTCAAGAGACGCATAAAGAAGCTCATCACCAAAAAATCCCTGAGATGCCTCAAGGGATGCACTTTCCTCCATAGAATTTTTGGGAGCAAATCAATACCTCCCTAGGAGAATTACGCTCTAACAAGGGACAATTAAGGGTGGAACATCAAGAGCACTCAATCATCCTCCATGAAATAAGAGAAGATCAAAGAGCTATGAGGGAGGAGCAACAAAGACAAGGAAGAGACATAGAAGAGCTCAAGGACATCATTGGTACCTCAAGAAGAAAACACCACCATCACTAAGGTGGACTCATTCCTTGTTCTCAAATTTTCTGTTTTTCGTTTTTTTTATGTTAAGTGCTTATCTATGTTAGTGTCTTATTACATGATCATTAGTATTTAGTAACTTTGTCTTAAAGTTATGAATGTCCTATGAATCCATCACCTCTCTTAAATGAAAAATGTTTTTAATTTAAAAGAACAAGAAGTACACGAGTTTCGAATTTATCCTTGAACTTAGTTTAATTATATTGATGTGGTGACAATACTTTTTGTTTTCTGAATGAATGCTTGAACAGTGCATATGTCTTTTGAAGTTATTGTTTATGAATGTTAAATATGTTGGCTCTTGAAAGAATGATGACAAGGAGACATGTTATTTGATAATCTGAAAAATCATAAAAATGATTCTTGAAGCAAGAAAAAGCAGTGAATACAAAGCTTGCAGAAAAAAAAAGATGTTGAAAAAAAAATAGAAAAAGAAAAAGCAAGCAGAAAAAGCCAAAAGCTCTTAAAATCAAAAGGCAAGAGCAAAAAGCCAATAACCCTTAAACCCAAAAGGCAAGGGTAAATAAAAAGGATCCCAAGACTTTGAGCATCAGTGGATAGGAGGGCCTAAAGGAATAAAATCCTGGCCTAAGCGGCTAAACCAAGCTGTCCCTAACCATGTGCTTGTGGCGTGAAGGTGTCAAGTGAAAACTTGAGACTGAGCGGTTAAAGTCAAGGTCCAAAGCAAAAATAGAGTGTGCTTAAGAACCCTGGACACCTCTAATTGGGGACTTTAGCAAAGCTAAGTCACAATCTGAAAAGGTTCACCCAATTATGTGTCTGTGGCATTTACGTATCTGGTGGTAATACTGGAAAACAAAGTGCTTAGGGCCACGGCCAAGACTCATAAAGTAGCTGTGTTCAAGAATCAACATACTGAACTAGGAGAATCAATAACACTATCTGAACTCTGAGTTCCTATAGATGCCAATCATTCTGAACTTCAATGGATAAAGTGAGATGCCAAAACTATTCAAGAGGCAAAAAGCTACAAGTCCCGCTCATCTGATTGGAGCTATGTTTCATTGATAGTTTGGAATTTATAGTATATTCTCTTCTTTTTATCCTATTTGATTTTCAGTTGCTTGGGGACAAGCAACAATTTAAGTTTGGTGTTGTGATGAGCGGATAATTTATACGCTTTTTGGCATTATTTTTAGTATGTTTTTAGTAGGATCTAGTTACATTTAGGGATGTTTTTATTAGTTTTTATGTTAAATTCACATTTCTGGACTTTACTATGAGTTTTTGTGTTTTTCTGTGATTTCAGGTATTTTCTGGCTGAAATTGAGGGACTTGAGCAAAAATCAGATTCAGAGGTTGAAGAAGGACTGCTGATGCTGTTGGATTCTGACCTCCCTGCACTCAAAGTGGATTTTCTGGAGCTATAGAACTCCAAATGGCGCGCTCTCAATGGCGTTGGAAAGTAGACATCTAGGGCTTTCCAGCAATATATAATAGTTCATACTTTGCCCAAGTTTAGACGATGCAAAAGGGCGTTGAACGCCAGTTCTATGCTGCAGTCTGGAGTTAAACGCCTGAAACACGTTACAAACCAGAGTTGAACACCAAAAACACGTTACAACTTGACGTTCAACTCCAAAAGAAGCCTCTGCACGTGTAAACTTCAAGCTCAGCCCAAGCACACACCAAGTGGGCCCCGGAAGTGGATTTATGCATCAATTACTTACTTCTGTAAACCCTAGTAACTAGTTTAGTATAAATAGGACTTTTTACTATTGTATTAGACATCTTGGGACGTCTATTTCTTAGATCATGGGGGCTGGCCATTCGGCCATGCCTGAACCTTTAACTTATGTATTTTTCAACGGTAGAGTTTCTGCACTCCATAGATTAAGGTGTGGAGCTCTGCTGTTCCTCATGATTTAATGCAAAGTACTACTGTTTTATATTTAATCCAACTTATTCCGCTTCTAAGATATCCATTCGCACCCAAGAACATGATGAATGTGATGATTATGTGACGCTCATCATCATTCTCACTCATGAACGCGTGCCTGACAAACACTTCCGTTCTACATGCAAACAAGCTAGAGTGAGTATCTCTTAGATATCTAATACAGAGGACCGAGTCCGAGATATTAGAATATTCGTGGTATAAGTTAGAACCCATGGATGGCCATTCCTGAGATCCAGAAAGTCTAAACCTTGTCTGTGGTATTTCGAGTAGGATCTGGGAAGGGATGGCTGTGACGAACTTCAAACTCGCGAGTGCTGGGCGTAGTGACAGACGCAAAAGGAGGGTGAACCCTATTCCAGTATGATCGAGAACCTCCAGATGATTAGCCGTGCCGTGACAGAGCATTTGGACCTTTTTCACAGAGAGGATGGGATGTAGCCATTGACAACGGTGATGCCCTATATAAAGCTTGCCATGGAAAGGAGTAGGAAGGATTGGATGAAGACAGCAGGAAAGTAGAGGTTCAGAGGAACGAAAGCATCTCTATACACTTATCTGAAATTCTCACCAATGAATTACATAAGTATTTCTATCTTTATTTTCTGTTTATTTATTATTATTATTCTAAAACTCCATAACCATTTGATATCCGCCTGACTGAGATTTACAAGTGACCATAGCTTGCTTCAAGCCGACAATCTCCGTGGGATCGACCCTTACTCACGTAAGGTTTTATTACTTGGACGACCCAGTGCACTTGCTGGTTAGTTGTATCGAAGTTGTGACAAATCATGAATTAAGATTAGAGCATCAAGTTTTTGGAGCCATTACCAGGGATCACAATTTCGTGCACCAATAAGCTTGAGGTTCCTCCCATCATTGATTTCTAAATCCTTGATGTATATCCTCATTGGAGCTTCCATTTCCTACAACATAGTTTGAACTACACTCATAGCCAAAAGGATGAGAATTCATAGTGAAAGAGAAAATAAAAATAAAAATTAATAAGAAACAAGGAAGGTAAAATCCTAAACTAGCAAAAACTAGCAAACAAACCAAAATTCAAGCTATTCACAATATGTACAATAGCCAATAACATAGCACCATTTTGTTTCCTGGCAACGGCGCCATTTTGACGAGCTGATTTCTGCCGGTAAAGAAATTCACAAATAAGCTCTCGTTGCTAGTATAGTTTCTAAACCAACAGAGAATCCTTTCGTACAAAAGTTTTGGTTGTCACAAATAACAAACCCCAAATAAAAATTAACTGAAGTATTTAGACTCCGGGTTGTCTCCCTAGGAAATAATGTAATGCTCAATTATTGGCTATGAAGGGGTAAAAGGGGGGGAGGGGGTTTTGGTTCATGAAATGGCAAGAAAATAAATTGAGTGAATAAGTAAAGAAAGCAAGATAAAGAACTCTTGGCTAAGACTTGGGTAATTGAGGTCACCATCCTTGTCAACAAACTGAATATTGATAATTATAAGAGGCCAACCTATTAAGTCTATTTCCCAAAAGCTTGAAGTACGTCAAATAGGTTTGATCACATCAACCCTTAAGTCCTGACCTACCTACTAATTAACTTAGTAGTGGGTTAGCGTTAATGGGTATCAAATTGATCACCATGGGTTCTCAATTCCCCAATTCCATCATACCCAATAACTCAAGTTTACCCAATTCCCTTGGCTTAGGCCAAGAAGTGATAAAACTACTCAAAAACTAAAGAGAACATTTCATCAAACACATAGAGTGCAATAGAAGTAAACATCATAATTTTGCCAAAATAATAAATTCTAACAACTACTAAGTACAAGAAAAGTAAGATCACAACTCAATTCATTAATTAAAGAAACATCAACATCAAAATTTCATTAAAAGTAAATCAAATCCAACATGAGTTCATCATCACAAAAGGGAGCAAAATGAGAAATTAACATCACAATTAAGAGAATCGAGATGTAGAAATGAGAAATTATAAAAGAAACAAGATGAAATCAAGTAATTAAACATGAATCTAAGATAATCTATCCTAATCCTAACCTAATTCTAGAGAGAAGAGGGATCTTCTCTCTCTAGAAAACTAACTAAAGGCTCATGTTGGCTAAACTAATTGCTCCCCCTTTGCTTGGACTTCAATTCTGCATGAAATACACTAAAAAACAAGTTGGATTTGGGCCTAGACAGCTCAGAAATCGCCCCCAGCATTTTGCCTTTAAGTGGGCCATGTAAGAATACCGGCGCGTGCACACCATGTGCATGTGCGCGTCGATTGGTAAATTCTCCATCCGCGCGGAAGCGGCATGTACGCGTGCGCGTCTATGGGCGAGGCCACTTTTGCTCATGCGCGCCTTGTGCGCGTGCGCGTCTATTGATGCATTCCCAATCTTTGTTTCTTCATGTATTCTCCCCTTTGTATGCTTTTCTACTCATTTCTTCCATCCAATACTTGCCTTATAAACCTGAAATCATTCAATACACATATCAAGGCATCGAATGGAATTAAAGTGAATCAAAATTACCAATTTAAGGCCTAAAAAGCATGTTTTTACACTTAAGCAAAATTTAAGGGAGAGTTACAAAACCATGCTATTTCATTGAACAAATATGGGAAAAGATGGTAAAATCTCCCAAAATAAGTATAAGATAAATCACGAAATCGGGGTTTATCATTGTTGATAATCAAAAGGGTGCTCACCATAGCCGTTATCTTGGTATGCTTCTTGGAATGGCTCTTGACCATAGTAATTTGGTGGAGGTTGGTTGTCACGAAAAGGTCCACCATAACTATTGTCTTGGTATGCATCATGGAATGGTTGTTGGTTATAGTGCGTTGGAGGGGGTTGTTGCCAAGAGGGTTGATCAAATCCTTGTGGCTCCTCCCATCTTTGATTGTTCCAACCTTGATGCCTGTTCTCATTATAGCTTCCATTCCCTACAACATAATTAGAACTAAACTCATAGCGACAGAGGTGAGAATTCATAGTAGCTAGTAAAAATTAAAACAAAAACAAACAAACAAGCAAAAAAAGCAAATATTTACAATAACCAATAATAAGGCACACGTTTGCGATTCCCCGGCAACGGTGCCATTTTGATGAACGGTTTTTTTGTCGGTAAAGAATTCACAATAAATTCTCGTTGCTAGTATAGTTTCTAAACCAACAAAGAATCCTTTCATACAAAAACTTGTTTGTCACTTAAGCAAACCCAATAAAAATAATAACCGAAGTATTTAAACCTCAGGTCGTCTCTCAAGGAATTGCAGGGAAGTGTGCTTATAATTGGTTATGGAAAAGTATATTTTTGGGTTTTTGAAATAAGGAACAAGAAAATAAAAAGGCAAGAAAGTAAATTAATGACTAGAAAAGCACTTGGCAAGGTATGAGAACTGGGCGTCCTATCCTAGTTATCCTTATCAATTGTGATGAGAATTGCTCGTTGCTCCCACTTAGTTAACCTCTAGCTATGAAGGAAATTCAAGTGGACTAATCAATTTGATTCCTCAAGTCCTAGTCAACTCTTCAGGAATGACTAGCTTTAGAGGGATCCAAATCAACCAGCAACTGTTAATTATCAATCAACAAAGGAGTTTGATAACTCAAGTGTCTCCAAATAATCAACCAAAGCCAAAAGAGGAAAAATATAACTTAAATTGAAAGCATCAATAACATAAATTGAAGAAAGCAATCATAAATATGAAATGCCTCAAATTGCATTAAATAGAAAATCAAATTAAACATGAGAATTCATAAACCAAATAGCAACATAAAGTAATCAATAGGGGAAATAGATAAACTAGAATACTAAGACAAATAAAAGTAGAAGAGAAACTAAATTAAAGGAACATTGAACTTGGAATTGTGAAGAAATAAACCTAAAACTAAGAGAAATCCTAAAACCTAGAGAGAGGAGAGAGCCTCTCTCTCTAGAAACTACATCTAAAACCTAAATTGTGAATAATAGAAAGTGTGAATGAATGAATGTTGAGTCTCTGTTTGTCCCTTGGCTTTAGTCTGCGTTTCTGGGCCGAAAACTGGGTCCAAACTCAGCCCGAAATCGCCCCCCCAGTATTTTCTGAGTTTTCTGCACGTGGCACATGTCACGCGTACGCGTCGCCATGGAAAGCTCCAAGTCACGCGCACACGTGAGCCATGCATGTGCATCGATGCTCGCTGGTTATCTCCTTAGTTTCTTGTGTTCCTTCCATTTTTGCAAGCTTCCTTTCCATCCTCTGAGCCATTTCTGCCGTATAAAGCCTGAAAACACTTAACACACAGATCACGGCATCGAATGGTATAAAGGGGATTAAACATAGGAAAATTAAGGTCAAAGAAGCATGTTTTCAATCATAGCACAAAATTGGGAAGGAATTGTAAAATCATGCAATTAGTATGAATAAGTGTATAAAAACTTGGTAAAAACCACTCAATTGAGCACAAGATAAACCATAAAATAGTGGTTTATCAGTCACTCCACATGAAAAAGACCCTTGATAAAGCTATGGAGTTGATTGAGATGGTTGTTAACAACTGATGCCTGGGCATCTTGGCTAGTTTCACAAGCCATTTTTATTAAGTTTTTACTTAGTTTCATGCATTATCTTCATTAATAAGCAAGCATTTGGATGAGTTATCTATGCATGTCTTGATTCATCAAACATTAGTGAATTACAATCATTTTCATGAGATTAATACAAGAACTAAGTGATGTAATGAATGATGAAATATCTTGTGATTATTCATGAAATAGCAAAGCTTTGATGCACTTGTTTGATTGAGGATAGGCAAGACAAGAAGAAGCAAAGGAAAACAAGGAACAGTGGGCGTTACCAACGCTGGTAACGCCAGTGTTAACGCTAGCTCTAGGAGAACTAAGGGCGTTGCCAACGCTGGTAACGCCAGCAACAACGCCAGCCTTAAGGGACCAAGGAGTATTGCCAACGTTTGCAACACTGGCAATAACGCCAGCATCAACGTTGCCAATGCTGGTAATGCCACTAATGCCAGTAGTAACACCAAGGTCAAGACAAGTACCTCTTCTAGCGTTACCAACGCTGGTAACACTAGGGATAATGTCGGGGGGGCAAGCTTCAGCATTATCAATGCCATCATTGCCCCAATAACGTCTTCGACCACGCACGAAGTTGAAAAGTGGAGATTCTGCAGGTGATGCGTACGCGTGGGTGATGCATACTAATGACTTGCATCATCTACCCTTTTTTCTTGCCTAAAAAGGACCATAAAAGAGCAAAACCTCATTTGATCATTACAAATTATGAGTTAATTGATAAATATTATGGTACATTGCTTTAAAATGGGCTTGTGCTAAATTTCAGGTGGAAAAGAGCAACAAGAAGGGAAGAAAACGACAAAACAAGCTGGGCGTGTGAAACTAGCGTGCAACTTGGAACAAACGCCACAAAAATGTCTGGGCATGGCAAGCCAGGAGCTGGGCGTGACATGCTAGAATTGAAGTCTAGAGGGGATTCTCAAAGCCTTTACATGGGCGTGGCACGCCAGTGTAGTTTTCCAGAGAGCAATGATGAAGGCGATTAAAGGGGCATGACACGCCAAGCTGGGCATGGCACGCCTAACCCATCACATATTATGGGTGTGCCACCTGAGCCATGGGGCGTGGCATGCCAGTTCACCACTCCAGAAAAGGATCATCCCTTGGGCGTGCCACTTGGTATCGAAGGTGTGGCACACCAGCTTCAAATTGTCACTTGGGCGTGCCACTTGAAGACCCAGGCGTGGCACGCGAAGCTTAAAAGAGCCACATGAAAGTGGGCGTGCCACTTGAGCATCAAAAGGCTGGGCGTGCCACTTGGTGTCTGATGAGCGGATAATTTATACGCTTTTTGGCATTGTTTTTAGTATGTTTTTAGTGTATTTTAGTTAGTTTTTATTATGTTTTTATTTTTTTTAAATAAAAATCACTCTTCTGGACTTTACTATGAGTTTGTGTGTTTTTCTGTGATTTCAGGTATTTTCTGGCTGAAATTGAGGGACCTGAGCAAAAATCTGATTCAGAGGCTGAGAAAGGACTGCAGATGTTGTTAGATCCTGACCTCCCTGCACTCAAAGTAGATTTTCTGAAGCTACAGAAGCCCAATTCGGGCGCTCTTAATTGCGTTGGAAAGTAGACATCCTGGGCTTTCCAGCAATATATAATAGTCCATACTTTGCCTGAGATTTGATGGCCTAAACAGGCGTTCTAAGTCAGCTCAAGAATTCTGGCGTTTAACTCCTAAACTGGCACAAAAGCTGGAGTTAAACGCCCAAACTGGCACAAAAGCTGGCGTTTAACTCCAAGAAAAGTCTCTACACATGGAAGCTTCAATGCTCAGCCCAAGCACATACCAAGTGGGCCCGGAAGAAGATTTATGCATTAATTACTCATTTCTGTAACCCTAGGCTACTAGTTCTCTATAAATAGGACCTTTTGATATTGTATTAAAATCTTTGGACGTTTAGTCCCTAGACCTTGGAGGCTGGCCATTCAGCCATGCTTACACCATTATCACTTTTGTATTTTCAACGGTGGAGTTTCTACACACCATAGATTAAGGTGTGGAGCTCTGCTGTTCTTCATGAATTAATACAAAGTACTATTGTTTTTCTATTCAACTCAAGTCTATTTCTTCTCCAAGATATTCATTCGCACCCAAGAACATGATGAATGTGATGATTATGTGACACTCATCACCATTCTCACCTATGAACGCGTGACTGACAACCACTTCCGTTCTACATACAAACAAGCTTGAATGTGTATCTCTTGGGTTTCTAATCTAAGATTAGAACCTTCGTGGTATAGGCTAGAATTATTGGCGGTCATTCTTGAGATCCGGAAAGTCTAAACTTTGTCTGTGGTATTCCGAGTAGGATCTGGGAAGGGATGACTGTGACGAGCTTCAAACTTGCGATTGTTGGGTGTGTGACAGACGCAAAAGGATCAATGGATCCTATTCCAACATGATCGAGAACCGACAGATGATTAGCCGTGCGGTGACAGCGTGCGTAGAACATTTTCACTGAGAGGACGGGAAGTAGCCATTGACAACGGTGATGCCCAACATAAAGCTTGCCATAGAAAGGAGTATGAATGATTGGAAGAAGGCAATAGGAAAGCAGAGGTTCAGGAGGAACAAAGCATCTTCATACGCTTATCTGAAATTCCAACCAAAGAATTACATAAGTATCTCTATCTTTATTTTATGTTTTATTTATCTTTTAATTATCAATTCTCCATCACCATCTGAATTCTCCTGACTGAGAATTACAAGGTGACCATAGCTTGCTTCAAGCCGACAGTCTCCGTGGGATCGACCTTTACTCACGTAAGGTTTATTACTTGGACGACCCAGTGCACTTGCTGGTTAGTTGTGTGGAATTGTGACAAAGTGTGATTCATGTTTAAGAGCTCCAAGTCCTTTGGCTCTATTGTTGATGATCACAATTTCGTGCACCAAGTTTTTGGCGCCGTTGCCGGGGATTTTTGAGTTTAGACAACTGACGGTTCATCTTGTTGCTTAGATTACGTACTTTTCTTTTTATTTTTTAGAATTTTTAAGAATGAATTCTAGAGTTTCAAGGTGATGTTCTTATCATCACAAAAGCTGATTGATTCTCATCAATTTAGCTGCTGAATGTAATGTCCTGCTGAAGCTTGGCTAGCCATGTCTAATCTTTTTAGACTGAAGCTTTAAACTAACATTGCATGGTTCCTGGAATTCTTATTAAAAGTTTTGAATCTCTTTATTCTCTTTTCCAGATGATTTTCGAAAAATCACAAAAAAATTTATAAAATCATAAAAATAAAAAATATTTGATGTATCTTAGTGTCAATTTTTAAGTTTGGTGTCTTGCATGCATTGTTTATTTGATCTTAGTTGCATTTTTTATTGTTTCTCATCATTAAAAATTCAAAAATATTTTCAAAACTATGTCTTTTCAAGTCAATAATACAGAGAATTGAAGATTCAGAACATTCAGCAGAGGAATCAAACAGAAAAAGATGGGCGTTCAAAACGCCCAGTGAAGAACGAAAACTAGCGTTTATACGCCAGCCAGGGTACCTGGCTGGGCGTTTAATGCCCAAAAGGGTAGCATTTTGGGCGTTAAACACCAGAACGTTTAACGCCAGAAGGACACTACAGGGAAGATTTTGTTTTTAACTCAAATCTTTTTCAAATTTTCATAATTTTTCAAAATCAAATCTTTTTCAAATCATATCTTTTCAATCATATCCTTTCAAAATCAATTTCTTTCCATTTTTTTATTATTATAATTTTCAAAAATCCTTGCTATAATTAATGATTTACTTCAAAATTTTCAAGTTGTTACTTGCCTATTAAGAAAGGATCAAATTTTAAATTTTAGAATCATATCTTTTACTTTCTTGTTAGTCAAGTAATCAAGTTTAATTTTAAAACTTTCTTTTTTTTAAAAAAATTGATTTTCAATCATATCTTCTCAATCATATATTTTCAATCACATCTTTTTCAAAATTAATTTTCAATCATATCTTTTTAATTTCTAATTTCAAAATATTTTTCAAAAATCACTTTATTTCTTTCCCAATCTTAGTTTTCGAAAATCATCAATCAAATTTTCAAAAATTTCTTTTAATTATTTCAAAATCTTTTAATTAATTTTCGAAAATTCTTCCCCTCTTCTCACATCCTTCTATTTAAGGGACTAACACTCCTCCTCAAGGTGCAATTCGAACTCTATCCCTCTTGATAAGTTAAAATTCTCCTCTCTCTCTACCTCCTCCTTCTATTCTTCTATTCCTCTGACACCTCAAGGAATCTCTATACTGTGACATAGAGGATTCCCTACTTTCTTGTTCTCTTCTCTTTCATATGAGCAGGAGCAAAGATAAAGGCATACTTGTTCAAGCTGATCCTGAACCTGAAAGGACCTTGAAGAGAAAGTTAAGAGAAGTTAAAGCACAATTCTCTCTAGAGGGTCTAACAGAGCTTTTCAAGGAAGAAGAAACCATGGCAGCTGAAAACAACAATGCCAACAATGCAAGGAAGGTGCTTGGTGACTTTACTGCACCTACTCCTGACTTCTATGGGAGAAGCATCTCAATCCCTGCCATTAGAGCAAACAACTTTGGCTTAAGCCTCAATTAGTTTCTCTAATGCAACAGAATTGCAAGTTTCATGGACTTCCATTGGAAGATCCTCATCAGTTCTTAGCTGAATTCTTGCAAATCTGTGACACTGTCAAGACCAATGGGGTTAACCCTGAAGTCTACAGACTTATGCTCTTTCCTTTTGCTGTAAGAGACGGAGCTAGGACATGGTTGGATTCACAACCTAAAGAAAGCCTAAACTCTTGGGAAAAGCTAGTCAATGCCTTCTTGGCAAAGTTCTTTCCACCTCAAAAATTGAGCAAGCTTAGAGTGGAAGTCTAAACCTTCAGACAGAAGGAAGGTGAATCCCTCTATGAAGCTTGGGAAAGATACAAGCAATTGATCAGAAGGTGTCCTTTTGACTTGTTTTCTGAATGGAGCATCATAGGTATCTTCTATGATGGTCTGTCTGAACTATCCAAGATGTCATTGGATAGCTCTGCTGGAGGATCTCTTCATCTGAAGAAGACGCCTGCAGAAGCTCAGGAACTCATTGAAATGGTTGCAAATAACCAATTCATGTACACTTCTGAAAGGAATCCTGTGAATGGTGGGACGACTCAGAAGAAAGGAGTTCTTGAGATTGATACTCTGAATGCCATACTGGCTCAGAATAAAATATTAACTCAGCAAGTCAATATGATTTTTCAGAGTCTGTCTGAAATGCAAGCTGCACTAGGCAGTACTAAGGAAGCTTCCCCTGAAGAAGAAGCTTATGATCCTGAGAACCCAGTAATGGAAGAAGTGAATTACATGGGAAAACCCTATGGAAACACCTATAATCCTTCATGGAGAAATCATCCAAATCTCTCATGGAAGGATCAACAGAGACCTCAACAAGGTTTCAACAACAGTAATGGTGGAAGAAATAGGTTTAGCAATGGCAAATCTTTTCCACCATCTTCTCAGCAACAGACAGAGAATTCTAAGCAGAGCCACTCTGACCTAGCAACCATTGTCTCTTATCTAATCAAAACCATTCAAAGTTTCATGACTGAAACAAGGTCCTCCATTAGAAATTTGGAGGCACAAGTGGGACAGCTGAGTAAGAAAATTACTGAACTCCCTCCTAGTACTCTCCCAAGCAATAGAGAAGAGAATCCAAAAAGAGAGTGCAAGGCCATAACCACAACCCACACGGCCAAACCTGGAGAGGAGGAAGAGGCAGTGATCTCCACTGAGGAATACCTCAATGGATGTCCACTGGCCTCCATGGAGTTCCCTAATGATGAACCATGGGAATCTGAGGCTCACACTGAGACCATAGAGATTTCATTGAATTTACTTTTGCCATTCATGAGCTCTGATGAGTATTCTTCCTCTGAAGAGGATGAAGATGTTACTGAAGAGCAAGTTGCTAAGTACCTTGGAGCAATGATGAAGCTAAATGCCAGGTTGTTTGGTAATGAGACTTGGGAGGATAAACCTCCATTGCTCATCAAAGAACTAGATGACTTGACTAGGCAGAGATTACCTCTAAAGAGACAAGATCCTGGAAAGATCTCAATACCTTATACCATAGGTACCATGACCTTTGAGTAGGCTCTGTGTGACCTAGGGTCAAGCATAAACCCCATGCCTCTCTCTGTAATGGAGAAACTAGGGATCATTGAGGTACAAGCTGCAAGAATCTCACTGGAGATGGCAGACAATTCAAAGAAACAAGGTTATAGACTTGTAAAAGATGTCTTGGTAAAAGTTGAAGACCACGACATCCCTGCTGATTTCATAATCCTAGAGACTGGGAAGTGTGTTGATGAATACATCATCCTTGGCAGACCCTTCCTAGCCACAGCAAAAGCTGTGATTGATGTTGACAGAGGAGAATTGATAATTCAAGTGAATGAAGACTCCCTTGTGTTTAAAGCTCAAGGATACCCCTCTGTAACCATGGAGAGGAAGCATGAAGAGCTTCTCTCAATACGAAGACAAACAGAGCCCCCACAGTCAAACTCTAAGTTTGGTGTTGGGAGGTTCCAACATTGCTCTGAACATCTGTGAGGCTCCATGAGAGCCCACTGTCAAACTATTGACATTAAAGAAGCGCTTGTTGGGAGGCAACCCAATTTTTACTTATCTATGTTAAATTTCTATTTTCTTTTGCTATTTTATGTTTTCTGTAGGTTGATGATCATGTGAAGTCACAAAAACAATTGAAAAAGCAAAAACAGAAGGAAAAACAGAACACCCTGGAGGAGAAACTTACTGGCGTTTAAACGCCAATAAGGGTAGCAGAATGGGCATTAAACGCCCAGTCTGGCACCATTCTGGGCGTTTAACGCCAGAAATGGGCACCAGACTGGTGTTTAACGCCAGGAATGGGCAAGAAGCTGGCGTTAAACGCCAGAAAGGGGCAGCAGCCTGGCGTTTAACGCCAGGATTGGCAGCAAGGGGCGTTTTGCACGTCACATGGTGCAGGGATGAGAAAATCCTTGACACCTCAGGATATGTGGACCCCACAGGATCCCCACCTACCCCACCTCTCTCTCTCTTCTTCACCTATTCACCAATCACCTCAATACCTCTTCTCCAAAAACCCCTCACCTATCAAATCCCACCATTCTCTTCCCCACTCACATCCATCCTTCAAAAAACCCCACCTACCTCCCCATTCAAATTCAAACCACTTTCCCACCCAAACCCACCCATAATGGCCGAACCATATCCCCCTCCACTCCTATATAAACCCATCTTCACTCCTTCATTTTCACACAACATACACACTACTTCTCCCCCTTGGCCGAGACACTAAGCCCCTTCCATCTCCTCTATTTCTTCTTCTTCTACTCTTTTCTTTCTTCTTTTGCTCGAGGACGAGCAAACCTTTTAAGTTTGGTGTGGTAAAACCTAAAGCTTTTTGTTTTTTCATAACCATTAATGGCACCAAAGGCCGGAGAAACCTCTAAAAAGAGGAAAGGGAAGGCAAAAGCTTCCACCTCTGAGTCATGGGAGATGGAGAGATTCCTCTCAAGGGTGCATCAAGACCACTTCTATGAAGTTGTGGCCAAGAAGAAGGTGATCCCCGAGGTCCCTTTTAAGCTCAAAAAGGGCGAATATCCGGAGATCCGACATGAGATCCGAAGAAGAGGTTGGGAAGTTCTCACCAACCCCATTCAACAAGTCGGAATCTTAATAGTTCAAGAGTTCTATACCAATGCATGGATCACCAAGAACCATGATCAAAGTGTGAACCCGGACCCCAAGAATTGGCTTACAATGGTCCGAGGGAAATACTTAGACTTTAGTCCGGAAAATGTAAGGTTGGCATTCAATTTGCCTATGATGCAAGGAGATGCACACCTATACACTAGAAGGGTCAACTTTGATCAAAGGTTGGACCAAGTCCTCATGGACATCTGTGAAGAGGGCACTCAATGGAAGAGAGATTCAAGAGGGAAGCCAGTTCAACTAAGAAGGCATGACCTCAAGCCCGTGGCTAGGGGATGGTTGGAGTTCATCCAACGCTCAATCATTCCTACTAGCAACCAATCTGAAGTTACTATAGACCGGGCTATCATAATTCATAGCATCATGATTAGAGAGGAAGTAGAAGTTCATGAGGTCATATCCCAAGAATTTTACAAGGTGGCGGACAAGTCCTCTACTGTGGCAAGGTTAGCCTTTCCTCACCTTATTTGTCACTTCTGCAACTCAGTTGGAATTGACATAGAGGAAGACATCCTCATTGATGAGGACAAGCCCATCACTAAGAAAAGAATGGAGCAAACAAGAGATCCCACTCATGGACAAGAGCATGAGGAAACTCCTCATCATGAAATCTCTGAGATGCCTCAAGGAATGCATTTTCCTCCACAAAACTATTGGGAGCAAATCAACACCTCCCTAGGAGAATTAAGTTCCAACATGGGACAACTAAGGGTGGAGCACCAAGAGCATTCCATCCTCCTCCATGAAATTAGAGAAGGCCAAAGGACCATGAGAGAGGAGCAACAAAGGCAAGGAATAGACATTGAGGAGCTCAAGCACTCCATAAGATCTTCAAGAGGAAGAACAAGCCGCCATCACTAAGGTGGACCCGTTCTTTAATTTCTTTGTTCTTTATTTTCTGTTTTTCGAAAACTGTGCTTTATGTTTATTTATGTTTGTGTCTTTATCACATGATCATTAGTGTCTAAGTGTCTATGCCTTAAAGCTATGAAAATGAATCCATCACCTCTCTTAAAATGAAAAATGTTTTTTGAAAAAGAAAAAGAAGTGCATGAATTTCAAATTTTAAAACAATTTAATTATTTTGATGTGGTGGCAATACTATTGTTTTTCTGAATGAATGCTTGAACAGTGCATATTTTTGAATTTGATTGTTTATGAATGTTAAAATTGTTGGCTCTTGAAAGAATGAGGGAAAAGGAGAAATGCTATCTGATGATCTGAAAAATCATAAAATTGATTCTTGAAGTAAGAAAAAGTAGTGAAAAACTTGCAGAAAAAAGGATATATGCGAAAAAAACGAGAAAAAAAAGAAAGAAAAAAGAAAAGCAAGCAGAAAAAGCCAATACCCCTTTAAACCAAAAGGCAAGGGTGATAAAAAAGGATCCAAGGCTTTGAGCATCAGTGGATAGGAGGGCCCACAGGAATAAAATCCTGGCCTAAGTGGCTAAACCAAGCTGTCCCTAACCATGTGCTTGTGGCGTGAAGGTGTCAAGTAAAAACTTGAGACTGAGCAATTAAAGTCGTGGTCCAAAAGCAAAAAAGAGTGTGCTTAAGAGCTCTGGACACCTCTAATTAGGGACTCTAGCAAAGCTGAGTCACAATCTGAAAAGGTTCACCCAGTTATGTGTCTGTGGCATTTATGTATCCGGTGGTAATACTGGAAAACAAAATGCTTAGGGTCACGACCAAGACTCATAAAGTAGCTGTGTTCAAGAATCAACATACTTAACTAGGAGAATCAACAACACTATCTAGATTCTGAGTTCCTATAGAAGCCAATCATTCTGAACTTCAAAGGATAAAGTGAGATGCCAAAACTGTTCAGAAGCAAAAAGCTAATAGCCCCGCTCATCTAATTAATACTGATCTTCATATATGTTTTTGGAATTCATTGTATATTCTCTTCTTTTTATCTTATTTGATTTTTAGTTGCTTGGGGACAAGCAACAATTTAAGTTTGGTGTTGTGATGAGCGGATAATTTATACGCTTTTTGGCATTATTTTTAGTATGTTTTAGGTATATTTTAGTTAGTTTTTATTATGTTTTTATTAGTTTTTAAATAAAAATCACTCTTCTGGACTTTACTATGAGTTTGTGTGTTTTTCTGTGATTTTAGGTATTTTCTGGCTGAAATTGAGGGACCTGAGCAAAAATCTGATTCAGAGGCTGAAAAAGGACTGTAGATGCTGTTGGATCCTGACGTCCCTGCACTCAAAGTGGATTTTCTGGAGCTACAGAAGCCCAATTGGCGCGCTCTCAATTGCTTTGGAAAGTAAACATCCTGGGCTTTCCAGCAATATATAATAGTCTATACGTTGCCTGAGATTTGATGGCCCAAATAGGCGTCCCAAGTCAGCTCAAGAATTCTGGCGTTTAACTCCAAAACTGGCACAAAAGCTAGAGTTAAACGCCCAAACTGGCACAAAAGCTGGCGTTTAACTCCAAGAAAAGTCTCTACACATGGAAGCTTCACTGCTCAGCCCAAGCACACACCAAGTGGGCCCGGAAGAAGATTTATGCATTAATTACTCATTTCTGTAACCTTAGGCTACTAGTTCTCTATAAATAGGACCTTTTGATATTGTATTAAAATCTTTGGATGTTTAGTCCCTAGACCTTGGAGGCTGGCCATTCGGCCATGCTTACACCATTATCACTTTTGTATTTTCAACGGTGGAGTTTCTACACACCATAGATTAAGGTGTGGAGCTCTGCTGTTCTTCATGAATTAATACAAAGTACTATTGTTTTTCTATTCAACTCAAGTCTATTTCTTCTCCAAGATATTCATTCGCACCCAAGAACATGATGAATATGATGATTATGTGACACTCATCACCATTCTCACCTATGAACGCGTGACTGACAACCACTTCCGTTCTACATGCAAACAAGCTTGAATGTGTATCTCTTAGGTTTCTAATCTAAGATTAGAACCTTCGTGGTATAGGCTAGAATTATTGGCGGTCATTCTTGAGATCCAGAAAGTCTAAACCTTGTCTGTGGTATTCCGAGTAGGATCTGGGAAGGGATGACTGTGACAAGCTTCAAACTCGCGATTGTTGGGCGTGTGACAGACGCAAAAGGATCAATCACTACAAGAAAAAAGGCCTATGGCCACGCTTTTTTCTTGCCACGCTTCAAAAGCGTGGCCAAAAGTGGTCTATGGCCACGCTTTTATGAGGGTGGCGATAGATTAGAGATTTGGCCACTTTTTTTTGCCACGCTTCAAAAGCGTGGCGAAAAGGATCAACGGCCACACTTTTGTAAGGGTGGCAATTGATTAGAGAAAAGACTGCGTTTTTTTCTGCCACGCTTCAAAAGCGTGGCCATAGAGAGAAACAAGGACGTTTTAAAAGCGTGGCCACAGGGTTTCATTACGGCCACACTTACAAAACGTGGCTATATGCTGGTACACTTTTGCCACGCTTTAAAAGCGTGGCCAAAAGTTTCTTTTTTGCCACACTTCAAAAGCGTGGCCGTAAAGAGCAACAATAACGTTTTAAAAGCGTGGCGAGAGGGGCCAAACCGATTGACCCAAACCCGGCTCCCAACCCGGCCCATACCCGGCCCCCAACCCGGTCCCCAACCCAAATCTCTCTTTCCCCTTCGAAACCACTAACCCTAATGTCTCTTTCACCTTCGAAACTACTCGCCTATATCGGAAGAGCTCCTCCCTTCACCCGTCGCCTTTCGCCGTCCGAGCTCCTCCCTTCGCCCTTCGCCCTTCGCCCTTCGCCCTTCGCCCGTCGCCCTTCGCCCGTCGCCCTTCGCCTTCGCCTTCGTCACTGATGGAAACCACTTCTTCTTCATCTTGGTAATCTTCATACCCTTCTTTTCTTTTTTGTTCTTCTTCGAATCAGTGAGGATCTCTCTGTTCACCTTCAAGCTCCAGCAAACATGGGCGACGGCAAGCTCCTCCCTCTTCTTCTCCTCCAAGCCCTCGAATTCCATAGGTATGATCGATTTTCCTCTTTTTATTTTCTCGATTTTTCCGTTGTTTTTACTTTTAGGGCTTTCCCTTTTCATTTTTATTTTCCCCTGATTCGTTCTCTCTGATTGCATGTTCCTTTTCATTTTCATTTTCATGTCCCTGGTTAAATGATAATGCTGAAGACGCGTTGCTTGCGATGCTGTGGACGTACGTGGTTTTTTTCTAGAATGAGAAAGCCACAAAGGTGCACTCTATTCACTATATTCTCCTATGATTTTTGATATGTTATGTTGACTGTTAATATATGTTGTTCGCGGGTAATAATGGATTCCATGGACTTTTTCCTACTATGATGAATGCTGATGATGATGAATGAAATGTCTCAGCCACGTGAGACACAAGGCTTCTGTAATTTACTCGTGTTGGTGTCAGAAAGAGTGAAATCTATCTTCTTCCTTGTGCAGTTATAACGAAAATGTAAGGAGTAAAAACAAAACATTATAACGAAAATGTCAAACGTGCTAGGAGAATAAAATTATAGTCCTATGAGATATTGAGAGTGCGCCCCCACCAGATACTAGCACATGGTAGGGAATCCAGTGCAGTTATCTAAAACAGTTTGGAAAATCTCAGCTTGTCTGTTTGACCAACCCTGAGTATATATGAATTCAATGCTGCTATTTAATGAAAGATCATGAGATAACTTATTTCAACCAGAAGGTTGATTAAGCATGGTTCTTTTGATTATTTCTTTAATACATCTGCATTATTATAATTGAACAATCCTTATTTCAGATAAGAGAGAGTGTTATTATTTGTGATTAATAATATGGCAAAAGACAAATTAATTGAAAGAGAGAGTGTGTGTATAAGGGGAGTTTTCCAGAGTTGGAATATAAAATTGCCAGCCCATAGACATAGACAGTATGAAAATGAAAGATTGGTGGTACCACTTTCCAATTTTTAATTTCCAAGGTTTCTTTCACCATAAAAAAGAGAAAGGAACAAATTGCAGAAGGTGTATATCATGTTTTTTTATTCATGAGGGTTTGTTATAGTGTTTTATTCTTCCTTGTGCAGTTGCATTGTTAAGACCAGCATCTTAACATTTTTTTTATTTCTTTTTAATTCTCCGCTTGATGCTTGTTAAGTGATTATATGTGCCAGTGTGTGTGTGCGTCTGTGAGATGATATGGTTGAAACTCCCGTGCTCATTTAAAGGGACTAACGTCACTCATTTCTATTAAATATAAATGTTATCTAACATGGTTCAAACTTTCTGTCCCGTTTTAAGGACTATTTAACGTTACTTATTAGCGTCAATTGTATTTTGTTTTGAATTCTTCTCTCCACTTTGCATAAAAACTCGCTTCTGATGAAAGATGCTGAAGTCACATAAAAAGTGTGTTTTCTTGCTGGTTTTGGTATTCCATTAATTCTCACTATTTTTTGCCTTTTGCCTAAACAGTATTTTCACCTCTAATGGCCTTCTTTATTATTAGCTTTACCCTAAAGAGGTTTTAAGTTACTGACTTTATATGATATCATTTCTATTGGTGGATTGTGACTTCGTGAATGAATTTTAAGATAATCATACAATCGTCTTACTTATCAATACTTGATATGATGTCGTTTATTTGAACTAATTAGTTACCTTTATTCTTTTTCAGCATGGCACTCTCGGGGCACTTGTCCAAGATTCTGTTAAGAGCCACTACGAGACCCTGTTTTACTGTTTTCCCTTCCCTTCCCCTGCTCCAGTTCTCTGCTTTCCAGGTTCCCCTTTCATCTCATTTGATTTTATTTCTGTTTGATTAATCTGGTTTAGCTCATTCTGTTTAGCTTGTTTAGTTCAACTAATTTAGTTTAGTTGAATTAGGTGGTTAAAGAATCTGGACTGGTTAGTGGATGTAGGTTTTGTTTTGTTTACTGCTGCTGTTCGGAATGAATTTGTCTTTCCTCTGAAAGTTGCCCTGGAAGAACTTGTTTATTGTGCTGTTTTGGTGTTGAATTCTGGACCTGTGATTGCTGTTTGTTGTATTTTTTTTCATTGTCCAAAATAGATGCTGTGGAAGTGTTACTGTTTCATTAATTTTTCTTGGTTTGTTGTTGCTGAGTTCTGCTCTGCTTGTTGCTTGGTCCATATTATATGAACTGCAATGATTTCAGTTTGTGGAACTGGTTGAGTCATATGAATTCTGTTTGGTGCTTGCTTGAACCTGGGAAACATGCTATTTACTGCTGCTGTTTATTAAATGTTGCTGCTTCGTGCTTATTATGATAGGTTTCCTTGTTAAGCCATGTTAGCAACTCGTTTCCTGGTTAAGCCATGTGTTAGCAACTCGTTTTCTTGTTGCGATTCTTTGTGCTTATTATGCATTCATGCTCATTACATCCTTAATCATTGGCTGCTGCTGATTTCTTAATTTGCATTTCCTCTTCTGCTCACTTTCTATGCATGCATATATGATGTTCATTCTTGGATTCTTTTGGGGGGGGGGGGTTTGCCTAAATTTCCTTGGCATTGGGAAATTGTTGTGTGATCATGCAATTGCACTTGGATTCTTTTGCAACAATTATTCATGGATCTTATTTTTCATTTTCTTTTCACTATTAAGTAAATAATTAAATTAATTTCATATTGTACAAAAGCACATGGGACTGTGGCCTAAAACATTGGATATCTGAAAGTAAATAGAAATTAAATTGATGTTTTCAGTGAGAAGGATTTCTGCTAATTCTGAGAGATTGAGGTTATTCATTTGTTTGTGATAGAAAACATTGTGTCCTTACTTTGATGTGGTTTCTGATGCTTGCATTGTGCTGCCATTATCTAATATAATATGAAATTCTGAACAGCCATTTGAATTTGTATTTGCATTTCTCAATCATGCACTATTATTATATTGTCTATTGTTAATTCAAGTATAGTACACACGTCCTTTTTTTTTCTTTTAGCAAAATAAAAAGCCTGAAAATATATAAAATAACATTGGAAGTATTATTTTTGCAGTAACAACCACTAACAACACTGAAGCTATTGAGAGAGAAGAAGAACAAGTTTGAAGAGGTTCCACTGTTTTGGCTTTGGTCCTTCCTCCCTGCTGGAGCCTTCATCTCTGTCATTCCCTACTCAGTCTTCTCTGCCATTAGTCACAGATTTTGCAGTTTATTGCTTAGTTTTAAGGTGTGGAGCCTGGACCAAAGTAGTAGCTTCATCCACACTTAACATAAAACTTTCATTATTCTTTTTTCTTTTTTTCTTTTTTCCTTTTTTTTTCCACGCCACATAAATTGGAGCACATACATCCACATTCCACTGTTCTTCTTCCTTTTCCCTTTATATCATTTATTTATATTTATAATTATAATGTCATTCTATTTTTTTTATAAAATTATATACAGCTTTTTATTTTTCATAGCATCTTTCAATTTATAAGGGTAAGAACTAATTCGTCACAAATTTCTTTTTAAAATTTGTTGTTAGCCAATAGATTATTATATATATAAGAAGGAACTCAAATTTTTAACACTTACTTAAATAGACAATAAATTAATTACTTGACCAACTTAAGTAAGTTTTGTTGTATAATTCTTTTATATAGAAAAAAAGCTTTAGATAAAAATGGTTATCCCTTCACTTTTTTGTCTAAGAAAAAACAGATTTAGAAAAATAATATTTTAAAATTGGGAATGCTATTAAATACTATTAAATGAATTAGGTCATTTAAGGACATTCTGCTCTCTTGTTATTTTTAATTAGCTGTTTGGGTTTCAATGTAGCTTATTATAGTGTTAGATGTTTGGAGCCACTTGAGGAGAGATAATTGTTTCATTTTATCTAATGATCGAACATGTGAATAATTACTAATAAAATTTATTTGTTAAAAAATGATTTATTTATACTAAAAAATATTAAACATATTTATATTTTAATATTTACTTAAGTCTTAGTCTATTTTTGTTCAGGCTTTCGATAGTTATCTATCCACTACTACTGCCACTTCTTTGTTCTGCTGCTCCTGTGGTAATATAATAATCTGCTGCTACCGAGTAGCTGTTCGCTGACGCTGCTACCTCTCTAATTCTACTTCTGCTGTGCTACCACTTTGTTGCTGTTGTGGAACGGATTAAGACAGTAATTAAGGTTGGTTTATGCAAATTTAAATACATCTATTAATTTGGTATTGATGTCATGCGTGCAACTTGGTGCTTTCCTGAGGCACTCATCACTTTAGGCACTTCTTTAAGCATTGCTAAAATTCAATTTTCTCTGTTATTTTATGTCTAATGCCTTCAAAGTATTTTCGAGGCTTGCACAATATTGTCTCTTAGTTAAGTAGGAAGCTAGATTTGCAGTTAGTGAGACGAACAGTAAGGACTTCAATTTAGAAACTTAGCTATCTACGTGAAATATATAGGTTTTCGATGGATATGTCGAAAGACTGGATGGATACACCACGTCATGAGAAAGAATATCAAGTTGGTGTAGAAAGATTTTTACACTTTGCTTTCTCATCAAAGGGAGTTCCTCAAGGGGAAGAAATTCAATGCCCTTGTGCAATGTGTTGTAATATATTCTGGTTAAAGAGAGATGACGTATATGATCATCTAATATGCCACGATTTTGTAAAAGGTTATAAGCGGTGGTTTAATCATGGGGAATCACTTTTTGCTATGGATATTGACAGTGACATAGGCGGTGAATATAACTACAATGATAACATTGATGAGTTGTTACGTGATAGATTTCGAGATAATACACAAGTTGACGGACAAAACATGGGGCCTAACAAAATAGTGGTGTCACATTAGAGGCATTGACTCCTAGTTTTGCTAGTGTAAAAGATAAGAACCCAATTGAAGCAAAAGTAGCCTACTATGGTAGAATAGTTGATATGTTTGAGTTAGATTATTATGGCCAATTTAAGGTAGTCTTGTTTAAGTGTGAGTGGTATACAGTTGCAAAAGACAACTTTGGTGTTTCATATGTGTATTTCAATAGAAAATGCTACCAAGAAGAACCATTTGTGCTGGCATCTCAAGTAAACCAATGCTTTTATGTGCAAGACCCATATGTTAGGGACAAGCACTATGCTATGAAAACAATTCCAAGAGATTTATTTAGGATAAGTGATGACCTTGAGTCTGATTTCCCCATAATATATGCAAGGGAGCCATGCGAACCTGAAGTGATTCCAAGTCTTCCAAATGATAATGGCGAAATTGATCTAGTGAGGAATGATCTACGAGCAACTATTAAAGATATGGATCAAAACATGTTTGCTAAACAATATTGTGAGGAAGACGAGGAAAGCGAATATGAGTACATGGAGGACTTTGACTCTGAAACATCTTGACAAGTGTTTTTGGTAGAATCCTAAACAACCCACTTTCCTTAGTTGTTTTGCTTAGTTAATTACTTGCTTCAGTTGATTATGCTCATTTAATTATTATTTAGTTAGCATTTTATTCATTGTTATTATTTTGTGTATGCAGAATGGAGAAAGGGGAGATAACTAAGAGAAAATGGATACTTACCTTAGGCCAAAAAATGAAAAGAAAAAGCCCAAAAAAAACAATTCCTTTGAGGTTACACAAGTGAAGTCAAGTGCTGAATTGCTCAAACAATACAATATTAAGAGAGAAAGGATCATGGCTGAAAATGAGAAGGTTAGCTTGCAAGCTCAAGCTCCAAAGGATCAAACAAGCAAACAACCCATCACAATAGTGGAGGATGCATTTGAAGAGCAAGTTAGGACTTCGAAGAAAACAAAGAAGTCTCAACCAACGACACTTTTTCAAGAATGCACGCATAATGGAAATGGGACAATGTTTGAAGTTGAAAAGAAATCTAAAACTAGGAATCAAAGGATTGCTGAACCTGATGCAATGGAGTCTTCCGGTATTGGAGTCTTTCGGCCATCAAGGTAATATTGCCTTTTATTTTTTCCTATACCATCAAGCATACTATCATTGATTCTTCATGTTCCTAAACTTAGGTGTTTTGGAAGAAATTTGATTCTTCATTGATTCTTTATATTTAGGCTATCTCTGCTAAGAATATTGAAAATAGGTTAAAACAAACATGTCCTCACCGAATGGGATCCACAAATTTTGGAATAGTGCATAAGTGATGAGCGGATAATTTATACGCTTTTTGACATTGTTTTTAGTATGTTTTTAGTAGGATCTAGTTACTTTTAGGGATGTTTTCATTAGTTTTTATGTTAAATTCACATTTCTGGACTTTACTATGAGATTGTGTGTTTTTCTGTGATTTCAGGTATTTTCTGACTGAAATTGAGGGACTTGAGCAGAAATCAGATTCAGAGGTTGAAAAAGGACTGCTGATGCTGTTGGATTCTGACCTCCCTGCACTCAAAATGGATTTTCTGGAGCTACAGAACTAGAAATGGCGTGCTTTCAATTGCGTTGGAAAGTAGACATCCAGGGATTTCCAGCAATATATAATAGTCCATACTTTGGCCAAGAATAGATGACGTAAACTGGCATTCAACGCCAGTTTTCTACCCAAATATGGCGTCCAGCGCCAGAAAAGGAGCCAAAACCAGAGTTGAACGCCCAAACTGGCACAAAAACTGGCGTTCAACTCCAAGAAGGACCTCTACACGTGCAACACTCAAGCTCAGCCCAAACACGTACCAAGTGGGCCCAGGAAGTGGATTTATGCATCAATTACTTACTCATGTAAACCCTAGTAGCTAGTTTATTATAAATAGGACCTTTTACTATTGTATTAGGGTGTCTTTTTGACCATCTTGGATCCGGGATTGTATTCTGATCCTGTGATCATGTTTTAGGGGGCTGGCCATCTCGGTTATGCCTGGACCTTTCACTTATGTATTTTCAACGGTAGAGTTTCTACACTCCATAGATTAAGGTGTGGAGCTCTGCTGTTCCTCAAAGATTAATGCAAAGTACTTCTGTTTTCTATTCAATTCATCTTATTTCGCTTCTAAGATATCCATTCGCACCCAAGAACGTGATGAAGGTGATGATTATGTGTGACGCTCATCACCATTCTCCCCTATGAACACGTGCCTGACAAACACTTCCGTTCTACATGAAATAAGCTAGAATGAATATCTCTTAGATCTCTTAACCGGAATCTTCGTGGCATAAGCTAGAATGATGGCGGCATTCAAGAGAATCCGAAAAGTCTAAACCTTGTCCGTGGTATTCCGAGTAGGATTCAATGATTGAATGACTGTGACGAGCTTCAAACTCGCGAGTGCTGGGCGTTAGTGACAGACGCAAAAGGAGGGTGAATCCTATTCCAGCATGATCGAGAACCGACAGATGATTAGCCGTGCTGTGACAGAGCATGTGAGCATATTTTTCACTGAGAGAAGGGGATGTAGCCACTGACGACGGTGATGCCCTTGCATAAAGCCAGCCATGGAAAGGAGTAAGACTGATTGGATGAAGATAGCAGGAAAGCAGAGGTTCAGAGGAACGAAAGCATCTCCATTCGCTTATCTGAAATTCTCTATCCCTATTTTATTAATTAATATTCCAAAACACTATTATCAATTTATATCTGCCTAACTGAGATTTGCAAGGTAACCATAGCTTGCTTCATACCGACAATCTCCGTGGGATTCGACCCTTACTCACGTAAGGTATTACTTGGACGACCCAGTGCACTTGCTGGTTAGTTGTATCGAAGTTGTGAACCATGGTATTGGCTCCATGTTCTTGGCGCCATTGCCAGGGAAAGAAAGAGCCATGAATTTTACATAATCAAAGTGTAATCACGATTGCGCGTACTAAGTTGCTCACGTTGCCAGGGATTGTTTGAGCCTGGACATCACAATTTCGTGCACCAAGTTTTTGGCGCCGTTGCCGGGGACTTAATTGTTCCTGTTTGGCGCCAAGAATCGTCTGAAATCCCAATCCCGGCAACAACACCAAGTTTTTGGCACCGTTGCCGGGGATTGTTCGAGTTTGGACAACTGACGGTTCATCTTATTGCTCAGATTAGGTAATTTTCTTTTTGTTTTCCTTTCAAAAATTTTTCAAAAATATCTCAAAATTTTCTCACCTGTTTTCGAAAAAAAAAATGTTTTCAAAAAAATTATATTTTTATTCAAAATTTTTAGGAATGAATTCTAGTGTTTCATGAAGCATGTTGAAGCCTGGCTGGCTGTAATGCCATGTCTAATTCCTTTGGGAATGAGTATGTCAGGCGTGTCATGTCTGAATTACATGCTGAAGCTTGGTTGGCCATTGGCCATGTCTAGTGTTTTGGACCGGAGCTTTCATTGAAAGCTTGGCTGGCTCATGAGCCATGTCTAATTCCTGGACTGAAGCTTTAGACTAAGAATGCAAGATTCCTGGAATTCATGTTAAAAATTTTGGAATCCTTATTTTCCTTTTTCAATTAATTTTCGAAAAATACCAAAAAAATTAGAAAATCATAAAAATCAAAAATATTTTTCTGTTTCTTGTTTGAGTCTTGAGTCATGTTATAAGTTTGATGTCAATTGCATGTGCATCTTGCATTTTTCGAAAATTCTCATGCATTCATGGTGTTCTTCATGATCTTCAAGTTGTTCTTGGTAAGTCCTCTTGTTTGATCTTGATGATTTTTTGTTTTGTGTCTTTTCATGTTTTTCATATGCATTCTTGAATTCTTAGTGTCTAAGCATTAAAGAATTCTAAGTTTGGTGTCTTGCATGTTTTCTTTGCATTAAAAATTTTTCAAAAATATGTTCTTGATGTTCATCATGACATTCAAAGTGTTCTTGGTGTTCATCTTGACATTCATAGCATTCTTGCATGCATCATATGTTTTGATCTAAAATTCTCATGCATTGCATCATTTTTCTTGTTTTTCTCTCTCTTCATTAAAAAATCAAAAATAAAAAAAATATCTTTCCCTTTTTCTCTCATCAAATTCGAAAATTTGAGTTGACTTTTTCAAAATTTTTTAAAATCAAGTTGTTTCTTATGAGTCAAATCAAATTTTCAATTTAAAAATCTCATCTTTTTCAAAATTCTTAGTTATTTTCGAAAATTCCAAAAATATTTTTCAAAAATCTTTTTCTTATTTTTATATCAAATTTTCGAAAATAACATAACCAATTAATGTTTTGATTCAAAAATTTGAAGTTTGTTACTTGCTTGTTAAGAAAGATTCAAACTTTAAGTTCTAGAATCATATCTTGTGATTTCTTATGAATCAAGTCATTAATTGAGATTTTAAAAATCAAATCTTTTTCAAAACTAATTTCTAAAATATCTTCTTATCTTACCTTTTTCAAAAAGTTGGTTTCAAAATATCTTTTCTAACCTCCTAACTTCTTATCTTTTCAAAATTTGTTTCAACTAACTAACTAACTTTTTGTTTGTTTCTTAACTTTTTCAAAACTACCTAACTAACTCTCTCTCTCTAATTTTTGAAAATATCTTCCCTCTTTTTCAAAAATTTCTTTTTAATTAACTAATTATTCTTATTTTTATTTTTGAGTTTAAAAATTTTCGAAAAATACAAACATTTTTCAAAAACCATTTTCGAAAATCACTAACTCTTTTTCAAAAATATTTTTCGAAAATTCTCCCTCTCCCATCTCATTCTATTTATTTATTCATCTACTAACATCTCATCTCACATCTCTGCCATCCTCACAATTGTGTTTCTTTTCTTTATATCACATTCTTTGTCCCCCTTTTTCTTCCACTTACAAAGGGATCCCTATACTGTGGTATAAAGGATCTCTATTATTATTATTATTTTTCTGTGCCCTCTTCTTTGTCACATGAGCAGGAGCAAGGATAAGAACATTCTTGTGGAAACAGATCCAGAACCTGAAAGGACTCTGAAGAGAAAATTAAGAGAAGCTAAAATAC
The DNA here is from genome assembly GCF_059453495.1 of Arachis ipaensis. Classification (NCBI taxonomy): domain Eukaryota; kingdom Viridiplantae; phylum Streptophyta; class Magnoliopsida; order Fabales; family Fabaceae; genus Arachis; species Arachis ipaensis. Next base: position 85,806,523 of record NC_142444.1, read on the forward strand.
AACAATCCAGAGATAACCTTTCAGAAATTTTTGAACAGGAAGAGGAGATGGCAGCCGAAAATAATAATAATGCAAGGAGGATGCTTGGTGACCAATTTACATGGAAGAAGCATCTCCATTCCTTCCATTGGAGCAAACAACTTTGAGCTGAAACCTCAATTAGTTTCTCTGATGCAGCAGAACTGCAAGTTTCATGGACTTCCATCTGAAGATCCTTTTCAGTTCTTAACTAAATTCTTGCAGATATGTGATACTGTTAAGACTAATGGAGTAGATCCTGAAGTCTACAGGCTCATGCTTTTCCCTTTTGCTGTAAGAGACAGAGCTAGAATATGGTTGGACTCTCAACCTAAAGATAGCCTGAACTCTTGGGATAAGTTGGTCACGACTTTCTTAGCCAAGTTCTTTCCTCCTCAAAAGCTGAGCAAGCTTAGAGTGGATGTTCAAACCTTCAGACAGAAAGAATGTGAATCCCTCTATGAAGCTTGGGAAAGATACAAACAGTTGACCAAAAAGTGTCCTTCTGACATGCTTTCAGAATGGACCATCCTGGATATATTCTATGATGGTCTGTCTGAGTTATCTAAGATGTCATTGGACACCTCTGCAGGTGGATCCATTCACCTAAAGAAAACGCCTGCAGAAGCTCAAGAACTCATTGACATGGTTGCTATTAACCAGTTCATGTACACTTCTGAGAGGAATCCTGTGAATAATGGGACGCCTATGAAGAAGGGAGTTCTTGAAGTTGATACTCTGAATGCCATATTGGCTCAGAACAAAATATTGACTCAGCAAGTCAATATGATTTCTCAGAGTCTGAATGGAATGCAAGCTGCATCCAACAGTACTCAAGAGGCTTCTTATGCAGAAGAAGCTTATGATCCTGAGAACCCTGCAATAGCAGAGGTAAATTACTTAGGTGAACCTTATGGAAACACCTATAACTCATCATGGAGAAATCATCCAAATTTCTCATGGAAGGATCAAAAGCCTCAACAAGGCTTTAATAATGGTGGAAGAAACAGGTTTAACAATAATAAACCTTATCCATCATCCACTCAGCAACAGACAGAGAACTCTGAACAAAATACTTCTAATTTAACAAACTTAGTCTCTGATCTATCTAAGGCCACTGTAAGTTTCATGAATGAAACAAGATCTTCCATTAGAAATCTGGAAGCACAAGTGGGCCAGCTAAGTAAAAGGATCACTGAAATCCCTCCTAGTACTCTCCCAAGCAATACAGAAGAGAATCCAAAAGGAGTGTGCAAGGCCATTGACATAAGTACCATGGCCGAACCCAAAGAAGGAGAGGAGGACGTGAATCCCAAGGAGGAAGACCTCCTGGGACGTCCAGTGATCAATAAGGAGCTTCCCTTTGAGGAACCAAAGGACTCTGAGGCTCATCTAGAGACCATAGAGATTTCACTGAACCTCCTTATGCCCTTCATGAGCTCTGATGAGTATTCCCCTTCTGAAGAGAATGAGGATGTTACTGAAGAGCAAACTGCCAAGTTTCTTGGTGCAATCATGAAGCTGAATGCCAAATTATTTGGCATTGATGCTTGGGAAGTTGAACCTCCCTTGTTCATCAATGAACTAAGTGATCTGGATCAACTGACATTGCCTCAGAAGAGACAGGATCCTGGAAAGTTCATAATACCTTGTACCATAGGCACCATGATCTTTAAGGCTCTATGTGACCTTGGTTCAGGAATAAACCTCATGCCCCTCTCTGTAATAGAGAAACTGGGAATCTATGGGGTGCAAACTGCTAAAATCTCATTAGAGATGGCAGACAGTTCAAGAAAACAGGCTTATGGACAAGTAGAGGACGTGTTAGTAAAGGTTGAAGGCCTTTACATCCCTGCTGATTTCATAGTCTTGGATAATGGAAAGGAAGAGGATGAATCCATCATCCTAGGAAGACCTTTCCTGGCCACAGCAGGAGCTGTGATTGATGTGGACAGAGGAGAATTGATCCTTCAATGGAATGAGGACTCCCTTGTGTTTAAAACTCAAGGATCTCCCTCTGCAACCATGGAGAGGAAGCATGAAAAGCTTCTCTCAAAGCAGAGTCAACCCAAGCCCCCACAGTCAAACTCTAAGTTTGCTGTTGGGAGGCCACAACCAAACTCTAAGTTTGGTGTTGAACTCCCATATCGAAACTCTAAGTTTGGTGTTGGAGAGTTTCAATAATGCTCTGAACATCTGTGAGGCTCCATGAGAGCCCACTGTCAAGCTATTGACATTAAAGAAGCACTTGTTGGGAGGCAACCCAATTTTTATTTATCTAACTATATTTTTCTTAATTATATGTCTTTATAGGTTCATGATCATGTGGAGTCACAAAATAAATATAAAAATTGAAAACGGAATCAAAAACAGCAGAAGAAAAATCACACCCTGGAGGAGCATCTGTCTAGCGTTCAGCGCCAGAACAGAGCATGGTGCTGGCGCTGAACGCCCAAAATGGGCAGCTTCTGGGCGCTGAACGCCAGAACAGGCATGGTTCTGGCGTTCAACGCCAGAAATGGCACACAAATGGGCGTTGAACGCCCAAAATGGCCACCAACCTGGCGTTGAACGCCCAGAGTTGTGTGCAAAGGCATTTTTACATGCCTAATGGGTGCAGGGATGTAAATCCTTGAACACCTCAGGATCTGTGGTCCCCACAGGATCCATTCAGGATCTGTGGACCCCACAGGATCCATTCAGGATCTGTGGACCCCATAGGATCCCCACCTACCTCCACTCACTTCTTCTCACCACTTTCTTTCATACAACCCCATAAACACTCTTCCCCATCACCTCTTCACCACTCACATCCATCCACTCTTCCCCATAAACCTACCTCATAAACTCCACCTACCTTCAAAAATTCAAAACCAATTTCCCACCCAAACCCACCCATATGGCCGAACCTTAACCCCCCCTCCCTTCCCTATATAAAGACCTCCTTTCTTCATCAAATTCACACAACACACCCCTCTACACTCCTCTTGGCCGAAACCACATCTCCCTCTCCCTCTCCATATTTCTTCTTCTTCTTCTTCTATTCTTTTGTTTATTGCTCGAGGGCGAGCAATATTCTAAGTTTGGTGTGGTAAAAGCATAGCTTTTTTTGTTTTTCCATTACCATTGATGGCATCTAAGACCGGAGAATCCTCTAGAAGAGGGAAAGGGAAGATAAAAGCTTCCACATCCGAGTCATGGGAGATGGAAAGGTTCATCTCCAAAACCCATCAAGACCACTTCTATGATGTTGTGGCCAAGAAGAAGGTGATCCCTGAGGTCCCTTTTAAACTCAAAAGAAATGAGTATCCGGAGATCCGACATGAAATTCAAGGAAGAGGTTGGGAAGTTCTAACAAATCCCATCCAACAAATCGGCATCCTAATGGTTCAAGAGTTCTATGCTAATGCATGGATCACCAAGAACCATGATCAAAGTAAGAACCCGGATCCAAAGAACTATGTTACAATGGTTCGGGGGAAATACTTGGATTTTAGTCCGGAAAATGTGAGGGTGGCGCTCAACTTGCCAAACATGGAAGAGAACGCACGCCCCTACACAAGGAGAGTCAACTTTGATCAAAGGTTGGACCAAGTCCTTATGGACATATGCGTGGAAGGAGCTCAATGGAAGATTGACTCCAAAGGCAAGCCGGTTCAACTAAGAAAATTGGACCTCAAGCCTATAGCTAGAGGATGGTTGGAGTTCATTCAATGCTCAATCATTCCCACTAGCAACCGGTCTGAAGTTACTATTGACCGGGCCATCATGATCCATAGCATCATGATTGGAGAAGAGGTGGAAGTTCATGAGATTATACCTCAAGAACTCTACAAGGTGGCTGACAAGTCCTCCACTATGGCAAGGTTAGCCTTTTCTCACCTCATCTGCCACCTATGCAATTCGGCTGGGATTGACATAGAGGGAGATATCCTCATTAAAGAGGACAAGCACATCACTAAGAAAAAGATGGAGCAAGCAAGAGAGCCCAATCATGGAGCTCAAGAGGCGCAAGGAGATCATTTCCATGAGATCCCGGAGATGCCTCAAATGCACTTTCCTCCACAAAATTATTGGGAGCAAATCAACACCTCCCTAGGAGAATTGAGTTCCAATATGGGACAACTAAGGATTGAACATCAAGAGTACTCCATCATGCTTCATGAAATAAGAGAAGATCAAAAAGCAATGAGGGAGGAGCAACAAAGACAAGGAAGAGACATAGAAGAGCTCAAGGACATCATTGGTTCCTCAAGAAGGAAACGCCACCATCACTAAGGTGGATTCATTCCTTGATCTTATTTCTTGTTTTTTGTTTTCTATGTTGTGTGCTTATCCATGTTTGTGTCTTCATTATATGATCATTAGTAGTTAGTAACTTTGTCTTAAAGTTATGAATGTCCTATGAATCCATCACCACTCTTAAATGAAAAACGTTTTAATTCAAAAGAACAAGAAGTACATGAGTTTCGAATTTATCCTTGAACTTAGCTTAATTATATTGATGTGGTGACAATGCTTCTTGTTTTCTGAATATATGCTTGAACAGTGCATATGTCTTTTGAAGTTGTTGTTTAAGAATGTTAAATATGTTGGCTCTTGAAAGAATGATGACTAGGAGACATGTTATTTGATAATCTGAAAAATCATAAAAATGATTCTTGAAGCAAGAAAAAGCAGCAAAGAACAAAGCTTGCAGAAAAAAAAACAGAAAAAAAAAGGGGCGAAAAAAAAATTAGAAAGAAAAAGCAAGCAGAAAAAGCCAATAACCCTTAAAACCAAAAGGCAAGGGCAAATAAAAAGGATTCCAAGGCTTTGAGCATCAGTGGATAGGAGGGCCTAAAGGAATGAAATCCTGGTCTAAGCGGCTAAACCAAGCTGTCCCTAACCATGTGCTTGTGGCGTGTAGGTGTCAAGTGAAAACTTGAGACTGAGCGGTTAAAGTCAAGGTCCAAAGCAAAAACAAAGAGTGTGCTTAAGAACCCTGGACACCTCTAATTGGGGACTTTAGCAAAGCTGAGTCACAATCTGAAAAGGTTCACCCAATTATGTGTCTGTGGCATTTATGTATCCGGTGGTAATACTGGAAAACAAAGTACTTAGGGCCACGGCCAAGACTCATAAAGAAGCTATGTTCAAGAATCATCATACTGAACTAGGAGAGTCAATAACACTATTCGAAATCTGAAGTTCCTATAGATGCCAATCATTCTGAACCTCAATGGATAAAGTGAGATGCCAAAACTATTCAAGAGGCAAAAAGCTATAAGTCCCGCTCATTTGATTGAAGCTATGTTTCATTGATAGTTTGGAATTTATAGTATATCCATTTGATTTTCAGTTGCTTGGGGACAAGCAACAATTTAAGTTTGGTGTTGTGATGAGCGGATAATTTATACGCTTTTTGACATTGTTTTTAGTATGTTTTTAGTAGGATCTAGTTACTTTTAGGGATGTTTTCATTAGTTTTTATGTTAAATTCACATTTCTGGACTTTACTATGAGATTGTGTGTTTTTCTGTGATTTCAGGTATTTTCTGACTGAAATTGAGGGACTTGAGCAGAAATCAGATTCAGAGGTTGAAAAAGGACTGCTGATGCTGTTGGATTCTGAACTCCCTGCACTCAAAATGGATTTTCTGGAGCTACAGAACTCGAAATGGCGCGCTTCCAATTGCGTTGGAAAGTAGACATCCAGGGATTTCCAGCAATGTATAATAGTCCATACTTTGGCCAAGAATAGATGACGTAAACTGGCGTTCAACGCCAGCTTTCTACCCAAATCTGGCGTCCAGCGCCAGAAAAGGAGCCAAAATCAGAGTTGAACGCCCAAACTGGCACAAAAACTGGCGTTCAACTCCAAGAAGGACCTCTACACGTGCAACACTCAAGCTCAGCCCAAACACACACCAAGTGGGCCCAGGAAGTGGATTTATGCATCAATTACTTACTCATGTAAACCCTAGTAGCTAGTTTATTATAAATAGGACCTTTTACTATTGTATTAGGGTGTCTTTTTGACCATCTTGGATCCGGGATTGTATTCTAATCCTGTGATCACGTTTTAGGGGGCTGGCCATCTCGGCCATGCCTGGACCTTTCACTTATGTATTTTCAACGGTAGAGTTTCTACACTCCATAAATTAAGGTGTGGAGCTCTGCTGTTCCTCAAAGATTAATGCAAAGTACTTCTGTTTTCTATTCAATTCATCTTATTTCGCTTCTAAGATATCCATTCGCACCCAAGAACGTGATGAAGGTGATGATTATGTGTGACGCTCATCACCATTCTCCCCTATGAACACGTGCCTGACAAACACTACCGTTCTACATGAAATAAGCTAGAATGAATATCTCTTAGATCTCTTAACCGGAATCTTCGTGGCGTAAGCTAGAATGATGGCGGCATTCAAGAGAATCCGGAAAGTCTAAACCTTGTCCGTGGTATTCCGAGTAGGATTCAATGATTGAATGACTGTGACGAGCTTCAAACTCGCGAGTGCTGGGCGTTAGTGACAGACGCAAAAGGAGGGTGAATCCTATTCCAGCATGATCAAGAACCGACAGATGATTAGCCGTGCTGTGACAGAGCATGTGAGCATATTTTTCACTGAGAGGAGGGGATGTAGCCACTGACAACGGTGAGGCCCTTGCATAAAGCCAGCCATGGAAAGGAGTAAGACTGATTGGATGAAGATAGCAGGAAAGCAGAGGTTCAGAGGAACGAAAGCATCTTCATTCGCTTATCTGAAATTCTCACCAATGAATTACATAAGTATTTCTATCCCTATTTTATTAATTAATATTCCAAAATACTATTATCAATTTATATCTGCCTAACTGAGATTTGCAAGGTGACCATAGCTTGCTTCATACCGACAATCTCCGTGGGATTCGACCCTTACTCACGTAAGGTATTACTTGGACGACCCAGTGCTCTTGCTGGTTAGTTGTATCGAAGTTGTGAACCATGGTATTGGCTCCATGTTCTTGGCGCCATTGCCAGGGAAGGAAAGAGCCATGAATTTTACATAATCAAAGTGTAATCACGATTGCACATACTAAGTTGCTCACGTTGCCAGGGATTGTTTGAGCCTGGACATCACAATTTCGTGCACCAATAAGCAGCTGGTAATATAACTTATTCTTTGTGATTTCTCTTTTATATGTATTCATGGTGTAGTTGCCTAGTTAGTATGCTTCATGTAAACTTTTCTCTATGTATTCTAGCGTGACTCTAAAGAGAACAGTGAAGAACCATCAAGGGCTGAAGTTTTCATAGCAACTCGCACAAGTAAAAAAGGAAAAGAAATTGATGCTAAAACACAAGCCACAATTGTGAGTTGTTTGTATTTGTATTTTGGATATGTACATTATGAATTTTGATGTGATTTCTATCTAAATTGAGTTAATGCGACTTTGAACTTTATTGGTTGTTGCTTTTTGATAGACTGAACTTCAGAACCGTTTAGAAGCAGGAGAAAATGAAGAGGATGCATTTGTAGGAGTGTTAGGAAAGGACCAACCAGGTCGACTTCGTTGTTATGTGGCTTCGATTACAAGAAGCTCTCTTAAAAAAGATGAGGAGATTCGCCACATAAAAGTTGAATAAAACACTAAGGTCTCATCATTAGAGAAGAAGATGGATGGTGTATGTGGTTTATTAAAGGTATTGGTGCACCAACTCAACCCTGGAATGAGAAATGAAGAGGTAACAGCCTTAGTTCAAGCTGCCCAAGATTCTCCTGTGGATACCTCAAGTAGCAAAGCAAAAAATACTCCTCACTCCTCCGAAGCAACTCACATTCCACACAAAGATGATGTAGGTAAAATTGTGGCATGATTGACATTCTTTATTTTGTTAAAAAAGAGATAAAAAATTGAGAGAGAAATAGTCAAATAGTAGGCTTCAATTTCAAAAAAGGTGAGTGCTATTTCACTTTGATAAAGTCTATTCAAGTCTTGTATTTACTAGCTGGAGGAGTTTTATCTATAGAAGTCCTACTTAGCTTGACCAGGTTAGTTGATCTCTAGTTGACTAAGGATAGAACTGATTTAGGATTGTAAGTGAAGAAAGAAAAATATCCTGCTAGTAAATGGAGATTCAGTGACTGAAACCGCTGGATTAGAAATAAAAAAGCTTGCAATATGGTCTGAAACTCTGAATAAATAGTGGCAATGTGAAAATGGAGATCAGCCTAGACCTGGAGGAGATAAGTTAAAGTGCAATGGACTGTGGATATGAACTCTGTTATTTTGACTCCTTAAAAGACTTTATTACCAGCAATGTCTGGTCTTTTAGAGTGTAATATTTTTGTGTATGTCTGTATTTTTCTACTATGATTGTTTATGTCTGTAATACATTTGATGACTTCTTCCATTTAGATATTAGTCTACATGTTAAAGCTTCTGCCTGCTGTTTAGTTGCTTTGATGATGTCCACATAATTATAGTTCCAAGCTTGTCATGCTCAAAAAGCAGATGAAAATAACGGTAGATCTACTGAAAATATTATGCATTTTCTATTTTTTTGAATATGTTATATCAATGCATTGAAGATTGAAGATGCTTGTTTAGCATATGCCTACATTCTCTTTGCTTCTCTTAAACTCGCATTCTTTTGAGTGCACCATTCTGATTATTCAAAATGGTATTACTTGTAAATATAGGAGGCAAGAGCCTATGAATATACTTCCATGAAGAACCTGAATGAGTCCGAGAATGGATTTTGGGGTGCTCTGGCCAGGAAAGCCAAATCAATTTGTAGTTGTTCATTTGTGTTTTTTATTTTGCAGGGCACAGGTCAAAACAATTTACCTTGCAATGATGATACATGAAGTACAAGAAGACTTTTTGATTAGGAATTCTAATTCATGTATTAGGAATTTCACACTTTTGGTATTTTGAAGACGACTTTGATTAGGAATTCTAATTCATGTATTAGGAATTCATGAGTAGTTATGATTTTCACTTTTGGTATTTTGTTAGTGTATGTTGTTATGTGATCACACACTTATTTTGGTGACAATTTTATGAAAGTTGGATTACTTGATAATTGGTTATTGACTAAATTATAAAATTATCTATGAATTCATATTAGGTTTTATATATTTATGAAGATTAAAAAGGGAATTAGGTTACTGACCATCTTTTTCGCCACCCTTTAAAAACGTGGCCATATATGGCCATATCTCTGTTTATTGCCACGCTTAGAAAGCGTGGCTGTATCTAAGCTTTTTCGCCACGTTTTTCAAGTGTGGCCAAATCTCCTCTACTACCACGCTTTCGCCACGCTTTAAAAGCGTGGCCATATCTGGTCTATCGCCACGCTTTTACAGCGTGGCCATATCTGGTCTACTGTCACGCTTGAAAAGCGTGGCCAGATCTACCCTATTGCCACGCTTTTACAGCGTGGCCATATCTATGCCTATCGCCACGCTTTAAAAGCGTGGCCGTATTTCCCACCTATAGCCACGCTTTTACAAGTGGCAGTTTGTAAAAAAGCGTGGCAAACAAAAAGCGTGGCAATAGGCTACAAAAAGCGTGGCGATAGAGCTACCGCCACCCTTTGATAGGTCACCCTTTCAAAAGCGTGGCGGTAGCTCAAAAAGCGTGGCGAAAAGCTATCGCCACGCTTTTTTCAGCTTTTCGCCACGCTTTAAAAGCGTGGCGAAAAATGTGTTTTCTTGTAGTGAATGGATCCTATTCCAACATGATCGAGAACAGACAGATGATTAGCCGTGCGGTGACAGCGTGCTGATGACAAGTCATCTTAGCCTAGTTTCACTAGCCTTTTTCTTTAGTTTTCAATTGAATTATGCACTTTCTTGAGCCATAAGCAAGCTAATTGGGTAGATTTTCATGTTTCCTTTGATTTAATCAACCATGTATGAATTCATGCTATTTCATGAGGTTTTATACTATAATTGTCACATATTATGAAAGAATGAATATCTCATGATTTTAAGCATAGCTTTGATGTGTTTGGTTGATTAATGATAGGTGAAGAAAGCTTGGAGAAAGGTTGAAGCAAGAAGGAATAGCTAGGAGTAAAGAGAGGACAATGGAATAAGTGAAATTGAACCAGGAAGCAAAAAGCTGGACCTAAAGTTAGCCTTAAACTTTTGCACAAACTTTTGGGTGAAAAGTTAGCCCCAACGTTAGCCCCTAACTTTTGGGCTAACGTTGGAACTTGAAAATCACTCCCTGGGCACCAAAAGTTTGCGCCAACGTTAGCCCCTAACTTTTGGGCTAACGTTGGCACATGAAAATCACCCCTGGGCACCAAAAGTTTGCGCCAACGTTAGCCCCTAACTTGGTGGCTAACGTTGGCATAAGAAAAACCTCCCTGGCCACCAAAAGTTTGCGCCAACGTTAGCCCCTAACTTTTGGGCTAACGTTGGCACATGAAAAATACAAGGGGAGGAGCAAAAGTTTGCGCCAACGTTAGCCTCTAACTTTTGGGCTAACGTTGGCGCCATAAGTACACATTAGGAGGCCAACGTTGGAGCAAAAGTTAGACCCCTAACTTTTGTCCCAACGTGGATAGCAGCAAGTTATGGTGGCTGATATGAAAAGTTGGAGCAAAAGTTAGCCCCTAACTTTTGCTCAAACTTTTACTCCAACTTTTGCAAAACTCCAACCCGGTTTATTTGGTTCACTTTGGTTCTTCTCCAAACTCCAAGAGCAATCAACCAAGGCCTCTTTCAACCCAATTCCACCAAGAGCAAAGGCCCAACTCAAGGCTTGAAGATCATTTGAAGAAAGTGTATAAATAGGATAGAATTCAAGTTCTTCGGAGAGCTTTCCTTTTGAATTTTCATAATAGTTTTGGGAGCTTTCCTTTTGAATTTTCATAATAGTTTTCGGAGAGCTTTGGATATTGAGTGATCTTTAATTTCTTAGTCTTGGGGAAGGAGAATTCACTTCTCTTCCCCTTAGTTTTATTTCTTTCAATTTCAATTACAATTGTCTTGAATCTTGGGTTGGAGAATTGAAGAAATTCTGTTTCAATCTCATCCTTGGATCTCTCTGCTTTATTTACTGCTTGATTGAATTTAATTTCTGTTAATTGCTCTTCATCTACTTTCCTTGCAATTTACAATTCCCTTGCAATTGTTCTTGTTGGATCTAGGAAGGCATTGAGATCTAGACTCGGTTTTCTAGTCTCTGGGTCCTGAGATCTGAACTTTCAATTTCTAATTCTCTGTTTACTGTTTTCATGTTCATTTACTTTTCTGCTTCAAGATCCGATTTAACCCAAACCCTCTTCTACTTCTCTGCTTGATGCAAATTTACTTTTCCTTGTTTAATTTCTGCAAATCCAAGTCCCAATCCCCTTTACAATTCAAGTCATTTATATTTCTTGCACTTTAAGATTCCGCAATTTACATTTCTTGCATTCTAAGTTTCTGCCATTTAATTTCTTGTTCTTTAAGATTCAGCAATTTATTTCCTGTTCTCTTTAATTCCATGCAATTTAATTTCTGCAAATCACAAAATACTCAACCAAATCTTGATTCGCTTGACTAAATTAACCACTAAGCTAAAATTGCTCAATCCTTCAATCCCTGTGGGATCGACCTCACTCCCGTGAGTTTTTATTACTTGATGCGACCCGGTACACTTGCCGGTTAGATTTGTGTGTTTTGGGAGAAATTCATTGTTCCACCAAAATACTCATCACGTGCGTAGAACATTTTTACTGAGAGGACGGGAAGTAGCCATTGACAAAGGTGATGCCCAACATAAAGCTTGCCATAGAAAGGAGTATGAATGATTGGAAGAAGGCAATAGGAAAGCAGAGGTTCAGGAGGAACAAAGCATCTTCATACGCTTATCTGAAATTCCAACCAAAGAATTACATAAGTATCTCTATCTTTATTTTATGTTTTATTTATCTTTTAATTATCAATTCTCCATCACCATCTGAATTCGCCTGACTGAGATTTACAAGGTGACCATAGCTTGCTTCAAGCCGACAGTCTCCGTGGGATCGACCCTTACTCACGTAAGGTTTATTACCTAGACGACCCAGTGCACTTGCTGGTTAGTTGTGCGGAATTGTGACAAAGTGTGATTCATGTTTAAGAGCTCCAATTCCTTTGGCGCCATTATTGATGATCATAATTTCGTGCACTAGTGTCGAAGGCATGGCACGCCAGCTCTCAATTGTCACTTGGGCGTGCCACTTGAAGACCCAAGCGTGGCACGCTAACACTCAAGAAGACCAAAGCAAAGCTGGGTGTGCCACTTGGTGTCGAAGGCGTGGCACGCCAAGCTCTCATCCCCACTTTGGCGTGCCACTTGAGCATTCAGGCGTGGCACGCCAATGTTAAAGAAGGCCAAAGCAAAGGTTGGGCGTGCCACTTGGTATCGAAGGCGTGGCACGCCAGCTTTAGATTCTCACTTGGGCGTGCCACTTGAAGGCCCAGGCGTGGCACGCCAGCTACTGGACCAAAGAAAAATGCAAGGCGTGGCACGCCAGTTCTATTATCCAGAGAAGAAGATCCAAGCACACATAGTGGGCATGGCACGCCAGACCCTGGGCGTGCCACGCTAGTTCAATGGACTAGAGAAGAAGAACCAAGCATACATAGTGGGCATGGCATGCCAGACCCTAGGCGTGCCACGCTAGTTCAACTTTTCAGAGAAGAGAATAAGAAGGAAAAGGGCTGGGCGTGCCACTTGGATTCGAAGGCGTGGCACGCCAGGCCAACACAAACACTTAAGAAGACCCTGGGCGTGCCACTTGGGCTCGAAGGCGTGGCACGCCAGGGACATCAACACATGGGGCGTGCCACTTGAAGAGCTTGGCGTGGCGTGCCAAGCCAAATTGGAGGCTGGGCGTCGCACGCCACTTAGACGCCTGTCACACGCCAGCTAGAAGGTCATGCTTATTGAGTTTTCCTTTCTCTCCAAATTTTAATTTTCTTTTCTCTTTTTGTATTTTTCTTTATTCTAGTGCTAGGAGTAGTATAAATAGTCCCTGGAAGTATTCAGAAAAAGAGAGTTGGGTTGTGGAGTAGAGGTTTGTTAAAGTATAGTTAGATTTACTTTTTACATCATCTCTTCCATCTCTTGTACTTTTCTCTGAGCTATGAGTAGCTAAATTCCCTCTCATTGAGAGAGGGAGCTCTATTGTACTTGATGGATTAACGATAGTTAATTTCTTCTTCTCTTCATCTTCTCTTTGATTTACTAGAAGGAATTTCGTTTTAATGCTAGTGTTCAATTATCTTGGAAAAGAGATTGAATGCAAAATGGGTTTCATGGGAACCTTGGAAAAGGAAACATGAAATTAAGCTAGAAATCCCTTCTCACACTTGACTAGAATCTAGGTTTTAGTGTTTGTATATGGTGACATATAATCCTCCCTCTACTTGGACCTATGATGAAGTGTGGTATAATCAGGGACCAAGCATATCTCTCTTCATGAGCAATTAGACCAAGGAATTGGCTATTGATCAAGATCTGAGAGATTGAATCACCAAGGGATTGGGGTTCAATCAATCATGATTGCCAAGAGGTCAATGAGTTGCATGATTGAAGATGATATGAACTGAATTTAATCCAAAAGAGAACAACATCTCCTGATCTCAATGAATTCCCCTATTCTTATCTTCCACATTCTTTATAGCTTTCTTTATATTTTGCAAATCCCCATTCCCATTTACAATTAAGTCATTTATGTTTCTGCACTTTACATTATTGCCATTTTCTTTTCTGCACTTTACTACTTTTCTTTATTTTTGAGTCATTTATGTTTCTACCCATTTATAATTCTGTATTCATAATTTATTCTACTCAGCTTGACTAATTCACCAACTGATAAAATTGCTCAAATCTACCAATCTCTGTGGATACGATCCCACTCCACTGTGGGTTATTACTTGACGATAATTTTGGTACGCTTGCCAAAAGAACAGATTCATCATTTTTATATGGGGAGTGAATTCCGGTCATCACATACGCGTGAGGATGGTATCTTTGGAAAGAGTACTAACATCGTCAATGCCAGTTTATGAAGGCATTACCACTCAACAGCACCTGAGATGAAGGTCACGCGCACGCTTGAGCGACGCTCACGCGTGACAGGTTCCAGAAGCAATGATGACGCGTACGTGTGGGTGACGCGTACGCGTGATGATAAAAGCCATTAATAATGCTGGTAATGCCAGTGACAATGCCAGAGCAATTTGATTGGAAGCGTTGGCAACGTTAATAACACCAAGTCAGCAACGTTAGCAACACTGAGAATGGCCTGGGCATTTTCCTAACCTACTTCACTAAGGCTAAGGGCCCACATCCAGAGACTTGAAGAATCATTTGAAGTTAGAGAAGTATTATAAATAAGTGAAGTTTTGAACTTAAAAGGGGGGATCCCGGATTGGAAACTTTTCACCAATCATTAGCTACATCTACTTTTCTTTCTTCTATTTTTGCTTGTACTTAGCTTACTTTTCATGCACTTTTACTTTTTTTTTTGGATTTTCGGGAGCTGTGTGATGACAAGTCATCTTAGCCCATTTTAGCTAGTCTTTTTCTTTAGTTTTCATTAGAATTATGCACTTTCTTGAGCTACAAGCAAGCTAATTGAGTAGATTTTCATGTTTCCCTTGATTGAACCAACCATATGTGAATTCATGCCATTTCATGAGGTTTTGAGCTATAATTGTTGCATATTGTGGAAGATTGAATACCTCATGATTTTGAGCAAAGCTTTGATTAGTTTGGTTGATCAATGATAGGTGAAGAAGGCTTGGAGAAAGGTTGAAGCAAAGAGGAATGGCTAGGAGTGAAGAGAGAACAATGGAATAAATGAAAAATTGAACCGGGTTGCATGAAGTTAGCCCCAACGTTAGCCCCCTAACTTGGAGGCTAACGTTGGGCATGTAAATCATTCCCTGGAGGTGGCCAACGTTAGCTCCAACGTTAGCCCCCTAACTTGGAGGCTAACGTTGGAACTTAAGAATGTATCCCCTGGGCACTAACGTTGGCACATGAACCACAATGGGGGAGTAGGCCAACGTTTGCGCCAACGTTAGCCCCCTAACGTGGAGGCTAACGTTGGCACTTGAATCACAAAGGAGGAAGGCCAACGTTTGCGCCAACGTTAGCCCCCTAACTTGGAGGCTAACGTTGGCACCACTAGCACCAAGCATTGCCAACGTTAGGGTCAAAGTTAGACCCCTAACGTTGGCACCAACGTTCAAACCAGGGAATTTAACTTGCTGATATGAAAAGTTAGGGTCAAAGTTAGACCCCTAACTTTGACCCTAACGTTGAAAACCAACATTGGCTAACTTCATTTCCGGTTCAATTGGTTCACTTCGGTTCTTCTTCAATCTTCAAAGAGCAATCAACCAAGGCCTCTTTCAACCCAATTCCACCAAGAACAAAGGCCCAACTCAAGGCTTGAAGATCATTTTGGAAAGTGTATAAATAGGATAGAATTCAATTTGTTAAGGGAGCTTTTCCTTTTAGAATTTTCATAATAGTTTTTGGGAAGCTTTTGTTACTGAGTGAACTTGAATTTCTTTGTTTCCTTTTACTTGCAATTTCATTTTACTTTTGTCTTGAATCTTGGATTGGAGAATTGAAGAAATTCTGTTTCAATCTCAATCTTGGATCTCTCTGTTTCTTTATTTTACTGTTAATTGAATTTCATTTCCGGTTCATTGCTCTTCATCTCTTTTCTTTGCAATTTACAATTCCCTTGCTATTGTTCTTGTTGGATCTAGGAAGGCATTGAGATCTAGACTTAGTTTTCTAGTCTCTGGGTCCTGAGATCTTAACTTTCCATTTCAATCCTCTATTTACTGCTTTCTTATGTTCATTTACTTTCCTGTTTCATATCCGGTTCAAATCCAATTCCCTTTACCTCTTCTGTTTAATGCAATTCAATTTTTCCTTGTTTAAATTCTGCAAATCCACATCCCAATCCCCTTTACATTTCAAGCAATTTACATTTCTTGCACTTTAAGATTCCGCAATTTACATTTCTTGCACTTTAAGTTTCTGTCATTTAATTTCTTGTTCTTTAAGTTTCAGCAATTTACTTTCCCGCTCCCTTAAATTTCATGCAATTTACATTCTGCAATTCACAAATCACCCAACCAACACTTGATTCGCTTGACTAAATCAACCACTAAGCTAAAATTGCTCAATCCTTCAATCCCTGTGGGATCGACCTCACTCCCGTGAGTTTTTATTACTTGATACGACCCGGTGCACTTGCCGGTTAGTTTTGTGATGTTTTGTGAGAGATTCGTTTCTCATCAAAATATCTCATCAAGTTTTTGGCGCCGTTGCCGGGGATTGATTAGATTGACAATGATTAAGTGAGGTGGTGATCTAGATCAAGCATTTTTTCTTTTCTGTTTCTTTAATTTTTGACTTGCACACTAACTGTTTGAGACTTTGTCTCTACTAACCCCCACTGCACTCAAGCTACAGAATGCTCTGTGCATCTTTGCTGAGTTGGTTGTATGACATGAACCAGGAGAGAGTTCTCCACCTTTGGAATTTCTGAAGAAGGGCACCAAGAAATGGAGGAGACAGTAAGGAAGTCCATAGTGAGAGGAGAAAAGCTGAGGCACTATGATTTTCAGCCTCCATGATCAAAGAATGAAGGATGTCAAGCTAGTGACAATAAAAGAGCGCTTGTTGGGAGGCAACCCAACCTGAGGTAGTTTTCTTTCCATAGTTATTTTAATAAAAAGGTTAATTAACTTCATCTATAATGCAAGAAGCTAAGTTTGGTGTTGCACACCAACACAATCTAAGGGAGAATGAAGGATTCTAAGTTTGGTGTTCCACCAAAGTCTTACTTAAAAGCACATTCTCACTTTCTGCATAATATAGGCTTCAAGCATACTGGATGAAATAGTTAGCCATTTTACTGCATTTCTTAGTTTCCAGTTCCATCACTTGTGAAAGAGAAAAAGAAATTATCACACATGGTTAACCATGGGCAAGGTACTAAGTTTGGTGTTCCCACACCAAAGTAAGTTCAAAAAGCCCGCAAATAAATCATGAAAATTAACCATTGTTTCCAAGTGCTTGGGGAACAAGCAACTTTCAATATCATTGCAGAGGCCCATACAAGCTGTTAGAAGGATTAAGCATCATCAACCAAAGAGACAAAAGATGAACTTAAAGGCCAGCAATGATGATGATGAGAAGAAGGAAATCAAGCAAACTTCAACAGGTTGTATTGTTAAGTCATTGTTTTGCATCAAATATTGCTGTGATTGAAAGTTGGATTGTATCCTGATCTACCCTGCCTGTCTGCATAGTATAGTTTCTTTTCTATTTACCCCTGCCTGCATACATAGTATAATTTCTTTCTTTATAATTCAATAAGCAAGATGTTTGATCATTCACAACATTCTTATCTTCAAAACTTGTTTGCACTCAATTTCCAAGAAATGCATCACATGAAAGTTCTTTGGAAAGAAGGATTAAGGAATTAAACAATTTTGAGGCAAGCAAAAGATTAGGAGAAGTGGTGGTTCTGGTTATATGATTTTGTACTGAGGTTGCATGCTTGTGAAAACTTGCATGGGAGCTCATAGGCGGGACAGGAAGTTCAAAGAAGCATTGTGGAGATTCTCAAAAATCTATTGATCCAAGAAGCAGCAAACAAAACAAAAGAAAGAAAAGAAAATACAAAAACAAAAAGAACATGGTCCAAGGCTCTGAGCATCACTTACTAGGCAGAAAAGAAAGAAGAAACAATGACTCAAAGAGTTGTTAGCCTAGTAAAATGCTTGTGGTTGAAGTGTGTCAAGGAAAGAGGCTTGAGCAAGTAAATCCTTAGGGGTGCTTTAACACCTAATACCTTAAAACCAACTGGTTTAGGAGTATTGATTGAAAGCTTATCTAAAGAGCCGCTTTGAGACATGATACTTAGAGTCGAGACCAAGGCACAGAAACTATAAGCTGCTTCAAGGTGATTACACATAAAGAGATCTCCATGGTACCATTTGGATGAAAATCCTAAGACCTACGACTCCCAATATGTAAGGACTAGTGAGCACTGAAGCCCTTGCATGAGCATATGATTTAGAGTTCACCCCACTGATACTTGATCACTTCACTCACTGCACTTTACAAGTGTTCCTCAATCCATCTTAATTGAAAGAACCTTGGAGCATAATTCATTTCTTGCTTGGGGACAAGCAAGCTTTAAGTTTGGTGTTGTGATGACAAGTCATCTTAGCCCATTTTAGCTAGTCTTTTTCTTTAGTTTTCATTAGAATTATGCACTTTCTTGAGCTACAAGCAAGCTAATTGAGTAGATTTTCATGTTTCCCTTGATTGAACCAACCATATGTGAATTCATGCCATTTCATGAGGTTTTGAGCTATAATTGTTGCATATTGTGGAAGATTGAATACCTCATGATTTTGAGCAAAGCTTTGATTAGTTTGGTTGATCAATGATAGGTGAAGAAGGCTTGGAGAAAGGTTGAAGCAAAGAGGAATGGCTAGGAGTGAAGAGAGAACAATGGAATAAATGAAAAATTGAACCGGGTTGCATGAAGTTAGCCCCAACGTTAGCCCCCTAACTTGGAGGCTAACGTTGGGCATGTAAATCATTCCCTGGAGGTGGCCAACGTTAGCTCCAACGTTAGCCCCCTAACTTGGAGGCTAACGTTGGAACTTAAGAATGTATCCCCTGGGCACTAACGTTGGCACATGAACCACAATGGGGGAGTAGGCCAACGTTTGCGCCAACGTTAGCCCCCTAACGTGGAGGCTAACGTTGGCACTTGAATCACAAAGGAGGAAGGCCAACGTTTGCGCCAACGTTAGCCCCTAACTTGGAGGCTAACGTTGGCACCACTAGCACCAAGCATTGCCAACGTTAGGGTCAAAGTTAGACCCCTAACGTTGGCACCAACGTTCAAACCAGGGAATTTAACTTGCTGATATGAAAAGTTAGGGTCAAAGTTAGACCCCTAACTTTGACCCTAACGTTGAAAACCAACATTGGCTAACTTCATTTCCGGTTCAATTGGTTCACTTCGGTTCTTCTTCAATCTTCAAAGAGCAATCAACCAAGGCCTCTTTCAACCCAATTCCACCAAGAACAAAGGCCCAACTCAAGGCTTGAAGATCATTTTGGAAAGTGTATAAATAGGATAGAATTCAATTTGTTAAGGGAGCTTTTCCTTTTAGAATTTTCATAATAGTTTTTGGGAAGCTTTTGTTACTGAGTGAACTTGAATTTCTTTGTTTCCTTTTACTTGCAATTTCATTTTACTTTTGTCTTGAATCTTGGATTGGAGAATTGAAGAAATTCTGTTTCAATCTCAATCTTGGATCTCTCTGTTTCTTTATTTTACTGTTAATTGAATTTCATTTCCGGTTCATTGCTCTTCATCTCTTTTCTTTGCAATTTACAATTCCCTTGCTATTGTTCTTGTTGGATCTAGGAAGGCATTGAGATCTAGACTTAGTTTTCTAGTCTCTGGGTCCTGAGATCTTAACTTTCCATTTCAATCCTCTATTTACTGCTTTCTTATGTTCATTTACTTTCCTGTTTCATATCCGGTTCAAATCCAATTCCCTTTACCTCTTCTGTTTAATGCAATTCAATTTTTCCTTGTTTAAATTCTGCAAATCCACATCCCAATCCCCTTTACATTTCAAGCAATTTACATTTCTTGCACTTTAAGATTCCGCAATTTACATATCTTGCACTTTAAGTTTCTGTCATTTAATTTCTTGTTCTTTAAGTTTCAACAATTTACTTTCCCGCTCCCTTAAATTTCATGCAATTTACATTCTGCAATTCACAAATCACCCAACCAACACTTGATTCGCTTGACTAAATCAACCACTAAGCTAAAATTGCTCAATCCTTCAATCTCTGTGGGATCGACCTCACTCCCGTGAGTTTTTATTACTTGATACGACCCGGTGCACTTGCCGGTTAGTTTTGTGATGTTTTGTGAGAGATTCGTTTCTCATCAAAATATCTCATCACTGTGACCAACTAAACCCCACTTCATTGGAGGAAGGAGCTTTATTGTAATTTTATGGATCAATAGAATTCTTATTTTCTTCTTTTCTTCATCTCTTTTTGATTTGCTTGAAAGATTTCGTGCTTCATTCTATTATTCAATTGTCTTGGAAAAGAGATTGAATATACATGGATTCCATTGGAATCTTGGAAGAGGAATAATGGAATCATGCTAGAAATTCTTTCTCATACTGGACTAGATTGGGGGTTGGTCGGATATAGTGACATATAATCCTCCCGATGCTTTGATCTAGAAAGGTGTGTGGCATATTCAGTGACCAAGTTTCATCTCTTCTCATGAGTAATTAGATCAAGAAATTGGCAATTGTTCAAGTTTATAGAGATTGAATTGCCAAGAAATTGGGGTTGAATCACTCATAATTACCAAGAGATCAATGATGTTTCATGAGTGAAAAAGAGATGAGATTACGTTGAACCGGAAAATTCAATATCTCCTAAACCCAATGATCCTCCCTATTCTCATCTATCCCTTTCTTTATTTTTCTTGTTTACTCTCATGCTTATTATCCCCTTCCCTTTTAAATTTCCAGTCATTTAATTTCCCTTTACTTTATGCAATTTACTTTTCAAGCAATTTACATTTCTACAATTTAATTTCAGTCATTTACTTTAAGCCATTTACATTTCCCGCCATTTAAATTCTTGCAATCAAACCTCATTAATGCTTTGTTCAACTAGATTGTCCAATTGACTAAAATTGCTCAATCAATCAATCCCTGTGGTATTCGACCTCACTTTTGTGAGTTTTTACTTGACGATTAATCGGTATACTTGTCGAAGGGAATTTGTAGAGATACAAGATTGCACATATCAACAACCAATACCTATATTCTCTTGAGAGGTCCTCTGTGAAGAAAGGAGACATAAAGTTAGATGCCTTAGATGCTCTTCTTGCTCAAAATAAGACTTTGTCTCAGTAAATCAGTGTTATCACTCAACAATTGAGTGGGATACAAGTTTCAACTGTTAATACTCAAAATATTACTCATAATGCTCCTCAAGATGCTTCTTATGACATGAGTGGTGGCTTCACCCAAGGTGAGACTTATGATTATGCTCAGTTCCCTTATGAACAAGTTAATTTTATGGGGAATGCTCCTAGAAAGCCCAACAATGACCCGTATTCCAAGACCTTTAATCAGGGTGGAGAAATCACCCAAACTTTGGGTGGAGAGATTGTTACCAAAATCCCCACATTTCGTACAGCTGTACCAGCAAGTGCACTGGGTCGTCCAAGTAATACCTGAGCAAGTCAGGGTTGATCCCACGAGGATTGTGGTTTGAAGCAAGCTATGGTTATCTTGTAGGTCTTAGTCAGGCGAAATCAAGAAGTTGTTGGTTTGAATGCATATGAGGAATAATGTATAAAATACTTTGTGAATTTAAATGTAACCAGTGATAAGAAGATGGTTAAGGATTAGAGTTGCTTTGTCTTTCTGAATTAACTCTGGTATTACTGTCTCCTTTGCTTGTGAATGATTTCTTCTATGGTAAGCTGTATGTGATCAACGCCGTATAGCCGCGGTCATTAATCTCCTCTACTTCAGATCAAATGCTATATGGCCGCGGTTATCCAATCTGAATGAGGGTGAAGCTCTAGCAGTTCATTCTCTTTGGTGATTTTACTGATGCCAGGGCATTTTGGCCAGAAGTAGAATTCTAACGTTGGTGAAAAGAGGGTTTTGTAGCTACAAGAAATAGAGGAGTTCAGATCTCAAGCCTATGAAAATGCCAAGATTTATAAAGAAAAGGCAAAGAGAAGGCATGACCTCCATTTAACACCCAGAAGCTTCGAAGAAGGACAGCAAGTGCTCCTCTACAATTCCAAATTAAGACTCTTCCTGGGAAACTCAAATTAAGGTGGTCAGGATCCTTTCTTGTAACAAAGATCTTACCATATGGGCACATAGAAATCATGGAGGAAAGTTCAAAGAGGACGTTCACTGTTAACGGACAGAGGCTCAAACACTACATGGGCAACATGGAGAAAAACCCCAAAGTGAAGTATCACCTCAAGTGATGGAGGAATCGTCGAGCTAGCGACGCTAAAAGAGCGCTTCGTTGGGAGGCAACCCAACCTAAGGTAGTTCTCTTTTCATTTGCATTTTAATAAAAATCACAAGTAGTTTCCCCCGTATTGTGAGGAGCTAAGTTTGGTGTTACACACCAAAACAATACAAGAGTGAGTGTGTAATTCTAAGTTTGGTGTTCCACCAAATATTTCAGTTAGAATCACACTACACTCCTTCAAGGGCAAATTGCTAGATCCAACCAATCAGGGGAACCACTTAACAGTAGTTAGTTTCTAGTTGTCTTGCTGATAACAACACATGAGATTTTCTGCATGCATTCAACCTGCTGTATTAGGCAATGAACTAAGTTTGGTGTTCACACACCAAGTTAAGTTCCGAAATGCACAAGCATACATGCATACTAACTATCTCTCAAGTGCTTTGGGACAAGCAACTTCCAATAATTTTGCAGGGATTCAATCAATCTTTTGGAAAAATAGTGCACCATCATCCAAGGAAGCGAGGAAGGATGCAGAAGCTATGGAGGATGACAACAAATGGGTAGCTGGACGGCATCACCAAAAGGTTGCATTGTTACTTTGATTCCATATGCTTGGAAATAATCAATTTGGAAGTCTGAATGTGCCCTTGATTAATAGTCACTCTTTAAGCTTAATTCACTAGAATTTGATGTTTGTTTTTGCTTAGGTCTATGCTTGCTAGTCAAGTTGCCTGTTTTCATTTTCATCTTGCTTATTGTATGCTTGTCCTTTTAAGCTAAATAAAAAAAAGAGATGTTATGAAAGACCAGAGTGATGTTCAAGTTGTGGAGTAGGTTCTTAAATTTGTGGTGTAGTAATCACTTAGCTAAGTTGGTTCACCAACAAGGTGGGAAGGCAACTATCTGTCCTGAATCATATACTTGAAACACACCCCATGAGACTAGCTAAATAATAAGATCCTAATAAGAAAAAGGAAAAGAACAATAAGAGTTAAAAAAGAAAGAAAAGTTAATAAAGAATAAGGCTAGGCACCAAGGGCTTGAAACTTGAGGGATGTGTCTGTGGTGCTCTTGTACCAAGGATCTGCTTGGATGAATAAGTTCTTAGGAGTGCTTCATCACTTTGTAACTTGGGTTAACTAACCCGGGATTATCAACTGAAAATCCACTATTAAGAGCAACCTTGCTACAGAACATTTAGTAACCCAAAGAGGTGCTGGACACCAAGACCTCAAGGAAAGAAAATAACAAACCATGTGCCTGTGGTGTGCATGTATGGGGGAGAGAGACTTGAGGGAGTAAGTCCTTAGGGGTGTTTCAACACCCAGCACCTTGAACCAACTGGTTCAGGAATGTTGGCTGAAAGCTTATCTTAAAGAGTCGCTCCCTCACAGAACACTTAGCCTAAGGATGAAATAAACCTTGGAAAGACAAAGGGATCAATAAATAAAAGTCTCAAAAGGTGCAATCAAGTGAGTATTCCAAGGCATGATAAAGGTCTGAAAGCCAGTAAAGGAATGAACCTAAGTTGCTATGCATGAAACCCCATAAAACCAAGAACATGACTTCCACAATAATGATTCATTCATCTTGTCATTTCATTCATCATTCTCTTGTTCCAGTACTTGCTTAGGGACAAGCAAGCTTTAAGTTTGGTGTTGTGATGCTAGGGCATTTTGGCCAGTTTCACTGACCTTTTCTTTATGGTTTTAAGGTAGTTTCATGCATTTTCTTAGGAAATAAGCAAGTTATCACTTACATCTTGATTCAAGCAAACATTGTGAATTTTACATGATTTCATGAGAATTATGCATGAATTAAAGGACAAATTGAAAGATGCATGTCTCATAACTTGGATTAGAGCTTTGATGCACTTTATTGCTTGATTTCAGGACAAAGGAAGCAAGGAAGAACCACGTTAGTCTAGCTAACGTGACCACTAACGTGGAACAAAGGCTAGATTGCAACGTTAATGAGAAAAGTGATTGCCAATAATGCCTTCGTGAGCCATCATAGCCCACGTCAGTTGCCACGTTAACTATGTTAACGTGGAAGCTAACGTGGAAGAGAAGTAGAACTCCAACGTTAGTGGTAAAAGTAAGTGCCACTAACATTCCAAAATGGGCAATTGGCCATGTTAAGAGCCACGTTAACTTAGTTAACATGAGCTCTAACGTGGAAGAAGAAGATGATGCCAACGTTAGTGACACTCACCTTTGTCACTAACGTTGGACTAAGCCCATATTGGCTACGTTAAAAGCCACGTTAACCTGGTTAACGTAGAGGGAGCAAGAATCACCAACGTTAGTGACACTCACCTTTGTCACTAACGTTGGATTGAGCCACTATGAGCCACGTTAGTTGCCACGTTAATTACATTAACGTGGAAGCTAACGTGGAGAAGAGGGATGATGAGCCAACATTAGCGACACTCACCTTTGTCACTAACGTTGGAGATGGCTATCAATACCACGTTAGAAGTCACGTTAACCTAGTTAACGTGAACTCTAACGTGGGAAGTAGGTGCATTCTGAAGCGTTAGTGACAAAGGTAAGTGTCCCTAACACTCTCGAAGAATTGGCAAGCCTACGTTAAATGCCACGTTAACTCTTCTAACGTGAACTCTAACGTAGGGAGAAAGGGGTACTCTCAATGTTATTGAAAAAGGTAAACCCCAGTAACGTTTGCGAAGGGCCAAGGGTCAATGTTAGTGGTCACGTTAGTGCCACTAACGTTGAAGTTAACGTGGACCACTTTGGGTTAGGAACGTTAGTGAAAAAGGTGATTGTCACTAACGTTCTCAACCCCACATTTTCACTTAACATTAACACCACTAACGCCCTAAGCTAAAGTCCCTGCCTACTTCACACTTTCTCTGCAAGTAAAGTTGAGCCCACTGAAGAAGATAACAGCTTCAACTCAAGATCCAAAGGCCCATATCCAAGACTTGAAGAGCCAACTAGAAGATCAGAAGAATAGTATAAATAGGGAGAGCTTTGAACTAGAAAGGAGCTTTTGGCATTACTAGAATTACTCTCTGTATTTTACTTTCTCGCCACTTCTAGTTTAACTTTCAGAATGTACTCTCCATCTTTGCTTTCCATTCCCAGAGCTATGAACAACTAAACCCCTTTCATTGGGTTAGGAAGCTCTGTTGTAATTTGATGGATCAATAATAGTTTTCATTATTCTTCTTCTTTCTTTTCTCTTGATTTTACTAGAAAGCTTTCAATCTTCATCCAATTGAGTAGTTATCTTGGAAAAGAAGCTATTCATACTTGGATCTCTTCTGAACCTTGGAAAAGGGTTGAATAGATCATGCTAGAAATGTTTCTCATGTTGGACTAAATTTGGATTTGGGCAGATATGGTGACATATAATTCTCCTAATACTTTGATTTGGAAATACGTATGGTATAATCAGTGACCACACTTCATCTCTTCTCATGAGCAATTAGACCAAGGTATTGGCTATTGATCTGATTTGAGAGATTGAATTACCAAGGAATTAGAATTCAATCACTTAAGATTGCCAAGGAGATCAATGAATGCATTGATTGAGGAAGAGATGAAAATGAACTTGATCCGGAGAATGCAACATCTCCTAAGCCCAATGAATTCCCCATTTCTGATCTTACCCATTCTCTTTACCTTATGCCATTTACTTTCATGCTAAGCTTCCCTTCCTCATTTAAGATTCTGCAATTTACATCTTAGAATTAAATCAAACATGAATTAGAGAGAGACAGTAATACTTTTATTAATTCATAGAACTCAGCAGGGCTCCTCCCCTCAACCTAGGGGTTAAGAAACTCATACTGATAAGAAAATACAATGATAAAACAAAAATATGGTAGATGATGTCTGAATAACATAAATCTAATCCCTTAAATACTAAACTAATGACTACTAAGGGTAAAAATGTCTTTTTAGTGCTAAGATCCACTTCTGGGGCCCACTTGGTGAGTGTTTGGGCTAGGCTTTGATGAGATCCACATGCTAGGAGGCCTCTAGGACGTTGAACGCTAGCTAGGGGGTCCTTTTTGGGCATTTGGACGCTGGTCTCTTCTCCTTGGGCATTGGACGCCTGAAAGAGGGCAGGAGGCTGGCGTTGGATGCCAGTTTTGGGCCTTCTAATCTGAAGCAAAGTATGAAGTATTGCACTTTTCTAGAAAGATCTGGAAGTCAGCTTTCCATATCCATTGAGAATTTTCCATTTGGACTTCTGTAGCTCCAGAAAAGCTCTTTCGAGTGCAAGGAGGTCAGATACAGACAGCATCTGCAGTGCTTTCTCTGTCTCTGAATCAGACTTTTGATCTAGCTCCTCAATTTCAGCCAGAAATTTTCTGAAATTGCAAAAAAACACAAAAACTCAAAGTAGAATCCAAAAATGTGAATTTAACACTAAAACCTAAGAAAACTTAATAAAAATTAAACAAAACATGCTAAAAACTATATAAAAATGATGCCAAAAAGCGTATAAAATATCCGCTCATCACAATACCAAACTTAAACTATTGCTTGTCCCCAAGCAACTAAAAACAAAGTAGGATAAAAAGAAGAGTAAGATACAACAAATCTCAGAGTTTTCAATGAAAATCAGTTTCAATTAGATGAGCAGGACTTAGTAGCTTTTTGCTTTTGAATAGTTTTGGCATCTCGCTATCCTTGAACCTCAGAATGGTTGGCATCTTTAGGGACTTAGAATCCAGATGATATTATTGACTCTCCTAGTTCAGTTCTTTTTTATATTTGAACACAAATTTTAGAGTCTTGGCCGTGACCCTAAGCACTTTGTTTTCCAGTATTACAACCAGATACATAAATGCCACAGACACTTTAACTGGGTGAACCCATTTGGATTGTGATTCAGCTTTGCTAGAATCCCCAGATAGAGGTGTCCAGAGTTCTTAAGCACACTCTTTTTGTTTTGGATCACGACTTTAATGCTCAGTCTCAAGCTTTTCACTTGACACTTTCACGCCACAAGCACATGGTTAGGGACAGCTTGGTTGAACCGCTTAGGCTAGGATTTTTATTCCTTGTAGGCCCTCCTATCCATTAATGCTCAAAGCCTTGGATCCTTTTACCCTTGCCTTTTGGTTTAAAGGGTTATTTGCTTTCTCAGTCTGCCCACCTTTTCTTGCATTTTTGGGCAGTAATGGATTTTTCTCTTTATATTATTTTTTTTCTTTCTTTCCTTTTTTTTGCACGCATATGAAATTTTTTTTCTTTTTGCAACATGCTTTTTTTTCTTTTTGCTGCTTTTTCTTACTTCAAGTATCAATTTTTGGATTTTTCAGATTATCAATAATACTTTTCCTTTTTCATCATTATTTCAAGAGCCACCTTTCTAAAATTCCAATTTCAGATATGCACTATTTATTCATGCATTCAGAAAACAAAAGTAATGCCACCACGGCAAAATAATTGCACTATTCTTGTTATAAACTTGAAATTCATGTATCTCTCAATTCTTTTCAAATAAAATTTTCCTTTAAGCAAGGTGAGAGATATATGGAACATTTTACAACTTTAGGACATTAATGCAAATGATCATGCAATAGGAACAAGAGAACAGCCGCACAACATGACAGAAAACAGAAAAAATACAAAAGAAAAGGAGATAAAGAGAACGAATCCACCTTTAATGGTGGCGGCTAGGACTCCTCCTTGAGGATCCAATGTGGTGCTTGATCTCTTCAATGTCAATTCTTTACCTTTGTTGTTCTTCCCTCATAGCCCTTTGATTTTCCCTAATGGATCTTTGGTCTTCCCTTATCTCATTGAAGATAGTGGAATGCTCTTGATACTTCATCCTCAACTGATTCATGTTGGAGCTCAATTCTCCTATGGAAGTATGCCATTGATCCCAATAGCTTTGAGAAGGAAAATACATCCCTTGAGGCATCTCAGGGATCTCATGATGAGGTGGCTGCACAGGCTCTTGTGCATGCTCTCTTGTTTGCTCCATCCTCTTCTTAGTGATGGGCTTGTCCTCCCCAATAAAGATGTCCCCCTCTATGACAATTTCAGCTTAATTGTATAGATGACAGATGAGGTGTGGGAATTCCAACCTTGGATTGGTGGAAGGCTTCTCAACTATTTTGTACAGTTCTTGAGGAATCACCTCATGTACTTCAACCTCACTTCCAATCTTGATGCAATGGATCATGAAGGCTCTGTCAACAGTCACTTCTGACCGGTTGCTAGTGGGAATGATGGAACGTTGGATGAATTCCAACAATCCTCTAGCTATGGGCTTTAGGTCAAGCCTTCTTAGTTGAATGGGCTTGCCTTGGGAATCCCTTTTCTACTGTGCTCCTTCCACACAGATGTCTGAGAGCACTTGATCCAATCTTTGATCAAAGTTGACTCTCCTAGTGTAAGGATATGGGTCTCCTTGCATAAGAGGCAAGTTGACCGCCAACCTTACACTTTCTGGGCTGAAATCTAAGATTCTCCCTCGGAGCATGGTGCTCCAATTCTTTGAATTTGGGTTCACACTAGTGTCTTGGTTTTTAGTAATCCATGCATTAGCATAGAACTCTTACACTATTAGAATCCCAACATCTTAAATGGGATTGGTTAGGACTACTCAACCTCTTCTCCTAATCTATCTTTGGATTTCTGGATACTCATTCTTCTTGAGCCTGAAAGGGACCTCAGGGATCACTTTCTTCTCTGCCACTATTTCATAGAAGTGGTCTTTATAACGACCCAATTTCTGGTACGTAATGATCATACGAGAAACTGAGCGCTACCAACTTGTCTTCCTAATTATTATCTATTATTTATTATATGAGCCTGATTCGTTGTTAAAAGCGTAGTTATTTTGCGAGATATTTTTTTTTGGAAAATGTTTGGATTAATAAATAGAATCATTCATAATCAATTCACAACTGATAATAGATAAAACAGTTATAAATAACCACACATAAATACATCACAAGCAGTCAACAACATTTAGTGATCCAGCCTTTATTTAAGTATAGACTTTTATTAGGACACCCCTAGATATAGCTAGATAATTACTACATATATATACATATAACATCCCAGGTCCTGACCTGTTCAAGAGGTTCCTAAGCTGGCACCTAGGCTAGCCTAAACTCTATACTCACCTAGTCCCTCTAAACTACTAAAGCGAGGAAAAGTACGTTCTAAGTCTTCAAAACTCAAGTCAGGTGGAACGTCATCAAAAGATGGAACATTATCTACTACTCCTCTGCACAATCAACATTGCCATATGACGTCTCTCTAGTACCTCATCAAGTAGTCACACAACAGGAGTCTCGTACATAGGATTTAGGTTAAAGTGCGCATACGAACGGGGTGCAGACGTTGGCTGGTCTCACAGTATATATATATGAACAGAGAACGAGATTCACCCTAGACTCAGAAGACTACCTAGAGCGGAATCCTTTTTGCGAATGATCGTCAGTAAGCTACGGAAGGGTACTCATGCTTCCATCTAAAGGGGGAAAGGAGAGAGAAGGGGTAAGAATTGGGGAGTTCTTAGTAGGACCGGGGTTATTAGTTACATTCATTAATTCTGTGTTGTTTAGCAGATAAATAGCAGAATACCGAGAAGCAGTAGACAGAAGAAACAGATAAATAGAGAAAATAGAGAAAACAAAAAGTAAAACACAAATAGAAGAATACAAGAAAACAAAACACAGACACGGAGAATAGAATGGAAAAAAAGGCATACATTCAAACAACAATCATAACAGAGGAAATGCGCAACCAAATATGATGCATGTCTAGCCCTAATGCAGGTAATGAGCTCATCTGTCGGTTTCTACCCGCTCCCGACGTAACCCGAAGCAGCTAAAACGAGTATGGCTTTCCAGTTGGCCATACCCCTGTGTACAGGAAATAACCCCTCTGCCACCACAAGGTCCACTGCACGCATAAAATAACACATCTGCCATTGCAGGGATGTATGCCGACACACCTTCTGTATACAGGAAATAACCCCTCTGCCACTACAAAAATGGAACAGGTGGTCACGGTACTTCTGTAACAGGAAATAACCCCTCTGCCTTACAGAAATGAAATATGGATCTGTACCGCAAGAAAGCGTACTCAGTTGTCGCACCACTATTTATCTGACTGCCTCAATGCAGCAGATGAACAAACAAATAATTCTGGAGTTGCCTTAATGCAACAAATGAACAAACAAGCATCTCTTGGGTTGCTTCAAGCAACAAATGACCCTTCAACAGGTCCTCTGCTTTTTATCATACTACTGTTTTCTATTTATTTCTTTACTTAGCTCTGATTACTTTCTTCTCTGTATTTCTTTACTTTTCTCTGATTACTCTGCTTAGCGTATATATTTGAAGCTTATGTAAATTTCGGTATGAATAGTTAGCCTGTCCCAAGTATAGGTTCATTAAGTCTATACTGAGACAGTTTAACTTTTCATATAATACCTAACCCTAGTCGCAACTCAAGGACTAACTATGTTGCCCTAGTTCGTTCACTAGTCTCTGTCTGTTTTTCTGTCATTAAAACTTTACAGACTTTTTCTTCGATTTTTATCTTTTCTTCAAATTTTTATCTTTTATTTATCTTTGCCTCACTAATATGTTCTTACCACTCCCTAAGTGTTTTATGAAGGTAATTATGAGATTCTGCGCTTAAAGTTGTCTTTCTAAAACTTTTACAGAAAACTGCCTTTTCCGCATTATTTTATTATTTTTATTAAAATATTATTTTTAATTAAATATTATTATTTATTATTTTATTATTAAATTTTCAAAAATTACCTTATCTTTACCTTTAACCTTTAAAATTCACTTTTTATCACCCGTAACTTTTAATATTTCTACTTTAACCACCCTAACTTTTAGAAATTACCAAATAACCCCTCAAACACCAAAATATTTACTTCCTTACCCTTTTTAAGATCTAAAAGGTGCTCTTCAATGTTCTTCATCATACTCAAAGTGTTCTTCGTGTTCTTTGTAAATTCTTCAGATTCTTTCTCTGTTTTTAACCGTTTTTTAGTCTTTTCAGCAACCGATTTTTACCAAAATTCAAAATAAATTACCAGCCACTAAAACCCCATCTTTTCTACATGATTTTAACACAAATTGAACCTCAATTTAAGCTCTAGGGTTTCATTTTCCAGCAGCCACAAGAACACACATTCATAGCTTGAATTTCATCAAATTTCATCAAATTTTCACCAAAATTTCAACAAGAATTACTCATACAAACAATCAATTTCAAGCACAGCCAAACCATATCATAATCACACAACTCAAACACAATCAATCAAGATTAAATTCGTCAAACCCTACCTGGTTTTGCTACTCCTAATTCGGTTAGACTTTCAGGTGGTCCTTAAGCACTTTTTCCTCCTAAATCACATCAAGAACAACTTTAAATCCAAAAAACCTCAACTAACCAAATCTTAATCAGCATGTTAGGAAGTGATTTCTAACCTTAGACTTACTTTAAATTCACGTTTCTTGGCCCTCAAGTCAAGTTAAGCATGATTCCTAAGGAAAAACATCAAGAAAACACATGTTTTGCATGGTTTTCCTTGAAAACCAAATTGAAGAGGGAGGGAGACAGCCATCTCACCTTATTTTCAGCCTTGATAAGTTACATGGTTATTTAGAGGAAGAAGAGAGGATCACTTTGGTAAAATCAGAGTTTTGATTTGAGTTTTAGTTCAGAAGAAATCAAGTTTTGAAGATTAAGTGTTCATGAAAGTTTCTCTCTTTTCTCTCTTGTTATTTTCGTCGAAAATGAAGAAATGAGACAGCCTTGGAGTGTCTTGGGGGTGTAGGGTGAGTTGTGATAGGTTGCCTTGGAGGTGGATTAAAATAATATTAAAATATCTTAGGTGTATAACTACTAAAACTAGATGTATCGAAACACTTGTAAAAACATCTCTAAAAATTATTTTCTGAGCTACTAGCATAAATGACACTAGTAACATATTTATTATGAGAATAAAATATGTATAATGAGTTCTTAGCATTGCTAAAGTCATCAGAGCGTGCTGGTGCTAAGTTGCACCAATAAATTGTGAACTGGGTTAAACCGATTTCCTATTTTTAACTAAAACAGACCAGGTTACCTTATAATATCATTCAAGAAGCTTCTAATACTAATATAATGATAATATTATCCTATTATCGCTCTTATCTCATGAATCGAGTCCAGTTCGTCAAACTGAGACTATTTACGAAAAACAGAATCAAAACTCTTAACCGATACGGTTCAAAAACTGGGTTTTTCGTGACTACGTTATCGAGCGTGCCTCAGAAAAGGTTCTATCTTAAAGATGACATAATGAAAATGAAGATTGAGATACTTGATAATATATCAGAGGTTCTCCCCTTACTGATCTTCCGGAGGATTCCGTTCCTTCGGAAAAGATCTCGCATACTCGAAAATTAGGGTTGTTACAGTCTTGATGGACTTTGGTGATGAATCTCTCCATCTCCTAAGATTCAGAGGTGACGGCTACTGCCTTTTCTTTCCTCTTTCTAGAGGACTCTCCAACCTTGGGTGCCATGAATGGGAATGGAAAGAAAAAAAGCTAGGCTTTTCCAACACCAAACATAAAACTTTGCTCATCTTCGAGGAAAAATAAAGAAAAGAGAAGAATGGAGTAGAAGAAGAAAAAAATAGAAGGAAATAGAGGGAGAGAGTGCTTTCGGCCAAGTGGGGCTTATGAGTGTATAAGAGGTGTGTGTATGAAGGGTTATGAAGATGGGTATTTATAGGAGTGGGATAGGGTTAGGTTCGGCCATGGGTGGGAAATTTGATTTTGAATTGGGTGGGGATTGTTGGGAGTTATGATGGTTTTGGGGAAGTGATATGGATGTGATTGGTCTAGGATTTATATGGAAGTGTGTATGGGAAAGTGTGAAAGTAAGTGGGGTAGGTGAAGATGCTGTGGGACCCACTGGTCCTAGAAGACTAGGGAATTCAAATTCCCTGCCCTCTGCACTGGTGTTTGAACGCCCAGGGTCTATCCCCTGGCTGGCATTCAACGCCAGCAATGCTGCCCATTTGGGGCGTTGAACGCCCAGGGTCTGCTCCCTGGCTGGCGTTCAACTTCAACAACATTCCATCTAGAGTGTTCTGTTTTCACTGCTGAATTTTTCTGTCTCTGTTCTAACTGATGCACATGATCATGAATCTAAATAAACTTAAAAAAAACAAAATGAAAGTAAATAAAAATAAATAATTAATTAAGGTTGGGTTGCCTCCCAACAAGCGCTTCTTTAACGTCATTAGCTTGATAGTTAGCTCCTTACGGAAGTGAGTATGGGCTTAGATTTTTTCCCTTTACAGTAAATTTTCTTTCTGTCTTCTTATGAATGAGCTCCACATGCTCTAGAGACAGGATATGACCCACTGTATGTGGTCAGACTGGTTTCTTAGTGAAGACAACTCTCATGCCAGGTGAGAGGCCTTCAGTGGGGACTTTCTTGCCCCACCATCCTTTAGGTGCTTTCTTCCTAGTACCTTTGTTCCCAGAGCTTGTTGATGGCTGTGATGACAAGTCATCTTAGCCTAGTTTCATTAGTCTTTTTCCTTTATTTTCATTTAGTTTTATGCACTTTCTTAAGCCATAAGTAAGTCATTTGGGTTGAATTTCATGTTTCCTTTGATTCAATCAACCATGGATAAATTGATGCATTTTCATGAGTTTTTGTGCCATAATTGCTCATATGACAAGAAGAAGAACAACTCATTATTATGGCATAGCTTTGATACAATGGTTGATTGATGATAGGTGGAATAAAGCTTGGAAGAAGGTTGCAAGAATGGGCTTGAAAAGAGGGATCAACGTTTGAGCTAACGTTTGCCTCAAACGTTAACTCAAACGTGAGAAGCAGATGAAGAACACCCTGGAGAAGAGCCAACATTTGTGCCAACATTTGCCTCAAACGTTGAGGCAAACGTTGGCTGAAGAAGAAGCAGGGGAAGGCAACGTTTGCGCCAACGTTTACCTCAAACGTGAGGTCAAACGTTGGTGCCAAAAAGAATGAAAAAGAGCACTCCTGGGCACGGCAATGTTTGAGCCAACGTTTGCCTCAAACGTGAGGTCAAACGTTGGCTACATTTTGGCAAGGAAGAGCATGGCAAAGCACCCCTGATTGATGGTTTAGATGAGCCACGTTTGCGCCAACGTTTGCCTCAAACGTTGGCCAAAAAGGGAGCTTGGGAAGAACCACGTTTGAGCTCACGTTTGACCTCAAACGTTGGCTCAAACGTGGATGACAGCAAGAAGGGTATCTGCATAATGCCTCACACAAGGGACGTTTGAGTCAACGTTTGCCTCAAACGTTGACTCAAACGTGAATGGTTCATGGCCCGGTTCACAAATGGATTTCTTCCCAACACCAAGAGCAATCAACGGAGGCTATTATCAACCCAATTCCATCAAGACTAAAGGCCCAATTCAAGGCTTAATGATCATTTGAAGAAAGTGTATAAATAGCTTAGGATTTGAAGTTTTAAAGGAGCTTTTTCTTTTTAGAGTTTTCTTTAAGAATTTTCATAGTAGAGAACTTTTGGGTTTTGAGCTGTTTGGAGATTCTGAGTCTTAGGGAAGGAGAATTGAATTCTCTTCCTCTTAGTTTTCTTGTTTTTCAATTTCATCTACACTTGTCTTGAGTCTTGGGTGTTGAAGAATTGAGGAAATTCTGTCTCAATCTCACCTTGAGATCTCTTTGTTTTTCTTACTGCAACTTCTGGAAATTGAACTTGGATTTACATTTCTACATTGCTCTCTTCTTTAATTTGGCATTTGCTCTCTAAATTTGGATCTAAGAAGGCATTGAGATCTAGACTTAGTTATCTAGTCTCTTGGGTCCTGAGATCTATTGATTTCCATTTTAATTTCATTGTTTAATTACTACACCAAGTTTATTTTCCTTTTAGTTTTGAGATCCGGTTTGACTAATTACATCAACTACTCTTCATTCTGTTAAGTTTTGCTTTTCTCTGTTTAATTCCTGCAGATCCAATTCCCATTCCCCTTTTATTTTTCAAGTCATTTATATTTCTTGCACTTTAAGTTTCTGCAATTTACATTACTTGCACTTTAAGATTCAGCTCTTTTTCTTTTTGTTCCCTTTAATTTCCTGCAAACCACCCACTCTCCTTTACATTCTATGCAATTTAATTCCTGTCAACACAATTTCACACAATCAACACTTGTTTGCTTGACTAATTCAACCACTAAACTAAAGTTGCTCAATCCTTCAATCCTTGTGGGATCGACCTCACTCCCGTGAGTTTTATTACTTGATGCGACTCGGTATACTTGCCGGTGAGTTTTGTGTCGGATCGTTTTCCGCACATCAAGTTTTTGGCGCCGTTGCCGGGGATTGAATAGATTGACAATGATTAAGTGAGGTGGTAGTTTAGATCAAGCACTTTTTCTTTAATTTTGACAAACCTACTAACTGTTTGAATTTTTGCTTAAGCTAACTAAAACTTCATTCTAGCAATAGATTGAAGAATCACTGGTTGTGTGTTTCTCTTGTTTTGTTTGTATGTCAGGTACAGGGAGAGCTACTCCTATCTTATCCGAAGCTGACCAGAGGACTCTCAGGAGATTAAGAAGAGCTGAAAAAGGGAAAGGTATTGCTGGAGAGGAAGAATCTGAGGAAGAATATCACGAGATGGAAGGAGATCCATCTAATCCCAATCCACCACAGAGGAGAGTGTTGGCCTCCTACAGTTTTGCAAATCCCAGACACTGTGGAAGCAGCATCTTAACCCCCAATGTCAATGCAAACAATTTTGAGCTAAAACCACAACTCATTATACTTGTCCAGAACAATTGTTCCTATGGAGGCAACCCATTGGAAGATCCCAACCAGCATTTATCTACCTTTTTAAGGATTTGTGACACTGTCAAATCCAATGGCGTGAATCCTGAAACTTACAAGCTTCTGTTGTTGCCATTCTCATTAAGGGACAAGGCTGCACAATGGCTTGAAACTTTTCCCCAAGGAAGTATCACTAGTTGGGATGATTTCGTGACTAAGTTTCTAGCCAAATTCTACCCACCCCAAAGGATCATCAGGCTGAAAACTGAGGTTCAGACTTTCACACAATCAGACGCCGAATCCTTGTATGAAGCATGGGAGAGGTACAAAGCCTTAATCAGAAAGTGTCCTCCGGAGATGTTCAATGAATGGGATGTGCTGCAGAATTTCTATAAAGGCCTAACATTGAAATCTCAAGAGGCGTTAAATCACTCTGCTGGAGGTTCATTACAACTGATGAAAACTGCTGAGGAAGCCCAGAATCTTGTGGACATGGTGGCCAACAATCAATATTTCTTTGCTCATCAAAGAACCCGCCAACCATCACAGAGAAAGGGGGTACTAGAACTGGAAGGAGTAGACTCCATTTTGGCTCAAAACAAGATGATGCAACAACAAATTCAACAACAGTTTGAACAAATGGCCAAAAAGATTAACAGCCTTCAAGTAGCAGCTGTGAACACAAGCCACCCATCAACTGTATGGGTACAGAATGAAGAAAGCCAAGAAGAGCAACAACAGGAGCAAGTGCAGTACATGCATAACCAAAACTCTGGACAGAATGAAGTTTATGGTGATACCTACAATCCATCCTGGAAGAACCACCCAAATCTCAGATGGGGAGACAATCACAACCAGAACCAACAACTATGGCAGAGGAACTCAAACCAAAACACTTCAAGAAACAACCAAAACCACAACCAGCAGCAAACCAACCAAAACCCTTACAGAAAACCTCAAAACAACTACCCCAATCCCAACCATTATCAATCCAATAACCAACCCACCAACCAAAATACTTACCATCCACCATCCACATCTCACAACCCACCACAAGCATCCCCAGAATCTCAAAGAATCACTAACTTGGAAACCTTGATAGACAAAATGTGGAAACACCAAGAAATAACAACCAAGAACCATGAAGCCTCCATGAAGAGCCTAGAGAGGCAGATTGGGCAAATCTCCAAGTAGATTTCTGTTGAGAGACCTTCAAGCTCACTACCAAGTGACACCATTCCTAATCCAAAAGAAGAGTGTAAACTGTACAACTACGGAGTGGAAAGACATTAGTAGACAACAACAAGGAGATAACCAAGAAACAAGTGGAGAGCAGCAAAAAACCAACAGATACAGAGGAAGCCAATGATCAAAATATGGTGCCAAACAAGAGCACAGAGAACCCCAAAAGAAAAGAAGACTAGCCAATCAATATACATGAGAGAGAGGAAGAAGTACAGAAAAAGGAGAAAGCCTTCATTCCTCCGCTGCCATATCCACAAAGGTTCAACAAAGAAACCAAGGATCAACACTTCCGCAAATTCCTGGAAACTTTCAAGAAGCTGGAAATCAACATTCCCCTGGCTGAAGCATTGGAACAGATGCCCTTATATACCAAGTTCTTGAAGGAACTCATTAACAAGAAAAGAAGCTAGTTGGAGAAGGAAACTATACTTCTCACTGAAAAATGTAGCGCGGTGCTTCAAAAGGGAATCCCACCAAAGCTTAAAGATCCAGGAAGTTTTGTAGTTGCTTGCACCATAGGCAAAATGACATTAGACAAGGCTCTTTGTGATCTCGGAGCTAGTATCAACCTAATGCCCATGTCTATGATGAGGAAGCTTGCTATAGAAGAACTCAAACCTACCAGGATGTCACTAGTCATGGCTGATAGATCGATCAAGACACCCAATGGAATTGTAGAAAACCTGTTGGTGAAGGTTGGGGAGTTTATTTTTCCAGCAGATTTTGTGATTTTGGATACTGAAGAGGAAGGAAACAATTCAATCATTTTCGGAAGGCCATTTCTAGCCACAGCAAGAGCCATCATTGATGTAGAAAAAGGAGAGATGATCTTCAGGGTCCACAATGAACAAATGGTCATAAACATTTTCAAGTCAATGCAACACATTCCTGAGCAAGAGGATTACATGAGAGTGGATATGATAGAGAGTTTGGTGGAAGAAATGTTGGAAGATAATCCTCAAGAGTAAGAAGAAAATCAAGAGACAATAGAAGAACAAGTAGCCGAGATGTCTATTGAGCAAGAGAAACAACAAGACAAGAAGGAAGAAGTACGAAAACAAGAACTGAAGCCATTACCCACCCATCTCAAATATGCATTCCTGGGTGCATCAGAGACCTTCCCAGTGTTCATCAATTTGTCATTAACAAAAAAAGAAGAGGGAGAACTTCTTGATGTACTCGAAGCTCACAAAGATGCTTTAGGATGGACTATTGACGACCTGAAAGGCATCAGCCCTGCAGTATGTATGCATAAGATCCTCTTGGAAGATAACTCCAAGCCAATAGTTCAACCTCAAAGAAGGCTAAATCCCACGATGAAGGAAGTTGTCCAGAAGGAAGTAATGAAGTTGTGGAATGCAGGGATAATCTTCCCAATATCTGACAGCTCATGGGTAAGCCCGGTCCAAGTTGTACCAAAGAAAGGAGGAATGACGGTCATCACCAATGAGAAGAATGAGTTAATCTCTATTAGAACGGTGATGGGGTGGAGGATGTGCATAGACTATAGAAGATTGAATGATGCCACCAGGAAAGATCATTTTTCTCTCCCATTCATTGATCAGATGCTGGAAAGATTGGCCGGCCATGCCTATTATTGCTTTTTGGACGGATATTCTGGGTATAATCAAATCGTGGTGGACCCCAAGGATCAAGAGAAGACTGCCTTTACATGTCCATTTGGAGTCTTTGCATACAGGAGGATGCCCTTTGGGCTTTGTAACGCCCCAGCCACATTTCAAAGGTGTATGCTCTCCATCTTCTCTGATATGGTCGAAAATTTTCTAGAGGTCTTCATGGATGACTTCTCTGTTTTTGGTGATAATTTCAATGCTTTCCTGAAACATCTAACTCTTGTCTTGAAACGGTGCCAAGAAACTAATTTGGTTTTGAACTGGGAGAAATGCCATTTCATGGTGCCCGAAGGGATTGTTCTTGGTCACAAAGTTTCAAGAAAAGGGATAGAAGTTGACAAGGCAAAAGTGGAAATCATAGAGAAGCTCCCTCCACCAACTAATGTGAAATCTATTAGGAGTTTCTTGGGGCATGCAGGATTTTATAGAAGGTTTATCAAGGATTTCTCTAAAATAGCTAAACCTTTGAGTAATCTGCTTATGATTGATACTCCTTTTGTTTTTTATGAAAATTGCCAGCATGCCTTTGAAACTTTAAAAAACGGACTCACAACAGCACCAATCATCACACCCCCAGATTGGGAACTACCTTTTGAACTCATGTGTGATGCAAGTGACATTGCAATTGGTGCTGTGCTTGGACAAAAGAAAGGAAACTTGCATCACGCCATATATTATGCAAGTAGAGTATTGAATAAAGCTCAAAAAAATTACACCACAACAGAGAAGGAATTGTTAGCTGTAGTTTACGCATTTGATAAGTTTAGATCATACTTGATAGGATCCAAAATTGTGGTTTATACTGATCATGCTGCCATTAAGTATTTAATGTCAAAACAGGATGCTAAGCCAAGACTTATCAGGTGGATATTACTCTTACAAGAATTTGATATTGAAATAAAGGACAGGAAGGGCACTGAAAACCAAGTTGCTGATCATTTATCAAGAGTACCACAAGAAACAATTCAAGAAGCCTCACAGCCTGTGAATGAAAACTTCCCAAATGAACATCTGCTGCAGATTCAACAAGCACCTTGGTTTTCTGACATAGCAAACTACAAAGTAGGGAGGAAGATACCTCAAGAATTATCTAAGCAACAAGTGAAGAAGTTAATCAATGAAGCAAGGAAG
Source organism: Arachis ipaensis (assembly GCF_059453495.1). Lineage (NCBI taxonomy): Eukaryota > Viridiplantae > Streptophyta > Magnoliopsida > Fabales > Fabaceae > Arachis > Arachis ipaensis. The sequence continues at coordinate 85,846,438 of NC_142444.1, forward strand.
TTCTTGTGGGATGAACCTTTCCTGTTCAAGAGATGCTCTGATGGAGTAATTAGGAGATGTGTCCCTGAGAGTGAAATAAGAAATATACTGTGGCATTGTCATGGCTCAGCCTATGGTGGACATTTTGGCCCAGAAAGAACAGCTGCAAAGATACTACAGAGTGGGTTCTATTGGCCAACTATCTTCAAAGATGCTAGAGAATTTGTTCACCAATGCAACGAATGCTAGAGAACAGGAGGCTTGACAAGAAGGAATGAGATGCCTCAAAACTTTATTCTGGAAGTGGAATTATTTGATTTATGGGGTATTGACTTCATGGGACCTTTCCCCCCTTCCTATTCTTTCAGATATATTTTGGTGGCAGTAGAATACGTCTCAAAGTGGGTGGAAGCCATAGCCACAACCACCTGTGATGCACAAATTGTCCTTCAATTCCTTAAGAAGCATATTTTCACTAGATATGGGGTTCCCAATTGTCTTGTGAGTGACGGTGGTAGCCATTTTTGCAACAGACAGATGGAGAAACTCCTCCATAAATATGGAGTGATTCATAAAGTAGCCACGCCATATCACCCCCAGACCAATGGACAGGCTGAATTGGCAAATCGGGAATTGAAGAAGATTTTGGAAAAGACAGTAGGAAGTTCAAGAAAAGATTGGGCTCGGAAGCTAGAAGATGCACTCTGGGCATACAGGACATCTTTCAAAACTCCCATTGGAAAGTCACCCTTTCAGCTATTATATGGCAAATCATGTCACCTCCCTGTGGAGCTTGAACACAAAGCTTTTTGGGCTACTAAACTCCTAAACCTTGACTCTGAAGCAGCAGGTGAGAAAAGGTTGTTGCAGTTAAATGAGCTGGATGAATTTAGGCTAGAAGCCTATGAAAGTGCCAAGATATACAAGGAAAAAGCCAAAAGGTGGCATGACAAGAAGGTCATGAAGAAAGAATTCAAACCAGGGCAGCAAGTACTTTTGTACAACTCACGGCTCAAGATATTCCCTGGCAAGCTTAAATCTAAGTGGATTGGTCCATATTTGGTAACCAAGGTTTTCCCTTATGGGAGTATTGAATTGCAAGATGAAGCAACAAAGAGTCAATTCACAGCAAATGGTCACAGAACAAAGCTGTACTTAGGAGGACATTGGGACAAGGAAAAAGAGGTTCAGAACTTACAACGTCCTTGAAGCAAAAAATGAAGAATGTCAAGCTAGTGACATTAAAAGAGCGCTTGTTGGGAGACAACCCAACCTGAGGTAGTCCTTTTCTTTCAATGCTAGTTTAATAAAAAGATTAAGTGGATTCACCTGCAGTGCAAGGAGCTAAGTTTGGTGTCACACACCAAAACAATTTAAAGGAGAATGAAGGATTTTAAGTTTGGTGTTCCACCAAAAATCTAATCTAAAAACACATTCTCACCTTCTGCATAAAGGGTTGCTAGCTCCAAGCAATCAGATGAATCATTTAATCATTGTCTGCTTCTACTTTGTAGTTTTATTACTTTTAGCTAAGACACTAGGAATTCACATATGATCAACTCGATGAATCAAAGGTAGTGGCAAGGGACTAAGTTTGGTGTTCACACACCAAAGTAAGTTCAAAAGTCTACAAGAAGGTCCCGCACACTAACTAGTTATCTAAGGGCTTGAGAAACAAGCAACTTCCATTAACTCTGCAGGGATTCAACCACTTTCTTGGGAGGGCCTCACACCATCCATTGAGAGTAAGAATCCACCAAAAGGTTGTATTGTCACTTAACTCCATTAGCATGCAATCTTTCTACATTTGAAGTTTGAATATGCCCATCTTAGCAGTAACTGTTAGTTTAGTAGTTATGCATCTTGAATATTATTGTCAATAAGAATGCTAATCTAAGTGTGCTAATCTAAGTGTACTTGTGTGTTTACTTTCACTTAACTAACGCATGCTTTGTCCCCTAAGTTTTTTCAATTCAATAAAAGAAATGTTTGAAACATGAAGTAAGATGGTTCATTGTTAGCTAGAAGTCAAATAATAGTAAGTGGTGGCATGTATGTGTGATTGTGTGGCAACTCACTATTAGTGAATAAAAGGAATAGATTGTTCTCTTTTTAAGAAGAAAGTAGTTCACTGTCTATGAATCTCAACAAAATAAAAGTCCTTGGATGAAAAGAAAAATAAAAAGAGAAAAAGAAAAGCCAAAAGTGGCAACAGAACAAAAGGAAGAAAAAAAAAAGAAACAAAGCTAGACACCAATAGCTTGAAACTTAGAATAAATGCCTGTGGTGTCTTTGTACTAGGATCTGCTTGGATTATTAAGTTCTTTAGAGTGCATCAACACTTGGTAACTTGGGTTAACTAACCCAGGATTATCAACTGAAAGTCCACTATCAAGAGCAACCTAGCTACAAGACATTTAGTAACCCAAAAAGGTGCTGGGCATCAATGTTCTAAGAAGGCATGTGAGCCAAGTGTCTAAAGTGAATAATGTGTCAAGCATAAATAAAGAAAAGAGCTTGTTACACATGACACTGAACTAAAGTTTATAAAGAAAAAAATTCAGTAGACAAGGACAAAGGAATAATGAGAGGTCATAGCAGTGTGTTGCTTGATGCTCAGAGGAAACTTTCTAGGCCTACATGTCAATAAGAAGTGAGTAGTTACATATCTGCATAAAACCCCATGAGCTACCAATAATACTCTGCTAACATGAGCACTCTCTTTTGTTTTCATTCTTTCTTCTTAATAATTATGTTCTTGCTTGGGGACAAGCAAGTTTTAAGTTTGGTGTTGTGATGACAAGTCATCTTAGCCTAGTTTCACTAGTCTTTTTCCTTTGTTTTCATTTAGTTTTATGCACTTTCTTAAGCCATAAGTAAGTCATTTGGGTTGAATTTCATGTTTCCTTTGATTCAATCAACCATGGATAAATTGATGCATTTTCATGAGTTTTTGTGCCATAATTGCTCATATGACAAGAAGAAGAACAACTCTCATGATTATGGCATAGCTTTGATACAATTGTTGATTGATGATAGGTGGAATAAAGCTTGGAAGAAGGTTGCTAGAATGGGCTTGAAAAGAGGGATCAACGTTTGAGCTAACGTTTGCCTCAAACGTTAACTCAAACGTGAGAAGCAGATGAAGAACACCCTGGAGAAGAGCCAACGTTTGCGCCAACGTTTGCCTCAAACATTGAGGCAAACGTTGGCTGAAGAAGAAGCAGGGGAAGGCAACGTTTGCGCCAACGTTTGCCTCAAACGTGAGGTCAAACGTTGGCGCCAAAAAGAATGAAAAAGAGCACTCCTGGGCACGGCAATGTTTGAGCCAACGTTTGCCTCAAACGTGAGGTCAAACGTTGGCTACATTTTGGCAAGGAAGAGCATGGCAAAGCACCCCTGATTGATGGTTTAGATGAGCCACGTTTGCTCCAACGTTTGCCTCAAACGTTGGGCCAAACGTTGGCCAAAAAGGGAGCTTGGGAAGAACCACATTTGAGCTCACGTTTGACCTCAAACGTTGGCTCAAACATGGATGACAGCAAGAAGGGTATCTGCATAATGTCTCACACAAGGGACGTTTGAGTCAACGTTTGCCTCAAGCGTTGACTCAAACGTGAATGGTTCATGGCCCGGTTCACAAATGGATTTCTTCCCAACACTAAGAGCATTCAACGGAGGCTATTATCAACCCAATTCCATCAAGACTAAAGGCCCAATTCAAGGCTTAATGATCATTTGAAGAAAATGTATAAATAGCTTAGGATTTGAAGTTTTAAAGGAGCTTTTTCTTTTTAGAGTTTTCTTTAAGAATTTTCATAGTAGAGAGCTTTTGGGTTTTGAGCTGTTTGGAGATTCTGAGTCTTGGGGAAGGAGAATTGAATTCTCTTCCTCTTAGTTTTCTTGTTTTTCAATTTCATCTACACTTGTCTTGAGTCTTGGGTGTTGAAGAATTGAGGAAATTCTGTCTCAATCTCACCTTGAGATCTCTTTGTTTTTCTTACTGCAACTTCTGGAAATTGAACTTGGATTTACATTTCTACATTGCTCTCTTCTTTAATTTGGCATTTGCTCTCTAAATTTGGATCTAAGAAGGCATTGAGATCTAGACTTAGTTATCTAGTCTCTTGGGTCCTGAGACCTACTGATTTCCATTTTAATTTCCTTGTTTAATTACTACACCAAGTTTATTTTCCTTTTAGTTTTGAGATCCGGTTCGACTAATTACATCAACTACTCTTCATTCTGTTAAGTTTTGCTTTTCCCTGTTTAATTCCTGCAGATCCAATTCCCATTCCCCTTTTATTTTTCAAGTCATTTATATTTCTTGCACTTTAAGTTTCTGCAATTTACATTACTTGCACTTTAAGATTCAGCTCTTTTTCTTTTTGTTCCCTTTAATTTCCTGCAAATCACCCACTCCCCTTTACATTCTATGCAATTTAATTCCTATCAACACAATTTCACACAATCAACACTTGTTTGCTTAACTAATTCAACCACTAAACTAAAGTTGCTCAATCCTTCAATCCTTGTGGGATCAACCTCACTCCCGTGAGTTTTATTACTTGATGCAACCCGGTATACTTGCCGGTGAGTTTTGTGTCGGATCATTTTCCGCACATCAGGCTGCTCAACACCAAACTTAGAATTGATGTTTGGAGGCTCTAGAAAGCTTTGCACAGAAAGAGAGGGTTGGAACATTTGGTCTTGCACCACTGTCACTTTCTTATCAGAGGAAGAATTGGGATTGGACATCTTGAACAAGATGTTGTCCTCTCTGATGAATCCATATTTGACGATGTATTTTGGTTTGATTCGAATAGATTTCATCACATACACTCACACTTATTCACTAAAATTGCATGCTTTTGTATTCTCTCCCTAAATTGTGCTTGATTATGAAAACATGCTCTTTTTTGCTTATTTTTACCAATTTTATTCCACTTACCTTCCATTCAATACCTTGATGTTATTTGTGAGTGATTTCAGATGAAAAAGGTAGGAATGGCTAGGTAGGAATAGAAGAGGAGCATACAAATGGGAGGAAGCATGAAGAAAACAAAGGAGGAGAGCTCAGCCATGTGTGCGTGCACACAAAGCTGCGTGCGTACGCACAAGAAGGACATCAACATGCGTGCGTACGCACAACCACCTATGCGTACGCACAAGAACCCAAGCAGAGCGAAGCTAGAGAATCGCGATGTGTGCGTGCGCACCACCCTCTGTGCGTACACACAAGAGGAAATTCAGCAAAGTGTATAGACGCACACATCTGTGTGTCCGCACAGGTCCCAGCGCGTGCCTTCATTATAAATGCACGTGCACTCGTGATTTTGGGGCTTCCTTGGCCCATTTCTGAAGCCTTGAGGCTGAAATCAAGGGCTATATGAAGGGAGCAACACAACATATGAAGGCATTCGGACTTAGCATTTATTTTTCATAGTTTCATATAGTAGGAGTAGGAGTAGGAGTAGTGTAGAATTTCTCTCTTAGGGTTTTAATTTCCATTTCCATTGTAGCATTTTATAGCAAGCTTACTTATGGATTTTGCTTCTTTAATTGTAAGTACTCTTTAATTCCACTTTAATTACATTGTCTTTATTTTCATTTCCTTTGGTTCAAGCACCTTGTTTATAATTGCAATTTTGAGTTCTTGAAGTTTTGATTAATGAATTTAAGGTTTCATGTTTTCTTTATGTTTGTTTACTTGTCTATGTTTGGTTTGGTTGATAGTTGGTTATAGTTCTTTATATTTCCTTTGCAATTTTCCATGTTTTACTTTTATGCACACAAGGTGTTTGTGAAAATGCCAACCTTAGATTTTGAGTAGATTTTCCCACCTTGGCTTATGATTTGAGTTCCTAGGATACTAGAGTTATAATGTCCAACATTTAGTGGTAATTCTTGGGTAGTTAGTTGACTCTTGTTTACATTGACGCTAGCCTTTTATCAACTAGTTTGGTAAGTTAGTTAGGACTTATGGATTAAGGTCAATCATGCTTGCTTGACTTACTCCTCGATGGTTGGGGTTGACTAGGCGAGATTGACTCATCATAATTACCATAGTTGTGGTTATGGCAATGATAGGATTCCTTAGATCCTCATTCCCAAGTCAAGGCTCTCTTGCATATCTTAGCATTTTCACTAAGTTTTGATCTTGTTTTCCCTTTACTTGCATTAATTCCCAATTTTGCTCATTCCTTAGTTCTTTCATTTCTTAGTTTCTTTAATCTTTAGTTCTTTAATTCAAAACCCCCTTGCCATCACAACCGAAAGAGAAACACTTTCAATTGCATCCTAGGGAGAATGACCCGAGGTTTAATTACTCTCGGTATATTTTGTGTTGACTTTATTATTTGATCTTGAGAATTCATTGTTGGTTTGGACTATGCTACCAATGAATTGATGCTTTTATTCCATTGATTCCAAACTATATGCAAGAATTCTCTTGTATCACTCTCCTAGCTGGAAAACCATTTCTCCCTTTGCCACTTTAATCATGGCATTTGCAGTAGCTAGGAAAGGTCTTCCAAGGATGATAGAATCATCCGCATCCTCTCCACCCAACCATCAAGCACCACCCTATACACCTCCATGGAATCAAAATTTTTATATACCTTGTTACCAACCATATAAACCATACCCTTATACACCACCTCAATACCCTCATCCACATGACACACCTTCCAACTATACAACCTTTCTCCCAACCTTTGAACCTTCTTTTCCACCTCAATACAAAGTTTTCCAACCCTTGCCCAAAGAACAACAAGACCTTGATGCATTCTTCCAAGAGCAAGAAGGGTTCCGAAGAAAGCAAGGGGAGTTTACGGCTATCATAGCCGAAGCGGTGAACCGCTTGACCTTGCTACACTCAAGAAATCAAGACATTCCCCTTGAGGAAGGTGGAGGATCAAGTATGGAGTGTAGTAAGGAGGAGAACATGGAGTCTCAAGGAAAGGAAGAGGAGCTAAGGCAAGAATCGCCACAAGAGGAGGAAGGTAGAACTTGTGAAACGGAAGAGGTGAATGGAGAATTGAGGGAGTTTGATCAAGAAGTCGATTACATCACAATGATTTTTTGTCCACCTTGGTCAACCCCCTCAACGATCTAGAAGAGCCTTCCACTCTTGAGTTTGGAAGGGATATGGAAATGCTAGAAAAGATTGGTGAGGAAGAGGTGATCACCCAAGAAGTAGAAGCATTCATGCAAGAATTTACAAGAGTGACTCCAACCCAAGGACAAGTTAAATGGGTAACAATATCTTCAATGAGTTTCATAGGCCCATGCCAATAAGCTCTTTTAGAAATGGATCACCAACTCAAGGTGCTTCTTGGAGTGTTAATTGATGAAGAAATGGGTGTTGGTTGTCAAAGGAGTTCAAGGAACAAGTGGTGCAAGGTCCAATTTGGAGGAGTCCAAGATTCAAGTGGGTGCTTCAAAGGTACTTGGAGAGGCTATTCATCAAAGGATACAAGTGAAAGTCAAAAAGAGGATGATAGAGAAACCAAAGTGTGGGATCCGAGCATTCAACTCTACCACAATCAATTTTGGATCCCAATTGTTTGCTTGAGGTTGCTTGAGAGCTTAGTACACTTTGTTTGGGATCCCAGAGGATTCTTGAAGAACAAACATGGATGGCAACTCAAGGATGAGTGGAAGCATAAGCCACCATGAACACAAGCTTCACTCAAAAGTCCAACTTGAGGACTTAAAACCAAAGTGCTAGGTGGGAGACACCCCACCATGGTAATATCCTTCTAACTTTCTCTCTTTTACCTTTTGTTGCATGAATAATTGGCTACACTGTTTGGTTAGTGAGATTTATTTTGATGTTTGCTAAGTAATTTTAGTGAAATAATGTGTTTTTAGGAGTTTTATGATGTTTTGGGACTTGAAAACCTATTTTGGATGTCAAGTTTGATGCCTTGGAGGCATAATTTTTGTTGCAAGAACAGAGACCTGTGCGTACGCACAGCCCTGTGCGTCCACACAGTTCCCCTGTTTTTCAGTCCCTGTGCGTGCGCACAGCAATGTGCGCCTACACACCCCTAAAATCTCCCTCTGTTTGTAGCACACGCACGCTTGTGCATGTGTACACCACCTTCTTTTTCTCCTCTGTGCGTCCGCACACCATGCGTGCGGCCGCACACGTCCCTTTTCTCAAAAAAAAAAAAGAAGAGATTGTTCCGTGCGCGCGCACATACCTGTGTGCACGCACACACCTTGAGACCCCCTCTGCCAGCAGCGCTCACATGTTTCGTGCACGGGAACACCCCCAGATTTTGCGTGTGTGCGTCCGCACACGACCCTGTGTGTCCACACAGGTCAAATTCTGGGCAATAATGAGAAAGAGTGCCCTATTTTGCCGTCTCTCTCTTCTCTTTTCTTCTTTCTTCGTTTCTCTTCTTCCTTCTTTCTTTTTCTTCTCTCTTTCTTCTCTTCTCCAGTGAAACTCCGTCGCCGTGAGTCTCGCAGTGGCTATCACAAGTGCCACTGTTTCCTATTGCTTTCTTTTCTATTTGTCATCTTTTCAATTTTCTTATTTTAATCTTCTTTGTTATGTTTTGTGGCTTGCTTGATTTTTGGTTTCTTTAATTAATTTTGGTTATTTAGTTTAAGTTTACTTAATTATCTGTTTGTTTGTTGCATTGCAAGTGTTCAATTTTGACTTATTGGTTGTTTATGCTTGAAATTTTAGCTTGAATTATTGAATATGTGCACTGCATACTATGTGTTTGACATAATGCCTGAATGAACCTTTTGTTTAATTCATATGTTGTCATGACCATATGTGTTAGACTATATCCTTGTTTGGCATTCTAATCAAGAATTATGCACTTTTGAATGATTATGATGTTATTTTGGATTGAAATTTCAATAATGTACTTATTTAATACTTTGAGTTGCTAGCACCAAATTGATATGAAAAGTGACATTTGACTTCTTATTTGGTGCAATTTTTAGCAAGTACATATTGAATTTAGTGAATTGAATTGAATTGCTTATTCACCATGGATTTTAAGTCAATATAATCACATCATAAGGTATTTGCTCCTTGTTAATGCTTTGCATTTGTTTGAGTTGACTTGACTTAATCCTTATCAAGACTTGTCACTTTTTTTAACAAGTACCTATACCATGTGACTTTTTCCTTGTGTTTCATGATGAATAAGTAGTTTCCTTTTCATTAATGGATTGGTTATTGTTTGTTGTGCTATTTTATATCAATTTTGCTCTTTCACTTGCACACCTTCAATATCCAATATTTCCTAAACTCAATTCACTCTTGTTGTTTGCCTAAGTTTTCATGTGCTTAATTGATGCTCATCCATTACTTGCATCTTAGGCCATTTAATTGAGGAACTCATTCTTACTTTTTGATTGGGTGGATGCCACTTTAACCGGCCGTTGTGTGTATTCCACACCACTATACAACTTCCTCAATTAGATGCTTAATCGCTCCCTCCTTTACCTTTTTGTGCTACTTGCCTATGAGTTTTAATTATACTTTATTCATTCTTTTTTTTTAGGATGAGACATAAAAGCAAGGAGCCGGGAGAGGAGGAGGACACTGAGGATGGAGACGCCAAGGATGCATTGGACATTGGCGATTTTTACACAACCCAAGCCCCCGCATCCGCCAACCGAAGGTGGAGCTCTTGAGAGCCATTCTCCCCTGATTGTGTTCGTGCATGGAGGACCGTGCAACGCTTAAGTGTGAGGGAGGATTCATCATTTTGGGGAGTAAACTTACTTTTCCGAACACTTTGCACTTCGTTTTTGTTTCTTTTATTAGGTTTCCTGTATATATTTAGAGTGCTTTTGATTGTTGCATTGCACTTTCTTTTAGTATATATATATACATCTTAGTTCATCCATAGTTATTGCATTTTACATCTTTTGCATGGTATATATTTTAGAGATAGAAGTTGTGATTGGATGATATGAATAGGATAGCACCTAGTTCAATTTTGTCCTAATTGTTCATGTTAATTTTTTTGCTTGTTGAAAATTAGGAAAGAACTAGGAAATTTTGAAAAATTTTGCATCCATCACAACATACATACGCATATAGGAATAAGTTTGGAGAAAAACAACAAGGATTTCCAAGAATTTTGTTTCAAGAGCGTTCTATTGAATTGATTTGGAAAATCATTTTTTAAACTTGCTTGAATGAATTTTTGTGGAACATAGAAGAGAGATAGAACAAATTACCATGTGAGTTTTTGAGTTTTAATGAGTGGTTACACATTCTAACCACTATTTTTGTTCACTGTGTGCTATACTCCTTTTATGATTGTGATCTTGGTTTTTCTTGATTCTTTACTTCCGATGTTTGATGTCTTGAATGCATTTAGCATGATTGAGGCCATTTTTTGAATTAAACTCACTCACCCATATAGCCTTACCCTTGCATCTACCATTTGTTAACCCCTTTGAGCTTGTTAAACCCTTTTGTTCTAATTGTAACCACATCAAAACCGTAAGCGTAAGACCATGATTTACCTTGAATTGTATCTTTGATTGGCTTAGGTTGAAGAGTGTGTGCCATTTAAGTGTAGGGGGAACTTTGGGAAGCATTGGTAGAGAAAAATTTTGTTTTAGGTACTTATTGAAAATTTGGGGAAAATGGGTGCACATTCACGTATCAATTTGCTTTAACCATATGCATTTGTCATAGAAAAAGAAAAAGAAATGAAAAAAAATGAAATGGAAGAAAAATATAGTAATAAGATGGGACAAAAGTTATCCCAAAGAAAATGAAAAAAAATGAAGAAGAAATGCATATATGTTTTGAATAGAAACTAAGACATGAATGTGTGTGAAAAGAAGTAATGGGTGGCTAGAATGCATTTGTTGTGGGTTGATTGATATAGGTTGATTTAGATATTTGAGCTAATCAAAAATTCAATCCATTAGTTCACTTAGCCATATACTCATCCTACCCTTACCCCAACCCCATTACAACCTTCTAAAGACCTCATGATACTTGTATACATGCTTCAAATACATGTTGATTGTTAGATGAAAAGAAATTCCTTGAAAGCATGATTAGAGGAGATTTGAGTGAATTGACCCTAAACACCGAGTGATGAAAGTGCATACACACCTAGGGAGGGTTCGATCACTCAATTCTATGTTCCTCTACCTTTTATCATGCATTCTTGCAAGTTGCTTTATTTTGAAACTTGAATCAATTCTCTAGATTTTTGTTTGCATTGAATCATTTCTTTGCTTAGCCCTATATGTCTATAGTCTTACATGGAAATTTGATTGTTTGTTTTCACCAAATCGATAGGAACTATAGATACATAGAGATAGATAGATAGTATATGGTATATTTGCATGCATATAGATAGTTGCATTCAATAAGTTGTTTTCCATTTTATCCTTCTCCTTTGTTTGGTTTAGCATGAGGACATGCTATTGTTTAAGTGTGGGGGAATTGATGAATCCATATTTGACGATGTATTTTGGTTTGATTCGAATGGATTTCATCACATACACTCACACTTATTCACTAAAATAGCATGCTTTTGTATTCTCTCCCTAAATTGTGCTTGATTATGAAAACATGCTCTTTTGTGCTTATTTTTACCAATTTTATTCCATTTACCTTCCATTCGATACCTTGATGTTATTTGTGAGTGATTTCAGATGAAAAATGTAGGAATGGCTAGGTAGGAATGGAAGAGGAGCATACAATTGGGAGGAAGCATGAAGAAAACAAAGGAGGAGAGTTCAGCCATGTGTGTGTGTGCACAAAGCTGCGTGCGTGCGCACAAAGCTGTGTGCGTACGCACAAGAATGACATCAACATGCGTGCGTACGCACGAGAACCCAAGCAGAGCGAAGCCAGAGTATCGCGATGTGTGCGTGTGCAGCACCCTCTGTGTGTACGCACAAGAGGAAATTCAGCGAAGTGTGCGGACGCACAGGCACAGGTCCCAGTGCGTGCCTTCATTAAAAATGCACGTGCACTCGCAATTTTGGGGCTTCCTTGGCCCATTTCTGAAGGCTTGAGGCTGAAATCAAGGGCTACATGAAGGGAGCAACACCACATATGAAGGCATTCGGACTTAGCATTTATTTTTCATAGTTTCATATAGTAGGAGTAGGAGTAGTGTAGAATTGCTCTCTTAGGGTTTTAATTTCCATTTCCATTGTAGCATTTTATAGCAAGCTTACTTGTGGATTTTGCTTCTTTAATTGTAATTACTCTTTAATTCCACTTTAATTACATTGTCTTTATTTTCATTTCCTTTGGTTCAAGCACTTTGTTTATAATTGCAATTTTGAGTTCTTGAAGTTTTGATTAATGAATTTAGGGTTTCATGCTTTCTTTATGTTTGTTTACTTGTCTATGCTTGGTTTGGTTGATAGTTGGTTATAGTTCTTTATATTTCCTTTGCAATTTTCCATGTTTTACTTTTATGCACACAAGGTGTTTGTGAAAATGCCAACCTTAGATTTTGAGTAGATTTTTCCACCTTGGCTTGTGGTTTAAGTTCCTAGGATACTAGAGTCATAATGTCTGACATTTAGTGGTAATTCTTGGGTAGTTAGTTGATTCTTGTTTCCATTGACGCTAGCCTTTTATCAACTAGTTTGGTAAGTTAGTTAGGACTTATGGATTAAGGTCAATCATGCTTGCTTGACTTACTCCTCGATGGTTGGGGTTGACTAGGCGAGATTGACTCATCATAATTACCATAGTTGTGGTTATGACAATGATAGGATTCCTTGGATCTTCATTCCCAAGTCAAGGCTCTCTTGCATATCTTAGCATTTTCACTAAGTTTTGATCTTGTTTTCTCTTTACTTGCATTAATTCCCAATTTTTCTCATTCCTTAGTTCTTTCATTTCTTAGTTTCTTTAATCTTTAGTTCTTTAATTCAAAACCCCCTTGCCATCACAACCGAAAGAGAAACACTTTCAATTGCATCCTAGGGAGAACGACCCGAGGTTTAATTACTCTCGGTATGTTTTGTGTTGACTTTATTATTTGATCTTGAGAATTCATTGTTGGTTTGGACTATGCTACCAACGAATTAATGCTTTTATTCCATTGATTCCAAACTATATGCAAGAATTCTTTTGCATCACTCTCCTAGCTGGAAAATAATTTCTCCCTTTGCCACTTTAATCATGGCATTTGCAGTAGCTAGGAAAGGTCTTCCAAGGATGATAGAATCATCAGAACTCAGGCATTGTGATGAGCGGATAATTTATACCCTTTTTGGCATTGTTTTTACATAGTTTTTAGTATGTTTTAGTTACTTTTTATTATATTTTTATTAGTTTTTATGCAAAAATCACATTTCTGGACTTTACTATGAGTTTGTGTGTTTTTTTGTTATTTTAGGTATTTTCTGGCTGAAATTGAGGGACCTGAGCAAAAATCTGATTCAGAGGTTGAAAAAGGACTGCAGATGCTGTTGGATTCTGACCCTCCTGCACTCGAAGTGGATTTTCTAGAGTTGCAGAAGCATAATTGGCACGTTCTCAATTTCTTTGAAAAGTGGACATCCTGGGCTTTCCAACAATATATAATAGTTTATACTTTGCTTGAGATTTGAGTCCCAAACTAGCGTCCAAAGCCAGCCTAAAACATCTTGGCATAAAACGCCCAAACTGGCACCAGAATTGGAGTTAAACACCCAAACTGGCACCAAAGCTGGTATTTAACTCCAGGAACAGCCTATGCACGTGAAAGCTTCAATGATCAGCCCAAGCACACACCAAGTGGGCCCCAAAAGTAGATTTCTGCACTATCTGCACTTAGTTACTCATTTTCTGTAATCCCTAGTAACTAGTTTAGTATAAATATCACTTTTTACAATTGTATTCGTATCCAGTTTTCAAACTTTGGAGCTGAGACCATTGTTCACGTTTTGGAGGCTAGCCATTTGAACATGCCTAGACCTTTTTCACTTATGTATTTTCAACGGTGGAGTTTCTACACCCCATAGATTAAGGTGTGGAGCTCTACTGTTCTTCAAGAATTAATGCAAGTACTATTGTTTTTCTATTCAATTCACGCCTACTTCTTCTCCAAGATATACTCTTGTACTTAATTCATTTAAGTCAGAATGAAGGGGTGACCCGTGACAATCACCCAATCTTCGTTACTCGCTTAGCCAAGATCCACGTGCCTGACAATCACAAAGCAGTCTACATGATGTTCAACGTAGTCATTGGACGACAGCCGGAGTATATTTGTAACAACCCTGATTTTTTAGTATGCGAGATCTTTTCCGAAGGCACAGAATCCTCCAGAAGATCAGTAAGGGGAGAACCTCTGATATATCACCAAGTATCTCAATCTTCATTGTCATTATGTCATCTTTAAGATAGAACCTTTTCTGAGGCACGCTCGATAACGTAGTCACGAAAAACCCAGTTTTTGAACTGTATCAGTTAAGAGTATTGATTCTGTTTTTCGTAAATAGTCTCAGTTTGATGAACCGGACTTGATTTATGAGAGAAGAGAGATAATAGGATAATATTATCATTATATTAGTATTAGAAGCTTCTTGAATGATATTATAAGGTTACCTGGTCTGTTTTAGTTAAAAACAGGAAATCGGTTTAACCCGGTTCACAGTTTATTGGTGCAGCTTAGCACCAGCACTCTCTGATGACTTTAGCAATGCTAAGGCCTCATTATACATGTTTTATTCTCATAATAAATATGTTACTAGTGTAATTTATGCTAGTAGCTCAAAAAATAATTTTTAGAGATGTTTTTACAAGTGTTCCGATACATCTAGTTTTAGTAGTTATACACCTAAGATATTTTAATATTATTTTAATCCACCTTCAAGCCAACCAATCAAAACTCACCCTACACCCCCAAGAAACTCCAAGGCTGTCTCATTTCTTCATTTTGAACGAAAATAACAAGAGAGAAAAGAGAGAAATTTTCATGAACACTTAATCATCAAAGCTTGATTTCTTCTGAACTAAAACTCAAATCAAAACTCCGATTTCACCAAAGTGATCCTATCTTCTTCCTCTACATAACCATGTAACTTATCAAGGCTGGAAATAAGGTGAGATGGCTGTCTCCCTCCCTCTTCAATTCGGTTTTCAAGGAAAACCATGCAAAATATGTGTTTTCTTGATGTTTTTCCTTAGGAATCATGCTTAACTTGACTTGAAGGCCAAGAAACGTGAATTTACAGCAAGTCTAACGTTATAAATCACTTCTTAACATGCTGAGTGATATTTGGTTAGTTGAGGGTTTTTGGATTTAAAGTTGTTCTTGATGTGATTTAGGAGGAAAAAGTGCTTAAGGACCACCTGAAAGTCTAACCGAATTAGGAGCAGCAAAACCAAGTAGGGTTTGACGAATTTAATCTTGATTGATTGTGTTTGAGTTTTGTGATTATGATATGGTTTGGCTGTGCTTGAAATTGATTGTTTGTATGAGTAATTCTTGTTGAAATTTTGGTGAAAATTTGATGAAATTTGATGAAATTCAAGCTATGAATGTGTGTTCTTGTGGCTGCTGGAAAACAAAACCCTAGAGCTTAAATTGAGGTTCAATTTGTGTTAAAACCATGTAGAAAAGATGGGGTTTTGGTGACTGGGAATTTATTTTGGATTTTGGTAAAAATCGGTTGCTGAAAAGACTGAAAAACGGGTAAAAACAGAGAAAGAATCTGAAGAATTTACGAAGAACACGAAGAACACTTTGAGTGTGATAAAGAACATTGAAGAACACCTTTTAGATCTTAAAAAGGGTAAGGAAGTAAATATTTTGGTGTTTGAGGGGTTATTTGGTAATTTCTGAAAGTTAGGGTGGTTAAAGTAGAAATATTAAAAGTTACGGGTGGTAAAAAGTGAATTTTAAAGGTTAAAGGTAAAGATAAGGTAATTTTCGAAAATTTAATGATAAAATAATAAATAATAATAAAATATTAAATAATAATATTTAATTAAAAATAATATTTTAATAAAATAATAAAATAATACGGAAAAGGCAGTTTTCTGTAAATGCTTTAGAAAGACAACTTTAAGAGCAGAATCTCATAATTACCTTCATAAAACACTTAGGGAGTGGTAAGAACATATTATTGAGGCAAAGATAAATAAAAGATAAAAATTTGAAGAAAAGATAAAAATTGAAGAAAAAGTTTGTAAAGTTTTAATGACAGAAAAACAGACAGAGACTAGTGAACGAACTAGGGCAACATAGTTAGTCCTTGAGTTGCGACTAGGGTTAGGTATTATATGAAAAGTTAAACTGTCTCAGTATAGACTTAATGAACCTATACTTGGGACAGGCTAACTATTCATACCGAAATTTACATAAGCTTTAAATATATACGTTAAGCAGAGTAATCAGAGAAAAGTAAAAAAATACAGAGAAGAAAGTAATCAGAGCTGAGTAAAGAAACAAAGAGAAAACAGTAGTATGATAAAAAGCAGAGGACCTGTTGAAGGGTCATTTGTTGCTTGAAGCAACCTAAGAGAAGCTTGTTTGTTCATTTGTTGCATTAAGGCAATGATGCACATAAACTAGTTATGCTACGATTTAGGAAATTGCACGATCGGCAAAATTCCTTCCGGCAAGTGCACCGGTTATCGTCAAGTAAAAACTCACAATAGAGTGAGGTCGAATCCCACAAGGATTGGTTGAGTGAGCAATTCGGATTAGAAGTGTGTTCTAGTTGAGCGGAATCAAGATTGAGATGAGTATTGCGGAATGTAAAAGTGGCGGGAAAAGTAAATGACAAGAAATTGAAATGGCGGAATCTTAAATTGCATGAATTAAAGAGCAGAAACTAAATTGCTGAAATTAAAAGGGAATGGGGGTGATTGCATGAATTGAGTAGCAGAACGTAAAGAGAAAGTGGAAATCAGAATTGGGGAATTCATTGGGTTATAGGAGATATTGAGATCTCCGAATCAAAACATGTTTATCTCTTCCTCAACCAATGCGTTCATTGAATTTTGCTTGGCAATCTTATATGATTGGATCCCAATTCCTTGGCTCACCAATGCTCTCTAAAAACAAACAAATTCCCAATCCCTTGGTTTAAATGTTCATAAGAAGAGATGATGCTTGATCACTGATTATACCACACAATTTCATGAACCACAATTTGGTAGGATTACATGTCACAATATCCATCCAAACCCCAATCCAATCCACTGTGAGAAAGCTTCTCTAGCATGAATCCTCCATTCCTTTCCCAAGGCTCCGAAGGATTCCAAGTATGAGTAGTTTCTTTCCCAAGACAACTACTCAATGGAATTAGATCGAGAAGCTTTCTAACAAAATTCAAGAGAAAAGATTGAAGAAGAAGATAAACTATTATTGATTCATTGAATTACAATAGAGCTCCCTAACCCAATGAAAGGGGGTTTAGTGAATCATAGCTCTGAATTCAATTACAAAGAAAAGGAAAACTAGCTAAAAGTGAAAGTAAAAAGTCCTCTCTAACTTAACTTCTATCCTATTTATACACTTTCTATATTGAGCTTCAGTTGTGCTTCTTGGGCTTTGAGGCCTCTCCTTGCTTTCCTTTTGCCTTGGGTTTATGATCCATAACCTTGATGAGGTTGTTGATCCAAATCCTGTAACATTTATTGAGCCAACTTAGTGATAATCAAATAATGACACATGACTCAATAAATTGAGATTTCAAACTCATCAATCCTTCAGGCCCAATCCCATAAACCATGATATTCAATTGGGTTTCATACCAAAGTAAGTTTAAGTTAATATTTGTGCTCAAAGACTAACTTAAATCACAATATTTTTGGCCCAGAAACCTTTTCCAAGAGTGGCGTTTAAGTTGTAGTTTAAGCTTAAACTGCAGCTTAAACGCCAGACACTTCCAGTGAGGCCTTTTGTAGAAGCACGTTTAAGCTTCAGTTAAGGTTAAACTGAAGCTTAAACGTGGAAATGGAAGAAGGTAGCCCTGGAGAGTCATGTAGTCGAACACGTTTAAGCTTCAGTTTAAGGTTAAACTGAAGCTTAAACGTGGAGATAGGAAAGGCAGCCCTGGAGGTCGAACACGTTTAACCTCCAGTTTGAGGTTAAACTGGAGGTTAAACGTGGAAAAGGGTGGAGGCATACTGGAGGTCGAACACGTTTAACCTCCAGTTTGAGGTCAAACTGGAGGTTAAACGTGGAAGCTTAGAATGGTGGCCCTGGAGGTGTCGAACACGTTTAACCTCCAGTTTGAGGTCAAACTGGAGGTTAAACATGGAAATGGAGAGAGCAACCCTGGAGTAGAAAAGCTGTCGAACACGTTTAAGCTCCAGTTTGAGTCAAACTGGAGCTTAAACGTGGAATGGCTCCCTGGTACTCTTCCTGGTTCTGGCGTTTAACCCCCAGTTTGAGGTCAAACTGGAGGTTAAACGTGGAACTCCTCCCTGGGTGGCATACTCATTCTGGCGTTTAACCTCCAGTTTGAGGTCAAACTGGAGGTTAAACGTGGAATGCTCCTTAAGTGAGGCTTTTCATTCTGGCGTTTAACCTCCAGTTTGAGGTCAAACTGGAGGTTAAACTTCAATCCCAGCATTTCTTATCCTTCATGATTTTGGCGTTTAAGCTCCAGTTTAGGCTTAAACTGGAACTTAAACTCCACATGTGATATTCAAGCTTCCTTTATTGATTTTGTTGCTTCCTTGCTTAGCCTCTTCTTCCCTGAAATCATCCAAACAATTGCATCAAAGTCTTGCAAAATTTCATGAGAAATCTTCCATTCATAGCATTTAAGTAATATAACTAAAACTCATGGAATTTGCATCAAAATCATATTGTTTGGATGGTTCATTACTTTGTTCTTCATTTAACCAATTTTGGTTACTTTAAGCTCAAGAAAATGCATAAAACAACTAAAACTAACAGAAAAATGCTAGTGAAACTAGCCTATGATGCCTTGGCATCACAACACCAAACTTAATACTTGCTTGTCCCTAAGCAAGTCCTGAGTTATTTGAGAAGAAAGTATGAAACAGAAAGCAATTACATTGGCTATATTAGCAAGCATTTGAAGTTCATCAGAAGGGTTTTATGCAGAAAGTTGCAGCATCACTTTTTCATACTTATCAGGTAGGATTATCACTTTTTCATTGCATCCATCAAACATTGTTATGGCCTCTTGTTATTCTTATGTCTTTGGCACTTTTCTTTTCTTTGTTTTTCTTTTCTTTTTCTTAGAGCTTCTTTTGCTCCTTGTTTGCTTAGTGTCATGTGTTGCACAAGCCTTTGGCATTTTCTTTTTCTTATCAGTGCACTACACATATCCACTTTAGGCATTTTAGTTCACATTTCTTCTTGAGACATTGGTGCCCAGCACCTCTTTGTGTGACTAAATGTTTTGTATTTAGGTTGCTCTTGATAATGGACTTTTGGTTGATAATCCCGGGTTAGTTAACCCAAGTTACCAAGTGTTGAAACACTCCTCAGAACCTATTCATCCAAGCATATCCTTAATACATAAACACCACAGGCATTTGTCTCAGAAGTTCAAACCATTGGTACCTAGCTTATTTTCTCAATTTTTTTTGCTTTTTGGTTGCCTTTTTCCGTGGCTTTTTCTTTTTCTTTTTCTTTCTTTTTTTTTTTATGGCCAAAGACATTTATTCATCAAGATCCATAGACAATTTTCACTTTCTACATAAAAAATGCTAATTCTACACTCTAATTTTAGTGATCTGACTAAACAATCAAGCATGCATACCACCACTTAATTCTACTTGATTTGTTACTAATTTAGCCAAGTTACTTTTGTTCAAACTTTTTCTTTTATTTTTGGAAACAGAACAAGCATGGCACACACTTGTTTAAGAAGGTGAAGTTATATCCAAACATCTAGGCATTCACTTTATTCAAAGCAATTAACAAACACACATACTAAAAAAAAACGACTCATAAAAAAAAAACTCCACATAACACTTAAATGACTTATGATGAAAACACGTTCATAAAGACAATTCACCAATTATCATTTGATTATTAAGGAACGAGACCACCTCTTATTTATTGCTTGGTTCTTCTTAATTCTTGGGATCCTGCTTCTTCTTGCTTCCTGCCTCTTTTTGACCACTTGTGCTTCCTTTGTCTTTTCTTATGAGCTTTTTCCAGAATCCAGCCTTTTTCATCGTTTCTTCCACTCCTTTTTCAAGGATCATTGCCTTGTTTATTTCTCCTTCTTTCCTCCCTTTGAAATACTCATCATAAGCTGGGAATGCTGGGTCCATCTTGTGTAGATGTTCCCCTATGTAGTTAAGCTTGATTTGCGAACTGATGTTGTAATCAGCTTGGACTGAGTATCTTGCATTCTGTAAAGTGGTGGCTTCCTTGATTGCCAAGACATTGGCGTCTTGGTGTTGGCATATGTGGCTGAAGGATTCCTGTAAGTGTAAATTTTGTTCCCTTTGCAGATCGAAGAATCTTGATTCAAAGTTCCTTTGCATATCCATCATTTTTAGATGAAAGTCCTCTTGTCTCTCCTGAGACCTCATGTATTGTTGAGACATTCCTTCCATGATTTCCTGCATTCTGCTCATATCCATGGGGTCTCTGGGAATTCGTTGTCTTCTTTCAGGAGTTGCTTGCTCTTCTTGCTCTTCTTCTCTATCTTCTCCTTCCTGTCTTTCTTGTTCTGCTTCTTGCTCGGCTTCCCCTTGTTGCCCTTCTTCATTTCTTCTTCTTGTATGTCTTGGAGGAGTTGGGCCAAGAGTCATTCTGTGTGCAGTTATGGCCAGTCCAGGATATAGCCAATTAGGTCTTTCATCCTCAAGTGGTACTTGGGCATCGATGCATAGTCTAATGATAGTGCTAGGGAAGTGAAGCCAGGATTCAGGGTCACTTTTCTCACTAAACTCTTGTATCTGTTCAGCAATGAGTTTATGAACTTTGATCTCTCCTCCAACCATAATGCAATGTAGCAAGATGGCTCTTTTAGGGACTATTTCCGAAGAGTTTGCAGTGGGTAGGATGGATCTCCTAACTATTGCATACCACCCTTTAGCTTCAGGTGTTAGGTCTCCCCTTCTCAAGACTCTTGGAGCCCCTCTTGTTTTTCTCACCCATTCAGCTCTGATGGCACAAAGGTCTTCAGCAATAGTTGTATAGTCAGGTTCTCCTATCATCCTTTCTTCATAACTTGCTTGGCTGAAATGTATGTTTTTCAGGCCAAGAGTTTTCATGATTGCTTTGGGACTGAAGTCAACTTCCACCCCTCTCACATAGCTTTTGTATGTGGGGTTCTTGGTTTGATCCTCCCTTACTGCATTTGCATAAAACTCCTTCACCAAGTTGATGTTGATTCTAGTGATTGGCTTAGTTAGGAGCTCCCACTTCCTCTTTTTGATCTTTTCCCAAACACCTGGGAACTCATCCTTTTCAAGGTCAAAGGGGACCTCAGCTAGTACCGTTTTAGGTCTCATCCATTCGGCTTGAATCTCATGGAACACTGATCTGTATCTCCATGCATCGAATTCCCTGTTTTCCTCCATTGGCTGTTTGTCCTTTCTTCTTTTGTGGCTAGATGAAGCTGCCATTGATTCTTTAGTTTTGGTAAGTGACAAGCTAAAGTTGACAAGGTGAAGCAAGAAGTGTTGTTGGAAGTGTGGTGAGGTTGTTTTCGGCAAGAGATAGTTATGCTATGATGAAGGAAAATGTGTATGGAGGAGAATTGGTGGTGTGGGACTCGTTCCCCAAGTGGTTCTTTATAGTGCCCATGAGTGAAAAATGGACGGCTAGGGTGGTTTGTGAAGGGTGGCTTGATGGTAAATATATGAATTATGGATAAGGACGATTTGCTTTTCATTTTCTTGGAAGTATTCTGGGTGCATTAGGTTGTACATGTAGCTTTCTTTTCTTGCAGAACTTCCTTTTCCCATGTGTTAGTTTCAAAGATTTGTGAATTTTCTTTTTGACCAAGCACGTACCTCCCTTTGTCTTTTTCCTCCATTTTTGTCTTTTCTTTTGTACCTGCACAAACAAACAAATTTGCTATCATTTTTCGGTCCATGTGAATTATGAATAGTATTTGCACATGTAAATCAATGCTTGTCTTTATGAGCTTATAGCCGTGACTTCTACATGTATGCACACTTATTATTTGGACACCAAACTTAGTGTTTGGTTAAGTCTCCTGATGACATGAAATCCATATTGGTTGTCCTTAATGAGTGTGCATAATTCTAATAAATCATAGTCACCTTGGCTCTTTGATTCTAAACAAAGTTACTACCCTAAGTAATTGAAACCAAAGTATTAAAACATGTGAATGGTATACTTGTCATGAATTTTGAAATCCAGAGGAACTTCTTGCTTTTCATAAACTGTGTTCAAAAAGAACACCAAACTTAATGTTTGGTTGTGCACCTTGAATGAAAGATGGAATTCAATTTGAGTAAGATTTGGGAGTGCCATCAGGCACACCAAACTTAGAGACCAATTGTAATTTACATGCAAGGTTTAGTGCACTTAATCAATAGTTGTCCTGAGGATTCAAGTTCATGCATAAGAAACCATGCTTTATTAGATGTAAAGCAAAGCACTAAAGATTAAGGATACTAAAAACATGGGTTGCCTCCCATGAAGCGCTTCTTTAACGTCACTAGCTTGACGGTTGTCCCTTGTTAGGGTGGATTGTAGTGCTTGACGTCATCTCCTCTCATTATGAAAACGTCCCCACTTGATTCATTCATGACCTCTAAATGTTCCATAGAAAGAACTTTCCTGATTGTGAACACTTGAGGGAGCTGGGAAGGAATGGTTTTGAGGCCAGGTGGGATTGGCAGATAATGACTTGATATCACGTTATCTCCCGGAGAAAAACCTTCAGTGGGAATTTTCTTGTTTCTCCATCCTCTTGGCAATCTCCCTATCACTCTTCCCTTTCTCTTGAGGATTTCTTCATTGACCTTTATGTCAGGAGGATCCTTCTGATCTGTTTCCACTGATTCTTGTGGCTCTAACTCTTGCAACTCTTGTTTGCCTTCCAATGACTGTTTTAGAGTCTCAGCTGCTGGATTACTTTCCTCCAAACACGGATGGCTACTATCATCTTTAGGCTTTTCAGGTTCTGGTTCAGGCTCAGATGCAGGTTTGAAGACTTTGAAAATGAGCTGTTCATCATGTATTCTCAGAATTAGCTCTCCTTGTTCTACATCTATGAGCGCTCTAGTAGTGGCTAGAAATGGTCTGCCCAGAATGATAGGGTGTAAGTAGCTTTCCTCCATGTCCACAATGACAAAGTCTGTGGGGAAATAATAATCCCCCACTTTCACCAGCACATTTTCAACTACCCCTTCAGCTTGCTTCTGAGTTTTGTCAGCCAGTTGTATGATTACATCAGTGGATCTCACCTCATTCAGTTGTAGCCTCTTCATAAGAGTTAGAGGCATCACATTTATGCTAGCTCCTAGATCACAGAATCCTCTGTCAATTTTTGTTTCCCCTATGATGCAAGGGATATGAAAACTTCCTGGGTCCGTTTTCTTAGAGAGTGTGTCCTTCTTGATGAGAGCACTGCATTCTTTGTTCATTGTTACTGTTTGTCCTCCCTTCAAAACTCTTTTTTTGCTTAACAATTCCTTTAAATACTTGATGTGTGTGGGCATTTGATGAAGAATCTCAAGAAAGGGAATATTGACATGAAGAGAGTTAAATGTCTCTAGAAACCTTGAGTAGGTTTTCCTTTTTTCACCTCCTCCTAACCTCTCAGGAAATGGTGCTTTTGGTTGGTATATTTCCATCATGCCTTTTTACAGTTCCTTGGCTTGCTCAGTTCCACCTTCTTGCTTAACTTCTTCCACACCTTCCTTCAAGATTTCTGGTTCCTGCTCTGAGGGCCTGATTCCTTCTTCTTCTGAGACTTCCTTCATTATGGTGATGGCTTTGCATTCTTCCCATCTTACTCTCTTTTGTTCCCCTTTGGGATTCTTTTCTGTGTCACTGGGGAATACTGCAGTTGATTTGGGTGCCTGTTGAGATAGCTCTCCTACTTGAGATTCCATCCTTTTGAGTTTTTCACCATGGTTTCTTAAGGTAGTTCTCACATCATCCCTGAAGCTCTTCAATTCAACTATGTCTTGACTCATGGTTGCCATCATTCCTTCTATCCGGTTTAATTGATCTTGAAATTGTTGGTTCGGATTAGGTTGGGTATGTTGATTATTTTGGCCATGATATGATGGTTGGGGGTAAGTGTTTTGTGTGGCTTGGTATGATCTTTGGTTGGAGTTTTGGCATGTGGAATTGTTATGTTGGTTGTGGTTGTAAGGTTTGTGGTTTTGTGGTTGGGTTTGTTGGTTTCCCCACCCAAAGTTTGGGTGGTTTCTCCAGCCTGGGTTGTAAGTGTTGGAATGTGGATCATATGATTGCCTTTGTTGGTTTCCCACATAGTTAACCTCATCCCAATCACCTCCTTCAATGCCTACCTCCTCTTGATCTTGTGTGTGTATTGCAGCCACTTGCTTTGTTTCTATTTGCCTGGTAAGCTCTGCTAGTTGCTTGGCAAACACCTTGTTTTGGGCTAGAATTGTATCAACATGGTTCAGCTCCATGACTCCCTTAGTGTTGTGCCTTTCTGATGCATAGTAGTACTCATTCTCAGCCACTGTCTCGATCACTTCAATGGCTTCTTCCACAGTCTTTTTCCTGTTCAATGAACCTCCTGATGAATGGTCTACAGCCTTCCTTGATTCATAAGAGAGCCCATCATAGAAGATGTGCAGTTGCACCCAATCATGGAACATGTTTGGTGGGCATTTCCTTGTCAAGTCCTTGAATCTCTCCCATGCCTCGTAGAGAGTTTCACCATCTTGTTGTCTAAAAGTCTGAACCTCAGATCGAAGCCTATTGACCTTTTGTGGAGGGTAGAAACGTGCCAGAAACTTGCTTTCCACCTCATCCCATGTTGTTAGACTCCCCCTTGGGAATGATTCCAGCCACTTAGCTGCTTTGTCCCTAAGTGAAAATGGGAACAAAAGCAGTTTATAGGCATCTTCCTGGACTCCATTGGACTTCACAGTGTCACAAATTCTCAGGAATTTTGTGAGATGTTGGTTTGGGTCTTCATTAGCACTTCCTCCAAAGGAACAATGATTTTCCACAAGTGATATTAGCTGTGGCTTGAGCTCAAAATTGTTGGCCTGAATGGGTGGTTTCTGGATGCTACTACCATAATTCCCAGAGGTTGGGTTTATGTATGAACTAAGAACCCTCCTCTCAGGGATGGCATCGTTTCCATCAGCTCTCTCATGGTTGTGAGCTTCTCTATCCATGTTGAGATCTAAAGCTTCCTCAAAATTGTCCTCAGATTCTCCTTCAGATTCCTCTTCTCCCACTACTCTCTTCCCTCTTGCTTCCCTTCTAAGTCTATGAAGGGTCCTCTCTGGTTCGGTATATGGAGGAGTTGATGTCTCTCCTCTCCTACCTGTCATACAAGAACACAGCTCAAACACAACAAGTGAAATACTCTTGGTTAATGGAAGAGTATGGTTAGCTCAATTGAGGAATTAATTCAAACAGTTAGTGAGTCAGTGAGTTAGTTGCATGAATTTAAAGGCATAAAGAAGGAAAGCATGTAACCAAGTGCAGAAATTAAAATTCAACAAGTATCTTGAACAGAATTAACAAAGCAAGAGAAAATTGCTCAATCTAGTTAGCTTCCAATTTGAGAATTGTCAATCGAAAACCAATCCCCGGCAACGGCGCCATAAACTTGATGCACATAAACTAGTTATGCTACGATTTAGGAAATTGCACGATCGGCAAAATTCCTTCCGGCAAGTGCACCGGTTATCGTCAAGTAAAAACTCACAATAGAGTGAGGTCGAATCCCACAAGGATTGGTTGAGTGAGCAATTCGGATTAGAAGTGTGTTCTAGTTGAGCGGAATCAAGATTGAGATGAGTATTGCAGAATGTAAAAGTGGCGGGAAAAGTAAATGACAAGAAATTGAAATGGCGGAATCTTAAATTGCATGAATTAAAGAGCAGAAACTAAATTGCTGAAATTAAAAGGGAATGGGGGTGATTGCATGAATTGAGTAGCAGAACGTAAAGAGAAAGTGGAAATCAGAATTGGGGAATTCATTGGGTTATAGGAGATATTGAGATCTCCGAATCAAAACATGTTTATCTCTTCCTCAACCAATGCGTTCATTGAATTTTGCTTGGCAATCTTATATGATTGGATCCCAATTCCTTGGCTCACCAATGCTCTCTAAAAACAAACAAATTCCCAATCCCTTGGTTTAAATGTTCATAAGAAGAGATGATGCTTGATCACTGATTATACCACACAATTTCATGAACCACAATTTGGTAGGATTACATGTCACAATATCCATCCAAACCCCAATCCAATCCACTGTGAGAAAGCTTCTCTAGCATGAATCCTCCATTCCTTTCCCAAGGCTCCGAAGGATTCCAAGTATGAGTAGTTTCTTTCCCAAGACAACTACTCAATGGAATTAGATCGAGAAGCTTTCTAACAAAATTCAAGAGAAAAGATTGAAGAAGAAGATAAACTATTATTGATTCATTGAATTACAATAGAGCTCCCTAACCCAATGAAAGGGGGTTTAGTGAATCATAGCTCTGAATTCAATTACAAAGAAAAGGAAAACTAGCTAAAAGTGAAAGTAAAAAGTCCTCTCTAACTTAACTTCTATCCTATTTATACACTTTCTATATTGAGCTTCAGTTGTGCTTCTTGGGCTTTGAGGCCTCTCCTTGCTTTCCTTTTGCCTTGGGTTTATGATCCATAACCTTGATGAGGTTGTTGATCCAAATCCTGTAACATTTATTGAGCCAACTTAGTGATAATCAAATAATGACACATGACTCAATAAATTGAGATTTCAAACTCATCAATCCTTCAGGCCCAATCCCATAAACCATGATATTCAATTGGGTTTCATACCAAAGTAAGTTTAAGTTAATATTTGTGCTCAAAGACTAACTTAAATCACAATATTTTTGGCCCAGAAACCTTTTCCAAGAGTGGCGTTTAAGTTGTAGTTTAAGCTTAAACTGCAGCTTAAACGCCAGACACTTCCAGTGAGGCCTTTTGTAGAAGCACGTTTAAGCTTCAGTTAAGGTTAAACTGAAGCTTAAACGTGGAAATGGAAGAAGGTAGCCCTGGAGAGTCATGTAGTCGAACACGTTTAAGCTTCAGTTTAAGGTTAAACTGAAGCTTAAACGTGGAGATAGGAAAGGCAGCCCTGGAGGTCGAACACGTTTAACCTCCAGTTTGAGGTTAAACTGGAGGTTAAACGTGGAAAAGGGTGGAGGCATACTGGAGGTCGAACACGTTTAACCTCCAGTTTGAGGTCAAACTGGAGGTTAAACGTGGAAGCTTAGAATGGTGGCCCTGGAGGTGTCGAACACGTTTAACCTCCAGTTTGAGGTCAAACTGGAGGTTAAACATGGAAATGGAGAGAGCAACCCTGGAGTAGAAAAGCTGTCGAACACGTTTAAGCTCCAGTTTGAGTCAAACTGGAGCTTAAACGTGGAATGGCTCCCTGGTACTCTTCCTGGTTCTGGCGTTTAACCCCCAGTTTGAGGTCAAACTGGAGGTTAAACGTGGAACTCCTCCCTGGGTGGCATACTCATTCTGGCGTTTAACCTCCAGTTTGAGGTCAAACTGGAGGTTAAACGTGGAATGCTCCTTAAGTGAGGCTTTTCATTCTGGCGTTTAACCTCCAGTTTGAGGTCAAACTGGAGGTTAAACTTCAATCCCAGCATTTCTTATCCTTCATGATTTTGGCGTTTAAGCTCCAGTTTAGGCTTAAACTGGAACTTAAACTCCACATGTGATATTCAAGCTTCCTTTATTGATTTTGTTGCTTCCTTGCTTAGCCTCTTCTTCCCTGAAATCATCCAAACAATTGCATCAAAGTCTTGCAAAATTTCATGAGAAATCTTCCATTCATAGCATTTAAGTAATATAACTAAAACTCATGGAATTTGCATCAAAATCATATTGTTTGGATGGTTCATTACTTTGTTCTTCATTTAACCAATTTTGGTTACTTTAAGCTCAAGAAAATGCATAAAACAACTAAAACTAACAGAAAAATGCTAGTGAAACTAGCCTATGATGCCTTGGCATCAGGCAACTCCAGAATTATTTGTTTGTTCATCTGTTGTATTGAGGCAGTCAGATAAATAGTGGTGCGACCACTGAGAACGCTTTCCTGTGGTACAGATCCATATTTTATTTCTGTAAGGTAGAGGGGTTATTTCCTGCTACAGAAGTACCGTGACCACCTGTTCCATTTCTGTAGTGGCAGAGGGGTTATTTCCTGTATACAGAAGGTGTGTCGGCATACATCCCTGCAATGGCAGATGTGTTATTTCCTACGTGCAGTGGACCTTGTGGTGGCAGAGGAGTTATTTCCTGTACACAGGGGTATAGCCAACTGGAAAGCCATACTTGTTTCAGCTGCTTCGGGTTACGTCGGGAGCGGGTAAAAACCGACAGATGAGCTCATTACCTGCACTAGGGCTAGACATGCATCATATTTGGTTGCGCATTTCCTCTGTTATGATTGTTGTTTGAATGTATGCCTTCTTTGTTTTCATTCTATTCTCTGTATCTGTGTTTTGTTTTCTTGTATTCTTTTGTTTGTGTTTTGCTTTTTGTTTTCTCTATTTTCTCTATTTATCTGTTTCTTCTGTCTACTGCTTCTTGGTATTCTGCTATTTATCTGCTAAACAACATGGAATTAATGAACGTAACTAATAACCCCGGCCCTACTAAGAACTCCCTAGTTCTTACCCCTTCTCTCTCCTTTCCCCCTTCAGATGGAAGCATGAGTACCCTTCCGTAGCTCACTGACGATCATTCGCAAAAAGGATTCCGCTCTAGGTAGTCTTCTGAGTCTAGGGTAAATCTCGTTCTCTATTTATATGTATATACTGTGAGACCAGCCAACGTCTGCACCCCGTTCGTATGCGCACTTTAACCTAAATCCTATGTACGAGACTCCTGTTGTGTTGCTACTTGATGAGGTACTAGAGAGACGTCATATGGCAATGTTGATCGTGCAGAGGAGTAGTAGGTAATGTTCCATCTTTTGATGACATTCCACCTGACTTGAGTTTTGAAGACATAGAACGTACTTTCCCTCGCTTTAGTAGTTTAGAGGGACTAGGTGAGTATAGAGTTTAGGCTAGCCTAGGTGCCAGCTTAGGGACCTCTTGAACAGGTTAGGACCTGGGATGTTATATGTATATATATGTAGTAATTATCTAGCTATATCTAGGGGTGTCCTAACTAAAAGTCTATACTTAATTAAAGGCTGGATCACTGAATGTTGTTGACTGCTTGTGATGTATTTATGTGTGGTTGTTTATAATTGTTTTATCTGTTATCAGTTGTGAATTGATTATGAATAATTCTATTTATTAATCCAAACTTTTTCCAAAAAAAAAAATCTCACAAAATAACTACGCTTTTAACAACGAATTATGCTCATATAATAAATAATAGATAATAATTAGGAAGACAAGTTGGTAGCACTCAGTTTCTAGTATGATCATGACGTACCAGAAATTGGGTCGTTACAATATTCTCTTGGATATCTAATACACGGACCGAGTCCGTGAAATTAGTATCTTTGTGGTATAGGCTAGAATTATTGGCAGCCATTCATGGGATCCGGAAAGTCTAAACCTTGTCTGTGGTATTCCGAGTAGGATACGGGAAGGGATGACTATGACGAGCTTCAAACCTGCGAATGTTGGGCGCAGTGACAGTGTGCAAAAGGATCAATGTATTCTATTACGACGCTAGCGGGAACCGACAGATGATTAGCCATGCGGTAGCTGTGCCTGGTATTTTTCATCCGAGACGAGAAATCTGACAGTTGATTAGCCGTGTAGAAACCGAAGAGGACCATTTTCCTGAGAGGATCTTATAGCTTGCCGTGGAATGGAGCACGCATGATTGGAAGAAGGCAGTAGGAAAGCAGAGGTTCAGAAGCAACAAAGCATCTCCAGATGCTTATCTGAAATTCCCACCAATGAATTACATAAGTAACTTTATTTTATTTTATGTTTTATTTATATTTTAATTATCAAAACCTCATAACCATTTGAATCCGCCTGACTGAGATTTACAAGATGACCATAGCTTGCTTCAAGCTGACAATCTCCGTGGGATCGACCCTTAATCACGTAAGGTTTATTATTTGGACGACCCAGTGCACTTGCTGGTTAGTTGTGCGGAGATCTGAAAAGTGTGAATCACGATTTTCGTGCACCAAGTTTTTGGCGCCGTTGCCGGGGATTGTTCAAGTTTGGACAACTGATGGTTCATCTTGTTGCTTAGATTGGGTAATTTTATTTTATGTTTAAACTTTTTATTTTTTATTTTTTGAAAAATTAAAAAATAATAATAAAATGTTCTTCAGAATTTTTAAGAATGAATTCTAGAGCTTCATGAGATATGGTGAAACCTGGCTGGCTGTTAAGCCATGTCTAATCTTTTGGACCGAGGTTTCCACCTTCCATTGTAAAAAGGACATGCTTATATGTGTTATGTTAAAGCTTGGCTGGCCACTTGGCCATGTCTAATTCTTTTGGACCGGAGCTTTAGAATCACATTGCATGAGCTTTGGGATTCTCAATTATAATTCTATGCTAAAGCCTGGCTGGCCATTGGCCATGTCTAATTCTTTTGGACTAGAGCTTTAGACTAACATTACATGAATCCTGGAATTCTTATTAAAAATTTTGAATTTCTTTATTTTCCTTTTCTAAAATAATTTTTGAAAAATACAAAATAAAAAAATTAATAAATCATAAAAAACCAAAAATTTTGTGTTCTTGTTTGAGTCTAGTGTCAAATTTTAAGTTTGGTGTCAATTGTATGCTTTTAAATTTTCAAAAATATATGCATTGTGTTCTTGTTTGTTCTTCAAGTTGTTCTTGATGATTCTCTGTGTTTAATCTTGTAACTTTCTTGTTGTGTGTCTTTTCTTGTTTTTCTTGTGCATTTTCAAATTATTAGTGTCTAAAGTTTAAAAATTTCTAAGTTGTGTGTCTTGCATGTCTTTCTTTTCTTAAAAATTTTCAAAAATATGTTCTTGATGTTCATCATGATCTTCAAAGTGTTCTTGGTGTTCATCTTGACATTCAAAGTGTTATTGCATGTATTATTTGTTTTGATCTTAATTTCTTATGTTTTGTGTCATTGTTGTGTTTTTCTCTTTCTTCATTAATTCAAAAAAAAAATAAAAAATAAGATCTTTCCCTTATTTCACTCATAAATTTCAAAATTTTGGGTTGACTTAGTCAAAAATTTTTTAAAATTTAGTTGTTTCTTGTTAGTCAAGCCAAAATTTCAATTTAAAAATTCTATCTTTTCAAATCTTTTTCAAAATCAAATCTTTTTCATTTTTCTTTCATGTTTTTCGAAAATTCTTCAAAAAAAAATTTCAAAATCTTTTTCTTATTTTTATTTCATATTTTCAAAATTATTGCTAACAATTAGTATTTTGATTTAAAAATTTCAAGTTGTTACTTGCCTATTAAGAAAGGTTCAATCTTTAAATTCTAGAATCATATCTTTTGGTTTCTTGTTAGTCAAGTAATCAACTTTAATTTTCAAAATCAAATCTTTCTAAATTTCTTTTTCAAATCTTTTTCAAAATAAATTTCAATCATATCTTT
This sequence comes from Arachis ipaensis, assembly GCF_059453495.1. NCBI lineage: Eukaryota > Viridiplantae > Streptophyta > Magnoliopsida > Fabales > Fabaceae > Arachis > Arachis ipaensis. The sequence continues at coordinate 85,878,092 of NC_142444.1, forward strand.
TTCAAAACTTAATTTCAAAATCTTTTTCTAACTTCTTATCTTTTCAAAATTGATTTTCAAATCTTTTTCAATTAACTACTTGACTTTTTGTTTGATTTAAAAGTTTACTATTTCTTATCCTTTTCAAAACCACCTAACTACTTTTCTCTCTCTCTTATTTTCGAAAATCACTAACCTCTGTTTCAAAATTCTTTTTAATTAACTAATTATTTTAAATTCTAATCTTATTTTATTTTCCTTCTTAAATTCGAATTCTAACTAATAATTAAAATAAAAACAAAAATATTTTTATTTTCTTTTGAATTAATTTTCGAATACTCTCTCTCTCTCATCTCTTTCTATTTATTTATTTATTTACTAACACTTCTCTTCTTCTTATAATTCGAACCCTCTCCCTCTCTCTGTGTTCGAATTCTTCTTCTCCCTTCTTCATTCTATTTCTTCTATTCTTCTACTCACATAAAGGAATCTCTATACTGTGACATAGAGGATTCCTATTCTTTTCTATTCTCTTCTTTTTCATATGAGCAGGAACAAGGATAAGAACATTCTTGTTGAAGCTAATCCTGAACCTGAAAGGACTCTGAAGAGGAAACTAAGAGAAGCTAAAGCACAAAACTCTAGAGAGGACCTTACAGAAATTTTTGAAAAGAAGAAGTTATGGCAGCCGAAAATAACAACAATGGTGGAGATGCAAGGAAGATGCTTGGTGACTTTACTGCACCCACTTCTGACTTCTATGGAAGAAGCATCTCAATTCCTGCAATTGGAGCAAACAACTTTGATCTTAAGCCTCAATTAGTTTCTCTAATGCAACAGAATTGCAAGTTTCATGGACTTCCATTGGAAGATCCTCATCAGTTTTTAGCTGAATTCTTGCAAATCTGTGACACTATTAAGACTAATGGGGTTAATCCTGAGGTCTACAGGCTTATGCTTTTCCCCTTTGCTGTAAGAAACAGAGCTAGGATGTGGTTGGACTCACAACCTAAAGAAAGCCTGAACTCTTGGGAAAAGTTGGTCAATGCTTTCTTGGCCAAATTTTTTCCACCTCAAAAGTTGAGCAAGCTTAGAGTGGAAGTCCAAACCTTCAGACAGAAGGAAGGTGAATCCCTCTATGAAGCTTGGGAAAGATACAAGCAATTGATCAGAAGTTGTCCTTTTGACATGCTTTTAGAATGGAGCATCCTATGTATATTCTATGATGGTCAATCTGAATTGTCCAAGATGTCCTTGGATCACTCTGCTGGTGGATCTCTTCATCTGAAGAAGACACCTGCAGAATCCCAGGAACTCATTGAAATGGTTGCAAATAACCAGTTCATGTACACTTCTGAAAGAAATCCTATGAATAATGGGACAACTCAGAAGAAAGGAATTCTTGAGATTGATACTCTGAATACCATATTGGCTCAGAATAAAATATTGACTCAGCAAGTTAATATGATTTTTTAGAATTTGACTGGAATGCAAGCTGCATCCGGCAGTGCTAAAGAAGCCTCCTCTAAAGGAAAAGCTTATGACCCTGAGAATCCTGCAATGGGAGAGGTGAATTACATGGGAGAACCCTATGAAAACACCTATAATTCTTCATGGAGGAATCATCCTAATTTCTCATGGAAGGATCAGTAGAAGCCTAATCAAAGCTTCAATAATAACAATGGTGGGAGAAATAGGTTTACCAATAGCAAGCCTTTTCCATCATCTACTGAGTATCAAACAGAGAATTCTAAGCAGAGCCTCTCTGACTTAGCAACCATAATCTCTAATCTAAGAAAGACCACTCACAGTTTCATGACTGAAACAAGGTCCTCCATTAGAAATTTAGAGGCACAAGTGGGTTAGTTGAGTAAAAGAGTTACTGAAATCCCTCCTAGTACTCTCCCAAGCAATACAAAAGAGAATCCAAAAAGAGAGTGCAAGGCCATCAACACGTCCAACATGGCCGAACCTGTAGAGGAGGGAAAGGCAATGATTTCCATTGAGGAAGACCTCAATGGACGTCCACTGGCCACTAAGGAGTTCCCTAATGAGGAACCAAAAGAATCTGAGGCTCATACAGAGACCATAGAGATTCTACTGAACTTACTGTTGCCATTCATGATCTCGGATGAGTATTCTTTCTCTGAAGAGGATGAAGATATTACTGAAGAGCAAGTTGCTCAGTATCTAGGAGCAATCATGAAGCTGAATGCCAAGTTATTTGGTAATGAGACTTGAGAGGATGAACCTCCATTGCTCATCAATGAACTAAATACACTGGCTCAACAGAAATTACCTCAGAAGAAACTGGATCCCGAAAAGTTCTTAATACCTTGTACCATAGGCACCATGACCTTTAAGAAGGCTCTGTGTGACCTTGGTTTAAGTATAAACCTCATGCCACTCTCTGTAATGGAGAAACTAGGGATCTTTGAGATACAATCTGTAAGAATCTCACTAGAGATGGCAGACAATTCAAGAAAACAGGCTTATGGACTTGTAGAGGATGTCTTAGTGAAGGTTGAAGGCTTTTACCTCCCTGCTAACTTCATAATCCTAGACACTGGGAAGGATGAGGATGAATCCATCATCCTTGGAAGACCCTTCCTAGCCACAGCAAGAGCTGTGATTGATGTGGACAGAGGAGAGTTAGTCCTTCAATTGAATGAGGACTACCTTGTGTTTAAGGCTCAAGGATCTTCTTCTGTAACCATGGAGAGGAAGCATGAAAAGCTTCTCTCAATACAGAGCCCCCACACTCAACTTCTAGGTTTGGTGTTGGGAGGCCACCATTAAGCTCTGAGTCTCTTTGAAGCTCTTTAAGAGCTCACTGTCAAGCTATTGACATTAAAGAAGCGCTTGTTGGGTGGCAACCCAATGTTATTTAACTATATTTATTTATATTCCATTATCATTTTATGTTTTCTTTAGGTTGATGATCATGTGAAGTCATAAAAACAACTGCAGAATTAAAGCAAAATCTAAAACATCATCAAAAATAGCACACCCTGGAGGAGAGGTGATAAACCCCGATTTTGTGGTTTATCTTGTGATTAATTTCGGTGGTTTTATCAACTTTTCTCACATTTATTCAATGAAATAGCATTTTTTTGTAATTCTCCCTTGATTTGTGCTTAAATGTGAAAACATGCTTTTTAGGCCTTAAAATAGCTAAATTTAACTCACTGTAACTCCATTTGATGCCTTGATATGTTTGTTGAGTGATTTTAGGTTCATAAGGCAAGTATTGGATAGAAGAAGTGAGGAGAAAAGCATGCAAAGTGGGAGAACTCATGAAGAAATGAAGGTACCGTAAAGCTATCAAGTCTGACCTCTTCGCACTCAATCGACCATAACGTGAGCTACAGATGTCCAAATGAGGCGTAGTTGCGTTTGAAAGCTAACATCCGGGGCTTCAAAATGATGTAAAATTTGCTATATGTTGCTTTGCGTTCAGGGGCACACACGCGCCATGTACGCATGCATGCCGATGCTGCACATGGCCCATTAAAAGTGAAATCGTGACCAGCGATTTGTAGGTCATTTTGGGCCCAATCCAACTCATTTCTAATGCTATTGAACCCAAGGATTGAGGGGGAAATGAACCAAGTAGTCATAGTTTAGTTTTCATCATGTTTTAGGGTAGAATTCTAGAGAGAGAGGCTCTCTCCTCTCTCTAGATTTAGGATAGCAATTAGGGTAAAGTTAGGTTAATCACTCTCAAATTTCTCTTTCAATTCTTGTTTTGATTTTAATTCTCATTATATTTTAGTGTTCTATTGTCTTAATCTTCTTAGTTTCTCTTGTTAATTTCTTATTTTGCTCTCCTTTATGTTGATGAACCATTGTTGGATCTTAATTTTCTGTAATGCAATTTTATGTTTCCATGCTCTTTTATTGCTTATTTTAGTTGTTATTATCGATTTCTTGCTTGTGGTAGTTATGGGTTTCATTAATTCTAGCATTTTATGATGTTTACTTTCCTTGCACTCTAGGTGTTTGTTAAAATTTTTCCTTTAGTTTTTGAGTAGTTCTCTTGACTCTTGGCCTATGCTAAGGGAATTGAGTGACCTTGAGTCATTGGGTCTCAATGAATTGGTGATTTGAGAACCCTTGGTGATCAATTTGATACTCATTGACACCAACCCACTACTAATCTAATTAGTAGATAGGTTGGAACTTATGGGTTGATGTGATCAAAGCCATTTGACGTACTTCAAGTCTAGGAGTAGATATTACGTACTTAAGACTTTGGAAGTAGACTTAATGAGCTTGGTTCCTCATAATTGTCAATATATAGTTTGTAGACAAGGATGGTGATCTCAATTACCTATGTCTAGCCAAGAGTTCTTTTCCATCTCTTTTGTTAGTTCATTGTTTATTTACTTTTCTTGCCATTTATTTTCTTGCCAAAACCCAAAATTAAAACCTCTTACCCCTTTATAGCCAATAATTGAGCACTTCATTGCAATTCCTTGTGAGACGACCCGGAATTCAAATACTTCGGTTAATTTTCATTTGGGATTTGTTACATGTGACAACTCAAATTTTTTATTAAAATGACTATTGTTGGTTTAGAAACTACATTGCAACGAGAATTTATTTGAAAAATTCTATACCACACAAAAGTCCGATCATCAAAATGGCACCGTTGCGGGGGAGTTGCAATGGTGTTACATTATTGGCTATTGTAAATATTGTGAATATGTTTGCCTTTTGCTTATTTGTTAGTTTTTGTTAGGCTTAGGACTTGTTGCTTATTTTTGTAGCTTTTGTTTTTATTTGCTATTATGAATTCTCATCCTCACTTTGGCTATGAGTTTGGTTCAAATTATGTTGTAGGAAATGGGAACTATAATGACAATATGCATCAAGGATGGAACAATCAAAGGTGGGAGGAGCCCCAAAGGAGTGATCACCCTTCTTGGCAACAACCTCCTCCGGATTCTTATAGGTATAATCCTAATCCTAATGCATATCAATCTAATGGATGTGGTGACCCTTATTGTAATTGTCAACAACCACCACCATATGCCTATGAACCACCCCCTCAACATGGTTTTGAACCACCTTACTCACAAGCCCCCTACCACCAAACACCTCATTATGATCCTAATCCTTATCCACCATACCAACCACCTTATGAACCATATGAACCATACATAGAACCACCAATTCCAACACAATTACTCTCAAGAACCACCTCAATATACACCACCTCCATACCCTTACCAAGATGACCAACTTCCAATTATAAAACTTTCCTCCCAAACAATGAACCTTCTTTTTCCACACCACCTCCAATGGATGATTCTCTCCAAGAATGTGTTAGCTCTTACATTCGAAGGCAAGAAGAGAACCAAAAGGAGTTTAAGGAGCTAGAAGCCAAGATGGCTATCCTAGCGGAAGCCGTTAACAATATGGTCTCCTCCTGCCTAAGCCTATGCGATCAAGGAACTCCCGTTGTTGAATATGGAAAAGCAATTAAGGAGCATAGTGAGGGAGTGAGCTTAGAGCTTCAAGGTGAAGAAGAGGAGTTGAAGCAAGAATTGTCACAAGGGGAGGAAGTTAAGACAATTGAGCCAGAAGGAGTGGTTGAAAACATAGGAGATGTTGGAAGTCCATGGGAATGTAGAATTAGAGAGTCCTCTTCCAAGATGCTTGATGTTGATGTTGAGGAGGGTGTACAACCTCCAAGGCATATCATGGTGGAAAACTTTGAAGAGGTTGATCAAGAGATGGATTCAATCATTGAGGAGTTCCTATCTACAATTGAATCCTCTCCAATTGGGCTCGAAATTGAGATCAAAGAAGATGATGCACAACCTCCCATGCCCTTAGTAAGCAATGAAGAAGAGATTGAATTGGAAGGAAGCTACCAAGAGGAAGAGGTTGAAATTGAAGAAGCTTGCCAAGAGGTGGAGGTAGTCAAGAAAGAGCACAAGGGAGTAGACCTCGCATTGTCCAAGTGTGGAGAGGTCCCCCTTCCTAAGTCACCATCCTACACAACATTCAAGTGGGTAAAATTTTTATCCTTAAGCTTTACTTTCTCACTTGAATATGGTTTTCTTGAAAATGATAGTCAACTTAGAGCTCTTTGTGGAGTTAAGAGTAGGAGAGAGTTGTGTAGTGGTTGGAAACATCACTCTAAGTTCATGATGGTTGCATGCTCGAAGTTGAATGGCAATGGTTGGTGTAAAACCAAATTGCATGGGTCTAGGAGAATGTTTGGGTGCTCAATTGAGAATTCTATGGTCATGCCACCCAATTGGAATCATGATGATCAATTTGAAGATGGGTGTCAAAACAAAGTGTGGGATCCCGGATCGCACAAGAAGAATCAAATTTGGGAGCCCATGGTTTGTGTGGAACTCCATCAAGGCTTGGAGTTATCATCTTTGAAGACTAGAGCTTATTGGAGATTCAAGCATTGGTGGACGTTCAAGGATAGCTTCAAGCACAAGCCGCCTTAAGAGGAGCTCCCCATAAGTCCAACTTAAGGACAATAAACAAAAGTGCTAGGTGGGAGACACCCCACCATGGTAATATCTTTTCATTTTCTCTTTTGTAAATATTGTTAGCATTAGTTTAAATTCATATTTAGAGTAGTTTATTGAGTTTATTTGGTAGTTTGATATGTTAAATAAGGTTTTAATGTGTTTTGCGTAGCTGTTTGGAGGTTTAGAATGCTTGGTTTGGTGCAAGAACTTGAAAAAAATTTTTGAAAAATAGAGCACCAACCCGCGCGTGCGCGCGCCTCAGGCATTTTCGACCATCCACGTGAACGCGCCACGTACGCGTACGCGTGGATGCAAAAAAATCCCACCCCCATCCTAAAACCAGAGAGTCATGCCCAGTTTGTGCCTATTCTGTAACTGCAACCCACGCGCAAGCGTGCATGACGCGTACGCGTCGATCGCCATCTTCACATCTGCGCGTAAGCGTACACGGTGCGTTCGCGTCCTTTGGCCAAATTGCGCATTGGCGCGGAAGCGTGTGTGACGCGTCTGCATCGGAAAAAAAAATTTCTTCCAATTTCTTTTATTGCATTTGCTTATTTTCATTTATTGCATTTTAATTTTGTTTTTTATAACTTGTTCTTATTTTCTTTTCTAAGTTTCTTATTTTAATAATGGTGTTGGATTCTTATATTCAATTGTTGAGAATTTCTTGGTTAATCTTGATGCTTTGTGACTTGTTTGACATTAATTGTAATATTTGCTCTACATACAAGATTAGTGCTTTAGTCCTTCCTGACTCATGACCCCTTGTTTTTATACCTCATCATCAGTGAGTTAGGATGGGACCAAATGCTCTCATGCTTATCACTAATCTTGTTTGTGTCAATTATTCATTAAACTTGATGCAACATGCTCTTCATGTCATGTACTTATGCTTTGACTTTACCCTTGCATCAAGTATTAGTTAATATGCCTTTGCTTGAATTATTTTCTCACTTATATGTTGTAGCTACCATGTATTTGAGAACCATACTTTTATTTGGCATTAGCCCCTGCCTATGTTCTTATTGCTTTCATATCTTTGTTGTAGGCTTAAGTTTCTTTCTTTTTCTCTCTTTTGAGGTTGGCCACCAAGAAGGAAAGGAATGGAAAAGCTTCAAATGGGGCAACAAACAAGTTCACCCGCACAACCTTTTGAAGGAGCTCATCAATTGTAGCAACCCATCCACATTGTTCTTCTTTGCATGCACTGAGGACGGTGCAAATTTCTAAGTGTGGGGAGGTCGTCCGACCGATCTCCATGGGTAACAATTTCCTTTTTCAACACCAATTCTTGATTTTCTTTGCTAGTTAGCTGTTGCATTGCATGATAGGTTGCATGTTATTAGAATTTGTACATACCTTACCACTTCTTTTTATGTTAGGACTACTTGGTTAGGGTGATGATTTCTTTTCCAAGAAAAAATGTTTTTAGGGTACCCTACCAATTTGAAAAAAAAAAATTTTTTTGTGAACTTGCTTGAAGAATTTATTTTGGAACATGGTTTTTGAGCTAAGAACACAAGCATGTGAGTTTTGAGCCTAATTGTGTGGTTACATCTTATAACCACTTATTTTCTATTTTTGTGTGTATCATTCTCTTTCTATGATTGTAATCTGTGATTTGTTTGATTCTTTATGCCCATTATTCCATGTATACATGCATTTATATGATTGAGGCCATCATTTCATTTAGCTCACTTACCCAAATAGCCTACCCTTCATCAACCATTGTTAGCCAATTTTGAGCCTAATTAATCCCTTTTGTTCTTAATGTTAGCACATCACTACCCCTAAGTAAAAAATAATAAATGTCCCTTAATTTGGATCTTTGATTATCTTAGGCTAGTGAGGGTATATATCATTTGCGTATGGGAAACTTGGGACATTGGTTGAGGTAAAAGTGTAATTTTTATTTTTGTTAAAAATATTGGGAATTGGGTACATATTCATGCACCATATGTAAAACCATATGCATTGATATGTTTGTATATACTTTAGAAAAAAAATGATAAAGAAAAAAAATAATATATATAGAAAAAGAAATAAAAAGGAGACAAAAATACCCCAAAGTAAAGTTCAATAAAAATCAATGCATATGGAATGTGAATTAAAGAGAATGCATGAGTATGTGAAAAAGTGGGAATCATGGGTAGCTAGGCATTGTATTAGAATTGTATAGGTTGTTATATGTGTTAGGTGAGAGCTTAGGCTAATCAAAGATACAAATTTCAAGCTCACTTGACCATATGCATCCCTACCTTTACCCTAGCCCCATTACAACCTATGAACAAGCCCTTATAATGAGTGTATGCATGCATTGAATAATTGTTGATTGTTAGATGAAAAACAAATCATAGAAAGCATGATTAGAAGAGAATTGAGTGATCGACCCCATACACTAGAGCGACTAGAGCGGATACACATCCGGTGAGGGTTCGATACTCAATTCCTTGTTCCCGACTTTCATGAGCTCTTTTCTTGTAAGTATATTTGAACTTCATTTTGATATTTGAATTAGTAGGATTCATGAATCATCATATGATCTTAGCCCTACTTGCTTATATATGTTCTTGGAGATTGATTTACTTTTAACCAAGTAGGTAGAATCATTTTGCAGTTAGTTACATGCATGTAGATAGGTTTATATAGTTTATTTGCATTGAATAAATGTTCATACCCCTTTCTTGTCCTTCTTTATTCTTAGCATGAGGACATGCTTGGTTTAAGTGTGGGGAGATTAGATAAACCCCGATTTTGTGGTTTATCTTGTGCTTAATTTGGGTGGTTTTATCAACTTTTCTCACATTTATTCAATGAAATAGCATGGTTTTGTAATTCTCCCTTGATTTCTGCTTAAATGTGAAAACATGCTTTTTAGGCCTTAAAATAGCTAAGTTTAACTCACTTTAATTCCATTTGATACCTTGATATATTTTTTGAGTGATTTCAGGTTTATAAGGCAAGTATTTGATGGAAGAAGTGAGGAGAAAAGCATGCAAAGTGGGAGAACTCATGAAGAAATGAAGGAACCGTAAAGCTGTCAAGCCTGACCTCTTCGCACTCAATCGACCATAACTTGAGCTACAGAGATCCAAATGAGGCGGTTTTAGTTGTGTTGGAAAGCTAACATCCGGGGCTTCGAAATGATGTAAAAATTTGCCATATATTGCTTCGCGTTCAGGGGCGCGCACGTGCCATGTATGCGTGCGCGCCGATGCTGCACATGGCCCATTAAAAGTGAAATTGTGACCAGCGATTTGTAGCTCATTTTGGGCCCAATCCAACTCATTTTTGATGTTATTGAACCCAAGGATTGAGAGGGGAATGAACCAAGTAGTCATAGTTTAGTTTTCATCATGTTTTAGGGTAGAATTCTAGAGAGAGAGGCTCTCTCCTCTCTCTAGATTTAGGATAGCAATTAGGGTAAAGTTAGGTTAATCACTCTCAAATTTCTCTTTCAATTCTTATTTTGATTTTAATTCTCATTATATTTTAGTGTTCTATTGTCTTAATCTTCTTAGTTTCTCTTGTTAATTTCTTATTTTGCTCTCCTTTATGTTGATGAACCATTATTGGATCTTAATTTTCTCTAATGCAATTTTATGTTTCCATGATCTTTTATTGCTTATCTTAGTTGTTATTATTGATTTCTTGCTTGTGGTAGTTATGGGTTTCATTAATTCTAAAATTTTGTGATGTTTACTTTCCTTGCACTCTAGGTGTTTGTTAAAATGTTTCCTTTAGTTTTTGAGTAGTTCTCTTGAGTCTTGGCCTAGGCTAAGGGAATTGAGTGACCTGGAGTCATTGGGTCTCAATGAATTGGTGATTTGAGAACCCTTGGTGATCAATTTGATACTCATTGACACCAACCCACTACTAATCTAATTAGTAGATAGGTTGGAATTATGGGTTGATGTGATCAAAGCCATTTGATGTAATTCAAGTCTAGGAGTAGATATTACGTACTTAAGACTTTTGGAAGTAGACTTAATGAGCTTGGTTCCTCATAATTGTCAATATATGGTTTGTAGACAAGGATGGTGATCCAAATTACCTATGTCTAGCCAAGAGTTCTTTTCCATCTCCTTTGTTAGTTCATTGTTCATTTACTTTTCTTGCCATTTTTTTTCTTGCCAAAACACAAAATTAAAACCGCTTACCCCTTTATAGCCAATAATTGAGCACTTTATTGCAATTCCTTGTGAGACGACCCGGAGTTCAAATACTTCGATTAATTTTTATTTGGGGTTTGTTACATGTGACAACTCAAAATTTTTATTGAAAGGACTATTGTTAGTTTAGAAACTATATTGCAACGAGAATTTATTTGAGAAATTCTATACCACAGAAAAGTCCGATCATCAAAAGGCTTACTGGCGTTTAAACACCAGTAAGGATAGCAGAATGGGCATTAAGCCTGGCAGCATTCTAGGCATTAAATGCCAGAATGGGTAGCACTCTTGGTGTTTAATGCCAAAAAAGGTTGTCTGGCATCTGGCTGGCGTTAAACGCCAGAAATGGTAGACAGACTGGCGTTTAACGCCAGAAAGGGGCAGTAGACTGGTGTTTAACACCAGGAAAGGTAGCAGAGTTGGTGTTTAACGCCAGAATTGGCACACGGAGGGCGTTTGATCGCCAGAATGGTGCAGGGAGCAGAATTCTATGACACCTCAGGATCTGTGGACCCCACAGGATCCCCACCTACCCCACCTCTTCTTCTCTCCTCTTCACACCTTTCCATAACACTCTTCCCCAAATATCGTTGACCAATCCCATCAATAACTCTTCCCCAAATACCCTTCACCCAACAAATCCTACCCTCTTCCTTATATCCTCTTCACCACTCACATCCATCCATCATAAACCCAACCTACCTCACCATTCAAATTCAAACCATTTCCCTCCCAAACCCACCCCTTCATGACCGAATTCCCTCTCTCTCCTACCCTATAAATACCCCTCCTCACTACCTTCATGTTCACACATCACAAACACCTCTTTCTCCCTTGGCCGAAACCATCACCCCCTCCATCTCCTCCATTTCTTCTTCTTCTACTCCTTTCTTTCTTCTTTTGCTCGAGGACAAGCAAACCTTTTAAGTTTGGTGTGGAAAAATCTCTGCTTTTCTATTTTTCCATAACCATTAATGGCACCTAAGGCCGGAGAAACCTCTAGAAAGAGGAAAGGAAAGGCAATTGCTTTCACCTCCGAGTCATGGGAGATGGAAAGATTCATCTCAAAGGTCCATCAAGACCATTTCTATGAAGTTGTGGGCAAGAAAAAAGTGATTCCCGAAGTCCCCTTCATGCTCAAAAAGGGTGAATATCCGGAGATCCGACGTGAGACTCAAAGAAGAGGTTAGAAAGCTCTCACCAACCCAATCCAACAAGTCGGAATCTTAATTGTTCAAGAGTTCTATGCCAATGCATGGATCACTAAGAACCATGATCAAAGTATGAACCTGAACCCAAAGAATTGGCTCACAATGGTTCGGGGGAATTACTTGGATTTCAGTCCGAAAAATTTGAGGTTGGCATTTAATTTTCCAATGATGAGAGGAGATCCTCATCCTTTCACTAGAAGGGTCAACTTTGATCAAAGGTTGGACCAAGTCCTTAGGGACATTTGTGTGGAAAGAGCTCAATGGAAGAGAGACTCAAGAGGCAAGCCGATTCAACTAAGAAGGCTTGACCTCAAGCCCGTGGCTAGGGGATGATTGGAGTTCATCCAACGCTCTATCATTCCTACTAGCAACTGGTCTGAAGATACAATAGACCGGGCTATCATGATCCATAGTATCATGATTGGAGAGGAAGTAGAAGTTCATGAGATCATACCTCTAGAACTCTACAAGGTAGCGGACAAGCCCTCCACTTTGGCAAGGTTAGCCTTCCCTCATCTCATCTGTAACCTATGCAATTCAGCTGGAATTGTCATAGAGGAAGACATCCTCATTGAAGGAGACAAGCCCATCACTAAGAAGAGGATGGAGCAAACAAGAGAGCCCACTCATGGACCTCAACAAGAGCATGAGAAAATTCCTCATCAAGAAATCCCTGAGATGCCTCAAGGGATGCACTTTCCTCCACAAAACTATTGGGAGCAAATCAACACCTCCTTAGGAGAATTGAGTTCCAACATGGGGCAACTAAGGATGGAGCACCAAGAGCACTCCATTATCCTTAATGAAATCAGAGAGGACCAAAGAGCCATGAGGGAGGAGCAACAAAGGCAAGGAAGAGACATAGAGGAGCTCAAGCACTCCATAAGATCTTCAAGAGGAAGAACTAGCCGCCATCACTAAGGTGGACCAGTTCATTAATTTTCTTGTTTTTATTTTTCTATTTTTCGAATTATATGCTTTATGTTTTGTCTATGTTTGTTTCTTTATTACGTGATCATTAGTGTTTAAGTGTCTATGTCTTAAACCTATGAATGTCCTATGAATCCTTCACCTTTCTTAAATGAAAAATGTTTTTAATTGCAAAAGAACAAGAAGTACATGAATTTCGAATTCTATCTTGAAATTAGCTTAATTATTTTGATGTGGTGGCAATACCTTTTATTTTCTGAATGAATGCTTGAACAGTGCATATTTTTGAATTTGTTGTTTAGGAATATTAAAATTGTTGGCTCTTGAAAGAATAAAGAAAAAAGAGAAATGCTATTGATAATCTGAAAAATCATAAAATTGATTCTTGAAGCAAGAAAAAGCAATGAATAGACAAAGCTTGCGAAAAAAAAACAAAAAAAAAGAAAGAAAAAAGAAAAAACCAGCAGAAAAAGTCAATAGCCCTTTAAACCAAAACCAATAGCCCTTTGAGCATTAATGGATAGGAGGGCCCATAGGAATAAAATCCTAGCCTAAGCGGCTAAATCAAGCTGTCCCTAACCATGTGCTTGTGGCGTGAAGGTGTCAAGTGAAAAGCTTGAGACTGAGCGGTTAAAGTCGTGGTCCGAAGCAAAAAGAGTGTGCTTAAGAGCTTTGGGCACCTCTAACTGAGGACTCTAGAAAAGCTGAGTCACAATCTGAAAAGGTTCACCCATTTATGTGTCTGTGGGATTTATGTATCCGGTGGTAATACTGGAAAACAAAATGCTTAGGGTCACGGCCAAGACTCATAAAGTAGCTGTGTTCAAGAATCAACATATTGAACTAAGAGAATCAATAACACTATCTGAATTCTAAGTTCCTATGGATGCCAATCATTCTGAACTTTAAAGGATAAAGTGAGATGCCAAAACTGTTGAGAAGCAAAAAAGCTACTAGCCCCGCTCATCTAATTGGAACTAAGTTCATTGATAAGTTTGGAATTTATTGTATTTTCTCTTCTTTTTATCCTATTTTGTTTTTAGTTGCTTGGGGACAAGCAACAATTTAAGTTTGGTGTTGTGATGAGCGGATAATTTATACCCTTTTTGGCATTGTTTTTACATAGTTTTTAGTATGTTTTAGTTACTTTTTATTATATTTTTATTAGTTTTTATGCAAAAATCACATTTCTGCAAAAATCAACCAAAGCACACACCAAGTGGGCCCCGGAAGTGGATTTCTGCACTATCTGCACTTAGTTACTCATTTTCTGTAATCCCTAGTAACTAGTTTAGTATAAATAGCACTTTTTACTATTGTATTCGTATCCATTTTTCAAACTTTGGAGCTGAGACCATTGTTCACGTTTTGGAGGCTGGCCATTCGGCCATGCTTAGACCTTTTTCACTTATGTATTTTCAACGGTGGAGTTTCTACACCCCATAGATTAAGGTGTGGAGCTCTGCTGTTCTTCATGAATTAATGCAAGTACTATTGTTTTTCTATTCAATTCACACCTAATTCTTCTCCAAGATATACTCTCGTACTTAATTCAGTTAAGTCAGAATGAAGGGGTGACCCGTGACAATCACCCAATCTTCGTTACTCGCTTAGCCAAGATCTGCGTGCCTGACAACCACAAAGCAGTCTACATGATGTTCAACGTAGTCATCGGACAACAGCCGGAGTATATTCTCTTGGATATCTAATACACGGACCGAGTCCGTGAGATTAGTATCTTCGTGGTATAAGCTAGAATTATTGGCAGCCATTCCTGGGATCCGAAAAGTCTAAACCTTGTCTGTGGTATTCCGAGTAGGATCCGGGAAGGGATGAATGTGACGAGCTTCAAACCTGCGAATGTTGGGCGTAGTGACAGTGTGCAAAAGGATCAATGGATTCTATTCCGATGCTAGCAGAAACCGACAGATGATTAGCCATGCGGTAGCTGTGCCTGGTATTTTTCATCCGAGACGAGAAATCCGACAGTTGATTAGCCGTGCAGAAACCGTAGAGGACCATTTTCACTGAGAGGATCTTATAGCTTGCCATGGAAGGGAGCACGCATGATTGGAAGAAGACAGTAGGAAAGCAGAGGTTCAGAAGCAACAAAGCATCTCCAGACGCTTATCTGAAATTTCAACCAATGAATTACATAAGTAACTTTATTTTATTTTGTTTTATTTGTATTTTAATTATCAAAACCTCATAACCATTTGAATCTGCTTGACTGAGATTTACAAGATGACCATAGCTTGCTTCAAGCCGACAATATCCATGGGATCGACCCTTACTCACGTAAGGTTTATTACTTGGACGACCCAGTGCACTTGCTGGTTAGTTGTGCAGAGATGTGAAAAGTGTGAATCACGATTTCTGTGTACCACATTGCAAAAGTGCATGCAAAGGAACCTCTATGGTCTTTATGTGAGCCTTGGCTTCCTTTAGTTCTTGGATAGGGATTTATTGAGTGGGTATTGAGCACTCAGAGGGTGTGCTTTTATTGACGTTCAACGCCAGCTCCGATGGCTCTTTGGGCGTTAAACGCCCATGTTGTGCACCCTTACTGGCGTTAAATGCCATTTCCCTTACCATTGTGGGCGTTAAATTCCCAGCATAGATGTCCTGGCTGGCATTCAACACCAGCTCCCCCTATCTATTTGGGCATTGAACACCCAGCTAGTGCTCCATGGCTGGCGTTCAATGCCAGCACTGCTGCCAGGATGGGCATTGAACGCCCAGTGACGGCTTCCTCATTGGTGTTCAATGCCTTCCCAACCTCTCCTGATTTGGCCTCTGCCTCAATCGTGATGGGCTTGCACTCTTCTCTTGGGTTCACCTCAGTGTTGCTTGGAAGAGTGTCAGGAGGAGTCTCAGGGATCCTCTTACTCATGAAACTATGAGTGGTCTTGGAGAGGCTGGAAACCAGAGTGACTAAGTCAGAGAGGCTCTGCTTAGGGGTTTCCATATGTTCTTGAGAAGATGGGAATGGTGGTCTGTTGTTGAACCTATTCTGATTCCTTCCACCTTGATTATTATTAAAGCCTTGCTGAGGCTTCTGTTGATCCTTCTATGAAAGCTTAGGATGATTCCTCCATGAAGGGTTGTAGGTGTTTCCATAGTGTTCTCCCATGTAATTCACCTCCTCCATGGTGGGTCGAACAGGATCATAAGCTTCCACTTCAGAAGAAGCTTCCTGAGTATTGCCAGCTACAGTTTGCATTCCAGTCAAATACTGAGAGATCATATTGACCTACTGGGTCAAGATCTTGTTCTGAGCTGATATGGCATTCAGAGTATCAACTTCAAGAACTCCTTTCCTTTGAGGGATCCCATTTTTCATAGGATTTCTCTCAAAAGTGTACATGAATTGGTTGTTTGTAACCATCTCAATGAGTTCTCTTGCTTCTGCAGGCGTTTTCTTCAAGTGGAGTGATCCACCTGCAAAGCTGTCCAATAATATTTTGGACATCTCAGACAGACCATCATAGAACATGCCTATCATAGACCATTCTTAGAGCATGTCAGGAGGACATATCTTGATCAGTTTCTTGTATCTTTCCCAAGCTTCATAGAGGGATTCACCTTCTCTTTGTCTGAAGGTTTGAACTTCCAATCTAATTTTGCTCATCCTTTGAGGGGAAAAGAATCTAGCCAGAAAAGCATTAACCAGCTTTTCCCAAGTGTCTAGGCTCTCTTTTGGTTGAGAATCAAACCATATCTTAGCTTTGTCTCTTACAGCAAAGGGAAATAGCATAAATTTATAGACTTTAGGATTCATTCCATTGGTCTTAACAGTATCACAGATTCGCAATAATTCAGCTAAGAACTGATGTGGATCTTCCATTGGAAGTCCATAGAATTTGTAATTTTGTTGCAGAAGAGAGACTAACTGAAGTTTAAGCTCAAAGTTGTTAGCTCCGATGGCAGGTACAGAGATGCTTCTGTCATAAAAGTCAAATGTATGCATGGTGAAGTCACCAAGAACCTTTCTTGCATCTCCCTCAGGTTCGGCCATGTCTTCAATTTTTTGTTCAAAATTTTCGAAAAGGTTTCTACCGGAGTGTTGTGCTTTAATTTGTTGTAAGCTCCTCCTTAAAGTCCTTTCAGGTTCAGGATCAAGATTAAAAAGGGGTTCTTTATCCCTATTCCAGGTCATAAACAAGAAAAGAAGAAACAAGAGTGAAAAAAAATGGGAGCTCTATGTTCAAGAACAGAGGACTCCCTGTGAAATGTGAAGAAAGAAGAGGAAGATAGAAAAGTGAAGATGGAAGATGAGAGAGGAGAAGATTTCGAATAAATAGAAGTAAATAGGAGAAGAATCAGAAACAGAAAAAGATAAATAAGAATTAAAATATTTTTTTGTTTTATTTATTTATTATTTTCAAAAATTGAAGTTAATAAATTAAAAAGAATTGAAATTTAGTTAATAAATTTTGAAAATAGAAGAGAGAGAAGAAGAATAGAATTTTCGAAAATAAGAAGAGGGAGGAATTAGTTAGGAAATTTTGGAAAAGAAGAGAGAGAAAACATAACTAATTATGAAAAGATTTGAAATTAAGGTAAGAGATTTGAAATTAAAATTTGAAATTAGAAAAGATAAGAAAAGATAAGATGAGAAATTAAAAAGATTTGAAAAAGATAAAATTTGAAATTTGATTTTTGAAAAAGATTTGATTTTAAAGTTTGAATTTTGAAATAAGATAAGATAAAAACATTTTGAATTTTGAAGAAAGATAAAAAGATAAGATAAGATTTTGAAAAAGATAAGATTTTTTTTTATTTTGAAGATATTTGAATTTTGAAATTTAAAACTAAGATAAGATAAGATAAAAATTTTGAAATTAAAATCTGAATTTTTAATTAAAAATTTCGAAAAATTGAATAAAAGATAAGAAAAGATATTTTTTAATTTTTGAAATTAACGAAGAAAGAGAAAAACAAGTAAAAGACACAACTTAAAATTTTTAGATCTAAAGACTCCTAGTGTGCGAAAATTTAAAGAAAAACACAAAGGGACACCAAACTTAAAAAATTTAAGATCAAAACAAAAAGAAAACACAAGAACACTTTGAAGATTAAAAGGAACACCAAGAACAAAACTCAAAGAACTTAAAGAGCACAAGAACATGCAAAAGACACCAAACTTAAAAATTTTGAAATCCAAACACAAGATTTTTGAAAACTATAAAGAAAAACATAAGACACGAAACTTAAAGATTGACACAAGATTTAAACAAAAGATACTAATTTTAAAAATTTTTAGAAAGAAAGACTTAAAGAAATCAAAAAAAAAACTCAACAAGAATAAAAGACTCAAACCAAAAACAAAGATTAAACAAAGAAAAGAAAAATATTTTTGAAAAAGTTTTTGAATTTTTTTTTCGAAAATAAGGAAGAAGAAAAATAAAAATAAAAGACCCAAACAACATAAAGTAAAATACCTGATCTAGGGAATAAGATAATCCATCAGTTGTCCAAACTCGAACAATCCCCTGCAACGGCCCCATAAACTTGGTTCATGAATCCCCACATTTCATACAGCTGTACCAGCAAGTGCACTGGGTCGTCTAAGTAATACCTGAGTGAGTCAGGGTCGATCCCACGAGGATTGTGGTTTGAAGCAAGCTATGGTTATCTTGCAGGTCTTAGTAAGGCGAAATCAAGAAGTTGTTGGTTTGAATGCATATGAGGAATAATGTATAAAATACTTTGTGAATTTAAATGTAACCAGTGATAAGAAGATGGTTAAGGGTTGGAGTTGCTTTGTCTTTCTGAATTAACTCTGGTATTATTGTCTCATTTGCTTATGAATGATTTCTTCTACGGCAGGCGGTATGTGATCAATGCCGTATGGCCGCAATCATTAATCTCCTCCGCTTCAGATCAAACGTACAACTAGAAAATTGCTTAATACAGACAGATTTACAGACAGATTTCGTCTTTATTACAAACGAATTTTTGGTTACCGACGGATTTCGTCCTTCTGTAAAAGCCTCATCGGAAATTATTTACCGACAGATTTTTTTCGTCAGTAATTTACCGATGGATTTTTATTAGTTACAGACAAATTTTCCCTGGGTAAATTCTGCCCTCCATTTCCCTTGGGCGTCAAACTTTCCGACGGATTTTCCATCGGTAATTAGAGACAGATTTTCTATCAGTAATTAGAAACATATTTCCGACACATTTTCCGTCGGTAATTTGAGCCTTAGAATACCATTCCAAACTCTGAATACAGACAAAAAATTTGTCTGTAAATCCTTCAGGAAGATAAAATAGATTTTTTTTAGATTTTTTCATTGCAAAATAAATAATTTTCATACAAAATAAATATAAAAAAACTCAACTCAACTTATATATATATATATATATATATATATATATTTTCCTTTGAGGTATATGAAAAATAGATTATCTATATAATATTTCTTTGCATATAATTCAACTCATTCAATAATGTACAGTTATACATACATATGGAGTAAAAATTACATCCATGTCTCAGAAACATTCGTATAATCACTCTAGAATATTAATTTCTATGTACCCCAGAATATTAATTTCTTCAACAGATTATCAAACAACAAACAATGCACAACTATAATTTTAAGTAGTTAAAAGTATCAACCTTGAAAACAAAGCAAGGTAGCAGTAACCTAAGATTTCACTAGAACCTAAGTCAAGTACTAAAAACACTCGAACATCAGAATGCCAAACATCAGCTCCTGCTATTTCCTCAAACCTTAAACCTGCACAGAAAAAAGAGTCTCAATGTATATTTAGTAGTTATTTACTAAATAGAAATTTTAAAAAATTGGGAGATCCAAAGAAGGTTATTTTAGTTTGAGAAAAATTACATAACCATTCAAGTGGTTAATTAAGTCAAACAAATGGATACCCATGAATGAACTACTTTAAAAACATTATTGAAAACTTGATAGCTAATACTTTTTATTTTCCGAAATTCGTTTCCAGTTAATTCCACATGAACTGGATGTCTGATGTCTGATGGTCAAGGCAATAATAACATAAGGATAGACAAATTGTCAGATGTAAAATTACCAAATATATCTTGAAGAAGTTTGAAGATCCCAGATAGAACTAAACTTATTGGTAAATATTAATTGAGCTCGCCGAAGTCAAGATCATAATTCTGGTCTTCAACCCGTTTTACATAATACAGCAGGTCCTCAATTCCAAATGGGAATTCCCCTTCCTCCCTCTTCTGAAATGATCACACCAAATCTGTTAATGGAGATATAAATTCAGACAAAAAGCATATACCAAGCTTGAACAAACCTTCAAATTCTTCAATGTATCAAGTTCCTTCATGGCTAACTTAGTTAAACTGGTGGATAGATCCTCCAGGAACTCAAACACCTGGATGAAATTCAAAAAATATAAAAATAAAAGCCAAATCAAGAAATACAGAAAAGCATCATAAAAAATCTGAGGAAAGAAAACCAAGCATTAGCTATATTAATCCATTATATCACACGTTAAATCTGATCTAAGCCACAAAAGATTGACTGTTGTTGATTATACTAAACTCATGGAACAGCAACACAGCAAGCAGTAAGGCCACTTGCTTAAGCACTTTAAGAGAAAACTATTTCCATAATTAGGCACTTTAAAAGTTACATTAGCCAACAAAATCCACAAAAGAATTAGTAAATAATAATCCATTGAATTGTTCTTAAAAATGTATTTTAAAGCAATTCATTGTCAAGTAAAACACACTAATGCTTCCTTCAAGAGGGATTTACAATAAAATAAAACAATGATGGGAAAGTGTATTTTGGCTTTTTGGTCCAAGTCGAAGTCACAGGGAAAGTAATCTTGCACAATCATTTCAGAAATTCCAAAACAAGAACACTTGACAAGGAAAGTAGATCATTTTTTAAACAACAGAGGATACTACTTGAACAACCAGCCGTTTCTCATCATTGGTATAGAAAGTGTAAAATCCAATTTAACATCTATTTTCAAGCAATACAAATATAATATTTATTTCATAACAATTGAATAAACACTGCTAGAATATACATCATCCACCATACCTTGCAAAATTCAAGAACAGCTGCAACATGATGACTTCGCAAGTATATCTTCAACTTTCCATCTTCAGATTTATCCAAACACTGGTGGAATGTAATCGATCAAACAGTGTAACAGTAGCGGAAAAAGAAATGTTTAATAATGAAGGTCATGAACTAGCAGTAAACAACTCAAATATATAATAGCATCCATGGATCAGCATTGCATTATAACCGAAAGGAACTTCAATTATACAGATAAGAACATATTAAGAGATTAAAATGAGACCAACATAAAAAAAAAAATAACCCCTCAAGGCTTGTCATACTAGATGGAATTTCTAAAAGGATAAAAGTCAAACAACAGCAGAGACATTAAAAGAAAAGAAGCAGCACAAAAATATTCAATATGGCAATAATATATTTGAATGAGAAATCAGAGAAAGTTGAATGCATAAAATAAGTGGCAAGCTATACCTAGACTTAATCCATCAAACAACACAAGAAAGATTCCATGAAGAAGTGCATATTCAGGACCTCAGTTTTCTTCTATTACATCCAAAAAGTCAACCCAAGAAATGAGATCTCTCACAGTAAGCCTTCTGCTAGGATGTAATTGGTGGAACCACTGAAAAGAAAAGTTATGAAATGAATACAAGCTAAATAACACTATATATAAGTCTGATCTGATGGAATTGATTGGAGAAAAAAAGGCATAAACACCATTAACAAAATTAACTGTATATATCAAGATAATATACCTCAAAAAAACTTATCATATCATTAACAACTTCCAGGAGCCTTACACGATAATCTTCCTTTACGTTTCCCGCATTTTTAAGCTTGGAAATTCTGTAAATAAATCAAATAAACCAAATATTAAATATCTACATATCTAAATTTGTATCCTGTAACAGTAAAGGCTTAGAGAGGTACCTTCTTAGCGCAATGCCTTCAAGCTCATTTAGTAAAGCCTTAGAGAGGTATCTTTTATTTTCACAAAATTCTAAAAATAGAAAATACTGAAAATGAAAACACAAACCAAACACACCTAATTTTCTTTGTAGGGAACAGAAAACAGTGATCATCAATCCTATATAAAGAAAAAGGTGGTGCTACTTGATACATCATGAGTCTAAAAGGAAGTTAAAAACAGAATATCAGTATGAGTTAACTTACTAGCGTCCTTTCTAGCTCCAACACACTATTCAGTCTCTCAAGTACACTATCATCAGCCAAAGATATCTCATCAACAAGAAAGAGATCACCCCTTCTCATTGCTTTTACAAGTGGACCATCCTGCCATTTAAATATGCTCTGCCACTTCTTGTGCAAGACATCGAGCTCAAACTTTAACTGCTCAAAAGCACAAAGATCATCCCTGCTAACATCAGGAATCTGAGTTTGACCTTCTTTATATTTCCTTATCATGCCATTAAGCATATCAAGGGTTGAGGCAGCTTGCTCTATGTTAGAAGAAACTAACTATAGAAGAGAACAAGAAATCAATATTTATGCTACAAATGACTTGGATTAAGAAAAATGGGTATAGAAAATAAAACTATTGCAGAAAACAATGTGAATACAGCAAAACTAGGTCTCAGGTCTCTTACTACATAATTAAAACAAAACTTTGAAATTTATCATCTGAGCCAAGTGGTTAACAATAATAGAAAAATAGCACTCATGGGCTTTTCAGGAAAGTATCTAAATCCCTCTAGCTTCTTCAGTTGTTCAACGATCTCTTTATAGTTAGAAATCAGTCTAGATCTCTCTCTTAGAGGACGGCACCCTGGAAGACATTATTCTAGTTAGCACCACAGCTAATAATAGTATTTGAGCTCAAGTGTCCTAAAAACTAAATAAATTGAAGGGGGAAAATATATACCCCGATGAAGTCAGATGTTTCTGTATGCTTATGATAGTTCAAAATATGTAACTTCAACTACAAATAGGCACTTAGTAACCGGCATACAGTAGTCTTCACTCCACCCATTTCACCAACAGCAATACAGGTTCACATAATTGAAAGAAGCATTCCACAAGGAAGAACAACTTATGCATGCTTTTGGTCAAGAATACACTGCACATTGAAAAAACCTCACATATTTTTTACTCTCTAATATATATTAAAACATTACAAGCAATAAATTACCAGCATCGGGGGAACAAAACTACTTTGGCCAAAGGGGAACAAATTCACCATTCATGGGACACACATAGTCACAAAATCACAAACACAAATCAAATAATCAAATAAGTGAAATGAAAATTCTGCTAATACTTCAAACATAAAACTACCGAGAAGAAGCATTACCAGAGAAGAAGCCATTAACTGAATTAAATTTCTGTTCTAGACAACGATAGCATTCATCAAGCTCATATTAACAATGTTCAGCAATCCAAATTATCAATTTAAACATTTCTCAGCTATTCAAAATCAAAACCTAATCTAATCCTATTTTAACAACCTAAAAATCTATTAATCAGAAAACAAATCTAACTAAACTAATTACTAAAATCAAACTAACTAAACAAAATTAATTGAACTCAACAGAAATTAAAAAAATTTTGAAACCAAAAACTGGAAGCAGAGACAATCAAAACAGGGCAGAGGGAAAGATGGATGCCCAGGTCTCTACGGTTCAAACAGGGGGAAAGAGAGAAGTAGAACCGCGGCATTGACCGTAGGAGATGATGGCTATAGCGCTGAGAAGATATGCGAGCCAGAACTGAGGGAGATAAAAGGAGAGAGAGAGGCACGGCGGTGGTGGAGCTTGAGCTTGCTTTGTTCTGCAAACGAGAAAGAACAAGAGAGACAGGAGCTGTGTTCTACTTGTTCAGTGTTTAAAGAAGAGGAGAAGAAGGAGAAGGTAGCTGCCGCAGTTAGGGTGGCTGGTGGTGGCGCTGTGGGTGAGGAAAAGAGAAGAAGCAGCTAATCGGCGGTGGCACTGTGGGCAATGCTAGGTTTAGCTGGTTTGATTTGTGTGCTGTGAATGAATGGAGCTTGGGCACAAACTTGACCACAACCATCATAAACGCAGAATATTAACATTTCCAATGGAATATTTTAAGAAGAGTGCTAAGGGCAAGCAGATTTTGTGAGTTGTAGTTATCAATTAGTTATCAATAGTCTATTTAATGGTGTGAGATTTCATCTAATGGTGGAGAATCACTCATTTTTTGCTGGCTAAGTGCTGGCTAGATTTTAATAAATTTGCTGGCCCCCTAGACTTTCCCATATTTTAAATTACAGACAGATTTTTTGTCTGTAATAATTTATTAAAACACAGTATTTTTATTCATTTAATTATAGATGAATTTTTCATTGGTAATCATTTTTCACGAAAAAAATTAATTTTCTTGACAGAATTATCGACGGATTCTGATGACAAGTCATCTTAGCCTAGTTTCACTAGCCTTTTTCTTTTGTTTTCAATTGATTTATGCACTTTCTTGAGCCATAAGCAAGCCAATTGGGTAGATTTCCATGTTTCCTTTGATTTAATCAACCATGGATGAATTAATGCAATTTCATGAGATTCTATGATATAATTGTCATATATTATGAAAGAATAACAAACTCATGATTTTGAGCAAAGCTTTGATGTGTTTGGTTGATTGATGATAGGTGAAAAGAGTTTTGAAGAAGGTTGAAGGAAGAAGGAATGACTAGGAGCAAGAGAGAACAAAAATCTTGAGCAAAAGTTTGCCTCAAACTTTAGCTCAAACTTTTGGAAGAATTGAAAAACACTCCAGAGGAAAAAAGCTTGAGCAAAAGTTTGACCTCAAACTTTAGTTCAAACTTTTGGGAGAAAAGCTTGAGCCAACGTTTGCCTCAAACTTTTTGGCAAACGTTGGCATCACAAAATCAATACCTTGGAGGAAAAAGCTTGCGCCAACGTTTGAGGTCAAACTTTAGCTCAAACGTTGGCGCCACACTTGCACACCCTGGAGGAAAAAGCTTGCGCCAACATTTGAGGTCAAACTTTTGCTCAAACGTTGGCGACACACACATTTACAAGGGGGCCAACGTTTGAGCAAAAGTTTGACCTCAAACTTTGGCTCAAACGTTGGTAGCAACAAGTTTAAGCAATCTGGTATAAAAAGTTTGAGTAAAAGTTTGCCTCAAACTTTTACTCAAACTTTTACTCAAGCTTTTATGTTTTTCAACCCGGTTCACAATGGATCTTTCTCCAACTCCAAGAGCAATCAACCAAGGCCTTTATCAACCCAATTCCATCAAGAACAAAGGCCCAATTCAAGGCATGAAGACCATTTGAAGAAAGTGTATAAATAGCTTAGGATTTAAGTTTTAGGGGAGCTTCCTTTTAGAATTTTCGTAACACTTACAGTAGAGAACTCACTTTACATTTTTGAATTGTTTTTTTTAGAATTCTAGAGAATTGGGGAGGAGAATTGATCTCTGTTCTTCCTGGTTCTTGTTGAGCACTCTTTACTTTTCTTGCTTGGGATCTTAGGTGGAGAATTAAAGAACTTCTGTTTCAATCTCACCTTTGGATCTTGTTTAATTTTATGCATAATCAAATTTCAATTTCTGTTCATTGCTTCTTCTTCTATTCTCTCTGCAATTTACATTTCCCTTGCAATTGTTCTTGCTGGATCTAGGAAGGCATCGAGATCTAGACTTGGTTATCTAGTCTCTTGGGTCCTGAGATCTACAGCTTTAAATTTCAATTTCCCTGTTTCGTTGCTACACCAAGCTGATTTCCATTTTTGTCAAGATCCAGTTCAATTGAATCCATCTTCTACATTCCTGTTTGTTGCAATTTATTGTTCCTTGTTTAATTTCTGCAAATCCACTTCCCAATTCCCTTTACCATTCAAGCCATTTACATTTCTTGCACTTTAAGATTCTGCAATTTACATTTCTTGCAATCTAAGTTTCTAAAATTTACATTACTTGTTCTTTAAGATTCAGCTTATTTACTTTCTTTGCTCTTTAATTTTCTGCAATTTACCCTTCTCCCTTTTAATTTCATGCAATTTAGCTTCTGTCGAATACAAACCACTCAAATCAACTCTTGATTCGCTTGACTAAATCAACCACTAAACTAAAATTGCTCAATCCTTCAATCCCTGTGGGATCGACCTCACTCCCGTGAGTTTTATTACTTGATACGACCCGGTGCACTTGCCGGTTAGTTTTGTGTATTTGGAATTCGTTTTTCGTTTTCCGAAAATACGCATCAAGTTTTTGGCGCCGTTGCCGGGGATTGAAATAGATTGACAATGATTACGTGAAGTGGAGATCTAGATCAAGCACTTTTTCTTTTCTGTTTCTCTAATTTTTGACTGACACACTAACTGTTTGAATTTTTACCTGACCTAATTGAAACCTCACTTTAGCAATAGAGTGAAGTTCTCTTGGTTTAACTTGCTGAGTATGATTCTCATAGCTTGATAAATCAACGAGAGAAGTGATTTTCGATCTTTAATCTCTCAAGTTTACCAACTGTTTGACACATTGCGTTAACTAACCCTTTAATCATATCCTGGCATAAATATACTCTATCTTCATTTGAACTGTATGTGATTATGCAGACCATGGAAGGGAACTCAATGAATGCCAGTAATCATGGGAGCGATATCCCCACCTTAGATGACAAGCAACCACTCATCACCATGAACGACATTGCTCAATGGTTTGAAGCTTTCCCACAAGGAAACATCATCGGATGGGAAGAACTAATGAGTGAACTCCTAGTCAAGCTGAAGCCACCTCAAAGAACTGTTAAACCAGAGGCAGGAGTGCAACCATTCGCACAAGAGAAGGAAATTGAAGGTATTCGCGCAATCATGGCCCAAAGCGAGCAGATACATCAACAGCTTAAGCAACAATTGGAGCTGATTAACAGAAAAGTAGATGAACTGCAACATGCTGTGGCAAATGCACAGAACTCACCTCAAAATTCCCATTGTTGGAATCAACCTGAAAAAGGTTCTGGAGTAATTAACTATGAGCAACCAAGTCATGAGCGATCATGCTCTCCAGACAGCTCCTCAAGCATGTTCCAACGTAGGACTCAGAATGATGTGTACAACCCACCCTGGAGAACTCAATCTAACTGGAGAGGGGTTGAAAACCAAAATAAAAAACCAAGGGACTTTAATTGTAACAACCCCTACTTCAAAAACCAACATAAAAACCACCCCCACAACAACAATCATCACACACCATCCCAATACACACACTTCCAACCCCGTCCTATCTCACCACTCGCCCAAAATGACTCTCATCAACCATCACAGTTGACACAACCACAACTGATTCTAAACTCCCAAAGACTCTATATTCTAGAAATGATGATGGAAAGATTCATGAAAGTTCAAGAAATGATAACAATAGAGCAGGAAGAAATAAGGAAAAATCAAGAGATGATAAGCAGGAACCAAGAGGCATCACTCAGAAGAGTTGAAAGGCAAATGGAACAACTGGTTCAAAACCTTGCTGAATTGGGCGAGAGAGAGGCAAATATATCTCTAAGGGCCACTGAAGATGACCCAAAGAACAGTGAAAAAGCTGCTGGGATGAAAGGGAAAGCAGTTATGGAAAAAAGTGAGAAGGCTACGGGAAAAGAAACAATCATCAAGGAAAAGCCCACGGTGAGAGGGGGAAACCAAAGGCAACAGAAGCCTCAACTTACATGATCAGAAGATGAAGGATGTCAAGCTAATGACAATAAAAGAGCGCTTGTTGGGAGGCAACCCAACCTGAGGTAGTTTTCTTTCCATAGTTATTTTAATAAAAAGGTTAATTAACTTCATCTATATTATAAGGAGCTAAGTTTGGTGTTTCACACCAAAACAATTTAAGGGAGAATGAAGGATTCTAAGTTTGGTGTTCCACCAAAATTTCATCATAAAATGCATTCTCACTTTCTGCATAATGTTAGCTTCAAGCATTTAGATAAACTAGTTAACTATTCTGTTGTTTCCTAGTTTTCAGTTTTACTACTTTTAGCAAAGAAAAAGAGTTTCACATCTGGTTAGTTTGATGAACAAGAACCATTGGCAAGGTACTAAGTTTGGTGTTCCCACACCAAAGTAAGTACAAAAGCCCATAAATAAATCATGCATGCTAATCATTGTTTCTAAGTGCTTGGGGAACAAGCAACTCTTAATATCATTGCATAGGTCCATACAAGTTTTTGGAAGGATTAAGCATCATCAACCAAAGAGATGAAAGAGGAATGTGTGGATCAGTGATGATGATGATGAGGAGTAAAGCAAGCGAACTCCAAAAGGTTGTATTGTTAAGTGATTATATTACATCAAACACTGTTATGATTGAGAGTGGTTTTGTTTCCCTGATTATCTGTCTGTTTAGTATGGTTTTTTTTTTCTAAAATTTAATAAGCAAGATGCTTGATCATTTACAACATCATACTCTCCAAAACTTGTTTGCACTCAATTTTTCAAAAAAATGCATCACATGAAAGTTCTTTGAAAAGAAGGATTGAGGAATTAAACAATTTTAAGGCAAGCAAAAGATTAGGAGAAGTGGTGGTTCTAGTTGTATAATTATGTATTGAGGTTGCATGCTTATGAAAACTTGCATGGGAGCTCATAGGCGGGACATAGAGTTCAAAGAAGTGTTGTGGAGATTCTCAAACATTTATTGATCCAAGAAGCAGCAAACAAAAGAAAGAAAATACAAAAAAAAAATGAAAGAACATGGCCCAAGGCTCTGAGCATCAATTACTAGGCAGAAAAGAAAAGAGAAACAAAAACTCAAAGAGTTGTTATCCTAGTAAATGCTTGTGGTTGAATTGTGTCAAAGAAAGAGGCTTGAGCAAGTAAATCCTTAGGGGTGCTTTAACACCTAATACCTTAAAACCAACTGGTTTAGGAGTATTGATTGAAAGTTTATCTAAAGAGCCGCTTTGAGACATGACACTTAGAGTCAAGGCCAAAGCACAAAAACTATTAGCTGCTTCAAGGTGATTACATATAAAGAGATCTCCATGATACCATTTGGATGAAAGTCCTAAGACCTAAGACTTCCAATATGTGGGGACTAGTAAGCACTGAAGCCCTTGCATGAGCATATAATTTAGAGTTCACCACACTGTCACTTGATCACTTCACTCACAGGATAGTACATGTAATTTTTCAAATCCATTCTGATTGAAAGAACCTTTGAGCATAATTCTTTTCTTGCTTGGGGACAAGCAAGCTTTAAGTTTGGTGTTGTGATGACAAGTCATCTTAGCCTAGTTTCACTAGCCTTTTTCTTTTGTTTTCAATTGATTTATGCACTTTCTTGAGCCATAAGCAAGCCAATTGGGTAAATTTCCATGTTTCCTTTGATTTAATCAACCATGGATGAATTAATGCAATTTCATGAGATTCTATGCTATAATTGTCATATATTATGAAAGAATAACAAACTCATGATTTTGAGCAAAGCTTTGATGTGTTTGGTTGATTGATGATAGGTGAAAAGAGTTTTGAAGAAGGTTGAAGGAAGAAGGAATGGCTAGGAGCAAGAGAGAACAAAAAGCTTGAGCAAAAGTTTGCCTCAAACTTTAGCTCAAACTTTTGGAAGAATTGAAAAACACTCCAGAGGAAAAAAGCTTGAGCAAAAGTTTGACCTCAAACTTTAGCTCAAACTTTTGGCAGAAAAGCTTGAATCAACGTTTACCTCAAACTTTTTGGCAAACGTTGGCATCACAAAATCAATACCTTGGAGGAAAAAGCTTGCGCCAACGTTTGAGGTCAAACTTTTGCTCAAACGTTGGCGCCACACTTGCACACCCTGGAGGAAAAAGTTTGCGCCAACGTTTGAGGTCAAACTTTTGCTCAAACGTTGGCGACACACACATTTACAAGGGGGCCAACGTTTGAGCAAAAGTTTGACCTCAAACTTTGGCTCAAACGTTGGTAGCAGCAAGTTTAAGCAATCTGGTATAAAAAGTTTGAGTAAAAGTTTGCCTTAAACTTTTACTCAAACTTTTACTCAAGCTTTTATGTTTTTCAACCCGGTTCACAATGGATCTTTCTCCAACTCCAAGAGCAATCAACCAAGGCCTTTATCAACCCAATTCCATCAAGAACAAAGGCCCAATTCAAGGCTTGAAGACCATTTGAAGAAAGTGTATAAATAGCTTAGGATTTAAGTTTTAGGGGAGCTTCCTTTTAGAATTTTGGTAACACTTACAGTAGAGAACTCACTTTACATTTTTGAATTGTTTTTTTTAGAATTCTAGAGAATTGGGGAGGAGAATTGATCTCTCTTCTTCCTGGTTCTTGTTGAGCACTCTTTACATTTCTTGCTTGGGATCTTAGGTGGAGAATTGAAGAACTTCTGTTTCAATCTCACCTTTGGATCTTGTTTAATTTTATGCATAATCAAATTTCAATTTCTGTTCATTGCTTCTTCTTCTATTCTCTCTGCAATTTACATTTCCCTTGCAATTGTTCTTGCTGGATCTAGGAAGGCAGCGAGATCTAGACTTGGTTATCTAGTCTCTTGGGTCCTGAGATCTACAGCTTTAAATTTCAATTTCCCTGTTTCGTTGCTACACCAAGCTGATTTCCATTTTTATCAAGATCCGGTTCAATTGAATCCATCTTCTACATTCCTGTTTGTTGCAATTTATTGTTCCTTGTTTAATTTCTGCAAATCCACTTCCCAATTCCCTTTACCATTCAAGCCATTTACATTTCTTGCACTTTAAGATTCTGCAATTTACATTTCTTGCAATCTAAGTTTCTGAAATTTACATTACTTGTTCTTTAAGATTCAGCTTATTTACTTTCTTTGCTCTTTAATTTTCTACAATTTACCCTTCTCCCTTTTAATTTCATGCAATTTAGCTTCTGTCGAATACAAACCACTCAAATCAACTCTTGATTCGCTTGACTAAATCAACCACTAAACTAAAATTGCTCAATCCTTCAATCCCTGTGGGATCGACCTCACTCCCGTGAGTTTTATTACCTGATACGACCCGGTGCACTTGCCGGTTAGTTTTGTGTATTTGGAATTCGTTTTTCGTTTTCTGAAAATATGCATCAGATTCTCTTTTTCGTCTGTAATTTATGGTAATTCATTTTTTTGTTTCCAACAAAAAATTCCTCGCAAATTCCGTCTGAATTTCCGTGGGATAAAATCTGCTGGAAATATCCATCTATAGTAACTATTTTTCTAGTAGTGATGCCGTATGGCCACGGTCATCCAATCTGAATGAGGGTGAAGCTCTAGCAGTTCATTCTCTTTGGTGATCCTACTCAAAACGCCACAGACAAGGTCGAATCTTCCGGATCAGAGAATGCTGCTCCTTTGGGTTCTAGCCTTTAACACAGACACCCTAATCTCCCCGTAATTCGGCTAAACTGGTGTCTTGAGAAGTCCCTAACGAAGTCGTGGATTAGCCGTCTGAGAGATGTATAATCAAGCTAGCGGTTTGATGCTTTCCAGTCACGTATTTACACGAACCCAAGTAGACACGGGTGGTTGTCAGGCACGCGGTCTCAGTATGATGAACAGAGTTGATTGTCATGGATCATCTCATTCACCGTGTTGAAGAACGAATATACATCTTTAAATTAAATCAAACACGGATTGATGAGAAATAGTAATACTTTAATTAATTCATAGAACTCAGCATGGCTCCTCCCCTCAACCTAGGAGATTTAGAAACTCATACTGATAAGAAAATATAATGATAAAATGAAAATATGGTAGATGATGTCTGAATAACATAAATCTAATCCCTTAAATACTAAACTAATGACTAGTAAGGGTAAAACAATCTTTTTAGTGCTAAGATCCACTTTTGGGACCCACTTGGTTAGTGTTTGGGCTGAGATTTGATGAGATCCATGTGCTAGGAGGCCTCTAAGGTGTTGAACACTGGCTAGGGGATCCTCTTTGGGCGTTGGACGCCTGAAAGGGGGAAGGAGGCTGGCGTTGGACGCCAGTTTTGAGCCTACAAATCTGAAGCCAAGTATAAACTATTATTTATTTCTAGAAAGCTCTGGAAGTCAGCTTTCCATAGCCGTTGAGCACGCTTCATTTGAACTTCTATAGCTCCAGAAAAGCTCTTCCGAATGCAAGGAGGTCAGATCCGGACAGCATTTGCAGTGCTTGCTCTGTCTCTGAATCAGACTTTTGCTCTAGCTCCTCAATTACAGCCAGAAATTACCTAAAATTGCACAAAAATACAAAAGCTCAAAGTAGAATCCAAAAATGTGAATTTAACACTAAAACATCAGAAAACTTAATAAAATTAAACAAAACATGCTAAAAACTATATGAAAATGATACAAAAAAGCGTATAAAATATCCGCTTATCAGAGATTAACCCCAAATGCAAAATATGCAAACAGGAATGATGCATGCCTATTACTATCGCATGTAATGAGCTCATCTGTCGATTTCGACCCGCACCTGACGCAATCCAGCGACATAACCTCTGCAAGTTTCTACTTCTTGTAGGCGCTGATTCTCCAGCTAAAGCATGTGACCCTTTCTCCTGGAAGCCATTCCATATTTACAGGCGTCCCCGCACAATCATTCACATACAAATCCCATGGCTTAACATTTTCACTTCGGCACGATAACTATTTACTTTCCGTCACCCTCTTGTGACCTTTCAATCATTCTCATAATCACACGTGGTGATTTATCTTATATTTTTCTCTTAAAACCAAAACCACATCATTGTGACATTCTCCAAAACCTTTAAAACAATTTCACTTAAACCAATTCTTCTTTCAAAAGACAAAGAAAAATTATTTATTAGTTAAACCCCTCATCAAGGCCTATAGACTTTAGAGAAGCGACAACCAATCTCATTTTCTTAAGTTCATTAGAAATCCTTAACGATCATTATTTTCTTAAATTGAATTCAATCAAATAAAGTTTCTAAATCAAATCAAAACCAAATCATACAATTTAGAAGTTCTGAACCAATTTCAAACCAAATCTAATCCGAGTTTCATCCTCAAAACTAATTCTTTAACTTTTTCCAAGAGGTCACAAAACAAAATCATTCAATTAAAATTCAATTACTTTTAAAGTTTACTAAAACTCCCCTGAATAAAATTCTTAAGTTAAATTCAAAACATAAGTCCTTTCATAATTAAATCAACCTTAAAACTTAATACTATTCTTAAATAATTTAAAGTCGTAAAATAATTCTTTTCTAAATAAATTGAACTCAAAACATATGCTTTTCGTAAATGAATTAAACTCGAAACGTAACTATTTTCTTAATAAATCAAAAATCAAATAATTCAATTTTTCAAATCCAATCTTTTTCTAAATAACATTTCAAACAAAGTCTTAAATTTTATAACAAAATTTCGGCAACATCTCCCCTAAAACTCGAACTTTGCCATTCTTTCTGGGTCCCATCTAAACCATTTCTCAAACTCTTTCAAATCGTTTCCAATAAATCAAAATCATTTCTAATATCAAAACATTTATAATATCAAACCAATTAAAAATCAAACCGCTTCCAAAATCAAACCATTTTCATATTTCAAATCATATCATCAATTCATTTCTTATTAAATCTCAATGTTATCATCAAATTTCACCGATTCCACTTGATCACCAACAACATCCCAGCCCTGAATTCATCAAAATAATTCGGTTCTTGGCTGCACTTAAACCGACCAAATCCCAAACTAATCACAAATATCAATATATCACAAAAATTAAACATAAATTCAGTCAAATTCAATAAAAAATCAATCAAAACATCAATTCACTTATCCAATATTAATTTAACCAGTGAGAAATTATCAAAACCCTACCTCCATATGAAATCAAAACAACAAAAACTCTGAAGAATCTTTTTGATCGAGTTGGTGAAGAACTAAAAGGTCTGTGCCTCCTAGAACTCCAATTGGTCAAACTCAAGGGGAAGGGGAGCTACGTCACCGTCAACTTCTACTGAACAAAAGTGACGAAAATATGTAGAGGAGGAGGATATGAATACTTTTATCGGATTCGATTTTTTATTGGAGTTACGGATCTCAAGAAATTGGACGCCGAAGGTTTGTGGCTTCCATGGAATCTCTCGTCTCTCACTCCCGGTATCTCCCTCTCTTTTTCATCTTGGTTCAGCTGAATGAAATAAAACAATAAAGTAGTGATAATGTGGTGGCAAGGGAGGGGGCATGTGTCACTGTATGGAGCTGTCGAGTCAGCGCGATTCAAGTTATAAATATCCTAAACGGATAATTATGAAAGTTGGATATATTAAAACACAAGTAATAATATATATGAGTTACTAATATAAATGACATTAGCAACATTAAGAATAAAAGATATACGGTGAAGCATTAGCAAAGTTACGTTCACCGAGAAGTACCGATATTTACTCATATCGGCGGATATCGAACTCGATAATAATATTATTAACTAAACTTTGTTTTTAAGTTAAAAATATAAATTACTTAAATTAAAAAATATAAATAATTTTCATTATTTATAAATTAATAAAATTATAATTTTAATTATGTAAAATATTTTATCATAATAAAAATATATATAAGAATCTAAATTTAATTGAACTCAAATAGTTACAAAATTAATTTAATGACTTATAATAAAATAATTTCTAAAATAAAGAACTCCAATTTATGAAATGAATTATAACTTATTTATATTTATATTTTCAAAATTGTGGGTCGTTACATTTTATCCAACTTACAAAAATTTTCGCCCTCGAAAATTGATACAAGATGTAAAAGATTCATACTAACTTCTCTTTCAATTATGTCAAAGATAAACTGAAAGATTTGACAGGTTAAGTTTTCAAACATAAGGAAAATAATATAGTGTAAAAATGATTGAAAAAGTTTAGTGTGGTGCAGAAGTTGTATGATAGGTTTAATGCAAATTAAACTTAGGATCCGAAGACTTGTAATTTTAACAAATAAGCTCAAGTTTGAACAAAGAAATCCAAAATCCAGAAAGAAAAAGGTTGAACATCATGGATAATAGTTACAAGAATTCGAGAAGATGAGTAGGATCAAAATTAAACAGGAGTGCACAAAATACAAAATTCGTCAAGAAGAGAGTTAAATTGTATCCTAAGGAGAAATCTGAGAAAAGGAACTTGGATAGGAACAATAAAAGAAAAGGTAGTAGAATAAGTCGAAGCAAATTCAAGCTAAATTACTAGGTTCATAAATATAGATAACCAAGCTCAATGATAATGTTTTCGAAGAATTAAAGATTGATTATTGCCCCAAATCTAGCTCAAGATCAAAGGGTACAAGATGCTTGAAGGAGAATATAAGCAATGCCAAGGATAAAAGTTCAGAAAGGATCCATCTACAAGTAATCTATTTCCTTTAGGCCATCTCGATGAAGAGAACAGTATGTTTTTCATGACAATCGTATCTCGCTGAACTAACGTATTGCTTGTCACATCCAGAAATTGCTCATGGCATAAACAAACTCAAGCTTAATCAAAGGAATACAAAATAAAGGAAGATATTGAGAATTTATGCGTTGCGTCAAAACAAATTCAAAATCAGATCGAAGGGTAAAGGATTTGTGAAGAAGTATACAAATAATGATAAAGATGGATAATCAAATCTGGTTTCGAAAGGAATTAAAACAAGGGACGAAAGAGATGAAAAATAAATGAATAAATAGTATGCCTA
This sequence comes from Arachis ipaensis, assembly GCF_059453495.1. Classification (NCBI taxonomy): domain Eukaryota; kingdom Viridiplantae; phylum Streptophyta; class Magnoliopsida; order Fabales; family Fabaceae; genus Arachis; species Arachis ipaensis. The sequence goes on from NC_142444.1 coordinate 85,913,584, forward strand.
TTACGTAGCACGGTAAGAGTACATGCTTTAGTGCAAACTAATCAAGAAAGAACATCTAACGTCTTCAAAGACTTAAGAATCATTATTATAAGAAACCAAGTTCAAAGCCAAATCAAAGAACACATGGTTATTAAAGAGGAATATGAGCAATATCAAGTATGAATGTTTCAAATGTATCAAGTGAATAGTTAGAATTACAATCGAGCAGAGATATACAGGAGTGATAAGGAATGGTTGAAATATAGTCAAATCATATTCCAAAAGGAAAATCTGAAGCAAGAAACTTCAATGTAAATGATAAAAGAAGAAAATGGAGCACTAAGTTGCACGGCACGAACAAAGATCATACTTTGAAATGGAGTAAACCCTCAAAAGTAACCTCTAACGTCCCCAAAACCTCATGATTCGTATTACCTATTACTTTTGTTTCGTCTATGATAATCTATTAGTGTCCCCATATATATAAACCATTAATTTTAAGTTGGCCAAACTTAATACCGTGGAGTATGCAACGGTAGACTAATAGCATTAATCAACAGATAGTCATGCATGTAAAATTCAAATTCTAATAATTAAGACAAGTCCTATTGCATGACAGACACTCAGAGTATACAATGAAGCATAGTTAGTCCATTTCCCAAGGCTCTACATGAAGGACTGCTCTGATACCATAATGTAACACTCTAACTTTTAGCACCTCATGATCACACTAAAAGTTCGAGTGTCACATACCTTTACTCTTTTATTTTCATACTATATTTATTTAATATTGAGCCTTTGCGAATACGTAGTGAAACTTTTAATTAAGAAAATGAAAAACCTTTATTTTAAATCACTGAACCATAAAGGTATATATATTCACATAACATTAACACATAAACTTATTCCACAATTCTCAAAAGCAAATTCTGCCCCTCTAAAAACTAAAAACAATAAACGACGAGGGAAAAATAAAATCTAACAACTTAACTCGTTAACATAATCTTTTATGCTCCTGTAGCTCCGCACTAAACCTTTGCACCTGTAGCTGAAAAAGGTAGAAATAGGGGGTAAGAACTGGGGAGTTCTTAGTAGAGTCAGGGTAGTTAGTTAAGTCGGGATTATCACAGCTCAATTTAATTCACAGCCCAGCACAAGGACCCAGAACAATAACCAGTCATAGAAGTTCAAATTAACAAGCAATGAAAATCACAAAAACACTCAAGCAATCACAAACAATTCACAACACCGAACCAAATGCAAAATATGCAAACAGAGATGATGCATGCCTATTACTATCACAGGTAATGAGCTCATTTGTCGGTTTTGACCTACACCCGACGCAATACAATCGCAAGTCGGATAAGGCATTCCAGCGACATAACCTCTGCAAGTTTCTACTTCTTGCAAGTGCTGATTCTCCAACTGAAGCATGTTGAACATGACCTCTTGAGGTACTTGCAGGCACTGATTCTCCAGTTGAAGCATGTGACCTTTTTTCCTAGAAGCCATTCCATATTTACGGGCGTCCCCGCACAATTATTCACATACAAAGCCCATGGCTTAACATTTTCACTTCGGCACCATAACTAGTTACTTTCTGTCACACTCTCGTGACCTTTCAATCATTCGCATAATCACACATGTCGATTTATCTTCTCTTTATCTTTTAAAACCAAAACCACCTCTTTGTGACATTCTCCAAAACCTTTAAAACAATTTCACTTAAACCAATTCTTCTTTCAAAGACAAAGAAAAACCATTTATTAGTTAAACCCCTCAACAAGGCCTCTAGACTTTAGGGGAGTGACAACCAATCTCATTTTCTTAAGTTCATTATAAATCCTTAACGATCATTGTTTTCTTAAATTGAATTCAATCAAATAAAGTTTCTAAATCAAATCAAAACCAAATCATATAATTCAGAAGTTCCATACCAATTTCAAACCAAAACCAATCCGAGTTTCATCCTTAAAACTAGTTCTTTAAATTTTTCCAAGAGGTCGCAAAACAAAATCATTCAATTAAAATTCAATTACTTTTAAAGTTTACTAAAACTCCTCCGAATGAAATTCTTAAGTCAAATTCAAAACATAAGACCTTTCATATTTAAATCAACCTTAAAACTTAATACTTTTCTTAAATAATTTAAAGTCATAAAATAATTCTTTTCTCAATAAATCGAACTCAAAACATATACTTTTCTTAAATGAATTAAACTCGAAATATAACTATTTTCTTAATAAATCAAAAATCAAATAATACAATTTCTCAAATCCAATTTTTTTCTAAATAACATTTCAAACAAAGTCTTAAATTTTATAACAAAATTTCGACAGCATCTCCCCTAAAACTCGGACTTTGCCACCCTTTCCGGGTCCCATCAAAATCATTTCTCAAACTCTTTCAAATCGTTTCCAATAAATCAAAACCATTTCTAATATCAAAACATTTATAAAATCAAACCAATTAAAAATCAAAACACTTCCAATATCAAACCATTTTCGTATCTCAAATCATGTCATCAATTTATTTCTTATTAAACCTCAATGTCATCATTAAATTTCACTAATTCCACTTGATCACCAACAACATTCCAGCCCTGAATTCATCAAAATAATTTGGTTCTTGGCTACACTTAAATCGACCAAATCCTAAACTAATCATAAATATCAATGTATCACAAAAATTCAAAATAAATTCAGTTAAATTCAATCAAAAATCAATCACAACATTAATTCACTTATACAATATCAATTTAATCAGTGAGAAATTATCAAAACCCTACCTCTATATGAAATCAAAACAACGGAAACTCCGGAGAAGCTTTTTGGTCAAGCTGCTGAAGAAGAAAATGTCTGTGCCTCCAAACTCAAGGGGAAGGGGAGCTACGTCACCGTCAACTTCTACCGAAAAAAGTGATGCCAATGTATAGAGGAGGAGGATAAAAACACTTTTATCAGATTAGATTTTTTATTAGAGTTACAGATATCAAGAAATCAGATGCTGAAGGTTTGTGGCTTCCATGGAATCTCTCTTCTCCCACTCACGGTCTCTCCCCCTCTTTTCCCTCTTGGTTTAGCTGAATGAAATAAAAGAATAAAGTGGTGATAATGTGGTGGCAAGGGAGGGGGATGTGTCACAGTTTGGAGCTGTCGAGTCAGCGATTCAAGTTATAAATATCCTAAACGGATACTTATGAAAACTGGATATATTAAAACACAAGTAATAATATATATGAGTTAATAATTTAAATGACATTAGCAACATTAACAATAAAAGATATACAGTAAAGCATTAGCAAGGTTACGTTCACCGAGAAGTAGTACCGATATTTACTCATATCGGCGGATATCAAACTTGATAATAATATTTTTAACTAAATTTTTTTTAAATTAAAAATATATATAATTTTTATTATTTATAAATTAATAAAATTATAGTTTTAATTATGTAAAATATTTTATCATAATAAAAATATAAATAAGAATCTGAATTTAATTGAACTCAAATAGTTATAAAATTAATTTAATGACTTATAATAAAATAGTTTCTAAAATAAAGAACTCCAATTTTTAAAATGAATTATAACTTATTTATATTTATATTTTCAAAATTGTGGGTCGTTACAAGTTCCAACCCTCTCAACCACAACAACCCCAGGCTCAGACTCTGAATGCTCCAGACTTGGCAGCTATTGTTGCTGAACTCTCCAAGAATCAACGTAGTTTTATGTAGGAAACCAAAGCTTTACTTAGGAACTTGGAGGTTCAGATGGGCCAAATAGCCACAAAGGTTGCTGAGATTGATAAGAGAACCACCAATACCCTTCCTAGTAACACAATTCCATATCTAAGAGAGGAGTGCAAGGTTATCGCCTTGGTAAGTGGACCAGTGGTAGGTTTAGAGGCAAAGATTAGTGAGGAGCCTGTTGAAAAAGAAGCTCTGGAGGAGAAAAATGAGGAGGTCGAACATCCCCTCCTAGGCGTGCAGACAACCCCTTTCTGGTCACTCTTGACACACATCCGACATTGCCAAAGGCACCTGAGTACAAGACCAAAATGCCATATCCTCAGAGGCTTCAAAAGTAGACCAAGGACAAGTAGTTTTCAAAGTTCTTGGAAGTTTTTAGAAAGTTACAAATCAATATTCCTTCTGCTGAGGTTTTGGAGAAAATTCCTCTCTATGTTAAATTCATGAAGGAGTTGTTGTCAAAGAAAAAACCTTTAAAGGGAGATGAGACAATGGTCTTGGCCAAGGAATGTAGTGCCATAATTCAAAGTAACTTACCAAGGGAGATGCCAGATCTAGGGAGCTTTCAAATTCCATGTATCATTGGGAGCACTACCTTTGAGAAAGCCCTATGTGATCTGGGTGCAAGCATAAATTTAATGCCCTTGACTATGATGAAGAAGCTATAAATCAAAGAGGAACAACCAACAAGGATAGCATTACAAATGGCAGATAAATCCTTGAAGCATGCACATGGAAGATGATGAGCGGATATTCCTCCCAACGGATTTTGTAATTCTTGAAAAGGAAGAGGATGAAAATGTCTCCATAATCCTAGGAAGATGATGAGCGGATATTTTATACACTCTTTTGCATCATTTTCATATTGTTTTAGTTATGTTTTATTTAAGTTTCATTATATTTTCAAAGGTTTTAGTGAAAAATTCATATTTTTGGATTTTACTTTGAGTTGTTGTGTTTTCTAATGATTTCAGATAAATTCTGCCTGAAATTGAGGAGTTTTGGCAAAGTCTGATTCAGAGGTGAGGAAAGCGTAGCAGATGCTATTAGATTCTGACCTCCATGCACTCGAACAGGAATTTCTAGAGCTACAGAGGTCCAAATGACGCATTCTCAACAGAGTTGGAAGGCTAACTTCAGATATTTCCAAAAATATATAATGGTCTATACTTTTCTTCAAAGAAGCCTGCCCATATTAGGAGTTGAACGCCCATGAACTATCCCCTTTCTAGCCTTGAACGCCCAATCAGCCCCTTTGGGGCGTTCAACACCCACCAAGAAGCACAAGGCAGTGTGGATCAACCCCCTAATGGGCGTTCAATGCCCATCCCTCAAGCTGGATGCCAAGCTCAGCCCAAGCACTCAACCAAAGTAGGCCCAAGAGTGGACTTTCGCACCTCTAATCTAGTCTATCATATTTTTGTACTTCATAGTTATTAGGTTATTATATATAGGAGAAGATCACCCTTATTTAGGATCATCTTCTTCCACCCTATTTTCGAATACACTATTTTCTGTAAGCTATGAGCAACTATACCTCATAAGTTAGGGTTATGAGCTCTGCTAATTCTCATGGATTAATAATACTACTGTTTCTATTCCAATACACGTTTGATTCCATGGATGAAGCATGACATTCATCTCATGAATTAAAGGTGAACCGTGACATTCATCCTTGTTCTACATGGGTTCCGTGTGAGTCCTAACCCGGATAGCATTGAACCACAGCTAGAGAGTGCACTGCAGATTCCAAGAGCGTACCTGGGCAACTTTGGATAAGTGACATAAAATCCAGTTGACCATGGGTTACTGAGGTCTCTATGGCGTTAAGGCTCGATTCAGAGAAGCAGCATTCCCTGATCCGGAAGATCTGACCTTGTCTGTGGCATTTTGAGTTGGATCGCGAAGGGGAGTGGATTGTTTAGGTCTTCACCTTCGGCCATAGTAGGAAGCCATGAGTTTACTTGATGAGAGGACATGAGTTGCTCAGATATGGTGGACTGCTATGGGTTAGAAGAGATTAACTTGATGAAAGAACATGAGTTAATAACTTATGACTGCCATTGACGGAATCATTCGTCATTGAATTAGACAGTAAGAAAAGTTAATCCGGATAAAATAAGCATCTCCGAAGCCTTAACTGAATCTTTATCACTGTTTTCACATCAATCTGGTATTTCATTCTTTACTATTTTATTTATGCTTTTAAACAAACAACCATATTTTCTAATCGCCTGACTAAGATCTACAAGATAGCCATTTCTTGCTCAATCCAACAATCTCCGTGGGATTTGAATTAATCAAATATCATTTATTTTACACAAAATTATAAGTTTTATGCTATAATTAATTGATTTTATAAAAGAGGCAAGATCTTGTGATTTTGGTGAGACTTTGATGTATTTGTTTGATTGATGATAGGTAAAAAGATAAAAGAAAAGAAGCAGAAAGCACAAATTAAGCCCAAATAGAGGAAAGAAGAATTTTTGAACACACTTTGAAGTTTGAGCACGCTTTGGATCTTAGGCGACGCTTTTAAAAGTGTGGCCCATGACATTAAAGTGTTGCGTTCAAAAGGGAGCAAAAGACAGCGTTCAAACAAGTGAACGCCACGTTCACTTGGCGTTCACTTGAGTGAATGTTTTCGAGCGCTCAATCAAGATGCACCAAATGGTGCAGCAAAGCAACAAGGGTAGCGTTTAAAATAGTGAACACCACGTTCATTCCTTCTACCTTTTTCGTGGATTGCTAGCAAGGGAAGCTGGGCTCAAAGCAAAACAACAAGAGGAGTGCTCAAAAGTCCTAACGTAGCGTTCACTCTTGTGAACTTCCTCGTGACTTTTGGCTTGGAAACAAGGGAGCACCAAGGAACCAAACTCGCGCACCAAGCAACATAAGAAGCCATGTGCAGCAAAGTGAACGCTACGTTCACTATAGCCAACATTTTCGTGCTTCTCATGGGGAGGAAGGCTCAATATCAAGTGTAGCATTCATAATTTGAACGTAGCGTTCAAAGAGTGAATGCTAGTCAAGAAGGCTTGGCACGAGGAAGGTACACAATGCTAAGTGAACGCCAAGTTCACTAAACCCAACGGAGCGCTCCACTAGAGCTTGTCTCCAACCCAATTTAAACCAAAGATACCCGGATCCACATTTCTTCAAATCCAAAAATCAAAAGGCCCACTCTAAGCTTTAAAGACCAAAATAGAAAGTGTATAAATAGGAGTTAATTTGATTTGTAAAGGACCTTTAGCTCATTTTAGTTTTCTGACTTTTAAATTTTCATTTTGTTTTGAATTTGGGAAATTGGGTATTGGATTTGAGTTTAGCTTTCTGATTTCATTTTCTTTTCTTCTTCAACTTCTATTTTTTTGTTTGGTATATTAAATTGAGATTGAAGAGCTCCATTGATTCTTGATCTGAGAATCATCTTTGCTTTTCTTTCATATAGTTTTGGGAATTTGAGAATTGGATCTAAGTTTCCTTTGCTGTTTTCATTTTCATTTTCTTCTGCAATTTCTTTTCTGCTTGGTCAAGGGAGTAATTGAGATCTAGATCTGCTTTCTGATCTCATTGCTCTTCTTCGATCTTAAATTTCTCTTTTAAAATTTTATAATTGAGCTAAGTTTTCTTGCTGTTTGTTTCTTTAAGAAATTTTCCATTTCTATTTTGCTACTGAGCTGAATCTCTTCATCTCATAGCTCTCTGATTTACTGCAAATTACATTTCCTAGTTAAATTCTGAATCCCAATACCCAAATCCCTTTTATTCTTCAAGCAATTTACATTTTCCAGCAATTTAGATTCAGCAATTTAAGTTTCTTATACTGTAAGTTTCAGTTATTTACTTTTCTTGCAATTTAAGTTTCAGCTCTTTTACTTTTTTGCTCTTTAAGTTTCTACAATTTACCTCTTCTTCACTTTACTTTTCTACCCAATTTACCTTCTGCACTTTTATTTTCTTGCAATTTAGCTTCTGTTAATCAAAATCACTCAAATCATCAAATATTCGCTTAACTAAATTCATCACCTAACTAAAATTGCTCAATCCATCAATCCCTATGGGATCGACCTCACTCTTGTGAGTAATTACTACTTGATGTGACCCGGTACACTTGCCGGTGAGTTTGTGTGGAATCATTTTTCCCTCATCACGTTTTTGGCGCCGTTGCTGGGGATTGATTTAGATTGACAATGATTAAGTAGGGTGATAATCTAGATTAAGCATTTTCTTTTTATTTTTACTAAGCACACTAACTGTTTGAGTTTTTGTTTAAGCTAACATTCACCTCACTCTAGCAGTAGAGTGAATTGCTTTTGGTTTCTGGTTTTTTTTGTTTTATATCGGGAGAAAGAGGAGGTGAATCCACATCTTTTAACCTTGATGAGAGAGCCCTCCGAAGATTGAGAAGAGAAGCAAGAGGAAAGGGAGTTATTGGTGAAGAGGAATTAGAGGAGAAAGATCAAGTAATGGATGATAACATTCCAGATCCACCTGATGGTATGGCCAACAATAATGGCTAGCCTCAGAGAAGAGTATTAGCCTCTTACACTATCCCAAACCCAAAGAATTGTGGGAGTATCATCCTAACCCCCAATGTCCATGCCAATAACTTCAAACTCAAGCCTCAATTAATTACCCTGGTTCAAAACAATTGTCAATATGGAGGAAGTGCTACTGAAGATCCAAACCAACACCTTTTTGTGTTTTTGAGAATCTGTGATACTGTCAAAACTAATGGAGTCAATCCTGACATCTATAAGCTTCTTTTATTCCCATTTTTACTGAGAGACAAAGCCACACATTGGTTAGAAACCTTCCCTAAAGAGAGCATTACCAGCTGGGATGATTTGGTTAGCAAATTTCTAGCCAAATTCTATCCACCCTAAAAAGTCATCAAGCTAAAAAATGATGTACAAACCTTCAGACAACAAGAAGGAGAGTCATTGTATGAAGCTTGGGAGAGGTACAAAGCTCTAATCAGAAGGTGTTAAGAAGGAATGTTTAGTGAATGGGTGGAGTTACAGAATTTCTATGAAGGCTTGTCCTTACCTTCAAGGAAAGCTTTGGATTATTCATCAAGAGGATCTTTGCAAATGATGAAAACTGCTCAAGAGGCACATGATCTCATAGACATGGTGGCTAACAATGAGTATTTCTACTCCTCTGAAAGGCAAGCAGCTCCAAAGAAGGGTGTATTTGAGCTTGAAGGAGTTGATACCATATTAGCTCAGAACAAACTCATGCACCAGCAGCTCCAACAGCAAATTGAAACAATGTCAAAGAGGATAGATGGATTGCAACTTGTAGCAGTGAGCACAACTAACCAACCATCAGTGGTGTGGGGACAGCAGGAGGAAAGTTATGAAGAGCAGCAGCAAGAGCAAGTGCAGTACATGCAAAATCAAGGTTCTGGATCAAATGACTTCCATGGAGACACTTACAACTCATCTTGGAGAAACCACCCCAATCTGAAATGGGGAGAGAGTCAAAACCAGCAACCTTGGCAAAGAAACTCAAACCAAAACAATTCCAGAAACACAAACCATCAAAACCATCAAAACACTAACCAAAACCAATATAGAAAATCACAAAACAATCAACCTCAACCCAACTACTATCCACCCAACAACTCATCCACTTACCAAAATAACTATCATTCAACCTCAACATCACATAATCAACCACAACCACCCCAGGAATCTCAGAGGATCTCCAAGTTGGAGATGATGATGGAAAAGATGATCAAGCACCAAGAATTGGCCAACAAAAACCATGAAGCTTTACTGTAGAATCTAGAGAGGCAAATTGGTCAATTATCAAAGCAAACAGTGGCTGAGAGACCAACAAATACACTACCAAGTGACACCATTCCCAACCCCAAGGAAGAATGCAAAGCCATCCAATTAAGGAGTGGAAGAACCTTGGTAAACGACAAAAGGCCAGCTGAGAAAGAAACTAACAAGAAGCTTATGGAGAATGATGTTGGCAACAAAAAGCAAGAAGGAGAAAAAGACAAGCAAGACCAAGAGAAGCTCAAGGGACAAGAGGAACCTCAAGCTTCAAAGAAGGGAAAGCAAGCTATTGAGGAACAATCACATGAACAGAGGAAGGAGGAGAAGCCATAAACTCCCTCCATTCCATATCCTCAAAGGTTTAACAGAGAGCTTAAAGATCAACAGTTCCCCAAGTTCCTAGAAGTGTTTAAAAAGCTAGTGATCAACATCCCACTTGCTGAAGCTCTGGAAAAAATGCCTCTATATGCAAAATTCCTCAAAGAGCTCATTAACAAGAAAAGGAGCTAGAATGAGAAAGAGACAGTGATCCTAACCCAGGAGTGCAGTGCAGTGATCCAAGAAGGCATCCCACCAAAGCTTAAAGACCTTGGGAGCTTCTTCTTACCTTGTACCATTGGTGACACAATCATTGACAAGGCACTGTGTAATTTAGGATCCAATATTAACCTCATGCCTCTGTCCATGATGAGAAGGCTATCTATAGAAAAAGTGAAGCCTACACAGATGTCATTGGAGCTAGTGGATAGATCTTTGGTAATTCTCAAGGGGGTGATTGAAAATCTCTTGGTCAGAGTAGGGAAATTCATATTTCCAGCAGACTTTGTAATCCTGGACTTAGAAGACGAGGGGAATGATTCTATCATATTGGAAAGACCTTTCCTGGTGACAGCAAGGGCCATCATTGATGTTGAACAAGGAGAAATGACCTTGAGGGTAAATGATGAGAAGATCACCTTAAATGTCTTCCAGGAAGTACAGCATACTGTTGAAGAAACAAGCTGCATGAGAGTTGAAGAAGAAGAGTTACAGTGGAAAGAAAAACCTAATGAAGAGCTCATCAGCTCACTTGTAAAACAAGAGATGGACAGTGGAGAAGAAAAAGAGGGTAAAGAACAGGTGAAGGGTGAGAAGAGAAGACAGGAAGGGATTGAAGATTTAATTATTGAGAAGGAGGTCCCTGACGTAAAACCTGCTACAAAGAAAGAAGGACAATTGAAGAAAGGAAAGAAGAGTAAGAAAATAATTCCAAAAGGGTAGAAGAACAAAAGAATACCAACTGAAGGATTCCCAAAAGGGAACAGAGTAAGATTGATATACCAGCAGTTGGAGACAGATCCACAAAATGATGATTACTACATTGTCAACAAGATACTTTCACTGGAGCATGTGGAGATTGACCATCAACATACAGAAAGAAGGCTCATAGTGAGAGAAGACAAACTGAGGCACCACAATCATCAGCCACCCTAACAAGGGACTAATGTCAAGCTAGTGACAATAAAAGAGCGCTCCATGGGTGGCAACCCATGATTTAATATTCTTGCTTTTGTTTTAACTTCAATAATTGATGGTTCTTCTAGCATAAATTTGAGCTCTCATGAGTAGATTTGATAACTACACACATCATTTTTGAAGCATATGTTTGATTCCTAAGTTTGGTGTGCATAAAGGCACTTTAAAATAGCTTTTCATGCATAATTGATCATAGAACTATTATGGGATATATATTCATTCATTTTGTTTAAGTATATAGCCAAACCTTAAGCTTGGTGTCTGTATATGCTATGAATTTCAAGAAAGTCAATTTTACTCAAAGGCTCAAATTCATGAATAGATAAACGATACACTGCATCATTTTATGAGTTTATGGTAGCATGGTAGCAAATAAAATGTTCCTTATAATGAATATACTAATTATGATAGATATTCATTGGATTTTATATGGATTACTTAGAAGAAAACAAGTTTGGTGTTCACCAAAATTTTGTTCAATCTCTAAGAGGCATGATTGCTTATTCACGAATGAGGAACACTGATGAGCGGATAATTTATACTCTTTTTGGCATTGTTTTTAAGTAGTTTTTAGTATGTTTTAGTTACTTTTTATTATAATTTTATTATTTTTTAAATAAAAATAACATTTCTGGACTTTACTATGAGTTTGTGTATTTTTCTATGATTTCAGGTATTTTCTGGCAGAAATTGAGGTACTTGAGCAAAAATCTGATTCAGAGGCTGAAAAAGGACTGCAGATGCTGTTGGATTCTGACCTCCCTGCACTCGGAGTGGCTTTTCTGGAGCTATAGAAGCCCAATTGGCGCACTCTCATTTGCGTTGGAAAGTAGACATCATGGGCTTTCCATTAATATATAATAGTTCATACTTTTCCCGAGATTTGATAGCCCAAACCAGCGTTCCAAGTCAGCATAAAAATTTTGGCGTCAAAATGCCAGAACTGGCATAAAAGCTGGAGTTAAATGCCCAAACTGGCACAAAAGCTGGCGTTTAACTCCAAGAAAAGTCTCTACATGTGAAAGCTTCAATGCTCAGCCCAAGCACACACCAAGTGGGCCCGAAAGAGAATTTCTGCATTAATTACTTATTTCTGTAACCCTAGGCTACTAGTTCTCTATAAGTAGGACCTTTTACTATTGTATTTTCATCTTGGTCATTCTGGTTCCCCCTCTGGGGCCGAAGCCAATGAACACCATTATCACTTTTGTATTTTCGACGGTGGAGTTTCTACACCCCATAGATTAAGGTGTGGAGTTCTGCTGTTCCTCATGAATTAATATAAAGTACTATTGTTTTTCTATTCAACTCAAGTCTATTTCTTCTCCAAGATATTCATTCGTACTCAAGAACATGATGAATGTGATGATTATGTGACACTCATCACCATTCTCACCTATGAACACGTGCCTAACAACCACTTCCATTCTACATGCAAACAAGCTTGAATGTGTATCTCTTCGGTTTCTAATCTAAGATTAGAACCTTCGTTGTATAGGCTAGAATCATTGGCGGCCATTCCTGAGATCCAGAAAGTCTAAACCTTGTCTGTGGTATTCTGAGTAGGATCTGGGAAGGGATGATTGTGACGAGCTTCAAACTCGCGAGTGTTGGGCGTAGTGACAGACGCAAAAGGATCAATGGATCCTATTCTAACATGATTGAGAACCGACAGATGATTAGCCGTGCGGTGACAGCGCATTTGGAGCATTTTCACTGAGAGGACGGGAGGTAGCCATTGACAACGGTGATGCCCAAATAAAGCTTGCCATGGAAAGGAGTATGAATGATTGGATGAAGGCAATAGGAAAGCAGAGGTTCAAGAGGAACAAAGCATCTTCATACGCTTATCTGAAATTCTCACCAATGAATTACATAAGTATCTCTATCCTATTATATATTTTATTCATCTTTTAATTATCAATTCTCTATAACCATTTGAATCCGCCTGACTGAGATTTACAAGGTGACCATAGCTTGCTTCAAGCCGATAATCTCCATGGGATCGACCCTTACTCACGTAAGGTTTATTACTTGGACGACCCAGTGCACTTGCTGGTTTGTTGTGCGGAGTTGTGATAAAGAGTTGAGATTACAATTGTGTGTAGCAAGTTGTTGGCACCATTGATGATCACAATTTCGTGCACCAAGTTTTTGGTGCCGTTGCCGGGGATTGTTCGAGTTTGGACAACTGACGATTCATCTTGTTGGTTAGATTAGGTAACTTTATTTTATTTTTATTCTTCAGAATTTTTAAGAATGAATTCTAGAGTTTCAGATGATGTTTTTATCATTACAAAAGCTGATTGATTCTCATCAATTTGGCTGTTGTATGTAATGTCCTGCTGAAGCTTGGCTAGCCATGTCTAATCTTTTTAGACTGAAGCTTTAGACTAACATTGCATGATTCCTGGAATTCTTATTAAGAATTTTGAAATATTTATTTTCTTTTCCAAATAATTTTAAAAAAAGTACAAAAAAATTTATGAAATCATAAAACCAAAAATAATCTATGTTTCCTGTTTGAGTCTAGTGTCAATTTTTAAGTTTGTTGTCAATTGCATGTCTTTAATCTTCTTGCATTTTTCGAATATATGCATTATGTTCTTCATTAATCTTCAAGTTATTCTTGATGATTTCCTTGCTCTGATCTTTAAATTCTCTTGTCTTGTGTGTTTTGTTGTTTTTCATATGCATTCTCAATTTATTAGTGTCTCTAATATGAAAATTTCTAAGTTTGGTGTCTTGCATGCATTGTTTGTTTGATCTTAGTTTTCCATGATTAGTTGCATTTTGATTGTTTCTCATCATTAAAAATTCAAAAAAAAAATTTCAAAACTATGACTTTTCAAGTCAATAATACAGAGAATTGAAGATTCAGAACATGCAGCAGAGGAATTTACAGAAAAAGCAAGGCGTTCAAAACGCCCAGTGAAGAAGGAAAACTGGTGTTTAAACGGCAGCCAGGGTACCTGGCTGGGCGTTAAACGCCCAAAAAGGTAGTATTTTGGGCGTTAAACGCCAGAATGGATACCATTCTGGGCGTTTAACGCCAGGATGGCACAAGAGGGAAGATTTTGTTTTTAATTCAAATCTTTTTCAAATTTTCATACTTTTTCAAAATCAAATCTTTTTCAAAGCATATCTTTTCAATCATATCTTTTCAAAAACAATTTCTTTCCATTTTTTATTTTTTTTTACTATTTTTGAAAATCCTTGCTAATAATCAGATATGTGATTCAAATATTTCTTCCTTGTTTAGAAAGGTTCAATAATTGGATTTTAGAATCATATCTTTTAAATTTCTTGTTAGCCAAGTCTTTAATTTTATAAATAAAATCTTTTTAATTGTTTGTCAATCATATCTTTTTAAAACCATATTTTCTCAATCATATCTTCTCAACCACATCTTTTTCAAAATGATTTTCAATCATATCTTTTTTATTTCTAATTTCAAAATCTTTTTCAAAATCACTTAACTACTTTCTCAATTTTAGTTTTCGAAAATCATCAACCAAAGTTTCAAAATTTCTTTTAATTAAAAACATTTAATTTCAAAAATTCTTCTCCTCCTTCTCACCTTCTTTTATTTAAGGGACTAGCACTCTTTCTCAATGTGCAATTCAGACTCCCTCTTTCTATAAGTTCGAATTCTCTCCTTTCTACCTCCTCCTTCTATTCTTCTTTTCCTCTGACATCTCAAGGAATCTCTATACTGTGACATAGAGGATTCCATACTTTCTTCTCCTCTCTTTCATATGAGCAGGAGCAAGGACAAAGGCATTCTTGTTGAAGCTGATCCTGAACCTGAAAGGACCTTGAAGAGAAAGCTAAGAGAAGCTAAAGCACAACTCTCTGGAGAGGACCTAACAGAAATTTTCAAACAAGAAGAAGCCATGGCAGCCAAAAATAACAACAATGGCAACAATGCAAGGAAGGTGCTTGGTGACTTTACTGCACCTACTCCCGACTTCTATGGGAGAAGCATCTCCATCCCTGCCATTGGAGCAAACAATTTTGAGCTGAAGCCTCAATTAGTTTCTCTAATGCAACAGAATTGCAAGTTTCATGGACTTCCATTGGAAGATCCTCATCAGTTCTTAGCTGAATTTTTGCAAATCTGTGACACTGTCAAGACCAATGGAGTTGATCCCGAGGTCTACAGGCTTATGCTTTTTCCCTTTGCTATAAGAGACAGAGTTAGAATATGGTTGGATTCACAACCTAAGGAAAGCTTGAACTCTTGGGAAAAGCTGGTCAGTGCTTTTCTGGCCAAATTCTTTCCACCTCAAAAATTGAGTAAGCTTAGAGTGAAAGTCCAGACCTTCAGACAGAAGGAAGGTGAATCCCTCTATGAAGCTTGGGAAAGATACAAGCAATTGATCAGAAGGTGTCCTTCTAACATGCTTTCAGAATGGAGCATCATAGGTATCTTCTATGATGGTCTGTCTGAACTGTCCAAGATGTCATTGGACAGCTCTACTGGAGGATCTCTTCATCTGAAGAAGACGCCTGCAGAAGCCCAGGAACTCATTGAAATGGTTGCAAATAACCAATTCATGTACACTTTTGAAAGGAATCCTGTGAATAATGGGACAACTCAGAAGAAAGGAGTTCTTGAGATTGATACCTTGAATGCCATATTGGCTTAGAACAAAATATTGACTCAGCAAGTCAATATGATTTCTCAGAGTCTGTCTGGCATGCAAGTAGCAACAGGTAGTACCAAAGAAGCTTCATCTGAAGAAGAAGCTTATGATCCTGAGAATCCAGCAATGGAAGAGGTGAATTACATGGGAGAACCCTATGGAAACACCTATAATCCTTCATGGAGAAATCATCCAAATCTCTCATGGAAGGACCAACAGAGGCCTCAACAAGGCTTCAACAACAATAATGGTGGAAGAAAAAGGTTTAGCAAGAGCAAGCCTTTTCCATCATCTTCTCAGCAACAGACAGAGAATTCTAAGCAGAGCGACTCTGACTTAGCAACCATAGTCTCTAATCTAATTAAAACCTTTCAAAGTTTCATGACTGAAACAAGGTCCTCCATTAGAAATTTGGAGGTACAAGTGGGTCAGCTGAGTAAGAAAGTTACTGAACTCCCTCCTAGTACTCTCCCAAGCAATACAGAAGAGAATCCAAAAAGAAAGTGCAAGGTCATCAACATAACCCACACGGCCGAACCTGGAGAGGAGGAAGAGGCAGTGATTTCCACTGAGGAAGACCTCAATGGACATCCACTAGCCTCCAAGGAGTTCCCTAATGAGGAACCATGGGAATCTGAGGCTCATACAGAGACCATAGAGATTCCATTTAACTTACTTCTGCCATTCATGAGATCTGATGAGTATTCTTCCTCTAAAGAGGATGAAGATGTTACTGAAGAGAAAGTTGCTAAGTACCTTAGAGTAATCATGAAGCTAAATGCCAAGTTATTTGGTAATGAGACTTAGGAGGATGAACCCCCTTGCTCACCAAAGAACTGGATGACTTGACTAGGCAGAGATTACCTCAGAAGAGACAGGATCCTGGAAAGTTCTCAATACCTTGTACCATAGGCACCATGATCTTTGAGAAGGCTCTGTGTGACCTAGGGTCAAGTATAAACCTCATGCCACTCTCTATGATGGAGAAGCTAGGGATCCTTGAGGTACAAGCTGCAAGAATCTCACTAGAGATGGCAGACAATTCAAGGAAACAGGCTTATGGACTTGTAGAGGATGTCTTGGTAAAGGTTGAAGGCCACTACATCCCTGCTGATTTTATAATCCTAGACACTGGGAAGTGTATGGATGAATCCATCATCCTTGGTAGACCCTTCATAGCCACAGCAAAAGCTGTCATTGATGTTGACAGAGGAGAATTGGTCCTTCAAGTAAATGAGGACTCCCTTGTGTTTAAAGCTCAAGGATATCCCTCTGTAACCATGGAGAGGAAGCATGAAAAGCTTCTCTTAATGCAGAGTCAAATAGAACCCCCACATTCAAACTCTAAGTTTAGTGTTGGGAGGTCATCATCATGCTCTGAGTATCTGTGAGGCTCCATGAGAGCCCACTGTCAAGCTATTGACATTAAAGAAGTGCTTGTTGGGAGGAAACCCAATTTTATTTAATCATATCTATTTATTTTCCATTGTTATTTTATGTTTTCTGTAGGTTGATGATCATGTGAAGCCACAAAAATAACTGAAAAAGCAAAAACAGAATGAAAAATAGTATTAAAAATAGCACACCCTGGAGGAGAAGCTTACTGGCGTTTAAACGCTAGTAAGGGTAGCAGAATGGGCGTTAAACGCCCAATCTGGCACCATTATGGGCGTTTAACGCCAGAAATGGGCATAGAGCTGGCGTTTAAACGCCAGAAAGGGGAGAAAAGCTGGCGTTAAACACTAGAAATGGGTAGGAACCTGGCGTTTAACGCTAGGATTGGCAATCAAGGGGGCGTTTACACGCCAACATGGTGCAGGGATGAGAAATCCTTGACACCTCAGGATCTGTGGACTCCACAGGATCCCCACCTACCTCCTCTTCTCTCTCTCTCTTCTTCACACCTTCCCATAACACCCTTCCCCAAATACCCTTCACCAATCACCTCAATACCTCTTCCCCAAAAACCCCTCACCTATCAAATCCTACCCTCTTCTCCATAATTTCTTCACCAATCTACATCCATCCATCATAAAAACCCCACCTACCTCACCATTCAAATTCTAACCACTTTCCCTCCCAAACCCACCCATACATGGCCGTACCCTACCCCTCTCTCCACTCCTATATAAACCAATCTTCAATCCTTCATTTCCATATACCACAAACACTACTTTTCCCCCTTGGCCGAAACTTTCACCACCCTACGTCTCCCCTAATTCTTCTTCTTCTACTCTTTTCTTTCTTCTTTTGCTCGAGGATGAGCAAACCTTCTAAGTTTGGTGTGGTAAAAGCGTTGCTTTTTATTTTTCCATAACCATTTATGGCACCAAAGGCTGGGAAAACCTCTAGAAAGAGGAAAGGGAAGGCAAAAGCTTCCACCTCCGAGTCATGGAAGATGGAGAGATTCATCTCAAGAGTACATCAAGACCACTTCTATGAAGTTGTGGCCAAGAAGAAGGTGATCCCTGAGGTCCCCTTCAAGCTCAAAAAGGGTGAATATCCGGAGATTCGACATGAGATTCGAAGATGAGGTTGGGAAATTCTCACCAACCCCATTCAACAAGTCGGGATCTTAATGGTTCAAGAAGAACCATGATCAAAGTGTGAACCCGGATCCAAGGAATTGGCTTACAATGGTCCGGGGGAAATGCTTAGATTTTAGTCCGGAAAATGTACGGTTGGCATTCAACTTGCCCATGATGCAAGGAGATGCACGCCTCTACACTAGAAGGGTCAACTTTGATCAAAGGTTGGACCAAGTCCTCATAGACATTTGTGAAGAGGGCGCTCAATGGAAGAGAGATTCAAGAGGGAAGCCGGTTCAACTAAGGGTGGAGTACCAAGAGCATTCCATCCTCCTCTGTGAAATTAGAGCAGACCAAAGAGTCATGAGGGAGGAGCAACAAAGGCAAGGAAGAGACATTGAGGAGCTCAAGCACTCCATAAGATCTTCAAGAGGAAGAACAAGCCGCCATTACTAAGGTGGACCCGTTCTTTAATCTCCTTGCTCCTATTTTTCTGTTTTTTGAAAATTATGCTTTATGTTCTATCTATGTTTGTGTCTTTATTACATGATCATTAGTGTCTTAGTGTCTATGCCTTAAAGCTATGAATGTCCTATGAAACCATCACCTTTCTTAAAATGAAAATTGTTTTATGAAAAAAAAAGAAGTACATGAATTTTGAATTTTAAAACAGATTAATTATTTTGATGTGGTGGCAATACTTTTTGTTTTTCTGAATGAATGCTTGAACAATGCATATTTTTGAATTTGTTGTTCATGAATGTTAAAATTGTTGGCTCTTAAAAGAATAATGGAAAAGGAGAAATGTTATTGATAATCTGAAAAATTATAAAAATGATTCTTGAAGCAAGAAAAAGTAGTGAATACAAAGCTTGCAAAAAAAAAAATTTGTGCGAAAAAAAATGGCAAAAAGAAAAAGAAAGAAAAAGAAAAAGCAAGCAAAAAAAGCCAATAGCCCTTTAAACCAAAAGGCAAGGGTGAAATAAAAAGGATCCAAGGCTTTGAGCATCAATGGATAGGAGGGCCTACAGGAATAAAATCCTAGCCTAAGCGGCTAAACTAAGCTGTCCCTAACCATGTGCTTGTGGCGTGAAGGTGTCAAGTGAGAAGCTTGAGACTGAGCGGTTAAAGTCATGGTCCAAAGCAAAAAGAGTGTGCTTAACAGCTCTGGACACCTCTAATTGGGGACTCTAGCAAAGCTGAGTCACAATTTGAAAAGGTTCATCCAGTTATGTGTCTATGACATTTATGTATCCGGTGGTAATACTGGAAAATAAAATGCTTAGGGTCACGGCCAAGACTCATAAAGTAACTGTGTTCAAGAATCAACATACTGAACTAGGAGAATCAATAACACCATCTGAATTCTGAGTTCCTATAGATGCCAATCATTCTGAACTTCAAAGGATAAAGTGAGATGCCAAAACTGTTTAGAAGCAAAAAGCTAATAGCCCCGTTCATCTAATTAAGACTGATCTTCATAGATGTTTTCAGAATTCATTGTATATTCTCTTCTTTTTATCCTACTTTGTTTTTAATTGCTTGGGGACAAGCAACAATTTAAGTTTGGTGTTGTGATGAGCAGATAATTTATACGCTTTTTGGCATTGTTTTTAAGTAGTTTTTAGTATGTTTTAGTTACTTTTTATTATAATTTTATTAGTTTTTAAATAAAAATCACATTTCTGGACTTTACTATGAGTTTGTGTGTTTTTCTGTGATTTTAGGTATTTTCTGGCTGAAATTGAGGGACCTGAGCAAAAATCTGATTCAGAGGCTGAAAAAGGACTGCAGATGCTGTTGGATTCTGACCTCCTTGCACTCGAAGTGGATTTTCTGGAGCTACAGAAGCCCAATTGGTGCGCTCTCAATTGCGTTGGAAAGTAGACATCCTGGCTTTCCAGAAATATATAATAGTTCATACTTTACCCAAGATTTGATGGCCCAAACTGGCATTCCAAGTTAGCATAAAAATTCTGGCGTCAAAATGCCAGAACTGGTATAAAAGCTGGAGTTAAACGCCCAAACTGGCACAAAAGCTAGCGTTTAACTCCAAGAAAAGTCTCTACATATGAAAGCTTCAATGCTCAGCCCAAGCACACACCAAGTGGGCCCAGAAGAGGATTTCTGCATTAATTACTTATTTCTGTAACACTAGGCTACTAGTTCTCTATAAATAGGACCTTTTACTATTGTATTTTCATCTTGGTCATTCTAGTTCCCCCTCTGGGGCCGAAGCCAATGAACACCATTATCACTTTTGTATTTTCAACGGTGGAGTTTCTACACCCCATAGATTAAGGTGTGGAGCTCTGCTGTTCCTCATGAATTAATGCAAAGTACTATTGTTTTTCTATTCAACTCAAGCCTAGTTCTTCTCCAAGATATTCATTCCATGAACTTTCAACAATGCTTTGCTCAATCCTCACATTTCCTTGCTACTCAACTGAATCCTCCAACTTTTTGCTTTGTTTCATGCCTTGGCTATAAATTGGCAATGATGCTTCCGGAGCTCACATATCCTTGCTTTCTCCATATAAGACCTCCTCATCTATTTACCTTTGTTTCATTCATAAACTCCTCCCAAACACGTTACAGCAGCCCACTCTTACCCAAGGACATCACACAATACCCAACTTCTTCTCACATTCTTAAACCGTGCCTCAACCAACTTCCCCCTTCCTCCCTTCTTAATTTATGGCTTCATCAAGTTCTAGAAGAAGGAAAGGAAAGGAACTAGCCGTAGCCGAACCACCAACATATGATACCAAGAGATTTAAGTCTCAATTTCATGAATTAAGATATTATAGGCTAATGGAATCAAAGAAGGTCATTCCAGAGATGGGGTTCAAGTTGAAAGACGGAGAATACCCCATCATGAGAAGAATAGAGGCAGAGAGGAGATCGGAACTTCTATGTGAACCTCTCACAGACATCAGTGCAGTCATGATAAGGGAATTTTATGCAAATGCTATGAGATCAAGCAAGGACAACCCTCCCTATAAGAGCTACGTTAGGGGGTTGAGGTAGATTTCAGCCTGCTATCCATTATGAGAGTCCTACAGATAAGGGTGATATCATAGGAAGAACCCAGCTTTGAGGAAAGACTACAGGGTGAGAATGATCCTGATGAGATATTAAATGGGTTATGCTTTGAAGGCAAGGACTGGAAAAGAGACTAAGAGGGAGCTCCAAGCCACTTGAAGAGAATGGATCTCATACATGAAGCTAAATGTTGGTATGAGATAGTGAGAAGATCCATACTCCCCACTGCAAACACATCTGAGGTTACAATAAAGAGACCAATTCTGACATATTGCATACTTAAAGGAGGAGAAGTCAATATCCCACAACTCATCACAGATAGCATTCAAGAGATAGCTGAGGATACTGGTAAATCAAGTAGACTTGGTCACCCAAGCACTATTCTGAGGCTGTGCAAAAGAGAAGGAGTACTCTTTGAGGATGAAAATACTGAGAAAGTAAAATGAAGCAGAGGGGTCACCAAGCAAAGCATGGAAGGTGTCACTGATGACACTGACAATCAGCAAGAGAGAAGAGCTCAAGAAAGAAGGAGGAGACCATAAGTGGAGGGGGAACAAGCTCCTAGTGCAATGGATCTGAGCCAAATGCAAAGAGCCATTGAAGAAATGTCTCAACAATACATGAGAGCACAGGAGCAATACTTGAGGCAACAAGAGCAGTATTTGAAGGATCGTGAGCAACAACAGCATTGGCAACAGCAAATGATGGAGAAGCAAGAAAGCTTTCAACTCAAGATATTGGATCAACAAAGAGAGTTTCAAGCAAGAATTCTTGAGGGGTAAGGGGAACAATCAGCAAACTTTCAAGAATCATTTAATAGATTGTCCCTACGACAGTCCAAGTTTGAGGAGTACACCCAAAATCTCTACCAATGGAAGAATATCTATCATACAATTGGAGAGCATAGGTACTTGGACAGAATGGAGTATAATATAGCAACTCAAGCAATGTTGGACTATGTAGTCCATAGCATGCCAGCATTGAACCAACAGATCAAGCCATTTGAGCAATGCCAAGAATTAGTAAACCATCAGAGAGTACTAGCCAATAAAAATACAGTACACATGCAACAAGGATTGAAGGATGCTGGGCTCTGGGGTCAGATAGACCACATTTAGGATCGAAGATGTCCTGTTGAAGAACCCCAAGAAACAAGCAAGAAGAGGAAGAAGAAGAAAGGAGAATGCAGCAAAGGGAAAGAGCACGACAACTAGAGGTGGTGGAGTTCCTTTTATAGTTTTAATTAAATAAGGATGATGCATATCTGAAACATGATATGCCTCCAAATATTTTATATTCTGCACTTTCATATCTTGAGTAGTTTTCTTGTTAGGATTTGCATTATGCTTGTTATGACTCATCTATCTTAAATTCTGTCTTGTTTCCTTTTTGCATCAAGAAGAGAAAATATTTGAAATAGAGAGTAAGTGTCCAATGTGGTAGGAATTAGAATGAAGTTTTGTGGTGGTAATTGCTTGATTAAGATGATAAGCTCGATAATAAAAGCTGCATAATAGAATGTTCAATGTAGTGTGAACTTAGTTGCTGTCATAAAACCTTTTATTAATAAACATCCCTGGGAAATGAAGCAAAGTAAGAAAGAAAAAGAAAGAAAAGGCAAGAATTGGCAAAGAAACAAACAATAAGGCTAGACACCAATAGCTTGGACCTTAGAAAATATGTCTGTGGTGATTTTTGTACTAGGATATACTTGGATAATTAGGTTCTGAGGAGTCTTTTAAAACTTGGTAACTTGGATTAACTAATCCGGGATTACCAACCGAAAGTCCATCATTAAGAGCAACCTAGATACAAAGCATTTAGTGATCCAAAGAGATACTGGGCATCAATGTTCCTAAGAGGATTTGTGAGCCAAGTGTCTGTAGTGAAGAAGTATTGAGCAAAATTGAGCCAAAAGGGCTGCTGCAACACTTGACACTGAGTTATCATTGAGAAATAAGCCTTCTAAGCAAAAGAAAGAAGGAAAAACCAAAAAGGGATCAATCAAAGAGCAAGGTATTATGACAACAACACTACTGAATCCCCAAAGAAACATTTCTTATCTATCAGCAAAGAATAAGTGAGCTGCATCTTGTCTGCATAAAACCCCATAGTCTTAATTCAATTATCTGCTAAATAAGGACATGTATGCTTCTCTGTTTCATTTCATTTCTTCTCATGATTAATGCTTGATTGGGGACAAGCAAGGTTTAAGTTTGGTGTTATGATGACAAGTCATCTTATGCTAGTTTTACAAGCATTTTTCATTAGTTTCATTAGGTTTTATACACTTTCTAGCACAATAAGTAAGTAATTGAAGTGGATTCTCATGATTATGTTGAATTAATCAAACATCATTTATTTTACACAAAATCATAGGTTTTATGCTAGAATTAATTGATTTTATAAATGAGGCAAGATCTTGTGATTTTGGTGAGACTTTGATGTATTTGTTTGATTGATGATAGGTAAAAAGATAAAGGAAAAGAAGCAGAAAGCACAAATTAAGCCCAAACAGAGGAAAGAAGAATTTTGGGGCACACTTTGAAGTTTGAGCACGCTTTGGACCTTAGGCCACACTTTTAAAAGCGTGGCCCATGACATTAAAGCGTTATGTTCAAAAGGGAGCAAAAGCCAGAGTTCAAACAAGTGAACGCCAAGTTCACTTGAGTGAACGTTTTCGAGCGCTCAATCAAGATGCACCAAATGGTGCAGCAAAGCAACAAGGGTAGCGTTCAAAATAGTGAATGCTACGTTCATTCCTTCTACCTTTTTCGTGGATTGCTAGCAAGGGAAGCAGGGCTCAAAGAAAAACAACAAGAGGAGCGCTCAAAAGTCCTAACGTAGCGTTCACTCTTGTGAACTTCCTCGTGACTTTTGGCTTGGAAACAAGGGAGCACCAAGGAACCAAACTCGCGCACCAAGCAACACAAGAAGCCATGTTCAGCAAAGTGAACGCTACGTTCACTATAGCCAACGTTTTTGTGCTTCTCATGGGGAGGAAGGCTCAGTATCAAGTGTAGCGTTCACAATTAAACGTAGCGTTCAAAGAGTGAACGCTAGGCAAGAAGGCTTGGCACGAGGAAGGCACACAATGCTAAGTGAATTCCAAGTTCACTAAACCCAACAGAGCGCTCCACTGGATCCACTTTTCTTCAAAACCAAAATTCAAAAGGCCCACTCCAAGCTTTGAAGACCAAAATAGAAAGTGTATAAATAGGAGTTAATTTGATATGTAAAGGACCTTTAGCTCATTTTAGTTTTCTCACTCTTAAATTTTCATTTTGTTTTGAATTTGGGAAATTGGGTATTGGATCTGAGTTTAGCTTTCTGATTTCATTTTCTTTTCTTCTTCAACTTCTATTTTTCTGTTTGGTATTTTAAATTGAGATTGAAGAGCTCCACTGATTCTTGATCTGAGAATCATCTTTGCTTTTCTTTCATATAGTTTTGGGAATTTGAGAATTGGATCTAAGTTTCCTTTGCTATTTTCATTTTCATTTTCTTCTGCAATTTCTTTTCTGCTTGGTCATGGGAGTAATTGAGATCTAGATCTGCTTTCTGATCTTATTGCTCTTCTTCGATCTTAAATTTCTCTTTTAGAATTTCATAATTGAGCTATGTTTTCTTGCTGTTTGTTTCTTCAAGAAATTTTCCATTTTTGTTTTGCTACTGAGCTGAATCTCTT
The DNA here is from genome assembly GCF_059453495.1 of Arachis ipaensis. NCBI lineage: Eukaryota > Viridiplantae > Streptophyta > Magnoliopsida > Fabales > Fabaceae > Arachis > Arachis ipaensis. The sequence goes on from NC_142444.1 coordinate 85,938,536, forward strand.
CATCTTATAGCTCTTTGATTTACTGCAAATTACATTTTCTAGTTAAATTCTAAATCCCAGTACCCAAATCCCTTTTATTCTTCAAGCAATTTATATTTTCCAGCAATTTAGATTCAGTAATTTAAGTTTCTTGCACTGTAAGTTTCAGTTATTTACTTTTCTTGCAATTTAAGTTTCAGCTCTTTTACTTTCTTGCTCTTTAAGTTTCTGCAATTTACCTCTTCTGCACTTTATTTTCTTCCCAATTTACCTTCTGCACTTTTATTTTCTTGCAATTTAGCTTCTGTTAATCAAAATCACTCAAATCATCAAATATTCGCTTAACTAAATTCATCACCTAACTAAAATTGCTCAATCCATCAATCCCTGTGGGATCGACCTCACTCTTGTGAGTAATTACTACTTGATGTGACCCGGTACACTTGCCGGTGAGTTTGTGTGGAATCATTTTTCCTCATCAGTATTTAACCCTAACTCACTTGAGGTATTACTTGGACGACCCAGTGCACTTGCCGGTTCATCTGTGTGAAACTTGCGGAGATTGACAAACTACCGGACTATCTTGTTGCTTAGATTAGGTGCTTTTTACGATTTAGTTACTCTTTTAATTGTGTCTTTTGTTTTTTTCTTGAAAAATTTTTCAAAACATTTTCTTTTCTTTAGTCGTCTTTATTTTTTGTTTGAGTCTTGTGTCAGTTTTTAAGTTTGGTGTCCCATCTGTTTTCATCTTTTTCTTTAAAATTTTCGAAAATTGTTATTGAGTATTCTTCATTATGTTCGAATTGTTCTTGATATTTTTCTTTGTTTGATTTCAAGATTTTTAAGTTTGGTGTCTTTTAGTTGTTTTTATTTCAATTTTCAAAAATTTAGTGTCCTTTGATTTTAAAATTTTAAGTTTGGTGTCTCTTAGTTGTTTTTCTTTTTTTTCTTAATAATTCGTAAAAAATATATTTCTTTTATCTTTGTTTAAATTTTCGAAAATCTTGCTATCTTTTCTTATCTTGATTTAAAAATTTTAAGTTTAGTGTTTTCTTGTTAGTAAAGTTCAAATTTTGAATTTCAAATCTTATCTTTTCAAATCTCTATCTTATCTTTTTTATCTTTCTTTAAATTTCAAAAATCCTATCTTATCTTCTTTTAAATTCAAAATTTAAAATTCAATTTCAAAATTCAAAAATTTAAAATTCAACTTTCAAATTTCAAAATCAAATCTTTTTCAAAATTCAAATTTCAAAATTTAAAATTCAAAATTTTTTTCAAATCATTATCACATCTTTTTAATTTAAATCTTTCCTATCTTATCTTCGTTTAAAATCTTAAATTTCAAATTCTTATCTTTTTAAATCTTCACTATCTTTTAAAACTTGATTTCCAAACTTTTTATTTTTTAAATCTTATCTTTCTTAATCTTTTTAAATCTTTATCTTATCTTTCTTTTTAAATTTTAAAACTTACTTATCTTATCTTCTTTTCAAATTTAAAACTTTAAAATTTCAAGTCTTTATTTTCTTTTAAATTTGAATTTCAAAATCTTTGTTTGACTTTTTCTTTCTCTTATTTTCGAAAATCAGCATTTAATTTTCAAATATCTTTTGTTAATTAGTTATCCCAGCTTTTAATTTTCTTTTATTCTTTTTTATTATTTTGAAATAAATGAATAAAATAAAAATAAAACAAAAATATTTTAATTTTCAAATCTCTTTCTTCTTAATTGTCAAATTCTCAAGCATATCTCTCTCTTTCCATTATTTCAAATTCTACCTCCCCTCTATACCTTCATTCTTCTTATCTTATCTAAATATCTCACAGGGAGTTCTCTATACTCTGACATAAAAACTCCCATTCTTTCTCAGGCAAACAAAGAATCATGCAATAGAGTTTGACAAACCAAGGTGAGAAGAGTAGCAATTTTTATGTTCATGGTTGGCACGTTTCTTATGCATGCTACAATCACAAAAGAGATTCAAATGATTGATGCTTCTATCTAACTCATTTTATGAAATATTTTTCTTTATGTTCCTTCCTTGAAACAAGCTTTTCATTCTTTTCTTAGCTTAGCTTCTTGGGTGCTTTGCACCATTTGTTGAAAGCTACGACTCTAAATACTTTGTTTTCAAATATTTAATTAGAGGACTCTTTTAGCTCATTTGTTTCTTTTCTTTATTTCTATAATCATTGATGCTCAGAGTCTTGAGCTTTGAGGGAGTGCTTTGCACTTGAGCCTAGCCTTGATTCTAAGTGTTTTGTTTTCAAGCTTTTTGCTTGATATATAAACACTACAAGTATTGACAAATGAATTGTCATTGGTAGTCAGAGCCTTCAGCTTTCTCATTCTTTCCCCCTTTTTTTTCTTGATCATTAATTGATTTACTTCTTCAAGGTTTTCAAGATTTCAAAAATTTCATAAAATGTCCTAGATGAAAACTTCAATTAAACAAATTCAAATGCAATTGAGCAACAATAATCATGCTAGCTTCCCATTACTCATATGCTCATGCTAAGTTCTTCTTTAATTACCTAGTTTGTTTATGATCATGATGCTTAATTGCTTTGAATTCACAAATTTCTAGATGGAAGTCATGTTATCATAGCAACATGTTACAAAAAAATCAAACTATGCTTATTCACAAGGGGCAATCATACATGCATATAAAGAAAATAGAAAACAATCATATAATTTAAAGTACTGGAAACAAATAAGAGGAAAAGGAACTTTACCACCTTGTAGTTCATCTTTATTGTTGTTGTCACTTTCCTCCTATTCTTCCCCTTCCCACACCAAACTTAGAATGATTGCTTGTCCTCAAGCAACAATTAAGACAGTGATGATGGGGTTCATGATGGGTCATGAATGTCTTTAGAAATGAAGTGTGAGTAATGCATGTGCTTAAGCAAGCAAAATTAATGATACAATAAAGGCACAAGAAGGAAAATAGAGACATTGTGATTGCATTAATAAGTGGTGTATGCATGGTTCTTTGCAAGAAAGGTAAATGGCAACACCAAACTTAGTGTGATACTTTCAATTTAGAATGATGCAAATACCCAGTGAAGATTGAAAATCAAATTGTTGCATGGCAACACCAAACTTAGAATGCAATAACATGCCAAATTATTTGAAAATAAACAAGCAAAGAAAGAAAATGTTACCTATGGTTGGGTTGCCTCCCAACAAGTGCTCTTTTAATGTCATTAGCTTGACATGCTGTTCATGATTTTCTTCCTCTTCTTCCAGTTGGTTAAGAGGAATGACCTCAGGAGGAAAAAGTAGCAAGTAGATGTCCCCTGTTTTGAGTGCCTCCCAGCAAGCTTTCTTTTGTTGTTAGCTTGAGTGAACTTGCTTGTTAGGTTAGGGGTGGGATTGTTTGTTGTTGACCTCTTCTTGTTCATGGATATTGTCCTTCGTAGCTTGGTCACAATCCCCTTTTTAGTGCTTGTCTTTGTTGTATTCACTTCCTTGATTTTGAGACTTGGTTGTTGTGTGATAGTTGGAGTGTCTTTTTCATCAAAAACTTCTTGAATTGGTGGTTCAATGAACTCACTCTCTATGTAACTCTTTGTTTCATTGAAGTGTGGACTCCCTTGATTGACTTCCTTCCTTTCTACTACATGATGTTGCATTGAGTCTTTTGGGAGTGAGTTTGTATGTTTCCTTGTAACCTTGAATAGCCTATGTGGATATGGAGCCCTAGGCTTATATTCTCTTAGAACCTCCTCCTTCTTCATTGGAATCTCACTTGGTATGGGTGCCTCTTTTTCTTGCTCTTCTAATTCCTCCTTTGTACCCACCATTTGACCTTCATCCTCCTTGCTAAGCACTACTTCATTCTCCAAGTTGATGACATTGTATTCTTCCTTTAGCCAAGGAAAGAAATTGGTTAGATATTCAGCATAATGTTGTGCTAATTGTCTCATTTTTTCTTTATGGTCCCTTTTTGCTATTTTCTCTTCTTCTCTATATTTCCTTTTCTCCTCTTCCTATTCTTTTTTAAACCTTTTGTTGTTCTTTTGTGGGTAATGATATAAGTTTTATGGACTATTGATGAGAGGATTATTGCTAGTCTAGGATTTATCAAAATAGAATATGTTCGTTGTAAGTATAGCCTAGATCAACAAATAATTCTCTCAATCAAAGTTTAATTTTCAAATCAATAATTAACCGAGATCAAGAGTACTTTAACCTCGGGTCGTTCTCCCTAGGACGCAATTGGAAGTGTTTCTCTTTTGGTTGTAGAGGAAAAAAGGGGTTTTGCAATCAAAGAGTGAAAGATAAAAGAAACTAATAAATCAAAGAACTAAGGAATGAGCAAAATTGTGAATTAATGCAAGCAAAGAGAGAACAAGATCAAAACTAGTGAAAATGCTATAATTGCAATAAAGAGAGCCTTGGCTTGGGAATGAGAATCCAAGGAATCCTATCATCGCCATAACCAGAATTATGGTAATTATGATGAGTCAATCTCACCTAGTCAACCCCAACCATCGAGGAGTAAATCAAGCAAGCATAATTGACTTTAATCCATAAGTCCTAGCTAACTTACCAAACTAGTTGATAAAAAGCTAGCGTCAATGGAAATAATATTCAACTAACTACCCAAGAATTGCCATTAAATGTCGGACATTATGACTCTAGTATCCTAGGAACTCAATCCACAAGCCAAGGTGGGAAAATCTACTCAAAACTTAAAGTTGGCATTTTCACAAACACCTTGTGTGCATAAAAATAAAACATGGAAAATTGCAAGGAAAAATGGAAAACTATAACCAACTATCAACAAAACCAAATATAAACAAGTAATGAAGTATAAAGACAGCATGAAACATTAAATTCATTGATCAAAACTTCAAGAAACACAAAATTGCAAATATGAACAAAGTAACTTGAACCAAGGCAAATGAAAGTAAATGTGCTATAATGAAAAAGGAAATTGAGAGTACTTACAATAAAGATGAGCAAAATCAAAGATCAAAGCTTCTATAAAATGCTACAATGGAGATGGAAATTAAACCCTAAGAGAGCAAAGCTACACTACTTCTACTCCTAATGCATTTTCTACCTAATCTACCCTAATGAAAGCTTGTCCTTTGATATGTGTTGATTCTCCCCTTATATAGCACTTCAAAATAAGCATCCAAGCCTTCCAAAATGGCCTAAAAGGTCTCAGAATTCGAGAAGCACGTGCATCATTAATGAAATCACGTGTTGGGACCTGTGCGGATGCAGAGATGCGTGTGTCTGCACACTTGGCTGAATGTTGACCTGTGCATACGCACAGATACTTGTTCGCACGCACGCATAGAAATATTCGGTTGTGCGCACGCTCGCAGGGCTGTGCACACGCACACTTCGCTGTATATGCTTTTCCTTGTTTTCTTCATGTTTTCTCCCTTGTACATGCTTTCTTCCATTTTTAGCCATCCATTCTTGCCTCTAAGGCCTGAAATCACTCATAAACCATGTCACGGCATCGAATGACATAAAAGTGGAATTAAAAATCACTAAACTAAGCATTAAAATGCATGTTTTCACATTTAGAATCAAATTGGGGACAAAACACAAAAGTATGCTATTTTGGTGATTAAGTGTGAGTTCATGTGCTAGAATCCATTCAAATTAGGCCAAAATACATCAAAAAATATGGACTCATCAATTCTCCCACACTTAAACAATAGCATGTCCTCATGCTAAACTAACAAGGAGAATGATAAAAAAGGGGTAATCAACTTATTCAATGCAACTACCTATATGCATGCAAGTATGTATATACTATCTATAATATCTATATGAAATTAGTGAAAACAAACAATCAAATTTCCAAGCAATTTTAGACAAGCAGGGCCAAGCAAGGAATTAATCCAATGCAACCAAAATCTAAAGAATTGATTCAACTCATCAAAATGAAGCAACTTGCAAGAATACATGATAAGAAGCATGGAAACATAGATTTGAGTAATTGAACCCTCACTAGGTGTGTATACACTCTAATCACTTGGTGTCTAGGGTCAATTCACTCAAATCTTTTCCTAATCATGCTTTCAAGGAATTGCTTTTCATCTAACAATCGACAAGTAATTGATGCATGAATGCAATTATCATGAGGTCTTTGTATGGGTGTAATGGGGTTAGGGTTAAGGCAGGATAAATATGGCCAAGTGGACTAAAATGGTTGAATCCTTGATTAGTTTAAGTATTTCACTCAACCTATATCAACTAATTCACAATAAATTGCAATCCTAACCTTCCATCAATTCTTTTTCACAAACACTCATGTATGGCTTATCATTCACATCACATATGCATTTCTTATTCATTTTTCTTTTCTTCGGGATAACTTTCATCCCCTTTTTATGATGATGATGTGTTTTTTTTTAAATGAAAGTAAAATGCATATGGTTTTAGTAGCTCATACATGAATGCTCCCATATTCCAAAATTTTCAATAAGTACCCAAAAATAACATTCTTCAATCACTACTAATGTTTCCCAATATTTCTCCACATTTAAATGAAACACACTTCTCCAACCTAAGCTAATCAAGGATACAATCCAAGGCAAGTCATTGTTTTCTACTTAAGGTTGTAATGTGGTGATATTACAAACAATGGGGTCAACAAGGCTCAAAGGGGTTAACAATGGTAAATGTAAAGGGTAGGCCATATGGGTGAGTGAGTTATGCAAAGATGGTCTAAATCATGCTAAATGCAATTCAAAACATCAATCATCAAAAATAAAGAATCAAGCAAAACCAAGATTACAATCATAGAAGGAGAAAAATCACACAATGAATAAAATTAGTGGTTAAAATGTGTAACCACTCAATATAGCTCAAAAACTCACAAGGTATTTGTTCTTTACTCTTATACATTCCATAAAGAAATCATTCAAGCAAGTTTGGAAACAATTTTCTCAATCAATTCAATAGAATGCCCTTGAAACAAAATTCTTGAAAATTTGTTGTTTTTCACCAAAGTTATTTTCTATATGTATGTATGTTATGATGGATGCAAAATTTTTCAAGATTTCCTAGTTATTTTCCTAATTTTCAACAAGCAAAAAGTAACATGAACAATTAGGATCAAAATAAACTAGGCATATACTATTCACATCATCCAATCACAATCTATATCTATACTATATACTAAGCAAACAAGATCAAAACATATTTATATATACCATAAGAAAATGCAAGGCAACAGTTAAAAACACTCCAAATATCTACAAGAAACATAATAGAAAGAAATAAAAATAAAGTGCAAAGTGTTCGGAAAAGAAAATTTACGCCCCAAAAATGGTGAATCCTCCCCCACACTTAAGCGTTGCACGGTCCTTCGTGCACAAACACAATCCGGGGAGAATGGCTCTCAAGAGCTCCACCTTCGGTTGGCGGATGCGGGGGTTTGGGTTGTGTGGAGATTGCCAAGTCCAATGTTTGCTCGGCATCTCCATCCTCAGTGTCCTCCTCCTCTCCCGGCTCCTTGCCTTTATGTCTCATCCTCAAAACGAAGAGCAAAGTATAATTAGGAATCATAGGGCAAGTAGCACAAAAGGGTAAAAAGGGAGAGTAAATAAGCATCTAATGAAGAATTTTTCATAGTGGTATGGAATACACACAACAGCTGGCTAACATGGCATCCACACCATGAAAAAGTAAGCATGAGTTCCTCAACTAAATGGCCTAAGATGCAAGCAATAAATGAGCATCAATTAAACACAAGCAAGCTTAGGCAATTACAACAAGAGTGAATTGAATTTAGGAAATATTGGATATTGAAGGTGTGCAAGTGAAAGAGCAAAAGTGATGTAAATTAGCACAACAAACAATAACCAATGCAAAGATAAAGAGAACTACCTATTCATCCTTAAGAATAATCAACTAATCACATGGGAAGGTGCTTGCTACAAAAAGTGGCAAGTCTTGATAAGAATCAAGTCAAGTCAACTCAAACAAATGCAAAGCATTAACAAGGAGCAAATACCTTGTGATGTGATTATATTGACTTAAAAATCGTGATGAACAAGCAATTCCCTTCAATTCACTAAATTCAATATGTACTTGTTAACAATTACACCAAATAAGGGTCAAAAAGTCAATTTCTAAGTCAATTTGGTGCTAGAAACTCAAAGCATTAAACAACAAGTACATTATTGAAAATATAACCATTCAACGGTGCACAATTCTTAATTAGAATGCCAAACAAGGATATAGTCTAACACATATGGTCGCGACAACACATGCATTAAACAAAAAGTTTATCTAGGCATTTAAACAAACACATGGAGCACCCAGGTATAACTGACAATCTGATTCTACACAAAAATCTGCCTAAAGCACGTGCTAACTTAAGCATCGGAGTCTCTTGCAGGTACCACCACCCTCTGGTGATCAAGGATCCGTAGCACCACCAGATCCAGCAAGTCGGACACGACAGCTTTGGCCACAACAGCAGATCTCGTCCGAGATCGACCTTCAGCTTCAGGTAACCCCTCAGAACACTTGGCATTACTTAAGATTATTAAGGGTAATAGGTCAAGGAAGAGTCTTAGGGTTAGATTGGTAAAATTGTGAAATTAAATAAGGCTAAAAGTAAAATCTAGAATACTTAAGGGCATAATGATAATTTTTCCATAAAGTAACATGTAAAAATGGTTAATTAACCTAATACGGGGTAAAAATTCTTTTAGGAAAAATATGAGTGCCAAACGGTAAAGTATTAACATTAGGGGTAAAAGTGTCATTAAAAATCTAAAGAAAATGATTAGAAAGAAGTTTAGTGTAAAAAGGACAGAAATAGAATTTCATAAAATAATAAGATCAAAGTGGTAATTGTGACTATAGGCTTAAAAGACTAAGAATAGATAACCAGGCACCAGAGTTATTGCAAACTAAGGGCAGAGAAGTCCTGTAGAGAATATTTAATATAATATGCCTAAAAAAACTGTAAACCCCAAGGTGCTAAAAGATTATCTGGAGAGGATGTGTTTGCTCTGACGAAATTAGAACCATGCTAAGAGATTATCTGGGGAGGTTGCATTTCTGCTCCTATGGAACCAGAACCATATGTTGTGGGGACGCTTGCCATATAGACTGTTACTCACTGTGAGCACATTACATTTTGGGCCAGTTCTTTTTAAGTGCCGCGATTGTACATTGTTTATTGAAACTCATGAGACACCTGTGCATGAATGCACACATTGGACTAACCTTGTCTGGATGTACAGTCAGTTAACATCGGGTTGTGGGTAGCCAATCGACATTTGAGCTCATGGCCTGCTTTGGACCAAGCATGCATCATACTTGGTGGTTGCATTTCTTTGTCTTTGTGATTCCTTCTATACTTGTGATTGATAATTCTATCTTGTAGTTGTTTGTGTAGCTCACCGTTGTAACCTCGTGAATACTTAGACTTAGGTTGTGGACCCTTTAAGTTTTTCTTTGTAGTATGCTGCTAAGAACATTAGGTTCTCACTCTTTTATTTTTCCTCGTTCACAAATAGGGACAAGTGTGATATTCAGTGAGTACCCAATGTTTGGAAAGTATGTAGACACGCGACAGAACGTGAAAGCCGTTGGGGAGGCCAGTAGTAGCAATATAACTAGCATGTCAGAGTGACTCCTTCTACTTTGGCACAGTATTTATTGTTTCGTCCTATATCAAGGAGGAGTAGTAGTGGTAGTGATGGTGGTGGTGGTGGTGGTTTTCACCCCTTTACTTTTCCACATCCGTAGATGGGGACAAGCATGATATTCTTTAAGTACAATATCACTGGCGTGTCAAAGTGACTCCTTCTACCTCGGAATGTAGTACAATATCGTTGGTGTGTCAAAGTGACTCCTTCTACCTTAGCATAGTGTTCCTGGTTCCATCTACTATCAATGAGGAGGAGGAGGAGTAGTAGTGTATAAGCTAGACAGGTTCCAGAGTAGGGTGACTCTTGTGTGAGTTGGAGCCTGATATTATAAAACCTAGAGTGTATATATATATATTTTTAAATAAATAAGCAGTCGATGTACTCTTTAAGCTATTTGGTGCATTAAGCTGAGCCTTCATGCAATTATATGACACGTATATGTTTTCTGTTTATGATTATATGCTACATGTGTTGAATTGCTTAAGTCTATACCTTATATATTGGCTAACTCATGATCTCAACAAGTAATATAGGCTCATATTTATATGCTTAATATATATGCTTAGTAGCACCTTGCGACTAGCATTGGTCATGATGTGCTAGAAGTTGGGTCGTTACATCATACGCCACAAACACAAAAAAAAAAACATTGGATTGTGGCTCATGTTGTGCATCAATAGAGGTGGTAATGTTGTTGTTGCTTCATAGTGATGATGGAAGAGATCCAAAGCATGTATTTGGGTATTCTTTATTTGCTTCCCAAAATCTTTGCAATTAGCCTCCTCAGAATTCATAATTTTTTAACTTTTTGTAAGTTCTTATTTTTTATTCCAATATGATTGTTATAGTCTAAATGAAGAATATCAAGAAAATCTCACTCAACAGAAAATTATATTTTTCTCTTTTATTCTCACTTTTCAATGTCTCTCTAAATTTGAAAATATTAGCACCCATAGTAGAGTCACCTTCCATTCAAAATTCCCCAACAAATAGCGAGAAGGAATCGAAAAGAAAAACAACATCGTTTAGAGGGAACAATTCAAAAACTAAAAAGTCGAAAAAATTGCACGGAAGGTATCGCGAAAGATCTGGTGGCAGACAGATGAAGGCGGGAAAGGACGAAGGGATGGTTAGCATGGCAGATATGTAGGCAGAAAGGAATAGTGGAGCATTGAGAAGGAAGCCCTACAATCCAATAATACTATGGATTTTCTTCAAAGCTGAAATTTTTCTCCAGTTATTTTAAACATATCTCAAATTCTCAAAATTTAATACATAAAAAGATAATCAGAGATAATTGACAAGAAATTAAAGTGAATAACAGTAATAATAAAAAAAGAATACAGTCTGAAAAAAAATAGATTTTCCTTGTCAAGGAAAACAGATGGAGAGTGTGGAGAAAGATCTTTTGCTTTTCATCTCAAACTTAACTTACAAAGTAAGGGTGTTATAGTAAAAGTACATTTCTTAATTTTTTGAAATATTAAATGTCAATGAAGAGCTAATTACAAAATTATATTTGTTTCAGCACACAATTACAAACTTTTAAACTGTAGGGATTAAATTGAAATTTTATTAATAGTGTAAAGACTGACTCTATAATTTAACCTAAATAATAATATTCAACTCACTTAAGGAAATGTAAAAAATTTACAAACAACTACCCTATATATACATTAAACGTAAAAATACGTATTTTACCACTAGAAGCACGCAAGTTACCAATGGATGTACCAACAATGCATTTGAGCTAGCCAACTAAATCCCATTGTCGTCAATAAAATACTATAAAGCACGAACACTTCGTTGAGTTGTCGTGTCTGTGTGTCAGACACGACACTCATCGACACTCTTCCGACACGCGTGTCTTTTGTGTCTAATCGTATCTTAATAAAAAATAAAAAATTCTTCTTCGAAATGCTTGGACACACCTGAATACCATCACATTTTAGTGTGTCCAACTTTATTCTTAACATATATTATTTAAAAGAATTTAGAAATAGTATATATTATTATTTATTAAAACAAAAAAAAAATTACATACTTTACATAATTAAAAATGACATTAAAAATAGTTAAAAATTAATTTATATTTTAATATCAATAAAATATCAAAATATCGTTACAAGTTATCTAAAAAATACTTCATATTTTTTAGATTTGTCGTGTCTCCATATTTTATAAGAATTTAAAATTCGTGTCTGCGTATTTCGTTTGTGTCATGTCCCGTGTCTGTGTTAGTGTCAGTATCAATATCCGTGCATCATAGATAAAACATCAATTTTTTTAGGTTACCATTACAGACGGCTTGACCGTCGGTAAACATTGGCACCAAATGGTGCATATCTAATTAGAGACAGATTAAATTTACCAACAACGAGGCCGCCAGTAAGTATTAAACAACTAAAATTATTTTTTCTAATTTGAAATATGTTACCAAAGTCTAGCCTGTCACTAAGCAAATTTATTTTTTTTTAAATTTATTAAACGTAAATGGAATCACAGATGGCAACACCCTCAATAAATATTAATTAATTGAAATTAATTTTAAAATCTAAAAACATGTTATCAAAATTATGACTGTCGTTAGAGGTGGGCATGGTTCGAATTTTTAGAAATTCAAAGTGCATCCACTTTAGAATTAGTTTTGTGGTTCATGAAACTAAATTGGAATTGAATTTAAGAGGGAAACTGATTCTAATCCGATTTGAAAAAATAAAAATTGGTTTCAAACCAGTTTGAAAATTCAAAACCAGTTTTACTTACAAACTAGTTTTAAATTCGTTTTTTTTAATTCAATTTTAAAATTAGGTTTTTGTATCAAAAAATCCTGTTAAATTCGATTTTCCTGAATATCCAATTTCAAAATAAGATTTTTTAACAAAAATCCAGTTTTAAAGCCAGTTTTTAGAAATCCAGTTTTCAAGCCATATTTTTTCTACAAAAAATCTAATTTTGAAATTAATTTTTTGCTGCAAATTTTGAAATTCAAAATTTTTCAAAGATAAAATTAATATTAAAATCTTTTTAAACTATATAGGTTCATTACAACTAGGATTTAGCTTTTTATAAATCTAATGATAATAACTAATCTATATAACATTTAATCATCATCAAAATATCAAAAAATGCTACCAGAAAACCTCCCCAAAACAAATGTTAATATTAAGCATAACTAGTCATCATCATGATCAATAGATGCTGCCATAGAATAAGCACCATCATTAGAGGAAAATACATGTGCCAAGAAAAACAAAATAATTATTACAGAAAGTTTCCCTTACTTCGAACTTCATTTTCTAAGTGATACCTAACGTTTAATTGGTAACTAATGGCTAACTTCTAAAATAAAATAAAATGAGAAGAATTATGAATAAAATTCGATACCTTGATAAACTTGTTGAAGAACTTCACCATATAAAGCCGAGAAAAGATCTTCCTTAAGCCAATCTCCTATGCACACTAAGGTCTCTACCATTCTAGGTGTTAGAACTCTAGTATGGATTGAGGACTCTTCCTCCAGTACTAAATGCAGTCTCTGAAGTTACTGTAGAACCAAGTATAGCTAATACCTCGCGAGCCATATTTCCAAGAATTGAAAATTGGGTTGAGTTGACCTTCCACGAATTTAAGATATCGAACTTGTGGGTGTATGGATCACAATCTTCTTGTAAATATCTATCAAGTTTAAATCTTGTACTTGTTCTATAACCAGTTGCTTGCAGACTCATACCATGAACGTCGATATTAATGTTGTTAGCTTGAACATCTTGCGTATCATCTTCACTTGCTTCCTCAAAACCTTGGTATTGGCAATAAAGTAACTTTATACATTTAGACAACTTTGATTTTAATTCAGCCTTTTTTCTTCATCAAATAAGTAATTCAAAAAACAACTGACATGCTCAATCTTCTCATTGGGTTAAGTACAATGGCAATTAATAACAATATATTCATCAAATCAGGACACCCCAATTCTTCTCATACTTAACCTTTTTCTTTTCTGCCATTGACAAAGTACTCAAATCAACAAAATGATCACAAGAATGATGAATACATCATCCAATTGCAAACACTTCTTCTATATACATATCATTGGTCATATAAGGTACCAAAAATATGTATAGTGGCATCACTGAACACTACCAGTCTAAATCTTTTAATGCAAGTAACCTAAATGCTTTGCGATGCTTTAAAGTTACCTCTAACATTTGAAAAGTAGAGTTTCATCTAGTCTCAACATCCATACAAAGCATCCCTTTATACTGAATTTTTTATAGTTCAATACCCTTTTAAAACCTAGTGGCTCTATATGGGGAAGATTTGACATATTTTACTGTACTACGAATTCTCAAGGCTAATTTACCAATATTTTTCAACCTTTCTTTTACAACTAAGTTTAGAATATATTCACAATTGTGAATAAATTCACTATTCAAAATAATTCTATTCCAAGAACTTGATCACTACTTCAGATATTTAATTGCAATATCTTTAGATGATACATTATCATCTGTCACACTGAATACCTTATTCTAATTCCAATTATTTAAATATGATTCAATTGTCGCTCTGATGACCTCTTTTGAATGGCTTGTTATTTGCCAAAAATTAAGTATTTTTTTATATAATTTTCAATTCAAATCCACAAAATGTGCTGTCAAGATTATAAGTAAAATTTTGAATTGAAGTCCAAGTATCCGTTGTTAGGCATACTCTTTGTAGGCACAAGATGTGGCTGAATCCAGCCAAGTGCGCCTTTGGTGCGAAATTTAAAATTCACAAACTAACCGGCAAGTGCACTGGGTCATACCAAGTAATACCTCAGGTGAGTGATGGTCGATCCCACAATGATTGATGGACTCAGCAACAATAGTCAAATGAATCACTTAGTCAGCTAAACAGAAAGTGGTGTTTTGAGGGTTGTAAATCACATTAAACAGAAATTTAGAGAGTAAGAAAGTAAACAATAGAATTGGTGTGAAATATATGTGAGAAAACCGTTAAGGTTTTGGAGTTATTTACTTTTCCAGATTAAGTTTTCTTACCAACTATTTCAATTATGCAAGATTCATTTCATGGCAAACTGTAATTGATTAAACCATAATTCCTTAGTGACTTAGTCTCCTCTAACCTAATCAACTGTCAATTCCTTGGTCACTTAATACAGATTAGAGGGTTAGGTTCAATTCTTGTTTATTAGCCACAAAAACCCTAATTATCCAAATATAAGGGGATTATATGTCATGTATCCCATTAAGTCCAAGCAATTAGCAGTTTAGGAGGAATTTACTTTCAAGCTAGTATTCAAGTGAGATAAATTTTCCAAGAATCACAAGAATTCATATAGAACAAGGGTTGTTCTTACGAAAGTAATCCTAGAAACTAAATCAATACAATAATTAAAATAGAATGATATTAGTGTTAATTCATAGAAATAAACAAAGCTCGTAACCTTAACCAAGGAGGATTAGTGGCTCATGACTCAGAGAGAAAACTAGGGTTCGTAAAATGTGAAAGTCCGTAAGAGACAAGATCCCCCAAAAGGCTAAATCTTTTTCCTTTTAAATCTGACCTAATTTGATTTGAAACTAAAATAAAAATCATAATTTCTAAAGCTAAGAGATTTTGTTTGTAATAAAAATAACTAAAATAAAATAAAATAGAAAAATTAAAAACTAAATCCAACTAAAGATGCTCCTTTGGTGAAAGTGGATCCGCATTACTGGCGCTAAATGCCGGATTTGGCATTTAGTGCCCTAGGGGCAGGAACATCTCTTTAAATTCTGACTAACTGGTGCTAAATGCCAAGCATAGCATTTAACGCCTAGTGGGCAGAGAGCTCCTTGAGTTTCTGAGTTGTTGGCGCTAAACGCCCAGGCCCGCTTTTAGCACCAGCTTGGGGATGCCAGGGCATCTTGGCTAGTTTTACTAGCCATTTTTTCTATGCTTTAGGGTGGTTTCATGCATTTTTCTAGGAAATGAGCAAGTATTTGGATGAAAATGTATTCACACCATGATTCAAGCAAACATTGTGAATTATTATTGATTTCATGAGAATTATGCATGAATTGAATGATAAAATGGATGATGCATGATCCCATGATTAAGAGCAAGACTTTGATGCACTTTGTTTGATTGATTTCAGGTAACAAGAAGCAGAGAAGAGCCACGTTAGTGGCTACGTTAGTACTACTAACTTAGCCACTAACGTGGAAGGAAGGAAAGTTGGAACGTTAGTGGAAACGTTAATGGCATCAACTTTGAAGAAGGAGCAGCGTTAGTGGCAAAAGTGAGTGCCAATAACGCTAGCGACGGTCCAAGAAGACCTACGTTAGCTTCCACGTTAACTACATTAACGTGGGAACTAACATGGAAGGAAAGGGAGATGCCAACGTTAGTGGAAAAGGTGATCTCCACTAACGTTTGCAAAGCAAAAAGACCCACGTTAGCTTCCACGTTAACTACATTAACGTGGGAACTAACGTGGAAGGAAAGGGAGAGGCCAAAGTTAGTGGAAAAGGTGATCTCCACTAAAGTTGGTGAAGCAAAGGAAGACCCACGTTAATGGCCACGTTAGTTACACTAACGTGGACATTAACGTAGGCAAAAGTCTCACCCAGTAGCCTGACCATGCCTTCTTCAAACATAAATAACTTGAGCCACAAAGCTCCAAATGAGGTGATTCCAGTGGCATTGGAAAGTAGGATTCCAGAGATTTCCAAGCATATATGGCACTACATGGTGGACTCTAAATTTGAGGGAGAAAACCTGCTCCGAAAGTGCAAAGATGAACATGGTATCAACCTGTAGTAAGGCCAGCTGACCTCTTCACCTTCCAAGAAGTATAACTCTAGTTGTAGAGCTCCAAATGATGCGCTTCCAAAGGCGTTGGAAAGTAGACATCCAGGGCTTTCCAACAATATATAATAGTATGGGTGGACATTAAGGTGTGCTTCAGAAACTGACAATTTTCAGCCCCTGATCGCGGACGTTATTGGCACTCACGTTTGCCAATAACGACAGCCACTATGCCAGTAACCCTGTCCCCTTCAAAAGAGCATAACTTGAGTTACAGAGGTCCAATTGAGGTGATTCTAGTTGAGTTAGAAAGCCGACATTCAGAGGTTTCCAACGATATATAATACTTTATAGTGGGCATGAAATTGGAGCCCAAACCAGAGGCATCTTTTAAGCCCCAAAAACACCAACTGGGTAGCAAGTGTGACGTTAGCCACACTAACTTCAGCACTAACGCCATACTTGTAGCGTTAGTGTGGCTAACGTTAGCACTGACATTAGCACCTGGACCACAACTTGATTCTCTTTCAAGGACCACCCAACCTCAAGGAAGCAAGCCCACAAGTGTCAATCAATCAAGGCCACAAGAAGCATCTAGAATAGGAATTTTCATTTAATTGTAAATTGCTTTTAATTTCATTTTGTAATTTAGGAGAGCCTATATAAGGGCCTTAGCTTTTACAAGCAAAATGGGGGGGACTGAAATTCTGGAAGGGGGATTAGAGAGGGGTCTTTGGACTCCTTCCCCTCACACACTTTTCCTTTTCTTTCTTTTCTTTGTACTTTTCATTTATGAATTTTGAAGTTTCAATTTTAGTTTTAATCTTCATCTTTACTTTTCTACACTTTCTTTCTTTTCTATTTTTTTTGTAGAGCAATGATCAACTAACTCTTTTCATTGGGTTAGAGAGCTCTATTGTGATTCAATGGATCAATTATAGTTCTTATTCTTCTTCTTCTATCTTTTCTCTTGATTTTACTATAAAGCTTTCAATCTTCATCCAATTGGGTAGTTATCTTGGAAAAGAAGCTATTCATACTTGGATCTCTTCTGAACCTTGGAAGAGGAATGAAGAGATCATGCTAGAAATGCTTTCTCATGTTGGACCAAATTGGGGTTGGAAGGATATGGTGACTATAATTCTACCAACACTTGATTTGGGAATGCATGTGGTATAATCAGTGACCATACTTCATCTCTTCTCATGAGCAATTGACTAAGGAATTGGCTATTGATCAAGATTTGAGATATTGAATTACAAGGAATTGTAATTCGATCACTTAAGATTGCCAATGAGATCAATGAATGCATTGATTGAGGAAGAGATGATAATGAACTTGATCCGGAGGATTGCAATATCTCTTGATCCCAATGTTCATTTTATTTTTAGTTCTTACATTTACTTTTCTTGCCATTTTACTTTTCTGTACTTTATTGCTTTCTTTACTTTTCTGTCAATTTACAGTTCCCTGTTGCTCATCATCCAAATATGAACCGTCTATCTAGGATAATCAATTAACCATTGATTGCTTAATCCGTTAATCCCTGTGGGATTCGACCTCACTCTATTGTGAGTTATTACTTGACGACAATTCGGTATACTTGCCGAAGGGAAATTTGTTGAGAGATAAGTTTTTCGTGTATCAAGTTTATGGCGCCGTTGCCGGGGATTAATTGTGATTAACAAACTACCGGTTGATTGATTTACTAGATTAGACACTTTTCTTTTGTCTTTATTTTCTTTTGCTTCTTTATTTTCTTTTGCTTCTTTATTTTCTTTTGCTAACTAACTGTTTGTGATATTGCCTCACTGGAAATTTCCTCATCTGTGACAATGGAGATTCCAATTTCTTTTGGTGATTATTGTTTGAGACAGAGCTTTCTGCAGGAAAGAAAGGAGCATCCATCATATTTTAGTCAATCAAATTTCATGGGAAACTCTCCACCACCACAGAATGATTCACTTTACTATGCTCATGGTGGATGGGAGTATCAAGAACATGAAATGGGGTACTTTCCAGAGCCACAAAATGGTCCATATTTTGGTAAAATTGATCACTACTCAAGTTGTGGCTGGGAAGATCAAAATCAAGGAGATTTCACTCATCCATACCCCATTCATCAAGGGCCATCACCTCTCAATTATACAACCTCACCTCCAAGTTTTACATGCCTAAATTCTTCATCATTTGAGTATGCCTCAGCACAAAAGTCTATCCCAAATCCATACAATTCATTTCACCATCCATAAAATTCAATCCACTACCCACAAGAGTCATACCACTTTCAGATCACACAACCACAAAACAACCAATTCCATTCACAAGCCAACCCCGCCCAACCATTACAACCTACCCAACCTCCTTTAGATAAACATGCTAGGATGGAACCCATCATTGAAGAACTCAGAAAAAGTAGAGAAGAGGAGAGACTCACTAGGATAGAACTCCTCCTTGAAGAAATAATAAAAACAAACGAAGAGGAGAAAATAGCAAAAAGAGACCATGAAGAAAAATTGAGACAGAATGCACAACTCTATTCTGAAGAACAATTCATTGAAGAACTGAGATTACAAAGAGAGACCACTCTACTCCCTCCAGAAATAGAGGAATTCATTCAAAGGTCAAGAAAGAGGGAGGAAGTCAATCAAGGGAGTTCACACTACTCCAAAGAAACAGAGAGTTGCACAAAGGGTGAGTTCATTGAACCACCAATTCAAGAAGCTCTTGATGAAAAGGATGCTCCAACCATCATACAATACCCAAATCCTGAAATCAAGGTGGTGAAGGCAATCAACATGAGCACTAAAAAGAGGATGGCGACCAAGAAAAGAAGGACAATATCCATGAAGAAGAAAAGGTCAACTAAAAACCATCCACCCCTACCCCAAGAAGCAAGTTTACACAAGCTAACAACAAAAGAAAGCTTGCTGGGGAGAGGCACTCAAAACAAGGGGCATTAACTGGCTCCTCTTTCCTCTTGAGGTCATTCCTCTTAACAAACTGGAAGAAGAGGAAGAAAGTCATGAACAACATGTCAAGCTAATGACATTAAAAAAGCGCTTATTGGGAGGCAACCCAACCGTAGGTAACATTTCCTTGCTTTGCTTAGTTCACTTTCAATAATTTGGCATATGATTGCATTCTAAGTTTGGTGTTGCCATGCAAGAATTTGATTTTCAATCTTCACTGGGTACTTGCAACATTCTAATTTGAAAGTGTCACACTAAGTTTGGTGTTGCCACTTAACTTTCATGCAAAGTACCATGCCAACACCACTTATTAATGCAATCAAAATGTCTCTATTTGTATCTCTTGTGCCTTTATTGTATCCTTAATCTTGCTTGCTGAAACACATGCATACTCACACTTCTTTCTAAGACACTCATGATTCATCATAGACCCCATCACCACTGTTTTAATTGTTGCTTGAGTATAAGCAATCATTCTAAGTTTGGTGTGTGGGAAGGGGAAGAATAGGAGGAAAAGGGCAACAACAATGAAGATGAACTACAAGGTGGTAAAGTTCATTTTTCCTCTTACTTATTTCCAGCACTTTAAATTGCATGATTGTCTTCTATTTTCTTTGTATGCATGTGTGATTACTCCTTGTGAATAAGCATAATTTGATATTTGATTTGTAACATGTTGCTATGATATCATGATTATCATCTTGAATTTTACTTGCACCCAATATCTCTAAGAATACAACAAAGAAATCATTCTTTTGAAAGGAAAATATTGAAGAATTTTATAAATCTTGGGGCAAGCAAAAGATTAAGAGGAGTGGAGGTTCTGATTGTATGATTGTGTCTCGAGGTTGCATGTTTGTGAAAACTTGCATGGGAGCTCATAGACAGGAAATGAAGTTTAGAGAAGTATTATGGAATTTCTCAAACATCTATTGATCCAAGAAGCAGTAACAAAAGAAAACAAAAGAAAAAGAAAAACAAAGAACAAGCCCAAGGCTCTGAGCATCAATTACTAGGAAGAAGAAGAAAGAAACAAGAACTCAAAGAGTTATTGTCCTAGTTAAATACTTGTAGTGGATTTGTATCAAAGAGAGAGGCTTGAGCAAGTAAATCCTAAGGGGTGCTTCAACACCTAATACCTTAGACCAACTGGTTTGGGAGTATTGATTGAAAACTTATCTTAAAAAGCTGCTTTGATACATGACACCTAGAGTCGAGGCCAAATTCCAAAAAAAGAAAGAAAAATGCTAGAAAATAAGTGCTGCTTCAAGGTGAAAATCTATAAAGAGATTTCCATAATATCATTTGAATGAAAGTTCTAAGATCTAAGACTTCCAAAATGTAAGGACTAATGAGCACTGGAATCCTTGCATAAGCATACAAATTAGAGTTCACCCCACTGCCACTTATTCACTTCACCCACTAAGGCATCATAAGCAATTCTTCAATACATTTCAATTAAGAGAATTCTTTGTGCATAGTTCTTTTCTTGCTTGGGGACAAGCAAGATTTAAGTTTGGTGTTGTGATGCCAGGGCATCTTGGCTAGTTTTACTAGCCATTTTTTGTATGCTTTAGGGTGGTTTCATGCATTTTTCTAGGAAATGAGCAAGTATTTGGATGAAAATGCATTCACACCATGATTCAAGCAAACATTGTGAATTTTTAATGATTTCATGAGAATTATGCATGAATTGAATGATAAAATGGATGATGCATGATCCCATGATTAAGAGCAAGACTTTGATGCACTTTGTTTGATTGATTTCAGGTAACAAGAAGCAGAGAAGAGCCACGTTAGTGGCTACGTTAGTACTACTAACTTGGCCACTAATGTGGAAGGAAGGAAAGTTGGAACGTTAGTGGAAACGTTAATGGCATCAACTTTGAAGAAGGAGCAGCGTTAGTGGCAAAAGTGAGTGCCAATAACGCTAGTGAAGGTGCAAGAAGACCCATGTTAGCTTCCACGTTAACTACATTAACGTGGGAACTAACGTGGAAGGAAAGGGAGATGCCAACGTTAGTGGAAAGGGTGATCTCCACTAACGTTTGCAAAGCAAAAAGACCCACGTTAGCTTCCACGTTAACTACATTAACGTGGGAACTAACGTGGAAGGAAAGGGAGAGGCCAAAGTTAGTGGAAAAGTTGATCTCCACTAACGTTGGTGAAGCAAAGGAAGACCTACGTTAATGGCCATGTTAGTTACACTAACGTGGACATTAACGTAGGCAAATGTCTCACCCAGCAGCCTGACCATGCCTTCTTCAAACAAGAATAACTTGAGCCACAAAGCTCCAAATGAGGTGATTTCAGTGGCATTGGAAAGTAGGATTTTAGAGCTTTCCAAGCATATATGGCACTACACGGTGGACTCTAAATTTGAGGGAGAAAACCTGCCCCGAAAGTACAAAGATGAACATGGTATCAACCTGTAGTAAGGCCAGCTGACCTCTTCACCTTCCAAGAAGTATAACTCGAGTTGTAGAGCTCCAAATGATGCGCTTCCAAAGGCGTTGGAAAGTATACATCTAGGGCTTTCCAAAAATATATAATAGTATGGGGTGGACATTAAGTTGAGCTTCAGAAACTAGCAATTTTCAGCCCCTGATCGCGGACGTTATTGGCACTCACGTTTGCCAATAACGCCAGCCACTATGCCAGCAACCGTGTCCCCTTCAAAAGAGCATAACTTGAGTTACAGAGGTCCATTGAGGCGATTCCAGTTGCATTAGAAAGCCGACATTCAGAGCTTTCCAACGATATATAATACTCTATAGTGGGCATGAAATTGGAGCACAAACCAGAGGTATATTTTAAGCCCCAAAAACACCAACTGGGTAGCAAGTGTGACGTTAGCCACACTAACTTCAGCACTAACACCACACTTGTAGCGTTAGTATGGCTAACGTTAGCACTGACATTAGCACCTGGACCTCAACTTGATTCTCTTTCAAGGACCACCCAACCTCAAGGAAGCAAGCCCACAAGTGTCAACCAATCAAGGCCACAAGAAGCATCTAGAATAGGAATTTTCATTTAATTGTAAATTACTTTTAATTTCATTTTGTAATTTAGGAGAGCCTATATAAGGGCCTTAGCTTTTACATTCAAAATGGGGGGGGGGGGACTGAAATTCTGGAAGGGGGATTAGAGAGGGGTCTTCGGACTCCTTCCCCTCACACACTTTTCCTTTTCTTTCTTTTCTTTGTACTTTTCATTTATGAATTTTGAAGTTTCAATTTTAGTTTTAATCTTCATCTTTACTTTTCTGCACTTTCTTTCTTTTCTATTTTTTTTGTAGAGCAATGATCAACTAACTCTTTTCATTGGGTTAGAGAGCTCTATTGTGATTCAATGGATCAATTGTAGTTCTTATTTTTCTTCTTCTATCTTTTCTCTTGATTTTACTAGAAAGCTTTCAATCTTCATCCAATTGGGTAGTTATCTTGGAAAATAAGCTATTCACGCTTGGATCTCTTCTGAACCTTGGAAGAGGAATGAAGAGATCTTGCTAGAAATGCTTTCTCATGTTGGACCAAATTGGGGTTGGAAGGATATGGTGACTATAATTCTACCAACACTTGATTTGGGAATGCATGTGGTATAATCAATGACCATACTTTATCTCTTCTCATGAGCAATTGACCAAGGAATTGGCTATTGATCAAGACTTGAGAGATTGAATTACAAGGAATTGTAATTCGATCACTTAAGATTGCCAAGAAGATCAATGAATGCACTGATTGAGGAAGAGATGAGAATGAACTTGATCCGGAGGATTGCAATATCTCTTGATCCCAATGTTCATTTTATTTTTAGTTCTTACATTTACTTTTCTTGCCATTTTACTTTTTTGCACTTTATTGCTTTCTTTACTTTTCTGTCAATTTACAGTTCCCTGTTGCTCATCATCCAAATATGAACCGTCTAACTAGGATAATCAATTAACCATTGATTGCTTAATCCTTTAATCCCTGTGGGATTCGACCTCACTCTATTGTGAGTTATTACTTGACGACAATTCGGTATACTTGCCGAAGGGAAATTTGTTGAGAGACAAGTTTTTCGTGTATCACTTGGCAGCTTCTAAACTCTTCTCTTTTCTTGCACATGAACTCTGCCAAACCGATCCAAACTTCACCTAAAATAATTAAAACACTAAAGCAACTCAAAGTAGAGTCCAAAGAGGTCTCAAACACTAAAATTACATTAAAACTCAATAAATTTGTGTCTAAAATAAACAGAAAATAGAGAAAAGATGCTCACGCATCACAACATCAAACTTGAACCAACTAGAAACAATATAGGACTGAGAAGAGAAATCGCCTAAGACTTGAGTGTTCGTTTAGGCTCCTATCCAATTGCTGAGTGGGGTTAATGCCACTGTGATTCTGAATAGGTTTGGCATCTCACTATCCTTTGAAACTCAGAAATATTGATGCCCTTCAAAACTAGAACTCGAATGATATTATGGATTCTCTTCTTTAGGCTCTGATTGATCCTTGAACACAGCTTTTCTTATCTTTTCTTTGGTGCTTTGCACCTTGAGCCTAGCCGTGACTCTAAATGTTTTGTCTCAAGCTTAACTTGACACTAGAACACCACAAGCACGTAACTGAGAACTCTTTGAGTTCTAATTTTTCTTTTAATTTCTACCAGTTAGTGGTGCTCAGAGCCTTTGATAGAATCTGTAATTACACTTGGTCTCGACTCTTAGTGCTTTGTCCTAAGAATTACTTGACACATTCACACCACAAGCATATGGTTAGGAAAACAACTCTTTGAGCTTTTAAATCATATTTGACCTTCCTAACTATTGATACTCAGATCCTTAGACCTTACTTTTTATTTTTATTTTTCTTTTTGCTATTTGTTTTGCTTCAAGGATCAATTTCTTACTCAATTTAGAGAATCTATAATATTTCTCTAAGTTCTTGTACCTCTAAACTCAACATTCTTGACTTCAATATCAAATATGCACTATTCCATTCATACATTCAGAATCAGAGATAACACCACCATATACAAGTAACTAGAACAACTCAGAATATATATAACTCAAGTCTCATGCATTTTACTACTTTTTTTCTTTTTCTTCTGATTTTTCAAGCTTAGTGAGCAATACATGAGACACTTTTCAAAATAAATATAAAATATTAAATTAAATAACTAAGCTAGAAAAACAATAAAATACTACTAATAATCATGGAAAGGAATCCAAACAGATAATAGAAAGTAAGATAAAATAACTGGAAAAATAGGAAATAAGTAAAGCAGCAGATAATGAAACTCAACCACCTCAGTCCTGGTGGTTGCTCCCTCCTGGGAATCCTCTCCAGTGCCTCAGCTCCTCCAACTCTCACCTCTGATTCTACTGTTCCTCCACTAGCTGATAAAAAGGAGGGCAAAGTGATCCTGATGCTCTATCTTCAACTGGTCAACTGATGATGTCAGCTGCTCAATAGATGTAGTCAACTGATCCCAATAATCACGTGGAGGGAAGTAATATCCCTGAGGCATCTCAGGCTACTCATGATAAGGAGGGAGAACTGACTCCTGAGGCGGTGCTCGTCCAAGCCCCTTGGCGTACTTCATACCCCTCCGAGTGATCGGCCTCTCAATGTGAATAGGGGTATCTCCATCAATGGGGACTTGAGCAGCCTCACACAGGCAGGTCGTTCTCCCTTGGACTTGCAATAGGATGCACATCATTAGTTATGAAAATCGGGTTTTGAATGCAATTACGGGAATATAAATTGACTAAAAACTAAAAGAACAAATAACAAATAAATTGCAAGAAAGTGAAATTAATGAAGAGTCAAGGATTTCTATCTTTTTCATTAACTACAAACATGGTAATTGTTAATTAAGAGCTAATCCCACTTCATCAATCTCTAAACATTGAGAAAAGTCAAGTAGACATAATTGATCTTAATTCATAAGTCCTAACTAACTTACTAATTGACTTTAGTAAAAGGTTAGCGTTAGATAAAACAAGATCAATTAACAACTCTAAATTACTAATCAATATTGGATATTAATGACTTAAGGTCACCAAATTCCTCAACCCAAGTCAAGAAAGAGAAAATCTACTCCATAATTAATGTAAATATTTCATCAAACACTTGGCATGCATGAAAAGAAAGCATCATAAATTTCAAGAAATAGCAAAAATTATAACAATCAACTATAAGAATTCAACACAAATAACACCAATAAACATGGATAAAATATAAATCATCTATTTTATTAATATAAACCAAGAATTCACAAAGTTCATAAAATAGTAAACTAAAAAAGAGCAAAAGTAACACTAAATTCTAAGAGAAATATAGTGCAAGAACAAGAAAACAAGAGTCAAATCTACAATTAAGCAAGATCAAAATCCAAAACTAGAAGCAAAATTGAATTAACCCTAGAAAACCTAGGAAGAAGTTGGAGTTTCTCACACTATAAGTATGAACAAAACTTAAGAACAAAATTGTAAGAAAAATGAGTGTATTAGAGTGTGTATGTGTCCGCTCCATGAATGGCCTCCAATATGGATTCTAGTGATCTGAAATGGGCCAAAAAGGCCCCCAAATCGCGAGTCACGTGCTATTTTAAATAAGGCACTCGACCAGACTTGTGCATGCGCACACATGCAAAAATTTTCACGCACAGAATTGGATTTCTTCCTCCTTCGTTTCTTCATGAAATCTTCACTTCTGCATGTTTTTCTTCCATTTTTCCAAGCCGTCCTTGTCTCCTAAACCTTAAAAAACTTAAACAAATATATCAAGATATCGAATGGGAGAAAAGTGGAATTAATTTGACACTTTTTGTAGCATAAAAAGCATGCTTCAATCAATTATGTACAATTAGAAGAAAATTCACAAAAGCATGTATTTACAAGGAATATGTGCAAGTTAAGTTGATAAATTTCACTATTTTCAATCCAAAATTTATCATAAAATATGGATTTATCAGTGAAATTAAAGGATGAACCTCTGTATATCTGTCGA
Organism: Arachis ipaensis; assembly: GCF_059453495.1. Classification (NCBI taxonomy): domain Eukaryota; kingdom Viridiplantae; phylum Streptophyta; class Magnoliopsida; order Fabales; family Fabaceae; genus Arachis; species Arachis ipaensis. The sequence goes on from NC_142444.1 coordinate 85,964,943, forward strand.
TCCCTTAATCCTGCCAAATACAAGGTGTAACAACCCTAGTTTTTGAAAATTAAATAATTAGTTATTTGTGACTTATTTTAAAAAAAATTATTTTACTACTGATAATTAAATATAATTTCATGATAATTGAAGTTTAAATTAATTTGAATTTTTATATAATCTTTATTAGATATTTGGTATAATTAAAAGTATAGTTTTGATAATAGAAAAATAATGAAAAGTTATATCATTTAATTTGAATAATTAATATTAACTTTAAACTATATTTTATAAAAATGTGATTAGTATGTTTATTTTATATTTTAAATTAAAAATAATTAATTAAACTTAGCAATATGTTGATAAGTAATATTTTTAAATATTTTCAATAGAGTTTATTTGGTTTTAAAATTAATCTACCCTCCAATTTTATTAAAATATCTATTCAAATCTATCCATATTCCTTTATAAAATTCTAATTTCTAAACCTAATTTCCAAATTAAATTAGAAACCCTAATTCCCAAATTGGGAAACCTAACCCTAATTTTCCCCCTTTCCCCAGCCCTGAAGCACGCAGCCCCCACCCCATTTCTTCTTAAACACAATACACACACAAAACAGAGAAAGAAACGCAGAGATGGAGAGGAAGAAGAGAGAGCTCAGAATCGGAGGGGAAGGAGCCGCACACTACACCGTCCAATTCACCGCCACCGCCGCACCTTGCCTGCGTCGTCACCATTGTTCCATGGAGCTGCCGCCGTCATCCACGCATTGCTGAGGGAAGCCCGAGACGGAAGATAAGGGAGACGTGAGCCAAGGACCGCGACGAGGAGAAGCTGTCGTCGTCAAGCCACCCGTCGCCGCTGCTGGAGGAGTTTCGTGCGTCGCCGTCGCCATCGTCGCTGGTGTGGTCGGAGCCACCGCCACTGGAGAGAGAGAAAGCGTGAATCTGAGGGGGGAGACAGAGAGATACGACGCAATAGAGGAAGAAGGAGAAGTCTTCTGTCATCGCCGCCATGTCTCTTCACCGCCGCTACCGTCGATGGAAGTCGTCGCCATCGCCGAGCGGCTACATCGTTGGACATCATCGCTGGATGACCGAATGGAGAAGCTTGCCAATTCTGCTTTTACTTCTAGTTTCTGGAATCTGAGAAAATGCCATTATTGCTACTGAAAATGTTGTCGTTGCTCTGACCCTACTCTAGATCCACTCTAATTCGTTACCATCGCCGTTTGGCTGACACTGAGGCTTCCCACTGCCACCGGAGCTGTTCAGGACCACCATTGTGGCTGCCATAGAAACAGAACGGGTGCCAAAATCTGACACAGTGCCGCTGTTGTCGATCAGAGATGCCAAAACTACTACTGCTGCTATAGATTTGGAATACTGGGTTTGTCACGTTTAAATTCTGCAAATTTCGACACTCTGAGGTAGGGGGTTTAAATCGATTTCAATTTAAGAATGCCTACAAGGTTAATTGAATAACTGCAAATAGATTTAATAGTTGTGAGTAATTGATTGATTATGTGAATATTGAATTGTGGCTGAAATTTATCTAAAATTGAGGTTCTGATTGAAATGTTTTGGATTTGGGAAATAATGTTATTTGATTTATTAAGAACAGAATAAATTATATTTCGATTTTGATTTATTTAAGAAAAAGGATTTTGTTATAAAGTTGATTTGAAGATGAAAAGAGTTATGGTTTTGGCTTGAAATAAAGGATTACCTTTTAGGAGATTGGTGGATTTATAACATTTGAGTTGGAATAGTAAAGAGAAAGATGATTTTCGAGTCTTTGGAAAGTTAGCAAATTTGAGAAAGAGTTACTGAACAAGAGTGTGAAACTGATAATTGGTTAAATTTGGAAAGTACCCACGAACTGAATGATCATTGATCTCGGGAAAACCTATAAATAGTTATTTGTTTTAAATGCGGGAAAACCCACAAATTGATAATCATTGATTACGGGAATAACCCACTAACTATTATATGTTGATCTCGGGTATAACCCACGAACTGAGGATCATTGTATTATTGTGTATTGATCTCGGGTATAACCCACGAATTGAGGATCATTGTATTGTTGTGTATTGATCTCGGGTATAACCCACGAACTGAGAATCATGTTTGTTGTTGTATCTTGATCTCGGGGAAACCCACAAACTGAGGATCATTGTTTTGTTTGTGAATTGATCTCGGGGACGCCCACGAACTGAGAATCACTGTTTCCCCTTGTGCGTATATTATGGGGTCGGGCTTTGCACCGACTGCCGGTAGTCACAAAGGAGTGGTATTCTTACCACTGACACATATGCACTAAGGACACAAAGGGGAGCCATATCTGGGACTTGTTCCTAGGTAATGTCGGGCTGCAGGGTGTAAACCGACACGTGAGCTCATGGCCTACTTAGGACAGACATGCATCATATTGGTTGTGCATTTGTATTTGGTTGTGTTTGCTTGTATTACTTCTCTGTGATTATGTTGTTTGTTTTATTGTGATTTATTTGTGTGTTAAATTGAGTTTCTTACTTGTGCTAGTAGTCTGTGAATGTATAGAGATGATTAATAACTGTTTGTTATGACTGAGAATCAATTATGTGGCTGAAAGATATTTAATGTGGTAAGTTTTGCGATAGAGATATGCTCTGGCATTAGAAATTTAAAGAAAGTAATTAATTATCTAAAGTAAGATTAAAAAGTATTTCAAAGGGGTTTGACAAAAATGGTTTCATAAGCAAAGTTAATTATTTGCATGTTAATCATTACTTTTACGGCATTCCCATTCCCTACTGAGAACGTGTGATTTGTTCTCACCCCAAAATCTTCCACCCTTTCAGTGACACAGGTTCGAAGACTCAGTTTGAAGCTGCGGGAGATTATAGAATTTACTTATGAGTTAAGTTACTTTCATAAAGTTCCCTCGCCGTTGTTGCTTAAGATTTTTATTTTATATAGAGGGATAGGAATTGTACTCGAGTTCCATATTGAATTTACCTGTATTGCATTTATTATTATTAATAATTATGTGATTATTATTACTTTGAAATGTTTGATATATGATTTTGATAATCAAAAACAAAATTTTCTGGAATTTTCTATAAAGTAGAAACGCGATATCGAACTAAAGGCTCAATATTAAATAGTTAATAAAAGAAATAGGTTAGTAACTCCTTACTTTTGGTACGATCATGACATACTGAAAGTTGGGTCGTTACACAAGGCTCTTCCTTCTTGGAGCAAGTCATATTCTTTTGACATGCTCCTTAAGGATAAGCAACTTGTACTCCCATAAGGGAAAAAGAATTCCTGTTTTTGAGATTAGAAATAAAAATTTTATAAATTTTATCAAGTCGCTGACCATTATACTAATAATTGTGTTTGTTTTAGGGATCTGGTTCAAAAGGCTATCGAAGATGAAAAGTTAAAGTTTGCTGAGAAACCATAAATGAAGGTCGACAGTGACCCTTTCCATGTCATATCTAATTTTGCTAAAATGGAAGAGGTTTACTTATTTTCTTTTAATATGGCTACTATTGAGGAAGTCGATGAAGTTGTTCAATTCAACATTGATATGTTTGAAGGTGAGAAGCCTATTTACCCCAAAGCTAGCAAAGATTCGCTAAACTTCCCGCTCTGACAGAGGGAGTATAAAGGCAATGTAGTTGTCTACGCTCGATGCAGTGTCTTGTTTGACCCCTTTGTTACCAAGGCATACAAGTCATATAAGAGGAGCAAAGAGGGTGTATCAGGAAGAGTTGAGGCAAGGTCGGTGATAAATCCCAATTTTGCGGTTTATCATGTGCTTATTTTGGGGGATTTTATCACCCTTTTCCACATTTATTCAATAAATTAAAATAGCATGGTTTTGTAATTCTCCCATAATTTGTGCTTAAGTGTAAAAACATGCTTTTTAGGCCCTTAAATTGGTGATTTTAATTCACTTTAATTTCATTCGATGCCCTAATGTGTTGTTGAGTGATTTCAGGTTCATAAGGCAAGTATTGGATGGAAGAAATAAAGAGAAAAGCATACAAAGTGGAGAATGCATGAGGAAACAAGGATTTGGAATACATCAATGGACGCGCACGCGCAGCAGATGCGCATGCGTAGAAGTGAAGTTGCATGGCGACGTGTATGCGTACATGACGCGTATGCGTGGATAGGAAATTGCCAAGCGACGCGCAAGCGTGACCCACGCGTATGCGTCGATGCTTGCATGTGACTCACTTAAAGGCAAAATGCTGGGGGCGATTTCTGAGCTGCCCAGGCCCAAATCCAACTTGCTTCTGAGGGTATTTGATGCAGAATTGAAGATTGAGCAAGGGGGAGCACTTAGTTAGTCATGATGAGCCTTTAGTTAGTTTTCTAGATAGAGAAGCTCCCTCTTCTCTCTAAAATTAGGTTAGGATTATGTTAATTCCTCTTATATTTAGGTCTAATTTCATGTTTTCATCTTGTTTCCTTTATGAATTATTGCTTCTACACCTTCATTCTTCTTAGTTCTTTTGTTAATTTTACTTTTATGCTTCTTTTATGTTCAAGAATGCTCATGTTGGATTTGGTTTACATTTAATGAAATTTGATGATTAATATTCCTTTGTTGATGATTTGAGTTGTTGATTTACTGTTCTTGCTCATGATGGCTATGGATCTTGTTAATTCTTGCATTTTGTGATGTTTACTTTTATGGCACATTAGGTGTTTGATAGAATGTTTCCTCTAGTTTTTTAGTAGTTCTCTTTACTCTTGGCCTAGGTTAATGGAATTGAGTGACCTTGAGTCTTTGAATCTTATTGAATTGGTGATTTGAAAGCCCTTAGTGGTCAATTTGATGACCATTGACTCTAGCTTACTACTAGGTAATTAGTAGCTAGGTTAGGACTTATGGATTGATGTTGATCAGGCCATTTGACGCACTTCAAGCCTAGGAGTAGATATTACGTACTTAAGGCTTTTGTAAGTAGACTTAATGAGCTCGGTTTCTCATAATTGTCAATATATGGTTTGTTGACAAGGATGGCAATCTCAGTTACCTATGTCTAGCCAAGAGTTCCTTTCTTGTCTTTCTCAATTCTTGATTTACCTTTCTTGTCATTTAAATTCTTGACCATTTAATTTCTTGTCCTCTTATCAATCAAACCCCTTGTTCCTTCATAGCCAATAATCATTCACTTCATTGCAATTCCTTGTGAGATGACCCGGAGTTTAAATACTTCGGTTAATTCTTATTGGCATTTGTACTTGTGAGAACCAATATTTTTAATGTGAGAATTATTTGTTGGTTTGGAGCTATGCTTACAACGAAGTAATTCTTTTCTATAAGAAGAAAATCTAGACCGACGAGCAATAGTCATCATCAAAATGGTGCCGTTGCCAGGTATTTGCAATGGTGCTATGTTATTGGCTATTGTATATATTGTGAATAGCTTGATTTTTGGTTCGTTTGTTAGCTTTTGCTAGTTTTAGGATTTGGTTTTCTTTGTTTCTTGTTAGACTTTGTTTTTGTTTTCTCTTATCACCATGAATTCTCATCACTTTGGCTATGAGTTTGGTTCAAACTATGTTGTAGGAAATAGAATCTTTAAGGAGGATGTGCATCATGGATTTGGAAATCAAAGGATTGAGGATCCCCAAGCTTATGGATAACCCTCTTGGCAATAACCTCTTTCAGATTCTTATGGGTATAATCCTAATCCTAATGCATACCGATCTAATGTTTGTGATGACCCTTATTGTGATTGTCAACCACAACCACCACATACATATGAAAGCCCTCCTCAATATAGCCCACCACCATACTCACAAGCCTCATACCACTATTCACCTCCACATGATCCTAACTCATACACACCATACCAACCACCATATGAGCCACATCTAGAGCCACCACCATTCCAATACCAATACTCCCAAAAATCACAAATTCCATACACACCACCTCAAGACTTTCACCAATATGAACCACCTTCCAACTATAATACCTTCTCCTTAATTAATGAACTCTCTCTTCCACCCCCATCTTCGTCGAACAACCTAGCACGAGAACAACAAGAACTTCTGGCTAGGTGTATGAAGCACGAAGAAGAGTTCAAGAAAATAGAAGCCGTGCTCGCTACCATAGCCGAAGCCGTTAGCAACATAGTCTCATCCCGCCTAAGATCATACACCCCAAGTACTCCCATTGTTGAATGTGGAGAATCTGTAACGACCCAATTTTCAATATGTCTAGATCATACCGGAAACTGAGCGCTACCAATTTGTCTTCCTAATTATTATCTATTATTTATTATATGAGCCTGATTCGTTGTTAAAAGCGTAGTTAATTTGCGTGGTACTTTTTTTTTTTTTTAAACGTTTGGATTAAAAACAGAATCATTTATAATCAATCCACAAATAGTAACAGATAAAACAGTTATAAGCAACCACACATAAATACATCACAAGTAGCTAGCAACATTCAGTTATCCAGCCTTTATTAAAGTATAGACCTTTAGTTAGAACACCCCTAGGTATAGCTAGATAATTACTATATACATATACATACATACAACATCCAAGGTCCTGACTTGTTCAAGAAGTCCCTAAGCTGGCACCCAGGCTAGCCTAGACTCTATATTCACCTAGTCCCTCTAAACTACTAAAGCGAGGGAAAGTATGTTCTAAGTCTTCACAACTCAAGTCAGGTGGAACGTCATCAAAATATAGAACATCATCTGCTACTCCTCTGCACAATCAGACTTTTCCACAGGACATCTCTCTAGTACCTCATAAAGTATCCACAAAATAGGAATCTCGTACACAGGATTTAGGTTAAAGTGCGCATACGAAGGGTGCAGACGTTGGCTGGTCTCACAGTATTTACATATAAACAGAGAAAAATACTCACCCTAGACTCAGAAGACTATCTAGAGCAGAATCCTCTTCTTGCGAATGGTCATCAGCGAACTATGGTGAGGTACTCTTACTTCCATCTGAAGGGGGAAGGGAGAGAGAAGGGGTAAGAACTGGGGAGTTCTTAGTAGGGTCGGGGTTATTAGTTACGTTCATTTATTTGGGGTCGATTAGTAGACGAGTAACATAGTATAGCGAAGCAGTAAACAGAAGATAAAGATAGAAAGAGGAAGTAGAGACAACAAAAAGCAGAACACAAACAAAAGAATACAAGAAAATAAAACACAGAAGTATCATACGAGCAGATAAACATAAAGAAGTAGATCACACACAGGAAGGAATGCAACAGAGAATGATGCGCAGACAAGAATGATGCATGTCTAGCCCTAGTGCAGGTAATGAGCTCATCTGTCGGTTACTAACCCGCTCCCGACGTTATCCAGCAACCTCTGTCTGGATAAGGCTTTCCTATTGGCTATACCCCTGTGTACAGGAAATAACCCCTCTGCCACCACAGGGTCCACTGCACGCAAGAAATAACACATCTGCCATTGCAGGGATGTATGCCGACACACCTTCTGTATACAGGAAATAACCCCTCTGCCACTACAGAAATGGAACAGGTGGTCACGGTACTTCTGTAGCAGGAAATAACCCCTCTGCCTTACAGAAATAAAATATGGATCTGTACCGTAGGAAAGCGTTCTCAGTGGTCGCACCACTATCTATCTGACTGCCTTCACGCAGTAGATCATCATACAAGTATATCCGGCGTTGCCTTAGCGCAACAAATGAATAAACACATCTCTTGGGCCTACAGAAATAGCACTCCCGTAAGTGAACTTTGGCTTACAGGGATAGTCTAAACACAACACAATAACTTTCTGTAGGTGAACTTCGGCCTACAAAAATAACACCTCTGTAAGTGAACTTTGGCTTACAGAAATAGTGCCCCTGCAAGTGAACTTCGGCTTACAGGTATCACAACTCTCTGTAGGTGAACTTCGGCCTACAGGAGCAACACCCTGAGATACACAATTGATATTTACTGCAGGTGAACTTCGGCCTACAGGAATAACAACTCACTGTAGGTGAACTTGGGCCTACAGGACCTCTAGGGCCAATGGAAAAGCAGCAGATGAACATACAACAGAACATCATGCCACAAGGCTTAACTCTTTATTCTTATACTCTTCTCCTCTATTCTTTTTGTTATATTACTCTTTTCTCTTTGTCTTTTTACTCTGCTTTGATTACTCTTTTCTTTGTATCTCTTTACTTTTCTCTGGTTACTCTGTTCTCTGTGTTTTTTTTTACTCTGCTCTGATTTCTCTGTTTAACGTATGTATTTAAAGCTTATGTAAATTTCGGTATGAATAGTTCGCCTGTCCCAAGTATAGGTTCATTAAGTCTATACTGAAACAGTTTAACTTTTCATATAATACCTAACCCTAGTCGCAACTCAAGGACTAACTATGTTGCCCTAGTTCGTTCATTATTTTCTGTCTGTTTTTCTGTTATTAAAACCTTACAGACTTTTCTTTAGTTTTTATCTTTTCTTCAACTTTTTATCTTTCTTTTATCTTTGCCTCACTAATATGTTCTTACCACTCCCTAAGTGTTTTATGAAGGTAATTATGAGATTCTGCACTTAAAGTTGTCTTTCTAAAGCTTTTACAGAAAACTGCCTTTTCCGCATTATTTTATTATTTTTATTAAAATATTATTTTTAATTAAATATTATTATTTAATATTTTATTATTATTTATTATTTTATTATTAAATTTTCGAAAATTACCCCACTTTAACTTTTAACCTTTAAAATTCACTTTTTACCACCCGTAACTTTTAATATTTCTACTTTTACCACCCTAACTTTCAGAAATTACCAAATAACCCCTCAAACACCAAAATAATTACTTCCTTGCCCTTTCTAAGATCTAAAAGGTGTTCTTCACCACACTCAAAGTGTTCTTCGTGTTCTTCGTAAATTCTTCAGATTCTTTCTTTGTTTTTACCCGTTTTTCAGTCTTTTCAGCAACCGATTTTTACCATAATTCAAAATAAATTTCCAGCCACTAAAACCCCATCTTTTCTACATGATTTTAACACAAATTGAACCTCAATTTAAGCTCTAGGGTTTCGTTTTTCCAGCAGCCATGAAGAACACAAATTCAAAGTTGAATATCATCAAATTTCATCAAATTTTCACCAAAATTTCAACAAGAATTACTCATATAAACAATCAATTTCAAGCATAACCAAACCATATCATAATCACACAACTCAAACACAATCAATCAAGATTAAATTCGTCAATCCCTACCTGGTTTTGTTGCTCCTAATTCGGTTAAACTTTCAGGTGGTCCTTAAGCACTTTTTCCTCCTAAATCACATCAAGAACAACTTTAAATCCAAAAACTCTCAACTGACCAAATCTCACTCAGTATGTTAGGAAGAGATATCTCACCTTAGACTTGCTGGAAATTCACATTTCTTGGCCCTCAAGTCAAGTTAAGCATGATTCCTAAGGAAGAACATCAAGAAAACACATGTTTTGCATGGTTTTCCTTGAAAACCGAATTGAAATGGGAAAGGGACAGCCATCTAACCTTATTTCCATCCTTGATAAGTTACATGGTTATGTAGAGGAAGAAGAGAGGATCATTTTGGTGAAAACGGAGTTTTGATTTGAGTTTTAGTTCAGAAGAAATCAAGCTTTGAAGATTAAGTGTTCTTGAAAGTTTCTCTCTTTTCTCTCTTGTTATTTTCGGCCAAAATGATGAAATGAGACAGCCTTGGAGGTCTTGGGGGTGTAAGGTGAGTTGTGATTGGTTGGCTTAGAGGTGGATTAAAATAATATTAAAATATCTCTGGTGTACAACTACTAAAACTAGGTGTACTGGAACACTCGTAAAAACATCTCTAAAAATTATTTTCTGAGCTACTAGCATAAATGACACTAGTAACATATTTATTATGAGAATATAACATGTATAATGAGGCCTTAGCATTGCTAAATTCATCAGAGAGTGCTGGTGCTAAGCTGCACCAGTAAACCGTAAACCCGGTTAAACCGATTTTCTGTTTTTAACAAAAACAGACCAGGTAACCTTATAATATCATTCAAGCATGTTATAATACTAATATAATGATAATATTATACTATTATCTCTCTCCTCTCATGAATCGAGTCCGGTTCGTCAAACAGAGACTATTTACGAAAATCAAAATCAAAACTGCCAACCGATACGGTTCAAAAACTAGGTTCTTCCCGATTGCATTATCAAGCTTGCCTCAGAGGAGGTTCTAGCTTAAGGATGACATAATGATAATGAGGATTGAGATGCTTGATGATATAACAGAGGTGTTCCCTTTACTGATCTTCTGGAGAAACCCGTACTTTCAGAAAAGATCTCATATACTCAAAAATCAGGGTTGTTACATTCTACCCTCCTAAAAGAAAATTTTGCCCTCAAAATTTTGGTTACCTAGGAATAGATGCGGGTAATTATCTTTCATCTTATCTTCCAGTTCCCAAGTGTGCTCTTCTTCTCCTCTTGGTTCCCAAGCTACTTTGACTAAGCGAACAACTTTGCCTCTTAGCTGCTTATCACTTCTTTCTACTATCTGAACTGGTGATGCTTGATATGTCAAATCATTTCATAACTGTACTGTATCTGGTTGTAAAACGTGACTCTCATCGGGAACATATTTTTTTTAAGTTGCGAGACATGAAAAACATCATGAAGGTTTGATAAATAAGGAGGAAGGACTATTTGATAAACTACTAGACCGACTCTTTTAAGTATTTGGAAAGGTTCTATGTATCGTGGGTTAAGCTTTTTATTCTTAAGGGCTCTACCTATTCCAGTAATTGAGGTTACTTCTAGAAAGACACGGTTTCTGTCACTAAACTCTAAGGGTCTACGTCTATTATCGGCATAGCTCTTTTGACGACTTTGTGCTGTCTGGATCTTCTGACGAATCTCCTTTATCTTCTCAGTAGTTTCTTACACTAATTCTGGACCTAAGACACTAGCTTCTCCATCGTCATTCCAACACAATGGTGTCCGACATCTTCTTTCATAGAGAGCTTCATATGGTGCCATCCCGATACTTTATTGGAAACTGTTGTTGTAGACGAATTTGACTAAAAGCAAATACTTATCCCAGCTGCTTTGGTTGTCTATCATACATGATCGTAACATGTCTTCTAACATCTGGATTGTCTGCTCTGATTGTCCGTCTATCTGAGAATGGTATGCTATACTCGTGTGCAATTCTGTTTCCAACGCTTTCTGAAAAGCTCCCCAAAATCTAGTAGTAAACCTCGAAACTCGATCTGAGACAATTTATGAAGGTATCACATGTAGTCGTACGATTTCTTGAATATATATTCGTTCCAGCCTTTCTAAAGTATAGTCAGCTCGAATTGGAAGGAAGTGCGCTGACTTTGTCAACCGGTCCACAATTACCCAAATGGCATCGTGTCCTATTGAGGTTCTTGGCAATCTCGTGACAAAATCCATAGTAATCTGCTCCCATTTCCATTGTGGTATTTCTAAGGGTTGCAGGGTTCCTGATAGCTTCTGATGTTCCACCTTCATCTTCTGGCAGGTTAAACATTTTGAGACATAATCGGCTACTTCTTTCTTTAAGCCCGGCCACCAGAACATTTGTTTTCAAATCTCGATACATCTCTGTCACTCCAGGATGCATAGAAAATCTACTTTGGTGAGCTTCAGTAAGAATCTTTTGTTGCAATTCTTCAGAGTTAGGCACACAAATTCTTTTCTTGTACCTCCATAGGCCACTACGATCCTATCTCACAGCTTCTTCAGCTCTGCAAGCAATGGTGACATCCAATACAGTGCTATGGAAATCGGTCCGGCTCCAGGTACTAGATCAATGCTGAATTCTATCTCTCGCTGAGGAGGAAACTTAGGTATGTCGTCCAAGAAAACATCAGGAAATTCCTTCATCACTCGGATTCGTTCTAAGCTTAATTCACTATCATTCGAGCTAGCCGCTAACAGAACGTACCCCTCATAATCACTCCCACCTAAGGTAACTCTTATAGAATTCAGATATAAGGTGTGGGACAGAAATGGTTTAGTACATAGACTATCAGATGGAATAACAGCAGTTCTTTTAAAATAATCAAGGAAAACATGATACTTAGATAACCAATCTAATCCTAAAATAACTTCTAAACCATATGGAGGCAAACAGATTAGATCGTGTAAAAAAGTAATGTTCCTAATAGCGAATGGTACTTGCAGAAACACTAAACTGGTCAAAGCATTTTGGGATGCAGGTGTATGGACAATCAAGTAAAAATTCAATTTAAAGAAATATAATCCTAACTCGTGAGCAATAGTTAGAGAAATTAAGAATGCGATGCACCCGAATCATACAGTACAGTTAGAAATCGATTCTTGGCATAACCTAACCTTGAATGAGGGCGTTCGATTGCACAACATCATCAATAGTGATAGCAAACACTCGTCCTTGTTGCTGGGTTCTAACTGAATTTTGAGTAAATCCCTTCAGACAATCCTTGGCAATATGTCCAAGTTCTCCATAAGCATAGTAGTTAGGTGATCCAAACTGGCAAGACCTGTTATCATGCTCTTTTCCGCATTGCTTACATGCAGTGTTTATGTAAGCCTGATGGGCTCGTTCACCATTGCATTGCCTTGCTTTACCTCCATTCTTACCCGTACGGCGAGCAGTAATGTTACCAACTTGTAGATTCTTATGTTGTCGTATGCCACGCGCTTTAAAATGCACCCTTCTCCCAGCTGCCTGATGATTACTAAGACGCCTTGGTGGAAATCCTTGGCAACTCACCTTGGCCACAATCACTTTCTTAATACATTCTTCTACTAACTTACTCTTGTTGACTAATTCAGCAAAATTACGTATCTCCAACGGAACTATTGAACTCATCAGATCATCACGAAGGCCTCCTTCAAACTTCAAGCACTTCCATTCTTCAAAGTCAGCAGGATTCCCTTGACAGATCTTAGAGAAACGACACAAGTCATCGAAATTACGAGCATACTCAGCAACAGTCATACCCCCTTGCCTCAGTTGCATAAGCTCTATCTCTTTAGCATCACGCACTGCTCTTGGGAAATATTTCTTGTAGAATTCATCTTTAAAAATATCCCAAGGAATGTCACCTTCATTACGTTGTAGCAGTCGCTGTATCCCCTGCCACCAATACTCAGCTTCTCCCTCGAGCATATAAGTAGCAAACTCCACATGTTGTCCTTCCGGAACATGTTGTGCTCTCAGTGATCATTCAATACCTCGAAACCAGTTATCAGCGTCAGTCGCAACGAGTGTACCCTTAAACTTAAGCGGATTAACCTTCAGAAATGTCGCAAGGGTTATAGGTCTTTCAGGATGCCCTAAGTTATTCTCATCATTCCCATTATCTTTTCCGTATTCATTCTCGTTCCCATTTCTCACTCCGAGACGTTCAACAGCCCTAGCCGCTGCTACAGCAGCTTCACGCACTACTTCAGCCACGTTGTTCATGGTAGCCATAAACGTTTCCTGTTCCCTCTCGTAGTTAACATTAGGAATTCCTTCCCGTACGCCTCGTCTCCGTGAACCCATTATAGTCTTGTTCACACCAAACAATCATTGTTAAGGTGATCAGTCTTAACACTTCAAGTCAAGTGTGAATATTCCCAAAATGAAAACACAGAGACAATCATGCAGCATATATCACTGGGATATCCTATACGCATGAGACACACAACAGAGTATGCAATGAAGCATAGTCAGTCCACTCCCCAGGCTCTACTGGGAACGAACTACTCTGATACCAAATTGTAACGACCCAATTTTCAATATGTCTAGATCATACCGGAAACTGAGCGCTACCAATTTGTCTTCCTAATTATTATCTATTATTTATTATATGATCCTGATTCGTTGTTAAAAGCGTAGTTAATTTGCGTGATACTTTTTTTTTTAAACGTTTGGATTAAAAACAGAATCATTTATAATCAATCCACAAATAGTAACAGATAAAACAGTTATAAGCAACCACACATAAATAATTCACAAGTAGCTAGCAACATTCAGTTATCCAGCCTTTATTAGAGTATAGACCTTTAGTTAGAACACCCCTAGGTATAGCTAGATAATTACTATATACATATACATACATACAACATCCCAGGTCCTGACTTGTTCAAGAAGTCCCTAAGCTGGCACCCAGGCTAGCCTAGACTCTATATTCACCTAGTCCCTCTAAACTACTAAAGCGAGGGAAAGTATGTTCTAAGTCTTCACAACTCAAGTCAGGTGGAACGTCATCAAAATATAGAACATCATCTGCTACTCCTCTGCACAATCAGACTTTTCCACAGGACATCTCTCTGGTACCTCATAAAGTATCCACAAAATAGGAATCTCGTACACAGGATTTAGGTTAAAGTGCGCATACGAAGGGTGCAGACATTGGCTGGTCTCACAGTATTTACATATAAACAGAGAACAATACTCACCCTAGACTCAGAAGACTATCTAGAGCAGAATCCTCTTCTTGCGAATGGTCATCAGCGAACTATGGTGAGGTACTCTTACTTCCATCTGAAGGGGGAAGGGAGAGAGAAGGGGTAAGAACTGGGGAGTTCTTAGTAGGGTCGGGGTTATTAGTTACGTTCATTTATTTGGGGTCGATTAGTAGACGAGTAACATAGTATAGCGAAGCAGTAAACAGAAGATAAAGATAGAAAGAGGAAGTAGAGACAACAAAAAGCAGAACACAAACAAAAGAATACAAGAAAATAAAACACAGAAGTATCATACGAGCAGACAAACATAAAGAAGTAGATCACACACAGGAAGGAATGCAACAGAGAATGATGCGCAGACAAGAATGATGCATGTCTAGCCCTAGTGCAGGTAATGAGCTCATCTGTCGGTTACTAACCCGCTCCCGACGTTATCCAGCAACCTCTGTCTGGATAAGGCTTTCCTATTGGCTATACCCCTGTGTACAGGAAATAACCCCTCTGCCACCACAGGGTCCACTGCACGCAGGAAATAACACATCTGCCACTGCAGGGATGTATGCCGACACACCTTCTGTATACAGGAAATAACCCCTCTGCCACTACAGAAATGGAACAGGTGGTCACGGTACTTCTGTAGCAGGAAATAACCCCTCTTCCTTACAGAAATAAAACATGGATCTGTACCGTAGGAAAGCGTTCTCAGTGGTCGCACCACTATCTATCTGACTGCCTTCACGCAGTAGATCATCATACAAGTATATCTGGCGTTGCCTTAGCGCAACAAATGAATAAACACATCTCTTGGGCCTACAGAAATAGCACTCCCGTAAGTGAACTTTGGCTTACAGGGATAGTCTAAACACAACACAACAACTTTCTGTAGGTGAACTTCGGCCTACAGAAATAACACCTCTGTAAGTGAACTTCGGCTTACAGAAATAGTGCCCCTGCAAGTGAACTTCGGCTTACAGGTATCACAACTCTCTGTAGGTGAACTTCGGCCTACAGGAGCAACACCCTGAGATACACAATTGATATTTACTGCAGGTGAACTTCGGCCTACAGGAATAACAACTCACTGTAGGTGAACTTGGGCCTACAGGACCTCTAGGGCCAATGGAAAAGCAGCAGATGAACATACAACAGAACATCATGCCACAAGGCTTAACTCTTTATTCTTATACTCTTCTCCTCTATTCTTTTTGTTATATTACTCTTTTCTCTTTGTCTTTTTACTCTGCTTTGATTACTCTTTTCTTTGTATCTCTTTACTTTTCTCTGGTTACTCTGTTCTCTGTGTTTTTTTTTACTCTGCTCTGATTTCTCTGTTTAACGTATGTATTTAAAGCTTATGTAAATTTCGGTATGAATAGTTCGCCTGTCCCAAGTATAGGTTCATTAAGTCTATACTGAAACAGTTTAACTTTTCATATAATACCTAACCCTAGTCGCAACTCAAGGACTAACTATGTTGCCCTAGTTCGTTCACTAATTTCTGTCTGTTTTTCTGTTATTAAAACCTTACAGACTTTTCTTTAGTTTTTATCTTTTCTTCAACTTTTTATCTTTCTTTTATCTTTGCCTCACTAATATGTTCTTACCACTCCCTAAGTGTTTTATGAAGGTAATTATGAGATTCTGCACTTAAAGTTGTCTTTCTAAAGCTTTTACAGAAAACTGCTTTTTCCGCATTATTTTATTATTTTTATTAAAATATTATTTTTAATTAAATATTATTATTTAATATTTTATTATTATTTATTATTTTATTATTAAATTTTCGAAAATTACCCCACTTTAACTTTTAACCTTTAAAATTCACTTTTTACCACCCGTAACTTTTAATATTTCTACTTTTACCACCCTAACTTTCAGAAATTACCAAATAACCCCTCAAACACCAAAATAATTACTTCCTTGCCCTTTCTAAGATCTAAAAGGTGTTCTTCACCACACTCAAAGTGTTCTTCGTGTTCTTCGTAAATTCTTCAGATTCTTTCTTTGTTTTTACCCGTTTTTCAGTCTTTTCAGCAACCGATTTTTACCATAATTCAAAATAAATTTCCAGCCACTAAAACCCCATCTTTTCTACATGATTTTAACACAAATTGAACCTCAATTTAAGCTCTAGGGTTTCGTTTTTCCAGCAGCCATGAAGAACACAAATTCAAAGTTGAATATCATCAAATTTCATCAAATTTTCACCAAACTTTCAACAAGAATTACTCATATAAACAATCAATTTCAAGCATAACCAAACCATATCATAATCACACAACTCAAACACAATCAATCAAGATTAAATTCGTCAATCCCTACCTGGTTTTGTTGCTCCTAATTCGGTTAAACTTTCAGGTGGTCCTTAAGCACTTTTTCCTCCTAAATCACATCAAGAACAACTTTAAATCCAAAAACTCTCAACTGACCAAATCTCACTCAGTATGTTAGGAAGAGATATCTCACCTCAGACTTGCTGGAAATTCACATTTCTTGGCCCTCAAGTCAAGTTAAGCATGATTCCTAAGGAAGAACATCAAGAAAACACATGTTTTGCATGGTTTTCCTTGAAAACCGAATTGAAATGGGAAAGGGACAGCCATCTAACCTTATTTCCATCCTTGATAAGTTACATGGTTATGTAGAGGAAGAAGAGAGGATCATTTTGGTGAAAACGGAGTTTTGATTTGAGTTTTAGTTCAGAAGAAATCAAGCTTTGAAGATTAAGTGTTCTTGAAAGTTTCTCTCTTTTCTCTCTTGTTATTTTCGGCCAAAATGATGAAATGAGACAGCCTTGGAGGTCTTGGGGGTGTAAGGTGAGTTGTGATTGGTTGGCTTGGAGGTGGATTAAAATAATATTAAAATATCTCTGGTGTACAACTACTAAAACTAGGTGTACTGGAACACTCGTAAAAACATCTCTAAAAATTATTTTCTGAGCTACTAGCATAAATGACACTAGTAACATATTTATTATGAGAATATAACATGTATAATGAGGCCTTAGCATTGCTAAATTCATCAGAGAGTGCTGGTGCTAAGCTGCACCAGTAAACCGTAAACCCGGTTAAACCGATTTTCTGTTTTTAACAAAAACAGACCAGGTAACCTTATAATATCATTCAAGCATGTTATAATACTAATATAATGATAATATTATACTATTATCTCTCTCCTCTCATGAATCGAGTCCGGTTCGTCAAACAGAGACTATTTACGAAAATCAAAATCAAAATTGCCAACCGATACGGTTCAAAAACTAGGTTCTTCCCGATTGCATTATCAAGCTTGCCTCAGAGGAGGTTCTAGCTTAAGGATGACATAATGATAATGAGGATTGAGATGCTTGATGATATAACAGAGGTGTTCCCTTTACTGATCTTCTGGAGAAACCCATACTTTCAGAAAAGATCTCATATACTCGAAAATCAGGGTTGTTACAGAATCAACTAAAGAGCTTAGTGAGGGAGTGAATTTGGAGCTCCAAGATAAAGAAGATGAGTTAAAGCAAGAAGTACAACGAGAGGAGGAGGTAGAGATTAGTGAACAAAAGGAAGTAGTGGTTGAGTGTTTAGGATATGTTGAGTACATAGAGGAATCTCAAATTGAGTAGCCTTCTTCCACGGAGTTCAGAAGGGATGTTAAGGAGGAGAGTGATGTTAAGGAATTGGATAGAGAGTTGAGGGATATTGATTAAGAAGTGGATTCCATCATTAGTGATTTTTTATCCACATTGATCAATCCCCTTAATGATCTTGTTGAGCCTTCTTCCATTGGACTAGAAAGAAATGTTGAGGAGGATGTGCAACCTCCATGGCATATTGTGAGTGAAGAATTGGAGGAAATGTTCCAAGCAACAAGCCCTCGTATATATGATGATTCCACATCAACATATGACCCTTTTGAGCTTGATGAGTCCTTCCCTGCTATGCTTGGAATTGATGTTGAGGTAGACTTCACTAAACCTCCTATTTATGATTTGAGTGATGGGAAAGATATAGAAGAAGTTGGTGAGCAAGGAATTGAACTTAAGGCAGCTTGCAAAGAGATGGAAGTTGCAAAGGAAGACCACTAGGGCATGGATTCTGCATCGGCTAAGTGTGGGGAGGTCCTCCTCCCTAAATCACCATCATCCAACACAACATTCAAGTGGGTAAAATTCCTTTCCCTAAGCTTTACTTTCTCACTTGAATATGGTTTGCTTGAAAATGATGGTCAATTAGAGCCCTTTATGGAGTTAAGATTAGGAGAGGGTTGTGCAGTGGTCGAATACATCTCTCTAAGTTCATTATGGTTGGAAGCTCAAAATTGAGGAGCATGAATTGGTGTGGTGCTCAATTGGATGGGTCTAGAAGAATGCTTTGGTGCTCACATGAGAATTCGGTTCACTTGCCACCCAAATGGAATTGTCTTGATCAACTTGAATATGGGTGGGAAAATAAGATATGCGATCCCAGATCACAACATGAAGACCGATTTTGGGAGCACTTAGTTAGTCATGATGAGCCTTTAGTTAGTTTTCTAGAGAGAGAATCTCCCTCTTCTCTCTAGAATTAGGTTAGGATTATGTTAATTCCTCTTAGATTTAGGTCCAATTTCATGTTTTCATCTTGTTTCCTTTATGAATTCTTGCTTCGACACCTTCAGTCTTCTTAGTTCTTTTGTTAATTTTACTTTTATGCTTCTTTATGGTCATGAATGCTCATGTTGGATTTGGTTTACATTTAATGAAATTTGATGATTAATGTTCCTTTATTGATGATTTCAGTTGTTGATTTACTGTTCTTGCTCATGATGGTTATGGATCTTGTTAATTCTTGCATTTTGTGATGTTTACTTTTATTGCACACTAGGTATTTGATAGAATGTTTCCTCTAGTTTTTGAGTAGTTCTCTTTACTTTTGGCCTAGGTTAAGGGAATTGAGTGACCTTGAGTCTTTGGATCTTATTGAATTGGTGATTTGAAAGCCCTTAGTGGTTAATTTGATAACCATTGACTCTGGCCTACTACTAAGTAATTAGTAGCTAGGTTAGGACTTATGCATTGATGTTGATCAACCCATTTGATGTACTTCAAGCCTAGGAGTAGATATTACGTACTAAAGGCTTTTGTAAGTAGACTTAATGAGCTCGATTTCTCATAATTGTCAATATATGGTTTGTTGACAAGGATGGCGATCTCAGTTAC
This sequence comes from Arachis ipaensis, assembly GCF_059453495.1. NCBI lineage: Eukaryota > Viridiplantae > Streptophyta > Magnoliopsida > Fabales > Fabaceae > Arachis > Arachis ipaensis. Next base: position 85,984,550 of record NC_142444.1, read on the forward strand.
CTATGTCTAGCCAAGAGTTCCTTTCTTGCCTTTCTCAATTCTTGATTTACCTTTCTTGTCATTTAAATTCTTGCCCGTTTAATTTCTTGTCCTCTTATCAATCAAACCCCTTGTTCCTTCATAGCTAATAATCATTCACTTCATTGCAATTTCTTGTGAGACGCCCCGTAGTTTAAATACTTTGATTAATTCTTATTGGAGTTTGTACTTGTGACAACCAATATTTTTGATGTGAGAATTATTTGTTGGTTTGGAGCTATGCTTACAACGAAGTAATTCTTTTCTATAAGAAGAAAATCTCGACCAACGAGCAATACTCATCATCAGTCGGCTCAAGCAAAAGCTTGGAATTCAAGGAAAAGGAAATGATCTACAGGAGGCGGAAAATGCCCAGTTCGACAATAGATACGAATTGTTGTAATGGTCGATGGCAACCCAAAGATATCACAAGCAAGACAAGGGTGCCATCAACCAATGTATCAAATAATAAGTAGGTGCAAAATAATATCCATAACTACTCAAAGAAATCTAACTCCAATGTGGTTTAGAGACAGAAAAGTTGAATTAAGGCCAATCATGGAAGCCAAAGAAAAGGAGGAAATGAATCTAAGGAAGGAACCTTCAGAAGAGGAGGATTCAGGGATCGATCTCAACATCCTGGTAATGGGTCTCTTTTTATTCTAAGACCTATGGTAAAGACACAAAATTTTGTTGATATTGGGGTAAATGGCCCATTCCTGAACTGGCAAAGACGTCAGCCAAGACAAGTGTTGAAACAACCATTTGAGGAATTGACCTTAAAGAAAGTGAGACAGTTTAATCAGGCCAGTTCTATAGTTAAAATTGAATCCATTATGATCCTTTCCAACAAGGAGAGGAAAAAAGTCGAGAAAGGATCAGAGGCCCTTCTGAAGAAGATGAAACTCTCACTGAAGCTTTTGACTTGGATTTGAGATTACCTAGATGTCATGTTAGGAAAAACTAGCTTTGGTTATATAGCCATTGTGTCGGTTCTCCCCTTTGAATTCCAAGATGATCCCGATCAGCCTTGGGGATGTTTAGATGAAAATTATAGTGATGTCATCCCTGGAGAAGAATATAAATTCGTTGTAAACCAATTAATAAATGAAGGCTTGTTCGAAACTATAGAAGAGATCACTAAGGCCCAAAGGGCATCTCGACCCCTTCATATTAAAGCCAAAGCATAGGACTTAGTGATCAATATGATTTTGATCGATGGTGGGATGTGTAACACCCTACCACATAGAGATTTAAACCTAAGATGTGAAACAGAGGTGGCGAGGCGCTACGATGTCTAAAAATAAAATATAAATATACATAATATAGTTGAAACGAAGGTTTATTCTTTGAGCCTTTGAAGAAAAGTTAAAACGAAAGCATTACGCTCGTGAATAACGTTTACTTGTGTACGAAGAAAAGCTTAAACGCAAATGAATACATATATACAGAAGAGTAGAGGATCAAGGATACATAGTAATTTAAGCTCCAAGATCAGCCTGTGAAGCTAAGGCTGACCAGAGAGTATTTACATACATACATACATACATATAATCCCATAACCAAAGTTCACGAAATAGACCCTAGTTCTCCAACAAAATCCTCTATGTGGCAGCAAAGTATAATGCATAAAAGGAGAAGTCTAAGCATACGTATATACATAACAAAATATAAAAGCCCAACTCCCATCTTCACTGCAGAAGAACTTCAGTCGCCTAGCAAGGCACATCTCGACCTACATCTGAAAAACAACAATATCGTATGGGATGAGAACCGGGGGTTCTCAGTATGATTAAGGTGTCCACATATATAATAAATAAGGTCCCAGAAAAGTCATAGGTAATCCTAGAATGCCGACACTCAAATTATGAAACATAAAGATTTAAAGATGAGAGCCATAAACAGGGGTAGTTCTCTAAGGTTCTAAACTTAACCAACTCTATCCAAAACCCCTCAATTTTCTGCCTTTCCTCCAATCCTCCAACCACCACTAGAATCAAATGTTACAAACATAATTATGACAATCAAGAAAATCACAGACAGAAAGCATATACAGCAAAGAAATAGGTAGCAAAAAGTGTATACAATCACTTAGGCAATCCAAACAAGGCATACCAAACAAGCATATAGATGCATATGATGCATGCCTGTCCTATTGGCTGATGAGTCTCATCTATCGGTTATTAAGCCAACCCGACGTGTCCGGTAGCTAACCCAGACACAGTCTCTTTGTTGCCCCTTAATATCATTAGAGGGAATCCGTGCCCTGTCACCATTAAAGGGTATCTTTGCCCTGTCACCATTAGAAGGTATCTGTGTCTTGTCACCATTATAGGGTATCTGTGCCCTGTCACCATTAGAGGGTATTTGTGCCCTGTCACCATTAGAGGGTATCGGTGCCCAATCACCCTTACAACCAGAGAGATAAAATTACAAGCATACTCGCAATCAACATTTTCCATCATGGTTCACTTACCACATTCATTCATTAATCACATATGCATCTCCGGCATACTCGTTTCATTTTCAAGCTTCCTCAATTAGTCAATCATATCCAAAATCACTGTATACCAGGGATATAGTGCCCAGCACACTCTTGGGATATAGTACCCATCACACTCTCCAATCACACACACTATTTATCATTCCACCCTTATACCCTCTCTCGTACACTCACATTTCTTCAATTCATATCACAAATTAATCTCAAGTTCATCATTTATCATCATCATCATTATCATTCACTTCTCATTCAACATTGCCAACACCTCATTACATAGTTACTCGCTTTATCCACACTTTTCAATTCAAATCCTCCACTTCAAAACCTCTCTTCACCTCAAAGTCACTATCCCTTCCTAGTTCAACCCATTTTTTTACCATTACAACTCAATTATCGAGTCGTAAAGAGTAAAAATGGAGGTTTAGAGGTTCAAAATTAAATTTTAAAACATAAAAACACACTTTGCGGATTTCAAGGGTAACGCGTACGCATAGGAGTGCATTACTGAAAGGTCACGCGTACGCGTGGGCCATGGGTATGCCTGGGCCACGCGTATGCGTGGGCGTATGATTATACCTCCAAGGATGTGTTGGTAAAGATTTTTCTCAATAAAACTGCGTTGCAAGTATAGCTCTACCAACAACAATCCTCGGGCATCAAATTTAGAAGAGGGATTTGGTTGTCACAAGTTCAACCCCGATAGAAATAACCGAAGTATTCAAACCTCGGGTCGTCTCACAAGGAATGGGCAAACATGTGCTTCAACATTGGTTAGAAATCTGGGGTTGTGAGTTATGAGCATAAAAATAAATGGGAATCTTAACAAGCAAGTAATCTTAGATTGCAAGAAACTAATTCAATTAACTAAGCAAGACATGAGTAATTTCAAACTAACAAAGTAACATCCAATATGATTCTATTCTAATCTAAACAAGTAACTATAACTAAAGCAAGTGATTGGAAATTTTGGTTTTCAAGTATGAATAATAAAAGTAACTCTTGGCTAGGCATGGGAATTAGGGTCACCATCCTTGTCTAATAACCATATCATGACAATTATGAGGAACCAAACTCATTAAGTCTACTTCTATACTTGAAGTACGTCAAATGGTTTGGTCAACATCAATCCATAAGTTCTAACCTCACTACTAATTGACTTAGTAGGAAGTTAGTGTCAATGGTTATCAAATTGACCACTAAGGGCTCCCAAATCATCAAATCCATTAGACCCAATGACTCAAGTTTACCCAATTCCCTTGACCTAGGCCAAGAGTAAAGAGAACTACTCCATAGTCAAAGTAAACATTTCATCAAACACATGGTAAGCATTAACAAAAGACATGTTCAAAATAGCAATTAAATTGAAATCAACAAGTACCCACTAACAATTGTCAACATACAATCATCCAAACAACACAATTAAACATAGAAATCATCAATATAACATCAACAAATCAAGATTCATAACATTCATGAAATGGGTATAAAATGACAATTGACAAGAATTCATAAAACTATCACAAGATATAAGCAAAATTATACTAGGAAATTAAAATTGAACAATTAAAACTAGTAATTAACAAGATCCAATTCACAATTCAACAAGGGAAGATCAAATTAAAACTAGATCTAGAGAGGAACAATGGTTTCTCTCTCTAGAAGAACAAAAACCCAAAAACTAGCTAAAATTGTATCTTAGTGTAAAATGGTTGATCCTCCCTTTCCCCCCAGCATCCTTGGGTCTTTTCCATGCAGAAACAGCTTGAAATTGGGCCTGATGAGCCTCAGAAATTGCCAGGCATGATTTCCTTTAATGAGGTCACGTGCAGCTTCCCACGCGTGCGCGCCATGCGTGCGTGCGCGCCGATTGCTTTTGCGATCCACGCGTGCGCGCCAAGTACGCGTGCGTGTCGATAGAAATCTTCTGATCCGCGCGGATGTGTCCATCCTTGCGCGCCGCTTCCAGCCAACCTCATCCACGAGTGCGCGTGGAGTGCGCGGGCGCGCCGATGCTGCTTTTCCCAAAATTTCAAGTCTTCATGTTCCTCCTTTTTGTACATGCTTTCTTTCTTGCTTCTAGGCCATTCCTACCCTATAATTCCTGAAATCACTCAACAAATACATCACGGCATCAAATGGCAATAGAAGAGGATTAAAATATGGCAATTTTGAGGCAAAATAAGCATGTTTTTCATCATGGGGCAATATTAGGAAGTGAACACAAAACCATGCATTTTTTGTGAATAAGTGTGAGAAATATTGACAAAACCCCCAAATTCTATACAATATAAACCACAAAATTAGGGTTTATCAGTGTACAATTTTTAATACTTGCGTACGCAAGGGCCCTGCTCGTGTACGCGAGATATTCAACCCGAATAGGATGGTCGCATCGCGTACAGTGGTCGCATACGCAAGTTATGCAGAATAGGAAAAATGCTGAATGCTGCAGAATTTTCAACTTTGCACTCCAAACTTCCGACGTGCATAACTTTTTCGTTTTAAAATATTTTTCATCCGTTCTTCCATCGACGTAAACTTCCTAGACCTAATTTTCACATGGAAAACATTGGATAATTTAGGGGTTCGGAAGCCGAGTTATGGCTCACTGAAGTTCGGCCAAAAATCAGTTTTTCACAAAAGTTCATAAACCTCTATTCTTACCAAAACCAAATTCAATACCACATACCACTCATACAAAGTAAGACCATAATATACCATTCACAGCACCAAAATCTCCCCATCATATCATAACCAATCGTACCTCAATATTACACCATCTCACACCTAAATTCCTCAATTAACCAACAAGATCATCGACAGTCCATCATCTATGCATATTCATCATTGTCAACTTATCAATCATCATTCAATCATTGATTAACATTCTAGTTCCATCACAAACAATAATCATCAATTAACACACAACCCATAACAACAATTATCATCAAGTGCTACGCATTTAACATACTTTATCATTCCAACCTATCCTATGGTCCTTTAGCCTAAGTTTTCACAAGACATTTATTATATACGAGAACCGAAAACCATACCTTGGCCGATTTCTCCCGTAAGCCAAAAACTCCCAAATTGGCGAGGTCACAAGCCTCCAACACCGAAACCTCAGCACCAAGGCTTAAACAAGCATCCAATCTCTTCAATTGAGTTCCAATCTCACATATACACTACCTAACACATATTATCACATTCACATGCAACAACTTAATGCTCATTCACAATTAACAGATTCACTAGGGTTTGAGGATCCTTACTTTTTATGTTCCTTAATTAAACAAGATCCCACTAATTCTCTAAGCTAGATTGACCCTAGAATAACAAATTCACCAAAACCTCAACCTCTAAGCCACTAAATTTCGGAATTGAGAAGGGAGAAATTGAGGAAGAAAACGTGACTTCCTTACCTTACAATGTATTGGACTTTGTAGAGCTCGTCGCTGCGGTCGCGTGGTCGTAAACGGTGTAGCGATCGGAACTCCGGATCAACAGTTATCTTGATTTGATTGGAGGGTTAGGTTTTGGAACGCAAACTCTTCTCTCCTTGACTTGTTTTAGCGTCCATGCTGAATGGAGGAAGAAGATGGGGTTTTTATTAAGTGTATGTGTATTGTGGGTTGGGCCTTGGGCCCAATATGGGCCCAGTTTGCCCGGTTCGGCCCGTTCGGCCCAATCTTGGGTCAAAATTTGTAAGGTGTCAAAATTCATATTTTAATTAATTTTACCACATTAAACTATAAAATTCTATTTTCTAATTTCCCTTATTAATAATTAATTTATTCGCTAATTATTTACGATCTCTCGGGTTTTACATCTTACACCCATAACAGAAATTTTTGCCCTCGAAAATTCGCTCTCTCAGATTTATCCGACCTCTTACCATTCATCTTGCCACTCTCCCAACATTAACTCAAACACTAATTCACATTCTCTAGTCTCAAGTATAAGATCATAAATTTAATCAAATTCAAGCCTAAGCTATACCCATTTCTTTCACTCTTAACTTAGTCTAGTTCTTTTTCAATGACTACAAATTTTCTTATCCTGTATATGTTCCATCTAATTCAATTTAAATCTCAAGTCCTTCTCAATTATTTCAAACACTAATCAATTCTCCAATCTCTTAGTCTAATCCAATCTGTTATAACCCAAATGACATACATTTTCCACTCCTCGATCCTACACTAATTCCTCAAAATACCCTCATATCCTAATATTCCTTTCTCATGTCACTACAATTCTAGAGCCACCAAATTTACCATGCTTACATAGCGTTACTCTGATTATAAGTCACTAAGAACTTATTCACTCGTCTACTCTGTCAGAACATTCCTTGAGTCTCTTTATCTCTCTAACTAAGCGCTATTGACCTTTACTCCGGCTACACAAGTTCTAATCCCTTGGGTTCCTTCATCACTATGTCCATTACTGCCTCTATCACCGTTTCTAGCTTGTTGTCTTAGTCCCTTAGCAATTTCCTGTGCAGCTGCCCTATCGTCAATCGTATCACCTCATTCACGTACATGAGACGCTCTTTGGGTCTTATCCTCAACGAACAATCGATATTAAGGTGACCAATCTTAATATCTCAAGTCTAGTGTTTCAAATCTCCAAAAGTATGCTCATGAGCATTTATGCTATATATGTCAAGCGGACATCCTAGATAGCATTTACACAAAGATAAAGTATGCTCATAAGCATAGTCAGTCCATTCCTCAGGCTCTACGGGATTGAACTGCTCTGATACCATAATGTAACACCCTATCATACAGAGGTGGCGAGGCACTACGACCTCTAAAAATAAAAGATATATACATAATATAGTTGAAACGAAGGTTTATTCTAGGAGCCTTTGAAGAAAACTTAAAACGAAAGCATTACACTCGTGAATAATGTCTACTTGTATACGAAGAAAAGCTTAAGCACAAATAAATACATATATACAAAAGAGTAGAGGATCGAGGATATATAGAAATTCAAGCTCCAAGCTCAGCCTGCGAAGCTAAGGCTGACCGGAGAGTATTTACATACATACATACATACATATAATCCCATAACCAAAGTTCTCGAAATAAATCCTACTTCTCTAACAAAAGCCTCTATGAGGCACCAAGGTATAATACATAAAAGGAGAAGTCTAAGCATATATATATACATAACAAAATATAAAAGCCCAACTCCCATCTTTGCTACAGAAGAACTTCAGACACCTAGCGAGGCGCATCTCAACCTGTATCTGAAAAATAACAATATCGTATGGGATGAGAACCAGAGGTTCTTAGTGTGGTTAAGGTGTCCACATAAATAATAAATAAGGTCACAGGAAAGCCAGAGGCAATCCTAGAATGCCAACACTTAGACTATAAAACCTAAAGATTTAAAGACGAGAGCCATAAACAAGGGTAGTTCTCTAAAGTTCTAAAATTAACCAACTCTATCCAAAACCCCCTCAATTCTCCGCCTTTCCTCCAATCCTCCAACCACCACCAGAATCAAATGTTACAAATACAATTATTACATGTAAGAAAATCACAAACAGATAGCAAAAAGTGTAAGCAATCACTCATGCAATCCAAACAAGGCATACCAAACAAACATATAGATGCATACGATGCATGCCTGTCCTATTGGCTGATGAGTCTCATCTGTCGGTTATTAAGCCAACTGAACGTGTCCGGTAGCTAACCCGGGCACAGTATCTCTATTGTGCCTAAATATCATTAGAGGAAATATGTGCCCTGTCACCATTAGAGTGTATCTGTGCCCTGCCACCATTAGAGGGTATCTGTGTCCTGTCACCATTAGCGGGTATCGATGCCCTGTCACCCTTACAATCAGAGAGATAAAATTACAAGCATTTTTGCATTCAATATTTTCCATCATGGTTCACTTACCACATTCATTCATTAATCATATATGCATCTCTGGCACACTCGTCAAATTTTCAAGCTTCCTCAATTAATCAATCATAGCCACAGTCACTCTCTACCAAGGATATAGTGCCCTCTTGGGATATAGTTCCTGTCACACTCTCTAATCACACACACTATTTATCATTCCACCCTTATACCTTCTCTTGTACACTCACATTTCTTCAATTCATATCTCAAATCAATCCTCGGTTCATCATTTATCATCATCATCATCATCATTCACTTCTCATTCAACATTGCCAACACCTCATTACTTAATTACTCGCTTTATCCACACTTTTCAATACAAATCCCCCACTTCAAAACCTCTCTTCACCTCTAAGTCACTATCCCTTCCTAGTTTAACCCATTTCATTACCATTACAACTCAATTATAGGGTCTTAAAGAGTAAAAATGGAGGTTTAGAGGTTCAAAATTAGGTTTCAAAACACAAAACTCACTTTGCTGATTTCAGGGGTCACACATACGCGTGGGCGTGCAATTTTATATGCTCGTGTACGAAACCCGAATAGGTTGGTCACATCGCATACAGTGGTCACGTACACAAGTTATGCAGAACAGCAAAAATGCTGAATGCTGCAGAATTTTCAACTTTGCACTCCAAACTTCCGACGCGCATAACTTTTTCATTTTAAAATATTTTTCATCTGTACTTCAAACTGCGTAAACTTCACGGACCCAATTTTTATATGGAATAAATTTGGAATATTTTAGCAGTCTGGAAGCTAACTTATGGCTCGCCAAAATTTGGCCAAAAATCAGTTTTTCACAAAAGTTTATAAACCTCTATTCTTACGAAAACCAAATTTAATACCACATACCACTTGTTCATACCCTGGGTCGAGCTATCCGACCTGGGATGATTGGCGACAAAATGACCGACCTCTTCAGATTAGGCTATCCGACCTCTTCTCAAAGAGGTCGGCCAAATCGACAGGAAAGCGCAATAAAGGGCCCAAATAGAGGAACATGACCCAAATCCACAGGCCCTCCAAGCCTATAGAGATAAGGGCGGTTCCCTTGAAGATAAGCTGACCTCAACTCAAAGATAAAGATAAGATAAGATAACTAACTTATCTTATCTAGAAAAGGTCACTCTACAACCACTATAAATACACTGGAGCACCCAGGTATAACTCATACTCTGATTCTACAATAAACCTGCTTAATACCCGTGCTAACTTAAGCATCGGAGTCTCTTGCAGGTACCCCCACCCTTCGGTGATCAAGGATCAGAAGTGAAGCCAGTCCAACAAGTCGAACACAACAGCTCCGGCCGCCACTAGCCAGCCGGACACTTCATCTCTGACCAGTACAGAAGATCTCATCCGAGATCGGCCTACAGTTTCAGGTAACCCTCGGAACATTGGCGCTGTTTCCGGGGACCTGGAAGTCATCCAATCATCATGGCGGACGACCATGACAACGACCATGATTCAGATCTAGAGGACAGAACCCACACAAAAACGCGGACGCTACACCAAAAGATACTCTAGAATCTAACAGAGACAAAAACTTATCACATCCGGGAGTAATAGAAGCGCTTCAAGATCGCCTAAAGCAACTTGAAAAAGAAAGCCAGAATCAACGAGAAGTTGGCAAGGATCTACAAAGAGAGGTAAGGCGACATCGAGAGCTAGAAGATAAAATCCTACAACTCGAAGTCGATCTCAAAGCAAAGGCTACCCGAACCACCCCTGAGGATAATTCACGCAAAGATCAAGATCCATTCACTAGGGACATCATGAAAACTAAAAGTCCTAAGGACTTCAAACTCCCGGATATGACTTTGTATGATGGCACTACAGATCCCAACCATCACCTCAGCAACTTCAGAAGCAGAATGTACCTCACCGACGCCTCGGACGCTCTTCGCTGCAAAGCTTTTCCAACGACCCTCACGAAGACAGCAATTAGATGGTTCGACAACTTACCTCCTAAGTCCATCTCAAGCTTTGACGACCTAGCCAAAAAATTCCTGGCCAGATTCTCCATCCAAAAAGACAAGGCCAAACATGCCCCCAGTCTACTAGGAATCAGGCAAGGAGATCGGGAAAGTCTTCGCAACTACATGGAGAGATTCAACAAAACATGCCTAGACATACAAAGCTTGCCAGCAGAGGCCGCCATTATAGGCCTCATCAATGGCCTATGAGAGGGACCTTTCAGCCAATCTATATCGAAGAAATATCCCACATCTCTGGATGAGGTACAGGAGCGAGCGGAAAAATATATCAACATGGAAGAAAACTCTCGGTTGGGAGAAACCTCAAAATCCGGATTCTCCTACCGAGACAAAGATAAAGAATCCAAAAATAAGGAAGATCGACAAGGGGAGAAAATTAAAAAATATCATAATTACACCTCTCTTAGGGTATCCCTAGTATATGTTGATGACAAGTCATCCTAGCCCATTTTAGCTAGTCTTTTTCTTTAGTTTTCATTAGAATTATGCACTTTCTTGAGCTACAAGCAAGCTAATTGAGTAAATTTTCATGTTTCCCTTGATTGAACCAACCATATATGAATTCATGCCATTTCATGAGGTTTTGTGCTATATTTGTTGCATATTGTGAAAGAATGAATACCTCATGATTTTGAGCATAGCTTTGATTAGTTTGGTTGATCAATGATAGGTGAAGAAGGCTTGGAGAAAGGTTGAAGCAAAGAGGAATGGCTAAGAGTGAAGAGAGGACAATGGAATAAGTGAAAATTGAACCGGGTTGCATGAAGTTAGCCCCAACGTTAGCCCCCTAACTTGGAGGCTAACGTTGGGCATGAAAATCACTCCCTGGGCTCCCCAAGTTTGAGCCAACGTTAGCCCCCTAACTTGGAGGCTAACGTTGGCACATGACATTGCAAGGAAGTGCCCAACGTTAGCTCCAACGTTAGCCCCCTAACTTGGAGGCTAACGTTAGAACTTGAGAGTTTCTCCCCTGGGCACCAACGTTTGCGCCAACGTTAGCCCCCTAACTTGGAGGCTAACGTTGGCACTTAAATTACAAAGGGGGAAGGCCAACGTTTGCGCCAACGTTAGCCCCCTAACTTGGAGGCTAACGTTGGCACTTGAACCACAAAGGGAGGGGCACCAACGTTTGCGCCAACGTTAGCCCCCTAACTTGGAGGCTAACGTTGGCGCCACTAGCACTAAGCAAGGCCAACGTTAGGGTCAAAGTTAGACCCCTAACGTTGGCACCAACGTCCACACCAGCAAATCATGCTTGCTGCCATGAAAAGTTAGGGGCAAAGTTAGACCCCTAACTTTGACCCTAACGTTGGGACCAACTTTGGCTAACTTCAAAAACCGGTTCAATTGGTTCACTTCGGTTCTTCTTCAAACTTCAAGAGCAATCAACCAAGGCCTCTTTCAACCCAATTCCACCAAGAACAAAGGCCCAACTCAAGGCTTGAAGATCATTTTGGAAAGTGTATAAATAGGATAGAATTCAAGTTATTAGAGGAGCTTTCCTTTTAGAATTTTCATAATAGTTTTTGGAAAAGCTTTTGTTACTGAGTGAACTTGAATTTCTTTGTTTTCTTTTACTTGCAATTTCATTTTACTTTTGTCTTGGATCTTGGATTGGAGAATTGAAGAAATTCTGTTTCAATCTCAATCTTGGATCTCTCTGTTTCTTTATTTTACTGTTAATTGAATTTCATTTCCGGTTCATTGTTCTTCATCTCTTTTCTTTGCAATTTACAATTTCCTTGCTATTGTTCTTGTTGGATCTAGGAAGGCATTGAGATCTAGACTTGGTTTTCTAGTCTCTGGGTCCTGAGATCTGAATTTCTCATTTCAATTTCCTGTTTATTGCTTTTTATCTTCATTTACTTTACTGCTTCAAAATCCGGTTCAATCCCAATTCCTTTTCCCTCTTCTGTTTGATGCAATTTAGTTTTTCCTTGTTTAATTTCCGCAAATCCACATCCCAATCCCCTTTATATTTCAAGCAATTTACATTTCTTGTCATTTAAGATTCCGCAATTTACATTTCTTGCACTTTAAGTTTCTGCCATTTAGTTTCTTGTTCTTTAAGTTTCAACCATTTATTTCTTGTTCTCTTTACTTCAATGCAATTTACATTCTGCAAGTCACAAATCACTCAATCAACACTTGATTCGCTTGACTAAATCAACCACTAAACTAAAATTTCTCAATCCTTCAATCCCTGTGGGATCGACCTCACTCCCGTGAGTTTTTATTACTTGATACGACCCGGTACACTTGCCGGTTAGTTTTGGGTGTTTTTGGAGAGATTTATTTCTCCTCAAAAATATCTCATCAAGTTTTTGGCGCCGTTGCCGGGGATTGATTAGATTGACAATGATTAAGTGAGGTGGTGATCTAGATCAAGCACTTTTTCTTTAATTTTTGACTAACCCACTAACTGTTTGAGGTTTTGTCCCAACCGGCTACATCCAATTTTCAAGAGAATCACTGTGTTTCCTATTGATTGATTTATATGTCACAGGAAAGAAGGAGTTTTTGAGAAAGAAGAACATCACAACATGAAACCACAACTCATTACACTAATAGAGAACAATTGTTCCTATGGTGGAAATCCCTTGGAGGACTCTAAACAGCACCTATCCATTTTTCTGAAAACTTGTGGGGCTGTCAATCTCAATGGTGTAGACCATGATACCATTAAGCTCTTGTTATTTCCCTTCTCACTGAAGGATGAAGCGGCACAATGGCTTGAAACCTTTCCCCAAGGAAGTATAACTAGTTGGGATGAATTGGTTGCCAAGTTTCTAGCCAAATTCTCCTCACCCCAGCAACACATCAAGATGAAAGAAGGAGTACATCCATTCATACAAAGAGAGGAAGAACCACTGTTCAAAGCATGGGAGAGATACAAGAAAGCAAATGACAAGGTGGATTTTCGAGCGTTCTATGAAGGATTAACCTCCGAAACAAGAAAAGCAGTAGATTACTTCTCAGATGGCCTACTCAAAGCAACAGCAACCATCCAAGGAACTGCAGAGTTCAGTGATAAAAGAGCCAATAATCAACACTCATTTGAGACGCCACGGAATGCAACTTCAGAAAAAGAAGTAATGAATCTTGAAGGAGTGAGAGCAATCATGAATCAAAACAAGCAGCTACACCAGCAAACTCAGCAGCACTTGGAATCAATAGCTAGACAAATTGATTCTCTACATTCTGCCACAGTGAATGCACAATTTCCACCATGGAAACCACATTCTTATTTAAGAATGAGGGAATCTCAGCATCAGGAACAAAGGGACTTAAACTATAATAACCCCAACTTCCCAAACCTGCAAAAACACCACCATACCAACAAAAATCACTACATACCACCCCAATATATACACCTCCAACCCTATCCTACCTCACCACCTGCCCAAAATGACTTACATCAATCACCACAATTAACACAGTCACAACCAATCCTAAACTTCCAAAAACTCTATGTTCTAGAAATGATGATGGAAAGGCTTATGAAAATTCAAGAAATGACATTAATAGAGCAGGAGGACATAAGAAAAAACCAAGAGGCATATCTCAAGAGAATTGAAAGGTACATGGAACAACTAGTTCAAAACCCTGCTAAACTGGGCGAGAGAGAGGGAGAGATGTCCCTAAGAGCCACTGAAGATAATTCGAAGAATAATGAAAAAGCTGTTGGGTTGAAAGGGAAAGCAGTTATGGAAAACCAGGAGAAGCCTACGGTGAGAGGAGGAAACCTAAGGCAACAGAAGCCTCAACTTCCATGAGCACAGAGTGAAGGATGTCAAGCTAGTGACAATAAAAGAGTGCTTGTTGGGAGGCAACCCAACCTGAGGTAGTTTTCTGTTCATAACCATTTTAATAAAAAGGTTAATTAGTTTTATCTATATTGCAAGAAGCTAAGTTTGGTGTTGCACACCAAAACAATCTAAAGGAGAATACAGGATTCTGAGTTTGGTGTTTCACCAAAATCCCATTATAAAACACATTCTCACTTTCTGCATAATGTAGGCTTCAAGCATGTTGGATAAACTAGTTAACTATTCTGCTGTTTCCTAGTTTTCAGTTTTATTGCTTTTGAAAAAGAAGAAAAAGAATTTCACACTTGGTTAATCTAATGCATTGGCAAGGTACTAAGTTTGGTGTTCCCACACCAAAGTAAGTACAAAGGCCCACAAATAAATCATGCAAGCTAACCCTTTTGCAAGTGCTTGGGGAACAAGCAACTTTTAATATCATTGCAGAGATCCATACAAGCTGTTGGAAGGCTTAAGCATCATCAACCAAAGAAACAAAAGATGAACCTAAAGGCCAGCAATGATGATGATAAGAAGAAGGAAAGCAAGTAAACTTCAACAGGTTGTATTGTTAAGTCATTGTTTTGCATCAAATATTGCTGTAATTGAAAGTTGGATTGTATCCTTAATTGCCCTGCCTGTCTGCATAGTATAGTTTTATTTCTATATACCCCTGCCTGCATAGCATAGTCTTTCTTTATAATTCAATAAGCAAGATGTTTGATCATTCACAACATTCTCATCTTCAAAACTTGTTTGCACTCAATTTCCAAGAAATGCATCACATGAAAGTTCTGTGAAAAGAAGGATAGAGGAATTAAACAATTTTGAGGCAAGCAAAAGATTAGGAGAAGTGGTGGTTCTAGTTGTATGACTATGTATTGAGGTTGCATGCTTGTGAAAACTTGCATGGGAGCTCATAGGCGGGACATGAAGTTCAAAGAAGTATTGTGGAGATTCTCAAAAATCTATTGATCCAAGAAGCAGCAAACAAAACAAAAGAAAGAAAAGAAAATACAAAAACTAAAGGAATATGGCCCAAGGCTCTGAGCATCAATTACTAGGTAGAAAAAGAAAGAAAAAAAAACAATGACTCAAAGAGTTGTTAGCCTAGTAAAATGCTTGTGGTTGAGTTGTGTCAAAGAAAGAGGCTTGAGCAAGTAAATCCTTAGGGGTGCTTCAACACCTAATACCTTAAAACCAACTGGTTTAGGAGTATTGATTGAAAGCTTATTTAAAGAGCCGCTTTGAGACATGACACTTAGAGTCGAGGCCAAAGCACAGAAACTATAAGCTGCTTCAAGGTGATTACATATAAAGAGATCTCCATGATACCATTTGGATGAAAATCCTAAGACCTACGACTCCCAATATGTAAGGACTAGTGAGCACTGAAGCCCTTGCATAAACATATGATTTAGAGTTCACCCCACTGTTACTTGATCACTTCACTCACTGTACTTTACAAGTGTTCCTCAATCCATCTTAATTGAAAGAATCTCTGAGCATAATTCATTTCTTGCTTGGGGACAAGCAAGCTTTAAGTTTGGTGTTGTGATGACAAGTCATCCTAGCCCATTTTAGCTAGTCTTTTTCTTTAGTTTTCATTAGAATTATGCACTTTCTTGAGCTACAAGCAAGCTAATTGAGTAAATTTTCATGTTTCCCTTGATTGAACCAACCATATATGAATTCATGCCATTTCATGAGGTTTTGTGCTATATTTGTTGCATATTGTGAAAGAATGAATACCTCATGATTTTGAGCATAGCTTAGATTAGTTTGGTTGATCAATGATAGGTGAAGAAGGCTTGGAGAAAGGTTGAAGCAAAGAGGAATGGCTAAGAGTGAAGAGAGGACAATGGAATAAGTGAAAATTGAACCGGGTTGCATGAAGTTAGCCCCAACGTTAGCCCCCTAACTTGGAGGCTAACGTTGGGCATGAAAATCACTCCCTGGGCTCCCCAAGTTTGAGCCAACGTTAGCCCCCTAACTTGGAGGCTAACGTTGGCACATGACATTGCAAGGAAGTGGCCAACGTTAGCTCCAACGTTAGCCCCCTAACTTGGAGGCTAACGTTAGAACTTGAGAGTTTCTCCCCTGGGCACCAACGTTTGCGCCAACGTTAGCCCCCTAACTTGGAGGCTAACGTTGGCACTTAAATTACAAAGGGAGAAGGCCAACGTTTGCGCCAACGTTAGCCCCCTAACTTGGAGGCTAACGTTGGCACTTGAACCACAAAGGGAGGGGCACCAACGTTTGCGCCAACGTTAGCCCCCTAACTTGGAGGCTAACGTTGGCGCCACTAGCACTAAGCAAGGCCAACGTTAGGGTCAAAGTTAGACCCCTAACGTTGGCACCAACGTCCACACCAGCAAATCATGCTTGCTGCCATGAAAAGTTAGGGGCAAAGTTAGACCCCTAACTTTGACCCTAACGTTGGGACCAACTTTGGCCAACTTCAAAAACCGGTTCAATTGGTTCACTTCGGTACTTCTTCAAACTTCAAGAGCAATCAACCAAGGCCTCTTTCAACCCAATTCCACCAAGAACAAAGGCCCAACTCAAGGCTTGAAGATCATTTTGGAAAGTGTATAAATAGGATAGAATTCAAGTTATTAGAGGAGCTTTCCTTTTAGAATTTTCATAATAGTTTTTGGAAAAGCTTTTGTTACTGAGTGAACTTGAATTTCTTTGTTTTCTTTTACTTGCAATTTCATTTTACTTTTGTCTTGGATCTTGGATTGGAGAATTGAAGAAATTCTGTTTCAATCTCAATCTTGGATCTCTCTGTTTCTTTATTTTACTGTTAATTGAATTTCATTTCCGGTTCATTGTTCTTCATCTCTTTTCTTTGCAATTTACAATTTCCTTGCTATTGTTCTTGTTGGATCTAGGAAGGCATTGAGATCTAGACTTGGTTTTCTAGTCTCTGGGTCCTGAGATCTGAATTTCTCATTTCAATTTCCTGTTTATTGCTTTTTATCTTCATTTACTTTACTGCTTCAAGATCCGGTTCAATCCCAATTCCTTTTCCCTCTTCTGTTTGATGCAATTTAGTTTTTCCTTGTTTAATTTCTGCAAATCCACATCCCAATCCCCTTTACATTTCAAGCAATTTACATTTCTTGTCATTTAAGATTCCGCAATTTACATTTCTTGCACTTTAAGTTTCTGCCATTTAGTTTCTTGTTCTTTAAGTTTCAGCCATTTATTTCTTGTTCTCTTTACATCAATGCAATTTACATTCTGCAAGTCACAAATCACTCAATCAACACTTGATTCGCTTGACTAAATCAACCACTAAACTAAAATTGCTCAATCCTTCAATCCCTGTGGGATCGACCTCACTCCCGTGAGTTTTTATTACTTGATACGACCCGGTACACTTGCCGGTTAGTTTTGGGTGTTTTTGGAGAGATTTATTTCTCCTCCAAAATATCTCATCATATGTCTACAAAGAAGTCTGCCATATGGAAAAGATACCCCCAGCTCGACCACTCAAAGGCAAAAGAGGAGGAGAAAATCGGAACGAATACTGTGAATATCATCGAGTCCGAGGGCATTCCACCAACGAATGCTTCGACTTAAAAAACATCATAGAAAAATTAGTAAGAGAAGGAAAACTATATCGGTTTCTGGCCACCCGAGATGATGATCAAAGAAAGAGAAGAAGGGATGAAGATGTCGGAAGAATCGAGCGATCACCTCGTATGCCAGAAAGACATGTCCATATGATACACGGAGGATTTGCAGGAGGAGGAATCTCCAAATCATCCTGCAAAAGATTTCTCAAAGAAGTATATCATGTTGAAGGAAAGGAGGAAGCTCCCGACATCCCTGCAATCACATTCACCAAAGAAGATGCATCCGGCATTATCTCAGGACACGACGACCCCATGGTCATCACCATCATACTGGCAAACGCCAATCTCCACCGCACATTAATAGACCAAGGGAGCTCCGCCGACATCTTATTCAAAACTGCCTTCGACAAGCTCGGCTTAGAAGAAAAGGAGCTTAGAGCATACCCTAACAGCCTGTTTGGACTGGGAGATACCCCAGTACAACCGCTGGGATACGTGTCACTACATACAACCTTCAGAAAAGGGAACCAATCCAGAACACTCAAGATAGACTACATCGTGGTCAACATGAGTTCAGCCTACAATGCCCTAATAGGTCGGACAACACTAAATTAACTCGGCGCAATAGTCTCAACTCCACATCTATGCATGAAATTCCCAACTACAGAAGGGATAGCTACAATAAAAGCAGATCAAAAGATGGCACGCCACTGTTATAACGAAAGTCTAAACCTCAAAGGCAGAGGAGAAGAGTTCCATACAATTGAGCTTGGTGGAGTTCAGAGACGAGAAGAACTCCATCCACAACCCGAAGGAGAAATAGAGAAAGTCTAGATCGGGGATACCTCGGAAAAAACAACTAATATTGGCACGATCCTGAAGGGAGACGCAAAAGAATTACTAGTACCGTTCTTACAAGATAATGTCGATCTCTCTGCATGGAAAGCTACAGATATGCCAGGCATAGACCCCAAGCTAATGAGTCACAAGTTAGCGGTCTATCCAGGATCTCGGCCGGTACAGCAGGGACGAAGAAAACTTGGGCCAGAACGATCCCAAGCTGTGGAAGATCAAGTACAAGCACTACTAGAGGCAGCATTCATAAGAGAAGTCAAGTACCCACTATGGCTAGCTAACGTCGTCTTGGTGAAAAAATCAAATGGGAAATGGCGAATGTGCACCGACTACACCGATCTCAACAAAGCCTGCCTAAAAGATCCTTATCCACTCCCAAGTATCGACGCTCTGGTAGATGCTTCATCCGGACATAGATACCTCTCGTTTATGGATGCATATTGACGCACGGAAAACTTGTCTCTCAACAAATTTCCCTTCGGCAAGTAAACCAAATTGTTGTCAAATAATAACTCACAAAAGAGTGAGGTCGAATCCCACAGAGATTAACGGATTAAGCAATCAATGGTTAATTGATTATCCTAGTTAGACGAATCAGATTGGAGGGATAAGCAACAAGGAATTGTAAATTGACAGAAAAGTAAAGAAAGCAATAAAGTGCAGAAAAGTAAAATGGCAAGAAAAGTAAATGTAAGAACTAAAAATAAAATGAACATTGGGATCAAGAGATATTGCAATCCTCCGGATCAAGTTCATTCCCATCTCTTCCTCAATCAATGCACTCATTGATCTCCTTGGCAATCTTAAGTGATTGAATTACAATTTCTTGTAATTCAATCTCTCAAATTTTGATCAATAGCCAATTCCTTGGTCAATTGCTCATGAGAAAAGATGAAGTATGGTCACTGATTATACCACATGCATTTCCCAAATCAAGTATTGAGAGGATTATAGTCACATATCCATCCAAACCCAATTTGGTCCAGCATGAGAAAGCATTTCTAGCTTGATCTCTTCATTCCTCTTCCAAGGTTCAGAAGAGATCCAAGTATGAATAGTTTCTTTTCCAAGATAACTACCCAATTGGATGAAGACCGAAAGCTTTCAAGTAAAATCAAGAGAAAAGAGAGAAGAAGAAGACTAAGAACTACAATTGATTTACTGAATCACAACAGAGCTCTCTAACCCAATGTAAATAGTTAGTTGATCATTGCTCTACAAAAATAGAAAAGAAAGAAAGTGCAGAAAAGTAAAGATGAAGATAAAAACTGAAAATAAAACTTCAAAATTCATAAATGAAAAGTACAAAGAAAGAAAAGGAAAAGTGTGTGAGGGAAGGGAGTCCGAAGACCCCTCTTCCATCCCTCAATTCCCCAATTTCCCGCCTCGTCTAGCCTAAGATGCTTTCAATGTAAAAACTAAGGCCTTTATATAGGCTCTCCTAAATTACAAAATGAAATTAAAAGCAAATTACAATTAAATGAAAATTCCTATTCTAGATGCTTCTTGTGGCCTTGATTGGTTGACAATTGTGGGCTTGCTTGCTTGAGCTTTGAAGTGGGCTTGAGAGAGAAGTGAGTCAAGTTGAGGTCTAGGTGCTAAAGTTAGTGCCAAAGTTAGCCAAACTAACGCTACAAGTGTGGCGTTAGTGCTAAAGTTATTGTGGCTAACGTTGCACTTGCTGCCCAGTTGGTGTTTTTAGGGCTTAAAATATGCCTCTTGTTTGTGCTCCAATTTCATGCCCACTATAGAATATTATATATCGTTGGAAAGCTCTGAAAGTCAGCTTTCTAACACAACTAGAATCACCTCAATTGGACCTCTGTAACTCAAGTTATGCTCCTTCGAAGTGGACATGGTTGCTGACATATATGCCAACGTTACTGGAAATGTTGATTGCCAATAACGCTAGCGATTTCCCGTTTCTGAAGCTCAAACTTAGTGTCCACCCCATACTATTATATATCGTTGGAAAGCCCTGGATGTCTACTTTAGAATGCCTTTGGAAGCGCATCATTTGGAGCTCTACAACTCGAGTTATACTTCTTGGAAGTTGAAGAGGTCAGTTGGCCTAAATACAGGCTGATACCATGTTCATCATTGCACTTTCGGGGCAGGTTTTCTCCCTCAAATTTAGTGTCAATCATGTAGTGCCATATATGCTTGGAAATCTCTAGAATCCTACTTTCCAATGCCACTGGAATCACCTCAATTGGACCTTTGCGGCTCAAGTTATGCGTGTTTGAAGAAGGCATGGTCAGGCTGCCAGGTGGGACTTTTGCCCACGTTAACTACCATGTTAACTAAGTTAACGTGGGAGTTAACGTGGCTCTTTGTGGCTTGTGTTGGCAACGTTAGTGACAATATTTGGTGTCACTAACGTTGTCGACAACTTCTTCTTCTTCACGTTAACTTCCACGTTAACTAGGTTAACGTGGGAGTTAACGTGGCTTCTTGGGGATAGTGTGTGTTCATTCCAACGTTAGTGACAATGTTTGGTGTCACTAACGTTGTCGACCACTTTGTTTCCTCACGTTAGCTTCCACGTTAACTAGGTTAACGTGGAAGTTAACGTGGCTTAATGTGACTTGGCCAACGTTAGTGATAATGTTGAATGTCACTAACGTTGGCTTCCCCCCTTTCTTCTTAACGTTAGAGGCCACGTTAACTAAGTTAACGTGGCAACTAACGTGGCCACTTATGAGCTTGGTCCAACGTTAGTGATAATGTTAAGTGTCACTAACGTTGGCTCCATTTCCTTTCTTCAAACTTAATGCCACTAACTTTTCTCACTAACATTGGGGCTTTCCTTCCTTCCACGTTAGTGCCCACGTAGCCACTAACGTGGCTTCTTCTCTTCTTCTTTTGGCCTGAAATCAATCAAACAAAGTGCATCAAAGTCTTGCTCTTAATCATGGGATCATGCATCATCCAATTTATCATATAATTCATGCAAAATCCTGATGAAATCACGTAAAATGCACAATGTATGCTTGAATCAAGATGTAAGTGAATATCTACCCAAAACTAGCTTATTTCCTAAGAAAATGCATGAAACTACCTTAAAAACAGTAAAGAAAAGGTCAGTGAAACTGGCCAAGATGCCCTGGCATCACAACACTAAAATTAAAGCTTGCTTGTCCCTAAGCAAGTACTGGAACAAGAGAATGATGAATGGAATGCCAAGAGAAATGAGTCATTCTTGTGGAAGTCATGTCACTGATTTTATGGTGGTTTCATGCATAGCAACTTAGGTTCATTCCTGGCTTTCAGACCTTTATCATGTCCTAGAATACTCATTGTGATTGCATCCCATGAGACTTTTATTCATTGATCCTTTTATTGTCATTTCAGGGTTTATTTGTGTTCCTTAAGCTAAGTGCTTTGTAAGGGGGCAACTCTTTAAAATAAGCTTTCAGCCAACACTCCCGAACCAGTTGGTTCAAGGTGCTAGGTGTTAAAGCACCCCTAAGGACTTACTTGCTCAAGTCTCTCCCCCATACATACACACCACAGGCATATGGTTTATTTATTTTCTTTTCTTGAGACCTTGGTGTCCAGCACCTCTTTGGGTTACTAAATGCTCTGTAGTGATGGTTACTCTTGATAGTGGACTTTCAGCTGATAATCCCAGGTTAGTTAACCCAAGTTATCAAGTGATAAAGCACTCCAAAGAGCTTATTCATCCAAGTAGATCACTCACACAGGAGCACCACAGACACATGCCTCAAGATCAAAACCATTGATGCCTAGCCTTATTGCTTACCTTTTTTTTTTGTTCTTCCACTTTCCTTGTTCTTTCCCTTTCTTTTATTAGGATCTTGTTATAAACTTAGTCTCATGGGGTGAGTCTCAAGCATAGTATTCATGACATATAGTTGTCTTCCCACCCTTGTGGTTGAACCAACTTAGCTAACTTATGATCACACCACAAACTCATGAACTTATTCCATAGTATGAACTCTACTCTGGTCTTTTAAAAACACTCATTCTCTTTTCATTTGATTCAAAGGGACATGCATACAAGTAAGTAAGGAGATGATGTAGTAACATAAAGACTAGCAAACACAGCCCTAATCAATAAAAAGCTTAAAAGACAGAATTGACATGCTTATTTACAAGGAGAAATCACACATGCATACAAAGAAAATAGAAGACAATCATGCAATTGAATGTACTGGAAATAAGTAAGAGGAGAAAGGAACTTTACCACCTTGTATTTTATCTTCATTGTTGTTGCCCTTTTCCTCCTATTCTTCCCCTTCCCACACCAGACATAGAATGATTGCTTATCCTCAAGCAACAAGTAAAACAGTGGTGATGGGGTATATGATGGATCATGAATGTCTTAGAATGAAGTGTGAGTATGCATGTGTTTCAGCAAGCAAGATTAAGGATACAATAAAGGCACAAGAGATACAAATAGAGACATTTTGATTGCATTAATAAGTGGTGTTGGCATGGTACTTTGCATGAAAGTTAAGTGGCAACACCAAACTTAGTGTGACACTGTCAATTTAGAATGTTGCGAGTACCCAGTGAAGGTTGAAAATCAAATTGTTGCATGGCAACACCAAACTTAGAATGCAATCATATGTCAAATTATTGAAAGTAAACTATGCAAGGAAAGAAAATGTTACCTACGATTGGGTTGCCTCCCAACAAGCGCTCTTTTAATGTCATTAGCTTGACATGTTGTTCATGACTTTCTTCCTCTTCTTCCAGTTTGTTAAGAGGAATGACCTCAAGAGGAAAGAGGAGCCAGTTAATGCCCCTTGCTTTGAGTACCTTTCCCCAGCAAGCTTTCTTTTGTTGTTAGCTTGTGTAAACTTGCTTGTTGGGGTAGGGGTGGGATGGCTTTTGGTTGACCTTTTCTTCTTCATGAATATTGTCCTTCTTTTCTTGGTCACCATCCTTTTGTTAGTGTTCATGTTGATTGCCTTTACCACCTTGATTTCAGGATTTGGGTATTGTATGATGGTTAGAGCATCCTCTTCATCAAAAACTTCTTGAATTGATGGTTCAATGAACTCACCCTCTATGCAACTCTCTATTTCATTGGAGTGTGGGCTCCCTTGATTGACTTCCTCCCTTTCATCTACCTGATGTTGCAGTGTGTCTTTTGGGAGTAAGTTTGCATGTTCCTTTGTCACCACTAGTAGTCTCTGTGGGTATTGAGTCTTGGGATTATACACTCTCACAACCTCCTCCTTCTTCATAGAAATCTCACTTGGTATAGGTTCCTCCTTTTCTTGTTCTTCTGATTCCTCCCTTGTTTCTGACCTTTGAATGAATTCATCTATTTCTGAAGAGAGTGAAGTGGACTCTCTTTGTGATCTCAGCTCTTCAATGAATTGTTCTTCAGAATAGAGTTCTGCATTCTGTCTCAATTTTTCATCATGGTCTCTTTCTGCTATTTTCTCCTCTTCGATTGTAGTTATTATTTTTTCAACGAGGAGTTCTATCCTAGTGAGTCTCTCTTCTTCTCTACTTCTTTTGAGCTCTTCCATGAAGAGTTCCATCCTAGCAAGTCTATCCAAAGGTGGTTGGGTAGGTTGTAATGTTTGGGCGGGTTTGGTTTGTGAATGGAATTGGTTGTTTTGTGGTTGTGTGTTCTGAAAGTGGTATGACTCTTGTGGGTAGTAGATTGAGTTTTGTGGATGGTGAAATGAGTAGTATGGATTTGGTAAAGACTTTTGTGCTGAGGCATACTCAAATGATGGAGAATTTAGGCATGTAAAACTTGGAGGTGAGGTTGTATAATTGAGAGGTGATGACTCTTGATGAATGGGGTATGAATGAGTGAAATCTCTTTGATTATGATCTTCCCAGCCACAACTTGAGTAGTGATCAATTTCACCAAAATATGGATCATTTTGTGGCTCTGGAAAGTACTCCATTTCATGTTCTTGATATTCCCACCCACCATGAGCATAGTAAAGTGAATCATTCTGTGGTGGTGGAGAATTTCCCATGAAATTTGATTGACTAAAATATGATGGATGCTCCTTTCTTTCCTGTAGAAAGCTCTGTCTCAAACAATATTCACCAAAAGAAATTGGAGTCTCCATTGTCACAGATGAGGAAATTCCCAGTGAGGCAATATCACAAACAGTTGGTTAGCAAAAGAAAATAAAGAAACAGAAGAAAACAAAGACAAAAGAAAAGTGTCTAATCTAGTAAATCAATCAACCGGTAGTTTGTTAATCACAATTAATCCCCGGCAACGGCGCCATAAACTTGATGCACGGAAAACTTGTCTCTCAACAAATTTCCCTTCGGCAAGTATACCGAATTGTCGTCAAGTAATAACTCACAAAAGAGTGAGGTCGAATCCCACAGAGATTAACGGATTAAGCAATCAATGGTTAATTGATTATCCTAGTTAGACGAATCAGATTGGAGGGATAAGCAACAAGGAATTGTAAATTGACAGAAAAGTAAAGAAAGCAATAAAGTGCAGAAAAGTAAAATGGCAAGAAAAGTAAATGTAAGAACTAAAAATAAAATGAACATTGGGAGCAAGAGATATTGCAATCCTCCGGATCAAGTTCATTCCCATCTCTTCCTCAATCAATGCACTCATTGATCTCCGTGGCAATCTTAAGTGATTGAATTACAATTTCTTGTAATTCAATCTCTCAAATCTTGATCAATAGCCAATTCCTTGGATAATTGCTCATGAGAAGAGATGAAGTATGGTCACTGATTATACCACATGCATTTCCCAAATCAAGTATTGAGAGGATTATAGTCACATATCCATCCAAACCCAATTTGGTCCAGCATGAGAAAGAATTTCTAGCTTGATCTCTTCATTCCTCTTCCAAGGTTCAGAAGAGATCCAAGTATGAATAGTTTCTTTTCCAAGATAACTACCCAATTGGATGAAGACCGAAAGCTTTCAAGTAAAATCAAGAGAAAAGAAAGAAGAAGAAGACTAAGAACTACAATTGATCCATTGAATCACAATAGAGCTCTCTAACCCAATGTAAAGAGTTAGTTGATCATTGCTCTACAAAAATAGAAAAGAAAGAAAGTGCAGAAAAGTAAAGATGAAGATAAAAACTGAAAATAAAACTTCAAAATTCATAAATGAAAAGTACAAAGAAAGAAAAGGAAAAGTGTGTGAGGGAAGGGAGTTCGAAGACCCCTCTTCCATCCCTCAATTCCCCAATTTCCAGCCTCGTCTAGCCTAAGATGCTTTCAATGTAAAAACTAAGGCCTTTATATAGGCTCTCCTAAATTAAAAAATGAAATTAAAAGCAAATTACAATTAAATGAAAAATTCCTATTCTAGATGCTTCTTGTGGCCTTGATTGGTTGACAATTGTGGGCTTGCTTGCTTGAGCTTTGAAGTGGGCTTGAGAGAGAAGTGAGTCAAGTTGAGGTCTAGGTGCTAAAGTTAGTGCCAAAGTTAGCCAAACTAACGCTACAAGTGTGGCGTTAGTGCTAAAGTTATTGTGGCTAACGTTGCACTTGCTGCCCAGTTGGTGTTTTTAGGGCTTAAAATATGCCTCTTGTTTGTGCTTCAATTTCATGCCCACTATAGAATATTATATATCGTTGGAAAGCTCTGAATGTCAGCTTTCTAACGCAACTGGAATCACCTCAATTGGACCTCTGTAACTCAAGTTATGCTCCTTTGAAGTGGACATGGTCGCTGACATATATGCCAACGTTACTGGAAATGTTGATTGCCAATAACGCTAGCGATTTCCCATTTCTGAAGCTCAAACTTAGTGTCCACCCCATACTATTATATATCGTTGGATAGCCCTGGATGTCTACTTTAGAATGCTTTTGGAAGCGCATCATTTGGAGCTCTACAACTCGAGTTATACTTCTTGGAAGGTGAAGAGGTCAGTTGGCCTAAATACAGGCTGATACCATGTTCATCATTGCACTTTCGAGGCAGGTTTTCTCCCTTAAATTTAGTGTCAATCATGTAGTACCATATATGCTTGGAAATCTCTAGAATCCTACTTTCCAATGCCACTGGAATCACCTTAATTGGACCTTTGCGGCTCAAGTTGCGTGTTTGAAGAAGGCTTGGTCAGGCTGCCAGGTGGGACTTTTGCCCACGTTAACTACCATGTTAACTAAGTTAACGTGGGAGTTAACGTGGCTCTTTGTGGCTTGTGTTGGCAACGTTAGTGACAATGTTTGGTGTCACTAACGTTGTCGACAACTTCTTCTTCTTCACGTTAACTTCCACGTTAACTAGGTTAACGTGGGAGTTAACGTGGCTTCTTGGGGATAGTGTGTGTTCATTCCAACGTTAGTGACAATGTTTGGTGTCACTAACGTTGTCGACCACTTTGTTTCCTCACGTTAGCTTCCACGTTAACTAGGTTAACGTGGAAGTTAACGTGGCTTAATGTGACTTGGCCAACGTTAGTGATAATGTTGAATGTCACTAACGTTGGCTTCCCCCCTTTCTTCTTAACGTTAGAGGCCACGTTAACTAAGTTAACGTGGCAACTAACGTGGCCACTTATGAGCTTGGTCCAACGTTAGTGATAATGTTAAGTGTCACTAACGTTGGCTCCATTTCCTTTCTTCAAACTTAATGCCACTAACTTTTCTCACTAACATTGGGGCTTTCCTTCCTTCCACGTTAGTGCCCACGTAGCCACTAACGTGGCTTCTTCTCTTCTTCTTTTGGCCTGAAATCAATCAAACAAAGTGCATCAAAGTCTTGCTCTTAATCATGGGATCATGCATCATCCAATTTATCATATAATTCATGCAAAATCCTGATGAAATCACGTAAAATGCACAATGTATGCTTGAATCAAGATGTAAGTGAATATCTACCCAAAACTAGCTTATTTCCTAAGAAAATGCATGAAACTACCTTAAAAACAGTAAAGAAAAGGTCAGTGAAACTAGCCAAGATGCCCTGGCATCACATATTCCGGATACAACCAAATCTCCATGTATCCACCAGATCTAGAAAAGACCTCGTTTTTGACGCCAAAAGCAAATTACTACTACATTGTAATGCCTTTCGGTCTCAAGAATGTGGGAGCTACGTATCAAAGGCTAATGAACAAAGTCTTTTCAGATCATATCGGAAAAATCATGGAAGTCCACGTGGACAACATGTTAATAAAGACACAAAGTGAAGAGACATGCGCCTCAATCCCGCGAAATGCACTTTTGCAGTAGAAGCAGGCAAGTTCTTGGGTTTTATGTTCACACAAAGAGGAATTGAGGTAAATCCGGATAAATGCCAGGCCATACTCAACATGAAGAGCCCAACTTGTGTCAAAGAAGTACAACAACTCAACGGGAGGTTGGCAGCCTTGTCCAGGTTCCTAGCGGGATCAGCGATAAGATCCCTTCCTTTCTATGCCACTCTAAGGAAAGGAAAGAACTTCAAATGGACAATGGAATGCGAGCAAGCCTTCCAGGATTTCAAAAGTTTCCTGGAACGACCACCTATCCTAACTCGACCACGAAAGGAAGAACCACTCGTATTGTACCTTGCGGTAGAAAGTCGAGCAGTAGCCTTGATGCCAGGGCATCTTGGCCAGTTTCATTGACCTTTTCTTTACTGTTTTTAGGTTAGTTTCATGCATTTCTTTAGGAAATAAGCTAGTTTTGGGTAGATATTCACTTATGCCTTGATTCAAGCATACATTGTGCATTTTTACATAATTTCATGAGGATTTTGCATAAGTTTAGTGACAAATATTATGTTGCATTACTCAAGACTTGGACTAGAGCTTTGATGCACTTTGTTGCTTGATTTCAGAACCAAAAGGAAGCAAGAAAAGGGGAGGTAACTTGCAAGGTTAATGAGAAAAGTGATTGCCAATAACACTCTCAAAAAAAAGCCATCAATGCCCACGTTAGAGAGTCACGTTAACTAAGTTAACGTGAACTCTAACGTGGAGAAGAGAAGCTGAGCCAACGTTAGTGACACTTAACATTGTCACTAACGTCGGCAATTACTCATAAGTGGCCACGTTAGAAGCCACGTTAACCTAGTTAACGTGGCCTCTAATGTTAAGGGGGGAAGAGAAGCCAACGTTAGTGACACTCAACATTGTCACTAACGTTGGCCTATGGTGCCAAGTACCACGTTAACTCCCACGTTAACTTGGTTAACGTGGGAACTAACGTAAGGGATGAAGAGTTGTCGACAACGTTAGTGACACTCAACATTGTCACTAACATTGGAGCCACCACACAACCCCCAAGAGTCACGTTAACTTCCACGTTAACTTGGTTAACGTGGAAGCTAACGATGAGGAATGAAGGATGAGCCAACGTTAGTGACACTCAACATTGTCACTAACGTTGGGATGGCTAAGGATGGCCACGTTAGAAGCCACGTTAACTTAGTTAACGTGGACTCTAACGTGAGACCTAGGGGCACATTGGAACGTTAGTGACAATGTTGAATGTCACTAACGTTCTCGAAGGATGGCAAGGGCCACGTTAGAAGCCACGTTAACCTAGTTAACGTGGGCTTTAACGTGAATCAAGAAGGGGCACACTGGAACGTTAGTGACAATGTTGAGTGTCAGTAACGTTCTCGAAGGTTAACAAGGCAACGTTAAAAGCCACGTTAACCTAGTTAACGTGGGTTTTAACGTGAGGCAAAGGGGTGCATTGGAACGTTAGTAACAATGTCAAGTGTCACTAACGTTCTCAAACTTATATTCTCACTAAATATTAACACCCCTAACGTCCTGAACTAAAGTCTCCGCCCACTTCGCACTTTCTCTCTGCAAGTAAAGCCAAGCCCAAATAAAGAAAGGAACTGCTTCAAACTCAAGATCCAAAGGCCCAAGACTTGAAGAATCACACTAGAAGTTGAGTAGAGTAGTATATATAGGAGTAGCTTTGAATTGTAAAAGAAGTTCTGGAGGCTAGGAAAAAGAGAACTACTCTCTGTATTTTACTTTCTTTGCAATTTCTAGTTTTAGGATGTATTTTCCATCTTTATTTTCATTTTCAAGAGCTATGAACAACTAAACCCTTTTCATTGGGTTAGGAGCTCTGTTGTAATTTGATGGATCAATACTAATTTTCATTATTCTTCTTCTATCTTTCCTCTTGATTTTACTTGAAAGCTTTCGATCTTCATCCAATTGAGTAGTTATCTTGGAAGAGAAGCTATTCAAACTTGGATCTCTTTTGAACCTTGAAAGAGGAATGAAGAGATCAAGCTAGAAATGCTTTCTCATGCTGGACCAAATTGGGTTTGGATGGGTATGTGACTATAACCCTCTCAATACTTGATTTGGGAAATGCTTGTGGTATGATGAGTGACCACACTTCATCTCTTCTCATGAGCAATTGACCAAGGAATTGGCTATTGATCAAGATTTGAGAGATTGAATTGCAAGAAATTGTAATTCAATCACTTAAGATTGCCAAGGAGATCAATGAGTGCATTGATTGAGGAAGAGATGAAAATGAACTTGATCCGGAGAATTGCAACATCTCCTAAGCCCAATGAACTCCCAATCTCTGATCTTACCCATTCTCTTTAATTTCTGCCATTTACTGTTATGAGCAAATCCCCCATTCCCATTTACAATTCTGCAATTTATTTTCAGTTATTTACTTCCAGTCCTTTAATTCTAGCATTTACTTTTCTGTTATTTACATTCCCGCCATTTTATTTTCTGCAACTCTCAACCCAAATTCTGGATTCACTCAACTAGAACATTCTTCTAATTAAAGTTGCTTGATCAATCAATCCCTGTGGGATTCGACCTCACTCTATTGTGAGTTTTTACTTGACGACAAATTCAGTACACTTGCCGAAGGGAGATTTGTTAAGAGACAAGTTTTTCGTGCATCAAGTTTATGGCGCCGTTGCCGGGGATTGATTGTACATCAACAATGATTAAATTGGAAGATCACTAGATTGAGCATTTTTATTTTGTGAATTTCATTTTTCTATTGAGTGATTTACTTTTTGTTTTAGTTAAACTTCTTCCCTTCCTCCTCTACTCTTTTGTTTTTCTTTGTTATTTTCAATTCTGTTTGCTAACCCACTAACTGTTTGATATATTGTATCACCCACAACTAACAGCAATTCTGACACAAATACTGTCTGCACCTATTTTCTTTGCTTGTACTTGTTGGTTGTATGACAGGGAGAAGAAGCGGGGCTTCAACTTCCTTTGATTCTGAACCTGAGAGAACCTTCCTTAGACTAAGGAGGGAGGCAAAAGAAAAACGTGTAGTTGGTGCTGAAGAAGAGGAGGAACACTTTGAGGAATACTTTGAACCTAACATGGAAGAAAACATGGAAAATCATCATGAAGAAGAGACTCACAACCATGGCAGAGGAGGTGGAGCAAATCATGCTGGGGAGGATAGAAGAGTTTTGGGCTCTTACATCAATCCAAACCCAGGCAATTGTGGAAGTAGCATCCAAAAGCCAACAATCCATGCCAACAACTTTGAACTTAAACCACAGCTCATCACCCTTGTTCAGAACAACTGTTCGTTTGGAGGAGGTGTTCAAGAAGACCCCAATCAACATTTGACCACCTTCCTGAGAATATGTGACACAGTAAAATCTAATGGTGTTCATCCTGACGCCTATAGACTGCTCTTATTTCCCTTCTCACTCAGGGGCAAGGCAGCCAAGTGGCTGAAATCCTTCCCAAGGGAGAGCTTGACAACTTGGGAGGA
Organism: Arachis ipaensis; assembly: GCF_059453495.1. Lineage (NCBI taxonomy): Eukaryota > Viridiplantae > Streptophyta > Magnoliopsida > Fabales > Fabaceae > Arachis > Arachis ipaensis. The sequence continues at coordinate 86,015,903 of NC_142444.1, forward strand.
TGTGGTAAACAAATTCTTAGAAAGATTCTACCCTCCTCAACGAATCAATAGGCTGAGAGCTGAGGTTCAAACTTTCAGGCAACAAGATGGTGAGACTCTGTATAAAGAATGGGAGAGGTTCAAGGACTTAACAAGGAGGTGTCCACCTGACATGTTCAACGAATGGGTCCAGCTGCACATTTTCTATGAAGGGCTCTCTTATGAGTCAAAGAAGGCCGTAGACCATTCATCTGGAGGATCCTTGAACAAGAAGAAGACCATTAAGGAAGCCATAGATGTTTTTGAAACAGTAGCAGAGAACGACTACTTCTATGCTTCCGAAAGAGGGAACACAAGAGGAGTAATGGAGCTAAACAATGTAGATGCTCTGTTGGCCCAAAACAAGCTCATTACCCAGCAGCTGGCTGACCTCACCAAGAAGATGGAGATGAACCAAGTAACAGCAATCTCCACTTCATCAACAATCCAAGAAGGAGTGAATGAAGAAGCAGAGGGGAGTCAGGAGCAAGCCAACTACATTGGGAGTTTACCAAGGAAAAACTATGATCCATACTCCAAGACTTACAACCCTGGATGGAGAAACCACCCAAACTTTGGGTGGAGAAGTGAGCAAGGTCAAAAGCAAGTCACACAGAGGACGTCTCAACACCCCCACAACAACACTTCTTCATATGATTATCAAAATCAAAATAGCACATCTGCTCCGAATCACCCATCAATTGATGACAAGCTCTCTAAGATCGAAACCTTCATTGAAGGAATATGCAGAGACATTCAAGACAGTAAAGCATTCAGAGAGGAAGTGCAGTCAAACATGCAGAATCAAAATGCTGCCATCACAAAACTGGAGACACAAATCAGCTATCTGTTTAAGCAGCTTCCTAACCACAATTTTTGCTATGATGCCCATTCAAGCAAAAGGGAGGAGTGTCAAGCTATCACACTTAGGAGTGGGAAGGAACTGAAGGAACAGCCCCAAAAACCACAAGAAGAAGGCTCAAATGAAAAGGAAGAAGAGCAAGATGGAATGCAACCCCCCACGCCAAGTCTGCAGAAAGAAAAAAAGATACCTCAACTAAACGTCTCAAGAGCTCCATACCCCCAGCTATTGAAGAAAAAGAAAGATGACAACCAGTTCTTGAGATTTTTGGAAATCTTCAAGAAGCTACAAATCAACATACCATTTACTGAAGCCATAGAACAAATGCCACTTTATGCCAAGTTTTTGAAGGAGCTAATGACTAAGAAGAGAAGCTGGAAGAACAATGAGACTGTAATACTAACTGAAGAGTGCAGTGCTATCATTCAGCATAAACTACCTCAGAAACTGAAGGATCCTGGGAGTTTTCAGATCCCTTGCATTATAGGAGAAATCACAGTAGAAAAGGCTCTTTGTGACTTAGGGGCTAGCATCAACTTGATGTCAATAGCTATGATGAGAAAGATGAAAATTGAGGAGGCTAAACCAACAAAAATAGCTCTACAACTGGTAGACCGGTTGTTCAAATTCCCTCATGGGATAGTAGAGGATTTGCTAGTAAAAGTAGGAGATTTCATATTCCCAGCAGATTTTGTGGTGCTGGACATGCAGGAAGACGCCACGACCTCCATCATCTTGGGAAGGCCATTCTTGGCCACTGCTGGAGCTGTCATTGATGTTCAGAAGGGTGACCTCACCCTGAGATTACACAATGAAAAGATGACATTCAATGTGTTCAAGGCCATGAGTTATCCACCGGAACAATTGGGGGAATGCATGAGGTTAGATGCACTTGAAGATGAAGTGCAGGAGAATTTTGAAGAAGATAAACCTGAAGAGAATGAGAGATGGGTGGAGGAAGAATCTGAATCAAGTGAAGAGGTAGCTACAGTAGAAATACATATACCAGATGCACCAAAGGAAAGGAACGAAAAATCAGAAGCACCCAAACCTGAACTCAAAGCATTGCCACACACTCTCAAATATTCATATCTAGGAGAAAATGAAAACTACCCAGTGATCATAAATTCATCCCTCAGTCAAGATCAAGAGGATGAGCTACTCAAGGTGCTGCGGGAGCATAAGGATGCCATTGGATGGACCCTTGCTGACTTGAAGGGAATCAGTTCAGCCATATGCATGCATAAAATACTATTGGAAGATGATGCCAAGCCATCCATTCAATCCCAAAGAAGGTTGAACCCAATCATGAAGGAAGTGGTACAGAAAGAGGTTATGAAGCTTTGGCAAGGAGGGGTCATATACCCAATTTCGGACAGCCCTTGGGTTAGCCCCATACATGTTGTGCCAAAGAAGGGAGGGATCACTGTGGTTACCAATGAGAAGAACGAGCTCATACCTACAAGGACCGTCACAGGATGAAACAAGGTGGCAGATCACCTATCCAGAATCCCTCATGATCAAGGTGGAGAAAATGATACAAATGTGAACGAGCTCTTCCCTGATGAGCAGTTGATGATAGTTCACAAAGCACCATGGTTCGCAGATATTGCAAATTTCAAGGCAACTGGGGCATTACCCCCAGGGATCAATAAACATCAAAAGAGGAAGCTCATGAATGATGCAAAATAATTTGTCTGGGACGAGCCATATCTCTTCAAGAAATGTTCAGATGGAATTCTTAGAAGATGTGTTTCAGAAGAGGAAGGGAGAGAAGTCCTGTGGAACTGCCACGGTTCATGCTATGGCGGGCACTTTGGAGGGGACAGAACTGCAGCAAAGGTGTTACAAAGTGGATTCTTTTGGCCCACCCTTTTCAAGGATGCCAAGGAACTAGTAAAAAGCTGCAATGAATGCCAAAGATCTGGAAACCTGCCCAAAAGAAACGCCATGCCACAAAATTTCATCTTGGAACTGGAACTGTTTGATGTGTGGGGAATTGATTTCATGGGACCATTCCCAACCTCATATGAAAACAAGTACATCCTGGTAGCAGTGGATTATGTTTCCAAGTGGGTAGAGGCTATTGCAACCCCAACTAATGATAACAAGGTAGTCATGAACTTCCTCAGGAAGAATATCTTTAGCCGGTTTGGAGTCCCAAGAGCCCTCATCAGTGATGGAGGGAGCCACTTTTGTAACAAACCACTAGAAGCTCTCCTCTTAAGATATGGGGTAAAACACAAAGTAGCCACACCTTACCATCCTCAAACAAGTGGGCAAACTGAGATATCCAATAGAGAGCTGAAGAGGATCCTGGAAAAGACTGTGGGCGCATCTAGAAAGGATTGGTCGAAGAAGTTGGATAATGCTCTTTGGGCATACAGAACAGCATTCAAAACTCCACTTGGAATGTCTCCATATCAACTAGTCTATGGGAAGGCTTGTCATTTACCACTGGAGCTGGAACACAAAGCTCTTTGGGCTATCAAGATACTAAATTTTGACAGTATTGCTGTTGGTGCAAAAAGGATCTTGCAGCTGCAAGAGATGGAGGAATTCAGGTCACAAGCCTATGAAAACACTAAGATGTATAAAGAGAAGGCAAAGAGAAAACATGACTTGCATCTGGCACCCAGGAGTTTCGAAAAAGGGCAGCAAGTACTCCTTTACAATTCTAAATTAAGGCTGTTCCCAGGAAAACTCAAGTCAAGGTGGTCCGGACCTTTCATGGTTACAAAAGTATCACCATATGGCCACATCAAAATCACGGATGAAGGTTCAGAGAGGACTTTTACAGTGAATGGACAAAGACTCAAGCATTATCTGGGCAACATGGGGGAAAACCCCAGAGTAAAGTACCATCTCAAGTAATTAAGGACTCGTCGAGCTAGCGACGATAAAAGAGCGCTCTGTTGGGAGGCAACCCAACCTCAGGTAGTTTCACTTTCATCTTTATTTCAATAAAAATCATAAAGTTGTTTCCCCTGTATTGTAAGGAGCTAAGTTTGGTGTTCCACACCAGAACAATCCAAGAGTGATAGTGTAGTTCTAAGTTTGGTGTTCCACTAAAGGACATTGGTTAGAATTACACTCCACTTCAAAAGAACATTGCAAGCTCCATCCAATCAAGAGAAACCACTTAGATGTAGTTAGACTATAGGTGATCATTGCTTTGTTGATAACAAGATATGAGGGTCTCTGCATATATGCAATGTTTTGTACTAGGCGAAGAACTAAGTTTGGTGTTCACACACCAAATTGAGTTCGAGAGGCACAAGCATACATGTAAGCTAACTATGTCTCAAGTGCTTTGGGAACAAGTAACTTCCAGTAACCTTGCAGGAATCTTATAAGGAAATGGTGCACCTTCACCAAAAGAAGCGAGGCAGCAAAAACTAGGATGATGACAAAGAGAGAGGGGGACCAGAGATCATCACCCGAAGGTTGTATTGTTACCCAATTCCATTGTACTCAGAATTGTTGAAAGTTGGAAATCCGAATGCACTTTTGATTTGTAGTTACTCATAGTTGAACCCTTTTTAAATTCTGTCTTTTAAGTTCTGAATAGGTCTATGTACACTAGTCTTTATGTTACTGCACCATCACTTAACTTACTTGTAAGATTGTCCATTTTAAATCAAATTGAAGAAGAGAATGATTATGTTTTTAAAAGACCAGAGTAGAGTTCATATTGTGGAAGTGCATTCATGAATCTTTGGGGTAGTCATAAGTTAGCTAAGTTGGTTCAACCACAAGGCTGGGATGACAACTATCTATCCTGAATACTTGACTTTGGATATACCCATGAGAATGAGCATATGACAAGATCCTAATAAGAGAAAAGGGAAAGAATAATGGAAGTGAAAAACAAAAGAAAAAGAGTAAGCAATAAGGCTAGGCACCAATGGTTTGGACCTTGAGACAAGTGTCTGTGGTGCTCCTGTGTGAGGGATCTACTTGGATGAATAAGCTCTCAGGGGTGCTTTATCACTTGGTAACTTGGGTTAACTAACCCGGGATTATCAGCTGAAAATCCACTATCAAGAGTAACCCTCACTACAGAGCATTTAGTAACCCAAAGAGGTGCTGGACACCAAGGTCTCAAGAAAAGAAAATAAACAAACTATATGCTTGTGGTGTGTATGTATGGGGGAGAGACTTGAGGGAGTAAGTCCTTAGGGGTGCTTCAACACCTAGCACCTTGAACCAACTGGTTCGGGAGTGTTGGCTGAAAGCTTATCTTAAAGAGTTGCCCCTTACAGAGCACTTAACCTAAATAACACAAATAACCCTTGAAATAACAATAAAAGGATCAATGAATAAAAGTCTCATGGGATATAAACAAAGTAAGTGTTTAGAGACATGATAAAGCTATGAAAACCAGTAATGGAATGAACCTAAGTTGCTATGCATGAAACCACCATAAAATCAGTAACATGACTTCCACAAGAATGACTCATTCCTCTGGATATTCCATTCATCATTCTCTTGTTCCAGTACTTGCTTAGGGACAAGCAAGCTTTAAGTTTGGTGTTGTGATGCCAGGGCATCTTGGCCAGTTTCACTGACCTTTTCTTTACTGTTTTTAGGTTAGTTTGATGCATTTCTTTAGGAAATAAGCTAGTTTGGGTAGATATTCACTTATGCCTTGATTCAAGCATACATTGTGCATTTTTACATAATTTCATGAGGATTTTGCATAAGTTTAGTGACAAATATTATGTTGCATTACTCATGACTTGGACTAGAGCTTTGATGCACTTTGTTGCTTGATTTCAGGACCAAAAGGAAGCAAGAAAAGGGGAGGTAACTTGCAAGGTTAATGAGAAAAGTGATTGCCAATAACACTCTCAAAAAAAAGCCATCAATGCCCACGTTAGAGAGTCACGTTAACTAAGTTAATGTGAACTCTAACGTGGAGAAGAGAAGATGAGCCAACGTTAGTGACACTTAACATTGTCACTAACGTCGGCAATTACTCATAAGTGGCCACGTTAGAAGCCACGTTAACCTAGTTAACGTGGCCTCTAATGTTAAGGGGGGAAGAGAAGCCAATGTTAGTGACACTCAACATTGTCACTAACGTTGGCCTATGGTGCAAAGTACCACGTTAACTCCCACATTAACTTGGTTAACGTGGGAACTAACGTAAGGGATGAAGAGTTGTCGACAACGTTAGTGACACTCAACAATGTCACTAACGTTGGAGCAACCACACAACCCCCAAGAGTCACGTTAACTTCTACGTTAACTTGGTTAACGTGGAAGCTAACGATGAGGAATGAAGGATGAGCCAACGTTAGTGACACTCAACATTGTCACTAACGTTGGGATGGCTAAGGATGGCCACGTTAACCTAGTTAACGTGGACTCTAACGTGAGACCTAGGGGCACATTGGAACGTTAGTGACAATGTTAAATGTCACTAACGTTCTAGAAGGATGGCAAGGGCCACGTTAACCTAGTTAACGTGGGCTTTAACGTGAAGCAAGAAGGGGCACACTGGAACGTTAGTGACAATGTTGAGTGTCACTAACGTTCTCGAAGGTTAACAAGGCAACGTTAAAAGCCACGTTAACCTAGTTAACGTGGGTTTTAACGTGAGGCAAAGGGGTGCATTGGAACGTTAGTAACAATGTTAAGTGTCACTAACGTTCTCAAACTTATATTCTCACTAAATATTAACACCCCTAACGTCCTGAACTAAAGTCTCCGCCCACTTCGCACTTTCTCTCTGCAAGTAAAGCCAAGCCCAAATAAAGAAAGGAACTGCTTCAAACTCAAGATCCAAAGGACCAAGACTTGAAGAATCACACTAGAAGCTGAGAAGAGTAGTATATATAGGAGTAGCTTTGAATTGTAAAAGAAGTTCTGGAGGCTAGGAAAAAGAGAACTACTCTCTGTATTTTACTTTCTTTGCAATTTCTAGTTTTAGGATGTATTCTCCATCTTTGTTTTCATTTTCAAGAGCTATGAACAACTAAACCCCTTTCATTGGGTTAGGGAGCTCTGTTGTAATTTGATGGATCAATACTAATTTTCATTATTCTTCTTCTATCTTTCCTCTTGATTTTACTTGAAAGCTTTCGATCTTCATCCAATTGAGTAGTTATCTTGGAAGAGAAGCTATTCAAACTTGGATCTCTTTTGAACCTTGAAAGAGGAATGAAGAGATCAAGCTAGAAATGCTTTCTCATGCTGGACCAAATTGGGTTTGGATGGGTATGTGACTATAACCCTCTCAATACTTGATTTGGGAAATGCATGTGGTATAATGAGTGACCACACTTCATCTCTTCTCATGAGCAATTGACCAAGGAATTGGCTATTGATCAAGATTTGAGAGATTGAATTGCAAGAAATTGTAATTCAATCACTTAAGATTGCCAAGGAGATCAATGAGTGCATTGATTGAGGAAGAGATGAAAATGAACTTGATCCGGAGAATTGCAACATCTCCTAAGCCCAATGAACTCCCCATCTCTGATCTTACCCATTCTCTTTAATTTCTGCCATTTACTGTTATGAGCAAATCCCCCATTCCCATTTACAATTCTGCAATTTATTTTCAGTCATTTAGTTCCAGTCCTTTAATTCTAGCATTTACTTTTCTGTTATTTACATTCCCGCCATTTTATTTTCTGCAACTCTCAACCCAAATTCTGGATTCGCTCAACTAGAACATTCTTCTAATTAAAGTTGCTTGATCAATCAATCCCTGTGGGATTCGACCTCACTCTATTGTGAGTTTTTACTTGACGACAAATTCGGTACACTTGCCGAAGGGAGATTTGTTAAGAGACAAGTTATCCGCGCATCAAGCCTCAGCACTAGTTCTAGCGGACGACAAAGGGCAACAACCTGTATACTTCATTAGTAAAGTGCTGCAGGGATCCAAGCTGAACTACCAAAAAATAGAAAAGTTTTCCTATGCTCTCATACTGACATCTCGACGACTTCGCCCGTACTTCCAGGCTCACACCATTAAGGTTCGAACCGACCAGCCCATAAAAGGGATATTGCAGAAAACAGATTTAGTAGGTAGAATTTTACAATGGGCAATCGAGTTATCCGAGTTCTACCTCCAATATGAGGCTCGGACAGCCATCAAATCGCAGTACTTGGCCGACTTCATTGCAGAATTCACAGATATCCTGGAAACCCCCACAGAATGGAATCTCTACATGGACGGGTCCTCGAATAAGATTGGAAGCGGCGCAGGTGTGATAATAGAAAGCAACAAGGAACCCAAGTTGAGCTTTCCCTCAAATTTGGGTTCTCGGCCTCAAACAACCAGGCGGAATATGAAGCGTTACTAGCTGGTTTGAAGCTGGCTAAGGAGGTTGGAGCTCAAAAACTCAACATCTTCAGTGATTTGCAAGTAGTCACCTCACAAAAAATAGGGAGCTACCAAGCCAAAGATCCCACCATGAAAAAGTATTTGGATAAAACCAAGGAACAGCTCGGACAACTCGGAGAATATAAGATCTGCCACATACCCCGCGAACAAAATGCCCGAGCTGATGCACTCTCAAAACTAGCCAGCACCAAACCAGGGGGCAACAATAGAAGCCTCATCCAGGAAATGCTGCAGAATCCATCAATCTTGGAAGAGGAAAAAGTCCTAGCCATAACAAGTTAGGATCAAGGATGGATGACCCCCATAATTAATTACCTCAAAACAGAAACACTCCCCACAAATGAGAAGGAGGCAAAGAGGTTAAAACGGGAGGCTCAGTACTACACCATCATAAACAACACCCTATATAAAAGAGGGATTTCAATACCACTACTAAAATGTGTGCCGACCTCCAGCACAAGGGAAGTTTTAGAGGAAGTACACAGTGGCATTTGTGGTAATCATCTCGGAGCACAAGCTCTCACCAAAAAAGTACTCTGTGCGGGATTTTATTGGCCAACTCTACAAAAGGAAGCTACAGAGTTTGTAAGGAGATGCCCACCATGCCAGAAACATGCCAACTTTCACATCGCCCCTCCAAAAGAGCTCATCAGCGTAACATCGCCTTGGCCATTTGCAAAATGGGGACTCGATCTTCTCGGACCCTTTCCCCAGGGATCAGGACAAGTTAAATTCCTTATAGTCGGGGTAGACTATTTCACAAAGTGGATCGAGGCAGAGCCCCTAGCCAACGCCACTGCTCAAAGGAGCCAGAAATTCCTATATAGGAATATTGTCACAAGGTTTGGGGTTCCATACTCCATCACTACAGATAATGGCACCCAATTCACAGACGCGGGCCTCAGAAAGTTAGTAGCCGACTTAAACATAAAACACCATTTCACCTCTGTTGAACATCTCCAAGCCAATGGACAAGCCGAAGCGGCCAACAAAGTCATATTGGCTGGGCTGAAACGGAGACTGCAAGAAGCAAAGGGAGCCTGGGCCGAAGAACATCCACAAGTCCTATGGGTATATCGAACAACGCCACATTCCACCACAAACGAATCACCATTTCGACTAGCATACGGAGTGGAGGCAATGATCCTAGTAGAGGTTGAGGAAAGGTCGCCTAGAGTAGTCCACTACAATAAAGAAGCCAACTCTCAGCTTCAAAGAGAAGAGCTTGACCTACTTCCGGAAATTCAAGAAAGAACTTGGATCAGGGAAGAAGCGCTAAAGCACCGAATGGCTTCAAGATATAATCAAAAGGTAGTGCCAAGAGGTTTCGCGAAGAATGATCTCATCCTAATCCGAAACGATATTGGAACAGCTCGACCCGGAGAAGGAAAGTTGGCAGCAAACTGGAAAGGACCCTACCGAGTCATAGAAGTACTTGGGAAGGGCTACAACAGACTGTCTGAACTCGATGGACGAGAGCTACCCAGATCGTGGCATGCCTGCAACCTAAGAAGGTACTATAGCTAGAGAAGGTAAAAGATCTCATCATAGGATGCACTCTTTTTCCTGAGAAGGTTTTTTATTGAGGCACCAAGTTGAGATCCAGAAATTATCCGACTTAAAAGGATGAAAAAATCCAACATGTATATATTTGCACTTTCTTTTGAATAAAATATATTTTAGATATTCTACAAATTCTCAAGACACATTAATCTGAAGCATTCATCATCCGATTATAAAGCAACAGATCGGCAGAAAGTGAAAAACAGATTCACTGCACGATCATGATAAAAGACCAATAAAGATGAAAACACGATTCATCTAAAGGTCGACCAAAGAAAGATAGAAACCACCTTCTACAAATCGGCAAAGATGAACACAGAATAATGCAAGAAGTTATCGAAAGTGATCCGAAAAAAGAACCTGACGAGGTCTTATGGATTGCTAAATAATAACTTAAAGACTGGCCGACGTTGAGAAGTCGGACCAAGTCAACCCAAGTTATCAGCAAATCCCTGGAAAGAGGTCTGGCCAACCCTATAAAAGAGGAATTGCTATAACTTAGAAGAGACCGACGTGACGAAGTCGGTCTCCTACAAAAAAATAAGTTATAAAAGTAATCCCTGAAAGAGACCTGACAAAGGTCCAAGAAAGAAGATTACAAAAAATAACTTAGAAGAGGACAACGTAAAGAAGTCGACCTCCTATAAACAAGTTATAAAAGTAATCCCTGAAAGAGACCTGACAAAGGTCCAAGAAAGAGGATTACAAAAAATAACTTAGAAGAGGACGACGTAAAGAAGTCGACCTCCTACAAACAACAAGTTATAAAAGTAATCCCTGAAAGAGACCTGACAAAGGTCCAAGAAAGAGGATCACAAACAATAACTTAGAAGAGGACGACGTGAAGAAGTTGACCTCCTACAAACAACAAGTTATAAAAGTAATCCCTGAAAGAGACCTGACAAAGGTCCAAGAAAGAGGATTACAAAATAACTCAGAAAAGAACGACGCAAAGAAGTCGGTCTCCCACAAATAAGTTATAAAAATAGTCCCTGAAAGAGACCTGACAAGGGTCCAAGAAAGAGGATTACAAAAATAACTGGAAAGCGGACCAACGTGAAGAAATCAGTTATGGAGTGCTAGAAATAAATACAAGTAAAAACGAGAAAACCGAAATACAAGTTGGACCCACATATCCACAACCTCAAAGGATTCTAGCTACAAGCAATAAGTACAAGGCAATCCAAAGAGGCCGAGCAGCAAGGCTCTAACACTCTCAAAACCCAGAAAGGTGTCAAGACAAGTGCAAACAAGCATAATATAAAATATTATAACAAGCTTCAGGGTCAGGCCCAAAAAGCTTGAAAGCTACTTGTTGTTTTTTCAAAATCAAAAGTTGCTAAACAAGCAACCAAAAGGAGTATCAACAGTCAGCATAATATTCAAGACTACAAAATAAAGAGTTTAAAAGCCCACAAGTCGGGCTATCCACACAAATATCCAAGAAAATTCAGCTAAGACTAGAAGACTTCTCGGCAGCATCAGTCTGAGGTGAAGGAAGGCGAGCCTGAAGAGGCACTGCATCCACCGTACCGTCGTCCCTATTCAGAATTTGACAATCGGGATATAACTCCGGACGAACGATCCCAGCGGGAGGAGCTATAGAAGTCGACACTTTAGCAGCAGGCACAGGAGGAGGCCCGACGTCATCATCATCCTGGTCGTCTGGGACAATCTTACCATCCCTTACAACGTTGTCCAAGCTGAAGAGAGTAAGGTCAATCTCAAGAGCAAGAACTTGAATCTGCTCCTTTAAATTATCATAAGCAGCATTTACGCTACCGACAAGATGACCTTGGAGCTCGGAGTAATCAACTCGGGCAGACTCCAACTCCTCCCTCAGACGTATTACCTCCCGATAAGATGTGACGTAACTGTCCTTATGCCTCAAAGCAGTGTCCTCGGCCAACCTCACAGAGGCCGCCAGGGCAAGAGAGCTAGCCTTCTCGTTCTCCAGATCCTTCTCCAGTTTGGCTACTTTTACCTCAAGCTCCTTCTTCAATCCCTTCATCCGATCAAACTCTTGTTTAGCCTCCTCCATGAAGGCTTTGGTGGCGTGAAGAGGAAGATTTTGAGCAGTCCGATACAGGGCAGCCCCCATATAGGCCATCTTGATGCTACTCCGAGTTATGAAGTCCAAATGGCGAAAGAGAGAGGCGTCGTCAGTAGGGACGACACCATAAGGACCGATCTGCTGGTCAACAAACTCCATCGCATCAAAATTAGGAGCGTCAAGGTTGAAAGGCTCAATTGTTTTTTGTTTTTTGTTGGGAGGAGCACCAGAAGTAGCGACAGAAGCCTATGGAGGGTCAGCCAGACGAACTCGAGGAGTGGGGATCACCTTCTTCGGCCCAGGAGAACTCGGCACGGGCGGCTTCATTGGAACTTAAGAAGATCCCTCTCCCGCCACCTTGGCCGAGATATTTTAAGCAGCAGCAGCCTTCTTTGCCTTTTTGTAGGCCTTCATGGAATCATTGTTTTTCGACATCTCTGAAAATACAGAATCAACCATAGTGATGAGTTACAATCCAGAAGAAGCAGAACTAAGAAACAAGTATAGAAACAAGTCGCACAGTACCCAAAGCAGTTCAAACCAAAGACGGGTCACTCAAAAACTTTTTTGTATCAAGATGGGGTGGTTCTCCCCATAAATCTTCAAGAACAACTACAAAAGCTTGTTCAACCTCGTCAAGCATCTCCCATGTATAGCGAGACACTCTCACATTCTTTTGCCATTCTAGAAGAAAGGCAGGCTCATCATTTTCATCAAGAAAAAAGGGGCGGGCCCCCTCAACAGCACGGACTCGGAAGAAATAATTCTTAAAATCTTTAAAAGACTCATCATACATGGCAAAAACTTTATGCCCCTGGGCCGACCTGAAAGAAACCCAGGAAGCTTTCTTTTTGGAAGACCCTCCGGGCTTGGCAGAAACAAAAAGATAGAGGAAAAGAGTCTGAGAAGGTGTTATGCCTAACTCTTGGCAAAGCAGCTGAAAAATCTTGATAAAACCTCAGGAATTCAGATGAAGCTGGGATGGGGCAATATTACAAGACCACAACAAATCGGTCTTGAAAGCAGTAAAAGGAAAGGTAATGTCCAACTGGCTGAAGAAATATTCATAGGCGTAGAAAAAGGGACGCTCCCCCTCGACCGAAGTAGGAAAACAAACCCTCTCATCAGATTCGGGCGCTACAAGCTTATAATCCCTCTCCCGGGCACTGCTACCACAAATCCTATGACGTTTCCTCAGCTCTATACAAAAATCAGCGTCCACCACAGAGACACACATCAAGACAAGGGAGTTCAGCCAATCAGACATCCCCTCGGGAACTTTAGAAGGCATCTCTACAATGTTATTGCGAGAAGACATGAGGCCAACTAATCCTACAATAAGAAAAGAAGATGGGATTACCAAAAAATATATCAGACGAGGGGCAAAATAACTCGACTAGAAGAACAAACAGAAAAGGAAAACCCCAAGACTCAAACCAAAGTCCTGGGGTATCCTTTGGAGGCAGTAACAAAACAAGGTTTCAGGAAAAATCCACAGCTTACGTCCTGGCATCTCTCAAACAAGAAAAGAAGATTTCAAATAGCAAACATTTTCATAGGAGAAAGATAAAACATAAAAGGTCATCAAAGCCACTCTCTTTTTACAGTCTATCAGCAAAAAGCATCGCCAAAAATCAAACATGCCAAGCGGAAATCGTCAAAGGCGCAACCTTTTTCAGAATCAAACAAAAACCAAACCAAATATCGCAGCAAACAGGGAAAGCTATCAATAGGGCAAAAAACCAAGGAGCAATCTTCGATTAAGTGAGTAAAGATGCCATTTTTCTGGGTATCGGACAGAAGCGACAGTAGAACATGCAAAGCCCTAGAAGCATCAAACAACAGGAAAGGCGAAAAGGTTCATGCAAAGGACGAAGAAACTCTCAGAACACACATTACAACAGCAAGTAGGCGCGACAAAAAAAGAAAGATCCAAACTTTCTCTAAGCAAAATCAAAACTTCACCACAAAAAACTAAAGACAAAGCAACAAAGACGAGAAGAAATTACAAATGAAACCAACCTGGAAAAAGGCAGAGCCTCAGAAGGGTCGAAGATGGAAAGACAGAATCGCCAGATCGCTGAATGACGCCGCAAAGGCAAAATATAGGCAAAAAGCAGAAGGTGAGAGAACAAAGGGAGAAGTTACAAAGAAAGATGAAGGAGAGAACCCGTTTTCTGAGTGCAGAAATTCAAAATAAAGCCAAACGAAATGGGGCAATTAATACCAATTAATGAAGGTATTAAACCCTCGCACGTTCCCAAGAACAAAGAGCTGATATAAAAGCGCGTGCTTTTAGAAGAAAAATGTTCCACATTCAAAAAGGTTCTACAAAGGAAGGAATCGACTAAATGCTTGAGTTCGGCTTCACTAGAGAAGGACCGAAGTCAAGGACTCGACTTCAAAAAAGAAGACTGAGCTCAAGCAGGGGCACTGTTCATACCCTGGGTCGAGCTATCCGACCTGGGATGATTGGCGACAAAACGACCGACCTCTTCAAGTCAGGCTATCTGATGCACGGAAACTTGTCTCTCAACAGATTTCCCTCGGCAAGTATACCGAATTGTCGTCAAGTAATAACTCACAAAAGAGTGAGGTCAAATCCTACAGGGATTGATTGGTCAAGCAACTTTAATTGGAGGAATGTTCTAGTTGAGCTAAGCAGAATTTGGTTTGAGAGTTGCAGGAAATTAAATGACGGGAAAGTAAATAGCAGAAAATGTAAATGCTGGAAATAAAGAGCTGAAAATAGATGACGGAAAATAAATTGCAGAATCTTAAATGGGAATGGGGAAGATGATCATAAAAGTAATTGGCAGAAATTAAAGAGAATGGGTAAGATCAGAAATGGGGAGTTCATTGGGCTTAGGAGATGTTGCATCCTCCGGATCAAGTTCATTTTCATCTCTTCCTCAATCAATGCATTCATTGATTTCCTTGGCAATCTTAAGTGATTGAATTCCAATTCCTTAGTAATTCAACCTCTCAAATCTTGATCAATAGCCAATTCCTTGGTCCAATTGCTCATGAGAAGAGATGAGGTATGGTCACTGATTATACCACATGTATTTCCAAATCAAAGTGTTGGTAGGATTATATGTCACTATATCCATCCAAACCCCAATTTGGTCCAACATGAGAAAGCATTTCTACCATGATCTCTTCATTCCTCTTCCAAGGTTCCGAAGAGATCCAAGTATGAATAGCTTCTTTTCCAAGATAACTACTCAATTGGGTGAAGATTGAAAGCTTTCTAGTAAAATCAAGAGAAAAGAAAGAAGAAGAATAATGAAAACTATTATTGATCCATCAAATTACAACAGAGCTCCCTAACCCAATGAAAGGGGTTTAGTTGTTCATAGCTCTGGGAATGGAAAACAAAGATGGAGAATGCATTCTGAAAAGTTAAACTAGAAGTTGCAGAGAAAGTAAAAAATACAGAGAGTAACTCTAATAATGCCCCAAAAGCCCATTTCTAGTTCAAAGTTCTCCCTATTTATATTATTCTTCTGATCTTCTAGTTGCTTCTTCAAGTCTTGGATATGGGCCTTTGGATCTTGAGTTGAAGCAGTTATCTTCTTCAGTGGGCTCAGCTTTACTTGCAGAGAAAGTGTGTAGTAGGTATGGACTTTAGCTTGGGGCGTTAGTGGTGTTAACGTTAAGTGAAACTGTGGGGTCGAGAATGTTAGTGACAATCACCTTTTTCACTAACGTTCCTAACCCAAAAATGGTCCACGTTAACTTCAACGTTAGTGGTACTAACGTGACCACTAACGTTGCTTCTTGGCCCTTCGCAAATGTTATTGGGGTTTACCTTTTCCAATAACGTTGAGAGTACCCCTTTCTCCCTACGTTAGAGTTCACGTTAGTGACACTTACCTTTGTCACTAACGCTTCAAAACGCCCCTTCTTCCCACGTTAGAGTTCACGTTAACTAGGTTAACGTGACTTCTAACGTGGTATTGATAGCCATCTCCAACGTTAGTGACAAAGGTGAGTGTCACTAACGTTGGCTCATCATCCCTCTTCTCCACGTTAGCTTCCACGTTAATGTAATTAACGTGGCAACTAACGTGGCTCATAGTGGCTTAATCTAAAGTTAGTGACAAAGGTGAGTGTCACTAACGTTGGTGATTCCTTACTCCCTCCACGTTAGAGTCCACGTTAACTAGGTTAACGTGACTCTTAACGTGGCAAATATGAGCTTAGTCCAACGTTAGTGACAAAGGTGACTGTCACTAACGTTGGCATTATCTTCCTCATCCACGTTAGAGTTCACGTTAACTGAGTTAACGTGACTCTTAACGTGGCCAGCTGCCACTTTGGAACGTTAGTGGCACTTACTTTTACCACTAACGTTGGAGTTTTACTTCTCTTCTACGTTAGCTTCCACGTTAACATAGTTAACGTGGCAACTAACGTGGGCTATGATGGCTCACGAAGGCGTTAATGGCGATCACTTTTCTCATTAACATTGCAAGCTAGCCTCCATTCCACGTTAGTGGTCACGTTAGCTAGACTAACGTGGCTATTAACGTGGTTCTTCCTTGCTTTCTTTGTCTTGAAATCAAGCAATAAAGTGCATCAAAGCTCTAATCCAAGTTATGAGACATGCATCATTCAATTTTGTCATTTAATTTATGCATAATTCTCATGAAATCATGTAAAATTCACAATGTTTGCTTGAATCAAGATGTAAGTGATTATTTACCCAAAACTTGCTTATTTCCTAAGAAAATGCATGAAACTACCCTAAAACCATAAAGAAAAGGTCAGTAAAACTGGCCAAAATGCCCTGGCATCACAACACCAAACTTAAAGCTTGGTTGTCCCTAAGCAAGTACTGGAACAAGAGAATGATGAATGAAATGACAAAATGAATGAATCATTCTTGTGGAAGTCATGTCCTCGATTTTATGGGGTTTCATGCATAGCAACTTAGGTTCATTCCTTTACTGGCTTTCAGACCTTTATCATGCCTTGGAATACTCACTTGAGGGCACCCTTTGAGACTGTTATTTATTGATCCCTTTGTCTTTCCAAGGTTTATTGCATCCTTAGGCTAAGTGTTCTGTGAGAGGGCGACTCTTTAAGATAAGTTTTCAGCCAACACTCCCGAACCAGTTGGTTCAAGGTGCTAGGTGTTGAAACACCCCTAAGGACTTACTCCCTCAAGTCTCTCTCCCCCATACATGCACACCACATGCTATTTCATGAGGTTTTATACTATAATTGTCACATATTATGAAAGAATGAATATCTCATGATTTTAAGCATAGCTTTGATGTGTTTGGTTGATTAATGATAGGTGAAGAAAGCTTGGAGAAAGGTTGAAGCAAGAAGGAATAGCTAGGAGTAAAGAGAAGACAATGGAATAAGTGAAATTGAACCAGGAAGCAAAAAGTTGGACCTAAAGTTAGCCTCAAACTTTTGCACAAACTTTTGGGTGAAAAGTTAGCCTCAACGTTAGCCCCTAACTTTGAGGCTAACGTTGGAACTTGAAAATCACTCCCTGGGTACCAAAAGTTTGCGCCAACGTTAGCCCATAACTTGGTGGCTAACGTTGGCGCCACAAGTGCACAAGGTAAGGCCAACGTTGGGGCCAAAGTTAGACCCCTAACTTTGGCACCAACGTTGGTATCAGCTGGATATGGGTGCTGATATGAAAAGTTTGGGCAAAAGTTAGCCCCTAACTTTTGCTCAAACTTTTGGTCCAACTTTTGCAAAACTCAAACCCGGTTCAATTGGTTCGTTTTGGTTCCTCTTCAAACTCCAAGAGCAATCAACCAAGGCCTCTTTCAACCCAATTCCACCAAGAGCAAAGGCCCAACTCAAGGCTTGAAGATCATTGGAAGAAAGTGTATAAATAGGATAGAATTCAAGTTCTTCAGAGAGCTTTCTTTTGGAATTTTCATAATAGTTTTCGGAGAGCTTTGGATATTGAGTGATCTTTAATTTCTTTGTCTTGGGGAAGGAGAATTCACTTCTCTTCCTCTCAGTTTTATTATTTTCAATTTCAATTACAATTGTCTTGGATTTTGGGTTGGAGAATTGAAGAAATTCTGTTTCAATCTCAATCTTGGATCTCACTGCTTTATTTACTGCTTGATTGGATTTCAATTTCTGTTAATTGCTCTTCATCCACTTTCTTTGAATTTCAATTACAATTTCTTGTTGGATCTAGGAAGGCATTGAGATCTAGACTTGGTTTTCTAGTCTCTGGGTCCTGAGATCTAATTTCCCAATTTTACATTCTCTGTTACTGTTTTCCATGTTCATTTACTTTTCTGCTCTGAGATCCAATTTGATCCCACACCTCTTCTACTTCTCTGCGTGATGCAATTTACTTTTCCTTGTTTAAATTCTGCAAATCCAATCCCCAATTCCCTTTACAATTCCAGCCGTTTACATTTCTTGCATTTTAAGATTCCGCAATTTACATTTCTTGCATTCTAAGTTTCTGCTATTTAATTTCGTGTTCTTTAAGATTCAGCACTTTAATTCCCTGTTCTCTTTACTTCCATGCAATTTAATTTCTGCAAATCACAAAACACTCAACCAAATCTTGATTCGCTTGACTAAATTAACCACTAAGCTAAAATTGCTCAATCCTTCAATCCCTGTGGGATCGACCTCACTCCCGTGAGTTTTTATTACTTGATACGACCCGGTACACTTGCCGGTTAGATTTGTGTGTTTTGGGAGAAATTTACTTTTCACCAAAATACTCATCAATGTCTCATGATTTGGATTAGAACTTTAATGCACTCTATTGCTTGATTTCAGGACAAAGGAAGCAAGGAAGAACCACGTTAGCAGCCACGTTAGTCTAAATAACGTAACCACTAACGTGGAATGGGAGCTAGCTTGCAACGTTAATGAGAAAAGTAATCGCCAATAACGTCCTCGAAGCCATCATAGCCCACGTTAAGAGTCACGTTAACTAAGTTAACGTGAACTCTAACGTGGAAGAAGAAAATGAAGCCAACGTTAGTGACACTCACCTTTGTCACTAACGTTGGACCAAGCTCATATTGGCCATGTTAAGAGCCACGTTAACTCAGTTAACGTGGACTCTAACATGGGGAAGCAAAAGAATGGCCAACGTTAGTGATACTCACCTTTGTCACTAACATTGAACTAAGCCAGTTTTAGCCACGTTAGTTGCCACGTTAACTTAGTTAACGTGGAAGCTAACGTGGAGGGAGCAAAAATCGCCAACGTCAGTGACACTCACCTTTGTCACTGACGTTGGAATGAGCCACTATGAGCAACGTTAACTCCCACGTTAATTTAGTTAACGTGGAAGCTAACGTGGATTTAAGAATGATGAGCCAACGTTAGTGACACTCACCTTTGTCACTAACGTTGGAGATGGCTATCACCACCACGTTAGAAGCCACGTTAACCTAGTTAACGTGAACTCTAACGTGGGAAATATGGGCATTTTGAAACGTTAATGACAAAGATAAGTGTCACCAACATTTTTGAAGATTTGGCAAGCCTACGTTAGAGGTCACGTTAGCCACACTAACGTGAACTTTAACGAAGGGGGAAAGGAGGATTCTCAACGTTATTGGAAAAGGTAAGTCCCAATAACGTGTGTGAAGGACCAAGAGGCAATGTTAGTGGTCACGTTGTTGCCACTAACGTTGAAGTTAACGTGAATTATCCTTTGGTTAGGAACGTTAGTGAAAAAGGTGACTGCCACTAACGTTCTCGAACCCACACTTTCACTTAATGTTAACGCCACTAACGTCCTAAGCTAAAAGTCCCTGCCCACTTCATACTTTCTCTCTGCAAGTAAAGCTAAGCCCACTGAAGAAGATAACTGCTTCAAACTCAAGATCCAAAGGCCCATATCCAAGATTTGAAGAACCAACTAGAAGATCAGAAGAGTAGTATATATAGGGGTAGTTTTGAATCATAACGGGGTTGGAAATTGGAGAACTACTCTCTGTATTTTACTTTCTCTGCAACTTTTAGTTTAATTCTCAGAATGTACTCTCCATCTATGCTTTTCATTCCCAGAGCTATGAACAACTAAACCCCTTTCATTGGGTTAGGGAGCTCTGTTGTAATTTGATGGATCAATATTAGTTTTCATTATTCTTCTTCTATCTTTTCTCTTGATTTTACTAGAAAGCTTTCAATCATCATTCAATTGGGTAGTTATCTTAGAAAAGAAGCTATTCATACTTGGATCTCTTCAGAACTTTGGAAGAGGAATGAAGAGATCATGCTAGAAATACTTTCTCATGTTGGACCAAATTGGGGTTTGGATGGATATAGTGACATATAATCCTACCAACACTTTGATTTGGAAATACATGTGGTATAATCAGTGACCATACTTCATCTCTTCTCATGAGCAATTGACTAAGGAATTGGCTATTGATCAAGATTTGAGAGATTGAATTACCAAGAAATTGGAAATTGATCACTTAAGATTGCCAAGGAGATCAATGAATGCATTGATTGAGGAAGAGATGAAAATGAACTTGATCCGGAGAATGCAACATCTCCTAAGCCCAATGAATTCCCCATTTCTGATCTTACCCATGCTATTTACTTTCTGCTATTTACCTTTATGCTAAACTCCCATTCCCATTTAAGATTCTGCAATTTACTTTCCGCTATTTACATTCAGCTCTTTATTTCCAGCATTTACGTTTTCTGCTATTTACTTTTCCGCCATTTAATTTTCTGCAAATCTCAAATCGAATTCTGCTTAGTTCAACTAGAACATTCCTCTAATTAAAGTTGCTTGACCAATCAATCCCTGTGGGATTCGACCTCACTCTATTGTGAGTTTTTACTTGACGACAATTCGGTATACTTACCGAAGAAAAATTGTTGAGAGACAAATTTCCGTGCATCAAGTTTATGGCGCCGTTGCCGGGGATTAATTGTGATTAACAAACTACCGGTTGGTTGATTACCTAGATTAGACATTTTCTTTTGTTTTGGCTTGTTCATGTAATTATTTTTGTTCTTTGTTTTCTATGCTCTGCAACTGTTTGTGTTAATGCCTCACCAAGAAGCCCCTGTTCGTGACAGCTCTGGCTCTTGGTGATTTTGTTATTAATACAACAGTTCCTTTTACTTAGCTTCTTTTCAAATAAAGTTGCCATATGATCACATTCTAAGTTTGGTGTTGCCCTGCAACAATCTGTTTTCAATCTTTCTGGATACTTGCATCAATTCTAAGAGAAAGTGTCACACTGAGTTTGGTGTGCCACTTATTTTTCTATGCAATGTATCCAGCAACACCACTTGTTTGTACAATCATAATGCCTTTGCTTCTTTGGCCTGCAGTGTTATCCTTAATTTTTGCTTGCTTAACCGCATACATCACTTACAATTCAGTATGTAAGACGTTCATGACCCATCATAGACCCCACCACCACTGTTTTATTTGCTGCTTGAAGACAAGCAATTAGTCTAAATTGGTGTGGGAAGGGAGAAAAGTATGAGAAAAAGGGCAACAACAATGAAGATAAACTACAAGGTGGTAAAGTTCCTTTTTCCTCTTACTTATTCCAGTACATTCAATTGCATGATTGTCTTCTAATTTTTTTGTATGTATGTGTGCTTGCTCCTTATGAATAAGCATAGTTTGATTTTTGAATTACAATATGACATTATGATTGCCATCTTGAATTTTTGTGAGTCCAAAGCAATGAAGTTTCATGATCATAAACAAACAAGGTCATTTAAGAAGAAGTTAGCATGAGCATATAAGTATTGGGAAGCTAGCATGACTATTGTTGCTCAATTACATTTGAATTTATTTAAATTGAAGTTTTCATCTAGGATATTTTATGAAATTTTTGAAATCATGAAAACCTTGAAAAAGCAATTGCAAATGAGGCAAGAAAAGAAAAGGGAGAGAATGAGAAAGCTGAAGGCTCTGAGTACCAATGACAATTCAATTGTTAAGTACTTGTGGTGTTTATGTATCAAGCAAAAAGCTTGAAAACAAAACATTTAGAGTCAAGGCTAGGCTCAAGTGCAAAAGCAATCCCTCAAAGCTCAAGGCTCTGAGCATCAATGATTAGAGAGTCAAGAAGACAAGAAAACAAAATGAGCTAAAAGAGTCCTCTGATTAAATGCTTGTGGTGCTTATGTATCAAGTGGTAATACTTGAAAGCATTTAGAGTCGTAGCTTTCAAATCATGGTGCAAAGCACCTAGAAGATAAGATAAAAAGAGAATGAAAAGCTTGTTCAAGGAAGAAACATACAGAAAAGATTTCATAAAATGAGCTAGATAGAGGCATCAATCATCTGAAGTTCTTTTGTGATTGTTGCATGCATAGAAAGCTAGCTAACCATGAACATTACACTGCTACTCTTCTTACCTTGGATTGTCAAAACCTTATTGCATGATTCTCTTCTTGCTTGGGGACAAGCAAGATTTAAGTTTGGTGTTGTGATGCCAGGGCATCATGGCCTGTTTTTCTATGCTTCTTCAGTAGATTTTAATTCAGATTTCTGCTGATAAAGAAGCAAAAGCATGAAAAATCTCTGCATGAAACAAAATCTCAAGCATAGGTGAATTTTAGTTAATATACATGGTAAATATGATGAAATAGATCACACTAAGTGATGTTTTGATTTTGAGTATTATTAGCACACTTAGTATATAAAGATCATCTTGTATATTACCTTGATGCACTTTGTTTGTTTGATTTCAGGCCAAAAGAAGCAGAGAAGAGCCACGTTAGTGGCTACGTTAGTTACACTAACGTGGGCACTAACGTGGAAGGAAGGAAAGTTGGAACGTTAGTGGGAACGTTAATGGCATCAACTTTGAAGAAGGAGCAGTGTTAGTGGCAAAAGTGAGTGCCAATAATGCTAGCGAAGGTGCAAGAAGACCCACGTTAGTCTCCACATTAGTTACATTAACGTGGGAACTAACGTGGAAGGAAAGGGAAACGCCAACGTTAGTGGAAAAAGTGAGTGCCACTAACGTTTGCGAAGCAAAAAGACCCACGTTAGCTTCCACGTTAACTACATTAACGTGGGAACTAACGTGGAAGGAAAGGGAGATGCCAACATTAGTGGAAAAGGTGATCTCCACTAACATTTGCGAAGCAAAAAGACCCACGTTAGCTTCCACGTTAACTACATTAACGTGGTAGTTAACGTGGGCAAAAGTCTCACCTGGCAGCCTGACCATGCCTTCTTCAAACAAGAATAACTTGAGCCACAAAACTCCAAATGAGGTGATTCCAGTGGCATTGGAAAGTAGGATTCCAGAGCTTTCCAAGAATATATGGCACTACATGGTGGACACTAAATTTGAGGGAGAAAACCTGCCCCGAAAGTGCAAAGATGAACATGGTATCAACCTGTAGTAAGGCCAGCTGACCTCTTCACCTTCCAAGAAGTATAACTCGAGTTGTAGAGCTCCAAATGATGCGCTTCCAAAGGCGTTGGAAAGTAGACATCCAGGGCTTTCCAATAATATATAATAGTATGGGGTGGACATTAAGTTTGAGCTTCCGAAACTGGCAATATTCATCCCCTGATCGCTAACGTTATTGTGACTCACGTTTTCCAGTAACGCTAGCAACTATGCCAGCGACCTTGTCCACTTCAAAGGAGCATAACTTGAGTTACAGAAGTCCAATTGAGGTTATTCCAGTTGCGTTAGAAAGCTGACATTCATAGCTTTCTAACAATATATAATACTCTATAGTGGGCATGAAATTGGAGCACAAACCAGAGGCATCTTTTAAGCCCCAAAACACCAACTGGGTAGCAAGTGTGACGTTAGCCACACTAACTTTAGCACTAACACCACACTTGTAGTGTTAGTATGGCTAACGGCAGAAATAATGCCAAGTCATCCTGGACCTCAATTTGATTCACTTCTCTCTCAAGTCCACTTCAAAGCTCAAGCAAGCAAGCAAGCCCACAAGTGTCAACCAATCAAGGCCACAAGAAGCATATAGAATAGAAATTTTCATTTCATTGTAATTTGCTTTTAATTTCATTTTGTAATTTAGGAGAGCCTATATAAAGGCCTTAGTTTTTACATTCTGGAATACGGGAACGGAGAATTGAAGGAAGGGGGAGAGAGTGAAGACCAATTCGAACTTCTGTGAATTGGCACACTTCAAGGGGAGTGGGTCTTCGGACCCCTCCCCTCCCACACTCTTCTTCCTTTTCTCTTCTTTTCTTCTTTAGGAGTAGTTTCGTTTTCTTTGTAGTTTTCATTTATGAATTTTGAAGTTTCAATTTTAGTTTCAATCTCTATCTTTAGTTTTCTGCACTTTCTTTCTTTTCTATTTTGGTAGAGCAATGATCAACTAACTCTATTCATTGGGTTAGGGAGCTCTGTTGTAATTCGATGGATCAATAATAGTTTTCATTACTCTTCTTCTTTCTTTTCTCTTGATTTTACTAGAAAGTTTTCAATCTTCATCCAATTGGGTAGTTATCTTGGAAAAGAAGCTATTCATACTTGGATCTCTTCTGAACCTTGGAAGAGGAATGAAGAGATCATGCTAGAAATGCTTTCTCATGTTGGACCAAATTGGGGTTTGGATGGGTATGGTGACTATAATCCTACCAACACTTGATTTGGGAATGCATGTGGTATAATCAGTGACCATACTTCATCTCTTCTCATGAGCAATTGACCAAGGAATTGGCTATTGATCAAGATTTGAGAGATTGAATTACCAAGGAATTGGAATTTAATCACTTAAGATTGTCAAGGAGATCAATGAATGCATTGATTGAGGAAGAGATGAGAATGAACTTGATCCGGAGGATTGCAATATCTCTTGATCCCAATGTTCATTTTATTTTTAGTTCTTACATTTACTTTTCTTGCCATTTTACTTTGCTGCACTTTATTGGTTTCTTTACTTTTATGCCATTTACATTTCCTTGTTGCTTATCACTCCAATATGATTCGTCTAACTAGGATAATCAGCCAACTATTGATTGCTTAATCCGTTAATCTCTGTGGGATTCGACCTCACTCTTTTGTGAGTTATTACTTGACGACAATTCGGTATACTTGCCGAAGGGGAATTTGTTGAGAGACAAGTTTTCCGTGCATCAACATCCCTCAAGGTTCAAGCCCTTGGTGCCTAGCCTTATTCTTTATTACCTTTCTTTCTTTTTCAACTCTTAGTGTTCTTTTCCTTTTTCTTATTGGGATCTTATTATTTAACTAGTCTCATGGGGTGTGTTTCAAGCATATGATTCAGGACAGATAGTTGCCTTCCCACCTTGTTGGTGAACCAACTTAGCTAAGTGATTACTACACCACAAATTTAAGGACTTACTCCACAAATTGAACTCCACTCTGGTCTTTCATAACAACTCTTTTTATTTAGCTTAAAAGGACATTCATACAATAAGCAAGATGCAGATGAAGATAGGTAACTTGAACCAGCACACATATGACAAAAATAAGAAAAATATTAAAGACAGCATTGAAAAACCTAAACTACCATGGAAGCATGTTCTATTTCATACATGATTTTCCTTATTTAAAACTTGAAAAAGATGGGACAATGAGGGAACTCCACCACCTTTTACTTATGAGGTTGTTCGTGCTCTCCTTCTTGTTTGTCCTCTTTGTGTCCACTTGTGCTTCCTTGCATCCGTGCCAGTCTAGCTTTTTTTCCAATCCTCAAGTGCCTTCTTTACTGATTCATGACTTTTTTCTACCCTCTCTCTTTCTTCTCGCGCTAATTCATCCTTCACTTCTTCATAGCTTGTGATTCCCGGATGTAGTATAGGCAGTTGTCCAACTAAGTATCCGAGTCTGGCGTGAGTGTTCACATGATGTCTAGTCTGGTTCATGTAAACTCCTTCTGAAAACGTCCTGTATTCATCAAAGAGTTCTGCCTGTTCTAACTGTTTCTGATGCATTTTATGTATGTGTGCACCTTGATGTGCTTGGATGTTGATTAGCTTTTGGATGGCCTCTTATTGTTGATCCTACCTTTGTTCCAACCTGTGGAAGGATTCACCCCATTGTTTTCCTTGTTCCAGTTGCTGCTCCATCATCTGCTTTTGATAAATTTGGGCTTTCCATTGGGATCTCTCACCCAGTCCGCTCCTTGTACGCAGATATCTTTCACAATCTGGTTATAATCAGGACTACCATCTATTCGAGATTGATAGCTCTCTTCTTCAAATGGTATGGTTCGTAGCTTCAACACCCTCATGATGCTCATGGGACTAAAATCCACCGTTACTCCTCTCACAAAGCTTATATAGGATTCCTCTTTCCTATCATACCTCAATGCATTTGCGTAAAACTCTCTTACGAGCGTTGCATTTATTCTTGCGGTAACTGGATCGGTGAGGAGCTCCCATTTTCTCTTTTCTACCTTCTCTGTGATTTCGAGGTACTCAGTTTTCTTGACTTGAAAGCCTAGCTCATATATGATCTCCTTATCAGCCATCCATCCAAATTGAAGTTCATGGTGAAAGGTTCTAAACTTCTTTTCATCAAAAGGGCGTTGCTCCATAGGCTCCTTCCCCTTTCTTCTTTTAGAGCTTGATGATGCCATGAGTAAGAGTTGATGTGTGAAAGTGTTGACGGGTTGTGGATAAATGGTGGAATTCGGTTGGGTTTGGATAGGGTGAGATGAAGGGATTTGGTTTCCAAAGGTGTGAAGTATAAAGAATGGGAATTGGAATGTGAAGGGGAGTACGGACTAGGAATCACTTATATAGGGAAGTGATGAGTGAATGAAAGGTGTGGATTGATGGGGTGGGTGTGTGATAGACGGATGGGGTTTAGCAATGGATGAGCACAAGGATCATCAACTTTATGATGGGGTTGGTTCAATTTCCAAGCTTGTTCTTCTTCCAATGTTGCATGGCAACAATTCCCAATGCAATCCCCTTGAAGATACGTGTATAGTCCTCTCTTTTTGTGGTGGCCGAATCCTCCTTCAATTGTCCCATCAATTCTCCTACAAAATAAAAGAAATATGATTAATAAAATTGTGGAAAGTGGCGGCAAAATTTAAAAAAAAAAAAAAAGAAGAGAAAGAGTAACTACTTTTTAAAATTTTTGTTTCTAGTTACTAATTGCTATTCATGAGTGCAAACCAACTAACCAACTAAATGTCCATGTATGCAACATTGGTGACACCAAACTTAGTTTGTGGCACTGTAGTGTAAGAAGATTTGTTCAAGGTGCTAAGAGTGACATGTTAGGAGTTGCATTCATATTCTCTCAGTGTGCCTTGAACACCAAACTTGTTCTTCACTATATGTTGCATTCAAGGATATGTCAAAGTTGATTTGAATTTCATGAACCTTGCTTTATTAACTACTTTAAAAGCATGTAAAACATGGGTTGCCTCCCATGAAGCGCTTCTTTAGCGTCACTAGCTTGACGTTTTGCCTTTTGTCAGGGTGGTTGGTAGTGCTTCAGATCTTCTCCTCTTGCAGTAAACTTATATCCATTGGCTTCATCAAGGATTTCTACATGTTCTATGAAGAGAACTTTGTTGATGGTGAAAACCTTGGGTAGCTGAGATGGGATGGTGGGGAGATGAGGTGGGATATTTGGGAAGTAAGCTGAGATCACTTTATCACCTGGAGAGAAATCTTCTGTAGGGATCTTCTTGTTCCTCCATCTCCTTGGTGCCTTCTTCTTTGTTTCTTTTGCTGTTATCCTACTCTTTGTGGTCTCTTTTCCTAGGGAGATTTTGTTGCTGGTCTCATATGATTCTGGTGGTTTGGCTCCACTTGAGTTTCCTTTAGCTGTAACACCTTCTGGCTATTTTGCTTATCTACCAAGGGGATTCCCAGGTGTACATTTTGTGCTTCAGTGCTTGTTTCTTCCACCAGTGCTTTGTTGTGATTTTCCCTTGGTTCCTTGTTTTCCTAGTCTATTTCTTGTGAGGGTTTGAAGACATTGAATGCGAGTTGTTCATCATGTATCCTCAGTATTAGCTCTCCTCGCTCCACATCTATGAGTGCTCTGGCTGTAGCTAGGAACGGTCTTCCCAATATGATTGGGTGGATGGGACTCTCTTCTATTTCCAATATGACAAAATCTGTGGAGAGGAAATAGTTTCCCACTTTCACCAACACATTTTCAACCACTCCCACTGCTTGCTTTTGAGTTTTGTCAGCTAGCCTGATGACTACGTCTGTGGGCATTAGCTCATTGATCTGTAGCTTCTTCATTAGAGATAGAGGCATTAAATTGATGCTTGCTCCCAGGTCACAGAGTCCCTTATCAATCAGTGTTTCTCCTATGGCACAGGGAATGTGAAAACTCCCTGGGTCCTTCCTTTTTGTAGGCAACTCTGTTTGAATGAGAGCACTGCACTCCTTATTCATCACTATTGTTTATCCTCCCTTGAGTGAGTTTTTCCTGGTTAGCAGCTCCTTCATATACTTAATGTATGAGGGCATTTGTTGGAGGGCCTTGATGAATGGTATATTTACATGGAGAGATGCAAACATGTCAAGAAACCTTGAGTATATTCTCTTCTCTACACCACCATTGAGTATTTGGGGAAAGGGTGCATAGGGTCTCAGCAGCTCCTTCTGTGTGATTGTGGTTTCTTGATGATTCTCTTCCTGCTTTCCTGCTGATGTATCTTTAGGTTGTTCTAATGGTTTGTTCGGCTCTTCCTCAGTCTCCTTATCACTTATAGTAACCATCTTGCAATCTTCCCATCTGACCTTCTTTGCTTCACCTCTCGGATTTTTCTCTGTGTCACTTGGGAAGCTATCAGTAGGTTTGGGGATCTTCTCAGAAAGGTATCCCACTTGAAACTCCAGCCTCTTGATGGTGTCTCCCTGGTTCTTGATATTGGCTCGCACCTCCTCCTTGAACACCTTGTTATCTTGGATTTCCTTACATATGCCCTCAAGTAGAATCTCAATCCTTGATAGTCTTTCTTCCGATGATGGAGAGTTGAGATTGGAAGGATGAGAAGGGTTATTTTGACTTTGGTATGGATGTTGAGAGGTGTTGTTAGGTGGGTGTTGCTATGACCTCTGTGTGGAGTGTTGGTGAACTGCATTGTTGTTGGGGTTGTGGCGTCTCTGATCTTAGCATTGATCCTGTTGGTTTTCCCACCCAAAGTTTGGGTGGTTCCTCCAACCGGGATTATATGTTTTGGAGTATGGGTCATAGTGCTGCCTAGGTGAATTTCCAATGTAGTTGGCTTGTTCCTGATCACCCTCTGCTTCTTCATTCACTCCTTCTTGAGCTGCTGCTGAGGTGGTGATTGCTACCACTTGATTCCTCTCCATCTTTTTGGTAAGGTCAACCAACTGCTTGGTAATAAGCTTGTTTTGAGCTAGCAGTGCATCCACATTGTTTAGCTCCATCACTCCTCTAGTGTTGCCTCTTTCAGAAGCATAGAAGTAGTCATTCTCTACTACAGTCTCAATGACATCTATGGCTTCTTCAATGGTCTTCTTCTTGTTCAGAGATCCCCCGGATGAGTGGTCTACTGCCTTCTTTGATTCATACGAAAGGCCTTCATAGAAAATATGCAACTGCACCCATTCATTGAACATATCTGGCGGGCATCTTCTTGTCAAGTCCTTAAACCTCTCCCATGCTTCATATAGAGTCTCACCATCTTGATGCCTGAAGGTTTGTACCTCAGCTCTCAACCTGTTGATTCGTTGAGGAGGATAGAATCTTGCTAAGAATTTGTTCACCACGTCTTCCCAAGTTGCTAAACTCTCCTTTGGAAAGGATTTCAACCATTTAGATGCTTTGTCCTTGAGTGAGAAGGGAAACAGAAGTAGTCTATAGGTGTCAGGGTGAACACCATTAGACTTCACAATATCGCATATCCTCAGGAAGGTGGTTAGATGTTGATTGGGGTCTTCTTGGACACTTCCTCCGAATGAACAATTGTTCTGAACAAGGGTGATGAGCTGTGGCTTTAGTTCAAAGTTGTTGGCATGTATGGTTGGCCTTTGGATGCTACTTCCATAGTTTCCTAGATTTGGGTTGATGTAAGAACCCAGAACTCTTCTCTCTTGTCCAGCCTGATGCGCTGGACCTTCTCTGCCATGGTTGTGAGCCTCTTCTTCATGATGGTTCTCCATATTCTCATCCATGTTTGGTTTAAAGTACTCCTCCTCTTTCTCAACACCAACTACTCTCTTCCCTCTTGCTTCCCTCCTTAATCTAAGGAAGGTCCTCTCAGGTTCAGAATCAAAGGAAGTTGAAGCCCTGCTTCTTCTACCTGTCATACACCCAATAAGGCACAAGCAAGAAAGATAGATGCAGACAATATTTTCTGTAGAAATGCTGTTAGTGTGAGTGATACAATATATCAAACAGTTAGTGGGTCAGTGAACCAAATATTAAAACAAAATGCAGGTAACACAACTAATGGGTGAAAGGTAAAGGGAAAGAAATAACTCAAGCTGAAAGTAAATTACTTAGTTGAAACTTAATCAAACAAAAGGAAAATGCTCAATCTAGTTATCCACCAATTTAATCATTGTTGATACAAAATCAATCCCCGGCAACGGCGCCATAAACTTGATCACGAAAACTTGTCTCTCAACAGATTTCCCTCGACAAGTATACCGAATTTTCGTCAAGTAATAACTCACAAAAGAGTGATGTCGAATCCCACATGGATTGATTGGTCAAGCAACTTTAATTGGAGGAATGTTCTAGTTGAGCTAAGCAGAATTTGGTTTGAGAGTTGCAGGAAATTAAATGACGGGAAAGTAAATAGCAGAAAATGTAAATGCTGGAAATAAAGAGCTGAAAATAGATGACGGAAAATAAATTGCAGAATCTTAAATGGGAATGGGGAAGATGATCATAAAAGAAATTGGTAGAAATTAAAGAGAATGGGTAAGATCAGAAATGGGGAGTTCATTGGGCTTAGGAGATGTTGCATCCTCCGGATCAAGTTCATTTTCATCTCTTCCTCAATCAATGCATTCATTGATCTACTTGGCAATCTTAAGTGATTGAATTCCAATTCCTTGGTAATTCAATCTCTCAAATCTTGATCAATAGCCAATTCCTTGGTCCAATTGCTCATGAGAAGAGATGAGGTATGATCACTGATTATACCACATGTATTTCCAAATCAAAGTGTTGGTAGGATTATATGTCACTATATCCATCCAAACCCCAATTTGGTCCAACATGAGAAAGCATTTCTAGCATGATCTCTTCATTCTTCTTCCAAGGTTCCGAAGAGATCCAAGTATGAATAGCTTCTTTTCCAGGATAACTACTCAATTGGGTGAAGACTGAAAGCTTTCTAGTAAAATCAAGAGAAAAGAAAGAAGAAGAATAATGAAAACTATTATTGATCCATCAAATTACAACAGAGCTCCCTAACCCAATGAAAGGGGTTTAGTTGCTCATAGCTTTGGGAATGGAAAACAAAGATGGAGAATGCATTCTGAAAAGTTAAACTAGAAGTTGCAGAGAAAGTAAAAAATACAGAGAGTAATTTTAATAATGCCCCAAAAGCCCCTTTCTAGTTCAAAGTTCTCCCTATTTATATTATTCTTCTGATCTTCTAGTTGCTTCTTCAAGTCTTGGATATGGGCCTTTGGATCTTGAGTTGAAGCAGTTATCTTCTTCAGTGGGCTTAGCTTTACTTGCAGAGAAAGTGTGCAGTAGGTATGGACTTTAGCTTGGGGCGTTAGTGGTGTTAACGTTAAGTGAAACTGTGGGGTCGAGAACGTTAGTGACAATCACCTTTTTCACTAACGTTCCTAACCCAAAAATGGTCCACGTTAACTTCAACGTTAGTGATACTAACGTGACCACTAACGTTGCTTCTTGGCCCTTCGCAAACGTTACTGGGGTTTACCTTTTCCAATAACGTTGAGAGTACCCCTTTCTCCCTACGTTAGAGTTCACGTTAGTATAGTTAACGTGGCCTTTAACGTAGGCTTGCCAAATCTTCGAGAGCGTTAGTGACACTTATCTTTGTCACTAACGCTTCAAAATGCCACTTCTTCCCACGTTAGAGTTCATGTTAACTAGGTTAACGTGACTTCTAACGTGGTATTGATAGCCATCTCCAACGTTAGTGACAAAGCTGAGTGTCACTAACGTTGGCTCATCATCCCTCTTCTCCACGTTAGCTTCCACGTTAATGTAATTAACGTGGCAACTAACGTGGCTCAGTGGCTTAATCCAACGTTAGTGACAAAGGTGAGTGTCACTAACGTTGGTGATTCCTTGCTCCCTCCACGTTAGAGTCCACGTTAACTAGGTTAACGTGACTCTTAACATGGCAAATATGAGCTTAGTCCAACGTTAGTGACAAAGGTGACTGTCACTAACGTTAGCATTAGCTTCCTCATCCACGTTAGAGTTCACGTTAACTGAGTTAACGTGACTCTTAACGTGGCCAGCTGCCACTTTGGAACGTTAGTTGCACTTACTTTTACCACTAACGTTGGAGTTCTACTTCTCTTCCACGTTAGCTTCCACGTTAACTATGTTAACGTGCAACTAACATGGGCTATGATGTCTCACGAAGGCGTTAATGGCGATCACTTTTCTCATTAACGTTGCAAGCTAGCCTCCATTCCACGTTAGTGGTCATGTTAGCTAGACTAACGTGGCTACTAACATGGTTCTTCCTTGCTTCCTTTGTCCTGAAATCAAGCAATAAAGTGCATCAAAGCTCTAATCCAAGTTATGAGACATGCATCATTCAATTTTGTCATTTAATTCATGCATAATTCTCATGAAATCATGTAAAATTCACAATGTTTGCTTGAATCAAGATGTAAGTGATTATTTACCCAAAACTTGCTTATTTCCTAAGAAAATGCATGAAACTACCCTAAAACCATAAAGAAAAGGTCAGTGAAACTGGCCAAAATGC
This sequence comes from Arachis ipaensis, assembly GCF_059453495.1. Taxonomy (NCBI): domain Eukaryota; kingdom Viridiplantae; phylum Streptophyta; class Magnoliopsida; order Fabales; family Fabaceae; genus Arachis; species Arachis ipaensis. The sequence goes on from NC_142444.1 coordinate 86,048,612, forward strand.
CCTGGCATCACTATCCGATCTCTTCTCAAAGAGGTCGGCCAAATCGACAGGAAAGCCCAATAAAGGGCCCAAATAGAGGAACACAACCCAAATCCACCGGCCCTCCAAGCCCATAGAGATAAGGACGGTTCCCTTGAAGATATGCTGACCTCAACTCAAAGATAAAGATAAGATAAGATAACTAACTTATCTTATCTAGAAAAGGTCACTCTACAACCACTATAAATACACTGGAGCACCCAGGTATAACTCATACTCTAATTCTACAATAAACCTGCTTAATACCCGTGCTAACTTAAGCATCGAAGTCTCTTGCAAGTACCCCCCACCCTCTGGTGATCAAGGATCAGAAGTGAAGCCAGTCCAACAAGTTGGACACAACAGCTCCGGCCGCCACCAGCCAGCCAGACACGTCATCTCCGACCAGTACAGAAGATCTCATCCGAGATTGGCCTACAGTTTCAGGTAACCCTCGGAACACCACTCATACAAACTAATACCATAATATACCATTTACATCACCAAAATCTCCCCATCATACCATAACCAATCGTACTTCAATATTATACCATCTCACACCTAAATTTCTTAATTAACAAATAAGATCATCAACAATCCATCATCTATGCATATTCATCATTATCAACTTGTCAACCATCATTCAATCATCAATTAACATTCTAGTTCCATCACAAACAATAATCATCAACAAATACTCAACCCATAACAACAATTATCATCAAGTGCTACGCATTTAACATACTTTATCATTCCAACTTATCCTATGATCCTCTAGCCTAAGTTTTCACAAGACATTACATATTATATCCAAGAAACCAAAACCATACCGTGGCCGATTTCTTCCCTAAGCCAAAAACACCCAAATCGGTGAGGTCACAAGCCTCCGACACTGAAACCTCAGCCCCCAAGGCATAAACAAGCATCCAATCTCTTCAATTGAGTTTCAATCACATATATACATTACCTAACACATATTATCACATTCACATGCACCAACTTAATGCTCATTCACAATTAACCAAGGAATTTACTAGGGTTTGAGGATACTTACCTTATATGTGCCTGATGTAGTATTTTATGTTGATCTAGAATTCCTGAATAAATTGGATCACTTCGTTGCAAGTATAGTCTAGACTAACAACTAATCCTCTATCAAAGTTTAATTTTATTTGTCACGAATGTAAACCAATAAAAATAGCGAGAGTATTAGATCTTGGGTCATCTCTGATAATGAGTTTTGCTCGATGGTTTAGAATTTCTCTTCTAGAAATAAGAACTTCATTGTAAGCATAGTTCTAAACCAACAAACAATTCCCACATCAAAAATTTGAGTTGTCACAAGTACAAACCCCAATAAGAATTAACCGGAGTATTTGGACTCCGGGTCGTCTCACAAGGAATTGCAATGAAGTGCTCAATTATTGGCTATGAAGGGAGTAAGGGGGTTGGTTTTATGTTTTTGCAAGAAATTAAGTGGCAAGAAAAATTAAATGACAAGAAAGTAAAATGATAAGAACTAATAAAATAAAGGAAAAGAACTCTTGGCTAGACATAGGTAATTGAGATCACCATCCTTGTCTACATACCAAATATTGATAATTATGAGAGGCCAACCTATTAAGTCTACTTCCAAAGCCTTAAGTACGTAATATCTACTCCTAGGCTTGAAGTACGTCAAATAGGTTTGATCACATCAACCCATAAGTCCCAACCTACCTACTAATTAGATTAGTAGTGGGTTGGCGTCAATGAGTGTCAAATTGATCACCAAGGATTCTCAAATTACCAATTCAATAAGACCCAATGACTCAAGGTCACTCAATTCCCTTAGCCTAGGCCAAGAGCAAAGAAAACTACTCAAAAACTAGAGGAAACATTTTATCAAACACCTAGAGTGCAAGAAAAGTAAACATCATCAAGTTAAAGAATTAAAGGAACCCATGACTAACATAAGCAGGAATTCAACAATAACAATGAAGATGAACATAAAAGAGCATGGAAACATAAAATTGCATTAAAGAAAAATAAGATCCAACAATTGTTCATAAACATAAAAGAGAGCAAAACAAGAAATTAACAAGAGAAACTAAGAAGATTAAGACAATAGAACACTAAAATGTAATGAGAATTAAAATCAAAAGAAGAATTGAAAATTGGATTTAAGAAAATTAAACCTAAACTACCCTAAATTATAGAGAGAAGGGAGAGCTTCTCTCTCTAGAATTCTACCTACAACATGATGAAAACTAAACTATGACTACTTGGTTCATTCCCCTCTCAATCCTTGGGTTCAATAGCATCAGAAATGAGTTGGATTGGGCCCAAAATGAGCTAGAAATCACCCCCAACGAAGTGCAAATAGTGGACCCACGCAGCTCCATTGGCGCACACGCGTACATGGCACGTGTGCGCCCTTGAACGCAAAGCAACATATGGCATATTTTATATCATTTCGAAGCCCCAGATGTTATCTTTCTAACACAACTAGAACCGCCTCATTTGAACCTCTGTAGCTCAAGTTATGGTCGTTTGAGTGCGAAGAGGTCAGGCTTGACAACTTTACGGTTCCTTCATTTCTTCATGAGTTCTCCCACTTTGCATGCTTTTCTCCTCACTTCTTCCATCCAATACTTGCCTTATGAACCTGAAATCACTTAAAAAACATATCAAGGTATTGAATGGAATTAAAGTGAATTAAATTTAGCTATTTTAAGGCCTAAAAAGCATGTTTTCACATTTAAGCACAAACCAAGGGAGAATTGCAAAATCATGCTATTTCATTGAATAAATGTAGGAAAATGAGATAAAATTCCCCAAAATAAGCATAAGATAAACCACAAAATCGGGGTTTATCAGTCTCTCAAAGGAATTATAGTGAGGTATGCATATTATTGGTTATGGTATCCAAGGGGTGGTTTGCATATAAGAAGACAAGAAATTAAAAAGGCAAGAAATGTAAATCAAACAACTAAAGAAAGCAATTATTAAAGAGAGAGACATTCATGGCAAGGATTGAGAATCAAGGCTTTCTTTTCTAGTCATTAATCATAACACAATAATTATCAAGAGCTAATCCTATTTTGTCATCTCCATCATCAGGAGAAGGTACAATATTATCTTCACATTGAGAGAAAGTCAAATAAGACAAGTTAATCTCAATTCATAAGTCCTAATCAACTTACTAATTGAATTAACAAGAGATTAGAGTCAATGGAAACCATATTAACTAACAACTCTATATCACCAACATAAGTTGGGTATTAATGACTCATGATTGCCTAATTTCTCTTTCCAAGCCAAGAATGCTCAAAAAGCTACTCTAACATCCAACCAAGAATTTTGTCAAACACTTGAAAGGCATAAAAGGAAAGAATTATAAAAGTACAAGAATAATGAATCTACAACTACCAACTGTAAGGAAACAATACTAAGAACTCAATTAAACATCAATGACATGAAAACATAAAATTGCATTAAAGAAAATCCAAATCCAAAAACAGTGTTCATAAACTAAACAAAGGTATAAAAGAGAAATTATCAAAAAGGACTAAGAGAGCAAAGATGTAATTTCTTTGCAAGAAAAACTAATTGAAAGCAAGAATTAAAAACTAAAACTAGAAGAGATCCACCACAAATCTACCCTAATTCTAGAGAGAAGAGGGAGCTTCTCTCTCTAGAAACTACCTAAAGCATGATCCTAAGCTAATCTAATTGCTCCCCCTTGACCCATCTTGAGTTCTGCATCAAATATCTTCAGAAATGAGTTGAATTTGGGCCTGGAAAGCTCAGAAATTGCCCCCAGCAAATTCACTTTAATGAGGTAACGTGATTAGCGTCACGCGTGCACGTCGCTGGCAAATTTCCTCCTCACGCATATGTGTGGGTGACGCGTGCGCGTGGCCTTCAATTCTCCAAATGCTCATTTCTTCATGAATTCTCCACTTTGCATGCTTTTTTCTTCACTTCTTCTATCCAATACTTGCCTTATGAATCTAAAATTAATTAACAAACATATCAAGGCATCGAATGGAATTAAAGTGAATTATATTTAGCTATTTTAAGGGTTAAAAAGCATGTTTTCACTCTTAAGCACAAATTAGGGAGAATTACAAAAACCATGCTATTTCATTGAATAAATGTGAGAAAAGTTTATAAAATCTCCTAAATTGAATACAAGATAAACCACAAAATTGGAGTTTATCAAATCTTTCCACACTTAAACTAAGCATGTTCTCATGCTAAACTCAAGAAAGAGACAAAGTGTACTAACATTTATTCAATGCAAACTATCTACATGCAATCTACCTACATGCAATCTATCTAAATGAATGTAACTACTTGGTCAAAATAAATCAATCCCCAAGGAAACTTGTATGAACATAAGGGCTAAGACAATAGCAATCAAATCAAACCCACAATTGAATTGAGTTATTGAAAAGATTTTAACAACTTGCAAGAAAGGAGATGATCATAGGTGAGAACATGTAATTGAGCAATCGAACCCTCACCGGATGTGTATCCGCTCTAGTCACTCCAGTGTATAGGGTTGATTCACTCAATTCTCCTCTAATCATGCTTTCCAAGATTTATTTTTCATCTAACAATGAACAATTATTCAATGCATGTATACAAATATCATGAGGACTTATCCATAGGTTGTAATAGGGTTAGGGTAAAGGTAGGATTGTATTTAGTCAAGTGAGCTTGAAATTTGAATCTTTGATTAACCTAAGCTTCCCACCTAAGCTATGACAACTTATAAAATTTCAAAGCTAACCTAACTACCCATAATTCTCACTTTTTCACATACTCATGCATTCTCTTTTCAATTTACATCCCATATGCATTGATTATTATTGAACTTTACTTTGGGGCATTTTGTCCCTTTTTTATTGCTTTTCTTTTTCTTTCTTTTTTTGTTTTCTATTTTTTTCTTTTTCTTTTTGTTTTTCTAATTTTATTTAGACTAAACATATATACAAGAGAATTAATGCATATGGTTTAACATTTAATGCATGAGTATGTACCAAATTTCTAAAATTTTTAACAAAACTATAAAATACCCTTTTATCTCTACCCAATGTTCCCAAGCTTCTCCCTCTTAAATGATACACACTCTCACTAGCCTAAGCTAATCAAAGATCCAAACAAGGGACATTTATTATTTTCCACTTTAAGACTTGTAATGTGCTAAAATTAAGAACAAAAGGGGTTTAGCATAGGCTCAAAGTTGGCTAACAATGGTAGATAAAAGATAAGGCTATTTGGGTAAGTGAGCTATTTGAAACGATGGCCTCAATCATATAAGTGCATTCATACACAAAATAATGGACATAAAAAATCAAACAAATCAAAGATTACAATCATAGAAAGAGAATAATACACACAATAATGAAAATAGTGGTTATATGATGTAACCACACAATTAGGCTCAAAACTCACATGCTTATGTGTTCTTAGCTCAAAAAAACATGTTTCAAAATGTATAATTCAAGCAAGTTCTAAAATTTTTTTTTTCAAATCAATTGGGGTGCCCTATAGATAAAATCCTTGGAAAATTTCATTATTTTGGCTAAGCTTATTATATATATGCAAACTAAGAAAATGCAACTAAAATTCTAAAAGACCTAAAAATGAAATGCGAAAGTGCTGGGATTAGAAATTTGCCACCCAAAGATGGCCGATCGGTCGGACGACCTCCCCACACTTAAAAGTTTGCACCGTCCTCAGTGCATTCAAAGATGAGCAAGGAGGTACGACGACTTTCCGGATTGTCACCTTCAGCTGGTGGATCAACTGCTTGCTACGTGTTCTTTTTTTCCCGCTTCTGCTTTTTGCTTATGATGAATCGTCCTGAAAGATAGAAAACTGGAAGGTAAGACAAGTAAATGCACAAGCAAAGAAGCATAGATTGTTGGAATGAGGTAAGAATCACTAAAATGAAGTGAGTGACTCAGTTTGTGACATTAAGGAGGATGATGTGTGAGTTCTAAGTTGCATGCGGTTTAGAATACACCACTAGCATTTAAAAGCTATATCACAACTACACAAAAGAAGCATACGCTTCACTCATTTTAGTGTGCTTTAAATACTTTAAAGAAAACTTGTAAAATAAGATAAACAAACAAGTAATAAAGAAGCATGAAAACATTCAAGCAAGAATTAAGCAATTGTGAATTGGATAATGAATGGACATTGATTGATGTGTAAGTAAACTTTAATGAACAAAATAAAATATAAAGCTCACACATCAAACAATGACACATATTGAAGTTTTTATCTGCAATACCTAAGTGACATAGAGGTGGAACACATGGGTGCTATGGAACTTAGGAAAAAGAAGATAGAAATTAAACTCAATAACATAGCAAGCATGGTCTACAAAGCTTTACAAAGCTCAAAAATATGTCACTAGGTAAGCTTTTGACCCAATTCCACAATTCCAAAATCTCAATATATGAAATAGGTGATGTGAATAAGGGTCAATCATAAACAAGCATCACCTAACAAAAAAATGCATGGACAATAGACGATTGCCTCATCATAGATAAAGAAATCAAATCACATGGTGGCCAAAACATGCAATTCAAAAGATTTGTGAAGCTTGAAGGCAATGTGCAAGTACTTGGTATGCACAAAATTAAGCATTAAGAACTCAACCAAGCAACAAATATAACCTCAATAAAGAAACCCAACAATGAACAATTTCATCATTAAGAAACAGCAATTCAAATTAACAATCCAACACTTATCACCTTAAACAAAAATTAAGCTAACTAACTAACACATAGGAATGGTGTTAGATGGTTCATGGTAGTGGTGGTTGATGACTGGAGGAAGGAAATAGAAGAAGAGAAGAGAAGAAATAGGAAGAAGAGAAGAAAAGAAGAGTAGTGAAACAGGAGTGGGGGGTCACGCGTACGCGTCAGGTCACGTGTACGAGTGCATGGCAGATTTGGGGTGCGATGCGCATGCATCGTCGATGCGCACGTGTGATAGTGTAGAGAGGCAAATGACGCGTATGCGTGGGTCACACATACGCGTGGGTCAAAATTGTACTAGAGGCACAATTTCAGCACACTACGCACACAACTCTCTGGTTTTTGTACTGGGCCTGAAAATTTTAAGTGTCACGCGTACGCGTGGACGAAGCATACGCGTGAGTGGTTGGAAACTTGGGGGTCACGGGTACGCGTGGGTGATGCGTACGCGTGATTGAGTGCTATGTTTTTCAAAATTTTCCAATTTCTTGCACCAAACCAAGCATTCCAAACATCGAAACAGCTATCAAAACACCATAAAACCTTATTTAACCTACTAGAATCCCAAATAAACTCAATTAACTAAACAAAACACGACATTAAACAAATTTTACCAATATATACAAAAGAGAAAAGTGAAAAGACGTTACCATGGTAGGGTATCTCCCACCTAGCACTTTTATTTATTGTCCTTAAGTTGGACTTATGGGGTGCTCTCATCAAGGTGGCTTGTGCTTGAATTCATCCTTGAACTCCCACCAATGCTTTGATGGAGTTCACAAACCATGAGCTCCCAAAATTGATCCTCTTTTTCTAATCCGAGATCCCACACTTTGTTTTCACACCCATCTTCAAGTTGATCATCATAGTTCTAATTGGGTAATAAGCAAGCCGAACTCTCACTTAGGCACTAAACGATCCTCCTAAACCCATCCATTTAAGCACTAGTCCAACCCTTGCTCCTCAATTTTGAGCTTCCAACCATATTGAGCCTAGATTTATAACGCCAACCACTAAACATCCTTCTCTTATGATTTATTCCAAAAAGTTCCCTAAGTTAGCCATCTATTTCAAGCAAACCAAATTCAAGTGGGATAATAAAGCTAAAAGTGATAAGGTTTACCCACTCAAATGAAGGATTAGATGGTTGCCTAGGTAGAGAAGTTTCCAATGACCTTGATAAAGCACATTCCACTCCTATCCATCCTCTTCTAGGGGCTTCTACCACTTGGCAAGGTTCTTCAAGCTCTACCTCTTGCCAAGCTTCCTCAAGTTCACATGCTTCTTCACCAATGTCTTCTAGCTCTTCCCCATCACTCAAATCATATCTTGGGGGTTGAGTGAAATCTACCTCAACATCAATCTCAAACTCAATGGGGAAAGATTCATCAAACTCAAAAGGATCATATGCTAATGCAGAATCATCATAAATAGGGGGCTTTGGTGCTTGCCCCACTTCTTCCAATTCTTTAATCACAATATGCCTTGGAGGTTATACACTATTGATGTGCGTGTAAGCAAAACCAACACTATTTCGTACAACAGCAGCAATACCAGCAAGTGCAGTGTGTCGTCCAAGTAATACCTGAGCGAGTCAGGGTCGATCCCACGAGGATTGTGGCTTGAAGCAAGCTATGGTTGTCTTGCAAATCTTAGCCAGGCAAAATCAGAAGGAATTCACTATTAAAAAGTTAGCTATTAGGAATTATATGCTGAGAATAGTAATAATGGGAATAGGGTTGAGAGTTGGAGTTGCTTTCTCTTTCTGAAGTAACTCTGGTACTACTGTCTTCTTTGTTTGTGAATGATCTTCTTCTATGGCAGGCTGTAAGTGATCAAAGCCATTGCCCATGGTCATTGATCTCCTCTGCTACAGAATGAACACGGCCATGGTTAGTGGTCGTGATATTCAATCTGATGAAGGGTGAAGCGCATAGCAGTCCATTCTCTTGGCGATCCTACTCAAAATGCCACAGACAAGGTTGAATCTTCTGGATCAGAGAACGCTGCTTCTTGATTCTAGCCTATACCACGGAGACTTTAATCTCCCCAGAGATCGGCTAAACTGGTGTCTCAAGAAGTCCCCAACAAAATCATGGATTGACCGTCTGAGAGATGTATAAACATAGCTGTTGGCTCATGCTTTTCTTCCAGGTACTCACATGAACCCAAGTAGACGTGCGTGTTTGTCAGGCACGTTCGTCTTGATGTGATAAACAGAGCCAATTTGTTAGATCGTCCTATTCAACATGATGAAGATCGGAATATACATCTTAGAGATAGATCAGACATGGGTCGAAGAAGAAGAAATAGTACTTTTATGAATTCATAGGACTCAGCAGGGCTCTTCCCCTCAACCTAGGAGGTTTAGAAACTCATACTGAAGATAAAAACACTGGAGAAAACGAAAATATGCCAGACCTCCCTCAGTAGGAGGCGTATGATAAGTGTGATATGTTGATTCTCTTTTTAAATTACATGAATCTAATCCCTTAAATACTAAACAGATGACTAGTAAGGGTAAAACAGTCTATTTAGTGCTAAAGTCCACTTCTGAGGCCCTTTTGATGAGTGTTTGGGCTGAGCTTTAATGAGATCCACGTGCTATGAGGCTCCTTGGGCATGGAATGCCAGCTAGGGGGTCCTCTCTGGGCCTTTGGACGTTGGGCTCTGCTCTTTGGGCTCTGGAAGTCTGGAAGGGGGCTAGTAACTAGCGTTAAATGCTAGTTTTGGGGCTTCTAATCCAAAGCAAAGTATAGACTATTATATATTGCTAGAAAGCTCTGGAAGTCAGCTTTCCATAGCCGTTAAGAGCGCTCTATTTGGACATCTGTAGCTCCAGAAAAGCTCTTCCAAATGTAGGCAGGTCAGATCTAGACAGCATCTGCAGTGCTTTCTTTGTCTCTGAATCAAACTTCTGCTCCAGCTCCTCAATTTCAGCCAGAAAATACCTGAAATTGCCCAAAAACACAAAAACTCATAATAGAATCTAGAAATGTGTATTTAACACTAAAACCTATAAAAACTCAATAAAAACTAAATAAAAACTACTAAAAACTATATGAAAATGATGTCAAAAAGTGTATAAAATATCCGCTCATCACAACACAAAACTTAAACCATTACTTGTCCCCAAGAAACTAAAAACACAGTAGGATACAAAAGAAAATAAAGATACAATAAATTTCTAAGTTTCAAATGAAGCTTAGTTAAAATCAGATGAGCGGGACTTAGTAGCTTTTTGCTTCTAAATAGTTTTGGCATTTCACTATCCATTGAAACTCAGAGATGTTGGCATCCTTAGGAACTTAGAATCAAGATGATATTATTGACTCTCCTAGTTCAGCTTATTTTGATTCTTGAACACAGCTTTCTGAGTCTTGGCCGTGATCCTAAGCACTCTGTTTTCCAGTATTACCACCAGATACATTCATCCCACAGACACTTTACCTGGGTGAACCTTTTCAGATTGTGATTCAGCTTTGCTAGAGTCCTCAGATAAAGGTGTCCAGAGTTCTTAAGCACACTCTTTTTGCTTTGGACCACATCTTTAACCGCTCAGTCTCAAGTTTTTCACTTGACACCTTCAAGCCACAAGCACATGGTTAGGGACAGCTTAGATTGAGCTGCTTAGGTGATGAGGGAAAAACGATTCTACACAAACTCACCGGCAAGTGTACTGGGTCGCATCAAGTAGTAATAACTCAGAAGAGTGAGGTCGATCCCACAGGGATTGAGGGATCAAGCAACTTTAGTGAGTGATCAGTTTAATCAAGCAGACAGTATTGAATTGAATGAGAATTGATCAGCTGAATGTAAATTGCAGGGAATTTAAATTGCAGAAAGTAAAGTGACTGAATCTTAAAGAGCAAGAAATATAAAGTGCAGCAAATGTAAAGGGAATTAGGCGCAGGGAATTTAAAGAAGACAGTAAATCAAACAATCAAAGAGATCTTGAGAACAAGTAACAGGAAATTTAAATTGCAGGAAAATTAAAGCAGGCAGAATCATGAACAGAATTGTAAAGTTGCAGATAAAGAAATTGTAGCAGAAGATTATCAAAAACTAAAATTGCATAAGCCAAATTGAATTCAATACTTGAAATGTAAAAGTGCAGAAGAATAAAAGTGTATCAAAGAGAGCTTTCTATTCTATCCTACTCCTACTCCTACTGCTGCCTACTACTATTGTAGCCTAACCGATCTCCCCTCTTTAAAATGCAACTGATGCCTTTATATAGGCTTTACAAAATAAAAATGAAATTGCAAACAAATTACAAATCAAATGAAATTCCTATTCTAACTATCTCTTGTGCCTTTGAGTGATGTTAATGGGCTCTGCTTGCTTTGGAGCTTCAATGGGCTTGGAATCAGCTAAATTGAACCACAATTCTGCTCCCAGGAGAATGTTGCGTTCATTTAGAGAATGGAGAGTTCGGGCAACCACGCGGACGCGTCCTTGGTGCGTGCGCGTCCTTGGCATTCCTAATCATTGGGGCGAGCACGAACTGTGCACGAGCGCGTCCTTGAGCAGCGTTCATTAATTGAACACTCCGTTCGCGCTATGAATGCTATGTACGTGTGCGCGCCTTGTGTGCTTGCGCATCGCTGGCATTCCTCATCATCGGCGCGAGCGCATCCTTGAGCAGCGTTCATTAACTGAACACTCCATTCGCACTATGAATGCTATGTACGCGTGTGTGCCTTGTGCGCTTGCGTGTGTATAGCAATATATCAACTCTGCGTTCCAGCATCTTGTACGCGTCTGCGTCCATCACCACTTTTACTCCATCGGCACAGGCGCGGCAGGTGCGCGTCCACGTCAGTTGCAAAATTCCAATTCCAATTTTGAAATTGCACGAAAATGTTCACTTATGCAATGTAGCGTTCTCTTTGAAAATGAATGCTGATGGTGAAATAGAGCACGCTTCCTTGATTTAGTTATGGGCCACGCTTTTAAAAGCATGGCCTAAGGCTTCAAAGTGTGCCAAACTCCCAAATGTGCCCCAGAATCTCTCTTTTCTCTCCATTTTTTCGCCTGAAATCAACCAAACATGAAATTAAAGGCTTGGAATAATCATTAAATCTTGCATCATTCATATTATCAACTAAATCTTGCAAGAAATCTAATGAAAATGCATAAAATTAACAATGTTTGATTGAATCAAGACAAGCATGAAATTCTCACTCAAACACTTACTTATTGCCTAAAAATGCATGAAAACCAAATAAAACTAATGAAATAGGCTTGTGAAACTAGCCTAAGATGACTTGTCATCACAACACTAAACTTCAATCTTGCTTGTCCCCAAGCAAGCAATAAAGCATAAGGAAAATTAATGGAAGTAGAGAAGTGTCTAAGCCCTTTATTAGAAGACATTGAATATTGATTAATGGGGTTTTTCATGCATGGTATCTTATAGACTTTTATTCTGTGACTGAGACATCAACATTCCTTTGGATCCTTACTTGAATTACACAAAAAATGAGACTTGTTATTGCTTGGTCCTTAGTTTTTCTTGTTCTCTTTCTTGGCTGAGATTTATTGCTTGCTGAGGCTTAATGCTATGTGGTAAGGTAGCTTTTTAGAGTAAGCTTTCAACCAGCATTCCCGCCCTAGTTGGTTTAAGATGCTAGGTGTTGAAACACCCCTATGGGCTTACTTGCTCAAGCATCTCCTTAGCACACACACATCACAGGCATTTAGCTTTGTTTTGTTCTTTGAAAATTGATGCCTAGCACCTCTTTGGGTTACTAAATGCTTTGTCTCAAAGTAGCTCTTGATGGTGGACTTTCGGTTGGCAATCCCGGGTTAGTTAACCCAAGTTCCCGGGTGATGAAGCACCCCTTAGAACCTAGTTATCCAAGCTTATCTTTGTACAAGAACATCACAGGCATTTATCCAAATTTCCAGCCATTGGTGCCCAGTCTTGTTTATTTCTTTTTGTTTCTTTCTCTTGCATTCTCTTTCTTTTATTTTGGACCTTTTTCATTTGTCAAGTCTCATGAAATGCAATTCAAGTTCATATCACAAAGTTATGCTAACATTCAGCCTTATTTATAAATCAACTAATGAACCAGCACATACCACTACATAAACTAATGAACCAGCACATACCACCACAACCTCATCCTGTCTCATATCATACCAGACTTTTACTCTTTCTCTATTTCACAGTTATTTTTCTTTTATTCAAGCATGAGAAATAAAGCATATAATTCAAGTAAGATGAAAATAAATTAAGCACTTAGACCAGCAAGCCAGAACAACATGGAAACAAACAAACTAACAGACAGTAAATAAATCTAAGAAGACACAAATCAACAGGGGATATTTACACTTTCAATTAGCATGTTTAAACTAAAGTCAGTAAGAGAACAATACAACCTCTTGGAGTCCATTTTTCTCCTCTTGTGTCATCATCATTGTTGGGTTCCATGTCCTTCCCTCGTCCATCCATATGATGATGTATCTTTCCCTTCAAGAGATTGAATGACTTGCTACAAGAGATATTGAAAGTTGCTTGTTCCCCAAGCACTTGAGAAATAGTTAGCATGCATGCATGCTTGTGATTCTCTGAACCTAAGTTGGTGTGAGAACACCAAACTTAGTTCCTTGCCCACTTCTATATGCATAAGAATAAATACATGCATGAAACATCAAGTACTTTTTATTAGGAAAGTAAACTATGAACTAGAAAATAACTATGAACTAGAAAACAAACTAAAAACTAGAAACATAACTTTTATTAAGTAGTTTTTCTGATTGTGAGGAGCTGATACTAGTCATGCTGAGGGTGCAATGTGTTCTTAATGAAATTTTTTTTTAGTGGAACACCAAACTTAGCATCCAACATTCACCCCTTAATTGTTTTGGTGTGCAACACCAAACTTAGCTCTTTCCAATACAGAAAAATCTACTTAACTCCTTTATTGAAATAACTAAGAAAGTAAAAACTACTTACCTGTAGCTGATGACTTTCTTCCTCTTCTTCCAGTTTGTTAAGAGGAATAACCTCAATGGTAAAGAGGAGCCAGTCCGTGCCCCCTTTCTTGGTCACTCCCCAGCAAGCTTCCTTTTGTTGGTTGCTTGATTGAGCTTTCTTGCTGGTGGTCCAGGGGTTGGATTGCTTGTGGTTAACTTCTCCTTCTTCCCTAATATGTTCAATGGTGGCTTGGTCACAATCCTCTCTTCAGTGTTGTTGTTGGTTGCCTTCACTTGTTTGATACATGGTTGCTGTGTGATTATTGGAGTTGTATCTTCATCAAGAGCCTTTTGAATTGATGGTTCCATGAGCCCTTCATCTATGTAATTCTCTGCTTCACTTGAGTTTGGACTCCCTTGATTGTCTTTCTCACTTTCTTGTTCCTCCACTTCCTCCTTTGTACTCAACATCTGATTTAATAGCACTTTTATGGAGGAGGTTTGTTGATCTTCCCAAGATTTCTTCATCTCCTCTTCATATCTCTTAATCACGGATTTAAGTGCTAACACTCTTTGGTTCAGGAGAGTTTGTGAGGGTTGTGAGCTTTCATGTTCTTTTGTCATCTCAGGTGCCTTCTGTAGATCTGTAGTCCCAGGTTCAAATACCTCCACAACCTCCTCCTCTATTGAAATTTCACTTGATACAGTAGCCTCTTTATCTTGCTCTTCTACTTCCTCCTTCACATCCACCAATTGGTCTTCATCTTTCTTGCTTAGCACTTCTTTGTTTCTCCTTGCTTGCTCCAAATATCCATCCATCTTATTGCAGAGGGTTTCTTGCTCCTTCCAGAAGTCTATGGATGTTTATAGGTATTGTTCAAATGCTAGCTCAAGGGATGAAGGTTGAGAGTAATTTTATGGGCATGGATGTGTTGTGGTGATGTTTTGAGGGACATGGAATGAATTTTGTGAATTATGGAATGAATTTTGTGGTTGGTATAGATCGTGGAGGAAACTTTGTGTTGAGACATCATCAAGTGATGAAGAATTTTCACATGAGAAACTGGGAGGTGAGGTTGGACAATTTTGCATAAATGAGTTGAAGGTTTGCTCAAGTGATGATGGCTCTTGATTAATGGAGTATGTCACATTGAGTGCTCTCTGATTTTGATCCTCCCAAGCACAACTTGAAGAATTGTTGAATTCATCATAGTATGGATCATCTTGTGGCATTGGGGGACAATCTTGCATGAATTTATTGAAAGTGCACTCCAGTGAAGATGTCTCTTGATGAACAAAGTATGGATCACTAAGATCTCTTTGATTTTGACCTTCCCAGCCACAATATGAGTAGTTGTTAGACTCATCAAAATCTGGATCATATTGTGTCTCTGGGAAGTGTCCCATTTCAACTAATTGTTCACACTCTTGTTGACATGTCCAGACACCATGAGGGTAATGACATAAATCATCTTGTGGTTCTAGATCATATCCATGTGAATTGCTTCATAAATCTATCATTTTTTGGTGATATTCCCATCCATCATTAGGATAATGACTTGAATCATATTGTGATGGTGGGTAATATCCCATGAAATTGTCTTGCTCATCTTGTGGTTCTAAAGCATATCTCCATTGATTGGAGTGCTCTATGATCTCTTGGTGATATTCCCAGCCACCATTAGAATAGTCAATTGGTAATGGTGGGTGATATCACAGAAAATTTGTCTGATCACAGGATGAGTTGAACTACATTTGAATTTTGGAAAACACATTATTAATGAAAACTGAAATTACTCATATCAGAGATGAGAATTTCTTAGTGAGCCAAAAACTCAAACACCTTGGTATCAGCTTAAAATAGAGAATTAAAAGAACAAAAAAACAAAAAAATGCTTAATCTAAACTTCTCACCCACTTAATCATTGTCGATCTAAATCAATCCCTGGCAACGGCGCCAAAAACTTGATGAGGGAAAAATGATTCCACACAAACTCACCGGCAAGTGTACCGGGTCGCATCAAGTAGTAATAACTCACAAGAGTGAGGTCGATCCTACAGAGATTGATGGATCAAGCAACTTTAGTGAGTGATCAGTTTAGTCAAGCAGACAGTATTGAATTGAATGAGAATTGATCAGCTGAATGTAAATTGCAGGGAATTTAAATTGCAGAAAGTAAAGTGACTGAATCTTAAAGAGCAAAAAATGTAAAGTGCAGCAAATGTAAAGGGAATTGGGTGCAGGGAATTTAAAGAAGACAGTAAATCAAACAATCGAAGAGATATTGAGAACAAGTAATAGGAAATTTAAATTGTAGGAAAATTAATTCAGGCAGAATCATGAACAGAATTATAAAGTTGCAAAAAAAGAAATTGTAACAGAGGATTATCAGAAACTGAAATTGCATAAGCCAAATTGAATTCAATACTTGAAATGTAAAAGTGCAGAAGAATAAAAGTGTATCAAAGAGAGCTTTCTATTCTATCCTACTCCTACTCCTACAGTTGCCTACTACTATTGCAGTCTAACTGATCTCCCCTCTTTGAAATGCAACCAATGCCTTTATATAGGCTTTACAAAATGAAAATGAAATTGCAAACAAATTAGAAATCAAATAAAATTCCTATTCTAACTATCACTTGTGCCTTTGAGTGATGTTAATGGGCTCTGCTTGCTTTGGAGCTTCAATGGGCTTGGAATCAGCAAAATTGAACCACAATTCTGCTCCCAATAGAACGTTGCGTTCATTTAGAGAACGGAGCGTTCGGGCACCACACGGACGCGTCCTTGGTGCGTGCGCATCCTTGGCATTCCTCATCATCGGTGCGAGCTCATCTTTGAGCAGCGTTCATTAATTGAACGCTCCGTTCGCGCTATGTACGCGTGCGCGCCTTGTGCACTTGCGCGTCGTTGGCATTCCTCATCATCGGTGCGACCGCGTACTGTGCGCGAGCGCGTCCTTGAGCAGCGTTCATTAACTGAACGCTCCGTTCGCGCTATGAACACTATGTACGCGTGCGCGCCTTGTGCGCTTGCGCGTGTATAGCAACATATCAATTCTGTGTTCCAGCGTCTTGTACGCGTCTACGTCCATCACCATTTTTACTCCATCGGCGCGGGCGTGGCAGGTGCGCGGGCGCGTCGGTTGCAAAATTCCAATTCCAATTTTGAAATTGCACGAAAACGTTCACTATGCAACGTAGCATTCTCTTTGCAAATGAACGCTGATGGTGAAATAGAGCACGCTTCCTTGATTTGGTTATGAAGGCTTCAAAGTGTGCCAAACTCCAAAATGTGTCCCAGAATCTCTCTTTTTCTCTCCATTTTTTCACTTGAAATCAACCAAACATGAAATTAAAGCCTTGGCATAATCATTAAATCTTGCATCATTCATATTATCAACTAAATCTTGCACGAAATCTAATGAAAATGCATAAAATTAACAATGTTTGATTGAATCAAGACAAGCATGAAATTCTCACTCAAACACTTACTTATTACCTAAAAATGCATGAAAACCAAATAAAAACTAATGAAATAGGCTTGTGAAACTAGCCTAAAATAACAGACAAGGAGATAAAGAGAACGAATCCACTTGGATAATGATGGCTACTACTCCTCCTTGAGAATCCAATGTAATGCTTGATCTCTTCTATGTCACTCATTTGTCTTTGTTAAGGTAGCTGCACAGGTTCACGTGCATGCTCTCTAGTTTGCTCCATCTTCTATACTTAAGAGTGGTAGAAGTCACAAAGAAAAGCTTTTGCAACACCAAACTTAAGAGTTTTGCTCGTCCTTGAGCAAATATGATCACTGGAAAAGAAGAAGGTGGGGTAGTGGTGCACGAAATTGTGATCTCAGGCAACGGCGCCAAAAACTCTGTACACACGTCTTAATAAATTGTTTTTCATTCACAACTTTGATACAACTAACCAGCAAGTGCACTGGGTCGTCCAAGTAATAAACCTTACGTGAGTAAGGGTCGATCCCACGGAGATTGTTGGTATGAAGCAAGCTATGGTCACCTTGTAAATCTCAATCAGGCGGATATAAAATAGTTATGGAGTTTTCGAACATAAATAATAAATAGATAGAAAATAAGGATAGAAACACTTATGTATATCATTGGTGAGAATTTCAGATAAGTGTATAAAGATGCTTTCGTTCCTCTGAACCTCTGCTTTCCTGATGTCTTCATCCAATCAGTCTTACTCCTTTCCATGGCTGGCTTTATGTAAGGACATCACCATTGTCAATGGCTACTTTTTATCCTCTCTGGAAAATAGTCCGATGCGCTGTCACTGCATGGCTAATCGTCTGGAGGCATCACCCTTGTCAATGGTTGCATCCCATCCTCTTGTGAAAATAGTCCAAATGCTCTGTCACAGCACGGCTAATCATCTGAGGTTCTCGATCATACTGGAATAGGATTCACCCTCCTTTTGCGTCTGTCACTACGCCCAGCACTCGCGAGTTTGAAGTTTGTCACAGTCATTCAATCCCAGAGTCCTACTCGGAATACCACAGACAAGGTTTAGACTTTCCGGACTCTCATGAATGCCGCCATCAATCTAGCCTATACCACGAAGATTCTGATTAAGAGGTCCAAGAGATACTCATTCAATCTAAGGTGGAACGGAAGTGGTTGTCAGGCACGCGTTCGTGGGGGAATGATGATGATTGTCACGTTCATCACATTCAGATTGAAGTGCGAATGAATATCTTAGAAGCGGAATAAGTTGAATTGAATAGAAAAACAGTAGTACTTTGCATTAATCTCTGAGGAACAGTAGAGCTCCACACCTTAATCTATGGAGTGCAGAAACTCTACCGTATGAAAATACATAAGTGATAATGGTTCAGGCATGGCCGAATGGCCAGCCCCCATGAAAGTCTAAGATAGCATAAAACTGATCAAAGATATCTAATATAATAGTAAAAAGTCCTATTTATACTAAACTAGTTACTAGAGTTTACAGAAGTAAATAATTGATGCATAAATCCACTTCGGGGCCCACTTGGTGTGTGCTTGGGCTGAGCTTGAATGTTACACGTGTAGAGGTCAATCTTGGAGTTGAACGCCAGTTTGTAACGTATTTCTGGCGTTCAACTCTGGCTTGTGACGTGTTTCTGGCGTTTAACTCCAGACAGCAGCGTAGAACTGGCGTTCAACGCCCTTTTACGTCATCTAAACTCGGCCAAAGTATAGACTATTATATATTTCTGGAAAGCCCTGAATGTCTACTTTCTAACTCAATTGGAAGCGCGCCATTTTGAGTTCTGTAGCTCCAGAAAATCCACTTTGAGTGCAGGGAGGTCAGAATCCAACAGCATCAGCAGTCCTTCTTCAACCTCTGAATCTGATTTTTGCTCAAGTCCCTCAATTTCAGCCAGAAAATACCTGAAATCACAGAAAAACATACAAACTCATAGTAAAGTCCAGAAATGTAAATTTAACATAAAAACTAATAAAAACATCCCTAAAAGTAACTAGATTCTACTAAAAACATTCTAAAAACAATGCCAAAAAGCGTATAAATTATCCGCTCATCAGTGGAGCTTCTGTGGGACCTCTTAGTCTTGAGAGGCTAGGGAATTCCAGATTCTCTGCTTCTCTGTATTGATTTTGAACACCCAAGGGCTACTCCCTGGATGCCGTGCAATGTCGGCAATGCTCCCCTCTTGGGGCGTTGAACGCCTAGGAGGGCTTCCTCGCTGCTGTTCAACTTTAACACTCCACTTGGAGTGCTCTATTTTCACTGCTGTAAAATCTGCCTCTTGACTGAGCACATGATCATGACTCTGACAACTGAGAGGAAAAACAAAAAGAAAATAAATGGTTGAGTAAAGTTGGGTTGCCTCCCAACAAGCACTCTTTTAAAGTCACTAGCTTGACCTTTAGCTCCTTATGGAGGTGAGTATAGGCTTAGATTTTTGCCCCTGACAGTGAATTTTTTTTCTGTCCTTTCATGAATGAGCTCTACATGCTCTAGAGATAGGACACGGCTCACTGTATGTGGTAGGGCTAGATTCTTATTGAAGGCAACTCTCATGCCAGGTGAGAGGCCTTCAATTGGGACTTTCTTGTCCTTCCAGCCTTTAGGTACTTTCGTTTTAGTACCTTTGTGCTTACAGCTAGTTGAGGGCTGCCCAACACCAAACTTAGAATTGATGTCTGGGGGCTCTGCAGAGCTCTGCATAGAAACAGAGGGTTAGCACACTAGGTGTTGCACTGTTATCTCTCTTTTAGAGGGAGAATTGGGGTGAGGCATCTTAAATAAGATGTGGTCCTCCCCTAACTTTAGGGTTAGTTCTCCCTTAGCCACATCAATGATAGCATTAGCTGTGGCTAGGAAAGGTCTTTCAAGGATGACACAGTCATCCTCATCCTTTCCTATGTCCAAGACTATGAAGTTTGCAAGGATGTAGTGGTTTTCAATTTTAACCAAGACATCCTCCACTAAGCCATATGGCTTCTTTATGGTCTTGTCTGCTATCTCTAAAGAGACGTGTGCAGCTTATACCTCAAGGATTCCCGACTTCTCCATTACTGAGAGTGGAATGAGGTTAATACTTGACCCAGGTCACACAGAGCCTTTTCAAAGGTCATAGTGCCTATGGTGCAAGGAATCAGAAAGCGTTCTAGGTCTGGAAGCTTCTGAGGTAGCTCTTGCTGAACCAAAGCATGGAGTTCTTTAGTAAGCAGTGGAGGTTCTTCCTTCAGAGGCTTTATACCAAATAGTTTGGTGTTTAGCTTCACTAGAGCTACTAGGAAACGAGCAACTTGCTCTTCCCTAGTGTCTTCACCCTCACTTGAGGATGAGTAGTCATTAGAACCTATGCACTGCAGAAGTGCATTCAAAGGAACCTCAATGTCTTTGTGGTTTCCATTGGTTCTGGGCTAGAGGGTTCTTGAGTGGGATTCAGGCACTCAAAGGGTGTGCTTTGCTGGCGTTCAACGCCAATCCTTCTAGCATTCTGGGCATTCAACGCCCAGCAGGGATGTCCTTGCTGGCGTTCAACGCCAGCTTCCCTGGGCTGGTGGGCGTTGAACGCCCAGTTAAGGCTTCTTTACTGGCGTTCAATGCCTTCCCATTCTCCTCCAATTCGGCCTCAACCTCCATGGTTATGGCCTTGCACTCTTCTCTAGAATTAACCTCAGTATTATTGGGAAGAGTGTCAGGAGAGGTCTCAGGGATCCTCTTGCTTAGTTGACTAACTTATACCTCCAAGTTTCTAATGGAGAACCTTGTTTCATTAATGAAACTATGGGTGGTCTTAGTGAGGATGGAGACTAGAATGGCTAAGTTAGAAAGGCTCTGATTAGAAGTCTCCATATTCCCTTGAGAAGATGGGAATGGTGGTCTGTTGTTAAACCTATTCTGGTTCCTACCACATTGATTGAAACCTTACTGAGGTTTCTGTTGATCCTTCCATGAGAGGTTAGGATGATTCCTCCATGAATGGTTGTAAGTGTTTCCATAGGCTTCTCCCATGTAATTCACCTCCTCCATGGTAGGTTGATCAGGATCATAAGCTTCTTCTTCAAGAGAAGCTTCCTGATTAGTGCCAGCTGCAGTTTGCATCCAAGTGAGATATTGAGAGATTATGTTGACCTGTTGGGTCAAGATCTTATTCTGAGCCAGGATGGCATTTAGAGTCTCAACTTCATGAACTCCTTTCTTCTGAGAGATTCCATGGTTTATAGGATTCTTCTTAGAGGTGTACATGAATTGGTTGTTTGCAACCATCTCAATGAGCTCTCTTGCTTCTGCAGGTGTTTTCTTCAAGTGGAGAGATCCACCTGCAGAGCTGTCCAATGAAATTTTGGACATCTCAGATAAGCCATCTAGGGGTGGCAAAACGGGGCGAGCCCGTCGGGCCGATTCGCTAAACCCGCTAAAAAAGGCGGGTCGGGCTAGGATTTGGAGCCCGCCAAATTAAAAAAAAAACCCTCCAAACCCGCACCGCCAAATTGGCGGGTTTTGGCGGGGAAGGGCAGGCCGGTCCGCCGGGCCGAAGATTTTTATTTTTCTTTTTTTTATTAAATAAAAGAGTGATTACTATTATAAAATTAATAATTATAGAATTTTTAAACACTTTTTTTTCATTTTTTATTTTTATACTTTTTTGAGTTATTAACATTATTTATTTTATTTTACAATTTCGTATATATGCTCAAATTATATGACTTATTTTTTAAAATAAAGATGATTCTATTGACAAATATTATTTCGAACAATTTATTGAAGTTAAAAATTAAAAAAAAATAGTAAAAAAATTATATTATAAACAAGAAAAAAGAAAAAAGAAAGAAAGGAAAGAGAATTTCAATAGGCAAGAAGCTCCTCCTTAAAGTCAGAAGTAGAGAAAGAAGAAGAAGATAAAAAATAGAAAAAAAATAAATAAAATAAGTAAAGGAAAAATACCTTGGATATAATAGATAAAAGTAAATAAAAGAAGAAGTGAAGATGGAAAGGAAATCACAAGAGAGCTTTCTGTGTCAATTAACAAGAAGCTCCAATTAAGATATGAAGAAAAAAGGAAAGAAGATAAAGAAGTTGAGCTAGAGCTAGAGAAGGAAGTAGAATTGAATGAATAGAGATGAGAAGAGAAGAGGTATAAATAGAAAAAGTAAATAAGATTTAAAATATTTTTATTTTTATTTAATTAATTAATTTAGTATTTTTTCAAAAATTAAGTTAATGTAAAATAATTTGAATTTTAATTATTAAATTTTCGAAAAATAGAGAAGGGAAGAGAAGAAGAATATTTTCGAAAATTAAGAGAGAAGAGAGTTAGTTAGGTAATTTTGAAAAAGAAGAGAGAGAAGAAAAAATATATTTTCGAAAATTAAGAATAGAAGAGTTAGTTAGGAGGTTTTAAAAAAAGATGAGAGAGAAAAAGAGAGATATTTTTGAAAATTAAAGAAGAGAAGAGTTAGTTAGGAAGTTTTGAAAAAGAAGAGAGAGAAGAACCAGATGTGAATTTCAAAAATTAAGAGAGGGAAAAGTTAGTTAGGTAATTTTAAAAAAGATAAGAGAGAAAATAAGATATTAATTAAGAAAAGATAAAAATAAAATAAAAATAAAAGATAATATAAGAAAATATTTAAATTTAAAATTAAGATAAAAAGTAAGATAAGAAAAGATTTTGAAATCAAAATTTGAAATTAGAAAAAGATAAGATATGATTTTAAAAAGATTTGAAATTAGAGTTTTAATTTTGAAAAAGATAATATAAGATTTTCGAATTTTGAAAAAGATATGAAAAGATTTTGAAAAATATAAGATTTTTGAAAAAGATATGATTTTTATTTTTGAAAAATTTGATTTTTGAAAACTTGACAACTAAGATATGATAAGATAAAATTTTGAAAATTGAAATCTGAATTTTTTTTTTTTGAAAAAATTCGAAAATTAAGGTGAAAATTAGTTAGAAAAGATATTTTTTATTTTTTGAATTTTTATGATGAAAGAGAAAAACACAAAAAAGACACAAGACTTAAAATTTTTATATCTAGTGCACCCAAAGTTTCGAAAATTTGGAGGGAAACACAAGGGAACACCAAACTTAAAAATTTTAAGATCAAAACACATGCAAGACTCAAGAACACCTTGAAGACTCACAAGAACACAATGAACAAAATTTAAAGACTCAAAGAACTCAAAAAATATAAAAAGAACACTAAACTTAAAATTTTTAGAAAACTAAATATCAATTTTTGAAAATTTAAAGAAAAATAAAAAGAAAACACCAAATTTAAAATTGAAACAAGATTTAAACAAAGAAAAATTATTTTTAAAAATTTTTAGAAAGAAAGATTCAAAGGAGCAACTATCCTAAGAGCATAGACACATTCAAAAAATGTAAGGATTAAACAAAAAAAGAAAAATATTTTTGAAAAACTTTTTAGAATTTTCGAAATTTTGAAGAAGAAGAAAATAAAAATTAACGACTCAAAGACATAAACCAAGAACACAAAAATTAAACAAAAAAAAGAAAAATATTTTTGAAAAAGTTTTTAGAATTTTTCAAAAAAATAAGAAGAAGAAAACGAAAAATTAAAGAACTAAAAGAAATAAAAATTACCTGATCTTAGGAGCAAGACAATCCAACAGTTTGTCCAAACTCAACAATCACCGGCAACGGCGCCAAAAACTTGGTGCGCATGTATGTAAAACCCACACTATTTCGTACAACAGCAGTAGTACCAGCAAGTGCAGTGGGTCGTCCAAGTAATACCTGAGCGAGTCAGGGTCGATCCCACGAGGATTGCGGCTTGAAGCAAGCTATGGTTGTCTTGCAGGTCTTAGTCAGGCGAAATCAGAAGGAATTGACTATTAAGAAGTTAGCTATTAGGA
Source organism: Arachis ipaensis (assembly GCF_059453495.1). Lineage (NCBI taxonomy): Eukaryota > Viridiplantae > Streptophyta > Magnoliopsida > Fabales > Fabaceae > Arachis > Arachis ipaensis. The sequence continues at coordinate 86,072,683 of NC_142444.1, forward strand.
ATTATATGCTAGGAATAGTAATAATGGGAATAGGGTTGAGAGTTGGAGTTGCTTTGTCTTTCTGAAGTAACTCAGGTACTACTGTCTTCTTTGCTTGTGAATGATCTTCTTCTATGGCAGGTTGTAAGTGATCAAAGCCATTGCCCGTGGTCATTGATCTCCTCTGCTACAGAATGAACACGGCCATGGCCAGTGGTCGTGATATTCAATCTGACGAAGGGTGAAGCGCATATTAGTCCATTCTCTTGGCGATCCTACTCAAAATGCCACAGACAAGGTCGACTCTTCCGGATCAGAGAACGCTGCTTCTTGATTCTAGCCTATACCAGGGAGACCTTAATCTTCCCGGAGATTGAACTACTATCTCGAGAAGTCCCCAACGAAATCATGGATTAACCGTCTCAGAGATGTATAAACATAAATGTTGGCTCGTGCTTTTCTTCCAGGTACTCACACGAACCCAAGTAGACGCCGTTGTTTGTCAGGCACGTTTGTCTTGATGTGATAAACAGAGCCAATTTTTCAGATCGTCCTATTCACCACGATGAAGATTGGAATATACATCTTAGAGATAGATCAGACACAAATCGAAGAAGAAGAAACAGTACTTTTATTAATTTATAGGACTCAGCAAACCTCCCTCAGCAGGAGGTGTATGATAAGTGTGATATGTTGATTTTTTTTTTTAAATTACATGAATCTAATCCCTTAAATACTAAATAGATGACTAGTAAGGGTAAAACAGTATATTTAGTGCTAAAGTCCACTTCTGAGGCCCACTTGGTGAGTGTTTCGGCTGAGCTTTATTGAGATCCACGTGCTATAAGGCTCCTTGGGCGTGGAATGCCAGCTAGGGGGTCCTCTCTGGGGCTTTGAACGTTGGGCTCTGCTCTTTGGGCGCTGGAAGTCTGGAAGGGGGCAGGTAGCTGGCGTTGGACGCTAGTTTTAGGCTTTCTAATCCGAAGCAAAGTATAGACTATTATATATTGCTGGAAAGATCTAGAAGTCAGCTTTCCATAGCCTTTAAAATTTCTCCATTTGGACTTCTGTAGATCCAGAAAAGTACTTCCGAATGCAGGCAAGTCAGATCTGGACAGCATCTGCTGTGCTTTCTCTGTCTCTAAATCAGACTTCTGCTCGAGCTTCTCAATTTCAAACAGAAAATTCCTGAAATTGCCCAAAAACACAAAAACTCATAGTAGAATCCAAAAATTTGAATTTAACACTAAAACCTATAAAAAATTAATAAAAACTAAACAAAAACTACTAAAAACTATATGAAAATGATGTCAAAAAACGTATAAAATATCCGCTCATCAACTATCCACCTTAACATCATTTTCAAACTCCATGGAAGAAGGCTCTTCAAATTGAGATTCCCATGGGCATTCAACATCTCATAAATCTTCAACCACTTTTTCCTCTTCAACAATCTCGGTTTCTCCCTCTTGTTACACTTCTTGTCTCAACTCCTCTTCTTCACCTTGAAGCTTCAAGTTCACTCCCTCATTATGCTCCTTGGTTGATCCTCCACATTCTTCAATGGAAGTACTGGGGATACATGAGCTTAGGTGGGAGGTCATGTTGTTAATGACTTCTGCCATGGTAGCAACCATGACTTCTAACTTCTTTAGCTCATTTTGCTCCTCTTCTTGCTTTTGGATATAAGAGTTGATGTCTCTTTGTTGTTCTAGCATGAAGGCATGGAGAGCTTCCTCAAATGAAGGAGGTGGTAGAAGAGAGGGTTCATTGTTTGAGGTAAAGGTATTGTAGTTAGAAGGTGGTTCATATTGGTGAAAGTCTTGGTGGTGTATATAGAGATGGTAGTTCTTGGTATTGGAATTGTGCTGGCTCTAAGTATAGTTCATATGATGGTTGGTATGGTGGATATGGGTTAGGATCATATGGAGGTGAATGGTGGTATGAGGCTTGTGAATATGGTGGATAACAATGTTGAGTAGGGGGTTCATAAGCATATGGTGGTTGTGGTTGATAACCACAAGCAGGTCCATCACACACATTAGATTGGTATGCATCATGGTATGGCTCTTGATCATAGTACATTGGTAGAGGTTGTTGCCATGAAGGTTGATCAAATTCTTGAGGCTCCTCCCACCTTTGATTTCCAAATCCTTGATGCATATCTTCATTGTAGCTTCCATTCCCTACAACATAGTTAGAACCAAACTCATAGCCAAAGTGGTGAGAATTCATGGTGAAAGGGAAAACAAAACCAAAAGCTAACAAGAAAAAAAAAACCAAAGTCCTACAACTAGCAAAACTAGCAAACAAACCAAAAATCAAGCTATTTACAATATTAACATATATACAATAACCAATAACAAGCACACGTTGCAATTCCCCGGTAACGGCACCAAAAACTTGATGTAGTATTTTATGTTGATCTAGAATTCATCAATAAATTGGATCACTTCGTTGCATGTATACTCTAGACCAACAACCAACCTCCATCAAAGTTTAATTTTGTTTGTCACGAATACAAACCAATAAAAATACCGAGAATATTAGATCTCGGGTCGTCTCTCAAAGGAATTGTAGTGAGGTATGCATATTATTGGTTATGGTATCCAAGGGGTGGCTTGCATATAAGAAGACAAGAAAATAAAAAGGCAAGAAATGTAAATCAAACAACTAAAGAAAGTAATTATTAAAGAGAGAGACATTCATGGCAAGGATTGAGAATCAAGGCTTTCTATCCTAGTCATTAATCATAACACAATAATTATCAAGAGCTAATCCTATTTCGTCATCTCCAGCATCAGAAGAAGGTACAATATTATCTTCACATTGAGAGAAAGTCAAATAATACTAGTTAATCCCAATCCATAAGTCCTAATCAACTTACTAATTGAATTAGCAAGAGATTAGAGTCAATGAAAACAATATTAACTAACAACTCTAGATCACCAACATAAGTTGGGTATTAATGAGTCAAGATTGCCTAATTTCTCTTTCCAAGCCAAGAATGCTCAAAAAGCTACTCTAACATCCAACCAAATATTTTGTCAAACACTTGGATGACATAAAAGGAAAGCATCATAAAAGTGCAAGAATAATAAATCTACAACTACCAATTGCAAGGAAACAATACTAACAACTCAATTAAACATCAATGACATGAAAACATAAAATTGCCTTAAATAAAATCCAAATCCAACAATAGTGTTCATAATCTAAAAAGAGGCATAAAAGAGAAATTAACAAAAAGGACTAATAGAGCAAAGATGTAATAACAAGAAATTGCAAGAAAAACTAATTGAAAACAAGAATTAAAGACTAAACCTAGAAGAGATCTACCCTAAATTTACCCTAATTCTAGAGAGAAGAGGGAGGTCATCTCTCTAGAAACTACCTAAAGCATGATCCTAAGCTAATCCAGTTGCTCCCCTTTGACCCATCTTGAGTTCTGCATTAAATAGCTTCAGAAATGAGTTAAAAGGCTTGGAAAGCTCAGAAATTGCCCCCAGCGAATTCACTTTAATGAGGTCACATGATCAGCGTCATGCGTGCGCGTCGTTGGCAAATTTCCTCCTCACGCGTATGCGTGGGTGATGCGTGTGCATGGCCTTCAATTCTCCAAATGCTCTTTTCTTCATGAATTCTCCACTTTGCATGCTTTTCTCTTCACTTCTTCTATCCAATACTTGCCTTATGAATCTGAAATCACTCAACAAACATATCAAGGCATCGAATGGAATTAAAGTGAATAAAATTTAGCTATTTTAAGGGTTAAAAAGCATGTTTTTACTCTTAAGCACAAATTAGGGAGAATTACAAAAACCATACTATTTCATTGAATAAATGTGAGAAAAGTTTATAAAATCCCCTAAATTGAATACAAGATAAATCACAAAGTTGGGGTTTATCAGTACCTTAATCAAATAAGAGCCCGCTAATTCTCCATGCTAGATTGACCCTAGAACATCAAATTCACCAAAACCTCAACCTCTAAGCTACTAAATTTCAAAATTGAGGAAGAAAATGTGACTTCCTTACCTTACAAAGTATTGGGCTTTGTAGAGCTTGACACTGCGGTCACGTAGCCACAAACGGTGCAGCGATCGAAGCTCCAAATCAAAAGTTATCTTGATTTGATTGGAGGGTTAGGTTTTAGAACTCAAACTCCTCTCTCCTTGACTTGTTTCAGCGTTCATGCTGAATGGAGGGAGAAGATTGGGTTTTTATTAAGTGTATGTGTATAGTGGGTTGGGGCCTTGGGCCCAATACGGGCTCAGTTTGCCGATTCAGCCCGTTCGGCCCAATCTTGGGCCAAATTCTTTAAAATTGGTGTCAAAATTCATATTTTAATTAATTTTACCACATTAAACTATAAAATTCTATTTTATAATTTCCCTTATTAATAAATAATTTATTTGCTAATTATTTACTAATCTCTCTGGTTTTACATCCTACCCCCTAATAAAAATTTTCGCCCTCGAAAATTCGCTCTCTCAGATTTATCCGACCTCTTACCGTTCATCTTCCCACTCTCCCAACATTAACTCAAAAACTAATTCACATTCTCTAGTCTCAGGTATAAGGTCATAAGGTTAATCAAATTCAAGCCTAAGCTATATAAGCCTAAAATCACTCAACAAACATATCAAGGTATCGAATGGAATTAAAGTGAATTAAAATTGCCAAATTTAAGGCCAAAAAAAAGCATGTTTTCACTCTTAAGTACAAATTTAGGGAGAATTTCAAAAGCATGCTATTTTATTGAATAAATGTGAGATAAGTTGATAAAATTCCCTAAATTAAGCACAATATAAAGCACAAAATTGGGGTTTATCACTATATCCATTTGTTTCACTCTTAACTTAGTCTAGTTCTTTTTCAACGACTACAAATTTCCTTATCATGTATATGTTCCATCTAATTCAATTTAAATCTCAAGTCCTTCTCAATTATTTCAAACACTAATCAATTCTCCAATCTCATAGTCTAATCCAATCTGTTATAACCTAAATGGCATACACTTACCACTCATCGATCCTACACCAATTCCTCAAGACACCCTCATATCCTAATATTCCTTTCTCACGTCACTACAATTCTAGAGCCACCAAATTCACCATGCTTTCGCAGCATTACTCTGATTATAAGCCACTAAGAACTTATTCACTCGTCTATAATGTCAGAACATTCCTTGAGCCTCTTTATCTCTCTAACTAAGCACTATTGACCTTTACTCCAGCTGCACGAGTTCTAATCCATTGGTTTCTTTCATCACCAAGTCCATTACCGCCTCTATCACCATTTCTAGCTTGTTTCCTCAGCCCCTCAGCAATTGTCTATGCAGCTACCCTATCGTCAATCGTATCACCTCACTCGCGTCCATAAGACACTCTTTGGGTCTTGTCCACACCGAACAATCGATGTTAAGGTGATCAGTCTTAATATCTCAAGTCTAGTGCTTCAAATCTCCAAAAGTATGCTCATGAACATTTATTCTATATATGTCAATCAGACATCCTAGATAGCATGTACACACAGACAGAGTATGCTCAGAAGTATAATCAGTCCATTCCCCAAGCTCTACGGGAACGAACTGCTCTGATACCATAGTCTAACACCCTACCACACAGTGCTTTACACCTACAATGTAAAACAGAGGTGGCGAGGCACTACGACCTCTAAAAATAAAATATAAATATACATAATATAGTTGAAACGAAGGTTTATTCTAGGAGCCTTTGAAAAAAAGTTAAAACGAAAGCGTTACGCTCGTGAATAATGTTTACTTGTGTACGAAGAAAAGCTTAAGTGCAAATGAGTAGAGGATCGAGGATATATAGCAATTCAAGCTCCAAGCTCAGCCTACGAAGCTAAGGCTGGCCAGAGAGTATTTACATACATACATACATAATATAATCCCAAAACCAAAGTTCTCGAAATAAATCCTACTTCTCCAACAAAAGCCTCTATGAGGCACCAAGGTATAATACATAAAAGGAGAAGTCTAAGCATATGTATATGCATAACAAAATATAAAAGCCCAACTCCCATCTTCGTTACAGAAGAACTTCAGACACCAAGCGAGGCGCATCTTGACCTGCATCTGAAAAACAATAATATCGTATGGGATGAGAACCAGGGGTTCTCACTATGGTTAAGGTTCCCACATATATAATAAATAAGATCCCGGGAAAGCTAGAGGCAATTCTAGAACGCCGACACTCAGATTATAAAACTCAAAGATTTAAAGACAATAGCCATAAACAGGGGGTAGTTCTCTAAGGTTCTAAATTTAACCAACTCTATCCAAAACCCTCACTTCTCCGCCTTTCTTCCAATCCTCCAACCACCACCAGAATCAAATGTGACAAACACAATTATTACTTGCAAGGAAATCACAGACAGAAAGTATATACAGTAAATAAACAAGTAGCAAAAAGTGTATGCAATCACTTAGGCAATCCAAACAAGGCATACCAAACAAACATATAGATGCATATGATGTATGCCTGTCCCATTAGCTGATGAGTCTCATCTGCCGATTATCAAGCCAACCCAACGTGTCCGGTAGCTAACCCGGGCACAGTCTCTCTGTTGCGCCTTAATACCATTAGAGGGAATCCGTGTCCTATCCCCATTAGAGGGTATTTGTGCCCCATCACTGTTAGCGGGTATCTGTGCCCTGTCACCATTAGAAGATATCTATGTCCTGTCACCATTAGAGGGTATTTGTGCCCTGTCACCATTAGAGGGTATCGGTGCCCTATCACCCTTACAACCAGAGAGATAAAATTACAAGCATACTCGCATTCAATATTTTCCATCATGGTTCACTTACCACATTCATTCATTAATCACATATGCATCTTCGGCATACTCGTCACATTTTCAAGCTTCCTCAATTAATCAATTATAGCCACAGTCACTGTTTACTAAGGATATAGTGCCCAGTACACTCTTGGGATATAGTCCCCGTCAAACTCTCCAATCACACTTACTATTTATCATTCTACCCTTATACCCTCTCTCGTACACTCACATTTCTTTAATTCATATCTCAAATCAATCTCAAGTTCATCATTTATCAACATCATCATCATCATTCACTTCTCATTCAACATTGCCAACACCTCATTACTTAGTTACTCGCTTTATCCACACTTGTAATTCAAATTCCCCACTTCAAAACCTATCTTCACCTATAAGTAACTATCTCTTCCTAGTTCAACCCACTTCATTACCATTACAACTCAATTATAGGGTCTTAAAGAGTAAAAATGGAGGTTTAGAGGTTCAAAATTAGGTTTTAAAACACAAAACTTGTAACACCCTAATTACCAAGTTTCTGAAAATCGGACTGGACCGGCTACTGGCTGGTTTGACTTGATTGACCAAAAACCAGTCAATAAGCCGGTCCGATTAATATTTAAAACCAGCCTGTAAAAAACTGGCAAACCGGTGGTTAACCGGTGAACCGAATGAACCGGCCGGGTTTTTTTATGATTCGGTTCTCCTATTCAGCATAAAACGGCATCATTTTAGTTACAAAAAAAAAAAGAAGAAAAACGTGTAGAAGACCCCAATCCCCTCTCTCTTCTATCTCACTCTCAGTATTCACCAAAATGAAAATATCCATAACCCTATCAGAGCAAACAGCCGCCGCTACTCTGTGCTCGTCGTGAAGCCCGCCTCTATCCATGCCGTCATCGGCCGCCTCTTTCTCGTCATCAAAACGCCTCTGTTTCCAAGCCATCTGTGTGTGTGTGTGTGTGTGTGTGTGTGTGTGTGTGTGTGTGTGTGTGTGTGTGTGTTGAGCACCACTCTCAGTGCGTAGTGCGAACGTACCCGTGCCGCGGTGGACTCTTTGCCGTCGTCGTGAGTTCTTCAATCTTCGTCGTTCTTCAACTTCTTCTTCGTGCTCTTCTTTATTTTCACTGATTTCCTCCCTTTTTCACTTTAGTTTTTTATTTGTTTCCTCTGTTGTGGGTGGAACGAGTTATTGATTTTTCATTTTTTTTGTTAATTTTATTTATTCTGATTTTCTTCATTTTTCACTACATTGTTTATGTTGAAGATGGCGATCCGTCACTCACTAAAAAATCCAAGATCTCATTGCCGTCACTTTCTTTCTCACTCTCTGTCGGTATGTCAATTTATTTTTGCTTGTTTTCAATTATTCTTAATTTTTAATAATATTGATTCTGCGATCTGAGTTGCTGGGTTTACTATTTTGAGTTGCTGAGTTAGTATAATACTGATTTTTTGATTTTGTGATTCTGGGTGCGTGGGATTAATATTCTGAATTGTTGCTGCTTGTTTGAGTTAATTTTGTTCATGGTTAATTTTGTTAGCTTTTGATTTTCTAATTTGGAAGATGCAATCACAAAATGATTTTTCGAGTTAAATTCGTTTCATACAATAAAAATATGTTAATGTTGTTTTTTGTTGTAGAACATTATGTTATTTTTATACATTTTGATTTTGTTTATTGATAAATTTTGTTAATATATGTGTGTTATTTTCTGAGTTTGGGTAATTTTATGTTTTGTACTGTTGTGAGAATTGAATCTAATTGATTATGGAGGTTGATTTGTTTGAATTTGTGTAAATTGTGTTGTTTTATTTTGTTTTGTTTAGATGGTGCAGGCTGAAATTGAAAGAGCATATGCAGTATTGCATTGATCACCCTGAGGAGATAAGCAAGCTTGCCAAGGTTCAGAAAAAGGTCTCTGAAGTTAAGGGTGTCATGATCAAGAATATTGAAAAGGCTATAGAAACATGAGAACTTTGTTTCAGTTAGATATGCAGTTTTATTTTTTTCATAATATCTGTTGATTTGGTTTTGAAACTTTAATCAAAATAAAACAGGAATCTTTAGTTTTGTATGTAGCTTAGCCAACTAATTTAGAAAAAAGGAAGCCTTTGGAGGAACAGAGCCAGGTGGAGCAAGGAAAATTTGGTATATTTAAAATTATGTATTGAATCTTTATATAATTTTAGTGTATATTTAATTAAACCGGTTTGACCCCCGTTGGACTATTGAACCATTGAACCAGTTGCTTGACCGGTCAATGACCGGTCCAGTTTTCGCAACCTTGCTAATTACCCAAAGCTTTACCTCATGCCGTAAAGCAAAGGTTAATCAAGAGTTATGACAATTCTAAGGCTCCTACATATATATATATATATATATAGAAGGAATAATAATTCTAGATGCCCGATGAAGGAAATAAGCTCAAATACGAAATTACAAAGCACAAACATTCACACGAAGCTACAAGCGTAAAGGATAAGATCCACAATGTAAGGTAACAAGATATATATAATTATATAAGAGTATAATAATCATAAGATACTAGCCACAGCCCGCGGAGTTTGGGCCGACTAGTTAAATACTGACATACATAGTTTTGAAAGTATACAACTTATACAGAATATCACTCTCAAAGTAAGCCTCTAAAGCAAAAGTAAATACAAAAGTGAGAGTACAAATCAAAATAACCCTACTAACAACAAAATAGAATAAGATCCTCCGCTCTGCTACCATCAAGCAACTCACTGAGGTGGGTTGCGACCTGCATCTGAAAAATAACAACAACGTATGGAATGAGAACCGGAGATTCTCAGTATGGTAACAGTACCCAGTAATGTAAGATGTAAGACCCTGGGATGCTAAAGGCAATCCTAGAGCTTCATACCAAACAGATATTCAAGCTTAATGAAATAAATAAACTTAAACCATAAATAATAAACAATGTATTTAATCTTAGGGGATTTCTAACTAAAACTAGTCACCGCTGTCCCACAGCCTTCACCAACCTACCCTCCTTGCGATCCCATCGCCACCGCCTACCTAACCTCCTCATCACCAGATAGTCACAGATAATGCAATCAAGTAAAACACAGGTAGTATTCATATATCATAATTAATTCAAGAAGCAAGTAGACATATTATACAATTAGGCAAACTCAAGTAATCAAAGCAAACAGGCATCTAAAAGATGCATATGATGAATGCTTGTCCTATTGGCTCATGATATCACTTGTCGGTCCGTAAATTCCAACCCGACACATCCTCCCAGATGTAGCCTTTTCTGCCACGCTAGAGATATAGTGCCCTGCACACTCATGCAGCAGTGAATCTGCTACGCCAAAAATATAGTGCCCTGCACACTCATACAGTAGGGAGTCTACTACATCAGGGATATAGGCCCTGTACACTTCATGCAATAGAGAAGGAAAAAATAACAACCGTTCATGCAGCAGAGAAATCTGCTACGCCAGAGATATAGGCTCCGCACACTCTCAACAACAACTACTCATGCAGCAGAGAAATCTGCTACGTCGGACATATAGGCTCCGCACACTCTCATATAATCCAATAATTTTCTCATTATTCCTTTCCAAGTTCTCAACTTATCATAACCATCCTCAATTCATAATTTTCCATTCCGAACTCATCAGTTCATCAGTTTCTCAATTCGTTGTCAGTAATCACCAAGTTCACTACTCTTCCTTCTCTCTCAACTAAACTCATCATCAATACATCAGAAACCTAAACCTCCGTTCTCTAACTTTTCAAAGTAAAACACAACTTAAATCTCCTAGGACCTTTCCCAAGTTTCGGTACCCGAAAATAAACCAAAGAGTCTTAAATAGGTGTCACAGAAGTTTACAAACTTGTTGGGAAGGTGAAACAGTTAAAAACAAGATTATGGTTGAAAAACAGGGCATGTGCATACGCATAGGAGTGTGCGCGCGCACGCCCAAGAAAGTTTTCAATGTGTACGTACGCACAGGTAGTAAAATTTTCAACTCTGTTCATCCGCTCAAGGCATGCGAATGCCCTCAACAGAGTGCACCTTCCAACGTGTGCATGTGCACAGGGCTGTGCGTGCGCCACAGGTTGCAAAACTTCGTTGGTTGTGTGCGCGCACAAGTCGTGCTAGTGCTTTCAACAGCAAGCCTTCCCCTGTGTGTGCGTGCGCACAGATTCAAAAACTCACAGGGGTGTACGTGCACACAAGGCTGTGCTTTTTTTTTTGGTGACTCGCACAAGGCTGTGCTTGCGCACACAAACCAGAAATCACAAATTCTGCAGCATGCACAGAATTTCAGATTTTGACACCGAACTTTGAATAATCATAACTTCCTCTACAAGAATCCATTTCCTACAAACATTACATCCATTTAAAGATTTTTCCATGAACTTTAATTTAAAGCAAATTCCAACAAATTTTGAAAATTGAGGCTCAAGTTATGATCCATCAAAGTTCACCAAAAATTCGCTTTTACCAAAAATCTCAAAACCTCAATTTTAACAAACTCTCAATTCAAAACCAAATCAAAACCTGCTCAAACATCATAAAACACTACCATACCCAACATCTTACCATTTCATATCATTCTCCTCAATTTCACACCTAAATTACTCAACCATTACACCATATATCACTACCAATTCATAATTTCCAATTCAATCATAAATCCACACTCATAATCATCATCAACCAACAACAACCTCAACAACTAAAACAAATCCTCATTAATTCCAGTAATCATTACCAAACAATATCTAACATTAACCAAATCCATCATAAAACTCATCAACACCAATAACCAACAATCAAAATCATCATCAACATCCATCTTCAAATCTCAACACCCACCAACACAACTTATCAATAATCATCATCTAACAATATGTATATCATCACATTCAAACCCATTCATCCTACATCCAAACCATCATCAAGCATAAATTTATATACAATTAATCATACAATAACATCTTTCAACCTATCTGAAAGTAAACTAGCCTAAGTGTCCAGTGATATTACATATTACATAGAGGAGACCAAAACCATACCTTGGCCGCTCCCCAAAATGGACACCGCACAAAGATTGGAGTCCAACAAGCTTTCAACTCACCAACAAGCCACCAAAGCTCACCTCTCTTCTCTCAATCCGAACTCTCTCTCGTATGGGGTGAAAAATGAGCTGATTGCTCATTAATAAACTATATATATGTTGGGCCTTAGGCCCGGTTTGGGCCCGGTCCAACCCATTAGCGTTTTAGGTCTGTTTGGCCCACTTTAGGCCCAAACCTTTATGATTATTGTCCAGTTTTCAATTCTAAATTATTTTTTTGTCCTTTCAAAACAATAAATCAATTTTCAAAATCTTATTTTCCAAAATACGCAGTACTGGACAGACTAGAGCCGGTACTGCCACCTTAAGCGCTAGTATGCATTTTTACAAAAACTTTTTGAAAAAGATACATTTTCCAACTCAGAAAAATTGAAATCAAATTTCACCTTTATATTTTCAAATTAAAACTTATAAATTTTGAATCTATTCCGTTCACTAAAATTATGATTTTTATTAAAACAGTTTTACGTGAAAAACTCCGGTTCTTACAAAACTCACTTTGCTTATTTCAGGGATCACGCATACGTGTGGGCCATGGATACGCGTGGGAGTGCATTACTAAAAGGTCACGAATATGCGTGGGCCACACGTATGCGTGACCGTAAAATTTTTTATCCTCGCGTACGCAAATACCTTGCTCGCGTACGCGAGATACCCAACCCGATTAAGTTGGTCGCGTCACGTACAGTGGTCGCGTACGTAAGTTAAGCAGAACAGCAAAAATGCTGAATGCTACAGAATTTTTAACTTTGCACTCCAAACTTTCGATGCGCAAAATTTTTTTGTTTTAAAATATTTTTCATCCATTCTTCCAATAGCATTAACTTCATGGACCCAATTTTCATATGGAATAAATTTAGAATAATTTGGGGGTCCAAAAGCTGAGTTATGGCTCGTCGAAGTTTGGCCAAAAATCAGTTTTTCACAAAAGTTCATAAACCTTTATTCTTACCAAAACCAAATTCAATACCACATACCACTCATACAAACTAACACCATAATATACCATTTACAGCACCAAAATCTCCCCATTATACCATAACCAATCGTACCTCAATATTACACCATCTCATGCCCAAATTCCTCAATTAATAAACAAGATCATCGACAATCCATCATCTATGCATATTCATCATTATCAACTTGTCAATCATCATTCAATCATTAATTAACATTCTAGTTCCATCACAAACAATAATCATCAACAAACACTCAACCCATAACAACAATTATCATCAAGTGCTACGCATTTAACATACTTTATCATTCCAACCTATCCTATGGTCTTCTAGCCTAAGTTTTCGCCAGACATTACATATTATATATGAGAAACCAAAATCATACCATGGCCGATTTCTCCCCTAATCCAAAAACACCTAAATTGGCGAGGTCACAAGCCTCCGACACCAAAACCTCAGCACCCAAGGCTTAAACAAGCATCCAATCTCTTCAATTGACTTCTAATCTCACATATACACTACCTAACATATATTATCACATTCACATACACCAACTTAATGCTCATTCACAATTAACCAAGGAATTTACTAGGTTTTGAGGATCCTTACCTTGTATGTACCTTAATCAAACAAGAGTCCGCTAATTCTCCAAGTTAGATTGACCCTAGAATATCAAATTCACTAAAACCTCAACCTCTAAGCTACTAAATTTCCAAATTCAGAAGGAAGAAATTGAGAAAGAAAACGTGACCTCCTTATCTTACAATGTACTAAATTTTATAGAGCTCGACGTTGCGGTCGCGTCGCCACAAACGGTGCAGCAATCGGAGCTCCAGATCAAAAGTTATCTTGATTTGATTAGAGGGTTAGGTTTTGGAACTCAAACTCTTCTCTCCTTGACTTGTTTCAGCGTTCATGCTTAATAGAGAAAGAATATGGGGTTTTATCAAGTGTATGTGTATTGTGGGTCGGGCCTTGGACCCAGTTTGTCCAGTTCGGCCCGTTCGGCACAATCTTGGGCCAAATTCTTTAAAATTGGTGTCAAAATTTATATTTTAATTAATTCTACCACATTAAACTATAAAATTCTATTTTCTAATTTTCTTTATTAATAACTAATTTATTCGCTAATTATTTACTAATCTCTTGAGTTTTACAGGATGAGAATGATAGGATTGAAGAAATCGATATAGATGACATCCCTTGCTACGTCAAGCAAATGAACGTCAGCTTCAAGGAATATCATGCTAGTGTCAAACCATTGAATATTGATATGAGCACCTTTGACCCCTCACTCTAAAGGCTGCTATGTTGGGTCTATGACATGAAATTGGTCCTGAAAGCCAAGGAGATCTTGGCCATGAAATCCACTTGATGGATTTTTCAAGGCACTGGCTCGACTCTCACCCTATATGACTGAGATGAAAGAATGCACAGGAAAACATGAACTGGGTTGTATATATGATTTTGGCCCATTAGGGTTCGGCAAGTCTGATTTGTTCTTTGAAGACTTACACAATAAGGAAATTGAAGTATAGGATCCTTTAGAGAAGGTAAAAAATAAAGGAAAGTGTCGAATCACTTATATCAGTTGACTCTTGGATCCTTCTTTCAAGAAAGGATTGATAAAGGCATTAAAAGAGTACCAGGATTGTTTTGTTTGGGAGTGTGATGAGATGCCTAGCTTGGATAGAGAGCTTATCGAGCATAAACTTTGCCCTATCCTAGATGCTCGACCCATAAAGCAAGCACTAAGGCACTTCACACCTTAAATAATAGTAAAGATTAAGACATTGAGCAACCGTTTAAAGTAAGGTTCATTTGCACCACTTGGTATGTTGATTGAATTTCAAATATTGTCCCTGTACTAAAGAAAAATGAAAAATTAAGAATTTCTATTGATTTCAGGGATTTAACAAGGTCACACCTAAAGATGAATATCTTATGCTCATTACAAAGATGTTATATCAACTCTTCTTCGTCAAAATTTCATATCTATCAAAATCACTCATCAAACTTGATGTTATATCATAGAATATATGTCATGCATTTACTTTAATTTTTCATTTACCATACAATCAATCAAATAGATTAGGTTAAACACATGTAAAAGATATAAGTTTCTTACTTTTCAAAACACTAGTTATAGCATGAATCATAAGCACATGTTGTCATTCATCAAATCACATAAGCATGCATATCATGTAAGATAGTAAACATGCATTGAACTAGAATAGAATTACTAATTATATTCTTTTTTTTTTTTTTGGGAAAAGCCTTTTGATAAAACTTACTTGATCTGAGACTTGGCCTCGTCACGTTTTTTGAGCTGTTTATCATGCTCGGCCAAGGCCTTGACTGACTTGTCCAATACCTCTTGTGACTCTTGAAGCTTGGAGGAAAGAGCATAAACAATCTCATGAATACCCCAAGAGAAGAAAGAGCCTCAGTCGAGATCCTGTTGTAGAGAAAGGGTGTAGCATCGATAAGACGTGCCTTAACTTCTGTATTTGAGGCAATCTCATCTAAGGTTTAGTTAAGGAACTTGAGCACAATGGCTATCCTTTCAGCAACAGCTGGGTCTGGTCTTTCTAATTGAGGAGGAGGGGAAGGTTCTTTAGAAAATACATAAAATAAGGCAGATGGCTTAAGTTAGATCGGTGAAGACAACTTTTGGTGATGCTATAGGAACGTGAATACGTAATATCAAATTGGAAAATGGAAGATCTATTTTGGAGAATATTTGGTGGGTTCCATGAAACTAGAGAACATCTATGGTTCACATATAACTGTATATGAGACTATAAAAGAATTTATAGTTATTTATATTTTGTGAATAGAACTATTAATTTAATTTAGGTTTAATTATTCTGTTGGTCCTATAGTTGTACGAAATTTTTAATTAAGTTTCTATATTTTTTTTTCTTTTAATTGAGTCCATGCACCAAATTTTTTTTAATTGAGCCCTTATACTTTTTTTTCCTTTTATTTGGGTCCCTACACCAATTTTTTTTAATTGTGTCCCTATTCAATTAAACCAATTACTATGAACAAAGACCTAATTGAAAAAAAAAATTGGTGCAAGGACCAAATAAAAAAAAAATATAAGAACCTAATTGAAAATTTCATAAAACTATAGGGACTAAAAGAGTAATTAAACCTTTAATTTATTATACGGTAAAATGCTCCAAACTAAACCATACTTTACTTGTGTATAATCATAAGTTTAGTTTTTGCTTTTACAGTTTTGTTATATTTATGTATATTTTACTTGATATGTTTTATAAATGTTGAATGAGTTACTTAATTAATTAATTAACTTTATTAATTTTAGTTTTAATATTATATAAATTTAAATTTATTTTCTCAAAATTATCCATTGATCTTATCCAAACTATATAAATTTATAAGAGACTTCAACGCTTAAGTTAGTTATGGTTTAATAGGTATAAGGATTAAGGAAAATAATACCTTGAAGTGGATATTCCATCTTGAATTTATAGCGAATCAAGTGAAATTTGTGAGGAATCTTGACTAGATTTGTATTAAATTTGGTGGGATTCCTTATGTTTATGACTCAAATTAGGTATCTTGAGATCCAATTATTTTCTTAGAAAGTGGTGCATTTGGGTTAAAGGGTATCTTAGGCCCAAATTGAAATATTGGGTTATAACATTTCCCTCACCAAGGCTTTGATATTGGTGAGAATTTTGAGTACTCTGTTCTTAGGGTTTAGATTCGTTTAAAGCTACATAGTTTGCATATGAGCATTAGGAGAGACCTTCCATCAGCTACACTTTTTGCCCTAGCATCTTGTGAGTGGCGAGTGTTAGAGAATATTAGGATATCTTAATATTAATTAGATTGATCTTGATTGATAGTCTTGTTAATGATAGGATATTAGGTATTTATTATTTGATTGAGTTTCTGATTTGTTCATTGCCTATAAATAGGCGGTGCCTTGTATCATATTCACAGAACATCTAATTATCAATTTTAATATTCTTGAATTATTATCATTAATTCTAATATTGTAGCAGAGGAATGATATTCTCCTTGAGCCTTTTGAAATTGTTGTCTTAGCTATCTATTAAGAGCAAGTTTTGTTCATATTTCTATCACTCCTATTAAACTACCTTTTGATGTTTTAATCACGACACAACAACCACTACAATCTTGTTTTTAAGCTATCTCAATCTTTTATATTTGTTTTATGCCTACTTTCTTATTTTAAGTTGAAGTTTGCCACCTTTTTGACTCTTGATTTGTCACCTACAATATCAATCTCTCTGAGTTTTTTGTAATTCTGCTTGCACCTCGTGTTTTTCTACCAGTTTCATTTGCACCAAAGTTTTTTGGCAGTTCCATCTATGCCCTGTTCTAGTAATTTAGTCTACACCTCATTCTAGCAGTTCTGTGTTGCATCCCATTCTAGTAGTTCTATCTACGTCCTATTCTAGTAATTTCGTCTGCATCTCATTCTGGAAGTTTTATTTGTGCTCTATTTTAGCACTTTTGTCTGTACCTGTTTTAGCAATTTTGTCTGCACCTATTCTTGCAATTTTGTCTATATTCTGTTGTGGTAGTTTTATCTACATCCTAAGTTCCAACAGATTCATCTACACTGGAGTTCCCGTAGTTTTTTTGTTAGACTTTTTTTTCTTTAATAAGTTGGAAATTCAAATTGCCACTTGAGTTTGAGAGATGTTAGAGAATATTAGGATGTTTGAATATTAATTATATTGATCTTGATTGATAATCATATTAATAATAGGATATATATATATATTTAATATTTGATTATTTTTCTGATTTGCTCATCGCCAATAAATAGGTAGTACCCTATATCAAGTTTATTATTCTTGAGTTGTTATCATTATTTCTAATAACGAGGGCCTATTCATGGCACTATTGTCAGGTGGGGAGAGTAAATTGGGGGTCATGCACGTCTCTTTGAATGCAGCAATTTTACTGATGTGGCATGTCTACTCCCATTGCCCTGCTCATTGAAACATACTCAAGATGCTTATTCCATTCATTTTCAAACTGTACTTTCAAATTTTTATTTTTGTAAGCATAGTACCTAGAGAAAAAAAAGTAGAAAAAGGTGTCTAAACAATTCATCTTCTCTATTCTTCATTCGGGTAAGCATTCGTTCCTCCTTCTCTTTTTAGAGTTTGCTTTATCACTTTATTACTTATTGTTTTACATTGCTATGTGCTTCTATATGTATGATTTATTCTCTTATTTGGCTTCCTCTGGCTTTCCCTTTGTATATAGCACACTCGACTCATTAAGTGAGAATATCAGCTTGTTTATCATCGTTGCTTCTCTTTTATAAAGCATATGTTTAGTGGCCTCTTTCCCTCTATATGCTTGGGGTGGCGCTATGTTATCCCCCAATATTGTATAGTGGGAGTAGACTGTCGTTGATTGCCTATGCCTTGTAACCTATAAGAAAATTTTCACTTTCAGTTATTGGGGATCCGCTGAGCTACTCTTGGGGGTTGTTTCCCTAACTGGCAATTTTTTCATTTCTCCTTGTATTTAAAGTTGTGAAAGATGCACAAGAACGGAGATTGAATCGTACTTTAAAAATTTTTATCTACAAATAAACTTAAAAGGCTTCTCAAATTTGTTACTTAGTTGTAATAGAAATATATGTTAGTTAGATCATATTGCAAGCTTGTTTTAAATTTGTTTAAAAATGATTTTGATATATAAACATTTGAAAAAGATCTTCTGAGTTCTATTGTTGATGACTGTAGACAATGTTTTTAAAATAGTTTCTAATTATCTTATATTCTTTCAAAAAAATACATCGTTTGAACTCTAAATAAAGTACCTAGTAATAGATCATAAATATAAATGTGACATATAAATTTAGTCGAACAACAAAATAACATTTAGTCAAGATGTAAAAAAACCTTCTAACCATTATTTTAAAGATTTATTTTACCATCTAACCATTATATATTTTAGGTTAACTAAATATGCACCATTATTTAAATACAAAATTGCAAAAATTACGACAAATAAAATCACATTAAAGCTTTTTTAAAACACATTTAGAAATAAAATATAGAATAAATAAATAAAAGTACACATAAAAAAGTTTGAAATGGACAAAGATATACATTAAAGTTCATAAATACCAACGTACACTTAAAAGATTGATTCCATGGATAAAAATACACTCGAGGTCTTACAAACCAACGACATAACACTTTTGTCCATTGAAAATAATATTTCAGGTGTGTTTTGATATTTACGATTTTTTATGCGTATTTTTGTTCACTTTAAATCATAGTTATCAGAACTAAACTGGTAATTCACTTGGTTAAAGTACTGGATCACTGAATTAGTAGTTCAACTGTTGGGTCACTAGTTGAACCGAATTAATCCAATTATAATTAAATAATTATATAAAATTATATTTTATTCTTTCACAATAAGTGTTTATAAAATTTTATTTTTATATTCATTAATTAGTTTATACCTATTATATGTTTCAAGTATTTATTAGTAAAATGTTACATAATTATAGAAAAAAAATGTTGTAATTAATAAAATACGTTTTTGTTTTTTTATTTGCAAATATTTAATAAATTTATATTTATTTAATTATTGTGTATAAATTAAAAAATGGTTAATTTAAAATAGAATAATACAAAATTAAATTTAAATTGAATAGATATAAAACAGTCTAATTGAATATATACATGAATCAATCAACGCCATTGAGTTCTGTCATGTATCGTGTCTACAGCGAGACCGTTTACATGTAGATCTCGTTTGACTACCTCATGGATGATCTTCTTAGGTCTTCCTCTGTCTTTCACCCCTTGTCCATCCTCCATCTCATCCACCCTTCTGACTGGATGCTTTGTCGGTCTTCTTCTCACATGTCAAAACTACCTGAGACGCAATTTTACCATCTTTTCCACAATGGGTGCTACTCCAACTCTCTCCCTTATATCTTCGTTCCTTATTTTATCCAATTGTGTATGACTGCTCATCCATCTCAACATCTTTATCTCTGCCACACTTAGCTTATATTCGTGCTCCCCTTTGGCCACCCAACAGTCTGTACCATAAAGCATAGCTGGTCTTATAGCAATGCGATAGAATTTACCTTTAAGTTTTAAAGAAATTTTTTGTCACATATAAAACTAGATGCACTCCGCCATTTTGACCAACCTGCTTGGATCCACATCCTGTTCAATCTCTCCATTATCCTGTATGATGCACCCAAGATACTTAAAACTTTTAACTTTTTGTAGGATATTTTCTCCAATCTTCACCTCTATATTAGGGTTTTCCTTTCACAAACCGAACTTACATTCCATATATTCCGTCTTGCTACGGCTTATGCGCAGACCATACACTTCCAGAGCTTCTCTCCATAAGTCCAACTTTTTATTTAGGTCTTCCCTTGACTCTTCCATAAGGACGATATCATCGGCAAAAAGCATGCACCATGGCACAGACTCTTGGATATGCTCTGTGAGTACTTCCAAGACTAATGTGAAAAGGTATGGACTTAAGGAAGACCCCTAGTGTAATCCTATACCAATAGGAAATTTCTCTGTTATACCACCTTGAGTCTTTACAGTTGTTGTCCCATCATACATGTCTTTAATTGCACGAATATATGCGATCCTTACTCTCTTCTTTTCTAAAACCTTCCATAAGACCTCCCTTAGCACCATATCGTATGCTTTTTTCAAATCGATAAACACCATATGTAGATCCATTTTATTACTACGATACATCTCCATCATCCTTCTTAACAGGTATATTACTTCGGCGGTGGATTTTCCTGGCATAAAACCAAATTGGTTCTCTGTTACTTGTGTCTCTTTTCTCAACCTTCATTCTATCTCCCTTTCCCATAACTTTATGGTATGGCTCATGAGCTTGATCCCTCTATAGTTTTCGCAACTTTGTATATCCCCCTTATTCTTGTAGATAAGTACCAAAGTGCTCTTTCTCCACTCATCAAGTATCTTCTTTGACCTTAAAATCTCATTATAAAGCTTGGTTAACCAATTGATACCTTTTTCTCTAAGGCCTTTCCAAACTTCAATCGGGATATTATCAGGTCCTACTGTCCTGCCATTTTTCATCTGCTTTAGAGCCTCTTTTACCTCAAAGTCTCGAATCCTTCGATAGTACCACTACAAGAAAATAAGCCTTCTTCCATGCTTTTAAAGCATGCCGAAAAGTGCTAAAAAGGGCGTCAACAGCTTTTTGCCATGCTTTTTGAGCTATCGGTATGCTTTTGAAAGGGTCACATCCGCAAGCGTGTTGGTTGCTCTATCGCCACGCTTTTGTGGATCTATCCGCACGCTTTCTTTTTTGCCACGCTTTCAACTCTTGCCACGCTTAAAAGCGTGGCCATATGTATTAACTTATCGGCATGCTTTAAAAGCGTACCGAAAAGTGAAAGATATGGCTATGCTTTTGAAGCATGCTAATAGTAAAAGATATTGTGTCGCTTTTGAAGCGTGCCAATAGTCAAAGAAACATGGACCTATTGCCACGCTTTTAAAGCGTGGCTATATCCCTATCAAATTAAAAAAAAATATGGCATGTGCTTTTACACGTACTCTAATGCACTCCAAAAACAATAAAAACCATTGACAAAAATCTGTGAATATCATTTAAAAAATTAATTAATGAAAATTAGTATTACATTAATAAAATTCAAACCAAATTAGCTATATCAATCTCTTATAACCAAAGTAGTTATAAAATACATTGGGATATCAATATATATAAAACTTATTAAAGTCATTAACTTATTCTATCTCTTTGTCATTTTTTGTGTAGAAATTAAAGAAATTAAAAAATAAATATCAATAATCCAAACATAATATTGTTGAGTTTTGCAGTTTATAAGCAAAAACTCATGCTACTGAATCTTGTAGCTCACAGCATTGTGCTTTAGAGAAAGGAGATGGCCCTCTTGGAAGAACTTCTATCATTTTTGTAGCGCTTGAGGATTTTATATTCTCTATGCATGAATATCAATGCAGTTTCTTTACTTTCCATTTTCTTACCTGAAACAACAAGTTTAAAAGAAATGCCATGAAAACACACTCAACGATTTTATCTTCATTTAATAATGATTTCAACAAGTCTAAGCACAACTACACAAAACATACTGCAGTATGTCGTATGTGTCGCTCATGTCTTTCTAAGATCTCATGGACGGTGTGCATTTGAGATATTAAGGGTCCTGAAAAATCAACAGTGTCTCTTTGATCTTGTGAACTCTATAATGAAGGAAGTAAATGAAAATAAAGTCTCAGCAAGGTTGCATAAATTGCATAAAGCTAAAACAAAACATTGCTTGATCCATTTATTCTCTTGAGAAAAACAAAATTTCTCTTTGAAGTCAAATAATTGCCTAGCGTATAGCATTACAAGTTACAAATTTCATATAGATCAGATACTACAAATAACCTTATCAATGAAAACAGAACAAGATAATGTAATATCTCAGTCACATAATTATATCCCTTAGATTGAATAATGTTATCAATGAAGCTGGAAAATTGAAAATAACTTACTAGGTTACTTATCTTGGATAATGAGTCTTCTCTGTGATAAAGTGTCATAGATAGTTCTTCTGAACGGTACTCATCAAAAGTATCAAATGAGTCGAGACAATCAAACTTAACCTTAACCTCAAAATTCCAAAAATTTCTCATTAAGTACAGATCAATAAATTATAATTTTCAACACTATAAAACACAGAGAAATGGCTCAAATTCTCAAGAAATAGAGGAATCAAAATCATTTGCTAAACAAACCATGCAGATTAAAGTTCATATCAGTTCAAGAACATTTGCTAAACAAATAGAGGAATCAAAACCATGCTCAAATTCTTAGGAAATAGAGGAATCAAATTGTTTACAATCAATTAACCTGAAAATAGACAATTGAAGAAACAAGTTCATAGTTCATAGTTCAAGTTCACAGTTCACAATTCAACCATTTTGAAATCACAGAGAGGGATAGAGAAAGGGTAGCCATAAACCCACCTCAGTTTATTAACAAGAGAACCAAAATGGGTGATGCAAACAAACAAAGAAGAAACTCAGAGAGGGACAAAAAAAAAGAAACAACCTCATGAATATATAATGTAGAAATTGACCTGGTTAGATTTGCCATCACTTTGTGCACTGATAAAAATAATAATAGCAGTAAGTAGAAGCAGAAGTAAAAGTATTGATATGAGGTGCCCCATTAAATGATTCACATCTCACCATGTAAACATTTATATATATCAATGCGTTAATTGCCTTCCGGACTTACCAACTTAAATATTGGATTATACAAGGCAATGGATTTGTATGTATTAGCCAATCAGTTGTTGCAAGATAAAATAAAGAGCATGATAATGAATTAAGCAGACATATAGACCAAACACAAAAGGTTTATTTCTTGCAAGAAAGAGGATTTTATCCACTATCACAGTTGCAGTTTTATTTACCTCTTTTTACTATATAAGATGAAGAATGAGTTTTAATAATACCCATGCACCCCTTCAACAAACTAAAGCATGCATAACAAGCATTTTTTATAGAAACATTTTGACAAGTATAGTAACCATCAATTAAGACATTTATTTCCAGTTTAGAAAATCTTAACATGAAGGTAATATTAATTAAGAAGTGATGGCTAAGTCCAATTGTTCTGACAGTTAAGTACCATTTTTCTTGCCAGAACATGCAATACGACCCCACAATGCATATACCCCATTAATACATTTCATGACAGCAACCCTTATAGCCTGAAATGAAATTCAAAATATTGAAACTTTGGATCAAAAATAACAAAAACATAATATAAGATGAGTACTCAAATCACGACAATGTTATCAGTATAAAAAAAGACTAGAATCACATCATTCTCCATAGTTTGATCAAGTCCACAGAGGTCACCGATTTTTACAAGGATCTTTAACACATACAACAAATAAGTGAAAATATAAAATTTCACAAAAAAGTGTAAATCATGTACTAATTCTCACACATGAATCAAATGGTTTGTATATGGGGCTTTTGAAAATATTAGGTTATTTGAGTATTTGAGAAAAAGTTATACAGAAACCATATCATAGATATTCTACAGCTATTCCAAGGTTGTGAAAGTAACTTAACTGACTATATTCTGTGATCAAATACTAAATAAAATGGGGGTAATAGAGACAATGGGATGAAATTTAAAATAACAACTTCAGCTTGCAATTATTTGATATAATTAGAATAAAAGTTTGCCTTTATAGTATAGAGAACTAAATTTTCAGTTTAAAAGAAGAAAAGGATATTATCTTTACGCAAGTTAATAATATGATACATTCTAAAGGAAAACAGAAACTTAGACTCTTACTATGGCATGTAATTACCACGTCCCAACCTGCCTCTTCACTTCGAAAAGGATACAAAGCAAATAGGACAAAGAAGAAACATATAAAGAGAAGATTTATTAGTGTCACTATTATTACAATTGGCCAATGTTGAATACAAAGGACATGTGGTGTGGAATTTATAACCCACAAACTAACTGGTAAGTGCACCGAGTCGTACCAAGTAGTACCTCAAGTGAATAAAGGTTGATCCCACGAGGATTGATGGACTAAGCAACAATAATTGTGTAATTTACTTAGTTAGACAAATAAAAAATGGTGTTTTGAGAGTTCAATTGCATCAAACAGTAATTTCAGAAAATCAGAAAGCAAGCAGTAAACGGGTTGTGAAATATGAGTAAAACAGTTAAGGATTCAGAGATATTTATTTTTCGGATTAACTTTTCTTACCAACTATTTTAATCATGCAAGATTCAATTCATGGCAAACAATATGTGACTAAACCCTAATTCCTTAGACTTTTTTAGTCTCCTCTAACCTTCATCAACCATCAATTCCTTGGTCACTTGATTCCAATTAGAGGGTTAAGTTCAAGACTAGTTTATGTGCCACAGAAACCCTAATTATCCAAATGAAAGAGGATTATATGTCACGCATCCCGTTAAGTCCAGATAATTAGTTGTTTAGGAGAATTTGTTTTCAAGCTATTATTCAAGTAAATTGCTTTTCCAAGGTTTACAAGAACTCAATTAGAATAAGGGTCATACTTCCGTTCCAACCAGATTCATAAGATGAAGAACGAAAATAATTCTTGAAATTCAAATCAAAATAAGAAATAAAATAGAAGAGTAAAAGTATCAATCCATACAATAAACAGAGCTCCTAACCTTAACAGTGGAGGTTTAGCTGCTCATGGTTCAGAGAGAAAACTAGGATTCTATAAAACTGTAAAGTGTGGAATGAGGTAAGAGAGAAGAGAGAAGAGCCCAAAGGGCTGATTCTTTTCTCTTTTACATCTAATCCTAATTAATGTAAAATATATTTTCCAAAACTAAATAATATATTTTCCTATTTATAAATAAATTAAAATTTTAAATCAAAATTAAATAATGTCTTCGTTGAAGCCTTGATGAGCGTGGGGACCATTGCAAATCATTGAGCTGGCACCTAACTTGGAAAATTCCAAGTTAGGCGCCACTATGGCAGCATGGCTTAGAGGAGTCCTTTTTGTCTTGGCACCTAACTTGGAGAATCCCAAGTTAGGCGCCACCAATGCATCACACAACTCACGCGTAGATCCTTCTTCTGGCGCCTATCTTGGGAAAAGCCAAGTTGGGCGCCAGTATGGCCGAACATGCTAGAGAAGAAGTGTATATTATTATACATCATTGAAAAGCTCTGGAAGTTAGCTTTGAATCACATCAATTGGACCTCTGTAGCTCAAGTTATTTCTTCTACAAAAACTCCATCAATTCCATCCAAATGCTACCTGAAATAAATAGAGTTGCACACAACTCAAAGTAGCATTCAGAGTGACTAAAAAGTATTTAAATCTTGATTAAACTTAATGCAAATTCACTAGGAAAGATAGGAAAGATGCTCATGTATCACATCCCCAAACTTGAATTGTTGCTTGTCCTCAATCAACCAAAACTAACATAGGCATAGGATGTGAATTTACTTGAGAAGTGAGTGTTCAATTAAGCTCCTGTCTCTTCTTAAAGTGGGGTTTATACACTACAATCCTGAATAGTTTTGGCATCTCACTATTCTTTGAATAAGAGGAATGTCACTGTCATTTGGAATTAGAGTTCGGATAATATTATGAATTCTCTGGCCTTTATACTTTGGTTTAATCCTTGAACACAGCAAATTTTCTTTCATTTCTTTTTTTCTTGGTGCTTTGCACCTTGAGCCTAGCCGTGACTTTAAATGTTTTGCCTCAAGCTTTACTTGACACAAAAACACCACAAGCACTTAACTGAGGAACTCTCTTTTAGCTCTGATTTTTCTTTCAGTTTCTCCCAGACAGTGGTGCTCAAAGCCTTTGGCATACTCTATTAAATGCACTTGATCTCGACTCTTAGTGCTCTATCTCAAGGATTACTTGACACATTTACACCACAAGCATATGACTAGGAAAATAACTCTTTGAGCTTTTAATCATATTTGACCTTTTTAGTCATTGATGCTCAGAGCCATGGATCTTGCTTTTCTTTATTTTCTTTTGCTGTTTCTTTTACTTCAAGGATTAAACTTTAGTTTACTTTAGAGAATTCATAATAGTTCTCTAAATTCTTGTTCCTCATGCATCAACATCCTTTGATTCAAATTCAAACATGCACTGTATATATCATGCATTCAGAATCACAGATAACACCACCACATTTAAGTAAATAAGACTATTCTTTAATATAAACTCAATTTCTCATGTAATACATCACTTCTTTTTTTTCTTTTTTTTTTTTTGGATTCAAGCTCAATGAGCGGTACATGAGACAACTTTTTAGAATTGAAAGCAAATGACAGAACTAAAAATAGTGAAATTAAACCAGAACCTAGGAATTGAAATAACCAAAGATCATGCAGACACTAAAACAAAATAGCAGAGAACAGGAACATAACATAATAATAGCATAATGAAATAGGAAGTGAAAAAGGGACTAAACCACCTCAGTCTCCATGGTGGGGATCTCTCTCCTCTGGTTGTGGTCCATATGGTCCTCTCAAGCAGCCAAAGTCCTGTCTCAGCTGGGAAAGCTCCTGGCGCTGAGAGTCCTGGGCAGCCCTCATCTGATCAAGGGTGGAGGTGAGATACTCCCAGCGGTTGTCTTGTGTTACCCTCATCTGCTCCATGGATGCATTGAAATGCTGCCAGCAGCTATCCTGTGTGAGTCTCATATGCTCAATAGAGGACGTAAGCTGCTGCCAGTATTCCTGAGGTAGGAAGTAATGCTTCTGAGGTAATGGAGGTTGGTCCTGTTGAGTTTTCTCCTCAACTTGATCTTCTCTAGGGACCCTATGATGTTCTCTAAGATTCTCCATGGTCTTCTTAGTAATTGGCCTCTCAACAGGAATGGGGAAGTCATTATCCACCTTTACCTTTGCTGCTTCACACAGGCGGTAAATCAGATGTGGAAAACCAAGCCTAGCCTTCTTAAGAGGATTGGAGGCAATGTTTTATATTTGTTGTGGAATAATGTCCTCTACCTCCACCACTTCTCCTTTCATGATACAGTGAATCATGACAGCCCAGTCCACAGTGCAATTGGACCGGTTGCTAGTTGGCATGATAGACCTTCGGATGAAGTCTAACCATTTCCTAGCCATAGGAAGAAGATCAGTGCTCTTGAGTTGGTTCGGCTTCCCCTTTGCACCTATTTTCCACTGAGAACCTGGAATGCATATTTCTTCAAGTACTTGGTCCAGTTGCTGATCTTTATGCATCCTCTCACTGTAACAAGCAGATGTATAATCAGGAGGTGGCAGATGAAGGGCACGTCGGATGTTTCTTTCACTAAAATCAATAACCTTTCCTCTCACATAGCTTTGATAGTTCTTTTTGTTGACCCCATCAACATCCTTGTAAGTGACCTAGAGATTGCCATAAAATTCTTGGACCATCAATTGTCCAACCTCAGTGTGCGGGTTGCATAGAAATTGCCACCCTCTCCTTTGAATTTGAAATTGAATTTCCAGATATTCATCCGATTACAGTGCAAATTTCACTTCTGGAATTATAGCCTTCTTGTAAGTATTCTCATAAAAGTGTTCCTTATGGAGCTTGGAGCAAAACCTCTGTGCATTATAAGAATTGGTGGTTGGCTCTTTGCCTTTCCTCTTCTTTGAAGACTCAATAGTTTTTGGTGCCATTAGAGTGAATAGAAAAAAATACAAGCGAAGCGACAACACCAAACTTAAAACTTTGCTCGTCCTCGAACAAATTAAAAAAAATTACAAAGAGGAAGACAGAGAGGAGAAAAGAATCTGAGAGCCACGAAGTAAATATTAAATTTAAAATTTTCTTTTTCGTTTTCTTTTTTTTTCAAACTGAATAAAAAAATAATAGAAGAAAAGAAAGGGGGCGTACAGAGAGGGGGTAAGGAAATTAGGGGGGATCACAATTCAGGGTAGGGGTTGGGGGTTAATGTGTTGAATTAGAATGGGGATGGACTGGGTTAGCTCGAAGAGAGGGTGGGGTCTATGAAAGTGAATTGTTGTGTGTGTCTTGAAGTGGGAGGGGTTGGGGTTATAGTGTGTTTATAGAAGAGGGATTGAAAGTATTGTTGTTGTGTGAATTGAATAGAATGGGGGGATTTATATAGGTGAGGAGGGGGACGTTGGGTAGAGGAGGGAGATGGGAACGGTTCACGGATATGTACGGGGAAGGAAGGAATTCACGGGTGGGGGAATATGGTGGAAAGAGATGAAGGTTGGGGAAGGAACGTTGAGTTGGGGGTCAAAATATAGGAAAGGGAATCTGCAGGGGTGTGGGGACCAAATCAGTGGGATTTGGTGCAGAACTCATTTGATTCAGTTTGGAAATATGGTAACTGGTGCACGAATTCCCACACTTCGTACAACTGTACCAGCAAGTGCACTGGGTCGTCCAAGTAATACCTGAGCGAGTCAGGGTCGATCCCACGAGGATTATGGTTTGAAGCAAGCTATGGTTATCTTGCAGATCTTAGTCAAGTGAGTAGGAGATGTTGGTATGTTGTTTAATTGCATAAAAGAAATAATGAGATCTGAACTAGGTTGACCTATTTACAATGATAAGAAGATGGTTAAGGCTTGGAGATGCTTTGTCCTTCTGGATTAACTCTGGTCTTACTGTCTTCTTCAATTGTGAATGATTTCTTCTATGGCAGGATGTATGTGATTGTCGCTGGTTGAGAGGTCGCCAATGCTCCTCCGGATCTGAACCCCAGGGTTAGTGTGGAGTGCAAGGAGGTCAGATCCGGACAGCATCTACAGTGCTTTCTCTGTCTCTGAATCAAACTTTTGCTTCAGCTTCTCAATTTCAGTCAGAAAATACCTGAAATTGCACAAAACACACAAACTCAAAGTAGAATCCAAAAATGTAAAATTTTACACTAAAACCTATGAAAACTTAATAAAAATTAAACAAAACATGCTAAAAACCATATGAAAATTATGCCAAAAAGCGTATAAAATATCCACTCATCACAACACCAAACATAAACTGTTGTTTGTCCCCAAGCAACTAAAAACAAAGTAGGATAAAACGAAGAGTAAGATATAATAAATCTCAGAGTTTCCAATGAAGCTCGGTTTCAATTAAATGAGCGGGACTTAGTAGCTTTTGCTTCTGAATAATTTTGGCATCTCACTATCCATTGCCACTCAGAAATGTTGGTCTCTTTAGGAACTTAGAATCTATATGATATTATTGACTCTCCTAGTTCAGTTCTTTTTTTATTCTTGAACACAGCTTTTAGTGTCTTGGCCGTGACCCTAAGCACTTTGTTTTCCAATATTACCACCAGATACATAAATTCCACAGACACTTTAACTGGGTGACCCTTTCGGATTATGATTCAGCTTTGCTAAAATCCCCAGATAGAGGTGTCCAGAGTTCTTAAGCACACTCTTAGGATTTTTGGATCCTTTTACCCTTGCCTTTTGGTTTAAAGGGTTACTGGCTTTTTTCTCTTGCCTTTTAGTTTAAAGAGATATTGGCTTTTTCTATTTATTTTTCTATTTTTTGCCATTTTATTAATGTTTTCGCATGCATATATTATTTTTTTTTCTTTTGCAACATGCTTTTTCTTTTTCTTTTTGCTGCTTTTTCTTGCTTCAAGAATCAATTTTTGGATTTTTCAGATTACCAATAATACTTTTCCTTTTTCATCATTCTTTCAAGAGCCAACATTCTTAATTTCAATTTCAAATATGCACTGTTTATTCATACATTCAGAAAACAAAAGCAATGCCACCACATCAAAATAATTGAACGATTCTTATTATATAACTTGAAATTATGTATCTGTTAACATTTTTAAAATAAAATTTTCTTTTTAAGCAAGGTGAGAGATATATGGAACATTTTACAACTTTAAGACATAGATAGAAATGATCATGCAATAAGAACGAGAGAACAGACAATAAAGCATCACAGAAAACAGAAAAATAACATAAGAAAAGGAGATTAAGAGAATGAGTCCACCTTTATTGGTGGTGGCTAGTACTCCTCCTTGAGGATCCAATATAGTTCTTGATCTCTTTAATGTCACTCCTTTGTCTTCGTTGTTCTTCCCTCATAGCCCTTCGATCTTCTCTGATTTTATTGAGAATGGTGGAATGCTCTTGATGCTCCATCCTCAACTAATTCATGTTAGAGCTCAATTCTCCTACAGAGGCATGCCATTGATCTGAATAGCTTTGAAGAGAAAAATACATCCCTTGAGGCATCTCAGGGATCTCATGCTGAGGCAGTTGCACAGGCTCATGTGCATGCTCTCTAGTTTGCTCCATCCTCTTCTTAGTGATGGACTTGTCCTTCTCAATGGAGATATCTCCTTCTATGACAATTCCAGCTGAATTGTATAGATGATAGATGAGGTGTGGGAATGCCAACCTTGCTTTGGTTGAAGGCTTCTCAGCTATCTTGTACAATTCTTGAAGGATCACCTCATGTACTTCTGCCTCACTTCCAATCATGATGCAATAGATTATGACGGCTCTTTCAATAGTCACTTCTGACCGGTTGCTAGTGGGGATGATAGAGCGTTGGATGAATTCCAACCATCCTCTAGCTATGGGCTTGAGGTCAAGCCTTCTTAGTTGAATTGGCTTGCCTTGGGAATCCCTTTTCCACTGTGCTCCTTCCACACAGATGTCTGAGAGCACTTGATCTCGTCTCTGATCAAAGTTGACTCTCCTAGTGTAAAGATGTGGATCTCCTTGCATCAAAAGCAAGTTGAACGCCAACCCTACACTTTCCGGGCTAAAATCTAAGATTCTCCCTCAGACCATGGTGCTCCAATTCTCGGGATTTGGATTCACACTAATGTCATGGTTTTTCATGACCCATGTATTAGCATATAACTCTTGCACCATTAAGATTCCAACCTCTTGAATGGGATTGGTTAGGACTTCCCAACCTCTTCTCCAGATCTCTCTTCAAATTTTTGGATACTCATTCTTCTTGAGCCTAAAAGGGACCTCAGGGATCACCTTCTTCTCTGCCACTACTTCATAGAAGTGGTCTTGGTGGGCTTTGGTGATGAATCTTTCTATCTTCCAAGATTCAGAGGTGGCGGCTACTACCTTTCTTTTCCTCTTTCTAGAGGATTCTCCAAACTTGGACGCCATAAGTGGTAATGGAAAGAAAAAAGCAACGCTTTTCCCATACCAAACTTAAAAGCTTTGCTCGTCTTCGAGTAAAAATAAAGAAAAGAGAAGAATGGAGCAGAAGAAGAAGAAAATAGATGGAGATAAAGGAAGAAGGCAATTCGGCCAAGGGGGTTTGGATGTGTATGAGAGGTGTGTATGAAGGGTTAGAATGAGTGGTATTTATAGGAGTGGGCTAGGGTTAGGTTCGGTCATGTGTAGGGTAAATGGGAGGGAAATTTGATTTTGAAGTGGGTAGGGGTTGGTGGGAGTTATAATGGATTTGGGAAAGTGATATGGATGTGATTGGGTTAGGGTTTATAGGAGAGAGTATATGGGAAAGTGTGAAAAAGAAGTGGGGTAGGTAAAGATGCTGTGGAACTCACTGGTCCTGAGAGGCTAGGGAATTCAAACTCCCTGTCCTCCTTATGGGCGTTGAATGCCCAGCTTGTGCACCATAGCTGTATTCAACGCCAGCTTGCCTCCCATTTGTAGTGTTGAACGCCCAGGAGGAACTCCTTCCTAGCATTCAACGCCAGGTCTTCTGCTTCCTTAGGCGTTGAACGCCCAGCCTGACTCCCTGGCTGGCGTTCAATGCCAGCAAGACATTCTATCCAGGGTGTTCTGCAACGGTGCCAAAAACTTGGTGCACGTATCCCCACGCTTCGTACAACTGAACCTTTCTGTTCTCTATTCTGACTACTGCACATGATCACAAACATTAAAAAGCAAGGGAAATCTCTAAAAATAAACTCAAATAAAGATAAACAAAAGAAATAAGAACAGAAATACTTTACTCATGGTTGGGTTGCCTCCCAACAAGAGCTTATTTAATGTCATTAGTTTGACACTCGATTGCTGACTTTCTTCCTCTTCTTCCAGTTGGTTAACAGAAATGACTCCATGGGAGAAGATGAGGAGATTAGTGCCCTCAGATTTGAATTTCTCCTAACAAGCTTTCTTTTAATGTGATGAGCTTGATTCTCCTTACTTGTTAGGGTAGGGTTTGTATTGTTTCTCCATCCCCTATGCATATTTCTCTTGGGACCTTCCTCCTTAGTGGGTGATGACTGCCCAACACCAAACTTAAGTTTGATGTCTGGGAAAACTGTATGAGTTTTCACCAGGGGAGGAGGCTCCAGTATTGTACTCTGCATGGAAGTACCTCTTTTGTCAGGGGGTAGTGGGAGTTGAAGGACCTTGATAACCATGTAATCCTTCTACAACCTCATCATTAATTTGCCTCTCTCAACATCAGAGAGGTTTCTTCCAGTAGATAAAGACCACTGCTCCACAACCTCAGCAAAAGGAATATTGTTCTGCATCTTCTTAGAGCCTTCCAAGGATTGTGAGCAGTGCTCGTCCTTGGTCTCCTTTTGGGGCATCTGAGGGTGTGGTACTTCAGACTTTCCTCCCATAAGAGGGGCGTGCAACAATGTGCTCTCAGCCTCTTCTTGAGTCTCTTCTTTATTTAGTTCCTCAACAGTGTGTACCATCTGAAGCTCAGCCTCCTTGGTAGTAATGAGGGCTAGACACGCTTCCCTTGGATTCACTTCTGTGTCTCTGAGAAGAGTGTTAGGGTGTCTCTGCAGTGTCTGAGGAAGGTTCCTTTGAATAACTGCATTGCACTCCTTAGTAAGAGCTACTGTCTCTACTTTCCTCCAATCCCTCTTGTTGTTTAGTATTTCCTTTATGAACTTAGAATATGAAGGCGTTTGTTCAAGAGCCTCTGCAAAGGGAATTTTGATCTCCGGCTTCATAAAAGCTTCTAAGAATTTGGCAAATTATCTATCCTTTTCTGCTTTCTGGAGTCTTTGAGAGTATGGTAACTTGGCCTTGTACTCAAGGGCCATGAGTGGTGCAAGGTGAGTGTTCATAGTGTCTAAAGAAGGGTCACCAACCTGCTTAGGGGAGGTGTTCCCAGTACTTACACGTGTCTGGTCTCCCTTGGGCTGGCATTCAATGTAAGAACCGGGATTTTTCACAAAAAACTATTTTAATTAAAATAATTTTTGTGGTCGGAGTAGATTCAAAATTTAGAAGTTTTAATTTCAAAATTTAAAGGTGAAATTTTGATTTCAGTGAATTTTTCCGAGTTGGAAAATGTACCTTCTTTGAAAAGTTTTTGTAAAGATGCGTACTAGCGCTTAAGCTGGCAGTACCGGCTCTAGCCTGTCCAATTCCGCATATTTTGGAAAATAAGATTTTTGAAAATTGATTTATTGTTTTGAAAGGATAAAAATAATTTAGAATTGAAAATCGAGCACTAATCTTAAAGATTTTGGCCCAAAGTGGGCCAAACGGGCTAAAACCGCTAACGGATTGGACCAGACCCAAGTTGGACCCAAGCCCAACTTATATATGCCTCTTTTAATGAGCTTTCAACTCATTTTCATTAAAGAGAGAAAGGGAGTTTGGTTATGAGAGAAGAGAGAAGAGAAACCATGGGAGCACTATTCATCTTCCACTTCCGAGAGCCATAACTTGAGCTACGGAACTCCGATTAGCCGTTTGTGACCACGTGAAGCTCTCGTCAGGCTCTTCGATTCTATCAAGGCAAATATGGTAAGATCTCTCTTTTCATGCTCCAGTTTACAGCCCTAAGTTTTTGCATTTTTGGGGTTATTTTTTGAGGAGATTTTTGTGGTTTTGCTTGTTTAGGTGATCTCTAGTAGTGGGTAATTGTTGAATTTTACCCCTAATCTTGTTGGGTAAGGTAAGGTTTCACTAAACCCTTGTGTTTAGTTGTTTTGTGTATCTTAGGTTTTGATTTTGGTGATATATGTGTTGTTAGTTTGAGCTTTGGTGTTTGTTGGAGTTGGTTGAGGCTTTGGATCAAGCTTGGTGGCTTTGTTTTGGTTGAGATGAGTCGAGGACTCGGAAATGTTGTTGAGAGTGTGCAGGGTCTATATCTCTGGCGTAACAGATTTCTCTACTACATGAGAAAATGTTGTTGAAAGTGTGTAGGGCATATATCCCTGGCGTAACCGATTTCTCTGCTGCATGAGAAAATATTGTTGAAAGTGTGCAGGGCCTATATCCCTGGCGTGGCAGATTTTTCTGCTGCATGATTTGTTGTTGTTATTACCTTCTCTACTGCATAAAGTGTGCAGGGCCTATATCCCTGGCATAGTAGACTCCCTACTACATGAGTGTGCAGGGCACTATATCTCTGGCGTAGCAGATTCGCTGCTGCATGAGTGTGCAGGGCACTATATCCCTGGCATGACAGAAAAGGCTCCATCCGAGAGGATGTGTCGGGTTGGCATTTACTGATCGACAAGTGATATCACAGCCAATAGGACAGACATTCATCATATGCATCTTCTATATGCTTGCTTGCTTTGTTTACTTGAGCTTGCCTAATTGTATAACATGCCTACATGCTTCTTGAATTACTTGTTATATATGAATACTATCTGTGTTTTACTTGCTTGCATTTATTTTGTGATTGTCTGGTGCTGAGGAGGTTAGGCAGGCGGTGGCGATGGGATCGCACGGAGGTTAGTTTGGCGCAAGCTGTGGGATACAGCGGTGTGATTAGTATTAGTTAGAATTCCCCTAAGTTTAGATAACCCGGTTTATGGTTTAAGTTCTTTATTTTATTTTATTTTATTTTGTTAAGGCTTGAACATTCTGTATTCAATGTGAAGTTTTAGGATTCCCTTCGGCGTCCCAGAGTTGTACATCTTACATTATTGGGCACTATTACCATACTAAGAACCTCTGGTTCTCATTCCATACTTTGTTTTTATTTTCAAACACAGGTTACAAATCCACTTCGGTGGGATTGCGGATATAGTGACAGAGCAGAGTATGGTTCCTCCTTGGTTTATTTCTATTTTAC
Source organism: Arachis ipaensis (assembly GCF_059453495.1). Classification (NCBI taxonomy): domain Eukaryota; kingdom Viridiplantae; phylum Streptophyta; class Magnoliopsida; order Fabales; family Fabaceae; genus Arachis; species Arachis ipaensis. Next base: position 86,108,135 of record NC_142444.1, read on the forward strand.
TTTGTTATAGCTACTCTCACATCTTATTGTATATTTATTTATGGCCTTAGAGGCTTACTTGATAGATAAGTTGTATAAGCTGTTTTAAATTCCAAAACTCTGTATTTCTCTGGTCGTAACTAGTCGGCTTAAACTCCGCCAATGGCGGCTAGTTTCCTATGATTATTATACTCTTATATCAATATGTGCTCTACTCTTTTGCATCTATACCCTGTATCTTATGCGTTAGTTTCGTGTGAATAGTTCGCGCTCTTGTAATTCTATTTTTGAGCTTAATCCTTCATCGGGATTCTAGAATATATTATTTCTTTCTATATAAATACGTACAAACTTTAGGATTGTCGTAACCTTTAATTAACCTTTGCCTTACGACTAGAGGTAATGCCTAGGGTAATTAGGGTGTTACATTCAATGTCTAGGCTGCTCCCTTTCTAGCATTCAACACCAGGAACACCATTTCCTTTTGGGCGTTCAACGCCCTTGTTGGTGTCCTCAATTAGGCGTTCAACGCCAGGGATGGATACCCCTTCTTGGTGTTGAACGCTAATGACATTCCTCTTTGGGCATTCAATGCCCTCAGAGACGTCTTTGACATCAGTCTGGTGTTCCGCTGTTAGCTTTTCTTTCTTGTTGTACTGAGGTTGGGTGTTTAAGAATTTTCCACTCCTCAATTGAATAGCCTAGCATTCCTCTATTATCTGCTTAGATAACTGCTGCCTCGTTTGACTCAGCTGGGCTTCTACATTCCTGTTAGAAGCCTGAGTTTCTCGCAAAGCCTCTTGAAATTCCAGTAGTTATTGGGCAAAGGCGTGAAGTTGCTGAGTCAGTGGGCTATCCTGTTCTGGAGGGTTAGGTTCAGTAGATATTGCCTTAACCTCTCCTTTCATAGAAGTCTCAACAGATGAGTACAGATGTTGATTAGTGGAAACTGTCTCAATAAGCTCGTGAGCCTCTTCAATGGTCTTTCTCATATATATGGAACCACCAGCAGAGTGGTCCAGATACATTTTAGCCATGTCTGAAAGTCCATAGTAGAAGATGTCTAATTGTACGGTTGTATCCATTCTTAAAATATTTAAGTGGGACATTTTCTTAGCATCCTTCTATACCTCTCCCAGACATCAAAAAGAGATTCACTATCTCATTGTTTGAAGCCTTGGATGTCCAGTCTCAACTGGGTCATCTTTCCTGGAGGAAAGTATTGATTTAAAAACTTGTTTACTAACTGTTTCTAAGTTTTCAAGCTAGATCTGGGCTAGTTATCTAACCACCTCTTTGCTTGGTCCTTTACATCCAAAGGAAAGAGCAATAGTATGTAGACATCTTGGTCTACCCCCTCATTGTATATTGTGTCAGCAATCTTTAAGAAATCTGCCAGGAACTCTGTAGGTTCTTCCTGTGGAAGTCCAGAATACTGGCAATTTTGCTACACTAAATTAATGAGTTGAGGGTTTAGTTCAAAGCTACTTGCTCTGATGTGGGGTATGCTAATACTTCTTCCATAGAAGTTAGTAGTGGGGTTTGTATAGGACCCCAGAGTTCTTCTAAACTCCTCATTCCCATTTGAAATCATGATGAAGAAAGGTAGAAGAAGAGAAAGAATAAAAGATAAAGGTGTAAATTGTAATTAAAATATTTTTGTTTTTATTCTATTTATTTATTTATTTAGAAAATAAAAGCTAATTAATTAAAAAGAATTGAAAATTAATTAATGAATTTCGAAAAGAAGAGAGAAAAATAGAAAAAGAGATTTCAAAAATTAGAAGAGATAAGAATTAGTTAGGAAATTTTAAAAAAGAAGAGAGAGAACAAGTAACTAATTAAGAAAATAATTGAAAATAAGATAAGATAGAAGATTAGAAAAGTTTTAAATTTAAAAATATTTGAAAAAGTCAACAAGATAAGATCAGAATTGAAAAAATTTGAAAAATATTTAATTTTAAAAATTAAAAGAAGATAAGATAGAGAAGATAAGATAAGTTAGGTAAGAAAGATAAGATAAGGAAGTTAAGAAAAGATAAGTTTTAAAATTAAAAAGATTTGAATTTAAAATTTGAATTTGAAACTTTAAATTTTGAAATTTTAAATTTTGAATTTTTGAATTTGAAACAATAAAGATTTGAAAAAGATTTGAATTCTGAAAAGGTTTAATTTTTAAAATTTGAAATTTGAATTTGGATTTTAGAATTTGAATTTTGAAATAAGATAAGATTTTTGAATTTTAAATTTTTGAATTTTAAAGAAAGATAAAAAGATAAGATAAGATTTTGAAAAAGATAAGATTTTTGAAAAGTTTTGATTTTGAAAAGATTTGAATTTTGAAATTTAAAACCAAGATAAGATAAGATAAAAATTTTGAAACTAAAATTTGAAATTTTGAGTGAAATTTTCGAAAATAATTGTAAAATAAAGATAGAAAATATATTTTTTTATTTTTCGAATTAATGAAGAAAGAGAAAAACAACCAAAAGACACCAAAATTAAAATTTTTTAGATCTAAGACACTAAATTTTCTAAAATTGAAAGAAAAAACACCAAAAGATACCAAACTTAAAAATTTTAAGATTAAAACAAGAAGAAAAACAAGAACACTTTGAAGATCAAGAAGAACACCAAGAACAAAACTCAAAGAATTCAAAGAAAATAAGAATATGCGAAGGACACTAAACTTAAAAATTTTTGAAATCAAAGCATATAATTTTCGAAATTTTGAAAAGAAAAAACATAAAAAGACACCAAACTTAAGGATTGACATAAGACTCAAACAAAAGACACTTTTTTTAAAAAAAAAATTTGAAAAAGACACCAAAAAATTCAAAACTTTTACCAAGAATAAGAATTAAAGACTCAAACAAAAGATAAAGATTAATAAAGAAAAGAAAAGATTTTTGAAGAAATTTTGAAAAAGAAAACAAGAAATAGGTAAGACTCAAAGTAAGAAAAATCAAAAGAAAATACATAGCCAAAAACAGAAAAGATTTTGAAAATTTTTTTTGAAAGAAAACAAAAAAAAAATTGAACTTTAAGAAAGAACAAGAACAAAATCAAAAGACTCAAATAAAAAGATCAAGATTAATAAAGAAAAGAAAATAAAAGACTCATATAAAATAAAATTAAACCTGTAAAGAAAAAGAAATTTACCTAATCTAAGCAACAAGATAATCCATCAGTTGTCCAAACTCGAATAATCTCTGGCAACGGTGCCAAAAACTTAGTGCACGAATCCCCACACTTCGTACAACTGTACCAGCAAGTGCACTGGATCGTCCAAGTAATACCTGAGCGACTCAGGGTCGATCCCACGAGGATTATGGTTTGAAGCAAGGTACGGTTATGTTGCAGATCTTAGTGAGGTGAGTAGGAGATGTTGGCATGTTGTTTAATTGCATAAAAGAAATAATGAGATCTGAACTAGGTTGACCTGTTTACAATGATAAGAAGATGGTTAAGGCTTAGAGATGCTTTGTCCTTCTGGATTAACTCTAGTCTTGCTGTCTTCTTCAATTATGAATGATTTCTTCTATGGCAGGCTGTATGTGATTGTCGCTGGTTGAGAGGTTGCCAATGCTCCTCCAGATCTGAACTCCAGGGTTAGTGTGGATCCATTCTGATTGAGGGTGAAGTTCCTACAGTCCATTCTCCTTAGTGATCCTACTCAAAATGCCACAAACAAGGTCAGATCTTCTGGATCAGAGAATGCTGCGCCTTTGGGTTTTAGCCTCAACCACAGAGACCCTAATCTCCCCATATCTCGGTTGAACTGATGTCTCGAGAAGTCCCCAACGAAGTCGTGGATTAGCCGTCTAAGAGATGCATAATCAAGCTTGTGGTTCGATGCTTTCCAGTTACGTATTCACATGAACCCAAGAAGAATGTAACACCTCAATTTGCCTAAGCTTTACCTCGCGTCATAAAGCTAAGATTAATCAAGGATTACGACAGTCCTAAGCTCATACATAAGATATATGGAAGGAATAATATTAACTAGAAGCCTGATGAAGGATATAGTTCAAAAACAGGATTTAAAAGCGCAAAACGAACTAATGAAGCGACTAGCTTAAAGCACAAGAAAACAGATGTGATATAAAAAAATATAGTAGTATAATATCATAAGAATCTAGCCACGGCTTGCGGAGTTTAAGCCGGCTAGCCATTTACAGACGATATATGAAACCAGACAGTAAAAACAGCTTATACAAGTTTTGTTCTCTCAAATACAAGCCTCTAGGCAAAACAAAATACAAAAGTGAGAGACATGTTCAAAATAACTCAAAAGACTTCCAAAAAGAAGTGTCCAGATCCTCTGCTTCTGTCACCAACCAGACAACTCAACGAAGTGGGTCGCAGCCTGCATCTGAAAAACACAACAGAAGTATGGTATGAGAACCGAAGGTTCTCAGTATGGTAACAATGCCCAGTGATGTAGGATATAATACCCCGAGATGCCAAAGGCAATCCTAGACTCCATATCCATCACAAGAGTTCAAGCTTAGAGCAATCTAAACAATAAAGCATAATATGTAAAACCTTAACCAAACTTGAAACCTTAGTGTATATAAAAAGGGTAATCTGTTCTTAAAGGATTTTCTACTCTAACTGATAACGGCCAATTTGCATAGGTTAGGAATTTGATTATCAAAATAGGATTTGGCGTTGTAAGTATAGTCCAAACCCAACAAATTGACCATCAATCAAATATTATCACAATACGAACCAAATATAAACCGAGAGTATTTAGACTCCCGGGTCGTCTTCCTTGGAGTTGCAATAAAGTATACATTTATTGGTTATGAGAGAGAGCATGGAGATTGTGAATGCAAGAGAGAGCAAGAAATGAAGCAAGCATGCAAGGAATTAAGAGGAAAGCAATTAAAGCAATGGAAATTAAATGCTAAAAAGGACTCTTGGCAAGAAGTGGGTAATCTAGGGTTCCTATCCTAGTTGTGGACCACAAACATGGCAATTGTGTGGAATCAATATAAACTATTCAATCCTCCTTGAGAATTAGTCAAAAGCATAATTGATCTCAATCCATAAGTCCTAGTCAACTCACTAATTACTTAGTGAAAGACTAGCGTCAATGGAAACCAAACCAATTAACTATTCTCACACAATGCGGAATTAACATCCACAACTCAATTCCACCCAAACATCCAATTTCTCAACCAAGAGGGTGAAAACTAAACATGCAAGAAATTAAACATCAAAGCAATAAAAGTTAAAGCAATTAAATGCAAGGAAAAGAAAGGGAAAGAAAGTAACTTAACATGCAAGAAAGTAAATGAAAGCAAGTAAAAGTCAAAGCAATAAAACTTCAAAAACAAGAAACCTCTTGGCAAGTAATTGAGGACCAAGGCTACCTATCCTAGTCATTAACCACAAACATATGATGATTATGAAGAGTTAATCCTACTTAGTCAACCTTACATCGAAGATAAGTCAAAAAGGCATTGTTAATTTCAATCCCTAAGTCCTATGTCAACACTAGGGGTCACATAGAGTCAAGAAAAACCAAATTAACTAACTACTCTAATATATCAAACAAGAATGGACATCAATGACTCAAGGGACACCAAAGTCAACAATTCCAAGCCAAGAGTATAGAAAAACTAAGTGAAAACTAAGCCAAGCATTTTATCAAACACTTGGTGTGCATGAGAATAAAATAATATTAAATTGCAATAAAATAAATTCTAAAACTATCAAAGCAAGAAAGTAATAATAATAACTAGAGAAAGCAATAAATGACATGAAAATATAAAATTGCATTAATTAGAATTAAAATGACAAAAGTGCTCATAAAACATAAAAGTGACAAAATAAAGGAAATAATAAGAGAAATGAAGAAGAACAAGATTCAATAACAATAAATGACAAGGAAAAGTAAATGAAAACAAGAATTAAAAGTAGAAATTACAAGAAATTAAACTAAAGAACCCTAATTCTAGAGAGAGGGGGGAGCTTCTCTCTCTAGAAACTAAGAGAAAACATAACAAAAGCTAAACCTAATTCCCCCCCTGTTTCCACTTGAATTGGGGTTGAAATAGCTTCAGAAATGAGTTGGACTGGGATTTGGATCCCCAGAATTCGCCCCCAGCGATTTGCAATTAATCAGCTGATGTAACTCGGGTCACGCGTACGCGTGGTTTGCGCAAAAATCTATCCACGCGTATGCGTCGCTCGCAAATCCTCGATGTGCGTTCGCTTGCACTCCTTTGCGTACGTACGCGTGATGAAACTTCCAAACTCTATTTCTTCATGGTTTCTTCCCTTTTGCATGCTCTTTTTCTCACTTCTTAAACCCATACTTGCCTTAGAAACCTGAAATCACTTAACAAACATATCAAGGCATCATATGGAATTAAAGTGGATAAAATTTAGCTATTATAAGGCCTAAAAAGCATATTTCCATTTTCAAGCACAATTTAGGAAGAAATCATGAAACTATGCTATTTCAATGGATAAGTGTAGGAAAAATTGATGAAATCCACCCAAATAGAGCAAATGAATACCATGAAATGTGGATTCATCACATCCCCACACTTAAACAATAGCATGTCCTCATGCTATACTCAAGAAAGAAACAAGGGGTATTACATTTATTCAAAGCAAGTAAACTACCTTCATGCAATCTATCTACATGAATGCAACTACTTAGTCAAAATAAATCAATCTCCAAGATAGCATATATGAACATTAGGGCTAAAGCAATCTCACCCAACTCAAATCCATAATTGATTAGAGTTATTGAAAAGCATAAATAACTTGCAAGATAAGCGATTAAGCATTGGTGAAAGCATGTAATTAAGTAATTGAACCCTCGCCGGATGTGTATCCGCTCTAATCACTCAAGTGTATGGGGTTAATTAACTCATTTCTCTTTTAATCATACTTTCTAAGACTTGTCTTTCATCTAACAATCAACACTTATTTAATGCATGCATACAAGTATCATGAGAACTTTTCATGGTTGTGATGGGGCTAGGGTAAAGGTAAGGTTATATGTGGTAAAGTGAGCTTGATATTTGCATCTTTGATTAGCCTAAGCTCTCACCAAACCTACTCAACAACCTATACAACGCAAAGCAAAGCCTAACTACCCATTTCTCACTTTTCTCACACACTCATGCATTTTCTCATTTTAATCACAACTCATATGCATTTTTATTTCTCAAACTTTGGGGCATTTTGTCCCCTTTCTATTATTTTCTTCTCTTTTTTTTTAACTACAATATATATACAAAAGTGACAATGCATATGGCTTAAGCATTTGATGCATGGTATGTACCCAATTCCCAAGATTTCTAACAAAGTACACAAATCCACTATTATCTCAACCAAAGTTCCCAAGCTTCCCCACACTTAGATGATACATACTCTCACTAGCCTAAACTAATCAAAGATCTAAATAAAGAACATTTATTATTTTTCACTTTAAGGCTAGTAATGTGCTAACTTTAAGAACAAAAGGGGATTGAAATAGGATCAAAGTTGGTTAACAAATAGAGATAAAAGGGTAGGCTATTTGGGATAAGTGAGCTCAATGAGAAGGTGGCCTCAATCACATAAATGCATATATACATCAAACAATGGACATAAAGAATCAAACAAATCAAAGATTGCAATCATAAAAAGAGAATAACACACACAAGGATAAGGATAGTGGTTATATAATGTAACCACACAATGAGGCTCAAAAACTCACAAGGTTGTGTGTTCATAACTCAAAAACATGTTCCACAATATATTTCAAGCAAGTTTTAATCAAACAGTTTCAACTCAAATCAATTAGGATATGAATGCCCTTTCAAGAATGTTTTTCTTGGAAAATTTTATTATATTAACTAAGCTTATTATGTATATGCAAAGAAATGCAATAACTAAGAGACATGCAATTAAAACTCTAAAATATGTACAAACTAGGAGAAATACAACCAAGTATTCAAAAAGAATGTTCAAGTATTAGGATTAGAGTATGTCACCCAAGATTGAGCTTGGGAAGAAGAAGATGAATAGTGCTCATGGGGGTTTCTTCTCTTTCTCCCCTTTCAGCTGGTGTGGGTGTGTTTGTGATTGTGTTGTGCTGAGTTGGTTCATTAATAAAGCCTTTTATATGTTGGGTTCGGACCCAACTTGGACCTGGTCCAACCCGTTAGCATTTTTAGCCCATTTGGTGTAACATCCCGCATTTTTGAAAATCTAAATATAAATAAATTGTGATTTTATCTTGTTAAGTTTAAATTTTGTAATTTTAGAAATTATTTTGTTAGAAATAATTAAATAGATTCGAAGATAGTTTTATTTTGAATCAATTAATATTCTTAAGTAATCTTATTATAATGGAATATTTTGTATAATTTTAGTAATTGAAAAATAAGAAAGAATTGTACAATTTAATTTAAGTAACTTTTATTCTGAAAAAGTTACAATTTATTTTATTAATTTGATATCTTATTTTATAAATCAATCAAATAAGAGTAATTAAATTAGTTTACTAATATTTGGAGTTAAGTTAATTAATATTTATGTACAACTTTTATTTTAATTAGTTATTTTATATAAATTAAAATTAAAGTCTCGATGATAGAAAAATAATGAAAGGTTATGATTTAATTTAGATAATTAATATTTTGAGTTTAACTATATTTTATAAAATGTGATTAGTATGCTTATTTCATAATTTAAATTAGAAATAATTATTTGAGCTCGTTAATAGATTGATAGAATAAAATCTTATGCGTTTTAAAAGTAATCTTTATAACATTATATTTGAATTCTAAATTGTTATCCTATCATAAATGTTTTGTAAAATTGTTAAATTACTCGTATATATGTTTCCTGGTCTTATGTTTCTTATTTTATACGTATTGTTATTATATAATATGTGTACTCCCTAACCAATTAAACGCATGATGGGTTGGAAACGAATTCCAACACCTAAAACTCACCGGCAAGTGTACCGGGTCACATCAAGTAGTAATAACTCACAAGAGTGAGGTCGATCCCACAGGTATTGATGGATCAAGCAACTTTAGTGGGTGATTAGTTTAGTCAAGCTAACATTGAAGTGAAATGTGTGAAATGTAGCCAACAGAATGTAAACTGCAGGAATCTTAAAGATGCAGAAAGTAAAATTGCAAGTAACTTAAAGAACAAGAAAGTAAAATAGCTGAAACTTAATTTGCAAAAAAAAGTAAATTGGATGAAAAGTAAAGGGGGTTGGGTGCTGGAAAGTAAAGAAGGCAGTAGATCAAAGCTTAGAGATATTGCATTAAATGTAGATTTATAGGAAACAAAAATCAAGCTCACAGTCAACATCAAATGTAAAAGGCAGAGGAATCTAATTGCAGGAAAAGTAAAAGGAATTGGGTGCTGGGAATTAAAGCTTCAACAAGAAAATGTAAAGTGCAATCAATCAGAGAAATGTAAGATGAAGGGAATTGCAGAAGAACTAAAACAGAATTTAAATTTAGCTCAATTGTGAAATCTAAAGGAGAAATTCAAGATCTCAGGAAATCAATGAGACTAGAAAACAAGTCTAGATCTCAATTCCTTCCTTGATCAAACAGAAAGCAATTTGCAGAAGAAAAGAAGATGAAAGCAGTAAAGAAGATTAAAACCCAATCCTTAGATCAATTGAGAGGAAGAATGGAAGATGATTCTCAAAATTTGAATCAATGGAGCTCTTCAACCTCAATTCAAGATCCAAGGCAGACGAGCATAAGTTGCAGAAGAAGAAGATTTAAAACAGCAAATGCAAATTTGAATTATGCAATAAAAGAACAAGAGAGAATTCAAGGTGAGAATTGAAACAGAATTCCTTCAATTCTCCAATTCAAGTTAAGATGTAAAAGTGAGCTCTCTACTACTACTCTCTATTGGAGCCAGCCTCCCTATGAAAATGAGAATGATGCCTTTATATAGGCTTTTTACAAAATGAAAATGAAAATAAAATTGAAATTAAAAATAAATTATAATTTAAATGAAATTCCTCATCTAATTGATCCTTGTGCCTTTGAGTGATGTTAATTGGGCTTTGCTTGCTTTGGATTTGAGGAAGAGTGGACCTGGTTGGCTTTGGTTTAATTGGTTTGGAGCATGGGCCAAGCTTGGTTCAAGTTGGTTTGGTGTGGGACACCTCCCAGGGCAATGCTCGGCTCTCACCAAGAGTGCAGCATTGGTGCTTGTTTCCTTGGCCTTGCTTCGTTGCATGCAACTATGCTCCCTGGCTGTGTCAATGTAGCGCTCAGCTCTCCCCAAGAGCGCAGCATCCTTGCTTCCTTGGTGAGGTATCCGTGTTCAAGCCTTGGGGGTTGCACTCTTGCCCAACTTCCTTGCATTTTCTTTGGGAGAGAGCACAACAATGCTCTCCAAGAGAGCGCTGTGCTCTCCAAGTGAGGCTCCAGCTTTGCTTTGGAGTGAGGCTCCAGCTTCGAACCTTGGTGGAAGCATTGGCTGATTTTTTTGCTTGTTTTTGGCCCTTAAAGATGTATTTCACTCGTGTCCCAATTTCATGCCAAACATAGATTTCCATATATCGTTGGAAAGCTCTAAATGTCAGCTTTCCAACGCAACTAGAACCACATCAATCGGACATTCGTAGCTCAAGTTATAGCCCTTTGAAAGAGGCATGGTCATGCTGTGAGTGCCCAAGTTTTAACTTAGCGAAAATTTTGCTTCCAAGCTCATTTTTGCATCACGATAATGCTCTGCTCTTGGCAAGAGCTGAGCTTTGTGTGCTGATTGCCAATCTCCTTTAATTTAGTCATGGGCCACGCTTTTAAAAGCGTGGCCTAAGGCTCCAAAGTGTGCTCCAACTTCAAAGTGTGTCCCAAAGCTCTTGTTTTCTCCTTTTTAGCTTATTTTGTGCTTCTTTGCCTCTTTTTCTTCTTATTTCCTACAAGATTTATAAAATTAAAAGTTCAACGAAATATACCAATTAAGCACAAAAGCATTCAATATTTAAGCACAAATCATCAATTTCTTGTATGAAAAAGCATAGAAAAACATGACATGATGACATGTCATCAACGCGCATAGGCATAGGTACACTCATCTCCTCCTTATAACCCCATATTTACCCACTCTTACCATTTATCCTCAAAAGAATGTATATCATATATATTTTGATAGCAAAATAAAAATGGGAAGGCGAAAATTAGAGTGGGAGTGACGGAGAGGGAGAGTCCGAACCAGAGGGAGCCAGAGGATGAGAAGGAGAGGAGAGGGGAAGGAAGAGGCGTGGCCGGTGATGAACACAGCCACCGTCGCCGCTGTCTGACCTTCCACCAGAGAAAGCCACACCACCAAACCCTAGCCGTCATAGAGGAGAGGGTGATCGAAGTAGAGAAGCACCGCGTGAAGGAGGGAAGTTCCATCGCCGCCGCTGCTGTTAGTGGAAGCTGCTACCACCGCAGGGGGGAAACGAACATGGAAGAAGAGGTTTCATTGATGCTGTCACAGAGGAAGAGGGCGAGACTTGTGTGAGAGAGTGACGCACCCAGGAGGGACCATTCCTCTGCCGCTGCCGCTGCCGGAATCTCTGGTTGCCGCTATCATTAATGGTGAGTCAGTTAAACCCTAGCCATCAGAACCACCATCTCTAAGCCCTTATCACTCTATAAATACACTGTACCTGCCTCTGATGTTCTTGACTATATTGTGTTTGTTGGAGTTTGTCTCAATTGGAGCCATTGGTGAAGGTGTTGCTGTTGCCAGAAGCCAACGCTGGGGATGTTGTTGGTTCTGATTCTATTATCTTGGTACTGGTCTGATCTTTTCCTTGGGATTGGTCCATTTGCACGCTCTTTTTTTTGTCACTGCTATAGTTGTCATATTCTTTTTTTAATTCAATTTTAGTTTTTGCTTTGTCTTGAATTGCCAGGGCTGTTTCTGCCCTTGATTACATTAGATTCAAAATTCTTGTCCTGCCACAACCATCATCATTGCCGCGAAATTAAAGCTGTTGCTGCTATTAGAGTTGTGGTTGATGCTGTTATCCTCGCGTTAGAACCTAGAGGGTTGTTGCATTTCCAATTTTGTGTGGTTAATGCGACATCGAGGTAGGGGTTTAAAACGATTTCAATTTAAGAATGCCTACAAGGTTTATTGAATAACTACAAATAGATTTAATACCTGTGAGTAATTGACTGATTATATGAATATTGAATTATGGCTAAAATTGTGATTGGAATGGTTGAGATTGTGATTTGAAATTGTTGATTAGTGATATTGATTGATTATGTGGATTGGGAATTGTTTGATGACTAATTGTTGAGAATTCCTGAATTTTAATGGGTTATGTTGGATTTGTTGCCATTGAGCTATTATTTGGTATATTGTAATGTTAATGAACTTGGTTGGTGGTTGATTTGGAATTGGTTTTGAGGGGTATTGAAGGGTTGGATTTTGAATACTAAATGGTTTGCTGAAAATCAGGTTCTCTTGAAATTAAACGGCAACTTTGAAAGTGAATCAGTGACTCTATAGTGACTGAAATGATAAGAATTTGAATGTTAAGTAAATTATATTAAGTATAATTGTGAAAATTTAATTTTGAAGGTTTCGTATCAACTAGAGAATTAGTTATGATTTTTCAAAGTTGAATTCTAAAATATGATTTTCTGCATAATTTCTAAACTAAGTCAGCAACTTTGAAAAGTTATAACTAATTATGTAATGATCGGAATTGTATGAGGCTAAGTCTGGGCTAAACTTGGGAATATAAGGAAATAAACTGGAAAATTTGGGACCTTTTTATTAAATATACAATTTATGGCATATTTTTAAAATTTAGGTTGTTAAATCTGTCTTGCAGCAGAAAAGGTTAAACAGGGCAGCAAATTGTTTGTCTTGCTGCGACTTCTACGGGTTGATTTTTGGAGTGAAACCAATTTTGTTATAAAATTTTATTAACTTTCTTTATTTCTCTAAAACTTCAGAATTTTAGGAGTTGAGGATTGGGAGTTGTGAATTTTTGAATATTGGTGGTCAAAGCTGAAAAGAAACAGATTTCAGCAAGCTATGCACCAACTTCCAATGCTTGTAACTCTTAAAATTGAATAGCAATTGGGTTGCAACCAAGACACACTTGTTTCTGGATGAGCTAGGAATTTCCAAACCAAAATTTAGTTTAATTTGAGTTTTTTAATAAAAGTTGTTCAAATTGGAAAGTACCAAGCTTGTTGGTTTCTAAAACAGATTCTGACTCATTTTTACTTAACTTCCAGGTTATCTAACTTCTTCATTAAAAATGGTATTAACTCAGAACCAATAGAAAAAGGAACCAGGATGAGTAAAGTTGTACTACATTAATTTTTAAATTCATTGGATTTAACTTGGATTTTATATTGAATTTTGAATATCACATGCTGCTACTGTTTTTTTGGGTTTACGCACTGCAGAGAAGTCACAGTTTTTCCTCTATTCCTAAGGTTAGAGAAACCAGAAAATTATGATCTTTGATTTGTTACAAAGCTTATTTCAAGATGAACGCCTAAACATAAAGTTTGCACAATTTCGAGTTTATTTGCTATATTAAAAACAAAAAAGAAGATAGAGTGTTGAGAATGTCTGAGTGAGAGTTATAAGTTCATAAAATTAAAGATGAACCTTAGCGTCATAGGGCTGATTCAATGTTGGAATTTGTTTGATTCTGAATTGATTTAATATTGGAGAGGTTGAAAAGAGTTTGGTAAATTGTTTGGTTGGGACCCGTAAGGGTGGCTAAGTCCTATTTTTAAAGGAGATTATGTCCAAGTTTTTATAAAAGTATAAGGACTTAATCAAAATCAATATTTAAGGCTTATTTAATGATAATAACTTCAATGATTCTTTTAAGAAGAGATTATTTGGTATACGAGATTTTTGGCAAGGGCGTGGGTCTTGTCCCGCTTGCGTATTTGTAATTAGTAAAGAAAAAGGAAAGATGTAAAGTTTGTATAGTATGATTGAACAGAGGAAGAAAGTGGTACTGCATAAGAATATGAAAGTGATGATGAATAATGAGAATGATAATGAATGTTGGTAATAAGAATGCTTATGTGATGATCTGCTGCATTGAGGCAGTTAGATAGATAGTGGTGCGACCACTGAGAATGCTTTCCTGCGGTACAGATCCATATTTTAATTCTGTAAGGCAGAAGGGTTATTTCCTGCTACAGAAGTACCGTGACCACCTATTCCATTTCTGTAGTGGCAGAGGGGTTATTTCCTGTATACAGAAGGTGTGTCGGCGTACATCCCTGCAGTGGCAGATGTGTTATTTCCTGTGTGCAGTGGACCCTGTGGTGGCAGAGGGGTTATTTCCTGTACACATGGGTATAGCCAACAGGAAAGCCATATCCGGCTAGTAATGCTGGGTTACGTCGGGAGCGGGTTGAAACCGACAGATGAGCTCATTACCTGCACTAGGACTAGACATTCGTCATATGCATCTATGTGACATTGTTTGGGTGTGTATATTGTAATTGGTTTGCCTAAGTGAATAATTATGTTAACTGCTAATTGCTATACTTGATATAATTGCTCTTGATTGTGTTTGAACCTCATTACTTGTGTTTGTAACTGATTGGTTGGGTTGTGGTGAATTGGGTGTTGGTTGAATTGCTTGGGCCTGAGGTCGTGATTGAGTTGTATTTGAGGTTTAGTAAGTATGAAAGATTGAGCTGGTTTAGCATAGACTTAATGAACCTATGCTTGGAACAGATTAGTCATTCATACGGCCTAGGAAAGCTTTCCAAGATTTTTATAAAGGAAAATATGGGTTTAGAATTTTGGATAATTAACTGATGCTTTATATGATTTTGGATTTTTGAATGTTATGCCGTTGGTTTTTAAAATAAAAGGTTTATAAGGCGAGTAAAGATCACTGCAAATAAAAACAGTTTTCTTTTAAATATTTCTAAATGAAATTAACTATTTGCATTTTATTCTTTACTTTCATGGCATTCTCTATCTCTACTGAGAACATGTGGTTTGGTTCGCACCCCCAAATTTTCCACCCTTTCAGTGACATAGGTTTGAAGACATAATTTGAAGCTACGAGCGATTAGTAGGTTTTCTTTATGGTTTTACTTGCTTTCATAGAGTCCCCTCGCTGTTATCCCTTGAGATTTTATTTTACATAGAGGGGTAGGTTTAGTATATTGTATTTGAATTTCATTTGGTTTCTTTTGTATAAGAATTATTATGAATAATATTTATGTGATTATTATTTGTTGGAAATCTTTGAAACATGACTTTAATGAATAAAACCAAAATTTTCTGACATTTTCTTAAAATTGAAACGCGAACTTGATACAAAGGCTCGATAATTAAGTAGTTAATACTAGAGAAGGTTACGTAATGTTCTTTCTAGTAGAAATACCCTGACTTAAGCAAGGTATTTTGCTAGACGGGACGTTACATTTGGCTCAACTCTGGGCCAAACCTTTAACACTAACGCTCGGTTTTCCATTTCTAGTGTATTTCTAAGAGGTTTGACCGTTCTCACTGTTTTTCGCGCAGTACCGGGTAGACTTGAACCGGTTCAACTGGTTTGACTGCCGGTTCGTGATTTTTTACGATTTTTTGCAGAAAATACATTTTCTGACTCGAAAGGACCTACTGAGTTCAAAAATCATATCTAAATCCCCAAATTCTCATACTAACTTTCCGGAATTTAATTTGGGCATTTAAATGATTTTATCCGTGAAAAATTCGGTTCTTACAAAGAACATGGGTGGTTGTCAGGCACGCGGTCTTAGTATGAAGAACGAAGATGATTGTCACAGGTCATCCCATTCATCAAGTTGAAGAACGAAGATACATCTTAGAATTGAATCAAACACGGACTGAAGAGAAATAGTAATACTTTTATTAATCCATAAAACTCAGCAGGGCTCCTCCAACGAACCTAGGAGGTTTAGAAACTCATACTGATAGAAAATACAATGTGAAAAACGAAATATGGGAGATCTCCCTTTGAAGATCGTGTAAACGTTCGTTAAATACTAAGTTAATGACTAAGGATTACATAAGAAATGGTAAAACAGTCTTTTAGTGCTAAAATCCACTTCTAGGGCCCACTTGGTGAGTGTTTGGGCTGAGCTTTGATGAGATCCACGTGCTAGGTGGCCTCTAGGGCATTGAACACTGGCTAGGGGGTCCTCTTTGGGCGTTTAGACGCTGGTCTCCTCCTTGTGGGCACTAGACGCCTGGACTGGGGTAGGAGGCTGACGTTGGACGCCAGTTTTGGGCCTTCAATTCTGAATCAAAGTATGGAGTATTATACATTACTGGAAAGCTCTGGAAGTCATCCTTCCATATCCATTGAGAACGCTCTATTTGAAATTCTATAGCTCTATAAAAGCTCTTCCAAGTGCAAGGAGGTCAGATCCGGACAGCATCTGCATTGATTTCTCTGTCTCTGAATCAGACTTTTGCTCCAACTTCTCAATTTCAGCCAGAAAATACCTTAAATTACACAAAAACACAAAAACTCAAAGTAAAATCCAAAAATGTAAAATTTTACACTAAAACTTATGAAAACTTAATAAAAATTAAACAAAACATGCTAAAAACTATATGAAAATGATGCCAAAAAATGTATAAAATATCCGCTCATCAGTAACAATTTGAAGCTGGCGCCTAACTTGGAGTGGCGCCTAACTTCATGTGGGTCTACTCTCTGGCGTCTAACTCCCTGGCAACAGTGCCAAAAACTTGGTGTGGAATTTACAACCCACAAACTAACCGTCAAGTGCACCGGGTCGTACCAAGTAGTACCTCAAGTGAATGAGGGTCGATCCCACGAGGATTGATGGACTAAGCAACAACGATTGCGTGATTTACTTAGTTAGACAAACGGAAAATGGTGTTTTGAGAGTTCAATTGCATCAAACAGTAAATTCAGAAAATTAGAAAGTAAGCAGTAAATGGGTTGTGAAATATATGTGTAAAACAGTTAAGGTTTCAGAGATATTTATTTTCCGGATTAAGTTTTCTTACCAACTATTTTAATCATGCAATATTTAATTCATGGCAAACTATATGTGACTAAACCCTAATTCCTCAGACCCTTTTAGTCTCCTCTAACCTTCATCAACCGCCAATTCCTTTGTCACTTGATTCCAATTAGAGGGTTAAGTTCAAGACTAGTTTATGTGCTATAGAAACCCTAATTATCCAAATATAAGCGGATTATATGCATGTATCCCATTAAGTCCAGATAATTAGTGATTTAGGAAAATTTGTTTTCAAGATGTTGTTCAGGTAAATTGCTTTTCCAAGGTTTACAGGAACTCAATTAGAATAAGGGTCATACTTCCGTTCCACTCAGATTCATAAGGTGAAGAACGAAAACAATTCTTGAAATTGAAATTAAAACATTAATTAAAATAGAAGATAATAGTATCAATCTATACCAAAAATAGAGCTCTTAACCTTAACAGTGGAGGTTTAGTTGCTCATGGTTCAGAGAGAAAACTAGAATTCTGTAAAATTGTAAAGTGCAGAATGAGGTAAGAGATAAGAGAGAAGATCCCGAAGGGCTAATTCTTTTCCCTTTTATATCTAATCCTAATTAATGTAAAATATATTTTCTAAAACTAAATAATATCTTTTTCTATTTATAAATAAATTAAAGTTTTAAATCAAAATTAAATAATGTCTTCATTGAAGCCTTGATGAGCGTGGTGACCATTGCAAATCATTGAGCTGGCGCCTAACTTGGAAAATCCCAAGTTATGCGCCACTATAGCAGCATGCTTTGAGGCGTCCTTTTTGTCTTTTCCAAGTTAGGCACCACGAATGCAGCATACAACTCGCGTAGATCCTTCTTCTGGCACCCAACTTGGAAAAAGCCAAGTTGGGCGCCAGTATGGCTGAGCATGCTATAAAAGAAGTGTATACTATTATACATCGAAAGTTATGGAAGTTAGCTTTCCAATGCCATTAAAATCACATCAATTGGACATCTGTAGGTCAAGTTATTTTTGTTGGAGTGCAAGGAGGTCATGGTTGACAGCATCATTCACTTTCTTCTCTTCTTCTCCAAAAACTCCATCAATTCCATCCGAATGCTACCTGAAATAAATAAAATTGCACACAACTCAAAGTAGAATTTAGAGTGACTAAAAAGTATTTAAATCTTGATTAAATTTACAAATTCGAATGCAAATTCACTAGGAAAAGATAGGAAAGATGCTCACGCATCAACATGCAAACCAAATAGTACCATTCTGTATGTGTGAGATCCTCCGGAGACAGTGCTGCTAAAGGCCTTTTGGTTTGAGGAATGGCTTCTACAGCTTTGAGAGACTTGTATAACTCTCGAAGCTGCTCACTCCGATGCAACCCTATCTGATCAGAATTGAGTTTCACTCCTTGACTTGTTTTCCTTGTCTTAATGTCTCCATTGTAATATCCTTCCCCCCAACTCAACACCCTGCTAAATAGGCATGATGAATAGAAAGAAATTTATTTTGAATAGTAGTATTATTGAATTATGGTGTTGTCTAAGAAGCTATTGTATTGAGTTGTTCACATTAGAGAAGAAGAAGAAGAAGAAGAAGAAGAAGAAGAAGAAGAAGAAGAAGAAGAAGAAGAAGAAGAAGAAGAAGAAGAAGAAGAAGAAGAAGAAAAAACAAGTCATGATGTGTCTCGTCATATGAAGTCCATTGAGGTATTTTCACAAACAAAACATATTCAAGAAACAGAAAATGAAAAAAAATCACAAAACAAAACTGAAACTCTAGGAAACAATTAGTTAGAAGTTAGTACCCGGGTTGGGTAAATGAAGTAGAACAGAATATTGCATAGCTCCACTGGATGCTTCTCACAGACAAAGCAAGATGTTCTTTGAAGTTCTCCAGCAACATTTCTCATTCTTTGGGTTCAGGAAAACATTAATCAGTGTTATGGTGAGGGTTGAAATAGAGAAACAAAAAGGGATTAAATCCGTACCTTCTTGTGTTATAGTGAGGGTTGAGCGCCGATTGAGGGAGAGGTAGCGATGATTCAGTCAATGTCAACGGAGGTAAGATTTGAGCGGGAGAGAGCAAGCGCCAATGGAGGCCTTGCGAGCGAAAGTGAGCGCTGACAGAGGGCGCGCCAATGGAGGGTGCGCCGACGGAGGCAACACCGATTGAAGTTTCCAAGAGTTGAGAAAGAGAGATAAAGGGTTGCGAGAGAAGGATAGAGGGTTGCAAGTTGAGAGCGGGCTACGAGCTGAAAGATGAAGATGGATTCTCAGTCATGAAGAGGGCTGCGAGCTGAGAGGGCTACGAGCTAAGAGAGGGCTGCGAAGGTTTAGGGTTCTTAGCTGAGTGATGAAGAGGATTCGAGGGTTTGGGTTCTCACTTCTAAGTGAGGGCTGTTTTGAGTGATGGATGTTCTGAAAAAGAAATTAAGTGTTTGAGTGAGAAATTAAATTTCAAGTGGGAACCGATCGCCACGTTTTTTTTAGGCTCCCAAATAATTAGAGGATATAGGAACGCTTTACAAACTAGCCACGCTTTAAAAGCGTACCTGTTTCCCTCTATGGCCACGCTTTTGAACTGTGATAAAAAAAAGGGTGGCCAAATCATAAATCAGTGGCCACCCTCATAAAAGCGTGGCCAAATCACAAATCAGTGGCTACCCTCATAAAAGCGTGGCCATTGACCACTTTTGGCCACGTTTTTAAAGTGTGGCAAGAAAAAAGTGTACCAATAGGCCCTTTTTCTTGTAGTGTAGTCAAAGTTTTGATCTTCTTCCCTTGTGCATAACCGACCAAGGCTCGGAAGAGTCTTATGCCTTTCATTAAATAACTCGTGGAAGTAGCTCTTCCACCTTTCATTGATCCGATCTAGATTAAATAACACTATTCTAAACTCTTTTATGTATATTTGTATATGTTATGATGACTATAATAATAATTACGGTGATTTTATAATTTTAATATCAAAACTAAAAAAAATTAAGTAGAACTTACTTATTAACAGAAGCTTCTTCTGTTTGAGTTTTCGAAGGGACAGAGGTAAATGTTTTTTGTTGTTTTATCTCTTCCACAAGAAAACTTGGAAGAGTAATTGCAACTATGATGAAGGTAAACAAGAAAGGATTTAATGTTGAATGATTAGAATAGGAAAGTAAATTGAAAATCTGCACTAAATTAAAGCAGCACATTGATTAGAATAGGATAGTAAATTGGAAAACTTACGTAGCCTGAGATTGAGATTGAATTTCTTCTTAAACCACAAGGATTTGTTGTTGAGAATCAGGTGTTTGGCTACTGATAATTAAAAAAAAAATCTGTGACAATAATTAAACAAAAATTATTACCTAAATTTAAAAGACCAACATAAGTATTTCAACTTACATAGTTGGAAGTTGTAAACTCTATTTTTCTCTTTTTTCATGCCATTTTTTCTTCTAAAAATTGTAACTGGGGATTCAGGGGTATTTTTTCTAATAAAAAAGATACGAAATTAAAATCGTCAACCAATATATTCTAATTAAAAGCAGAAAAAGTAAATAAATGTTAAGAAGAATTACTTGGTATTGGTCGCTGCATTTACAGACTGTGCCAAGCTCGTCTGTGTTTGTAAGTTAGGTTCACTTTCGCTGGACAAATTTATAGTCGGTAGTCTAAGCAAAAAAATAAATATTATTAAGTAAAACCAAAGAAATTACAGGAGGTTTTAGGAAAAGTTAGCAGAGAAAGAAAAAGAACTTTATATAAGAAACATAATCTTACGTTTGCAATAAATCATATCATGCGTCCACCGAGTCACGATCATCTAGAGCAACATTTGTTTTTCAGCACCGTCATTTTTCTTTTCATTCCTTTTTCTTCTTGTGACAATTCGTACAAAAAGTTTTGATTTTAAAATCAGGATGAACCATAATTAAAAAATAAATGAACCGAAATTTTTAATGATTTGAACATACAATCCATGTTCGAAAACAAGCAGAGAAACAAACAGTCAAGTGAAGCATATGTATATAACTAACTTAACAAGCACACATGAACAATTTCAGCAAATCCAAGTGAAACTAAACCAAATGAACCTCAAATAAACTTAGAAATGAACTGAAATTATCAATACTTATCAAATAATCAGGTGAACCTCAATTAATTCACAAATAAATCGAAATTATTTTAGATTTGAACAAGCAGTAAAAAAGACTCAATCAATAAAAACATAATATATATTTATAACAACAAAATAATCATTTCTGAATCTTACTCGTCTTCGGATTCAGTTTCACTTTCCGAATCTGTCTGAACAATCTTCCTTTTTTGCTTTGTTTTTTCGCCACTCTTTGCAGTTGTTTTCTTTTCTTTGGCAGTGTTTTCTCCATTTCTTCTTCTTCTCTGCAACACATACAAAAAAATTTTGTTAAAATAATTATATAAAACTTTAAATAAATAGATAGTTTTCGATAAGTGATTGTGAGAATTATAATCAGATTCAAAAAAAGTTACTTCTTCTGAAGACGAGTGCAAGATGACAAATTTCTTTTTTTTCTTTCTTCTTTTCCTTCGTTTTCTCCTTCTTTTCTTCTATCTCTTCCCCCTAGATTCTGCTCTTTTCATAATCCTTTAAAATAGAAACTTATTTAGTTAGCACAATAATTTAGAAGCATCTGAACCGGAATTTCAAGAGAAATAATTTTTTTTATATACCATTTCATTGTTTGCCTCAAAAGCAATCTAGTCAACCAGTCTCCTCCATGTCCAGTACGCCACCCATCGTGGCCCGGGAGCGTCATGTGCTTCTGGATGAGGGAACTTCGTTTCATGAAAATATATTAACATTAACACAAAGACGCAGCCGTCAATGGAAAGTTTGCGTCCTGCTCTCTGGGCTTTGATCCCCTTGATTAGGAAGCTCAACACATGAGACGCCCAATTCCATAGTCGGACTGTCTCCACATGAAGGGCAGGCAGTTTATGGTCCGGGGAGACTGTGCTTACTTTTGTCGACAACAAGAAGCATTTCTGGACGAAGACGATGAAAGTCGCCTTGAATTTCAACAAGTTTTCCTCCCCTTTAACACTCATATCAATCACAGATTTTGTCAAAGATGCGAAAGTAGCACCTTTGAAGCTATCAACAATCTCATTCTGCTACTCATTTAGTTTGTTGTACACAACTTTTTCAGGAAAATGATCCCCTATAATATTTTAATATAAACAAATCAGTAAAAAAGGCTCAATTTTTTTTCTGTATCCAAATGAACCTCAAATAAACTAAAGAATGAATCGAAATTATTTAAGGAATAAATTTTTTTGTCAATACTGAATGAATGAACTGAAATATTTTAATATAAATAAATTAATATAAAAATAACAAAAAGATCAAAAAGAAAAATACAAATGTAAAAGATGGAAAGTATAATACCGCCTGAATTTAGGCCCAGCTCATCTCCAATCTTGGCAGGGGTTATATAGATTTTGCCATAGTGAGTGTCCAAGAATCCATGATAGAGATCAAAGCAAAGAATTAGTTCCCTCAATAACTTGTGCAAGACATTCAATTCTGGAATATGTCTAAGTGCACCGAATCCCATTTCTTCAACAATAGTTTTCTTTTCTCACTCAATTCAGTCAACACCCTAGCTATCGATCTTGTTGAGCATCTCAAATCGTGAGTTTTCTGCAAGGATTTGAAACATTATATTATGATATATTTATGATACAAAATAGAGTTGATTTAATGTGTATATGCTTATATTATAATGCGGCTTCTCCTTTTTTGAGATGGTCATCTTTTTTATTTTTGCTATAAGGAATAAAAAATTTGGTCAATACTTAACAGGTGAACCTCACTTAATTCACATATGAACCGAATTTGGTTCAGATTTGAACAAAAACTAACAAAACAATCTCATATAAACAAGTTCAGCAAATTCAAGCGAAACCAAATTATATGAACATAAATTAAACTAAGAAATGAACCTAAATTTCTTAAGGAATAACAAATTGGGTTAATACTTAACAGTAGCATCAAATGAACCTCACTCAATTCACAAATGAACTAAATTTGGTTCAAATTCGAACCAAAAGTCATAAAGAGTTAATCAACAAGAAAAACACATTCAATTTATTAATTTAACAACAGCATTAAGTGAACCTCAATTAATTCACAAATGAAACGAATTTGATTCAGATTTGAACAAAAAACTAACCAAACAACCCCACATGAACAAGTTCAGCAAATTCAAGCAAAACCAGACCAAATGAACGTAAATTAAACTAAGAAATGAACTTAAATTTCTTAAAAAATAACAAATTTGGTCAATACTTAACAATAGTATCAAGTGAACCTAACTCAATTCACAAATGAACTAAATTTGGTTCAGATTTGAACAAAAAGTCATAAACATTCAATTAGCAAGAAAAGCAAATTCAATTCATTAATTTAACAACAGCATCAAGTGAACCTCATTTAATTCACAAATGAACCGAATTTGGTTTAGATTTGAACAAAAACTAACCAAACAACATCACATGAACAAGTTCAGCAAATTCAAGCAAAACCAAACCAAATGAATGTAAATTAAACTAAGAAATGAACTTAAATTTCTTAAGGAATAACAAATTTGGTCAATACTTAACAGTAGTATGAAGTGAACCTAACTCAATTCACAAATGAACTGAATTTGGTTCAGATTTGAACAAAACGTCATAAACATTCAATCAGCAAGAAAAACATATTTCAATTCATTTCTACATGCAAATGAATTTAATTAAACTAAGAGATGAACCGAATTATTTATCAAAACCAATAAGCTAACAACACGGTTTCATTCGATACCCTATTTACGAAGAAAAACAAGAAAAAATAGAATCAGAGAAGCTCAAGCTACTAAATGAACAAACTTGATCCGCTAAACCTTAAATCGAACTAAAAGAAACGCGAGATCTGCGAGAAATTAACTGAACATAATAACAATAGTTTTCTCAGTACTTTACGGAATCTTTATTTTTGTTTTTGGGTATTTTTGTTTGATGAATTTAAATATACCACCCCATTTTGTAGTAGTTTCTACAAAGAATTTGAAAGATTTTTAAGAAATTTTGAGAGAGATTTAAAATTTTTTTTGTTGCATGTTTGACTTAGAAGAATGAACGTGTTTTCATAATCTAGCGTGAATTGAAATAGTTTCGGATATGCTCTCATTAATGAGAGTGAATTTTTTAGTATTGAACCTACTTGGTTGAACTTAATACAAAAGTACTTGGATATTTAGTTGGGCTAAATATTTATTTGTTCTTTGTATTTAGTTACCAACTAAATTAGAGTCCATTTCGGAAGTTTCAAAAGTAACTTTTTGAACTTTTGACTTATGAAAAGTAGTAATATTAATGTTTAGTGTAATTTTCAAAACCAAATTGTAGCTTTATAAGAAACTATTTACGAGTTTATAGAAAAGTTAAAAAAAATAATTTCTCTCATAATACTACTATTTTTTACCATATTTTTATAAAATAAATACTTTTAAAACTAAAAATCCAAACACAAAATAATTTATTTATAAACTACTTTTAATATATTTATTTATTATTTAAATTATTTTTTCAAAATACCTAATGAATTTGTTTATCGAAACTGGCCTAGAAGCACACTCTTCCCACTTCCCATTTCCCACTCTTTAATTTCGGTTTTGCTCTCCCGCCTCTGAAATCGCTGCCGCCGCCGCTGTCGTCGTCTCCTACGCGACTCACTTGACAGCGCAACCGCAACATCTCTTCTCATTCTCGTTATTAGACGATTATTTAAAAAAAAAAAAAAAGAGAAAAGAAAAGACCAACCCGTGAAGACCTGTGAAGTGAAGTGAATAAATTCGTTGTGTGAAGCTCACTCTGAGCCACACTATTTTGCATCCATTCATAAAGTAAAGCAAAGTAAGCATCTGGTTCTGCAAATTTATTTTGTGATAACCAACGTAAATTCGTTTCAAAATTTCTATTTAATGTGTGCCTCACTTCATTATTCCCTAAAATTAAGAAAATTAACTGTATCGTTTATTGTTTTTCCCCCCTCGTCGCCGCCTCCAGCTTGCCGCCGAGCTCCTCCCTCTCTCTCGATCTGCAAGTAAGTTTACTGTTTGATATGAAATTGATGTTTGCTGTTTTTGATGTTTTGTGTGTTTGCTGTAAAAGTGATGCTTTTGTTACTTTGTTAGTTTGATGTTTTACTAAGTAAATTGGTAAATTTGAATGAAACCTGCCTACTTTATTAGTTTGCTGCAAAATTATAATCGATTTTTTTTTTTTAATTTTTTCCGGTTTTTTCATTTTTTTTTAATTTTTTTCAGAGATTATTGCTTTGTGCATTGTTCGTTGTATTGTGTGTTTATATTAAGAGGATTAAAGTTTTACCTTTTATTTTTTCGTTTATTAGGCTTTAGGCATACTCAGAGTGGAACAGGAAGGTGTGTGTTTTGTGCTGCAGAAACTTAGGTGAGGTTTGAGTATGCTTCAGAGTGTGCGCACCTTCTCCGGTTTTGGCTTCAGGCCTTGCCTTCATCATCATCATCCTTGTACCAAAGCAGCAGCAACAACAAGTAGTTCTTCAGCTATCTCACTTGGCTTCTTCATGGAGCAAACCTCTCTTCCTCCTTTTTCTTCTTTGAAGTTGAAGCACTCTCAGCAGGCCCAACTCATTTTCCAAGCATCACAAGATCCTGTTTCCCTAAGGTGCGTATTTTTTTATTTTTTATTTTATTTTTTTGATTATCTAGTTTCTCTGAGGTTGAGGTTGTTGCATTTTTATTAGGAATATGTATTTGCTAATGGGTGCGCTATCAGCAGTTGTTAATGTTACCAAAATTGAAACTTTTAATTGAGAGAAGGAAAAAAAAAAAATTGAAGTTACAAAGCTTACAGCAATTGAAAGTTTCAAAAGTTTTCAACATTGGGAACTTTTGGCCCTTTTTGTTGGTGGATTTTGTTTTAGGCTTGTTGTGAGAGTAGCCCTTTCAGAATTCAGATTTAGAGTATTAAGGCATATAAAAAAAATGTTCCTAGTCTTGACGTTTAGGAAGCTGAAAATGTCTGTAGACGATCAACAAAATTTTACCATGCCATGAGAACACATGATTGGATATCCGTGTAATATAAACAATATGTAGTCTTAAAGCATCTGAAACCAAAAATGTCGGTGGAAAGCTCAACAAATTTTTTATTGATGGTCTTGTGTATGTGTCTAGCAATGATGAATTGCCGGTCCGCGGACTGTCAGAAGTGATTGTTGGGGTTCTGGGAGGAGGCCAATTGGGTCGCATGTTATGTCAAGCTGCTTCTCAGATGGCAATCAAAGTCATAGTCCTAGATCCACAGGAGAACTGCCCTGCAAGTTCCCTGTCTTATCATCATATGGTTGGAAGCTTTGATGACAGTGCTACTGTCGAGGAATTCGCAAAGAGGTTTGTTTTATGCAGTATACGATAATTTTGAATACGTCATCTCCTTATTAGAAATAATCTGTATTTTCTGGTTTGGTTTGTGTTTAGGTGTGGAGTATTGACGGTTGAAATTGAACATGTTGATGTTGCTACATTGGAAAAGCTTGAGAAACAAGGAGTTGACTGCCAACCCAAAGCCTCTACTATAAGAATTATTCAGGTATTATCTAGGTTGATTCGGTGGCATTTTCTTGGTGTTCACTTATTGAATTAATAGACAAAATATGAACAATTTGATATTCCCACTTGATGCATAAAGTGTTGCAGTGGCATATCTTCAAAAATGTTCCACATTCATTCAGAACAGAACTGTTAACTTCTGTTCTAGAATTTGGTTCTATGATTTTGTCCTTTAAATAGATATGTTATATGATATTTTTAACAGATTATCATGTTGTTTTAAATTTATGTTAAAAAAGGATGTTATTTACTTTCAGTGATATGACCTTTAAAATGTTATAGGATAAGTATCTGCAAAAGGTTCATTTCTCACAGAATGGAATTCCACTTCCTGAATTTATGCAGGTCTGTGCTGCTTATCCTAGTTATAGTTAGAGTAGTACCTAAAAATTGGATCTTTAAGATCGTATACTGATGTGAGAATGTACATTGTACAGATAGATGACCTCGAAGGTGCCAAGAAAGTAGGGGAACTCTTTGGCTATCCTCTAATGATTAAGAGTAGGAGATTAGCTTATGATGGGCGAGGAAATGCTGTTGCTAAAACTGAAAATGAACTTCCCTCTGCTGTGGATGGTAATTGTTTTTTTCAATGTGTATCTTCTTTTCTTTCTTCGAGGGGAAACTTAGAATAAGTGAAATTGATCTTTGATTAATACTTATTATTAGCTCAAAGAAGATTTTTTTATTTTTTAATTTTTTTTTTAAATAAAAGGCCCTACCTGTTTATGTATGCATCGCATTAATTTTCTTTTTATTCTTTAACTCCTCCCAAACTTTGCAGCTCTTGGAGGATTCAGCCGAGGTTTATATGCTGAGAAATGGGCACCTTTTGTTAAGGTTATCTGTTAGTGACTTTTATTTTGATAATTTTCCGTTATTCACATATTGTATGTTGGAAAGTATATTGCTGGTTTTTAGTAATTAAGCCACCATATCTTGGACTTATGTATGTGTGATTTGCAATAAATTTTGAGTTTTTGTAGGATGCTTGTTTTATTATTAACTATGATTCTCATTCAGCTAACAGTGCCCTGATTTATATAATCCAGTAATCTCAACAGAATTTCCCTCTAAAAGTGAAAACAGTTTGTCTGTCAATGAAATGTAAATTATCATGAGATGTAACAAACTCATTCAATTCCAAAAATGTACTTGTATCACTTGCAAAATTCTCTTGCTGTTATATCTTTCCTGATATGTAGAATTAGGATTACGCTTCATAGTGTTCGTGCAATTTTAATTTGCAGTTACTAAAAGATGTATTTTAATTCACTGAAAACATTGTATAATTGTCATAACTTAAAACTTCTATTTTGTCAGGTCTTTTTGTATTTATGGATATTCTGACATTTTCTTTCTCCTATATAATTGCAGGAGCTAGCTGTGATTGTGGCAAGAGAAAGAAACAATTCTATTTCATGTTATCCTGTTGTTGAAACTATTCACAGGTAAGATGAAGAGTACTTACATGCTAGTAAGGAAGGTGTTGAATCATGAATGTTTTAGCAATATAAATGTTTTAGCAATGTAACACATCTGCCTTATACAATCTGCTTAGGGATTTACATTTTGTTTTAGGGACAATATATGTCACATAGTTAAGGCTCCAGCTAATGTGAAATGGAAGATTAGAGAGCGTGCTGCTGAAGTTGCATGCCGTGCTGTTAGATCACTAGAAGGTGCTGGTGTGTTTGCAGTTGAATTGTTCTTGACAGACGATGGACAGGTTTTGATATTATATTTTGATTTAGACAATATGATGTTATTTTCTTCTTGAAAGCGAAATTTGCTTTCTTTTACTGTTAAATCTTCTACTGCTGGAAAATGCATTGTATTTGTTTTTAATCCCTTATGGTGATGGTGCCTTTGACAGATTCTATTAAATGAAGTAGCTCCTAGACCTCACAATAGCGGGCATCATACAATTGAATCTTGCTATACCTCTCAATTTGAACAACATTTGCGCGCTGTTGTTGGTCTTCCACTTGGTGATTCCTCATTGAAAACTCTAGCTGCCATCATGTACAATATACTAGGTGAAGAAGAGGTTAGCCTTTCATTTCTTTTATTTTCCCTTTCCTTTTTCCTGCTCCAGTCCTTATTGCATATTTTAATACAAATGCTGGTCTATTGATGTTCCTGCTCTGGTGATAGAATATTTGAATGTAAATAAAAAATTAGATGAGTTATAGTATAGTTAAATTCTCTTATTTTCATAGACAAAAGATAAATTAGTTGGAAATTAAATGTTTGTTGGAATTTATGTTGGTCAAATTAGATGCAGAATCTTCTTTGTTTTCATGAATCTGAACAGAAATGGTTCTCATTTAATCTTGGTCCATAATCAATGATAGTTATGCACTTATAGGCTGTCGAATTCCTCCTTTAATTAATTTACGTTTTTTCTGAAGATCATTATGATATTTATTCATGAAATCTGGTTTATGAATATAGGGGGAGCTTGGTTTTCGTTTAGCTCATCAATTGATCAGAAGGGCATTGATTGTTCCTGGTGCTTCTGTTCATTGGTACGATAAACCAGGTGAACCTCTGGTTAAATATCAATTTCAGGTTGATCACTCCTAGCCTCCTCACTTATCAGCTATCACTGGTTGATTATTTGTATGACAATTTGTCAGAAATGAGAAAGCAAAGGAAGATGGGCCATATCACCATTGTTGGAAATTCTTTAGGAAATATTGAAAGTGATCTTGCTACAATAGTAGAAGGGAAAAGGTTAGATGACAAGTCTGCTGGTTAGTGACACAAACATCTTTTCACTTGTACGTTATTTTTGTATACATGTTAACCTTAGGTTGCTAGAGAAAGGATGATGGATGCTCTTCATAGTTAATTTCAATTTCTGTGATGGGTGTTCCATAAATATTATATAATATTACTTAAGTACTATGACTGCCTATATAACCAATTGAGTTTAACTTAGAATTTGTGCAATTTTCAAATATCCAGTAGTTGTGATTGTGTCAATTCTTTCACTTGTCTATACAAATATACACTGCTCATCCAGCCAAATGTATTTCCTTTCTATATTCCCTGTATATTTTCCATTTTTCATTGGATACTTGTCATTTTAGTGCCACAAAATAGATTCCTCAGTTTGTAATCACATTTTCTATTGTTTGACCAAATTTCAAATTTTATTTTAATATGTTTAAGTCATTTGGAACATGACATCGTCCTTTTCATGTTTT
This sequence comes from Arachis ipaensis, assembly GCF_059453495.1. Classification (NCBI taxonomy): domain Eukaryota; kingdom Viridiplantae; phylum Streptophyta; class Magnoliopsida; order Fabales; family Fabaceae; genus Arachis; species Arachis ipaensis. Next base: position 86,137,969 of record NC_142444.1, read on the forward strand.
TTAGCATATTGGGAAAACAGTATAGTGGATCTGTGTATTATCCTATGGAAGAATTCTGAAAAAAATGATGAGTTCGAAATTACCCAGATTTTATTATGGCCAGAGAAATATGATATAATCACCCCTTCCCCCCCCCCCCCCCCCCAAAAAAAAACACATTTTTTCTAAAATACTTATTAGTTGGTGAATGACTGGAGAGTAGTACGATAAGATCATGGAACTAACATAAATTCACTAATTTTCTTCCTCTAATTGTCATTTATTTTGCAATAATCTTTGAAATGAAAATTTTTTTCATTTTGCACTTGGTTATTCTTTATTTTGTTTGTTGAATGTAGTAACTCCACGTGTGGGGATCATCATGGGTTCTGATTCAGATCTTCCTGTTATGAAGAGTGCTGCTGAGTTCTTGGAGATGTTTGATGTTCCTCATGAGGTCAAATTAATTAATTTCCTTTTTTTTTACTTGGGTGCTGTATGAAGATATTTTTCTTTATCTATGTCTGCATCAAATTTCAGGTAAGAATAGTGTCAGCTCATCGAACTCCGGAACTGATGTTTTCTTATGCCTCCTCTGCTCATGAACGAGGCATACAAGTTATTATTGCTGGCGCTGGTGGCGCAGCTCACTTGCCCGGTAAGCTATTTCAATTGAAATTTATATAAATTTCTTATATAGATCAATTGTCTTTTGGCATTAATTAAGCTTTTTGTATCTCAGGTATGGTTGCTGCTCTTACTCCTCTGCCTGTCGTAGGTGTTCCTGTGCGTGCTTCAACCCTAGATGGAATAGATTCACTCTTGTCAATTGTCCAGGTATATCTTTGTTTAAATTATATCTTACCAACATTTCTATGCTCTTCGTTATTTCTTTTTTATGCTTTCTAGTATTGCCTCTTGAAGATACAATAATATGTTATGTCATATTGCTTTTTTTTAAAGCTTCTGATGAATATTTGTTAATGCTAGTGAATGAAGATGCATGTTTGTTTTAGAAAACAACCTTGTAATCCGTTTTTAGAAGCAATTTTTGAAGAGCATGAAGATTTTTAAAGGGTGCAGTTCTTAGCGAGTTAAACAACTACTAGAAGCAGAACTGGTTGCTGAAAACCAGTGTAACTATGTAATTGAAGGTGGCTTTCATTTGCCACTTATTTACCTGCTGAAATCGCCTTGCTAATACATTTTTGTGTTTCCATTTCACCCCTTCGTCACATTCTGCCTGTTAGAAACAAATCCACTTGTCACATAATTCACATACTTTGTTTTGAGCAAGTAATCAAATGCAAGAAATGAATCTGGAAAGCAGAATCTTTGGATAATGTGCTCTAGCTGACTAATTGCTCTTCTTGGCCGTGCAGATGCCGAGAGGTGTCCCTGTCGCCACCGTTGCAGTCAACAATGCCACTAATGCTGGATTGCTCGCAGTGAGGATTTTAAGTGTTGCTGATGATAACCTTCGATCGAGGTTTGCTCCTTCAGCGTCTTCCTTTCTCTTAATATCTGTCATACAAAATTTGTTTAATGCAGTAACACTCACAAAAGAATAAAGTATTATAAATTATTTCATTTTTTCGCTTAATAATATAATGTGACGAATAATGCAGGATGAGCCAATACCTAGAAGACCAAAAGCAAATGGTATTGAAGAAAGGAGATAAGTTACAAAACGAAGGTTGGCAATCTTACTTAGATAGTTGAACCAGTCAATTTAGTGATTATTTTTCCATAGTCTGTTGTAATTTTTGTACTGCTACAAAGTTTTGACACGAGAAAATGTCATAATGAGGGTTTTCACATTTTAAATGTTAGAGGGCATCACTAATAAGTGGATTAAGGTTAATAGGTGCAACAATAGGAACAATAGAAAGAACTTAAAGGTTGTAATCTGAGTTAAAACCCGTCCTTTAAGTTTTTTTTGGTTGCTCACGGTATCCCTCAGCATGATAGGTCAAAGACTAATCCGTCACGAATTTGAGCGTCATTTAAGGATTTGACGCTAGTTAATGGATTGTTACATGCATAAGGTGAGATTTAAACATCTAATACTTGTTTACGTGGATGAATGAGCTGACCACTCGACCAACCTAAATTGGTTAGTCCTTTAAGTTTCTAATGCAATCAATTTATCAAAAATTCATACACAAGTTTGAGACCTCCGCACTCCGTTGGCATTGCCATCGACACGAACCTGGTCTATAGTGGCTTTTTGGCATTGTCATAAGATCACTACGCATACTAACTTTGGTTGGTCGAGTAGTTAGTTTATTCGTCTGTTTAAACAAGTGTTGGTAGATTTGAATCTATCTGGTGCATATAGCAAATTATTAAATGGAGTTTCGATTTACGACGGATTAATTTTCTCTGTTTGAGTTAATTTGGTTTTTGAATTTTATTATCGTGAAGCTAATCCTCTATAAATTTCATACAGATGATGGTATTGGGATGCTAATCTGAATATTAAAATATCACATGGAATACTGACATATTTTGACCATTCTATTTGTCATAATATTATTTGGTGACATGTCATCTAATAGGTTATTAATTTGGTGGCATCCTAATAACAATGTGAAGACGACTTGGAGACATTAATTCAATTCTTAACTAAAAAGCTTAAGTAACATTAATTAGCGATTACATCTTTAAAAACCAAATTGATTGCTATTTCAAATATTAACAAACAGTCTTGTACAACTAGGAGCCTCATTTCATGCACTTGGGTTTGAGAGCTCTTGCATTAGAGAATCTTAATAGGGTTATAACTAGTGGAAATGGACCGAGCTGCATCAAGTTATAGATTTGATGAGTCATATTGTAAATGGATGGTTTAAGTTTAGACTTGTTACTTTTTATAGGATTTTTTTAAGGATCGAATTCGATGTGTTTAAAGCCTGACAAGTCCAGTCTATTTAAAAAGTCTGTATCATAAATTATAATTTAAAACAAAACTTAAAAATTTTAAATTAACGTTAAATATATTTTAAAATTTATAATTCATAATTTGTAAAGCATAATTCATTTTTATATAAATTGTTAGTCATATATTATAGTTATGCTTACAATCTAAAAATTTTTTTTTTGAACAAAAAACTATAATTTTATAATTAACTAATCTTAACCATTGATTCTTTTTAGTTTTAAAGGTTATAGCCTAACCGTGTTAACTAATAGGTTTTACAAAAATCTTAAGTCTGATCTATTTAATAAAACAAATTGAGTTGAATCGAGTAAAAAATAAATCGAGTTACAAGCCCCTCATTGATAATCCGGTCCATTTTCATTTTTAGGTACAACTAGAATGACTAAGTTTTCAAGAGATCATCAAATATTTTACATTCTGCAAAACCCAAATGTAATTGCTTAATCGCGAAGGTTCTGATATTTCATATTTGGCCGTGAAATTAAAGTTGGTGACATGGTGTATAACTTTAACTTTAATGATTGATTTTGAATTTATCCATACGAGTCAGATATACAATTAATCCAATATCCAACCTAACCATTTTTCACTCTTAGAAAAGAGTCAAGTATGATGTCCAAAAAAAGAAAAGATATGAGTCAAGTCACCTACCAAGAAAACCAAGTGACATCCAAAAACAAAATAGAGCCGAGCCATATGTTATACGTGGAATAAGGAGTGCTGACTTATTTACTTTTCTGCTCAGATCTACTCACTTTTTAAAAGAGAACATATAAATGATAATTTTTTAAAAAATAGTGTAAAATTCTACCATACAAAGTCTTATGCTGTAGTCGTAAGGCATTACGACCTCTAAAAACAAATGTACTTATGTATAGGTTGAAGAAATGTAATTTAATTAGGAGCATGTGAAGAAAAGATAACCAATAATTGCATCACACTCGAACGTCGACGATAAACATAAACGACAAATATATATATATATGAGTTCAAAGAAAATACATAGTAAATACTAGCCTCGACCTGCGACGACAAAGCCGACTAGAAAGTATAATATAACTCAGAAGTAAACAAAATATAACCTATTTCTCTATAAATCAGCCTCTAAGGGGATATACATATACATATACAAAAGTGGAAAAAAAATCTAAGTACAAAATAAAGAGGAGTCTTCGTTTTTTTTTCACAGAGATTTTGGCACGCTCAACGAGGTACATCACGCCTTGCATCTGAAAATAAACAATTTCCAAAACGGGTGAGAATATCGTCCTTTCGGGTTTTCAGTAGGATAACAGTTCTAAATAGAGATGACGTAAAATGATATGAACCTTTGAGTTTCATTCTTGCGAACGTACTTCCTAGGAGGGATACTTAACGCGTTAACTACAGCATTGCACGAGTCGATACGCGCAGCGCCTAGTATCCATCGTTTATGGCTAGAACTACTGGGGTATCTAATCCCATTTGCTCCCCTAGCTTTCGTCTCTCAGTGTCAGTGTCGGCCCAGCAGAGTACTTTTGCCGTTGGTGTTCTTTCGATCTCTACGCATTTCACCGTTCCACCGGAACTTCTCCGTCGATTCGTTCTAATCGAGCCTCTCGATCTGTCATTATACGTCTCCCACTAGGCAATCCTAAATTCCAATCATTCAAGGTTCAAGCCTAGGGTCCTTTCTAATCCCAACAAGGTAAAGTTACTAAGTCTCAGCCTTTGTCAACTGTCTCTAATCCCAATGGGCCCAGTTCTTCCACTCGATGTGAGTACCACACTATGAATTTGTTTGTGATGGATGTTACTACAACTTCCTATGTGTACGTTAAGTTTTGAGGGCAAAATTTTCTTTAAGGAGGATAGAATGTAACGACCTAGTTTTCGGAAAGACGGGACTTTTCTTGAAGAAATGGAGTTTTTCTGGAAGTTCAGTGAAACAGGCACCTCCAAGCACATCTACTGCATCATCAAGCACCTCAATCTGCATCATCACTCACTACAAGTAAAACAACGAGTACCGTTAGATTTATTGCCGTCCTTAGGTTGACGGTATAGATGTCACTGAAAATAGCTTACTGGTGGATTTTTCTTGTCCAAAGGTAGTTACTGGCGGAGTTACCGTCGGTCTTTTTCAATGGTTTGTCGAGTTTGTGTCGATGGTTACTGTTGGATACATCCGACGTTGAATCCGATGGTAATGTTAGATTTTTAAAGCCTACATTTTTTTGGCATAGTTAAGTCACAATTATGAGACTCTTGTTAATGCAGTTGCTAGCAGAAATTTGAAGTTGCCAGAAATCAAGAAATAATTTTATTAAAAAATAAATGGTCTAAATGAAATAAAATGTCACAAATGTAGAATACAATGAAGTAAAATCAAAGAAAAATGCGTAAAATCCTAAATCCTACAGATCCTGGTAGTCTTCGTTATCGTCGGTGGCAGCGACATTATGGTCCCCTTGCTGAGGTAGTGGAGGAGGTGCTGCCGTCAGTGCTCCACCAGCAGCGTTGCTGCCTCCAGTGCGCATCTATTAGCTGTACTCTTTCATCTGCTGTTACAACTGATTGAGTTGCTTCAGCTTCTCCGTCAGGTTGGAGCTGACGGCAATGCGTCCAAGAACCTCTCAATACCTTTGCTCAGACTGCTCCGCCTGTTGGTGAAGCTCCTGTGTTAGCTTCTGCACCTATTCGCTTAAGTCGACAACTTCCTGGGGAACAGCAAGGCTGGTGGCAGAGGCAGACGCAAAGGAAGCCGCTAACGCGGAAGAGCGGAGGCCATTGGCGAAGAATGACCCCAATTCAAAGCGGTAATTCTTGTGGGGTTCAGAGGCGGTCTCGCACCAAATCCTATCGAGATCTACCACGGAGGTCTCGAAGCCTGCTTCATTGGCCCCATTAGGCGGCTGAGATTGCTGGGTCGCGGTCTCCAACCTTTGTGTGTACTCTTCCTGCGTCACACACGTTAGTAATGATTAGGATAATAGTTAAATAATTAACTTTAAACTAAAAAAGTTGAAACTTAGGATTACTTTAAACTCACATAATGGGCCGCAGACCGCTCGTCGATAAATCTCTCCTTGTTTGCCTTCAACGTTTGGGTATACTTGAAGGTCTCCGCTAGTGTCGCCTCACACTCCAGCAACTTAGACTACAAATTAATATATCAACTAACAAATAATATAAATGAACAAATTAATGAATGACAGAAAAATATAAGCATGAACCAAAATCTTAATTGTAATTTCAAAAACATAATTATAATTTTTCGATTTCACTAAAATTGTTATGAAAATTTTGGCAGATTCACCCTTAAAATTCGGATTTAGCCACCCTTGAAAGGTTCTATCCAAAATTTTCCAACAATCTCAGTGCCTAATCTAACCTATTCTAACCTATCCCAACCACCTAAATCCACTAAAACAATGACATTTAACTAACATTTACTCTATTAACTAATTAGTTAAATTGATAATAAAAAACGAAAGTAAAAAACTAATTTAAGTAACTACTAAAACAACAACAAATGCCATAATTCTTACCAGTTTGGTCTTCGTCTTCATGAAGGTCTCCGACCTATTCGTATACCTGGACGACCTAGGCGAAGCCCTGTTTGAGACATTCATCAGATGGCGGCGCTTGAACCTCTCGTTATATCTAAAATAAGCCTTTAAGTCACGCTTGAGATTTGGACGGATCCACCTCGTCACCCTTGACAAACGTCGCTCATTATCTGCTGAAATCGCTTGGCAACGCGGTGGCCATAGGTCTTCCTGATCATGATATTGTGTTTTGCATCCTATATGAATTTCAACTATACAAAGTGATTCATCAAGATTAGTTAGTCGGAATGAAATAAAGTTCCTATACAGTTAAGTAATTCAAACGAAATTGGGTTCTTACCGCCTACTTCTGAAACCATCACTCTCTCACATCAGCCAGGATCTGCATATAGATTGGCCACGAGTGGTCGTACATGGACTTAATGACCTCGGTAATCTCCTGTGTGCACACATCGGGATTTGGTGTAAACCTGTTAGAGGAAAAACCTCACATTAACAAACACATAAGATAAACAAATTTAAGATAAGCAAACTTGACATAAACAAACTTAATATTAAAAAATTGAACTCACGGCTGCATACCATCGAGCCAAATCCTCAGCTGGATGATGGTCGGTGGTGGAGGGGCATCCTACTCAAGGGCATTGGAGGAATCACCCCCCAGGGCTCTGTCTTCGCTACATCTGTAGGGGGCGTAAAAGTAGGAGGCACCCACTTTGGGTTTAGGACCATGATAACTACTTTATCTGTTATTATTTATGATTTATTTGTGTATGTTCCTCCTTGTGAATCCAAATGTTAAAAAAAGTATTTTAACAATGAATCAGGCTCATATAATAAATAATAGCTAAAGTGAAGGAAAGCAAGTTCGCAGTGCTTAGCTTCTAGTATGATCATGACATATTGGAAGTTAGGTCGTTACACAACCATCAACTGCATATTTATTTTCCAATTTGTGACCTCTGATTCCTTTGATGAGAAAGTTGAGCAGATGAGCATCTCAATTCCATTCTTGTATGGTATCCACATGAAGAATTGGTGGCATGTGAACTGAAAAAATTTTGCTTATTGTTGTTGGCAACAAGAAGCACTTCTGGATGAATAGGATTGATGTTTTGTTGAATTTTATTTCATTTTCAGATTCATCCACACTCATCTCAATTAAAGACTTTGAAACAAATGACAAAGAAGAACCTTTGAAGCCTTCTAACAATTTTCTTTTACTCTTCATTGATTTCTTTATAGATAATTTTGTTTGGAAAGGATTCCCTTACAACAGCAGAAAAAATATTTTAATAACACAAAAGTAATGAAAAATAATGCCAAAATTTGATTGATAGAATAGATTACAAAAATAATTTTTACCGAATGCATTTAAGCCAAGGACAACCCTTATCTTGGCAGGGGTGTTCTTGATTTTCCTGTACCATATATCCAGAGAGCTATTATATAAATAAGAGGAATTAGCCAGTTCTTTCAGCAATTTGTGTCACATTCAAGTTCGGGATATGCTCATTGCACCAAATTTCAATTCATCCACAAGAGCTTTCTACTCATCACTCATTTTACTGAATATATCTGATATATATCTTGTGGAGTACTGTAAATCATGAGTTTTCTGTAAATAAATAAAAATTATGCTATATAACTATATATATACATAAAAAAATGGAGTTGCTTTAACATATATATGCTTACATTATATATTGCTTCCTTCTTTTTTGAGATGCTCTTCTCAACAACTTTTTACTGTCATTTTTGCTGTAAGAAATAAAAAATTAGGTTAATATAGATAACAGGAATACATTTAACTCATAATTGTACTGAAAGTACTTATTGATTGCTACACTCAAATATGCACAAAATGACATCAGAAGCACTATAACATTCTTTTATGACCTAATTACACCAATTGCACTTCAATTCAGTCAAAATGCACCGAAAATACTTCTTGATTATTAGATAGAAACTTAGTTTAAAGCATGAAAATTACTCAAACATGCACAAAAACACATGAAAATCACTTGACCATGCACAAAATGAAACCAGAAGTATTACAGCAACCTTCTATGGCTTAATTACACCAAATCTAGGACAAAAACACCAATTGCACCTCAATTCAGTCAAAATACACAAAAAATACTTCTTGATTACTAGACACAAACTCAGTTCAAAGCATGCAAATCACTCAAAAATGCATAAAAACATACGAAATCACTCAAACATGGATAAAATGACAACCGAATCACTACAGCGATATTCTATGGCCTAATTAAACCAAATCCAAGACAAAAATACCAATTGTGCCTCAATTTAGTTAAAATGCACTGAAAGTACTTACTCATTACTAGACATAAACTCATTTCAAAGCATGCAAATCACTCAAACATACACAAAAACACATGAAAATCACTCAAACATGTATAAAATGACAACAAAATCGTTACAACAATATTTTATGGCCTAATTACACTAAATCCAAAACAAAAATATCAATTGCACATCAATTTAGTCAAAATGCACCGAAAATACTTACTGATTATTAGACACAAACTCAGTTCAAAGTATGCAAATTATTTAAACATACACAAGATGACAACAAAATTACTATATCAATATTTTATGGCCTAATTACATTAAATTCAAGACAAAAACACCAATTCCATCTCAACTCAGTTAAAATGCACCAAAAATACTTATTGATTAGTTGACACAAATTCAATTTAAAATATATGAATCACTTAAATATAAACAAAAAATACATGCAAATCAATTTTAGATAAGAAAAAAGTGATTAATATAGGTTAAATTACTAAGTTATTACAATAGATTTGAGTAACTTAGTAACTTAGAATTCAATCTATTAGTAACTTAGTAATTGGTCAAATCGTTCGTTGACGAAAAATTATAGAAAGAGCAAAGAAACGTAGCATTAAAAAGGGACAAAAATGCTTAAAGAAAGGTACTTACAAAGAAAAGTATCACAAGATAAATAATAGCATCTCCAATATTTAGTATTAATTTTATTTTATTTTAGATTTTATAAAATACTATTAAATATTTATAAGATCATATATTATAAGATTTAATTTAAAATTTAAGGTAAAATTTGTCATTCTAAAACATGATTTTATTTCATTTTAACTAAAATAAAAAATAAAATTAAAAAATTAACCATATTTAAAAAAAATTACACACTAATAAAATAAAATTTAAAATATTACCTAACTAAGCATAATAAAAAATAGAATAAAATGATAAAAATTTACATTAAATTGATTTACATTAAATTTATTTAATGGGTTTAAACAGATGGTAGCATTTCACTATTTTTTTTTAAAGTAATACGGTATCTTCTTATTGATACCAACATCATTTTAAAAATATTATCCAATGTAAATTTTAATTTTATATCTATTTATTTAGTATACAGGTCAAAAGTAATACCAAAATTAATTTCATTGTTGTTCTAATAAAATATAAATAAATAAAGTGACAGACAAAAAAGGATAAGTTTTAACTTCAAACTTCAGGATGTGTATAAATATACATGTTAATATTGAAAAAAAAAGAAATATTAAATCTAATAAATGGAGTTAAAAATATAACTAAACTGCTTGTGTTTCAAGAACAAAAAAATGGAGTTACTATTCAGTTGAGTTGAGAATTTGGTTTCAAAAAAGCAAATCATAATCATAATTCTTTATCCATTTTTTTTCCTAATTCAAATCTGAATGAGTACCATGAATCAAGTTGTTGTGCATATCATGGGCATGAACCACATTTCCTTTTCAAATGGATATATTTTTCTGTTTGTTTGTTATAAAAATCCTGTGAATTAATAAATAAATAATTAATAAATTAATTATGAGTCAAAGAAATCAAAAAATTAAAATTTATAATTTGGAAATGTAAAAAATATTTAAAAATAATTAAAATACTAATTTTAAAGATTTTGGTTCGAAAATGAATTAACGAGCCAAACCAATTATACCGAATTCATGTTGGGTCCAAGCCTAACTATCAAAATCCTTCCCCACACATAATGAAACCATCCAGATTCAGAAACACATTGAGAGAGAGAGAGGAGGGAAATGGTGAAGAGTGAAGGGGAACCAAAACCCTTTTTCACCTCAAACTTTATTTGATCGTAACTTTCAATCCGGAATTTCAATCGCGGCACCATTTGCGGCCACGTAACTGCCTCGCCAAGCTCTTTAAATTCATCCGAACAAAGTAGTAAGAAACTTGAAATTTCTCTCCCAGCCCTTGATAGCGAGAAAATTTTGTTGTCGGTCTAGATTTTCTTCCTAAAGGAAGGAATTACTTCGTTGTAAGCATAGCTCCAAACCAACAAACAACTCTCGCATCAAATTAAGATATTGGTTTTGTCACAAGTGCAAACCCCAAATGAAAATTTACTGAAGTATTTGGACTCCGAGTTGTCTCCCTAAGATACAATGAAGTGCTCAATTATTGGCTATAAAGGGGTAAGAGGGGTTTTTTGGTTCATAAGAGGGCAAGAAAAGTAAATTAGGCAAGCAAGCAAAGAAAACAAGATAAAGAACTCTTGGCTAAGACTTAGGTAATTGAGATCACCATCCTTGTCAACAAACCAAATATTGATAATCATGAGAGGCCAACCTATTAAGTCTACTTCCCAAAAGCTTTAAGTACGTAACATCTACTCCTAAGCTTTGAAGTACGTCAAATAGGTTTGATCACATCAATCCGTAAGTCCCAATCTACCTACTAATTAACTTAGTAGTGGGTTAGCGTCAATGGGTGTCAAATTGATCACCAAGGGTTCTCAAATCACCAAATCCATTATACCCAATAACTCAAATTTACCCAATTCCCTTAACTTAGACCAAGAGTTGACAAAACTACTAAAAAACTAAGGAGAACATTTCATCAAATACATAGAGTGCAATAGAAATAAACATCATAAATTGCAAGAATAATAAAATCTACCAACTACTAATTGCAAAAAAAAAAATAAATTCACAACTCAATTCATCAATAAAAGAAACATCAACATCAAATTGCATTAAATGTAAACCGAATCCAACATGAGTTCATCATTACAAAAGAGAGCAAAATGAGAAATTAACATCACAAATAAGAGGATCAAGATGTAGAAATGAGAAATTATAAAAGAAACAAGATGAGATCAAGTAATTAAACATGGATCTAAGACAATCTAACCTAACCCTAACCTAATTCTAGATAGAAGAGGGAGCTTCTCTCTCTAGAAAATTAACTAAAGGCTCATGTTGGCTAAACTAATTACTTCCCCTTTGCTTGAACTTCAATTCTGCATGAAATACACTCAGAAACAAGTTGGATTTGGGCCTGGTCAGCTCAGAAATCGCCCCCAGCGTTTTGCCTTTAAGTGGGCCATGTGAGAGTATTGGCGCATGTGCGCCATGTGCGCGTGCGCGTCGATTGGCAAAATCTTTACCCGCGCGGACGCGTCATGTACGTGTGCGCGTCTCTATGTAAAACCACTTTTGTGCGTGCGCGCCTTGTATGCGTGCACGTCCATTGATGCATCCCAATCTTTGTTTCTTCATGCATTCTCCCCTTTGTATGCTTTTCTACTCATTTCTTCCATCCAATACTTGCCTTATAAACCTGAAATCACTCAACACACACATCAAGGCATCGAATGGAATTAAAGTGAATCAAAATCACCAATTTAGGGCCTAAAAAGCATGTTTTTACACTTAGGCATAATTCAAGGGAGAATTAGAAAACCATGCTATTTCATTGAATAAATGTGGGAAAAGGTGGTAAAATCCCCTAAAATAAGCACAAGATAAATCACGAAATCGGGGTTTATCAAATCTCCCCACACTTAAACTAAGCATGTCCTCATGCTAAAATCAAGAAGGAAGCAAAGGGTATTAACATTTATACAATGCAACTAACTAAATGCAATCTATTTATATGCAATCTATTTACATGATGCAATGGCTTAGTCAAAATAATTCAATCTCCAAGAATACATATGCAAGCATAAGGGCTAAGACATTAGCACTCAAAGCAAACCACAATTGGATTGAATCATTGAAAGAATTTATAAACTTGCAAGAAAAGATGATCATATGCGGAAATATGTAATTGAGCGATCGAACCCTCGCCGGATGTGTATCCGCTCTATGCACTCAAGTGTATGGGTTGATTCACTCAATTCTCCCCTAATCATGATTTTCAAGACTTATTTTTCATCTAACAATCAACAATTACTTTATGCATGCATACAAATATCATAAGGACTTCCCATAGGTTGTAATGGGGCTAGGGTCAAGGTATGATGCATATGGTCAAGTGAGCTTAACATTCGAATCTTTGATTAACATAAACTTCCCACCTAACTTATGACAACATAAACAATTCTAAACAAACCTAGCTATCCATTCTTCACATTTTCACACACTCATGTATTCTTTTTAGATTCTCACACATATGCATTGAATTTATGAAACCTTAAACCTTGGGACATTTTGTTCCCTTTTTGTTGTAAATTTTTTTTAGCTAAAATATATACAAGAACATCAATGCATATGGTTTACACATGACTAATACATGAATATGTACCCAATTTCTAAAAATTTTCAACTAAAACATAAATACATTTTTATCTCTACCCAATGTACCCAACTTTCCCAAAATCAAGTAATGAACACTCTCACTAGCCTAAGCTAATCAAAGATCCAAACAAGGGACATTTATTGTTTTTCACTTAGGCTTGTAATGTGCTACAATTAAGAACAAATGGATTAAGCATAGGCTCAAAATTGGCTAACAATGGAAGGTAAAAGGTAGGCTATTTGGGTAAGTGAGCTATTTGAACAATGGTCTCAATCATGTAAATGCATGTATATACAAAATAATGGACATAAAGAATCAAACAAATTAAAGATTACACTCATAGGAAGAGAATAATGCACACAAGAATGAAAATAAGTGGTTATATATGATGTAACCACACAATTAGGCTCAAATCTCACATGCTTGTGTTCTTAGCTCAAAACATGATCCACAAGTGTATAATTTCAAGCAAGTTCTAAAAAAAATTTTCAACCAATTGGGGTGGTGCCCTAAATATGAATTTCTTGGAAAATTTCATCATATTGACTAAGCTTATTCTAATGCAATTGTGATTTAGAAAATTTTAAAAATTTTCCCTAGTTTACCCCTTTTTTAATCAAAACACAATTCTTATATAAAAAGAGTTAACTAGATTTTTTTTTAACAATCCAAAACATTTTCCTAATCACAATCAAAGCCAAGATGCAAAACATATATATATATATATATATAAAATAAAAGTGTGCAACTACCAAAGTAAGGGTATCCACAATAACAAATATGTACAGTAATCCCAAAATGATCTAAAACATAAAGTCCAAAATAAAATAGAGTAGCAGAAAATAGAAATAGATGTCTGAAAGTTCACCACATAAATGTAAACACCGGTCCCGAACGGTGACCTCCCCACAATTTAAAATCAAGCATCGTCCTCGATGCTACTGCTGAAGCTCGGGATGGGGGTCAACAATCGCGCTGGGCTGTGGCTCAAGCTCATGCTGTGGGACTGGGATCGGTTGTGGCTCTGGCTGTGGAGTGTCCTGCTGAACCTCAGGAGGGTGTTGAACCTTTGTGGTGACCTGTGTCTTTGGAGGTGCATCTTGATGAGTCGGCTCCTCAGCTAGCTCCTCCTCCTGATCCTGCTCGTCGGAAGTGGGAGAGTCTGGGAGTGGAGGTAGCTCGATGTCCTGTGATACAAACACCTGGTCAATGCGGTTGAGACGTCGCATAACACGACGCTCGAGGCGCTCCATGAAGCGAAGTAGGTGCTGCACCAATAGGTAAGTGGGCTCAGGTGCTGGTGGTGGTGGTAAGGATGCTGCGGCTGCTGAAGTAGAGGGGGTCCTGCTGCTGCTGCTGACGACGAGGGCTGAGCTGCCTCATCCACTGCTCTGGCTCGGGAACAGCATTTGGGTGGGGGCTTCTCGTGCACCCACCCACCCCATGGAATGGTAACCTCCTTGTCGTCGTCATCTGGGGGTGGTGGTGTCACGTCATCATCCTCCCACGGAACCTCAGCCATCTCGATCATGCTAGTGACCAGAGTAGGGAATGGCAAGAGGTCACGGATATGCACGCGCCACATACTCTGCCTGATCAGCCGGGGGAAGTTTACCTCCTTCCCCTCCATCACACACCCAATCAGAACTAGCATATCCATCGGAATCTCTGAGAAGTGAGTGGTGGGGAAGACATAGTGGGCGAAGATATGCTGCCAGGTCCTAGCCTCCCTCGACAGATATGTGAAACGCATCCCCTTGGGTTTCTTGTTCCCGAAATCCATCACCCAGGGGGCGTCAGGTGTAGCAATCACGCGCTTAAGCGCCTCATAATCAAATGTCATGCAGTGGATGGCTATCTCTGCCTACTTATGGATACATGTGTCATCAGGACGATGGTGGCAAAGCAGTGCATCCCCAATAGCAGCCTCAGTGATCATAATCTCTCTACCCCGCAGCTGAACTGAATCAAGAGTGGCTCGGAAGAAGTTGCAATAAAATTCTTTCACCCATGAAGTGTTCACCCTCCCCAAATCTCTATCAACAAAATCTAATCCTAACTCCAGAATGCGGGTGTTAATGGCACGCCTCACATCATTGGGAATGAGAAGTTTCTTCTCAATGTTTAGATTCTTCTTCCGGAAGTTGGAGAAGCGGAGCTCACAGTAGAGGTTTGGGAATTTGATTGGGTCAGTGGGTGCAGCAGTTGATTTTCCTTATCCTCTTCATTCAGGAGATTCTTAGCATAGTTTGCATAAGGATAGAAGTTAGAGGTCTTAGAGCACTTTCTCTTTTTGGAAGTAGTGGCTATAGCCTTTCCATTGTCTGACATCCTGAAAAACAGAGATGATACAATATAAGCAGATAGCCAAACAGATATAAAGCACTCAAAGCAAAGCATATTCATGAAGTGAAGAAAGAAAAGAGATTTCTTGGAATGCAAGCAACAGAATTCAGAATTCAAATCAGACTTCAAACCAAGAATTCAAACCACATTTGCACATTACTTGTTCATCAAGCCTAAGAAACACCATATCCAAAGGAATGATTAGAAGAGTTAAGTTGAAAACCAAAAGAAAAGTTAGTTGGTTAAACAGATTAAAGTTAGAAATCAGTTTGAAAATCAGTGATATGGTGGTTACCGACTCAATTCAAAAGGGAATGTACAAAGTAGGAATGTAAGCACATTCACAATCATGAAATGCATCAAGTCATTGATGATGAAATATGATATAGCCAGAAAACAACTAATGAGAAAACAAGTCATCAGTCAATGCAAAGATCACTAGAGTTAAATGAATTTGTGTTGGTGAAGTCAAATCATTAAAGAATGAATCAATCAAGAAGCATTCAACACCAAATTCAATGATGCATAAAAGTTACAAGTTGAGAAAAGAGTGGAAAACCTTATGGTCTATGTGGCTTAATACAAATTATGCATGAATAAAGTGAAGCAATTCAGCCACATAGATTAAAAATTTTCAAACTTGTGTGTTTATGCAAAAGAGGCATGAAATCTTAAAAGAGTTACAAGTGATGGCCAGTCTGAAAATTCATTCAAATTATTCAATGCGTATAAGCAAATCATCATGAATAACAAGCAAAGAATGTGATAAGCATGACCAAAACTTGTTCTTGAGGATTTTCCAAACCATTTAGCTAACAAAGTTCTATTGACACAGAAATCGTCAAATAGAAGCTTGTTGCATCAATCAAAACATTGTTATTTTATGAAACATGGTTATGAAAAATCCGGCAGCATTTCAGCAGTACATTGGCTACTTTCCAAATTCAAACAGTCAAGTCAATTTCATATGAATTCATTAAGAATCAAAAGCACAAAATTATGTATGAGTTCATATGAATGGAATAATTAAGCAAATAGTTCAGCAGCAGACATCAGAACACAAATTAAACCAAACTAGCATGCTACAAAAGCCTTATTTCCTTACACAATGCACAGAGAAACTGTCTTCAGCACAGCACCAGAACAGCATCAAGAACAAAGTAAAATAGGAATTCAGCAATAACAAGGGTCTTGAAACAAGAATAAAATGGAAAATTGAAGTGGAGCAGTCGACAATTCAATTCAAATTCGAAAAAAACAGAATCACCCCATCAACAATGAACCATTCAATAAGCAAGTAATCTGAATTCCAACACTTCAAGTACAAAGCAGCATTAAAACAGTATGCAGCAACATTAGGCAAGACAAACATATAGCACAAGCAAAGTAATGAAACAGAGCAATTGCACACAGTAGCGAAAATTCAAACAAGCCTAAATCTACTACTCAGCCCAGATTCGCTAACCACCTAATTACACTAAACTAACTAAACTAATCTAACTATACAAGCTAAATAGAATAATCTAAACAAAATTAATTAAACGAAATTAAAATTGAAATGAGAAAAGACAGGAACCTGGAAGCAGGGGAGTTGGAAGGTGGAACAGAGGACGGAAAAAGGAGGGTGGAAAGGGGTGAACCGGCCAGAGCAGAGCGGCGGTCTGGGAAGATGACCGGGAGTGTTCGCCGGCGACAATGGAGTCGCGGCTGTGCTCGTGGTGGTGGAGCAGGGGCGCTGTGAGAGAGAACAGAGAGGAGGGGATTGAGTGAGAGTGAGAGGGAGGGAGGAAGAAGGGGGCGTGCGGCAACGGTGGCGGTGACGATCGCGGGACGCTCGCCGGAGGATGGCTGGTGGTTGGTTGTCGGAGATGGAAAGGAGAGGGAGAGACGTTAGAGCAGGGGAGAAGAGGGATTGCGCGAAATGGAACGTTGGAGGTGAAAGGGGGATTGGGGGCGCGACTGCGCTAGGGCTTTCGCGTCCCTGGTTAAATGAGAATTTTGAATCCACACGGGCGTGCACCGTGCGCGTTCGCGTGGGTGGGAAAATTAGGGAAGTGGCGCGGAGGCGCCATATGCGCTTGTGCGTAGATAGAGGAATTGGAAATGGGCGCAGACGCGTATGGTGGGCGTTCGCGCGGGTGTGCTGGGCCAGAGGCACAAAAGGGATCCAGAGTTGGCACAACTCTCGGGTCCTTTGGCCTGGGTGATGCTAAAACGCATCGACGCGCGCGCGCACTATGCGCGTTCGCGTAGATGGCTTGAGCTTATAGAATGGGCACGGAGGCGCTAGGTGTGCCAATGCGTGGGTAAGGAAACATGAAGGGGCGCGGACGCGTACAGCGTGCGTCCGCGTGGTTTGAGGCACAAAGTTGGCCCAAAAGTGGCACAACTCTCTGGTCCTTGGCCCAGAAAACTTAAATGCGCAGCCGATGCGCGCGCGCACCATGCGCTTGCGCGTGGCTTGGCTTTCTTCTCTTTTTTTTTTTATTTTTTTTAAAGAGCCTCAAAAAGAGCTCAGTATCCTCCTAATCTCCTCTAAGACTCTAAAGCCAGTTAAGATGCAAAATTAAACGCATTTTTGAAGTATTTAGGATTTTTCAAACAAATTGAGGAAACTTGCAATCCAAGCAAAAACTCAAATTCAAAGAATCATCCCTAATTAAAGCATAGAATGTATAAACACCTTAGCAAGCAAAGCAAAATGTACTAAGAAGTAAAGAATTTATATACAATGGAACCCAATTCATTCATTCATTATATCTACAAGAGAATGGAAAGAGTTTACCATGGTGGGGTATCTCCCACCAAGCACTTTTAGTTTAAGTCCTTAAGTTGGATGGTGCACAAAATTGTGATGTCAATGTTCACATTACTCTCTTACAACTTCGCACAACTAACCAGCAAGTGCACTGGGTCGTCCAAGTAATACCTTACGTGAGTAAGGGTCGATCCCACGGAGATTGTTGGCTTGAAGCACGCTATGGTTATCTCGTAACTCTTAGTCAGGATATAATATCAATAATAATTTTTAGTTTGAATTGTAAAAAGTAAAAAGGGCAGAACACAAATTATACTTGTATGCAGTAATGGAGAATATGTTGGAGTTTTAGAGATGCTTTGTCTTCTGAAATTCTGCTTTTCTCTGTTTTCTTGTTCACGCACGCACGTCCTCCTATGGCAAGCTGTGTGTTGGTGGATCACCGTTGTCAATGGCTACCATCCTTCCTTTCAGTGAAAAGGGTCCAGGTGCACTGTCACCGCACGGCTAATCATCTGCAGGTTCTCAATCGTATCGGAATAGGATTTACTATCCTTTTGCGTCTGTCACTATGCCCAGCACTTGCGAGTTTGAAGTTTGTCACAGCCATCCAATCCCAGAATCCTACTCGGAATACCACAGACAAGGTTTAGACTTTCCTGATTCTCATGAATGCCGACATCAATCTAGCTTATACCACGGAGATTCTGATTAAGGAATCTAAGAGATACTCATTCAATCCGATGTAAAACGGAGGTGATTGTTAGACATGCGTTCATGGATTGAGGAAGGTGATGAGTGTCACGAATCATCACCTTCTCTATAATTAAGCGTGAATGGATATCTTAAATAGGAACGCGCATGTTTGAATGGAAAATAGAAACACTTGCATTAATTCATCGAGACACAGCAGAGCTCCTCACCCCCAACAATGGAGTTTAGAGACTCATGCCGTCAAAGAGTACAAAGTTTAGATCTAAAATGTCATGAGATGCAAAATAAATCTCTAAAAGTTGTTTAAATACTAAACTAGTAACCTAGGTTTACAGAAAATGAGTAAACTATGATAGATAGTGCAGAAATCCACTTCTGGGGCCCACTTGGTGTGTGCTGGGGCTGAGACTAAAGCTTCTCACGTGCCTGGGCTGTTTTGGGCGTTCAACGCCAGGCTGTAACCTGTTTCTGGCGTTGAACTCCAACTTGTAACTTGTTTCTGGCGCTGGACGCCAGACTGCAACATGGAACTGGCGTTGAACGCCAGTTTACGTCGTCTATCATTGAGCAAAGTATGAACTATTATATATTGCTGGAAAGCCCTAAATGTCCACTTTCCAACGCAATTGGAAGAGCGTCAATTGGACTTCTGTAGCTCCAGAAATTCTATTCCAAGTGCAGAGAGGTCAAGATCCAACAGCATCAGCAGTCCTTTTTCAGCCTGAATAAGATTTTTGCTCAGCTCCCTCAATTTCAGCCAGAAAATACCTGAAATTATAGAAAAACACACAAACTCATAGTAAAGTCCAGAAATATAAATTTTGCCTAGAAACTAATGAAAATAAACAAAAAACTAACTAAAACATACTAAAAACTATATGAATTTAACCCCAAAAAGCGTATAAAATATCCGCTCATCACAACACCAAACTTGAACTGTTGCTTGTCCCCAACCAACTAGACAAATAAAATAGAATACAAATGAGTCCAGAAACAATAATATCTCAGAGTTTTTGAGTGAAGCTCAGATTCTAATTAAATGAGCGGGGCTAGTAGCTTTTTGCTTCCGAACAGTTTTGGCATCTCACTTTATCCATTGAAGCTCAGAATGATTGGTATCTATAGGAACTTAAAATTCAGATAGTGTTATTGATTCTCCTAGTTCAGTATGATGATTCTTGAACACAGCTATTTTATGAGTCTTGGCCGTGGCCCTAAGCACTTTGTTTTCCAGTATTACCATCGGATACATAAATGCCACAGACACATAATTGGGTGAACCTTTTCAGATTGTGACTCAGCTTTGCTAAAGTCCCCAATTAGAGGTGTCCAGGGTTCTTAAGCACACTCTTCTTTTGGCTTTGGACCTTGAATTTAACCGCCCAGTCTCAAGTTTTCACTTGACACCTTCACGCCACAAGCACATGGTTAGAGACAGCTTGGTTTAGCCGCTTAGACCAGGATTTGATTCCCTTAGGCCCTCCTATCCACTGATGCTCAAAGCCTTGGATCCTTTTTATTACCCTTGCCTTTTGGTTTTAAGGGTTATTGGCTTTTTCTGCTTGCTTTTTTTTTTTTGCAAGCTTTATATTCACTGCTTTTTCTTGCTTCAAGAATCATTTTTATGATTTTTCAGATTACCAATAACATGTCTCATGTTTATCATTCTTTCAAGAGCCAACATATTTAACATTCAAGAACATCAAATTCCAAAGACATATGCACTGTTCAAGCATTCATTCAGAAGGCAGAAAGCATTGTCACCACATGTAATTAATCAGAATTTCTTGTATTAAAAACTCAAAAAATATTGCCTCCTTATCCTAAAGAAAATCTTCTATTTTATTCATGTTTAATGATGATGAAAAAAATAAATTATAGCTTAATTGGAGATAAAATCAAAATATAGATACTAATTACTACTACTTATATGTAACTTCTAAGGTAAAGCACAAATAAAAGCAATTATCACAGGGTTAAGGCTAAGATTAGAACTCAACAACCTTGAGGTTGGAAAGTGGATGTTCCTCTACTCTGTGAGGTGCTTGGTCCTTCAAGAGATAACTTCTGACGCTTCAGTTCCTTGAAGTCACACCCTTGCTCATCTTGTTCCCTGAGCAGTTTGCAGAGCATACTGTTTTGATTTTGCTGTTCTTCCTTTATTTGGTCCATAGATTCTTGCAACTTGGTAACAGATTCTTCAAGCTATTCCCAATATTCAAATTGAGGAACTTCTGGGAGGAATTCTTGCGCCCTCCTCTTGGTGTGGTCATCCTGCATTTGTTATTTTTCCATTGTGATTTTAGTGATTGGTTGCTCCACTGAGATATACTCTGTTATTCCCATCTTTACTTCAGCATCTTTTCAGAGCATAGAGATTAAGCTTGGATAAGCCAACCTGGCATCCTTGGAGTTCTTGTTAGCAAGTATGTAAAAATCAGATGGGATCAGTTGATGAACTTCTACTTCTTTTCCCAACATATTGCAATGGATCATTTCTGCTCTTTTAACAGTGACTTCAGAATGGTTGCTTGTGGGCAATATAGAACGCCCAATAAAGTCCAGCCATCCTCTGGTGACTGGTTTGAGATCTTCTCTCTTGAGTTGATTTGGGACTGATAAACCCATATTTCATGAGTTCTTTTGTGCTTAATTTGAGTGATTTATTCAATCCTCCACCTACTTATTCATATTAACTGCATGGTTTTACTTTCCCTTCCTTATTATGTCATATTGTGAAAAACATGTTTCCTAAGCTTTAAAAATTAATTATTTTAATTACCTTTATTTCCATTCGATGCCGTGATTAGTGTGTTGAGTAGATTCAGATTTTCTAAGGCAGAATGACTTAAAGGATGGAAAAGGAAACATACAAAATGGAAGGAGAAGGCAAAACAGAGCTTTGAAGGAAACTGGTATTCACGCGATCGCATGGACGACACGATCGCGTGCCAGAAGCGAAGATGCAGCGACGCGGCCGCATGACTGACGCAATCGCGCGACATAAGCAGAACGCATACGACGTGGACGCGTGACTGACGCGACCGCGTGGCAAGGAAAAGCTCCAAATGACGCGACCGCGTGACCCACACGGACGCGTGACAGAGGCCACGTATCAGAATTTATAGAATACGCCCCCAGTGATTTCTGAAGCCCTTTTTGGCCCAGATCCAGGTACAGACAGCATAGACCAGAGGTTATAAAGTGTGGGAGTGCACCCATTCAAGAGAGAGCTCGCATATTTTATTTTTCAATGATTTAGATTTAGTTGAGAGGGAGATCTTCTCTCTCTCTCTCTCTCTCTCTCTCTCTCTCTCTCTTAGGATTTAGGATTTCTTCTTATTTTAAGAGTGACTCTCAATCCAGGTTTTATGTTTCTTTGTTTTAGCTTCCTTTTATTTTTATTTATTCCAGCACTTGAATTAATCAATGAATCTATGAATTCTTCCATGTTGCAGACTGTTATTTGAATTAATGATAATTGAGGTATTTTCAGTTTATGATTGTTCTCTTTGATTTAAGTTAACATTGCTTCCCATCTAAGGACATTTTATTATTCCAGCAATTTTACTTTTTTCCCTTTTGGTCTTGGTTAAGAATTCAGTAACTCAACAGTTATTAAACTCAACATAACTGATGATCGTTATCTTGCTAATTGAGCTGAACTTAAGTAATCCAAATCTTTTCTTAGGAAATAAATAGGATTCAAAGGTCAATTTAATTACTCCCTTGACTTTCCTTTGCCCTAGTAAAGGTTGACCAAGTGGAGTTTAGATTCAACTTTCATTATAGTTGGGAGAGATAACTACGTTGGACCTCCAACTTCCCTTACCTTGCCAAAAGTATACTTTACAGTATTTATTTATTTTAATTGCCATTTGCTTTACTTGTCATTTAAATTACTTGCTTCTCATCTTCTAAACCCCGATTACAACCTTTATAGCCAATAATAAGAACATACTTCCTCGCAGTTCCTTGAGAAGACGACCCGAGGTTTGAATACTCGGTTAACAATTTTTAAAGGGGTTTGTTACTTGTGACACCCAACACGTTTGTACGAAGGGATTTTTGTCGGTTTAGAGACTATATCTACAACGCAACTGTTTCTATGAATTTCTTTACTGGTAAAAATCCTAACGTCAAAATGGCGCCGTTGCCGGGGAATTGAAAACATGTGCCTTATTATTGGTTATTGTAAATATTTTTCTTTTGCTTGTTTATTTATTTTTGTTTTTCCTTTTTAAATTTATTTGCTACTATGAACTCTCACCCCTCTCGCTTTGAGTATGGTTCTAATATTGTTAAGGGAAATAGAAGTTACAGCAGGAATGTGCATCAAGGTCAGACCAATCAAGGATGGATGGAACCAAGAGGATCTAATCAACCCTTTTGGCAGCAACACCCTCCGAGATATCCTGGACAAAGACCACTCTACAGTGCATACCCAGCTGAAAGACATGGTGGACAACCTTGTAACTACCAACAAGTCCCACCCCGTGTATATAAACCATCCTTTCAACATAACCTTGAACCACCACACTCACAAGCTTCTCTTCACCATTCGCCACCATATGATCCTTCCTTACTCCAATACCAATCCAATCACTCCCAATCACCACCACTTTCCTTTGTATCATGTCCAAGTCCAGCAACCCGAGAAGCAGAGGCTCGCCTAAGAGAAACAGTAAATAAATTTCAAACAACCATTCAACAACTGGAGCAAGCGATAATTCAATGGGCTTTTAGGCGCTCAAAAACACAAGGATCATCCACAGCTCTATGTGGACAGCCTAATGAAGAGCGTAGCATGAAGGAGCTACCAGAAACTCCAGTGGACAAGACAGAGAATAAATTTGTACTAGAACAATTAGAAGAAGCTGTCTTTATTCAAGAAGAAGAGTTGGTTGAAGACCTAGGAGATGCTGAACTTCCATGGGAATCCATAATTAAGGAAAACTCCGTCCAGGATGCTACAGTTGATGCTAAGGAGGTGATGCGCATAAACTTGTTATGCTACGATTTAGGAAATTGCACGATCGGCAAAATTCCTTCCGGCAAGTGCACCGGTTATCGTCAAGTAAAAACTCACAATAGAGTGAGGTCGAATCCCACAAGGATTGGTTGAGTGAGCAATTCGGATTAGAAGTATGTTCTAGTTGAGCGGAATCAAGATTTAGATGAGAATTGCGGAATGTAAAATTGGCGGGAAACGTAAATGACAAGAAATTGAAATGACAAGGAATTTAAATGGCGGAATCTTAAATTGCATGAATTAAAGAGCAGAAGCTAAATTGCTGAAAATTAAAAAGGGAGTGGGGGTGGTTGCATGAATTGAGTTGCAGAATGTAAAAAGAAAGTGGAAATCAGAAATGGGAATTCATTGGGTTATATGAGATATTGAGATCTTCGAATCAAAATATGTTTATCTCTTCCTCAACCAATGCGTTCATTGAATTTTGCTTGGCAATCTTATATGATTGGATCCCAATCCCTTGGCTCACCAATTCTCTCTAAAAACAAACAAATTCCCAATCCCTTGGTTTAAATGTTCATAAGAAGAGATGATGCTCGATCACTGATTATACCACACAGTTTCATGAACCACAATTTGGTAGGATTACATGTCACAATATCCATCCAAACCCCAATCCAATTCACTGTGAGAAAGCTTCTCTAGCATGAATCCTCCATTCCTTTCCCAAGGTTCCGAAGGATTCCAATTATGGGTAGTTTCTTTCCCAAGACAACTACCCAATGGAATTAGATCGAGAAGCTTTCTAACAAAATTCAAGAGAAAAGATTGAAGAAGAAGATAAACTATTATTGATTCATTGAATTACAATAGAGCTCCCTAACCCAATGAAAGGGGGTTTAGTGAGTCATAGCTCTGAATTCAATTACAAAGATATGAAAACTAGCTAAAATGAAAAGGTAAAATTCCCCCTCAGGGGCTGGATTCCCCTTCAATCCCCTCCTCTTCAAATGCAGAACTAAGGCCTTTAAATAGGCTCCCTAAATTACAAAATGAAAATGAAATTCAAAGCAAATTACAATCAAATGAAAATAAACTATTCTAGATGATTCTTGTGGCCTTGATTTGGTGTTGTTGATGGGCCTTGCTTGCTTGAAGGGCTGAGTGACATAATTGATCCAAAAAGGATAATGATCCATTAAACTACACTCAAATGTTGCACCCCCTTTCTTGAGTCGTCACTTTGTTCTCTTGTCAACCTTGCCAATTTGATGCCAAATATAGACTATTATACCTCGTTGGAAAGCTATGGATGTCAGCTTTCTAACGCAACTAGAAGCACCTCAATTGGATCTCTACAACTCGAGTTATACCCCATGGAAGGTGAAGAGGTCAGCTGGCCTGATTGCATGTTGGTACTATGCTCTTCTATGCACATTACGGGGCTGTTTTCTCCCTCAATTTTTAGTATCCACCATGCATGCCATATATGCTTGGAAAGCTCTAGATGTCTTCTTTCCAATGCATTTTGAATCACCTCATTTGGAGTTTTGTAGCTCAAGTTATTTATGTTTGAAGAAGGCATGGTCAAGCTGTTCCATATAACACGTTTAAGCTTCAGTTTAAGGTTAAACTGAAGCTTAAACGTGGAAATGGAAAAGGTAGCCCTGGAGGTCGAACACGTTTAAGCTCCAGTTTAAGGTTAAACTGGAGCTTAAACGTGGAAATGGAGAAAGCAACCCTGGAGGAGAAAACTTGGTCGAACACGTTTAAGCTCCAGTTTAAGGTCAAACTGGAGCTTAAACGTGGAAATGGCTCCCTGGTGCACTTCCCATTTCTGGCGTTTAACCTCCAGTTTAAGGTTAAACTGGAGGTTAAACGTGGAAATGCTTCCTGATTGGCATTCTCATTCTGGCGTTTAACCTCCAGTTTAAGGTTAAACTGGAGGTTAAACGTGGAATGCTTCTTTGGTGAGACTTTCATTCTGGCGTTTAACCTCCAGTTTAAGGTTAAACTGGAGGTTAAACTTCAATTCCAGCATTATATGGCTTGGTAGTTTAAGTTCCAGTTTAAGCTTAAACTGGAACTTAAACTCCACATGTGATATTCAAGCTTCCTTTATTGATTTTGTTGCTTCCTTGCCTAGCCTCTTCTTCCCTGAAATCATCCAAACAATTGCATCAAAGTCTTGCAAAAATTCATGAGAATTCTTCCATTCATAGCTTTCAAGGAATATAACTAAAAACTCATGGAATTTGCATCAAAATCTTCATGTTGAATGATTTAAGACAAGCATGACTATTTGGCCCAAAATGATTACTTAAGGCTAAAGAAAATGCATAAAACAACTAAAAATAAAAGAAAAAGGCTAGTGAAACTAGCCTAAGATGCCTTGGCATCACAACACCAAACTTAATCCTTGCTTGTCCCCAAGCAAGTTCTGAATTATTGAGAAGAAAGAATGAAACAGAAGGTAAATTCATTAGCCATATCAGTAAGTAATTGACATTGATTAATGGGGTGTTCATGCAGAAAGTTGCTGCAGCATCACTTTATTGTTTCTTAGGTAAGAATGTCACTTTTTATGTTTCCACTAAAACACTGCTTATGGCCTCTTGTTATTCACATATCCTTGGCAAGTTTCTTTTCTTTGTTTTTCTTTTTCTTTGAGCTTATTTGCTCCTTGTTGCTCAGTGTCATGTGTTGCTCAAGCCTTTGGCATTTTCTTTTTCTTATTAGTGCACTACACATATCCACTACAGGCATTTTAGTTCACATTTCTTCTTGAGACATTGGTGCCCAGCACCTCTTTGTGTGACTAAATGTTTTGTATTTAGGTTGCTCTTGATAATGGACTTTTGGTTGATAATCCCGGGTTAGTTAACCCAAGTTACCAAGTGTTGAAACACTCCTCAGAACCTATTCATCCAAGCATATCCTTAATACATAAACACCACAGGCATTTGTCTCAGAAGTTCAAACCATTGGTGCCTAGCTTATTTTCTCAATTTTTTTTTTGCTTTTTGGTTGCCCTTTTTCAGTGGCTTTTTCTTCTTCTTTTTCTTTCTTTTCCATGGCCAAAGACATTTATTCATCAAGATCCATAGACAGCATCCTAATTTCCACTAAAAGTGACAATTCTAACTTTATTTCTTAGTGAGCTGACTATTCAATCAAACATGCATACCACCACTTAATCTTATTTGATTTCTTACCAAATGGAATTGAGTTACTTTTGTTCAAACATTTTTTTTATTTTATGGAAACAGAACAAGCATGGCAAGCATTTGTTTAAGAAGATGAAGTTATCCAGACACTTAGACTATCACTTATTTGAAAATTAAACAAACAGACAAACAAAAACTGCAATGACTCAAACTTAAAGCAGGGGTGCATGCAAACTTCAAATATCAGCAATTCAAAGTACAAGCAATTAAGTGACAATACAACCTTTTAGCATCTTCTTTGTTGTTCATCATCCTTCCTAGCCTTGGTGTTCTCTTTGATGATGATGTATATTCCTTCCATGAGATTGATTGTCTTCCTGCAAAGCTATTAGAAGTTGCTTGTTCCCCAAGCACTTTGAGAATTGGTTAGCATGCATGGATGTTTATAGGCCTCTGAACTTAGATTGGTGTGTGAACACGAAACTTAGTTCCTTGCCATATGCAGCAATTGGGATCATATGCAGAAAACCTCATGTGCTTTTATTAAGAAAATAACTATGAACTAGAAAAAGAAACTATGAACTAGAAATTAAACTATTGTTTAAGTAGTTTCCCTGATTGGTTGGAGCTAGTGACTAGTCATGCTGAGGTAGAAATGTGCTTTTAATGAAGTTTTTGGTGGAACACCAAACTTAGAATCTCACATTCACCCTTGAATTGTTTTGGTGTGCAACACCAAACTTAGCTCCTTGCAATACAGATAAATCTACTTAACTCTTTTATTGAAATAACTAGAAAAGAAAAACTACCTTTGGTTGGGTTGCCTCCCAACAAGCGCTTCTTTAATGTCATTAGCTTGACATGCTGTTCCTAACTTTCTTCCTCTTCCTCCAGTTTGTTAAGAGGAATGACTTCAAGTGGATAAAGGAGCTAGTTAGTGCCCCTTGTTGTGAATGCTTCTTTCCAGCAAGCTTTCCCTTGTGATTGGCTTGAGTGAACTTGCTTGTTGGCTCAGGAGTTGGATTGTTCTTCGACCTTCTCTTCTTCATGGATATGGTCCTTTGTTTCTCGGTCACAATCCTCATTTTGGTGCTTGTTTCTACTGCCTTCACATCCTTGATCTCAGAACTTGGTTGTTGTTGGACAGTTGGAGTATCCTGTTCATCAAAAGCTTCCTGAATTTGTGGTTCAATGAACCCTTCCTCTTTGCAACTCTCTGTGTCATTGGAGTGTGATCTCCCTTGATTGACTTTCTCCCTTTCTTGTTCTTCTGATTCCTCCCTTGGGTTTGCCATGGTATCACTAGAAGAATTGTGGCTAGGGATTTGCTTTGATAGATATCCAATTTGTGCTTCTAGCTTTTGAATGGCAGCACTATGATTTTGTAAGTTGGATATCACTTCTTCCTTAAAGCTTTTCAAATCGGCCACATCTCTGCCCATAGTTGCAATCATTCCTTCTATCCTGTTTAATTGATCTTGAAATTGTTGGTTCGGATTGGGTTGATGAGGTTGATTATCTTGGCTGTGATATGGTGGCTGGGAGTATGTGTTTTGTGTGGGCTGATAGAGTCTTTGGTTGGAGTGTTGGTAGTGGTATGACTCTTGTGTGTAGTGGAATGAGTCTTGTGGATAGTGAAATGAATTGTATGAATTTGAGAAGGAATTTTGTGCTGAGAAATGCTCAAGTGATGAAGAATTTGGATATGTAAAACTAGGAGGTGAGGTTGGATAATTCAGAGGTGATGGCTCTTGATGAATGGGGTGTGAATAAGTGAAATCTCTTTGGTTTTGATCTTCCCAGCCATAACTTGAGTAGTGATCAAATTCACCAAAACATGGACCATTTTGTGGCTCTGGGAAGTACCCCGTTTCCTGTTCCTGATACTCCCACCCACCATGAGCATAATAACATGAATCATTCTGTGGTGGTGGAGAGTTTCTCATGAATTTTGATTGACCAAAAGATGATGGATACTCCTTTCTTTTTTGCAATGTGCCCAGTCTCAAACAATACTCATCCAAAGATAGTGGAAATTCCATAGTGAGGCAATATCACAAACAGCTAGTGGTTAGTATGCTAACAAGTGAATAAGCAAAGAAAACAAATTAAAATTTGCAGAAATTAGCAGTAATAAACTGAAACAAAAAACTATTAACAAAAGAAAAGAAAAATTGCTCAATCTAGTTAACTTCCAATTGGAGAATTGTCAATCGAAAACCAATCCCCGGCAACGGCGCCATAAACTTGATGCGCATAAACTTGTTATGCTACGATTTAGGAAATTGCACGATCGGCAAAATTCCTTCCGGCAAGTGCACCGGTTATCGTCAAGTAAAAACTCACAATAGAGTGAGGTCGAATCCCACAAGGATTGGTTGAGTGAGCAATTCGGATTAGAAGTATGTTCTAGTTGAGCGGAATCAAGATTTAGATGAGAATTGCGGAATGTAAAATTGGCGGGAAACGTAAATGACAAGAAATTGAAATGACAAGGAATTTAAATGGCGGAATCTTAAATTGCATGAATTAAAGAGCAGAAGCTAAATTGCTGAAAATTAAAAAGGGAGTGGGGGTGGTTGCATGAATTGAGTTGCAGAATGTAAAAAGAAAGTGGAAATCAGAAATGGGAATTCATTGGGTTATAGGAGATATTGAGATCTTCGAATCAAAACATGTTTATCTCTTCCTCAACCAATGCGTTCATTGAATTTTGCTTGGCAATCTTATATGATTGGATCCCAATCCCTTGGCTCACCAATTCTCTCTAAAAACAAACAAATTCCCAATCCCTTGGTTTAAATGTTCATAAGAAGAGATGATGCTCGATCACTGATTATACCACACAGTTTCATGAACCACAATTTGGTAGGATTACATGTCACAATATCCATCCAAACCCAATCCAATTCACTGTGAGAAAGCTTCTCTAGCATGAATCCTCCATTCCTTTCCCAAGGTTCCGAAGGATTCCAATTATGGGTAGTTTCTTTCCCAAGACAACTACCCAATGGAATTAGATCGAGAAGCTTTCTAACAAAATTCAAGAGAAAAGATTGAAGAAGAAGATAAACTATTATTGATTCATTGAATTACAATAGAGCTCCCTAACCCAATGAAAGGGGGTTTAGTGAGTCATAGCTCTGAATTCAATTACAAAGATATGAAAACTAGCTAAAATGAAAAGGTAAAAGTCCCCCTCAGGGGCTGGATTCCCCTTCAATCCCCTCCTCTTCAAATGCAGAACTAAGGCCTTTAAATAGGCTCCCTAAATTACAAAATGAAAATGAAATTCAAAGCAAATTACAATCAAATGAAAATAAACTATTCTAGATGATTCTTGTGGCCTTGATTTGGTGTTGTTGATGGGCCTTGCTTGCTTGAAGGGCTGAGTGACATAATTGATCCAAAAAGGATAATGATCCATTAAACTACACTCAAATGTTGCACCCCCTTTCTTGAGTCGTCACTTTGTTCTCTTGTCAACCTTGCCAATTTGATGCCAAATATAGACTATTATACCTCGTTGGAAAGCTTGGGATGTCAGCTTTCTAACGCAACTGGAAGCTCCTCAATTGGATCTCTAAAACTCGAGTTATACTCCATGGAAGGTGAAGAGGTCAGCTGGCCTGATTGCATGTTGGTACTATGCTCTTCTATGCACATTACGGGGCTGTTTTCTCCCTCAATTTTTAGTATCCACCATGCATGCCATATATGCTTGGAAAGCTCTAGATGTCTTCTTTCCAATGCATTTTGAATCATCTCATTTGGAGTTTTGTAGCTCAAGTTATTTATGTTTGAAGAAGGCATGGTCAAGCTGTTCCATATAACACGTTTAAGCTTCAGTTTAAGGTTAAACTGAAGCTTAAACGTGGAAATGGAAAAGGTAGCCCTGGAGGTCGAACACGTTTAAGCTCCAGTTTAAGGTTAAACTGGAGCTTAAACGTGGAAATGGAGAAAGCAACCCTGGAGGAGAAAACTTGGTCGAACACGTTTAAGCTCCAGTTTAAGGTCAAACTGGAGCTTAAACGTGGAAATGGCTCCCTGGTGCACTTCCCATTTCTGGCGTTTAACCTCCAGTTTAAGGTTAAACTGGAGGTTAAACGTGGAAATGCTTCCTGATTGGCATTCTCATTCTGGCGTTTAACCTCCAGTTTAAGGTTAAACTGGAGGTTAAACGTGGAATGCTTCTTTGGTGAGACTTTCATTCTGGCGTTTAACCTCCAGTTTAAGGTTAAACTGGAGGTTAAACTTCAATTCCAGCATTATATGGCTTGGTAGTTTAAGTTCCAGTTTAAGCTTAAACTGGAACTTAAACTCCACATGTGATATTCAAGCTTTCTTTATTGATTTTGTTGCTTCCTTGCCTAGCCTCTTCTTCCCTGAAATCATCCAAACAATTGCATCAAAGTCTTGCAAAAATTCATGAGAATTCTTCCATTCATAGCTTTCAAGGAATATAACTAAAAACTCATGGAATTTGCATCAAAATCTTCATGTTGAATGATTTAAGACAAGCATGACTATTTGGCCCAAAATGATTACTTAAGGCTAAAGAAAATGCATAAAACAACTAAAAATAAAAGAAAAAGGCTAGTGAAACTAGCCTAAGATGCCTTGGCATCAGGAGGATACTCTACAATCTCCAAGGCAAGTCGTTTATGAGGAATCAGACGGAATAATCCAAGAAGCAAATTCCCTTGATGATGATAGTCACAAGTCTAGCTCTCTTGGTGATGAACTTGCATCCGCAAGTGAATTATCTGAGATCGAAGAATCTTTCCCAAGTGAATATGAAGATGATGCAGAGCTAGATTTCTCTCAACCTCCAATCTATGACTCAAGTGATGAGGAAGACACCAAAGACTTTGACCAGGACACAGATACAATTGAAGATCTTTGCAAGGAAGTGGAGGAATTCACAGAAGAGCACAAAGAAATGGAACTTGCAGAACCACCAAAAACACCTATCCCAAGGCCATTACCACCTAATACAAGCTTCAAGTGGGTACAATCCTTAACTTATAACTTTACTTATTCACTTGAATATGGTTTGCTTGAAACAGATGGCCAGCTTAGAGCTCTCTGCGGCCTTAAAAGTAAGAGGGAAATGGCTCGTACTCAGAGCTGGTGCACAAGGTTCAATAAGGTTCCATGCTTCACCTCGAAGTACACGGATTGGTATCATGCTCAATTGCATGGATCACGGAGAACGTTTGGTCACCACGGTGAGATTCTGCTTTTTAAAACGCCCGGATGGAGACATGTAGATCAAGACGGAGACGGATTTAAAAGCAAGGCTTGGAATCCAGGAGTTTATTCTGACATTTGTCATCCCAGGAGCCTAACAATATATTTGAAGCTGTTCGGAAACTTTGCATGCCTAGTTTGGGACCCTGGAGGCTATTGGCATTCCAAACGCTGGTGGAGATTTTTGGATGAATTTAAACATAAGCCGCCATAACAGGATACCCCCCCAATGTCCAACTTAAGGACTTTAACTAAAAGTGCTAGGTGGGAGACAACCCACCATGGTATGGTCGCTTCTTTTTCAATTTATTTCTTGTTAATTGCTTTCATTTTTCCTTTTTCATTTTAATTTATTAAACCTAGAATCATGCATAGCATTCATGTTAATCATTGTATTATGCATTTTTCATGCATAAAAAAAGGGTGCACGACGCGACCGCATGCCCCATGCGATCGTGTCATATTACGAGAAACACCACCCACGCGAGCGCATGACCCACGTGGCCACGTGATATATATATCAGCGTAAGGATCCAACGAACAGAAAGTTAGGCTGGAATGGTGCGGCCCTTGTGCGTTTCGCACAAATTGTCCCACGCGATCGCATGTCCCATGCGATCGCGTCACTTGCACAATACCAATCCCACGCGACCGCGTGAGCGACGCGATCGCGTCGCATGGATTGCACATCACCCCAAAAGGAGACAGAGAGTTGTGCTAAAACGGCGCTGGAGTCGTGCGTTTCGCATGAATTCCAGCGACGCGATCGCGCGACCTACGCGATCACGTCACCCCTATTCCCCCCTCTCATGCGATCGCACGCCCCACGCGATCACGTCACTCCTATTTTCACCCCAACCACGCGACCGCGTGCTCCACGCGGCCGCGTTGATTCGAAAATATAACCCCCCAGCCATGCGAACCTTATCAGTCGCACAGCCCCCCACCCCCAACCCTCTTCTCCCTCTCTGTTTCTTCTTCCTCTAGCCACCACCCAGCACCACCCAGCCGCCACCGCGCCACCACCCAGACGCCGCCGTCGTCTAGACACCGCCGCCGCACAACCCCCAACCCCTCTTTCTTCTTCTTTCTTCTTTTCTTCTCCCCTCTCCGCCACTACCCTCCGAACCACCACCCACCACCGCCGGCCTTCCAGCCGCGCCCCCCCTCCGCCACCCACCCGCAATCCCCCTCTGATGAGAGAACTTTTGCGTGGTCTAGAAATTTGCGGATAAATCCTCGTTGCAAGTATAGTTTCTAAACCTTAAAAAAGTCCTTTCATACAAACATTTCGGGTGTCACAAGTAACAAACCCCTTTAGAAATTGTTAACCGAGTATTCAAACCTCGGGTCGTCTTCTCAAGGAACTGTGAGGAAGTATGTTTTTATTATTGGCTATAAAGGTTGTAATCGGGGTTTAGAAGATGAGAAGCAAGTAATTTAAATGACAAGTAAAGTAAATGGAAATTAAAATAAATAAATACTGTAAAGCAGACTTTAGGCAAGGTAAGGGAAGTTGGAGGTCCAACGTAGTTATCTCTCCCAACTATAATGAAAGTTGAATCTAAACTCCACTTGGTCAACCTTTACTAAAGCAAAGGAGATTCAAGGGACTAATTAATCTGGCCTTTGAATCCTATTTATTTCCTAAGAAAAGGTTAGGATTATTTAAGTTCAGCTTAATTAGCAAGATAACGATTATAATTTATGTTGAGTTTAATAACTGTTGAGTTACTAAATTCTTAACCAGAACCAAAAGGGGAAAAAGTAAAATTGCTGGAATGATAAAAATATCCTTAGATGGGAAGCAATGGTAACTTAAATCAAAGAGAACAATCATAAACTGAAAATACCTCAATTATCATTAATTCAAATAACAGTCTGTAACATGGAAGAATTCATAGATCCAATTATAAAGGTAAATAGCCAACTCAGATATTGAAATAAATAAATAAAGTGAAAGGGAAATTTAAAACAAAGAAATATAAAACCTGGATTGAGAGTCACTCTTAAAATAAGAAGAAATACTAAATCCTAAGAGAGAGAGAGAGAGAAGATCTCCCTCTCAACTAAATCTAAATCATTGAAAAGTAAAATATGCGAGCTCACTTTGAATGGATGCATTCCCACACTTTATAACCTATGGTCTATACTATTTGTACTTGGATCTGGGCCAAAAGGGGCTTCAGAAATCGCTATGAGCGTTTTCTGCAATTTCTGGTGCATGGCCTCTGTCACGCGTCCGCGTGGGTCACACGGTCGCGTCATTCGGAGCTTTTCCTTGCCACGCGGTCGCGTCAGTCATGCGGTCGCGTCGCTGTTGATTCGTGCTTGGCACGCGATCGCGTCATCCATGCGATCGCGTGGATACCAGTT
Organism: Arachis ipaensis; assembly: GCF_059453495.1. Taxonomy (NCBI): domain Eukaryota; kingdom Viridiplantae; phylum Streptophyta; class Magnoliopsida; order Fabales; family Fabaceae; genus Arachis; species Arachis ipaensis. The sequence continues at coordinate 86,172,626 of NC_142444.1, forward strand.
TCCTTGAAGCTCCGTTTTGCTTTCTCCTTCCTATTTTGTATGTTTCCTTTTTCATCCTTTAAGTCATTCTGCCTTAGAAAATCTGAAACTACTCAACACACTAATCACGGCATCGAATGGAAATAAAGGTAATTAAAATAATTAATTTTTAAAGCTTAGGAAACATGTTTTTCATAATATGACATAATAAGGAAGGGAAAGTAAAACCATGCAATTAATGTGAATAAGCAGGTGAAGGATTGTATAAATCACTCAAATTAAGCACAAAAGAACTCATGAAATATGGGTTTATCAACCTCCCCACACTTAAACACTAGCATGTCCTCATGCGAAATCCAAGGTAAATAATTAAGGTTAAAGTGATGGAATGTCATGCAATGCAACCTAATTTAAATGCAACTACCTAAATGAATGATGCATCATGCAACTCTAATTTATTCACTCATATATAAAGCTTACATGTAGTCAAGTTAATTCACATTCTCAAGGAGTCATGTATATATATAGCCAACCCTTAAATAATAAAGCATTTTAGCAAATGAGATGGGAAAGAAAACATTATACAAACTTGCAAAATAATTAGTAAATTTAAGCATAGATATATGTTGATGAGTTATTGAACCCTCACTGGATTTTGTGTTTACTCTCTAGTCACTTAGTGTTTATTGGGTTTATTCACTCTATTTTTCTTTTTATTCTTAATTTCTATAGCTTTGTTTTTCATCTAACCAATCAACAATTATAGAATATAGTCATACCAAAAAGTCATGATGTCTTTAATTGAGGTTGTAATGGGGTCAAGGTAAAGGTAAGGATTTATGTATAGGGTCAAGTGAGCTAATAAGTGAATCCTTAATTAGACTAAGATCGCATCTAACATACATATTTAGTAAAATAAAATCTTTTTACCTATTTTCCCATATTATCCCACTTATTGTTACATGCTCATGTTTCACTTTTTATTTTTATCCCATGTGCATTATTTTTATTTTGCATTGGGGAATTTCTTTTGTATCCCCCTTTATTTAGATGCTGAAAAATAAAATAAATTTTTTTTCTTTTTTTTTTGTACATGGTAATTGAATCACCTAGATTTTCTCATGAGCATGCTTCCCAAATTTTATTTTTATTCCTTTTAACTTTTCTACCCTTTTGTTTCTATTACCCATATTCCCAAAAGGTTTCCCACATTTTTCTCTATTTATAATTTTCTATCTTAATCTAACCAAGGATTCACTTGGGATTTTCTTTTGTTTTTCTGCTTAAGGCTAGTAATTTGGCTAAATAGAATAATGGGGTTTTAAAAGGCTCAAGGGGGCTAACAAGGGTGATGTAAAAGGCAGGCTAATTTGGGGTAAGTGAGCTGAAATCAAATGATGACATCAATCATTCTCTTGGTATGTATCTACATTCTATATTCTATAATTGGACATATAGATTAAAGCAAAGTAAAGAACATCAGGATAAAAAGAAATGAAACACACAGAAATGAAATTATGGTTTGAATACAACCATCAGGCTGTGTGTTTTCTAACTCAAGCATCATATATCATTTATATATTGTATGCAGGTTTAGTTAAAAATTCCCATTATTCTCATAAAAAAATATTTAGGGTAGCTTTTAAAGTTTTAATGTTCCTCATTGATGAAATGTTGTCAGCTTAACTACATCATGTAATGCTATATATAAGGTTTGTGGATTTAAATCTGATATGTTCAATTTCCTAGCTTACTTCCTTTTTATATTTTTCTATTTAAACTATACCATCTTATGCTAAAAAGGGTAAACTTTACTAATTAATCCACTAATAAATCAGAATTGCAAACTAAACTAAATAACTAAAATAAATTAAATGGCTAAAATATGAACTAAAGATGAAAAATGCAGAAAATAGAGTAAAAATACATAAAAGCAATGTATAAGTACTCAGAAAATAACAGTAAAAAGAAAAATACAAAAAAAATATCCAAAATAAAAGAAAAAAGATGTAGTGGTTCACCAAAATAAACGCCAGAGATGGCGACCTCCACACACTTAAAAGGAAGCATCGTCCTCGATGCTCAATCAAGCCGGGTGTGAAGGAGCGTCATCACTGAGAGGGATGGTAGCTGGAGTCTCGGTGGTGGTGGTGGGCTGAGGGTCTGGCTGCTGTGGAGGAGGTGCTGACTGGATCGGGATCTCAAGATCCGCAGCCTCAATCTGATGTGGGACTGCTGCCTGTGGTGCGGCTGGTGCTGCCTCCTGGGGATGGGTCTCTGCCTCGGGTGCATCCGCCTCCTCCTCAGATGCCTCGGATGGTGTGTCGGGCTCGGAGGGGATGTCACCAGAGCGTATCATCATCTTTAGGTGCTCATAGCGCCGCTAGTTCCGATGCTCCATCTGGTCAAGTCGTCGAAACAAGCGGTGCACCAGATGATAGGCGGGCTCTGTGGCAGGTGGAGTTGCAGTGGTGGTAGCAGGGGTAGGTGGTGCAGCAGTGGAGGAAGAGGGTCCAGTAGACGGTGGGGCTAACTCATCGGTAGTAGTGAATGGTGGTGGTCTGTGGCCCAAGGCTAAGAAGTTCCGGCTGTGCAGAATGATCTTTCTGCAATCCGCCGCTGGTGGTCTCTCATCGGCAGCCTCCCATGGCACGTCAGCTCGACGGCCAAGCTGTGTAACTAGATATGGAAAGGGGAGGGTGCCTTGGACGTGGACCCTGGCCATATCATGCCGAATGAAACGTGGCAGATAAAGGTCCTTACCCTCCAGCACACACCAAAGGAGGGTGATCATAGCAGCCGGGATCTCCGTCTCGTGAGTACTCGGCATCACATAATTACTCAAGATCTGATGCCATAACTGAGCCTCATCGTTTAAGTATGCTCTCTTGATCCCTCTAGGCATGGTAGTGTCCTAACCCATCTCCCAAGGGACTGTCGGGTCGAGAGCTATCCGTGCCTTTACAGCATCCCAATCAAACTGCATCTGACGCATGTCCTCCTCAGCCTTTGAATAACCATCAGGCTGATCGGACTTGGCTGGGAGCCTGAGAATGTCCTCTAAGGCTTCCTCAGTGACCAGAATTTGTTTTCCTCTCAGGTTCACTGTATCTAGGGTAGTGAGATAGTAGTTGTAGTAGAATTCTCGTACCCAAGATGAATTGACCTCTGTCAGTGTTCTTTCCAGAAAGAACCAGCCCCTTTGCTTGATTTACTCAGTGGTGTACTGTTGGAGTGCTTCTGGAATCTTCAGAGTTTGTTCCAGATATAGATTTCTGGAGTTTGCAAAAGCTGGGTACTTCAGCTCACAACACCGGTTTGCAAATTTTATAGGGTCATTCGCAGGGAGCAGCTGGTCAGCTTTTTCCTGTTGTGTGAAGTTCTTCTCCCACCATGAAGAATCATGCAGTAGAGCAATGATGGACTGGGAGGAATCTCCTCTCTTGCGCTTGCCAGTAGCCTTGCCTTTTCCTTTCCTTTGTGAGGCAGACATCCTGAAAAACAGAAAATCAGGAAATGGATAAAAATAGGAAAGCAATTAGGTAATTAAACAAAGGAAACTCAAAGCAGCAAGGGAGAAATAGAAGAAGGAAAATGAGTAAATGAAATGTGATTGAATTTATGTTAAATGAAAAAATAAACAATATGCCATGGTTAGAAAGTTAGAGGAAAGTGAAAATAAACAGAAAAGAGATCAAAAGGGTTAGTATGGTTAGAATTTGAAAAGGAAATTAGTAAATTAAAATTAGTGAGTTAGTAAAGTGCGGGTTAAAGTAAGTGGCATAGAAAAATTCCATATAACAACGATTCACAGGTAAGAATAGAAGTACTCATAATCGAACAAGGAAAACAGGGTGATGCTGATTCGAATAGAAATAAAGAAAGCAAAATTGGAATCAGTGAATCACAAATGCAGTTTATGAACCAGGAAATTAAAGAGGATAAGAATGTCTGCCATAGCATTCATGAAATGGTTTGGGTAAAGCAGAGTAAAACATAGTTCAGAAATGCCAAACCAAAATATGAATGAAAACAATTTACAAAAAATTTGGGCAGCATTCCGACTAAAATTGGATTGTCCCGGAAAATAAACAGTAATCATAGCAGTTCATATGAATTAAAAACTTGCTGCAGTTACCAGTAATGAATAGAAACAGGAAAATTTGGAGTAACAAGCAGCAATTGCAAGAAATCATAGCATATGAATGAGGTCACAGGAACAGCAGAAGTGCAGTTAGGATAAAACATAAACAGGAACAGTGCAAGTAAACAGACCTAGATCCACTAACTAGAGCCTAAGCTACCTAACAACCTAAAAATCCACTACAACATGCGTATCTATCTATCCTAAGGATGAATAGAAACGGAAAAAAATTACAGAAAAATGACGAACAAATAAAAGGGGATTGCGTTTTGCGGAACCTGGTAGGCGAGAGGGGTGAAACGGGGAAGAAGGTGGCTGCGGCGGCGTCCGGCGCGGTGGCGGGGCACGGTGTCGCGGTGGCGGCTGATGGGGGTAGTGGCGGAGGGAGGGTTTCAGGTTAGTGATAGGAGAAGGGGGGGGGGGTTTGCGGGTAGGTGGCGGAGAGAGGGGGGCGGTGCGGCTGATGGCCGTCGGTGGGGGGCGGTGGTCGCAGAGGGCAGTGGTGGAGAGGCGAGGAGAGAGGAAGAAGGGAGAGGAGGGGGTTGCGGCGGCGGCGTCCGGCGAGGCGGCGGCGTCTGGGTGGTGGCGCAGTGGCAGCTGGGTGGTGCTGGGTGGTGGTTGGAGGGAGAGGGAGCAGAGAAGGAGAAGAGGGTTGCGGGTGGGGGGCTACGCGACTGATAGGGTTCGCGTGGCTGGGGGGGTTATATTTTCGAATCCACGCGGCTGTGTGGGGCACGCGGTCGCGTGGTTGGGGCGAAAATGGGAGTGACGCAATTGCGTGGGTTGCGCGATCGCGTCGCTGGAATTCGTGCTAAACGCACGACTCCAGCGCCGTTTTAGCGCAACTCTCTGTCTCCTTTTGGGGTGATGTGCAATCCATGCGACGCGATCGCGTCGCTCACGCGGTCGCGTGGGATTGGTATCGTGCAAATGACGCGATCGCATGGGGCATGCGATCGCGTGGGCCAATTTGTGCGAAACGCACAAGGGCCTCACGATTCCAGCCTAACTTTCTGTTCGTTGGATCCTTACGCCGATATATATCACGCAGTCGCGCGGGTAGTGTTTTTCGCAATATGACGCGATTGCATGGGGCATGCGGTCGCGTCGTGCACCCCTTTTTTTTTATATGCATGAAAAATGCAGAATGCAATGATTAACATGAATGCTATGCATGATTCCAGGTTTAATAGATTAAAATAAAAAAGGGAAAATGAAAGAATTTAACAAGAAATAAATTGAAAAAGAAGCGACCATACCATGGTGGGTTGTCTCCCACCTAGCACTTTTAGTTAAAGTCCTTAAGTTGGACATTGGAGGAGTATCCTGTTATGGTGGTTTGTGTTTAAATTCGTCCAAAAATCTCCACCAGTGCTTGGAATGCCAATAGCCTCCGGGGTCCCAAACTAAGCATGCAAAGCTTCTGAGCAGCTCCAAACAGATTTTCAGGCTCCCGGGACTACGAATGTCAGGATAGAGTCCAGGATTCCAAGCCTTGCTTTTAAATCCGCCTCCGTCTTGATCTGCATGTTTCAGTTCGGGCGGGTTAAAAAGTAGAATCTCACCTTGGTGACCAAACGTTTTCCGTGATCCATGTAATTGAGCATGATACCAATCCGTGTACTTCGAAGTGAAGCGTGGAACCTTATTGAGCCTTGTGCACCAGCTCTGAGTACGAGCCATTTCCCTCTTACTCTTAAAGCCGCAGAGAGCTCTAAGCTGGCCATCTATTTCAAGCAAACCATATTCAAGTGAATAAGTAAAATTATAAGTTAAGGATTGTACCCACTTGAAGCTTGTATTAGGTGGTAATGGCCTTGGGATAGGTGTTTTTGGTGGTTCTGCAAGTTCCGTTTCCTTATGCTCTTCTGTGAATTCCTCCACTTCTTTGCAAAGATCTTCAATTGTATCTGTGTCCTGGTCAAAGTCTTCTATGTCTTCCTCATCACTTGAGTCATAGATTGGAGGTTGAGAGAAATCTACCTTTGCATCATCTTCATACTCACTTGGGGAAGATTCTTCGATCTCAGAGAATTCACTTGTGGATGCAAGTTCATCACTAATAGAGTTAGACTTGTGACTATCATTATCGAGGGAATTTGTTTCTTGGATTATTCCGTCTGATTCTTTGTAAACGACTTGCCTTGGATAAATATCCTCCTTAGCATCAACTGTAGCATCCTGGATGGAGTTTTCCTCAATTCTGAATTCCCATGGAGGTTCAGCATCTCCTAGATCTTCAACCAACTCTTTTTCTTGAACAAAGACAGCTTCTTCTAATTGTTCTAGTACAAATTCATTCTCTGTCTTGTCCACTGGAGTTTCTGGTATCTCCTTCATGCTACGCTCTTCATTGGGCTGTCCACATGGAGATGTGGCTGATCCTTGTGTATTTAAGCGCCTAGAAGCCCATTGAATTAACACTTTCTCCAGTTGTTGAATGGTTGTTTGAAATTTTCTTACTGTTTCCTTTAGGCGATCCTCAACTTCTCGGGTTGCTGGACTTGGACATGATACAAAGGAAAGTGGTGGTGATTGGGAGTGATTGGATTGATATTGTGGTAAGGAAGGATCATATGGTGGCGAATGGTGAAGAGAAGCTTGTGAGTGTGGTGGTTCGAGGTTATGTTGAAAGGATGGTTTATATGCAAAGGGTGGGGCTTGTTGGTAGTTACAAGGTTGTCCACCATGTCTTTTAGCTGGGTATGCACTGTAGAATGGTCTTTGTCCAGGATATCTCGGAGGGTGTTGCTGCCAAAAGGGTTGATTAGATCCTCTTGGTTCCATCCATCCTTGATTGGTCTGACCTTGATGCACATTCCTGCTGTAACTTCTATTTCCTTTAACAATATTAGAACCAAACTCAAAGCGAGAGGGGTGAGAGTTCATAGTAGCAAATAAAGATAAAAAGGAAAAACAAAAATAAATAAACAAGCAAAAGAAAAATATTTATAATAACCAATAATAAGGCACACGTTAGCAGTTCCCCGGCAACGGCGCCATTTTGATGAGAGAACTTTTGCGTGGTCTAGAAATTTGCGGATAAATCCTCGTTGCAAGTATAGTTTCTAAACCTTCAAAAAGTCCTTTCATACAAACGTTTTGGGTGTCACAAGTAACAAACCCCTTTAGAAATTGTTAACCGAGTATTCAAACCTCGGGTCGTCTTCTCAAGGAACTACGAGGAAGTATGTTCTTATTATTGGCTATAAAGGTTATAATCGGGGTTTAGAAGATGAGAAGCAAGTAATTTAAATGACAAGTAAAGTTAATGGCAATTAAAATAAATAAATACTATAAAGCAGACTTTTGGCAAGGTAAGGGAAGTTGGAGGTCCAACGTAGTTATCTCTCCCAACTATAATGAAAGTTGAATCTAAACTCCACTTGGTCAACCTTTACTAAAGCAAAGGAGATTCAAGGGACTAATTAATCTGGCCTTTGAATCCTATTTATTTCCTAAGAAAAGGTTGGGATTATTTAAGTTCAGCTTAATTAGCAAGATAACGATTATAATTTATGTTGAGTTTAATAACTGTTGAGTTACTAAATTCTTAACCAGAACCAAAAGGGGAAAAATTAAAATTGCTGGAATGATAAAAATATCCTTAGATGGGAAGCAATGGTAACTTAAATCAAAGAGAACAATCATAAACTGAAAATACCTCAATTATCATCAATTCAAATAACAGTCTGTAACATGGAAGAATTCATAGATCCAATTATAAAGGTAAATAGCCAACTCAGATATTGAAATAAATAAATAAAGTGAAAGGGAAATTTAAAACAAAGAAATATAAAACCTGGATTGAGAGTCACTCTTAAAATAAGAAGAAATCCTAAATCCTAAGAGAGAGAGAGAGAGAAGATCTCCCTCTCAACTAAATCTAAATCATTGAAAAGTAAAATATGCGAGCTCTCTTTGAATGGATGCATTCCCACACTTTATAACCTCTGGTCTATGCTGTCTGTACTTGGATCTGGGCCAAAAGGGGCTTCAGAAATCGCTATGAGCATTTTCTGCAATTTCGGTCGCGTCATTCGGAGCTTTTCCTTGCCACGCGGTCGCGTTAGTCATGCGACCGCGTCATGTGCGTTCTGCTTAAGGTGCGCGGTCGCGTCAGTCATGCGGCCGCGTCGCTGCTGATTCGTGCTTGGCACGCGATCGCGTGGATACCAGTTTCCTTAAAGCTCCGTTTTGCTTTCTCCTTCCTATTTTGTATGTTTCCTTTTTCATCCTTTAAGTCATTCTGCCTTAGAAAATCTGAAACTACTCAACACACTAATCACGGCATCGAATGGAAATAAAGGTAATTAAAATAATTAATTTTTAAAGCTTAGAAAACATGTTTTTCACAATATGACATAATAAGGAAGGGAAAGTAAAACCATGCAATTAATGTGAATAAGCAGGTGAAGGATTGTATAAATCACTCAAATTAAGCACAAAAGAACTCATGAAATATGGGTATATCACCCTCCCTTCCTCTATCACTATCCCTAAAACCCTATCCCCATTCCCCTCTTCCACTGCCCCACCTCAGCCGCCACCGCGCCGCCGTGCCCCGCCACCGCGCCGCCGTGCCCCGCCACCGCGCCAGACATCACCGCCGCCCCCACCCAGCCGTAACCCCGTTCTGCTTCTTTCGCTTTCCAGGTTCCGCAACACGCACTCCCTTTTATCCGTTCGTCGTTTTTCTGTATTTTTTTTCCGTTTTTGTTCATACTTAGGATAGATAGATATGCATGCTGTAGTGGATTTTTAGGTTGTTAGGTAGCTTAGGCTGTGGTTAGTGGATCTAGGTCTGTTTACTTGCACTGTTCCTGTTTCTGTTTTATCATAACTGCAATTCTGCTGTTCCTGTGACCTCGTTCATATGCTGTGATCTCTTGTATTTGCTGCTTGTTACTCTGAATTTTCCTGTTTCTATTAATTATAAGTGACTGCAGCAAGTTTTAACTGCTATGCTTGCTGTTTGTTTTCTGGGACGATCCAATTTTAGTCGGAATGCTGCCCAAAATTTTTGTAAATTGTTTTCATTCATGTTTTGGTTTGGCATTTCTGAACTCTGTTTTACTCTGCTTTACCCAAACCGTTTCATGAATGCTATGGCAGACCTTCTTATCCTCGTTGATTTCCTGGTTCATAAACTACATTTTTGATTCACTGATTCCAATTTTTGCTTTCTTTATTTCTATTCGAATCAGCATCACCCTGTTTTCCCTGTTCGATTATGAGTACTCCTATTCTTACCTGTGAATCCTTGTTATATGGAATTTTTCTCTATGCCACTTACTTTAACTCGCACTTTACTAACTCACTAATTTCTTTTTCAAATTCTAACCATACTAACCCTTTTGATCTCTTTTCTGATTATTTTCACTTTCCTCTAACTTTCTAACCATGGCATATTGATTATTTTTCCATTTAACATAAATTCAATCACATTCCATATACTCATTTTCCTTATTTTATTTCTCCTTTGCCACTTTGAGTTTCCTTTGTTTAATTGCCTATTTGCTTTACTATTTTTATCCATATCCTGGTTTTCTATTTTTCAGGATGTCTGCCTCATAAAGGAAAGGAAAAGGCAAGGCTACTGGAGAGCGCAAGCGAGGAGATTCCTGCCAGTCCATCATTGCCCTCATGCATGATTCCTCATGGCGGGAGAAGAACTTCACACAGCAGGAAAGAGCTGACCAGCTGCTCCCTGCAAATGATCCTATAAAATTTGCAAACCGGTACTGTGAGCTGAAGTACCCGGCTTTTGCAGACTCCAGGAATCTATACCTGGAGAGAACCCTGAGGATTCCAGAAGCACTCCAGCAGTACACCACTGAGCAAATCAAGCAAAGGGGCTGGTTCTTTCTGGAGAGAACATTGACAGAGGTCAACGTATCTTGGGTCCGGGAATTCTACTGCAACTACTACCTCACCACCCTAGATGCAGTGAACCTCAGAGGAAAACAAATTCTGGTCACTGAAGAGGCCTTAGAGGACATTCTCCGGCTCCCAGCCAAGTCCGATCAGCCTGATGGTTATTCAAAGGCTGAGGAGGACATGCGTCAGATGCAGTTTGATTGGGATGCCATGAAGGAACGGATAGCTCTCGACCCGACAGTTCCTTGGGAAATGGGTCAGGACACCACCATGCCTAGAGGGATCAAGAGGGCATACTTAAATGATGAGGCTCGGTTATGGCACCAGATCTTGAGTAATTATGTGATGCCGAGTACTCACGAGACGGAGATCCCGACTGCTATGATCACCCTCCTTTGGTGTGTGCTGGAGGGTAAGGACCTTTATCTGCCACATTTCATTCGGCACTATATGGCCAGGGTCCACGTCCGAGGCGCCCTACCTTTTCCGTATCTAGTTACACAGCTTGGCCGTCGAGCTGACATGCCATGGGAGGATGCCGATGAGAGACCACCAGCGGCGGATTGCAGGAAGATCATTCCGTACAGCCGAAACTTCTTAGCCTTGGGCCACAGACCACCACCATTCACTGCTACTGATGTGACAGCCCCACCGTCTGCTGGACCCTCTTCCTCCACTGCTGCACCACCTACCCCTGCTACCACCACTGCACCTCCACCTGCCACAGAGCCCGTCTATCATCTGGTGCACCGCTTGTTTTGACGACTTGACCAGATGGAGCGTCGCAACAAGCGACGCTATGAGCACCTAAAGCTGATGATACGATCCGATGACATCCCCTCCGAGCCTGACACACCATCCGAGGCATCTGAGGAGGAGGCGGATGCGCCCGAGGCAGAGACCCATCCCCAGGGAGAGGCAGCGCCAGCCGCACCACAGGCAGCGGTCCCACATCAGATTGAGGCTGCGGATCTTGAGATCCCGATCCAGTCAGCCCCGCCTCTACAGCAGCCAGACTCCCAGCCCACCACCACTGAGACTCCAGCTACCATCCCTACCAGTGATGACACCCCTTCACACCCGGCTTGATTGAGCATCAGGGACGATGCTTCATTTTAAGTATGGGGAGGTCGCCATCTCTGGCGTTTATTTTGGTGAACCACTACATACTTTTTCTTTTATTTTGAATATTTTTCTGTATTTTTCTTTTTACTGTTATTTTCTGAGTACTTATACATTGCTTTTATGTATTTTTACTCTATTTTTGCATATTGCATCTTTAGTTCATATTTTTAGTTATTTAGTTTAGTTTGCAATTCTGATTTATTAGTGGATTAATTAGTATAGTTTACCCTTTTTAGCATAAGATAGTATAGTTGAAATTGAAAAAAATATAAAAAGGAAGTAAGCTAGGAAATTGAACATAACAGATTTAAATCCATAAACCTTGTATATAGCATTACATGATGTAGTTAAGCTGACAACATTTCATCAAGGAGGAACATTAAAACTTTAAAAGCTACCCTAAATAATTTTTTTATGAGAATAATGGGAATTTTTAACTAAACCTGCATAACATATATGAATGATATATGATGCTTGAGTTAGAGAACACACAGCCTGTGAGTCTTGAGCTTAATTGTATGGTTGCATTCAAACCATAATTTTATTCCTGTGTCCATCATTTGATTTTAGCTCACTTACTCCAAATTAGCCTACCTTTTATATCACCTTTGTTAGCCCCCTTGAACCTTTTAAAACCCCTTTATTCTATTTAGCCAAATTACTAGCCTTAAGCAGAAAAACAAAAGAAAACCCCAAGTGAATCCTTGGTTAGCTTAAGATAGGAAATTATAAATAGAGTAAAATATGGGAAACCTTTTGGGAACATGGGTGATAGAAACAAAAGGGTAGAGAAGTTAAAAGAAATAAAATAAATTTGGGAAGCATGCTCATGAGAAAATCAAAGTGATTTAATTGCCATGTGCCTTGGATAAAAAATTTTTATTCAACATTTAATAAAAGGGGATACAAAAGAAATTTCCCAATGCAAAATAAAAGCAATGCACATGGAATAAAAAAATAAAAAAGTGAAACATGAGCATGTAACAATAAGTGGGATAATATGGGAAAATAGGTAAAGAGATTTTGTTTTACTAAATATGTATGTTAGGTGAGATCTTAGTCTAATTAAGGATTCACTTATTAGCTCACTTGACCCTATACATAAATCCTTACCTTTACCTTGACCCCATTATAACCTCAATTAAAGACCTCATGACTTTTTGGTATGACTATACTCTATAATTGTTGATTGGTTAGATGAAGAACAAAGCTATAGAAAGCCAGAATAAAAAGAAGAATAGAGTGAATAAACCCAATAAACACTTAGTGACTAGAGAGTAAACACAAAATCCAGTGAGGGTTCAATAACTCATCAACATATATCTGTGCTTAAATTTACTAATTGTTTTGCAAGTTTGTACAATGTTTTCTTTCCCATCTCATTTGCTAAAAAGCTTTATTATTTAAGGGTTGGCTATACATATACACGACTCCTTGAGAATGTGAATTAACTTGACTACATGTAAGCTTTATATATGAGTGAATAAGTTAGAGTTGCATGATGCATCATTCATTTAGGTAGTTGCATTTAAATTAGGTTGCATTGCATGACATTCCATCACTTTAACCTTAATTATTTACCTTGGGTTTAGCATGAGGACATGCTAGTATTTAAGTGTGGGGAGGTTGATAAACCCATATTTCATGAGTTCTTTTGTGCTTAATTTGAGTGATTTATTCAATCCTCCACCTACTTATTCATATTAACTGCATGGTTTTACTTTCCCTTCCTTATTATGTCATATTGTGAAAAACATGTTTCCTAAGCTTTAAAAATTAATTATTTTAATTACCTTTATTTCCATTCGATGCCGTGATTAGTGTGTTGAGTAGTTTCATATTTTCTAAGGCAAAATGACTTAAAGGATGGAAAAGGAAACATACAAAATGGAAGGAGAAGGCAAAACGGAGCTTTGAAGGAAACTGGTATTCATGCGATCGCATGGACGACGCGATCGCGTGCCAGAAGTGAAGATGCAGCGACGCGGCCGCATGACTGACGCGACCGCGCGACATAAGCAGAACGCATACGACGCGGACGCGTGACTGACGCAACCGCGTGGCAAGGAAAAGCTCCAAATGACGCGACCGCGTGACCCACGCGGACGCGTGACAGAGGCCACGTATCAGAATTTACAGAATATGCCCTCAGCGATTTTTGAAGCCCTTTTTGGCCCAGATCCAAGTACAGACAGCATAGACCAGAGGTTATAAAGTGTGGGAATGCACCCATTCAAGAGAGAGCTTGCATATTTTATTTTTCATTGATTTAGATTTAGTTGAGAGGGAGATCTTTTCTCTGTCTCTCTCTCTTAGGATTTAGGATTTCTTCTTGTTTTAAGAGTGACTCTCAATCCAGGTTTTATGTTTATTTGTTTTAGCTTCCTTTTATTTTTATTTATTCCAGCACTTGAATTAATCAATGAATCTATGAATTCTTCCATGTTGCAGACTGTTATTTGAATTAATGATAATTGAGGTATTTTCAGTTTATGATTGTTCTCTTTAATTTAAGTTATCATTGCTTCCCATCTAAGGACATTTTATTATTCCAACAATTTTACTTTTTCCCCTTTTGGTCCTGGTTAAGAATTCAGTAACTTAACAGTTATTAAACTCAACATAACTGATGATCGTTATCTTGCTAGTTGAGCTGAACTTAAGTAATCTCAATTTTTTCTTAGGAAATAAATAGGATTCAAAGGTCAATTTAATTAATCCCTTGACTTTCCTTTGCCCTAGTAAAGGTTGACCAAGTGGAGTTTAGATTCAACTTTCATTATAGTTGGGAGAGATAACTACGTTGGACCTCCAACTTCCCTTACCTTGCCAAAAGTCTGCTTTACAGTATTTATTTATTTTAATTGCCATTTGCTTTACTTGTCATTTAAATTACTTGCGTCTCATCTTCTAAACCCCGATTACAACCTTTATAGCCAATAATAAGAACATACTTCCTCGCAGTTCCTTGAGAAGACGACCGGAGGTTTGAATACTCGGTTAACAATTTTTAAAGGGGTTTGTTACTTGTGACACCCAACACGTTTGTACGAAGGGATTTTTGTCGGTTTAGAGACTATATCTACAACGCAACTGTTTCTATGAATTTCTTTACTGGTAAAAAGAGAACATATAAATGATAATTTTTTAAAAAATAGTGTAACATTCTACCATACAAAGTCTTATGCTGTAGTCGTAAGGCATTACGACCTCTAAAAACAAATGTACTTATGTATAGGTTGAAGAAATGTAATTTAATTAGGAGCATGTGAAGAAAAGATAACCAATAATTGCATCACACTCGAACGTCGACGATAAACATAAACGACAAATATATATATATATATATATATATATATATATATATATATATATATATATATATATATATATATATATATGAGTTCAAAGAAAATACATAGTAAATACTAGCCTCGACCTGCGATGACAAAGCCGACTAGAAAGTATAATATAACTCAGAAGTAAACAAAATATAACCTATTTCTCTATAAATCAGCCTCTAAGGGGATATACATATACATATACAAAAGTGGAAAAAAAATCTAAGTACAAAATAAAGAGGAGTCTTCGTTTTTTTTTCACAGAGATTTTGGCACGCTCAACGAGGTACATCACGCCTTGCATCTGAAAATAAACAATTTCCAAAACGGGTGAGAATATCGTCCTTTCGGGTTTTCAGTAGGATAACAGTTCTAAATAGAGATGACGTAAAATGATATGAACCTTTGAGTTTCATTCTTGCGAACGTACTTCCTAGGAGGGATACTTAACGCGTTAACTACAGCATTGCACGAGTCGATACGCACAGCGCCTAGTATCCATCGTTTATGGCTAGAACTACTGGGGTATCTAATCCCATTTGCTCCCCTAGCTTTCGTCTCTCAGTGTCAGTGTCGGCCCAGCAGAGTACTTTTGCCGTTGGTGTTCTTTCCGATCTCTACGCATTTCACCGTTCCACCGGAACTTCTCCGTCGATTCGTTCTAATCGAGCCTCTCGATCTGTCATTATACGTCTCCCACTAGGCAATCCTAAATTCCAATCATTCAAGGTTCAAGCCTAGGGTCCTTTCTAATCCTAACAAGGTAAAGTTACTAAGTCTCAGCCTTTGTCAACTGTCTCTAATCCCAATGGGCCCAGTTCTTCCACTCGATGTGAGTACCACACTATGAATTTGTTTGTGATGGATGTTACTACAACTTCCTATGTGTACGTTAAGTTTTGAGGACAAAATTTTCTTTAAGGAGGATAGAATGTAACGACCTAGTTTTCGGAAAGACGGGACTTTTCTTGAAGAAATGGAGTTTTTCTGGAAGTTCAGTGAAACAGGCACCTCCAAGCACATCTACTGCATCATCAAGCACCTCAATCTGCATCATCACTCACTACAAGTAAAACAACGAGTACCGTCAGATTTATTGCCGTCCTTAGGTTGACGGTATAAATGTCACTGAAAATAGCTTACTGGTGGATTTTTCTTGTCCAACGGTAGTTACTGGCGGAGTTACCGTCGGTCTTTTTCAATGGTTTGTCGAGTTTGTGTCGATGGTTACTGTTGGATACATCCGACGTTGAATCCGATGGTAATGTTAGATTTTTAAAGCCTACATTTTTTTGGCATAGTTAAGTCACAATTATGAGACTCTTGTTAATGCAGTTGCTAGCGGAAATTTGAAGTTGCCAGAAATCAAGAAATAATTTTATTAAAAAATAAATGGTCTAAATGAAATAAAATATCACAAATGTAGAATACAATGAAGTAAAATCAAAGAAAAATGCGTAAAATCCTAAATCCTACAGATCCTGGTAGTCTTCGTTATCGTCGGTGGCAGCGACATTATGGTCCCCTTGCTGAGGTAGTGGAGGAGGTGCTGCCGTCAGTGCTCCACCAGCAGCGTTGCTGCCTCCAGTGCGCATCTATTAGCTGTACTCTTTCATCTGCTGTTACAACTGATTGAGTTGCTTCAGCTTCTCCGTCAGGTTGGAGCTGACGGCAATGCGTCCAAGAACCTCTCAATACCTTTGCTCAGACTGCTCCGCCTGTTGGTGAAGCTCCTGTGTTAGCTTCTGCACCTATTTGCTTAAGTCGACAACTTCCTGGGGAACAGCAAGGCTGGTGGCAGAGGCAGACGCAAAGGAAGCCGCTAACGCGGAAGAGCGGAGGCCATTGGCGAAGAATGACCCCAATTCAAAGCGGTAATTCTTGTGGGGTTCAGAGGCAGTCTCGCACCAAATCCTATCGAGATCTACCACAGAGGTCTCGAAGCCTGCTTCATCGGCCCCATTAGGCGGCTGAGATTGCTGGGTCGCGGTCTCCAACCTTTGCGTGTACTCTTCCTGCGTCACACACGTTAGTAATGATTAGGATAATAGTTAAATAATTAACTTTAAACTAAAAAAGTTGAAACTTAGGATTACTTTAAACTCACATAATGGGCCGCAGACCGCTCGTCGATAAATCTCTCCTTGTTTGCCTTCAACGTTTGGGTATACTTGAAGGTCTCCGCTAGTGTCGCCTCACACTCCAGCAACTTAGACTACAAATTAATATATCAACTAACAAATAATATAAATGAACAAATTAATGAATGACAGAAAAATATAAGCATGAACCAAAATCTTAATTGTAATTTCAAAAACATAATTATAATTTTTCGATTTCACTAAAATTGTTATGAAAATTTTGGCAGATTCACCCTTAAAATTCGGATTTAGCCACCCTTGAAAGGTTCTATCCAAAATTTTCCAACAATCTCAGTGCCTAATCTAACCTATTCTAACCTATCCCAACCACCTAAATCCACTAAAACAATGACATTTAACTAACATTTACTCTATTAACTAATTAGTTAAATTGATAATAAAAAACGAAAGTAAAAAACTAATTTAAGTAACTACTAAAACAACAACAAATGCCATAATTCTTACCAGTTTGGTCTTCGTCTTCATGAAGGTCTCCGACCTATTCGTATACCTGGACGACCTAGGCGAAGCCCTGTTTGAGACATTCGTCAGATGGCGGCGCTTGAACCTCTCGTTATATCTAAAATAAGCCTTTAAGTCACGCTTGAGATTTGGACGGATCCACCTCGTCACCCCTGACAAACGTCGCTCATTATCTGCTGAAATCGCTTGGCAACGCGGTGGCCATAGGTTTTCCTGATCATGATATTGTGTTTTGCATCCTATATGAATTTCAACTATACAAAGTGATTCATCAAGATTAGTTAGTCGGAATGAAATAAAGTTCCTATACAGTTAAGTAATTCAAACGAAATTGGGTTCTTACCGCCTACTTCTGAAACCATCACTCTCTCACATCAGCCAGGATCTGCATATAGATTGGCCACGAGTGGTCGTACATGGACTTAATGACCTCGGTAATCTCCTGTGTGCACACATCGGGATTTGGTGTAAACCTGTTAGAGGAAAAACCTCACATTAACAAACACATAAGATAAACAAATTTAAGATAAGCAAACTTGACATAAACAAACTTAATATTAAAAAATTGAACTCACGGCTGCATACCATCGAGCCAAATCCTCAGCTGGATGATGGTCGGTGGTGGAGGGGCATCCTACTCAAGGGCATTGGAGGAATCACCCCCCAGGGCTCTGTCTTCGCTACATCTGTAGGGGGCGTAAAAGTAGGAGGCACCCACTTTGGGTTTAGGACCATGATAACTACTTTATCTGTTATTATTTATGATTTATTTGTGTATGTTCCTCCTTGTGAATCCAAATGTTAAAAAAAAGTATTTTAACAATGAATCAGGCTCATATAATAAATAATAGCTAAAGTGAAGGAAAGCAAGTTCACAGTGCTTAGCTTCTAGTATGATCATGACATATTGGAAGTTAGGTCGTTACACAACCATCAACTGCATATTTATTTTCCAATTTGTGACCTCTGATTCCTTTGATGAGAAAGTTGAGCAGATGAGCATCTCAATTCCATTCTTGTATGGTGTCCACATGAAGAATTGGTGGCATGTGAACTGAAAAAATTTTGCTTATTGTTGTTGGCAACAAGAAGCACTTCTGGATGAATAGGATTGATGTTTTGTTGAATTTTATTTCATTTTCAGATTCATCCACACTCATCTCAATTAAAGACTTTGAAACAAATGACAAAGAAGAACCTTT
Source organism: Arachis ipaensis (assembly GCF_059453495.1). Taxonomy (NCBI): domain Eukaryota; kingdom Viridiplantae; phylum Streptophyta; class Magnoliopsida; order Fabales; family Fabaceae; genus Arachis; species Arachis ipaensis. Next base: position 86,190,921 of record NC_142444.1, read on the forward strand.
GAAGCCTTCTAACAATTTTCTTTTACTCTTCATTGATTTCTTTATAGATAATTTTGTTTGGAAAGGATTCCCTTACAACAGCAGAAAAAATATTTTAATAACACAAAAGTAATGAAAAATAATGCCAAAATTTGATTGATAGAATAGATTACAAAAATAATTTTTACCGAATGCATTTAAGCCAAGGACAACCCTTATCTTGGCAGGGGTGATCTTGATTTTCCTGTACCATATATCCAGAGAGCTATTATATAAATAAGAGGAATTAGCTAGTTCTTTCAGCAATTTATGTGTCACATTCAAGTTCGGGATATGCTCATTGCACCAAATTTCAATTCATCCACAAGAGCTTTCTACTCATCACTCATTTTACTGAATATATCTGATATATATCTTGTGGAGTACTGTAAATCATGAGTTTTCTGTAAATAAATAAAAATTATGCTATATAACTATATATATACATAAAAAAATGGAGTTGCTTTAACATATATATGCTTACATTATATATTGCTTCCTTCTTTTTTGAGATGCTCTTCTCAACAACTTTTTACTGTCATTTTTGCTGTAAGAAATAAAAAATTAGGTTAATATAGATAACAGGAATACATTTAACTCATAATTGTACTGAAAGTACTTATTGATTGCTACACTCAAATATGCACAAAATGACATCAGAAGCACTATAACATTCTTTTATGACCTAATTACACCAATTGCACTTCAATTCAGTCAAAATGCACCGAAAATACTTCTTGATTATTAGATAGAAACTTAGTTTAAAGCATGAAAATTACTCAAACATGCACAAAAACACATGAAAATCACTTGACCATGCACAAAATGAAACCAGAAGTATTACAGCAACCTTCTATGGCTTAATTACACCAAATCTAGGACAAAAACACCAATTGCACCTCAATTCAGTCAAAATACACAAAAAATACTTCTTGATTACTAGACACAAACTCAGTTCAAAGCATGCAAATCACTCAAAAATGCATAAAAACATATGAAATCACTCAAACATGGATAAAATGACAACCGAATCACTACAGCGATATTCTATGGCCTAATTAAACCAAATCCAAGACAAAAATACCAATTGTGCCTCAATTTAGTTAAAATGCACTGAAAGTACTTACTCATTACTAGACATAAACTCATTTCAAAGCATGCAAATCACTCAAACATACACAAAAACACATGAAAATCACTCAAACATGTATAAAATGACAACAAAATCGTTACAACAATATTCTATGGCCTAATTACACTAAATCCAAAACAAAAATATCAATTGCACATCAATTTAGTCAAAATGCACCGAAAATACTTGCTGATTATTAGACACAAACTCAGTTCAAAGTATGCAAACTATTTAAACATACACAAGATGACAACAAAATTACTATATCAATATTTTATGGCCTAATTACATTAAATTCAAGACAAAAATACCAATTCCATCTCAACTCAGTTAAAATGCACCAAAAATACTTATTGATTAGTTGACACAAATTCAATTTAAAATATATGAATCACTTAAATATAAACAAAAAATACATGCAAATCAATTTTAGATAAGAAAAAAGTGATTAATATAGGTTAAATTACTAAGTTATTACAATAGATTTGAGTAACTTAGTAACTTAGAATTCAATCTATTAGTAACTTAGTAATTGGTCAAATCGTTCGTTGACGAAAAATTATAGAAAGAGCAAAGAAACGTAGCATTAAAAAGGGACAAAAATGCTTAAAGAAAGGTACTTACAAAGAAAAGTATCACAAGATAAATAATAGCATCTCCAATATTTAGTATTAATTTTGTTTTATTTTAGATTTTATAAAATACTATTAAATATTTATAAGATCATATATTATAAGATTTAATTTAAAATTTAAGGTAAAATTTGTCATTCTAAAACATGATTTTATTTCATTTTAACTAAAATAAAAAATAAAATTAAAAAATTAACCATATTTAAAAAAAATTACACACTAATAAAATAAAATTTAAAATATTACCTAACTAAGCATAATAAAAAATAGAATAAAATTGATAAAAATTTACATTAAATTGATTTACGTTAAATTTATTTAATGGGTTTAAACAGATGGTAGCATTTCACTATTCTTTTTAAAGTAATATGGTATCTTCTTATTGATACCAACATCATTTTAAAAATATTATCCAATGTAAATTTTAATTTTATATCTATTTATTTAGTATACAGGTCAAAAGTAATACCAAAATTAATTTCATTGTTGTTCTAATAAAATATAAATAAATAAAGTGACAGACAAAAAAGGATAAGTTTTAACTTCAAACTTCAGGATGTGTATAAATATACATGTTAATATTGAAAAAAAAAGAAATATTAAATCTAATAAATGGAGTTAAAAATATAACTAAACTGCTTGTGTTTCAAGAACAAAAAAATGGAGTTACTATTCAGTTGAGTTGAGAATTTGGTTTCAAAAAAGCAAATCATAATCATAATTCTTTATCCATTTTTTTTCCTAATTCAAATCTGAATGAGTACCATGAATCAAGTTGTTGTGCATATCATGGGCATGAACCACATTTCCTTTTCAAATGGATATATTTTTCTGTTTGTTTGTTATAAAAATCCTGTGAATTAATAAATAAATAATTAATAAATTAATTATGAGTCAAAGAAATTAAAAAATTAAAATTTATAATTTGGAAATGTAAAAAATATTTAAAAATAATTAAAATACTAATTTTAAAGATTTTGGTTCGAAAATGAATTAACGAGCCAAACCAATTATACCGAATTCATGTTGGGTCCAAGCCTAACTATCAAAATCCTTCTCCACACTTAATGAAACCATCCAGATTCAGAAACACATTGAGAGAGAGAGAGGAGGGAAATGGTGAAGAGTGAAGGGGAACCAAAACCCTTTTTCACCTCAAACTTTATTTGATCGTAACTTTCAATCCGGAATTTCAATCGCGGCACCATTTGCGGCCACGTAACTGCCTCGCCAAGCTCTTTAAATTCATCCGAACAAAGTAGTAAGAAACTTGAAATTTCTCTCCCAGCCCTTGATAGCGAGAAAATTTTGTTGTCGGTCTAGATTTTCTTCCTAAAGGAAGGAATTACTTCGTTGTAAGCATAGCTCCAAACCAACAAACAACTCTCGCATCAAATTAAGATATTGGTTTTGTCACAAGTGCAAACCCCAAATGAAAATTTACTGAAGTATTTGGACTCCGAGTTGTCTCCCTAAGATACAATGAAGTGCTCAATTATTGGCTATAAAGGGGTAAGAGGGGTTTTTTGGTTCATAAGAGGGCAAGAAAAGTAAATTAGGCAAGCAAGCAAAGAAAACAAGATAAAGAACTCTTGGCTAAGACTTAGGTAATTGAGATCACCATCCTTGTCAACAAACCAAATATTGATAATCATGAGAGGCCAACCTATTAAGTCTACTTCCCAAAAGCTTTAAGTACGTAACATCTACTCCTAAGCTTTGAAGTACGTCAAATAGGTTTGATCACATCAATCCGTAAGTCCCAATCTACCTACTAATTAACTTAGTAGTGGGTTAGCGTCAATGGGTGTCAAATTGATCACCAAGGGTTCTCAAATCACCAAATCCATTATACCCAATAACTCAAATTTACCCAATTCCCTTAACTTAGACCAAGAGTTGACAAAACTACTAAAAAACTAAGGAGAACATTTCATCAAATACATAGAGTGCAATAGAAATAAACATCATAAATTGCAAGAATAATAAAATCTACCAACTACTAATTGCAAAAAAAAAAATAAATTCACAACTCAATTCATCAATAAAAGAAACATCAACATCAAATTGCATTAAATGTAAACCGAATCCAACATGAGTTCATCATTACAAAAGAGAGCAAAATGAGAAATTAACATCACAAATAAGAGGATCAAGATGTAGAAATGAGAAATTATAAAAGAAACAAGATGAGATCAAGTAATTAAACATGGATCTAAGACAATCTAACCTAACCCTAACCTAATTCTAGATAGAAGAGGGAGCTTCTCTCTCTAGAAAATTAACTAAAGGCTCATGTTGGCTAAACTAATTACTCCCCCTTTGCTTGAACTTCAATTCTGCATGAAATACACTCAGAAACAAGTTGGATTTGGGCCTGGTCAGCTCAGAAATCGCCCCCAGCGTTTTGCCTTTAAGTGGGCCATGTGAGAGTATTGGCACATGTGCGCCATGTGCGCGTGTGCGTCGATTGGCAAAATCTTTACCCGCGCGGACGCGTCATGTACGTGTGCGCGTCTCTATGTAAAACCACTTTTGTGCGTGCGCGCCTTGTATGCGTGCGCGTCCATCGATGCATCCCAATCTTTGTTTCTTCATGCATTCTCCCCTTTGTATGCTTTTCTACTCATTTCTTCCATCCAATACTTGCCTTATAAACCTGAAATCACTCAACACACACATCAAGGCATCGAATGGAATTAAAGTGAATCAAAATCACCAATTTAGGGCCTAAAAAGCATGTTTTTACACTTAGGCATAATTCAAGGGAGAATTAGAAAACCATGCTATTTCATTGAATAAATGTGGGAAAAGGTGGTAAAATCCCCTAAAATAAGCACAAGATAAATCACGAAATCGGGGTTTATCAAATCTCCCCACACTTAAACTAAGCATGTCCTCATGCTAAAATCAAGAAGGAAGCAAAGGGTATTAACATTTATACAATGCAACTAACTAAATGCAATCTATTTATATGCAATCTATTTACATGATGCAATGGCTTAGTCAAAATAATTCAATCTCCAAGAATACATATGCAAGCATAAGGGCTAAGACATTAGCACTCAAAGCAAACCACAATTGGATTGAATCATTGAAAGAATTTATAAACTTGCAAGAAAAGATGATCATATGCGAAAATATGTAATTGAGCGATCGAACCCTCGCCGGATGTGTATCCGCTCTATGCACTCAAGTGTATGGGTTGATTCACTCAATTCTCCCCTAATCATGATTTTCAAGACTTATTTTTCATCTAACAATCAACAATTACTTTATGCATGCATACAAATATCATAAGGACTTCCCATAGGTTGTAATGGGGCTAGGGTCAAGGTATGATGCATATGGTCAAGTGAGCTTAACATTCGAATCTTTGATTAACATAAACTTCCCACCTAACTTATGACAACATAAACAATTCTAAACAAACCTAGCTATCCATTCTTCACATTTTCACACACTCATGTATTCTTTTTAGATTCTCACACATATGCATTGAATTTATGAAACGTTAAACCTTGGGACATTTTGTTCCCTTTTTGTTGTAAATTTTTTTTAGCTAAAATATATACAAGAACATCAATGCATATGGTTTACACATGATTAATACATGAATATGTACCCAATTTCTAAAAATTTTCAACTAAAACATAAATACACTTTTATCTCTACCCAATGTACCCAACTTTCCCAAAATCAAGTAATGAACACTCTCACTAGCCTAAGCTAATCAAAGATCCAAACAAGGGACATTTATTGTTTTTCACTTAGGCTTGTAATGTGCTACAATTAAGAACAAATGGATTAAGCATAGGCTCAAAATTGGCTAACAATGGAAGGTAAAAGGTAGGCTATTTGGGTAAGTGAGCTATTTGAACAATGGTCTCAATCATGTAAATGCATGTATATACAAAATAATGGACATAAAGAATCAAACAAATTAAAGATTACACTCATAGGAAGAGAATAATGCACACAAGAATGAAAATAAGTGGTTATATATGATGTAACCACACAATTAGGCTCAAATCTCATATGCTTGTGTTCTTAGCTCAAAACATGATCCACAAGTGTATAATTTCAAGCAAGTTCTAAAAAAAATTTTCAACCAATTGGGGTGGTGCCCTAAATATGAATTTCTTGGAAAATTTCATCATATTGACTAAGCTTATTCTAATGCAATTGTGATTTAGAAAATTTTAAAAATTTTCCCTAGTTTACCCCTTTTTCAATCAAAACACAATTCTTATATAAAAAGAGTTAACTAGATTTTTTTTTAACAATCCAAAACATTTTCCTAATCACAATCAAAGCCAAGATACAAAACATATATATATATATATATATATATATATATATATATATATATATATATATATATATATAAAATAAAAGTGTGCAACTACCAAAGTAAGGGTATCCACAATAACAAATATGTACAGTAATCCCAAAATGATCTAAAACATAAAGTCCAAAATAAAATAGAGTAGCAGAAAATAGAAATAGATGTCTGAAAGTTCACCACATAAATGTAAACACCGGTCCCGAACGGTGACCTCCCCACACTTTAGAATCAAGCATCGTCCTCGATGCTACTGCTGAAGCTCGGGATGGGGGTCAACAATCGCGCTGGGCTGTAGCTCAGGCTCATGCTGTGGGACTGGGATCGGTTGTGGCTCTGGCTGTGGAGTGTCCTGCTGAACCTCAGGAGGGTGTTGAACCTTTGTGGTGACCTGTGTCTTTGGAGGTGCATCTTGATGAGTCGGCTCCTCAGCTAGCTCCTCCTCCTGATCCTGCTCGTCGGAAGTGGGAGAGTCTGGGAGTGGAGGTAGCTCGATGTCCTGTGATACAAACACCTGGTCGATGCGGTTGAGACGTCGCATAACACGACGCTCGAGGCGCTCCATGAAGCGAAGTAGGTGCTGCACCAATAGGTAAGTGGGCTCAGGTGCTGGTGGTGGTGGTAAGGATGCTGCGGCTACTGAAGTAGAGGGGGTCCTGCTGCTGCTGCTGACGACGAGGGCTGAGCTGCCTCATCCACTGCTCTGGCTCGGGAACAGCATTTGGGTGGGGGCTTCTCGTGCACCCACCCACCCCATGGAATGGTAACCTCCTTGTCGTCATCATCTGGGGGTGGTGGTGTCACGTCATCATCCTCCCACGGAACCTCAGCCATCTCGATCATGCTAGTGACCAGAGTAGGGAATGGCAAGAGGCCACGGATATGCACGCGCCACATACTCTGCCTGATCAGCCGGGGGAAGTTTACCTCCTTCCCCTCCATCACACACCCAATCAGAACTAGCATATCCATCGGAATCTCTGAGAAGTGAGTGGTGGGGAAGACATAGTGGGCGAAGATATGCTGCCAGGTCCTAGCCTCCCTCGACAGATATGTGAAACGCATCCCCTTGGGTTTCTTGTTCCCGAAATCCATCACCCAGGGGGCGTCAGGTGTAGCAATCACGCGCTTAAGCACCTCATAATCAAATGTCATGCAGTGGATGGCTATCTCTGCCTACTTATGGACACATGTGTCATCAGGACGATGGTGGCAAAGCAGTGCATCCCCAATAGCAGCCTCAGTGATCATAATCTCTCTACCCCGCAGCTGAACTGAATCAAGAGTGGCTCGGAAGAAGTTGCAATAAAATTCTTTCACCCATGAAGTGTTCACCCTCCCCAAATCTCTGTCAACAAAATCTAATCCTAACTCCAGAATGCGGGTGTTAATGGCACGCCTCACATCATTGGGAATGAGAAGTTTCTTCTCAATGTTTAGATTCTTCTTCCGGAAGTTGGAGAAGCGGAGCTCACAGTAGAGGTTTGGGAATTTGATTGGGTCAGTGGGTGCAGCAGTTGATTTTCCTTATCCTCTTCATTCAGGAGATTCTTAGCATAGTTTGCATAAGGATAGAAGTTAGAGGTCTTAGAGCACTTTCTCTTTTTGGAAGTAGTGGCTATAGCCTTTCCTTTGTCTGACATCCTGAAAAACAGAGATGATACAATATAAGCAGATAGCCAAACAGATATAAAGCACTCAAAGCAAAGCATATTCATGAAGTGAAGAAAGAAAAGAGATTTCTTGGAATGCAAGCAACAGAATTCAGAATTCAAATCAGACTTCAAACCAATAATTCAAACCACATTTGCACATTACTTGTTCATCAAGCCTAAGAAACACCATATCCAAAGGAATGATTAGAAGAGTTAAGTTGAAAACCAAAAGAAAAGTTAGTTGGTTAAACAGATTAAAGTTAGAAATCAGTTTGAAAATCAGTGATATGGTGGTTACCGACTCAATTCAAAAGGGAATGTACAAAGTAGGAATGTAAGCACATTCACAATCATGAAATGCATCAAGTCATTGATGATGAAATATGATATAGCCAGAAAACAACTAATGAGAAAACAAGTCATCAGTCAATGCGAAGATCACTAGAGTTAAATGAATTTGTGTTGGTGAAGTCAAATCATTAAAGAATGAGTCAATCAAGAAGCATTCAACACCAAATTCAATGATGCATAAAAGTTACAAGTTGAGAAAAGAGTGGAAAACCTTATGGTCTATGTGGCTTAATACAAATTATGCATGAATAAAGTGAAGCAATTCAGCCACATAGATTAAAAATTTTCAAACTTGTGTGTTTATGCAAAAGAGGCATGAAATCTTAAAAGAGTTACAAGTGATGGCCAGTCTGAAAATTCATTCAAATTATTCAATGCGTATAAGCAAATCATCATGAATAACAAGCAAAGAATGTGATAAGCATGACCAAAACTTGTTCTTGAGGATTTTCCAAACCATTTAGCTAACAAAGTTCTATTGACACAGAAATCGTCAAATAGAAGCTTGTTGCATCAATCAAAACATTGTTATTTTATGAAACATGGTTATGAAAAATCCGGCAGCATTTCAGCAGTACATTGGCTACTTTCCAAATTCAAACAGTCAAGTCAATTTCATATGAATTCATTAAGAATCAAAAGCACAAAATTATGTATGAGTTCATATGAATGGAATAATTAAGCAAATAGTTCAGCAGCAGACATCAGAACACAAATTAAACCAAACTAGCATGCTACAAAAGCCTTATTTCCTTACACAATGCACAGAGAAACTGTCTTCAGCACAGCACCAGAACAGCATCAAGAACAAAGTAAAATAGGAATTCAGCAATAACAAGGGTCTTGAAACAAGAATAAAATGGAAAATTGAAGTGGAGCAGTCGACAATTCAATTCAAATTCGAAAAAAACAGAATCACCCCATCAACAATGAACCATTCAATAAGCAAGTAATCTGAATTCCAACACTTCAAGTACAAAGCAGCATTAAAACAGTATGCAGCAACATTAGGCAAGACAAACATATAGCACAAGCAAAGTAATGAAACAGAGCAATTGCACACAGTAGCGAAAATTCAAACAAGCCTAAATCCACTACTCAGCCCAGATTCGCTAACCACCTAATTACACTAAACTAACTAAACTAATCTAACTATACAAGCTAAATAGAATAATCTAAACAAAATTAATTAAACGAAATTAAAATTGAAATGAGAAAAGACAGGAACCTGGAAGCAGGGGAGTTGGAAGGTGGAACAGAGGACTGAAAAAGGAGGGTGGAAAGGGGTGAACCGGCCAGAGCAGAGCGGCGGTCTGGGAAGACGACCGGGAGTGTTCGCCGGTGACAATAGAGTCGCGGCTGTGCTCGTGGTGGTGGAGCAGGGGCGCTGTGAGAGAGAACAGAGAGGAGGGGATTGAGTGAGAGCGAGAGGGAGGGAGGAAGAAGGGGGCGTACGGCAACGGTGGCGGTGACGATCGCGGGACGCTCGCCGGAGGATGGCTGGTGGTTGGTTGTCGGAGATGGAAAGGAGAGGGAGAGACGTTAGAGCAGGGGAGAAGAGGGATTGCGCGAAATGGAACGTTGGAGGTGAAAGGGGGATTGGGGGCGCGACTGCGCTAGGGCTTTCGCGTCCCTGGTTAAATGAGAATTTTGAATCCACACGGGCGTGCACCGTGCGCGTTCGCGTGGGTGGGAAAATTAGGAAAGTGGCGCGGAGGCGCCATATGCGCTTGCGCGTAGATAGAGGAATTGGAAATGGGCGCAGACGCGTATGGTGGGCGTTCGCGTGGGTGTGCTGGGCCAGAGGCACAAAAGGGATCCAGAGTTGGCACAACTCTCGGGTCCTTTGGCCTGGGTGATGCTAAAATGCATCGACGCGCGCGCGCACTATGCGCGTTCGCGTAGATGGCTTGAGCTTATAGAATGGGCACAGAGGCGCCAGGTGTGCCAACGCGTGGGTAAGGAAACATGAAGGGGCGCGGACGCGTACAGCGTGCGTCCGCGTGGTTTGAGGCACAAAGTTGGCCCAAAAGTGGCACAACTTTCTGGTCCTTGGCCCAGAAAACTTAAATGCGCAGCCGATGCGCGCGCGCACCATGCGCTTGCGCGTGGCTTGGCTTTCTTCTCTTTTTTTTTTTTTTTTTTTTTTTTAAAGAGCCTCAAAAAGAGCTCAGTATCCTCCTAATCTCCTCTAAGACTCTAAAGCCAGTTAAGATGCAAAATTAAACGCATTTTTGAAGTATTTAGGATTTTTCAAACAAATTGAGGAAACTTGCAATCCAAGCAAAAACTCAAATTCAAAGAATCATCCCTAATTAAAGCATAGAATGTATAAACACCTTAGCAAGCAAAGCAAAATGTACTAAGAAGTAAAGAATTTATATACAATGGAACCCAATTCATTCATTCATTATATCTATAAGAGAATGGAAAGAGTTTACCATGGTGGGGTATCTCCCACCAAGCACTTTTAGTTTAAGTCCTTAAGTTGGATGGTGCACAAAATTGTGATGTCAATGTTCACATTACTCTCTTACAACTTCGCACAACTAACCAGCAAGTGCACTGGGTCGTCCAAGTAATACCTTACGTGAGTTAGGGTCGATCCCACGGAGATTGTTGGCTTGAAGCACGCTATGGTTATCTCGTAACTCTTAGTCAGGATATAATATCAATAATAATTTTTAGTTTGAATTGTAAAAAGTAAAAAGGGCAGAACACAAATTATACTTGTATGCAGTAATGGAGAATATGTTGGAGTTTTAGAGATGCTTTGTCTTCTGAAATTCTGCTTTTCTCTGTTTTCTTGTTCACGCACGCACGTCCTCCTATGGCAAGCTGTGTGTTGGTGGATCACCGTTGTCAATGGCTACCATCCTTCCTTTCAGTGAAAAGGGTCCAGGTGCACTGTCACCGCACGGCTAATCATCTGCAGGTTCTCAATCGTATCGGAATAGGATTTACTATCCTTTTGCGTCTGTCACTATGCCCAGCACTCGCGAGTTTGAAGTTTGTCACAGCCATCCAATCCCAGAATCCTACTCGGAATACCACAGACAAGGTTTAGACTTTCCTGATTCTCAGGAATGCCGCCATCAATCTAGCTTATACCACGGAGATTCTGATTAAGGAATCTAAGAGATACTCATTCAATCTGATGTAAAACGGAGGTGATTGTCAGACATGCATTCATGGATTGAGGAAGGTGATGAGTGTCACGAATCATCACCTTCTCTATAATTAAGCGTGAATGGATATCTTAAATAGGAACGCGCATGTTTGAATGGAAAACAGAAACACTTGCATTAATTCATCGAGACACAGCAGAGCTCCTCACCCCCAACAATGGAGTTTAGAGACTCATGCCATCAAAGAGTACAAAGTTTAGATCTAAAATGTCATGAGATGCAAAATAAATCTCTAAAAGTTGTTTAAATACTAAACTAGTAACCTAGGTTTACAGAAAATGAGTAAACTATGATAGATAGTGCAGAAATCCACTTCTGGGGCCCACTTGGTGTGTGCTGGGGCTGAGACTAAAGCTTCTCACGTGCCTGGGCTGTTTTGGGCGTTCAACGCCAGGCTGTAACCTGTTTCTGGCGTTGAACTCCAACTTGTAACGTGTTTCTGGCGCTGGACGCCAGACTGCAACATGGAACTGGCGTTGAACGCCAGTTTACGTCGTCTATCATTGAGCAAAGTATGGACTATTATATATTGCTGGAAATCCCTAAATGTCCACTTTCCAACGCAATTGGAAGAGCGTCAATTGGACTTCTGTAGCTCTAGAAATTCTATTCCAAGTGCAGAGAGGTCAGGATCCAACAGCATCAGCAGTCCTTTTTCAGCCTGAATAAGATTTTTGCTCAGCTCCCTCAATTTCAGCCAGAAAATACCTGAAATTATAGAAAAACACACAAACTCATAGTAAAGTCCAGAAATATAAATTTTGCCTAGAAACTAATGAAAATAAACAAAAAACTAACTAAAACATACTAAAAACTATATGAATTTAACCCCAAAAAGCGTATAAAATATCCGCTCATCACAACACCAAACTTGAACTGTTGCTTGTCCCCAACCAACTAGACAAATAAAATAGAATACAAATGAGTCCAGAAACAATAATATCTCAGAGTTTTTAAGTGAAGCTCAGATTCTAATTAAATGAGCGGGGCTAGTAGCTTTTTGCTTCCGAACAGTTTTGGCATCTCACTTTATCCATTGAAGCTCAGAATGATTGGTATCTATAGGAACTTAAAATTTAGATAGTGTTATTGATTCTCCTAGTTCAGTATGATGATTCTTGAACACAGCTATTTTATGAGTCTTGGCCGTGGCCCTAAGCACTTTGTTTTCCAGTATTACCACCGGATACATAAATGCCACAGACACATAATTGGGTGAACCTTTTCAGATTGTGACTCAGCTTTGCTAAAGTCCCCAATTAGAGGTGTCCAGGGTTCTTAAGCACACTCTTCTTTTGGCTTTGGACCTTGAATTTAACCGCTCAGTCTCAAGTTTTCACTTGACACCTTCACGCCACAAGCACATGGTTAGAGACAGCTTGGTTTAGCCGCTTAGACCAGGATTTGATTCCCTTAGGCCCTCCTATCCACTGATGCTCAAAGCCTTGGATTCTTTTTATTACCCTTGCCTTTTGGTTTTAAGGATTATTGGCTTTTTCTGCTTGCTTTTTTTTTTGCAAGCTTTATATTCACTGCTTTTTCTTGCTTCAAGAATCATTTTTATGATTTTTCAGATTACCAATAACATGTCTCATGTTTATCATTCTTTCAAGAGCCAACATATTTAACATTCAAGAACATCAAATCCAAAGACATATGCACTGTTCAAGCATTCATTCAGAAGGCAGAAAGCATTGTCACCACATGTAATTAATCAGAATTTCTTGTATTAAAAACTCAAAAAATATTGCCTCCTTATCCTAAAGAAAATCTTCTATTTTATTCATGTTTAATGATGATGAAAAAAATAAATTATAGCTTAATTGGAGATAAAATCAAAATATAGATACTAATTACTACTACTTATATGTAACTTCTAAGGTAAAGCACAAATAAAAGCAATTATCACAGGGTTAAGGCTAAGATTAGAACTCAACAACCTTGAGGTTGGAAAGTGGATGTTCCTCTACTCTGTGAGGTGCTTGGTCCTTCAAGAGATAACTTCTGACGCTTCAGTTCCTTGAAGTCACACCCTTGCTCATCTTGTTCCCTGAGCAGTTTGCAGAGCATACTGTTTTGATTTTGCTGTTCTTCGTTTATTTGGTCCATAGATTCTTGCAACTTGGTAACAGATTCTTCAAGCTGTTCCCAATATTCAAATTGAGGAACTTCTGGGAGGAATTCTTGCGCCCTCCTCTTGGTGTGGTCATCCTGCATTTGTTATTTTTCCATTGTGATTTTAGTGATTGGTTGCTCCACTGAGATATACTCTGTTATTCCCATCTTTACTTCAGCATCTTTTCAGAGCATAGAGATTAAGCTTGGATAAGCCAACCTGGCATCCTTGGAGTTCTTGTTAGCAAGTATGTAAAAATCAGATGGGATCAGTTGATGAACTTCTACTTCTTTTCCCAACATATTGCAATGGATCATTACTGCTCTTTTAACAGTGACTTCAGAACGGTTGCTTGTGGGCAATATAGAACGCCCAATAAAGTCCAGCCATCCTCTGGTGACTGGTTTGAGATCTTCTCTCTTGAGTTGATTTGGGACTGATAAACCCATATTTCATGAGTTCTTTTGTGCTTAATTCGAGTGATTTATTCAATCCTCCACCTACTTATTCATATTAACTGCATGGTTTTACTTTCCTTTCCTTATTATGTCATATTGTGAAAAACATGTTTCCTAAGCTTTAAAAATTAATTATTTTAATTACCTTTATTTCCATTCGATGCCGTGATTAGTGTGTTGAGTAGATTCAGATTTTCTAAGGCAGAATGACTTAAAGGATGGAAAAGGAAACATACAAAATGGAAGGAGAAGGCAAAACAGAGCTTTGAAGGAAACTGGTATTCACGCGATCGCATGGACGACACGATCGCGTGCCAGAAGCGAAGATGCAGCGACGCGGCCGCATGACTGACGCGATCGCGCGACATAAGCAGAACGCATACGACGCGGACGCGAGACTGACGCAACCGCGTGGCAAGGAAAAGCTCCAAATGACGCGACCGCGTGACCCACACGGACGCGTGACAGAGGCCACGTATCAGAATTTATAGAATACGCCCCCAGCGATTTCTGAAGCCCTTTTTGGCCCAGATCCAAGTACAGACAGCATAGACCAGAGGTTATAAAGTGTGGGAGTGCACCCATTCAAGAGAGAGCTCGCATATTTTATTTTTCAATGATTTAGATTTAGTTGAGAGGGAGATCTTCTCTCTCTCTCTCTCTCTCTCTCTCTCTCTTAGGATTTAGGATTTCTTCTTGTTTTAAGAGTGACTCTCAATCCAGGTTTTATGTTTCTTTGTTTTAGCTTCCTTTTATTTTTATTTATTCCAGCACTTGAATTATCAATGAATCTATGAATTCTTCCATGTTGCAGACTGTTATTTGAATTAATGATAATTGAGGTATTTTCAGTTTATGATTGTTCTCTTTGATTTAAGTTAACATTGCTTCCCATCTAAGGACATTTTATTATTCCAGCAATTTTACTTTTTTCCCTTTTGGTCTTGGTTAAGAATTCAGTAACTCAACAGTTATTAAACTCAACATAACTGATGATCGTTATCTTGCTAATTGAGCTGAACTTAAGTAATCCAAATCTTTTCTTAGGAAATAAATAGGATTCAAAGGTCAATTTAATTACTCCCTTGACTTTCCTTTGCCCTAGTAAAGGTTGACCAAGTGGAGTTTAGATTCAACTTTCATTATAGTTAGGAGAGATAACTACGTTGGACCTCCAACTTCCCTTACCTTGCCAAAAGTATGCTTTACAGTATTTATTTATTTTAATTGCCATTTGCTTTACTTGTCATTTAAATTACTTGCTTCTCATCTTCTAAACCCCGATTACAACCTTTATAGCCAATAATAAGAACATACTTCCTCGCAGTTCCTTCAGAAGACGACCCGAGGTTTGAATACTCGGTTAACAATTTTTAAAGGGGTTTGTTACTTGTGACACCCAACACGTTTGTACGAAGGGATTTTTGTCGGTTTAGAGACTATATCTACAACGCAACTGTTTCTATGAATTTCTTTACTGGTAAAAATCCTAACGTCAAAATGGCGCCGTTGCCGGGGAATTGAAAACATGTGCCTTATTATTGGTTATTGTAAATATTTTTCTTTTGCTTGTTTATTTATTTTTGTTTTTCCTTTTTAAATTTATTTGCTACTATGAACTCTCACCCCTCTCGCTTTGAGTATGGTTCTAATATTGTTAAGGGAAATAGAAGTTACAGCAGGAATGTGCATCAAGGTCAGACCAATCAAGGATGGATGGAACCAAGAGGATCTAATCAACCCTTTTGGCAGCAACACCCTCCGAGATATCCTGGACAAAGACCACTCTACAGTGCATACCCAGCTGAAAGACATGGTCGACAACCTTGTAACTACCAACAAGTCCCACCCCGTGTATATAAACCATCCTTTCAACATAACCTCGAACCACCACACTCACAAGATTCTCTTCACCATTCGCCACCATATGATCCTTCCTTACTCCAATACCAATCCAATCACTCCCAATCACCACCACTTTCCTTTGTATCATGTCCAAGTCCAGCAACCCGAGAAGCAGAGGCTCGCCTAAGAGAAACAGTAAATAAATTTCATACAACCATTCAACAACTGGATCAAGCGATAATTCAATGGGCTTTTAGGCGCTCAAATACACAAGGATCATCCACAGTTCTATGTGGACAGCCTAATGAAGAGCGTAGCATGAAGGAGCTACCAGAAACTCCAGTGGACAAGACAGAGAATGAATTTGTACTAGAACAATTAGAAGAAGCTGTCTTTATTCAAGAAGAAGAGTTGGTTGAAGACCTAGGAGATGCTGAACTTCCATGGGAATCCATAATTAAGGAAAACTCCGTCCAGGATGCTACAGTTGATGCTAAGGGGGATACTCTACAATCTCCAAGGAAAGTCGTTTATGAGGAATCAGACGGAATAATCCAAGAAGCAAATTCCCTTGATGATGATAGTCACAAGTCTAGCTCTCTTGGTGATGAACTTGCATCCGCAAGTGAATTATCTGAGATCGAAGAATCTTCCCCAAGTGAATATGAAGATGATGCAGAGCTAGATTTCTCTCAACCTCCAATCTATGACTCAAGTGATGAGGAAGACACCAAAGACTTTGACCAGGACACAGATACAATTGAAGATCTTTGCAAAGAAGTGGAGGAATTCACAGAAGAGCACAAAGAAATGGAACTTGCAGAACCACCAAAAACACCTATCCCAAGGCCATTACCACCTAATACAAGCTTCAAGTGGGTACAATCCTTAACTTATAACTTTACTTATTCACTTGAATATGGTTTGCTTGAAACAGATGGCCAGCTTAGAGCTCTCTGCGGCCTTAAAAGTAAGAGGGAAATGGCTCGTACTCAGAGCTGGTGCACAAGGTTCAATAAGGTTCCACGCTTCACCTCGAAGTACACGGATTGGTATCATGCTCAATTGCATGGATCACGGAGAACGTTTGGTCACCACGGTGAGATTCTGCTTTTTAAACCGCTCGGATGGAGACATGTAGATCAAGACGGAGACGGATTTAAAAGCAAGGCTTGGAATCCAGGAGTTTATTCTGACATTTGTCATCCCAGGAGCCTAACAATATATTTGAAGCTGTTCGGAAACTTTGCATGCCTAGTTTGGGACCCTGGAGGCTATTGGCATTCCAAACGCTGGTGGAGATTTTTGGATGAATTTAAACATAAGCCGCCATAACAGGATACTCCTCCAATGTCCAACTTAAGGGCTTTAACTAAAAGTGCTAGGTGGGAGACAACCCACCATGGTATGGTCGCTTCTTTTTCAATTTATTTCTTGTTAATTGCTTTCATTTTTCCTTTTTCATTTTAATTTATTAAACCTGGAATCATGCATAGCATTCATGTTAATCATTGCATTATGCATTTTTCATGCATAAAAAAAAGGGTGCACGACGCGACCGCATGCCCCATGCGATCGCGTCATATTACGAGAAACACCACCCACGCGACCGCATGACCCACGTGGCCACGTGATATATATATCAGCGTAAGGATCCAACGAACAGAAAGTTAGGTTGGAATGGTGCGGCCCTTGTGCGTTTCGCACAAATTGGCCCACGCGATCGCATGTCCCATGCGATCGCGTCACTTGCACAATACCAATCCCACGCGACCGCGTGAGCGACGCGATCGCATCGCATGGATTGCACATCACCCCAAAAGGAGACAGAGAGTTGTGCTAAAACGGCGCTGGAGTCGTGCGTTTCGCATGAATTCCAGCGACGCGATCGCGCGACCTACGCGATCGCGTCACCCCTATTCCCCCCTCTCATGCGATCGCACGCCCGACGCGATCACGTCACTCCCATTTTCACCCCAACCACGCGACCGCGTGCTCCACGCGGCCGCGTTGATTCGAAAATATAACCCCCCCAGCCATGCGAACCTTATCAGTCGCACAGCCCCCCACCCCCAACCCTCTTCTCCCTCTCTGTTTCTTCTTCCTCTAGCCACCACCCAGCACCACCCAGCCGCCACCGCGCCACCACCCAGACGCCGCCGTCGTCTAGACACCGCCGCCGCACAACCCCCAACCCCTCTTCCTTCTTCTTTCTTCTTTTCTTCTCCCCTCTCCGCCACTACCCTCCGAACCACCACCCACCACCGCCGGCCTTCCAGCCGCGCCCCCCCTCCGCCACCCACCCGCAATCCCCCTCTGATGAGAGAACTTTTGCGTGGTCTAGAAATTTGCGGATAAATCCTCGTTGCAAGTATAGTTTCTAAACCTTAAAAAAGTCCTTTCATACAAACATTTCGGGTGTCACAAGTAACAAACCCCTTTAGAAATTGTTAACCGAGTATTCAAACCTCGGGTCGTCTTCTCAAGGAACTGTGAGGAAGTATGTTCTTATTATTGGCTATAAAGGTTGTAATCGGGGTTTAGAAGATGAGAAGCAAGTAATTTAAATGACAAGTAAAGTAAATGGAAATTAAAATAAATAAATACTGTAAAGCAGACTTTAGGCAAGGTAAGGGAAGTTGGAGGTCCAACGTAGTTATCTCTCCCAACTATAATGAAAGTTGAATCTAAACTCCACTTGGTCAACCTTTACTAAAGCAAAGGAGATTCAAGGGACTAATTAATCTGGCCTTTGAATCCTATTTATTTCCTAAGAAAAGGTTAGGATTATTTAAGTTCAGCTTAATTAGCAAGATAACGATTATAATTTATGTTGAGTTTAATAACTGTTGAGTTACTAAATTCTTAACCAGAACCAAAAGGGGAAAAAGTAAAATTGCTGGAATGATAAAAATATCCTTAGATGGGAAGCAATGGTAACTTAAATCAAAGAGAACAATCATAAACTGAAAATACCTCAATTATCATTAATTCAAATAACAGTCTGTAACATGGAAGAATTCATAGATCCAATTATAAAGGTAAATAGCCAACTCAGATATTGAAATAAATAAATAAAGTGAAAGGGAAATTTAAAACAAAGAAATATAAAACCTGGATTGAGAGTCACTCTTAAAATAAGAAGAAATACTAAATCCTAAGAGAGAGAGAGAGAGAAGATCTCCCTCTCAACTAAATCTAAATCATTAAAAAGTAAAATATGCGAGCTCTCTTTGAATGGATGCATTCCCACACTTTATAACCTATGGTCTATACTATTTGTACTTGGATCTGGGCCAAAAGGGGCTTCAGAAATCGCTATGAGCGTTTTCTGTAATTTCTGGTGCGTGGCCTCTGTCACGCGTCCGCGTGGGTCACACGGTCGCGTCATTCGGAGCTTTTCCTTGCCACGCGGTCGCGTCAGTCATGCGGTCGCGTCGCTGTTGATTCGTGCTTGGCACGCGATCGCGTCATCCATGCGATCGCGTGGATACCAGTTTCCTTGAAGCTCCGTTTTGCTTTCTCCTTCCTATTTTGTATGTTTCCTTTTTCATCCTTTAAGTCATTCTGCCTTAGAAAATCTGAAACTACTCAACACACTAATCACGGCATCGAATGGAAATAAAGGTAATTAAAATAATTAATTTTTAAAGCTTAGGAAACATATTTTTCATAATATGACATAATAAGGAAGGGAAAGTAAAACCATGCAATTAATGTGAATAAGCAGGTGAAGGATTGTATAAATCACTCAAATTAAGCACAAAAGAACTCATGAAATATGGGTTTATCAACCTCCCCACACTTAAACACTAGCATGTCCTCATGCTAAATCCAAGGTAAATAATTAAGGTTAAAGTGATGGAATGTCATGCAATGCAACCTAATTTAAATGCAACTACCTAAATGAATGATGCATCATGCAACTCTAATTTATTCACTCATATATAAAGCTTACATGTAGTCAAGTTAATTCACATTCTCAAGGAGTCATGTATATATATAGCCAACCCTTAAATAATAAAGCATTTTAGCAAATGAGATGGGAAAGAAAACATTATACAAACTTGCAAAATAATTAGTAAATTTAAGCATAGATATATGTTGATGAGTTATTGAACCCTCACTGGATTTTGTGTTTACTCTCTAGTCACTCAGTGTTTATTGGGTTTATTCACTCTATTTTTCTTTTTATTCTTAATTTCTATAGCTTTGTTTTTCATCTAACCAATCAAAAATTATAGAATATAGTCATACCAAAAAGTCATGATGTCTTTAATTGAGGTTGTAATGGGGTCAAGGTAAAGGTAAGGATTTATGTATAGGGTCAAGTGAGCTAATAAGTGAATCCTTAATTAGACTAAGATCGCATCTAACATACATATTTAGTAAAATAAAATCTTTTTACCTATTTTCCCATATTATCCCACTTATTGTTACATGCTCATGTTTCACTTTTTATTTTTATCCCATGTGCATTATTTTTATTTTGCATTGGGGAATTTCTTTTGTATCCCCCTTTATTTAGATGCTGAAAAATAAAATAAATTTTTTTTCTTTTTTTTTTGTACATGGTAATTGAATCACCTAGATTTTCTCATGAGCATGCTTCCCAAATTTTATTTTTATTCCTTTTAACTTTTCTACCCTTTTGTTTCTATTACCCATGTTCCCAAAAGGTTTCCCACATTTTTCTCTATTTATAATTTTCTATCTTAATCTAACCAAGGATTCACTTGGGATTTTCTTTTGTTTTTCTGCTTAAGGCTAGTAATTTGGCTAAATAGAATAATGGGGTTTTAAAAGGCTCAAGGGGGCTAACAAGGGTGATGTAAAAGGCAGGCTAATTTGGGGTAAGTGAGCTGAAATCAAATGATGACATCAATCATTCTCTTGGTATGTATCTACATTCTATATTCTATAATTGGACATATAGATTAAAGCAAAGTAAAGAACATCAGGATAAAAAGAAATGAAACACACAGAAATGAAATTATGGTTTGAATACAACCATCAAGCTATGTGTTTTCTAACTCAAGCATCATATATCATTTATATATTGTATGCAGGTTTAGTTAAAAATTCCCATTATTCTCATAAAAAAATATTTAGGGTAGCTTTTAAAGTTTTAATGTTCCTCCTTGATGAAATGTTGTCAGCTTAACTACATCATGTAATGCTATATATAAGGTTTGTGGATTTAAATCTGATATGTTCAATTTCCTAGTTTACTTCCTTTTTATATTTTTCTATTTAAACTATACCATCTTATGCTAAAAAGGGTAAACTTTACTAATTAATCCACTAATAAATCAGAATTGCAAACTAAACTAAATAACTAAAATAAATTAAATGGCTAAAATATGAACTAAAGATGAAAAATGCAGAAAATAGAGTAAAAATACATAAAAGCAATGTATAAGTACTCAGAAAATAACAGTAAAAAGAAAAATACAAAAAAAATATCCAAAATAAAAGAAAAAAGATGTAGTGGTTCACCAAAATAAACGCCAGAGATGGCGACCTCCCCACACTTAAAAGGAAGCATCGTCCTCGATGCTCAATCAAGCCGGGTGTGAAGGAGCGTCATCACTGAGAGGGATGGTAGCTGGAGTCTCGGTGGTGGTGGTGGGCTGAGGGTCTGGCTGCTGTGGAGGAGGTGCTGACTGGATCGGGATCTCAAGATCCGCAGCCTCAATCTGATGTGGGACTGCTGCCTGTGGTGCGGCTGGTGCTGCTTCCTGGGGATGGGTCTCTGCCTCGGGTGCATCTGCCTCCTCCTCAGATGCCTCGGATGGTGTGTCGGGCTCGGAGGGGATGTCACCAGAGCGTATCATCATCTTTAGGTGCTCATAGCGCCGCTAGTTCCGATGCTCCATCTGGTCAAGTCGTCGAAACAAGCGGTGCACCAGATGATAGGCGGGCTCTGTGGCAGGTGGAGTTGCAGTGGTGGTAGCAGGGGTAGGTGGTGCAGCAGTGGAGGAAGAGGGTCCAGCAGACGGTGGGGCTAACTCATCGGTAGTAGTGAATGGTGGTGGTCTGTGGCCCAAGGCTAAGAAGTTCCGGCTGTGCAGAATGATCTTTCTGCAATCCGCCGCTGGTGGTCTCTCATCGGCAGCCTCCCATGGCACGTCAGCTCGACGGCCAAGCTGTGTAACTAGATATGGAAAGGGGAGGGTGCCTTGGACGTGGACCCTGGCCATATCATGCCGAATGAAATGTGGCAGATAAAGGTCCTTACCCTCCAGCACACACCAAAGGAGGGTGATCATAGCAGCCGGGATCTCCGTCTCGTGAGTACTCGGCATCACATAATTACTCAAGATCTGATGCCATAACTGAGCCTCATCGTTTAAGTATGCCCTCTTGATCCCTCTAGGCATGGTAGTGTCCTAACCCATCTCCCAAGGGACTGTCGGGTCGAGAGCTATCCGTGCCTTTACAGCATCCCAATCAAACTGCATCTGACGCATGTCCTCCTCAGCCTTTGAATAACCATCAGGCTGATCGGACTTGGCTGGGAGCCGGAGAATGTCCTCTAAGGCTTCCTCAGTGACCAGAATTTGTTTTCCTCTCAGGTTCACTGTATCTAGGGTAGTGAGATAGTAGTTGTAGTAGAATTCTCGTACCCAAGATGAATTGACCTCTGTCAGTGTTCTTTCCAGAAAGAACCAGCCCCTTTGCTTGATTTACTCAGTGGTGTACTGTTGGAGTGCTTCTGGAATCTTTAGAGTTTGTTCCAGATATAGATTTCTGGAGTTTGCAAAAGCTGGGTACTTCAGCTCACAACACCGGTTTGCAAATTTTATAGGGTCATTCGCAGGGAGCAGCTGGTCAGCTTTTTCCTGCTGTGTGAAGTTCTTCTCCCACCATGAAGAATCGTGCATTAGAGCAATGATGGACTGGGAGGAATCTCCTCTCTTGCGCTTGCCAGTAGCCTTGCCTTTTCCTTTCCTTTGTGAGGCAGACATCCTGAAAAACAGAAAATCATGAAATGGATAAAAATAGGAAAGCAATTAGGCAATTAAACAAAGGAAACTCAAAGCAGCAAGGGAGAAATAGAAGAAGGAAAATGAGTAAATGAAATGTGATTGAATTTATGTTAAATAAAAAAATAAACAATATGCCATGGTTAGAAAGTTAGAGGAAAGTGAAAATAAACAGAAAAGAGATCAAAAGGGTTAGTATGGTTAGAATTTGAAAAGGAAATTAGTAAATTAAAATTAGTGAGTTAGTAAAGTGCGGGTTAAAGTAAGTGGCATAGAAAAATTCCATATAACAACGATTCATAGGTAAGAATAGAAGTACTCATAATCGAACAAGGAAAACAGGGTGATGCTGATTCGAATAGAAATAAAGAAAGCAAAATTGGAATCAGTGAATCACAAATGCAGTTTATGAACCAGGAAATCAAAGAGGATAAGAATGTCTGCCATAGCATTCATGAAATGGTTTGGGTAAAGCAGAGTAAAACAGAGTTCAGAAATGCCAAACCAAAATTTGAATGAAAACAATTTACAAAAAATTTGGGCAGCATTCCGACTAAAATTGGATTGTCCCGGAAAATAAACAGTAATCATAGCAGTTCATATGAATTAAAAACTTGCTGCAGTTACCAGTAATGAATAGAAACAGGAAAATTTGGAGTAACAAGCAGCAATTGCAAGAAATCATAGCATATGAATGAGGTCACAGGAACAGCAGAAGTGCAGTTAGGATAAAACATAAACAGGAACAGTGCAAGTAAACAGACCTAGATCCACTAACTAGAGCCTAAGCTACCTAACAACCTAAAAATCCACTACAGCATGCGTATCTATCTATCCTAAGGATGAACAGAAACGGAAAAAAATTACAGAAAAATGACGAACAAATAAAAGGGGATTGCGTTTTGCGGAACCTGGTAGGCGGGAGGGGTGAAACGGGGAAGAAGGTGGCTGCGGCGGCGTCCGGCGCGGTGGCGGGGCATGGTGTCGTGGTGGCGGCTGATGGGGGTAGTGGCGGAGGGAGGGTTTCAGGTTAGTGATAGGAGAAGGGGGGGGGTTTGCGGGTAGGTGGCGGAGAGAGGGGGGCGGTGCGGCTGATGGCCGTCGGTGGGGGGCGGTGGTCGCAGAGGGCAGTGGTGGAGAGGCGAGGAGAGAGGAAGAAGGGAGAAGAAGGGAGGGGAGGGGGTTGCGGCGGCGTCTGGGTGGTGGCGCAGTGGCGGCTGGGTGGTGCTGGGTGGTGGTTGGAGGGAGAGGGAGCATTGAAGGAGAAGAGGGTTGGGGGTGGGGGGCTACGCGACTGATAGGGTTCGCGTGGCTGGAGGGGTTATATTTTCGAATCCATGCGGCTGTGTGGGGCACGCGGTCGCGTGGTTGGGGCGAAAATGGGAGTGACGCAATCGCGTGGGTTGCGCGATCGCGTCGCTGGAATTCGTGCTAAACGCACGACTCCAGCGCCGTTTTAGCGCAACTCTCTGTCTCCTTTTGGGGTGATGTGCAATCCATGCGACGCAATCGCGTCGCTCACGCGGTCGCGTGGGATTGGTATCGTGCAAATGACGCGATCGCATGGGGCATGCGATCGCGTGGGCCAATTTGTGCGAAACGCACAAGGGCCTCACGATTCCAGCCTAACTTTCTGTTCGTTGGATCCTTACGCCGATATATATCACGCGGTCGCGCGGGTGGTGTTTTTCGCAATATGACGCGATTGCATGGGGCATGCGGTCGCGTCGTGCACCCCTTTTTTTTTTTATATGCATGAAAAATGCAGAATGCAATGATTAACATGAATGCTATGCATGATTCCAGGTTTAATAGATTAAAATGAAAAAGGGAAAATGAAAGAATTTAACAAGAAATAAATTGAAAAAGAAGCGACCATACCATGGTGGGTTGTCTCCCACCTAGCACTTTTAGTTAAAGTCCTTAAGTTGGACATTGGAGGAGTATCTGGTTATGGTGGTTTGTGTTTAAATTCGTCCAAAAATCTCCACCAGTGCTTGGAATGCCAATAGCCTCCGGGGTCCCAAACTAAGCATGCAAAGCTTCTGAGCAGCTCCAAACAGATTTTCAGGCTCCCGGGACTACGAATGTCAGGATAGAGTCCAGGATTCCAAGCCTTGCTTTTAAATCCGCCTCCGTCTTGATCTGCATGTTTCAGTTCGGGCGGGTTAAAAAGTAGAATCTCACCTTGGTGACCAAACGTTTTCCGTGATCCATGTAATTGAGCATGATACCAATCCGTGTACTTCGAAGTGAAGCGTGGAACCTTATTGAGCCTTGTGCACCAGCTCTGAGTACGAGCCATTTCCCTCTTACTCTTAAAGCCGCAGAGAGCTCTAAGCTGGCCATCTATTTCAAGCAAACCATATTCAAGTGAATAAGTAAAATTATAAGTTAAGGATTGTACCCACTTGAAGCTTGTATTAGGTGGTAATGGCCTTGGGATAGGTGTTTTTGGTGGTTCTGCAAGTTCCGTTTCCTTATGCTCTTCTGTGAATTCCTCCACTTCTTTGCAAAGATCTTCAATTGTATCTGTGTCCTGGTCAAAGTCTTCTATGTCTTCCTCATCACTTGAGTCATAGATTGGAGGTTGAGAGAAATCTACCTTTGCATCATCTTCATACTCACTTGGGGAAGATTCTTCGATCTCAGAGAATTCACTTGCGGATGCAAGTTCATCACTAATAGAGTTAGACTTGTGACTATCATTATCGAGGGAATTTGTTTCTTGGATTATTCCGTCTGATTCTTTGTAAACGACTTGCCTTGGATAAATATCCTCCTTAGCATCAACTGTAGCATCCTGGATGGAGTTTTCCTCAATTCTGAATTCCCATGGAGGTTCAGCATCTCCTAGATCTTCAACCAACTCTTTTTCTTGAACAAAGACAGCTTCTTCTAATTGTTCTAGTACAAATTCATTCTCTGTCTTGTCCACTGGAGTTTCTGGTATCTCCTTCATGCTACGCTCTTCATTGGGCTGTCCACATGGAGCTGTGGCTGATCCTTGTGTATTTAAGCGCCTAGAAGCCCATTGAATTAACACTTTCTCCAGTTGTTGAATGGTTGCTTGAAATTTTCTTACTGTTTCCTTTAGGCGATCCTCTACTTCTCGGGTTGCTGGACTTGGACATGATACAAAGGAAAGTGGTGGTGATTGGGAGTGATTGGATTGATATTGTGGTAAGGAAGGATCATATGGTGGCGAATGGTGAAGAGAAGCTTGTGAGTGTGGTGGTTCGAGGTTATGTTGAAAGGATGGTTTATATGCAAAGGGTGGGGCTTGTTGGTAGTTACAAGGTTGTCCACCATGTCTTTTAGCTGGGTATGCACTGTAGAATGGTCTTTGTCCAGGATATCTCGGAGGGTGTTGCTGCCAAAAGGGTTGATTAGATCCTCTTGGTTCCATCCATCCTTGATTGGTCTGACCTTGATGCACATTCCTGCTGTAACTTCTATTTCCTTTAACAATATTAGAACCAAACTCAAAGCGAGAGGGGTGAGAGTTCATAGTAGCAAATAAAGATAAAAAGGAAAAACAAAAATAAATAAACAAGCAAAAGAAAAATATTTATAATAACCAATAATAAGGCACACGTTAGCAGTTCCCCGACAACGGCGCCATTTTGATGAGAGAACTTTTGCGTGGTCTAGAAATTTGCAGATAAATCCTCGTTGCAAGTATAGTTTCTAAACTTCAAAAAGTCCTTTCATACAAACGTTTTGGGTGTCACAAGTAACAAACCCCTTTAGAAATTGTTAACCGAGTATTCAAACCTCGGGTCGTCTTCTCAAGGAACTACGAGGAAGTATGTTCTTATTATTGGCTATAAAGGTTATAATCGGGGTTTAGAAGATGAGAAGCAAGTAATTTAAATGACAAGTAAAGTTAATGGCAATTAAAATAAATAAATACTATAAAGCAGACTTTTGGCAAGGTAAGGGAAGTTGGAGGTCCAACGTAGTTATCTCTCCCAACTATAATGAAAGTTGAATCTAAACTCCACTTGGTCAACCTTTACTAAAGCAAAGGAGATTCAAGGGACTAATTAATCTGGCCTTTGAATCCTATTTATTTCCTAAGAAAAGGTTGGGATTATTTAAGTTCAGCTTAATTAGCAAGATAACGATTATAATTTATGTTGAGTTTAATAACTGTTGAGTTACTAAATTCTTAACCAGAACCAAAAGGGGAAAAATTAAAATTGCTGGAATGATAAAAATATCCTTAGATGGGAAGCAATGGTAACTTAAATCAAAGAGAACAATCATAAACTGAAAATACCTCAATTATCATCAATTCAAATAACAGTCTGTAACATGGAAGAATTCATAGATCCAATTATAAAGGTAAATAGCCAACTCAGATATTGAAATAAATAAATAAAGTGAAAGGGAAATTTAAAACAAAGAAATATAAAACCTGGATTGAGAGTCACTCTTAAAATAAGAAGAAATCCTAAATCCTAAGAGAGAGAGAGAGAAGATCTCCCTTTCAACTAAATCTAAATCATTGAAAAGTAAAATATGCGAGCTCTCTTTGAATGGATGCATTCCCACACTTTATTACCTCTGGTCTATGCTGTCTGTACTTGGATCTGGGCCAAAAGGGGCTTCAGAAATCGCTATGAGCGTTTTCTGCAATTTCTGGTGCGTGGCCTCTGTCACGCGTCCGCGTGGGTCACACTGTCGCGTCATTCGGAGCTTTTCCTTGCCACGCGGTCGCGTTAGTCATGCGACCGCGTCATGTGCGTTCTGCTTAAGGTGCGCGGTCGCGTCAGTCATGCGGCCGCGTCGCTGCTGATTCGTGCTTGGCACGCGATCGCGTGGATACCAGTTTCCTTAAAGCTCCGTTTTGCTTTCTCCTTCCTATTTTGTATGTTTCCTTTTTCATCCTTTAAGTCATTCTGCCTTAGAAAATCTGAAACTACTCAACACACTAATCACGGCATCGAATGGAAATAAAGGTAATTAAAATAATTAATTTTTAAAGCTTAGAAAACATGTTTTTCACAATATGACATAATAAGGAAGGGAAAGTAAAACCATGCAATTAATGTGAATAAGCAGGTGAAGGATTGTATAAATCACTCAAATTAAGCACAAAAGAACTCATGAAATATGGGTTTATCACCCTCCCTTCCTCTATCACTATCCCTAAAACCCTATCCCCATTCCCCTCTTCCACTGCCCCACCTCAGCCGCCACCGCGCCGCCGTGCCCCGCCACCGCGCCAGACATCACCGCCGCCCCCACCCAGCCGTTTCTAGCCCGTTCTGCTTCTTTTGCTTTCCAGGTTCCGCAACACGCACTCCCTTTTATCCGTTCGTCGTTTTTCTGTATTTTTTTCCGTTTTTGTTCATACTTAGGATAGATAGATATGCATGCTGTAGTGGATTTTTAGGTTGTTAGGTAGCTTAGGCTGTGGTTAGTGGATCTAGGTCTGTTTACTTGCACTGTTCCTGTTTCTGTTTTATCATAACTGCAATTCTGCTGTTCCTGTGACCTCGTTCATATGCTGTGATCTCTTGTATTTGCTGCTTGTTACTCTGAATTCTCCTGTTTCTATTAATTATAAGTGACTGCAGCAAGTTTTAACTGCTATGCTTGCTGTTTGTTTTCTGGGACGATCCAATTTTAGTCGGAATGCTGCCCAAAATTTTTGTAAATTGTTTTCATTCATGTTTTGGTTTGGCATTTCTGAACTCTGTTTTACTCTGCTTTACCCAAACCGTTTCATGAATGCTATGGCAGACCTTCTTATCCTCGTTGATTTCCTGGTTCATAAACTACATTTTTGATTCACTGATTCCAATTTTTGCTTTCTTTATTTCTATTCGAATCAGCATCACCCTGTTTTCCCTGTTCGATTATGAGTACTCCTATTCTTACCTGTGAATCCTTGTTATATGGAATTTTTCTCTATGCCACTTACTTTAACTCGCACTTTACTAACTCACTAATTTCTTTTTCAAATTCTAACCATACTAACCCTTTTGATCTCTTTTCTGATTATTTTCACTTTCCTCTAACTTTCTAACCATGGCATATTGATTATTTTTCCATTTAACATAAATTCAATCACATTCCATATACTCATTTTCCTTATTTTATTTCTCCTTTGCCGCTTTGAGTTTCCTTTGTTTAATTGCCTATTTGCTTTACTATTTTTATCCATATCCTGGTTTTCTATTTTTCAGGATGTCTGCCTCACAAAGGAAAGGAAAAGGCAAGGCTACTGGAAAGCGCAAGCGAGGAGATTCCTGCCAGTCCATCATTGCCCTCATGCATGATTCCTCATGGCGGGAGAAGAACTTCACACAGCAGGAAAGAGCTGACCAGCTGCTCCCTGCAAATGATCCTATAAAATTTGCAAACCGGTACTGTGAGCTGAAGTACCCGGCTTTTGCAGACTCCAGGAATCTATACCTGGAGAGAACCCTGAGGATTCCAGAAGCACTCTAGCAGTACACCACTGAGCAAATCAAGCAAAGGGGCTGGTTCTTTCTGGAGAGAACATTGACAGAGGTCAACGCATCTTGGGTCCGGGAATTCTACTGCAACTACTACCTCACCACCCTAGATGCAGTGAACCTCAGAGGAAAACAAATTCTGGTCACTGAGGAGGCCTTAGAGGACATTCCCCGGCTCCCAGCCAAGTCCGATCAGCCTGATGGTTATTCAAAGGCTGAGGAGGACATGCGTCAGATGCAGTTTGATTGGGATGCCATGAAGGCACGGATAGCTCTCGACCCGACAGTTCCTTGGGAAATGGGTCAGGACACCACCATGCCTAGAGGGATCAAGAGGGCATACTTAAATGATGAGGCTCGGTTATGGCACCAGATCTTGAGTAATTATGTGATGCCGAGTACTCACGAGACGGAGATCCCGACTGCTATGATCACCCTCCTTTGGTGTGTGCTGGAGGGTAAGGACCTTTATCTGCCACGTTTCATTCGGCACTATATGGCCAGGGTCCACGTCCGAGGCGCCCTCCCTTTTCCGTATCTAGTTACACAGCTTGGCCGTCGAGCTGACATGCCATGGGAGGATGCCGATGAGAGACCACCAGCGGCGGATTGCAGGAAGATCATTCCGCATAGCCGAAACTTCTTAGCCTTGGGCCACAGACCACCACCATTCACTGCTACTGATGCGACAGCCCCACCGTCTGCTGGACCCTCTTCCTCCACTGCTGCACCACCTACCCCTGCTACCACCACTGCACCTCCACCTGCCACAGAGCCCGTCTATCATCTGGTGCACCGCTTGTTTTGACGACTTGACCAGATGGAGCGTCGCAACAAGCGACGCTATGAGCACCTAAAGCTGATGATACGATCCGATGACATCCCCTCCGAGCCTGACACACCATCCGAGGCATCTGAGGAGGAGGCGGATGCGCCCGAGGCAGAGACCCATCCCCAGGGAGAGGCAGCGCCAGCCGCACCACAGGCAGCGGTCCCACATCAGATTGAGGCTGCGGATCTTGAGATCCCGATCCAGTCAGCCCCGCCTCTACAGCAGCCAGACTCCCAGCCCACCACCACTGAGACTCTAGCTACCATCCCTACCAGTGATGACACCCCTTCACACCCGGCTTGATTGAGCATCAGGGACGATGCTTCATTTTAAGTGTGGGGAGGTCGCCATCTCTGGCGTTTATTTTGGTGAACCACTACATACTTTTTCTTTTATTTTGAATATTTTTCTGTATTTTTCTTTTTACTGTTATTTTCTGAGTACTTATACATTGCTTTTATGTATTTTTACTCTATTTTTGCATATTGCATCTTTAGTTCATATTTTTAGTTATTTAGTTTGGTTTGCAATTCTGATTTATTAGTGGATTAATTAGTATAGTTTACCCTTTTTAGCATAAGATAGTATAGTTGAACTTGAAAAAAATATAAAAAGGAAGTAAGCTAGGAAATTGAACATAACAGATTTAAATCCATAAACCTTGTATATAGCATTACATGATGTAGTTAAGCTGACAACATTTCATCAAGGAGGAACATTAAAACTTTAAAAGCTACCCTAAATAATTTTTTTATGAGAATAATGGGAATTTTTAACTAAACCTGCATAACATATATGAATGATATATGATGCTTGAGTTAGAGAACACACAGCCTGTGAGTCTTGAGCTTAATTGTATGGTTGCATTCAAACCATAATTTTATTCCTGTGTCCATCATTTGATTTTAGCTCACTTACTCCAAATTAGCCTACCTTTTATATCACCTTTGTTAGCCCCCTTGAACCTTTTAAAACCCCTTTATTCTATTTAGCCAAATTAGTAGCCTTAAGCAGAAAAACAAAAGAAAACCCCAAGTGAATCCTTGGTTAGCTTAAGATAGGAAATTATAAATAGAGTAAAATATGGGAAACCTTTTGGGAACATGGGTGATAGAAACAAAAGGGTAGAGAAGTTAAAAGAAATAAAATAAATTTGGGAAGCATGCTCATGAGAAAATCAAAGTGATTTAATTGCCATGTGCCTTGGATAAAAAATTTTTATTCAGCATTTAATAAAAGGGGATACAAAAGAAATTCCCCAATGCAAAATAAAAGCAATGCACATGGAATAAAAAAATAAAAAAGTGAAACATGAGCATGTAACAATAAGTGGGATAATATGGGAAAATAGGTAAAGAGATTTTGTTTTACTAAATATGTATGTTAGGTGAGATCTTAGTCTAATTAAGGATTCACTTATTAGCTCACTTGACCCTATACATAAATCCTTACCTTTACCTTGACCCCATTACAACCTCAATTAAAGACCTCATGACTTTTTGGTATGACTATATTCTATAATTGTTGATTGGTTAGATGAAGAACAAAGCTATAGAAAGCCAGAATAAAAAGAAGAATAGAGTGAATAAACCCAATAAACACTAAGTGACTAGAGAGTAAACACAAAATCCAGTGAGGGTTCAATAACTCATCAACATATATCTGTGCTTAAATTTACTAATTGTTTTGCAAGTTTGTACAATGTTTTCTTTCCCATCTCATTTGCTAAAATGCTTTATTATTTAAGGGTTGGCTATACATATACACGACTCCTTGAGAATGTGAATTAACTTGACTACATATAAGCTTTATATATGAGTGAATAAGTTAGAGTTGCATGATGCATCATTCATTTAGGTAGTTGCATTTAAATTAGGTTGCATTGCATGACATTCCATCACTTTAACCTTAATTATTTACCTTGGGTTTAGCATGAGGACATGCTAGTATTTAAGTGTGGGGAGGTTGATAAACCCATATTTCATGAGTTCTTTTGTGCTTAATTTGAGTGATTTATTCAATCCTCCACCTACTTATTCATATTAACTGCATGGTTTTACTTTCCCTTCCTTATTATGTCATATTGTGAAAAACATGTTTCCTAAGCTTTAAAAATTAATTATTTTAATTACCTTTATTTCCATTCGATGCCGTGATTAGTGTGTTGAGTAGTTTCA
Source organism: Arachis ipaensis (assembly GCF_059453495.1). Lineage (NCBI taxonomy): Eukaryota > Viridiplantae > Streptophyta > Magnoliopsida > Fabales > Fabaceae > Arachis > Arachis ipaensis. The sequence continues at coordinate 86,223,132 of NC_142444.1, forward strand.
TATTTTCTAAGGCAAAATGACTTAAAGGATGGAAAAGGAAACATACAAAATGGAAGGAGAAGGCAAAACGGAGCTTTGAAGGAAACTGGTATTCACGCGATCGCATGGACGACGCGATCGCGTGCCAGAAGTGAAGATGCAGCGACGCGGTCGCATGACTGACGCGACCGCGCGACATAAGCAGAACGCATACGATGCGAACGCGTGACTGACGCAACCGCGTGGCAAGGAAAAGCTCCAAATGACGCGACCGCGTGACCCACGCGGATGCGTGACAGAGGCCACGTATCAGAATTTACAGAATATGCCCTCAGCGATTTTTAAAGCCCTTTTTGGCCCAGATCCAAGTACAGACAGCATAGACTAGAGGTTATAAAGTGTGGGAATGCACCCATTCAAGAGAGAGCTCGCATATTTTATTTTTCAATGATTTAGATTTAGTTGAGAGGGAGATCTTCTCTCTGTCTCTCTCTCTTAGGATTTAGGATTTCTTCTTGTTTTAAGAGTGACTCTCAATCCAGGTTTTATGTTTATTTGTTTTAGCTTCCTTTTATTTTTATTTATTCCAGCACTTGAATTAATCAATGAATCTATGAATTCTTCCATGTTGCAGACTATTATTTGAATTAATGATAATTGAGGTATTTTCAGTTTATGATTGTTCTCTTTAATTTAAGTTATCATTGCTTCCCATCTAAGGACATTTTATTATTCCAACAATTTTACTTTTTCCCCTTTTGGTCCTGGTTAAGAATTCAGTAACTTAACAGTTATTAAACTCAACATAACTGATGATCGTTATCTTGCTAGTTGAGCTGAACTTAAGTAATCTCAATTTTTTCTTAGGAAATAAATAGGATTCAAAGGTCAATTTAATTAATCCCTTGACTTTCCTTTGCCCTAGTAAAGGTTGACCAAGTGGAGTTTAGATTCAACTTTCATTATAGTTGGGAGAGATAACTACGTTGGACCTCCAACTTCCCTTACCTTGCCAAAAGTCTGCTTTACAGGATTTATTTATTTTAATTGCCATTTGCTTTACTTGTCATTTAAATTACTTGCGTCTCATCTTCTAAACCCCGATTACAACCTTTATAGCCAATAATAAGAACATACTTCCTCGCAGTTCCTTGAGAAGACGACCGGAGGTTTGAATACTCGGTTAACAATTTTTAAAGGGGTTTGTTACTTGTGACACCCAACACGTTTGTACGAAGGGATTTTTGTCGGTTTAGAGACTATATCTACAACGCAACTGTTTCTATGAATCTCTTTACTGGTAAAACTCCTAACGTCAGGGACACCCTTGCTGCTGGTGGTCCACCTGGCTCCAGGGATACATATATCCTCTAGAATCTTATCCAGGCCCTTGTTTGTTCTCATCATTCTCCTATTGAAGGAGTCTCGGTCATCTTTCAGCTGAGGTAGCTTAAAGATCTCTCTGATTTTGTCAGGGTGGATGTGAACAATCTTTCTTCTGACCAAAGTTCGATAGTCATAGAGGGCAGTTCCAGATATTCTCTACCTGTCTGTTTGCCATAGATTAGCATAGAATTCCTGAACCATATTCCTTCCCACTTTCGTTTCAGGATTAGCTAGGACTTCCCAGTTCATGTTTCGAATCTGCTCTTGGATCTCCGGATATTCATCTTCTTTCAGATCGAACTTGACTTCCGGGATCACTAATCTTTGACCCATTATTTTGTAGTAATGGTCTGAATGTTCTTTGGTTAAGAACCTCCCTTGATTCCAAAGTGGTTTTGGAATACTCTCTTTCTTGCCTCTTGAGTGGGTTGTTTTCCTTTGAGAGCCATGATCTTAGTGGGTATGATTTAGTGATCACGAATAAACACACCAAACTTAGAGGTTTACTTGTCCTCAAGCAAAAGAAAAGAAAGGAGAGGGAATAGAAGGAGAGCTAGTGTTGAATGGTGGATGAGAGGAGGGAGGCCGAATGTGTTTTTAAAAGGGAAGGGGGGTGGGTTTTCGAAAATAAGGAGAAAGATAAGATAGAAGATATGATTTAAAAAGAAATAAGTATGATAAGAAAAGATATAATTTAAAATTGAGAAGATGTGAAAGATATTTGAAAAAGATATTGATTAGTTGAAAAGATTTTTGAATGAAAAGAGATAGATTTGTTTTGAAAATTTTGAAAAAGAATTGAATTGGATTGAAAAAAGTATTTGTGCTTATGGATTAAGATACATTTGATATTTTTAAAGTAGGGTTTTTAGAAATTAGGGATTTTAGAAATCAGGGTTTGTAACATGTTTATGCAAGAAATCATGAATTGAAACATGAAAATTAAAATTAAAATGAAAAATATGAAGTAAAAACGAAATTACCTACTCCCCACCATCCTGGCTTTTGAACGCCCAAATGCTGCATGTTTTGGGCGTTCAACGCCCAACTGCTGCTTCTCCTGGGCGTTCAACGCCCAGCTGTTGCTTCTTTCTGGCGTTGAACGCCAGGAACTCCTTTGTCACTGGGCGTTTTTCTGAACGCCTAGGACGCTGTAAATCTGGCGTTAAACACCCAGAAGGAGCTTCTTTCTGGCGTTCAACGCCCAGAAGATGCTTCTTTCTGGCGTTTAACGCCCAGATGGCTATCCTTACTGGCGTTCAATACCCAGTGGATGCTTTGATGCCAGGGCATCTTGGCCAGTTTCACTGACCTTTTCTTTACTGTTTTTAGGTTAGTTTCATGCATTTCTTTAGGAAATAAGCTAGTTTTGGATAGAAATTCACTTATGCCTTGACTCAAGCATACATTGTGCATTTTACATAATTTCATGAGGATTTTGCATAAGTTTAGTGACAAATATTATGTTGCATTACTCATGACTTGGACTAGAGCTTTGATGCACTTTATTGCTTGATTTCAGGACCAAAAGGAAGCAGGAAAAGGGGAGGTAACTTGCAAGATTATTGAGAAAAGTGATTGCCAATAACACTCTCAAAAAGCCATCAATGCCCATGTTAGAGAGTCACGTGAACTCTAACGTGGAGAAGAGAAGTTGAGCCAATGTTAGTGACACTTAACATTGTCACTAACGTTGGCAATTACTCATAAGTGGCCACGTTAGAAGCCGCCTCTAACGTTAAGGGGGGAAGAGAAGCCAACGTTAGTGACACTCAACATTGTCACTAACGTTGGCCTATGGTGCAAGGTACCACGTTAACTCCCACGTTAACTTGGTTAACGTGGGAACTAATGTAAAGGATGAAGAGTTGTCGACAACGTTAGTGACACTCAACATTGTCACTAACGTTGAAGCAACCACACAACCCCCAAGAGTCACGTTAACTTCCACGTTAACTTGGTTAACGTGGAAGCTAACGATGAGGAATGAAGGATGAGCCAACGTTAGTGACACTCAACATTGTCACTAACGTTGGGATGGCTAAAGATGGCCACGTTAGAAGCCACGTTAACCTAGTTAACGTGGACTCTAACGTGAGACCTAGGGGCACATTGGAACGTTAGTGACAATGTTGAATGTCACTAACATTCTCGAAAGATGGCAAGGGCCACGTTAGAAGCCACGTTAACCTAGTTATCGTGAGCTTTAACGTGAAGCAAAAAGGGGCACACTGGAACGTTAGTGACAATGTTGAGTGTCACTAACGTTCTCGAAGGTTAACAAGGCAACATTAAAAGCCACGTTAACCTAGTTAACGTGGGTTTTAACGTGAGGCAAAGGGGTGCATTGGAACGTTAGTGACAATGTTAAGTGTCACTAACGTTCTCGAACTTATACTCTCACTAAATATTAACACCCCTGACGTCCTGAGCTGAAGTCTCTGCCCACTTAGCACTATCTCTCTGCAAGTAAAGCCAAGCCCAAATAAAGAAAAGAACTGCTTCAAACTCAAGATCCAAAGGCCCAAGACTTGAAGAGTAAACTAGAAGTTGAGAAGAGTAGTATATATAGGAGTAGCTTTGAATTGTAAAGGAGTTCAGGAGGCTGGGAAGAAGAGAACTACTCTCTGTATTTTACTTTCTTTGCAATTTCTAGTTTTATGATGTATTCTCCATCTTTGTTTTCATTTTCAAGAGCTATGAACAACTAAACCCCTTTCATTGGGTTAGGGAGCTCTGTTGTAATTTGATGGATCAATACTAATTTTCATTATTCTTCTTCTATCTTTCCTCTTGATTTTACTTGAAAGCTTTCGATCTTCATCCAATTGAGTAGTTATCTTGGAAGAGAAGCTATTCAAACTTTGATCTCTTTTGAACCTTGAAAGAGGAATGAAGAGATCAAGCTAGAAATGCTTTCTCATGCTGGACCAAATTGGGTTTGGATGGGTATGTGACTATAACCCTCTCAATACTTGGTTTGGGAAATGCATGTGGTATAATCAGTGACCATACTTCATCTCTTCTCATGAGCAATTGACCAAGGAATTGGCTATTGATCAAGATTTGAGAGATTGAATTGCAAGAAATTATAATTGAATCACTTAAGATTGCCAAGGAGATCAATGAGTGCATTGATTGAGGAAGAGATGAAAATGAACTTGATCCGGAGAATTGCAACATCTCCTAAGCCCAATGAACTCCCCATCTCTGATCTTACCCATTCTCTTTAATTACTGCCATTTACTTTTATAAGCAAATCCCCCATTCCCATTTACAATTCTGCAATTTATTTTCAGTCATTTACTTCCAGTCCTTTAATTCTAACATTTACTTTTCTGTTATTTACATTCCCGCCATTTTATTTTTGGCAACTCTCAACCCAAATTCTGGATTCGCTCAACTAGAACATTCTTCTAATTAAAGTTGCTTGATCAATCAATCCCACTGGGATTCGACCTCACTCTATTGTGAGTTTTTACTTGACGACAACTTCGGTACACTTGCCGAAGGGAGATTTGTTGAGAGACAAGTTTTTCGCGCATCAAGTTTATGGCACCGTTGCCAGGGATTGATTGTGCATCAACAATGATTAAATTGGAAGATCACTAGATTGAGCATTTTTATTTTGTGAATTTTATTTTCTGTTTGAGTGATTTACTTTTTGTTTTAGTTAAACTTCTTCCCTTCCCCTTCTATAATTTCTGTTTGCTAACCCACTAACTGTTTGATATATTGCATCACCCACAACTAACAGCAATTCTGACACAAATACTGTCTGCACCTATTTCCTTTGCTTGTACTTGTTGGTTGTATGACAGGGAGAAGAAGCGGGGCTTCAACTTCCTTTGATTCTGAACCTGAGAGAACCTTCCTTAGACTAAGGAGGGAGGCAAAAGAAAAACGTGTAGTTGGTGCTGAAGAAGAGGAGGAACACTTTGAGGAATACTTTGAACCAAACATGGAAGAAAACATGGAAAATCATCATGAAGAAGAGACTCACAACCATGGCAGAGGAGGTGGAGCAAATCATGCTGGGGAGGATAGAAGAGTTTTGGGCTCTTATATCAATCCAAACCTAGGCAATTGTGGAAGTAGCATCCAAAAGCCAACAATCCATGCCAACAACTTTGAACTTAAACCACAGCTCATCACCCTTGTTCAGAACAACTGTTCGTTTGGAGGAGGTGTTCAAGAAGACCCCAATCAACATTTGACTACCTTCCTGAGAATATGTGACACAATGAAATCTAATGGTGTTCATCCTGACGCCTATAGACTGCTCTTATTTCCCTTCTCACTCAGGGACAAGGCAGCCAAGTGGCTGGAATCCTTCCCAAGGGAGAGCTTAAAAACTTGGGAGGATGTGGTGAACAAATTCTTAGCAAGATTCTACCCTCCTCAACGAATCAATAGGCTGAGAGCTGAGGTTCAAACTTTCAGGCAACAAGATGGTGAGACTCTGTATGAAGCATGGGTGAGGTTCAAGGACTTAACAAGGAGGTGTCCACCTGACATGTTCAACGAATGGGTCCAGCTGCACATTTTCTATGAAGGGCTCTCTTATGAGTCAAAGAAGGCAGTAGACCATTCATCTGGAGGATCCTTGAACAAGAAGAAGACCATTGAGGAAGCCATAGATGTTATTGAAATAGTAGCAGAAAACGACTACTTCTATGCTTCCGAAAGAGGGAACACAAGAGGAGTGATGGAGCTAAACAATGTAGATGCTCTGTTGGCCCAAAACAAGCTCATTATCCAGCAGCTGGCTGACCTCACCAAGAAGATGGAGAGGAACCAAGTAGCAGAAATCTCCACTTCATCAACAACACAAGAAGGAGTGAATGAAGAAGCAGAGGGGAGTCAGGAGCAAGCCAATTACATTGGGAATTCACCAAGGAAAAACTATGATCCATACTCCAAGACTTACAACCCTGGATGGAGAAACCACCCAAACTTTGGGTGGGGAAGTGAGCAAGATCAAAACCAAGACCAGAGACATTACAACTCCAACAACAATGCAGCTCACCAGCAATTTGGAAACAAAAAGCTACTAGCCCAGCTCATCTAATTAGAATCTGAGCTTCACTCAAAAAACTCTGAGATATTATTGCTTCTCAACCTATTAGTCTTCTATTTTATTTGTCTAGTTGCTTGAGGACAAGCAACAGTTTAAGTTTGGTGTTGTGATGAGCGGATATTTTATATGCTTTTTGGGGTTAATTTCATATAGTTTTTAGTATATTCTAGTTAGTTTTTAGTTTATTTCCATTAGTTTTTAGGAAAAATTCATATTTCTGGACTTTACTATGAGTTGTGTGTTTTTCTGTGATTTCAGGTATTTTTCTGGCTGAAATTGTGGGAGCTGAGCAAAAATCTGATTCAGACTAAAAAAGGATTGCTGATGCTGTTGGATTTTGACCTCCCTGCACTCAAAGTGGATTTTCTGGATCTACAGAACTCAAAATGGCGTGCTTCCAATTGCGTTGGAAAGTAGACATCCAGGGCTTTCCAGCAAAATATAATAGTCCATACTTTGCTCAAGGATAGATGACATAAACTGGCGTTCAACGCCAGTTCTCTGCCCAATTCCGGCGTCCAGCGCCAGAAAAGGATTAAAAGTTGGAGTTCAACGCCAGAAATGGATCCAAACCTGGCGTTGAACGCCCAAAACAGCCTTATGCACGTGAATTGTTTAAGTCTCAGCCCCAGCACACACCAAGTGGGCCCCAGAAGTGGATCTCAGCACCACCCATCATAGTTTACTCATTTTTTGTAAACCTAGGCTACTAGTTTAGTATTTAAACAACTTTTAGAGAATTACTTTGGATCTCATGACATTTTTAGATCTGAACTTTGTATTCTTTGACGGCATGAGTCTTTAAACTCCATTGTTGGGGGTGAGGAGCTCTGCTGTGTCTCGATGAATTAATGCAAGTATTTCTGTTTTCCATTCAAACATGCGTGTTCCTATCTAAGATATCCATTCGCGCCTAACTATGGAGAAGGTGATGATCAGTGACACTCATCACCTTCCTCAATCCATGAACGTGTGTCTGACAATCACCTCCGTTCTACATCAGATTGAATGAATATCTCTTAGATTCCTTAATCAGAATCTCCGTGGTATAAGCTAGACTGATGGCGGCATTCATGAGAATCCGGAAAGTCTAAACCTTGTCTGTGGTATTCCGAGTAGGATTCAGGGATTGAATGACTGTGACGAGCTTCAAACTCGCGAGTGCTGGGCGTAGTGACAGACGCAAAAGGAGGGTGAATCCTATTCCAGCATGATCGGGAACCTCAGATGATTAGCCGTGCTGTGACAGAGCATTTGGACCATTTTCGCAAGAGGAGGGGATGTAACCATTGACAATGGTGATGCCCCAACACACAGCTTGCCATAGAAGGACGTGCGTGCGTGAATCAGAGGACAAAGGAAAGCAGAGATTCAGAAGACAAAGCATCTCCAAAACTCCAACATATTCTCCATTACTGCATAACAAGTAACTTTTAACCCATGCTCTCTTGTTTATTCGCAATTCAACTGATAAATACAATTGACTTCCTGACTAAGAATTGCAAGATAACCATAGATTACTTCAAACCAACAATCTCCGTGGGATTCGACCCTTACTCATGTAAGGTATTACTTGGACGACCCAGTGCACTTGCTGGTTAGTGGTACGAGTTGTGAAAAGTGTGATTCTCAATTCGTGCACCAAGTTTTTGGCGCCGTTGCCAGGGATTGTTCGTGTTTGAACAACTGACGGTTTATTTTGTTGCTTAGATTAGGAAATTTTTATTTTTTGGTTTCGAGTCTCTTATTATTGTTCTTAGTTAAAAATATCCTTCTTCAAAACAAGTGTTACATTTACTGCCCAATTGGCTAGAGCGTTGGTCTAAGTCCGTGGCAGTTTGGTGCACTCTTTTTAAAATCTTTTTCAAAAATAATATTTTCTCTATTAAATTTTGTGCCAAACTTTAAGTTTGGTGTTTTCTAGTTGATTTCCCTTTGATTTTCGAAAATTTTAAGTTTGTTGTTCCTTCTTCATGTTCTTGTGTTCTTTTGAGTCTTCAAAGTGTTCTTGAGTTTTCCTTGTGTCTTGATCTTAAAATTTTAAGTTTGGTGTTCCTTGGTGTTTCCCCTCCAGATTTTTCGAAAACAAGGAGCATTAGATCTAAAAATTTTAAATCTTGCGCTATTTTATTGTTTTTCTCTTTCCTCACTAAATTCAAAAATATCTTTTCTCTCTAATTTTAAAACAAATTTTCAAAAATTATTTTTAAAAAAAAATTCAGATTTTTTTTCAAAATTTAAAATCTCTTCCAAATCATATCTTTTTCAAAACTTCCTTACCACTTTCTCTCCCTTCATTTTTCTGAAAATCTTCACCTATTTTTATTTATTTTATTAATTTATTTTATTTTTGAAATAAATAAATAAATAAATAAAATATTTTCCCTATTTTACATCATCTTCCTTTCTCCATCATGGATCTAAGTCGAAATGAACAGTCCAGGAGGACTCTGGGGTCATATTCTAACCCCTCTACTGCTTCATATGGGAGTAGCATCTGCATACTGATGAGTATTTTGGTAGAAAAATGAATTTCTCCCAAAATACACAAATCTAACCGGCAAGTGTACCGGGTCGCATCAAGTAATAAAAACTCACGGGAGTGAGGTCGATCCCACAGGGATTGAAGGATTGAGCAATTTTAGCTTAGTGGTTAATTTAGTCAAGCGAATCAAGATTTGGTTGAGTGTTTTGTGATTTGCAGAAATTAAATTGCATGGAATTAAAGAGAACAGGGAATTAAAGTGCTGAATCTTAAAGAACAAGAAATTAAATGGCAGAAACTTAGAATGCAAGAAATGTAAATTGCGGAATCTTAAAGTGCAAGAAATGTAAACGGCTGGAATTGTAAAGGGAATTGGGGATTGGATTTGCAGAATTTAAACAAGGAAAAGTAAGTTGCATCAAATAGAAAAGTAAAAGAGTGTTTGGGTTGAATCGGATCTGAAGCAGAACAAGTAAATGAACATGAAAAGCAAAAACAGAATGTAAATTGGAATTTCAGATCTCAGGGGTCCAGAGACTAGAAAACCAGGTCTAGATCTCACTACCTTCCTTGATCCAACAAGAACAATTGCAAGGGAAAAGTAAATTGCAAAGAAAGTAGATGAAGAACAATTAACCCAAACTGAAATTCAATTAAGCAGTAAATAAACAGAGAGATCCAAGGATGAGATTGAAACAGAATTTCTTCAATTCTTCAACCGAAGATCCAAGACAATTGTAATAGAAATTGAAAGCAATAAAACTGAGAGGAAGAGAAGTGAATTCTCCTTCCCCAAGACAAAGAAATTAAAGATCACTCAATACCCAAAGCTCTCCGAAAACTATTATGAAAATTCCAAAGAAAAGCTCTCCGAAGAACTTGAATTCTATCCTATTTATACACTTTCTTCAAATGATCTTCAAGCCTTGAGTTGGGCTTTTGCTCTTGGTGGAATTGGGTTGAAAGAGGCCTTGATTGATTGCTCTTGAAGTTTGGAGAAGAACCAAAGTGAACCAATTGAACCGGGTTGGAGTTTTGCAAAAGTTGGACCAAAAGTTGGAGCAAAAGTTAGGGTCTAACTTTTGGTCCAACTTTTCATATCAGCTAACATAATTTGCTGATACTCACGTTGGTGCAAAAGTTAGGGGTCTAACTTTTGCACCAACGTTGGCCTTCCTTAGTGCACTTGTGGCGCCAACGTTAGCCCAAAAGTTAGGGGCTAACGTTGGCGCAAACTTTTGCTCCTCCCCTTGTAGTTTTCATGTGCCAACGTTAGCCTCAAAGTTAGGGGCTAACGTTGGCGCAAACTTTTGGTGCCCAGGGAGTGTTTTTCTCATGCCAACGTTAGCCTCAAAGTTAGGGGCTAACGTTGGCGCAAACTTTTGGTGCCCAGGGGTGATTTTCATGTGCCAACGTTAGCCTCAAAGTTAGGGGCTAACGTTGGCGCAAACTTTTGGTACCCAGGGAGTGATTTTCAAGTTCCAACGTTAGCCCAAAAGTTAGGGGCTAACGTTGGGGCTCACTTTTCACCCAAAAGTTTGTGCAAAAGTTTGAGGCTAACTTTAGGTCCAACTTTTTGCTTCCTGGTTCAATTTCACTTATTCCATTGTCTTCTCTTTACTCCTAGCTATTCCTTCTTGCTTCAACCTTTCTCCAAGCTTTCTTCACCTATCATTAATCAACCAAACACATCAAAGCTATGCTTAAAATCATGAGATATACATTCTTTTATAATATGTGACAATTATAGTATAAAACCTCATGAAATAGCATGAATTCATACATGGTTGATTCAATCAAAGGAAACATGAAAATCTATCTAATTGGCTTGCTTGTAGCTCAAGAAAGTGCATAATTCTAATGAAAACAAAAGAAAAAGACTAGTTAAAATAGGCTAAGATGACTTGTCATCACAACACCAAACTTAAAGCTTGCTTGTCCTCAAGCAAGAAATAAATTTATGCTCCAAGGTTCTTTCAATTAAGATGGATTGAAGAATAACTTGTAAAGTCCAGTGAGTGAAGTGATCAAGTGTCAGTGGGGTGAACTCTAAATCATATGCTCATGCAAGGGCTTCAGTGCTCACTAGTCTTCACATATTGGGAGTCTTAGGTCTTAGGATTTTCATCCAAATGGTATCATGGAGATCTCTTTACATGTAGTCACCTTGAAGCAGCTTATAGTTTCTTTGCTTTGGCCTTGACTCTAAGTGTCATGTCTCAAAGCGGCTCTTTAGATAAGCTTTCAATCAATACTCCTAAACCAGTTGGTTTTAAGGTATTAGGTGTTAAAGCACCCCTAAGGATTTACTTGCTCAAGCCTCATTCCTTGACACAGCTCAACCACAAGCATTTTACTTGGCTAACAACTCTTTGAGCCATTGTTTCTTCTTTCTTTTCTGCCTAGTAATTGATGCTCAGAGCCTTGGGCCATGTTCTTTTTGTCTTTGTATTTTCTTTTCTTTCTTTTGTTTTATTTGCTGCTTCTTGGATCAATGGATTTTTGAGAATCTCCACAATACTTCTTTGAACTTCATGTCCTGCCTATGAGCTCCCATGCAAGTTTTCACAAGCATGCAACCTCAATACACATTCATACAACTAGAACCACCACTTCTCCTAATCTTTTGCTTGCCTCAAAATTGTTTAATTCCTCAATCCTTCTTTTCAAAGAACTTTCATGTGATGCAATTTTTTGAACATTGAGTGCAAACAAGTTTTGAAGAGAAAAATGTTGTGAATAATCAAGCATCTTAGTTATTGAATTACAGAAAAACTATGCTATGCAGGCAGGCAGGGGTATTATGTAACTTTCAATTTAGCAGCATCTGATACAAAATAATCACTGAACAATACAACCTTTTGGAGTTCGCTTGCTTTCCTCTTCCTCATCATCATTGCCAATCTTTACATTCCTCTTTTATCTCCTTGATTGATGATGCTTAATTTTTCCAAAAGCTTGTATGATGCTCTGCAGTGATATTGAAAGTTGCTTGTTCCCCAAGCACTTAGAAACAATGGTTAGCTTGCATGATTTATTTGTGGGCTTTTGAACTTACTTTGGTGTGGGAACACCAAACTTAGTACCTTGCCAATGGTTCCCATGCATTGAATTAACCATGTGTGAAACTCTTTTTCTTTTTTTTTCTTTTTCAAAAGCAATAAAACTGAAAACTAGGAAACAGCAGAAGAGTTAAATAGTTCATCCAACATGCTTGAAGCTAGCATTATGCAGAAAGTGAGAATGTGTTTTATAATGGGATTTTGGTGAAACACCAAACTTAGAATCCTGCATTCTCCTTTAGATTGTTTTGGTGTGCAACGCCAAACTTAGCTTCTTGCATTATAGATAGAACTAATTAACCTTTTTATTAAAATAGATATGAAAAGATAGTTACCTCCGGTTGGGTTGCCTCCCAACAAGCGCTCTTTTATTGTCACTAGCTTGACATCCTTCACTCTGTGCTCATGGAAGTTGAGGCTTCTGTTGCCTTAGGTTTCGTCCTCTCGCTATGGGCTTCCTTCCCTCTGTTTCTCTTTCCATAGCCCTCTTACTTTCCTCCATGACTCCCTTCTCTTTCAACACAGCATCCTTTTCATGGCTCTTTGGGTTCAGAGTCCCCTCCTTCTCACTCAATTCAGCAAGGTTTTGAACAAGTTGTTCCATCTGCCTTTCAAGTCTTCTGAGTGAAGCCTCCTGGTTCTTGCTTATCATCTCTTGATGTTTCTTTATTTCTTCTCGCTCTATTACCATCATTTCTTGAATTTTTATGGACCTCTCCATCAGCATTTCTAGAATATAGATTCTTTGAAAGGTTGGAAGTGGTTGTGGCTGTGTCAATTGTGGTGGTTGATGAAGGTCATTTTGAGCGAATGGTGAGGTAGGACGGGGTTGGAAGTGTGTGTGATTGTTGTTGTGGGGGTGTGTTTTAAATTGGTTTTTGAAGCTGGGATTGTTGCAGTTGAAGTCCCTTGGTTTTTGGTTTTGGTTCTCAACCCCCCTCCCATTAGAATGAGTTCTCCAAGGTGGATTGTACACATCATTCTGAGGCCTGTGTTGGAGCATGCTAGAGTGATTGCTTGGAGATTGTAGTTGCTCATAACTCTGTTGCTCATGGTTAATGACCCCAAAACTGTGTGCAGCTTGATTACTCCCATATGAGCTTTGAGTCAGGTTGTATGTATGTATTACAGCATGTCTCAACTCAGTGATTTTCCTAGCCATCATGTCCAGTTGTTGTAGAGTCTGCTGATGTATCTGCTTGTTTTGGCTTATTACTGCACGAGCACCTTCAATTTCTTTCTCTTGTGTGAATGGATGCACTTCTGCCTTTGGCTTAACAATTCTTTGTGATGGGTTCAATTTGACTAGGAGTCTATTCATCAGTTCTTCCCATCCGATAATGCTTCCTTGTGGAAAAGCTTCAAACCATTGGGCAACATCATTCATGGCTATGGATAGTTGCTTCGAACTATGGGTTACATTATCATCCAAGGTGGGGATATTACTCTCATGATTGCTAGAATTTGTTGAGTTCCCCTCCATGATCTGCACAGTCACAAAAATTCAAGTGATGATTGAATATTTTCAAGCTCAGAATGTGATTCAGAAGGTTAGCTGGCACAAAGTATCAAACAGTTGATGGACTTGGGAGATTAGTGGCAGAAATTGCTTCTCTTGTGTAAGCAAGAGCATTGCATAGAGCCAGAAATTTCTCGGAAAACTTCACTTTGTTGCTAAAGCGAAGTTTCAGTCATCTCAGGCAAAAATTCAAACAGTTAGTGGGTTAGTCGAAATTAGATAAAAATAAAGAGAAAGTGCTTGATCTAGATCACCACCTCACTTAATCATTGTCAATCTAATCAATCCCCGGCAACGGCGCCAAAAACTTGATGAGTATTTTGGTGGAAAAATGAATTTCTCCCAAAACATACAAATCTAACCGGCAAGTGTACCGGGTCGCATCAAGTAATAAAAACTCACGGGAGTGAGGTCGATCCCACAGGGATTGAAGGATTGAGCAATTTTAGCTTAGTGGTTAATTTAGTCAAGCGAATCAAGATTTGGTTGAGTGTTTTGTGATTTGCAGAAATTAAATTGCATGGAATTAAAGAGAACAGGGAATTAAAGTGCTGAATCTTAAAGAACAAGAAATTAAATGGCAGAAACTTAGAATGCAAGAAATGTAAATTGCGGAATCTTAAAGTGCAAGAAATGTAAACGGCTGGAATTGTAAAGGGAATTGGGGATTGGATTTGCAGAATTTAAACAAGGAAAAGTAAATTGCATCAAATAGAAAAGTAAAAGTGTGTTTGGGTTGAATCGGATCTGAAGCAAAACAAGTAAATGAACATGAAAAGCAAAAACAGAATGTAAATTGGAATTTCAGATCTCAGGGGTCCAGAGACTAGAAAACCAGGTCTAGATCTCACTACCTTCCTTGATCCAACAAGAACAATTGCAAGGGAAAAGTAAATTGCAAAGAAAGTAGATGAAGAACAATTAACCCAAACTGAAATTCAATTAAGCAGTAAATAAACAGAGAGATCCAAGGATGAGATTGAAACAGAATTTCTTCAATTCTTCAACCGAAGATCCAAGACAATTGTAATAGAAATTGAAAGCAATAAAACTGAGAGGAAGAGAAGTGAATTCTCCTTCCCCAAGACAAAGAAATTAAAGATCACTCAATACCCAAAGCTCTCCGAAAACTATTATGAAAATTCCAAAGAAAAGCTCTCCGAAGAACTTGAATTCTATCCTATTTATACACTTTCTTCAAATGATCTTCAAGCCTTGAGTTGGGCTTTTGCTCTTGGTGGAATTGGGTTGAAAGAGGCCTTGATTGATTGCTCTTGAAGTTTGGAGAAGAACCAAAGTGAACCAATTGAACCGGGTTGGAGTTTTGCAAAAGTTGGACCAAAAGTTGGAACAAAAGTTATGGTCTAACTTTTGGTCCAACTTTTCATATCAGCTAACATAATTTGCTGATACTCACGTTGGTGCAAAAGTTAGGGGTCTAACTTTTGCACCAACGTTGGCCTTCCTTAGTGCACTTGTGGCGCCAACGTTAGCCCAAAAGTTAGGGGCTAACGTTGGCGCAAACTTTTGCTCCTCCCCTTGTAGTTTTCATGTGCCAACGTTAGCCTCAAAGTTAGGGGCTAACGTTGGCGCAAACTTTTGGTGCCCAGGGAGTGTTTTTCTCATGCCAACGTTAGCCTCAAAGTTAGGGGCTAACGTTGGCGCAAACTTTTGGTGCCCAGGGGTGATTTTCATGTGCCAACGTTAGCCTCAAAGTTAGGGGCTAACGTTGGCGCAAACTTTTGGTACCCAGGGAGTGATTTTCAAGTTCCAACGTTAGCCCAAAAGTTAGGGGCTAACGTTGGGGCTAACTTTTCACCCAAAAGTTTGTGCAAAAGTTTGAGGCTAACTTTAGGTCCAGCTTTTTGCTTCCTGGTTCAATTTCACTTATTCCATTGTCTTCTCTTTACTCCTAGCTATTCCTTCTTGCTTCAACCTTTCTCCAAGCTTTCTTCACCTATCATTAATCAACCAAACACATCAAAGCTATGCTTAAAATCATGAGATATTCATTCTTTCATAATATGTGACAATTATAGTATAAAACCTCATGAAATAGCATGAATTCATACATGGTTGATTCAATCAAAGGAAACATGAAAATCTATCTAATTGGCTTGCTTGTAGCTCAAGAAAGTGCATAATTCTAATGAAAACAAAAGAAAAAGACTAGTTAAAATAGGCTAAGATGACTTGTCATCACATACCCTCCATTGGAGTCAGTAACTTTGAGTTGAATTCTCAGCTCATTATCATGGTGCAGCAAAGTTGCCAGTATTCTGGTCTTCCACAAGAAGAACCTACAGAGTTTCTGGCACAGTTTCTACAGATTGCTGACACAGTACATGATAAAGAAATAGATCAAGATGTCTACAGACTATTACTGTTTCCATTTGCTGTAAAAGACCAAGCTAAGAGGTGGTTAAATAACCAACCTAAGGCCAGCATAAGGACATGGAAACAGCTGACAGAAAAATTCCTGAATCAATACTTTCCTCCAAAACGGATGACACAGCTAAGGCTGGACATCCAAGGCTTTAAACAAGGAGATAATGAATCTCTTTATGATGCCTGGGAGAGATACAGAGAGATGCTACGAAAATGCCCCTCTGAAATGTTTTCAGAGTGGGTTCAGTTAGACATCTTCTATTATGGGCTTGCTGAAGGAGCTCAGATGTCTCTAGATTACTCAGCTGGTGGATCTATCCACATGAGAAAGACAATTGAAGAGGCTCAAGAGCTCATTGATACAGTTGCCAGGAATCAGCATCTGTACCTAAGCAGTGACCCTTCCATGAAAGAAGAGGTTAAAACAGCAACTGCTGAACTTAGTCCTGTAAAAGAAGCTGCTGAATTCAATCAGCAATTGGACTTTCTAACAAAACAGTTAGCCGAATTCAAAGATAGACTACAAGAGACAAGGATGGCTAATATACATATGGAAGAACAGTTTAAGCAAACAAAGCAGCAGCTGTCAAGGCAAATAACAGAAGAATGCCAAGCAGTTCAGTTAAGAAGTGGGAAAACATTAAATACCCCACCTCAAGGCAGCAAAGAGCTAAGGAGTGAGCAAACCACCCAAAATTCACCTAAGGACAGTAAGAGCCCAGGGAAAAGTAATTCTGGCGCTAAAAAGCCAGAAATTTGGTGGAAGACTGGCGCTGAACGCCCAGACCATGCTCAGGACTGGCGTTCAACACCAGAAACAAGGCAGGACTGGCGTTCAACGCCAGAAATAGGCAAGGATCTGGCGTTGAACGCCCAAAATGGGCAAGATCTGGCGCTGAACACCCAAAATGGGCACAGTTCTGGCATTCAGACGCCAGGAATAGACAAGGAGTTGGCATCTAACGTCACTCCATTTTCTAACTCTGGCACTCAATTGCCAGTGAGGGATCAGACACACACAAATGCTGATAACAATCCCTCTAAAAAGGCTTCTTCAACCACTTCTGTAGGCAATAAACCTACAGCAACCAAGGTCGAAGAATACAAAGCCAAGATACCTTATCCTCAAAAACTCCGGAAAGAGGAGTAGGATAAGCAATTTGCTCGCTTTGCAGATTATCTCAGGACTCTTGAAATAAAGATTCCATTTGCAGAAGCACTTGAGCAAATACCTTCTTATGCCAAGTTCATGAAAGAGATCTTGAGTCATAAAAAGGATTAGAGAGAAACAGAAAGAGTTCTCCTCACTGAAGAATGCAGTACAGTCATTCTGAAAAGCTTTCCTGAGAAGCTTAAAGACCCTGGGAGTTTTCTGATACCATGCATATTAGAAGGTCAATGCACCAAGACAGATTTATGCGATCTTGGGGCAAGCATCAACCTAATACCTGCATCCACTATCAAAAAGCTCGGCTTAACTGAAGAAGTTAAACCAACCCGGATATGTCTCCAACTTGCTGATGGCTCCACTAAATACCCATCACGCGTGATTAAAGACATGATTGTCAGAGTTGGGCCATTCACCTTTCCCACTGACTTTGTTGTGCTGGAAATGGAGGAGCACAAGAGTGCTACTCTCATTCTAGGAAGACCCTTCCTAGCAACTGGACGATCCCTCATTGACGTCCAACAGGGGGAAATAACCCTGAGAGTCAATGATGATGAGTTTAAGTTGAACGTTGTCAAAGCCATGCAGCATCCTGACACATCAAAAGACTGCATGAAAGTTGATCTTATTGACTCTTTGGTAGAAGAGATCAACATGGCTGAGAGTCTCAAATCAGAGTTGGAAAACATCTTTAAAGATGTTCAGCCTAATTTAGAGGATTCAGAAGACATGAAAGAGCCTCTGAAAATTCTTCTGGAAGAAGAAAAACCTCCTAAACCCGAGCTCAAGCCACTACCACCATCCTTGAAATATGCATTTCTGGGAGAAGGTGACACTTTTCCAGTAATCATAAGGTCTGCCTTAAATTCACAGGAAGAGGAAGCACTTATTCAAGTGCTAGGGACACACAAGACAGCTCTTGGGTGGTCCATAGGTGACCTTAAGGGCATAAGCCCAGCTAGATGCATGCACAAAATCTTATTGGAGGATAATGCTAAACCAGTGGTTCAACCACAGAGACGGCTAAATCCAGCCATGAAGGAAGTGGTGCAGAAAGAGGTCACCAAATTACTAGAGGCTGGGATTATTTATCCTATTTCTGATAGCCCCTGGGTAAGCCCTGTCCAAGTCGTCCCAAAAAAGGGAGGCATGACAGTGATCCATAATGAAAAAAATGAACTGGTTCCTACAAGAACAGTTACAGGGTGGCGCATGTGTATTGACTATAGAAGGCTCAATACAGCCACCAGAACGGATCATTTTCCTTTACCATTCATAGACCAGATGCTAGAAAGACTAGCAGGCCATGATTATTACTGCTTTTTGGACGGCTACTCAGGCTATAACTAGATTGCAGTAGATCCTCAGGATCAAGAGAAAACAGCATTCACATGTCCATCTGGAGTGTTTGCTTATAGAAGGATGCCATTTGGGCTGTGTAATGCGCCTGCAACCTTCCAGAGATGCATGCTCTCTATTTTCTCTGATATGGTGGAAAAATTTCAGGAAGTCTTCATGGATGACTTCTCAGTATATGGAGACTCATTCAGCTCCTGTCTTGATCACCTGAAACTTATTCTGAAAAGATGCCAAGAGACCAACCTAGTTTTAAACTGGGAAAAATGTCACTTCATGGTGGCTGAAGGGATTGTTCTTGGGCATAAAATCTCAAACAAGGGAATAGAGGTGGATCAAGCAAAAATAGAGGTAATTGAAAAATTACCACCACCTGCCAATGTTAAGGCAATCAGAAGCTTTCTGGGGCATGCAGGATTCTATAGGAGGTTTATAAAGGATTTTTCAAAAATCGCAAAACCTCTAAGTAATCTGGTAGCTGCTGACACGCCATTTGTGTTTGACACAGAGTGCCTGCAGGCGTTTGAAACGCTGAAAGCTAAGCTGGTCACAGCACCAGTTATTTCTGCACCAGACTGGACATTATCATTTGAACTAATGTGTGATGCCAGTGATCACGCCATTGGTGCAGTGTTGGGACAGAGGCATGACAAGCTTCTGCACATCATTTATTACGCTAGTCACGTTCTAAATGATGCCCAGAAAAATTACACAACCACAGAAAAAGAATTACTTGCAGTGGTTTATGCCATTGACAAGTTCAGATCATACTTAGTAGGATCAAAAGTGATTGTGTATACTGATCATGCTGCTCTTAAATATCTACTCACAAAGCAGGATTCAAAACCCAGGCTCATCAGATGGGTGTTGCTTCTGCAAGAGTTTGATATAGAAATAAGAGACAGAAAAGGGATAGAGAACCAAGTGGCTGATCGTCTGTCCCGGATAGAGCCAGTAGAAGGGACGCCCCTCCCCTCTCTTGAGATCTCTGAGACTTTTCCGGATGAGCATTTATTTGCCATTCAGAAAACACCATGGTTTACCGATATTGCAAACTATAAAGCTGCAAGGTTCATACCCAAGGAATACAACAGGATACAAAAGAAGAAATTAATTACTGATGCAAAGTACTACTTGTGGGATGAACCCTATCTCTTTAAGAGATGTGCAGACGGAATAATCCGTAGGTGTGTGCCTAGAGAAGAAGCACAGAGGATCCTATGGCATTGCCATGGATTTCAATATGGAGGCCATTTTGGAGGTGAGCGAACAGCCACCAAGGTCCTCCAATGTGGCTTCTATTGGCCCACACTCTATAAAGATTCCCGAGAGTTTGTACGTAACCGCGACAGTTGCCAAAGAGCTGGTAATCTGCCTCATGGTTACGCCATGCCTCAACAAGGAATCTTGGAAATTGAGTTGTTTGATGTATGGGGAATTGACTTCATGGGACCTTTCCCACCATCATACTCAAACACTTATATTCTGGTGGCAGTTGACTATGTATCAAAATGGGTTGAGGCCATTGCCACACCCACCAATGATACTAAAACAGTGCTGAAGTTCCTCCAGAAACATATCTTTAGCAGGTTTGGTGTCCTTAGAGTACTAATCAGTGATGGGGGCACTCACTTCTGCAATAAACAGCTTTACTCTGCCATGGTTCGGTATGGAATTCGCCATAAGGTGGCTACTCCATATCATCCACAAACTAATGGGCAAGCTGAAGTCTCTAACAGAGAATTAAAGAGAATCCTAGAACGGACAGTAAGTACCCGTAGAAAGGATTGGGCACGGAGCTTGGATGATGCTCTGTGGGCTTATAGAACAGCATTCAAAACCCCTATAGGGACCTCTCCATACCAACTTGTGTATGGTAAGGCATGTCACCTGCCCGTGGAACTGGAACATAAAGCCTATTGGGCAACCAGATTCCTAAACTTTGATGCCAAATTAGCAGGAGAAAAAAGATTGCTCCAGCTAAATGAGCTAGAGGAATTCAGATTCATAGCTTTCAAAAATGCCAAGCTTTATAAAGAGAAATAAAAAAAGTGGCATGACAGAAAGCTGTCATCTAGAATCTTTGAGCCAGGACAGAAGGTTCTGCTGTTCAACTCTAGACTCAGGCTATTCCCCGGGAAATTGAAATCCTGGTGGAGGGGACCATACGTGAATACAAGTGTATCACCATATGGTTATGTGGAGCTTCAAGATATTGATTCTAATAAGAGGTTCATTGTCAATGGACAGAGAATCAAGCATTATCTTGAAGGCAACGTTGAGCAAGAGTGCTCAAGGCTGAAGCTAGACTAAAAGCTCAACAAGGTCCAGCTAAAGACAATAAAGAAGCGCTTGCTGGGAGGCAACCCAGCCATGGGGCATTAATCCTCTAAGCATTTTGCCCTATTTCTATTTTTATTTTTATTTGTTTATATAGAGTTCATTGATAACAAGGTAAAGAATCAATTGCATAAGTTCACAGGGTTAAGGAAGGAATCTGCACACAAAACAGAGAAAAAAGAGCTCACTGGCAAGAAAACGCCAGTAAGAGCCTATTTTGGGCGTTCAGCGCCCAAAAGGGGCAGCCAGTGGGCGCTGAACGCCAGTAAGGATAGCAATCTGGCGTTCAACGCCAGAAAGAGGCAACAACTGGGCGTTGAACGCCCAGGAGAACAGCATTTGGGCGTTGAACACCCAAAACAGGCAGTGTTTGGGCGTTCAAACGCCAGGAAGATAGGGAGGAGGCAAATTCATTTTTCTTCATATTTTTTCATTCTAATCTTGATTTTCGTACTTCAATTCATGATTTCTTGCATAAACATGTTAAGAACCCTGATTTCTAAAATCCCTAATTTCTAAAAATCCTACTTTAAAAATATCAAATATATCTTAATCCATAAGCACAAACCCTCTTTGCAAATTCAATCCAACTCTTTTCAAATCTTTTTAAAAAACAAATCTATCTTTTCAACTCATCAATATCTTTTTCAAAATCTCCACTCTATCTTTTTCAAAAATCTTTCATATCTTTTCAATTTTAAACTATATCCTCTCTTATCATATCTTCTATCTTATCTTTTCCAAATCAATCTCTTTTATCATATCTTTATCTTTTTTTCGAAAACCCACCCTCCCTCCCTTTAAATATGGGTTTGGCCTCCCTCCCCTTCCATCAACAATTGCACCTAGCTCTCCTTCTATCCCTCTCCTTTCTTTTCTTTTGCTTGAGGACAAGCAAACCTCTAAGTTTGGTGTGTTTATCCGAGATCACTAAGATCATGGCTCCTAAAGGAAAACAACCCACTCCAAGAGGCAGGAAAGAAAGCGTTCCAAAACCACTTTGGAATCAAGGGAAGTTCTTATCTAAAGAACATTCAGACCATTATAACAAAATAATGGGTCTGAGATCAGTGATCCCGGAAGTTAGATTCGATCTGAAAGAAGATGAATATCCAGAGATCCAGGAGCAAATTCGAATCAGGAACTGGGAAGTCCTAGCTAATCCTAAAACGAAAGTGGGAAGGAATATGGTCCAGGAGTTCTATGCTAATATATGGCAGACTGACAAGCAAAAACTATCTGGAACTGCTTTCTATGAATATCGGACCATGGTCAGAGGAAAGATTGTTCATACCACCCCTGACAAGATCAGAGAGATCTTAAAGCTACCTCAGCTGAAAGATGATCCAGACTCCTTTAACAGGAGAATGATGAGAATAGACAAGGGCCTGGATAAGATTCTAGAGGACACATGTATCCCTGGAGCCAGGTGGACCACCAACACAAAGGGTGTCCCAAATCAACTCAAGAGAGAAGATCTCAAACCAGTCGCCAGAGGATGGCTGGACTTCATTGGGCATTCTCTGTTGCCTACTAGCAACCGTTCTGAAGTCACAGTTAAAAGAGCAGTGATGATCCATTGCATCATGATGGGAAAAGAAGTGGAAGTTCATCAGTTGATCTCAGCTGAACTCTACAAAATTGCTAACAAAAATTCTAAAGAGGCCAGGTTGGCTTATCCAAGCATGATTTCTCTGCTCTGCAAGGACGCTGGAGTAAGGATGGGAATAACTGAGTATATCTCAGTTGAGAAACCAATCACCAAAGCATCAATGGAAAAACAACAAGCACAGGATGATCCCACCAAGAAGAAAACACAGGAATTTCTCCCAGAAATCCCTCAATCTGAATACTGGGAGTATCTTGAGACGTCTGTTAGCAAGATATGGGAAGCTATGGAACAAATAATAAAAGAACAGAAGGAACACAGTCAAATTCTTACCTATATGTTTAAAGAACAAGAGGAGCAAGGGCATGACTTAAGGCAATTGCAGCGCCAGAAGTTATCTCTTGAAGGATCAAGCACCCCACGGATCAGAGGAACACCCATTCCCCAGAACAAAGGTTGTTAAATTCCAATTTCTGCTTTAACTCTGTGATAGTGTCATTAGAGAAGTTCACCTTAAGAGTCATATAGTAGTAATTAGTATCTATTTTGATTTTATCTCCAATTAAGCCATAGTTTATTTTTCTCATCATCAGCAAACATAAATAAAATAGTAGATCTTTTGAATAAGAGGAAATAAAATTTCGAGTTTTAATAAGAGAAATTCTAATTAGTTACATGTGGTGGCAATACTTTCTGTCTTCTGAATGAATGCTTGAACAGTGCATATGTCTTTTGAATTTGTTGTTTAAGACTATTAAATATGTTGGCTCTTGAAAGAATGATGAACATGAGACATGTTATTGATAATCTGAAAAATCATAAAAATGATTCTTGAAGCAAGAAAAAGCAGCAAAAAAAAAAAAAAAAGAGAGAAGCCAATAGCCCTTAAAACCAAAAGGCAAGGGTAATAAAAAGGATCCCAAGGCTTTGAGCATCAGTGGATAGGAGGGCCTAAGGGAATAAAATCCTGGCCTAAGCGGCTAAACCGAGCTGTCCCTAACCATGTGCTTGTGGCGTGAAGGTGTCGAGTGAAAACTTGAGACTGAGCGGTTAAAGTCAAGGTCCAAAGCAGAAAGAAGAGTGTGCTTAAGAACTCTGGACACCTCTAATTGGGGACTTTAGCAAAGCTGAGTCACAATCTAAAAGGTTCACCCAATTATGTGTCTGTGGCATTTATGTATCCGGTGGTAATACTGGAAAACAAAGTGCTTAGGGCCACGGCCAAGACTCATGAAATAGCTGTGTTCAAGAATCATCATACTAAAATAGGAGAATCAATAACACTATCTGAATTCTAAGTTCCTATAGATGCCAATCACTCTGAGCTTCAATGGATAAAGTGAGATGCCAAAACTGTTCGGAAACAAAAAGCTACTAGCCCCGCTCATCTAAGTAGAATCTGAGCTTCACTCAAAAAACTCTGAGATATTATTGCTTCTCAACCTATTAGTCTTCTATTTTATTTGTCTAGTTGCTTGAGAACAAGCAACAGTTTAAGTTTGGTGTTGTGATGAGCGGATATTTTATACGCTTTTTGGGGTTAATTTCATATAGTTTTTAGTATATTCTAGTTAGTTTTTAGTTTATTTCCATTAGTTTTTAGGAAAAATTCATATTTCTGGACTTTACTATGAGTTGTGTGTTTTTCTGTGATTTCAGGTATTTTTCTGGCTGAAATTGAGGGAGCTGAGCAAAAATCTGATTCAGGCTGAAAAAGGACTGCTGATGCTGTTGGATTCTGACCTCCCTGCACTCAAAGTGGATTTTGTGGCGCTACAGAACTCAAAATGGCGTGCTTTTAATTGCTTTGGAAAGTAGACATCCAGGGCTTTCCAGAAATATATAATAGTCCATACTTTGCTCAAGGATAGATGACGTAAACTGGCGTTCAACGCCAGTTCTCTACCCAATTCCGGCGTCCAGCGCCAGAAAAGGATTAAAAGTTGGAGTTCAACGCCAGAAATGGATCCAAACCTGGCGTTGAACGCCCAAAACAGCCTTATGCACGTGAATTGTTTAAGTCTCAGCCCCAGCACACACCAAGTGGGCCCCAGAAGTGGATCTCAGCACCACCCATCATAGTTTACTCATTTTTTGTAAACCTAGGCTACTAGTTTAGTATTTAAACAACTTTTAGAGAATTATTTTGGATCTCATGACATTTTTAGATCTGAACTTTGTATTCTTTGACGGCATGAGTCTCTAAACTCCATTGTTGGAGGTGAGGAGCTCTGCTGTGTCTCGATGAATTAATGCAAGTATTTCTGTTTTCCATTCAAACATGCGTGTTCCTATCTAAGATATCCATTCGCGCCTAACTATGGAGAAGGTGATGATCAATGACACTCATCACCTTCCTCAATCCATGAACGTGTGTCTGACAATCACCTCCGTTCTACATCAGATTGAATGAATATCTCTTAGATTCCTTAATCAGAATCTCCGTGGTATAAGCTAGACTGATGGCGGCATTCATGAGAATCCGGAAAGTCTAAACCTTGTCTGTGGTATTCCGAGTAGGATTCAGGGATTGAATGACTGTGACGAGCTTCAAACTCTCAAGTGCTGGGCGTAGTGACAGACGCAAAAGGAGGGTGAATCCTATTCCAGCATGATCAGGAACCTCAGATGATTAGCCGTGCTGTGACAGAGCATTTGGACCATTTTCACAAGAGGAGGGGATGTAACCATTGACAACGGTGATGCCCCAACACACAGCTTGCCATAGAAGGACGTGCGTGCGTGAATCAGAGGACAAAGGAAAGCAGAGATTCAAAAGACAAAGCATCTCCAAAACTCCAACATATTCTCCATTACTGCATAACAAGTAACTTTTAACCCATGCTCTCTTGTTTATTCGCAATTCAACTGATAAATACAATTGACTTCCTGACTAAGAATTACAAGATAACCATAGATTGCTTCAAACCAACAATCTCTGTGGGATTCGACCCTTACTCACGTAAGGTATTACTTGGACGACCTAGTGCACTTGCTGGTTAGTGGTACGAGTTGTGAAAAGTGTGATTCTCAATTCGTGCACCAAGTGTGCAAACAACCTGAAGACAACTCAACAAAAGAGGAGGATAGAGATGACAAAGAACCAGAAATCTCACAACAAGAGCTGCTAAAGCTCTATGCACCATTCCCTCAACTGCTCAATGGTGCTGTGGGAAAAAGAATATACTCAAGGTTCCTAGACTTGTTTGCATCTCTGCATGTGAACATACCATTCATCAAGGCAATTCAACAAATGCCTGCATTCATCATGTATATGAAGGAACTTCTTCCCAGGAAAAGCTCACTCAAGGGAGGGCAGACTATAGTGATGAACAAGGAATGTAGTGCCCTTATTCAACCTGAGTTGCCTACAAAAAGAAGAGACCCAGGAAGTTTTCATATCCCTTGTGCCATAGGTGAAAATATGTTCGACAGAGCACTATGTGATTTAGGGGCCAGCATCAACTTACTGCCCTTATCCCTGGTGAAGAGGCTGCAGATCAATGAGATAATGCCCACAGATGTCATTATCAGACTGGCTGACAAAACTCAAAAGCAAGCAATAGGAGTGGTGGAAAATGTGTTGCTAAAGGTTGGGAAGTACTTTCTCCCAACAGACTTTGTCATTCTGGACATGGAAGAGAGTCACACTCATCCAATCATATTGGGAAGACCATTCCTAGCTATGGCCAGAGCACTTATTGATGTAGAGAAAGGGGAGCTAATATTGAGAATCCATGATGAACGACTCAGCTTCAATGTTTTCAAACTCTCACAAGAAACAGATCAAGAGGACAAGGAACTAAGCACAAATGATAATGAGACACTGAAGGAGGAAACAAGCACTGAAGCACAGCCAGCTCATTCTCAGACCCCCTTAACTGATAAACAAGGAAAACAGTAATTGCCACAGCTCAAAGAAAAGTTGGAAGAACCCAAACCTCTAGAGGCAAGTGAAGACAGCATCACAACTCCTTGGAGAAAAGAGGTCACCAAGGGGAAGGCAACCTCAAAAGAAACAAAGAAGAAGGTACCAAGGGGATGGAAGAACAAGAGGATCCCTACGGAAGACTTCTCTCCAGGGGATAGAGTTGTCTCAGCTTACTTCCCAGATATTCCCCCTAATCTCCCTACTGTGCCATCTCAATTACCTAAGGTCTTCACTATCAACAGAGTTCTTTCCCTGGAACATGTGGAGATCATTGATCCAACCAATGGATACAAGTCCACAGCAAGAGGGGAGGACTTTAAGCACTACCAACCACCATGATGAAGGAAAAACGTCAAGCTAGTGACGCTAAAGAAGCCCTTCATGGGAGGCAACCCATGTTTTATATGTTTTTAAAATAATGAATAAATCAAGGTTTATGAATTTCAACCCAAACTTGACAAACATTTGGTGAAATCTTTATCATGCAGTATATAGTGAAGAACAAGTTTGGTATTCAAAGCAAGCCAAGATGCATGCTAGTCTTGGGAGCTTTGAACAAAACTTTCATCACATTGCTCCAAACTAAGTTTGGTGTCACCCCATGGTGCCACCAAAATGCATATAAGGACCCACCAATAGTTAGTTAGTTAGTTGGAATTCATAAATGAACAATCAAAGCCTTTCTTTCATTTTATTCTAGCCGTAGAGTTTCAATTTTTTTCTGGCGTTCAACGCCCAGAAGATGCTTCTTTCTGGCGTTTAACGCCCAGATGGCTATCCTTACTGGCGTTCAATGCCCAGTGGATGCTTTGATGCCAGGGCATCTTGGCCAGTTTCACTGACCTTTTCTTTACTATTTTTAGGTTAGTTTCATGCATTTCTTTAGGAAATAAGCTAGTTTTGGATAGATATTCACTTATGCCTTGACTCAAGCATACATTGTGCATTTTACATAATTTCATGAGGATTTTGCATAAGTTTAGTGACAAATATTATGTTGCATTACTCATGACTTGGACTAGAGCTTTGATGCACTTTATTGCTTGATTTCAGGACCAAAAGGAAGCAAGAAAAGGGGAGGTAACTTGCAAGATTAATGAGAAAAGTGATTGCCAATAACACTCTCAAAAAGCCATCAATGCCCACGTTAGAGAGTCACGTGAACTCTAACGTGGAGAAGAGAAGTTGAGCCAATGTTAGTGACACTTAACATTGTCACAAACGTTGGCAATTACTCATAAGTGGCCACGTTAGAAGCCACGTTAACCTAGTTAACGTGGCCTCTAACGTTAAGGGGGGGAAGAGAAGCCAACGTTAGTGACACTCAACATTGTCACTAACGTTGGCCTATGGTGCAAGGTACCACGTTAACTCAAGTTAACGTGGGAACTAACGTAAAGGATGACGAGTTGTCGACAACGTTAGTGACACTCAACATTGTCACTAACGTTGAAGCAACCACACAATCCCCAAGAGTCACGTTAACTTCCATGTTAACTTGGTTAACGTGGAAGCTAACGATGAGGAATGAAGGATGAGCCAACGTTAGTGACACTCAACATTGTCACTAACGTTGGGATGGCTAAAGATGGCCACGTTAGAAGCCACGTTAACCTAGTTAACATGGACTCTAATGTGAGACCTAGGGGCACATTGGAACGTTAGTGACAATGTTGAATGTCACTAACGTTCTTGAAAGATGGCAAGGGCCACGTTAGAAGCCACGTTAACCTAGTTAACGTAAGCTTTAACGTGAAGCAAAAAGGGGCACACTGGAATGTTAGTGACAATGTTAAGTGTCACTAACGTTCTCGAAGGTTAACAAGGCAACGTTAAAAGCCACGTTAACCTAGTTAACGTGGGTTTTAACGTGAGGCAAAGGGGTGCATTGGAATGTTAGTGACAATGTTAAGTGTCACTAACGTTCTCGAACTTATACTCTCACTAAATATTAACACCCCTGACGTCCTGAGCTGAAGTCTCTGCCCACTTAGCACTATCTCTCTGCAAGTAAAGCCAAGCCCAAATAAAGAAAAGAACTGCTTCAAACTCAAGATCCAAAGGCCCAAGACTTGAAGAGTAAACTAGAAGTTGAGAAGAGTAGTATATATAGGAGTAGCTTTGAATTGTAAAGGAGTTCAGGAGGCTGGGAAGAAGAGAACTACTCTCTGTATTTTACTTTCTTTGCAATTTCTAGTTTTATGATGTATTCTCCATCTTTGTTTTCATTTTCAAGAGCTATGAACAACTAAACCCCTTTCATTGGGTTAGGGAGCTCTGTTGTAATTTGATGGATCAATACTAATTTTCATTATTCTTCTTCTATCTTTCCTCTTGATTTTACTTGAAAGCTTTCGATCTTCATCCAATTGAGTAGTTATCTTGGAAGAGAAGCTATTCAAACTTTGATCTCTTTTGAACCTTGAAAGAGGAATGAAGAGATCAAGCTAGAAATGCTTTCTCATGCTGGACCAAATTGGGTTTGGATGGGTATGTGACTATAACCCTCTCAATACTTGGTTTGGGAAATGCATGTGGTATAATCAGTGACCATACTTCATCTCTTCTCATGAGCAATTGACCAAGGAATTGGCTATTGATCAAGATTTGAGAGATTGAATTGCATGAAATTGTAATTCAATCACTTAAGATTGCCAAGGAGATCAATGAGTGCATTGATTGAGGAAGAGATGAAAATGAACTTGATCCGGAGAATTGCAACATCTCCTAAGCCCAATGAACTCCCCATCTCTGATCTTACCCATTCTCTTTAATTTCTGCCATTTACTTTTATGAGCAAATCCCCCATTCCCATTTACAATTCTGCAATTTATTTTCAGTCATTTACTTCCAGTCCTTTAATTCTAGTATTTACTTTTCTGTTATTTACATTCCCGCCATTTTATTTTCGGCAACTCTCAACCCAAATTCTGGATTCGCTCAACTAGAACATTCTTCTAATTAAAGTTGCTTGATCAATCAATCCCTGTGGGATTCGACCTCACTCTATTGTGAGTTTTTACTTGACGACAACTTCGGTACACTTGCCGAAGGGAGATTTGTTGAGAGACAAGTTTTCCGCGCATCATGCTTCTTTTGGGCGTTGAACGCCCAAAACAGACTTTTACTGGCGTTTTCTTGCCAGTGAGCTCTTTTTCTCTGTTTTGTGTGCAGAATCCTTTTGTAACCCTGTAAACTTATACAATTGACTCTTTACCTTAGTATCAATGAACTTTATATAAACAAATAAAATCAAGAATAGGGCAAAATGCTTAGAGGAAGTGATGCCCCATGGCTGGGTTGCCTCCCAGCAAGTGCTTCTTTATTGTCTTTAGCTGGACCTTGCTGAGTTTTTAATCTAGCCTCAGCCTTGAGCACTCTTGCTCAACATTGCCTTCAAGATAGTGCTTGATTCTCTGTCCATTAACAATGAACTTCTTATCAGAATCAATATCTTGAAGCTCCACATAACCATATGGTGATACACTTGTAATCACATATGGTCCCCTCCACCGGGACTTCAGTTTCCCGGGGAATAGCCTGAGCCTAGAGTTAAATAGCAGAACCTTTTGTCCTGGTTCAAAGACTCTAGATGACAGCTTTCTGTCATGCCACCTTTTTTATTTTTCTTTATACAGCTTGGCATTTTCGAAAGCATTGAATCTGAATTCCTCTAGCTCATTCAGCTGGAGCAATCTTTTTTCTCCAGCTAATTTGGCATCAAAGTTTAAGAATCTGGTTGCCCAGTAGGCTTTATGTTCCAGTTCCACGGGCAGGTGACAAGCCTTACTATACACAAGTTGGTAC
Organism: Arachis ipaensis; assembly: GCF_059453495.1. Taxonomy (NCBI): domain Eukaryota; kingdom Viridiplantae; phylum Streptophyta; class Magnoliopsida; order Fabales; family Fabaceae; genus Arachis; species Arachis ipaensis. Next base: position 86,253,242 of record NC_142444.1, read on the forward strand.
GGAGAGGTCCCTATAGGAGTCTTGAATGCTGTTCTGTAAGCCCACAGAGCATCATCCAAGCTTCGTGCCCAATCCTTTCTACGGGTACTTACAGTCCGTTCCAGGATTCTTTTTAGTTCTCTGTTAGAAACTTCAGCTTGTCCATTTGTCTGCGGATGATATGGAGTTGCCACCTTATGGCGAATCCCATACCAGACCATGGCAGAGTAAAGCTATTTGTTGCAGAAGTGAGTGCCCCCATCACTGATTAGTACCCTAGGAACACCAAACCTGCTGAATATATATTTCTGGAGGAACTTCAGTACTGTTTTAGTATTATTGGTGGGTGTGGCAATGGCCTCTACCCATTTTGATACATAGTCAACTGCCATCAGAATATAAGTGTTTGAGTATGATGGTGGAAAAGGGCCCATGAAATCAATACCCCATACGTCAAACAACTCAATCTCCAAGATTCCTTGTTGAGGCATGGCGTAACTGTGAGGCAAATTACCAGCTCTCTGGCAATTGTCACAGTTACGTACAAACTCTCGGAAATCTCTATAAAGTGTAGGCCAGTAGAAACTACATTGGAGGACCTTGGTGGCTGTCCGCTCACCTCCGAAATGACCTCCATATTGTGACCCATGGCAATGCCATAAGATCCTTTGTGCTTCTTCCTTAGGCACACACCTACAGATTATGCCGTCTGCACATCTCTTAAAGAGATAGGGTTCATCCCACAAGTAGTACTTTGCATCAGTAATTAATTTTTTCTTTTGTTGCCTGCTGTACTCCTTGGGAATGAACCTTGCAGCTTTGTAGTTTGCAATGTCTGCAAATGATGGTAATTCCTGAATGGCGAACAAATGCTCATCCGGAAAGGTTTCAGAGATCTCAATAGAGGGGGAGGACGCCCTTTCCACTGGTTCTATCCGGGATAGATGGTCAGCCACTTGGTTCTCTGTCCCTTTTCTGTCTCTTATTTCTATATCAAACTCTTGCAGAAGCAACACCCATCTTATGAGTCTGGGTTTTGAATCCTGCTTTGTGAGTAGATATTTAAGAGCAGCATGATCAGTGTACACAATCACTTTTGATCCTACTAAGTATGATCTAAACTTGTCAATGGCATAAACCACTACAAGCAATTCTTTTTCTATGGTTGTGTAATTTTTCTGGGCATCATTCAAAACACGGCTAGCATAATAAATGACATGCAGAAGCTTGTTATGCCTCTGCCCCAGTACTGCACCAATGGCGTGATCACTGGCATCACACATTAATTCGAATGGCAATGTTTAGTCTGGTGCAGAGATAACTGGTACTGTGACCAGCTTAGCTTTCAGAGTTTCAAATGCCTACAGACACTCTGTGTCAAACACAAATGGCGTGTCAGCAGCTAGCAGGTTGCTTAGAGGTTTTGCAATTTTTGAAAAATCCTTTATAAACCTCCTATAGAATCCTGCATGCCCCATGATAAACCACTATTTTATAGTTTATATTGTGTTTAATTGTGTGGTTTTGTCATGATCCTTACCCACTTATTCATCAATTTAGCATGCATTTAGATTTCCTTCCTAAATTTAGTACATGTTTGAAAATTGCTTCCTAGAGACTTTAATTATTTAATTTTAATTCTCCTTTATTCCATTCGATGCCGTGATCTGTGTGTCAAGTGTTTCAGGCTTTATAGGGCATGAATGAGATGCAGATTGGAGAGGAAGCTAGCAAAAATGGAAGGAACACAAGAATTTGAGGAGATAACCAGCGAGAAGTGACGCAGTCGCATGGCTCACGCGACCGCGCGAAGGAGCGCAAATCGCAGTGACACGGCCGCATGGCTCGCGCGGCCGCGCGAACTAGAAAACGCAAGTGACGCGGTAGCGTGGACGACGCGTAGCGCAAGCGACGCGTCCGCATGGATGACGCGATCGCGTGACATGTGCGATCTGCATAATCTGCAGGATTTGCTGGGGGCAATTTTGGACCTTATTTCAGCCCAGTTCTCGGCCCGGAACAGCAGACTAGAGTCAGAGAATATGCAGAAACAACACACATTCATTCAGAGACAGTTTTAGATCTAGTTTTACTCTCTTAGGTTTTTCTCTCTAGGTTTTTAGAATTTTAATTTTCAATTGGTCTTAGCATTGGAACATTGAGAAGAGTTATTTTCTCATCAAGACTTCATCATTCTAGTTTGTTTTCTTAACTTGGATTCATTCTTCCATGTCCTTTGCTTTGTTCTATTTTGTCATTTAGATACTTTTATGATTATTTAATGCAAGGATTATTTCTTTTTTAATTCAATTTCAATTCCAATAATCATGTCTTCTTTTAATTCCCTTACATGTGCTATGGATTTTTTATTTACAATGCGTGAGTAGTTTCCTTACTTGATGGGGAGTTGATTAAAGGGAACTCTTGAGTTGGAAGGATTGAAAGAAAAATTTGTAATTGGGTTAAATGTTGGACTGCTATCCTGTCACCAACGCCAATCCCTTTGAACTAAGTGGGTTGCAACTTGTGAACAGATCTGGCATTCCAGCTTGTTTGACTTTCCCTTACTTAGTAAAGGATAACCAAACAGAACAACCATTAATTATAAATAAATCTTACAATCACTCCACTAATGATAGAAATTCCAACCAATCAACTCCCAGTCAAGGTTTTTATTCATATTATTTAAATTTCCTCAATTTACATTCCAATTTACTTAGCTCAACTTCTTGGAACATCTGATTAATAAGATAGCACACTTTTCTGCAACTCGTTGGGAGGCGACCTGGGACTTAAAACTCCCAGAAATTTTAATTAAAATTCTCTGAGACATACTTTTAAATTGATAGGCAGATTTTCGGTGAGTTAAGAACTATACTTACAACGTAACCATTTTAATAATTTTTAATTCACCAGCTTCTGCGTCCCATCAATTTTTGGCGCCGTTGCCGGGGAGTTGCAATAGAGTGCTAATTTTATTAATTAGAATTTATTTATTTTCATTTTATTTAATTTTTCTACTATGAGCTGCATGTTTCTTCCGTCAAATGACGCGTTCACTTCCTGATCCGCGCTTGCTAATATTCGATCCTAAAATTGAAAGGACTATTTCACGAATAAGGCGAGAACAGCGTAGGTTAGCCCGCTCTGAGGGCGGATCTGAAAGTGAATCTGAGGAAGAAACCAGCCCCCGTTCTACTGATTCGGTTGTTTTACGTGCAGAAAACATGGCAGCTAGAAGAGTTACCATTCAGGAGGAAGGAGCTCCTGATTTTACAATGCAACCATTTCAACGCATCATCCAGCGGTAGCTATAGATTTTGAAATAAAGACTGCACTATTAAATTTGATGCCCAAGTTTCATGGCCTACCTGCTCAAGAGCTTATCAAGCACTTGAGAGATTTCCAGGCAGCCTGTTCTACTATCAGGCGTGATGGCACTAATGAAACTTCAATTCTGCTGAAAGCTTTTTCGTTCTCTCTTGAGGGAAAAGCAAGAGAGTGGTACTATACTCAACCTATAGCAAATGTATCCAATTGGGATACACTCAGAAAGGAGTTTCTGGAGAAATTCTTCCCATCTGAAGTTATTGATAAACTGAGGAAGGATATCTCTACAATTGTTCAGGATGACAATGAGACTCTCTTTGAATACTGGGAGCGCTTCAATAATCTTCTGGAAGCATGCCCCCACCACATGATTGACAAGATCGTGCTACTCAGCTATATCACACAAGGTATGAGGCCCCAAGATAAGACCACATTGGAAAGTGCCAACAATGGGTCTATGAAGAAGTACAAACCACTGATGAAGCTTGGCAATTGATCACTGATTTAGCTGAATCTACTCGGAACCACAGACAGAAGCAAGGCCGTTCAAAAGTCGTTGTAGAAGTATCTTCTGGCAGAGAGACTGCTGCTCTAACTCAAAGCATCTGTGAGATGACCAACCTGCTGAAGCAAATGCAGTTGAATCAACAAGCTCAGCAAACTCAACCGCAGCAAAACCAACAACTAGTCCCACAAAGAATTTGTGCTGATTACAGCCATTACACTGATGAATACCCGCAGCTCCAACAAGAAGACAACATGGTGGCATCCACTCATAACTTTTATGACCGCCCCAACCAAGGGTACAATCAAAGTGGAAATAATAACCATGGATGGCAGGACAATTCAAACCAGAATTGGAGGGACAACAATAACAGGGGAGGCAGAGATAATCAGGGAAATCAGAGGTGGAATAATAACAACAACAGACAAGTACCATTGTGAACACTATTAACGCCAGTCTGAATGGTCTCACCTCTACTCTGCAAGCTTTTATGACACGGCTTGGTTCAACACAAAATTCCAGCAACCAACCTTCAAGCACCACTGGAATCCCCTCTCAACCTTTACCCAATCCAAAAGGAGGCATTAATGCCATCACCCTGAGGTCCGGAACCACACTGCAGGAGAGGAATCAGGAGGAACCTAGCTCACCAGAATACGCTTCAGCTGAAGAGGTGGTAGAAGTCGAAGATGTTGAAGAGGAAGAGGATATATAGGACATAGCTGAAGAAGAGATAGCTCAACCACAAGAAGAAGCACCAAAAGGCGCAGGCACCATGGAACCCACTGTTCCCATTCCATTTCCACAGCTTGCAAGGAAGCCCAGGAAGCAGCTGGAATCTGATCCTAAAATGGTAGAAATATTCAAAAAGGTTGAGGTAACTGTTCCCCTTTTTGATGTTATTCAGCAGGTACCTAAATATGCAAAGTTTCTAAAAGACTTATGTATCCATAAAGACAAGATTAATGAATTAGAAACTATTCCTTTAGGTAGTTCTATATCTGCTTTAATGGGAGGATTACCTGAAAAATGTAGTGATCCAGGTCCTTGCATAGTTAGTTGTACTATTGGTGGCGTAGTAATTTATGATTGCATGTGTGATTTAGGAGCATGTGTCAGTATAATGCCTTTGTCCATATATGATGTTTTGAGGCTCCCTCCCTTAAAAAGGTCGGCAGCTCGTTTTGTGTTAGCAGATAAAAGCATTATTACAGTGGCTGGAGTTGCTGAAGATGTTTTGGTGAATATTAAAGGGCTCACATTTCCCACTGATTTTTATATCTTGGAGATGCCCCATAATGATTCAGATAAGCCATCATCGATCCTACTTGGAAGACCATTCCTGAAGACATCAAAATTCAAATTGGATGCTTTTTCAAGAACATACTCCTTTGAAATAGATGGCCGCATAGTGATCTTCAATCTGAATGGAGTCATTAACAACCCCCCAGAAGATCATTCTATCTTCCAGTGTGATGTCATAGACGAAAGTGTGGCTGAAGTTCAAAAAGAAGAGTTTGAAGAGAGGCACACTGGACAAGGTCCGAGTGTAGGGACCCTCTTAACTGACAGTGAGGGCACTTCGCCATTTTCACAAGCTCCAGATAATCCAGAGCCTGCCCATGATCAAAAGTTAGAATTGAAACCTCTTCCTCCACACCTCAAATATGCTTATCTCGAGGACGAGCAGAAGCTTCCGGTTATTATTGCAAGAGAACTGACTTCTCAACAAGAAGAGCAACTACTTGATGTGCTAAGGAAGCATAAGAAGGCAATTGGGTGGAGTTTGGCAGACATAGTGGGAATCAACCCTCAAGTATGCGAGCATAGAATATTTTTAGAAGAGGGAGCAAGACCTGTCCGTCAACCCCAGAGAAGATTAAATCCCACCATCTTGGAAGTTGTCAAGAAGGAGGTGACCAGACTATTGGAGGCCGGTATCATATATCCCATTTCAGACAGTGAATGGGTAAGCCCAGTACAAGTGGTGCCCAAGAAGTCCGGAGTCAGGACCGTGAAGAATGAGCATGGAGAGCTCATAGCAACTAGAGTTCAGAATGCTTGGAGAGTCTACATTGATTACAGGTGTCTCAACCAAGCTACCCGTAAGGATCACTACCCACTTCCATTCATTGATAAAATGCTGGATCGCCTGTCAGGTAAATCACATTACTGCTTTCTAGATGGTTACACAGGTTATTTCCAGATTCATATAGCTCCTGAGGATCAGGAAAAGACTACTTTTACATGTCCTTTTGGGACCTATGCTTATAAGAGAATGCCCTTTGGCTTGTGCAATGCACCAGCTACTTTTCAAAGGTGCATGATGAGTCTTTTCTCTGATCTTATTGAGGACTGTATGGAAGTTTTTATGGACGATTTTAGCATTTATGGTGATTCTTTTAGCCTTTGCTTAGATGGGTTATCTAGAGTATTAGATAGATGTGTTAATACAAACCTTGTATTGAATTTTGAAAAATGCCACTTTATGGTAAAACAAGGGATTGCATTAGGACATGTGGTATCTAATAATGGCATTTCTGTAGACCCAGCAAAGGTGAATGTTATTTCTAGTTTACCTTACCCCTCTTCTGTGAGGGAAGTCCGTTCGTTCCTTGGCCATGCAGGTTTCTACAGGAGATTTATTATGGACTTTAGTAAGGTGGCACTTCCCTTATCCAGATTACTGCAGAAGGATATTAAGTTCGAGTTCAGTGAGGATTGCAAACAAGCGTTTGATAAGCTGAAGACTGCTCTAACGCAAGCCCCAATTGTGAGAGGACCAGACTGGAACCAATCGTTTGAGATCATGTGCGATGCTTCCAACCATGCAGTAGGAGCAGCGCTGGCTCAGCGTGAAGGTAAGGATCCTTTTGTTATTGCCTATGCGTCTAATACTTTAGACACTGCCCAGTCCAATTATACTACTACTGAGAAAGAGCTACTTGCTATTGTTTTTGCTCTGGATAAATTCCAGGCTTATTTACTTGGTACTAGAGTAGTAGTATATTCAGACCATGCAGCTCTAAAGTATCTATTAGCTAAAAAGGAATCCAAACCAAGACTTATACGCTGGATACTGCTGTTACAAGAATTTGATTTAGAAATAAAGGATAGGAGTGGTAATCAAAATTTAGTAGCAGACCACTTGAGTCGCCTTGAACATATTAAGGATGATTCTACTCCTATAGATGATAATTTTCCTTTTGATAACCTACAAGCAGTATCTGAGGTAGTCCCTTGGTATGCACCTATTGCTAATTATTTAGTTAGCTGTACATTTCCTCCACATCTTTCTAAACATCAAAGAGACAAGCTGAAAAGTGAGTCTAAATATTATATATGGGTGATGACAAGTCATCTTAGCCTAGTTTCACTAGCCTTTTTCTTTTGTTTTCAATTGAATTATGCACTTTCTTGAGCCATAAGCAAGCCAATTGGGTAGATTTTCATGTTTCCTTTGATTTAATCAACCATGTATGAATTAATGTAATTTCATGAGGTTTTATGCTATAATTGTCACATATTATGAAAGAATGAATATCTCATGATTTTGAGCATAACTTTGATGTGTTTTGTTGATTAATGATAGGTGAAGAAAGCTTGGAGAAAGGTTGAAGCAAGAAGGAATGGCTAGGAGGAAGAGAGGACAAAAAGTTTGAGCAAAAGTTTGCCTCAAAATTTAGCTCAAACTTTTGGAATAAGTGAAAATGAACCAGGGAGCAAAAAGCTGGACCAAAAGTTTGCCTCAAACTTTTGTGCAAACTTTTGGGCAAAAAGCTGGACCAAAAGTTTGCCTCAAACTTTTGTGCAAACTTTTGGGCAAAAAGCTGGAGCAAAAGTTTGCCTCAAACTTTTTGGCAAACTTTTGGCATCACAAATCAACACCCTGGAGAGCAAAAGTTTGCGCCAACGTTTGCCTCAAACTTTTTGGCAAACGTTGGCGCATGAACAACACACCCTGGAGCGCAAAAGTTTGCGCCAACGTTTGCCTCTAACCTTTTGGCAAACGTTGGCGCCATGAGTGTGCAAGGGGAGGCCAACGTTGGAGCAAAAGTTTGACCCCAAACTTTTGCCCCAACGTTGGTATCAGCAAAAGAGGGTGGCTGATGTGAAAAGTTGGAGTAAAATTTTGCCTCAAACTTTTACTCAAACTTTTACTCAAGCTCTCATAATTCCAAACCCGGTTCAATTCGGCTCTTCTCCAAACTCCAAGAGCAATCAACCAAGGCCTCTATCAACCCAATTCCATCAAGAGCAAAGGCCCAATTGAAGGCTTGAAGACCATTTGAAGAAAGTGTATAAATAGCATAGGATTTAAGTTTTTCGAGGAGCTTTCCCTTTTAGTTTTCATAGAGAGTTTTCGGAGAGCTTTTGGTATTGAGTGAATTTTAATTTCTAAGTCTCGGGGAAGGAGAATTGAATTCCCTTCCTCTTAGTTTTCTTGCTTTCAATTTCAATTACAATTGTCTTGGATCTTGGGTTGGAGAATTGTAGGAAATCTGTTTCAATCTCATCCTTAGACCTCTCTGTTTCATTTTACTGCATAATTGAATTTCCATTTTGGTTAATTGCTTCTGTCTTCTACTTTCTCTGCAATTTACAATTTACAATTCCTTTGCAATTGTTCTTGTTGGATCTAGGAAGGCATTGAGATCTAGACTTGGTTATCTAGTCTCTTGGGTCCTGAGATCCGGATTTCCCATTTTCAATTCTCTGTTTACTGCTTTCAAGCTCATTTACATTTCTGTTTTTAGATCCGGTTCAATTCAAGTTATCTTCTATTCCTCTGCTTGTTGAATTTTACTTTTCCTTGTTTAATTTCTGCAAATCCAATTCCCAATTCCCTTTACAATTCAAGCCATTTACATTTCTTGCACTTTAAGATTCTGCAATTTACATTTCTTGCGTCCTAAGTTTCTGCCATTTAATTTCTTGTTCTTTAAGATTCAGCACTTTAAATTTCAGTTCTCTTTAAATTCAATGCAATTTACCCATTCCCTTTACTTTCCATGCAATCTAAATTCTGCAAATCACAAACCACTCAACCAAATCTTGATTCGCTTGACTAAATCAACCACTAAACTAAAATTGCTCAATCCTTCAATCCCTGTGGGATCGACCTCACTCCCGTGAGTTATTATTACTTGATGCGACCCGGTGCACTTGCCGGTGAGTTGTGTGTTTGGAATTCGTTTTCCAAAAATACACATCAAGTTTTTGGCGCCGTTACCGGGGATTGATTAGATTGACAATGATTAAGTGAGGTGGTGATCTAGATCTAGCATTTTTATTTCCTGTTTCTTTAATTTTTGACTAACCCACTAACTGTTTGAAGTTTTGTCTCAACTGACTACACTCAAATTTCAAGAATACCACTGTGCGTTCTGTTTGTTGATTTATATGTCACAGGAAAGAAGAAAGGTCAGAGGAAAGGGTATCAATGAAGAAGGAGTTTCTGAGAAAGAAGAACACCACAACATGAAGCCGCAAATTATTACACTAATCAAGAACAATTGTTCCTATGGTGGAACTCCACTGGAGAATCCTAAACAGCACCTATCCAATTTTCTGAGAACTTGTGGTGCTGTCAATCTCGATAGTGTAAATCATGATACCTATAAGCTCTTGTTATTTCCCTTCTCACTGAAGGATGAAGTGGCACAATGGCTTGAAACCTTTCCCCAAGGAAGTATAACTAGTTGGGATGATTTGGTTGCCAAGTTTCTAACCAAATTCTCCTCGTCCCAACAAAACATCAAGATAAAAGAGGCAGTACATCCATTCATACAAGAAGGGGAAGAACCATTGTTCAAAGCATGGGAAAGATACAAGAAGGCAAGCAACAAAGCGGATTTCCAAGCGTTCTATGAAGGATTAACCCCGGAAACAAGAAGAGCGGTGGATCACTTCTCAGATGGCCTGCTCAACGCAACAGCAACCATCCAAGGAACTGCAGAGTTCGATGACAAGAGAGCCAATAACCAACACTCATTTGAGACCCCACAGAATGCAACTTCAGAAAAGGAGATAATGAATCTTGAAGGAATGAAGGCAGTCATGAATCAAAGCAAACAGCTACATCAGCAAACTCAGCAACAATTGGAGTCAATAGCTAGACAAATTGATTTTCTCCATTCTACTACAGTGAATGCACAATTTCCACCATGGAAGCCACATTCTTATCTAAGAATGAGGGAATCTCAACATCAGGAACAAAGGGACTTCAACTACAATAACTCCAATTTCCCAAACCTGCAAAAACACTACCATACCAACAACAATCACTACATACCACCACACTACCCACCCTTCCAACCCCCAACACCCCACAACCAACCAATTTCACAAGACTCTCAGAGGATCACCAATCTGGAGATCTTAGTAGAGAGAATGATGACACATCAAGAGATGATAAGCAAACACCAGGAGGCCTCACTCGGGAGAATTGATAGGCAAATGGAACAATTAGCTAAGAATCTCACAGAAATGAGTGAGAAGAGGGCTAAAGGAAAAGAATCACTCATCCAGGATGAGCATCACAAAGCAAAGCCTCACTTAGGAGGACAAGGGGACAAGGAGAAGGAAGCTCAGAATCTAAACTGAGCAAGCACAGAGGATGTCAAGCTAGTGACAATAAAAGAGCGCTTGTTGGGAGGCAACCCAACCGGAGGTAACCATCTCTTCATATCTATTTTAATAAAAAGGTTAATTAGTTTTATCTATATTGCAAGAAGCTAAGTTTGGTGTTGCACACCAAAAAAATCTAAAGGAGAATGAAGGATTCTAAGTTTGGTGTTCCACCAAAATCCCATCATAAAACACATTCTCACTTTCTGCATAATGCTGGCTTCAAGCATGTTGGATGAACTAGTTAACTATTCTGCTGTTTCCTAGTTTTCAGTTTTATTGCTTTTAAAAAAGAAAAAAGAAAAAGAGTTTCACACATGGTTAATTCAATGCATGAGAACCATTGGCAAGGTACTAAGTTTGGTGTTCCCACACCAAAGTAAGTTCAAAAGCCCACAAATAAATCATGCAAGCTAACCATTTCTTCTTTCAAGTGCTTGGAGAACAAGCAACTTTCAATATCACTGCAGAGTACCATACAAACTTTTGGGAAGATTAAGCATCATCAACCAAAGAGATGAAAGATGAACGGGAAGGCCAGCACTAATGATGATGAGAAGAAGGAAAGCAAGCGAACTCCAAAAAGTTGTATTGTTAAGTGATTGTTTTACATCAAACACTGCTATGATTGAAAGTGATATAATACCCCTGCCTGCCTGCATAGCATAGTTTTTTCTGTAATTCAATAAGCAAGATGCTTGATCATTTACAACACTATACTCTCTAAAACTTGTTTGCACTCAATATTTCAAAAAAATGCATCACATGAAAGTTCTTTGAAAAGAAGGATTGAAGAATTAAACAATTTTGAGGCAAGCAAAAGATTAGGAGAAGTGGCGGTTCTAGTTATATGATTATGTATTGAGGTTGCATGCTTATGAAAACTTGCATGGGAGCTCATAGGCAGGACATGAAGTTCAAAGAAGTATTGTGGAGATTCTCAAAAATTTATTGATCCAAGAAGCAGCAAACAAAACAAAAGAAAATAAAGAAAATACAAAAGCAAAAAAGAACATGGCCCAAGGCTCTGAGCATCAATTACTAGGCAGAAAAGAAAGAAGAAACAATGACTCAAAGAGTTGTTAGCCTAGTAAATGCTTGTGGTTGAGTTGTGTCAAAGAAAGAGGCTTGAGCAAGTAAATCCTTAGGGGTGCTTTAACACCTAATACCTTAAAACCAACTGGTTTAGGAGTATTGATTGAAAGCTTATTTAAAGAGCCGTTTTGAGACATGACACTTAGAGTCAAGGCCAAAGCAAAGAAACTATAAGCTGCTTCAAGGTGACTACATATAAAGAGATCTCCATGATACCATTTGGATGAAAATCCTAAGACCTAAGACTCCCAATATGTGAGGACTAGTGAGCACTGAAGCCCTTGCAAGAGCATATGATTTAGAGTTCACCCCACTGACACATAATCACTTCACTCACAGGACCTTACAATTTATGCTTCAATCCGTCTTAAGTGAAAGAACCTATGAGCATAATTTATTTCTTGCTTGGGGACAAGCAAGCTTTAAGTTTGGTGTTGTGATGACAAGTCATCTTAGCCTAGTTTCACTAGCCTTTTTCTTTTGTTTTCAATTGAATTATGCACTTTCTTGAGCCATAAGCAAGCCAATTGGGTAGATTTTCATGTTTCCTTTGATTTAATCAACCATGTATGAATTAATGCAATTTCATGAGGTTTTATGCTATAATTGTCACATATTATGAAAGAATGAATATCTCATGATTTTGAGCATAACTTTGATGTGTTTGGTTGATTAATGATAGGTGAAGAAAGCTTGGAGAAAGGTTGAAGCAAGAAGGAATGGCTAGGAGGAAGAGAGGACAAAAAGTTTGAGCAAAAGTTTGCCTCAAACTTTAGCTCAAACTTTTGGAATAAGTGAAAATGAACCAGGGAGCAAAAAGCTGGACCAAAAGTTTGCCTCAAACTTTTGTGCAAACTTTTGGGCAAAAAGCTGGACCAAAAGTTTGCCTCAAACTTTTGTGCAAACTTTTGGGCAAAAAGCTGGACCAAAAGTTTGCCTCAAACTTTTTGGCAAACTTTTGGCATCACAAATCAACACCCTGGAGAGCAAAAGTTTGCGCCAACGTTTGCCTCAACCTTTTTGGCAAACGTTGGCGCATGAACAACACACCCGGAGAGCAAAAGTTTGCGCCAACGTTTGCCTCTAACTTTTTGGCAAACGTTGGCGCCATGAGTGTGCAAGGGGAGGCCAACGTTGGAGCAAAAGTTTGACCCCAAACTTTTGCCCCAACGTTGGTATCAGCAAAAGAGGGTGGCTGATGTGAAAAGTTGGAGTAAAATTTTGCCTCAAACTTTTACTCAAACTTTTACTCAAGCTTTCATGATTCCAAACCCGGTTCAATTCGGCTCTTCTCCAAACTCCAAGAGCAATCAACCAAGGCCTCTATCAACCCAATTCCATCAAGAGCAAAGGCCCAATTGAAGGCTTGAAGACCATTTGAAGAAAGTGTATAAATAGCATAGGATTTAAGTTTTTCGAGGAGCTTTCCCTTTTAGTTTTCATAGAGAGTTTTCGGAGAGCTTTTGGTATTGAGTGAATTTTAATTTCTAAGTCTCGGGGAAGGAGAATTGAATTCCCTTCCTCTTAGTTTTCTTGCTTTCAATTTCAATTACAATTGTCTTGGATCTTGGGTTGGAGAATTGTAGGAAATCTGTTTCAATCTCATCCTTAGACCTCTCTGTTTCATTTTACTGCATAATTGAATTTCCATTTTGGTTAATTGCTTCTGTCTTCTACTTTCTCTGCAATTTACAATTTACAATTCCTTTGCAATTGTTCTTGTTGGATCTAGGAAGGCATTGAGATCTAGACTTGGTTATCTAGTCTCTTGGGTCCTGAGATCCGGATTTCCCATTTTCAATTCTCTGTTTACTGCTTTCAAGCTCATTTACATTTCTGTTTTTAGATCCGGTTCAATTCAAGTTATCTTCTATTCCTCTGCTTGTTGAATTTTACTTTTCCTTGTTTAATTTCTGCAAATCCAATTCCCAATTCCCTTTACAATTCAAGCCATTTACATTTCTTGCACTTTAAGATTCTGCAATTTACATTTCTTGCGTCCTAAGTTTCTGCGATTTAATTTCTTGTTCTTTAAGATTCAGCACTTTAAATTTTAGTTCTCTTTAAATTCAATGCAATTTACCCATTCCCTTTACTTTCCATGCAATCTAAATTCTGCAAATCACAAATCACTCAACCAAATCTTGATTCGCTTGACTAAATCAACCACTAAACTAAAATTGCTCAATCCTTCAATCCCTGTGGGATCGACCTCACTCCCGTGAGTTATTATTACTTGATGCGACCCGGTGCAGTTGCCGGTGAGTTGTGTGTTTGGAATTCGTTTTCCAAAAATACACATCAATGGGATGACCCATATTTATGGAGATGTGGCGCTGACCAGATAATTAGACGTTGTGTGCCTCAATCAGAATTCCAGTCCATTTTAGAGGCCTGTCACTCATCTGAGAGTGGAGGACATTTTGGCCCTCAACGAACAGCTAGAAAGATCTTAGACTGTGGATTCTGGTGGCGTACTCTTTTTAGAGACGCTGCTGAGTTTTGTAAATCTTGTCACCCATGCCAGAAATTTGGTAACATATCCAAGAGGGATGAGATGCCCCAACAATATATGCTTTTTTGTGAAATTTTTGATGTTTGGGGCATTGACTTCATGGGTCCATTTCAAAATTCTAGTGGATATTTTTATATATTGTTAGCTGTGGATTATGTTTTCAAATGGGTGGAAGCAATTCCTACCCGCACTGATGATGCTAACACTGTTGTTTCCTTTGTGAAAAACCATATTATATGCCGCTTTGGATCACCACGAGCGATCGTGAGCGATCAAGGCACCCATTTTTGTAACAGGAGACTAACAGGATTGATGAAGAAGCATGGGATAATCCATAAAGTTGCAACAGCTTACCATCCCCAAACTAATGGGCAAGCCGAGGTGTCGAATAGAGAAATTAAGCGTATCTTGCAAAAGATAGTGAAGCCTCATAGAAAAGACTGGAGCACCAGGCTACATGATGCACTGTGGGCATACAGAACAGCATACAAGGCACCCATTGAGATGAGCCCCTTCTGCTTGGTTTATGGAAAAGCTTGTCATCTCCCAGTTGAAATAGAACACAAAGCCTTCTGGGCAGTTAAGGAGTGCAACATGGGAATTGAGAATGCTGGAGCTGAAAGAAAGTTGCAACTGCAGGAACTGGAGAACCTTCGCCTGGAAGCTTATGAGAACTCCAGAATATACAAGGAAAAGATGAAAGCTGTGCATGATCAAAACATCAAGAAGAGAGAGTTCCAACCTGGAGATTTTGTTCTCCTTTACAAATCTCGACTGAGGCTCATGCCCGGTAAGTTGAGATCAAAATGGGAAGGTCCATACAGAATAGAGAAGGCTGAACCATACGGAGTTTATCACTTAAGCCATTCTTCAAGCTCTGAACTTATTAAGGTTAATGGACAATGCCTGAAGCTATACCATGGTGAGAAGGTGCAGAAAAATAAGGAGCTTGAGATCTTCCGCTTGGAAGACCCCCACATCGCAGCAGATTGAGCTATTGGAGCGTCCAACTTACGGACGTAAAAGCAAAGTGCTTGGTGGGAGACAACCCACTGTGGTATGATCGTTCTTTTCTTCATTTTTAGTTTTTCTTCTTTAATAACTCTTCTCTTTATTAGTGCTTTCGTGCTCTTTCAATTACATGTCTTTATCTTTCCTTAAAAAAAAAATTTTTTTTTCGCCGCGCGGCGTGATCGCACCAACGACGCGTCCGCGTGGCAGGGGGAGTAAAGAAAAATAAAAATGAACAGAAAGTTACGCAGGAGGAGCGCTGGAGTCGTGCCAATGGCACAAGTTACCCCACGCGACCGCGTCGCATGGAAATCATGGCCTCCCACGCGACCGCGTGCCCCACGCGGCCGCGTGCCCTAAATTTTCGACGTAAAAGGGTGCACATCAACATTTTGTGCGAGAGTGATGCTGGATTGGTGCTGGAAGCACAATCCTTGCCACGCGACCGCGTCGCCGACGCGGCCGCGTCACCCATTTTATGACGCGGATTCATGCGATCGCGTGACCCACGCGATCGCGTCACCCCAATTTGGTAATTGAATTAAAGTGAACAGAGAGTTGTGCTGGAGCGAGGCTGCACTCGCGCCAGACGCATAACATGGGTCACGTGACCGCGTGACCGACGCGATCGCGTCCTCCTCCCTGACGCGCACCCACACGAACGCGTGCCCCACGCGGCCGCGTCGCATGCGCTGCACAGCTCAACCTAAAATTGCCACATATATTATCTTCTTCTATTCCAAATCCTAATTTTTCTTTTTCCTCCTTCTTTCTTCCTTCCCCCTTCCCCTTTCTATCTCACCTTTCACTCTCTATCTCTCTCACCATCATTAACAAGGTTTTACCTTCTTCTTCCTTCTTCTCTTTTCTATCATTCTTATTATATTATGTATATATATATTATTTTCTTTTTCTTTTCTTTTTCTTTTCAAATTTTTATTTTTCTTCTTCTTCTTTTCTTTTCTTTACATGGTGTTAGAAACCTTTTGAGTCATCATCCCTCATTATATGCTTCTGGATTATTGCAAATTATTTGACAATTATTTTTCTCCTATTTAAGGGATTGCTTGCATGTTCATCTTCATATTTTCTATACCCTATTCACCATGCATGCTATGTGTTTGTGAAAAAGCCCATGTGGCATTATGCACTTTCTATGTTACTATACTATTCAATGCTTGCTTTTCACAACTTTCCCTTATTATTTTATTAATTGAATTCAATTGTCAATACAAACGTGATGGTTTGTTACAAAGTAATGCTTGGTCTATACTACTCATGCCCTTTGCCAGCATGCCAATAAACACCTTGCATTCACTTGTCTTTTTATGCACTAGCTATTTCCCATTGATGGCTTTTCATATGTACTCGAGAGCATGTGTTAATGTCATCTACATTTTACTGTGCATCATTCACCCTCTTTTCTGTTTCCTTCCTTGCTGTATCTCTCTTTAAATTTAATTTTCTTTCTCTTCCCTTCTTTCAGGATGGCCACCAAGAAAGGAAAGGAGAAAGCAACTTCCAGACCACCAGCAAGAAGAGGAACTAAAAGAGCATTAGTGGCAGAGCCTTCTTCAACCGCAGTCAAGCCCTCAACAAAAAGAGTCAAGAGGATAATAAAGGTTGACGAAAAGGAGAAAGCCTTTCCAGCAAAGGACGCTGCGCGATTTTCCAATCGCTACTGTGAGCAGATGTTCCCTATCCTGGCAGAAAGGAACTATAACAATGAATACCTTCTTATCCTCCCGTCCAATATTGCCACCTTTGTTGAGCCGCAAATTGAGCGAAGACAATGGGGTTTCCTACGGAAACAGCCAAGGCAAGTCAATCTTTCTTGGGTAGTTGAGTTCTACTCCAACTTCTACATGCCGACCCTGTAGTCTGTTTATGTCCGGCAGAAGCAAGTTCCCATCACAGAAGAGGCCATTTAGCAAGCTCTGAGTCTTCCCCCTATTCCAGCAGGAATGGACGCTTTTCAAGAAGCCGCCCTTCAGTGCCAGAGATACCAATTCGACTGGGACTCCGTTCTCGGAGTCATTGCATTACCTGGCAGCCGTTGGATCTACGAATACCACCGTACCCGCCCTAAGGGAATCTTGGCTTCAGCACTTACCTTGGAGGCTCGCGTATGGGCACAGATCATGTCCCATTACGTCTTTCCGAGCACTCATGAGTCCTCTTTCACTGCAGACATGGCTGTTCTACTATGGTGCATCCTTACAGACTAACCTCTGAATCTCTCAAGACATATCCGGAATGCTATGGAACACGTACAAATTGCAGGCAACTTACCTTTCCCCACCTTGATCTCAGATCTTATCTCAGCAGCCGGAGTCTCCTACAGAGCTGGGGACACCAAAGCCATGCTTCCACGGGATGATCAATATGTCCCTAACGGGAAATACCTCAGACTCTCAGCAGCCACTACAAGCCTTCCTACTGCTCCAGTTGAAGATAATCCTTCTTCAACACCACAAGCATCTACAACTGAGAAATTGCTCTAGCAGATAATCGAACGGTTGGATCGGCAAGAACAGAAAGCAAAGATGAGAGAGCGTCGTAACGAGCGCCGATTCAAACACCTCAAGGAGCTACTCAAGGGACGCTTCAGAGACTCAGACACCCCGGACTCCACTTCCTTTACTAGCACAGGGAGCCATGACGGTCCCGATGATGGAGATACTGCTACCAGCCCACCCCTGTTTCTGACAGATGGTACCGAGGACGGTGCAAAGCCTTAAGTGTGGGGAGGTCGGTCAGTACCTGACTTCCGGAGGTAAATTCTCTTCTCTGGCACCAATAATTAGGATATTTTAGTTAGATTTTCTTTCTTTTATAGAATAGAATAAATTGCATAGGTTAGAATAGTTGCATGCATGTTCTACTTGATTGAAAAGACAATAAGTTTCTTTTAAAAATCTATCCTTGGAATAAAATTTCACTAATTTTTCAAAATTTTTATGATAAATCTGCTTGAGTTGTATTTGGAACATGATGTTTGAGCTAAAGAACACACAAGCTGTGAAAGATTTGAGCCTTTATGTATGGTTACATTATTTAACCATAATTATTTTATTCTTGTGTGTTTACTTCTCTATGATTGTAATCTATATTTTGTTTTATCTTATATGTCCAATATTTATTATATTTACATGCTTGCACATGATTGAGGCCATTAATTGCTTAAACTCACTTATCCAAATCAAGCCTACCCTTTTCAATTACCCTTGTTAACCACTTTGAGCCTTTAAAACTCCATTTGTTCTATATTTTACCACATTACTAACCTTAAGCTGAAAAACAATTGCATATCCCAAAATGAATCTTTGGTTAGCTTAAGATAGGATTGTGTGTGCTAGTTAAGTATGGGAAATTGTGGGAACAAAAGTTGTTAAGGGGATGTGTCATGAAAATTTAAAGGGAATTTGGATACCTATTCATGTGAAACTATAAGAATCAAAAATCTATGTGCATTGGTAAGCTTTATTTATTTCAACTAAAAAAAAAAGATGATAAACAAATAAATAAGGGGACAAAATTACCCCAATGTTAAATTCAGAATTCAAAGATCAATGCACATATGATAGAATTAAAATACAAAGTTGAAACATGAGTATGGGTTGAAAAAAAAAGGGGAATTACGGGTAGCTAGGCATGAATTTAAAAGTATATAGAATATATGTATATTAGGAGAGAGCTTAGGTTAATTAAAGATTCAATTTATAAAGCTCACTTAGCCATATGTATACCCTTACCTGCACCTTGGCCCCATTACAACCCTAAAAAGACCTCATGATGTTTGCATTGGTATATTAACTGTTGTTGATTGGTTAGGAGAAAAACAAAAGTTAGAAAACATGACTAGAGAAGAATAGAGTGATTACCTTATACACTAGAGATTAGAGCATATATACATTATCAGTAAGGGTTCAATGCTTGAATTTTCATGTTTCCTGCTTTCATAAGCTATTTGCTTGCACTTTTATCGGTTTTATTGTATAATGATAGAATTAGTGGAATTTGATTTGTAATTGTTATAAAGGGATTATTTACTTTTGATCAAGTGGACAATAATCATATAGTTGCATTTATTTATATATGTAGGATTGCATTGCATTTCATGAGTTTCTACATATTCATACTTATTTCCTTGTCTCCTTCAATTTAGCATGAGGACATGCTAATGTTTAAGTGTGGGGAGGTTGATAAACCACTATTTTATAGTTTATATTGTGTTTAATTGTGTGGTTTTGTCATGATCCTTACCCACTTATTCATCAATTTAGCATGCATTTAGATTTCCTTCCTAAATTCAGTACATGTTTGAAAAATGCTTCCTAGAGACTTTAATTATTTAATTCTAATTCTCCTTTATTCCATTCGATGTCGTGATCTATGTGTCAAGTGTTTCAGGCTTTATAGGGCATGAATGAGATGGAGATTGGAGAGGAAGCTAGCAAAAATGGAAGGAACACAAGAATTTGAGGAGATAACCAGCGAGAAGTGACGCGGTCGCATGGCTCACACGATCGCGCGAAGGAGCGCAAATCGCAGTGACGCGGCTGCATGGCTTGCGCGGCCGCACGAATTGGAAAGCGCAAGTGACGCGGTAGCGTGGATGACGCGAACGCGTGGACAGGAAAAAGCGCAAGCGACGCGTCCGCATGGATGACGCGATCGCGTGACATGTGCGATCTGCATAATCTGTAGGATTCACTGGGGGCGATTTTGGACCTTATTTCGGCCCAGTTCTTGGCCCAGAACAGCAGACTAGAGTCAGAGAATATGCAGAAACAAAACACATTCATTCAGAGACAGTTTTAGATCTAGTTTAACTCTCTTAGGTTTTTCTCTCTAAGTTTTTAGAATTTTAATTTTCAATTGGTCTTAGCATTGGAACATTGGGAAGAGTTATTTCCTCATCAAGACTTCATCATTCTAGTTTGTTTTCTTAACTTGGATTCATTCTTCCGTGTCCTTTGCTTTGTTCAATTTTGTCATTTAGATACTTTTATGATTATTTAATGAAAGGATTATTTCTTTTTTAATTCAATTTCAATTCCAATAATCATGTCTTCTTTTAATTCCCTTACATGTGCTATGGATTCTTTATTTACAATGCGTGAGTAGTTTCCTTACTTGATGGGGAGTTGATTAAAGGGAACTCTTGAGTTGGAAGGATTGAAAGAAAAATTTGTAATTGGGTTAAATGTTGGACTGCTATCCTGTCACCAACGCCAATCCCTTTGAACTAAGTGGGTTGCAACTTGTGAACAGATCTGGCATTCCAGCTTGTTTGACTTTCCCTTACTTAGTAAAGGATAACCAAACAGAACAACCATTAATTATAAATAAATCTTACACTCACTCCACTAATTATAGAAATTCCAACCAATCAACTCCCAGTCAAGGTTTTTATTCATATTATTTAAATTTCCTCAATTTACATTCCAATTTACTTAGCTCATCTTCTTGGAACATCTGATTAATAAGATAGCACACTTTTCTGCAACTCGTTGGGAGACGACCTGGGACTTAAAACTCCCAGTAATTTTAATTGAAATTCTCTGTGACATACTTTTAAATTGATAGGCAGATTTTCGGTGAGTTAAGAACTATACTTGCAAGGTAACCATTTTAATAATTTTTAATTCACCAGCTTCTGCGTCCCATCACCCCAGAAAGCTTCTGATTGCCTTAACATTGGCAGGTGGTGGTAATTTTTCAATTACCTCTATTTTAGCTTGATCCACCTCTAATCCCTTGTTTGAAATTTTATGCCCAAGGACAATCCCTTCAGTCACCATAAAGTGACATTTTTCCCAGTTTAAAACCAGGTTGGTCTCTTGGCATCTTTTCAAAACCAGTGTCAGGTGATCAAGGCAGGAGCTGAATGAGTCTCCATATACTGAGAAGTCATCCATGAAGACTTCCAGAAATTTTTCCACCATATCAGAGAAAATAAAGAGCATGCATCTCTGAAAGGTTGCAGGCACATTACACAGCCCAAAAGGCATCCTTCTGTAAGCAAATACTCCACATGGACATGTGAATGCTGTTTTCTCTTGATCCTGGGGATCTACTGCAATTTGGTTGTAGCATGAATAGCCATCCAAAAAGCAGTAATAATTATGACCTGCTAGTCTTTCTAGCATCTGGTCTATGAATGGTAAAGGAAAATGATCCTTTCTGGTGGCTGTATTGAGCCTTCTGTAATCAATACACATGCGCCACCCTGTAACTGTTCTTGTAGGAACCAGTTCATTTTTTTCATTATGAACCACTGTCATGCCTCCGTTTTTTGGGATAACTTGAACATGACTCACCCAGGGGCTATCAGAAATAGGATAAATAATTCCAGCCTCCAATAATTTAGTGACCTCTTTCTGCAACACTTCCTTCATGGCTGGATTTAGCCACCTTTGTGGTTGAACCACTGGCTTAGCATCATCCTCCAATAGGATTTTGTGCATGCATCTCGTTGGGCTTATGCCCTTAAGGTCACTTATGGACCACCCAAGAGCTGTCTTGTGTGTCCTTAGCACTTGAATTAGTGCTTCTTCTTCCTGTGGATTTAAAGCAGAGCTTATGATCACTGGAAAAGTATCACCTTCTCCCAGAAATGCATATTTCAGGGATGGTGGTAATGGTTTGAGCTCGGTTTTAGGAGGCTTTTCCTCTCCCTGAGAAAATTTCAGAGGCTCTTTTAATTCCTCTGAATCCTCTAGGTTAGGTGGAACATCTTTAAAAATATTTTTCAGCTCTGATTCGAGACTCTCAGCCATGTTGATCTCCTCCACCAGAGAGTTAATGAGATCAACTCTCATGCAGTCTTTTGGTGTGTCTAGATGCTGCATGGCATTGACAGCATTCAACTTAAACTCATCCTCATTGACTCTCAGGGTTATTTCCCCCTGTTGGACGTTAATGAGAGTTCGTCCAGTTGCTAGGAAAGGTCTTCCTAGAATAAGAGTAGTGACGTTAGGATTTTTGCCAGTAAAGAATGTCATAAAAACAGTCGCGTTGTAGATATAGTCTCTAAACCGACAAAAATCCCTTCGTACAAACGTTTTAGTTGTCACAAGTAACAAACCTCTTTAAAAATTGTTAACCGAGTATTCAAACCTCGGGTCGTCTTCTCAAGGAATTGCAGGGAAGTATGTTCTTATTATTGGTTATGAGTTTGTAAATTGGGGTTTATTAGGAAGTAAGGTGGGAATATGTTATATGACAAGTAATATAAAATAATAATAATAAAAATAAACTCTCGGCAAGGTATTAGAACTGGAGGTCCTATCCTTATCAATTGTGATGAAATTTGGATTTTAATCTCACTTTATTAACCTCTAACTATGAAAGTAGATCAAGTGGATTAATTAGCTTAATCCTCAGGTCCTAGTCAATTCCGATGGAAAGACTAGAGTTATTGGAGCAACTCCCAATTTCAATCACTGCTTTATTGACAACTCAAGCGTTACCAATTACTTAACCAAAGCTAAAAAGAAGAAAATATCTAAATTAAATAGCATCAATATAAATAAAGCAAAGCAAAATTAAATCTGAAAATTCCTCAAATTATATTAATAAAAGCAATCCAATCTAACATGAAAGATTTATGAATCAAACGGGCAACATAAGTAATTAACAAATAAAAGTATTAGAGTATCTAAAAGTAGAAGAGAAATAATAACTGAAGAACATTGAACCTGGGATTTAGAGGCACTCCTAAAACTAAGAGAAATCCTAAATCCTAATCCTAAGAGAGAGGAGAGAACCTCTCTCTCTAAAAACTACATCTAGTCCTAAAATTGTGAATTGTGAAAGCCTTCTCATGAATGGATGTATTTTCCCACTTTATAGTCTCTAATCTGTGTTTTCTGGGCCGCAAACTGGGTCAAAAACAGTCCAGAATTCGCTGGTTTCGAATTTTGCCACGCTGGATTTTCGTCACTACGACGCGGCCGCATGGATCACGCGGTCGCGTCACCTAGCGTCAGGGGAACTATTGCATATTATATATCAAATCGAATCCCCGGACGTTAGCTTTCCAACGCAACTGAAACCGCGTCGTTTGGACCTCTGTAGCTAAAGTTATAGCCGTTTGAGTGCAGAGAGGTCAGGCTGGACAGCTTAGAAATTTCTCCAACTTCTTGCATTCCTTCCACTTTTGCATTCTTCCTTTCCATCCTCTGATCCATTTTTGACCTGTAATCTCTGAAATCACTTAACACCCATATCAAGGCATCTAATGGTAATAAGAGAGGATTTAATATTAGTAATTATAAGTCCAAAGAAGCATGTTTTCAATCAAAGCACATAATTAGGAAGGTAAATGTAAAATCATGCAAATAGTATGAATAAGTGGGTAAAGAGTTGATAAAATCCACTCAATTGAGCACAAGATAAACCATGAAATAGTGGTTTATCAACCTCCCCACACTTAAACCCTAGCATGTCCTCATGCTAAGCTCAAGAGAAGCTATAAAGATGAAGAGGAATGGTAGAATGTATGAAATGCAATCCTATCTATATGGATGCAACTAAATGCAGAATGTTTCTACCTGCTTGGTTAAAAATAAATAAGTCCTCCAAGACAAATATGAATCAAATTCCACTAATTCAAATTACACAATAAAAGACAAGTAAACTTGTAAGAAGATAGCTCATGAAAGCAGGGAACATAGAATCAAGCATTGAACCCTTATTGGTAGTGTATATCACTCTAATCTCTCAAGTGTCTAGGGTTAATCACTCTATTCTTCTCTAATCATGCTTTCTAAAACTTGTTCTTCATCTAACCAATCAACAATATTTAATATACCAATGCAAACATCATGATGTCTTTTTCAAGGTTGTAATGGGGCTAAGGTAAGGTTAAAGGTATATATATGGCTAAGTGAGCTTTATAAATTGAATCTTTAATTAACCTAAGCTCTCACCTAATATACATATACTCTATATACTTTTAAATTCATACCTAGCTACCCATAATTCCCACTTTTGTATGATTCCCATACTCATGTACCAAATTTTTCTTTTTAATTTATCACATGTGCATTGATTTTTCATTAACTTAACATTGGGGTAATTTTGTCCCCTTATTTATTTATCTATATTATATATTTTTTTTCTTTTTCTCTTTTTCTTTTTTTTTTTGAATCATAAAAGCAAACATAACTTATCAATGCACATGGATTCTTCATTATTTTTCTATTTTGGTTTTTCATGAGTAGGTTCCCAAATTCCTAATATTCAAATAAATTAGAAACATGTTACATTCCCTTATCAACCCATGTTCCCACAATTTCCCCACACTTAATTGATGTACAATCTCTATCTTAAGCTAACCAAAGATTCAATTGGGATAATTAATTTGTTTTCCGCTTAAGGCTAGTGATGTGGTTATAGAACAGAAGGGGATTAAAAGCTCAAGGGGCTAACAAAGGTGATGTAAAAGGTAGGCTTATTTGGGGTAAGTGAGTTGATAATCAAATAATGGCCTCAATCATATGCAAGCATGTAAATATACTAAATAATGGACATATAGAATGGAACAAAAAAATAGATTACAATCATAGAGAAGGAAATACACAGGAATAAAATATTTATGGTTAAATAATGTAACCATATAAATAAGCTCAAATCTCACAGGTTGTGTGTTCTTTGGCTTAAAAACCATGTTCCAAATACAACTTCAAACAAGTTTTAACATAAAAATTTTCATTTTAAATTAGTCAAATTTTTCAAAAATAGGGTCCTAAAAAGAATTTTATTACTTTAACCAAGTAGTAACTAAATGCACAAAATCAAATAAACATGCAATCAAATATGCAGATGCAACAATGAACAAATTAACATTGGTGTTAAAATAGGAAATAACTAACCCATGGAGATCGGTATCGACCTCCCCACACTTAAAGATTGCACCGTCCTCGATGCATGCTAAGATGTGCAAGTGGATGGGGGTTGTGGTTCCTCAGCTGGGGCTCTTTTTGTTCCTTTTCTTGCTGTTGATTTGGGAATGGCTTTCTCTTTTCCTTTCTTGGTGGCCATCCTGAAAAAGGGAAGAGAAAGTAAATTAAATTCAAAGAGATATATATAGCAAGGAAGACAACGGAAAAGGTGGTGACGGATGCACATTAAGATATAACTGACATTATCACATGCTCGCGAGTACATGTGAAAAGTCAACAATGGGAAATAGCTAGTGCATGTAAAGACAAGTGAACGCAAGGTGTTTATTGGCCTGCCGGCAAAGGGCATGAGTAGCATAGACCAAGCAATACTTTGTAACAAACCATCACGTTTGTATTGACAATTAATTTCAATTAATACAATAGTAAAGGGAGTTTATGAAAAGCAAGCATTCAGAGTAGTAGGATAAAAGATACTAAAAAGCAGTGCACAATGCCATACGGGCGTTTTCACAAACACATAGCATGCATGTTAAATAATCTAGTGAAAATAATAAATTGAACATGCAAGCAACCCTTTAAAAATAAATATATATAATTGTCAAATAATTCCTCTAATAATCCACAAGTAAAATATAGAAATAATGACCCAAATAAATTTCTAACACCAATGAAAATAATGCAATGAATAAAAGTATGTAAATTAAAATAAAAAGAAAAAATAAGAGAGATGAGAAGGGAAAGAAGATAAGAAAGGAAGAAGAAAGAAATAAAAGATAAGAAAAATAAGGATTAGAGAAGAAAAGATAAGAAATTTGGCTGATCTGGATATTCTGTGTGCCGCTTGTGACGCGGACGCGTGAGTGACACGGTCGTGTGGTGCGCAAGAAGGTCAGGTGACGCGGACACATGGGTCACGCGATCGCGTGGCTTGTTTTGTGCGATTGGCGCGAGTGCAGCCTCGTGGTCGCGCAACTCTCTGTTTGAAACTCTTTTTGCCAAAATTCTGGGTGACGCGATCGCGTGGGGCATGCGATCGCGTGAGTGGCCATCATGGGGATATGACGCAGACGCGTGAGGCACGCGTTCGCGTGGTGAGGCTTGGGCTGCCAGCACGAGTCCAGCCCAACTCCTGCTCAACTTTCGGCCATGCACCTGGTTGACGTCGATTTTCAGGTCACGCGGCCGCGTGGGGCACGCGATCGCATGGGAGGCCAGTATTCCCCTGCGACGCGGACGCGTCAACGACGTGGTCGCGTGGGACGAATTGTGCCACTGGCACACCTCCAGCCTCGCTCCAACGTGACTCTCTGTTCGTTTTTATTTTCTTTTCTCTCCTTGCGACGCGGACGCGTCGCTGATGCGGTCGCGTCGCGTGGGACTTTTTTTTTTGTAATCTGAAAAATGCAGAATGTAGTGTTAATATGAATGTGATGCAAAACTCCAGGTTCAATATAAAAAAATAAAATAAAATTTAAAAACAAATAAAACTAAATAAAAATGAAAAAGGACGATCATACCATGGTGGGTTGTCTCCCACCTAGCACTTTTAGTTAAAGTCCTTAAGTTGGACATTTGATGAGCTTCCTATTATGGTGGCTTATGCTTGAACTCATCCAGGAATCTCCACCAGTGTTTGTGATTCCAGTAACCTCCGGGGTCCCAAGCTAGGCATGTAAAACCCTTGAGCAGCTTCAAAACGATTCTTAGGCTCCCGGGGTGTTGGATGTCAAAACAGATTCCAGGATCCCAAATCTTGCTTTTACACCCATCTTTGTCGGGATCTGTATTTTTCCAGCCGGGTGATAAGTAAATTGAATTCTCACTACAGCTATCAAACAACTTCCTAGACCCATTCATTTGAGCTCTACACCAACCTTTGTGTTTAAACTTAAAGCTTCCAACCATAATGAACCTTGCAGGACAATTCTTACTACTGGCCATCTTCCTCTTACTCTTAATGCCACAAAGAGCTCTAAGTTGACCATCCGTCTCCAGTAGCCCATATTCATGTGGGATTAGAAAGCTATGGGATATGAATTTTACCCACTTGAATGTTGTGAAGGATGATGGCAACTTAGGGGGAGGTGTTTTTAATGAAATTGCAAGCTCCACTCTCTTGTGCTCTTCTCTGATAATTACCACCTCTTTGCAAGCTTCTTCAATTTCAACCTCTTCCTCTTGGCAGCTCTCTTCCAATTCAATCTTCTCTTCATTGCTTTCCAAGGGCATGTGAGGTTGTGCTTCTTCTTCTTGAATCTCCATCTCTTGATCAACCTCTTCCAAGCCTTCAACTATGATATGCTTTGGAGGTTGTACACCCTCCTCAGCATCAATTTCAACCGTCTTGGAAGGGGGCTCTATGTCTTGACTTTCCCATGGAGGTTCTGCATCTCCTAAGTCTTTAATCACTTCTTCTTCTTCTTGAACAATGACAGCGTCTTCTACTTGTTCTAGTACGAATTCATTCTCTGTCTTGTCCACTGGGGTTTCTTGTATTTCCTTCATGCTACGCTCTTCACTAGACTGTCCACATGGGGCTATGGCTGATCCTTGTGTATTTAAGTGCCTAGAAGCCCATTGAATTAATGCTTGCCCCAGTTGTTGAGTGGTTGCCTGAAATCGATCCACTGTTTCCTTGAAACGATCCTTTGTCTCTTGATGCACTCGGCTTTCATAAGTAGGATCATAGTGCTCTTGGATTGATGGATATGGAGATGATGAATATTGAAGTAATGGTTCTTGGGAGTAATTGGGTTGGAATTGGGGTGGTTCTATATATGGTTCATATGGCTCATAAGGTGGTTGGTATGGTGGTTGAGGGTTAGGGTCATATGGAGGTGAATGGCGGAAAGGGGCTTGTGAGTATGGTGGTCCAAAGTTGTGTTGAGGAAAGGGTTCATAGGCATATGGTGGTGGTTGTTGATAGTCCATTGGAGGTCGTTGTTGCCATGAGGGTTGATCAAATCCTTGTGGCTCCTCCCATCTTTGATTGTTACAACCTTGATGCCTGTTCTCATTGTAATTTCTTCTTCCTGCAACATTATTGTAACCAGACTCATAGCCAAAGGGGTGAGAGTTCATAGTAGCAAATAAAAAATTAAAAACAAAAAAAAAATTTAAATTAAAAGGTTATTTAAATTTTGAATTTGAAAATTAAATTTTGAAATTTGAATATTTGAAATTTGAAAATTTTTAAATTTAAATTTTGAAAATTTTTAAATTTTGAAAATTTTTAAATTTGAATTTTGAAAATTGATTTTTGAAATAAGATAAGATAAGATAAAAATTTTAAAAAATAAAAATCTGAAATTTTTTTTCCAAAAAAAATTAATTAAAAATATTTTTGAATTTAATGAGGAAAGAGAAAAACAATAAAGTGACACCAAATTTCAAATTTTTAGATCAAAACGAAGAAAACAACTAAGAACAGCTTGAAGGTCAAGATGAACGCGAAGAACAACTCGAAGATCAAGATGAACACTAAGAACAAATTTTTGAAAAATTTTGTAAGAACTAAATAAAAACCAATAACCTCTTAATTTATGAAAAAGCAAAAATAAAAACAAAAATAAAAATCAATAAACAAGCAAAAATAAAAAAAATATTTACAATAACCAATAATAAGGCACACGTTTGCAATTCCCCGGCAACGGCGCCATTTTGACGTTAGGATTTTTTCCAGAAAAGAATGTCATAAAAACAGTCGCGTTGTAGATATAGTCTCTAAACCGACAAAAATCCCTTCGTACAAACGTTTTGGGGTCACAAGTAACAAACCCCTTTAAAAATTGTTAACCGAGTATTCAAACCTCGGGTCGTCTTCTCAAGGAATTGCAGGGAAGTATGTTCTTATTATTGGTTATGAGTTTGTAAATTGGGGTTTATTAGGAAGTACGGTGGGAATATGTTATATGACAAGTAATATAAAATAATAATAATAAAAATAAACTCTTGGCAAGGTATTAGAACTGGAGGTCCTATCCTTATCAATTGTGATGAAATTTGGATTTTAATCTCACTTTATTAACCTCTAACTATGAAAGTAGATCAAGTGGATTAATTAGCTTAATCCTCAGGTCCTAGTCAATTCCGATGGAAAGACTAGAGTTATTGGAGCAACTCCCAATTTCAATCACTGCTTTATTGACAGCTCAAGCGTTACCAATTTACTTAACCAAAGCCAAAAAGAAGAAAATATCTAAATTAAATAGCATCAATATAAATAAAGCAAAGCAAAATTAAATCTGAAAATTCCTCAAATTATATTAATAAAAGCAATCCAATCTAACATGAAAGATTTATGAATCAAATGGGCAACATAAGTAATTAACAAATAAAAGTATTAGAGTATCTAAAAGTAGAAGAGAAATAATAACCGAAGAACATTGAACCTGGGATTTAGAGGCACTCCTAAAACTAAGAGAAATCCTAAATCCTAATCCTAAGAGAGAGGAGAGAACCTCTCTCTCTAAAAACTACATCTACTCCTAAAATTGTGAATTGTGAAAGCCTTCTCATGAATGGATGTATTCCCCCACTTTATAGTCTCTAATCTGTGTTTTTTGGGCCGCAAACTGGGTCAAAAACAGTCCAGAATTCGCTGGTTTCGAATTTTGCCACGCTGGATTTCCGTCACTGCGACGTGGCGGCATGGATCACGCGGTCGCGTCGCCTAGCGTCAGGGGAACTATAGTATATTATATATCAAATCGAAGCCCCGGACGTTAGCTTTCCAACGCAACTGGAACCGCATCGTTTGGACCTCTGTAGCTAAAGTTATAGCCGTTTGAGTGCAGAGAGGTCAGGCTGGACAGCTTAGCAATTTCTCCAACTTCTTGCATTCCTTCCACTTTTGCATGCTTCCTTTCCATCCTCTGAGCCATTCTTGACCTGTAATCTCTGAAATCACTTAACACCCATATCAAGGCATCTAATGGTAATAAGAGAGTATTTAATATTAGTAATTATAAGTCCAAAGAAGCATGTTTTCAATCAAAGCACATAATTAGGAAGGTAAATGTAAAACCATGCAAATAGTATGAATAAGTGGGTAAAGAGTTGATAAAATCCACTCAATTGAGCACAAGATAAACCATGAAATAGTGGTTTATCAAGTAGCACTCTTTTGCTCCTCCATTTCCAGCACAACAAAGTCAGTGGGAAAGGCGAATAGCCCAACCCTGACAATCATGTCCTCAATCACGCCTGATGGGTGTTTAATGGAGCCATCAGCAAGTTGGAGACATATCCGGGTTAGTTTAACTTCTTCAGTTAAACCAAGATTTCTGATGGTGGATGCAGGTATTAGGTTGATGCTTGCCCCAAGATCACATAGTGCTATCTTGGTGCAATTACCCTCTAGTATGCATGGTATCAGAAAGCTTCCGGGATCTTTAAGCTTTTCAGGAAAGCTTTTCAGAATGACTGCACTGTATTGTTCAGTGAGGAGAACTCTTTCAGTTTCTCTCCAATCCTTCTTATGACTTAAGATCTCTTTCATGAACTTGGCATAAGAAGGTGTTTGCTCAAGTGCCTCTGCAAACGGAATCTTAATTTCAAGAGTCCTGAGATAATCTGCAAAGCGAGCAAATTGCTTATCCTGCTCCTCTTGGCGGAGTTTTTGAGGATAAGGTATCTTGGTTTTATATTCCTCAACCTTGGTTGCTGCAGGTTTATTTCCTACAGAAATGGTTGAAGAAGCCTTTTTAGAGGGGTTGTCATCAACACTTGTGTGTGTCTGATCCCTCACTGGCATTTGAGTACCAGAGTTAGAAGCTGGAGTGACGTTAGACGCCAACTCCTCATCTGTTCCTGGCATCTGAACGCCAGAACTGTGCTTCTTTTCGGCGTTCAACGCCAGTTCCTTGCTTGTTTCTGGCGTTGAACGCTAGTCCTGAGCATAGTCTGGGCGTTCAGCACCAGCCTTCCACCCAATTTCTGGCGTTTTAACGCCAGAATTATCTTTCCCTGGGCTCTTACAGTCCTCAGATGGATTTTGGGTGGTTTGCTCATTTCTTGGCTTCCTGCTGCCTTGAGGTGGGGTATTTAATGTTTTCCCACTTCTTAATTGAACTACTTGGCATTCTTCTGTTATTTGTTTTGACAGTTGTTGCTTCGTTTGCTTCAATTGTTCTTCCATATTTATATTAGCCATCCTTGTCTCTTGTAGTCTATCTTTGAATTTGGCTAAATGCTGTGTTAGAAAGTCCAATTGCTGATTGAATTCAGTAGCTTGTTCAGCAGGACTGGGTTCAGTAGTCACTGTTTTAGCCTCTTCTTTCATGGAAGATTCGCTGCTTAGGTACATATGCTGATTTCTGGCAACTGTATCAATGAGCTCTTGAGCTTCTTCAATTGTCTTTCTCATGTGGATAGACCCACCAGCTGAGTAATCTAGAGACATCTGAGCTCTTTCTACAAGCCCATAATAGAATATGTCTAACTGAACCCACTCTGAAAATATTTCAGAGGGGCATTTTCTTAGCATCTCTCTGTATCTCTCCCAGGCATCATAAAGAGATTCATTATCTCCTTGTTTAAAGCCTTGGATGTCTAGCCTTAGCTGTGTCATCCGTTTTGGAGGAAAGTATTGATTCAGGAATTTCTCTGTTAGCTGTTTCCATGTCTTTATGCTAGCCTTAGGTTGGTTATTTAACCACCTCTTGGCTTGGTCTTTTACAGCAAATGAAAACAGTAATAATCTGTAGACATCCTGATATACTTCCTTATCAAGTACTGTGTCAGCAATTTGTAAAAACTGTGCCAGAAACTCTGTAGGTTCTTCTTGTGGAAGACCGGAATACTGACAGCTTTGCTGCACCATGATAATGAGCTGAGGATTCAACTCAAAGCTACTGACTCCAATGGAGAGTATGCAGATACTACTCCCATATAAAGCAGTAGAGGGGTTAGCATATGACCCCAGAGTCCTTCTAGACTGTTCATTTCCACTTAGATCCATGATGAAGAAAGGGAGATGATGTAAAATAGAGAAGAAATATTTTTATTTATTTATTTATTTATTTATTTCAAAAATAAAATAAATTAAAATAAAATAAATAAAAATGGGTGAAGATTTTTGAAAAAATGAGGAGAGAGAAAGTGGTTAGGAAGTGTTGAAAAAGATATGATTTGAAAAAGATTTTAAATTTTGAAATAAAAATCTGAATTTTAAAAGTAAATTTCGAAAATTTGCTTTAAAATAGAGAGAAAAGATGTTTTTGAATTTAAAGAGGAGAGAGAAAAACAATAAGATAGCACAAGATTTAAAATTTTTAGATCTAATGCTCCTTGTTTTCGAAAATTTTGGAGGGAAAACACCAAGGAACACCAAACTTAAAAATTTTAAGATCAAGACACAAGGAAAACTCAAGAACACTTTGAAGACTCACAAGAACACAAGAACATGAAGAAAGAACACCAAACTTAAAATTTTTAGAAAACCAAAATAAGATTTTCGAAAACCAGAGAAAAATCAACAAGAAAACACCAAACTTAAAGTTTGGCACAAGATTTAATATAAAAATTATTTTTGAAAAAGAATTTTAAAAAGATGGTACCCAATTACCAAGAACACAGACCAACGCTCTAGCCAATTGGGCAGTAAATGTAACACTTGTTTTGAAAAAGTATTTTTTTTTAACTAAGAATAAAATTTTTGAAAAATTAAAAAAAAAAGGATTTTAAAAAGAAAATTTTAACCAAGAACAATATTAGGAAACTCTAAACCAAAAAGAAAATTTTTTCCTAATCTAAGCAACAAAATAAACCGCCAGTTGTTCAAACTCAAACAATCCCCGGCAACGGCGCCAAAAACTTGGTGCACGAAATTGTGATGTCAATGTTCACATTACTCTCTTACAACTTCGCACAACTAACCAGCAAGTGCACTGGGTCGTCCAAGTAATACCTTACGTGAGTAAGGGTCGATCCCACGGAGATTGTTGGCTTGAAGCAAGCTATGGTTATCTCGTAACTCTTAGTCAGGATATAATATCAATAATAATTTTTAGTTTGAATTGTAAAAAGTAAAAAGGGCAGAACACAAATTATACTTGTATGCAGTAATGGAGAATATGTTGGAGTTTTGGAGATGCTTTGTCTTCTGAAATTCTACTTTCCTCTGTCTTCTTGTACACGCATGCACCTCCTCTTATGGCAAGCTGTGTGTTGGTGGATCACCGTTGTCAATGGCTACCATCCTTCCTTTCAGTGAAAAGGGTCCAGGTGCGCTGTCACCGCACGGCTAATCATCTGCAGGTTCTCAATCGTTCCGGAATAGGATTTACTATCCTTTTGCGTCTGTCACTACGCCCAGCACTCGCGAGTTTGAAGTTTGTCACAGCCATCCAATCTAGAATCCTACTCGGAATACCACAGACAAGGTTTAGACTTTCCAGATTCTCATGAATGCCGCCATCAATCTAGCTTATACCACGGAGATTCTGATTAAGGAATCTGAGAGATACTCATTCAATCTGATGTAGAACGGAGGTGATTGTCAGACACACGTTCATGGATTGAGGAAGGTGATGAGTGTCACGAATCATCACCTTCTCCATAATTAAGCGTGAATGGATATCTTAGATAGGAACGCACATGTTTGAATGGAAAACAGAAACACTTGCATTAATTCATCGAGACACAGCAGAGCTCCTCACCCCCAACAATAGAGTTTAGAGACTCATGCCGTCAAAGAGTACAAAGTTCAGATCTAAAATGTCATGAGATGCAAAATAAATCTCTAAAAGTTGTTTAAATACTAAACTAGTAACCTAGGTTTACAGAAAATGAGTAAACTATGATAGATAGTGCAGAAATCTACTTCTGGGGCCCACCTGGTGTGTGCTGAGGCTGAGACTAAAGCTTCTCACGTGCCTGGGCTGTTTTGGGCGTTCAACGCCAGGCTGTAACCTGTTTCTGGCGTTGAACTCCAACTTGTAATGTGTTTCTGGCGCTGGACGCCAGACTGCAACATGGAACTGGCGTTGAACGCCAGTTTACATTGTCTATCCTTGAGCAAAGTATAAACTATTATATATTGCTGGAAAGCCCTGGATGTCTACTTTCCAACGCAATTAGAAGCGCAACAATTGGACTCCTATAGCTCCAGAAATTCCATTCCGAGTGCAGAGAGGTCAGGATCCAACAGCATCAGCAGTCCTTTTTCAGCCTGAATCAGATTTTTGCTCAGCTCCCTCAATTTCAGCCAGAAAATACCTGAAATTACAAAAAAATACATAAACTCATAGTAAAGTCTAGAAATATGAATTTTGCCTAGAAACTAATGAAAATAAACTAAAAACTAACTAAAACATACTAAAAACTATATGAAATTAACCCCAAAAAGCGTATAAAATATCCGCTCATCATTGGACAATTGGGAGGCTTCTTGTCACGGTGGCTTATGCTTGTATCCATCCTTGAACCTCCAAGAGTGCTTGTCCTTCAATCGGTTGTCAGAAGTTCCACCCTTCTTCACCAAGATTTGGTGAGGTTTTCTCCAAAATATGAGCTCCCAAAATTGATTGCTATGACGTGATCCAGGATCCCATACTTTGTCTTCGCACCCATCTTCTAGTTGATCGCCTTGATTCTGTCCGGGTGACGAGAAAGTAGAATTTTCATGAAAGCACCAAACTATCCTACTAGACCCATTTAATTGAGCATTGCACCAATCCGTGCTCTTCAATTTCGAGCTTCCAACCATAATGAGTCTAGATTTAGAACGCCAACCACTAAACATCCTCCTCTTTCGCTTAATTCCACAAAGAGCCCTAAGTTGGCCATCCGTCTCAAGCAAACCATACTCAAGTGGGATAATAAATCTGAGAGTTAGAAGTTTTACCCACTCAAGCGAAGGATTGGATGGCGAACTAGGTGGAGGAGTTCCAAAAGATCTTGATAAAGCATGCTCTACTCCCGTCCATCCTCTTCTAGAGGTTTCCAACACTTGGCAAGGTTTTTCAAGTTTCTCCTCTTGCCAAGCTTCCTCAAGTTCACATTCTTCTTCACCAATTTCTTCTATCTCTTCCCCATCACTCTCATCATAGATAGAAGGTCTAGTGAAGTCTACCTCATCATCAAGTTTAAGCATTGTGGGAAAGGATTCTTCAAATTCGAAAGGATCAAATGTTGGTGCGGGATCATCATAGATAGGAGGGCTTATTGCTTGGAGCACTTCTTCTGGTTCTTCACTTACAATAGGTCTTGGAAGTTGCACATCTTCCTCAACCTTGCTTTCTAGTCCGCTGGGAGAAGGTTCAACAAGATCATCAAGGGAATTGGTCAATATGGGCAAAAAATCACTAGTGATGGAATCCACTTCCTGATCAAATTCCTCCAACTCTCTGTTTACTTTCGCAACTTTACTATCCTCTTTAACATCTCTTCCATACTCTGTGGAGGAGGGCTCTTCAACTTGAGATTCCCTTATGTGCTCAACATATCCTAAACATCCACCCACTACTTCCTTTTGTTTGCTAATCTCTACCTTCTCCTCTTGTTGCACTTCTTGCTTCAACTCTTCTTCCTCACCATGGAGCTTCAAGTTCATTCCTTTACTAAGCTCCTTGATTATTTCTCCACATTTAACAATTGGGGTACTTATGATGCATGAGCTTAGGTGGGATGTTAGGTGATTCACGACTTCTACCATGCTAGCTATCCTTGCTCTTAGCTCCTTAAACTTAGTTTCATCCTCTTCTTGTCGCCTTAAGATACGAGATTCAAGGTCTCTCAGTTATAATGTGAAGGTTTTGTCGGGAGGTGGTGGTGGAAGATAGGGTTCAGTGTTTGAGGGAAGATTGTTGATGTTGGAAGGTGGTTCATATTGGTGGAATTCTTGAGGTAGTGTATGTGGAATTTGTGGTTCTTGGGAGTATTGGTATTGGGGCATTGGTTGTTCTAGATGTGGTTTATACGGTGGTTGATATGGTAGGTATTGGTTATGGTCATATGGAGTTGAATGGTAGTGTGAGGCATGTGAGTATGGTGTATGGCTATATTGAGGAATGAGATCATATGCATATGATGATTGTGGTTGACAACCACAATGAGGATCATCACACACATTGGCTTGATACACATTAGGATCAGGATTATACCCATAATAGTTCGGAGGAGGTTGTTGCCACGAAGGTTGTTCATAAGCTTGGGGTTCCCCCCATCCTTGATTTCCAAACCCTTGATGTATATCCTCATTGGAGCTTCCATTTCCTACAACATAGTTTGAACTACACTCATAGCCAAAAGGATGAGAATTCATAGTGAAAGAGAAAATAAAAACAAAGATTAATAAGAAACAAAGAAAATAAAATCCTAAACTAGCAAAAACTAGCAAACAAACCAAAATTCAAGCTATTCACAATATATACAATAGCCAATAACATAGCACCATTGTGTTCCCCGGCAATGGCGCCATTAATTTGATAGCGAGAAAATTTTGTCGTTGGTCTAGATTTTCTTCCTAAAGGAAGGAATTACTTCGTTGTAAGCATAGCTCCAAACCAACAAACAACTCTCACATCAAATTAAGATATTGGTTTTGTCACAAGTGCAAACCCCAAATGAAAATTTACCGAAGTATTTGGACTCCGGGTCGTCTCCCTAGGATACAATGAAGTGCTCAAGTATTTGGTTCATAAGAGGGCAAGAAAAGTAAATTAGGCAAGCAAGCAAAGAAAACAAGATAAAGAACTCTTGGCAAAGACTTAGGTAATTGAGATCACCATCCTTGTCAACAAACCAAATATTGATAATCATGAGAGGCCAACCTATTAAGTCTACTTCCCAAAAGCTTTAAGTACGTAACATCTACTCCTAAGCTTTGAAGTACGTCAAATAGGTTTGATCACATCAACCCGTAAGTCCCAACCTACCTACTAATTAACTTAGTAGTAGGTTAGCGTCAATGGGTATCAAATTGATCACCAAGGGTTCTCAAATCACCAAATCCATTATACCCAATAACTCAAATTTACCCAATTCCCTTAGCTTAGACCAAGAGTTGACAAAACTACTCAAAAACCAAGAAGAACATTTCGTCAAATACATAGAGTGCAATAGAAATAAACATCATAAATTGCAGGAATAATAAAATCTACCAACTACTAATTGCAAAAAAAAAATAAATTCACAACTCAATTCATCAATAAAAGAAACATCAACATCAAATTGCATTAAATGTAAACCGAATCCAACATGAGTTCATCATTACAAAAGAGAGCAAAATGAGAAATTAACATCACAAATAAGAGGATCAAGATGTAGAAATGAGAAATTATAAAAGAAACAAGATGAGATCAAGTAATTAAACATGGATCTAAGATAATCTAACCTAGCCCTAACCTAATTCTAGAGAGAAGAGGGAGCTTTTCTCTCTAGAAAATTAACTAAAGGCTCATGTTGGCTAAATGGTGCAAGAATTGTAAATCACACT
Organism: Arachis ipaensis; assembly: GCF_059453495.1. Lineage (NCBI taxonomy): Eukaryota > Viridiplantae > Streptophyta > Magnoliopsida > Fabales > Fabaceae > Arachis > Arachis ipaensis. The sequence continues at coordinate 86,290,663 of NC_142444.1, forward strand.
TTTCAAAACTCGTACCACTAACCAGCAAGTGCACTGGGTCGTCAAAGTAATACCTTACGTGAGTAGGGGTCGATCCCACGGAGATTGTTGGCTTGAAGCAAGCTATGGTTATTTTGTAATTCTTAGTCAGGAAATTAATAATAAAAATGGTTGGGTTTATGAGAAGTAATTAACATAAAATAATAATACTTGTTATGCAGTAATGGAGAACATATTGAGGTTTTGGAGATGTTCTGTCTTCTGAATCTCTGCTTTTCTACTGTCTTCTTCTTCACGCACGCAGGTCTCCTTCCATGGCAAGCTGTATGTTGGTGGATCACCGTTGTCAATGGCTACCATCCATCCTCTCAGTGAAAATGGTCCAAATGCGCTGTCACCGCACGACTAATCATCTGTCGGTTCTCACTCATGTTGGAGTAGAATCCGTTGATTCTTTTGCATCTGTCACTACGCCCAACACTCGCGAGTTTGAAACTCGTCACAGTCATCCCTTTCCAGATCCTACTCGGAATACCACAGACAAGGTTTAGACTTTCTGGATCTCAGGAATGGCTGCCAATAATTCTAGCATATACCACGAAGACTCTGGTCATGAACCAGGAGGCTAAGAGATACACACTCAAGCTAGTGCAGATAGAACGGAGATGGTTGTCAGGCACACGTTCATAGGTGAGAATGATGATGAGTGTCACAGATCATCACATTCAGCAGGATAAAGTGCGAGTGAGTATCTTAGAATAGAAACAAACGTGATTGAATGAAAAACAGTAGTAATTGAATTAATTCATCGAAACACAGCAGAACTCCTCACCCCCAATCATGGGGTTTAGAGACTCATGCCGTCAGAAATATAATGTGAAGTGTAAAAATGTCATGAGGTGCAAAATAAATCTCTAAAAGTACTTTTTATACTAAGCTAGTGACCTAGGTTTACATAAATTAAGTAGACTAAGATAGATAGTGTAGAAATCCATTTTCGGTGCCCACTTGGTGTGTGCTTGGGCTGAGCATTGAAGCTTCCATGTGTAGAGAATTTTTTTGGAGTTAAACGCCAGGTTGTAGCTTGTTTCTGGCGTTTAACGCGAGAATAGGGTAAAGACTTGGCATTAAACGCCAATTTGCGTCGCCAAAGCTTGGGCAAAGTATAAACGATTATATATTGCTGGAAAGCTCTGGATGTCTACTTTCCAACGCAATTGAGAGCGCGCCAATTAGGCTTTTGTAGCTCCAGAAAATCTATTTCGAGTGCAGGAAGGTCAGAATCCAACAGCATCTACAGTCCTTTTTCATCCTCTGAACAAGATTTTTGCTCAGGTCCCTCAATTTCAGCCAGAAAATACCTGAAATCACAGAAAAATACACAAACTCATAGTAAAGTCCAGAAATGTGATTTTTATTTAAAAACTAATAAAATTATAATAAAAACTAACTAAAACATACTAAAAACTATGTAAAAACAATGCCAAAAAGCGTATAAATTATCTGCTCATCACTAAACTAATTGCTTCCCCTTTGCTTGGACTTCAATTCTGCATGAAATACACTCAGAAACAAGTTGGATTTGGTCCTGGGCAGCTCAGAAATCGCCCCCAGCGTTTTGCCTTTAAGTGGGCCATGTGAGAGTATTGGCGCGTGCGCGCCATGTGCGCATGCACATCAATTGGCAAAATCTTCACCCGCGCGGACGCGTCATGTACGCGTGCACGTCTCTATGTAAAACCACTTTTGCACGTAAGTGCCTTGTACGCGTGCGCGTCCATTGATGCATTCCCAATCTTTGTTTCTTCATGCATTCTCCCCTTTGTATGCTTTTCTACTCATTTCTTCCATCCAATACTTGCCTTATAAACCTGAAATCACTCAACACACACATCAAGGCATTGAATGGAATTAAAGTGAATCAGAATCACCAATTTAGGGCCTAAAAAGCATGTTTTTACACTTAAGCACAATTCAAGGGAGAATTACAAAACCATGCTATTTCATTGAATAAATGTGGGAAAAGGTGGTAAAATCCCCTAAAATAAGCACAAGATAAATCACGAAATCGGGGTTTATCAGCTCTTACCTCTCTTCAATTTTGCATTTTGGTTTTGGGATATTGAGAAATTTTGTAATTTTGATGGTTTAGGAGTGCTCTAGTGTGAGATATAGCTGGGTTTCATCCAAGTGCTCAGTGGGTTAAGGTGAAGAACTCTTATCCCCTTTGAATTTTTTAATTTTATAAAGTTTAGGTATTGAAATTGTTGTTATGTATGAAATTGTATAGAATTATATTGAATTCATGTGAATTGAAGCCAAATTGGCGAAGTGGTATGCTTGGACCTAAAATCTAGTGGTTGGAAGCTTGCTGAGTTGGCTTTGGAGGCTTGAAAACTTGTGAAAAAGAGTTTCTGGGTGGTGATTGAGCTTGGGAGGAAATCGGCCAAAGTATGGTTTTAGTTTTCTATAGTTAATATGTAATGTTGCATGAAAACTTAGGGCTAGTTGCCATAAGATAGACTTGAATACTCTAAACTATTGGACTTAGTGGATTAATTATGTATGAATGTAATGTTGATAATGATTGGTGAAATTGGTAGAATTTTGACTGAAAATCATTTGAATGAATTGATGAATTTAGGTGTTAGAATTTGTGAAGGAGAGATCACCATTGTTTAAAAGACTTTTGGACTCTGATCCTTCAGCATTTTCAAATATTTCACACTATTCTCTATACAGTATGAGCAACTAAACCTCCTAGGTTAAGGTTAGAAGCTCTGTTGATTCCTACGAATTAATACAATTACTTTTCTATTTCAATGAGTGTTTGATTCTATTCTATGATGCATTGTCATTCTTCATCCTTATGAATCTCGATTCTACATGAGTTCCTTACAAGTCCTGACCCGGATAGTATTGAGCTACAACTTGAGGATGCATCATGGGTTCCAACAGAATTATCTAGATTAATCGGGGTATGTGACATATAACCTCGTTAGTCAGGGGAAATTGAGGTTCCTGTGGCTCTAAAGGCTAGAACCAGAAGAGCATCAGTCTCTGATCTGGAAGATCGGACCTTGTCTATGGCGTTTTGAGTAGGATCACAAAAGGGATTGACATGCGTGCTCTTCACCCTCTCCCAGATTGATCTAGTCCATTCAGATGTTTGGTTTGGACCTGAGGAGATTAATGACCATGACCCATGGCTTAATTAATTATAGCCTTGCCATTGAAGGAATTATTCATCTTTGAAGTAGAGAGTATGACTTATTAATTCAGAAGAAGAAGCATCTCCGAAGCCTTAACCATTGCTAATTACTGTCTCCTACGTTCGATTGTCATTGCTTGTTTATGCGCCTACAACAAACAACAACTATCCTTTTATTCTCATGACTAAGATCTGCAGGATAACCACAGCTTGCTCAATCCGGCAATCCTCGTGGGATTCGACCCTCACTCACCTGAGTTATTACTTGGACGACCCAGTGCACTTGCCGGTTCAGTTGTGCGAGTTTAAATTTTGCGCATCAAATTTTTGCCGCCGTTGCCGAGGATTGTTTGTGATTGACAAACTAACGGTTGTCTTGCTCCTTAGATCAGGTACTATTTACTGCTTTCTTTTAATTGTGTTTATTGTTTTCTTTTTCAAAAATTCTTCAAAAAAAAATTAATAATTTCATGGTGTTCTTTTGTTTGAGTCTTGTGTCAAGTCTTAAGTTTGGTGTCTTTTAGTATTTTCCCCACTTTTTTGAAAATTAGTGTCTTTGATCTTAAAATTTTTAAGTTTGGTGTCCGTTTAGTGTTTGTCTTTTCCTTTTAATTATTCAAAAAAACAGAAGAAACTAATTTTTCAAAAATTTCCTTTAATTGAATTTAAAATTTTAAGTTTGGTGTCTTATTAGCTATCTTTTTGTTTTTATTTAAATCTTATCTAATCTTTTTCTTTAAATTTCAAAATTTGTTATCTTATCTTTCTTTTTGAATTTAATTTTTAAAAGTTTAGCATTTGATTAGTTTCCCTTTCTAAATTTGAATTTCAAATTTTTTCTTATCTTGTTTTAAAATCTCTTGATTTTCAAAATCTTATCTTATCTTAACTTCTTTAAAATTCTTTTAAATTTAAAATCCTTTTTTTTTAACTTTCCCTTTTTAATTGGAGAATCTTTTCAAAAATCAAATCTTCTATCTTAATTTTTAAAATCATGTCTTACCTTAACTTTGTTTCCCATTTTAAATTTTAAAATCTTTGATTGAATCTTTCTTTTTTTTTTTTTTAAATTTCAAATATTTTCAAAATCAAATCTTTTATTTTATTTTCAAATCTTGTTAATTAGTTACTTGTTTGTTTCTTTTTAATTTTAAAGTTTGATTCTTTCTAATTCTTCTTTCTTTTTCCTATTTTCGAAAATATCTAACTCTTTTCTCTTTATTATTTTTCGAAAATATTCTTCTTCTTTTTCTATCTAATTTTGAAAACTCCTTTTAAATTAAAAGACATCTTTCTTTTCTTTTCTCTTTTTCTAACTCTCACCAGGAGCTCTCTATATTGTGACATGGAGACTCCCGTTTTTCTTTGTCTCTTATTTGTGTATGCTGGAACACCAAAGTCACTATGGATCTAAAGGAGAACACAAAAATTAAGAGAACTCTAGGCTCTTATACAACTCGCACTCATAACTTCTATGGAAGGAGTATTAGTGGACCTCCTATTGACTTAGATGACTTTAAGGTCAGCATAGACCTGATCATGCTAATGGAGGAGCAAAATTTCTAGTTTCATGGACACCCACAAGAAGATCCCAATAAATTTATCTCTGACTTTCGGCAGTTTTGTGACACTGTAGAGACCAATGGAATGGTCCATGAAATCCACAGGCTAATACTCTTCCCGTTTGCTATGAAAGATGAAGCAAAGTACTGGTGGAATCTTGAACCCATAGGAAGTTTAAACACGTAGGATAAGCTTGTTAACAAATTCCTGAACAGGTTTTCTCCCTCATAGAGATTGGCTCAGCTGATGACAGACATTCAGACCTTCAGGCAGGAAGAGAACGAGTCCCTCTATGATGCTTGGGAGAGGTACAAGCGGATGATCAGGAAATGCTCCCTTGACATGTTCACATGTTGGCACAGGATAAAGATCTTCTATGAAGGTCTATCTGAGATGGCTAATAGATTCTTAGATCACTCTACAGATGACTCTCTGCACCATTGAAAAATAACATTCAAAGATGCAAATGAGCTTATTGAGATGGTTGTCAATAACCAATTCTTAAGGGGACTCCAGTCAGGGAGAAAGCTCAAGGGTGGAGGAACCACTCAAACAGAGAGGAAGTTGAACGCCCAATGGCGAGTAAAGCAGAAGTAGAACATCCAGAAAGGGATAACAAGGGCGTCCAATGCCCAGAAGGGAGTAACACTGGCGTTGAACGCTAAGAAGGAATCACCAAGGGCGTTGATGACATGTCACCATGTCATGTTTCTCTATGCTTTATCCTTTGTTTTCAATAGGTTTTATGCACTTTCTTGAGTCATAAGTAAGCCAATTGGGTAGAATTTCATGTTTCCTTTGATTCAATCAACCATGGATAAATTAATGCATTTTCATGAGATTTTGTGCTATAATTGTTATATATTATGAAAGAATAACAATCTCATGATTTTGAGCATAGCTTTGATGTGCTTGGTTGATTGATGATAGGTGAAAAGAGCTTTGAAGAAGGTTGAAGAAAGAAGGAATGGTTAGGAGCAAGAGAGAACAAAAAGCTTGAGCCAAAGCTTGCCTCAAGCTTTAGCTCAAACTTTTGGAAGAGTTGAAAACACCCTAGATGGAGCAAAAGCTTGCGCCAACGTTTGCCTCAAGCTTTTTGGCAAACGTTGGCACCACAAAATAAACACCCTGGAGGAAAAAGCTTGCGCCAACGTTTTCCTCAAGCTTTTTGGCAAACGTTGGCGCCACACCAACATACCCAGGTGATGAGCGGATAATTTATACGCTTTTTGGCATTGTTTTTAGTATGTTTTTAGTAGGATCTAGTTACTTTTAGGGATGTTTTCATTAGTTTTTATGTTAAATTCACATTTCTGGACTTTACTATGAGTTTGTGTGTTTTTCTGGCTGAAATTGAGGGACTTGAGCAAAAATCAGATTCAGAGGTTGAAGAAGGACTGCTGATGCTGTTGGATTCTGACCTCCCTGCACTCAAAGTGGATTTTCTGGAGCTACAGAACTCGAAATGGCGCGCTTCCAATTGCGTTGGAAAGTAGACATCCAGGGCTTTCCAGAAATATATAATAGTCTATACTTTGGCCAAGAATAGATGACGTAAACTGGCGTCCAACGCCAGCTTTCTACCCAAATCTGGCGTCCAACGCCAGAAAAGGAGCCAAAACCAGAGTTGAACGCCCAAACTGGCACAAAAGTTGGCGTTCAACTCCAAGAAGGACCTCTACACGTGCAACATTCAGGCTCAGCCCAAACACACACCAAGTGGGCCCTGGAAGTGGATTTATGCATCAATTACTTACTCATGTAAACCCTAGTGACTAGTTTATTATAAATAGGACCTTTTACTATTGTATTAGGTATCTTTGATCAGTTGTATGCTATCTTAGATCACGTTTGAGGGCTGGCCATCTCGGCCATGCCTGGACTTTCACTTATGTATTTTCAATGGTAGAGTTTCTACACTCCATAGATTAAGGTGTGGAGCTCTGCTGTTCCTCAAGGATTAATACAAAGTACTACTGTTTTCTATTCAATTCATCTTATTTCGCTTCTAAGATATCCATTCGCACCCAAGAACGTGATGAAGGTGATGATTATGTGTGACGCTCATCACCATTCTCCCCTATGAACACGTGCCTGACAAACACTTCCGTTCTACATGAAATAAGCTAGAATGAATATCTCTTAGATCTCCTAACCAGAATCTTCGTGGCGTAAGCTAGAATGATGGCGGCATTCAAGAGAATCCGGAAAGTCTAAACCTTGTCTGTGGTATTCCGAGTAGGATTCAATGATTGAATGACTGTGATGAGCTTCAAACTCGCGAGTGCTGGGCGTTAGTGACAGACGCAAAAGGAGGGTGAATCCTATTCCAGCATGATCGAGAACCGACAGATGATTAGCCGTGCTGTGACAGAGCATGTGAGCATATTTTTCACTGAGAGGAGGGGATGTAGCCACTAACAACGGTGATGCCCTTGCATAAAGCCAGCCATGGAAAGGAGTAAGACTGATTGGATGAAAATAGCAGGAAAGCAGAGGTTCAGAGGAACGAAGGCATCTCCATTCGCTTATCTGAAATTCTCACCAATGAATTACATAAGTATTGCTATCCCTATTTTATTATACTAAATTCAAAAACACCATTATCAATTTATATCTGCCTAACTGAGATTTGCAAGGTGACCATAGCTTGCTTCATACCAACAATCTCCGTGGGATTCGACCCTTACTCACGTAAGGTATTACTTGGACGACCCAGTGCACTTGCTAGTTAGTTGTATCGAAGTTGTGAACCATGGTATTGGCACCATGTTCTTGGCGCCATTGCCAGGGAAAGAAAGAGCCGTAAATTTTATATAATCAAAGTGTAATCAGGATTGCACGTACTAAGTTGCTCACGTTGCCAGGGATTGTTTAAGCCTGGACATCACAATTTCGTGCACAAAGTTTTTGGCGCCGTTTCCGGGGATTGTTCGAGTATGGACAACTGACGGTTCATCCTGTTGCTCAGATTAGGTAATTTTCTTTTTGTTTTATTTTCAAAAATTTTTCAAAAATATTTCTAAAATTTTCTCATCTATTTTCGAAAATAATATAAAAATGTTTTCAAAAATTTTCTTCAAAATTTTTAAGAATGAATTCTAGTGTTTCATGAAGCATGTTGAAGCCTGGCTGGCTGTAAAGCCATGTCTAATTCCTTTGGGAATGAGTATGTCAGGCGTGTCATGTCTGAATTACATGCTGAAGCTTGGCTGGCCAGTGAGCCATGTCTAATTCCTGGATTGAAGCTTTAGACTAAGAATGCAAGATTCCTGGAATTCATATTAAAAATTTTGGAATCCTTATTTTTCTTTTTCATATAATTTTCGAAAAAATCCAAAAAAATTAGAAAATCATAAAAATCAAAAAAAATATTTTTGTGTTTCTTGTTTGAGTCTTGAGTCATGTTATAAGTTTGGTGTCAATTGCATGTGCATCTTGCATTTTTTCGAAAATTCATGAATTCATAGTGTTCTTCATGATCTTCAAGTTGTTCTTGGTAAGTCTTCTTGTTTGATCTTGATGATTTTTTGTTTTGTGTTGTATGATGTTTTTCATATGCATTCTTGAATTCTTAGTGTCTAAGCATTAAAGAATTCTAAGTTTGGTGTCTTGCATGTTTTCTTTGCATTAAAAATTTTTCAAAATTGTGTCTATGATGTTCATCTTGACATTCATAGTGTTCTTGGTGTTCATCTTGACATTCATAGCATTCTTGCATGCATCACATGTTTTGATCTAAAAATTTCATGCATTGCATCTCTTTAGTGTTTTTCTCCCTCATCATAAAAATTTCAAAAAATCAAAAAAATATCTTTCCCATTTTCCCTCATCAAATTCGAAAATTTGGATTGACTTTTTCAAAAATTTTTAAAATCAAGTTGTTTCTTATGAGTCAAATCAAATTTTCAATTTGAAAATCTTATCTTTTTCAAAATCTTTTTCAAAAATCAAATCTTTTTCAAAATTCTTAGTTATTTTCGAAAATTCCAAAAATATTTTTCAAAAATCTTTTTCTTATTTTTATATCAAATTTTCGAAAATAACATAATCAATTAATGTTTTGATTCAAAAATTTGAAGTTTGTTACTTGCTTGTTAAGAAAGATTCAAACTTTAAGTTCTAGAATCATATCTTGTGATTTCTTATGATTCAAGTCATTAATTGAGATTTTAAAAATCAAATCTTTTTCAAAACTAATTTCTAAAATATCTTCTTATCTTACCTTTTTCAAAAAGATGGTTTCAAAATATCTTTTCTAACCTCCTAACTTCTTATCTTTTCAAAATTTGTTTCAACTAACTAACTAACTTTTTGTTTGTTTCTTAACTTTTTCAAAACTACCTAACTAACTCTCTCTCTCCATTTTTTGAAAATATCTTCCCTCTTTTTCAAAAATTTCTTTTTTAATTAACTAATTATTCTTATTTTTATTTTTGATTTTAAAAATTTTCAAAAAATACTAACATTTTTCAAAAACCATTTTCGAAAATCACTAACTCTTTTTCAAAAATATTTTTCGAAAATTCTCCCTCTCCCATCTTATTCTATTTATTCATTCATTTACTAACATCTCATCTCACATCTCAACCATCCTCACAGTTGTGTTTCTTCCATTACATTACATCCTTTGTCTCCCCCTCTTCTTCTACTCACACAGGGATCCCTATACTGTGGTATAAAGGATCTCTATTATTATTATTATTATTTTTCTGTGCCCTCTTCTTTGTCATATGAGCAGGAGCAAGGATAAGAACATTCTTGTTGAAGCAGATCCAGAACCTGAAAGGACTCTGAAGAGAAAATTAAGAGAAGCTAAATTACAACAATCCAGAAATAACCTTTCAGAAATTTTCGAACAGGAAGAGGAGATGGCAGCCGAAAATAATAATAATGTAAGGAAGATGCTTGGTGACTTTACTGCACCTAATTCCAATTTACATGGAAGAAGCATCTCCATTCCTGCCATTGGAGCAAACAACTTTGAGCTGAAACCTCAATTAGTTTCTCTGATGCAGCAGAACTGCAAGTTTCATGGACTTCCATCTGAAGATCCTTTTCAGTTCTTAACTGAATTCTTGCAGATATGTGATACTGTTAAGACTAATGGAGTAGATCTTAAAGTCTACAGGCTCAAGCTTTTCCCTTTTGCTGTAAGAGACAGAGCTAGATTATGGTTGGATTCTCAACCCAAAGACAGCCTGAACTCTTGGGATAAGCTGGTCACGGCTTTCTTAGCCAAGTACTTTCCTCCTCTAAAGCTGAGCAAGCTTAGAGCTGATGTTCAAACCTTCAGACAGAAAGAAGGTGAATCCCTCTATGAAGCTTGGGAAAGATACAAACAATTGACCAAAAAGTGTCCTTCTGACATGCTTTCAGAATGGACCATCCTGGATATATTCTATGATGGTTTATCTGAGCTATCAAAGATGTCACTGGACACTTCTGCAGGTGGATCCATTCACCTAAAGAAAACGCCTGCAGAAGCTCAAGAACTCATTGACATGGTTGCTAATAACCAGTTCATGTACACTTCTGAAAGGAATCCTATGAATAATGGGATGCCTATGAAGAAGAAAGTTCTTGAAGTTGATACTCTGAATGCCATATTGGCTCAGAATAAAATATTGACTCAGCAAGTCAATATGATCTCTCAGAGTCTGCATGGAATGCAAGCTGCATCCAACAGTACTCAAGAGGCTTCTTATGAAGAAGAAGCTTATGATCCTGAGAACCCTGCAATAGCAGAGGTGAATTACTTAGGTGAACCTTATGGAAACACCTATAACTCATCATGGAGAAATCATCCAAATTTCTCATGGAAGGATCAAAAGCCTCAACAAGGCTTTAACAATGGTGGAAGAAACAGGTTTAACAATAATAAACCTTTTCCATCATCCACTCAGCAACAGACAGAGAACTCTGAACAAAATACTTCTAATTTAGCAAACTTAGTCTCTGATCTGTCCAAGGCCACTGTAAGTTTCATGAATGAAACAAGATCTTCCATTAGAAATTTGGAAGCACAAGTGGGCCAGCTGAGTAAAAGGATCACTGAAATCCCTCCCAGTACTCTCCCAAGAAATACAGAAGAGAATCCAAAAGGAGAGTGCAAGGCCATTGACATAAGCACCATGGCCGAACCTGGGAGGAGAGGAGAGGACGTGAATCCCAAGGAGGAAGACCTCCTGGGACGTCCAATGGTCAATAAGGAGCTTCCCTCTGAGGAACCAAAGGACTCTGAGGCTCATCTAGAGACCATAGAGATTCCATTAAACCTCCTTATGCCCTTCATGAGCTCTGATGAGTATTCCTCTTCTGAAAAAAATGAGGATGTTACTGAAGAGCAAACTGCCAAGTTTCTTGGTGCAATCATGAAGCTGAATGCCAAATTATTTGGCATTGATACTTGGGAAGTTGAACCTCCCTTGTTCATCAATGAACTGAGTGATCTGGATCAACTGACATTGCCTCAGAAGAGACAGGATCCTGGAAAGTTCATAATACCCTGTACCATAGGCACTATGATCTTTAAGGCTCTGTGTGACCTTGGTTCAGGAATAAACCTCATGCCCCTCTCTATAATAGAGAAACTGGGAATCTATGGGGTGCAAGCTGCTAAAATCTCATTAGAGATGGCAGACAGTTCAAGAAAATAGGCTTATGGACAAGTAGAGGACGTGTTAGTAAAGGTTGAAGGCCTTTACATCCCTGCTGATTTCATAGTCCTGGATACTGGAAAGGAAGAGGACGAATCCATCATCCTAGGAAGACCTTTCCTGGCCACAGCAAGAGCTGTGATTGATGTTGACAGAGGTGAACTAGTCCTTCAATGGAATGAGGACTCCCTTGTGTTTCAAACTCAAGGATCTCCCTCTGCAACCATGGAGAGGAAGCAGAAAAAGCTTCTCTCAAAGCAGAGTCAACCAGAGCCCCCACAGTCAAACTCTAAGTTTGGTGTTGGGAGGCCACAACCAAACTCTAAGTTTGGTGTTGAACTCCTATATCCAAACTCTAAGTTTGGTGTTGGAGAGTCTCAACAAAGCTCTGCACATCTGTGAGGCTCCATGAGAGCCCACTGTCAAGCTATTGACATTAAAGAAGCGCTTGTTGGGAGGCAACACAATTTCTATTTATCTAACTATATTTTTCTTAGTCATATGTCTTTGTAGGTTCATGATCATGTGGAGTCACAAAATAAATATAAAAATTGAAAACGGAATCAAAAACAGCAGAAGAAAAATCACACCCTGGAGGAGCATCTGTCTGGCGTTTAGCGCCAGAACAGAGCATGGTGCTGGCGCTGAACGCCCAAAATGGGCAGCTTCTGGGCGCTGAACGCCAGAAATGGCACACAAATGGGTGTTGAACGCCCAAAATGGCCACCAACCTGGCGCTGAACGCCCAGAGTTGTGTGCAAAGGCATTTTTACATGCCTAATGGGTGCAGGGATGTAAATCCTTGAACACCTCAGGATCTGTGGACCCCACAGGATCCACTCAGGATCTGTGGACCCCACAGGATCCCCACCTACCTCCACTCACTTCTTCTCACCACTTTCTTTCACACAACCCCATAAACACTCTTTCCCAAAAACCCTTCACCAATCACCTCAAACTCTCTTCCCCATCACCTCTTCACCACTCACATCCATCCATTCTTCCCCATAAACCTACCTCATAAACTCCACCTATCTTCAAAAATTCAAAACCAAATTCCCACCCAAACCCACCCATATGGTCGAACCTTAACCCCCCTCCCTTCCCTATATAAAGCCTCCATTCTTCATCAAATTCACACAACACACCCCTCTACACCCTTCTTGGCCGAAAACACTTCCCACTCTTCCTCTCCTCCATTTCTTCTTCTTCTTCATCTATTCTTTCTTTTATTGCTCGAGGGCGAGCAAAATTCTAAGTTTGGTGTGGTAAAAGCATAAGCTTTTTGTTTTTCCATTACCATTGATGGCACCTAAGACCGGAGAATCCTCTAGAAAGGGGAAAGGGAAGATAAAAGCTTCCACATCCGAGTCATGGAAGATGGAAAGGTTCATCTCCAAAGCCCATCAAGACCACTTCTATGATGTTGTGGCCAAGAAGAAGGTGATCCCTGAGGTCCCTTTCAAACTCAAAAGAAATGAGTATCCGGAGATCCGACATGAAACTCAAAGAAGAGGTTGGGAAGTTCTAACAAATCCCATCCAACAAGTCGGCATCCTAATGGTTCAAGAGTTCTATGCCAATGCATGGATCACCAAGAACCATGATCAAAGTAAAAACCCGGATCCAAAGAACTATGTTACAATGGTTCGGGGGAAATACTTAGATTTTAGTCCGGAAAATGTGAGGTTGGCGTTCAACTTACCAAACATGGAAGAGAACGCACGCCCCTACACAGGGAGAGTCAACTTTGATCAAAGGTTCGACCAAGTCCTCATGGACATATGTGTAGAAGGAGCTCAATGGAAGGTTGACTCCAAAGGCAAGCCGGTTCAACTAAGAAGATTGGACCTCAAGCCTGTAGCTAGAGGATGGTTGGAGTTCATTCAATGCTCAACCATTCCCACTAGCAACCGGTCTGAAGTTACTATAGACCGGGCCATCATGATCCATAGCATCATGATTGGAGAAGAGGTGGAAGTTCATGAGATTATACCTCAAGAACTCTACAAGGTGGCTGACAAGTCTTCCACTATGGCAAGGTTAGCCTTTCCTCACCTCATTTGCCACCTATGCAATTCAGCTGGGATTGACATAGAGGGAGATATCCTCATTAAAGAGGACAAGCCATCACTAAGAAAAAGATGGAGCAAACAAGAGAGCCCATCCATGGAGCTCAAGAGGCGCAAGAAGCTCATTTCCATGAGATCCCTGAGATGCCTCAAATGCACTTTCCTCCACAAAATTATTGGGAGCAAATCAACACCTCCCTAGGATAATTGAGTTCCAATATGGGACAACTAAGGGTAGAACATCAAGAGCACTCCATCATGCTTCATGAAATAAGAGAAGATCAAAAAGCAATGAGGGAGGAGCAACAAAGACAAGGAAGAGACATAGAAGAGCTCAAGGACATCATTGGTTCCTCAAGAAGGAAACGCCACCATCACTAAGGTGGATTCATTCCTTGTTCTTGCTTTCTCTGTTTTTCGTTTTCTATGTTATGTGCTTATCTATGTGTCTTCTTTACATGATCATTAGTAGTAGTAACTATGTCTTAAAGTTATGAATGTCCTATGAATCCATCACCTCTCTTAAATGAAAAATGTTTTAATTCAAAAGAACAAGAAGTACATGAGTTTCGAATTTATCCTTGAACTTAGCTTAATTATACTGATGTGGTGACAATGCTTCTTGTTTTCTGAATGTATGCTTGAACAGTGCATATGTCTTTTGAAGTTGTTGTTTAAGAATGTTAAATATGTTGGCTCTTGAAAGAATGATGACTAGGAGACATGTTATTTGATAATCTGAAAAATCATAAAAATGATTCTTGAAGCAAGAAAAAGCAGCAAAGAACAAAGCTTGCAGAAAAAAAAGAGAGAAAAAAAAATAGGCGAAAAAAAATATAGAAAGAATAAGAAAAAGCAAGCAGAAAAAGCCAATAACCCTTAAAACCAAAAGGCAAGGGTAAATAAAAAGGATCCCAAGGCTTTGAGCATCAGTGGATAGGAGGGCCTAAAGGAATAAAATCCTGGTCTAAGCGGCTAAACCAAGCTGTCCCTAACCATGTGCTTGTGGCGTGTAGGTGTCAAGTGAAAACTTGAGACTGAGCGGTTAAAGTCAAGGTCCAAAGCAAAAAAAAAAAAAGAGTGTGCTTAAGAACCCTGGACACCTCTAATTGGGGACTTTAGCAAAGCTGAGTCACAATCTGAAAAGGTTCACCCAATTATGTGTCTGAGGCATTTATGTATCCGGTGGTAATACTGGAAAACAAAGTGCTTAGGGCCACGGCCAAGACTCATGAAATAGCTGTGTTCAAGAATCATCATACTGAACTAGGAGAATCAATAACACTATTCAAAATATGAAGTTCCTATAGATGCCAATCATTCTGAACCTCAATGGATAAAGTGAGATGCCAAAACTATTCAAGAGGCAAAAAGCTATAAGTCCCGCTCATATGATTGAAGCTCTGTTTTATTGATAGTTTGGAATTTATAGTATATTCTCTTCTTTTTATCCTATTTGATTTTCAGTTGCTTGGGGACAAGCAACAATTTAAGTTTGGTGTTGTGATGAGCGGATAATTTATACGCTTTTTGGCATTGTTTTTAGTATGTTTTTAGTAGGATCTAGTTACTTTTAGGGATGTTTTCATTAGTTTTTATGTTAAATTCACATTTCTGGACTTTACTATGAGTTTGTGTGTTTTACTATGATTTCAGGTATTTTCTGGCTGAAATTGAGGGACTTGAGCAAAAATCAGATTCAGAGGTTGAAGAAGGACTGCTGATGCTGTTGGATTCTGACCTCCCTGCACTCAAAGTGGATTTTATGGAGCTATAGAACTTGAAATGGCGCGCTTCCAATTGCGTTGGAAAGTAGACATCCAGGGCTTTCCAGAAATATATAATAGTTCATACTTTGGCCAAGAATAGATGACGTAAACTGGCGTCCAGCGCCAGAAAAGGAGCCAAAACCAGAGTTGAACGCCCAAACTGGCACAAAAGCTGGCGTTCAACTCCAAGAAGGACCTCTACACGTGCAACATTCAGGCTCAGCCCAAACACACACCAAGTGGGCCCCGGAAGTGGATTTATGCATCAATTACTTACTCATGTAAACCCTAGTGACTAGTTTATTATAAATAGGACCTTTTACTATTGTATTAGGTATCTTCGATCAGTTGTATGCTATCTTAGATCACGTTTGAGGGCTGGCCATCTCGGCCATACCTGGACTTTCACTTATGTATTTTCAATGGTAGAGTTTCTACACTCCATAGATTAAGGTGTGGAGCTCTGTTGTTCCTCAAGGATTAATACAAAGTACTACTGTTTTCTATTCAATTCATCTTATTTCGCTTCTAAGATATCCATTCGCACCCAAGAACGTGATGAAGGTGATGATTATGTGTGACGCTCATCACCATTCTCCCCTATGAACACGTGCCTGACAAACACTTCCGTTCTACATGAAATAAGCTAGAATGAATATCTCTTAGATCTCCTAACCAGAATCTTCGTGGCGTAAGCTAGAATGATGGCGGCATTCAAGAGAATCCAGAAAGTCTAAACCTTGTCTGTGGTATTCCGAGTAGGATTCAATGATTGAATGACTGTGACGAGCTTCAAATTCGCGAGTGCTGGGCGTTAGTGACAGACGCAAAAGGAGGGTGAATCCTATTCCAGCATGATCGAGAACCGACAGATGATTAGCCGTGCTGTGACAGAGCATGTGAACATATTTTTCACTGAGAGGAGGGGATGTAGCCACTGACAATGGTGATGCCCTTGCATAAAACCAGCCATGGAAAGGAGTAAGACTGATTGGATGAAGATAGTAGGAAAGCAGAGGTTCAAAGGAACGAAGGCATCTCCATTCGCTTATCTGAAATTCTCACCAATGAATTACATAAGTATTTCTATCCCTATTTTATTATACTAAATTCGAAAACACCATTATCAATTTATATCTGCCTAACTGAGATTTGCAAGGTGACCATAGCTTACTTCATACCAACAATCTCCGTGGGATTCGACCCTTACTCACGTAAGGTATTACTTGGACGACCCAGTGCACTTGCTGGTTAGTTGTATCGAAGTTGTGAACCATGGTATTGGCACCATGTTCTTGGCGCCATTGCCAGGGAAAGAAAGAGCCGTAAATTTTATATAATCAAAGTGTAATCACGATTGCACGTACCAAGTTGCTCACGTTGCTAGGGATTGTTTGAGCCTGGACATCACAATTTCGTGCACCACCAGGGGAGAAAAAGCTTGCGCCAACGTTTGCCTCAAGCTTTTTGGCAAACGTTGGCGCCACACATGCATACAAGGGGATCCATGTTTGGCTTAAAGTTTGACCTCAAACTTTAGCTCAAACGTGGATAGCAGCAAACGGGGGTGGCTGGTATAAAAAGCTTGAGCCAAAGTTTACCTCAAACTTTGACTCAAGCTTTTGTGCTTTATGTCCCGGTTCACAAGTGGGTTTCTCTCCAACTCCAAGAGCAATCAACAAAGGCCATCTTCAACCCAAATCCAAAGCACGCAAAGCCCATTATCATCACTCAAAGGCACAAGAGATAGATAAAATAGGAATTTTATTTAATTATAATTTGTCTTTAATTTCACTTTCATTTTCATTTTCATTTTGTAAAAAGCCTATATAAGGGATCATTCTCATTTTAGAAAGGCGAGCTCTGCTTGGCTCTGATAGAGAGCATTGAGAAGTTGGCTCCACTAGGGAGCATTGGCATTAGAGAGCTCTCTCTCTTTAGTTTTCTTTTCTTTGTTTTTAAATCTTGGGTGGAGAATTGAAGGTGTTCTGTTTCATTCTCCCTCTGAGATTTCTCTCTGTTTACTTGCTGCATAATTTGAAGGAATTGTGATTTGGATCTAAATTGTCTTTACTGCTTTCTTTTCTATTTTCTTCTGCAATTATCTGCTGTTGAATCAAGGAAGGGCTTGAGATCTAGACTTGTTTTCTAGTCTCTTTGATTCCCTGAGATCTTCAATTTTATTTTGTAATTGAGCTGAGCATCTGAGCGTTCCTTAATTCACTGCACTTCACAATCTCAATTCTGTTTTAATTCCCAGCATCCAATTTCCTTTATTCTTCCGGTAATTTAAATTTCCAGTTGCTTGATCTATTGCTTTTTTTAATTTTCAGCACCCACTCCCCTTTAATTTCATGCAATTTACATTTCTTGCAATTTAAGATTCTTGCAATTTACATTTCTTGCTCTTTAAGTTACTTGCCAATTTACATTCTGCAACTTTAAATTCATTGTCCTTTACTTCCTGTTGGTTACAATTTCACACAATTCACATCAATGTTAGCTTGACTAAACTAATCACCCACTAAAGTTGCTTGATCCATCAATCCCTGTGGGATCGACCTCACTCATGTGAGTTTTACTACTTGATGCGACCCGGTATACTTGCCAGTTAGATTTGGGTGTTTTGGAAATTCGTGTTTTTCCACAAATTTTCCCATCAGGCGTTCAACACCCAGAGAAGGGGGCAATTGAAATCAATTCAAAAGACATTCCCCCCAAGCATCCTGACAACCCATTTCCAGTTGCTCTGGACACTTATCCTACATTATCCAATGTCCCAGAGTATAGAACCAAACTACCATACCCTTGAAAACTTCAGAGACCTCCTAACACTATTCCTAGTGACATAGAGGTGAATCCAAGAGAAGAATGTAAGGCCCCCATCAGGATCAAGGAGGCTGAGCCTAAGGTGGTACACACTGTTGATGGACTAAATAAAGAAAAGGCTCAACAAGAGATTGAAAAGACACTGCCACACGCCCTTTTGGTGGCCCAGGTGCCTGAAATACCACACCCTCAGAATCCCCAAAAAGAAATCAGGGATGAGAACCCTTCACAGTTTTTGGAAGTCTCTAAGAAACTGCAATTAAATACTCCTGCTATTGAAGTTTTGGAGTAAAGGCCTCCTTCTACTGCACTCATAAAGATCTTACCCCTTGAAAAGAAGGCCTTAGAAGGAGATGAATTAGAGGCACTGGATAAGGAGTACATCACTCTAATTCATAATGAGCTACCAAGGAAGATGCCAGGCACAGGGAGCTTTTAGCTCCTATGTCCTATTTGAAAGATCACTTTTGACAAGGTCCTGTATAATGTTGGCTTGAGTTTAAATCTGATACCTTCATCTGTGATGAAAAAGCTGAGAATCCAAGAGGCATTAGTGATGCGGGTGGAAATTTGTCTCTCAACAAATCTTCTTTCGGCAAGTGTACCGAATTTGTCGTCAAGTAAAAACTCACAATAGAGTGAGGTCGAATCCCACAGGGATTGATTGATCAAGCAACTTTAACTAGAAGAATGTTCTAGTTAAGCGAATCCAGAATTTGGGTTGAGAGTTGCAGAAAATAAAATGGCGGGAATGTAAATAACAGAAAACTAAATGCTAGAATTAAAGGACTGGAAGTAAATGACTGAAATTAAATTGCAGAATTTTAAATGGGAATGTGGGATTTGCTCATAAAAGTAAATGGCAGAAATTAAAGAGAATGGGTAGATCAGAGATGGGGAGTTCATTGGGCTTAGGAGATGTTGTAATTCTTTGGATCAAGTTCATTTTCATCTCTTCCTCAATCAATGCACTCATTGATCTCCTTGGCAATCTTAAGTGATTGAATTACAATTTCTTGCAATTTAATCTCCCAAATCTTGATCAATAGCCAATTCCTTGGTCAATTGCTTATGAGAAGAGATGAAGTATGGTCACTGATTATACCACATGCATTTTCCAAATCAAGTATTGAGAGGGTTATAGTCTCGTACCCATCCAAACCCAATTTGGTCCAGCATGAGAAAGTAATTCTAGCTTGATCTCTTCATTCCTCTTTCAAGGTTCAAAAGAGATCCAAGTTTGAATAGCTTCTCTTCCAAGATAACTACTCAATTAGATGAAGATCGAAAGCTTTCAAATAAAATCAAGAGAAAAGATAGAAGAAGAATAATGAAAATTAGTATTGATCCATCAAATTACAACAGAGCTCCCTAACCCAATGAAAGGGGTTTAGTTGTTCATAGCTCTGGAAAATGAAAATAAAGATGGAGAATACATCATAGAACTAGAAATTGCAGAGAAAGTAAAATACAGAGAGTAATTCCCTTTTTCCAACTACCAGAACTCCTTTATCAATTCAAAGCTACTCCTATATATACTACTCTTCTCAGTTTCTAGTTTGCTCTTCAAGTCTTGGGCCTTTGGATCTTGAGTTTGAAGCAGTTCTTTTCCTCATTTGGGCTTGGCTTTACTTGCAGAGAAAAAGTGCTAAGTGGGCAGAGACTTTAGCTCAGGGCGTTAGGGGTGTTAACATTTAGTGAAAGTATAAGTTCGAGAACGTTAGTGACACTTAACATTTTCACTAACGTTCCAATGTACCCCTTTGCCTCACGTTAGAGCCCACGTTAACTAGGTTAACGTGGCTTCTAACGTGGCCTTGACAACCTTCGAGAACGTTAGTGACACTCAACATTGTCACTAACGTTCCAGTGTGCCCCTTTTTGCTTCACGTTAAAGCCCACGTTAACTAGGTTAACGTGGCTTGTAACGTGGCCTTGCCAAACTTCGAGAACGTTAGTGACACTCAATATTGTCACTAACGTTCCAATGTGCCTCTAGATCTCACGTTAGAGTCCACGTTAACTAGGTTAACGTGGCTTCTAACGTGGCCATTCTTAGCCATCCCAATGTTAGTGACAATGTTGAGTGTCACTAACGTCGGCTCATCATTCATTCCTCATCGTTAGCTTCCACGTTAACTAAGTTAACGTGGAAGTTAACGTGGCTCCTTGGGGGTTGTGTGGTTGCTTCCAACGTTAGTGACGATGTTGAGTGTCACTAACGTTGTCGACAACTTTCACTTCTTACGTTAGCTCCCACATTAACCAAGTTAACGTGGAAGTTAACGTTGTGTGTTGCATCCTTAGGCCAACGTTAGTGACAATGTTGAATGTCACTAACGTTGGCTTCTCTTCCCCCTTTAACGTTAGAGGCCACGTTAACTAGGTTAACGTGGGCTCTAACGTGGCCACTCATGAGTGTTTGCCAACGTTAGTGACAATGTTAAGTGTCACTAACGTTGGCTCAACTTCCCTTCTCCACGTTAGAGTGCACGTTAACTTAGTTAACGTGACTCTTAACGTGGGCAATGATGACTTTGAGAGTGTTATTGGCAATCACTTTTCTCATTAACCTTGCAAGTTACCTCCCTTTCCTTGCTTCCTTTGGTCCTGAAATCAAGCAACAGAGTGCATCAAAGTTCTAGTCCAAGTCATGGGTATTTGTCACTAAATTCATGCAAAATCCTCATGAAATAATGTAAAATGCACAATGTATGCTTGAATCAAGGTGTAGGTGAATATTTACCCAAAACTAGCTTATTTCCTAAAGAAATGCATGAAACTACCCTAAAAACAGTAAAGAAAAGGTCAGTGAAACTGGCCAAGATGCCCTGGCATCACAACACCAAACTTAAAGCTTGCTTATCCCTAAGCAAGTACTGGAACAAGAGAATGATGAATGGAATATCCAGAGGAATGAGTCATTCTTGTGGAAGTCATATCACTAATTTTATGGTGGTTTCATGCATAGCAACTTAGGTTCATTCCTGGCTTTCAGACCTTTATCATATCTTAAAACACTCACTTTGCTTACATCCCATGAGACTTTTATTCATTGATCCCTTTATTGTCATTTCAGAGCTTATTGGTGTTCTTAGGCTAAGTGCTCTGTAAGGGGGCAACTTTTTAAGATAAGCTTTTAGCCAACACTCCCGAACCAGTTGGTTCAAGGTGCTAGGTGTTGAAGCACCCCTAAGGACTTACTCCCTCAAGTCTCTCCCCCATACATACACACCACAAGCATATAGTTCATTTATTTTCTTTCTTGAGACCTTGGTGTCCAGCACCTCTTTGGGTTACTAAATGCTCTGTGGTGAGGGTTACTCTTGATAATGGACTTTCAGCTGATAATCTCGGGTTAGTTAACCCAAGTTACCAAGTGATAAAGCACCCCTAAGAGCTTATTCATCCAAGTAGATCCCTCACACAGGAACACCACAGACACATATCTTAAGATCAAAACCATTGGTGCCTAGCCTTATTGCTTACTCTTTTTCTTTTGTTTTTCCACTTTCATTATTCTTTTCTCTTTCTCTTATTAGGATCTTGTCATATACTTAGTCTCATGAGTATATTCAAAGCAAAGTATTCAGGCTAGATAGTTGTCATCCCACCTTATGGTTGAACCAACTTAGCTAACTTATGATCATACTACAAACTCATGAATGTACTCCATAGTGTGAACTCCACTCTGGTCTTTTGAAACATGAACATTCTCTCTTCATTTGATTAAAAAGGGACAAGCATACAAGTAAGTTAAGGAGGATGCAGTGACATAAAGACTAGCACACATAGACCTATTCAGAACTTAAAAGACAGAATTTAAAAAGGGTTCAACTACGAGTAACTACAAATCAAAAGTGCATTCGGACTTCCAACTTTCAACAATTCTGAGTACAATGGAATTAAGTAACAATACAACCTTTGGGTGATGATTTCTGGTTGGCCTCTCTCTTTGTCATCATCCTAATTTTTGCTGCCTAGCTTCTTTGGGTGGAGGTGCACCATTTCCTCATAAGGTTCCTGCAAGGTTACTGGAAGTTGCTTGTTCCCAAAGCACTTGAGACATAGTTAGCTTGCATGTATGCTGGTGCTTTTTGAACTCAATTTGGTGTGTGAACACCAAACTTAGTTCCTTGCCCAGTCCAAACATTGCACATATGCAGAGAACCCCATATCTTGTTGTCAACAAAGTAATGATAACCTATAGTCTAACTACATCTAAGTGGTTTCTCTTGATTGGATGGAGCTAGCAATGTTCTTCTGGAGTGGAGTGTAATTCTAACCAATGTCCTTTGGTGGAACACCAAACTTAGAATTACACCATCACTCTTGGATTGTTCTAGTGTGGAACACCAAACTTAGCTCCTTACAATACGGGGGAAACGACTTGTGATTTTTTTATTGAAATAAAGATGAAAGTGAAACTACCTGAGGTTGGGTTACCTTCCAACAGAGCGCTCTTTTATCGTCGCTAGCTCGACGAGTCCTTAATTACTTGAGATGGTACTTTACTCTGGGGTTTTCCCCCATGTTGCCCAGATAATGCTTGAGTCTTTGTCCATTCACTGTAAAAGTCCTCTCTGAACCTTCATCTGTGATTTCGATGTGGCCATATGGTGATACTTTCGTAACCATGAAAGGTCCGGACCACCTTGACTTAAGTTTTCCTGGGAACAGCCTTAATTTAGAATTGTAAAGGAGTACTCGCTGCCCCTTTTCAAAACTTCTGGGCACAAGATGCATGTCATGTTTTCTCTTTGCCTTTTCTTTATACATCTTAGTGTTTTCATAGGCTTGTGACCTAAATTCCTCCATCTCTTGCAGCTGCAAGATCCTTTTTGCACCAACAGCAATGCTGTCAAAATTTAGTATCTTGATAGCCCAGAGAGCTTTGTGCTCCAGCTCCAGTGGTAAATGATAAGCCTTTCCATAGACCAGTTAATATGGAAACATTCCAAGTGGAGTTTTGAATGCTGTTCTGTATGCCCAAAGAGCATCATCCAGCTTCTTCGACCAATCCTTTCTAGATGCACCCACAGTCTTTTCCAGGATCCTCTTCAACTCTCTGTTGGATATCTCAGTTTGCCCACTTGTTTGAGGATGGTAAGGTGTGGCTACTTTGTGTTTTACCCCATATCGTAGGAGGAGAGCTTCTAGTGGTTTGTTATAAAAGTGACTCCCTCCGTCACTGATGAGGCATCTTGGGACTCCAAACCGGCTAAAGATATTTTTCCTGAGGAAGTTCATGATTACCTTGTTATCATTAGTTGGGGTTGCAATAGCCTCTACCCACTTGGAAACATAATCCACTACTACCAGGATGTACTTGTTTGCATATGAGGTTGGGAATGGTCCCATGAAATCTATTCCCCACACATCAAACAGTTCTAGTTCTAAGATGAAATTTTGTGGCATGGCGTTTCTTTTGGGCAGGTTTCCAGATCTTTGGCATTCATTACAGCTTTTTACTAGTTCCTTGGTATCCTTGAAAAGGGTGGGCCAAAAGAATCTGCTTTGTAACACCTTTGCGGCAGTTCTGTCCCCTCCAAAGTGCCCGCCATAACATGAACCGTGGCAATTCCACAGGACTTCTCTTCCTTCTTCTTCCGAAACACATCTTCTAAGGATTCCATCTGAACATTTCTTGAAGAGATATGGCTCGTCCCAGACAAAGTATTTTGCATCATTCATGAGCTTCCTTTTTTGATGTTTATTGATCCCTGGAGGTAATGCACCAGTTGCCTTGAAATTTGCAATATCTGTAAACCATGGTGCTTTTTGAACTGTCATCAATTGCTCATCGGGGAAGAGCTCGTTCACATTTGTATCATTTCCTCTACCTTGATCATGAGGGATTCTGGATAGGTGATCTGCCACCTTGTTTTCCACTTCTTTCTTGTCTCTGATTTCAATATCAAATTCTTGCAACAGTAAGATCCACCTTATTAGTCTTTGCTTTGATTCTTGCTTGGCAAACAAATATTTAAGTGCTGTGTGATCTGTAAAGACAATCACTTTAGCACCAATGAGGTATGATCTAAATTTGTCAAATGCAAAAACTATTGCTAGCAACTCCTTTTCAGTTGTGGTATAATTTCTCTGAGTTTCATTAAGGATTTTGCTAGCATAGTATATCACACGAACTAAGTTATCTTTCCTTTGTCCTAACATTGCCCCAACTGTAAAATCAGATGCATCACACATCAATTCAAATGGTAAGTTCCAATCAGGTGGGGAGATGATAGGAGCAGAGGATAACCTCATTTTCAAATGTGCAAATGCTAGCATGCATGTTTCATCAAAGATAAATAGTGTATCAGATACAAGGAGATTGCTTAAGGGTTTGGCTATCTTTGAAAAATCTTTAATGAACCTTTTGTAAAAACCAGCATGCCCTAAAAAACTCCTAATTGCCTTGACATCACTGGGTGGGGGTAGTTTTTCAATAAGTTCTACTTTAGCTCTATCAACCTCAATGCCTTGGTGAGAGACCTTGTGACCAAGGACTATTCCTCCTGTCACCATGAAGTGGCATTTTTCCCAGTTCAAGACCAAATTGCTCTCTTGGCATCTTTTCAATACCAAGGCGAGGTGATGTAGGCAACTAGGAAAGGAATCTCCAAATACCGAGAAATCATCCATACAAAAAATCAATGAATTTTTCTATCATATCTGAAAAGATAGAAAGCATGCAGCGTTGGAAAGTTGCAGGAGCATTACATAACCCAAATGGCATGCGCCTATAGGCAAACACTCCATACGGACAAGTAAATGAGGTTTTCTCTTGGTCTCTCGGATCAACCACTATTTGGTTATATCCTGAATAACCGTCGAGAAAACAATAATATGCGTGCCCTGCAAGTCTTTCCAACATCTGATCCATGAATGGAAGGGGAAAATGGTCCTTTCGTGTAGCCTCATTGAGTTTTCTGTAGTCTATGCACATCCGCCATCCTGTGACAGTCCTTGTAGGTATGAGCTCGTTCTTCTCATTGGTAACCACAGTGATTCCTCCCTTCTTGGGCACAACATGTATGGGGCTAACCCAAGGGCTGTCCGAAATTGGGTATATGACCCCTCCTTGCCAAAGCTTCATAACCTCTTTCTGTACCACTTCCTTCATGATTGGGTTCAGCCTTCTTTGGGATTGAATGGATGGCTTGGCATCATCTTTCAACAGTATTTTATGCATGCATATGGCTGAACTGATTCCTTTCAGGTCAACAAGGGTCCATCCAATGGCATCCTTATGCTCCCGCAACACCTTGAGTAGCTCATCCTCTTGATCTTGACTGAGGGATGAATTTATGATCACTGGATAGTTTTCATTTTCTCCTAGATATGCATATTTGAGAGTGGGTGGCAGTGCTTTGAGTTCAAGTTTAGGGGCTTCTGACTTTTCGTTCCCTTCCTTTGGTGCATCTGGTATATGTATTTCTGCTGTGGCCACCTCTTCACTTGATTCAGATTCTTCCTCCACCAATCTCTCGTCTTCTTCAGGTTCATCTTCTTCAAAATTCTCCTGCACTTCATCCTCAAGTGCATCTAACCTCATGCATTCCCCCAATTGTTCGGGTGGGTAACTCATGGCCTTGAACACATTGAATGTCATCTTTTCATTGTGTAATCTCAGGGTGAGGTCACCCTTCTGAACATCAATGACAGCTCCAGCAGTGGCCAAGAATGGCCTTCCCAAGATGATAGAGGTCTTGGCGTCCTCCTGCATGTCCAGCACCACAAAATCTGCTGGAAATATGAAATCTCCCACTTTTACCAGCAAATCCTCTACTATCCCGTGAGGGAATTTGAACGATCGGTCTGCCAGTTGTAGGGCCATTTTTGTTGGTTTCGCCTCCTCAATTTTCATCTTTCTCATCATAGCTACTGACATCAAATTGATGCTGGCCCCTAAGTCACAAAGAGCCTTCTCCACTGTGATTTCTCCTATAATACAAGGGATCTGAAAACTCCCAAGATCCTTCAGTTTCTGGGGTAGTTTATGCTGAATGATAGCACTACACTCTTCGGTTAGTATCACAGTCTCATTGTTCTTCCAGCTTCTCTTCTTAGTCATTAGCTCCTTCAAAAATTTGGCATAGAGTGGCATTTGTTCTATGGCTTCAGCAAAGGGTATGTTGATTTGTAGCTTCTTGAAGATTTCCAAAAATCTCAAGAACTGGTTGTCATCTTCCCTTTTCTTCAATAGTTGGGGATATGGAGCTCTTGAGATGTTCAGTTGTGGTATCCCTTTTTCTTTCTGCAGATTTAGCGTGGACGGTTGAACTCCATCTTGCTCTTCTCTCTTTTCATTTGAGCCTTCTTCTTGTGGTTTTTGGGGACGTTCCTTCAGTTCCTTCCCACTCCTAAGTGTGATAGCTTGACACTCCTCCCTTTTGCTTGAATGGGCATCATAGCAAAAGTTGTGGTTAGGAAGCTACTTAAACAGATAGCTGATTTGTGTCTCCAGTTTCTTGATGGCAGCATTTTGATTCTGCATGTTTGACTGCACTTCCTCTCTGAATGCTTTACTGTTTCGAATGTCTTTGCATACTCCTTCAATTAAGGTTTCGATCTTAGAGAGCTTGTCATCAATTGATGGGTGATTCGGAGCAGATATGCTGTTTTGGTTTTAATAGGCGTGTGGAGAAGTGTTGTTGTTGGAGTTATAACGTCTCTGGTCTTGGTTTTGATCTTGCTCACTTCCCCACCCAAAGTTTGGGTGGTTTCTCCATCCAGGGTTGTAGGTTTTGGAGTATGGATCATAGTTTTTCCTTGGTGAATTCCCAATGTAGTTGGCTTGCTCCTGACTCCCCTATGCTTCTCCATTCACTCCTTCTTGGGTTGTTGATGAAGTGGAGATTGCTGCTACTTGGTTCATCTCCATCTTCTTGGTGAGGTCAGCCAACTGCTGGGTAATGAGCTTGTTTTGGGCCAACAGAGCATCTACATTGTTTAGCTCCATTACTCCTCTTGTGTTCCCTCTTTCGGAAGCATAGAAGTAGTCGTTCTCTGCTACTGTTTCAATAACATCTATGGCTTCCTCAATAGTCTTCTTCTGGTTCAAAGATCCTCCGGATGAATGGTCTACGGCCTTCTTTGACTCATAAGAGAGTCCTTCATAGAAAATGTGCAGCTGCACCCATTCGTTGAACATATCTGGTGGGCACCTCCTTGTTAGGTCTTTAAACCTCTCCCATGCTTCATATAGAGTCTCACCATCTTGTTGCCTAAAAGTTTGGACCTCAGCTCTCAGCCTATTGATTCATTGAGGAGGGTAAAATCTTGCTAAGAATTTGTTCACCACGTCTTCCCAAGTTGTCAAGCTTTCCGTTGGGAAAGATTCCAGCCACTTGGCTGCTTTGTCCCTAAGTGAGAATGGAAATAGGAGCAGTCTATAAGCGTCAGGGTGAACACCATTAGACTTCACTGTGTCACATATTCTCAGGAAAGTGGTCAAATGTTGATTGGGGTCTTCTTGAACACCTCCTCCAAACGAACAGTTATTCTGAACAAGGGTGATGAGCTGTGGTTTAAGTTCAAAGTTGTTGGCATGGATTGTTGGCTTTTGGATGCTACTTCCATAATTGCCTGGGTTTGGATTGATGTAAGAGCCCAAAACTCTTCTATCCTCCCCAGCATGATTTGCTCTACCTCCTCCCCCATGGTTGTGATCCTCTTCTTCATGATGGTTTTCCATGTTGTCTTCCATGTTTGTTTCAAAGAATTCCTCTTCTTCCTCAGCACCAACCACTTTCTTTCCTCTTGCCTCCCTCCTTAATCTAAGGAAGGTCCTCTTAGGTTTAGAATCGAAGGAAGTTGAAGCCCCACTTCTTCTCCCTGTCATACAACCATCAAGTGCAAGCAAGAAAAGATAGGTGCAGAAAGTATTTGTGTCAGAATTACTGTTAGTTGTGGGTGATGCAATATATCAAACAGTTAGTGGGTTAGCAAACAGAATTGAAAATAACAAAGAAAAACAAAACAGTAGAGGGGGAAGGGAAGAAGTTCAACTAAAACAAAAAGTAAATCACTCAAATAGAAAATGAAATTCACAAAAATAAAAATGCTCAATCTAGTGATCTTCCAATTTAATCATTGTTGATGCACAATCAATCTCCGGCAACGGCGCCATAAACTTGATGCGGGTGGAAATTTGTCTCTCAACAAATCTCCTTTCGGCAAGTGTACCGAATTTGTCGTCAAGTAAAAACTTACAATAGAGTGAGGTCGAATCCCACAGGGATTGATTGATCAAGCAACTTTAATTAGAAGAACGTTCTAGTTGAGCGAATCCAGAATTTGGGATGAGAGTTGCAGAAAATAAAATGGCGGGAATGTAAATAACAGAAAAGTAAATGCTAGAATTAAAGGACTGGAAGTAAATGACTGAAATTAAATTGCAGAATTTTAAATGGGAATGGGGGATTTGCTCATAAAAGTAAATGGCAGAAATTAAAGAGAATGGATAGATCAGAGATGGGGAGTTCATTGGGCTTAGGAGATGTTGCAATTCTCCAGATCAAGTTCATTTTCATCTCTTCCTCAATCAATGCACTCATTGATCTCCTTGGCAATCTTAAGTGATTGAATTATAATTTCTTGCAATTCAATCTCTCAAATCTTGATCAATAGCCAATTCCTTGGTCAATTGCTCATGAGAAGAGATGAAGTATGGTCACTGATTATACCACATGCATTTCCCAAATCAAGTATTGAGAGGGTTATAGTCACATACCCATCCAAACCCAATTTGGTCCAGCATGAGAAAGCAATTCTAGCTTGATCTCTTCATTCCTCTTTCAAGGTTCAAAAGAGATCCAAGTTTGAATAGCTTCTCTTCCAAGATAACTACTCAATTAGATGAAGATCGAAAGCTTTCAAATAAAATCAAGAGAAAAGATAGAAGAAGAATAATGAAAATTAGTATTGATCCATCAAATTACAACAGAGCTCCCTAACCCAATGAAAGGGGTTTAGTTGTTCATAGCTCTTGAAAATGAAAATAAAGATGGACAATACATCATAGAACTAGAAATTGCAGAGAAAGTAAAATACAGAGAGTAATTCTCTTTTTCCAACTTTCCGAACTCCCCTTTTAACAATTCAAAGCTACTCCTATATATACTACTCTTCTCAGCTTCTAGTTTGCTCTTCAAGTCTTGGGCCTTTGGATCTTGAGCTTGAAGTAGTTCTTTTCTTCATTTGGGCTTGGCTTTACTTGCAGAGAGAAAGTGCTAAGTGGGCAGAGACTTTAGCTCAGGGCGTTAAGGGTGTTAACATTTGGTGAAAGTATAAGTTCGAGAACGTTAGTGACACTTAACATTTTCACTAACGTTCCAATGTACCCCTTTGCCTCACATTAGAGCCCACGTTAACTAGGTTAACGTGGCTTCTAACGTGGCCTTGCCAACCTTCGAGAGCGTTAGTGACACTCAACATTGTCACTAACGTTCCAGTGTGCCCCTTTTTGCTTCACGTTAAAGCCCACGTTAACTAGGTTAACGTGGCTTCTAACGTGGCCTTGCCAAACTTCGAGAACGTTAGTGACACTCAACATTGTCACTAACGTTCCAATGTGCCCCTAGATCTCACGTTAGAGTCCACGTTAACTAGGTTAGCGTTGTTTCTAACGTGGCCATTTTTAGCCATCCCAACGTTAGTGACAATGTTGAGTGTCACTAACGTTGGCTCATCATTCATTCTTCATCGTTAGCTTCCACGTTAACTAAGTTAACATGGAAGTTAACGTGGCTCCTTGGGGGTTGTGTGGTTGCTTCCAACGTTAGTGACGATGTTGAGTGTCACTAACGTTGTCGACAACTCTCACTTCTTACGTTAGCTCCCACGTTAACCAAGTTAACGTGGAAGTTAACGTTGTGTGTTGCATCCTTAGGCCAACGTTAGTGACAATGTTGAATGTCACTAACGTTGGTTTCTCTTCCCCCTTTAACGTTAGAGGCCACGTTAACTAGGTTAACGTGGGCTCTAACGTGGCCACTCATGTGTGTTTGCCAACGTTAGTGACAATGTTAAGTGTCACTAACGTTGGCTCAACTTCCCTTCTCCACGTTAGAGTGCACGTTAACTTAGTTAATGTGACTCTTAACGTGGGCAATGATGGCTTTGAGAGTGTTATTGGCAATCACTTTTCTCATTAACCTTGCAAGTTACCTCCCTTTCCTTGCTTCCTTTGGTCCTGAAATCAAGCAACAGAGTGCTTCAAAGTTCTAGTCCAAGTCATAGGTATTGCAGCATACAATTTGTCACTAAATTCATGCAAAATCCTCATGAAATAATGTAAAATGCACAATGTATGCTTGAATCAAGGTGTAGGTGAATATTTACCCAAAACTAGCTTATTTCCTAAAGAAATGCATGAAACTACCCTAAAAACAGTAAAGAAAAGGTCAGTGAAACTGGCCAAGATGCTCTGGCATCAATTAGAAACAAGGATTACCCTGTAAAGGACTGACCAATCCCTAAGGCAGCCAATTGGGCTAGTGGAGAAAACCCTTGGCAAGGTTGGAGAGTTATTCCTCCCAGTAGACTCTGTGATACTTGACAATGGAGAATACACAAATAACTCCCTTATTGAGGTTGAGAGAGGGGAAATGGTGCCAAGGTTAAAAGAGGACTGGATGGTGTTCTAGGTTTTTAAACCTCAACTATCCCCTGACAAGGTAGGTACTTTCATACAATATTCAGTATCTCAACCTTCTCCCTTGATTCAAACTAATTTAATCTCCTCTAACACTAAATGTAAGTTTGGTGTTAGATGTACACTATCCACCAAGGAGGAAGGCCCTAAGAGGAAGATGCCTAGGGGATGAAAGAATAAAAATGTCCCTACTGAAGGCTTCTCACCAGGGATGAGGGTAGTATTCACTGCAAGCCTAATCCTGTCTCATGCAGTAAACAAGATCCTGTCTCCTGAGCATATTAAACTGATCTAAGATATCACAGGAAGGAAGCTCCCAGTCAGAAGTAAGGATTTAATCCTCTATAACTATCTTCCTCCTTGAAGGAGCTTTCCGTCAAGCTAATGACGATAAAGAAGTGCTTGTTAGGAGGCAACCCAACCATGAGTAGGGTACTATTGCTTTTATTTCTTTTGTTTATCTTTATTTGTTTTCATTTTAGTTGATTTCCATAGTTTTCCCTTTTGTTTTTTAATGTTTGTGATCATGTATAGCACTTAGAACAATGACAGAAGTATGCAGAACTGAAAATAGGACACCCTGGAGTAACCCCCTGATGACTTGCATCATCTACCCATCTTTCTTGCATAAAGAAGACCATAAAAGAGCATAAATCTCATTTGATCAGTACAATTCATGCATTATTTGATGAATATTATGGTACACTACTTTGCGATGAGTTGTGCTGAATTTCAGGTGAGAAAAGCATCAAAAATGAAGTAGAAGACAAACAAGAAGCTAGGCGTGTGAAACTGGCGTGACACTTGAAGCAAACGCCACAAAAACGCACTGGCGTGGCACGCCAGGAGCTGGGCGTGGCACGCTAGTACTAAAGACCAGAGAAGAGATTCAAAGCATGCATATGGGCGTGGCACGCCAGAGACTGGGCGTGGCACGCTGATACAAAATTCCAGAGAGCTACAATGGAGGACACAAAAGGGGCGTGGCACGCCAAGCTGCGCGTGGCACGCCTGACTCATCAAGCACTATGGGCGTGCCACTTGAGCTCGAAGGCGTGGCACGCCAGACCCTGGGCATGGCATGCCAGACCCTGGGCGTGCCACGCTAGTTCAACTTTCCAGAGAAGCTTAGCCAAGCATAAAGCAAGGGCGTGGCATGCCAAGGTTGAGAGAGGGACGAGCGTGCCACTTGAAGGAGTAGGCGTGGCACGCCAAGCTGGAAATGAAGAGCACGTGACACGCCAGAGGCACGCCAGCCACACGCCAGCTAAGAAGTCATGCTTATTGAGTGTTTTCTTTTCCCTCCAAAATGTAATTTTCCTTTTACACTTTTGTAATTCTTTTATTTTAATAGGAGTAGTATAAATACCCCCAAGAAGTACTGAAGAAGGGGGTTAAGCAGTCAGTTTTAGATCCACTTTTACACTTTACTTTTGAGTACCTTTTGAGCTCTGAGTAGCTAACTTCCCTCTCATTGAGAGAGGGAGCTCTGTTGTACTTGATGGATGAATGATAGTGAAATCCTTCTTCTCTTCATCTTCTCTTTGATTTGCTAGAAGGAAGTTCGTTCTTAATGCTTAGTGTTCAATTATCTTGGGAAAGAGATTGAATGCAATTGGGTTTCATGGGAACCTTGGGAAAGGAAACATGAAACCATGCTTGAAATCCCTTCTCACACTAGAGTAGAATCTGGTTTTGGTGTTTGGATATGTGACATATAATCCTCCCTCTACTTGGACCTATGATGGTGTATGGTATAATCAGGGACCAAGCATATCTCTCTTCATGAGCAATTAGACCAAGGAATTGGCTATTGATCAAGATCTGAGAGATTGAGTCACCAAGGGATTGGGGCTCAATCAATCATGATTGCCAAGAGGTCAATGAGTTGCATGATTGAAGAGGATATAAGCTAGACTTGATCCAAAGAGACAACATCTCCCAATCTCAATGAATTTCCCCATTCTTATCTATCCATTTCTTTATAGCTTAATTTTACATTCAGCAATTCCCCATTCCCATTTACATTTACATTCAAGTCATTTATGATTCTGCACTTTACTTTCTGCCATTTATATTTCTGCACTTTATTGCTTTTCTTTATATTCTAGTTATTTACATTTATGTCATTTACAATTCTGCACTCTACAATCCTATTGATCTGCTTGACTAATTCATCAATCGATTAAAACTGCTCGAATTTGCCACTCTCTGTGGATACGATCCCACTCCACTGTGGGTTATTACTTGACGATAATTTTGGTGCACTTGCCAAAAAGACTAATTCACTAATTTTGAATGGGGTGTGATTCGAATCATCAAGTTTTATGGCGCCATTGCCGGGGATTGGCTTAAATTTGACAGTGATTAAATCAATTGGAGAACTAGATTAAGCAATTTAAATTCCTCGTTATTTTATTTTATTTAGCACCTTTTATTTTCCTTTATTTTGAGTTCTGTTTCTTTCTTCTTTGAGTATTTTTTTTATATACATATTTCCACTCTTCTAACTGTTTGATTGATTGCACCACTCACACTAACATCCACTTTAACAAGAGTAATTTTTTCATTCATTTTCTTTCTTTCTTTTTGCCTTGTTGGTTGTATGATAGGTAGAAGAAACAGTGCTTCAACTTCTTTTGATTCTGAACCTGAGAGAACCTTCCTTAGATTAAAGAGGGAAGTAAGAGGGAAAAGAGTTGTTGGTGTTGAGGAAGAGGAAGAGTATTTTGAAACAAACATGGAGGAGAACATGGAGAATCATCATGAAGAAGAAGCTCACAACCATGTCAGAGAAGGTCCAGTAAATCATGATGGGCAAGAGAGGAGAGTCTTAGGCTCCTACATCAACCCAAATCCAGGAAATTGTGGCAGCAGCATCTTAAAGCCAACAATTCTTGCCAACAATTTTGAGCTGAAACCTCAGCTCATCACACTCGTTCAGAACAATTGCTCATATGGAGGAAGTGCCCAAGAAGACCCTTATCAACATCTCAGCACATTCTTGAGGATATGTGATACTGTAAAGTCCAACGGGGTACACCCCGACATCTACAAACTATTCTTGTTCCCTTTCTCACACAGAGATAAGGCAGCAAAGTGGTTGGAATCATTCCCCAAGGATAGCCTAACTACATGGGAGTAGGTCGTGAACAGATTCCATGCAAGATTTTACCCTCCACAAAGAATCATTGATGCCAAGGCATCTTGGCCAGTTTCACTGACCTTTTCTTTACTATTCTTAGGGTAGTTTCATGCATTTCTTTAGGAAATAAGCTAGTTTTGGGTAGATATTCACTTACACCTTGATTCAAGCATACATTGTGCATTTTACATTATTTCATGAGGATTTTGCATGAATTTAGTGACAAATTGTATGCTGCATTACCCATGACTTGGACTAAAACTTTGATGCACTCTGTTGCTTGATTTCAGGACTAAAGAAAGCAAGGAAAGGGAGGTAACTTACAAGGTTAATGAGAAAAGTGATTGCCAATAACACTCTCAAAGCCATCATTGCCCACGTTAAGAGTCACGTTAACTAAGTTAACGTGCACTCTAACGTGGAGAAGGGAAGTTGAGCCAACGTTAGTGACACTTAACATTGTCACTAACGTTGGCAAACACTCATGAGTGGCCATGTTAGAGCCCACGTTAACCTAGTTAACGTGGCCTCTAACGTTAAAGGGGGAAGAGAAGCCAACGTTAGTGACATTCAATATTGTCACTAACGTTGGCCTAAGGATGCAACACACCACGTTAACTCCCACGTTAACTTGGTTAACGTGGGAGCTAACGTGAGAAGTGAGAGTTGTCGACAACGTTAGTGACACTCAACATTGTCACTAACGTTGGAAGCAACCACACAACCCCCCAAGGAGCCACGTTAACTTCCACGTTAACTTAGTTAACGTGGAAGCTAACGATGAGGAATGAATGATGAGCCAACGTTAGTGACACTCAACATTGTCACTAACGTTGGGATGGCTAAGAATGGCCACGTTAGAAGCCACGTTAACCTAGTTAACGTGGACTCTAATGTGAGATCTAGGGGCACATTGGAACGTTAGTGACAATGTTGAGTGTCACTAACGTTCTCGAAGTTTGGCAAGGCCACGTTAGAAGCCACGTTAACCTAGTTAACGTGGGCTTTAACGTGAAGCAAATAGGGGCACACTGGAACGTTAGTGACAATGTTGAGTGTCACTAACGTTCTCGAAGTTTGGCAAGGCCACGTTAGAAGCCACGTTAACCTAGTTAACATGGGCTCTAACGTGAGGCAAAGGGGTACATTGGAACGTTAGTGAAAATGTTAAGTGTCACTAATGTTCTCGAACTTATACTTTCAATAAATGTTAACACCCCTAACGCCCTGAGCTAAAGTCTCTGCCCACTTAGCACTTTCTCTCTGCAAGTAAAGCCAAGCCCAAATGAAGAAAAGAACTGCTTCAAACTCAAGATCCAAAGGCCCAAGACTTGAAGAGCAAACTAGAAGCTGAGAAGAGTAGTATATATAGGAGTAGCTTTGAATTGTTAAAAGGGGAGTTCGGAAAGTTGGAAAAAGAGAATTACTCTCTGTATTTTACTTTCTCTGCAATTTCTAGTTCTATGATGTATTGTCCATCTTTATTTTCATTTTCAAGAGCTATGAACAACTAAACCCCTTTCATTGGGTTAGGGAGCTCTGTTGTAATTTGATGGATCAATAATAATTTTCATTATTCTTCTTCTATCTTTTCTCTTGATTTTACTTGAAAGCTTTCGATCTTCATCCCATTGAGTAGTTATCTTGGAAGAGAAGCTATTCAAACTTGGATCTCTTTTGAACCTTGAAAGAGGAATGAAGAGATCAAGCTAGAAATGCTTTCTCATGCTGGACCAAATTGGTTTTCAAGTGTAGTTTCATTTTTAACCACCTCATTCTTCATTGAAAGTTCACTTGATGCAGTAGCCTCCTCATCTTGCTCTTCCACTTTATCCTTCACATCCATCAATTGGTCTTCATCCTTACTGTTTGATGGTTCTAAGTTTTTCCTTATGTTCTCCAGGTGCTCATTCGTCCTCTGACGGATGATTTCTTCCATTTTCCAGGCTTTCATTGTCTCCTCCTCATATTTTTTGAACATGGACTCAAGCTCTGAAAGCCTTGAGTGGTTCATGGAAG
Source organism: Arachis ipaensis (assembly GCF_059453495.1). Taxonomy (NCBI): domain Eukaryota; kingdom Viridiplantae; phylum Streptophyta; class Magnoliopsida; order Fabales; family Fabaceae; genus Arachis; species Arachis ipaensis. The sequence continues at coordinate 86,326,570 of NC_142444.1, forward strand.
TTTGTGTGGGTGGTGAGTTTTGAAAGGGGCTTTCGGTTGAAGTATGGTCAAGTGATGATATCTTTGGATGAATATCATATGGAGCACTAGAATTCCCTTCCCAGCCACCATTAGAATCATGGCTTGCATCATTTTGTGGTGGAGGGAAATATCCCATATGATTTTCTTTCTCATCTTGTGGTTCTGAAGCATAGCTCCATGAATTGGAGTGCCCAGAATTTGAAGTTTCTTGGTGATATTCCCAACCACCATTAGAGATTGGTGATGGTGGGTGATATCCCATAAAATTTTGTTTGACCATAAGATGAGTTGAACTCCATTTGTATTTTGTAAACATCAATGAAATTTGAAATTCATGTCATAGAGAAAGAATTTCTTAGTGAGGCAATAACTCAAACACCTTGGTTTCAATTTAAAACAGAAAACAAAAATAAAGAAAATGCTTGATCTAGACTTTTCACCCACTTAATCATTGTTGATCTAAATCAATCCCCGGCAACGGCGCCAAAAACATGATGTGCGGAAAACGATCCGACACAAAACTCACCGGCAAGTGCACCGGGTCGCATCAAGTAATAAAACTCACGTGAGTGAGGTCGATCCCACAGGGATTGATGGATCAAGCAACTTTAGTGGATGATTAGTTTAGTCAAGCTAACATTTGAGTGATAATTGATGCAGCAGAAAGTAAATGACAAGGAAAATTAAAGTGCAGAAAGTAGATTGGACAGTAACTTAAAGAACAAGAAAGTAAAATAGCTGAAACTTAAATTGCAAGAAATGTAAATTGCATTAAATGTAAAGGGGAGTGGGTGCTGGAAATTAAAGAGAGCAATAGATCAAAGCTTAGAGAAAATTTAACTTGCAGGAAAAGTAAATCAGATCATGAACAGAAATGTAAAAATGCAGAGCACTTGCAGAAGAATTAAATTGCTTGAAAGTAAATTGAATTCAGTGAGAACAGAAAGCAATGAGAATCAAAGATCAAAATCAAGTTCAATGTAAATTAGATTGTAAACTTGCAGCAAAGGAACTTGTAGTAGAGGAGAAATTAAAATTGCAGAAGAAGAAAACAGAGAGAATTCTCAAGGTGAGATTGAAACAGAATTTCTTCAATTCTCAACCCAAGATTCAAAACAAAAAGAAAAACTAAAGAGAGAGAGAGTTCTGTATTCCTAATGCTCCCTAGTGGAGCTCGCTTCCCCCAATAAAATGAAACAGATGCCTATTTATAGGCATTTTTACAAAATAAAAATGAAATTCAAAACAAATTACAATTGAAATGAAATTTCTATTCTAACTATCTCTTGTGCCTTTGAGTGGTGTCAATTGGGCCCTTGCTCTTGATGGAATTGGGTTGACAAAAGCCTCTGTTGATTGCTCTTGGAGTTGGAGAGAAACCCATTGTGAACCGGGCCATGAATCATAAAAGTTTGAGTAAAAGTTTGAGTAAAAGTTTTAGGCAAACTTTTACTCAAACTTTTTATACCAGCTGCCCTTATTTGCTGCTACCAACGTTTGGGCTAAAGTTTGAGGTCAAACTTTTAGCCAAACGTTGGGCCTTCTTGCATGCATGTTGGGGTACTACTTTATCTGCTTGTCAACGTTGCAGATTTTATGCCCACTATAGACTATTATATATGGTTAGAAAGCGCTGAATGTCAGCTTTCTAACCCAATTGGAATCACCTCAATTGGACATCTACAACTCAAGTTATGCTCATTTGAAGAGGACAAGGTCGCTGGCCTTGGTGTGCAGCGTTTGAGGTAAAGTTTGCCTCAAACGTGGTCGAAAACGCCAGTTCTGGAGGCTCAAACATATTGTCTACCCCATACTATTATATATTGTTGGAAAGCCCTGAATGTCTACTTTCCAATGCCGTTGGAAGCGCATCATTTGGAGCTCTAAAGCTCGAGTTATACTCCGTCGAAGGTGCAGAGGTCAGTTGGCCTCACTGCAGGTTGCCACCATGTTCATTTATGCTCATTGCGGGGCAGTTTTCTCCCTCAATTTTAGTGTCCACCATGCAGTGCCATATATGTTTAGAAAGCTCTCGATTCCTACTTTCCATTGCTTTTTGAATCACCTCATTTGGAGCTCTGTAGCTCAAGTTATTCTTGTTGGAAGTATACCCCTTCAGGCTGTGAGGCGCCAACGTTTGCCAAAAAGATTGAGGCAAACGTTGGCGCAAGCTTTTTCCTCCAGGGTGTTTGTTTTGTGATGCCAACGTTTGCCAAAAAGTTTGAGGCAAACGTTGGCTCAAGCTTTTCTCCCAAAAGTTTGAGCTAAAGTTTGAGGCAAACTTTAGCTCAAGCTTTTTGTCCTCTCTTGCTCTTTGTTTTGAGCCACGCTTTTCTTCCTTTGGGCCACGCTTCTCTTCCTTGATTTGGTCATCGGTCACGCTTTTAGAAGCGTGGCCTAAGCCTCCAAAGTGTGCTCCAACTTCAAAGTGTGCCCAAAATTCCTCTTTTCTTCTTTTTAGCTTATTTTGTGCTCTTTTTGCTTCTTTTTCTTCTTATTTCCTACAAAGTTTATCAAATCAAAAGATCAAAGAAATATACCATTTAAGCACCAAAGAATGAAATATTTAAGCACTAATCATAAATTTCTTGTATGAAAAAGCATAGAAAAATATGACATGGTGACATGTCATCACAACACCAAACTTAAACCTTGCTTGTCCCCAAGCAAGAAAAGAATCATGCAATAAAGATTGACAATCCAAGGCAAGAAGAGTAGCAACTCAATGTTCATGGTAAGCTAGTTTTCTAAGCATGCTATAATCACAAAAGAAATGTAAATGATTGATGCTTCCATCTAGCTCAATTTATGAAATCTTTCTCTTATATTTCTTCCTTGAAACAAGCTTTTGATTTTCTTATTTAGCTTCTCCTTTTGGGTGCTTTTGCCCCATGAGTTGATAACAAAGCTACGACTTCTAAATGCTTTGTTTTCAAGTATTACCACTTGATACATAAGCACCACAAGCATTTGATTAGAGGACTTCATTAAGCTCATTTTTTTCTTTTCTTTTCTTGACTCTCTAATCATTGATGCTCAGAGCCTTGAGCTTTGAGGGAGTGCTTTTGCACTTTGAGCCTAACCTTGACTTCTAAGTGTTTTGTTTTCAAGCATTTGGCTTGATACATAAACACCACAAGCACTTAACAAATAAATTGCCATTGGTACTCAGAGCCTTCAGCTTTCTCATTCTTTCCCTTTTTCTTTTCTTGCTCTTTTTTGCTTTTTCTTTCAAGGTTTTCATGATTTTCAAAAGATTTCACAAAATGTCCTAGATGAAAACTTCAATTAAATAAAATCCAATGCAATTAAGCAACAATCAAACATACTAGCTTTCCAATACTTTTATGCACATGCTAAAATCTTCTTTAATGCCTTGTTTGTTTATGATCATGATACTTTGTTGCTTTTGAATTCACAAAACTCAAGTTGGTAATCATAATGACACAACACCATGTTGCAAATCAAGATTCAAGTTATGCTTTATTCATACACACATGTAAACAGAAAGGATGAAGACAATCATGCAATTTAAGTGCTGGAAATAAATGAGAGGAAAAGGAACTCTACAACCTTGTAGTTAATCTTTCGTCATTGTTGTCCTTTTTTCCTCTATTCTTCCTCTTTCCCTTGCCAACTCAGAATGCTTGCTCATCCTCAAGAAACGATTAGAATAATGGCTATGGGGCTAAGATTGATCATGAATGTCTTACACAATGAAATGTTAGCAATACATGTGTTTCAAACAAGCAAAATTAAAGATAACAATCAAGGCACAAGAGACAGAGGCATTATTATTGCATATATAAGAAGGTGTGCACAATACATTGCATAAAGAATAAGTGGCACACCAAACTTAGTGTGACACTTTCACTTAGAATTAATGCAAGTATCTTGTAAGGATTAGAACCAAATTTTGTTGCATAGCAACACCAAACTTAGAATGCAACCACATGTCAATTTATTTGAACTAAAACTAAACAAAAGAAACTGTTATATGTTAAATACAATCACCAAATGAAGAGTCTGTTATGAATAAGGATGTCTTGGTGATGTATTAACAGAAACAGTTAATGAAGGAAAGCATTAAAAACAAGTAAATAAATGAAACAAAGAGAAAACAAAAATTATCCAACTAAGAAGAAAAATAACACTGTAAAAGGCAATATGATTATGCAGACAAGTGATGTTGCTGGATTGATTTGCATAGAAAAATAGGTGGCACACCTGGTGCACGAAATTGTGTTCCATGTTCTTTGTACTCGTGTGAGAGTAACAATATATAATTGTATTGAATCCTCATTGTGGCTCTTATGTGTGGACATAACTCCGTTCAACTAACCAGCAAGTGCACTGGGTCGTCCAAGTAATACCTTACGTGAGTAAGGGTCGAATCCCACGGAGATTGTTGGTATGAAGCAAGCTATGGTCACCTTGTAAATCTCAGTCAGGCGGATATAAAAATAATTATGGAGTTTTCGAATAATAAATAAAAGAATATGGATAGAGGTACTTATGTAAATCATTGGTAGGAATTTCAGATAAGCGAATGGAGATGCTTTTCGTTCCTCTGAACCTCTGCTTTCCTGCTATCTTCATCCAATCAGTCTTACTCCTTTCCATGGCTGGCTTTATGTGATACATCACCACTGTCAATGGCTACTTTCGGTCATCTCACGGGAAAATGATCCAATGCCCTGTCACGGCACGGCTAATCGTCTGGAGGCATCACCCTTGTCAATGGCTTCATCTTATCCTCTCAGTGAATAATATGCTCACGCACCCTGTCACGACACGGCTATTCATCTGTCGGTTCTCGATCATGCTGGAATAGGATTTACTATCCTTTTGCGTCTGTCACTAACGCCCAGCACTCGCGAGTTAGGAGCTCGTCACAGTCATTCAATCATTGAATCCTACTCGGAATACCACAGACAAGGTTTAGACCTTCCGGATTCTCTTGAATGCCGCCATCATTCTAGCTTACGCCACGAAGATTCTAGTTAGGAGATCTAAGAGATACTCATTCTAGCTTAATTCATGTAGAACAGAAGTGTTTGTCAGGCACGCGTTCATAAGGGAGAAGGATGATGAGCGTCACACATAATCATCACCTTCATCACGTTCTTGGGTGCGAATGGATATCTTAGAAGAGAAATAAGAAGAATTGAATAGAAAACAGTAGTACTTTGCATTAATCTTTGAGGAACAGCAGAGCTCCACACCTTAATCTATGTAGTGTGGAAACTCTACCGTATGAAAATACATAAGTGAAGGTCCAGGCATGGCCGAGATGGCCAGCCCCCTAAAACGTGATCAATAGTCTCCTAAGATGAACAATGGAATAAAACTGAGACCAAAGATGCCTAATACAATAGTAAAAGGTCCTATTTATAATAGACTAGTCACTAGGGTTTACATGAGTAAGTAATTGATGCATAAATCCACTTCCGGGGCCCACTTGGTATGTGTTTGGGCTGAGCCTGAGTGTTGCACGTGCAGAGGCCATTTGTGGAGTTGAACGCCAGTTTCTGTGCCAGTTTGGGCGTTCAACTCTGGTTTTGGATCTTTTTCTGGCACTGGACGCCAGATTTGGGCAGAAGGCTGGCGTTGAACGCCAGTTTATGTCGTCAATTCTTGGCCAAAGTATGGACTATTATATCTTTCTGGAAAGCCCTGGATGTCTACTTTCCAACGCAATTGGAAGCGCGCCATTTTGAGTTCTGTAGCTCCAGAAAATCCACTTTGAGTGCAGGGAGGTCAAAATCCAACAGTATCAGCAGTCCTTTTTCAACCTCTGAATCTGATTTCTGCTCAAGTCCCTCAATTTCAGCCAGAAAATACCTGAAATCACAGAAAAATACACAAACTCATAGTGAAGTCCAGAAATGTGAATTTAACACAAAATCTATTAAAAACATCCCTAAAAGTAACTAGATCCTACTAAAAACATACTAAAAACAATGTCAAAAAGCGTATAAATTATCCGCTCATCACAACACCAAACTTAAATTGTTGCTTGTCCCCAAGCAACTGAAAATCAAAATAGGATAAAAAGAATAGAATATACTATAAATTCCAAACTATCAATGAAACAGAGCTTCAATCATATGAGCGGGACTTATAGCTTTTTGCCTCTTGAATAGTTTTGGCATCTCACTTTATCCATTGAGGTTCAGAATGATTGGCATCTATAGGAACTTCAGATTTCGAATAGTGTTATTGACTCTCTTAGTTCAGTATGATGATTCTTGAACATAGCTTCTTTATGAGTCTTGGCCGTGGCCCTAAGCACTTTGTTTTCCAGTATTACCACCGGATACATAAATGCCACAGACACATAATTGGGTGAACCTTTTCAGATTGTGACTCAGCTTTGCTAAAGTCCCCAATTAGAGGTGTCCAGGGTTCTTAAGCACACTCTTTTTTTTTTTTGCTTTGGACCTTGACTTTAACCGCTCAGTCTCAAGTTTTCACTTGACACCTACACGCCACAAGCACATGGTTAGGGACAGCTTGGTTTAGCCGCTTAGACCAGGATTTTATTCCTTTAGGCCCTCCTATCCACTGATGCTCAAAGCCTTGGGATCCTTTTTAATTGCCCTTGCCTTTTGGTTTTAAGGGTTATTGGCTTTTTGCTCTTGCCTCTTGGTTTTAAGAGCTTTGGCTTTTTCTGCTTGCTTTTTCTTTTTCTTTCTATTTATTTATTTATTTTTTTTTTCTGCAAGCTTTGTTCTTTGCTGCTTTTTCTTGCTTCAAGAATCATTTTTATGATTTTTCAGATTATCAAATAACATGTCTCCTAGTCATCATTCTTTCAAGAGCCAACATATTTAACATTCTTAAACAACAACTTCAAAAGACATATGCACTGTTCAAGCATACATTCAGAAAACAAGAAGCATTGTCACCACATCAATATAATTAAACTAAGTTCAAGGATAAATTCGAAATTTATGTACTTCTTGTTCTTTTAAATTAAAACAATTTTTATTTAAGAGAGGCGATGGATTCATAGGACATTCATAACTTTAAGACAAAGTTACTACTACTAATGATCATGTAATGAAGACACAAACATAGATAAGCACATAACATAGAAAACGAAAAACAGAGAAAGTAAGAACAAGGAATGAGTCCACCTTAGTGATGTCCTTGAGCTCTTCTATGTCTCTTCCTTGTCTTTGCTGCTCCTCCTTCATTGCTTTTAGATCTTCTCTGATTTCATGAAGGATGATGGAGTGCTCTTGATGTTCCACCCTTAGTTGCTTCCAATAATTGTGTGGAAGAAAATGTATCCTCTGAGGTATCTCAGGGATCTCTTGATTTGCAGTCAAATGTTCTACCACTGAGCTATAGACCCTTGATGGAAGCTTTTGTCTTCCCTTTCCTCTTTCTAGAGGCTTCTCTGGCCTTAGGTGCCATCAATGGTTATGGAAAAAAACAAAAAAGCTATGCTTTTACCACACCAAACTTAGAATGTTGCTCGCCCTCGAGCAAAAGAAGAAAGAATAGTAGAAGAAGAGGATATGGAGGAGATGGATGGCTGTGTGTATTCGGCCATATGGGTGGGATTGGGTGGGGAAGAGATGTTGAATTTTTGAAGGTAAGTGGGTGTATGGGTGTGAGTGGTAAATGGAAGACAGAAGGGATGAGTGTTTATTGGGAATAGATGATGATTGAGAAGAGGGAAGAGAGTGAGTGAAGGTAGGTGGGGATCCTGTGGGGTCCACAGATCCTGAGGTGATCCTGTGAGGTCCACAGATCTTGAGGTGTCAAGGCATTTACATCCCTGCACCAAGTTAGGCATGCAAAATGCCCTTGCACACAACTCTGGGCGTTCAGCGCCAGGTTGGTGCCCATTTTGGGCGTTCAACGCCCATTTGCTGCCATTTCTGGCATTGAACGCCAGAACCATGCTTGTTCTGGGCGTTCAGCGCCAGGATGCTCCCATTCTGGGCGTTCAGCGCCAGAACTATGCTCTGTTCTGGCGTTTGAACGCCAGACAGATGCTCTTCTAGGGTGTGATTTTTCTTCTGTTGTTTTTTATTCCGTTTTTGAATTTTTTGTTTATTTTGTGACTCCACATGATCATGAACCTAAGAAAACATGAAAAACAATAAAAATAAGAATTAGATAAACATTGGGTTGCCTCCCAACAAGCGCTTCTTTAATGTCAATAGCTTGACAGTGGGCTCTCATGGAGCCTCACAGATGTGCAGAGCTTTGTTGAGACTCTCCAACACCAAACTTAGAGTTTGGATATGAGAGTTCAACACCAAACTTAGAGTTTGGTTGTGGCCTCCCAACACCAAACTTAGAGTTTGACTGTGGGGGCTCTGGTTGACTCTGCTTGGAGAGAAGCTTTTTCTGCTTCCTCCCCATGGTTGCAGAGGGAGATCCTTGAGTTTTAAACACAAGGGAGTTCTCATTCCATTGAAGGACTATTTCACCTCTGTCAACATCAATCACAGCTCTTGCTGTGGCCAGGAAAGGTCTTCCTAGGATGATGGATTCATCCTCTTCCTTTCCAGTATCCAGGACTATGAAATCAGCAGGGATGTAAAGGCCCTCAACCTTTACTAACACGTCGTCTACTTGTCCATAAGCCTGTCTTCTTGAGCTGTCTGCCATCTCTAATGAGATTTTAGCAGCTTGCACCTCATGGATTCCCAGTTTCTCTATTACAGAGAGGGGCATGAGGTTTATTCCTGAACCAAGGTCACACAGAGCCTTAAAGATCATGGTGCCTATGGTACAGGATATTATGAACTTTCCAGGATCCTGTCTCTTCTGAGGCAATGTCAGTTGATCCAGATCACTTAGTTCATTGATGAACAAGGGAGGTTCAACTTCCCAAGCATCAATGCCAAATAATTTGGCGTTCAGCTTCATGATTGCACCAAGAAACTTGGCAGTTTGCTCTTCAGTGACATCCTCATTCTCTTCAGAAGAGGAATACTCATCAGAGCTCATGAAGGGCATAAGGAGGTCCAATGGAATCTCTATGGTCTCTAGATGAGCCTCAGAGTCCTTTGGTTCCCCAGAGGGAATCTCCTTATTGATCACTAGACGTCCCAGGAGGTCCTCCTCCTTGGGATTCACGTCCTCTCCTCTCCTCAGAGGTTCGGCCATGGCGCTTATGTCAATGGCCTTGCACTCTCCTTTTGGGTTCTCTTCTGTATTGCTTGGGAGAGTACTAGGAGGGATTTCAGTGATCCTTTTACTCAGCTGGCCCACTTGTGCTTCCAGATTTCTAATGGAATACCTTGTTTCATTCATGAAACTTACAGTGGCCTTAGATAGATCAGAGACTAGATTTGCTAAATTAGAAGCATTTTGTTCAGAGTTCTCTGTCTGTTGCTGAGTTGATGATGGAAAAGGTTTGCTATTGCTAAACCTGTTTCTTCCACCATTATTAAAGCCTTGTTGAGGCTTTTGATCCTTCCATGAGAAATTTGGATGATTTCTCCATGTTGAGTTATAGGTGTTTCCATAAGGTTCACCTAAGTAATTTACCTCTGCTATTGCAGGGTTCTCAGGATCATAAGCTTCTTCTTCAGAAGATGCCTCTTGAGTACTGTTGGATGCAGCTTGCATTCCATGCAGACTCTGAGAAATCATATTGACTTGCTGAGTCAATATTTTATTCTGAGCCAATATGGCATTCAGAGTATCAACCTCAAGAACTCCCTTCTTCATAGGCGTCCCATTATTCACAGGATTCCTTTCAGGAGTGTACATGAACTGGTTATTAGCAACCATGTTAATGAGTTCTTGAGCTTCTGCAGGCGTTTTCTTTAGGTGAATGGATCCGCCTGCAGAAGTGTCCAATGACATCTTAGATAACTCAGACAGACCATCATAGAATATATCCAGGATGGTCCATTCTGAAAGCATGTCAGAGGGACACTTTTTGGTCAACTGTTTGTATCTTTCCCAAGCTTCATAGAGAGATTCACCTTTTTTTTGTTTGAAGGTTTGAACATCCGCTCTAAGCTTGCTCAGCTTTTGAGGAGGAAAGTACTTGGCTAAGAAAGCTGTGACCAGCTTATCCCAAGAGTTCAGGCTGTTTTTTGGTTGAGAATCCAACCATAATCTAGCTCTGTCTCTTACAGCAAAAGGGAAAAGCATGAGCCTGTAGACTTCAGGATCTACTCCATTAGTCTTAACAGTATCACATATCTGCAAGAATTCAGTTAAGAACTGAAAAGGATCTTCAGATGGAAGTCCATGAAACTTGCAGTTCTGCTGCATCAGAGAAACTAATTGAGGTTTCAGCTCAAAGTTGTTTGCTCCAATGGCAGGAATGGAGATGCTTCTTCCATGTAAATTGGAATTAGGTGCAGTAAAGTCACCAAGCATTCTCCTTTCATTATTATTATTTTCGCCTGCCATCTCCTCTGCCTGTTCGAAAATTTCTGAAAGGTTATCTCTGGATTGTTGTATTTTAGCTTTTCTTAATTTTCTCTTCAGAGTTCTTTCAGGTTCTGGATCTGCTTCCACAAGAATGTTCTTATCCTTGCTCCTGCTCATATGACAAGGAAGAATGGCCAGAAAAATGATAATAATAATAGAGATCCTTTATACCACAGTATAGGGATCCCTTTGTAAGTAGAAGAAGAGGAGGAGATAAAGGATGTGATGTAAAGGAAGAAACACAACTGTGAGGATTGGAATGTGAGATGAGATGTTAGGATATGAATGAATAAATAGAATGAGATGGGGGAGGAATAATTTTCGAAAATTATTTTGAAAAAGAGTTAGTGATTTTTGAAAATAGTTTTTGAAAAAGGTTAGTATTTTTTTCGAAATTTTTTTTTTTAAAATAAAAAAATAATTAGTTAATAAAAAAGAAATTTTTGAAAAAGAGGGAAGATATTTTCGAAAATTGAGAGAGAGAGAGTTAGTTAGGTGGTTTTGAAAAAGATAAGAAACAAACAAAAAGTTAGTTAGTTAGTTGAAACAAATTTTGAAAAGATAAGAAGTTAGGAAGTTAGAAAAGATATTTTGAAAAGATATTTTTGAAAAAGAAGGAAGATATTTTCGAAAATGAGAGAGAGAGAGTTAGTTAGGAGGTTTTGAAAAAGTTAAGAAACAAACAAAAAGTTAGTTAGTTAGTTGAAACAAATTTTGAAAATATAGGAAGTTGGGAAGTTAGAGAAGATATTTTGAAATCAAATTTTGAAAAAGATAAGATAAGAAGATATATATTTTTTTTTTTTTTTGAAAAAGATATGATAGAAATTAGTTTTTGAAAAAGATTTGATTTTTAAAATCACAATTAATGACTTGATTCATAAGAAATCACAAGATATGATTCTAGAACTTAAAGTTTGAATCTTTCTTAACAAGCAAGTAACAAACTTCAAATTTTTGAATCAAAACATTAATTGTTTATGTTATTTTCGAAAATTTAATACAAAAATAAGAAAAAGATTTTTGAAAAATATTTTTGGAATTTTCGAAAATAACTTAAGAATTTTGAAAAAGATTTGATTTTTGAAAAAGATTTTGAAAAAGATAAGATTTTCAAATTGAAAATTTGATTTGACTCATAAGAAACAATTTGATTTTAAAAATTTTTGAAAAAGTCAATCCAAATTTTCGAATTTGAGGAGAGAAAAAGGGAAAGATATTTTTTTGATTTTTGAATTTTTATGATGCAAGAGAAAAAAACACTAAAAGGATGCAATGCATGAAATTTTTAGATCAAAACAATGAATGCATGCATGAATGCTATGAATGTCAAGATGAACACCAAGAACACTATGAACATCAAAAACATATTTTTGAAAAATTTTTAATGCAAAGAAAACATGCAAGACACCAAACTTAGAATTCTTTAATGCTTACGCACTAAGAATTCAAGAATGCATATGATAAACATGAAAAGACACAAAACAAAAAATCATCAAGATCAAACAAGAAGACTTACCAAGAACAACTTGAAGATCATGAAGAACACTATGAATGCATGAATTTTCGAAATATGCAAGATGCATATGCAAGTGACACCAAACTTATAATGTGACTCAAGATTTAAACAAGAAACATGAAATATTTTTGATTTTTTTTTATTTTATGATTTTTTTGGATTTTTAACTTATATTTTTCGAAAATTATTTAGAAAAAAGAAAAATAAGGATTCCAAAATTTTTAATATGAATTCCAGGAATCTTATGCTCTTTAGTCTAAAGCTCCAATCAAAGGGTCAGGCATGGCTTAATAGCCAGCCAAGCTTTAGTATGCAATTACATCCATTGAGGTGATTAGTTGAAGACCAATCCCAAAGGGGTTTGGATATGGCTTTACAGCCAGACAGGATTCAACATGTTACCAAGAAACACTAGAATTCATTCTTAAAAATTTTGAAGCCATAGAATAATTTATTTTTGAAAACAATTTTTTTATTTATTTTTTTTTTCGAAACAGATGAGAAATTTTTGAAAAATTTTTGAAAAGAAAATAAAAAGAAAATTACCTAATCTGAGCAACAAGATGAACCGTCAATTGTCCAAACTCAAACAATCTCCGGCAACGGCGCCAAAAACTTGGTGCACGAAATTGTGTTCCATGTTCTTTGTACTCGTGTGAGAGTAACAATATATAATTGTATTGAATCCTCATTGTGGCTCTTATGTGTGGACACAACTCCGTTCAACTAACCAGCAAGTGCACTGGGTCGTCCAAGTAATACCTTACGTGAGTAAGGGTCGAATCCCACGGAGATTGTTGGTATGAAGCAAGCTATGGTCACCTTGTAAATCTCAGTCAGGCGGATATAAAAATAATTATGGAGTTTTCGAATAATAAATAAAAGAATATGGATAGAGGTACTTATGTAAATCATTGGTAGGAATTTCAGATAAGCGAATGGAGATGCTTTTCGTTCCTCTGAACCTCTGCTTTCCTGCTATCTTCATCCAATCAGTCTTACTCCTTTCCATGGCTGGCTTTATGTGATACATCACCACTGTCAATGGCTACTTTTGGTCATCTCACGGGAAAATGATCCAATGCCCTGTCACGGCACGGCTAATCGTCTGGAGGCATCACCCTTGTCAATGGCTTCATCTTATCCTCTCAGTGAATAATATGCTCACGCACCCTGTCACGGCACGGATATTCATCTGTCGGTTCTCGATCATGCTGGAATAGGATTTACTATCCTTTTGCGTCTGTCACTAATGCCCAGCACTCGCGAGTTAGGAGCTCGTCACAGTCATTCAATCATTGAATCCTACTCGGAATACCACAGACAAGGTTTAGACCTTCCGGATTCTCTTGAATGCCGCCATCATTCTAGCTTACGCCACGAAGATTCTGGTTAGGAGATCTAAGAGATACTCATTCTAGCTTAATTCATGTAGAACAGAAGTGTTTGTCAGGCACGCGTTCATAAGGGAGAAGGATGATGAGCGTCACACATAATCATCACCTTCATCACGTTCTTGGGTGCGAATGGATATCTTAGAAGAGAAATAAGAAGAATTGAATAGAAAACAGTAGTACTTTGCATTAATCTTTGAGGAACAGCAGAGCTCCACACCTTAATCTATGTAGTGTGGAAACTCTACCGTATGAAAATACATAAGTGAAGGTCCAGGCATGGCCGAGATGGCCAGCCCCCTAAAACGTGATCAATAGTCTCCTAAGATGAACAATGGAATAAAACTGAGACCAAAGATGCCTAATACAATAGTAAAAGGTCCTATTTATAATAGACTAGTCACTAGGGTTTACATGAGTAAGTAATTGATGCATAAATCCACTTCCGGGGCCCACTTGGTATGTGTTTGGGCTGAGCCTGAGTGTTGCACGTGCAGAGGCCATTTGTGGAGTTGAACGCCAGTTTCTGTGCCAGTTTGGGCGTTCAACTGTGGTTTTGGATCTTTCTCTGGCGCTGGACGCCAGATTTGGGCAGAAGGCTGGCGTTGAACGCCAGTTTACGTCGTCAATTCTTGGCCAAAGTATAGACTATTATATATTTCTGGAAAGCCCTGGATGTCTACTTTCCAACTCAATTGGAAGCGCGCCATTTCGAGTTCTGTAGCTCCAGAAAATCCACTTTGTGTGCAGGGAGGTCAGAATCCAACAGCATCAGCAGTCCTTTTTCAACCTCTAAATCTGATTTCTGCTCAAGTCCCTCAATTTCAGCCAGAAAATACCTGAAATCATAGAAAAACACACAAACTCATAGTGAAGTCCAGAAATGTGAATTTAACACAAAATCTATTAAAAACATCCCTAAAAGTAACTAGATCCTACTAAAAACATACTAAAAACAATGTCAAAAAGCGTATAAATTATCCGCTCATCAACACCAAACATAGAATCTTGGTGTGTCACTTTCATGTAAAATTGATGCAATCATCCATGAAGATGGAAAACAGTTTGTTGTAGGGCAACACCAAACTTAGAATGTAACCATATGCCAATTTATTGAAATTTAAACAAAGCAAGGAAAAGAAATGTACCTACTGTCTACCTGTTCTTTACTTTCTTCCTCTTCTTCCAATTTGTTAAGAGAAATGACTTCAAAGGAGGAGAAGATTCAGCTATTACCCCCTGTCTTGGTCTCTCCTCAGCAAGCTTTCTTTTGCAATTGGCTTGATTGATCTTGCTTGCTGGATAAGGAACAGGATTGCTTGGAGTTGACCTTCTTTTCTTCATGAATATTGTCTTTTGTAGCTTGGTCACAATCCTCTTCTTGGTGCTTTTGTTAATTGCCTTCACTTACTTGAATTTACGACTTGGTTGTTGTGTGATTATTGGAGTTTTGTCTTCATCAAGAGTCTCTTGCAATGGTGGTTCTGTGGATTCTTCCTTCATGTACTTCTCTGCTTCACTTGAGTTTGGAATTCTTTGGTTATCTTTCTCACTTTCTTGCTCTTCCACTTCCTCCCTTGCACCCAACATTTGACTTAATAGCTTTTTCATTGAGGAGGTTTGTTGCTCTTCCCAATATTTCTTCATCTCTTCTTCATATTTTTCAATCACAGATTCAATTGTCGAGAGTTTTTGGTTCAGGGAAATTTGTGAGAGTTGTGATTCTTCATGTTCCTTTGTCATCTCAAGTGTAGTTTCATTTTTAACCACCTCATTCTTCATTGAAAGTTCACTTGATGCAGTAGCCTCCTCATCTTGCTCTTCCACTTTATCCTTCACATCCATCAATTGGTCTTCATCCTTACTGTTTGATGGTTCTAAGTTTTTCCTTATGTTCTCCAGGTGCTCATTCGTCCTCTGACGGATGATTTCTTCCCTTTTCCAGGCTTTCATTGTCTCCTCCTCATATTTTTTGAACATGGACTCAAGCTCTGAAAGCCTTGAGTGGTTCATGGAAGTTTGTGTGGGTGGTGAGTTTTGAAAGGGGCTTTCGGTTGAAGTATGGTCAAGTGATGATATCTTTGGATGAATATCATATGGAGCACTAGAATTCCCTTCCCAGCCACCATTAGAATCATGACTTGCATCATTTTGTGGTGGAGGGAAATATCCCATATGATTTTCTTTCTCATCTTGTGGTTCTGAAGCATAGCTCCATGAATTGGAGTGCCCAGAATTTGAAGTTTCTTGGTGATATTCCCAACCACCATTAGAGATTGGTGATGGTGGGTGATATCCCATAAAATTTTGTTTGACCATAAGATGAGTTGAACTCCATTTGTATTTTGTAAACATCAATGAAATTTGAAATTCATGTCATAGAGAAAGAATTTCTTAGTGAGGCAATAACTCAAACACCTTGGTTTCAATTTAAAACAGAAAACAAAAATAAAGAAAATGCTTGATCTAGACTTCTCACCCACTTAATCATTGTTGATCTAAATCAATCCCCGGCAACGGCGCCAAAAACATGATGTGCGGAAAACGATCCGACACAAAACTCACCGGCAAGTGCACCGGGTCGCATCAAGTAATAAAACTCACGTGAGTGAGGTCGATCCCACAGGGATTGATGGATCAAGCAACTTTAGTGGATGATTAGTTTAGTCAAGCTAACATTTGAGTGATAATTGATGCAGCAGAAAGTAAATGACAAGGAAAATTAAAGTGCAGAAAGTAGATTGGACAGTAACTTAAAGAACAAGAAAGTAAAATAGCTGAAACTTAAATTGCAAGAAATGTAAATTGCATTAAATGTAAAGGGGAGTGGGTGCTGGAAATTAAAGAGAGCAATAGATCAAAGCTTAGAGAAAATTTAACTTGCAGGAAAAGTAAATCAGATCATGAACAGAAATGTAAAAATGCAGAGCACTTGCAGAAGAATTAAATTGCTTGAAAGTAAATTGAATTCAGTGAGAACAGAAAGCAATGAGAATCAAAGATCAAAATCAAGTTCAATGTAAATTAGATTGTAAACTTGCAGCAAAGGAACTTGTAGTAGAGGAGAAATTAAAATTGCAGAAGAAGAAAACAGAGAGAATTCTCAAGGTGAGATTGAAACAGAATTTCTTCAATTCTCAACCCAAGATTCAAAACAAAAAAAAAAACTAAAGAGAGAGAGAGTTCTGTATTCCTAATGCTCCCTAGTGGAGCTCGCTTCCCCCAATAAAATGAAACAGATGCCTATTTATAGGCATTTTTACAAAATAAAAATGAAATCCAAAACAAATTACAATTGAAATGAAATTTCTATTCTAACTATCTCTTGTGCCTTTGAGTGGTGTCAATTGGGCCCTTGCTCTTGATGGAATTGGGTTGACAAAAGCCTCTGTTGATTGCTCTTGGAGTTGGAGAGAAACCCATTGTGAACCGGGCCATGAATCATAAAAGTTTGAGTAAAAGTTTGAGGCAAACTTTTACTCAAACTTTTTATACCAGTTGCCCTTATTTGCTGCTACCAACGTTTGGGCTAAAGTTTGAGGTCAAACTTTTAGCCAAACGTTGGGCCTTCTTGCATGCATGTTGGGGTACTACTTTATCTGCTTGTCAACGTTGCAGATTTTATGCCCACTATAGACTATTATATATGGTTAGAAAGCGCTGAATGTCAGCTTTCTAACCCAATTGGAATCACCTCAATTGGACATCTACAACTCAAGTTATGCTCATTTGAAGAGGACAAGGTCGCTGGCCTTGGTGTGCAGCGTTTGAGGTAAAGTTTGCCTCAAACGTGGTCGAAAATGCCAGTTCTGGAGGCTCAAACATATTATCCACCCCATACTATTATACATTTTTGGAAAGCCCTGAATGTCTACTTTCCAATGCCGTTGGAAGCGCATCATTTGGAGCTCTAAAGCTCGAGTTATACTCCGTCGAAGGTGCAGAGGTCAGTTGGCCTCACTGCAGGTTGCCACCATGTTCATTTATGCTCATTGTGGGGCAGTTTTCTCCCTCAATTTTAGTGTCCACCATGCAGTGCCATATATGTTTGGAAAATTCTCGATTCCTACTTTCCATTGCTTTTTGAATCACCTCATTTGGAGCTCTGTAGCTCAAGTTATTCTTGTTGGAAGTATACCCCTTCAGGCTGTGAGGCGCCAACGTTTGCCAAAAAGATTGAGGCAAATGTTGGCGCAAGCTTTTTCCTCCAGGGTGTTTGTTTTGTGATGCCAACGTTTGCCAAAAAGTTTGAGGCAAACGTTGGCTCAAGCTTTTCTCCCAAAAGTTTGAGCTAAAGTTTGAGGCAAACTTTAGCTCAAGCTTTTTGTCCTCTCTTGCTCTTTGTTTTGAGCCACGCTTTTCTTCCTTTGGGCCACGCTTCTCTTCCTTGATTTGGTCATCGGTCACGCTTTTAGAAACGTGGCCTAAGCCTCCAAAGTGTGCTCCAACTTCAAAGTGTGCCCAAAATTCCTCTTTTCTTCTTTTTAGCTTATTTTGTGCTCTTTTTGCTTCTTTTTCTTCTTATTTCCTACAAAGTTTATCAAATCAAAAGATCAAAGAAATATACCATTTAAGCACCAAAGAATGCAATATTTAAGCACTAATCATAAATTTCTTGTATGAAAAAGCATAGAAAAATATGACATGGTGACATGTCATCACAACACCAAACTTAAACCTTGCTTGTCCCCAAGCAAGAAAAGAATCATGCAATAAAGATTGACAATCCAAGGCAAGAAGAGTAGCAACTCAATGTTCATGGTAAGCTAGTTTTCTAAGCATGCTATAATCACAAAAGAAATGTAAATGATTGATGCTTCCATCTAGCTCAATTTATGAAATCTTTCTCTTATATTTCTTCCTTGAAACAAGCTTTTGATTTTCTTATTTAGCTTCTCCTTTTGGGTGCTTTTGCCCCATGAGTTGATAACAAAGCTACGACTTCTAAATGCTTTGTTTTCAAGTATTACCACTTGATACATAAGCACCACAAGCATTTGATTAGAGGACTTCATTAAGCTCATTTTTTTCTTTTCTTTTCTTGACTCTCTAATCATTGATGCTCAGAGCCTTGAGCTTTGAGGGAGTGCTTTTGCACTTTGAGCCTAACCTTGACTTCTAAGTGTTTTGTTTTCAAGCATTTGGCTTGATACATAAACACCACAAGCACTTAACAATTAAATTGCCATTGGTACTCAGAGCCTTCAGCTTTCTCATTCTTTCCCTTTTTCTTTTCTTGCTCTTTTTTGCTTTTTCTTTCAAGGTTTTCATGATTTTCAAAAGATTTCACAAGATGTCCTATATGAAAACTTCAATTAAATAAAATCCAATGCAATTAAGCAACAATCAAACATACTAGCTTTCCAATACTTTTATGCACATGCTAAAATCTTCTTTAATGCCTTGTTTGTTTATGATCATGATACTTTGTTGCTTTTGAATTCACAAAACTCAAGTTGGTAATCATAATGACACAGCACCATGTTGCAAATCAAGATTCAAGTTATGCTTTATTCATACACACATGTAAACAGAAAGGATGAAGACAATCATGCAATTTAAGTGCTGGAAATAAATGAGAGGAAAAGGAACTCTTCAACCTTGTAGTTAATCTTTCGTCATTGTTGTCCTTTTTTCCTCTATTCTTCCTCTTTCCCTTGCCAACTCAGAATGCTTGCTCATCCTCAAGCAACGATTAGAATAATGGCTATGGGGCTAAGATGGATCATGAATGTCTTACACAATGAAATGTTAGCAATACATGTGTTTCAAACAAGCAAAATTAAAGATAACAATCAAGGCACAAGAGACAGAGGCATTATTATTGCATATATAAGAAGGTGTGCACAATACATTGCATAAAGAATAAGTGGCACACCAAACTTAGTGTGACACTTTCACTTAGAATTAATGCAAGTATCTTGTAAGGATTAGAACCAAATTTTGTTGCATAGCAACACCAAACTTAGAATGCAACCACATGTCAATTTATTTGAACTAAAACTAAACAAAAGAAACTGTTATATGTTAAATACAATCACCAAATGAAGAGTCTGTTATGAATAAGGATGTCTTGGTGATGTATTAACAGAAACAGTTAATGAAGGAAAGCATTAAAAACAAGTAAATAAATGAAACAAAGAGAAAACAAAAATTATCCAACTAAGAAGAAAAATAACACTGTAAAAGGCAATATGATTATGCAGACAAGTGATGTTGCTGGATTGATTTGCATAGAAAAATAGGTGGCACACCAAACTTAGAATCTTGATGTGTCACTTTCATGTAAAATTGATGCAATCATCCATGAAGATGGAAAACAGTTTGTTGCAGGGCAACACCAAACTTAGAATGTAACCATATGCCAATTTATTGAAATTTAAACAAAGCAAGGAAAAGAAATGTACCTACTGTCTACCTGTTCTTTACTTTCTTCCTCTTCTTCCAATTTGTTAAGAGAAATGACTTCAAAGGAGGAGAAGATTCAGCTATTACCCCCTGTCTTGGTCTCTCCTCAGCAAGCTTTCTTTTGCAATTGGCTTGATTGATCTTGCTTGCTGGATAAGGAATAGGATTGCTTGGAGTTGACCTTCTTTTCTTCATGAATATTGTCTTTTGTAGCTTGGTCACAATCCTCTTCTTGGTGCTTTTGTTAATTGCCTTCACTTACTTGAATTTACGACTTGGTTGCTGTGTGATTATTGGAGTTTTGTCTTCATCAAGAGTCTCTTGCAATGGTGGTTCTGTGGATTCTTCCTTCATGTACTTCTCTGCTTCACTTGAGTTTGGAATTCTTTGGTTATCTTTCTCACTTTCTTGATCTTCCACTTCCTCCCTTACACCCAACATTTGACTTAATAGCTTTTTCATTGAGAAGGTTTGTTGCTCTTCCCAACATTTCTTTATCTCTTCTTCATATTTTTCAATCACAGATTCAATTGTCGAGAGTTTTTGGTTCAGGGAAATTTGTGAGAGTTGTGATTCTTCATGTTCCTTTGTCATCTCAAGTGTAGTTTCATTTTTAACCACCTCATTCTTCATTGAAAGTTCACTTGATGCAGTAGCCTCCTCATCTTGCTCTTCCACTTTATCCTTCACATCCATCAATTGGTCTTCATCCTTATTGTTTGATGGTTCTAAGTTTTTCCTTATGTTCTCTAGGTGCTCATTCGTCCTCTGACAGATGATTTCTTCCCTTTTCCAGGCTTTCATTGTCTCCTCCTCATATTTTTTGAACATGGACTCAAGCTCTGAAAGCCTTGAGTGGTTCATGGAAGTTTGTGTGGGTGGTGAATTTTGAAAGGGGCTTTCGGTTGAAGTATGGTCAAGTGATGATATCTTTGGATGAATATCATATGGAGCACTAGAATTCCCTTCCCAGCCACCATTAGAATCATGACTTGCATCATTTTGTGGTGGAGGGAAATATCCCATATGATTTTCTTTCTCATCTTGTGGTTCTGAAGCATAGCTCCATGAATTGGAGTGCCCAGAATTTGAAGTTTCTTGGTGATATTCCCAACCACCATTAGAGATTGGTGATGGTGGGTGATATCCCATAAAATTTTGTTTGACCATAAGATGAGTTGAACTCCATTTGTATTTTGTAAACATCAATGAAATTTGAAATTCATGTCATAGAGAAAGAATTTCTTAGTGAGGCAATAACTCAAACACCTTGGTTTCAATTTAAAACAGAAAACAAAAATAAAGAAAATGCTTGATCTAGACTTCTCACCCACTTAATCATTGTTGATCTAAATCAATCCCCGGCAACGGCGCCAAGAACATGATGTGCGGAAAACGATCCGACACAAAACTCACCGGCAAGTGCACCGGGTCGCATCAAGTAATAAAACTCACGTGAGTGAGGTCGATCCCACAGGGATTGATGGATCAAGCAACTTTAGTGGATGATTAGTTTAGTCAAGCTAACATTTGAGTGATAATTGATGCAGCAGAAAGTAAATGACAAGGAAAATTAAAGTGCAGAAAGTAGATTGGACAGTAACTTAAAGAACAAGAAAGTAAAATAGCTGAAACTTAAATTGCAAGAAATGTAAATTGCATTAAATGTAAAGGGGAGTGGGTGCTGGAAATTAAAGAGAGCAATAGATCAAAGCTTAGAGAAAATTTAACTTGCAGGAAAAGTAAATCAGATCATGAACAGAAATGTAAAAATGCAGAGCACTTGCAGAAGAATTAAATTGCTTGAAAGTAAATTGAATTCAGTGAGAACAGAAAGCAATGAGAATCAAAGATCAAAATCAAGTTCAATGTAAATTAGATTGTAAACTTGCAGCAAAGGAACTTGTAGTAGAGGAGAAATTAAAATTGCAGAAGAAGAAAACAGAGAGAATTCTCAAGGTGAGATTGAAACAGAATTTCTTCAATTCTCAACCCAAGATTCAAAACAAAAAGAAAAACTAAAGAGAGAGAGAGTTCTGTATTCCTAATGCTCCCTAGTGGAGCTCGCTTCCCCCAATAAAATGAAACAGATGCCTATTTATAGGCATTTTTACAAAATAAAAATGAAATTCAAAACAAATTACAATTGAAATGAAATTTCTATTCTAACTATCTCTTGTGCCTTTGAGTGGTGTCAATTGGGCCCTTGCTCTTGATGGAATTGGGTTGACAAAAGCCTCTGTTGATTGCTCTTGGAGTTGGAGAGAAACCCATTGTGAACCGGGCCATGAATCATAAAAGTTTGAGTAAAAGTTTGAGGCAAACTTTTACTCAAACTTTTTATACCAGCTGCCCTTATTTGCTGCTACCAACGTTTGGGCTAAAGTTTGAGGTCAAACTTTTAGCCAAACGTTGGGCCTTCTTGCATGCATGTTGGGGTACTACTTTGTCTGCTTGTCAACGTTGCAGATTTTATGCCCACTATAGACTATTATATATGGTTAGAAAGCTCCGAATGTCAGCTTTCTAACCCAATTGGAATCACCTCAATTGGACATCTACAACTCAAGTTATGCTCATTTGAAGAGGACAAGGTCGCTGGCCTTGGTGTGCAGCGTTTGAGGTAAAGTTTGCCTCAAACGTGGTCGAAAACGCCAGTTCTGGAGGCTCAAACATATTGTCCACCCCATACTATTATACATTGTTGGAAAGCCCTGAATGCCTACTTTCCAATGCCGTTGGAAGCGCATCATTTGAAGCTCTAAAGCTCGAGTTATACTCCGTCGAAGGTGCAGAGGTCAGTTGGCCTCACTGCAGGTTGCCACCATGTTCATTTATGCTCATTGCGGGGCAGTTTTCTCCCTCAATTTTAGTGTCCACCCTGCAGTGCTATATATGTTTGGAAAGCTCTCTATTCCTACTTTCCATTGCTTTTTGAATCACCTTATTTGGAGCTCTATAGCTCAAGTTATTCTTGTTGGAAGTATACCCCTTCAGGCTGTGAGGCGCCAACGTTTGCCAAAAAGATTGAGGCAAACGTTGGCGCAAGCTTTTTTCTCCAGGGTGTTTGTTTTGTGATGCCAACGTTTGCCGAAAAGTTTGAGGCAAACGTTGGCTCAAGCTTTTCTCCCAAAAGTTTGAGCTAAAGTTTGAGGCAAACTTTAGCTAAAGCTTTTTGTCCTCTCTTGCTCTTTGTTTTGAGCCACGCTTTTCTTCCTTTGGGCCACGCTTCTCTTCCTTGATTTGGTCATGGGTCACGCTTTTAGAAGCGTGGCCTAAGCCTCCAAAGTGTGCTCCAACTTCAAAGTGTGCCCAAAATTCCTCTTTTCTTCTTTTTAGCTTATTTTGTGCTCTTTTTGCTTCTTTTTCTTCTTATTTCCTACAAAGTTTATCAAATCAAAAGATCAAAGAAATATACCATTTAAGCACCAAAGAATGCAATATTTAAGCACTAATCATAAATTTCTTGTATGAAAAAGCATAGAAAAACATGACATGGTGACATGTCATCATAACCCACTAACTGTTTGATATATTACATCACCCACAACTAACAGTAATTCTGACACAAATACTTTCTGCACCTATCTTTTCTTGCTTGCACTTGATGGTTGTATGACAGGGAGAAGAAGCGGGGCTTCAACTTCCTTCAATTCTGAACCTGAGAGGACCTTCCTTAGATTAAGGAGGGAGGCAAGTGGAAAGAAAGTGGTTGGTGCTGAGGAAGAAGAGGAATTCTTTGAAACAAACATGGAAGACAACATGGAAAACCATCATGAAGAAGAGGATCACAACCATGGGGGAGGAGGTAGAACAAATCATGCTGGGGAGTATAGAAGAGTTTTGGGCTCTTACATCAATCCAAACCCAGGCAATTGTGGAAGTAGCATCCAAAAGCCAACAATCCATGCCAACAACTTTGAACTTAAACCACAGCTCATCACCCTTGTTCAGAACAACTGCTCCTTTGGAGGAGGTGTTCAAGAAGACCCCAATCAACATTTGACCACCTTCCTGAGAATATGTGACACACTAAAGTCTAATGGTGTTCACCCTGACGCCTATAGACTACTCCTATTTCCATTCTCACTTAGGGACAAAGCAGCCAAGTGGCTGGAATCCTTCCCAGGGGAAAGCTTGACAACTTGGGAAGACGTGGTGAACAAATTTTTAGCAAGATTTTACCCTTCTCAACAAATTAATAGGCTGAGAGCTGAGGTCCAAACTTTCAGGCAATAAGATGGTGAGACTCTATATGAAGCATGGGAGAGGTTCAAGGACTTAACAAGCATGGGAGAGGGATCCCTATACTGTGGTATAAAGGATCTCTATTATTATTATTATTTTTTTTCTGTGCCCTCTTCTTTGTCATATGAGCAGGAGCAAGGATAAGAACATTCTTGTTGAAGCAGATCCAGAACCTGAAAGGACTCTGAAGAGAAAATTAAGAGAAGCTAAATTACAACAATCCAGAAATAACCTTTCAGAAATTTTCGAACAGGAAGAGGAGATGGCAGCCGAAAATAATAATAATGTAAGGAAGATGCTTGGTGACTTTACTGCACCTAATTCCAATTTACATGGAAGAAGCATCTCCATTCCTGCCATTGGAGCAAACAACTTTGAGCTGAAACCTCAATTAGTTTCTCTGATGCAGCAAAACTGCAAGTTTCATGGACTTCCATCTGAAGATCCTTTTCAGTTCTTAACTGAATTCTTGCAGATATGTGATACTGTTAAGACTAATGGAGTAGATCTTAAAGTCTACAGGCTCAAGCTTTTCCCTTTTGCTGTAAGAGACAGAGCTAGATTATGGTTGGATTCTCAACCCAAAGACAGCCTGAACTCTTGGGATAAGCTGGTCACGGCTTTCTTAGCCAAGTACTTTCCTCCTCTAAAGCTGAGCAAGCTTAGAGCTGATGTTCAAACCTTCAGACAGAAAGAAGGTGAATCCCTCTATGAAGCTTGGGAAAGATACAAACAATTGACCAAAAAGTGTCCTTCTGACATGCTTTCAGAATGGACCATCCTGGATATATTCTATGATGGTTTATCTGAGCTATCAAAGATGTCACTGGACACTTCTGCAGGTGGATCCATTCACCTAAAGAAAACGCCTGCAGAAGCTCAAGAACTCATTGACATGGTTGCTAATAACCAGTTCATGTACACTTCTGAAAGGAATCCTATGAATAATGGGACGCCTATGAAGAAGAAAGTTCTTGAAGTTGATACTCTGAATGCCATATTGGCTCAGAATAAAATATTGACTCAGCAAGTCAATATGATCTCTCAGAGTCTGCATGGAATGCAAGCTGCATCCAACAGTACTCAAGAGGCTTCTTATGAAGAAGAAGCTTATGATCCTGAGAACCCTGCAATAGCAGAGGTGAATTACTTAGGTGAACCTTATGGAAACACCTATAACTCATCATGGAGAAATCATCCAAATTTCTCATGGAAGGATCAAAAGCCTCAACAAGGCTTTAACAATGGTGGAAGAAACAGGTTTAACAATAATAAACCTTTTCCATCATCCACTCAGCAACAGACAGAGAACTCTGAACAAAATACTTCTAATTTAGCAAACTTAGTCTCTGATCTGTCCAAGGCCACTGTAAGTTTCATGAATGAAACAAGATCTTCCATTAGAAATTTGGAAGCACAAGTGGGCCAGCTGAGTAAAAGGATCACTAAAATCCCTCCCAGTACTCTCCCAAGAAATACAGAAGAGAATCCAAAAGGAGAGTGCAAGGCCATTGACATAAGCACCATGGCCGAACCTGGGAGGAGAGGAGAGGACGTGAATCCCAAGGAGGAAGACCTCCTGGGACGTCCAATGGTCAATAAGGAGCTTCCCTCTGAGGAACCAAAGGACTCTGAGGCTCATCTAGAGACCATAGAGATTCCATTAAACCTCCTTATGCCCTTCATGAGCTCTGATGAGTATTCCTCTTCTGAAAAAAATGAGGATGTTACTGAAGAGCAAACTGCCAAGTTTCTTGGTGCAATCATGAAGCTGAATGCCAAATTATTTGGCATTGATACTTGGGAAGTTGAACCTCCCTTGTTCATCAATGAACTGAGTGATCTGGATCAACTGACATTGCCTCAGAAGAGACAGGATCCTGGAAAGTTCATAATACCCTGTACCATAGGCACTATGATCTTTAAGGCTCTGTGTGACCTTGGTTCAGGAATAAACCTCATGCCCCTCTCTATAATAGAGAAACTGGGAATCTATGGGGTGCAAGCTGCTAAAATCTCATTAGAGATGGCAGACAGTTCAAGAAAATAGGCTTATGGACAAGTAGAGGACGTGTTAGTAAAGGTTGAAGGCCTTTACATCCCTGCTGATTTCATAGTCCTGGATACTGGAAAGGAAGAGGACGAATCCATCATCCTAGGAAGACCTTTCCTGGCCACAGCAAGAGCTGTGATTGATGTTGACAGAGGTGAACTAGTCCTTCAATGGAATGAGGACTCCCTTGTGTTTCAAACTCAAGGATCTCCCTCTGCAACCATGGAGAGGAAGCAGAAAAAGCTTCTCTCAAAGCAGAGTCAACCAGAGCCCCCACAGTCAAACTCTAAGTTTGGTGTTGGGAGGCCACAACCAAACTCTAAGTTTGGTGTTGAACTCCTATATCCAAACTCTAAGTTTGGTGTTGGAGAGTCTCAACAAAGCTCTGCACATCTGTGAGGCTCCATGAGAGCCCACTGTCAAGCTATTGACATTAAAGAAGCGCTTGTTGGGAGGCAACACAATTTCTATTTATCTAACTATATTTTTCTTAGTCATATGTCTTTGTAGGTTCATGATCATGTGGAGTCACAAAATAAATATAAAAATTGAAAACGGAATCAAAAACAGCAGAAGAAAAATCACACCCTGGAGGAGCATCTGTCTGGCGTTTAGCGCCAGAACAGAGCATGGTGCTGGCGCTGAACGCCCAAAATGGGCAGCTTCTGGGCGCTGAACGCCAGAAATGGCACACAAATGGGTGTTGAACGCCCAAAATGGCCACCAACCTGGCGCTGAACGCCCAGAGTTGTGTGCAAAGGCATTTTTACATGCCTAATGGGTGCAGGGATGTAAATCCTTGAACACCTCAGGATCTGTGGACCCCACAGGATCCACTCAGGATCTGTGGACCCCACAGGATCCCCACCTACCTCCACTCACTTCTTCTCACCACTTTCTTTCACACAACCCCATAAACACTCTTCCCCAAAAACCCTTCACCAATCACCTCAAACTCTCTTCCCCATCACCTCTTCACCACTCACATCCATCCATTCTTCCCCATAAACCTACCTCATAAACTCCACCTATCTTCAAAAATTCAAAACCAAATTCCCACCCAAACCCACCCATATGGTCGAACCTTAACCCCCCTCCCTTCCCTATATAAAGCCTCCATTCTTCATCAAATTCACACAACACACCCCTCTACACCCTTCTTGGCCGAAAACACTTCCCACTCTTCCTCTCCTCCATTTCTTCTTCTTCTTCATCTATTCTTTCTTTTATTGCTCGAGGGCGAGCAAAATTCTAAGTTTGGTGTGGTAAAAGCATAAGCTTTTTGTTTTTCCATTACCATTGATGGCACCTAAGACCGGAGAATCCTCTAGAAAGGGGAAAGGGAAGATAAAAGCTTCCACATCCGAGTCATGGAAGATGGAAAGGTTCGTCTCCAAAGCCCATCAAGACCACTTCTATGATGTTGTGGCCAAGAAGAAGGTGATCCCTGAGGTCCCTTTCAAACTCAAAAGAAATGAGTATCCGGAGATCCGACATGAAACTCAAAGAAGAGGTTGGGAAGTTCTAACAAATCCCATCCAACAAGTCGGCATCCTAATGGTTCAAGAGTTCTATGCCAATGCATGGATCACCAAGAACCATGATCAAAGTAAAAACCCGGATCCAAAGAACTATGTTACAATGGTTCGGGGGAAATACTTAGATTTTAGTCCGGAAAATGTGAGGTTGGCGTTCAACTTACCAAACATGGAAGAGAACACACGCCCCTACACAGGGAGAGTCAACTTTGATCAAAGGTTCGACCAAGTCCTCATGGACATATGTGTAGAAGGAGCTCAATGGAAGGTTGACTCCAAAGGCAAGCCGGTTCAACTAAGAAGATTGGACCTCAAGCCTGTAGCTAGAGGATGGTTGGAGTTCATTCAATGCTCAACCATTCCCACTAGCAACCGGTCTGAAGTTACTATAGACCGGGCCATCATGATCCATAGCATCATGATTGGAGAAGAGGTGGAAGTTCATGAGATTATACCTCAAGAACTCTACAAGGTGGCTGACAAGTCTTCCACTATGGCAAGGTTAGCCTTTCCTCACCTCATTTGCCACCTATGCAATTCAGCTGGGATTGACATAGAGGGAGATATCCTCATTAAAGAGGACAAGCCATCACTAAGAAAAAGATGGAGCAAACAAGAGAGCCCATCCATGGAGCTCAAGAGGCGCAAGAAGCTCATTTCCATGAGATCCCTGAGATGCCTCAAATGCACTTTCCTCCACAAAATTATTGGGAGCAAATCAACACCTCCCTAGGAGAATTGAGTTCCAATATGGGACAACTAAGGGTAGAACATCAAGAGCACTCCATCATGCTTCATGAAATAAGAGAAGATCAAAAAGCAATGAGGGAGGAGCAACAAAGACAAGGAAGAGACATAGAAGAGCTCAAGGACATCATTGGTTCCTCAAGAAGGAAACGCCACCATCACTAAGGTGGATTCATTCCTTGTTCTTGCTTTCTCTGTTTTTCGTTTTCTATGTTATGTGCTTATCTATGTGTCTTCATTACATGATCATTAGTAGTAGTAACTATGTCTTAAAGTTATGAATGTCCTATGAATCCATCACCTCTCTTAAATGAAAAATGTTTTAATTCAAAAGAACAAGAAGTACATGAGTTTCGAATTTATCCTTGAACTTAGCTTAATTATACTGATGTGGTGACAATGCTTCTTGTTTTCTGAATGTATGCTTGAACAGTGCATATGTCTTTTGAAGTTGTTGTTTAAGAATGTTAAATATGTTGGCTCTTGAAAGAATGATGACTAGGAGACATGTTATTTGATAATCTGAAAAATCATAAAAATGATTCTTGAAGCAAGAAAAAGCAGCAAAGAACAAAGCTTGCAGAAAAAAAAGAGAGAAAAAAAAATAGGCGAAAAAAAATATAGAAAGAATAAGAAAAAGCAAGCAGAAAAAGCCAATAACCCTTAAAACCAAAAGGCAAGGGTAAATAAAAAGGATCCCAAGGCTTTGAGCATCAGTGGATAGGAGGGTCTAAAGGAATAAAATCCTGGTCTAAGCGGCTAAACCAAGCTGTCCCTAACCATGTGCTTGTGGCGTGTAGCTGTCAAGTGAAAACTTGAGACTGAGCGGTTAAAGTCAAGGTCCAAAGCAAAAAAAAAAAAAGAGTGTGCTTAAGAACCCTGGACACCTCTAATTGGGGACTTTAGCAAAGCTGAGTCACAATCTGAAAAGGTTCACCCAATTATGTGTCTGAGGCATTTATGTATCCGGTGGTAATACTGGAAAACAAAGTGCTTAGGGCCACGGCCAAGACTCATGAAATAGCTGTGTTCAAGAATCATCATACTGAACTAGGAGAATCAATAACACTATTCAAAATATGAAGTTCCTATAGATGCCAATCATTCTGAACCTCAATGGATAAAGTGAGATGCCAAAACTATTCAAGAGGCAAAAAGCTATAAGTCCCGCTCATATGATTGAAGCTCTGTTTTATTGATAGTTTGGAATTTATAGTATATTCTCTTCTTTTTATCCTATTTGATTTTCAGTTGCTTGGGGACAAGCAACAATTTAAGTTTGGTGTTGTGATGAGCGGATAATTTATACGCTTTTTGGCATTGTTTTTAGTATGTTTTTAGTAGGATCTAGTTACTTTTAGGGATGTTTTCATTAGTTTTTATGTTAAATTCACATTTCTGGACTTTACTATGAGTTTGTGTGTTTTACTATGATTTCAGGTATTTTCTGGCTGAAATTGAGGGACTTGAGCAAAAATCAGATTCAGAGGTTGAAGAAGGACTGCTGATGCTGTTGGATTCTGACCTCCCTGCACTCAAAGTGGATTTTATGGAGCTACAGAACTTGAAATGGCGCGCTTCCAATTGCGTTGGAAAGTAGACATCCAGGGCTTTCCAGAAATATATAATAGTTCATACTTTGGCCAAGAATAGATGACGTAAACTGGCGTCCAACACCAGATTTCTACCCAAATCTGGCGTCCAGCGCCAGAAAAGGAGCCAAAACCAGAGTTGAACGCCCAAACTGGCACAAAAGCTGGCGTTCAACTCCAAGAAGGACCTCTACACGTGCAACATTCAGGCTCAGCCCAAACACACACCAAGTGGGCCCTGGAAGTGGATTTATGCATCAATTACTTACTCATGTAAACCCTAGTGACTAGTTTATTATAAATAGGACCTTTTACTATTGTATTAGGTATCTTCGATCAGTTGTATGCTATCTTAGATCACGTTTGAGGGCTGGCCATCTCGGCCATACCTGGACTTTCACTTATGTATTTTCAATGGTAGAGTTTCTACACTCCATAGATTAAGGTGTGGAGCTCTGTTGTTCCTCAAGGATTAATACAAAGTACTACTGTTTTCTATTCAATTCATCTTATTTCGCTTCTAAGATATCCATTCGCACCCAAGAACGTGATGAAGGTGATGATTATGTGTGACGCTCATCACCATTCTCCCCTATGAACACGTGCCTGACAAACACTTCCGTTCTACATGAAATAAGCTAGAATGAATATCTCTTAGATCTCCTAACCAGAATCTTCGTGGCGTAAGCTAGAATGATGGCGGCATTCAAGAGAATCCAGAAAGTCTAAACCTTGTCTGTGGTATTCCGAGTAGGATTCAATGATTGAATGACTGTGACGAGCTTCAAACTCGCGAGTGCTGGGCGTTAGTGACAGACGCAAAAGGAGGGTGAATCCTATTCCAGCATGATCGAGAACCGACAGATGATTAGCCGTGCTGTGACAGAGCATGTGAACATATTTTTCACTGAGAGGAGGGGATGTAGCCACTGACAATGGTGATGCCCTTGCATAAAACCAGCCATGGAAAGGAGTAAGACTGATTGGATGAAGATAGTAGGAAAGCAGAGGTTCAAAGGAACAAAGGCATCTCCATTCGCTTATCTGAAATTCTCACCAATGAATTACATAAGTATTTCTATCCCTATTTTATTATACTAAATTCGAAAACACCATTATCAATTTATATCTGCCTAACTGAGATTTGCAAGGTGACCATAGCTTGCTTCATACCAACAATCTCCGTGGGATTCGACCCTTACTCACGTAAGGTATTACTTGGACGACCCAGTGCACTTGCTGGTTAGTTGTATCGAAGTTGTGAACCATGGTATTGGCACCATGTTCTTGGCGCCATTGCCAGGGAAAGAAAGAGCCGTAAATTTTATATAATCAAAGTGTAATCACGATTGCACGTACCAAGTTGCTCACGTTGCTAGGGATTGTTTGAGCCTGGACATCACAATTTCGTGCACCACCAGGGGAGAAAAAGCTTGCGCCAACGTTTGCCTCAAGCTTTTTGGCAAACGTTGGCGCCACACATGCATACAAGGGGATCCATGTTTGGCTTAAAGTTTGACCTCAAACTTTAGCTCAAACGTGGATAGCAGCAAACGGGGGTGGCTGGTATAAAAAGCTTGAGCCAAAGTTTACCTCAAACTTTGACTCAAGCTTTTGTGCTTTATGTCCCGGTTCACAAGTGGGTTTCTCTCCAACTCCAAGAGCAATCAACAAAGGCCATCTTCAACCCAAATCCAAAGCACGCAAAGCCCATTATCATCACTCAAAGGCACAAGAGATAGATAAAATAGGAATTTTATTTAATTATAATTTGTCTTTAATTTCACTTTCATTTTCATTTTCATTTTGTAAAAAGCCTATATAAGGGATCATTCTCATTTTAGAAAGGCGAGCTCTGCTTGGCTCTGATAGAGAGCATTGAGAGGTTGGCTCCACTAGGGAGCATTGGCATTAGAGAGCTCTCTCTCTTTAGTTTTCTTTTCTTTGTTTTTAAATCTTGGGTGGAGAATTGAAGGTGTTCTGTTTCATTCTCCCTCTGAGATTTCTCTCTGTTTACTTGCTGCATAATTTGAAGGAATTGTGATTTGGATCTAAATTGTCTTTACTGCTTTCTTTTCTATTTTCTTCTGCAATTATCTGCTGTTGAATCAAGGAAGGGCTTGAGATCTAGACTTGTTTTCTAGTCTCTTTGATTCCCTGAGATCTTCAATTTTATTTTGTAATTGAGCTGAGCATCTGAGCGTTCCTTAATTCACTGCACTTCACAATCTCAATTCTGTTTTAATTCCCAGCATCCAATTTCCTTTATTCTTCCGGTAATTTAAATTTCCAGTTGCTTGATCTGTTGCTTTTTTTAATTTTCAGCACCCACTCCCCTTTAATTTCATGCAATTTACATTTCTTGCAATTTAAGATTCTTGCAATTTACATTTCTTGCTCTTTAAGTTACTTGCCAATTTACATTCTGCAACTTTAAATTCATTGTCCTTTACTTTCTGTTGGTTACAATTTCACACAATTCACATCAATGTTAGCTTGACTAAACTAATCACCCACTAAAGTTGCTTGATCCATCAATCCCTGTGGGATCGACCTCACTCATGTGAGTTTTATTACTTGATGCGACCCGGTATACTTGCCAGTTAGATTTGGGTGTTTTGGAAATTCGTGTTTTTCCACAAATTTTCCCATCAGGCGTTCAACACCCAGAGAAGGGGGCAATTGAAATCAATTCAAAAGACATTCCCCCCAAGCATCCTGACAACCCATTTCCAGTTGCTCTGGACACTTATCCTACATTATCCAATGTCCCAGAGTATAGAACCAAACTACCATACCCTTGAAAACTTCAGAGACCTCCTAACACTATTCCTAGTGACATAGAGGTGAATCCAAGAGAAGAATGTAAGGCCCCCATCAGGATCAAGGAGGCTGAGCCTAAGGTGGTACACACTGTTGATGGACTAAATAAAGAAAAGGCTCAACAAGAGATTGAAAAGACACTGCCACACGCCCTTTTGGTGGCCCAGGTGCCTGAAATACCACACCCTCAGAATCCCCAAAAAGAAATCAGGGATGAGAACCCTTCACAGTTTTTGGAAGTCTCTAAGAAACTGCAATTAAATACTCCTGCTATTGAAGTTTTGGAGTAAAGGCCTCCTTCTACTGCACTCATAAAGATCTTACCCCTTGAAAAGAAGGCCTTAGAAGGAGATGAATTAGAGGCACTGGATAAGGAGTACATCACTCTAATTCATAATGAGCTACCAAGGAAGATGCCAGGCACAGGGAGCTTTTAGCTCCTATGTCCTATTTGAAAGATCACTTTTGACAAGGTCCTGTATAATGTTGGCTTGAGTTTAAATCTGATACCTTCATCTGTGATGAAAAAGCTGAGAATCCAAGAGGCATTAGTGATGCGGGTGGAAATTTGTCTCTCAACAAATCTTCTTTCGGCAAGTGTACCGAATTTGTCGTCAAGTAAAAACTCACAATAGAGTGAGGTCGAATCCCACAGGGATTGATTGATCAAGCAACTTTAACTAGAAGAATGTTCTAGTTAAGCGAATCCAGAATTTGGGTTGAGAGTTGCAGAAAATAAAATGGCGGGAATGTAAATAACAGAAAACTAAATGCTAGAATTAAAGGACTGGAAGTAAATGACTGAAATTAAATTGCAGAATTTTAAATGGGAATGTGGGATTTGCTCATAAAAGTAAATGGCAGAAATTAAAGAGAATGGGTAGATCAGAGATGGGGAGTTCATTGGGCTTAGGAGATGTTGTAATTCTTTGGATCAAGTTCATTTTCATCTCTTCCTCAATCAATGCACTCATTGATCTCCTTGGCAATCTTAAGTGATTGAATTACAATTTCTTGCAATTTAATCTCCCAAATCTTGATCAATAGCCAATTCCTTGGTCAATTGCTTATGAGAAGAGATGAAGTATGGTCACTGATTATACCACATGCATTTTCCAAATCAAGTATTGAGAGGGTTATAGTCTCGTACCCATCCAAACCCAATTTGGTCCAGCATGAGAAAGTAATTCTAGCTTGATCTCTTCATTCCTCTTTCAAGGTTCAAAAGAGATCCAAGTTTGAATAGCTTCTCTTCCAAGATAACTACTCAATTAGATGAAGATCGAAAGCTTTCAAATAAAATCAAGAGAAAAGATAGAAGAAGAATAATGAAAATTAGTATTGATCCATCAAATTACAACAGAGCTCCCTAACCCAATGAAAGGGGTTTAGTTGTTCATAGCTCTGGAAAAAGAAAATAAAGATGGAGAATACATCATAGAACTAGAAATTGCAGAGAAAGTAAAATACAGAGAGTAATTCCCTTTTTCCAACTACCAGAACTCCTTTATCAATTCAAAGCTACTCCTATATATACTACTCTTCTCAGTTTCTAGTTTGCTCTTCAAGTCTTGGGCCTTTGGATCTTGAGTTTGAAGCAGTTCTTTTCCTCATTTGGGCTTGGCTTTACTTGCAGAGAAAAAGTGCTAAGTGGGCAGAGACTTTAGCTCAGGGCGTTAGGGGTGTTAACATTTAGTGAAAGTATAAGTTCGAGAACGTTAGTGACACTTAACATTTTCACTAACGTTCCAATGTACCCCTTTGCCTCACGTTAGAGCCCACGTTAACTAGGTTAACGTGGCTTCTAACGTGGCCTTGACAACCTTCGAGAACGTTAGTGACACTCAACATTGTCACTAACGTTCCAGTGTGCCCCTTTTTGCTTCACGTTAAAGCCCACGTTAACTAGGTTAACGTGGCTTGTAACGTGGCCTTGCCAAACTTCGAGAACGTTAGTGACACTCAATATTGTCACTAACGTTCCAATGTGCCTCTAGATCTCACGTTAGAGTCCACGTTAACTAGGTTAACGTGGCTTCTAACGTGGCCATTCTTAGCCATCCCAATGTTAGTGACAATGTTGAGTGTCACTAACGTCGGCTCATCATTCATTCCTCATCGTTAGCTTCCACGTTAACTAATTTAACGTGGAAGTTAACGTGGCTCCTTGGGGGTTGTGTGGTTGCTTCCAACGTTAGTGACGATGTTGAGTGTCACTAACGTTGTCGACAACTTTCACTTCTTACGTTAGCTCCCACGTTAACCAAGTTAACGTGGAAGTTAACGTTGTGTGTTGCATCCTTAGGCCAACGTTAGTGACAATGTTGAGTGTCACTAACGTTGGCTTCTCTTCCCCCTTTAACGTTAGAGGCCACGTTAACTAGGTTAACGTGGGCTCTAACGTGGCCACTCATGAGTGTTTGCCAACGTTAGTGACAATGTTAAGTGTCACTAACGTTGGCTCAACTTCCCTTCTCCACGTTAGAGTGCACGTTAACTTAGTTAACGTGACTCTTAACGTGGGCAATGATGACTTTGAGAGTGTTATTGGCAATCACTTTTCTCATTAACCTTGCAAGTTACCTCCCTTTCCTTGCTTCCTTTGGTCCTGAAATCAAGCAACAGAGTGCATCAAAGTTCTAGTCCAAGTCATGGGTATTTGTCACTAAATTCATGCAAAATCCTCATGAAATAATGTAAAATGCACAATGTATGCTTGAATCAAGGTGTAGGTGAATATTTACCCAAAACTAGCTTATTTCCTAAAGAAATGCATGAAACTACCCTAAAAACAGTAAAGAAAAGGTCAGTGAAACTGGCCAAGATGCCCTGGCATCACAACACCAAACTTAAAGCTTGCTTATCCCTAAGCAAGTACTGGAACAAGAGAATGATGAATGGAATATCCAGAGGAATGAGTCATTCTTGTGGAAGTCATATCACTAATTTTATGGTGGTTTCATGCATAGCAACTTAGGTTCATTCCTGGCTTTCAGACTTTTATCATATCTTAAAACACTCACTTTGCTTACATCCCATGAGACTTTTATTCATTGATCCCTTTATTGTCATTTCAGAGCTTATTGGTGTTCTTAGGCTAAGTGCTCTGTAAGGGGGCAACTTTTTAAGATAAGCTTTTAGCCAACACTCCCGAACCAGTTGGTTCAAGGTGCTAGGTGTTGAAGCACCCCTAAGGACTTACTCCCTCAAGTCTCTCCCCCATACATACACACCACAGGCATATAGTTCATTTATTTTCTTTCTTGAGACCTTGGTGTCCAGCACCTCTTTGGGTTACTAAATGCTCTGTGGTGAGGGTTACTCTTGATAATGGACTTTCAGCTGATAATCTCGGGTTAGTTAACCCAAGTTACCAGGTGATAAAGCACCCCTAAGAGCTTATTCATCCAAGTAGATCCCTCACACAGGAACACCACAGACACATATCTTAAGATCAAAACCATTGGTGCCTAGCCTTATTGCTTACTCTTTTTCTTTTGTTTTTCCAC
The DNA here is from genome assembly GCF_059453495.1 of Arachis ipaensis. Taxonomy (NCBI): domain Eukaryota; kingdom Viridiplantae; phylum Streptophyta; class Magnoliopsida; order Fabales; family Fabaceae; genus Arachis; species Arachis ipaensis. Next base: position 86,362,841 of record NC_142444.1, read on the forward strand.
TTTCATTATTCTTTTCTCTTTCTCTTATTAGGATCTTGTCATATACTTAGTCCCATGAGTATATTCAAAGCAAAGTATTCAGGCTAGATAGTTGTCATCCCACCTTATGGTTGAACCAACTTAGCTAACTTATGATCATACTACAAACTCATGAATGTACTCCATAGTGTGAACTCCACTCTGGTCTTTTGAAACATGAACATTCTCTCTTCATTTGATTAAAAAGGGACAAGCATACAAGTAAGTTAAGGAGGATGCAGTGACATAAAGACTAGCACACATAGACCTATTCAGAACTTAAAAGACAGAATTTAAAAAGGGTTCAACTACGAGTAACTACAAATCAAAAGTGCATTCGGACTTCCAACTTTCAACAATTCTGAGTACAATGGAATTAAGTAACAATACAACCTTTGGGTGATGATTTCTGGTTGGCCTCTCTCTTTGTCATCATCCTAATTTTTGCTGCCTAGCTTCTTTGGGTGGAGGTGCACCATTTCCTCATAAGGTTCCTGCAAGGTTACTGGAAGTTGCTTGTTCCCAAAGCACTTGAGACATAGTTAGCTTGCATGTATGCTGGTGCTTTTTGAACTCAATTTGGTGTGTGAACACCAAACTTAGTTCCTTGCCCAGTCCAAACATTGCACATATGCAGAGAACCCCATATCTTGTTGTCAACAAAGTAATGATAACCTATAGTCTAACTACATCTAAGTGGTTTCTCTTGATTGGATGGAGCTAGCAATGTTCTTCTGGAGTGGAGTGTAATTCTAACCAATGTCCTTTGGTGGAACACCAAACTTAGAATTACACCATCACTCTTGGATTGTTCTAGTGTGGAACACCAAACTTAGCTCCTTACAATACGGGGGAAACGACTTGTGATTTTTTTATTGAAATAAAGATGAAAGTGAAACTACCTGAGGTTGGGTTACCTTCCAACAGAGCGCTCTTTTATCGTCGCTAGCTCGACGAGTCCTTAATTACTTGAGATGGTACTTTACTCTGGGGTTTTCCCCCATGTTGCCCAGATAATGCTTGAGTCTTTGTCCATTCACTGTAAAAGTCCTCTCTGAACCTTCATCCGTGATTTCGATGTGGCCATATGGTGATACTTTCGTAACCATGAAAGGTCCGGACCACCTTGACTTAAGTTTTCCTGGGAACAGCCTTAATTTAGAATTGTAAAGGAGTACTCGCTGCCCCTTTTCAAAACTTCTGGGCACAAGATGCATGTCATGTCTTCTCTTTGCCTTTTCTTTATACATCTTAGTGTTTTCATAGGCTTGTGACCTAAATTCCTCCATCTCTTGCAGCTGCAAGATCCTTTTTGCACCAACAGCAATGCTGTCAAAATTTAGTATCTTGATAGCCCAGAGAGCTTTGTGCTCCAGCTCCAGTGGTAAATGATAAGCCTTTCCATAGACCAGTTAATATGGAAACATTCCAAGTGGAGTTTTGAATGCTGTTCTGTATGCCCAAAGAGCATCATCCAGCTTCTTCGACCAATCCTTTCTAGATGCACCCACAGTCTTTTCCAGGATCCTCTTCAGCTCTCTGTTGGATATCTCAGTTTGCCCACTTGTTTGAGGATGGTAAGGTGTGGCTACTTTGTGTTTTACCCCATATCGTAGGAGGAGAGCTTCTAGTGGTTTGTTATAAAAGTGACTCCCTCCGTCACTGATGAGGCATCTTGGGACTCCAAACCGGCTAAAGATATTTTTCCTGAGGAAGTTCATGATTACCTTGTTATCATTAGTTGGGGTTGCAATAGCCTCTACCCACTTGGAAACATAATCCACTGCTACCAGGATGTACTTGTTTGCATATGAGGTTGGGAATGGTCCCATGAAATCTATTCCCCACACATCAAACAGTTCTAGTTCTAAGATGAAATTTTGTGGCATGGCGTTTCTTTTGGGCAGGTTTCCAGATCTTTGGCATTCATTACAGCTTTTTACTAGTTCCTTGGTATCCTTGAAAAGGGTGGGCCAAAAGAATCTACTTTGTAACACCTTTGCGGCAGTTCTGTCCCCTCCAAAGTGCCCGCCATAACATGAACCGTGGCAATTCCACAGGACTTCTCTTCCTTCTTCTTCCGAAACACATCTTCTAAGGATTCCATCTGAACATTTCTTGAAGAGATATGGCTCGTCCCAGACAAAGTATTTTGCATCATTCATGAGCTTCCTTTTTTGATGTTTATTGATCCCTGGAGGTAATGCACCAGTTGCCTTGAAATTTGCAATATCTGTAAACCATGGTGCTTTTTGAACTGTCATCAACTGCTCATCGGGGAAGAGCTCGTTCACATTTGTATCATTTCCTCTACCTTGATCATGAGGGATTCTGGATAGGTGATCTGCCACCTTGTTTTCCACTTCTTTCTTGTCTCTGATTTCAATATCAAATTCTTGCAACAGTAAGATCCACCTTATTAGTCTTTGCTTTGATTCTTGCTTGGCAAACAAATATTTAAGTGCTGTGTGATCTATAAAGACAATCACTTTAGCACCAATGAGGTATGATCTAAATTTGTCAAATGCAAAAACTATTGCTAGCAACTCCTTTTCAGTTGTGGTATAATTTCTCTGAGTTTCATTAAGGATTTTGCTAGCATAGTATATCACACGAACTAAGTTATCTTTCCTTTGTCCTAACATTGCCCCAACTGTAAAATCAGATGCATCACACATCAATTCAAATGGTAAGTTCCAATCAGGTGGGGAGATGATAGGAGCAGAGGATAACCTCATTTTCAAATGTGCAAATGCTAGCATGCATGTTTCATCAAAGATAAATAGTGTATCAGATACAAGGAGATTGCTTAAGGGTTTGGCTATCTTTGAAAAATCTTTAATGAACCTTTTGTAAAAACCAGCATGCCCTAAAAAACTCCTAATTGCCTTGACATCACTGGGTGGGGGTAGTTTTTCAATAAGTTCTACTTTAGCTCTATCAACCTCAATGCCTTGGTGAGAGACCTTGTGACCAAGGACTATTCCTCCTGTCACCATGAAGTGGCATTTTTCCCAGTTCAAGACCAAATTTCTCTCTTGGCATCTTTTCAATACCAAGGCGAGGTGATGTAGGCAACTAGGAAAGGAATCTCCAAATACCGAGAAATCATCCATACAAAAAATCAATGAATTTTTCTATCATATCTGAAAAGATAGAAAGCATGCAGCGTTGGAAAGTTGCAGGAGCATTACATAACCCAAATGGCATGCGCCTATAGGCAAACACTCCATACGGACAAGTAAATGAGGTTTTCTCTTGGTCTCTCGGATCAACCACTATTTGGTTATATCCTGAATAACCGTCGAGAAAACAATAATATGCGTGCCCTGCAAGTCTTTCCAACATCTGATCCATGAATGGAAGGGGAAAATGGTCCTTTCGTGTAGCCTCATTGAGTTTTCTGTAGTCTATGCACATCCGCCATCCTGTGACAGTCCTTGTAGGTATGAGCTCGTTCTTCTCATTGGTAACCACAGTGATTCCTCCCTTCTTGGGCACAACATGTATGGGGCTAACCCAAGGGCTGTCCGAAATTGGGTATATGACCCCTCCTTGCCAAAGCTTCATAACCTCTTTCTGTACCACTTCCTTCATGATTGGGTTCAGCCTTCTTTGGGATTGAATGGATGGCTTGGCATCATCTTTCAACAGTATTTTATGCATGCATATGGCTGAACTGATTCCTTTCAGGTCAACAAGGGTCCATCCAATGGCATCCTTATGCTCCCGCAACACCTTGAGTAGCTCATCCTCTTGATCTTGACTGAGGGATGAATTTATGATCACTGGATAGTTTTCATTTTCTCCTAGATATGCATATTTGAGAGTGGGTGGCAGTGCTTTGAGTTCAAGTTTAGGGGCTTCTGACTTTTCGTTCCCTTCCTTTGGTGCATCTGGTATATGTATTTCTGCTGTGGCCACCTCTTCACTTGATTCAGATTCTTCCTCCACCAATCTCTCGTCTTCTTCAGGTTCATCTTCTTCAAAATTCTCCTGCACTTCATCCTCAAGTGCATCTAACCTCATGCATTCCCCCAATTGTTCGGGTGGGTAACTCATGGCCTTGAACACATTGAATGTCATCTTTTCATTGTGTAATCTCAGGGTGAGGTCACCCTTCTGAACATCAATGACAGCTCCAGCAGTGGCCAAGAATGGCCTTCCCAAGATGATAGAGGTCTTGGCGTCCTCCTGCATGTCCAGCACCACAAAATCTGCTGGAAATATGAAATCTCCCACTTTTACCAGCAAATCCTCTACTATCCCGTGAGGGAATTTGAACGATCGGTCTGCCAGTTGTAGGGCCATTTTTGTTGGTTTCGCCTCCTCAATTTTCATCTTTCTCATCATAGCTACTGACATCAAATTGATGCTGGCCCCTAAGTCACAAAGAGCCTTCTCCACTGTGATTTCTCCTATAATACAAGGGATCTGAAAACTCCCAGGATCCTTCAGTTTCTGGGGTAGTTTATGCTGAATGATAGCACTACACTCTTCGGTTAGTATCACAGTCTCATTGTTCTTCCAGCTTCTCTTCTTAGTCATTAGCTCCTTCAAAAATTTGGCATAGAGTGGCATTTGTTCTATGGCTTCAGCAAAGGGTATGTTGATTTGTAGCTTCTTGAAGATTTCCAAAAATCTCAAGAACTGGTTGTCATCTTCCCTTTTCTTCAATAGTTGGGGATATGGAGCTCTTGAGATGTTCAGTTGTGGTATCCCTTTTTCTTTCTGCAGATTTAGCGTGGACGGTTGAACTCCATCTTGCTCTTCTCTCTTTTCATTTGAGCCTTCTTCTTGTGGTTTTTGGGGACGTTCCTTCAGTTCCTTCCCACTCCTAATTGTGATAGCTTGACACTCCTCCCTTTTGCTTGAATGGGCATCATAGCAAAAGTTGTGGTTAGGAAGCTACTTAAACAGATAGCTGATTTGTGTCTCCAGTTTCTTGATGGCAGCATTTTGATTCTGCATGTTTGACTGCACTTCCTCTCTGAATGCTTTACTGTTTCGAATGTCTTTGCATACTCCTTCAATTAAGGTTTCGATCTTAGAGAGCTTGTCATCAATTGATGGGTGATTCGGAGCAGATATGCTGTTTTGGTTTTAATAGGCGTGTGGAGAAGTGTTGTTGATGGAGTTATAACGTCTCTGGTCTTGGTTTTGCTCTTGCTCACTTCCCCACCCAAAGTTTGGGTGGTTTCTCCATCCAGGGTTGTAGGTTTTGGAGTATGGATCATAGTTTTTCCTTGGTGAATTCCCAATGTAGTTGGCTTGCTCCTGACTCCCCTATGCTTCTCCATTCACTCCTTCTTGGGTTGTTGATGAAGTGGAGATTGCTGCTACTTGGTTCATCTCCATCTTCTTGGTGAGGTCAGCCAACTGCTGGGTAATGAGCTTGTTTTGGGCCAACAGAGCATCTACATTGTTTAGCTCCATTACTCCTCTTGTGTTCCCTCTTTCGGAAGCATAGAAGTAGTCGTTCTCTGCTACTGTTTCAATAACATCTATGGCTTCCTCAATAGTCTTCTTCTGGTTCAAAGATCCTCCGGATGAATGGTCTACGGCCTTCTTTGACTCATAAGAGAGTCCTTCATAGAAAATGTGCAGCTGCACCCATTCGTTGAACATATCTGGTGGGCACCTCCTTGTTAGGTCTTTAAACCTCTCCCATGCTTCATATAGAGTCTCACCATCTTGTTGCCTAAAAGTTTGGACCTCAGCTCTCAGCCTATTGATTCATTGAGGAGGGTAAAATCTTGCTAAGAATTTGTTCACCACGTCTTCCCAAGTTGTCAAGCTTTCCGTTGGGAAAGATTCCAGCCACTTGGCTGCTTTGTCCCTAAGTGAGAATGGAAATAGGAGCAGTCTATAAGCGTCAGGGTGAACACCATTAGACTTCACTGTGTCACATATTCTCAGGAAAGTGGTCAAATGTTGATTGGGGTCTTCTTGAACACCTCCTCCAAACGAACAGTTATTCTGAACAAGGGTGATGAGCTGTGGTTTAAGTTCAAAGTTGTTGGCATGGATTGTTGGCTTTTGGATGCTACTTCCATAATTGCCTGGGTTTGGATTGATGTAAGAGCCCAAAACTCTTCTATCCTCCCCAGCATGATTTGCTCTACCTCCTCCCCCATGGTTGTGATCCTCTTCTTCATGATGGTTTTCCATGTTGTCTTCTATGTTTGTTTCAAAGAATTCCTCTTCTTCCTCAGCACCAACCACTTTCTTTCCTCTTGCCTCCCTCCTTAATCTAAGGAAGGTCCTCTTAGGTTTAGAATCGAAGGAAGTTGAAGCCCCACTTCTTCTCCCTGTCATACAACCATCAAGTGCAAGCAAGAAAAGATAGGTGCAGAAAGTATTTGTGTCAGAATTACTGTTAGTTGTGGGTGATGCAATATATCAAACAGTTAGTGGGTTAGCAAACAGAATTGAAAATAACAAAGAAAAACAAAACAGTAGAGGGGGAAGGGAAGAAGTTCAACTAAAACAAAAAGTAAATCACTCAAACAGAAAATGAAATTCACAAAAATAAAAATGCTCAATCTAGTGATCTTCCAATTTAATCATTGTTGATGCACAATCAATCTCCGGCAACGGCGCCATAAACTTGATGCGGGTGGAAATTTGTCTCTCAACAAATCTCCTTTCGGCAAGTGTACCGAATTTGTCGTCAAGTAAAAACTTACAATAGAGTGAGGTCGAATCCCACAGGGATTGATTGATCAAGCAACTTTAATTAGAAGAACGTTCTAGTTGAGCGAATCCAGAATTTGGGTTGAGAGTTGCAGAAAATAAAATGGCGGGAATGTAAATAACAGAAAAGTAAATGCTAGAATTAAAGGACTGGAAGTAAATGACTGAAATTAAATTGCAGAATTTTAAATGGGAATGGGGGATTTGCTCATAAAAGTAAATGGCAGAAATTAAAGAGAATGGATAGATCAGAGATGGGGAGTTCATTGGGCTTAGGAGATGTTGCAATTCTCCAGATCAAGTTCATTTTCATCTCTTCCTCAATCAATGCACTCATTGATCTCCTTGGCAATCTTAAGTGATTGAATTATAATTTCTTGCAATTCAATCTCTCAAATCTTGATCAATAGCCAATTCCTTGGTCAATTGCTCATGAGAAGAGATGAAGTATGGTCACTGATTATACCACATGCATTTCCCAAATCAAGTATTGAGAGGGTTATAGTCACATACCCATCCAAACCCAATTTGGTCCAGCATGAGAAAGCAATTCTAGCTTGATCTCTTCATTCCTCTTTCAAGGTTCAAAAGAGATCCAAGTTTGAATAGCTTCTCTTCCAAGATAACTACTCAATTAGATGAAGATCGAAAGCTTTCAAATAAAATCAAGAGAAAAGATAGAAGAAGAATAATGAAAATTAGTATTGATCCATCAAATTACAACAGAGCTCCCTAACCCAATGAAAGGGGTTTAGTTGTTCATAGCTCTGGAAAATGAAAATAAAGATGGAGAATACATCATAGAACTAGAAATTGCAGAGAAAGTAAAATACAGAGAGTAATTCCCTTTTTCCAACTACCAGAACTCCTTTATCAATTCAAAGCTACTCCTATATATACTACTCTTCTCAGTTTCTAGTTTGCTCTTCAAGTCTTGGGCCTTTGGATCTTGAGTTTGAAGCAGTTCTTTTCTTCATTTGGGCTTGGCTTTACTTGCAGAGAGAAAGTGCTAAGTGGGCAGAGACTTTAGCTCAGGGCGTTAAGGGTGTTAACATTTGGTGAAAGTATAAGTTCGAGAACGTTAGTGACACTTAACATTTTCACTAACGTTCCAATGTACCCCTTTGCCTCACATTAGAGCCCACGTTAACTAGGTTAACGTGGCTTCTAACGTGGCCTTGCCAACCTTCGAGAGCGTTAGTGACACTCAACATTGTCACTAACGTTCCAGTGTGCCCCTTTTTGCTTCACGTTAAAGCCCACGTTAACTAGGTTAACGTGGCTTCTAACGTGGCCTTGCCAAACTTCGAGAACGTTAGTGACACTCAACATTGTCACTAACGTTCCAATGTGCCCCTAGATCTCACGTTAGAGTCCACGTTAACTAGGTTAGCGTTGTTTCTAACGTGGCCATTTTTAGCCATCCCAACGTTAGTGACAATGTTGAGTGTCACTAACGTTGGCTCATCATTCATTCTTCATCGTTAGCTTCCACGTTAACTAAGTTAACATGGAAGTTAACGTGGCTCCTTGGGGGTTGTGTGGTTGCTTCCAACGTTAGTGACGATGTTGAGTGTCACTAACGTTGTCGACAACTCTCACTTCTTACGTTAGCTCCCACGTTAACCAAGTTAACGTGGAAGTTAACGTTGTGTGTTGCATCCTTAGGCCAACGTTAGTGACAATGTTGAATGTCACTAACGTTGGTTTCACTTCCCCCTTTAACGTTAGAGGCCACGTTAACTAGGTTAACGTGGGCTCTAACGTGGCCACTCATGTGTGTTTGCCAACGTTAGTGACAATGTTAAGTGTCACTAACATTGGCTCAACTTCCCTTCTCCACGTTAGAGTGCACGTTAACTTAGTTAATGTGACTCTTAACGTGGGCAATGATGGCTTTGAGAGTGTTATTGGCAATCACTTTTCTCATTAACCTTGCAAGTTACCTCCCTTTCCTTGCTTCCTTTGGTCCTGAAATCAAGCAACAGAGTGCTTCAAAGTTCTAGTCCAAGTCATAGGTATTGCAGCATACAATTTGTCACTAAATTCATGCAAAATCCTCATGAAATAATGTAAAATGCACAATGTATGCTTGAATCAAGGTGTAGGTGAATATTTACCCAAAACTAGCTTATTTCCTAAAGAAATGCATGAAACTACCCTAAAAACAGTAAAGAAAAGGTTAGTGAAACTGGCCAAGATGCTCTGGCATCAATTAGAAACAAGGATTACCCTGTAAAGGACTGACCAATCCCTAAGGCAGCCAATTGGGCTAGTGGAGAAAACCCTTGGCAAGGTTGGAGAGTTATTCCTCCCAGTAGACTCTGTGATACTTGACAATGGAGAATACACAAATAACTCCCTTATTGAGGTTGAGAGAGGGGAAATGGTGCCAAGGTTAAAAGAGGACTGGATGGTGTTCTAGGTTTTTAAACCTCAACTATCCCCTGACAAGGTAGGTACTTTCATACAATATTCAGTATCTCAACCTTCTCCCTTGATTCAAACTAATTTAATCTCCTCTAACACTAAATGTAAGTTTGGTGTTAGATGTACACTATCCACCAAGGAGGAAGGCCCTAAGAGGAAGATGCCTAGGGGATGAAAGAATAAAAATGTCCCTACTGAAGGCTTCTCACCAGGGATGAGGGTAGTATTCACTGCAAGCCTAATCCTGTCTCATGCAGTAAACAAGATCCTGTCTCCTGAGCATATTAAACTGATCTAAGATATCACAGGAAGGAAGCTTCCAGTCAGAAGTAAGGATTTAATCCTCTATAACTATCTTCCTCCTTGAAGGAGCTTTCCGTCAAGCTAATGACGATAAAGAAGTGCTTGTTAGGAGGCAACCCAACCATGAGTAGGGTACTATTGCTTTTATTTCTTTTGTTTATCTTTATTTGTTTTCATTTTAGTTGATTTCCATAGTTTTCCCTTTTGTTTTTTAATGTTTGTGATCATGTATAGCACTTAGAACAATGACAGAAGTATGCAGAACTGAAAATAGGACACCCTGGAGTAACCCCCTGATGACTTGCATCATCTACCCATCTTTCTTGCATAAAGAAGACCATAAAAGAGCATAAATCTCATTTGATCAGTACAATTCATGCATTATTTGATGAATATTATGGTACACTACTTTGCGATGAGTTGTGCTGAATTTCAGGTGAGAAAAGCATCAAAAATGGAGTAGAAGACAAACAAGAAGCTAGGCGTGTGAAACTGGCGTGACACTTGAAGCAAACGCCACAAAAACGCACTGGCGTGGCACGCCAGGAGCTGGGCGTGGCACGCTAGTACTAAAGACCAGAGAAGAGATTCAAAGCATGCATATGGGCGTGGCACGCCAGAGACTGGGCGTGGCACGCTGATACAAAATTCCAGAGAGCTACAATGGAGGACACAAAAGGGGCGTGGCACGCCAAGCTGCGCGTGGCACGCCTGACTCATCAAGCACTATGGGCGTGCCACTTGAGCTCGAAGGCGTGGCACGCCAGACCCTGGGCATGGCATGCCAGACCCTGGGCGTGCCACGCTAGTTCAACTTTCCAGAGAAGCTTAGCCAAGCATAAAGCAAGGGCGTGGCATGCCAAGGTTGAGAGAGGGACGAGCGTGCCACTTGAAGGAGTAGGCGTGGCACGCCAAGCTGGAAATGAAGAGCACGTGACACGCCAGAGGCACGCCAGCCACACGCCAGCTAAGAAGTCATGCTTATTGAGTGTTTTCTTTTCCCTCCAAAATGTAATTTTCCTTTTACACTTTTGTAATTCTTTTATTTTAATAGGAGTAGTATAAATACCCCCAAGAAGTACTGAAGAAGGGGGTTAAGCAGTCAGTTTTAGATCCACTTTTACACTTTACTTTTGAGTACCTTTTGAGCTCTGAGTAGCTAACTTCCCTCTCATTGAGAGAGGGAGCTCTGTTGTACTTGATGGATGAATGATAGTGAAATCCTTCTTCTCTTCATCTTCTCTTTGATTTGCTAGAAGGAAGTTCGTTCTTAATGCTTAGTGTTCAATTATCTTGGGAAAGAGATTGAATGCAATTGGGTTTCATGGGAACCTTGGGAAAGGAAACATGAAACCATGCTTGAAATCCCTTCTCACACTAGAGTAGAATCTGGTTTTGGTGTTTGGATATGTGACATATAATCCTCCCTCTACTTGGACCTATGATGGTGTATGGTATAATCAGGGACCAAGCATATCTCTCTTCATGAGCAATTAGACCAAGGAATTGGCTATTGATCAAGATCTGAGAGATTGAGTCACCAAGGGATTGGGGCTCAATCAATCATGATTGCCAAGAGGTCAATGAGTTGCATGATTGAAGAGGATATAAGCTAGACTTGATCCAAAGAGACAACATCTCCCAATCTCAATGAATTTCCCCATTCTTATCTATCCATTTCTTTATAGCTTAATTTTACATTCAGCAATTCCCCATTCCCATTTACATTTACATTCAAGTCATTTATGATTCTGCACTTTACTTTCTGCCATTTATATTTCTGCACTTTATTGCTTTTCTTTATATTCTAGTTATTTACATTTATGTCATTTACAATTCTGCACTCTACAATCCTATTGATCTGCTTGACTAATTCATCAATCGATTAAAACTGCTCGAATTTGCCACTCTCTGTGGATACGATCCCACTCCACTGTGGGTTATTACTTGACGATAATTTTGGTGCACTTGCCAAAAAGACTAATTCACTAATTTTGAATGGGGTGTGATTCGAATCATCAAGTTTTATGGCGCCATTGCCGGGGATTGGCTTAAATTTGACAGTGATTAAATCAATTGGAGAACTAGATTAAGCAATTTAAATTCCTCGTTATTTTATTTTATTTAGCACCTTTTATTTTCCTTTATTTTGAGTTCTGTTTCTTTCTTCTTTGAGTATTTTTTTTATATACATATTTCCACTCTTCTAACTGTTTGATTGATTGCACCACTCACACTAACATCCACTTTAACAAGAGTAATTTTTTCATTCATTTTCTTTCTTTCTTTTTGCCTTGTTGGTTGTATGATAGGTAGAAGAAACAGTGCTTCAACTTCTTTTGATTCTGAACCTGAGAGAACCTTCCTTAGATTAAAGAGGGAAGTAAGAGGGAAAAGAGTTGTTGGTGTTGAGGAAGAGGAAGAGTATTTTGAAACAAACATGGAGGAGAACATGGAGAATCATCATGAAGAAGAAGCTCACAACCATGTCAGAGAAGGTCCAGTAAATCATGATGGGCAAGAGAGGAGAGTCTTAGGCTCCTACATCAACCCAAATCCAGGAAATTGTGGCAGCAGCATCTTAAAGCCAACAATTCTTGCCAACAATTTTGAGCTGAAACCTCAGCTCATCACACTCGTTCAGAACAATTGCTCATATGGAGGAAGTGCCCAAGAAGACCCTTATCAACATCTCAGCACATTCTTGAGGATATGTGATACTGTAAAGTCCAACGGGGTACACCCCGACATCTACAAACTATTCTTGTTCCCTTTCTCACACAGAGATAAGGCAGCAAAGTGGTTGGAATCATTCCCCAAGGATAGCCTAACTACATGGGAGGAGGTCGTGAACAGATTCCATGCAAGATTTTACCCTCCACAAAGAATCATTGATGCCAAGGCATCTTGGCCAATTTCACTGACCTTTTCTTTACTATTCTTAGGGTAGTTTCATGCATTTCTTTAGGAAATAAGCTAGTTTTGGGTAGATATTCACTTACACCTTGATTCAAGCATACATTGTGCATTTTACATTATTTCATGAGGATTTTGCATGAATTTAGTGACAAATTGTATGCTGCATTACCCATGACTTGGACTAAAACTTTGATGCACTCTGTTGCTTGATTTCAGGACTAAAGAAAGCAAGGAAAGGGAGGTAACTTACAAGGTTAATGAGAAAAGTGATTGCCAATAACACTCTCAAAGCCATCATTGCCCACGTTAAGAGTCACGTTAACTAAGTTAACGTGCACTCTAACGTGGAGAAGGGAAGTTGAGCCAACGTTAGTGACACTTAACATTGTCACTAACGTTGGCAAACACTCATGAGTGGCCATGTTAGAGCCCACGTTAACCTAGTTAACGTGGCCTCTAACGTTAAAGGGGGAAGAGAAGCCAACGTTAGTGACATTCAATATTGTCACTAACGTTGGCCTAAGGATGCAACACACCACGTTAACTCCCACGTTAACTTGGTTAACGTGGGAGCTAACGTGAGAAGTGAGAGTTGTCGACAACGTTAGTGACACTCAACATTGTCACTAACGTTGGAAGCAACCACACAACCCCCCAAGGAGCCACGTTAACTTCCACGTTAACTTAGTTAACGTGGAAGCTAACGATGAGGAATGAATGATGAGCCAACGTTAGTGACACTCAACATTGTCACTAACGTTGGGATGGCTAAGAATGGCCACGTTAGAAGCCACGTTAACCTAGTTAACGTGGACTCTAATGTGAGATCTAGGGGCACATTGGAACGTTAGTGACAATGTTGAGTGTCACTAACGTTCTCGAAGTTTGGCAAGGCCACGTTAGAAGCCACGTTAACCTAGTTAACGTGGGCTTTAACGTGAAGCAAATAGGGGCACACTGGAACGTTAGTGACAATGTTGAGTGTCACTAACGTTCTCGAAGTTTGGCAAGGCCACGTTAGAAGCCACGTTAACCTAGTTAACATGGGCTCTAACGTGAGGCAAAGGGGTACATTGGAACGTTAGTGAAAATGTTAAGTGTCACTAATGTTCTCGAACTTATACTTTCAATAAATGTTAACACCCCTAACGCCCTGAGCTAAAGTCTCTGCCCACTTAGCACTTTCTCTCTGCAAGTAAAGCCAAGCCCAAATGAAGAAAAGAACTGCTTCAAACTCAAGATCCAAAGGCCCAAGACTTGAAGAGCAAACTAGAAGCTGAGAAGAGTAGTATATATAGGAGTAGCTTTGAATTGTTAAAAGGGGAGTTCGGAAAGTTGGAAAAAGAGAATTACTCTCTGTATTTTACTTTCTCTGCAATTTCTAGTTCTATGATGTATTGTCCATCTTTATTTTCATTTTCAAGAGCTATGAACAACTAAACCCCTTTCATTGGGTTAGGGAGCTCTGTTGTAATTTGATGGATCAATAATAATTTTCATTATTCTTCTTCTATCTTTTCTCTTGATTTTACTTGAAAGCTTTCGATCTTCATCCCATTGAGTAGTTATCTTGGAAGAGAAGCTATTCAAACTTGGATCTCTTTTGAACCTTGAAAGAGGAATGAAGAGATCAAGCTAGAAATGCTTTCTCATGCTGGACCAAATTGGGTTTCAAGTGTAGTTTCATTTTTAACCACCTCATTCTTCATTGAAAGTTCACTTGATGCAGTAGCCTCCTCATCTTGCTCTTCCACTTTATCCTTCACATCCATCAATTGGTCTTCATCCTTACTGTTTGATGGTTCTAAGTTTTTCCTTATGTTCTCCAGGTGCTCATTCGTCCTCTGACGGATGATTTCTTCCATTTTCCAGGCTTTCATTGTCTCCTCCTCATATTTTTTGAACATGGACTCAAGCTCTGAAAGCCTTGAGTGGTTCATGGAAGTTTGTGTGGGTGGTGAGTTTTGAAAGGGGCTTTCGGTTGAAGTATGGTCAAGTGATGATATCTTTGGATGAATATCATATGGAGCACTAGAATTCCCTTCCCAGCCACCATTAGAATCATGGCTTGCATCATTTTGTGGTGGAGGGAAATATCCCATATGATTTTCTTTCTCATCTTGTGGTTCTGAAGCATAGCTCCATGAATTGGAGTGCCCAGAATTTGAAGTTTCTTGGTGATATTCCTAACCACCATTAGAGATTGGTGATGGTGGGTGATATCCCATAAAATTTTGTTTGACCACAAGATGAGTTGAACTCCATTTGTATTTTGTAAACATCAATGAAATTTGAAATTCATGTCATAGAGAAAGAATTTCTTAGTGAGGCAATAACTCAAACACCTTGGTTTCAATTTAAAACAGAAAACAAAAATAAAGAAAATGCTTGATCTAGACTTCTCACCCACTTAATCATTGTTGATCTAAATCAATCCCCGGCAACGGCGCCAAAAACATGATGTGCGGAAAACGATCCGACACAAAACTCACCGGCAAGTGCACCGGGTCGCATCAAGTAATAAAACTCACGTGAGTGAGGTCGATCCCACAGGGATTAATGGATCAAGCAACTTTAGTGGATGATTAGTTTAGTCAAGCTAACATTTGAGTGATAATTGATGCAGCAGAAAGTAAATGACAAGGAAAATTAAAGTGCAGAAAGTAGATTGGACAGTAACTTAAAGAACAAGAAAGTAAAATAGCTGAAACTTAAATTGCAAGAAATGTAAATTGCATTAAATGTAAAGGGGAGTGGGTGCTGGAAATTAAAGAGAGCAATAGATCAAAGCTTAGAGAAAATTTAACTTGCAGGAAAAGTAAATCAGATCATGAACAGAAATGTAAAAATGCAGAGCACTTGCAGAAGAATTAAATTGCTTGAAAGTAAATTGAATTCAGTGAGAACAGAAAGCAATGAGAATCAAAGATCAAAATCAAGTTCAATGTAAATTAGATTGTAAACTTGCAGCAAAGGAACTTGTAGTAGAGGAGAAATTAAAATTGCAGAAGAAGAAAACAGAGAGAATTCTCAAGGTGAGATTGAAACAGAATTTCTTCAATTCTCAACCCAAGATTCAAAACAAAAAGAAAAACTAAAGAGAGAGAGAGTTCTGTATTCCTAATGCTCCCTAGTGGAGCTCGCTTCCCCCAATAAAATGAAACAGATGCCTATTTATAGGCATTTTTACAAAATGAAAATGAAATTCAAAACAAATTACAATTGAAATGAAATTTCTATTCTAACTATCTCTTGTGCCTTTGAGTGGTGTCAATTGGGCCCTTGCTCTTGATGGAATTGGGTTGACAAAAGCCTCTGTTGATTGCTCTTGGAGTTGGAGAGAAACCCATTGTGAACCGGGCCATGAATCATAAAAGTTTGAGTAAAAGTTTGAGTAAAAGTTTTAGGCAAACTTTTACTCAAACTTTTTATACCAGCTGCCCTTATTTGCTGCTACCAACGTTTGGGCTAAAGTTTGAGGTCAAACTTTTAGCCAAACGTTGGGCCTTCTTGCATGCATGTTGGGGTACTACTTTATCTGCTTGTCAACGTTGCAGATTTTATGCCCACTATAGACTATTATATATGGTTAGAAAGCGCTGAATGTCAGCTTTCTAACCCAATTGGAATCACCTCAATTGGACATCTACAACTCAAGTTATGCTCATTTGAAGAGGACAAGGTCGCTGGCCTTGGTGTGCAGCGTTTGAGGTAAAGTTTGCCTCAAACGTGGTCGAAAACGCCAGTTCTGGAGGCTCAAACATATTGTCTACCCCATACTATTATATATTGTTGGAAAGCCTTGAATGTCTACTTTCCAATGCCGTTGGAAGCGCATCATTTGGAGCTCTAAAGCTCGAGTTATACTCCGTCGAAGGTGCAGAGGTCAGTTGGCCTCACTGCAGGTTGCCACCATGTTCATTTATGCTCATTGCGGGGCAGTTTTCTCCCTCAATTTTAGTGTCCACCATGCAGTGCCATATATGTTTAGAAAGCTCTCGATTCCTACTTTCCATTGCTTTTTGAATCACCTCATTTGGAGCTCTGTAGCTCAAGTTATTCTTGTTGGAAGTATACCCCTTCAGGCTGTGAGGCGCCAACGTTTGCCAAAAAGATTGAGGCAAACGTTGGCGCAAGCTTTTTCCTCCAGGGTGTTTGTTTTGTGATGCCAACATTTGCCAAAAAGTTTGAGGAAAACGTTGGCTCAAGCTTTTCTCCCAAAAGTTTGAGCTAAAGTTTGAGGCAAACTTTAGCTCAAGCTTTTTGTCCTCTCTTGCTCTTTGTTTTGAGCCACGCTTTTCTTCCTTTGGGCCACGCTTCTCTTCCTTGATTTGGTCATCGGTCACGCTTTTAGAAGCGTGGCCTAAGCCTCCAAAGTGTGCTCCAACTTCAAAGTGTGCCCAAAATTCCTCTTTTCTTCTTTTTAGCTTATTTTGTGCTCTTTTTGCTTCTTTTTCTTCTTATTTCCTACAAAGTTTATCAAATCAAAAGATCAAAGAAATATACCATTTAAGCACCAAAGAATGAAATATTTAAGCACTAATCATAAATTTCTTGTATGAAAAAGCATAGAAAAATATGACATGGTGACATGTCATCACAACACCAAACTTAAACCTTGCTTGTCCCCAAGCAAGAAAAGAATCATGCAATAAAGATTGACAATCCAAGGCAAGAAGAGTAGCAACTCAATGTTCATGGTAAGCTAGTTTTCTAAGCATGCTATAATCACAAAAGAAATGTAAATGATTGATGCTTCCATCTAGCTCAATTTATGAAATCTTTCTCTTATATTTCTTCCTTGAAACAAGCTTTTGATTTTCTTATTTAGCTTCTCCTTTTGGGTGCTTTTGCCCCATGAGTTGATAACAAAGCTACGACTTCTAAATGCTTTGTTTTCAAGTATTACCACTTGATACATAAGCACCACAAGCATTTGATTAGAGGACTTCATTAAGCTCATTTTTTTCTTTTCTTTTCTTGACTCTCTAATCATTGATGCTCAGAGCCTTGAGCTTTGAGGGAGTGCTTTTGCACTTTGAGCCTAACCTTGACTTCTAAGTGTTTTGTTTTCAAGCATTTGGCTTGATACATAAACACCACAAGCACTTAACAAATAAATTGCCATTGGTACTCAGAGCCTTCAGCTTTCTCATTCTTTCCCTTTTTCTTTTCTTGCTCTTTTTTGCTTTTTCTTTCAAGGTTTTCATGATTTTCAAAAGATTTCACAAAATGTCCTAGATGAAAACTTCAATTAAATAAAATCCAATGCAATTAAGCAACAATCAAACATACTAGCTTTCCAATACTTTTATGCACATGCTAAAATCTTCTTTAATGCCTTATTTGTTTATGATCATGATACTTTGTTGCTTTTGAATTCACAAAACTCAAGTTGGTAATCATAATGACACAACACCATGTTGCAAATCAAGATTCAAGTTATGCTTTATTCATACACACATGTAAACAGAAAGGATGAAGACAATCATGCAATTTAAGTGCTGGAAATAAATGAGAGGAAAAGGAACTCTACAACCTTGTAGTTAATCTTTCGTCATTGTTGTCCTTTTTTCCTCTATTCTTCCTCTTTCCCTTGCCAACTCAGAATGCTTGCTCATCCTCAAGAAACGATTAGAATAATGGCTATGGGGCTAAGATTGATCATGAATGTCTTACACAATGAAATGTTAGCAATACATGTGTTTCAAACAAGCAAAATTAAAGATAACAATCAAGGCACAAGAGACAGAGGCATTATTATTGCATATATAAGAAGGTGTGCACAATACATTGCATAAAGAATAAGTGGCACACCAAACTTAGTGTGACACTTTCACTTAGAATTAATGCAAGTATCTTGTAAGGATTAGAACCAAATTTTGTTGCATAGCAACACCAAACTTAGAATGCAACCACATGTCAATTTATTTGAACTAAAACTAAACAAAAGAAACTGTTATATGTTAAATACAATCACCAAATGAAGAGTCTGTTATGAATAAGGATGTCTTGGTGATGTATTAACAGAAACAGTTAATGAAGGAAAGCATTAAAAACAAGTAAATAAATGAAACAAAGAGAAAACAAAAATTATCCAACTAAGAAGAAAAATAACACTGTAAAAGGCAATATGATTATGCAGACAAGTGATGTTGCTGGATTGATTTGCATAGAAAAATAGGTGGCACACCTGGTGCACGAAATTGTGTTCCATGTTCTTTGTACTCGTGTGAGAGTAACAATATATAATTGTATTGAATCCTCATTGTGGCTCTTATGTGTGGACATAACTCCGTTCAACTAACCAGCAAGTGCACTGGGTCGTCCAAGTAATACCTTACGTGAGTAAGGGTCGAATCCCACGGAGATTGTTGGTATGAAGCAAGCTATGGTCACCTTGTAAATCTCAGTCAGGCGGATATAAAAATAATTATGGAGTTTTCGAATAATAAATAAAAGAATATGGATAGAGGTACTTATGTAAATCATTGGTAGGAATTTCAGATAAGCGAATGGAGATGCTTTTCGTTCCTCTGAACCTCTGCTTTCCTGCTATCTTCATCTAATCAGTCTTACTCCTTTCCATGGCTGGCTTTATGTGATACATCACCACTGTCAATGGCTACTTTCGGTCATCTCACGGGAAAATGATCCAATGCCCTGTCACGGCACGGCTAATCGTCTGGAGGCATCACCCTTGTCAATGGCTTCATCTTATCCTCTCAGTGAATAATATGCTCACGCACCCTGTCACGACACGGCTATTCATCTGTCGGTTCTCGATCATGCTGGAATAGGATTTACTATCCTTTTGCGTCTGTCACTAACGCCCAGCACTCGCGAGTTAGGAGCTCGTCACAGTCATTCAATCATTGAATCCTACTCGGAATACCACAGACAAGGTTTAGACCTTCCGGATTCTCTTGAATGCCGCCATCATTCTAGCTTACGCCACGAAGATTCTGGTTAGGAGATCTAAGAGATACTCATTCTAGCTTAATTCATGTAGAACAGAAGTGTTTGTCAGGCACGCGTTCATAAGGGAGAAGGATGATGAGCGTCACACATAATCATCACCTTCATCACGTTCTTGGGTGCGAATGGATATCTTAGAAGAGAAATAAGAAGAATTGAATAGAAAACAGTAGTACTTTGCATTAATCTTTGAGGAACAGCAGAGCTCCACACCTTAATCTATGTAGTGTGGAAACTCTACCGTATGAAAATACATAAGTGAAGGTCCAGGCATGGCCGAGATGGCCAGCCCCCTAAAACGTGATCAATAGTCTCCTAAGATGAACAATGGAATAAAACTGAGACCAAAGATGCCTAATACAATAGTAAAAGGTCCTATTTATAATAGACTAGTCACTAGGGTTTACATGAGTAAGTAATTGATGCATAAATCCACTTCCGGGGCCCACTTGGTATGTGTTTGGGCTGAGCCTGAGTGTTGCACGTGCAGAGGCCATTTGTGGAGTTGAACGCCAGTTTCTGTGCCAGTTTGGGCGTTCAACTCTGGTTTTGGATCTTTTTCTGGCACTGGACGCCAGATTTGGGCAGAAGGCTGGCGTTGAACGCCAGTTTATGTCGTCAATTCTTGGCCAAAGTATGGACTATTATATTTTTCTGGAAAGCCCTGGATGTCTACTTTCCAACGCAATTGGAAGCGCGCCATTTTGAGTTCTGTAGCTCCAGAAAATCCACTTTGAGTGCAGGGAGGTCAGAATCCAACAGTATCAGCAGTCCTTTTTCAACCTCTGAATCTGATTTCTGCTCAAGTCCCTCAATTTCAGCCAGAAAATACCTGAAATCACAGAAAAACACACAAACTCATAGTGAAGTCCAGAAATGTGAATTTAACACAAAATCTATTAAAAACATCCCTAAAAGTAACTAGATCCTACTAAAAACATACTAAAAACAATGTCAAAAAGCGTATAAATTATCCGCTCATCACAACACCAAACTTAAATTGTTGCTTGTCCCCAAGCAACTGAAAATCAAAATAGGATAAAAAGAATAGAATATACTATAAATTCCAAACTATCAATGAAACAGAGCTTCAATCATATGAGCGGGACTTATAGCTTTTTGCCTCTTGAATAGTTTTGGCATCTCACTTTATCCATTGAGGTTCAGAATGATTGGCATCTATAGGAACTTCAGATTTCGAATAGTGTTATTGACTCTCTTAGTTCAGTATGATGATTCTTGAACATAGCTTCTTTATGAGTCTTGGCCGTGGCCCTAAGCACTTTGTTTTCCAGTATTACCACCGGATACATAAATGCCACAGACACATAATTGGGTGAACCTTTTCAGATTGTGACTCAGCTTTGCTAAAGTCCCCAATTAGAGGTGTCCAGGGTTCTTAAGCACACTCTTTTTTTTTTTTGCTTTGGACCTTGACTTTAACCGCTCAGTCTCAAGTTTTCACTTGACACCTACACGCCACAAGCACATGGTTAGGGACAGCTTGGTTTAGCCGCTTAGACCAGGATTTTATTCCTTTAGGCCCTCCTATCCACTGATGCTCAAAGCCTTGGGATCCTTTTTAATTGCCCTTGCCTTTTGGTTTTAAGGGTTATTGGCTTTTTGCTCTTGCCTCTTGGTTTTAAGAGCTTTGGCTTTTTCTGCTTGCTTTTTCTTTTTCTTTCTATTTATTTATTTTTTTTTTTTTTCTGCAAGCTTTGTTCTTTGCTGCTTTTTCTTGCTTCAAGAATCATTTTTATGATTTTTCAGATTATCAAATAACATGTCTCCTAGTCATCATTCTTTCAAGAGCCAACATATTTAACATTCTTAAACAACAACTTCAAAAGACATATGCACTGTTCAAGCATACATTCAGAAAACAAGAAGCATTGTCACCACATCAATATAATTAAACTAAGTTCAAGGATAAATTCGAAATTTATGTACTTCTTGTTCTTTTAAATTAAAACAATTTTTATTTAAGAGAGGCGATGGATTCATAGGACATTCATAACTTTAAGACAAAGTTACTACTACTAATGATCATGTAATGAAGACACAAACATAGATAAGCACATAACATAGAAAACGAAAAACAGAGAAAGTAAGAACAAGGAATGAGTCCACCTTAGTGATGTCCTTGAGCTCTTCTATGTCTCTTCCTTGTCTTTGCTGCTCCTCCTTCATTGCTTTTAGATCTTCTCTGATTTCATGAAGGATGATGGAGTGCTCTTGATGTTCCACCCTTAGTTGCTTCCAATAATTGTGTGGAAGAAAATGTATCCTCTGAGGTATCTCAGGGATCTCTTGATTTGCAGTCAAATGTTCTACCACTGAGCTATAGACCCTTGATGGAAGCTTTTGTCTTCCCTTTCCTCTTTCTAGAGGCTTCTCTGGCCTTAGGTGCCATCAATGGTTATGGAAAAAAACAAAAAAGCTATGCTTTTACCACACCAAACTTAGAATGTTGCTCGCCCTCGAGCAAAAGAAGAAAGAATAGTAGAAGAAGAGGATATGGAGGAGATGGATGGCTGTGTGTATTCGGCCATATGGGTGGGATTGGGTGGGGAAGAGATTTTGAATTTTTGAAGGTAAGTGGGTGTATGGGTGTGAGTGGTAAATGGAAGACAGAAGGGATGAGTGTTTATTGGGAATAGATGATGATTGAGAAGAGGGAAGAGAGTGAGTGAAGGTAGGTGGGGATCCTGTGGGGTCCACAGATCCTGAGATGATCCTGTGAGGTCCACAGATCTTGAGGTGTCAAGGCATTTACATCCCTGCACCAAGTTAGGCATGCAAAATGCCCTTGCACACAACTCTGGGCGTTCAGCGCCAGGTTGGTGCCCATTTTGGGCGTTCAACGCCCATTTGCTGCCATTTCTGGCGTTGAACGCCAGAACCATGCTTGTTCTGGGCGTTCAGCGCCAGGATGCTCCCATTCTGGGCGTTCAGCGCCAGAACTATGCTCTGTTCTGGCGTTTGAACGCCAGACAGATGCTCCTCTAGGGTGTGATTTTTCTTCTGTTGTTTTTTATTCCGTTTTTGAATTTTTTGTTTATTTTGTGACTCCACATGATCATGAACCTAAGAAAACATGAAAAACAATAAAAATAAGAATTAGATAAACATTGGGTTGCCTCCCAACAAGCGCTTCTTTAATGTCAATAGCTTGACAGTGGGCTCTCATGGAGCCTCACAGATGTGCAGAGCTTTGTTGAGACTCTCCAACACCAAACTTAGAGTTTGGATATGAGAGTTCAACACCAAACTTAGAGTTTGGTTGTGGCCTCCCAACACCAAACTTAGAGTTTGACTGTGGGGGCTCTGGTTGACTCTGCTTGGAGAGAAGCTTTTTCTGCTTCCTCCCCATGGTTGCAGAGGGAGATCCTTGAGTTTTAAACACAAGGGAGTTCTCATTCCATTGAAGGACTATTTCACCTCTGTCAACATCAATCACAGCTCTTGCTGTGGCCAGGAAAGGTCTTCCTAGGGTGATGGATTCATCCTCTTCCTTTCCAGTATCCAGGACTATGAAATCAGCAGGGATGTAAAGGCCCTCAACCTTTACTAACACGTCGTCTACTTGTCCATAAGCCTGTCTTCTTGAGCTGTCTGCCATCTCTAATGAGATTTTAGCAGCTTGCACCTCATGGATTCCCAGTTTCTCTATTACAGAGAGGGGCATGAGGTTTATTCCTGAACCAAGGTCACACAGAGCCTTAAAGATCATGGTGCCTATGGTACAGGATATTATGAACTTTCCAGGATCCTGTCTCTTCTGAGGCAATGTCAGTTGATCCAGATCACTTAGTTCATTGATGAACAAGGGAGGTTCAACTTCCCAAGCATCAATGCCAAATAATTTGGCGTTCAGCTTCATGATTGCACCAAGAAACTTGGCAGTTTGCTCTTCAGTGACATCCTCATTCTCTTCAGAAGAGGAATACTCATCAGAGCTCATGAAGGGCATAAGGAGGTCCAATGGAATCTCTATGGTCTCTAGATGAGCCTCAGAGTCCTTTGGTTCCCCAGAGGGAATCTCCTTATTGATCACTAGACGTCCCAGGAGGTCCTCCTCCTTGGGATTCACGTCCTCTCCTCTCCTCAGAGGTTCGGCCATGGCGCTTATGTCAATGGCCTTGCACTCTCCTTTTGGGTTCTCTTCTGTATTGCTTGGGAGAGTACTAGGAGGGATTTCAGTGATCCTTTTACTCAGCTGGCCCACTTGTGCTTCCAGATTTCTAATGGAAGACCTTGTTTCATTCATGAAACTTACAGTGGCCTTAGATAGATTAGAGACTAGATTTGCTAAATTAGAAGCATTTTGTTCAGAGTTCTCTGTCTGTTGCTGAGTTGATGATGGAAAAGGTTTGCTATTGCTAAACCTGTTTCTTCCACCATTATTAAAGCCTTGTTGAGGCTTTTGATCCTTCCATGAGAAATTTGGATGATTTCTCCATGTTGAGTTATAGGTGTTTCCATAAGGTTCACCTAAGTAATTTACCTCTGCTATTGCAGGGTTCTCAGGATCATAAGCTTCTTCTTCAGAAGATGCCTCTTGAGTACTGTTGGATGCAGCTTGCATTCCATGCAGACTCTGAGAAATCATATTGACTTGCTGAGTCAATATTTTATTCTGAGCCAATATGGCATTCAGAGTATCAACCTCAAGAACTCCCTTCTTCATAGGCGTCCCATTATTCACAGGATTCCTTTCAGGAGTGTACATGAACTGGTTATTAGCAACCATGTTAATGAGTTCTTGAGCTTCTGCAGGCGTTTTCTTTAGGTGAATGGATCCGCCTGCAGAAGTGTCCAATGACATCTTAGATAACTCAGACAGACCATCATAGAATATATCCAGGATGGTCCATTCTGAAAGCATGTCAGAGGGACACTTTTTGGTCAACTGTTTGTATCTTTCCCAAGCTTCATAGAGAGATTCACCTTTTTTTTGTTTGAAGGTTTGAACATCCGCTCTAAGCTTGCTCAGCTTTTGAGGAGGAAAGTACTTGGCTAAGAAAGCTGTGACCAGCTTATCCCAAGAGTTCAGGCTGTTTTTTGGTTGAGAATCCAACCATAATCTAGCTCTGTCTCTTACAGCAAAAGGGAAAAGCATGAGCCTGTAGACTTCAGGATCTACTCCATTAGTCTTAACAGTATCACATATCTGCAAGAATTTAGTTAAGAACTGAAAAGGATCTTCAGATGGAAGTCCATGAAACTTGCAGTTCTGCTGCATCAGAGAAACTAATTGAGGTTTCAGCTCAAAGTTGTTTGCTCCAATGGCAGGAATGGAGATGCTTCTTCCATGTAAATTGGAATTAGGTGCAGTAAAGTCACCAAGCATTCTCCTTTCATTATTATTATTTTCGCCTGCCATCTCCTCTGCCTGTTCGAAAATTTCTGAAAGGTTATCTCTGGATTGTTGTATTTTAGCTTTTCTTAATTTTCTCTTCAGAGTTCTTTCAGGTTCTGGATCTGCTTCCACAAGAATGTTCTTATCCTTGCTCCTGCTCATATGACAAGGAAGAATGGCCAGAAAAATGATAATAATAATAGAGATCCTTTATACCACAGTATAGGGATCCCTTTGTAAGTAGAAGAAGAGGAGGAGATAAAGGATGTGATGTAAAGGAAGAAACACAACTGTGAGGATTGGAATGTGAGATGAGATGTTAGGATAGGAATGAATAAATAGAATGAGATGGGGGAGGAATAATTTTCGAAAATTATTTTGAAAAAGAGTTAGTGATTTTTGAAAATAGTTTTTGAAAAAGGTTAGTATTTTTTTCGAAATTTTTTTTTTTAAATAAAAAAAATAATTAGTTAATAAAAAAGAAATTTTTGAAAAAGAGGGAAGATATTTTCGAAAATTGAGAGAGAGAGAGTTAGTTAGGTGGTTTTGAAAAAGATAAGAAACAAACAAAAAGTTAGTTAGTTAGTTGAAACAAATTTTGAAAAGATAAGAAGTTAGGAAGTTAGAAAAGATATTTTGAAAAGATATTTTTGAAAAAGAAGGAAGATATTTTCGAAAATGAGAGAGAGAGAGTTAGTTAGGAGGTTTTGAAAAAGTTAAGAAACAAACAAAAAGTTAGTTAGTTAGTTGAAACAAATTTTGAAAATATAGGAAGTTGGGAAGTTAGAGAAGATATTTTGAAATCAAATTTTGAAAAAGATAAGATAAGAAGATATATATATTTTTTTTTTTTTTGAAAAAGATATGATAGAAATTAGTTTTTGAAAAAGATTTGATTTTTAAAATCACAATTAATGACTTGATTCATAAGAAATCACAAGATATGATTCTAGAACTTAAAGTTTGAATCTTTCTTAACAAGCAAGTAACAAACTTCAAATTTTTGAATCAAAACATTAATTGTTTATGTTATTTTCGAAAATTTAATACAAAAATAAGAAAAAGATTTTTGAAAAATATTTTTGGAATTTTCGAAAATAACTTAAGAATTTTGAAAAAGATTTGATTTTTGAAAAAGATTTTGAAAAAGATAAGATTTTCAAATTGAAAATTTGATTTGACTCATAAGAAACAATTTGATTTTAAAATTTTTTGAAAAAGTCAATCCAAATTTTCGAATTTGAGGAGAGAAAAAGGGAAAGATATTTTTTTGATTTTTGAATTTTTATGATGCAAGAGAAAAAAACACTAAAAGGATGCAATGCATGAAATTTTTAGATCAAAACAATGAATGCATGCATGAATGCTATGAATGTCAAGATGAACACCAAGAACACTATGAACATCAAAAACATATTTTTGAAAAATTTTTAATGCAAAGAAAACATGCAAGACACCAAACTTAGAATTCTTTAATGCTTACGCACTAAGAATTCAAGAATGCATATGATAAACATGAAAAGACACAAAACAAAAAATCATCAAGATCAAACAAGAAGACTTACCAAGAACACCTTGAAGATCATGAAGAACACTATGAATGCATGAATTTTCGAAATATGCAAGATGCATATGCAAGTGACACCAAACTTATAATGTGACTCAAGATTTAAACAAGAAACATGAAATATTTTTGATTTTTTTTTATTTTATGATTTTTTTGGATTTTTAACTTATATTTTTCGAAAATTATTTAGAAAAAAGAAAAATAAGGATTCCAAAATTTTTAATATGAATTCCAGGAATCTTATGCTCTTTAGTCTAAAGCTCCAATCAAAGGGTCAGGCATGGCTTAATAGCCAGCCAAGCTTTAGTATGCAATTACATCCATTGAGGTGATTAGTTGAAGACCAATCCCAAAGGGGTTTGGATATGGCTTTACAGCCAGACAGGATTCAACATGTTACCAAGAAACACTAGAATTCATTCTTAAAAATTTTGAAGCCATAGAATAATTTATTTTTGAAAACAATTTTTTTATTTATTTTTTTTTTCGAAACAGATGAGAAATTTTTGAAAAATTTTTGAAAAGAAAATAAAAAGAAAATTACCTAATCTGAGCAACAAGATGAACCGTCAATTGTCCAAACTCAAACAATCCCCGGTAACGGCGCCAAAAACTTGGTGCACGAAATTGTGTTCCATGTTCTTTGTACTCGTGTGAGAGTAACAATATATAATTGTATTGAATCCTCATTGTGGCTCTTATGTGTGGACACAACTCCGTTCAACTAACCAGCAAGTGCACTGGGTCGTCCAAGTAATACCTTACGTGAGTAAGGGTCGAATCCCACGGAGATTGTTGGTATGAAGCAAGCTATGGTCACCTTGTAAATCTCAGTCAGGCGGATATAAAAATAATTATGGAGTTTTCGAATAATAAATAAAAGAATATGGATAGAGGTACTTATGTAAATCATTGGTAGGAATTTCAGATAAGCGAATGGAGATGCTTTTCGTTCCTCTGAACCTCTGCTTTCCTGCTATCTTCATCCAATCAGTCTTACTCCTTTCCATGGCTGGCTTTATGTGATACATCACCACTGTCAATGGCTACTTTTGGTCATCTCACGGGAAAATGATCCAATGCCCTGTCACGGCACGGCTAATCGTCTGG
This sequence comes from Arachis ipaensis, assembly GCF_059453495.1. Classification (NCBI taxonomy): domain Eukaryota; kingdom Viridiplantae; phylum Streptophyta; class Magnoliopsida; order Fabales; family Fabaceae; genus Arachis; species Arachis ipaensis. Next base: position 86,390,224 of record NC_142444.1, read on the forward strand.
AGGCATCACCCTTGTCAATGGCTTCATCTTATCCTCTCAGTGAATAATATGCTCACGCACCCTGTCACGGCACGGATATTCATCTGTCGGTTCTCGATCATGCTGGAATAGGATTTACTATCCTTTTGCGTCTGTCACTAACGCCCAGCACTCGCGAGTTAGGAGCTCGTCACAGTCATTCAATCATTGAATCCTACTCGGAATACCACAGACAAGGTTTAGACCTTCCGGATTCTCTTGAATGCCGCCATCATTCTAGCTTACGCCACGAAGATTCTGGTTAGGAGATCTAAGAGATACTCATTCTAGCTTAATTCATGTAGAACAGAAGTGTTTGTCAGGCACGCGTTCATAAGGGAGAAGGATGATGAGCGTCACACATAATCATCACCTTCATCACGTTCTTGGGTGCGAATGGATATCTTAGAAGAGAAATAAGAAGAATTGAATAGAAAACAGTAGTACTTTGCATTAATCTTTGAGGAACAGCAGAGCTCCACACCTTAATCTATGGAGTGTAGAAACTCTACCGTATGAAAATACATAAGTGAAGGTCCAGGCATGGCCGAGATGGCCAGCCCCCTAAAACGTGATCAATAGTCTCCTAAGATGAACAATGGAATAAAACTGAGACCAAAGATGCCTAATACAATAGTAAAAGGTCCTATTTATAATAGACTAGTCACTAGGGTTTACATGAGTAAGTAATTGATGCATAAATCCACTTCCGGGGCCCACTTGGTATGTGTTTGGGCTGAGCCTGAGTGTTGCACGTGCAGAGGCCATTTGTGGAGTTGAACGCCAGTTTCTGTGCCAGTTTGGGCGTTCAACTCTGGTTTTGGATCTTTCTCTGGCGCTGGACGCCAGATTTGGGCAGAAGGCTGGCGTTGAACGCCAGTTTACGTCGTCAATTCTTGGCCAAAGTATGGACTATTATATATTTCTGGAAAGCCCTGGATGTCTACTTTCCAACTCAATTGGAAGCGCGCCATTTCGAGTTCGGTAGCTCCAGAAAATCCACTTTGAGTGCAGGGAGGTCAGAATCCAACAGCATCAGCAGTCCTTTTTCAACCTCTAAATCTGATTTCTGCTCAAGTCCCTCAATTTCAGCCAGAAAATACCTGAAATCACAGAAAAACACACAAACTCATAGTGAAGTCCAGAAATGTGAATTTAACACAAAATCTATTAAAAACATCCCTAAAAGTAACTAGATCCTACTAAAAACATACTAAAAACAATGTCAAAAAGCGTATAAATTATCCGCTCATCAACACCAAACTTAGAATCTTGGTGTGTCACTTTCATGTAAAATTGATGCAATCATCCATGAAGATGGAAAACAGTTTGTTGCAGGGCAACACCAAACTTAGAATGTAACCATATGCCAATTTATTGAAATTTAAACAAAGCAAGGAAAAGAAATGTAGCTACTGTCTACCTGTTCTTTACTTTCTTCCTCTTCTTCCAATTTGTTAAGAGAAATGACTTCAAAGGAGGAGAAGATTCAGCTATTACCCCCTGTCTTGGTCTCTCCTCAGCAAGCTTTCTTTTGCAATTGGCTTGATTGATCTTGCTTGCTGGATAAGGAACAGGATTGCTTGGAGTTGACCTTCTTTTCTTCATGAATATTGTCTTTTGTAGCTTGGTCACAATCCTCTTCTTGGTGCTTTTGTTAATTGCCTTCACTTACTTGAATTTACGACTTGGTTGTTGTGTGATTATTGGAGTTTTGTCTTCATCAAGAGTCTCTTGCAATGGTGGTTCTGTGGATTTTTCCTTCATGTACTTCTCTGCTTCACTTGAGTTTGGAATTCTTTGGTTATCTTTCTCACTTTCTTGCTCTTCCACTTCCTCCCTTGCACCCAACATTTGACTTAATAGCTTTTTCATTGAGGAGGTTTGTTGCTCTTCCCAACATTTCTTCATCTCTTCTTCATATTTTTCAATCACAGATTCAATTGTCGAGAGTTTTTGGTTCAGGGAAATTTGTGAGAGTTGTGATTCTTCATGTTCCTTTGTCATCTCAAGTGTAGTTTCATTTTTAACCACCTCATTCTTCATTGAAAGTTCACTTGATGCAGTAGCCTCCTCATCTTGCTCTTCCACTTTATCCTTCACATCCATCAATTGGTCTTCATCCTTACTGTTTGATGGTTCTAAGTTTTTCCTTATGTTCTCCAGGTGCTCATTCGTCCTCTGACGGATGATTTCTTCCCTTTTCCAGGCTTTCATTGTCTCCTCCTCATATTTTTTGAACATGGACTCAAGCTCTGAAAGCCTTGAGTGGTTCATGGAAGTTTGTGTGGGTGGTGAGTTTTGAAAGGGGCTTTCGGTTGAAGTATGGTCAAGTGATGATATCTTTGGATGAATATCATATGGAGCACTAGAATTCCCTTCCCAGCCACCATTAGAATCATGACTTGCATCATTTTGTGGTGGAGGGAAATATCCCATATGATTTTCTTTCTCATCTTGTGGTTCTGAAGCATAGCTCCATGAATTGGAGTGCCCAGAATTTGAAGTTTCTTGGTGATATTCCCAACCACCATTAGAGATTGGTGATGGTGGGTGATATCCCATAAAATTTTGTTTGACCATAAGATGAGTTGAACTCCATTTGTATTTTGTAAACATCAATGAAATTTGAAATTCATGTCATAGAGAAAGAATTTCTTAGTGAGGCAATAACTCAAACACCTTGGTTTCAATTTAAAACAGAAAACAAAAATAAAGAAAATGCTTGATCTAGACTTCTCACCCACTTAATCATTGTTGATCTAAATCAATCCCCGGCAACGGCGCCAAAAACATGATGTGCGGAAAACGATCCGACACAAAACTCACCGGCAAGTGCACCGGGTCGCATCAAGTAATAAAACTCACGTGAGTGAGGTCGATCCCACAGGGATTGATGGATCAAGCAACTTTAGTGGATGATTAGTTTAGTCAAGCTAACATTTGAGTGATAATTGATGCAGCAGAAAGTAAATGACAAGGAAAATTAAAGTGCAGAAAGTAGATTGGACAGTAACTTAAAGAACAAGAAAGTAAAATAGCTGAAACTTAAATTGCAAGAAATGTAAATTGCATTAAATGTAAAGGGGAGTTGGTGCTGGAAATTAAAGAGAGCAATAGATCAAAGCTTAGAGAAAATTTAACTTGCAGGAAAAGTAAATCAGATCATGAACAGAAATGTAAAAATGCAGAGCACTTGCAGAAGAATTAAATTGCTTGAAAGTAAATTGAATTCAGTGAGAACAGAAAGCAATGAGAATCAAAGATCAAAATCAAGTTCAATGTAAATTAGATTGTAAACTTGCAGCAAAGGAACTTGTAGTAGAGGAGAAATTAAAATTGCAGAAGAAGAAAACAGAGAGAATTCTCAAGGTGAGATTGAAACAGAATTTCTTCAATTCTCAACCCAAGATTCAAAACAAAAAAAAAAAACTAAAGAGAGAGAGAGTTCTGTATTCCTAATGCTCCCTAGTGGAGCTCGCTTCCCCCAATAAAATGAAACAGATGCCTATTTATAGGCATTTTTACAAAATAAAAATGAAATTCAAAACAAATTACAATTGAAATGAAATTTCTATTCTAACTATCTCTTGTGCCTTTGAGTGGTGTCAATTGGGCCCTTGCTCTTGATGGAATTGGGTTGACAAAAGCCTCTGTTGATTGCTCTTGGAGTTGGAGAGAAACCCATTGTGAACCGGGCCATGAATCATAAAAGTTTGAGTAAAAGTTTGAGGCAAACTTTTACTCAAACTTTTTATACCAGTTGCCCTTATTTGCTGCTACCAACGTTTGGGCTAAAGTTTGAGGTCAAACTTTTAGCCAAACGTTGGGCCTTCTTGCATGCATGTTGGGGTACTACTTTATCTGCTTGTCAACGTTGCAGATTTTATGCCCACTATAGACTATTATATATGGTTAGAAAGCGCTGAATGTCAGCTTTCTAACCCAATTGGAATCACCTCAATTGGACATCTACAACTCAAGTTATGCTCATTTGAAGAGGACAAGGTCGCTGGCCTTGGTGTGCAGCGTTTGAGGTAAAGTTTGCCTCAAACGTGGTCGAAAACGCCAGTTCTGGAGGCTCAAACATATTATCCACCCCATACTATTATACATTTTTGGAAAGCCCTGAATGTCTACTTTCCAATTCCGTTGGAAGCGCATCATTTGGAGCTCTAAAGCTCGAGTTATGCTCCGTCGAAGGTGCAGAGGTCAGTTGGCCTCACTGCAGGTTGCCACCATGTTCATTTATGCTCATTGTGGGGCAGTTTTCTCCCTCAATTTTAGTGTCCACCATGCAGTGCCATATATGTTTGGAAAGCTCTCGATTCCTACTTTCCATTGCTTTTTGAATCACCTCATTTGGAGCTCTGTAGCTCAAGTTATTCTTGTTGGAAGTATACCCCTTCAGGCTGTGAGGCGCCAACGTTTGCCAAAAAGATTGAGGCAAATGTTGGCGCAAGCTTTTTCCTCCAGGGTGTTTGTTTTGTGATGCCAACGTTTGCCAAAAAGTTTGAGGCAAACGTTGGCTCAAGCTTTTCTCCCAAAAGTTTGAGCTAAAGTTTGAGGCAAACTTTAGCTCAAGCTTTTTGTCCTCTCTTGCTCTTTGTTTTGAGCCACGCTTTTCTTCCTTTGGGCCACGCTTCTCTTCCTTGATTTGGTCATCGGTCACGCTTTTAGAAACGTGGCCTAAGCCTCCAAAGTGTGCTCCAACTTCAAAGTGTGCCCAAAATTCCTCTTTTCTTCTTTTTAGCTTATTTTGTGCTCTTTTTGCTTCTTTTTCTTCTTATTTCCTACAAAGTTTATCAAATCAAAAGATCAAAGAAATATACCATTTAAGCACCAAAGAATGCAATATTTAAGCACTAATCATAAATTTCTTGTATGAAAAAGCATAGAAAAATATGACATGGTGACATGTCATCACAACACCAAACTTAAACCTTGCTTGTCCCCAAGCAAGAAAAGAATCATGCAATAAAGATTGACAATCCAAGGCAAGAAGAGTAGCAACTCAATGTTCATGGTAAGCTAGTTTTCTAAGCATGCTATAATCACAAAAGAAATGTAAATGATTGATGCTTCCATCTAGCTCAATTTATGAAATCTTTCTCTTATATTTCTTCCTTGAAACAAGCTTTTGATTTTCTTATTTAGCTTCTCCTTTTGGGTGCTTTTGCCCCATGAGTTGATAACAAAGCTACGACTTCTAAATGCTTTGTTTTCAAGTATTACCACTTGATACATAAGCACCACAAGCATTTGATTAGAGGACTTCATTAAGCTCATTTTTTTCTTTTCTTTTCTTGACTCTCTAATCATTGATGCTCAGAGCCTTGAGCTTTGAGGGAGTGCTTTTGCACTTTGAGCCTAACCTTGACTTCTAAGTGTTTTGTTTTCAAGCATTTGGCTTGATACATAAACACCACAAGCACTTAACAATTAAATTGCCATTGGTACTCAGAGCCTTCAGCTTTCTCATTCTTTCCCTTTTTCTTTTCTTGCTCTTTTTTGCTTTTTCTTTCAAGGTTTTCATGATTTTCAAAAGATTTCACAAGATGTCCTATATGAAAACTTCAATTAAATAAAATCCAATGCAATTAAGCAACAATCAAACATACTAGCTTTCCAATACTTTTATGCACATGCTAAAATCTTCTTTAATGCCTTGTTTGTTTATGATCATGATACTTTGTTGCTTTTGAATTCACAAAACTCAAGTTGGTAATCATAATGACACAGCACCATGTTGCAAATCAAGATTCAAGTTATGCTTTATTCATACACACATGTAAACAGAAAGGATGAAGACAATCATGCAATTTAAGTGCTGGAAATAAATGAGAGGAAAAGGAACTCTTCAACCTTGTAGTTAATCTTTCGTCATTGTTGTCCTTTTTTCCTCTATTCTTCCTCTTTCCCTTGCCAACTCAGAATGCTTGCTCATCCTCAAGCAACGATTAGAATAATGGCTATGGGGCTAAGATGGATCATGAATGTCTTACACAATGAAATGTTAGCAATACATGTGTTTCAAACAAGCAAAATTAAAGATAACAATCAAGGCACAAGAGACAGAGGCATTATTATTGCATATATAAGAAGGTGTGCACAATACATTGCATAAAGAATAAGTGGCACACCAAACTTAGTGTGACACTTTCACTTAGAATTAATGCAAGTATCTTGTAAGGATTAGAACCAAATTTTGTTGCATAGCAACACCAAACTTAGAATGCAACCACATGTCAATTTATTTGAACTAAAACTAAACAAAAGAAACTGTTATATGTTAAATACAATCACCAAATGAAGAGTCTGTTATGAATAAGGATGTCTTGGTGATGTATTAACAGAAACAGTTAATGAAGGAAAGCATTAAAAACAAGTAAATAAATGAAACAAAGAGAAAACAAAAATTATCCAACTAAGAAGAAAAATAACACTGTAAAAGGCAATATGATTATGCAGACAAGTGATGTTGCTGGATTGATTTGCATAGAAAAATAGGTGGCACACCAAACTTAGAATCTTGATGTGTCACTTTCATGTAAAATTGATGCAATCATCCATGAAGATGGAAAACAGTTTGTTGCAGGGCAACACCAAACTTAGAATGTAACCATATGCCAATTTATTGAAATTTAAACAAAGCAAGGAAAAGAAATGTACCTACTGTCTACCTGTTCTTTACTTTCTTCCTCTTCTTCCAATTTGTTAAGAGAAATGACTTCAAAGGAGGAGAAGATTCAGCTATTACCCCCTGTCTTGGTCTCTCCTCAGCAAGCTTTCTTTTGCAATTGGCTTGATTGATCTTGCTTGCTGGATAAGGAATAGGATTGCTTGGAGTTGACCTTCTTTTCTTCATGAATATTGTCTTTTGTAGCTTGGTCACAATCCTCTTCTTGGTGCTTTTGTTAATTGCCTTCACTTACTTGAATTTACGACTTGGTTGCTGTGTGATTATTGGAGTTTTGTCTTCATCAAGAGTCTCTTGCAATGGTGGTTCTGTGGATTCTTCCTTCATGTACTTCTCTGCTTCACTTGAGTTTGGAATTCTTTGGTTATCTTTCTCACTTTCTTGATCTTCCACTTCCTCCCTTACACCCAACATTTGACTTAATAGCTTTTTCATTGAGAAGGTTTGTTGCTCTTCCCAACATTTCTTTATCTCTTCTTCATATTTTTCAATCACAGATTCAATTGTCGAGAGTTTTTGGTTCAGGGAAATTTGTGAGAGTTGTGATTCTTCATGTTCCTTTGTCATCTCAAGTGTAGTTTCATTTTTAACCACCTCATTCTTCATTGAAAGTTCACTTGATGCAGTAGCCTCCTCATCTTGCTCTTCCACTTTATCCTTCACATCCATCAATTGGTCTTCATCCTTATTGTTTGATGGTTCTAAGTTTTTCCTTATGTTCTCTAGGTGCTCATTCGTCCTCTGACAGATGATTTCTTCCCTTTTCCAGGCTTTCATTGTCTCCTCCTCATATTTTTTGAACATGGACTCAAGCTCTGAAAGCCTTGAGTGGTTCATGGAAGTTTGTGTGGGTGGTGAATTTTGAAAGGGGCTTTCGGTTGAAGTATGGTCAAGTGATGATATCTTTGGATGAATATCATATGGAGCACTAGAATTCCCTTCCCAGCCACCATTAGAATCATGACTTGCATCATTTTGTGGTGGAGGGAAATATCCCATATGATTTTCTTTCTCATCTTGTGGTTCTGAAGCATAGCTCCATGAATTGGAGTGCCCAGAATTTGAAGTTTCTTGGTGATATTCCCAACCACCATTAGAGATTGGTGATGGTGGGTGATATCCCATAAAATTTTGTTTGACCATAAGATGAGTTGAACTCCATTTGTATTTTGTAAACATCAATGAAATTTGAAATTCATGTCATAGAGAAAGAATTTCTTAGTGAGGCAATAACTCAAACACCTTGGTTTCAATTTAAAACAGAAAACAAAAATAAAGAAAATGCTTGATCTAGACTTCTCACCCACTTAATCATTGTTGATCTAAATCAATCCCCGGCAACGGCGCCAAAAACATGATGTGCGGAAAACGATCCGACACAAAACTCACCGGCAAGTGCACCGGGTCGCATCAAGTAATAAAACTCACATGAGTGAGGTCGATCCCACAGGGATTGATGGATCAAGCAACTTTAGTGGATGATTAGTTTAGTCAAGCTAACATTTGAGTGATAATTGATGCAGCAGAAAGTAAATGACAAGGAAAATTAAAGTGCAGAAAGTAGATTGGACAGTAACTTAAAGAACAAGAAAGTAAAATAGCTGAAACTTAAATTGCAAGAAATGTAAATTGCATTAAATGTAAAGGGGAGTGGGTGCTGGAAATTAAAGAGAGCAATAGATCAAAGCTTAGAGAAAATTTAACTTGCAGGAAAAGTAAATCAGATCATGAACAGAAATGTAAAAATGCAGAGCACTTGCAGAAGAATTAAATTGCTTGAAAGTAAATTGAATTCAGTGAGAACAGAAAGCAATGAGAATCAAAGATCAAAATCAAGTTCAATGTAAATTAGATTGTAAACTTGCAGCAAAGGAACTTGTAGTAGAGGAGAAATTAAAATTGCAGAAGAAGAAAACAGAGAGAATTCTCAAGGTGAGATTGAAACAGAATTTCTTCAATTCTCAACCCAAGATTCAAAACAAAAAGAAAAACTAAAGAGAGAGAGAGTTCTGTATTCCTAATGCTCCCTAGTGGAGCTCGCTTCCCCCAATAAAATGAAACAGATGCCTATTTATAGGCATTTTTACAAAATAAAAATGAAATTCAAAACAAATTACAATTGAAATGAAATTTCTATTCTAACTATCTCTTGTGCCTTTGAGTGGTGTCAATTGGGCCCTTGCTCTTGATGGAATTGGGTTGACAAAAGCCTCTGTTGATTGCTCTTGGAGTTGGAGAGAAACCCATTGTGAACCGGGCCATGAATCATAAAAGTTTGAGTAAAAGTTTGAGGCAAACTTTTACTCAAACTTTTTATACCAGCTGCCCTTATTTGCTGCTACCAACGTTTGGGCTAAAGTTTGAGGTCAAACTTTTAGCCAAACGTTGGGCCTTCTTGCATGCATGTTGGGGTACTACTTTGTCTGCTTGTCAACGTTGCAGATTTTATGCCCACTATAAACTATTATATATGGTTAGAAAGCTCCGAATGTCAGCTTTCTAACCCAATTGGAATCACCTCAATTGGACATCTACAACTCAAGTTATGCTCATTTGAAGAGGACAAGGTCGCTGGCCTTGGTGTGCAGCGTTTGAGGTAAAGTTTGCCTCAAACGTGGTCGAAAACGCCAGTTCTGGAGGCTCAAACATATTGTCCACCCCATACTATTATACATTGTTGGAAAGCCCTGAATGCCTACTTTCCAATGCCGTTGGAAGCGCATCATTTGAAGCTCTAAAGCTCGAGTTATACTCCGTCGAAGGTGCAGAGGTCAGTTGGCCTCACTGCAGGTTGCCACCATGTTCATTTATGCTCATTGCGGGGCAGTTTTCTCCCTCAATTTTAGTGTCCACCCTGCAGTGCTATATATGTTTGGAAAGCTCTCTATTCCTACTTTCCATTGCTTTTTGAATCACCTTATTTGGAGCTCTATAGCTCAAGTTATTCTTGTTGGAAGTATACCCCTTCAGGCTGTGAGGCGCCAACGTTTGCCAAAAAGATTGAGGCAAACGTTGGCGCAAGCTTTTTTCTCCAGGGTGTTTGTTTTGTGATGCCAACGTTTGCCGAAAAGTTTGAGGCAAACGTTGGCTCAAGCTTTTCTCCCAAAAGTTTGAGCTAAAGTTTGAGGCAAACTTTAGCTAAAGCTTTTTGTCCTCTCTTGCTCTTTGTTTTGAGCCACGCTTTTCTTCCTTTGGGCCACGCTTCTCTTCCTTGATTTGGTCATGGGTCACGCTTTTAGAAGCGTGGCCTAAGCCTCCAAAGTGTGCTCCAACTTCAAAGTGTGCCCAAAATTCCTCTTTTCTTCTTTTTAGCTTATTTTGTGCTCTTTTTGCTTCTTTTTCTTCTTATTTCCTACAAAGTTTATCAAATCAAAAGATCAAAGAAATATACCATTTAAGCACCAAAGAATGCAATATTTAAGCACTAATCATAAATTTCTTGTATGAAAAAGCATAGAAAAACATGACATGGTGACATGTCATCATAACCCACTAACTGTTTGATATAGAAGAGGAATTCTTTGAAACAAACATGGAAGACAACATGGAAAACCATCATGAAGAAGAGGATCACAACCATGGGGGAGGAGGTAGAACAAATCATGCTGGGGAGTATAGAAGAGTTTTGGGCTCTTACATCAATCCAAACCCAGGCAATTGTGGAAGTAGCATCCAAAAGCCAACAATCCATGCCAACAACTTTGAACTTAAACCACAGCTCATCACCCTTGTTCAGAACAACTGCTCCTTTGGAGGAGGTGTTCAAGAAGACCCCAATCAACATTTGACCACCTTCCTGAGAATATGTGACACACTAAAGTCTAATGGTGTTCACCCTGACGCCTATAGACTACTCCTATTTCCATTCTCACTTAGGGACAAAGCAGCCAAGTGGCTGGAATCCTTCTCAGGGGAAAGCTTGACAACTTGGGAAGACGTGGTGAACAAATTTTTAGCAAGATTTTACCCTTCTCAACAAATTAATAGGCTGAGAGCTGAGGTCCAAACTTTCAGGCAATAAGATGGTGAGACTCTATATGAAGCATGGGAGAGGTTCAAGGACTTAACAAGGAGGTGTCCACCTGACATGTTCAACGAATGGGTGCAGCTGCATATTTTCTATGAAGGACTCTCTTATGAGTCAAAAAAGGCCGTAGACCATTCATCTGGAGGATCTTTGAACAAGAAAAAGACTATTGAGGAAGCCATAGATGTTATTGAAACAGTAGCAGAGAACGACTACTTCTATGCTTCCGAAAGAGGGAACACAAGAGGAGTAATGGAGCTAAACAATGTTGATGCTCTGTTGGCCCAAAACAAGCTCATTACCCGGCAGCTGGCTGACCTCACCAAGAAGATGGAGATGAACCAAGTAGCAGCAATCTCCACTTCATCAACAACCCAAGAAGGAGTGAATGAAGAAGCAGAGGGGAGTTAGGAGCAAGCCAACTACATTGGGAATTCACCAAGGAAAAACTATGATCCATACTCCAAGACCTATAACCCTGGATGGAGAAACCACCCAAACTTTGGGTGGGAAAGTGAGCAAGATCAAAACCAAGACCAGAGACGTTACAACTCCAACAACAATGCAGCTCACCAGCAATTCACACAGAGGACATCTCAACACCCCCACAACAACACTTCTCCACACGCCTATCAAAACCAAAACAGCACATCTGCTCCGAATCACTCATTAATTGATGACAAGCTCTCTAAGATTGAAGCCCTACTTGAAGGAATATGCCAAGAGATTCAAGAAAATAAGGTGTTCAAAGAGGAGGTGCGAGCCAATATTAAGAACCAGGGAGAGACCATCCGGAAGCTAGAATTTCAGGTGGGATATTTAGCTGAGAAGATTCCCAAACCTACTGATAGCTTCCCAAGTGACACGGAGAAAAACCCTAAAGGAGAAGTAAAGAAAGTAAGATGGGAAGATTGCAAAATGGTCACTGCGAGTGATCAAGAGACTGAAGACAAGCAAGGCAAACTTTGCAAACAACCTGAAGACAACTCAACAAAGGAGGAGGATAGAGATCGCCAAGAACCAAAAATCTCACAACAAGAGCTGCTGAAGCTCTATGCACCCTTCTCTCAACTGCTCAATGGTGCTGTGGGAAAAAGAATATACTCAAGGTTCCTAGACTTGTTTGCATCTCTGCATGTGAACATACCATTCATCAAGGCAATTCAACAAATGCCTGCATTCATCAAGTATATGAAGGAACTTCTTCCCAGGAAAAGCTCACTCAAAGGAGGCCAGACTATAGTGATGAACAAGGAATGTAGTGCCCTTATTCAACCTGAGTTGCTTACAAAAAGAAGAGATCCAGGGAGTTTTCACATCCCTTGTGCCATAGGTGAAACTATGTTCCATAGAGCGCTATGTGATTTAGGGGCCAGCATCAACTTACTACCCTTATCCCTGGCAAAGAGGCTGCAGATCAATGAGATAATACCCACAGATGTAATCATCAGACTGGCTGACAAAACTCAAAAGCAAGCAATAGGAGTGGTGGAAAATGTGTTGCTAAAAGTTGGGAAATACTTTCTCCCAACAGACTTTGTCATCCTGGACATGGAAGAGAGTCACACTCATCCAATCATATTGGGAAGACCATTCCTAGCTACGGCCAGAGCACTTATCGATGTAGAGAAAGGGGAGCTAATATTGAGAATCCATGATGAACGACTCAGCTTCAATGTTTTCAAACTCTCACAAGAAACATATCAAGAGGACAAGGAACTAAGCACAAATGATAATGAGACACTGAAGGAGGAAACAAGCACTAAAGCACAGCCAGTTCATTCTGAGATCCCCTTAATAGATAAACAAGGAAAACAGCAATTGCCACAGCTCAAGGAAAAGTTGGAGGAACCTAAACCTCTAGAGGCAGGTGAAGACAGCACTACAACTCCTTTAGAAAAATAGGTCACCAAGGGGAAGGCAACATCAAAATAAACAAAGAAGAAGGTACCAAGGAGGTGGAGGAACAAGAAAATCCCTACGGAAGATTTCTCTCCAGGGGATAGAGTTGTCTCAGCTTACTTCCCAGATATTCCCCCTAATCTCCCCACTGTACCATCTCAGTTACCCAAGGTCTTCACTATCAACAGAGTTCTTTCCCTGGAACATGTGGAGATCATTGATCCAACCAATGGATATAAGTCCACAGCAAGAGGGGAGGACTTTAAGCACTACCAACCACCCTGATGAAGGAAAAACGTCAAGCTAGTGACGCTAAAGAAACGCTTCATGGGAGGCAACCCATGTTTTATATGTTTTTAAAATAATGAATAAATCAATGTTTATGAATTTCAACCCAAACTTGACAAACACTTGCTGAAATCTTTAACATGCAGTATATAGTGAAGAACAAGTTTGGTGTTCAAAGCAAACCAAGATGCATGCTAGTCTTGGGAGCTTTGAACAAAACTTTTCATCACATTGCTTCAAACTAAGTTTGGTGTCACCCCATGGTGCCACCAAGATGCATATAAGGACCCACCAATAGTTAGTTAGTTAGTTGGAATTCATAAATAAAAAAATCAAATCCTTTCTTCCCTTTTATTAATATTAGCCGTAAAGTTCATATGGTCATTTTGATATCTTTTCTTACTTTTCTTAGTTTGTCTTTATAGGAAAAGAAAAGGAGCATAAAAAGGGATAGATTGGACAACCCCAATTATGACCAGATTTTGCAAGATATTTGTGTACCAAGAGCTGACTGGGAAAGGGGTGCAGGAAATAACCCAAAGTTCATCAAGAGAACAGATCTCACTCCTGAAGCCAAGGGGTGGTTTGAGCTAGTGAGAAGGTCTATTCTCCCAGCTGCAAACAACTCGGAGGTGAATGTCAAGAGAGCCACAATGGTGCACTGTATACTAAAGGGAGGAGAAATCAAGGTTCATGAACTCATAGCTGAAGGTATTAGAGAGATGGCAGAGAAAAGCGACTCAAGAGGAACGTTAGGTTACCGCAGCACTATTTACCGAATATGCAAGAAAGCTGGGGTAGTTTTTGAAGATGAGAACCCCATGTGGATAAAGGAAGGCATCCCAATAACTATACGAAGGATGAAAGCTGCAGCATCCCCTCTGCCTCAGCGGAAGCAAAGGAAGAAAACAACCCCTCAAGTAGTGGAAGGACAAGTCTTAGAGGGTCAAGCACAACAGGCCTTGGACATGGACCAATTGCAGGAGGCCATTGATGGCTTGTCTAGACAATATTTGGAAAGTCAAGGAGCATAGAAAGAGCTTCAACTACAGATGATGGGGTAGCAAGAGGAAACACTTTCAAGATGGATGACTCAGCAAGGTGAGTGGCAAAGGCAAATGATGGAACAGCAACTAAGTCAAGGACAACAATGGGGAGAAACATTCAACAGGATGGAACAAAGGCAAAACGAGCAACAAGAATCCACCCAGAGGCTAATCAACATCCAAGCACATCAAGGGGCGCACATACATGAGATGCATCGAAGACAAATAGAACAAGCAGAACTATTGGACGAGCAAAGGGCATTCGCAGAAGGAGTTTACATGAGCGAAACAGGACATCATATAAACACTCAAGCCTGGCTCGGTTACTTAGTGGGACAGCTGCCAATATTGCATCCAGAAATAGCCAAGTATGACGAAATGAAGGATGAATTAGCATGAAAGGAAAGACAAAGGGTGGAAGAGAGTCATGAGTCAGTGAGGAAGGCACTTGAGGATTGGAAGCAAGCAAGATTGGCAAGGATGCGAGGAAATGTAAGAAGAAACAAGGAGGACAAGCAAGGAAAAGTGCATGGACATCCGCAATAGTAAAAGGTGGTGAAGTTCCTTCTTTGTTCCATCTTTCTCTATATTTTAAATAAGGAAGATCTTGTATGAAATAGAACTTGCTTCCATGTTATGTTTAAACCTTTTTCAATTATGTCTTTTAAGTTTTTGGTATTAAAGAAAGTCTATGTGTGCTAGTCTTTATGTCATTGCATCCTCCTTAACTTACTTGTATGCTTGTCCTTTTTTTTATCAAATGAAGAAGAGAATGTTTATGTTTTTTTTAAAAGACCAGAGTAGAGTTCATAATGTGGAAGTGCATTCATGAATCTTTGGGGTAGTCATAAGTTAGCTAAGTTGGTTCAACCACAAGGCTAGGAGGACAACTATCTATCCTGAATACTTGACTTTGGATATACCATGAGACTAAGTTAATAACAAGATCCTAATAAGAGAAAAGGGAAAGAACAATGGAAGTGAAAAACAAAAGAAAAAGAGTAAGCAATAAGGCTAGGCACCAATGGTTTGGACCTTGAGACAAGTGTCTATGGTGCTCCTGTGTGAGGGATCTACTTGGATGAATAAGCTCTCAGGGGTGCTTTATCACTTGGTAACTTGGGTTAACTAACCCGGGATTATCAGCTGAAAATCCATTATCAAGAGTAACCCTCACTACAGAACATTTAGTAACCCAAAGAGGTACTGGACACCAAGGTCTCAAGAAAAGAAAATAAATGAACTATATGCCTGTGGTGTGTATGTATGGGGGAGAGACTTGAGGGAGTAAGTCCTTAGGGGTGCTTCAACACCTAGCACCTTGAACCAACTGGTTCGGGAGTGTTAGCTGAAAGCTTATCTTAAAGAGTTGCCCCCTTACAGAGCACTTAGCCTAAATAACACAAATAACCCTTGAAATAACAATAAAAGGATCAATGAATAAAAGTCTCATGGGATGTAAACAAAGTAAGTGTTTAGGGACATGATAAAAGTCTGAAAGCCAGTAATGGAATGAACCTAAGTTGCTATGTATGAAACCACCATAAAATCAGTAACATGACTTCCACAAGAATGACTCATTCCTCTAGATATTCCATTCATCATTCTCTTGTTCCAGTACTTGCTTAGGGACAAGCAAGCTTTAAGTTTGGTGTTGTGATGCCAGGGCATCTTGGCCAGTTTCACTGACCTTTTATTTACTGTTTTTAGGGTAGTTTCATGCATTCCTTTAGGAAATAAGCTAGTTTTGGGTAGATATTTACCTACACCTTGATTCAAGCATACATTGTGCATTTTACATTATTTCATGAGGATTTTGCATGAATTTAGTGACAAATTATATGCTGCATTACCCATGACTTGGACTAGAACTTTGATGCACTCTGTTGCTTGATTTCAGGACCAAAGGAAGCAAGGAAAGGGAGGTAACTTGCAAGGTTAATGAGAAAAGTGATTGCCAATAACACTCTCAAAGCCATCATTGCCCATGTTAAGAGTCACGTTAACTAAGTTAACGTGCACTCTAACGTGGAGAAGGGAAGTTGAGCCAACGTTAGTGATACTTAACATTGTCACTAACGTTGGCAAACACTCATGAGTGGCTGATGCCAAGGCATCTTAGGCTAGTTTCACTAGTATTTTTCTGTTAGTTTTAGTGCTTTTATGCATTTTCTTGAGCTTAAAGTAACCAAAAATGGTTAAATGAAGAACAAAGCAATGAACCATCCAAACAGTATGATTTTAATGCAAATTCCATGAGTTTTAGTTATATTACTTGAATGCTATGAATGGAAGATTTCTCATGAAATTTTGCAAGACTTTGATGCAATTGTTTGGATGATTTCAGGGAAGAAGAGGCTAAGCAAGGAAGCAACAAAATCAATAAAGGAAGCTTGAATATCACATGTGGAGTTTAAGTTCCAGTTTAAGCCTAAACTGGAGCTTAAACGCCAGAATCAGGAAGGCTAAGAAATGCTGGAATTGAAGTTTAACCTCCAGTTTAACCTTAAACTAGAGGTTAAACGCCAGAATGAAAGTCTCACCAAAGAAGCATCCCACGTTTAACCTCCAGAATGATAATGCCACTCAGGAAGGAGTTCCACGTTTAACCTCCAGTTTAACCTTAAACTGGAGGTTAAACGCCAGAATGGGAAAAGCACCAGGGAGCCATTTCCACGTTTAAGCTCCAGTTTGACCTCAAACTGGAGCTTAAACGTGTTCGACCAAGTTTTCTCCTCCAGGGTTGCTCTCTCCATTTCCACGTTTAAGCTCCAGTTTGACCTCAAACTGGAGCTTAAACGTGTTCGACACCTCCAGGGCTACCCTTCTAAGCTTCCACGTTTAACCTCCAGTTTAACCTTAAACTGGAGGTTAAACGTGTTCGACCTCCAAGATGCCTCCTTCCATTTCCACGTTTAACCTCCAGTTTAACCTTAAACTGGAGGTTAAACGTGTTCGACCTCCAGAGCTGCCCTTCCTATCTCCACGTTTAAGCTTCAGTTTAACCTTAAACTGAAGCTTAAACGTGTTCGACTACATGACTCTCCAGGGCTGCCTTCTTCCATTTCCACGTTTAAGCTTCAGTTTAACCTTAAACTGAAGCTTAAACGTGCTTCTATAAAAGGCCTCACTGGAAGTGTCTGGCGTTTAAGCTGCAGTTTAAGCTTAAACTGCAACTTAAACGCCACTCTTGGAAAAGGTTTCTGGGCCAAAAATAGTGCAGTTTAAGTTAGTCTTTGAGCACAAACATTAACTTAAACTTACTCTGGTATGAAACCCAATTGAATATCATGGTTTATGGGATTGGGCCTGAAGGATTGATGAGTTTGAAATCTCAATTTATTGAGTCATGTGTTATTATTTGATTATCACTAAGTTGGCTCAATGAATGTTACAGAATTTGGATCAACAGCCTCATCAAGATTATGGATCATAAACCCAAGGCAAAAGGAAAGCAGGGAGAGGCCTCAAAGCCCAAGAAACCCAACAGAAGCTCAATATAGAAAGTGTATAAATAGGATAGAATTTAAGTTAGGAAGGACTTTTACCTTCACTTTTAGCTAGTTTTCATATCTTTGTAATTGAATTCAGAGCTATGACTCATTAAACCCCCTTTCATTGGGTTAGGGAGCTCTATTGTAATTCAATGAATCAATAATAGTTTATCTTCTTCTTCAATCTTTTCTCTTGAATTTTGTTAGAAAGCTTCTCGATCTAACTCCATTGGGTAGTTGTCTTGGGAAAGAAACTACCCATAATTGGAATCCTTCGGAACCTTGGGAAAGGAATGGAGGATTCATGCTAGAGAAGCTTTCTCACAGTGAATTGGATTGGGGTTTGGATGGATATTGTGACATGTAATCCTACCAAATTGTGGTTCATGAAACTGTGTGGTATAATCAGTGATCGAGCATCATCTCTTCTTATGAACATTTAAACCAAGGGATTGGGAATTTGTTTGTTTTTAGAGAGAATTGGTGAGCCAAGGGATTGGGATCCAATCATATAAGATTGCCAAGCAAAATTTAATGAACGCATTGGTTGAGGAAGAGATATACATGATTTGATTCGGAGATCTCAATATCTCCTAACACCCAATGAATTCCCCATTTCTGATTTCCACTTTCTCTTTACATTCTGCAACTTAATTCATGCAATCACCCCCATTCCCTTTTAATTTCAGCAATTTATCTTCTGCTCTTTAATTCATGCAATTTAAGATTCCGCCATTTAAATTTCTTGTCATTTACGTTTCCCGCCAATTTTACATTCCGCAATTCTCATCCAAATCTTGATTCCGCTCAACTAGCACACACTTCTAATCCGAATTGCTCACTCAACCAATCCTTGTGGGATTCGACCTCACTCTATTGTGAGTTTTTACTTGACGATAACCGGTGCACTTGCCGGAAGGAATTTTGCCGATCGTGCAATTTCCTAAATCGTAGCATAACTAGTTTATGCGCATCAAGTTTATGGCGCCGTTGCCGGGGAGTGGTTTTCGATTGACAATTCTCCAATTGGAAGCTAACTAGATTGAGCAATTTCTCTTGCTTTGTTAATTCTGTTCAAGTTACTTGTTGAATTTTAATTTCTGCACTCGGTTACATGCTTTCTTTCTTTATGCCTTTAAATTCAAGCAACTAACTCACTGACTCACTAACTGTTTGAATTAATTCCTCAATTGCTCTAACCATACTCTTCCATTAACCAAGAGTATTTCACTTGTTTGTGCCTGTGCTGTGTTCTTGTATGACAGGTAGGAGAGGAGAGACATCAACTCCTCCATATACCGAACCAGAGAGGACCCTTCATAGACTGAGAAGGGAAGCAAGAGGGAAGAGAGTAGTGGGAGAAGAGGAATCTGAAGGAGAATCTGAGGACAATTTTGAGGAAGCTTTAGATCTCAACATTGATAGAGAAGTTCACAACCATGAGAGAGCTGATGGAAACAATGCCATTCCTGAGAGGAGGGTTCTTAGTTCATACATAAACCCAACCTCTGGGAATTGTGGTAGCAGCATCCAGAAACCACCCATTCAGGCCAACAATTTTGAACTCAAACCACAGCTAATATCACTTGTGGAGAATCATTGTTCATTTGGTGGAAGTGCTAATGAAGACCCAAACCAACATCTCACAAAATTCCTGAGAATTTGTGACACTGTGAAGTCCAATGGAGTCCAGGAAGATGCATATAAACTGCTTTTGTTCCCATTTTCACTTAGGGACAAAGCAGCTAAGTGGCTGGAATCATTCCCAAGGGGGAGTCTAACAACATGGGATGAGGTGGAAAGCAAGTTTCTGGCACGTTTCTACCCCCCACAAAAGGTCAATAGGCTTCGATCTGAGGTTCAGACTTTTAGACAACAAGATGGTGAAACTCTCTACGAGGCATGGGAGAGATTCAAGGACTTGACAAGGAAATGCCCACCAGACATGTTCCATGATTGGGTGCAATTGCATATTTTCTATGATGGACTCTCTTATGAATCAAGGAAGGCTGTAGACCATTCATCAGGAGGTTCATTGAACAGGAAAAAGACTGTGGAAGAGGCCATTGAAGTGATTGAGACAGTGGCTGAGAATGAGTACTACTATGCATCAGAAAGGCACAACACTAAGGGAGTCATGGAGCTGAACCATGTTGATACAATTCTAGCCCAAAACAAGGTGTTTGCCAAGCAACTAGCAGAGCTTACCAGGCAATTAGAAACAAAGCAAGTGGCTGCAATACACACACAAGATCAAGAGGAAGTAAGCATTGAAGGAGGTGATTGGGAAGAGGCCAACTATGTGGGAAACCAACAAAGGCAATCATATGATCCACATTCCAACACTTACAACCCAGGATGGAAAAATCACCCAAACTTTGGGTGGGGGAACCAACAAACCCAACCACAAAACCACAAACCTTACAACCACAACCAACAAAACAATTCCACATACCAAAACTCCAACCAAAGATCATACCAAGCCACACAAAACACTTACCCCCAACCATCATATCATAGCCAAAATAATCAACCTACCCAACTTAATCCGAACCAACAATTTCAAGATCAATTAAACCGGATAGAAGGAATGCTTGCAACCATGAGTCAAGACATAACCGAATTGAAAGCTTTTAAGGAAGAAGTAAACTCTAACCTGCAAAACCAAGGAGCTGCCATCCAGAAGCTAGAAAATCAAATTGTGTATTTGTCTAAGCAAACCCCTGGGACAAGCGCTTCTCATGCTGCCAAGGCTATTGCAAGGGAAGAATGTAAAGCCATAACCCTCAGAAGTGGAAAGAATCTGAAGGAGATCTCAAAGGAAACCACAGAGGATGAAGCAAAGGAAAATGTGAAAGACAAAGAACAAAGACAATCTTTTACACCGTCTGCAACAAAAGAAAAAGAAAAAGAGGTCCTGAAGCCTTATACACCTAAAGCACCTTATCCTCAACGTTTGATGAAAAGTGAAAAGGATGGCCAATTCTCCAGGTTCTTGGAGATTTTCAAGAAGCTTCAAATCAACATTCCCTTGCTGAGGCAATAGAGCAAATGCCACTATATGCAAAATTCTTAAAGGAATTGATGACCAAGAAGAGAAGCTGGAGAAATGAGGAAACTGTGTTGTTAACTGAAGAATGCAGTGCCATCATTCAGCACAAATTGCCTCAGAAATTGAAGGATCCAGGCAGTTTCCAAATCCCCTGCATCATAGGAGAAGTCATGGTGGAGAAGTCCTTGTGTGACTTAGGGGCCAGTATCAATTTGATGTCTCTAACAATGATGAGAAGAATGAAGATTGAGGAAGCCAAACCAACAAGAATGGCCCTCCAATTGGCAGATCGAACTTTTAAATTCCCTCATGGGATAGTTGAGGATTTGTTGGTGAAAGTGGGAGATTTTATATTTCCTGCTGATTTTGTGGTGTTAGATATGGAGGAAGAAGCCAAAGCTTCAATAATTCTGGGAAGACCCTTCCTGGCTACTGCTGGAGCCATCATAGATGTACAAAAGAGTGAACTCACTCTTAGACTACATGATGAGAAATTGGTGTTTAACGTATTCAAGGCAATGAGCTATCCATCAGAATCACTAAGGGAATGCATGAGGATTGATGTAGTGGACATTGCAGTACAAGAAACTTTTGAGGAAACAATAAAGGAAGTGGCAGAGGAGGAGTTCACCAAGGATATTGAAGTTAGTGACATCAAGGCTGCTGAAACAACCATGCCAAGCATGCCAGAGAGAGTGAAAGAAGAGAAGGAAGCACCAAAACCTGAGCTCAAAGCATTGCCCCCTAATCTCAAGTATGCATACTTGGGTAGTGATGAGAGTCACCCTGTTATCATTAGCTCTGCCCTGAGCCAAGAACAGGAAGAAGAATTGATCAAGGTGCTACAAACTCATCAAGATGCCATTGGATGGACCCTAGCCGATTTGAAGGGGATAAGTTCATCCATATGCATGCATAAGATCTTGTTAGAAGAGGATGCTAGACCCTCCATTCAAGCTCAGAGAAGATTGAATCCCGTCATGAAAGAAGTGGTACAAAAGGAAGTCATGAAGTTATGGCAGGCAGGGGTAATCTACCCCATTTCTGATAGCCCATGGGTTAGTCCCATCCATGTAGTTCCCAAGAAAGGTGGCATAACTGTGGTGCCAAATGAGAAGAACGAACTCATACCCACAAGAACCGTCACTGGGTGGAGGATGTGCATAGACTACAGGAAGCTCAATGAAGCCACCAGAAAGGATCATTTCCCACTCCCATTCATGGATCAGATGCTTGAAAGGCTTGCCAGACATGCTTACTATTGTTTTTTAGATGGATATTCAGGCTACAACCAAATAGTAGTTGATCCTAAAGATCAAGAGAAAACATCATTTGTTTGTCCATATGGAGTTTTTGCTTATAGACGCATGCCCTTTGGATTGTGCAATGCACCTGCCACTTTCCAAAGATGCATGCTGTCCATCTTTTCGGACATGATTGAAAAATTTATTGAGGTCTTCATGGACGATTTTTCTGTGTTTGGAGATTCTTTTCCTAGCTGCCTACACCACCTTGCCTTGGTGCTTAAGAGATGCCAAGAGACTAACCTAGTATTAAACTGGGAAAAGTGTCATTTCATGGTCACAGAAGGAATAGTCCTTGGCCACAAAATCTCTAATAGAGGCATTGAGGTGGACAGAGCTAAGGTGGAACTCATTGAAAAATTACCTCCACCAAGTAATGTAAGGGCAGTTAGGAGTTTTTTGGGACACGCTGGTTTTTACAGAAGGTTTATTAGAGACTTTTCTAAAATAGCCAAACCTTTGAGTAACTTGCTTGTCTCTGATACACCCTTTGTATTTGATAAAAATTGCATGCTAGCCTATGAACTTTTGAAGCAAAAACTTTCCTCTGCACCTATCATTGCCCCACCTGATTGGAACTTACCTTTTGAACTGATGTGTGATGCATCAGACCTTGCTATTGGGGCAGTGTTAGGACAAAGGAAAGACAATTTGGTACATGTGATTTATTATGCCAGTAAAGTCTTGAATGATAACCAAAGGAATTACACAACCACTGAAAAAGAACTCTTGGCAATAGTCTTTGCATTTGACAAATTTAGATCCTATCTCATTGGATCTAAAGTCATTGTCTTCACTGATCATTCAGCTTTAAAATACTTACTTGCTAAACAAGAATCCAAACCAAGACTTATTAGATGGGTTCTTTTGTTGCAGGAATTTGACATTGAAATCAAAGACAAGAAGGGTGTAGAGAACAAGGTGGCAGACCATTTATCAAGAATACCATGTGAAGAAGGAAGCGCACAAAGCACACATATAAATGAGTGCTTTCCTGATGAACAACTCATGGTAATTCACAAAGCACCCTGGTTTGCAGACATAGCAAACTTCAAGGCCACTGGGAGTTTACCGTTGGAATTTAACAAACATCAAAGGAAGAAATTGGTAAATGATGCCAAATACTTCATCTGGGACGAACCATACTTGTTCAAAAAATGTTCCGATGGCATACTCAGAAGATGCATATCCGAGGAAGAAGGAAGGGAAGTCTTATGGGACTGCCATGGCTCCACTTATGGAGGACATTTTGCAGGAGAAAGAACAGCAGCTAAGGTGTTGCAGTGTGGTTTTTATTGGCCCACCATCTTCAAAGATGCAAAAGAATTAGTGAAGCACTGCCATGAATGCCAGAAAGCGGGGAACCTGCCAAGAAGAAATGAAATGCCACAATAATTCATTCTGGAACTTGAATTGTTTGATGTATGGGGGATAGATTTCATGGGACCCTTTCCCTCCTCATACTCAAATAATTACATTCTTGTGGCAGTAGACTATGTCTCCAAATGGGTTGAAGCAATAGCAACTCCAACCAATGATAATAAGGTAGTCATGAACTTCCTCAGAAAACACATTTTTTGCCGTTTTGGGGTTCCAAGAGCAATCATCAGTGATGGAGGAAGCCACTTCTGCAACAAACCATTAGAGGCATTGCTTCTAAAATATGGAGTCAAACACAAGGTAGCCACACCATACCATCCACAGACAAGTGGGCAAGCCGAAATATCTAACAGAGAACTCAAAAGGATCCTGGAAAAGACTGTGGGAACTTCAAGGAAGGACTGGTCGATTAAGCTAGATGATGCTCTTTGGGCATATAGGACAGCTTTCAAAACACCAATTGGAATGTCTCCTTACCAACTAGTATATGGAAAAGCTTGCCATTTGCCACTGGAGTTGGAGCACAAGGCATACTGGGCCTTGAAACTTTTGAACTTGGACAACAAAGCTGCTGGAGAAAGAAGGATGTTGCAAATTCAAGAGTTGGAAGAATTCAGAGCGGAAGCTTATGAAAATGCCAAAATTTACAAAGAAAGAGCAAAGAAGAAGCATGACAGCAACATAGCCCCAAGGAAATTTGAAGAAGGACAAAAAGTATTGCTCTACAATTCTAGGCTGAAGCTATTTCCAGGGAAGCTAAAATCAAGGTGGTCTGGACCATTCCTTGTCACCAAGGTCTCCAAATATGGACAAGTAGAAATCATGGAAGAAAAGTCACAACGAACCTTCATTGTGAACGGTCAAAGACTCAAACATTACTTGGGAGATGTAGATGAGAAGGACAAAGTTAAATATCACCTCAACTGAGGAAGCTGACCGTCAAGCTAATGACGTTAAAGAAGCGCTTGTTGGGAGGCAACCCAACCTGAGGTAATACCCTTTTGCTGTTTCTTTTATTTGTTTCAATAAAAAAGGTGAAGTAGTTTCTGTGCATTGCAAAGAATTAAGTTTGGTGTTTCACACCAAACAATGAATTCGTGGATCAATAATTCAAAGGGGAATGTGTGACTATAAGTTTGGTGTTCCACCATAAAGATCAACTGAACACAACAACCTTTGAATTATATGAGAGGAACAACCATTCTAAGCAGTCACAGAAATGCTTAAAACCCTTAGCAGCAACTTCATTCCAAAGAGAACTCAAGGATTCAAAGCACAGAGAAGTAAGTGGGAGACTAAGTTTGGTGTTCACACACCCACTTAAGACTCAGATACTTACCCACACATAGTTGAGCTAACCACTCAAGTGCTTGAGATGCAAGCAACTTCATCACTCTTTGCAGGAAAGGAAACAAGGATTTTAAAGCATGAAGCAACATTTAGGAGAAGAAGGGAAATCAAATTGTTTCCTGGCAAAAAAGAGAAAACAAGGAATTTCACAAGGTGGTATTGTTCCTTGATAATTCTTTAAAAAAGGGCAAACAAAAGCATGCTTGTTCTGGTTTAAACTGTAAATGTTGAATCTTTCTGGAATGAGAAGTTTTTAGTATATTTGTCTGTTTATTGCTTTGAATAAAGTGAATGGCTAGATGTTTGGATATAACTCCACCTTCTTAAACAAATGCTTGCCATGCTTGTTCTGTTTCCGAATATAAAAGAAAAGTTTGAACAAAAGTAACTTGGCTCAATTAGTGACAAATCAAGTAGAATTAAGTGGTGGTATGCATGCTTGATTGTTTAGTCAGATCACTGGAAATAGAGTGTAGAATTATCATTTTTATGTAGAAATTGAAAACTGTCTATGGATCTTGATGAATAAATGTCTTTGGCCATGAAAAAGAAAGTAAAAGGAAGAAGAAAAAGCCACTGAAAAAGGGCAACCAAAAAGAAAAAAATTGAGAAAATAAGCTAGGCACCAATGGTTTGAACTTCTGAGACAAATGCCTGTGGTGTTCATGTATTAAGGATATGCTTGGATGAATAGGTTCTGAGGAGTGTTTCAACACTTGGTAACTTGGGTTAACTAACCCGGGATTATCAACCAAAAGTCCATTATCAAGAGCAACCTAAATACAAAACATTTAGTCACACAAAGAGGTGCTGGGCACCAATGTCTCAAGAAGAAATGTGAACTAAAATGCCTAAAGTGGATATGTGTAGTGCACTGATAAGAAAAAGAAAATGCCAAAGGCTTGTGCAACACATGACACTAAGCAAACAAGGAGCAAAGTAGCTCTAAGAAAAAGAAAAGAAAAACAAAGAAGAGAAAAGTGCCAAAGACATAAGAATAACAAGAGGCCATAGCAGTGTTTGATGGATGCAATGAAAAAGTGATAATCTTACCTGATAAGTATGAAAAAGTGATGCTGCAACTTTCTGCATAAAACCCTTCTGATGAACTTCAAAT
Source organism: Arachis ipaensis (assembly GCF_059453495.1). Taxonomy (NCBI): domain Eukaryota; kingdom Viridiplantae; phylum Streptophyta; class Magnoliopsida; order Fabales; family Fabaceae; genus Arachis; species Arachis ipaensis. Next base: position 86,415,902 of record NC_142444.1, read on the forward strand.
GCTTGCTAATATAGCCAATGTAATTGCTTTCTGTTTCATACTTTCTTCTCAAATAACTCAGGACTTGCTTAGGGACAAGCAAGTATTAAGTTTGGTGTTGTGATGCCAAGGCATCTTAGGCTAGTTTCACTAGTATTTTTCTGTTAGTTTTAGTGGTTTTATGCATTTTCTTGAGCTTAAAGTAACCAAAAATGGTTAAATGAAGAACAAAGCAATGAACCATCCAAACAGTATGATTTTAATGCAAATTCCATGAGTTTTAGTTATATTACTTGAATGCTATGAATGGAAGATTTCTCATGAAATTTTGCAAGACTTTGATGCAATTGTTTGGATGATTTCAGGGAAGAAGAGGCTAAGCAAGGAAGTAACAAAATCAATAAAGGAAGCTTGAATATCACATGTGGAGTTTAAGTTCCAGTTTAAGCCTAAACTGGAGCTTAAACGCCAGAATCAGGAAGGCTAAGAAATGCTGGAATTGAAGTTTAACCACCAGTTTAACCTTAAACTGGAGGTTAAACGCCAGAATGAAAGTCTCACCAAAGAAGCATCCCACGTTTAACCTCCAGTTTAACCTTAAACTGGAGGTTAAACGCCAGAATGATAATGCCACTCAGGAAGGAGTTCCACGTTTAACCTCCAGTTTAACCTTAAACTGGAGGTTAAACGCCAGAATGGGAAAAGCACCAGGGAGCCATTTCCACGTTTAAGCTCCAGTTTGACCTCAAACTGGAGCTTAAACGTGTTCGACCAAGTTTTCTCCTCCAGGGTTGCTCTCTCCATTTCCACGTTTAAGCTCCAGTTTGACCTCAAACTGGAGCTTAAACGTGTTCGACACCTCCAGGGCTACCCTTCTAAGCTTCCACGTTTAACCTCCAGTTTAACCTTAAACTGGAGGTTAAACGTGTTCGACCTCCAAGATGCCTCCTTCCATTTCCACGTTTAACGTCCAGTTTAACCTTAAACTGGAGGTTAAACATGTTCGACCTCCAGAGCTGCCCTTCCTATCTCCACGTTTAAGCTTCAGTTTAACCTTAAACTGAAGCTTAAACGTGTTCGACTACATGACTCTCCAGGGCTGCCTTCTTCCATTTCCACGTTTAAGCTTCAGTTTAACCTTAAACTGAAGCTTAAACGTGCTTCTATAAAAGGCCTCACTGGAAGTGTCTGGCGTTTAAGCTGCAGTTTAAGCTTAAACTGCAACTTAAACGCCACTCTTGGAAAAGGTTTCTGGGCCAAAAATAGTGCGGTTTAAGTTAGTCTTTGAGCACAAACATTAACTTAAACTTACTCTGGTATGAAACCCAATTGAATATCATGGTTTATGGGATTGGGCCTGAAGGATTGATGAGTTTGAAATCTCAATTTATTGAGTCATGTGTTATTATTTGATTATCACTAAGTTAGCTCAATGAATGTTACAGAATTTGGATCAACAGCCTCATCAAGATTATGGATCATAAACCCAAGGCAAAAGGAAAGCAGGGAGAGGCCTCAAAGCCCAAGAAACACAACAGAAGCTCAATATAGAAAGTGTATAAATAGGATAGAATTTAAGTTAGGAAGGACTTTTACCTTCACTTTTAGCTAGTTTTCATATCTTTGTAATTGAATTCAGAGCTATGACTCACTAAACCCCCTTTCATTGGGTTAGGGAGCTCTATTGTAATTCAATGAATCAATAATAGTTTATCTTCTTCTTCAATCTTTTCTCTTGAATTTTGTTAGAAAGCTTCTCGATCTAACTCCATTGGGTAGTTGTCTTGGGAAAGAAACTACCCATAATTGGAATCCTTCGGAACCTTGGGAAAGGAATGGAGGATTCATGCTAGAGAAGCTTTCTCACAGTGAATTGGATTGGGGTTTGGATGGATATTGTGACATGTAATCCTACCAAATTGTGGTTCATGAAACTGTGTGGTATAATCAGTGATCGAGCATCATCTCTTCTTATGAACATTTAAACCAAGGGATTGGGAATTTGTTTGTTTTTAGAGAGAATTGGTGAGCCAAGGGATTGGGATCCAATCATATAAGATTGCCAAGCAAAATTTAATGAACGCATTGGTTGAGGAAGAGATATACATGATTTGATTTGGAGATCTCAATATCTCCTAACACCCAATGAATTCCCCATTTCTGATTTCCACTTTCTCTTTACATTCTGCAACTTAATTCATGCAATCACCCCCATTCCCTTTTAATTTTAGCAATTTATCTTCTGCTCTTTAATTCATGCAATTTAAGATTCCGCCATTTAAATTTCTTGTCATTTACGTTTCCCGCCAATTTTACATTCCGCAATTCTCATCCAAATCTTGATTCCGCTCAACTAGCACACACTTGTAATCCGAATTGCTCACTCAACCAATCCTTGTGGGATTCGACCTCACTCTATTGTGAGTTTTTACTTGACGATAACCGGTGCACTTGCCGGAAGGAATTTTGCCGATCGTGCAATTTCCTAAATCGTAGCATAACTAGTTTATGCGCATCAGTGGCCACGTTAGAGCCCACGTTAACCTAGTTAACGTGGCCTCTAACATTAAAGGGGGAAGAGAAGCCAACGTTAGTGACATTCAACATTGTCACTAACGTTGGCCTAAGGATGCAACACACCACGTTAACTCCCACGTTAACTTGGTTAACGTGGGAGCTAACGTGAGAAGTGAGAGTTGTCGACAACGTTAGTGACACTCAACATTGTCACTAACGTTGGAAGCAACCACACAAACCCCCAAGGAGCCACGTTAACTTAGTTAACATGGAAGCTAACGATGAGGAATGAATGATGAGCCAACGTTAGTGACACTCAACATTGTCACTAACGTTGGGATGGCTAAGAATGGCCACGTTAGAAGCCACGTTAACCTAGTTAACGTGGACTCTAACGTGAGATCTAGGGGCACATTGGAACGTTAGTGATAATGCTGAGTGTCACTAACGTTCTCGAAGTTTGGCGAGGCCACGTTAGAAGCCACGTTAACCTAGTTAACGTGGGCTTTAACGTGAAGCAAATAGGGGCACACTGGAACATTAGTGACAATGTTGAGTGTCACTAACATTCTCGAAGTTTGGCAAGGCCACGTTAGAAGCCACGTTAACCTAGCTAACGTGGGCTCTAACGTGAGGCAAAGGGGTACATTGGAACGTTAGTGAAAATGTTAAGTGTCGCTAACGTTCTCGAACTTATACTTTCACTAAATGTTAACACCCCTAACGCCCTGAGCTAAAGTCTCTGCCCACTTAGCACTTTCTCTCTGCAAGTAAAGCCAAGCCCAAATGAAGAAAAGAACTGCTTCAAACTCAAGATCCAAAGGCCCAAGACTTGAAGAGCAAACTAGAAGCTGAGAAGAGTAGTATATATAGGAGTAGCTTTGAATTGTTAAAAGGGGAGTTCGAAAAGTTGGAAAAAGAGAATTACTCTCTGTATTTTAATTTCTCTGTAATTTCTAGTTCTATGATGTATTCTCCATCTTTATTTTCATTTTCAAGAGCTATGAACAACTAAACCCCTTTCATTGGGTTAGGGAGCTCTGTTGTAATTTGATGGATCAATACTAATTTTCATTATTCTTCTTCTATCTTTTCTCTTGATTTTACTTGAAAGCTTTCGATCTTCATCCCATTGAGTAGTTATCTTGGAAGAGAAGCTATTCAAACTTGGATCTCTTTTGAACCTTGAAAGAGGAATGAAGAGATCAAGTTAGAAATGCTTTCTCTTGCTGGACCAAATTGGGTTTGGATGGGCATGTGACTATAACCCTCTCAATACTTGATTTGGGAAATGCATGTGGTATAATCAGTGACCATACTTCATCTCTTCTCATGAGCAATTGACCAAGGAATTGGCTATTGATCAAGTTTTGAGAGATTGAATTGCAAGAAATTGTAATTCAATCACTTAAGATTGCCAAGGAGATCAATGAGTGCATTGATTGAGGAAAAGATAAAAATGAACTTGATCCGGAGAATTGCAACATCTCATAAGCCCAATGAACTCCCCATCTCTGATCTTACCCATTCTCTTTAATTTCTGCCATTTACTTTTATGAGCAAACCCCCCATTCCCATTTACAATTCTGCAATTTATTTTCAGTCATTTACTTCCAGTCCTTTAATTCTAGCATTTACTTTTCTGTTATTTACATTTTTGCCATTTTATTTTCTGCAACTCTCAACCAAAATTCTGGATTCGCTCAACTAGAACATTCTTCTAATTAAAGTTACTTGATCAATCAATCCCTGTGGGATTCGACCTCACTCTATTGTGAGTTTTTACTTGACGTCAAATTCGGTACACTTGCCGAAAGGATTTTTGTTGATAGACAAGTTTTCCGTGCATCAATCATTAGGCTGAGAGCTGAGGTACAAACTTTCAGACAACAAGATGGAGAAACACTCTATGAGGCCTAGGAGAGATTCAAAGATCTGACAAGAAGATGCCCACCAGAAATATTCAATGAATGGGTACAACTACACATCTTTTATGAGGGACTATCCTATGAAGCAAAGAAGGCTGTGGATCATTCTTTAGGAGGCTCACTCAACAAGAAGAAATCCATTGAAGAGGTCATAGATGTCATTGAAACTGTAGCTGAAAATGAGTATTTCTATGCTTCGGAAAGGACTCAGAAAAAGGGAGTGCTAGAGCTCAACACTATAGACGCTTTGTTAGCTCAGAACAAAGCAATTGCAACTCAAATAGCAGATCTAACAAAAAGGATGGAGGCTAACCAAACCTCAGTTATTCAGGACCAAACTCCCCAATAAGAAGGGAATCCACTAGGATCTGAAGGTGACTGGGAACAAGCAAATTATGTGAACAATTCATCCAGACCACCATATGACCCACACTCTAAGACATACAACCCAGGTTAGAAGAATCACCCAAACTTTGGGTGGGAAAATCAACAAAACCACAACCAGGACCACAACAAGCCTTATTCATCATATCAACATTTCAACCACAACCCCAACCATCAAACAGGGAACCATAGACCCTACCATAACTCACAAAACACATCATACTATAGTAACCAGCCCACACACAACAACCTCAACCAAGATGCACCATCCTCAACTATGCAACCATGTGAAATCAAGAGCAACTTTGAGAAGATGGAAGCTGCAATAGCACAACTATCCTCACAAATTACAGGAGCAGTCTCCACCCTCATGGACAGACAAGCACAAACTGACAGAAGGATAGATACTAATCAAGAGGAATACAGGTCAAATCTGAAAAATCAAGGCGCAGCAATCTCAAAGTTGGAAGCACAAGTGGGAATTTTATCCAAGCAAATCCTACTTCACACACACACATTTCCTAGTGATACTATGGCCAACCCAAGAGGGGAATGCAAATCCATTACTCTAAAAAGTAGGAAGGTTGTAGAAGAAGGAACCCCAACCAAAGACAAGCATGAAAAAGTTGCAGCAAAGCATGGGAACAAGGATGAAGAAGAAATCCCTGCTCTACCTCCACCAAAACCAGTCTTGAAGCCTTATGTGCCAAAGGCACCATACCCACAAAGACTGGGAAAAGATGGGAAGGATGGCCAGTTTTCTAAGTTCCTAGAGATCTTTAGGAGGCTCTAAATCAACATACCATTTGCTGAGGCATTAGAACAAATGCCACTCTATGCTAAATTTTTGAAGGATCTTATAACCAAAAAGAGGAACTGGGAAGCAAAAGAAACCATAATATTGACTGAAGAATGCAGCGCCATCATATAGAAGAAGCTGCCTCAAAAGCTGAAGGACCCAGGGAGTTTCCAAATTCCCTGCATCATAGGAGACATAGGCTTTGTGTGATTTGTGAGCTAGCATAAATCTTATGTCCATGACCATGATGAGAAGGATGAAGATTGAGGAAGCCAAGCCAACAAGAATGGCACTCCAATTGGCTGACAGAACATTTAAATTTCCACATGGAGTGGTGGAAGACCTGCTAGTGAAAGTATGAGAGTTCATCTTTCCTGCTAATTTTGTTGTACTGGACATGGAAGAAAAGGCCAACACGTCAATTATCCAAGGAAGACCATTCCTAGCTACTGCTGGAGCCATCATCGATGTACAAAAAGGGGAACTAGTCTTGAGGTTGCATGAAGAGAAAATGGTCTTCAATGTCTTCAAAGTAATGAGTTACCCAAGGAATCCATAGGAGAATGCATGCTGGTAGACACCATGGAACAAATAGTTCAAGAAGTCTTAGAAGAAGAATAATGTGGAGAAACCATCGAGCTGGAACAAGCACCAGATGGAGAATCACCACAAGCAACCATGAGAAACTCAATCATGCCAACCATTACAAGAAACAAAGATGCAGAGCCACCAAAACTAGAACTGAAAGTACTACCACCCATCTTGAAGTATGCATATCTGGATGCTAACAACACCCAACCAGTGATCATAAATTCAAGTATGAGTGAGGAACAAGAAGAGGAGCTCATCCAAGTGATGAGACAACACAAGGATGCCATAGGCTGGACATTTGCAGATTCAAAAGGGATCAGTCCTTCAATGTGTATGCATAAGATCTTGCTTGAAGAAGATGCCAAACCTTCAAGTCAACAACAAAGGAGGCTGAACCCAACTATAAATGAAGTGGTTCAGAAAGAAGTGTTAAAACTATGGCAAGCAGGGGTGATATACCCTATCTCAGACAGCCCTTGGGTAAGCTCGGTGCAAGTAGTCCCTAAGAAGGGAGGGATCACTGTTGTGGCAAATGAGAAGAATGAATTGATACCCACAAGGACAGTGACCAGATAGCGTATGTGCATTGACTACCAGAAACTTAATGAAGCCACCCGGAAAGACCACTTTCCCTTACCGTTCATGGACCAGATGCTTGAAAGATTGGCAGGACATGAGTACTATTGCTTCCTAGATGGGTATTCTGGCTACAACCAAATTGTTGTAGACCCCAAGGACCAGAAAAAACTTCATTTACTTATCCATATGGTGTTTTTGCTTATAGGAGAATGCCCTTTGGATTGTGCAATGCACCTGCAACATTCCAAAGGTGCATGCTCTCCATTTTTTCAGACATGATTAAGAAGTTCATAGAAGTATTCATGGATGCCTTCTCTGTATTTGGGAACTCATATTCTGATTGCTTATACCATCTTGCTCTTGTGCTAAAAAGGTGTCAGGAAACCAACGTAGTTTTAAACTAGGAGAAGTGCCATTTTATGGTGACTGAAGGGGTGGTTCTTGGTCACAAGATTTCAAAAGATGGCATAGAAGTGAACAAGGCAAAAGTAGAAGTAATTGAAAAATTACCTCCACCTTGCAATGTCAAAGCAATCAGAAGCTTTTTGGGACACGCTGGGTTCTATAGGAGATTTATCAAAGATTTTTCAAAAATTGCAAAATCCCTTAGTAACCTACTTGTCTCAAATACCCCCTTTATTTTTGATAGAGAGTGCATGATAGCCTTTGATGAACTTAAGAAGAAACTCTCCTCTGCACCTATTATAGCACCACCAAGCTGGGATCTTCCCTTTGAACTAATGTGTGATACATCTGATTTTGCTGTTGGTGCTGTTCTAGGACAGATAAAAGACAAGCTAGTACATGTTGTTTACTATGCTAGCAAGGTTCTCAATGAGAATCAAAAGAGCTATACCACCACAGAGAAAGAACTTTTAGCCATAGTTTTTGCTTTTGACAAGTTTAGATCATATCTTATTGGCTCAAAAGTAATTGTGTTCACTGATCATGTAGCACTTAAATACTGGCTTACCAAACAAGAATCTAAGCCCAGACTAATAAGGTGGATCTTGTTGCTCCAAAAATTTGATATTGAGATTAAAGATAGGAGTGGAGCAGAGAACAAGGTAGCTGACCACCTCTCAAGGATCCCACAAGAAGAGAAGATACAGCAAGTAGCAGTCAATAAAAGCTTTCCGGATGAACAATTGATGATGATTCGAGTAGCTCCTTGGTTTGTAGACATAGCCAACTTCAAGGCTATTGGGGAGCTACCAACTAATATCAATAGGCACATGAGGAGGAAGCTAATTAAGGATGCCAAACACTATATCTGGGATGATCCTTATTTGTTCAAAAAATGTGCTGATGGAATCCTAAGAAGGTGTATACCCCATGAGGAAGGGCAGGAAGTATTATGGCAGTGCCATGGATCTGCATATGGAGGTCACTTTAGTGGAGAAAGGATAGCAGCAAAAGTGCTTCAATCCGGATTTTACTGGCCAACAATGTTTAAGGATGCCAAGGAAATGGTGTCAAGATGTGATGAATGCCAAAGAGCTAGTAATCAAACCAAGAGAAATGAGATGCCACAGCAATTCATACTAGAGTTGGAGCTGTTTGATGTATGGGGGATTGATTTCATGGGACCTGGTGCACGAAATTGTGATGTCCAGGCTCAAACAATCCCTGGCAACGTGAGCAACTTGGTACGCGCAATCGTGATTACACTTTGATTATGTAAAATTCATGGCTCTTTCTTTCCCTGGCAATGGCGCCAAGAACATGGTGCCAGTACCATGGTTCACAACTTCGATACAACTAACCAGCAAGTGCACTGGGTCGTCCAAGTAATACCTTACGTGAGTAAGGGTTGAATCCCACGGAGATTGTTGGTATGAAGCAAGCTATGGTCACCTTGCAAATCTCAGTTAGGCAGATATAAATTGATAATGGTGTTTTCGAATAATAATTAATAGAATAGGGATAGAAATACTTATGTAATTCATTGGTGAGAATTTCAGATAAGCGAATGGAGATGCCTTCGTTCCTCTGAACCTCTGCTTTCCTGCTATCTTCATCCAATCAGTCTTACTCCTTTCCATGGCTGGCTTTATGCAAGGGCATCACCGTTGTCAGTGGCTACATCCCCTCCTCTCAGTGAAAAATATGCTCACATGCTCTGTCACAGCACGGCTAATCATCTGTCGGTTCTCGATCATGCTGGAATAGGATTCACCCTCCTTTTGCGTCTGTCACTAACGCCCAGCACTCGCGAGTTTGAAGCTCGTCACAGTCATTCAATCATTAAATCCTACTCGGAATACCACAGACAAGGTTTAGACTTTCCGGATTCTCTTGAATGCCGCCATCATTTTAGCGTACACCACGAAGATTCTGATTAAGAGATCTAAGAGATATTCATTTTAGCTTAATTCATGTAGAACGGAAGTGTTTGTCAGGCACGTGTTCATAGGGGAGAATGGTGATGAGCGTCACACGTAATCATCACCTTCATCACGTTCTTGGGTGCGAATGGATATCTTAGAAGCGAAATAAGTTGAATTGAATAGAAAACAGTAGTACTTTGCATTAATCTTTGAGGAACAGCAGAGCTCCAAACTTTAATCTATGGAGTGTAGAACTTCTACCGTATGAAAATACATAAGTGAAGGTCCAGGCATGGCCAAGATGGCCAGCCCCCAAAACGTGATCACAGGATCAAAATACAATCCAGGATGTCTAATATAGTAGTAAAAGGTCCTATTTATAATAAACTAGTCACTAGGGTTTACAGAAATAAGTAATTGACGCATAAACCCACTTCCGGGGCCCACTTGGTGTGTGCTTGGACTGAGCTTGAGTGCTGCACGTGTAGAGGTCCTTCTTGGAGTTGAACGCCAGTATTTGTGCCAGTTCGGGCGTTCAACTCTGGTTTTGGATCCTTTTCTGGCGCTGGACGCCAGAATTGGGCAGAGAGCTGGCGTTGAACGCCAGTTTGCGTCCTCTATTCTTGGCCAAAGTATGGACTATTATATATTGCTGGAAAGCCCTGGATGTCTACTTTCCAACGCAATTGAAAGCGCGCCATTTCGAGTTCGGTAGCTCCAGAAAATCCACTTTGAGTGCAGGGAGGTCAGAATCCAACAGCATCAGCAGTCCTTCTTCAACCTCTGAATCTGATTTTTGCTCAAGTCCCTCAATTTCAGTCAGAAAATACCTGAAATCACAGAGAAACACACAAACTCATAGTAAAGTCCAGAAATGTGAATTTAACATAAAAACTAATGAAAACATCCCTAAAAGTAACTAGATCCTACTAAAAACATACTAAAAACAATGTCAAAAAGCGTATAAATTATCCGCTCATCAGGACCCTTCCCAACCTCCTACTCAAATAGCTACATATTGGTGGCTGTTGATTATATCTCAAGATAGGTAGAAGCCATAGCTACTGCAACAAATGACAATAAGGTTGTGATAAGCTTCTTGAAAAGGAATATTTTCAGTAGATTTGGAGTCCCCAGAGCTCTCATTAGTGATGGAGGGACACACTTCTGCAACAAATAACTCGAGGCACTCCTTCTCAGATATGGAGTGAAGCACAAAGTGGCAACTCCATACCACCCACAGACCAACGGGCAAGCTGAAATTTCCAACAGAGAGCTAAAAAGAATCCTTGAAAAGACTATTGGAAGCTTAAGAAAGGATTGGTCTAAGAAGATGGATGATGCACTATGGGCCTACAGGACAGCCTATAAGACTCCCATTGGGATGTCTCCATACCAACTGGTATATGGCAAGGCTTGTTACTTGCCAGTTGAACTTGAACATAGAGCCTTTTGGGCTCTAAAGATGTTAAAGTATGATGAGCATGCTACTGGAGAAAAGAGATTAATGCAACTCAATGAGTTGGAGGAGTTTAGAAATCAAGCATATGAGAATGCAAAAATCTACAAAGAAAACACAAAAAGGTGGCATGACTAAAAGATAGCAAGAAGGGAGTTTACTGAAGGACAGAAAGTGTTACTCTACAACTCAAGACTCAAGTTTTTCCCTGGAAAACTGAAGTCTAGATGGTCAGGACCTCTCACCATACTCAAGGTGTTTCCCTCTGGTCATTGGAGATCATGGAGGAAAAGACTCAGAGAACTTTTACTGTCAATGGCCATAGACTCAAACACTACTTGGGAGGCTCCTTAGAGGAGCAAGGAGAGAGCTACAAGCTCAGCTGAAAATGAAGGAATGTCAAGCTAATGACAATAAAGAAGCGCTAGTTGGGAGGCACCCCAACACTTTATCCTTTTTTATTTAGTTACTTTTCTTAGAAGTAGTTTAAAAATTTGTTGCATTAGGTAGTTTACTTTTCAGTCTCTCCTTTATCTTACATCGCCATATTAGGTAGTTTACAATTGCAGATTAGAACGTTGATTTTAGCTTTGGTAGTTAGATTTTCTTTACATTTTTTTTTGTATTCCGGAATTGCAACTTGATGAAGACACTGATCATGATGAGCGAATGGGCTGAGGACTAGCTAAAGTGCTAAGTTTGGTGTGGCCTCTCACCCACTTAATCTAGGTTTATAGGTGATAAACCCCTATTTTATGATATATTTTGTGCTTAATTTGAGTGATTTATTCAATCCTTCACCCACTTATTCATATTCATTGCATGGTTTTACTTCTCCTTCCTTATTATGTGATGTATGTGAAAAACATATTTCCTATGCTTTAAAATTAATTATTTTTAATTACCTTTATTTCCATTCGATGCCGTGATTAGTGTGTTGAGTAGTTTCAGATCTTCTAAGGCAGAAATGACTTAAAGGATGGAAAAGGAAACAAACAAAAATGGAAGGAAAGCATAAAACGGAGTCCTTGAAGAAACTGGCATCCACGCGATCGCATGGACGACGCGATCGCGTGCCAAGAGCAAAGAAGCAGTGACGCGGTCGCATGACTGACGCGACCGCGCGACTTGAGCAAATCGCATACGACGCGGACGCGTGACCGACGTGACCGCGTGACAACAAAAACTCTAGATGACGCGACCGCGTGACCCACGCGAACGCGTGACAGAGGCCACGCACCAGAAATTATAGGATACGCCCCCAGCGATTTCTGAAGCCCTTTTGGCCCAGGTCCAAGTGCACAAAACACAGATCGGAGGTTATAAAGTGGAGGAATGCATACATTAAAAGAGAGCTCGCAGATTTTTACTTTCCATGATTTAGATTTAGTTTTGGAGAGAGGCTCTCTCCTCTCTCTTTTAGGATTAGGATTTAGGATTTCTCTCTTTAGGAGTAACCCTCAATCCCAGGTTTAATGTTCCGTTGCTTTAAGCTTCCCTTTCACTTTTATTCATTCCATTACTTCAGTTGATTATTTACTTTTGCAATTTGATTTATGAATTCTGCCATGTTACAGATTTTTATTTGAATTCATGCTATTTGAAGTATTTCAGTTTGACATTGCGTTCTTTTATTTATGCTATTGTTGATTTTATTCTGAAGACATTTTTATTCCAGTAGATTTACTTCCCCTTTTGGTTTTGGTTAAGAAATCAGTAACTCAGGAGTTGTCAAACTTAAACATGATTGATAATTGTTATCTTTGTTAATTGAATTAAACTTCAATAATCCCAATCTTTTCTTAGGAAATAAATAGGATCCGAAGATCAAACCAATTAATCCCTTGACCCTCCTTTATCTTAGTAAAGGTTAACAAAGTGGAATTAAGATTAAATTCTCATCATCATTGATAAGGATAGCCAGGATAGGACCTCTAATTTCTCATACCTTGCCAAAAGTTTATTTATAGTCATTTATTTATTTCACTTGCTATTTAAATTACTTGTTCTTCATTTACTTTAATTGCTAATTAAAATATTCGTTCCTCATTCTTGAAACCCCAAATCTACAATCTCCATAACTAATATTAAGAACATACGTCCCTGCAGTTTCTTGAGAAGACGACCCGAGGTTTAAATACTCGGTTATCAATTTTAAAAGGGGTTTGTTACTTGTGACAACCAAAACGTTTGTATGAAAGGACTTTTTAAGGTTTAAAAACTATACTTGCAATGAGGATTTATCTGCAAATTTCTAGACCACGCAAAAGTTCTCTCATCAATAGTCAATTTATATCTTGATTTAAAGAGTAAGCCTAAAGATTAAGTTTGGTGTGGCCACCACCAAGAATCATCTAGCAGCCCAAGTCACCCAATTTGAAAGCACTTAATGCTTTGGGTAAGAACATGAATGTGGTTTAATGAGTTCAGAGGAATTTAAATCAAAAGAAAATGAAAAGATTTCTGTTATTCCATTCTTATGAACACATTAAAACACAATGATAAAACCAATTTATTGAGATGCCAAAGAATTAAGTTTGGTATCCCAAGGGACACCCATTAGTTGCAATCCAATTCACTTTTGATGAGAAGGAATGTGAAAGAGTTCTTTTGTCATTACTAATGGGTTCAGTTTCATTTCAGGAGAGAAGATGGGGCCCACATGGTAAACAACTCATAAAGCAAGGAAGTCAAAGTGTACTTACACTTTGGAACTCAACACACACAGAAGACACAGTGAGAAAAGAGTTGGCGCCTCTTCCCACGCGGGAAAATATTTACTTTTTTTATTTCCCACCCTTCCCACCACAACATTCACCCATTATAAAAGTCTCACCTCACCATCTCCTATCCCACTTCAACAACCTCAATCACACACGAAGAGCATACAACCCATTCCTTTCTCTTTTCATCCTTTACCATCTCCTTCCCTACTTTCTTTCTTTTTTTTCTTGATTGGGACAATCAAGTCCTAAGTTTGGTGTTGGAGCAAAACCTTGTTTTGCTTGTTCTTTCTTGCAACTCCATTTCACTTTCAAACACACTCTCTCAAAGTCATGGCACCACCAAAAAGCTCAGCCTCAAAGAAAAAAAAAGTCAAGGAACCAACCTCTGGGTCCTCAAGCTCCTTCAATGACTACAAGTTCCTCTCTGCATTCAACCAAAACCAATTCTATGGTTGGGTGAGTGAGAGGGAGATCATTCCAGAAGTTGGGTTCCAATTAGGGAGGAACGAGCACATTAAAATCAACATTGAGATCATCAATAGAGGTTGGTCACTTCTATGCAACCCACCAAGGAAAGTGGTAGAGTGCTTGGTGAGGAAATTCTATGCCAATGCAGTGCCGTAACCAGGGCAACACTATGGCTACATTAGCTATGTAAGAGGGAAGTTCATTGACTACAGTCCATCTAGCATAGAAAGGATGCTAATGGTAAAGAGGACAAGCTCCACTCGGAGCTATGAAGAAAGAATGAAGCAGCAAGATCCTGGGTTTGATAAGATCCTAAATGAGATTTGTGTGATGCATGTACGTTGGATTAATGACAAGGATGGGGTACCTAATCAATTGAGGAGAAAAGATTTGAGCCCCCAAGCTAGAAGGTGGCTAGAATTTGTGAGGAGGTCCCTAATCCCCACATCCAACACTTCAGAGGTGACCAAGGAGAGAGCTGTACTCATCTACAGCATCATGAGAGGAGAGAACATCAACGTGGGGGAGATGATTGCCAATAACATCAACAAAGTACTGAAAAACACCAGTGACAACACAAGGTTGGCATTCCCCAGCATTATACAGAGGCTATGTGATGAGGCTGGAGTTGAAAAGATTATTGATGAAGTGCTTGTGAAGCAAGACAAGTTCATAACTGCCAAAAAGATGGCCAAGGTGGTAGCTGTGCACCTACTCCACAGGGCCAGAGAACGAAGAGCTCAGGCCCATCAACAACAACAACAACAAGAAGAAGAGGAGGCAGAAGAGCAACCTCAATTCTTGGCACTTCAACCACCACCACAATATCAATATCAGCAATTTCCAGAGGGATTCAATTGGGAGCAACTGCAAGAAGATGTACACCAAATGAAGGGAGATCTACCCCACTTGAGGGAAGATGTCAATCAACTCAAGAAAACTCAACAACAACAATGGAGCCATGTCAACCACAATATCCAACAACTCCAAGGGAATTGGGAGCATATGAGGAAGGAGCAGCAAGAACAATTTGATTGAAGAGAGGTGCAAAATGCAATGGACAAAATAGTAGAGCAAGGCAAATGGCAACAGAGGAACCTGGCTGAATTCAGACATCTCTATGATGCCAGAACCATATCCAGGAGGCAGTATGACATTAACACACAATCAAAGCTGAATCACTTGTGTAACGCCGTGGCCGCTCTGAACCCAGGATACCCAACCTTCATGCAAAGAATGGAAGAACTAAGTGCAAGACAAGAAGAAATCCTAGCCAAACATAAGGAGGATGAAAGGAATTACATGAGGAGGGCAGGATTTTGGAAACATAAGGACATCAAAGCACAAGAAGGTTCCTCCAAACCAGATGAAGGTGGTTCTTCCCCCCTCCCCCCCCCCCAAGAAGAAGGACAAAGGGAAGGTGCCAATGAACTAAAGATGAAGCTGCTCAAGGTTGTTGAGTCCCATGGTTGACACTTTCCAATTTCTGAATTCTTGTTTAAGTTTTTGCTTTATTTACTTTTTGAATAAATAATCATGCTAGGATAGTTTATATTTTATGTATAGTTTTTAATTCCTATTTGAAGTCTTTATGAGTTCTTCTTTTCAAGAAAGAAAATGCCATGTATTTCAATTCTTCATTCCAACAAAAATAAAAGTAGAGTTTGTCTCCAAAAGAGTCACTGTGAGTTGTGCAAAAACAATGAGAAAGACCAAGGCCAAGATGGATCATGAAACAAACTAAGATATAAGTGACCAAGTGAAAGACCTTGAATGAACTAAAAAAAACAAGAAAATGAGTTATGGAAAAGCAACTATTCCTAGAAGGTATAACTAGGGGAAGGTTAAAGGGTGTTCCTTGAATATCCATAGAACCAAGAGGTAGTAGGCAATAAAGACCCAAGGCTCTGAGCATCAACTACTAAGATAGAAAAAAAAGAAAACATTAAAAATGCTCAAAAAAGAATAAAAAAAAATCTTAGTAGATGCTTGTGGTGAAGATGTGTCGAGAAGAGACCTGGGCAAGTAAATTCTTAGGGGTGTCTCAACACCTAATACCCTAAAACCAACTGGTTTGGGAGTGCTAATTGAAAGCTTAATTAAAGGGTTGTCTTGAGACAGAACACTTAGAGTTGTGGTCAAGAAAGCAAAACAACCCTTACTACCTCAAGGTGACAATCAATAGAAAGGACCCCTAAAGCCTATACCTAAAAGAACCCTCAAGGATCCCAGAGTATTTCATGACATTAAAACATTCATGCATGTGTTGAACACTTAGCCTTACTCTTAGTTGTATTGCAATCACTCAAAGCCAAGGCCTCAAGTTATAAAGGTTTCCTCACATTGATTTGCTTGGGACAAGCAAAACTTAAGTTTGGTGTTGTGATGACTTGCATCATCTACCCTTCTTTCTTGCATAAAGAAGACCATAAAAGAGCATAAATCTCATTTGATCAGTACAATTCATGCATTATTTGATGAATATTATGGTACACTACTTTGAGATGAGTTGTGCTGAATTTCAGGTGAGAAAAGCATCAAAAAATGGGGTAGAAGACAAACAAGAAGCTAGGCGTGTGAAACTGGCGTGACACTTGAAGCAAACGCCACAAAAATGCACTGGCGTGGCACACCAGGAGCTGGGCGTGGCACGCCAGTACTAAAGACCAGAGAAGAGATTCAAAGCATGCATATGGGCGTGGCACGCCAGAGACTGGGCGTGGCACGCTGATACAAAATTCCAGAGAGCTACAATGGAGGACACAAAAGGGGCGTGGCACGTCAAGCTGGGCGTGGCACACCTGACACATCAACCACTATGGGCATGCCACTTGAGCAAAGGGGCGTGGCACGCTAACTCTCCATCCCAAGAAGAACCTTCACTATGGTGTGCCACTTGGTGTCGAAGGTGTGGCACGCCAGCCCCAAGAAGTCACTTAGGCATGCCACTTGAGAACCCAGGCTTGGCACGCCAAGCTTGAAGAGTTCACAAACCCAAGGGCGTGCCACTTGAGCAGCATGGCATGGCACGCTGGTACAACAATCCAGAGAAGGGGCTGAAGGCAATTGAAGACTGGGCATGCCACTTGAGCAACCAGGCGTGGCACGCCAATGCACAAAGGACCAAAAGCAAGGGCTGGGCATGCCACTTGGTATCGAAGGCGTGGCACGCCAACCTTGGCATTTCACTATGGCGTGCCACTTGAAGATTGAGGCGTGGCACACCAACCACTGGAACCAAGACAAGATCATGGGCGTGGCACGCCAGCCTTTAGGCGTGGCACGTGGTATAAATTTCCAGAAAGGATGAAGGAGGCCAATTACATGGGGCGTGCCACTTGGTATCGAAGGCGTGGCATGCCATTCACTATTCTTCATGTAGGCATGCCACTTGAGCAACCAGGCGTGGCACGCCAGTGTCATTCAAGAGAGAAGCATTGGGGCGTGCCACTTGAGCTCGTGGCGTGGCACGCCAAACAGAGGAACCACTCACTCACAAAAGGGGCGTGGCACGCCAGACCCTGGGCGTGCCACGCTAGTTCAACTTTCAAGAGAAGCCTAGCCAAGCATAAAGCAAGGGCGTGGCATGCCAGACCTTGGGCGTGGCACGCCAGTACAAGTTTCCAGAGGCAAAGAGAAGTGAGAAAGGCAAGGGGCGTGCCACTTGAGTTCGAAGGCGTGGCACGCCAACACAAGAAATCCACTTTGGCGTGCCACTTGAGCTCGAAGGCGTGGCATGCAAAGGTTGAGAGAGGGACGAGCGTGCCACTTGAAGGAGTAGGCGTGGCACGCCAAGCTGGAAATGAAGAGCACGTGACACGCCAGAGGCACGCCAGCCACACGCCAGCTAAGAAGTCATGCTTATTGAGTGTTTTCTTTTCCCTCTAAAATGTAATTTTCATTTTTCACTTTTGTAATTCTTTTATTTTACTAGGAGTAGTATAAATACCCCCAAGAAGTACTAAAGAAGGAGGTTAAGCAGTCAATTTTAGATCCACTTTTACACTTTACTTTTGAGTACCTTTTGAGCTATGAGTAGCTAACTTCCCTCTCATTGAGAGAGGGAGCTCTGTTGTACTTGATGGATGAATGATAGTGAAATCCTTCTTCTCTTCATCTTCTCTTTGATTTGCTAGAAGGAATTTCGTTCTTAATGCTTAGTGTTCAATTATCTTGGGAAAGAGATTGAATGCAATGGGGTTTCATGGGAACCTTGGAAAAGGAAACATAAAACCATGCTTGAAATCCCTTTTCACACTAGAGTAGAATCTGGTTTTGGTGTTTGGATATGTGACATATAATCCTCCCTCTACTTGGACCTATGATGGTGTGTGGTATAATCAGGGACCAAGCATATCTCTCTTCATGAGCAATTAGACCAAGGAATTGGCTATTGATCAAGATATGAGAGATTGAGTCACCAAGGGATTGGGGCTCAATCAATCATGATTGCCAAGAGGTCAATGAGTTGCATGATTGAAGAGGATATAAGCTAGGCTTGAACCAAAGAGACAACATCTCCCAATCTCAATGAATTTCCCCATTCTTATCTATCCATTTCTTTATAGCTTAATGATGAGAGAACTTTTGCGTGGTCTACAAATTTGCGAATAAATCCTCGTTGCAAGTATAGTTTCTAAACCTTCAAAAGTCCTTTCATACAAACGTTTTGGGTGTCACAAGTAACAAACCCCTTAAAAATTGTTAACCGAGTATTCAAACCTCGGGTCGTCTTCTCAAGGAACTACGAGGAAGTATGTTCTTATTATTGGTTATAAAGGTTGTAATCGGGGTTTAGAAGGTGAGAAGCAAGTAATTTAAATGATGAGTGAATTAAATGGTAATTAAAAATAAATAATAACTGTAAAACAACTTTTGGCAAGATAAGGGAAATTAGAGGTCCAACTTAGTTATCTCTCTCAACTATAATGAAAGTTGAATCTAAACTCCACTTGGTCAACCTTTACCAGGGCAAAGGAAAGTCAAGGGACTAATTAAATTGGCCTTTGAATCCTATTTATTTCCTAAGAAAAGGTTGGGATTACTTAAGTTCAGCTCAATTAGCAAGATAACGATTATCAATTATGTTGAGTTTAATAACTGTTGAGTTACTAAATTCTTAACCAGAACCAAAAGGGGAAAAAGTAAAATTGCTGGAATAATAAAAATATCCTTAGATGGGAAGCAATGGTAACTTAAATCAAAGAGAACAATCATGAACTGAAAATACCTCAATTATCATTAATTCAAATAGCAGTCTGTAACATGGAAGAATTCATAAATCAAATTATAATAATCAATTCAAATGTTGGAATAAATAAAACTAAAATAAAAGAACATTAAACATGGGATCCAGAGTTACTCTTAAAACAAGAAGAATTCCTAAATCCTAAAAGAGAGAGAGAAGATCTCCCTCTCAACTAAATCTAAATCATTGAAAACTAAAATTATGCGAGCTCTCCCTAAATGGGTGCATTCCCACACTTTATAACCTCTGGTCTATGCTGTCTGTACTTGGATCTGGGCTAAAAAGGGCTTCAGAATTCGCTGGGGGCGTATTCTGTAAATTCTGGTGCGTGGCCTCTGTCACGCGTCCGCGTAGGTCACGCGGTCGCATCATTTGGAGCTTTTCCTTGTCACGCGGTCGCGTCAGTCATGTGACTGCGTCATGTGCGTTCTGCTTATGGCGCGCGGTCGCGTCAGTCTTGCGGCCGCGTCGCTGCTGATTCGTGCTTGGCACGCGATCGCGTCTTCCATGCAATCGCGTGGATACCAGTTTCCTTAAAGCTCCTTTTTGCTTCTTCCTTCCATTTTAGTATGTTTCCTTTTTCATCCTTTAAGTCATTCTGCCTTAGAAAATCTGAAACTACTCAACACACTAATCACGGCATCGAATGGAAATAAAGGTAATTAAATTAATTGATTTTAAAGCTTAGGAAACATGTTTTTCACAATATGACATAATAAGGAAGGGAAAGTAAAACCATGCAATTAATGTGAATAAGTAGGTGAAGAGTTGAATAAATCACTCTAATTAAGCACAAAAGAACTCATGAAATATGAGTTTATCTACCTCCCCACACTTAAACATTAGCATGTCCTCATGCTAAATCCAAGGTAAATAACTAAGGTTAAAGTGATGGAATGTCATGCAATGCAACCTAATTTAAATGCAACTACCTAAATGAATGATGCATCATGCAACTCTAATTTATTCACTCATATATAAATCTTACATGTAGTCAATTTAATCCACATTCTCAAGGAGTCATGTATATATATATATATATAGCCAACCCTTAAATAATAAAGCATTTTAGCAAATGAGATGGGAAAGAAAACATTGTACAAACTTGCAAAACAATTAGTAAATTAAGTACAGATATATGTTGATGAGTTATTGAACCTTCACTGGGTTTTGTGTTTACTCTCTAGTCACTCAGTGTTTATTGGGTTTATTCACTCCATCTTTCTTTTTATTCTTAATTTCTATAGCTTTGTTCTTCATCTAACCAATCAACAATTATAGTATATAGTCATACCAAAAAGTCATGAGGTCTTTAATTAAGGTTGTAATGGGGCCAAGGTAAAGGTAAGGATTTATGTATAGGGTTAAGTGAGCTAATAAGCGAATCCTCAATTAGACTAAGATCTCACCTAACATACATTTCTAGCAAGATAAAACTTTTTTACCTATTCTCCCATATTATCCCACTTATTGTTACATGCTCATGTTTCACTCTTTTATTTTTATCCCATGTGCATTGTTTTTATTTTGCATTGGGGAATTTCTTTTGTATCCCCTTTTATTCAAATCCTGAAAAAAATAACTTTCTCTCTTTTTTTTTTTTTTTTTGCACATGGTAATTGAATCACTTAGATTTTCTCATGAGCATGCTTCCCAAATTTTATTTTATTCCTTTTAACTTTTCTACCTTTTGTTTCTATCATCCATGTTCCCGAAAGGTTTTCCACATTCTACTCTATTTATAATTTTCTATCTTAAGCTAACCAAGGATTCACTTGGGATTTTCTTTTGTTTTCCTACTTAAGGCTAGTAATTTGGCTAAATAGAATAAAGGGGTTTTAAAAGGCTCAAGGGGGCTAACAAGGGTGATGTAAAAGGGTAGGCTAATTTGGGGTGAGTGAGCTAAAATCAAATGATGGCCTCAATCATTCTCTTGGTATGTATCTATTCTATATTCTATAATTGGACATATAGATTAAAGCAAAGGAAAGAACATCAGAATAAAAAGAAATGTAACACACAGAAATGAAATTATGGTTTGAATGCAACCATACAGTTTAAGCTCAAGACTCACAGGCTGTGTTTTCTAACTCAAGCATCATATATCATTTATATATTGTATGCAGGTTTAGTTAAAAATTCCCATTATTCTCATAAAAAAATTATTTAGGGTGGCTTTTAAAGTTTTAATGTTCCTCCTTGATGAAATGTTGTCAGCTTAACTACATCATGTAATGCTATATACAAGTTTTGTGGATTTAAATCTGATATGTTCAAGTTCCTAGCTTACTCTATTTTATATTTGTCAATTTAAACTAAGCTATAACTAAGCTATCTTATGCTAAAAAAGGTAAACTATACTAATTGATCCACTAATAAGTTAGAATTGCAAACTAAACTAAATAACTAAAATAAACTAAATGGCTAAAGTATGAACTAAAGATGCAAAATGCAGAAAATAGAGTAAAATACACAAGTAGCAATGTAGAAGTACTCAGAAAATAAAAATAAAAGAAAAAGAGAAAAATACAGAAAAAGTATGTAGTAGTTCACCAAAATAAACGCCAGAGATGGCGACCTCCCCACACTTAAAATGAAGCATCGTCCCCGATGCTCAATCAAGCCGGGTGTGAAGGAGTGTCATCACTGGGAGGGATGGTAGCTGGGGTCTCTGTGGCTGTAGTGGGCTGAGAGTCTGGCTACTGTAGAGGAGGGACTGACAGGAGCGGAATCTCCGGATCTGCAGCCTCAAGCTGATGTGGGGCCTCCTGCTGTGGTGTGGTGTGCTCTGTGCCTGCCTACTGATGAGTCACCGCTTGGGAATGAGGCTCCTCCTCGTGCTCATCCTCCTCCTCCTCTGATGGCTCTGATGGTGTGTTGGTCTTGGAGGGGATGTCGGTGCCCTGTCTGATCCTCAGCTTCAGATGGGAATAGCGTTGCCTGCTGTGGTGCTTCAATCTCTCATACCGGCGCCTGTTACGGCGCTCCATCTGATCAAGCTGGCGGAATAGACGGTGCACGAGGCGATAAACCGGCTCAGAGGCAGGTGGAGGTGCAGTGGTGGCAGCAGGGGCAGCTGTGGCAGCTGTGGATGAAGAGGGTCCAGCAGACGGAGGGACTGTCTCATCAGTAGCAGTGATAGGTGGTTGATGCCAGGGTGTCTTGGCCAGTTTCACTGACCTTTTCTTTACTGTTTTTAGGATAGTTTCATGCATTCCCTTAGGAAATAAGCTAGTTTTGGGTAGATATTCACTTACACCTTGATTCAAGCATACATTGTGCATTTTACATTATTTCATGAGGATTTTGCATGAGTTGAGTGACAAATTGTATGTTGCATTACCCATGACTTGGACTAGAACTTTGATGCACTCTATTGCTTGATTTCAGGACCAAAGGAGGGAAGGAATGGGAGGTAACTTGCAAAGTTAATGAGAAAAGTGATTGCTAATAACGCTCTCGAAGCCATCATTGACCACGTTAAGAGTCACGTTAACTAAGTTAACGTAAACTCTAACGTGGAGAGGGGAAGTTGAGCCAACGTTAGTGACACTTAACATTGTCACTAACGTTGGCAAATGCTCATAAGTGGCCACGTTAGAGTCCACGTTAACTTAGTTAACGTGGCCTCTAATGTTAAAAGGGGGAAGAAACACCAACGTTAGTGACATTCAACATTGTCACTAACGTTGGCCTAAGGAGAAACATACCACGTTAACTCCGACGTTAACTTGGTTAACGTGGGAGCTAACGTAAGAAGCAAGAGTAGTCGACAACGTTAGTGACACCCAACATTGTCACTAACGTTGGAGGCAGCCACACAACCCCCCCAAGGAGCCACGTTAACTTCCACGTTAACTTAGTTAACGTGGAAGCTAACGTTGATGAGTGAAAGAATGGCCAACATTAGTGACACTCAACATTGTCACTAACGTTTGGGATGGCTAAGCATGGCCACGTTAGAAGCCACGTTAACCTAGTTAACGTGGACTCTAATGTGAGACATAGGGGCACCTTGGAACGTTAGTGACAATGTTGAGTGACACTAAAGTTCTCGAAGGATGGCAAGCCCACGTTAAAGAGCCACGTTAACTAAGTTAATGTGGGCTCTAACGTGGGAACAAAGGGGGCTTTTCAAAGTTATTGGGAATGTTAAGTCTCAATAACGTGTGCGAAGGACTTAGAGGCAACGTTAGTGGCAACGTTTGTGCCACTAACGTTGAAGTTAACGTGGTTTTTACTTAGGAACGTTAGTGAGAAAGTTGATTGTCACTAACGTTCTCGAACTCATATTTTCACTAAACGTTAACACCCCTAACGTCCTGGGCTAAAGTCTCTGCCCGCTTCATATTTTCTCTCTGCAAGTAAAGCAAAGCCCAAATGAAGAAGAGAACTGCTTCAAACTCAAGATCCAAAGGCCCAAGACTTAAAGAGCCAACTAGAAGCTGAGAAAAGTAGTATATATAGGAGTAGCTTTGAATTGTTTAGGAGTTCTGGAAGTTGGAAAAGAGAACTACTCTCTGTATTTTACCTTCTCTGCATTTTCTAGTTTTATGATGTATTCTCCATCTTTGTTTTCATTTTCTAGAGATATGAACAACTAAACCCCTTTCATTGGGTTAGGGAGCTCTGTTGTAATTTGATGGATCAATACTAATTTTCATTATTCTTCTTCTATCTTTTCTCTTGATTTTACTTGAAAGCTTTCGATCTTCATCCAATTGGGTAATCTTGGAAAAGAAGCTATTCAATCCCAAAGAAGATGATGAAAGATGATGCTAAGCCATCCATTCAATCCCAAAGAAGGCTGAACCCAATCATGAAGGAAGTGGTACAGAAAGAGGTTATGAAGCTTTGGCAAGGAGGGGTAATATACCCGATCTCGGACAGCCCTTGGGTTAGCCCCGTACATGTTGTGCCCAAGAAGGGAGGAATCACTGTGGTTCCCAATGAGAAGAATGAACTCATACCTACAAGGACCGTCACAGGATGGCGGATGTGCATAGACTACAGAAAACTCAATGAGGCTACACGAAAAGATCATTTTCCCCTTCCATTCATGGATCAGATGTTGGAAAGACTTGCAGGGCACGCATATTATTGTTTTCTCGACGGTTATTCAGGATATAACCAAATAGTGGTTGATCCGAGAGACCAAGAGAAAACCTCATTTACTTGTCCGTATGGAGTGTTTGCCTATAGGCGCATGCCATTTGGGCTATGTAATGCACCTGCAACTTTCCAACGCTGCATGCTTTCTATCTTTTGAGATATGATAGAAAAATTCATTGAAGTTTTTATGGATGATTTCTCGGTATTCGGAGATTCCTTTCCTAGTTGCCTACATCACCTCGCCTTGGTATTAAAAAGATGCCAAGAGACCAATTTGGTCTTGAACTGGGAAAAATGCCACTTCATGGTGACAGGAGGAATAGTCCTTGGTCACAAGGTCTCTCACCAAGGCATTGAGGTTGATAGAGCTAAAGTAGAACTTATTGAAAAACTACCCCCACCCAGTGATGTCAAGGCAATTAGGAGTTTTTTAGGGCATGCTGGTTTTTACAGAAGGTTCATTAAAGATTTTTCAAAGATAGCCAAGCCCTTAAACAATCTCCTTGTATCTGATACACCATTTATCTTTGATGAAACATGCATGCTAGCATTTGCACATTTGAAAATGAGGTTATCCTCTGCTCCTATCATTTCCCCACCTGATTGGAACCTACCATTTGAATTGATGTGTGATGCATCTGATTTTACAGTTGGGGCAGTGTTAGGACAAAGGAAAGATAACTTAGTTCGTGTGATATACTATGCTAGCAAAGTCCTTAATGAAACTCAAAGAAATTATACCACTCCTAAAAAGGAGTTGCTAGCAATAGTTTTTGCATTTGACAAATTTAGATCATACCTCATTGGTGCTAAAGTAATTGTCTTTACAGATCACACAGCACTCAAATATTTGTTTGCCAAGCAAGAATCAAAGCCAAGACTAATAAGGTGGATCTTACTGTTGCAGGAATTCAATATTGAAATCAGAGATAAGAAAGGAGTGGAGAACAAGGTGGCAGATCACCTATCCAGAATCCCTCATGATCAAGGTGGAGGAAATGCAACAAATGTGAACGAGCTCTTCCCTGATGAGCAGTTGATGACAGTTCACAAAGCACAATGGTTTGCAGATATTGCAAATTTCAAGGCAACTGGGGCATTACCCCCAGGGATCAATAAACATCAAAAAAGGAAGCTCATGAATGATGCAAAATACTTTGTCTGGGACGAACCATATCTCTTCAAGAAATGTTCAGATGGAATCCTTAGAAGATGTGTTTCGGAAGAAGAAGGAAGAGAAGTCCTGTGGAATTGCCACGGGTCATGTTATGGAGGCCACTTTGGAGGGGACAGAACTGCAGCAAAGGTGTTACAAAGCGGATTCTTTTGGCCCACCCTTTTCAAGGATGCCAAGGAACTAGTAAGAAGCTGCAATGAATGCCAAAGATCTGGAAACTTGCCCAAAAGAAACGCCATGCCACAAAATTTCATCTTGGAACTGGAACTGTTTGATGTGTGGGGAATAGATTTCATGGGACCATTCCCAACCTCATATGCAAACAAGTACATCTTGGTAGCAGTGGATTATATTTCCAAGTGGGTAGAGGCTATTGCAACCCCAACTAATGATAACAAGGTAGTCATGAACTTCCTCAGGAAGAATATCTTTAGCAAGTTTGGAGTCCCAACAGCCCTCATCAGTGATGGAGGGAGCCACTTTTGTAACAAACCACTAGAAGCTCTCCTCCTAAGATATAGGGTAAAACACAAAGTAGCCACACCTTACCATCCTCAAACAAGTGGGCAAACTGAGATATCCAAAAGAGAGCTGAAGAGGATCCTGGAAAAGACTGTGGGTGCATCTAGAAAGGATTGGTCGAAGAAGCTGGATGATGCTCTTTGGGCATACAGAACAGCATTCAAAACTCCACTTGGAATGTCTCCATATCAACTGGTCTATGGGAAGGCTTGTCATTTACCACTGGAGCTGGAACACAAAGCTCTTTGGGCTATCAAGATACTAAATTTTGACAGCATTGCTGCTGGTGCAAAAAGGATCTTGCAGCTGCAAGAGATAGAGGAATTCAGGTCACAAGCCTATGAAAACACTAAGATGTATAAAGAGAAGGCAAAGAGAAAACATGACATGCATCTTGCACCCAGGAGTTTTGAAAAGGGGCAGCGAGTACTCCTTTACAATTCTAAATTAAGGCTGTTCCCAGGAAAACTCAAGTCAAGGTGGTCCGGACCTTTCATGGTTACAAAAGTATCACCATATGGCCACATCGAAATCATGGATGAAGGTTCAGAGAGGACTTTTACAGTGAAGGGACAAAGACTCAAGCATTATCTGGGCAACATGGGGGAAAACCCCAGAGTAAAGTACCATCTCAAGTAATTAAGGACTCGTCGAGCTAGCGACGATAAAAGAGCGCTCTGTTGGGAGGCAACCCAACCTCAGGTAGTTTCACTTTCATCTTTATTTCAATAAAAATCACAAGTTATTTCCCCTGTATTGTAAGGAGCTAAGATTGGTGTTCCACACCAGAACAATTCAAGAGTGATAGTGTAATTCTAAGTTTGGTGTTCCACCAAAGGACATTGGTTAGAATTACACTCCACTCCAAAAGAACATTGCTAGCTCCATCCAATTAAGAGAAACCACTTAGATGTAGTTAGACTGTAGGTGATCATTTGCTTTGTTGATAACAAGACATGAGGTTCTTTGCATATATGCAATATTTTGTACTGGGCAAGGAACTAAGTTTGGTGTTCATACACCAAATTGAGTTCAAAAGGCACAAGCATACATGCAAGCTAATTATGTCTCAAGTGCTTTGGGAACAAGCAACTTCCAGTAACCTTGCAGGAATCTTATGAGGAAATGGTGCACCTTCACCTAAAGAAGCGAGGCAGCAAAAACTAGGATGATGACAAAGAGAGAGGGCAACCAGAAATCATCACCCGAAGGTTGTATTGTTACTTAATTCCATTGTACTCAGAATTGTTGAAAGTTGGAAGTCCGAATGCAATTTTGATTTGTAGTTACGCGTAGTTGAACCCTTTTTAAATTCTGTCTTTTAAGTTTTCTTTCTGAATAGGTCTCTGTGTGCTAGTCTTTATGTCACTGCATCCTTACTTTACTTACTTGTATGCTTGTTCGTTTTGAATCAAATGAAGAGAGAATGTTTATGTTTCAAAAGACCAGAGTGGAGTTCATACTATGGAGTACATTCATGAGTTTGTGGTATGATCATAAGTTAGCTAAGTTGGTTCAACCATAAGGTGGGAGGACAACTATCTGGCCTGAATACTTTGCTTTGAATATACTTATGAGACTAAGTATATGACAAGATCCTAATAAGAGAAAGAGAAAAGAACAATGAAAGTGGAAAAACAAAAGAAAAAGAGTAAGCAATAAGGCTAGGCACCAATGGTTTTGATCTTAAGATATGTGTCTGTGGTGTTCCGGTGTGAGGGATCTACTTGGATGAATAAGCTCTTAGGGGTGCCTTATCACTTGGTAACTTGGGTTAACTAACTCGGGATTATCAGCTGAAAGTCCACTATCAAGAGTAACCCTCAATACAGAGCATTTAGTAACCCAAAGAGGTGCTGGACACCAAGGTCTCAAGAAAAGAAAATAAATAAACTATGTGCCTGTGGTGTGTATGTATGGGGGAGAGACTTGAGGGAGTAAGTCCTTAGGGGTGCTTCAACACCTAGCACCTTGAACCAACTGGTTCGGGAGTGTTGGCTGAAAGCTTATCTTAAAAAGTTGCCCCTTTACAGAGCACTTAGCCTAAGAACACCAAAAAGCTCTGAAATGACAATAAAGGGATCAATGAATAAAAGTCTCATGGGATATAAGCAAAGTGAGTGTTTTAGGACATGATAAAGGTTTGAAAGCCAGTAAAGGAATGAACCTAACTTGCTATGCATGAAACCACCATAAAATCAGTGATATGACTTCCACAAGAATGACTCATTGCTCTTGGCATTCGATTCATCATTCTCTTGTTCTAGTACTTGCTTAGGGACAAACAAGCTTTAAGTTTGGTGTTGTGATGCCAGGGCATCTTGGCCAGTTTCACTAACCTTTTCTTTACTGTTTTTAGGATAGTTTCATGCATTCCCTTAGGAAATAAGCTAGTTTTGGGTAGATATTCACTTACACCTTGATTCAAGCATACATTGTGCATTTTACATTATTTCATGAGGATTTTGCATGAGTTGAGTGACAAATTGTGTGTTGCATTACCCATGACTTGGACTAGAACTTTGATGCACTCTATTGCTTCATTTCAGGACCAAAGGAAGCAAGGAATGGGAGTTAACTTGCAAAGTTAATAAGAAAGTGATTGCCAATAACGCTCTCGAAGCCATCATTGACCACGTTAAGAGTCACGTTAACTAAGTTAACGTGAACTCTAACGTGGAGAGGGGAAGTTGAGACAACGTTAGTGACACTTAACATTGTCAATAACGTTGGCAAATGCTCATAAGTGGCCACGTTAGAGTCCACGTTAACTTAGTTAACGTGGCCTCTAACGTTAAAAGGGTGAAGAAACGCCAACGTTAGTGACATTCAACATTGTCACTAACGTTGGCCTAAGGAAAAACATACCACGTTAACTCCCACGTTAACTTGGTTAACGTGGGAGCTAACGTAAGAAGCAAGAGTGGTCGACAACGTTAGTGACACCCAACATTGTCACTAACGTTGGAGGCAACCACACAACCCCCCCAAGGAGCCACGTTAACTTCCACGTTAACTTAGTTAACGTGGAAGCTAACGTTGATGAGTGAAAGAATAGCCAACGTTAGTGACACTCAACATTGTCACTAACGTTGGGGATGGCTAAGCATGGCCACGTTAGAAGCCACGTTAACCTAGTTAACGTGGACTCTAACGTGAGACATAGGGGCACCTTGGAACGTTAGTGACAATGTTGAGTGTCACTAACATTCTCGAAGGATGGCAAGCCCACGTTAAAGAGCCACGTTAACTAAGTTAACGTGGGCTCTAACGTGGGAACAAAGGGGGCTTTTCAAAGTTATTGGGAATGTTAAGTCTCAATAACGTGTGCGAAGGACTTAGAGGCAACGTTAGTGGCAACGTTTGTGCCACTAACGTTGAAGTTAACGTAGCTTTTACTTAGGAATGTTAGTGAGAAAGTTGATTGTCACTAACGTTCTCGAACTCATATTTTCACTAAACATTAACACCCCTAACGTCCTGAGCTAAAGTCTCTGCCCACTTCACATTTTCTCTCTGCAAGTAAAGCCAAGCCCTAATGAAGAAGAGAACTGCTTCAAACTCAAGATCCAAAGGCCCAAGACTTAAAGAGCCAACTAGAAGCTGAGAAAAGTAGTATATATAGGAGTAGCTTTGAATTGTTTAGGAGTTCTGGAAGTTGGAAAAGAGAACTACTCTCTGTATTTTACCTTCTCTGCATTTTTTAGTTTTATGATGTATTCTCCATCTTTGTTTTTATTTTCTAGAGCTATGAACAACTAAATCCCTTTCATTGGGTTAGGGAGCTCTGTTGTAATTTGATGGATCAATACTAATTTTCATTATTCTTCTTCTATCTTTTCTCTTGATTTTACTTGAAAGCTTTCGATCTTCATCCAATTGGGTAGTTATCTTGGAAAAGAAGCTATTCCAACTTGGATCTCTTCTGAACCTTGAAAGAGGAATGAAGAGATCAAGCTAGAAATGCTTTCTCATGCTGGACCAAATTGGGTTTGGATGGGTATGTGACTATAACCCTCTCAATACTTGATTTGGGAAATGCATGTGGTATAATCAGTGACCATACTTCATCTCTTCTCATGAGCAATTGACCAAAGAATTGGCTATTGATCAAGATTTGAGAGATTGAATTTGTAATTCAATCAATTAAGATTGCCAAGGAGATCAATGAGTGCATTGATTGAGGAAGAGATGAAAATGAACTTGATCCGGAGGATTGCAATATCTCCTAAGCCCAATGAACTCCCCATCTCTGATCTTACCCATTCTCTTTAATTTTTGCCATTCACTTTTATGAGTAAATCCCCCATTCTCATTTACAATTCTGCAATTTACTTTCAGTCATTTACTTCCAGTCCTTTAATTCTAGCATTTACTTTTCTGTTATTTACATTTCCGCCATTTTATTTTCTGCAATTCTCAACCCAAATTCTGGATTCGCTCAACTAGAACATTCTTCTAATTAAAGTTGCTTGATCAATCAATCCCTGTAGGATTCGACCTCACTCTATTATGAGTTTTTAGTTGACGACAAATTCGGTACACTTGCCGAAGGAAATTTGTTGAGAGACAGTTTCCACCCGCATCAGTGGTGGTCTATAGCCCAAAGCAAGGAAGTTCCTGCTGTGAGGAATGATCTTCCTGCAATCCACCGCTGGTGGTCTCTCATCGCCATCCTCCCATGGCACGTCAGCTCGACGGCCTAGCTGTGTAATCAGATACGGAAAAGGGAGGGTGCCGCGGACGTGGACCCTGGCCATATAGTGCCGAATGAAACGTGGCAGATAAAGGTCCTTACCCTCCAGCACACACCAAAGGAGGGTGATCATGGTAGCTGGGATCTCCGTCTCGTGAGTACTCGGCATCATAAAATTACTCAAGATCTGATGCCATAGCCGAGCCTCATCATTCAAGTACACTCTCTTGATCCCTCTAGGCATAGTGGTGTTCTGACCCATCTCCCAAGGAACAACAGGGTCGAGAGCTATCCGTGCCTTCACGGCGTCCCAGTCAAACTGCATCTGGCCTATGTCCTCCTCAGCCTGTGCAAAACCATCTGGCTGATCGGACTTTGCTGGGAGTTGGAGAATGGTCTCTATGGCCTCCTCAGTGACCAGAATTTGCTTTCCCCTCAGGTTCACTGCATCTAGGGTAGTAAGGTAGTAGTTGCAATAGAATTCCCGGACCCAAGATGCATTGACCTCTGTCAGTGGTCTCTCCAGAAAGAACCAGCCCCGTTGCTTGATTTGCTCAGTAGTGTATTGCTGGAGGGCTTCTGGAATCTTCAAGGTACGTTCCAGGTATAGATTTCTGGAGTTTGCAAAAGTCGGGTACTTCAGCTCACAGTACCGATTTGCAAATTTTATAGGATCAGTCGAAGGGAGCAGTTGGTCAGCTTTTTCCTGCTGTGTAAAGTTCTTCTCCCGCCATGAGGAATCGTGCATTAGAGCAATGATGGACTGGGAGGAATCTCCTCTCTTGCACTTGCCAGTAGCCTTGCCTTTGCCTTTCCTCTGTGAGGCAGACATCCTGAAAAACAGAAAACCAGGAATGGATAAAAAAAATAGGAAAGCAAATAGGCAATTAAACAAAGGAAACTCAAAGTGGTAAGGGAGAAATAGAATAAGGAAAATGAGCAATTGAAATGTGATTGAATTAATGTTAAATGGAAAGAAAAAAATCAATATGCCATAGTGAGAAAGTTAAAGGAAGTAAAAGTAATCAGAAAAGAGATCAAGAGGGTTAGTATGGTAAAAAGAAATTAGTAAATTAAAATTAGTGAGTTATGAAAGTAAGTGGCATAGAAAAAATTCCATATAACAAGGATTCACAGGTAAGAATAGAAGTACTCATAATCGAATAAAGAAAACAGGGTGATGCTGATTCGAATAGAAATAAAGAAATCAGAAATTGGAATCAGTGAATCACAAATGCAGGTTATGAACCAGGAAATCAAAGAGGATAAGAAAGTCTGCCATAGCATTCATGTAATGGTTTGGGTAAAGCAGAGTAAAACAGATTTCAGAAATGCCAAACCAAAACATGAATGAAAACAATTTAAAAAAAAAATTTGGGCAGCATTCCGGCTAAAATTGGATTGTCCTGGAAAATAAACAGCAATCATATCAGTTCATATGAATTAAAAAAATCAAGCTGCATGTACATAGATGTAAAATAAACATAAAAACTCAATGTAAACAGCAGCAACATATAAGAAAGCAGCATATGAAACATGATTATAGCAGCAACATATTTGCACATAGGATAAAACAGAAGTAAGAATAGTGCAAGTAAACAGACCTAGATCCACTAACCACAGCCTAAGCTACCTAACATCTTAAAAATCCACTACAACATGCAAGTTTAGCTATCCTAATCATGAACATAAACGGAATAAAAAAATACAGAAAAGTGACGAACGGATAGAAAGGGTTGCGTGTTGCGGAACCTGGTAAGCGGAAGGGGTGGAACAGGGAAGAAGGTGGCTGCGGCGGCGTCCGGCACGGTGGTGGGGCACGGCGTCGCGGTGGCGGCTGAGGGGGCAGTGGCGGAGGGAGGTATTAGGGTTAGTGAGAGAGGAAGAGGATAGGGGAAGGGAGGGCGGTGGTTGTTGCTGGCTGAAGGGGGTGGGTGGCGGAGAGGGGGGTGCGGCTGGATGGCTGGCGGTGGTTGGGCGGTGCTGGAGGAGGTGGCTGTGGTGGAGAAGGGAGGAGAGAGGAAGAAGGAAGAAGAGAGAAGGGGAGGGGGTGGTACGGCGGTGGCGTCTGGGCAACGGCGGCATCGGGATGGTGGCGTGGTGGCTGGCCGGCGGTGGCTGGGGGAGTAAGGACAGAGAGAGAGAAGAGGGTTGGGGGTGAAGGGGGGGCTGCGCGACTGATAGGGTTCGCGGGCTGGGGGTTATATTTTCGAATCCACGCGGCCGCGTGGGGCACGCGGTCGCGTGGTTGGGGTGAAAATGGGGGGAACGCGATCGCGTGGGTCGCGCGATCGCATGAGAGGGGGGGAAAAGACGGGTGACGCGATCGCGTGGGTCGCGCGATCGCGTCACTGGAATTCGTGCTAAACGCACGACTCCAGCGCCGTTTCAGCGCAACTCTCTGTCTCCTTTTGGGGTGATATGCAATCCATGCGACGCGATCGCGTCGCTCACGCGGTCGCATGGGATTAGTATTAGATAAGTGACGCGATCGCATGGGGCATGCGATCGCGTGGGCTAATTTGTGCGAAACGCACAAGAGCCGCACGATTCCGGCCCAACTTTCTGTTCGTTGGATCCTTACGCCGATATATATATCACGCGGCCACGTGGGTCCCGCGGTCGAATGGGTTGATTTTTTCGCGATATGACGCGATCGCATGGGGCATGCGGTTGCGTCGTGCATCCCCTTTTTTTTTGTGCATGAAAAATGCAGAATGCAATGATTAATAAGAATGTTATGCATGATTCCAGGTTTAATAAAAAAAAAGGAAAAAGGAAAGCAATTAACAAGAAATAAATTGAAAAAGAAGCGACCATACCCTAGTGGGTTGTCTTCCACCTAGCACTTTTAGTTAAAGTCCTTAAGTTGGACATTGGAGGAGTATCATGTTATGGTGGCTTATGTTTAAATTAGTCCAAAATTCTCCACCAGTGCTTGGAATGCCAATGGTCTCTGGGGTCCTAAACTAAGCAGGCAAAGCTTCCGAACAACTTTAAATATATTGTTAGACTCCCGGGATGACAAATGTCAGAATAAACTCCAGGATTCCAAGCCTTGCTTTTAAATCCGCCTCTGTCTTGATCTACATGTCTCCATTCGGGCAGGTTAAAAAGTAGAATCTCACCTTGGTGACCAAACATTTTCCGTGATCCATGTGATTGGGCATGATACCAATCCGTGTACTTTGAAGTGAAGCGTGGAACCTTATTGAACCTTGTGCACCAGCTCTGAGTACGAGCCATTTCCCTCTTACTCTTAAAGCCGCAGAGAGCTCTAAACTGGCCATCTGTTTCAAGTAAACCATATTCAAGTGAATAAGTAAAGCTATAAGTTAAGAATTGTACCCACTTGAAGCTTGTATTAGGTGGTAATGGCCTTGGGACAGGTGTTTTTGGTGGTTCTACAAGTTCCGTTTCCTTGTGCTCTTCTGTGAATTCTCCCACTTCCTTGCAAAGGTTTTCAATTGTATCTATATCTTGGTCAAAGTCTTCGGTGTCTTCCTCATCACTGGAGTTGTAGATTGGAGGTTGAGAGAAATCTACCTCCGCATCATCCTCTTATTCACTTGGGGAAGATTCTTCGATTTCAGAGAATTCACTTGCGGACGCAAGTTTATCACTAGGAGAACTAGACTTGTGACTATTATCATCAAGGAAAATTGCTTCTTGGATTATTCCGTCTGATTCTTCGTAAACGATTTG
The DNA here is from genome assembly GCF_059453495.1 of Arachis ipaensis. Lineage (NCBI taxonomy): Eukaryota > Viridiplantae > Streptophyta > Magnoliopsida > Fabales > Fabaceae > Arachis > Arachis ipaensis. The sequence goes on from NC_142444.1 coordinate 86,450,122, forward strand.
CCTTGGAGATTGTACGGCATCCTCCTTAGCATTAACTGTAGCATCTTGGACAGAGTTTTCCTCAATTCTGGATTCCCAAGGAAGTTCAGCATCTCCTAGATCTTCAACCAACTCTTCTTCTTGAACAATGACAGCTTCTTCCACTTGTTCTAGTACGAATTTATTCTCTGTCTTGTCCACTGGAGTCTCTAGTATTTCTTTCATGCTACGCTCTTCATCGGGCTATCCACATGGAGCTGTGGTTGATCCTTGTATATTTGAGCGCCTAGTGGCCCATTGAATTAGTGCTTGCTCCAGTTGTTGAATGGTTGTTTGAAATTTAATTACTGTTTCTTTTAGGCGATCCTTTGCTTCACGGTTTGCCGGACTTGGACATGATACAAAGGAAAGTGGTGATGATTGGGAACGATTGGATTGGTATTGGGGTAAGGAAGGATCATATGATGGCAAATGGTGAAGAAAAGCTTGTGAGTGTGGTGGTTCGAGGTTATGTTGAAAGGATGGTTCATATGCACGGGGTGGGCTTGTTGGTAGTTACAAGGTTGTCCACCATGTCTTTCAGCTGGGTATGCACAGTAGAATGGTCTTTGTCCAGGATATCTCGGAGGGTGTTGCTGCCAAAAGGGTTGATTAGATCCTCTTGGTTCCATCCATCCTTGATTGGTCTGACCTTGATGCATATTCCTGCCGTAACTTCTATTTCCTTTAACAATATTAGAACCAAACTCAAAGTGAGGGGGGTGAGAGTTCATAGTAGTAAATAAAGATAAAAAGGAAAAAACAAAAATAAATAAACAAGCAAAAGAAAAATATTTACAATAACCAATAATAAGGCACACGTTAGCAGTTCCCCGGCAACGGTGCCATTTTGATGAGAGAACTCTTGCATGGTCTAGAAATTTGCGGATAAATCCTCGTTGCAAGTATAGTTTCTAAACCTTCAAAAGTCCTTTCATACAAACGTTTTGGGTGTCACAAGTAACAAACCCCTTAAAAATTGTTAACCGAGTATTCAAACCTCGGGTCGTCTTCTCAAGGAACTGCGAGGAAGTATGTTCTTATTATTAGTTATAAAGGTTGTAATCGGGGTTTAGAAGGTGAGAAGCAAGTAATTTAAATGACGAGTGAATTAAATGGCAATTAAAAATAAATAATAACTATAAAAAAACTTTTGGCAAGATAAGGGAAATTAGAGCTCCAACTTAGTTATCTCTCTCAACTATAATGAAAGTTGAATCTAAACTCCACTTGGTCAACCTTTACCAGGGCAAAGGAAAGTCAAGGGACTAATTAAATTGGCCTTTGAATCCTATTTATTTCCTAAGAAAAGGTTGGGATTACTTAAGTTCAGCTCAATTAGCAAGATAACGATTATCAATTATGTTGAGTTTAATAACTGTTGAGTTACTAAATTCTTAACCAGAACCAAAAGGGGAAAAAGTAAAATTGCTGGAATAATAAAAATATCCTTAGATGGGAAGCAATGGTAACTTAAATCAAAGAGAACAATCATGAACTGAAAATACCTCAATTATCATTAATTCAAATAGCAGTCTGTAACATGGAAGAATTCATAAATCAAATTATAATAATCAATTCAAATGTTGGAATAAATAAAACTAAAATAAAAGAACATTAAACCTGGGATCCAGAGTTACTCTTAAAACAAGAAGAAATCCTAAATCCTAAAAGAGAGAGAGAAGATCTCCCTCTCAACTAAATCTAAATCATTGAAAACTAAAATTATGCGAGCTCTCCCTGAATGGGTGCATTCCCACACTTTATAACCTCTGGTCTATGCTGTCTGTACTTGGATTTGGGCCAAAAAGGGCTTCAGAATTCGCTGGGGGCGTATTCTGTAAATTCTGGTGCGTGGCCTCTGTCACGCGTCCGCGTGGGTCACGCGGTCGCATCATTTGGAGCTTTTCCTTGTCATGCGGTCGCGTCAGTCATGCGACCGCGTGATGTGCGTTCTGCTTAAGGTGCGCGGTCACGTCAGTCATGCGGCCTCGTCGCTGCTGATTCGTGCTTGGCACGCGATCGCGTCATCCATGCGATCGCGTGGATACCAGTTTCCTTAAAGCTCCGTTTTGCTTCTTCCTTCCATTTTAGTATGTTTCCTTTTTCATCCTTTAAGTCATTCTGCCTTAGAAAATCTGAAACTACTCAACACACTAATCACGGCATCGAATGGAAATAAAGGTAATTAAATTAATTGATTTTAAAGCTTAGGAAACATGTTTTTCACAATATGACATAATAAGGAAGGGGAAGTAAAACTATGCAATTAATGTGAATAAGTAGGTGAAGAGTTGAATAAATCACTCTAATTAAGCACAAAAGAACTCATGAAATATGGGTTTATCACTTAATTTTACATTCAGCAATTCCCCATTCCTATTTACATTCAAGTCATTTATGATTCTGCACTTTACTTTCTGCCATTTATATTTCCACACTTTATTGCTTTTCTTTATATTCTAGTTATTTACATTTAAGTCATTTACAATTCTGCACTCTACAATCCTACTGATCCGCTTGACTAATTCATCAATCGATTAGAACTGCTCGAATTTGCCAATCTCTGTGGATACGATCCCACTCCACTGTGGGTTATTACTTGACGATAATTTTGGTGCACTTGCCAAAAGGACTAATTCACTAATTTTGAATGGGGTGTGAATTCGACTCGTCACCCCTGACGGAGAAAAAATTTCGGTAAAGAATTTCTTAATAAAATCGCGTTGCAAGTATAGATTTAAACCAATAATTAAACCTCAATCAATGTTTAATTTGGTTGCCACTTAAGCAAACCCAATAAAATTAACCAAAGCATTTAAATCTCGGGTCGTCTCTCAAAGGAATTACAGGGAAGTGTAGTTTATTATTGGCTATGAGGTATATTTTGGGGTTTTTGCAATAAGAAACAAGAAAGTAAAATGGAAAGAAAATAAATTAATAACTAAGAAAGCTTTTATCCAAGAAAGAGAATTAGAAGTCCTATCCTCATTATCGTCGTCAATTGTGATGGTAAATGAAAATTTCCTTCACTTAGTTAACCTCTAACCAATGAAGGAAAGTCAAGTGCATACAATCAACTTGATTTCACAAGTCCTAGTCAACTCATAGTAAGAGAATAGATTTAGTAAAGTTCAAGCTAAACGGTGATCTTCAATTACCAATCAACAAGAGACTTTGACAATTCAAGAGTCTCCAAATCATCAACCCAAGTCAAGAACACAAAAATCTATTTTAAAATCCGACCAAGAATTTTATCAAACACTTGGAAAGCACAAAATAAAAACATGGAAAACTAACAAGAAATAGTAAAACCCAAGACTAACAATTGCAAGAAAACAATAATACAAATTAAAAAAAAAGCGTTAATAACATGAAAATAAAAATTGCATTAATAAAGATCAAGAGTAGCAAGAGTGCATAACATAAAGGCAACAAAGTGAAGAAAATAACAAGTATAATTAAAGGACAAAGGTGCAGGAATAATAGGTTGCAAGGAAATGTAAATGAAAACAAGAATTAAATCTAAATCTAAGAAGAAATTGAAAGAAGAAACCCTAAAACCTAAAATTATGTAAAAATAAATGAATGATTTGAATGATGCCTTCCAGCTCTACTCTCCAGCCTCTTGTCTTCATTTTGGGCCTGAAACTGGGTCAAAAGTAGTCCAGAAATCGCCCCAGCGAATTCTATTAATTGCAACACGTGACGCTCGTCACACGTACGCTTCAGTCATGCGTACGCATAGTTTGAACTCTGAACTGGCCACGCGTAGGCGTCAGCCATGCGTGCGCATCATTTGGGCTATGGCTTGGTCACGTGTACGCGTCATCCATGCATACGCGTCGAGACCAGCTTCTCAAATCTCCAAATTCATGTGTTCCTTCTACTTTTGCATGCTTGCTTTCCATCCTCTAAGCCATTTCTTCCCTATAAACTCTGAAAATACTTAACACACATATCACAGCATCGAATGGTAGTAAGAGAGGATTAAAAATTAGCGATTTTATGGCCTAAGAAGCATATTTTCAATCATAGCACAAAATTACGAAGGAAACTTAAAAACATGCAATTTACATGAATAACTGGGACAAAATCCACTCAATTCAATCCAAAACATACCATAAAATAGTAATTTATCACTCCCTTGCTGGTGTTGTACGCCAGACAAGGAGGGAATTTGGCGTTCAACTTCCCACAGGGACAAAGAGCTAGCGTTGAACACCATGAAGGGAGCATCCTGGTTGTTCAACGCCCCAAAAGGAGAGAAGCTTAGCATTGAACTCCAGAAAAGGGGTGTTTTGGGCGTTCAACGCCCTACAGGGGGCAGCTAGCCCCAACCCTTTACCCACTTCTGGGCGATCAACGCCCATTCCTAGCGTTGAACGCCAGGTAGGGGGTAGGCAGCTTGAGTTCTGCAACCTTCTCAGCTAAGTGGGTCCCATAGAATCTCCACCTATCCCACCTTCCTTCTCTCTCCTCCTTTTTCTAAATCTTGAAAACCACAGCCCACTTTACCTCTTCCCCATACACCCTCACCCATTCACATCCACATCACCTTTTCCTATTCACAACACCCTTCATCACTCCCATCATTCAATTTCCACCAACCCCACCCACTTCAAATTCAAACCATTCCCACCCACTCTTCCCTCCCTCATAACCGAAGCCTAACCCTCCCACCCCTATAAATATCCCTTCATTCCTCTCATCACACTCACACTTAAACACTCTCTTCCTCTTCCCTTATACACTCTACATACTCTTCCCCTTCTTTATCCACCACTTGGCCGAAGGCTTCTCTTCTCCCTTCCCCCTCTATAATTATTCTTCCTTCTCCTCCCTTCTTCTCTTTTTTTTATTACTATTTGCTCGAGGACGAGCAAAGTACTTAAGTTTGGTGTTGTAAAAGCTTTGCTTTTTGACTTCTACCATTCCCAAGTATGGCACCAAAGACCAGTGAAGTCTCAAGGAAGAGAAAAAGAAAGGCTCATGCTTCCTCTTCTGAACCATGGGAATCATGGAAATTCCTCACTAGAGCTCACCAAGATCACTTCTATGCTGTGGTGAGGCACAAAAGGATGATTCCTGAGATCCCCTTTAAGCTCAAGGAGGATGAGTATCCAGAAATCCTTGAAGAAATCTTGATAAACTCCAATTTTGTGATTTATCTTGAGTAGAATTTTGGGGGGGGGGTTTATCAATATTTTCCGCACTTATTCACATAAATTGCAAGGTTTTGTGTTTTCTTCCAAATTTTGATTAATGGTTTAAAACATGCTTCTTTAACCTTAAAAATGCTATATTTTAATCCTCTTCTATAACCATTCGATGCTGTGATGTGTTTGTTAAGTGGATTCAGGATCTATAGGGCAAGAATGGTCTAGCAGATGGAAAGAAAGTATGCACAAGTGGAAGGAACATGAAGAATGAAGTTTTGGAGAACTGGTGCACGCGTGGCTGACGCGCACGTGTGGCTTGGCATAGCAGTGATCGACTTGTATGCATGCTCGACACGTACGTGTGGCTGGCAGAATTTAGATGACGCGCATGCATGACCGACGCGCACGCGTGACTTCCAGCACGTGACTTCATTAATGAAATCATGGCTTGCAATTTCTGGGAGGCTCCAAACCCAATCTGAGCTCAATTCTGCATGGAAAAGACCCAAGGAACTAAAGGGAAAAGGGGGATATAATCATTCACAAGATACACATAATTTTTAGCTAGTTTTTGGTTCTTGTTTTCTAGGGAGAGAAACTCTTACTTCTCTCTAGATTTAGTTTATTTTGATTCTCCTTTGTTGAAATTCTGAATTGGGTCTTGTTAATTCTAGTTTCAATTGCTTAATTTGAGTTCTCTAGTTATAATTTTGTTTAGATCTTGTGTTGGAATTGTGTTTTCTTGTCATTTTTCCTTTTTCTTCTCATTTTATGAACTTTGTTGATTTTGAATTTTCATTAGTGCATTGATGTTTTCCATGATTGATAGTATTATTTGAGTTGTTTTCTATCGATAATTGTTAGTGGGTATTTGTGATTTCCAATTAATTTGCAATTTGAATATGTCTTTAGTTAGTGCATACCATGTGTTTGATGAAATGTTTCTTTTGATCTTGGAGTATTTTTCTATACTCTTGGCCTAGGCCAAGGGAATTGGGTGAACTTGAGTCATTGGGTCTAATTGATTTGGTGATTTGAGAACCCTTAGTGGTCAAATTGATACCCATTGACACTAATCTACTACCAAGCCAATTAGTAGTTGGATTAGCACTTATGAGTTGAAATTGATCAAGCCATTTGATGTACTTTAATTTATTTATAGAGGTAGACTTAGTGAGCTTGGTTCCTCATAATTGTCAATATATGGTTATTAGACAAGGATAGTGACCCAAATTCCTATGCCTAGCCAAGAGTTCCTTTTATTATTCGTATTTGAAACCCAAAAATCCCAATTACTTGATAGTTTCATTGTTTACTTAGTTTTAGAGTAGGAATAGATTTATATGTTCTCTTGCTAGATTAAAATTGCTTATACCTTGCTTTAATTGCTTTTATTTAGTTTCTTACACCTTAAGATTCTTTGCACGTTAAGTCTAGTAGTTTAAATTCTTGTTTATGACACCCAATCCCGGAATTCTAACCAATATTGATGCACATGTTTGCCCATTCTCTTGAGGATGACCTAAGACCAATACTCTTGGTTATTTTTTTATTGGGTTTGAACTTTGTGACAACCATATCAAAATTTGATCGATAGGGTTACACATCGGTCTAGGACTATACTATGACAATGACGTTGAATTCCTATTGATGAAAATTCTAGACCGACCATAATCTCACCATCAAATTTTTGGCGCTGTTGTCGGGGAATGGTTGCAACGTGTGCTTTGATATTGGTTATCTGAATATGTGAATATTGTAGATAGTTTACTTTCTTTCATTAGTTTGTTTTTAGTTTATATTTCCTTTGATGCATGAGCTATGACTTCTAAGTTGAATGACTCGGTTTCAATCGAATTCTAGCTTAGCCGAGTTTGATCCTGAGATCGAAAGAACCTTATTACATACTCGGCAAGCTAGACGGTGGTTGAGTACACGGCTAGTGCTTCGGCCTCTCTTGAGGAACCCTCCGAAACACTAGACGGAACCGAGAGTGATCTAGAGTCCACATTCAACGAAGAAACTTCCTATTCCTCTATTGGTACTACTTATACATCTTTGCATACTACAGGTGAAAATCACATGGCAAAGCCACGTAGGATTACCTTGCACGAACAAGGAGCACCGGATCTCATCCTTCAACCGTTGCAAACTAGGTATCCGAATCTTGATCGTAATTTTAAACTGAAAAATAGTCTGATTAACTTGCTTCCTAAGTACCATGGACTACCGGGCCAAGACCTACCATTAGGCATTTGAGAGACTTTCAAGTAGCTTACTCTACGGCTCGAAGGCATGGTGCCGATGAGATTGCTATCATGGTTTTTGCTTTTTCCTTCTCTTTTGAGGGGACGGCAAAAGAGTGGTTCTACTCCCAACCTAATAAAGTGGTAACTGAATAGGACCTATTGAGAAGAGAGTTCTTAGATAAGTTCTTTCCGTCGGAGAAGAACGACTACATCTAGAAGGAAATTTCCGGTATAATGCAAAGAGACCACGAGACACTCTATGAATATTGGATTCGATTTAAGAGGTTGTTGGAATCCTGTCCACATCATGGGTTAGATACCCACTTGCTCATTAGCTATTTCATTGGAGGTCTTTGTGCAGCGATAAGAGATTGCTCACCGCCTCTAGTGGTAGTTCCCTTTCTAAGAACAAGACGGCGGCGGAAGCATGGAGTTTGATCAATGATATCACCGAGGCTACCCAACATGTGAGCGTGAGGAACAATCATCCCAAGAGTGTAGTGAAAGCACCTTCTTCCGACTTGGCTTTGGCTAAAGTGCTTGGAGAAATCACCACTCTCCTCAAGGAGATTCACGAAGGACAAAAGGTATCTCAATCAATCCAAGCCATTCAAGCCCCACCTCAAATCCTCCAACTTAAAGGACCTCCTAGAGTATGTGGTCTATGCTCTAGTACCGCACATTACACCGACCAATACCATCAAGTCCAAGGGGATTACACTCTGATGCACGGAAACTTGTCTCTCAACAATTTTCCTTCGGCAAGTATACCGAATTGTCGTCAAGTAAAAACTCACAATAAATGCTAAAAATAAATGACGGAAAGTAAATTGCAGAATCTTAAATGGGAATGGGGAAGATGCTCATAAAGGTAAATTGCAGAAATTAAAGAGAATGGGTAAGATCAGAAATAGGGAATTCATTGGGCTTAGGAGATGTTGCATTCTCCGGATCAAATTTATTTTCACCTCTTCCTCAATCAATGCGTTCATTGATCTCGTTGGCAATCTTAAGTGATCAAATTACAATTCCTTGTAATTCAATCTCTCAAATCTTGATCAATAGCCAATTCCTTGGTCAATTGCTCATGAGAAGAGATGAAGTATGGTCACTGATTATACCACATGCATTCCCAAATCAAGTGTTGGTAGAATTATAGTCACCATATCCTTCTAACCCCAATTTGGTCCAACATGAGAAAGCATTTCTAGCATGATCTCTTCATTCCTCTTCCAAGGTTCAGAAGAGATCCAATTATGAATAGCTTCTTTTCCAAGATAACTATCCAATTGGATGAAGATTGAAATCTTTCTAGTAAAATCAAGAGAAAAGATAGAAGAAGAATAATAAAAACTAATATTGATCCATCAAATTACAACAGAGCTTCCTAACCCAATGTAAGGGGGTTTAGTTGTTCATAGCTCTGGAAATGGAAAACAGAAATGGAAAATACATCATGAAAAGTAAACTAGAAGTGCAGAGAAAGTAAAACTATACAGAGAGAAGTTCTCCCGTTTCCAACTCCCCCAAAAAGCTGTTTCTAATTCAAAACTACCCCTATATATACTACTCTTCTGATCTTTGATGAGCGGATAATTTATACGCTTTTTGACATTGTTTTTAGTATGTTTTTAGTAGTATCTAGTTACTTTTAGGGATATTTTCATTAGTTTTTATGTTAAATTCACATTTCTGGACTTTACTATGAGTTTGTGTGTTTTTTTGTGATTTCAGGTATTTTCTGGCTGAAATTGAGGGACTTGAGCAAAAATCAGATTCAGAGGTTGAAGAAGGACTGCTGATGTTGTTGGATTCTGACCTCCCTGCACTCAAAGTGGATTTTATGGAGCTACAGAACTCGAAATGGCGTGCTTCCAATTGCGTTGGAAAGTAGACATCCAGGGCTTTCCAGCAATATATAATAGTTTATACTTTGCTCGAGAATAGATGACGTAAAGTGGCGTTCAACGCCAGCTCTCTGCCCAATTCTAGAGTTCAGCGCTAGAAATGGATCAAGAACCAGAGTTGAACGCCAGAAATGGATCAAAACCTGGCGCTCAACTCCACAAATGGCCTCTACACGTGCAACACTCAAGCTCATCCCAAGCACACACCAAGTGGGTCCCGGAAGTGGATTTATGCATCAATTACTTACTCATGTAAACCCTGGTAGCTAGATTATTATAAATAGGACCTTTTACTATTGTATTAGGTATCTTTGAACGCACAGTTCTTAGACCATGGGGGCTGGCCTCTCGGCCATGCCTGGACCTTTCACTTATGTAATTTTAACGGTAGAGTTTCTACACTCCATAGATTAAGGTGTGGAGCTCTGCTGTTTCTCAAAGATTAATGCAAAGTACTACTATTTTCTATTCAATTCATTTTATTTCGCTTCTAAGATATTCATTCGTACTTCAATCTGAATGTGATGAACGTGACAATCATCATCATTCCCTATGAACGCGTGCTTGACAACCACTTCCGTTCTACCTTAGACTGAATGAGTATCTCTTAGATCTCCTAACCAGAATCTTCGTGGTGTAAGCTAGAATGATGGCGGCATTCAAGAGAATCCGGAAGGTCTAAACCTTGTCTGTGGTATTCCGAGTAGGATTCAATGAATGAATGACTGTGACGAGCTCCAAACTCGCGATTGCAGGGTGTTAGTGACAGACGCAAAAGGATAGTAAATCCTATTCCAGCATGATCGAGAACCGACAGATGAATAGCCGTGCCATGACAGGGTGCGTTGATCATTTTCACTGAGAGGATAAGATGAAGCCATTGACAAAGGTGATGCCTCCAGACGATTAGCCGTGCCGTGACAGGGCATTGGATCATTTTCCCGAGAGATGACCGAAAGTAGCCGTTGACAATGGTGATGTATCACATAAAGCCAGCCATGGAAAGGAGTAAGACTGACTGGATGAAGATAGCAGGAAAGCAGAGGTTCAGAGGAACGAAAAGCATCTCCATTCGCTTATCTGAAATTCCTACCAATGATTTACATAAGTACCTCTATCCCTATTCTATTAATTATTATTCGAAAACACCATTATCAATTTATATCTGCCTAACTGAGATTTGCAAGGTGACCATAGCTTGCTTCATACCAACAATCTCCGTGCGATTCGACCCTTACTCACGTAAGGTATTACTTGGACGACCCAGTGCACTTGCTGGTTAGTTACACGGAGTTGTGAACCATGGTCTTGGCATCATGTTTTTGGCGCCATTACCAGGGAAAGAAAGAGCGATGAATTTTACATAATTAAAGTGTAATCACGATTTTGCGTACCAAGTTTTTGGCACCGTTGCCGGGGATTGTTCGAGTTTGGACAACTGACGGTTCATCTTATTGCTCAGATTAGGTAATTTTCTTTTTGTTTTCTTTTCAAAAAAAATTTTTCAAAAGTATTTCAAAATCTTCTAGTTTTTCATGAAGCCTGTTGAAGCCTGGCTGGCTGTAAAGCCATGTCTAATTCCTTTGGGAATGAGTATGTCAGGCGTGTCATGTCTAAATTACATGTTGAAGCTTGGCTGGCCATTGGCCATGTCTAGTGTTTTGGACCGAAGCTTTCATTGAAAGCTTGGCTGGCTAGTGAGCCATGTCTAATTCCTGGACTGAAGCTTTAAATTAAGAATGCAAGATTCCTGGAATTCATATTAAAAATTTTGGAATCCTTATTTTCCTTTTTCAATTAATTTTCGAAAAATACCAAAAAAATTAGAAAATCATAAAAATCAAAAATATTTTTCTGTTTCTTGTTTGAGTCTTGAGTCATGTTATAAGTTTGGTGTCAATTGCATGTGCATCTTGCATTTTTCGAAAATTCTCATGCATTCATGGTGTTCTTCATGATCTTCAAGTTGTTCTTGGTAAGTCTTCTTGTTTAATCTTGATGATTTTTTGTTTTGTGTCTTTTCATGTTTATCATATGCATTCTTGAATTCTTAGTGTCTAAGCATTAAAGAATTCTAAGTTTGGTGTCTTGCATGTTTTCTTTGCATTAAAAATTTTTTAAAATTATGTTCTTGATGTTCATCATGACATTCATAGTGTTCTTGGTGTTCATCTTGACATTCATAGCATTCTTGCATGCATCACATGTTTTGATCTAAAAATTTCATGCATTGCATCTCTTTAGTGTTTTTCTCCCTCATCATAGAAATTTCAAAAAATCAAAAAAATATCTTTCCCATTTTCTCTCATCAAATTCGAAAATTTGGATTGACTTTTTCAAAAATTTTTAAAATCAAATTGTATCTCATGAGTCAAATCAAATTTTCAATTTGAAAATTTTATCTTTTTCAAAATCTTTTTCAAAAATCAAATCTTTTTCAAAATTCTTAGTTATTTTCGAAAATTCCAAAAATATTTTTCAAAAATCTTTTTCTTATTTTTATACCAAATTTTCGAAAATAAAAATAACAATTAATGTTTTGATTCAAAAATTTCAAGTTTGTTACTTGCTTGTTAAGAAAGATTCAAACTTTGAGTTCTAGAATCATATCTTGTGATTTCTTATGAATCAAGTCATTAATTGTGATTTTAAAAATCAAATCTTTTTCAAAAACTAATTTCTATCATATCTTTTCAAAAATATCTTCTCATCTTATCTTTTTCAAAATTCTAATTTCAAAATATCTTCTCTAACTTCCTAACTTCTTATCTTTTCAAAATTTGTTTCAACTAACTAACTAACTTTTTGTTTGTTTCTTATCTTTTTAAAAACTACCTAACTAACTCTCTCTCTCTCATTTTTGAAAATCCCTTCCCTCTTTTTCAAAAATTTCTTTTTAATTAACTAATTATTTTTATCTTTGATTTCAAAATTTTTTGAAAATTACTAACATTTTTCAAAAACTATTTTCGAAAATCACTAACCCTTTTTCAAAAAATTATTTTCGAAAATTCTCCCTCTCCCATCTTATTCTATTTATTTATTCATCTACTAACATCTCATCTTACATCTCAACCCTCCTCACAGTTGTGTTTCTTCCATTATATTACATTCTTTGTCTCCCCCTCTTCTTCTACTCACACAGGGATCCCTATACTGTGGTATAAAGGATCTCTATTATTATTATTATTTTTCTGTGCCCTCTTCTTTGTCATATGAGCAGGAGCAAGGATAAGAACATTCTTGTGGAAGCAGATCCAGAACCTGAAAGGACTCTGAAAAGGAAACTAAGATAAGCTAAAATACAACAATCCAGAGATAACCTTTCAGAAATTTTCGAACAGGAAGAGGAGATGGCAGCCGAAAATAATAATAATGTAAGGAAGATGCTTGGTGACTTTACTGAAACCTCAATTAGTTTCTCTGATGCAGCAGAACTGCAAGTTTCATGGACTTCCATCTGAAGATCCTTTTCAGTTCTTAACTGAATTCTTGCAGATATGTGATACTGTTAAGACTAATGGAGTAGATCCTGAAGTCTACAGGCTCATGCTTTTCCCTTTTGCTGTAAGAGACAGAGCTAGATTATGGTTGGATTCTCAACCCAAAGACAGCCTGAACTCTTGGGATAAGCTGGTCACGGCTTTCTTAGCCAAGTACTTTCCTCCTCAAAAGCTGAGCAAGCTTAGAGCTGATGTTCAAACCTTCAGACAAAAAGATGGTGAATCCCTCTATGAAGCTTGGGAAAGATACAAACAGCTGACCAAAAGGTGTCCTTCTAACATGCTTTCAGAATGGACCATCCTGGATATATTCTATGATGGTTTATCTGAGCTATCAAAGATGTCACTGGACACTTCTGCAGGTGGATCCATTCACCTAAAGAAAACGCCTGCAGAAGCTCAAGAACTCATTGACATGGTTGCTAATAACCAGTTCATGTACACTTCTGAAAGGAATCCTGTGAGTAATGGGACGCCTATGAAGAAGGGAGTTCTTGAAGTTGATACTCTGAATGCCATATTGGCTCAGAACAAAATATTGACTCAGCAAGTCAATATGATCTCTCAGAGTCTGCATGGAATGCAAGCTGCATCCAACAGTACTCAAGAGGCATCTTCTGAAGAAGAAGCTTATGATCCTGAAAACCCTGCAATAGCAGAGGTAAATTATTTAGGTGAACCTTATGGAAACACCTATAACTCATCATGGAGAAATCATCCAAATTTCTCATGGAAGGATCAAAAGCCTCAACAAGGCTTTAATAATGGTGGAAGAAACAGGTTTAACAATAATAAACCTTTTCCATCATCCACTCAGCAACAAACAGAGAACTCTGAACAAAATGCTTCTAATTTAGCAAATCTAGTCTCTGATCTATCTAAGGCCACTGTGAGTTTCATGAATGAAACCAGGTCTTCCATTAGAAATTTGGAAGCACAAGTGGGCCAGCTGAGTAAAAGGATCACTGAAATCCCTCCAAGTACTCTCCCAAGCAATACAGAAGAGAATCCAAAAGGAGAATGCAAGGCCATTGACATAAGCACCATGGCCGAACCCAATGATGGAGAGGAGGACGTGAATCCCAAGGAGGAAGACCTCCTGGGATGTCCAGTGATCAATAAGGAGCTTCTCTCTGAGGAACCAAAGGACTCTGAGGCTCATCTAGAGACCATAGAGATTCCATTGAACCTCCTTATGCCCTTCATGAGCTCTGATGAGTATTCCTCTTCTGAAGAGAATGAAGATGTTACTGAAGAGCAAACTGCCAAGTTTCTTGGTGCAATCATGAAGCTGAATGCCAAATTATTTGGCATTGATACTTGGGAAGTTGAACCTCCCTTGTTCATTAATGAACTAAGTGATCTGGATCAACTGACATTGCCTCAGAAGAGACAGGATCCTGGAAAGTTCATAATACCCTGTACCATAGGCACCATGATCTTTAAGGCTCTGTGTGACCTTGGTTCAGGAATAAACCTCATGCCCCTCTCTATAATAGAGAAACTGGGAATCTATGGGGTGCAAGCTGCTAGAATCTCATTAGAGATGGCAGACAGTTCAAGAAAATAGGCTTATGGACAAGTAGAGGACGTGTTAGTAGGTTGAAGGCCTTTACATCCCTGCTGATTTCATAGTCCTGGATACTGGAAAGGAAGAGGATGAATCCATCATCCTAGGAAGACCTTTCCTGGCCACAGCAAGAGCTGTGATTGATGTTGACAGAGGTGAACTAGTCCTTCAATGGAATGAGAACTCCCTTGTGTTTAAAACTCAAGGATCTCCCTCTGCAACCATGGAGAGGAAGCAGAAAAAGCTTCTCTCAAAGCAGAGTCAACCAGAGCCCCCGCAGTCAAACTCTAAGTTTGGTGTTGGGAGGCCACAACCAAACTCTAAGTTTGGTGTTGAACTCCTGATGACAAGTCATCTTAGCCTATTTTAACTAGTCTTTTTCATTTGTTTTCAATAGGTTTTATGCACTTTCTTGAGCCATAAGCAAGCCAATTGGGTAGATTTTCATGTTTCCTTTGATTTAATCAACCATGTGTGAATTCATGCTATTTCATGAGGTTTTATGCTATAATTATCACATATTATGAAAGAATGAATATCTCATGATTTTGAGCATAGCTTTGATGTGTTTGGTTGATTAATGATAGTTGAAGAAAGCTTGGAGAAAGGTTGAAGCAAGAAGGCATAGCTAGGAGTAAAGAGAAGACAATGGAATAAGTGAAATTGAACCAGGAAGCAAAAAGCTGGACCTAAAGTTAGCCTCAAACTTTTGCACAAACTTTTGGGTGAAAAGTTAGCCCCAACGTTAGCCCCCTAACTTTGAGGTTAGCCCCCTAACTTGGTGGCTAATGTTGGCACATGAAAATCACAAGGGGAGGAGCAAAAGTTTGCGCCAACGTTAGCCCCCTAACTTGGTGGCTAACGTTGGCGCCACACACCACAACAGCTTGAAGGGGTATACTTCCAACAAGAATAACTTGAGCTACAGAGCTCCAAATGAGGTGATTCAAGAAGCATTGGAAAGTAGGAATCAAGAGCTTTCCAAGCATATAAGGAACTGCATGGTGGACACTAAAATTGAGGGAGAAAACTGCCCCGCAATGTGCATAAATGAACATGGTGGCAACCTGCAGTGAGGCCACTTGACCTCTGCACCTTCGATGGAGTATAACTCGAGCTGTAGAGCCCCAATTGATGTGCTTCCAAAGGAATTGGAAAGTAGACATTCAGGGCTTTCCAACAATATATAATAGTATGGGGTGGACAATACGTTTGAGCCTCCAGAACTGGCGTTTTCGCCAACATTTGAGGCAAACGTTACCTCAAACGCTGCACACCAAAGCCAGCGACCATGCCCTCTTCAAATGATCATAACTTGAGTTGTAGATGTCCAATTGAAGTGATTCCAAGTGGGTTAGAAAGCTGACATTCAGAGATTTCCAACCATATATGATAGTCTATATTGGGCATAAAATTAGCAACATGACAAGAGGACAAAGTTGGCGCCATGAACATGCATAAGGGAGGCCAACGTTGGAGCAAAAGTTAGACCCCTAACTTTTGCACCAACGTGGGTATCAGCAAAACAATGGGGCTGATATGAAAAGTTAGAGCAAAAGTTAGACCCCTAACTTTTGCTCAAACTTTTACTCAAGCTTTTATGTTTTTCAACCCGGCTCACAATGGATCTTTCTCCAACTCCAAGAGCAATCAACCAAGGCCTTTATCAACCCAATTCCATCAAGAGCAAGGGCCCAATTGACACCATTCAAAGGCACAAGAGATAGTTAGAATAGAAATTTCATTTTAATTGTAATTTGTTTTGAATTTCATTTTCATTTTGTAAAGCCTATATAAGGCATCATTTTCATATTTGTGAGGAAGCTGGCTCCACTAAGGAGCACGAGGATTTGAGAGCTCTCTTTAATTTTCTTTTCTTTGTTTTTGAGTCTTGGGTGGAGAATTGAAGGGTTCTGTTTCATTCTTCCTCTGAGATTTCTCTCTGCTTTCTTTACTTCTTAATTGAATCGAATTTTCTGTTAATTGCTCTTCATCTACTTTCTCTGCAATTTACATTTCCTTTGTAATTGTTCTTGTTGGATCTAGGAAGGCATTGAGATCTAGACTTGGTTATCTAGTCTCTTGGGTCCTGAGATCTTAATTCCAATTTTACATTCTCTGTTTATTGCTTTTCATGTTTATTTACATTTCTGTTTTGGTTCCAAATCAATCAAATCCATCTTTTACTTCTCTGCTTGTTGAAATTTAACTTCTCCTTGTTTAATTTCTGCAAATTCAATTCCCAATTCCCTTTACATTTAATGCAATTTATATTTCTTGTCATTTAAGATTCTTGCAATTTACATTTCTTGTTCTTTAAGTTACTTGCCAATTTACATTCTGCAACTTTAATTTCCCTGCAATTTTTACCTTCTGTTGCTCAACTTCACACAATTCACTCAATGTTAGCTTGACTAAACTAATCACCCACTAAAGTTGCTTGATCCATCAATCCCTGTGGGATCGACCTCACTCCCGTGAGTTATTATTACTTGATACGACCCGGTACACTTGCCGGTTAGATTTGTGTGTTTTGGGAGAAATTTATTTTTCACCAAAATATTCATCAAGTTTTTGGCGCCGTTGTCGGGGATTGATTAGATCAACAATGATTAAGTGGGTGAGAAGTCTAGATCAAGCATTTTCTTTGTTTTTGTTCTCTGCTCTAAGTTGAAACCAAGGTGTTTGAGTTATTGCCTCACTAAGAAATTCATCTCTGAGATATGAATTTCAATTCTCCTTGGTGTTGTGTTTTACAAAATTCAAATGGAGTTCAACTCATCTTATGGTCAAACAAATTTTATGGGATATCACCCACCATCACCAATCTCTAATGGTGGTTGGGAATATCACCAACAAATTACAAATCCTGAGCACTCCAATTCATGGAGATTGGCTTCAGAGACACAAGATGAGCAAGAGAATCATATGGGATACCAACCACCACCACAAAATGATTCATATCATTATCCTCATGGAAGATGGAAGCATCGCCAAAGAATGGAAAAGCATCCACCCTCACGTCCCAGTTTCTCATTTGAAAGTTCTTCATCACTTGATTATACCTCAACACAAAGTTTCCTCCAAAATCCATACCAGTCATCCCATCGATCACACCCCTCAACACAACTTCACCACAACACATTCACTTCACCAAAATTACTCTCGACTTTCATCTCTTGAATTAAAAGATGAGGAATACCTTGAAGGCATTGAATTAACAGATGAGGAATACCGTGAAGGCATTGAAATACAGAGAAAACTAGTGGAATTTTACACAAAATCCCCATCTTGGGAAGAAACCATCCTCGAGCAGATAAATGGGTCCTTAGAGCAAACAAGGGGAAACTTAGAACCATCAACCAGTGAGGATGAAGACAAATTTGTGGGTGAGGAAGTGGAAAAGCAAGATAAGGAGGCCACTGCATCAAGTGAACTTTCAATGAAGAATGAGGTGGTTGAACCTGAAACTGCACTTGAGATGACAAGAGAACATGAAGACTCACAACTCTCACAAACCTCCCTGGACCAAAACGCCTCAACATTTGAATCCATGATTGAAAGGTATGACGAGGAGATGAAGAAATGTTGGGAAGATCGACAAACCTCCCCCATGATAGAGCGATTGAAACAAATGTTGGGTGTAAAAGAGGAAGTGGAGGAGCAAGAAAGTGAAGAAGTCATTCCAAACTCAAGTGAGGCAGAGAAGTACATAAAGGAGGAGTTCATGGAACCACCAATACAAAAGGCTCTGGATGAATACAAAACTCCAAAAATCACACAACCACCAAGACTTGGATTCAAAGAAGTGAAGGCAATTGACAAAAGCACCGAAAAGAAGATTGCGACCAAACTACCAAGGACAACATTCAAGAGGAGGTCAACCACAAGCAATCCAACCCCTGGACCAATAGCAGGCAAGCTCAATCAAGCCATGTACAACAAAAAGCTTGCTGAGAGGAAACCAAGACAGGGGGCAATAGCTGAAACTTCTCCTCCTTTGAAGTCATTTCTCTTAACAAATTGGAAGAAGAGGAAGAAAGTAAAGAACAGGTAGACAGTAGGTACATTTCTTCTTCTTGCTTTTTCAAATTCAATAAACTGGCATATGGTTACATTCGAAGTTTGGTGTTGCCTTGCAACAAATTGTTTTCAATCCCGTTTGGATGATTGCATCAATTTTACATGAAGTGTCATGCTAAGATTCTAAGTTTGGTGTGCCACTTAATTTTCTATGCAATGAATCCAGCAACATCACTTGTCTGCATAATCATATTGCCTTTTACAGTGTTATTTTTTCTTCTTAGTTGGATAATTTTTGTTTTCTCTTTGTTTCATTTATTTACTTGTTTTTAATGCTTTCCTTCATTAACTATTTTTGTTAATACATCACCAAGACATCCTTATTCATAACAGATTCATCATTTGGTGATTGTATTTAACATATTTTGCTTGGTTTTAATTCAAATAAATGGACATAGGATTGCATTCTAAGTTTGGTGTTGCTATGCAACACAATTTGCTTCAAATCTTTACTGGATACTTGCATTGATTCCAAGTGAAAGTGTCACACTAAGTTTGGTGTGCCACTTATTCTTTATGCAAAGTATTATGCTCACCTTCTTAAGCTTGCAATCACAATGTCTCTGTCTCTTATGTCTTGATTATTATCTTTAGTTTTGCTTGCTTAAAACACATGTGCTACTAACATTTCATTGTGTAAAGACATTCATGATCCATCTTAGCCCCATTGCCATTGTTCTAATTGTTGCTTGAGGATGAGCAAGCATTCTGAGTTTGGTATGGGAAGGAGGAAGAATAGAGGAAAAAGGACAACAATGATGAAGATGAACTGCAAGGTTGTAAAGTTCCTTTTCCTCTCATTTGTTTCAAGCACCATAAACTGCATGATTGTCTGTACCTTCTCTGTATGCATGTGTGTATGAAAAGGCATAGTTTGATTTCTAAATTGCAACATGGTGCTATGTCATTATGATTACCAACTTGAGTTTTGTGAATTCAAAAGCAACAAAGTATCATGATCATAAACAAACAAGGCATTAAAGAAGATTTTAGCATGTGCATAAAAGTATTGGGAAGCTAGTATGTTTGATTGTTGCTTAATTGCATTAGATTTTATTTAATTGAAGTTTTCATCTAGCACATTTTGTGAAATCTTTTAAAATCATGAAAACCTTGAAAGCAAATGCAAAATAAAGCAAGAAAAGAAAAAGGGAAAGAATGAGAAAGCTGAAGGCTCTGAGTACCAATGGCAATTTATTTGTTAAGTACTTGTGGTGTTTATGTATCAAGCCAAATGCTTGAAAACAAAACACTTAGAAGTCAAGGTTAGGCTCAAAGTGCAAAAGCACTCCCTCAAAGCTCAAGGCTCTGAGCATCAATGATTAGAGAGTCAAGAAAAGAAAAGAAAAAATGAGCTTAATGAAGTCCTCTAATCAAATGCTTGTGGTGCTTATGTATCAAGTGGTAATACTTGAAAACAAAGCATTTAGAAGTCGTAGCTTTGTTATCAACTCATGGGGCAAAGCACCCAAAAGGAGAAGCTAATAAAAAAAAATAAAAAAATCAAAAGCTTGTTTCAAGGAAGAAATATAAGAAAAAGATTTCATAAATTGAGCTAGATGGAAGCATCAATCATTTACATTTCTTTTGTGATTGTAGCATACTTAGAAAACCAGCTTACCATGAACATTGAGTTGCTATTCTTCTTGCCTTGGATTGTCAATCTTTATTGCATGATTCTTTTCTTGCTTGGGGACAAGCAAGCTTTAAGTTTGGTGTTGTGATGACAAGTCATCTTAGCCTATTTTAACTAGTCTTTTTCATTTGTTTTCAATAGGTTTTATGCACTTTCTTGAGCCATAAGCAAGCCAATTGGGTAGATTTTCATGTTTCCTTTGATTTAATCAACCATGTGTGAATTCATGCTATTTCATGAGGTTTTATGCTATAATTATCACATATTATTATGAAAGAATGAATATCTCATGATTTTGAGCATAGCTTTGATGTGTTTGGTTGATTAATGATAGGTGAAGAAAGCTTGGAGAAAGGTTGAAGCAAGAAGGCATAGCTAGGAGTAAAGAGAAGACAATGGAATAAGTGAAATTGAACCAGGAAGCAAAAAGCTGGACCTAAAGTTAGCCTCAAACTTTTGCACAAACTTTTGGGTGAAAAGTTAGCCCCAACGTTAGCCCCCTAACTTTGAGGCTAACGTTGGCATGAAGAAAACCTCCCTGGGCACCAAAAGTTTGCGCCAACGTTAGCCCCCTAACTTTGAGGCTAACGTTGGCATGAAGAAAACCTCCCTGGGCACTAAAAGTTTGCGCCAACGTTAGCCCCCTAACTTGGTGGCTAGCGTTGGCACATGAAAATCACAAGGGGAGGAGCAAAAGTTTGCGCCAACGTTAGCCCCCTAACTTGGTGGCTAACGTTGGCGCCACACACCACAACAGCTTGAAGGGGTATACTTCCAACAAGAATAACTTGAGCTACAGAGCTCCAAATGAGGTGATTAAAGAAGCATTGGAAAGTAGTAATCAAGAGCTTTCCAAGCATATATGGCACTGCATGGTGGACACTAAAATTGAGGGAGAAAACTGACCTGCAATGTGCATAAATGAACATGGTGGCAACCTGCAGTGAGGCCACTTGACCTCTGCACCTTCGATGGAGTATAACTCGAGCTGTAGAGCCCCAATTGATGTGCTTCCAAGGGAATTGGAAAGTAGACATTCAGGGTTTTCTAACAATGTATAATAGTATGGGGTGGATAATACGTTTGAGCCTCCAGAACTGGCGTTTTCGCCAACGTTTGAGGCAAACGTTACCTCAAACGCTGCACACCAAAGCCAGCGACCATGCCCTCTTCAAATGATCATAACTTGAGTTGTAGATGTCCAATTGAAGGGATTCAAAATGGGTTAGAAATCTGACATTCAGAGCTTTCCAACCATATATGATAGTCTATATTGGGCATAAAATTAGCAACATGACAAGAGGACAAAGTTGGCGCCATGAACATGCATAAGGGAGGCCAACGTTGGAGCAAAAGTTAGACCCCTAACTTTTGCACCAACGTGGGTATCAGCAAAACAATGGGGATGATATGAAAAGTTAGAGCAAAATTTAGACCCCTAACTTTTGCTCAAACTTTTACTCAAGCTTTTATGTTTTTCAACCCGGTTCACAATGGATCTTTCTCCAACTCCAAGAGCAATCAACCAAGGCCTTTATCAACCCAATTCCATCAAGAGCAAGGGCCCAATTGACACCACTCAAAGGCACAAGAGATAGTTAGAATAGAAATTTCATTTTAATTGTAATTTGTTTTGAATTTCATTTTCATTTTGTAAAGCCTATATAAGGCATCATTTTCATATTTGTGAGGAAGCTGGCTCCACTAAGGAGCACGAGGATTTGAGAGCTCTCTTTAATTTTCTTTTCTTTGTTTTTGAGTCTTGGGTGGAGAATTGAAGGGTTCTGTTTCATTCTCCCTCTAAGATTTCTCTCTGCTTTCTTTACTGCTTAATTGAATCAAATTTTCTGTTAATTGCTCTTCATCTACTTTCTCTGCAATTTACATTTCCTTTGCAATTGTTCTTGTTGGATCTAGGAAGGCATTGAGATCTAGACTTGGTTATCTAGTCTCTTGGGTCCTGAGATCTTAATTCCAATTTTACATTCTCTGTTTATTGCTTTTCATGTTTATTTACATTTCTGTTTTGGTTCCGAATCAATCAAATCCATCTTTTACTTCTCTGCTTGTTGAAATTTAACTTCTCCTTGTTTAATTTCTGCAAATCCAATTCCCAATTCCCTTTACGTTTAATGCAATTTATATTTCTTGTCATTTAAGATTCTTGCAATTTACATTTCTTGTTCTTTAAGTTACTTGCCAATTTACATTCTGCAGCTTTAATTTCCCTGCAATTTTTACCTTCTGTTGCTCAACTTCACACAATTCACTCAATGTTAGCTTGACTAAACTAATCACCCACTAAAGTTGCTTGATCCATCAATCCCTGTGAGATCGACCTCACTCCCGTGAGTTATCATTACTTGATACGACCCGGTACACTTGCCGGTTAGATTTGTGTGTTTTGGGAGAAATTTATTTTTCACCAAAATATTCATCAACTCCCATATCCAAACTCTAAGTTTGGTGTTGGAGAGTTTCAACAATGCTCTGAACATCTGTGAGGCTCCATGAGAGCCCACTGTCAAGCTATTGACATTAAAGAAGCGCTTGTTGGGAGGCAACCCAATTTTTATTTATCTAACTATATTTTTCTTAGTTATATGTCTTTGTAGGTTCATGATCATGTGGAGTCACAAAATAAATATAAAAATTGAAAACGAAATCAAAAACAGCAGAAGAAAAATCACACCCTGGAGGAGCATCTGTCTGGCGTTCAGTGCCAGAACAGAGCATGGTTCTGGCGCTGAACGCCCAAAATGGGCAGCTTCTGGGCGTTGAACACCAGAACAGGCATGGTTCTGGCGTTTAACGCCAGAAATGGCACACAAATGGGCGTTGAACGCCCAAAATGGCCACCAACCTGGCGCTGAACGCCCAGAGTTGAGTGCAAAGGCATTTTTACATGCCTAATGGGTGTAGGGATGTAAATCCTTGAACACCTCAGGATCTGTAGATCCCACAGGATCCACTAAGGATTTGTGGACCCCACAGGATCCACTCAGGATCTGTGGACCCCACAGGATCCCCACCTACCTCCACTCACTTCTTCTCACCACTCTCTTTCACACAACCCCATAAACACTCTTCCCAAAAACCCTTCACCAATCACCTCAAACTCTCTTCCCCATCACCTCTTCACCACTCACATCCATCCACTCTTCCCCATAAACCTACCTCATAAACTCCACCTACCTTCAAAATTCAAAACCAATTTCCCACCCAAACCCACCCATATGGCCGAAACCTTTCCCCCCCTCCCTTCCCTATATAAAGCCCTCCATTCTTCATCAAATTCACACAACACACCCCTCTACACCCTTCTTGGCCGAAACACTCCCCACTCTCCCTCTCCTCCATTTCTTCTTCTTCTTCATCTATTCTTTCTTTTATTGCTCGAGGGCGAGCAAAATTCTAAGTTTGGTGTGGTAAAAGCATAAGCTTTTTGTTTTTCCATTACCATTGATGGCACCTAAGACCGGAGAATCCTCTAGAAAGGGAAAAGGGAAGACAAAAGCTTCCACATCCGAGTCATGGGAGATGGAAAGGTTCATCTCCAAAGCCCATCAAGACCACTTCTATGATGTTGTGGCCAAGAAGAAGGTGATCCCCGAGGTCCCTTTCAAACTCAAAAGAAATGAGTATCCGGAGATCCAACATGAAATTCAAAGAAGAGATTGGGAAGTTCTAACAAATCCCATCCAACAAGTCGGCATCCTAATGGTTCAAGAGTTCTATGCCAATAGATGGATCACCAAGAACCATGATCAAAGTAAGAACTCGGATCCAAAGAACTATGTTACAATGGTTCGGGGGAAATACTTAGATTTTAGTCCGGAGAATGTGAGGTTGGCGTTTAACTTGCCCATGATGCAAGGAGATGAACGCCCCTACACTAGAAGGGTCAACTTTAATCAAAGGTTGGACCAAGTCCTTATGGACATATGTGTAGAAGGAGCTCAATGGAAGATTGACTCCAAAGGCAAGCCGGTTCAACTAAGAAGATTGGACCTCAAGCCTGTGGCTAGAGGATGGTTGGAGTTCATTCAATGCTCAATCATTCCCACTAGCAACCGGTCTGAAGTTACTATAGACCGGGCCATCATGATCCATAGCATCATGATTGGAGAAGAGGTGGAAGTTCATGAGATTATACCTCAAGAACTCTACAAGGTGGCTGACAAGTCCTCCACTATGGCAAGGTTAGCCTTTCCTCACCTCATCTGCCACCTATGCAATTCGGCTGGGATTGACATAGAGGGAGATATCCTCATTAAAGAGGACAATCCCATCACTAAGAAGAAGATGGAGCAAGCAAGAGAGCCCATTCATGGAGCTCAAGAGGCGTATGAAGCTCATCACCATGAGATCCCGAAAATGCCTCAAATGCACTTTCCTCCACAAAACTATTGGGAGCAAATCAACACCTCCCTAGGAGAATTGAGTTCCAATATGGGACAACTAAGGGTGGAACATCAAGAGCACTCCATCATGCTTCATGAAATAAGAGAAGATCAAAAAGCAATGAGGGAGGAGCAACAAAGACAAGGAAGAGACATAGAAGAGCTCAAGGACATCATTGGTTCCTCAAGAAGGAAACGCCACCATCACTAAGGTGGATTCATTCCTTGTTCTTATTTCTTCTGTTTTTTGTTTTCTATGTTATGTGCTTATCTATGTTTGTGTCTTCATTACATGATCATTAGTGGTTAGTAACTTTGTCTTAAAGTTATGAATGTCCTATGAATCCATCACCTCTCTTAAATGAAAAATGTTTTAAATCAAAAGAACAAGAAGTACATGAGTTTCGAATTTATCCTTGAACTTAGCTTAATTATATTGATGTGGTGACAATGCTTCTTGTTTTTTGAATGAATGCTTGAACAGTGCATATGTTTTTTTGAAGTTGTTGTTTAAGAATGTTAAATATGTTGGCTCTTGAAAGAATGATGACTAGGAAACATGTTATTTCATAATCTGAAAAATCATAAAAATGATTCTTGAAGCAAGAAAAAGCAGCAAAGAACAAAGCTTGCAGAAAAAAAAAATAGGCGAAAAAAAATAGAAAGAAAATAGAAAGAAAAAGCAAGCAGAAAAAGCCAAAAGCTCTTAAAACCAAGAGGCAAGAGCAAAAAGCCAATAACCCTTAAAACCAAAAGGCAAGGGCAAATAAAAAGGATCCCAAGGCTTTGAGCATCAGTGGATAGGAGGGCCTAAAGGATTAAAATCCTGGTCTAAGCGGCTAAACCAAGCTGTCCCTAACCATGTGCTTGTGGCGTGTAAGTGTCAAGTGAAAACTTGAGACTGAGCGGTTAAAGTCAAGGTCCAAAGCAAAAAAAAAGAGTGTGCTTAAGAACCCTGGACACCTCTAATTGGGGACTTTAGCAAAGCTGAGTCACAATCTGAAAAGGTTCACCCAATTATGTGTCTGTGGTATTTATGTATCTGGTGGTAATACTGGAAAACAAAGTGCTTAGGGCCACGGCCAAGACTCATGAAATAGCTGTGTTCAAGAATCATCATACTGAACTAGGAGAATCAATAACACTATCTGAACTCTGAGTTCCTATAGATGCCAATCATTCTGAACCTCAATGGATAAAGTGAGATGCCAAAACTATTCAAGAGGCAAAAAGCTATAAGTCCCGCTCATTTGATTGAAGCTATGTTTCATTGATAGTTTGGAATTCATAGTATATTCTCTTCTTTTTATCCTATTTGATTTTCAGTTACTTGGGGACAAGCAACAATTTAAGTTTGGTGTTGTGATGAGCGGATAATTTATATGCTTTTTGACATTGTTTTTAGTATGTTTTTAGTAGTATCTAGTTACTTTTAGGGATGTTTTCATTAGTTTTTATGTTAAATTCACATTTCTGGACTTTACTATGAGTTTGTGTGTTCTTTTGTGATTTCAGGTATTTTCTGGCTGAAATTGAGGGACTTGAGCAAAAATCAGATTCAGAGGTTGAAGAAGGACTGCTGATGCTGTTGGATTCTGACCTCCCTGCACTCAAAGTGGATTTTGCTGGAGCTACAGAACTCGAAATGGCGCGCTTCGAATTGCGTTGGAAAGTAGACATCCACGGCTTTCCAGCAATATATAATAGTCCATACTTTGCTCGAGAATAGACGACGTAAAGTGGTGTTCAACGCCAGCTCTCTGCCCAATTCTGGAGTTCAGCGCCAGAAATGGATCAAGAACCAGAGTTGAACGCCAGAAATGGATCAAAACCTGGCGTTCAACTCCACAAATGGCCTCTGCACGTGCAACACTCAAGCTCAGCCCAAGCACACAATAAGAGGGCCCCGGAAGTGGATTTATGCATCAATTACTTACTCATGTAAACCCTAGTAGCTAGATTATTATAAATAGGACCTTTTACTATTGTATTAGGTATCTTTGAACGCATAGTTCTTAGACCATGGGGGCTGGCCTCTCGGCCATGCCTGGACCTTTCACTTATGTAATTTTAACGGAAGAGTTTCTACACTCCATAGATTAAGGTGTGGAGCTCTGTTGTTCCTCAAAGATTAATGCAAAGTACTACTGTTTTCTATTCAATTCATCTTATTTCGCTTCTAAGATATTCATTCGTACTTCAATCTGAATGTGATGAACGTGACAATCATCATCATTCCCTATGAATGCGTGCCTGACAACCACTTCCGTTCTACCTTAGACTGAATGAGTATCTCTTAGATCTCCTAACCAGAATCTTCGTGGTGTAAGCTAGAATGATAGCGGTATTCAAGAGAATCCGGAAGGTCTAAACCTTGTCTGTGGTATTCCGAGTAGGATTCAATGAATGAATGACTGTGACGAGCTCCAAACTCGCGATTGCAGGGCGTTAGTGACAGACGCAAAAGGATAGTAAATCCTATTCCAGCATGATCGAGAACCGACAGATGAATAGCCGTGCCGTGACAGGGTGCGTTGATCATTTTCACTGAGAGGATAAGATGAATCCATTGACAAAGGTGATGCCTCCAGTCGATTAGCCGTGCCGTGACAGGGCATTGGATCATTTTCCCGAGAAATGACCGAAAGTAGCCGTTGACAATGATGATGTATCACATAAAGCCAGCCATGGAAAGGAGTCAGACTGACTGGATGAAGATAGCAGGAAAGCAGAGGTTCAGAGGAACGAAAAGCATCTCCATTCGCTTATTTGAAATTCCTACCAATGATTTACATAAGTACCTCTATCCCTATTCTATTAATTATTATTCAAAAACACCATTATCAATTTATATCTGCCTAACTGAGATTTGCAAGGTGACCATAGCTTGCTTCATACCAACAATCTCCGTGGGATTCGACCCTTACTCACGTAAGGTATTACTTGGACGACCCAGTGCACTTGCTGGTTAGTTACACGGAGTTGTGAACCATGGTCTTGGCATCATGTTTTTGGTGCCATTACCAGGTAAAGAAAGAGCGATGAATTTTACATAATTAAAGTGTAATCACGATTTCGCGTACCAATCTTCTAGTTAGTTCTTCAAGTCTTGGATATGGGCCTTTGGATCTTTAGTTTGAAGCAGTTATCCTCTTCAGTGGGCTTAGCTTTACTTGCAGAGAGAAAGTGTGAAGTAGGCAGGGTATTTAGCTCAGGACGTTAGTGGCGTTAACGTTAAGTGACAGTGTGGATTCAAGAACGTTAGTGACGATCACCTTTTTCACTAACGTTCCTAACCCAGGGATGATCCACGTTAACTTCAACGTTAGTGGCACCAACGTGACCACTAACGTTACCTCTTGGTCCTTCGCACATGTTATTGGGACTCACCTTTTCCAATAACGTTGAGAGTCCTCCCTTCCCCTGCGTTAGAGTCCACGTTAATTTAGTTAACGTGGCTCTTAACGTAGGCTTGCCAATCCTTCGAGAACGTTAGTGACACTTACTTTTGTCACTAACGTTCCAAGATGCCCCTACTTCCCATGTTAGAATCTACGTTAACTACGTTAACGTGGCTTCTAACGTGGTGATGATAGCCATCTCCAACGTTAGTGACAAAGGTGAGTGTCACTAACGTTGGCTCATCATCCTTCCCTCCACGTTAGCTTCCACGTTAACTAAGTTAACGTGGGAGTTAACGTGGCTCATAGTGGCTCATTGTGGCTCATTCCAACGTTAGTGACAAAAGGTGAGTGTCACAAACGTTGGCGATTGTTTGCTTTCTCTACGTTAGCTTTCACGTTAACTTAGTTAACGTGGGAGTTAACGTAGCTCAAAGTGGCTTAGTCCAACGTTAGTGACAATGGTGAGTGTCACTAACGTTGGCCATTCTTTTGCTTCTCAATGTTAGAGTCCACGTTAACTAAGTTAACGCAGAGGCTAACATGGCCAATATGAGCTTGGTCCAACATTAGTGACAAAGGTGAGTGTCACTAACGTTGGCTCCACTTTCTTTCTTCCACGTTAGAGTTCACGTTAACTTAGTTAACGTGACTCTTATCGTGGGCTATGATGGCTTCGAGGATGTTATTGGCGATTACTTTTCTCATTAACGTTGCAAGCTAGCTCCCATTCCACGTTAGTGGTCACGTTAGTTAGACTAACGTGGCTACTAACGTGGTTCTTTCTTGCTTCCTTTGTCCTGAAATCAAGCAATAAAGTGCATCAATGTTCTAATCCACATCATGAGACATGCATCATCTAATTTTTCATATAATTCATGCATAATTCTCATGAAACCATGTAAAGTGCACCATGTTTGCTTGAATCAAGAGGTAAGTGAAATTCTACCCAAAACTTGCTTATTTCCTAAGAAAATGCATGAAACTACCCTAAAACAGTAAAGAAAAGGTTAGTGAAACTGGCCAAAATGCCCCGGCATCACAACACCAAACTTAAAGCTTGCTTGTCCCTAAGCAAGTACTGGAACAAGAGAATGATGAATGAAATGCCAAGAGAAATGAGTCATTATTGTGGAAGTTATGTCCTTGGTTTTATGGTGTTTTCATGCATAACAACTTAGGTTCATTCCATCACTGGCTTTCAGACCTTTATCATGTCCTAGAATACCCACTTGACTGCACCTTATGAAACTTTTATTCATTGATCCTTTTTGTCATTTCAGGGCTTATTTGTGTTCTTAGACTAGGTGCTCTGTGAGGGGGGCGACTCTTTAAGATAAGCTTTCAGCCAGCACTCCCGAACCAGTTGGTTCAAGGTGCTAGGTGTTGAGACACCCCTAAGGGCTTACTCCCTCAAGTCTCTTTCCTCCATACATACACACCACAGGCACATGGTTTGTTATTTTCTTTCTTGAGACCTTGGTGTGCAGCACCTCTTTGGGTTACTAAGCGTTCTGTAGCAAAGGTTACTCTTGATAGTGGACTTTCAGCTGATAATCCCGAGTTAGTTAACCCAAGTTACCAAGTGATAAGGCACCCCTAAGAGCTTATTCATCCAAGTAAATCCCTTACACAGGAACACCATAGACACTTGCCCCAAGATTCAAACCCTTGGTGCCTAGCCTTATTTCTTACTCTTTTTCTTTTATTCTT
The DNA here is from genome assembly GCF_059453495.1 of Arachis ipaensis. Lineage (NCBI taxonomy): Eukaryota > Viridiplantae > Streptophyta > Magnoliopsida > Fabales > Fabaceae > Arachis > Arachis ipaensis. The sequence continues at coordinate 86,479,767 of NC_142444.1, forward strand.
TAACTTTCATTTTTTTTTCTTTCCCTTTTTTTATTGGGATCTTATTATTCAGCTAGTCTCATGGGGTGTGTTTCAAGCATATGCTTCAGGACAGATAGTTACCTTCCCACCTTATTGGTGAACCAACTTAGCTAATCTATTACCACACCACAAATCTAGGAACTTACTCCACAATATGAACTCCACTCTGGTCTTTGATAACACATATTCTCTTTTTATTTGATTAAAAAGGAGACAAGCAACACAACAAGCAAGATGGGATTGAAAACAAGCAATTTGACTAGCAATCATAGACCTAAGCAAGGAGAATACTAAAAACAGAATTGAAAATCCTAAACTACCATGGAACATGTTCTATTTCATACATGATTTTCCTTATTTAAAGCTTGAAAAATATGGATCAAAGAGGGAACTCCACCACCTTTTACTCATGGGGTTGTCCATACTCTTCCTCTTGCTTGTCTTCTTGGTGTTTTTCTTGAGTGCTTGTACTCCCACTTCCCTTTCCTTTTCCAATCAACTTCTTCCAAAAACCAGCATCTTCTATCTTCTTTTTCAGTGCTTCCTTCTGCTATTTCTGCCACTCCCCTTGTTGATTCATCCAATTAGAAAGGAGCTCTTCTTGATGATCCATCCTTTGAGCTTGAATGTGCAGTTGTTGTTCTTGTCCCTCCATATAACTCCTTGTTAGTTCCTCAATGGCTCCATGAATGTGATTAAGGTTTATGTTGGTTGGGTCATAATATTCTCTTTGTTGGTGTTCTTCCTGATGAGACTCTTCTTGGTGAGCTCCTCCTTTTGGTTTTGGCTTTCCTATGTGAGGTCTTCTTTGTTGTTGGGCTGGTGTCACATGAGTTAGATGCTGAAACGTAATTAGCCTCCCAGGTGATGACATGTCACCATGTCATGTTTTTCTATGCTTTTTCTTTGTTTTTTTAATAGGTTTTATGCACTTCCTTGAGCCATAAGTAAGCCAATTGGGTAGAATTTCATGTTTCCTTTGATTCAATCAATCATGGATAAATTGATGCATTTTCATGAGATTTTGTGCTATAATTGTCATATATTATGAAAGAAAAACAATCTCATGATATTGAGCATAGCTTTGATACTTTTGATTGATTGATGATAGGTGAAAAAGCTTTGAAAAAGGTTGAAGAAAAGAAGATGGCAAGGGCAAGAAGGAGGACTCACGTTTGAGCTAAAGTTTGCCTCAAACTTAAGCTCAAACGTGAGGAAAAGCAAAATTTCACCCAGGGAGGCCAGAAGCTTGCGCCAACGTTTGCCTCAAACTTGAGGTCAAACGTTGCTCCTCACAGCCTGAAGGGGTATACTTCCAACAAGAATAACTTGAGCTACAGAGCTCCAAATGAGGTGATTCAAAAAGCAATGGAAAGTAGGAATCGAGAGCTTTCCAAGCATATATGGTACTACACGGTAGACACTAAAATTGAGGGAGAAAACTGCCCCGAAATGTGCATAAACGAACATGGTGGCAACCTGCAGTGAGGCCAACTGACCTCTACACCTTCGACGGAGTATAACTCGAGCTGTGGAGCTCCAAATGATGCGCTTCCAATGACATTGGAAAGTAGACATTCAGGGTTTTCCAACAATATATAATAGTATGGTGTGGACAATGCATTTGAGCCTCCAAAACCTGACGTTTTCGTCCACGTTTGAGGCAAACGTCGCCTCAAACGTTGCACACCAAAGCCAGCGACCCTGTCCCCTTCAATGGAGCATAACTTGAGTTGTAGATGTCCAATTGAGGTGATTTCAGTTGCGTTGGAAAGCTGACATTCAGAGCTTTCCAACCATGGATAATAGTCTATAGTGGGCATGAAATTGGCAACGTTGACAAGAGGACAAAGAAGCGTCCCAAGACTTGAACTTTAAAAACACATCCAGGAGGACTTAACGTTTGAGCTCACGTTTGACCTCAAACGTGAACTCAAACGTGAGTGACAGCAAACCCCCATTCTGCATCATGCCATTACAAGACGTTTGAGTCAACGTTTGCCTCAAACATTGACTCAAACGTGAATGATCCCAATTCCATCAAGGCCATCCAGATCCATTCTTCCTCAAATTCAAAGCAAGCTAAGCCCATTACCATCACTCAAAGGCACACAGAGAAGCTAGATTAGGAATTTCATTCAATTGTAATTTGTTTTTAATTTCAATTTTATTTTCATTTTCATTTGGAAAAGCCTATATAAGGCATCCTTATCATCTTTATCAGGAGGCTGGCTCCACGAGGGAGCATTAGGAATAGAGAACTCTCTCTCTTTAGTTTTTCTCTTTGTTTTGAATCTTGGGTTGAGAATTGAAGGAATTCTGTTTCATTCTCACTTTGAGATTTCTCTTGTTCTTCTTCTACAAAATTTCAGTGAATTAAGGATTTGAATCAACACTCTGTTTACTGCTTTCATCTTCATTTCTTTTGCAAATTGTTCTTTATTGGATCAAGGAAGAACTCGAGATCTAGACTTGTTTTCTAGTCTCATTGAGCCCCTGAGATCTTCACTTGTCTTTCTAGATTTCACAATTGATTTGAGTTTTCCTGCTGATTTACTTTTCTGCTACAATTTCCTTCTCTGCAATTTTTACTTTCTACTGCATTGCTTCCAATTTACATTTCCTGCACATTTACATTCTACACTTTAACTTTGAGCTTGCTGCAAATCTGAATTTACTTTTCTTGTCTTGGATCCATTGATTTCTTTAATTTCTAGCACCCAGCCCCCCTTTACTTTTCATGCAATTTACATTTCTTGTCATTTAAGTTTCTGCAATTTACATTGCTTGTTCTTTAAGTTTTTGCCCATTTACATTCTGAAACTTTAATTTCCTGTCATTTAAAATTCTGTTGGTTACAATTTCTCACAATTCACTTCAATGTTAGCTTGACTAAACTAATCACCCACTAAAGTTGCTTGATCCATCAATCCCTGTGGGATCGACCTCACTCTAAGTGAGTTTTACTACTTGATGCGACCCGGTATACTTGCCGGTGGGTTTTGGGTGTTTTGGAAATTCGTTTTTCCACAAATTTTCCCATCACCAGGATTTAACCAATCTGGGTTGCTATCCTCGAAGACAACCTTGGCCTTCATGCACAGTCTGAGGATAGTGCTGGGGTACCAAAGCCTGGCACCCGAATCAATCTTCTCAGCTGACTCTTGAATCCCCTCAGCTATAAGTTCGTGCACATTGATATCTCCACCTTGTACTAAGCAATGCACCATAGTAGCTCGAGTGACTGACGTTAGGATTTTTTCCAGTAAAGAAGTTCATAAAAACAGTCGCGTTGTAGATATAGTCTCTAAACCAACAAAAATCCCTTCGTACAAATGTTTTGGTTGTCACAAGTAACAAACCCCTTAAAAATTGTTAACCGAGTATTCAAACCTCGGGTCGTCTTCTCAAGGAACTGCAGGGAAGTATGTTCTTATTATTGGTTATGGAGGTTGTAAAATCGGGGTTGAGAGTGAAGAGTAGATATGACAAATAATTTAAATGGCAATTAAAATAAATAAATACTGTAAAGCAATCTTTTGGCAAGGTAAGAGAAATTGGAAGTCCAACTTAGTTATCTCTCTCAACAATAATGAAAGTTGAATCTAAATTCCACTTAGTTAACCTTTACTAAAGTAAAGGAAAGTCAAGGGACTAATTAGTTTGACCTTCGAATCCTATTTATTTCCTAAGAAAAAGTTGGGATTATTGAAGTTCAGTTCAATTAGCAAGATAACGATTATCAATTATGCTGAGTTTAATAATGTTGAGTTACTGATTTCTTAACCAAGACCAAAAGGGAAAAAGTAAAATTGTTGGAATAAAAATGTCCTTAGATGGAAAGCAATGGTAACACAAATTAAGGAGAAAGCAATCAATAACTGAAATACCTCAAATAATCATTAATTCAAATCATAACATGAAAAGGGTTCATAAGTCAAGTTGGCAACATTTATAGGTACGAATAAAAGCATTAAAGTAAATATTAAACCTGGATTGAGAGTCACTCTTACAAACTAAGAGAAGTCCTAAATCCTAATCCTAATCATAAGAGAGAGAGGATAGAACCTCTCTGAAACTAAATCTAATCATGGAAAGTGAAAATTGGCGAGCTCTCTCTGAATGGATGCATTCCCTCACTTTGTAACCTCTGGTCTATGCCTTCTGGACTTGGATTTGGGGCAAAAAGGGCTTCAGAATTCTCTATGAGCATTTTCTGCAATTTCTGGTGTGTGGCCTCTGTCACGCGTCCGCGTGGGTCACGCGGTTGCGTCATTCGGGGCATTTCCTTGCCACGCGGTCGTGTGAGTCATGCGACCGCGTCATGTGCGTTCTGCTTAAGGCGCGCGGTCGCGTCAGTCATGCGGCCGCATCGCTGCTGATTCGTGCTTGGCACACGATCGCTTCGTCCATGCGATCGCGTGGATGCCAGTTTCTTCAGAAGCTCCGTTTTGTGCTTTCCTTCCATTTTTGTATGTTTCCTTTACATCCTTTAAGTCATTCCTACCTTAGAAGATCTGAAACTACTCAACACACTAATCACGGCATCGAATAGAAATAAAGGTAATTAAGATAATTAATATTAAAGCATAGGAAACATGTTTTTCACATACATCACATAATAAGGAAGGGAAAGTAAAACCATGCAATTAATATGAATAAGTGGGTGAAGGATTGAATAAATCGCTCAAATTAAGCACAAAATATATCATAAAATATGGGTTTATCAACCTCCCCACACTTAAACAATAGCATGTCCTCATGCTAAATCCAAAGTAAAAAGTAAGGTTAAAGTGGTGGAATATTATACAATGCAACCTATTCTTAATGCATCTACCTAAATGAGTCATGCAATTCCAATTTATCCACTCATATATAAAGCTTGCATGTAGTCAAATTAATTCACATTCTCAAGGAGTCATATATATATATATATATATATAGCTAACCCTTAAATAATAAAGCATTTTAGCAAATGAGATGGGAAATAAAAATATTGTACAAACTTGCAAAACAATTAGTATATTAAGCACAGATATATGTTGATGAGTTATTGAACCCTCATTGGAGTTTGTGTTTACCCTCTAGTCACTCAGTGTTTATTGGGTTCATTCACTCTATTTTTCTTTTTATTCTTACTTCCTATAACTTTGTTCTTCATCTAACCAATCAATAATTACAGAGTACAGTCATACCAAAAGTCATGAGGTCTTTAACTAAGGTTGTAATGGGGCCGAGGTAAAGGTAAGGATATATGTATAAGGCTAAGTGAGATAATAAGTGAATCTTTAATTAGACTAAGATCTCACCTAACATACATATTTAGTAGAATAAAACTTTCTTTACCAATTTTCCCATATTATCCCACTTGTTGTTACATGCTCATGTTTCAATTTTATTTTTATCCCATGTGCATTGCTTTTATTTTGCATTGGGGAATTCTTTTGTATCCCCTTTTATTAAATGCTGAAAAATAACTTTTTTTTAATGCACATGGTAATTGAATCACTTTGATATCTCATGAGCATGCTTCCCAAATTTTATTTTATTTCTTTTAACTTTTCTACCTTTTGTTTCTATCATCCATGTTCCCAATAGGTTTCCCACATTTTAATCTACTCATAATTTTCTATCTTAAGCTAACCAAGGATTCAACTTGGGATTTTATTTTGTTTTTCTGCTTAAGGCTAGTAGTGTGGCTAAAATAGAATAAAAGGGATTTTAAAGGCTCAAGGGGGCTAGCAAGGGTGATGTGAAAGGTACGTTATTTTGGGGTAAGTGAGCTAAAATCAAATGATGGCCTCAATCATTATTTTGATATGTATCTATATTCTATATTCTATAATTGGACATATAGATTAAAGCAAAGTAAAAAACATCAAAATAAAAAGAAGCAAAACACTAATGACAAGTCATCTTAGCCTAGTTTCACTAGCTTTTTTCTTTTGTTTTCAATTGATTTTATGCACTTTCTTGAGCCATAAGTAAGCCAATTGGGTAGAATTTCATGTTTCCTTTGATTCAATCAACCATGGATAAATTAATGCAATTTCATGAGATTTTGTGCTATAATTGTCATATATTATGAAAGAATAACAATCTCATGATTTTGAGCATAGCTTTGATGTGCTTGGTTGATTAATGATAGGTGAAAAGAGCTTTGAAGAAGGTTGAAGAAAGAAGAAATGGCAAGGAGCAAGAGAGAACAAAAAGCTTGAGCAAAAGCTTGCCTCAAACTTTAGCTCAAACTTTTGGAAGAGTTGAATTCACCCTGGATGGAGCAAAAGCTTGTGCCAACGTTTGACATCAAGCTTTTAGGCAAACGTTGGCACCACAACAAACTCACCCTGGAGAAGAGCAAAAGCTTGCGCCAACGTTTTACCTCAAGCTTTTAGGCAAACGTTGGTGCCACAACAAACTCACCCTGGAGAAGAGCAAAAGCTTGCGCCAACGTTTGACCTCAAGCTTTTAGCCAAACGTTGGCGCCACAACAAATACACCCAGGAGAGCAAAAGCTTGCGCCAACGTTTGACCTCAAGCTTTTAGGCAAACGTTGGCGCCACAACAGCCTGAAGGGGTATACTTCCAACAAGAATAACTTGAGTTGTAGATGTCCAATTGAGGTGATTCCAATTGGGTTAGAAAGCTGACATTCAGAGCTTTCCAACCATATATAATAGTCTATAGTTGGCATAAAATTGGCAACATTGACAAGAAGACAAAGTAGCACCCCGAGAGGCATACAAGAGGGATCCACGTTTGGCTCAAAGTTTGACCTCAAACTTTGGCTCAAACGTGGATGACAGCAAAAGGAGGCAAGCTGATATGAAAAGCTTGAGTCAAAGTTTGACCTCAAACTTTTACTCAAGCTTTAATGGTTCATGGCCCGATTCACAAGTGGGTTTCTCTCCAACTCCAAGAGCAATCAATAGAGGCTTTTGTCAACCCAATTCCATCAAGAGCAAAGGCCCAATTCAAGGCTTGAAGATCATTTGAAGAGAGTGTATAAATAGCTTAGAATTTAATTTTTTGGGGAGCTTTTCCTTTTTAGTTTCGCTGAGTGATTTTGGAAGAGCTTTTGGTTAGGAGTTATTTGGAGATTCTGAGTCTTGGGGAAGGAGAATTGAATCCTCTTCCTCTTAGTTTTCTTGTTTTAAATTTCATTTACACTCGTCTTAAATCTTGGGTTGAAGAATTGAGGAAATTCTGTCTCAATCTCACCTTGAGATCTCTTTCTGTTTTGATTTACTGCATCATTGAGAATTTGCGATTTCACTTCCTTTCTTCTACTGCTTGATCTTTACTTTTCTTGCAATTGAATTCTAAATTTGGATCTAGGAAGGGATTGAGATCTAGACTTGGTTATCTAGTCTCTTAAGTCCTGAGATCTACATCTTTCAATTTCAATTTCCTTGTTTCGTTGCTACACCAAGCTTATTTTCATTTTCATTTACGATCCGGTTTAATTGAATCCATCTTTTACATTTTTGCTTGTTGAATTTTACTGTTCCTTGTTTAATTTCTGCAAATCACACTCCCAATTCCCTTTATAATTCAAGCCATTTACATTTCTTGCACTTTAAGATTCTGCAATTTACATTTCTTGCGTTATAAGTTTCTGCCATTTAATTTCTTATTCTTTAAAATTCAGCACATTTACTTTCCCGCTCTTTCCTTTACTGCAATTTCCCCTCTTCCCTTTTACTTTTCATGCAATTTTGTTTCTGCAAATTACAAATCACTCAACCAAATCTTGATTCGCTGACTAAATCAACCACTAAACTAAAATTGCTCAATCCTTCAATCCCTGTGGGATCGACCTCACTCACGTGAGTTATTATTACTTGATGCGACCCGGTACACTTGCCGGTGAGTTTTGTGTTGGATCGTTTTCCACACATCAAGTTTTTGGCGCCGTTGCTGGGGATTGAAATAGATTGACAATGATTAAGTGAAGTGGAGATCTAGATCAAGCACTTTTTCTTTTCTGTTTCTTTATTTTCATTGCTAACCTGCTAACTGTTTGAATTTTTGCTTAAGCTAACTAATAATATTTCACTTCAGCCATGGATTGAAGTGTTATTGTCTTTCTGATGTGTGATTTTTATGCTTTGGTTGTATGTCAGGTACAAGGAGAGTTAGACCCGCTTTTTGTGAACAAGACGAAAGAACCCTCAGAAGATTAAGAAGAGCTGAAAGAGGGAAAAACATTGTTGGAGAAGAGGAATCGGAAGAAGAGTTCCAGGATATGGAGGAACATCTAACAAATCCACCAAATGGAGCTGAAGGAACAGCCAATAACAATAATAATCCACCACAGAGGAGAGTTTTGGCTTCCTACACGTGTGCAAATCCTAGACATTGTGGGAGTAGCATTCTGACCCCAAATGTTAATGCAAATAACTTTGAACTAAAGCCACAACTCATCACCTTGGTTCAAAATAATTGTTCCTATGGAGGAGGGCCACTTGAAGACCCTAACCAACACTTGTCCACTTTCTTGAGGATTTGTGACACTGTCAAAACCAATGGTGTGCACCCTAACAGTTACAAGCTACTGCTATTTCCATTTTCTCTCAGAGACAAAGCCACTCAATGGTTGGAATCTTTCCCAAGAGACAACATCAACAATTGGGATGATCTAGTAACCAAGTTCCTTGCCAAGTTTTACCCACCTTAAAGAGTTATTAGATTGAAGACTGAAGTGCAAACATTCACTCAAATGGATGCTGAACCCTTGTATGAGGCATGGGAATGATACAAAGCTCTAATCAGGAAGTGTCCACCGGGAATGTTTAGTGAGTGGGACAGATTGCAGAATTTCTATGAAGGCTTGACATTGAAATCTCAAGAGGCTTTGGATTATTCAGCAGGAGGCTCTCTACAACTAATGAAAACGGCTGAAGAAGCCCAAAATCTCATTGATATGGTGGCCAACAACCAGTATTTCTTTGCTCACCAAAGGCAACGCCAACCATCACAAAGGAAAGGAGTGATGGAGTTGGAAGGAGTAGATTCAATCCTGGCTCAAAACAAAATGATGCAGCAGCAAATTCAACAACAATTTGAGCAAATGGCCAAAAGAATTGATGGCCTACAAGTAGCATCAGTGAGTGCCACAAGCCAACCAACAACCCCTTGGGGGCAGAATGAGGAGAACCAAGAAGAACAACAACAAGAGGAAGTGCATTATATGCACAACCAAGGATCAAATGAGGTGTATGATGACACCTACAATCCATCCTGGAAGAACCACCCAAACCTCAGATGGGGGGATAATCACAACCAGAACCAACAACCATGGAAGAGAAACTCAAACCAAAACACTTCAAGAAACAACCAAAACCACAACCAGCAGCAAACTAACCAAAACCCTTACAGAAAACCCCAAAACAACTACCCCAACTCCAACCATTATCAATCCAATAACCAACCCACCAACCAAAATGCCTATCATCCACCATCCACACCTCACAACCAACCACAAACATCACCAGAATCCCAAAGAATCACTAACCTGGAAACCTTGATAGACAACATGTGGAAACATGATGCCAAGGTATCATAGGCTAGTTTCACTAGCATTTTTCTGTTAGTTTTAGTTGTTTTATGCATTTTCTTGAGCTTAAAGTAACCAAAAATGGTTAAATGAAGAACAAAGTAATGAACCATCCAAACAATATGATTTTGATGCAAATTCCATGAGTTTTAGTTATATTACTTAAATGCTATGAATGGAAGATTTCTCATGAAATTTTGCAAGACTTTGATGCAATTGTTTGGATGATTTCAGGGAAGAAGAGGCTAGGCAAGGAAGCAACAAAATCAATAAAGGAAGCTTGAATATCACATGTGGAGTTTAAGTTCCAGTTTAAGCCTAAACTAGAGCTTAAACGCCAAAAATCATGAAGGATAAGAAATGCTGGAATTGAAGTTTAACCTCCAGTTTGACCTCAAACTGGAGGTTAAACGCCAGAATGAAAAGCCTCACTTAAGGAGCATTCCACGTTTAACCTCCAGTTTGACCTCAAACTGGAGGTTAAACGCCAGAATGAGTATGCCACCCAGGGAGGAGTTCCACGTTTAACCTCCAGTTTGACCTCAAACTGGAGGTTAAACGCCAGAACCAGGAAGAGTACCAGGGAGCCATTCCACGTTTAAGCTCCAGTTTGACTCAAACTGGAGCTTAAACGTGTTCGACAGCTTTTCTACTCCAGGGTTGCTCTCTCCATTTCCACGTTTAACCTCCAGTTTGACCTCAAACTGGAGGTTAAACGTGTTCGACACCTCCAGGGCCACCATTCTAAGCTTCCACGTTTAACCTCCAGTTTGACCTCAAACTGGAGGTTAAACGTGTTCGACCTCCAGTATGCCTCCACCCTTTTCCACGTTTAACCTCCAGTTTAACCTCAAACTGGAGGTTAAACGTGTTCGACCTCCAGGGCTGCCCTTCCATCTCCACGTTTAAGCTTCAGTTTAACCTTAAACTGAAGCTTAAACGTGTTCGACTACATGACTCTCCAGGGCTACCTTCTTCCATTTCCACGTTTAAGCTTCAGTTTAACCTTAAACTGAAGCTTAAACGTGCTTCTACAAAAGGCCTCACTGGAAGTGTCTGGCGTTTAAGCTGCAGTTTAAGCTTAAACTACAACTTAAACGCCACTCTTGGAAAAGGTTTCTGGGCCAAAAATATTGTGATTTAAGTTAGTCTTTGAGCACAAATATTAACTTAAACTTACTTTGGTATGAAACCCAATTGAATATCATGGTTTATGGGATTGGGCCTGAAGGATTGATGAGTTTGAAATCTCAAATTATTGAGTCATGTGTCATTATTTGATTATCACTAAATTGGCTCAATAAATGTTACAGGATTTGGATCAACAACCTCATCAAGGTTATGGATCATAAACCCAAGGCAAAAGGAAAGCAAGGAGAGGCCTCAAAGCCCAAGAAGCACAACTGAAGCTCAATATAGAAAGTGTATAAATAGGATAGAAGTTAAGTTAGAGGGAACTTTTACTTTCACTTTTAGCTAGTTTTCCTTTTCTTTGTAATTGAATTCAGAGCTATGATTCACTAAACCCCCTTTCATTGGGTTAGGGAGCTCTATTGTAATTCAATGAATCAATAATAGTTTATCTTCTTCTTCAATCTTTTCTCTTGAATTTTGTTAGAAAGCTTCTCGATTTAATTCCATTGAGTAGTTGTCTTGGGAAAGAAACTACTCATACTTGGAATCCTTCGGAGCCTTGGGAAAGGAATGGAGGATTCATGCTAGAGAAGCTTTCTCACAGTGGATTGGATTGGGGTTTGGATGGATATTGTGACATGTAATCCTACCAAATTGTGGTTCATGAAATTGTGTGGTATAATCAGTGATCAAGCATCATCTCTTCTTATGAACATTTAAACCAAGGGATTGGGAATTTGTTTGTTTTTAGAGAGCATTGGTGAGCCAAGGAATTGGGATCCAATCATATAAGATTGCCAAGCAAAATTCAATGAATGCATTGGTTGAGGAAGAGATATACATGTTTTGATTCGGAGATTTCAATATCTCCTAAACCCAATGAATTCCCCATTTCTGATTTCCCCTTTCTCTTTACATTCTGCAACTCAATTCATGCAATCACCCCCATTCCCTTTTAATTTCAGCAATTTAGTTTCTGCTCTTTAATTCATGCAATTTAAGATTCTGCCATTTAATTTTCTTGTCATTTACTTTTCCCGCCAATTTTACATTCCGCAATTCTCATCTCAAATCTTGATTCCGCTCAACTAGAACACACTTCTAATCCGAATTGCTCACTCAACCAATCCTTGTGGGATTCGACCTCACTCTATTGTGAGTTTTTACTTGACGATAACCGGTGCACTTGCCGGAAGGAATTTTGCCGATCGTGCAATTTCCTAAATCGTAGCATAACTAGTTTATGCGCATCAAGTTTATGGCGCCGTTGCCGGGGATTGGTTTTCGATTGACAATTCTCAAATTGGAAGCTAACTAGATTGAGCAATTTTCTCTTGCTTTGTTAATTCTGTCCAAGATACTTGTTGAATTTTAATTTCTGCACTTGGTTACATGCTTTCCTTCTTTATGCCTTTAAATTCATGCAACTAACTCACTGACTCACTAACTGTTTGAATTAATTCCTCAATTGAGCTAACCATACTCTTCCATTAACCAAGAGTATTTCACTTGTTTGTGTTTGAGCTGTGTTCTTGTATGACAGGTAGGAGAGGAGAGACATCAACTCCTCCATATACCGAACCAGAGAGGACCCTTCATAGACTTAGAAGGGAAGCAAGAGGGAAGAGAGTAGTGGGAGAAGAGGAATCTGAAGGAGAATCTGAGGACAATTTTGAGGAAGCTTTAGATCTCAACATGGATAGAGAAGCTCACAACCATGAGAGAGCTGATGGAAACGATTCCATCCCTGAGAGGAGGGTTCTTAGTTCATACATAAACCCAACCTCTGGGAATTGTGGTAGTAGCATCCAGAAACCACCCATTCAGGCCAACAATTTTGAGCTCAAGCCACAGCTAATATCACTTGTGGAAAATCATTGTTCCTTTGGAGGAAGTGCTAATGAAGACCCAAACCAACATCTCACAAAATTCCTGAGAATTTGTGACACTGTGAAGTCCAATGGAGTCCAGGAAGATGCCTATAAACTGCTTTTGTTCCCATTTTCACTTAGGGACAAAGCAGCTAAGTGGCTGGAATCATTCCCAAGGGGGAGTCTAACAACATGGGATGAGGTGGAAAGCAAGTTTCTGGCACGTTTCTACCCTCCACAAAAGGTCAATAGACTTCGATCTGAGGTTCAGACTTTTAGACAACAAGATGGTGAAACTCTCTACGAGGCATGGGAGAGATTCAAGGACTTGACAAGGAAATGCCCACCAAACATGTTCCATGATTGGGTGCAACTGCACATCTTCTATGATGGGCTCTCTTATGAATCAAGGAAGGCTGTAGACCATTCATCAGGAGGTTCATTGAACAGGAAAAAGACTGTGGAAGAAGCCATTGAAGTGATCGAGACAGTGGCTGAGAATGAGTACTACTATGCATCAGAAAGGCACAACACTAAGGGAGTCATGGAGCTAAACCATGTTGATACAATTCTAGCCCAAAACAAGGTGTTTGCCAAGCAACTAGCAGAGCTTACCAGGCAATTAGAAACAAAGCAAGTGGCTGCAATACACACACAAGATCAAGAGGAAGTAGGCATTGAAGGAGGTGATTGGGATGAGGTTAACTATGTGGGAAACCAACAAAGGCAATCATATGATCCACATTCCAACACTTACAACCCAGGCTGGAGAAACCACCCAAACTTTGGGTGGGGAAACCAACAAACCCAACCACAAAACCACAAACCTTACAACCACAACCAACATAACAATTCCACATACCAAAACTCCAACCAAAGATCATACCAAGCCACACAAAACACTTACCCCCAACCATCATATCATGGCCAAAATAATCAACATACCCAACCTAATCCGAACCAACAATTTCAAGATCAATTAAACCGGATAGAAGGAATGCTTGCAACCATGAGCCAAGACATAATTGAATTGAAAGCTTTTAAGGAAGAAGTAAATTCTAACTTGCAAAACCAAGGAGCTGCCATCCAGAAGCTAGAAAATCAAATTTTGTATTTGACTAAGCAAGCCCCTGGGACAAGCGGTTCTCATGCTGCCAAGGCTATTGCAAGGGAGGAATGTAAGGCCATAACCCTCAGAAGTGGAAAGAATCTAAAGGAGATTTCAAGGGAAACCACAGAGGATGAAGCAAAGGAAAATGTGAAAGACAAAGAACAAGGACAATCTGTTACACCGTTTGCAACAAAAGAAAAAGAAAAAGAGGTCTTGAAGCCTTACACACCTAAAGCACCTTATCCTCAACGTTTGATGAAAAGTGAAAAGGACGGCCAATTCTCCAGGTTCTTGGAGATTTTCAAGAAGCTTCAAATCAACATTCCCTTTGCTGAGGCAATAGAGCAAATGCCACTCTATGCAAAATTCTTAAAAGAATTAATGACCAAGAAGAGAAGCTGGAGAAATGAGGAAACTGTGTTGTTAACTGAAGAATGCAGTGCCATCATTCAGCACAAATTGCCTCAGAAATTGAAGGACCCAGGCAGTTTCCAAATCCCCTGCATTATAGGAGAAGTCATGGTGGAGAAGGCCTTGTGTGATTTAGGGGCCAGCATCAATTTGATGTCGCTAACAATGATGAGAAGAATGAAGATTGAGGAAGCCAAACCAACAAGAATGGCCCTCCAATTGGCAGATCGAACTTTTAAATTCCCTCATGGGATAGTTGAGGATTTGTTGGTGAAAGTGGGAGAATTTATATTTCCTGCTGATTTTGTGGTGTTAGATATGGAGGAAGAAGCCAAAGCTTCAATAATTCTGGGAAGACCCTTCCTAGCTACTGCTGGAGCCATCATAGATGTACAAAAGGGTGAACTCACTCTTAGACTACATGATGAGAAATTGGTGTTTAATGTATTCAAGGCAATGAGCTATCCATCAGAATCACTAAGGGAATGCATGAGGGTTGATGTAGTGGACATTGCAGTACAAGAAACTTTTGAGGAAACAATAAAGGAAGTGGCAGAGGAGGAGTTCACCAAGGATATTGAAGTTAGTGATATCAAGGGTGCTGACACAACCATGCTAAGCAGGCCAGAGAAAGTGAAAGAAGAAAAGGAAGCACCAAAACCTGAGCTCAAAGCATTGCCCCCTAATCTCAAGTATGCATACTTGGGTAGTGATGAGAGTCACCCTGTTATCATTAGCTCGGCCTTGAGCCAAGAACAGGAAGAAGAATTGATCAAGGTGCTGCAAACTCATCAAGATGCCATTGGATGGACCCTAGCTGATTTGAAGGGGATAAGTTCATCCATATGCATGCATAAAATCTTGTTAGAAGAGGATGCTAGACCCTCCATTCAAGCTCAGAGAAGATTGAATCCCGTCATGAAAGAAGTGGTACAAAAGGAAGTCAGGAAGTTATGGCAGGCAGGGGTAATCTACCCCATTTCTGATAGCCCATGGGTCAGTCCCATCCATGTAGTTCCCAAGAAAGGTGGCATAACTGTGGTGCCAAATGAGAAGAACGAACTCATACCCACAAGAACCGTTACTGGGTGGAGGATGTGCATAGACTACAGGAAGCTCAATGAAGCCACCAGAAAAGATCATTTCCCACTCCCATTCATGGATCAGATGCTTGAAAGGCTTGCCGGACATGCTTACTATTGCTTCTTGGATGGATATTCAGGCTACAACCAAATAGTAGTTGATCCTAGTGATCAAGAGAAAACATCATTTGTTTGTCCATATGGAGTTTTTGCTTATAGACGCATGCCCTTTGGATTGTGCAATGCACCTGCCACTTTCCAAAGATGCATGCTGTCCATCTTTTCGGACATGATTGAAAAATTTATTGAGGTCTTCATGGACGATTTTTCTGTGTTTGGGGATTCTTTTCCCAGCTGCCTACACCACCTTGCCTTGGTGCTTAAGAGGTGCCAAGAGACTAACCTAGTATTAAACTGGGAAAAGTGTCATTTCATGGTCACAGAAGGAATAGTCCTTGGCCACAAAATCTCTAATAGAGGCATGGAGGTGGACAGAGCTAAGGTGGAAATCATTGAAAAACTACCTCCACCAAGTAATGTCAAGGCAGTTAGGAGCTTTTTGGGACACGCTGGTTTTTACAGAAGGTTTATTAGAGACTTTTCTAAAATAGACAAACCTTTGAGTAACTTGCTTGTCTCTGATACACCCTTTGTATTTGATAAAAATTGCATGCTAGCCTATGAACTTTTGAAGCAAAAACTTTCCTCTGCACCTATCATTGCCCCACCTGATTGGAACTTACCTTTTGAACTGATGTGTGATGCATCAGACCTTGCTATTGGGGCAGTGTTAGGACAAAGGAAAGACAATTTGGTACATGTGATTTATTATGCCAGTAAAGTCTTGAATGCTAACCAAAGGAATTACACAACCACTGAAAAAGAACTCTTGGCAATAGTCTTTGCATTTGAAAAATTTAGATCTTATCTCATTGGATCTAAAGTCATTGTCTTCACTGATCATTCAGCTTTAAAATATTTACTTGCTAAACAAGAATCTAAACCGAGACTTATTAGATGGGTTCTTTTGTTGCAGGAATTTGACATTGAAATCAAAGACAAGAAGGGTGTAGAGAACAAGGTGGCAGATCATTTATCAAGGATACCATGTGAAGAAGGAAGCACACAAAGCACACATGTAAATGAGTGCTTTCCTGATGAACAACTCATGATAATTCACAAAGCACCCTGGTTTGCAGACATAGCAAACTTCAAGGCCACTGGGAGTTTACCTTTGGAATTTAACAAACATCAAAGGAAGAAATTGGTAAATGATGCCAAATACTTCATCTGGGACGAACCATACTTGTTCAAAAAATGTTCCGATGGCATACTCAGAAGATGCATATCCGAGGAAGAAGGAAGGGAAGTTTTATGGGACTGCCATGGCTCCACTTATGGAGGGCACTTTGCAGGAGAAAGAACAGCAGCTAAGGTGTTGCAGTGTGGTTTTTATTGGCCTACTATCTTCAAAGATGCAAAAGAATTAGTGAAGCACTGCCATGAATGCCAGAAAGCTGGGAACCTGCCAAGAAGAAATGAAATGCCACAACAATTCATTCTGGAACTTGAATTGTTTGATGTATGGGGGATAGATTTCATGGGACCCTTTCCCTCCTCATACTCAAATAATTACATTCTTGTGGCAGTAGACTATGTCTCTAAATGGGTTGAAGCAATAGCAACTCCAACCAATGATAATAAGGTAGTCATGAACTTCCTCAGAAAACACATTTTTTGCCGTTTTGGGGTTCCAAGAGCAATCATCAGTGATGGAGGAAGCCACTTTTGCAACAAACCATTAGAGGCATTGCTCCTAAAATATGGAGTCAAACACAGGGTAGCCACACCATACCATCCACAGACAAGTGGGCAAGCCGAAATATCTAACAGAGAACTCAAAAGAATCCTGGAAAAAACTGTGGGAACTTCAAGAAAGGACTGGTCGATTAAGCTAGATGATGCTCTTTGGGCATATAGGACAGCTTTCAAAACACCAATTGGAATGTCTCCTTACCAACTAGTATATGGAAAAGCTTGCCATCTGCCACTGGAGTTGGAGCACAAGGCATACTGGGCCTTGAAACTTCTGAACTTGGACAACAAAGCCGCTGGAGAAAGAAGGATGTTGCAAATTCAAGAGTTGGAAGAATTCAGAGCGGAAGCTTATGAGAATGCCAAAATTTACAAAGAAAGAGCAAAGAAGAAGCATGATAGCAACATAGCCCCAAGGAAATTTGAAGAAGGGCAAAAAGTATTGCTCTACAATTCTAGGCTGAAGCTATTTCCAGGGAAGCTAAAATCAAGGTGGTCTGGACCATTCCTTGTCACCAAGGTCTCCAATTATGGACAAGTAGAAATCATGGAAGAAAAGTCACAACGAACCTTCATTGTTAACGGTCAAAGACTCAAACATTACTTGGGAGATGTGGAGGAGAAGGACAAAGTTAAATATCACCTCAACTGAGGAAGCTGACCGTCAAGCTAATGACGTTAAAGAAGCGCTTGTTGGGAGGCAACCCAACCTGAGGTAATACCTTGTTACTGTTTCTTTTATTTGTTTCAATAAAAAGGGTAAAGTAGTTTCTGTGCATTGCAAAGAATTAAGTTTGGTGTTTCACACCAAACAATGAATTCATGGATCAATAAGTCAAAGGGGAATGTGTGACTCTAAGTTTGGTGTTCCACCATAAAGATCAACTGAACACAAAAACCTTTGAATTATATGAAAGGAACAACTATTCTAAGCAGTCACAGAAATGCTTAAAACCCTTAGTAGCAACATCATTCCAAGATAACTCAAGGATTCAAAGAACAGAGAGAAGTAAGTGGGAGACTAAGTTTGGTGTTCACACACCAACCTAAGAATCCGATACTTACCCACACATAGTTGAGCTAACCACTCAAGTGCTTGAGAAGCAAGCAACTTCATTACTCTTTGCAGGAAAGGAAACAAGAACCTTAAAGCATGAAGCAACATTTAGGAAGAAGAAGGAGAAATCAAATTGTTTCCTGACAACAAAGAGAAAACAAGGAATTTCACAAGGTGGTATTGTTCCTTGATAATTCTTTAAAAAGGGCAAACAAAAGCATGCTTGTTCTGGTTTAAACTGTAAATGTTGAATCTTTCTGGAATGTGTAGTTTTTTTTTTAGTATGTCTGTTTGTTAATTGCTTTGAATAAAGTGAATGCCTAGATGTTTGGATATAACTTCACCTTCTTAAACAAATGCGTGCCATGCTTGTTCTGTTTCCAAAAATAAAAGAAAAGTTTGAACAAAAGTAACTTGGCTAAATTAGTGACAAATCAAGTAGAATTAAGTGGTGGTATGCATGCTTGATTGTTTAGTCAGATCACTAAAATTAGAGTGTAGAATTATCATTTTTTATGTAGAAAGTGAAAATTGTCTATGGATCTTGATGAATAAATGTCTTTGGCCATAAAAAAGAAAGAAAAAGAAAAAGAAAAAGCCACGGAAAAAGGCAACCAAAAAGCAAAAAAATTGAGAAAATAAGCTAGGTACCAATGGTTTGAACTTCTGAGACAAATGCCTGTGGTGTTTATGTATTAAGGATATGCTTGGATGAATAGGTTCTGAGGAGTGTTTCAACACTTGGTAACTTGGGTTAACTAACCCGGGATTATCAACCAAAAGTCCATTATCAAGAGCAACCTAAATACAAAACATTTAGTCACACAAAGAGGTGCTGGGCACCAATGTCTCAAGAAGAAATGTGAACTAAAATGCCTAAAGTGGATATGTGTAGTGCACTGATAAGAAAAAAGAAAATGCCAAAGGCTTGTGCAACACATGACACTAAGCAAACAAGGAGCAAAAGAAGCTCTAAGAAAAAGAAAAGAAAAACAAAGAAGAGAAAAGTGCCAAAGACATAAGAATAACAAGAGGCCATAGCAATGTTTGATGGATGCAATGAAAAAGTGATAATCCTACCTGATAAGTATGAAAAAGTGATGCTGCAACTTTCTGCATAAAACCCTTCTGATGAACTTCAAATGCTTGCTAATATAGCCAATGTAATTGCTTTCTGTTTCATACTTTCTTCTCAAATAACTCAGGACTTGCTTAGGGACAAGCAAGTATTAAGTTTGGTGTTGTGATGCCAAGGCATCATAGGCTAGTTTCACTAGCATTTTTCTGTTAGTTTTAGTTGTTTTATGCATTTTCTTGAGCTTAAAGTAACCAAAAATGGTTAAATGAAGAACAAAGTAATGAACCATCCAAACAATATGATTTTGATGCAAATTCCATGAGTTTTAGTTATATTACTTAAATGCTATGAATGGAAGATTTCTCATGAAATTTTGCAAGACTTTGATGCAATTGTTTGGATGATTTCAGGGAAGAAGAGGCTAGGCAAGGAAGCAACAAAATCAATAAAGGAAGCTTGAATATCACATGTGGAGTTTAAGTTCCAGTTTAAGCCTAAACTAGAGCTTAAACGCCAAAAATCATGAAGGATAAGAAATGCTGGAATTGAAGTTTAACCTCCAGTTTGACCTCAAACTGGAGGTTAAACGCCAGAATGAAAAGCCTCACTTAAGGAGCATTCCACGTTTAACCTCCAGTTTGACCTCAAACTGGAGGTTAAACGCCAGAATGAGTATGCCACCCAGGGAGGAGTTCCACGTTTAACCTCCAGTTTGACCTCAAACTGGAGGTTAAACGCCAGAACCAGGAAGAGTACCAGGGAGCCATTCCACGTTTAAGCTCCAGTTTGACTCAAACTGGAGCTTAAACGTGTTCGACAGCTTTTCTACTCCAGGGTTGCTCTCTCCATTTCCACGTTTAACCTCCAGTTTGACCTCAAACTGGAGGTTAAACGTGTTCGACACCTCCAGGGCCACCATTCTAAGCTTCCACGTTTAACCTCCAGTTTGACCTCAAACTGGAGGTTAAACGTGTTCGACCTCCAGTATGCCTCCACCCTTTTCCACGTTTAACCTCCAGTTTAACCTCAAACTGGAGGTTAAACGTGTTCGACCTCCAGGGCTGCCCTTCCATCTCCACGTTTAAGCTTCAGTTTAACCTTAAACTGAAGCTTAAACGTGTTCGACTACATGACTCTCCAGGGCTACCTTCTTCCATTTCCACGTTTAAGCTTCAGTTTAACCTTAAACTGAAGCTTAAACGTGCTTCTACAAAAGGCCTCACTGGAAGTGTCTGGCGTTTAAGCTGCAGTTTAAGCTTAAACTACAACTTAAACGCCACTCTTGGAAAAGGTTTCTGGGCCAAAAATATTGTGATTTAAGTTAGTCTTTGAGCACAAATATTAACTTAAACTTACTTTGGTATGAAACCCAATTGAATATCATGGTTTATGGGATTGGGCCTGAAGGATTGATGAGTTTGAAATCTCAAATTATTGAGTCATGTGTCATTATTTGATTATCACTAAATTGGCTCAATAAATGTTACAGGATTTGGATCAACAACCTCATCAAGGTTATGGATCATAAACCCAAGGCAAAAGGAAAGCAAGGAGAGGCCTCAAAGCCCAAGAAGCACAACTGAAGCTCAATATAGAAAGTGTATAAATAGGATAGAAGTTAAGTTAGAGGGAACTTTTACTTTCACTTTTAGCTAGTTTTCCTTTTCTTTGTAATTGAATTCAGAGCTATGATTCACTAAACCCCCTTTCATTGGGTTAGGGAGCTCTATTGTAATTCAATGAATCAATAATAGTTTATCTTCTTCTTCAATCTTTTCTCTTGAATTTTGTTAGAAAGCTTCTCGATCTAATTCCATTGAGTAGTTGTCTTGGGAAAGAAACTACTCATACTTGGAATCCTTCGGAGCCTTGGGAAAGGAATGGAGGATTCATGCTAGAGAAGCTTTCTCACAGTGGATTGGATTGGGGTTTGGATGGATATTGTGACATGTAATCCTACCAAATTGTGGTTCATGAAATTGTGTGGTATAATCAGTGATCAAGCATCATCTCTTCTTATGAACATTTAAACCAAGGGATTGGGAATTTGTTTGTTTTTAGAGAGCATTGGTGAGCCAAGGAATTGGGATCCAATCATATAAGATTGCCAAGCAAAATTCAATGAATGCATTGGTTGAGGAAGAGATATACATGTTTTGATTCGGAGATTTCAATATCTCCTAAACCCAATGAATTCCCCATTTCTGATTTCCCCTTTCTCTTTACATTCTGCAACTCAATTCATGCAATCACCCCCATTCCCTTTTAATTTCAGCAATTTAGTTTCTGCTCTTTAATTCATGCAATTTAAGATTCTGCCATTTAATTTTCTTGTCATTTACTTTTCCCGCCAATTTTACATTCCGCA
Source organism: Arachis ipaensis (assembly GCF_059453495.1). Taxonomy (NCBI): domain Eukaryota; kingdom Viridiplantae; phylum Streptophyta; class Magnoliopsida; order Fabales; family Fabaceae; genus Arachis; species Arachis ipaensis. The sequence continues at coordinate 86,501,274 of NC_142444.1, forward strand.
ATTCTCATCTCAAATCTTGATTCCGCTCAACTAGAACACACTTCTAATCCGAATTGCTCACTCAACCAATCCTTGTGGGATTCGACCTCACTCTATTGTGAGTTTTTACTTGACGATAACCGGTGCACTTGCCGGAAGGAATTTTGCCGATCGTGCAATTTCCTAAATCGTAGCATAACTAGTTTATGCGCATCAAAACACCAAGAAATGACAGCCAAGAACCAAGAAGCCTCCATAAAGAATATGGAGAGGCAAATTGGTCAGCTATCTAAACACCTTGCAACAGAGAGACCATCAAGTTCCCTGCCAAGTGACACAATTCCAAATCCTAAGGAAGAGTGCAAAGCGATACAGTTAAGAAAGTGGGAGAACATTGATGAGCAACAATGACACCACAAAGAAGCAAGTGGAGAATAGCAAAAGGCCCATAGAAGAGGAAAAGCCAACACAGGCAGAGGAAGACAATGATCAAAATGTGATACCAAACAAGAGCACTGAAAAGCAAAGAAGGAAAGAAGACCAACCAACCACTTCACAAAAGGGGGAAGAAGAAGCAATTCAAGGACAGTAGTAAGTGGGAAAAAGTATTACACCTCCACTGCCATACCCCCAGAGGTTCAGCAAAGAGACTAAGGACCAACATTTTCATAAGTTCCTTGAGACTTTCAAGAAGCTGGAAATCAATATTCCCTTAGCTGAAGCACTTGAACAAATGCCCCTGTATGCAAAGTTCTTAAAAGAACTTATGAACAAGAAGAGGAGTTGGCAAGAGAAGGAAACTGTGCTTCTCACTGAAGAATGCAGTACACTCATCAGAAAAGGACTTCCCCCCAAAGTGGAAGACCCTGGAGGTTTCTTCCTACCTTGCACCATTGGAAATCTACTTATCAACAAGGGGATGTGTGACTTAGGAGCAAGCATAAATTTAATTCCATCATCCTTAGTGAAAAAGCTTGGCATAGGAGAGGTGAAACCAATACAGATGTCTTTAGAATTGGTGGACCAGTCAGTAGTATACCCCAATGGAGTGATTGAAAACCTTTTAGTTAAGGTTGACAAGTTCATGTTTCCTACGGACTTTGTAATATTGAACACTGAAGAAGAAGAAAACAATTCAATCATCTTGGGAAGGCCATTCTTGGCCACTGCTAGGGCCATCATTGACGTAGAACAAGGAGAATTGACTCTCTGAATGCATGATGAGAGTGTCACTCTGAGTGTATTACCAGAAACACAGTTCAGTGATGAGAAGAAGAATTGTATGGAACCTGACAAGGAAGAATCACAGTTGGAGGAAGGAATTAACAAAACAGTTAACAACAACATCCTAAGGCAAGAGATTGTGCAGAATAATGCAGAAATTCAAGAAGATATTAGAGTGTTAGCCACCAAGAAGAGAAATCTCCAAAGTAAGCCTACGGCCAAAGAAGCAAGATTAACAAAAGAAAGGAAGAATCACAGAAACAAAACAAAAAGGGGTTGGAAGAACAGAAAAATCCCAACTGAAGGATTCTCTAAAGGCGACAAGGTGCAATTAATATATCAACAGCTGGAAACTGAGGATCACTACACTGTTAACCAAGTACTCTCTCTTGAGCACATTGAAATTGAGCATCAAGGCACATAAAGAAGGCTTACAGTGAGGGGGGATAAGCTTCGACATTTCAGTCATCAACCACCCTAAGGGGATCAATGTCAAGCTAATGACAATAAAGAAGCACTTGTTGGAGGCAACCCAACCTGAGGTAGTTTTCTTTTCATAGCTTTTTCAATAAAAATGTTGAATAATTAAGTATGTATTGCAAGGAGCTAAGTTTGGTGTTGCACACCAAAATAATTTAAGGGAGAATGAAGGATTCTAAGTTTGGTGTTCCACCAAAATCTCATTTAAAAGCATACTCTCACCTCTTGCATAATGATAGCTCCAAGCAATCAGACAAATTATTCAACTAGTTAATTGCTTCTTAGTTTTGGTTCCATAACCTTTAGCAAGGCCAAAAGAATTTATAAATGTACAACATGTTGCATTAGAGACAGTGGCAAGGAATTAAGTTTGGTGTTCCCACACTAAATTAAATCCAAAAGCCACACTCAATTCATGCAGACTAACCAGTCACCTAAGGGCTTGAGAAGCAAGCAACTTTTGAGAATTGTGCAGGGAACTAACCACCAGTTGAAGACATTATGCATCATAACTCAAAAAGGGGCACAACAGAAGGATGGACAAAGGAACTGCAAACCAATAGGTTGTATCTATACTTAACTCTTGCTGTTGAGAAATGCTTTGACTTATGACTTGCTAAAGTGTTCATCTAGTATAGGCAAAATCACTCTTGGCAATAAGAAAGCTAGTCTAAGTGTGTGCTTGTGTGTTTATTTTCACCTAACTAAATGCATGCTTTGTCCCCTGCATCCTTAATTCAATAAAAAAATGTTTGGAATGTGAAATGAGATAGTTCTTTGTTAGCTGGAAGTACAATAATAGTCAGTGGTGGTATGAATGCATGATTGTATGATACCTCACTTTTAGTGAATAAAAGAACTAGACTGTCTCCTTTTAAATAGAAGGTAGCTCACTGTCTATGAATCTCAATAGAATAAAAGTCCTAGGTTAAAAAGAAAAAACAAAAAGAGAAAAGAAATAGCCAAAGAGTGGCAACAGAACAAAAGAAAAATAAAAAGAAACAAAGCTAGACACCAATAGCTTGAACCTTAGAATATATGCCTGTGGTGTCTTTGTACTAGGATCTGCTTGGATTATTAAGTTCTTTGGAGTGCATCAACACTTGGTGACTTGGGTTAACTAACCCGGGATCATCAACTGAAAGTCCACTATCAAGAGTAACCTAACTACAAGGCATTTAGTAACCCAAAGAGGTGCTGGGCATCAATGTTCTAAGAAGGAATGTGAGCCAAGTGTCTATAGTGAATAATGTGTCAAGCATAAAGAAAGAAAAGAGCTTGTTACACATGACACTGAACTAAAGCTTATATAAAAAAAAATAATAGTCAAGGACAAAGGAATAATGAGAGGTCATAGCAGTGTGTTATTTGATGCTTGAAGGAGACTTTCTAGGCCTAAATGTTAATAAGAAGTGAGTATTTACATATCTACATGAAACCCCATGAGCTACCAATAATACTCTGCTAGCATGAACATCTTCTTCCATTTCATTCTTTCTTCTCAATAATTCTTTTCTTGCTTGGGGACAAGCAAGCTTTAAGTTTGGTGTTGTGATGACAAGTCATCTTAACCTAGTTTCACTAGCTTTTTTCTTTTGTTTTCAATTGATTTTATGCACTTTCTTGAGCCATAAGTAAGCCAATTGGGTAGAATTTCATGTTTCCTTTGATTCAATCAACCATGGATAAATTAATGCAATTTTATGAGATTTTGTGCTATAATTGTCATATATTATGAAAGAATAACAATCTCATGATTTTGAGCATAGCTTTGATGTGCTTGGTTGATTAATGATAGGTGAAAAGAGCTTTGAAGAAGGTTGAAGAAAGAAGAAATGGCAAGGAGCAAGAGAGAACAAAAAGCTTGAGCAAAAGCTTGCCTCAAACTTTAGCTCAAACTTTTGGAAGAGTTGAATTCACCCTGGATGGAGCAAAAGCCTGCGTCAACGTTTGACCTCAAGCTTTTAGGCAAACGTTGGCGCCACAACAAACTCACCCTGGAGAAGAGCAAAAGCTTGCGCCAACGTTTGACCTCAAGCTTTTAGGCAAACGTTGGCGCCACAACAAACTCACCGTGGAGAAGAGCAAAAGCTTGCGCCAATGTTTGACCTCAAGCTTTTAGGCAAACATTGGCACCACAACAAATACACCCAGGAGAGCAAAAGCTTACGCCAACGTTTGACCTCAAGCTTTTAGGCAAACGTTGGCGCCACAACAGCCTGAAGGGGTATACTTCCAACAAGAATAACTTGAGTTGTAGATGTCCAATTGAGGTGATTCTAATTGGGTTAGAAAGCTGACATTCAGAGCTTTCCAACCATATATAATAGTCTATAGTTGGCATAAAATTGGCAACATTGACAAGAGGACAAAGTAGCACCCCAAGAGGCATACAAGAGGGATCCACGTTTGGCTCAAAGTTTGACCTCAAACATTGGCTCAAACGTGGATGATAGCAAAAGGAGGCAAGCTGATATGAAAAGCTTGAGTCAAAGTTTGACCTCAAACGTTGACTCAAGCTTTAATGGTTCATGGCCCAGTTCACAAGTGGGTTTCTCTCCAACTCCAAGAGCAATCAACAGAGGTTTTTGTCAACCCAATTCCATCAAGAGCAAAGGCCCAATTCAAGGCTTGAAGATCATTTAAAGAGAGTGTATAAATAGCTTAGAATTTAAGTTTTTGGGGAGCTTTTCCTTTTTAGTTTCACTGAGTGATTTTGGGAGAGCTTTTGGTTAGGAGTTATTTGGAGATTTTGAGTCTTGGGGAAGGAGAATTGAATTCTCTTCCTCTTAGTTTTCTTGTTTTAAATTTCATTTACACTCGTCTTAAATCTTGGGTTAAAGAATTGAGGAAATTCTATCTCAATCTCACCTTGAGATCTCTTTCTATTTTGATTTACTGCATCATTGAGAATTTGCGATTTCACTTCCTTTCTTCTACTGCTTAATCTTTACTTTTCTTGCAATTGAATTCTAAATTTGGATCTAGGAAAGGATTGAGATCTAGACTTGGTTATCTAGTCTCTTAAGTCCTGAGATCTACATCTTTCAATTTCAATTTCCTTGTTTCGTTGCTACACCAAGCTTATTTTCATTTTCATTTACGATCCGGTTTAATTGAATCCATCTTTTACAATTCTGTTTGTTGAATTTTACTGTTCCTTGTTTAATTTCTGCAAATCACACTCCCAATTCCCTTTATAATTCAAGCCATTTACATTTCTTGCACTCTAAGATTCTGGAATTTACGTTTCTTGCGTTATAAGTTTCTGCCATTTAATTTCTTGTTCTTTAAGATTCAGCACATTTACTTTCCTGCTCTTTCCTTTACTGCAGTTTCCCTTCTTCCCTTTTACTTTTCATGCAATTTAGTTTCTGCAAATTACAAATCACTTAACCAAATCTTGATTCGCTTGACTAAATCAACCACTAAACTAAAATTGCTCAATCCTTCAATCCCTGTGGGATCGACCTCACTCACGTGAGTTATTATTACTTGATGCGACCCGGTACACTTGCCGGTGAGTTTTGTGTTGGATCGTTTTCCACACATCAAACACACAGGAATAAAATTATGGTTTGAATGCAACCATACAATTAAGCTCAAGACTCACAGGCTGTGTGTTCTCTAACTCAAGCATCATATATCATTCATATATGTTATGCAGGTTTAGTAAAAAATTTCCATTATTCTCATAAAAAAATTATTTAGGGTAGCCTTTAAAGTTTTAATGTTCCTCCTTGATGAAATGTTGTCAACTTAACTATATGATGTAATGCTATATATACAAGGTTTATGGATTTAAATCTGTTATGTTCAATTTCCTAGCTTACTTTCCTTTTATATTTTTCAATTTAACTATGCTATCTTATGCTAAAAAAGGGTAAACTATACTAATTAATCCACTAATAAGTCAGAATTGCAAACTAAACTAAATAACTAAAAATATGAACTAAAAACGCAAAATGCAAAAATAGAGTAAAAATACATAAAAGCAGCAATGTATAAGTACTCAGAAAAAAAGAAAAATACTGAAAAATATCCAAGATAAAAGAAAAAGAGATGTAGTGGTTCACCAAAATAAAAATGCCAGAGATGGCGACCTCCCCACACTTAAAATGAAGCAGCGTCCCTGATGCTCAGTCAAGCCGGGTGTGAAGGGGTGTCATCACTAGTAGGGATGGTAGCTGGAGGCTCTGTGGTGGTGGTGGGCTGAGCGTCTGGCTGCTGTAGAGGCGGTGCTGACTGGATCGGGATCTCTGGATCTGCAGCCTCGATCTGATGTGTAACCTCCTGATGTGGTGTAGCCTGCTCTGTGTCTGCCTGCTAATGGGTGAGTCTTCTCCTCGGGCTCATCCTCCTCCTCCTCGGATGGCTCAGATGGTGTGTCGGACTCGGAGGGGATGTCACCATCCTGTTGGATCATCAGCTTCAGATGCGAATAGCGTCGCTGGCTGCGACGCTCCAATCTCTCATACCGGCGCCGGTTATGACGCTCCATTTGATCAAGCTGTCGGAATAGGCGGTGCACGAGGCGGTATATGGGCTCAGAGGCAGGTGGAGGTGCAGTGGTGGCAGCAGGGGCAGCCGTGGATGAAGAGGGTCCAGCAGACGGTGGGGCTGTCTCATCAGTAGCAGGGAAGGGTGGTGGTCTGGAGCCCAAAGCCAGGATGTTCCTGCTGTGAGGAATGATCTTCCTGCAGTCCGCCGCTGGTGGTCTCTCATCGGCATCCTCCCATGGCACGTCAGCTCGACGGCCTAGTTGTGTAACCAGATACGGGAAAGGGAGGGTGCCTCGGACGTGGACCCTGGCCATATAATGCCGGATAAAGCGTCGTAGATAAAGGTCCTTACCCTCCAGCACACACCATAGGAGGGTGATCATAGCAGCTGGGATCTCCGTCTCATGAGTACTCGGCATGACATAATTGCTCAAGATTTGGTGCCATAACCGAGCCTCATCATTTAAGTACGCCCTCTTGATCCCTCTAGGCATGGTGGTGTTATGACCCATCTCCCAAGGAACAGTCGGGTCGAGAGCTATCCGTGCCTTTACAGCATCCCAATCAAACTGCATCAGGCGCCTGTCCTCCTCAGCCTTTGAATTACCATCAGGCTGATCGGACTTGGCGGGGAGCTGGAGAATGTCCTCTATGGCCTCCTCAGTGACCAGAATCTGCTTTCCTCTCAGGTTCACTGCATCTAGGGTGGTGATGTAGTAGTTGCAGTAGAATTCCCGGACCCAAGATGCATTGACCTCTGTCAGTGTTCTCTCCAGAAAGAACCAGCCTCTCTGCTTGATTTGCTCAGTGGTGTACTGTTGGAGTGCTTTTGGAATCTTCAGAGTTCTCTCCAGGTATAGATTCCTGGAGTTTGCAAATGCCGAATACTTCAGCTCACAGTACCGGTTTGCAAATTTTATTGAATCATTTGCAAGGAGCAGCTGGTCAGCTTTTTCCAGCTGTGTAAAGTTCTTCTCCCACCATGAGGAATCATGCATGAGGGCAATGATGGACTGGGAGGAATCTCCTCTCTTGCGCTTGCCAGTAGCCTTGCCTTTTCCTTTCCTTTGTGAGGCAGACATCCTGAAAAATGGAAAACCAGGATATGGATAAAAATAGGGAAGAAAATAGGCAATTTAAACAAAGAAAACTCAAAGCAGCAAAGGAGAATTAGAATGAGGTAAATGAGTCAAGTAAATGTGCATGAAGGATTGTTTAGTAGTTTAAAATTTGGAAAGGAAGAATTTACAATTCAAAATGTATCAGAATTCAAGTTAAATAGAAAAATTGTCATTATGCCATGGTTAGAAAGTTAGAGGAAAGTGAAAAAAATATCAGAAAAGAGATTTTGAAAAGGTTAGTAATGTTAGAATTTGAAAAAGAAGTTATTAAATTAAAATTAGTGAGTCAGTAAAATGTGGGTTAAGGTAAGTGGCATAAAGAAAATATTCCTTATAACAAGGATTCACAATTATGACTAGAATTAACTCACAACCGAACAAGGAAAACAGGGTGATGTTGATTCTAATAGATATAAAGAAAGTAAAAACTGGAATCAGAATATCACAAATGCAGTTTATAAACCAGGAAATCAAAGAGGATAAGAAAGTCTGCCATCACATTCATGAAACGGTTTGGTTAAAGCAGAGGACAACAGAGTTCAGATTGTCAAACCAAAACATGAATGAAAACAATTTACAAAAAATTTGGGCAGCATTCCGGCTAAAATTGGATTGTCCCGGAAAATAAACAACAAACAAGGCAGTTCATATGAATAAAAAAATTTGCTGCAGTTACCTATAATTAATAGAAACATGAAAATTTAGAGTAACAAGCAGCAAATGCAGGAAATCACCGCATATGAACAAGGTCACATGAACAGCAGAATCGTAGTTTTGATAAAACAGAAACATGAACAGTGCAAGTAAACAGACCTAAATCCACTAACCACAGCCTAATCTACCTAACAACCTAAAATCCACTACAACATGCATTTCTAGCTATCCTAAACATGAACATAAATGGGAAAAAGAAGAAAAACTACGAACGAAAAAAAAAGGCTTGCGTGCTGCGGAACCTGGAAAGCGTAAGAAGTAGAACGGGGTAGAAAAGTAGCTGAGTGGTGACGGTGGCAGCGTCCGGCGCGGTGGCGGGCACGGCGGCGCGGTGGCGGGCACGGCGGCGCAGTGGCTGCAGCGTGGCAGTTCGGTCAGGGGAAAGGGAGGGGTAATGGGTGGAATAGGGGAGGGGGTAGGATAGGGGAGAGGGGGGTGGCGCGGCTGGGATGGCCGGCGGTGGTGGGTGGTGGTCCGCGGAGGGCAGTGGCGGAGAGGGGGGAAGAGAGGAAGAAAGAAGAAGAAAGAAGGGGAGGGAGGAAGGGGGGCAGGTGGCGGCGGCGTCTGGACGGCGGCGGCGTCTGGGCGGTGGTCGGGGTGGCGGCAATGGTGGCTGGGTGGTGGTTGAGAGAAGAAGAGGAAGAGAGGGAGAAGAGGGTTGGGGGGCTGCGCGACTGATAGGGTTCGCGTGGCTGGAGGGGTTATATTTTCAAATCCACGCGATCACGTGGAGGACGCGGTCGCGTGGCGAGGGTGAAAATGGGAGTGACGCGATCGCGTGGGGCACGCGATCGCATGAGAGGGGTGGAAGAGGGGATGACGCGACCGCATGGGTCGCGCGATCGCGTCGCTGGAAATTGTGCTAAACGCACGACTCCAGCACCATTTCAGCGCAACTCTCTGTCTCCTTCGAGGGTGTTGTGGAATCCATGCGACGCGATCGCGTCGCTCACGCGGTCGCGTGGGATTGGTTTTGTGCATGTGACGCGATCGCATAGGGCATGCGATCGCGCGGGCCAATTTGTGCAAAATGCACAAGGGCCGCACTATTCCAGCCTAACTTTCTGGACGTTGGATATTTACGCCGATCTCCAGGTCACGCGGTCGCGTGGATGACGCGGTCACGTGGATAGTGTTTTCGCAATATGACGTGATCGCATGGGGCATGCGGTCGCGTCGTGCATCCCCTTTTTTTTTTATGTGTATGATAGATGCAGAATGCAATGATTAACATGAATGCTATGCATGATTCCAGGTTCAATGAAGTAAAATGAAAAGGAAATAAAAATGAAAGCAATTAACAAGAAATAAATTGAAAAAGAAGCGACCATACCAAGGTGGATTGTCTCCCACCTAGCACTTTTAGTTTAAGTCATTAAGTTGGACATTGTTGGAGCTTCCTACTATGGCGGCTTATGTTTAAATTCGTCCAAAAATCTCCACCAGTGCTTGGAATGCCAATAGCCTCCGGGGTCCCATACTAGACATGTAAAGCTTCTGAGCAGCTTCAGACAAATTTTCAGACTCCCGGGGTGACGAATGACAGAATAAACTCCAGGATCCCAAGCCTTGCTTTTAAAATCTGCCTCCGTCTTGATCTATATGTTTCCATCCGGGCGGTTTAAAAAGTAGAATCTCACCATGGTGACCAAACGTTCTCCGTGATCCATGCAATGGAGCATGATACCAATCCGTGTACTTCGAGGTGAAGCGTGGATCCTTATTGAACCTTGTGCACTAACTCTGAGTACGAGCCATTTCCCTCTTACTCTTAAAGCCGCAAAGAGCTCTAAGCTGGCCATCTGTTTCAAGTAAACCATATTCAAGTGAATAAGTAAAGTTAAAGGTTAAGGATTGTACCCACTTGAAGCTTGTATTAGGTGGTAATGGACTTGGGATAGGTGTTTCTGGTGGTTCTGTAAGTTCTACTCCCTTGTGCTCTTCTGTGAATTCCTCCACTTCCTTGCAAGGTTCTACAATTGTATCTGTGTCCTAGTTAAACTCTTCTATGTCTTCCTCATCACTTGAGTCATAGATTGGAGGTTGAGAGAAATCTACCTCCGCATCATCTTCATATTCACTTGGGGAAGATTCTTCGATCTCAGAGAATTCACTTGTGGATGCAAGTTCATTACTAAGAGAATTTGACTTGTGACTATCATCATCAAGGGAATTTGTGTCCTGGGTTATTCCGTCTGATTCTTCATAAACAACTTGCCTTGGAGGTTGTACAATATCCTCCCTAGCATCAACTGTAGCGTCCTTGACGGAGTTCTCCTCAGTTCTGGATTCCCATGGAGGTTCAGCATCTCCTAGATCTTCAACCAACTCTTCTTCTTGAACAATGACAGCTTCTTCTACCTGTTCTAGTAGGAATTCATTCTCTGTCTTATCCACTGGAGTTTCTGGTATCTCCTTCATGCTACGCTCTTTGTTAGACTGTTCACATGGGGCTGTGGCTAATCCTTGTGTATTTGAGCGCCTAGAAACCCATCGAATTATTGTTTGCTCCAGTTGTCGAATGGTTGTTTGAAGTTTATTTACTGTTTCCTTTAGGCGAACCTCTGCTTCTCGGGTTGCCGGACTTGGGCATGACACATAGAGAAGTGGTGGTGGTTGGGAGTGATTGGATTGGTACTGGGGTAAGGAAGGATCATATGGTAGCGAATGGTGAAGAGAAGCTTGTGAGTGTGGTGGTTCGATGTTATGTTGAAAGGATGGTTTATATGCACGGGGTGGGGCTTGTTGGTAGTTACAAGGTTGTCCACCATATTTTTCAGCTGGGTATGCATTGTAAAATGGTCTTTGTCCAGGATATCTTGGAGGGTGTTGCTGCCTAAAGGGTTGATTAGATCCTCTTGGCTCCATCCATCCTTGATTGGTCTGACCTTGATGCACAATCCTACTGTAACTTCTATTTCTTTCAAGAAAGTTAGAACCAAACTCAAAGCGAGAGAGGTGAGAATTCATGGTAGCAAATAAAGATGAAAAGGAAAAACAAAAATAAATAAACAAGCAAAAGAAAAATATTTACAATAACCAATAATAAGGCACACGTTAGCAGTTCCTCGGCAACGGCGCCATTTTGACGTTAGGATTTTTGCCAGAAAAGAAGTTCATAAAAATAGTCGCGTTGTAGATATAGTCACTAAACCAACAAAAATCCCTTCGTAGAAAAACGTTTTGGTTGTCACAAGTAACAAACCCCTTAAAAATTGTTAACCAAGTATTCAAACCTCGGGTCGTCTTCTCAAGGAACTGCAGGGAAGTATGTTCTTATTATTGGTTATGGAGGTTGTAAAATCGGGGTTGAGAGTGAAGAGTAGATATGACAAATAATTTAAATGGCAATTAAAATAAATAAATACTGTAAAGCAATCTTTTGGCAAGGTAAGAGAAATTGGAAGTCCAACTTCGTTATCTCTCTCAACAATAATGAAAGTTGAATCTAAATTCCATTTAGTTAACCTTTACTAAAGTAAAGGAAAGTCAAGGGACTAATTAGTTTGACCTTCGAATCCTATTTATTTCCTAAGAAAAAGTTGGGATTATTGAAGTTCAGTTCAATTAGCAAGATAACGATTATCAATTATGCTGAGTTTAATAATGTTGAGTTACTGATTTCTTAACCAAGACCAAAAGGGAAAAAGTAAAATTGTTGGAATAAAAATGTCCTTAGATGGAAAGCAATGGTAACACAAATTAAGGAGAAAGCAATCAATAACTGAAATACCTCAAATAATCATTAATTCAAATCATAACAAGGAAAGGGTTCATAAGTCAAGTTGGCAACATTTATAGGTACGAATAAAAGCATTAAAGTAAATATTAAACCTGGATCGAGAGTCACTCTTACAAACTAAGAGAAGTCCTACATCCTAATCCTAATCCTAAGAGAGAGAGGAGAGAACCTCTCTCAAACTAAGTCTAAATCATGGAAAGTGAAAATTGGCGAGCTCTCTCTGAATGGATGCGTTCCCTCACTTTGTAACCTTTGGTCTATGCCTTCTGGACTTGGATTTGGGCCAAAAAGGGCTTCAGAATTCGCTATGAGCGTTTTCTGCAATTTCTGGTGCGTGGCCTCTGTCACACGTCCGCGTGGGTCACGCGGTTGCGTCATTCGGGGCATTTCCTTGGCACGCGGATGCGTCAGTCATGCGACCGCGTCATGTGCGTTCTGCTTAAGGCACGCGATCGCGTCAGTCATGCGGCTGCGTCGCTGCTGATTCGCGCTTGGAACGCAATCGCTTCGTCCATGCGATCGCGTGGATGCCAGTTTCTTCAAAAGCTCCGTTTTGTGCTTTCCTTCCATTTTTGTATGTTTCCTTTCCATCCTTTAAGTCATTCCTACCTTAGAAGATCTGAAACTACTCAACACACTAATCACGGCATCGGATGGAAATAAAGGTAATTAAGATAATTAATATTAAAGCATAGGAAACATGTTTTTCACATACATCACATAATAAGGAAGGGAAAGTAAAACCATGCAATTAATATGAATAAGTGGGTGAAGGATTGAATAAATCACTCAAATTAAGCACAAAATATATCATAAAATATCGGTTTATTAGTGACGTTGACCTCAGAATTGTTCGCTGCTGGGAGGATAGATCTCCTAACGAGTTCAAACCATCCCATGGCTTCAGGGCTGAGGTCTCCTCTCTTGATGAACCTGGGTCTCTTATCCGCATACCTTTCCCATTAAGCTCTTACAACACATATGTCATTCACAATTTGTTCGAGTTCATCATCGTCAGGGCTCTTGCTTACTCTTGCTTGATAACCAAGCTCATTAAAATGTGGTGATTTTAACTGAAGAGTTCTTGTTATAGCATTGGGGCTGAAGTCCACCTCTCTCCCTCTTACGTAACTTTTGAAGGTGGGAGCCTTGGTTTTGTCTTCTCTGACCACATTTGCATAGAACTATTTGATGAGGTTTGCATTTATCTTCCCCTCCGGGTTCGTAAGCCTTTGCCAACCCCTTTGTTCAATCTTCTCTCGAATCTGTGGGTACTCATCCTCGTCAATTTGGAATGTTAACTCAGGCAGTATCTTCTTGAGCTTTATCCGTTCAAATTCGAGTTCATGGAATGCAGTTTTGAATATATTCTCATCGAAAGGAATGCTCTCCACTGGTTCCTTCTTCTTTTGCCTCTTGGAGCTTGATGATGCCATGAGTTTGAGTTGATGTGTGAAGAGGGTGGAAGGTACGGATAGATGAGGAATTCGGTTGGTTAGGACAAGGTGTTATGAAGGGATTTGGATGCCGAAGGTGTGTAGTGTGAGGAATGGGAATTGGAATGTGAATGGAAGTATGGACTAGGACTCACTTATATAGGGAAGTGATGAGTGAATGAAAGGTGTGGATTGATGGGGTGGTTGTGTGATGGACGGATGGGGTTTTAGCATAGGATGAGCACAAGGATCCTCATCTTTATGAAGGAGATTGGTTCGGTCTCCAAGGGTCTCATTCTTTCAATTATTGCATGGCAACATTTCCCAATGCATTCCCCCTTGAGACACGTGTGAAATACTCTCCTTTTGTGGTGGCCAAATCTTCCTTTCAATTGTCATCAATTTTCCTACAAAACAAGAAAGAAAAAAAATGTAATTATTAATTGTGTGGATAGGGGCGGCAAAATAAAAAAAATGGGAGCAACTACCACTTTTTTTTATAGTTTTTGTTTATAACTAACTAAGTAGTATTCATGAATGCCAACCAACTGATTAACTGAATGTGTCCGTGTATGCAACATTGGTGACACCATGCTTGACACCAAACTTAGTTTGTGGCCATGTGATGTAAGATTTTTGTTCAAGGCTCTAAGAGTAACATCACAATTATACTCTCTTAGTATGCCTTGAACACCAAACTTGTTCTTTACTATATGCTGCATAAAAGGATTCATTCAAGTGTATGTCAGGGTTAGTTTGGAATTTGATGACAAGTCATCTTAGCCTAGTTTCACTAGCCTTTTTCTTTGTTTTTATTAGGTTTTATGCACTTTCTTGCATTCTAAGTAAGTAATTTGGAATGAAAATGCATGACTTCTTTGAATCAAACAACCACCATGTAATTGATGCTAAATCATGAGGTTTAAGCTAAATTTAATTGATTTTTTTTTACGATTTATAAACCTTGTGAATTTGGTGATACTTTGATTGGTTGTTTTGATTAATTCTAGGTGAAGAAAGAAGAAAATAAGAAAAGCGTGGCTTAAGAAGCGTGTCCAAGGAAAGAAAAGGCGTGGCAAAAATCAAAGAAGAGTGAAAGCTAAGTTAAGAAAGAAAACTGAGCTTCACAAGGAATAAAAGGAGAAGGCAAGGTACAAAGCTCAGTTCACTAAGTGAACTGAGCACTAAAGAAAGCAAGGAGGCAACATGAAGCTCAATTCACAAATTGAGCTTTATCGGGGGCTTTCAAGAACTAATTCAAAGAAAAATTCCCATGAATGAAGCCACCAAGTTTCGAACTCATGAGCTAAAGGAAGCAAGGAACGCTCCTTGCAATGAAAATGAGAAGAAAATAGCCAAAATGCCTCCTCCATGGTTCGAACTTGGAACCACACGCTACTTAGCTTGGAAGGAAAATGAACTAACATGCTTAGGCCAAGTTTCGAACTTGTGAACTCTTTGGAACACAAGGGAAGAGCGCCACTAAGCTAGCACGAAAATGAGCCAAGATGCACTCCAAGAGGATCGAACCAGGGAGCTTCATGAAGAGACAAGGAAGAGCGCCCACTCGTCCAAAGGAAAATTGCTTCAGACCTCCTCCACCAGGATTCGAACCTGGGACATTGAGGCCGAAAGCTAAGCGCTGCATGGAGAGCTCAGTTGGTTTTCCCAACTGAGCACTACCTCCCCCCAAGCTCCCCACACTTTGGCGCACAATTTTGCACACCAGGGGGGCTGTGACACGCAAATTGACGCAACAAGGAGCAAGTCTAGCGCACACTTGACACGGCCTAGAGCTCAGTTCAAAATTCCTACTGAGCTCTAGTGTCACGCATTCAACCAAGGCTGGGACGCGCACCATACTTGACACAGGCAGCAACAATTGAATGCTCAGTTTGGTTTTCCAACTGAGCTTGCCCTTGGGAGGTGCACTTGGGCTGAAAATTGAATTAAAAATCCAACTTAATTCATTTCTTCACCAAATCAAAAGCCCATCCAAATTCCAAAATTCAAGAATAGAAAGTGTATAAATAGGAGCTAGTTTGATGTAATTAGGACCTTTAGACTTTACTTTGAATTTTCCTTTTAATTGTCATTTTCATTTTTGAGCTTTTTATTTTCAAACTTGGATCTTAGAGAATTTGGAAGGAGAATTGATCTCTCTTCTTCCTTGTTCTTGCTTGAGCACTTTTAATTTTTGCTTTGGATCTTGGGTGGAGAATTAAAGAACTTCTGTTTTAATCTCACCTTGAGATCTCTTGTTTACATTCTGCATAATTGAATTTCCATTTCTGTTTACTTTACTGCTTCATCTTCTCTTTAATTCTGCAATTTACTTTTCTTTATTTCTTTTGCAATTGCTCTTGTTGGATCAAGGAAGGATTTGAGATCTAGACTTGTTTTCTAGTCTCTTCCACTCCTGAGATCTTCAACTTCTTTTAATTTGCTGCAATTTAAGCACAAGTCATTTTCTATTTTAATTTCTCAAGCATTTCTACTTTTCTGTTCAGATCTACTTTACTTCAATCCACATTTTACTCTTCTGTTTTGTTGCAATTTACTTCCTCTTGTTTAAATTCTGCAATCCCAACTCCCAATCCCTTTTACAATTCAATCATTTACATTTCTTTCAATCTAAGTTTCTGCAATTTACATTACTTGCACTTTAAGATTCAGCACTTTTACTTTCTTTGCTCTTTCATTTACTGCAATTTCCCATCTTCCTTTACATTTCAAGCAATTTAGTTTCTGTCAAACACAAACCACTCAACCAATAGTTGATTCGCTTGACTAAATCAACCACTAAACTAAAATTGCTCAATCCTTCAATCCCTGTGGGATTGACCTCACTCATGTGAGTTATTATTACTTGATGCGACCCGGTACACTTGCCGGTGAGTTTTGTGTTGGATCGTTTTCCACACATCAAGTTTTTGGTGCCGTTGCCGGGGATTGAATTAGATTGACAATGATTAAGTGAAGTGGAGATCTAGATCAAGCACTTTTTATTTTCTGTTTCTTTGATTTTTGACTAACACACTAACTGTTTGAATTTTTGCTTAATCCAACTAACATTTCACTTCAGCAATGGATTGAAGTGTTATTGCCTTTCTGGTGTTGTGTGATTCTTATGCCTTGGTTGTATGTCAGGTACAAGGAGAGTTATACCCACATTTTGTGAACAAGATGAAAGAACCCTCAGAAGATTAAGAAGAGCTGAAAGAGGGAAAAACATTTTTGGAGAAGAGGAGTCAGAAGAAGAATTTCAAGATATAGAGGAACACTTAACAAGTTCACCAAATCCACCAGAAGGAGTAGCCAATAACAACAATAATCCACCACAGAGAAGAGTTTTGGCTTCCTACACATGTGCAGATCCTAGACATTGTGGGAGTAGCATTCTGACCCCAAATGTTAATGCAAATAACTTTGAACTAAAGCCACAACTCATCACCTTGGTTCAAAACAATTGTTCTTATGGAGGAGGACCACTTGAAGACCCTAACCAACACTTGTCCACCTTCTTGAGGATTTGTGACACTGTCAAAACCAATGGTGTGCACCCTGACAGTTACAAGCTACTGCTATTTCCATTTTCTCTCAGAGACAAAGCCACTCAATGGTTGGAATCCTTCCCAAGAGACAGCATCAACAATTGGGATGATCTAGTAACCAAGTTCCTTGCCAAGTTTTACCCACCTCAAAGAGTTATTAGATTGAAGACTGAAGTGCAAACATTCACACAAATAGATGCTGAACCCTTGTACGAGGCATGGGAACGATACAAAGCTCTAATCAGGAAGTGTCCACCAAGAATGTTCAGTGAGTGGGACAGATTACAAAATTTCTATGAAGGCTTGACACTGAAATCTCAAGAGGCTTTGGATTATTCAGCAGGAGGCTCTTTACAACTAATGAAAACGGCAGAGAAAGCCCAAAATCTCATTGATATGGTGGCCAACAACCAATATTTCTTTGCTCACCAAAGGCAACGCCAACCATCACAGAGGAAGGGAGTGATGGAGTTGGAAGGAGTGGATTCAATCCTAGCTCAAAACAAAATGATGCAGCAGCAAATTCAACAACAATTTGAGCAAATGGCCAAGAGGATTGATAGCCTCCAAGTGGCAGCAATTAACACTAGCCAACCATCATCCACATGGGGACAAAATGAAGAAACTCAAGAGGAGCAATAGCAAGAACAAGTCCAGTACATGCACAACCAAAATTCTGGGTCAAATAAAGTCTATGGTGATACTTACAACCCTTCATGGAAGAACCATCCCAACCTCAGATGGGGAGACAACCACAATCAAACCAACAGCCATGGCAGAGAAACTCAAACCAAAACAATTGGAAAAACACAAACCAAAACAATCAACAGAATAATAGCCATGTCACATACAGAAAACCACAAAACACCTACCCCGATTCTAACCATCATCCATCCAATAACCAAGCCTCAAGTCAAAACACTTACCCTCAACCCTCAACACCCTACAATCAACCAATCTCACAAGACTCTCAAAGGATTAACAACTTGGAGCTCTTAATGGAAAAGATGATGAAGCACCAAGAGATGACATTAAGGAACCAGGAAGCCTCCATGAAAAATATGGAAAGGCAAATTGGACAACTCTCCAAGCAAATTACCATTGAAAGGCCATCAAGCTCACTACCAAGTGACACCATTCCTAATCTAAAAGAGGAGTGCAAGGAAATACAACTAAGGAGTGAAAAGATCCTGGTGAAAAATGAAGAGGCAATCAAGAAACCAAAGAAAAGTGATAAGAAACAAGCTGAAGAAGAGAAAGCCAATGATGAAGATGTAATAGCAAGCAAGCAGACCTCAGAAGAGCTCAAAGAAAGGGAATATCAGCCACAAAAATCAAGGAAAGAAAAGGAAGCAATGAAAGAGCCAACCAAGGAACAAAGGCAGGGAGTGAACTTCACACCACCTTTGCCATATCCTCAAAGGTTCAACAAAGAGACTAAGGACCAACACTTCCCAAAATTTCTTGAAATCTTCAAGAAGTTGGAGATCAATATTCCCTTAGCTGAAGCACTTGAGAAAATGCCCCTGTATGCAAAGTTCTTAAAAGAACTCATCAACAAGAAGAGGAGTTGGCAAGAGAAGGAAACCATACTTCTCACTGAAGAATGTAGTGCTGTGATTCAAGGAGTTATCCCACCAAAGCTTAAGGATCCAGGGAGCTTTGTAGTTTCATGTACCATAGGCAAAATGACCCTAGACAAAGCTCTCTGTGACCTTGGTGCTAGCATCAATCTGATACCGTTATCAATGATGAGAAAGCTTGCCATAGAGGAACTCAAACCTACCAGGATGTCTTTGGTGATGGCTGACAGATCAATCAAGACACCCAATGGCATTGTGGAAAACCTGTTAGTGAAGGTTGGGGAGTTTATCTTCCCAGCAGACTTCGTAATTCTGGATACAGAGGAAGAAGAAAACAACTCAATCATCTTGGGAAGGCCATTTTTAGCCACAGCCAGAGCCATTATTGATGTAGAGAAGGGAAAGATGATTTTTAGAGTACATAATGAGCAAATGGTCATCAATGTCTTCAAATCAATGCAACACCCTCCTGAACAAGAAAATTACATGAAGGTAGACATGATAGAAAGTCTAGTGGAGGAAATGTTAGAAGCCACTTGTCATGAGCAACAGGAAGAAGAGGTGGTAGAAATCTCTAGTGAAGACAGGAGAAAGAGAAGCCAAAACAGGAATTGAAACCTCTTCCCCCTCACCTCAAATATGTGTTCCTGGGAGAAGAAAAGACCCTACCAGTGATCATTAACTCCTCCTTGAATATGGAAGAAGAAACAAAGCTGATTGAAGTGTTGAAAGCTCACAAAGCAGCCTTGGGGTGGACAATTGACGATATCAAAGGTATTAGCCCAGCCATTTGTATGCATAAAATTTTGCTGGAAGAAGAATCAAAGCCTGTGGTCCAACCCCAAAGAAGGCTCAACCTAGCCATGAAGGAGGTAGTTCAAAAGGAAGTCATGAAGTTGTGGAATGCTGGAATAATTTTCCCAATCTCTGACAGCTCATGGGTGAGCCCGATTCAAGTTGTACCAAAAAATGGAGGAATGACGGTCATCACCAATGAGAAGAATGAGTTGATCCCTACTAGGATAGTGACTGGGTGGAGGATGTGCATAGACTATAGAAGATTGAATGATGCCACAAGGAAAGACCATTTCCCTCTCCCATTCATTGATCAGATGCTGGAAAGATTAGCTAGCCATGCCTATTATTGTTTCTTAGATGGGTATTCTGGTTACAATCAAATCGTGGTGGCCCATAAAGATCAAGAGAAAACTTCCTTCACATGTCCATTTGGAGTTTTTGCATACAGGAGGATGCCCTTTGGGCTGTGCAACGCCCCAGCCATATTTCAGAGGTGTATGCTTTCCATTTTCTCGGATATGGTTGAAAAATTTTTAGAAGTCTTCATGGATGATTTTTCTGTCTTTGGAAATTCATTTAACACCTGTTTGCATCATTTAACTCTTGTTTTGAAAAGATGCTAAGAAACTAACTTGATCTTAAACTGGGAAAAATGCCATTTCATGGTTCCTGAAGGGATAGTTCTTGGGCATAAGGTGTCATGCAGAGGTATAGAAGTTGATAAAGCTAAAATAGAAATTATTGAAAAACTTCCTATACCCGTTAATGTGAAAGCAGTAAGGAGTTTTCTTGGGCATGCTAGTTTTTACAGAAGGTTCATCAAAGATTTCTCAAAAATAGCAAAGCCATTGAGCAATTTGCTAGTGATTGACAACCCTTTCATCTTTGATGACAACTGTAAGCATGCCTTTGAAACCTTAAAGAGAAAACTCATCACAGCACCAATCATCACACCCCCTGATTGGAACTTACCTTTTGAACTTATGTGTGATGCAAGTGACCTTGCTATTGGTGCTGTGCTGGGACAAAAGAAAGACAAGTTGCACCATGTCATATATTATGCCAGCAAAGTGTTAAATGAAACACAGAAAAATTATACAACCACTGAGAAAGAACTTTTGGCGATTGTTTATACATTTGATAAGTTTAGACAATACTTGATTGGCTCCAAAGTTATAGTGTACACTGACCATGCTGCTCTCAAGTATTTAATGTCTAAACAGGATTCAAAGCCAAGGCTTATTAGGTGGGTGCTACTACTTCAAGAGTTTGATATTGAAGTAAGAGATAGGAAGGGAAGTGAAAATCAAGTGGCGGATCATTTATCAAGAGTACCACAAGAAGCCTGTCAAGATAGACCACAACAAGTAAATGAGAACTTCCCTGATGAGCACCTGTTCCAAGTTCAACAAACACCCTGGTTTGCTGACATAGCAAATTACAAAGTGGGAAGGAAGATACCTCAAGAATGTTCTAAGCAACAAGTGAAGAAGCTGCTCAATGAAGCAAGGAAGTTCTTGTGGGATGAACCCTTTTTATTCAAGAGGTGCTCTGATGGAATGATTAGGAGGTGTGTCCATGAAAATGAAATGAGGGACATATTGTGGCATTGTCATGGTTCAGCATACGGTGGACACTTTGGACCAGAGAGAACAGCTGCAAAGGTATTACAAAGTGGTTTCTATTGGCCAACTATCTTCAAGGATGCCAGAGAGTTTGTTCACCAATGCAATGAATGCCAAAGAGCTGGAGGATTGACAAAAAGGAATGAGATGCCTCATAATTTCATCTTGGAAGTTGAGCTATTTGACCTATGGGGCATTGATTTCATGGGACCTTTTCTCCCTTCTTATTCTTTCAGATACATCTTGGTAGCAGTAGAGTATGTCTCAAAATGGGTGGAAGCCATAGCCACAACCACTTGTGATGCACAAATTGTCCTTCAATTCCTCAAGAAGCATATCTTCACTAGATATGGAGTGCCCAAGGGTCTTGTTAGTGATGGTGGTGGTCACTTCTGCAATAAATAAATGGAGAAACTCCTCCACAAATATGGAGTAATCCATAAAATAGCCACACCAAACCATCCTCAGACTAATGGCCAGGCTGAATTAGCAAACAGAGAGTTGAAGAGAATTTTAGAAAAAATAGTAGGAAGCACAAGGAAAGATTGGGCCAGGAAGTTAGAAGATGCACTCTGGGCATACAGGACAGCTTTCAAAACTCCCATTGGAAAGTTCCCATTTCAGCTATTATATGGAAAATCTTGTCACCTCCCTGTGGAGCTTGAACATAAAGCTTTTTGGGCCACTAAACTCCTCAACCTTGATTCTCAAACAGCAGGAGAAAAGAGGCTGCTACAACTAAATGAGTTGGATGAGTTTAGACTAGAAGCTTATGAGAATGCTAAGATATACAAGGAGAGAGCTAAGAGGTGGCATGACAAGAAGATCTCAAAGAAAGAGTTTAAGCCAGGACAGCAAGTGCTCCTGTATAACTCAAGGCTCAAGATCTTTCCTGGCAAGCTCAAGTCCAAATGGACAGGTCCGTATCTAGTAACAAAAGTCTTTCCTTATGGAAGTTTTGAGCTGCTAGATGAAGCCACACAGAGCCACTTCACAGCAAATGGACATAGAGCAAAGCCTTATTTAGGAGGACAATGGGACAAGGAAAAGGAAGTTCAGTATCTGAACTGAACAAACACAGAGGATGTCAAGCTAGTGACAATAAAAGAGCGCTTGTTGGGAGGCAACCCAACCTGAGGTAGTTTCTTTTCATAGTTATTTCAATAAAGAGGTTAATTAGCCTTATCTATATTGCAAAAAGCTAAGTTTGGTGTTGCACACCAAAAAAATATAAGGGAGAATGAAGGATTCTAAGTTTGGTGTTCCAACAAAATCTCATCATAAAACATATTCTCACCACCTGCATAATGCTAGCTTTGAGCATTTAGATAAACTAGTTAACTATTTTGCTATTTCCAAGTCATTAGTTTATTTCTTTTGAAAAAGAAAAAGAGTTCACATATAATTTGTTGCATGAGAAATATTGGCAAGGAACTAAGTTTGGTGTTCACACACCAAAGTAATTTCGAGAGCCCACACACAAGCTTTGCAGATTTACCAATACCTAAAAGGGTTGAACAGCAAGCAACATTTGAGGAGCAGGCAGAAAAATATCCAACAAATTAAAAGAACACCTGAATTACAACTCAAAAGGAGCAAATAGAAAGAAGAATGGAAAACTGCAACTCAACAGGTTGTATCTATTCTTGATCCTTGTTGTTATGTAATGATTGAATTCAGAGAGTCCTTTATGTCTGGCTGAAATGATTATTTAGTTGCAAGTGGAAGTACATGTTGAAGAAAGCTATCTGCATAATTTTTGCTTGAAAGTTATCTGCATAATAATTGTCATCACTCATTAACTTGAATACTTTGTTTTGTTTTCCCTTGCTGTTTGAATAAAAGAAAGATGTTTGATTTAGAAAAGCAATTGTTCAATGTTGCAAAAGTTAGAATGAAAGTTAATGGTGGTGTGTGTTTGATTCAATTGATAGCTCATAGAATTAATGCTGAAGAATGACTTGTTACTTGAAGCTTAAGCCAGTTTGCTGCTATGATCCTTTAATTAATGAAAGCCCCTTGAAAATAAACCAAAACAGAAAGAAAAAGAAAGAAGAAAAAGCCAAAAGTTGGCAAAGAAACAAACAATAAGGCTAGACACCAATAGCTTGGACCCTAGGACATATGCCTGTGGTGTTTATGTACTAGGATATGCTTGGACAAGTAGGTTCTAAGGAGTATTTTAAAACTTGGCAACTTAGATCAACTGATTTGGGATTGTCAACTGAAAGTCCACAATAAAGAGCAACCTAGCTACAAAACATTTAGTGATCCAAATAGATGCTGGGCATTGGTGCACGAATTGTGAATCACACTTTTCACAACTCGTACCACTAACCAGCAAGTGCACTGGGTCGTCCAAGTAATACCTTACGTGAGTAAGGGTCGAATCCCACGGAGATTGTTGGTTTGAAGCAATCTATGGTTATTTTGCAATTCTTAGTCAGGAAGTCAATTATATTTCTCAGTTGAATTGCGAATGAACAAGAGAGCATGGGTTAAAGGTTACTTGTTATGCAGTAATGGAGAATATGTTGGAGTTTTGGAGATGCTTTGTCTTCTGAACCTCTGCTTTCCTTTGTCCTCTGGTTCACACACGCACGTCCTTCTATGGCAAGCTGTGTGTTGGGGCATCACCGTTGTCAATGGTTACATCCCCTCCTCTTGTGAAAATGATCCAAATGCTCTGTCACAGCACGGCTAATCATCTGAGGTTTCCGATCGTGCTGGAATAGGATTCACCCTCCTTTTGCGTTTGTCACTACGCCCAGCACTCGCGAGTTTGAAGCTCGTCACAGTCATTCAATCCCTGAATCCTACTCGGAATACCACAGACAAGGTTTAGACTTTCCGGATTCTCATGAATGCCGCCATCAATCTAGCTTATACCACGGAGATTCTGATTAAGGAATCTAAGAGATATTCATTCAATCTGATGTAGAACGGAGGTGATTGTCAGACACACGTTCATGGATAGAGGAAGGTGATAAGTGTCACTGATCATCACCTTCTCCATAGTTAGGCGCGAATGGATATCTTAGATAGGAACACGCATGTTTGAATGGAAAACAGAAATACTTGCATTAATTCATCGAGACACAGCAGAGCTCCTCACCCCCAACAATGGAGTTTAGAGACTCATGCCGTCAAAGAGTACAAAGTTTAAATCTAAAATGTCATGAGATACAAAATAAGTCTCTAAAAGTTGTTTAAATACTAAACTAGTAGCCTAGGTTTACAAAAAGTGAGTAGACTATGACAGATGGTGCAGAGATCCACATCTGGGGCCCACTTGGTGTGTGCTGGGGCTGAGATTTAAACATTTCACGTGCATAAGGCTGTTTTGGGCGTTCAATGCCAGGTTTGGATCCATTTCTGGCGTTGAACTCCAACTTTTGATCCTTTTCTGGCGCTGGATGCCAGAATTGGGCAGAGAACTGGCGTTGAACGCCAGTTTACGTCCTCTATCCTTGAGCAAAGTATAGACTATTATATATTGCTGGAAAGCTCTGGATGTCCACTTTCCAACGCAATTGGAATCGCGCCATTTCGAGTTCTGTAGCTCCAGAAAATCCACTTTGAGTGCAGGGAGGTCAGAATCCAACAACATCAGCAGTCCTTTTTCAGCCTGAATCAGATTTTTGCTCAGCTCCCTCAATTTCAGCCAAAAAAATACCTAAAATTACAGAAAAACACACAACTCATAGTAAAGTCCAGAAATATGAATTTTTCCTAAAAACTAATGAAAATAAACTAAAAACTAACTAAAACATACTAAAAACTATATGAAATTAACCCCAAAAAGCGTATAAATTATCCGCTCATCACAACACCAAACTTAAACTGTTGCTTGTCCTCAAGAAACTAGACAAATAAAATAGAAGACTAATAGGTTGAGAAGCAATAATATCTCAGAGTTTTTGAGTGAAGCTCAGATTCTAATCAGATGAGCGGGACTAGTAGCTTTTTGCTTCCGAACAGTTTTGGCATCTCACTTTATCCATTGAAGCTGAGAGTGATTGGCATCTATAAGAACTTAGAATACAGATAGTGTTATTGATTCTCCTATTTTAATATGATGATTCTTGAACACAGCTATTTCATGAGTCTTGGCCGTGGCCCTAAGCACTTTGTTTTCCAGTATTACAACCGGATACATAAATGCCACAGACACATAATTGGGTGAACCCTTTGGATTGTGACTCAGCTTTGCTAAAGTCCCCAATTAGAGGTGTCCAGAGTTCTTAAGCACACTCTTCTTTCTGCTTTGGACCTTGACTTTAACCGCTTAGTCTCAAGTTTTCACTTGAAACCTTCACGCCACAAGCACATGGTTAGGGACAGCTTGATTTAGCAGCTTAGGCCAGGATTTTATTCCCTTAGGCCCTCCTATCCACTGATGCTCAAAGCCTTGGGATCCCTTTTTTATTACCCTTGCCTTTTGGTTTTAAGGGTTATTGGCTTTTTTTTTATTTTTATTTTTTTTTGCTGCTTTTTCTTGCTTCAAGAATCATTTTTATGATTTTTCAGATTATCAATAACATGTCTCATGTTCATCATTCTTTCAAGTGCCAACATATTTAACAGTCTTAAACAACAAATTCAAAAGACATATGCGCTGTTCAAGCATTCATTCAGAAGACAGAAAGTATTGCCACCACATGTAACTAATTAGAATTTCTCTTATTAAAACTCGAAATTTTATTGCCTCTTATTCAAAAGATCTACTATTTTATTCATGTTTGCTGATGATGAGAAAAATAAACTATGGCTTAATTGGAGATAGAATCAAAAAATAGATACTAATTACTACTATATAACTCCTAAGGTGAACTTCTTTAATGACACTATCACAGAGTTAAAGCAGAAATTGGAATTTAACAACCTTTGTTCTGGGAGATGGGTGTTCCTCTGATCCGTGGGGTGCTTGATTCCTCAAGAGATAACTTCTGGCGCTTCAATTCCCTTAAGTCACGCCCTTGCTCCTCTTGTTCTTTAAACATATAGGTCAACATTTGACTGTGTTCCTTCTGTTCTTTTATTATTTGCTCTATAGCTTCCCGTATCTTGGTGATGGACATCTCAAGATACTCCCAGTATTCAGATTAAGGGATTTCTGGGAGAAATTCCTGTGTTTTCTTCTTGGTGGGATCATCCTGTGCTTGTTGTTTTTCCATTGATGCTTTGGTGATTGGTTTCTCAACTGAGATATACTCAGTTATTTCCATCCTTACCCCAGCGTCTTTGCAGAGCAGAGAAATCACGTTTGGATAAGCCAACCTGGCTTCTTTAGAATTTTTGTTAGCAATTTTGTAGAGTTCAGCTAAGATCAGCTGATGAACTTCCACTTTTTTTCCCATCATGATGCAATGGATCATCACTGCTCTTTTAACTGTGACTTCAGAACGGTTGCTAGTAGGCAATAGAGAATGCCCAATGAAGTCCAGCCATTCTCTGGCAACTGGTTTGAGATCTTCTCTCTTGAGTTGATTTGGGACACCCTTTGTGTTGGTGGTCCACCTGGCTGCAGGGATACATATGTCCTCTAGAATCCTATCCAGGCCCTTGTCTGTTCTCATCATTCTCCTGTTGAAGGAGTCTGGATCATCTTTCAGCTGAGGTAGCTTTATGATCTCTCTGATCTTGTCAGGGGTGGTATGAACAATCTTTCCTCTGACCATGGTCCGATATTCATAGAAAGCAGTTCCAGATAGTTTTTGCTTGTCAGTCTGCCACATATTAGCATAAAACTCCTGGATCATATTCCTTCCCACTTTCGTTTCAGGATTAGCTAGGACTTCCCAGTTCCTGATTCGAATTTGCTCCTGGATCTCCGGATATTCATCTTCTTTCAGATCGAATCTAACTTCCGGGATCACTGATCTCAGACCCATTATTTTATTATAATGGTCTGAATGTTCTTTAGATAAGAACTTCCCTTGATTCCAAAGTGGTTTTGGAACGCTCTCTTTCTTGCCTCTTGGAGTGGGTTGTTTTCCTTTAGGAGCCATGATCTTAGTGATCGTGGATAAACACACCAAACTTAGAGGTTTGCTTGTCCTCAAGCAAAAGAAAAGAAAGGAGAGGGAAAAAAAAGGAGAGCTAGGTGCAATTGTTGATGGGAGGGGAGGGAGGCCGAACTCAAATTTAAAGGGAGGGAGGGTGGGTTTTCGAAAAAAGAGATAAAGATTTGATAAAAAGATTGATTTGGAAAATATAAGATAGAAGATATGATAAGAGAGGATATAGTTTAAAATTGAAAAGATATGAAAGATTTTTGAAAAAGATAAATCTAGATTTTGAAAAAGATAATGTGGAGATTTGAAAAAGATATTAGTTGGAAAAAAAATTAGATTTGTTTCGAAATTAGGATTTGAAAAGAGTTGGATTGAATTTGCAAAGAGGCTTGGTGCTTATGGATTAAGATACATTTGATATTTTTAAAGTAGGATTTTTAGAAATTAGGGATTTTAGAAATTAGGGTTCTTAACATGTTTATGCAAGAAATCATGAATTGAAGTATGAAAATCAAGATTAGAATGAAAAAAAAATATGAAGAAAAATGAGTTTGCCTCCTCCCTGCCATCCTGGCGTTTGAACGCCTAAACACTGCCTGTTTTGGGTGTTCAACGCCCAAATGCTGTTCTCCTGGGCGTTCAACGCCCAGTTGTTGCCCTTTTCTGGCGTTGAACGCCAGATTGCTATCCTTACTGGCGTTCACCGCCCACTGGCTGCCCCTTTTGGGCGCTGAATGCCCAGAATGGGCTCTTACTGGCGTTTTCTTGCCAGTGAGCTCTTTTTCTCTGTTTTGTGTGCATATTCCTTCTGTAACCCTGTGAACTTATGCAATTGATTCTTTACCTTGTTATCAATGAACTCTATATAAACAAATAAAAATAAAAATAGAAATGGGGCAAATTGCTTAGAGGATTGATGCCCTATGGCTGGGTTGCCTCCCAGCAAGCGCTTCTTTATTGTCTTTAGCTGGACCTTGCTGAGCTTTTAGTCTAGCTTCAGCCTTGAGCACTCTTGCTCAATGTTGCCTTCAAGATAATGCTTGATTCTCTGTCCATTGACAATGAACCTCTTATCAGAATCAATATCTTGAAGCTCCACATAACCATATGGTGATACACTTGTAATCACGTATGGTCCCCTCCACCGGGATTTCAATTTCCCGGGGAATAGCCTGAGTCTAGAGTTGAACAGCAGAACCTTCTGTCCTGGCTCAAAGATTCTAGATGACAGCTTTCTGTCATGCCACTTTTCTGATTTCTCTTTATAAAGCTTGGCATTTTCGAAAGCTGTGAATCTGAATTCCTTTAGCTCATTTAGCTGGAGCAATCTTTTTTCTCCTACTAATTTGGCATCAAAGTTTAGGAATCTGGTTGCCCAGTAGGCTTTATGTTCCAGTTCCACGGACAGGTGACATGCCTTACCATACACAAGTTGGTATGGAGAGGTCCCTATAGGGGTCTTGAATGCTGTTCTGTAAGCCCACAGAGCATCATCCAAGCTCCGTGCCCAATCCTTTCTACGGGTATTTACTGTCTGTTCTAGGATTTTCTTTAATTCTCTGTTAGAGACTTCAGTTTGTCCATTAGTTTGTGGATGATATGGAGTAGCCACCTTATGGCGAATTCCATATCGAACCATGGCAGAGTAAAGCTGTTTATTGCAGAAGTGAGTGCCCCATCACTAATGAGTACTCTAGGGACACCAAACCTGCTAAAGATATGTTTCTGGAGGAACTTCAGCACTGTTTTAGTATCATTGGTGGGTGTGGCAATGGCCTCAACCCATTTTGATACATAGTCAACTGCCACCAGAATATAAGTGTTTGAGTATGATGGTGGGAAAGGTCCCATGAAGTCAATTCCCCATACGTCAAACAACTCAATTTCCAAGATTCCTTGTTGAGGCATGGCGTAACCATGAGGCAGATTACTAGCTCTTTGGCAACTGTCACAGTTACGTACAAACTCTCGGGAATCTTTATAGAGTGTGGGCCAACAGAAGCCACATTGGAGGACATTGGTGGCTGTTTGCTCACCTCCGAAATGGCCTCCATATTGAGATCCATGGCAATGCCACAGGATCCTCTGTGCTTCTTCTCTAGGCACACACCTACGGATTATTCCGTCTGTATATCTCTTAAAGAGATAAGGTTCATCCCACAAGTAGTACTTTGCATCAGTAATTAATTTCTTCTTTTTTATCCTGTTGTACTCCTTGGGTATGAACCTTGCAGCTTTATAGTTTGTAATATCGGCAAACCATGGTGTTTCCTGAATGGCAAATAAATGCTCATCCGGAAAGGTCTCAGAGATCTCAAGAGAGGGGGGGCGTCCCTTCTACTGGCTCTATCCGGGACAGATGATCAGCCACTTGGTTCTCTGTCCCTTTTCTGTCTCTTATTTCTATATCAAACTCTTGCAGAAGCAACACCCATCTGATGAGCCTGGGTTTTGAATCCTGCTTTGTGAGTAGATATTTAAGAGCAGCATGATCAGTATACACAATCACTTTTGATCCTACTAAGTATGATTTGAACTTGTCAATGGTGTAAACCACTGCAAGTAATTCTTTTTCTGTGGTTGTGTAATTTTTCTGGGCATCATTTAGAACACAACTAGCATAATAAATGACGTGCAGAAGCTTGTCATGCCTCTGTCCCAATACTGCACCAATGGCGTGATCACTGGCATCACACATTAGCTCAAATGGTAATGTCCAGTCTGGTGCAGAAATAACTGGTGCTGTGACCAGCTTAGCTTTCAGCGTTTTAAACGCCTGCAGGCACTCTGTGTCAAACACAAATGGCATGTCAGTAGCTAGCAGATTGCTTAGAGATTTTGCGTTTTTTGAAAAATCGTTTATAAACCTCCTATAGAATCCTGCATGCCCCAGAAAGCTTCTAATTGCCTTAACATTGGTAGGTGGTGGTAATTTTTCAATTATCTCTATTTTTGCTTGATCCACCTCTATTCCCTTGTTTGAGATTTTATGCCCAAGGACAATCCCTTCAGTCACCATGAAGTGACATTTTTCCCAATTTAAAACTAGGTTGGTCTCTTGGCATCTCTTCAAAACAAGTTTCAGGTGATCAAGACAGGAGCTGAATGAGTCTCCATATACTGAGAAGTCATCCATGAAGACTTCCAGAAATTTTTCCACGATATCAGAGAAAATAGAGAGCATGCATCTCTGGAAGGTTGCAGGTGCATTACACAGCCCAAATGGCATCCTCCTATAAGCAAACACTCCAGATGGACATGTGAATGCTGTTTTCTCTTGATCCTGAGGATCTACTGCAATCTGGTTATAGCCTGAGTAGCCGTCCAAAAAGCAGTAATAATCATGACCTGCTAGTCTTTCTAGCATCTGGTCGATGAATGGTAAAGGAAAATGATCCTTTCTGGTGGCTGTATTGAGCCTTCTGTAGTCAATACACATGTGCCACCCTGTAACTGTTCTTGTAGGAACCAGTTCATTTTTTCATTATAAATCACTGTCATGCCTCCCTTTTTTGGGACGACTTGGACAGGGCTCACCCAGGGGCTATCAGAAATAGGATAAATAATCCCAGCCTCTAGTAATTTGGTAACCTCTTTCTGCACCACTTCTTTCATGGCTGGATTTAGCCGCCTCTGTGGTTGAACCACTGGTTTAGCATTATCCTCCAATAAGATTTTGTGCATGCATCTAGCTGGGCTTATGCCCTTAAGGTCACCTATGGACCACCCAAGAGCTGTCTTGTGTGTCCTTAGCAGAGCTTATGATCACTGGAAAAGTGTCACCTTCTCCCAGAAATGCATATTTCAAGGATGGTGGTAATGGCTTGAGCTCAGGTTTAGGAGGTTTTTCTTCTTCCAGAAGAATTTTCAGAGGCTCTTTCATGTCCTCTGAATCCTCTAAATCAGGCTGAACATCTTTAAAGATGTTTTCCAACTCTGATTCGAGACTCTCAGCCATGTTGATCTCTTCTACCAAAGAGTCAATAAGATCAACTTTCATGCAGTCTTTTGATGTGTCAGGATGCTGCATGGCTTTGACAGCGTTCAACTTAAACTCATCATCATTGACTCTCAGGGTTATTTCCCCCTGTTGGACGTCAATGAGGGATCGTCCAGTTGCTAGGAAAGGTCTTCCTAGAATGAGAGTAGCACTCTTGTGCTCCTCCATTTCCAGCACAACAAAGTCAGTGGGAAATGCGAATGGCCCAACTCTGACAATCATGTCTTCAATCACGCCTGATGGGTATTTAGTGGAGCCATCAGCAAGTTGGAGACATATCCGGGTTGGTTTAACTTCATCAGTTAAGCCAAGCTTTCTGATAGTGGATGCAGGTATTAGGTTGATGCTTGCCCCAAGATCGCATAAAGCTGTCTTGGTGCATTGACCTTCTAATATGCATGGTATCAGAAAACTCCCAGGGTCTTTAAGCTTCTCAGGAAAGCTTTTCAGAATGACTGCACTGCATTCTTCAGTGAGGAGAACTCTTTCTGTTTCTCTCCAATCCTTTTTATGACTCAAGATCTCTTTCATGAACTTGGCATAAGAAGGTATTTGCTCAAGTGCTTCTGCAAATGGAATCTTTATTTCAAGAGTCCTGAGATAATCTGCAAAGCGAGCAAATTGCTTATCCTGCTCCTCTTTCCGGAGTTTTTGAGGATAAGGTATCTTGGCTTTATATTCTTCAACCTTAGTTGCTGTAGGTTTATTGCCTACAGAAGTGGTTGAAGAAGCCTTTTTAGAGGGGTTGCTCTCAGCATTTGTGTGTGTCTGATCCCTCACTGGCAATTGAGTGCCAGAGTTAGAGACTGGAGTGACGTTAGATGCTAACTCCTTGTCTGTTCCTGGCATCTGAACGCCAGATCTGTGCCTATTTTGGGCGTTCAGCGCCAGATCTTGCCCATTTTGGGCGTTCAACGCCAGATCCTTGCCTATTTCTAGCGTTGAACGCCAGTCCTGCCTTGTTTCTGGCATTGAATGCCAGTCCTGAGCATGGTCTGGGCGTTCATCGCCAGCCTTCCACCAAATTTCTGGCGTTTTAGTTCCATAATTACCTTTCCCTGGGCTCTTACTGTCCTCAGGTGAATTTTGGGTGGTTTGCTCATTTCTTAGCTTTTTGCTGCCTTGAGGTGGGGTATTTAATGTTTTCCCACTTCTTAGTTGAACTGCTTGGCATTCTTCTGTTATTTGCCTTGACAGCTGCTGCTTTGTTTGCTTAAACTGTTCGTCCATATGTATATTAGCCATCCTTGTCTCTTGTAGTCTATCTTTGAATTCGGCTAACTGCTTTGTTAGAAAGTCCAATTGCTGATTGAATTCAGCAGCTTGTTTTACAGGACTGAGTTCAGCAGTTGCTGTTTTAACCTCTTCTTTCATGGAAGGGTCACTGCTTAGGTAAAGATGCTGATTCCTGGCAACTGTATAAATGAGCTCTTGAGCTTCTTCAATTGTCTTTCTCATGTGGATAGATCCACCAGCTGAGTAATCCAAAGACATCTGAGCTCCTTCTGCAAGCCCATAATAGAAGATGTCTAACTGAACCCACTCTGAAAACATTTCAGAGGGGCATTTTCGTAGCATCTCTCTGTATCTATCCCAAGCATCATAAAGAGATTCATTATCTCCTTGTTTGAAGCCTTGGATGTCCAGCCTTAGCTGTGTCATCCGTTTTGGGGGAAAGTATTGATTCAGGAATTTTTCTGTTAGCTGTTTCCATGTCCTTATGCTGGCCTTAGGTTGGTTATTCAACCACCTCTTAGCTTGATCTTTTACAGCAAATGGAAACAGTAATAGTCTGTAGACATCCTGATCTATTTCTTTATCATGTACTGTGTTAGCAATCTGTAGAAACTGTGCCAGAAACTCTGTAGGTTCTTCCTGTGGAAGACCGGAATATTGGAAACTTTGCTGCACCATGATAATGAGCTGAGGATTCAACTCAAAGCTACTGACTCCAATGGAGGGTATGCAGATGCTACTCCCATATGAAGCAGTGGAGGGGTTAGAATATGACCCCAAAGTCCTCCTGGACTGTTCATTTCCACTTAGATCCATGATGGAGAAAGGGGGATGATGTCAAGTAAAAATTTTATTTTTATTTATTTATTTATTTATTTATTTCAAAAATAAATTAAATTAAAATAAATAAAAATAGGTGAAGATTTTCGAAAAGAAAAAAAATGAGGAGAGAGAAAGTGGTTAGGAAATATTATTTTGAAAAAGATATGATTTGGAAAAGATTTTTAAATTTTGAAAAAAAAATCTGAATTTTAGAAATGAATTTCGAAAATTTGTTTTAGAAATAGAGAGAAAAGATATTTTTGAATTTAGTGAGGAAAGAGAAAAACAATAAAATAGTACAAGATTTAAAATTTTTAGATCTAATGCTCCTAGTTTTCGAAAATTTTGGAGGGAAAACACCAAGGAACACCAAACTTAAAAAGTTTAAGATCAAGACACAAGGAAAACTCAAGAACACTTCGAAGACTCACAAGAACACAAGAACACCAAACTTAAAATTTTTAGAAAACCAAACTAAAATTTTCGAAAAACACAGAAAAATCAACAAGAAAACACCAAACTTAAAGTTTGGCACAAAATTTAATAGAAAAATTATTTTTGAAAAAGATTTAAAAAAAAAGAAAATAAGGATTCTAAAATTTTAACACGACAATAATAAAAGACTCTAAACTAAAAAGGGAAATTTTTCCTAATCTAAGCAACAAAATAGACCGTTAGTTGTCCAAACACGAACAATCCCCGGCAACGGCGCCAAAAACTTGGTGCACGAATTGTGAATCACACTTTTCACAACTCGTACCACTAACCAACAAGTGCACTGGGTCGTCCAAGTAACACCTTACGTGAGTAAGGGTCGAATCCCACGGAGATTGTTGGTTTGAAGCAATCTATGGTTATTTTGCAATTCTTAGTCAGGAAGTCAATTATATTTATCAGTTGAATTGCGAATGAACAAGAGAGCATGGGTTAAAGGTTACTTGTTATGCAGTAATGGAGAATATGTTGGAGTTTTGGAGATGCTTTGTCTTCTGAACCTCTGCTTTCCTTTGTCCTCTGGTTCACACACGCACGTCCTTCTATGGCAAGCTGTGTGTTGGGGCATCACCGTTGTCAATGGTTATATCCCCTCCTCTTGTGAAAATGATCCAAATGCTCTGTCACAGCACGACTAATCATCTGAGGTTCCCGATCGTGCTGGAATAGGATTCACCCTCCTTTTGCGTCTGTCACTACGCCCAGCACTCGCGAGTTTGAAGCTCGTCACAGTCATTCAATCCCTGAATCTTACTCGAAATACCACAGACAAGGTTTAGACTTTCCGGATTCTCATGAATGCCGCCATCAATCTAGCTTATACCACGAAGATTCTGATTAAGGAATCTAAGAGATATTCATTCAATCTGATGTAGAACGGAGGTGATTGTTAGACACACGTTCATGGATAGAGGAAGGTGATGAGTGTCACTGATCATCACCTTCTCCATAGTTAGGCACGAATGGATATCTTAGATAGGAACACGTATGTTTGAATGGAAAACAGAAATGCTTGCATTAATTCATCGAGACACAGCAGAGCTCCTCACCCCCAACAATGGAGTTTAGAGACTCATGCCGTCAAAGAGTACAAAGTTTAAATCTAAAATGTCATGAGATACAAAATAAGTCTCTAAAGGTTGTTTAAATACTAAACTAGTAGCCTAGGTTTACAAAAAGTGAGTAGACTATGACAGATGGTGCAGAGATCCACTTCTGGGGCCCACTTAGTGTGTGCTGGGGCTGAGATTTAAACATTTCACGTGCATAACGCTGTTTTGGGCGTTCAACGCCAGGTTTGGATCCATTTCTGGCGTTGAACTCCAACTTTTGATCCTTTTCTGGCGCTGGACGCCAGAATTGGGCAGAGAACTGGTGTTGAACGCCAGTTTACGTCATCTATAATTGAGCAAAGTATAAACTATTATATATTGCTGGAAAGCCCTAGATGTCTACTTTCCAACGCAATTGGAAGCGCGCCATTTAGAGTTCTGTAGCTCCAGAAAATCCACTTTGAGTGTAGGGAGGTCAGAATCCAACAGCATCAGCAGTCCTTTTTCAGCCTGAATCAGATTTTTGCTCAGCTCCCTCAATTTCAGCCAGAAAAATACCTGAAATTACAGAAAAATACACAACTCATAGTAAAGTCCAGAAATATGAATTTTTCCTAAAAGCTAATGAAAATAAACTAAAAACTAACTAAAACATACCAAAAACTATATGAAATTAACCCTAAAAAGCGTATAAATTATCCGCTCATCAGGCTTCAATGATCCTAGGAAGAAAAAGGTGAGCCATGTGACTGTGGTGAAGAAATGTTGAGTGAAATTAAGCCAAAGGCCACTGCAACATTTGCCACCAAGCCTTTAATAAGTAATAAGCTCTGAAATGCAAAAGAAAGAAGAAAAAGCTAACAAGGGAAATAAGCAAAAAGGTAAGGAATTATAGCAGCAACCTTGGTGAACCCTTAAGGAAACATAGTTTGTTTTGGCAGAAAGTAATAAATGAGTTACTTTTGATCTGCATAAAACCTCATAACCCAAATTTAACTATTTGCCTAATAAGGACATGCATACTTATCTATGTCATTCTATCTTCTCTTATGTTTAAGTACTTGCTTGGGGACAAGTAAGTTTTAAGTTTGGTGTTGTGATGACAAGTCATCTTAGCCTAGTTTTACTAGCCTTTTTCTTTGTTTTTATTAGGTTTTATGCACTTTCTTGCATTCTAAGTAAGTAATTTGGAATGAAAATGCATGACTTCTTTGAATCAAACAACCACCATGTAATTGATGCTCAATCATGAGGTTTAAGCTAAATTTAATTGATTTTTTTTTTACGATTTATAAACCTTATGAATTTGGTGATACTTTGATTGGTTGTTTTGAATAATTGTAGGTGAAGAAAGAAGAAAATAAGAAAAGCGTGGCTTAAGAAGCGTGTCCAAGGAAAGAAAAAGCGTGGCAAAAATCAAAGAAGAGTGAAAGCTAAGTTAAGAAAGCAAACTGAGCTTCACAAAGAATAAAAGGAGAAGGCAAGGTACAAAACTCAGTTCACTTAGTGAACTGAGCACTAAAGAAAGCAAGGAGGCAACATGAAGCTCAGTTCACAAATTGAGCTTTATCGGGGGCTTTCAAGAATTAATTCAAAGAAAATTTTCCATGAATGAAGCCACCAAGTTTCGAATTCATGAGCTAAAGGAAGCAAGGAACGCTCCTTGCAAGGAAAATGAGAAGAAAATAGCCAAATTGCCTCCTCCATGGTTTGAACTTGGAACCACACGCTACTTAGCTTGGAAGGAAAATGAACTAACATGCTTGGGCCAAGTTTCGAACTTGGGAACTCTTTGGAACACAAGGGAGGAGCACCACTAAGCTAGCAAGAAAAAGAGCCAAGATGCACTCCAAGAGGATCGAACCAGGGAGCTTCATGAAGAGACAAGGAGGAGCGCCCACTCGTCCAAAGGAAAATTGCTTCAGACCTCCTCCACCAGGATTCGAACCTGGGACATTGAGGCCGAAAGCTAAGCGCTGCATGGAGAGCTCAGTTGGTTTTCCCAACTGAGCACTACCTCCCCTCAAGCTCCCCACACTTTGGCACACAATTTTGCACACCAAGGGGGCTGTGACACGCAAATTGACGCAACAAGGAGCAAGCCTAGCGCACACTTGACACGGCCTAGAGCTCTAGTGTCACGCATTCAACCAAGGCTGGGACGCGCACCATACTTGACACGGGCAGCAACAATTGAATGCTCAGTTTGGTTTTCCAACTGAGCTTGCCCCTGGGAGGTGCACTTAGGCTGAAAAATGAATTAAAAATCGAACTTAATTCATTTCTTCACCAAATCAAAAGCCCATCCAAATTCCAAAATTCAAGAATAGAAAGTGTATAAATAGGAGCTAGTTTGATGTAATTAGAACCTTTAGACTTTACTTTGAATTTTCCTTTTAATTGTCATTTTCATTTTTGAGCTTTTTATTTTCGAACTTGGATCTTAGAGAATTTGGAAGGAGAATTGATCTCTCTTCTTCCTTGTTCTTGCTTGAGCACTTTTTTAATTTTTGCTTTGGATCTTGGGTGGAGAATTGTAGAACTTCTGTTTCAATCTCACCTTGAGATCTCTTGTTTACCTTCTGCATAATTGAATTTCCATTTCTGTTTACTTTACTGCTTCATCTTCTCTTTAATTATGCAATTTACTTTTCTTTATTTCTTTTGAAATTGCTCTTGTTGGATCAAGGAAGGATTTGAGATCTAGACTTGTTTTCTAGTCTCTTCCACTCCTGAGATCTTCAACTTCTTTTAATTTGCTGCAATTTAAGCACAAGTCATTTTCTGTTTTAATTTCTCAAGCATTTCTACTTTTCTGTTCAGATCTACTTTACTTCAATCCACATTCTACTCTTCTATTTTGTTGCAATTTAATTCCTCTTGTTTAAATTCTGCAATCCCAACTCCCAATCCCTTTTACAATTCAAGCAATTTACATTTCTTGCACTTTAAGATTCAGTCATTTACATATCTTGCAATCTACGTTTCTGCAATTTACATTACTTGCACTTTAAGATTCAGCACTTTTACTTTCTTTGCTCTTTCATTTACTGCAATTTCCCCTCTTTCTTTATATTTCAAGCAATTTAGTTTCTATCAAACACAAACCACTCAACCAATACTTGATTTGCTTAACTAAATCAACCAGTAAACTAAAATTGCTCAATCCTTCAATCCCTGTGGGATCGACCTCACTCATGTGAGTTATTATTACTTGATGCGACCCGGTACACTTGCCGGTGAGTTTTGTGTTGGATCGTTTTCCACACATCAGAATTCATGAACCTTGCATTATTAACTCTTCTAAAAGCATGTAAAACATGGGTTGCCTCCCATGAAGCGCTTCTTAAGCGTCACTAGCTTGACATTTTTTCCTTTGTCAGGGTGCCTGGTAGTGCTTCAAATCCTCCCCCTTGCAGTAAATCTATCTCCATTGGCTTCATCAATGATTTCCACATGTTCTAGGGAGAGAACTCTGTTGATGGTTATAACTTTAGGTAGCTGAGATGGGATGGCGGGGAGATCGGGGGGAATAACTGGGAAGTACGCTGAGATTACTTTATCCCCTGGAGAGAAGTCCTCTGTAGGGATCTTCTTGTTCCTCCACCTCCTTGGTACCTTGATGAGACACAGAAGTTGGCGAATTAAAATTATTAAAATAGTTACATTGCAAGTATAGTTCTTAACTCACCGAAAATCTGCCTATCAATTTAGAAATATGTCACAGAGAGTTTAAATTAAAAATTACTGGGAGTTTAAGTCCCAGGTCGTCTCCCAACAAGTTACAGAAAAGTGTTCTCTTTTATTAATCAGATGTTCCAAGAAGTTGAGTTAAGTAGGTGGAAAATTAAATTGAGAAAATTCAAATAATATGAATAGAAGCCTTGACTGGGAGTTGATTAGTTGGAATCTCTATCATTGATGGGATGATTTCAAGATTAATTTATAATTAATGGTTGTTCTGTTTAGTTATCCTTTACTAGGTAAGGAAAAGTCAAACAAGTTAGAATGCTAGATCTATTCACGAGTTGCAACCCACTTAGTTCAAAGGGATTGTTGTTAGTGATTAGATAACAATCCAACAGTTAACCCAATTACAATTTTTCTTTCAATCCTTCCAACTCAAGAGTTCCTTTCAATCAACTCCCTATCAAGTGGGGGAACTACTCACTCATTGTAAATAATAAATCCATAACACATGAAAGGGAATTAAAAGAAGACATGATTATTGGAATGGAAAATAAATTAAATTGGAAGAAATAAATTAAAATCATGAAAGTATTCAAATGACAAAGTTGAACAAAGCAAAGAACATGGAAGAATAAAACCAAGTTAAGAGAACGAACTAGAATGACGAAGTCTTGATGAGGAAATAACTCTTCTCAATGTTCCAATGCTAAGACCAATTGAAAATTGAAATTCTTAAACCTAGAGAGAGAAACCTAAAGGAGTAAAACTAGATCTAAAAACTCAAAACTGTGTAGAATGAATGTTGTCCTTTGTTTCTACATATTCTCTAGCTCTAGTCTGCTGTTCCGGGCCAAAAATTGGGTCGAAATAAGGTCCAAAATTGCCCCCAGCGAATCCTGCAGATTATGCAGATCACACACGTCACGCGATCGCGTCATCCATGCGGACGCGTCATTCGCGCTTTTCCTTGCCACGCGTTCGCGTCGTCCACGCTACATCGTCGAGCTTTTCCAATCCACGCGGCCGCGTGAGCCATGCGGCCGCGTCACTGCGATTTTCTCTCCTTCGAGCGGTCGCGTGAGCCATGCGACCGCGTCACTTCTCACTGGTTATCTCTTCAAATTCTTGTGTTCCTTCCATTTTTCCTAGCTTCCTTTCCAATCTCCAACTCATTTATGCCCTATAAAGTCTGAAACACTCAACACACAAATCACGGCATCGAATGGAATAAAGGAGAATAAAAATTACATAATTAAAGTCTCTAGGAAGCAGTTTTCAAACATGTTATAAATTTAGGAGACTCCAGCTGCTGAGACAAGATCTGAGACCAAGGCGGGGAAAGGTAAGTTGCCCGCAATTTGTACATGTACCATAGCATTCCGGATATGTCTTGAGAGATTCAGAGGTTGGTCTGTAAGGATGCACCAAAGTAGAACAGCTATGTCCGCAGTGAAGGAGGACTCATGAGTGCTCAGAAAGACGTAATGAGACATGATCTGTGCCCATACGCGAGCCTCCAAGGTAAGTGCTGAAGCCAAGATTCTCTTAGGGCGGGTACGGTGGTATCCGTAGATCCAACGGCTGCCAGGTAATGCAATAACTCCGAGAACGGAGTCCCAGTCAAATTGGTACCTCTGGCGCTTAAGTGCGGCTTCTTGGAAGGCGTCCATTCCTTCTGGAATAGGGGGAAGACTCAGAGCTTGCTGAATGGCCTCTTCTGTGATGGGGACTTGCTTCTGCCGGACATAAACAGACTGCAGGGTTGGCATGTAGAAGTTAGAGTAGAACTCAACTACCCAAGAAAGATTGACCTGCCTTGGCTGGCTCCGTAGGAAACCCCATTGTCTTCGTTCAATTTGTGGCTCAACAAAGGTAGCAATATTGGACGCGAGGATAAGAAGGTATTCATTGTTATAGTTTCTTTCTGGCAGGATAAGGAACATCTGCTCACAGTAGCGATTGGGAAATCGCGCAGTGTCCTTTGCTGGAAAGGCTTTCTCCTTTTCATCAACCGTTATTATCCTCTTAACTCTTTTTGTTGAGGGCTTGACTGCGGTTGAAGAGGGCTCTGCCACTAATGCTCTTTTAGTGCCTCTTCTTGCTGGGGGTTTAGGAGTCGCTTTCTCCTTTCCTTTCTTGGTGGCCATCCTGAAAGGAGAGGAGAAAGTAAATTAAATTCAAATAGATATATAGCAAGGAAGAGAACGGAAGAGTGATGATGGGTGCACATTAGGATGTAGATGACATTAACACATGCTCTCGAGTACATGTGAAAAGCCAACAATGGAAATTAGCTAGTGCATAGAAAGACAAGTGACTG
This sequence comes from Arachis ipaensis, assembly GCF_059453495.1. NCBI lineage: Eukaryota > Viridiplantae > Streptophyta > Magnoliopsida > Fabales > Fabaceae > Arachis > Arachis ipaensis. The sequence goes on from NC_142444.1 coordinate 86,541,664, forward strand.
CAAGGTGTTTATTGGCATGCCGGCAAAGGGCATGAGTAGCATAGACCAAGCAATACTTTGTAACGAACTATCATGTTTGTATTGACAATTAAATTCAATTAATACAATAGTAAAGGAAAGTTGTGAAAAGCAAGCATTGAATAGTATAACAACATAGAGAAGTGCATAATGCCATTTGAGCTTTTTCACAAACACATAGCATGCATGTTGAATAAGGTATAGAAAATATGAAGGTGAACATGCAAGCAATCCCTTAAATAGAATAAAAATAATTGTCAAACAATTTATAACAATCCACAAGCATATAATGAGGGATAATGACCCAAAATGCATAATTAAAAATTTTCTAACACCATGTAAAAAGGAAAAGAAAAAGAAAGAAAATATGAATAATGAAAAGAAAAAGAAAAGAAAAGAAAATACATATAAAATAATAAGAATGATAGAAAAAGAAGGAGGGAAGATGAAAATAAAACCTTGTTAATGGAGGTGAGAGAGATAGAGAGTGAAAGGTGAGATAGAGGGGGGAAGGGAGAAGGAAGAAATAATAAGGGAAAAAGAAAATTAGGATTTGGAGGAGAGAAAGATAAGATATGTGGCAATTTAAGGTTGAGCTGTGCGGCGCATGTGACGCGGCCGCGTGGGGCACGCGTCCGCGTGAATGTGCTTCAAGTAAGGTGACGCGATCGCGTCGGTCACGCGGTCGCGTGACCCATGTTATGCTTCTGGCGTGAGTGCAGCCTCGCACCAGCACAACTCTCTGTTCAAATTAATTTATTTGCCAAAATTTGGGTGGCGGGATCGCGTGGGTCATGCGATCGCGTGAGTGTGCGTCAGAAAATGGATGACGCGACCGCATCGGCGACGCGATCGCGTGATAAGGATTGTGCTTCCAGCACTAATCCAGCATCACTCTCGCACAATATTACATTGTGCACCCTTTTACGTCGAAAACGCAGGGCACGCGGCCGCGTGGGGCACGCGGTCGCGTGGGAGGCCATGATTCCCAAGCGACGCGAACGCGTCAGTGACGCGGTCGCGTGGGTTGATTTGTGCCATTGGCACGCCTCCAACCACACTCCAGCGTAACTTTCTGTTCATTTTTATTTTTCTTTACTCTCCCTGTGACGCGGACGCGTCGCTGATGTGATCGCGTCGCATAGCAAGAAAATGTTTTTTGCTTTTTTATATGCAGATGTAAATGCACGAAATGCACTGATAAAGAGAAGAGTTATTGAATAGGAAAAGCTAAAAATAAAGAAAAGAACGATCATACCATGGTGGGTTGTCTCCCACCTAGCACTTTGCTTTAACGTCCGTAAGTTGGACGCTCCACTAGCTCAATCTTCTGCTATGTGGGGATCTTCCAAGAGGAAGATCTCAAGCTCCTTGTTTCTCTGCATCTTCTCGCCATGGAATAGCTTCAGGCGTTGTCCATTAACCTTAATAAGTTCAGAGCTTGAAGGATGGCTTAGGTGATAAACTCCGTACGGTTCAGCCTTCTCCACTCTATATGGACCTTCCCATCTTGATCTCAACTTACCTGGCATGAGCCTTAGTCGAGATTTGTAAAGGAGGACTAAATCCCCAGGTTAGAACTCTTTCTTCTTGATGTTTTGATCATGTACAGCCTTCATCTTTTCCTTGTATATTCTGGAGTTTTCATAAGCCTCTAGGCGAAGGCTCTCCAGTTCCTACAGTTGCAACTTCCTTTCAGCTCCGGCTTTCTCAATTCCCATGTTGCACTCCTTAACTGCCCAAAAAGCTCTGTGTTCTACTTCAACTGGGAGATGACAAGCTTTTCCATAAACCAAGCGAAAAGGGCTCATCCCAATCGGTGTCTTGTATGCTGTTCTATATGCCCAGAGTGCATCTTGTAGCCTGGTGCTCCAGTCTTTTCTATGAGGCTTTACTATCTTTTGCAAGATACGCTTAATTTCTCTGTTTGACACCTCGGCTTGCCCATTAGTTTGGGGATGGTAAGCTGTTGCAACTTTATGAATTATCCCATGCTTCTTTATTAATGCTGTTAGTCTCCTGTTACAAAAATGAGTGCCTTGATGGCTCACGATTGCTCGTGGTGATCCGAAGCGACATATAATATGGTTTCTCCCAAAGGAAACAACAGTGTTAGCATCATCAGTGTGGGTAGGAATTGCTTCCACCCATTTGGAAACATAATCCACAGCTAACAATATATAAAAATATCCATTAGAATTTGGAAATGGACCCATGAAGTCAATGCCCCAAACATAAAAAATTTCACAGAAAAGCATAATTTGTTGAGGCATCTCATCCCTCCTGGATATATTACCAAATTTCTGGCATGGGAGACAAGATTTACAAAACTCAGCAGCGTCTCTAAAAAGAGTAGGCCACCAGAATCCACAGTCTAAGATTTTTCTAGCTGTTCATTGAGGGCCAAAATGTCCTCCACTCTCAGATGAGTGACAGGCCTCTAAAATGGACTGGAATTCTGATTGAGGCACACAACGTCTAATTACTTGATCAGCGCCACATCTCCATAAATATGGGTCATCCCATATATAATATTTAGACTCGCTTTTCAGCTTGTCTCTTTGATGCTTAGAAAAATTTGGAGGAAGTGTGTGGCTAACTAAATAATTAGCAACAGGTGCATACCAAGGGACTACCTCAGATACTGCTTGCAGGTTATCAAAAGGAAAATTATCATCTATAGGAGTAGAATCATCCTTAATATGCTCAAGGCGACTCAAGTGGCCTGCCACTAAATTCTGATTACCACTCCTATCCTTTATTTCTAAATCAAATTCTTGTAACAGCAGTATCCAACGTATAAGTCTTGGTTTAGACTCCTTTTTAGCTAATAGATACTTTAAAGCTGCATGGTCCGAATACATTACTACTCTAGTATCAAGTAAATAAGCTCGGAATTTATCCAGAGCAAAAACAATAGCAAGAAGCTCTTTCTCAGTAGTAGTATAGTTGGACTGGGCAGTGTCTAAAGTCTTAGACGCATAAGCAATAACGAAAGGATCCTTACCTTCGCGCTGAGCCAGCGCTGCTCCTACTGCATGGTTGGAAGCATCGCACATGATTTCAAACGGCTGGCTCCAGTTTGGTCCTCTCACAATTGGAGCTTGAGTCAGAGCAGTCTTCAGCTTATCAAACGCTTGTTTGCAATCTTCACTGAACTCAAACTCAATATCCTTCTGCAGTAATTTGGATAAGGGAAGTGCGACCTTACTAAAGTCCTTAATAAATCTCCTGTAAAAACCTGCATGGCCAAGGAACAAACGGATTTCCCTCACAGAAGAGGGGTAAGGTAGACTAGAAATAATATTCACCTTTGCTGGGTCTACAGAAATGCCATTATTAGATACCACATGTCCTAATACAATCCCTTGTTTTACTATAACGTGACATTTTTCGAAATTCAATACAAGGTTTGTATTAACACATCTATCTAATATTCTAGATAATCCATCTAAGCAAAGGCTAAAAGAACTACCATAAACGCTAAAATTATCCATAAAAACTTCCATACAGTCCTCAATAATATCAGAGAAAAGACTCATCATGCACCTTTGGAAAGTAGCTGGTGCATTGCACAAGCCAAAGGGCATTCTCTTGTAAGCATAAGTCCCAAAAGGACACGTAAAAGTAGTCTTTTCCTGATCCTCAGGAGCTATATGAATCTGGAAATAACCTGTGTAACCATCTAAAAAACAATAATGTGATTTACCTGACAAGCGATCCAGCATTTGATCAATGAATGGAAGTGGGTAGTGATCCTTACGGGTAGCTTGGTTGAGACGCCTGTAATCAATGCAGACTCTCCAAGCATTCTGAACTCTAGTTGCTATGAGCTCTCCATGCTCATTCTTCACTGTAGTGACTCTAGACTTCTTGGGCACCACTTGTACTGGGCTTACCCATTCACTGTCTGAAATGGGATATATGATACCGGCTTCCAATAGTCTAGTCACTTCCTTTTTGACAACTTCCAAGATGGTGGGATTCAATCTTCTTTGGGGTTGACGGACAGGTCTTGCTCACTCTTCTAAAAATATCCTGTGCTCACATACTTGAGGGTTGATGCCTACTATGTCTGCTAAGCTCCACCCAATTGCCTTCTTATGCTTCCTCAGCACATCAAGTAACTGCTCTTCTTGTTGAGAAGTAAGTTCCCTTGCAATGATAACTGGGAACCTCTGCTCATTTTCAAGATAAGCATATTTGAGATGTGGAGGGAGGGGTTTCAATTCTAACTTTTGATTATGGGCAGGCTCTGGATTATCTGGAGCTTGTGAAAATGGCAAAGTGTCCTCTTGTCAGTTAAGAGGGTCCCCACACTTGGACCTTGTCCAGTGTGCCTTTCTTTAAACTCTTCTTTTTGAACTTCAGCCACACTTTCGTCTATGACATCACACTGGAAGATAGAACGATCTTCTGGGGGGTTGTCAATGACTCCATTCAGATTGAAGATTACTATGCGGCCATCTATTTCAAAGGAGTATGTTCCTGAAAAAGCATCCAATTTGAATTTTGATGTTTTTAGGAATGGTCTTCCAAGTAGGATTGATGATGGCTTATCTGAATCATTATGGGGCATCTCCAAGATATAAAAATCAGTGGGAAATGTGAGCCCTTTAATGTTTACCAAAACATCTTCAGCAACTCCAGCCACTGTAATAATGCTTTTATCTGCTAACACAAAACGAGCTGCCGACCTTTTTAAGGGAGGGAGCCTTAAAACATCATATATAGACAAAGGCATTATACTGACACATGCTCCTAAATCACACATGCAATCATAAATTACTACACCACCAATAATACAGCTAACTATACAAGGACCTGGATCACTGCATTTTTCAGGTAATCCTCCCATTAAAGCAGATATAGAACTACCTAAAGGAATAGTTTCTAATTCATTAATTTTGTCTTTATGGATACATAAGTCTTTTAGAAACTTTGCATATTTAGGTACCTGCTGAATAACATCCAAAAGAGGAACAGTTACCTCAACCTTTTTGAATATTTCTACCATTTTGGGGTCGGGTTCCAGCTGCTTCCTAGGCTTCCTTGCAAGTTGTGGAAATGGAATCGGATAAGTGTTTTCTGTGGTGTCTGTGCCTTTTGGTGCTTCCTCCTGTCATTGAGCTATTTCTTCTTCAGCTATGTCCTGTATGTCCTCTTCCTCTTCAACGTCTTCTATTTCTACTATCTCTTCAGCTGAGGTGTGTTCTGGTGAGCTTGGTTCCTCCTGATTCCTCTCCTACAGTGTGGTTCTAGACCTTAGGGTGATGGCATTAATGCCTCCCTTTGGATTGGGTAATGGTTGAGAGGGGATTCCAGTGGAGCTTGAAGGTTGGTTATTGGAATTTTGCGTTGATCCAATCTGTGACATAAGAGCTTGCAAAGTAGAGGTGAGACCATTCAGACTGGCATTAATACTATTCATGATGTTACTTTCCATGGTCTGTTGTCTTTGCTCAAAAGATTGTAGTAACTCTTCATTAGGAGACAAAGAAGAATGAGTAAATTAAGAGGTCTGCTGTTGATTGTTCTGTTGTCCTTAGTTTTGCCTCAGGTGAGGTGCTCTGTAAGGTTGATTCTGCTGCCTGTTGTTGTTATTATTCCATCTCTGATTTCCCTGATTATCTCGGCCTCCTCTCTTATTGTTGTCCCTCCAATTCTGGTTAGAATTGTCCTGCCATCCATGGTTATTATTTCCACTTTGATTGTACCCTTGGTTGGGGCGGTCATAGAAGTTATGAGTGGATGTCACCATGTTGTCTTCTTGTTGAAGCTGCGGGAATTCATCAGTGTAATGGCTATAATCAGCACAGATTCCGCAAATTCTTTGTGGGACTAGTTGTTGGTTTTGCTGTGGTGGAGGAGCTTGAGCTTGCTGAGCCTGTTGTTGATTCAATTGCATCTGTTCCAGGAAGTTGGTCATCTCACATATACTCTGAGCTAAAGCCGCAGTCTCTCTGCTAGAGGATTCTTTTGCAACGGCTTTTGAACGGCCTTGCTTTTGTCTGTGGTTCCTAGTAGATTAAGCTAAATCACTGATCAATTGCCAAGCCTCATCAGTGGTCTTGTACTTCTTCATAGACCCATTGCTAGCACTTTCCAATGTGGTCTTATCTTGGGGCCTCATGCCCTGTGTGATATAGCTAAGTAATACTATCTTGTCAATCATGTGGTGGGGGCATGCTTCCAGAAGATTATTGAAGCGCTCCCAGTATTCAAAGAGAGTCTCATTGTCATCCTGAACAATTGTGGAAATATCCTTCCTCAGTTTATCAGTAACTTCAGAGGGAAAGAATTTCTCCAAAAACTCCTTTCTGAGTGTATCCCAGTTGGATACATTTGCTAGAGGTTGAGTATAGTACCACTCTCTTGCTTTTCCCTCAAGAGAAAACGGGAAAGCTTTCAGCAAAATTGAAGTTTCATCAGTACCATCACGCCTGACAGTAGAACAGGCTGCCTGGAAATCTCTCAAGTGCTTAATAGGCTCTTAAGCAGGTAGGCCATGAAACTTGGGCATCAAATTTAGCAGTGCGGTCTTTATTTCAAAATCTGTAGCTACCGCTGGATGATGCGCTTGAAACGGTTGCACTGTAAAATTAGGGGCTCCTTCCTCCTGGATGGTAACTCTCCTAGCTGCCATGTCTTCTGCACGTAAAATAACCGAATCAGTAGAATGGGGGCTGGTTTCTTCCTCAAGTTCACTTTCAGATCCACCCTCAGAGCGGACTAAATGACGGAAAGTAAATTGCAGAATCTTAAATGGGAACCGGGAAGATGCTCATAAAAGTAAATTGCAGAAATTAAAGAGAATGGGTAAGATTAGAAATGGGGAATTCATTAGGTTTAGGAGATGTTGCATTCTCTGGATCAAATTCATTTTCACCTCTTCCTCAATCAATGCGTTCATTGATCTCCTTGGCAATCTTAAGTGATCAAATTACAATTCCTTGTAATTCAATCTCTCAAATCTTGATCAATAGCCAATTCCTTGGTCAATTACTCATGAGAAGAGATGAAGTATGGTCACTGATTATACCACATGCATTCCCAAATCAAGTGTTGGTAGAATTATAGTCACCATATCCTTCCAACTCCAATTTGGTCCAACATGAGAAAGCATTTCTAGCATGATCTCTTCATTCCTCTTCCAAGGTTCAGAAGAGATCCAAGTATGAATAGCTTCTTTTCCAAGATAACTATCCAATTGGATGAAGATTGAAATCTTTCTAGTAAAATCAAGAGAAAAGATAGAAGAAGAATAATGAAAACTAATATTGATCCATCAAATTACAACAGAGCTCCCTAACCCAATGAAAGGGGGTTTAGTCGTTCATAGCTCTGGAAATGGAAAACAGAGATGGAAAATACATCATGAAAAGTAAACTAGAAGTGCAGAGAAAGTAAAATTATACAGAGAGAAGTTCTCCCGTTTCTAACTCCCCCAAAAAGCTGCTTTCTAATTCAAAATTACCCCTATATATACTACTCTTCTGATCTTCTAGTTGGTTCTTCAAGTCTTGGATATGGGCCTTTGGATCTTGAGTTTGAAGCAGTTATCCTCTTCAATGGGCTTAGCTTTACTTGCAGAGAGAAAGTGTAAAGTAGGCAGGGTATTTAGCTCAGGACGTTAGTGGCGTTAACGTTAAGTGAGAGTGTGGATTCGAGAACGTTAGTGACGATCACCTTTTTCACTAATGTTCCTAACCCAGGGATGATCCAAGTTAACTTCAACGTTAGTGGCACCAACGTGACCACTAACGTTGCCTCTTGGTCCTTCGCACACGTTATTGGGACTCACCTTTTCCAATACCATTGAGAGTCCTCCCTTCCCCTGCGTTAGAGTCCACGTTAACTTAGTTAACGTAGCTTTTAACGTAGGCTTGCCAATCCTTCGAGAGCGTTAGTGACACTTACTTTTGTCACTAACGTTCCAAGATGCCCCTATTTCCCACGTTAGAATCTACGTTAACGTGGCTTCTAACGTGGTGATGATAGCCATCTCCAACGTTAGTGACAAAGGTGAGTGTCACTAACGTTGGCTCATCATCCTTCCCTCCACGTTAGCTTCCACGTTAACTAAGTTAACGTGGGAGTTAACGTGGCTCATAGTGGCTCATTGTGGCTCATTCCAACGTTAGTGACAAAGGTGAGTGTCACTAACGTTGGCGATTGTTTGCTTTCTCTACGTTAGCTTCCACGTTAACTTAGTTAACGTGGGAGTTAACGTAGCTCAAAGTGGCTTAGTCCATCGTTAGTGACAATGGTGAGTGTCACTAACGGTGGCCATTCTTTTGCTTGCCAACGTTAGAGTCCATGTTAACTAAGTTAACGTGGAGGCTAACGTGGCCAATATGAGCTTGGTCCAACGTTAGTGACAAAGGTGAGTGTCACTTAGGGGTGCACAGACCCGGACCGGCCCGAAGGCCCGGCCCGGCCCCGAAGGAATTTGGGCCGCGAAGACCCGGACCCGAAGTGACCCGAAGTAGACCCGGGAAAAAATAATGAAATCAGGAAGGGAAGTGAAGCCGGGACCGGGCCATGGCTCGGGTCACCCGGACCCGGCCCGGTGGCCCGGCCATATACACGTTACACACACACAAACGCGTTACAGCCTTACAGTACAGGTTTGAGGTTTCTAATTAGGGGCTAGGGCAACACAGAACACGCATCGCATTCACTGCCTCGTGCCTCCTTCAGCAGCTCAGCGCCTCAGCCCTCGCCCCTCAGCCATTGAGGCTCACCCGCACACCCCAAGTCCCCACTCCGGCACTCCCCACGCCTCACTCCGGCTCTGGCAGTCGCCACTCCCACGGCGCAGGCCAATCCGGTGACCTTGACCTCATCTTCTCTCCCCACGGCCCACTCCGAGTCTCGCGGCACACACCACGCAGTCGCCGACTCCTCCCTTTCTCATCTCTTCACAACCCTCCGTGTTCACCCCAGTCACCGCCGAAGCTCTTCGTTCGATGGACGACAGTGACGACGTACGGTGCTGCCCTGCTTCTCGGCGACGTTGCTCTGCTCTACTCTGCTAGTTCTGCTCCCTCTGCTCTGCTCTCTTCTCCGGTCTTCTTTTTAGGTCTTCTGCTCAGGTAAGTAATTAATTTTATTATGTCATTAATATTCTGATTAAGGATTAGGGTTTTTGATAAACAGAATTTGTGAATTTTGGTTGTAGGTGTTGATTTTCATTATTAGAACTCTGATTAGGTGTGGCTGTTGATGTGTGTTTAGCTTATTTTTTGTTCTGATTCACTGTTTACTACTGATTTCTGGGTTTACTAATTCTTTACTGAGTAGGTGTGGATTTACTGATTCTTTACTGATTAGGTGTGGGTGTTGATGTGTGTTAAATGATTTGTTTAGCTGATTAGTTACTGATTATCTTGTTCAGTTGTTCTTATATGACAAGTTGAGCTGAACTATATTGTACAGGTGCATTGAACCATAAACATTTATCAGAGCGAAGGTTCACCTGCACCAGAAGATCCAGAGACAGCCAAGAAAGTAAAATTGCTGAATGAGAGTATGAAGCAAAGCTTGGTTTAAGGTAATCCAGCACTAACCATTTTGGTATTTTGCGCAATGAAGCTGCACACACGCATTCACATGTTCATATTTTGAGAGTATGAAGCAAAGCTTGGTTTAAGATGTTTGGCATTGTTTGGCCATTTGGCATTATTTGGCATTCACATATTCTAGTGTTTGTTTGGTTGATGATTAATTGTATGTAAGCATCTTTTTTTTTTCTTTATTGTATGATCATTTTTGTTTGTTTGGTTGATTGCTTGATCATTACTTGTATGTAAGCCATTTTATATGTTGAACTTGGTCTTTGCCCTCTAATTCAGGAGATTTAACCATACCTTTAACTCCCATGCTAGGGAGATTATTACAAAGTAATCACGATTTATTAGTTGCATTTTAATAATTGGTGGCTATTTGATCTTCTTGTGTTACATTAAATGACTAAATGTTATAATCTCAATCCCTTCTATTCAGATACAATGATTAGATTAAGGATGTAATGAAAAGTAATAGTAGATAAAAAGCAGGAACGTAGTGAATAATATAAAAAGGAAAGAATCTGTTAGTGACATTGGTGACACCCATTTGTGCTAACACAAGAAATGCTCATCGATTCCTTACAAGAATCTGTTATGATAATTAGTTACTGATTTTGTACAGATTTCTAAATTTTTACTTGTGTTTACTGTATATTTACTGATTTGTTTTTTCATATTTTGTTCTTGATTTTGTTTGTTTAGGTAACGAACAATGGGAGGAGGAGATAATTGCATTCCTTCAGAAATTATGGAGGAGAATAAAACAATGGAAATTGAAGCTGAAAATGTTGTTCCTACTATTGATGCTGCCACAACTCCTGCTGAACCAGAAGCTAATGAAGAAAATTCTGATGGAAAAATGGAGAATCCAGAAGCTGCTCGAACAAGGGGAAAGAAATCGTATGTTTGGCAGTATTTTACTCAACTTCCATTAACTGAGACAAAGGGACTGCACCAAGCTAAATGTAATCATTGCCAGAAAAAATACGGTTGTCATCCTACTAAACATGGCACAAATTCTCTAAATAAGCATTTAAAGAGTGCTCATAAGTGGATATTTACTAAAGCGGGGAAGAAGGGTACACTTCATGGGTACATGCCCAAAATTGAAGAAGAGGATCTATGCAATGCTTTTAAGGGTTATAACTTAGAAGATTGTAAGAAGTCTGTAGCTGAGTTTGTTGTACTTGATGAAATGCCGTTTAAAGTTGTCGAGGGGATTGGGTTTCGTAGGATGTTAAATCGATTCGAGCCAAGATTTACGGTACCATCTAGGATGACAGTCTCAAGAGATTGCTTTCAACTTTATTTAGATGAAAAGAAAAAGCTAAAAGAATGGTTGGCAAAGTCATGTGCTCGGGTTTGTTTGACAACAGATTGCTGGACATCAAATCAAAACTACACTTATATGAGTTTGACTGCACATTTTGTTGATGAAGAATGGATGTTACAAAAGAGAATTATAAATTTCTATCAAATTGAGAACCACAAGGGTGACACTGTTGGAAGAGAAATCGAGAAATGCTTGAGAGAGTGGGGAATTGAAAAAGTCTTCACAATCACAGTGGATAATGCAACTTCAAATGATGGAGCTATTACTTATCTTCAAAGGAAATTAGGTGCAAGAGGTGGGTTGGTGTGTGGAGGAAAGTATATGCATGTGAGATGCTGTGCTCATGTTCTTAATTTGGTAGTGAATGAAGGAATTAAAGAACAACACACTTCAATTGAAAGCATTAGAAATGCTGTAAGGTATGTTAGGTCCTCTCCTCAAAGGACTAAAAAATTTAAAGATTGCATTGAGGCTGAATTAATTGAATCTAAAAGTCTTGTGTGCTTGGATGTTCCAACTAGGTAGAATTCTACCTATCTAATGTTGGAACATGCCGAGAAATTTGAAAAAGCTTTTGATAGACTTTATGATCAAGAACCTGATTTTCTTAGATGGTTTGGAGAGGATAGTGGGGGAAAAAAGAAAATTGGTCCACCTACACCCCTTGATTGGCAACATGCTAGGTTATTCATGGATTTTTTGAGAGTTTTCTATGAGATAACTTTGACTTTCTCATCTTCCTTGCATGTTACATCTAACATATGTTTTCATGAAATTGCATCTGTTGCTTCTCAATTAACATCTTGGAGCCAAAATCAATCTGATTTGTTAGGAAGTATGGCATGCTCTATGAAACATAAATATGATAAATATTGGGGACCAGTTGACAAATTTAATCCATTATTACTTGTTGCTGTTGTATTGGATCCTCGGTACAAACTAGATTATCTGTGTTGGTGTTTGGAGGATGTCTATGACAAGGAAGTATCTACTAGCATGACTGGTGTTGTTAAACTTACATTAGATACATTGCATAATTTTTATGAAAAAGAGGTTGTCGATGATAAAGGAAGGGATGATGGTGGAGATTCATCTAGTATTGTATTGGATGACAATATTAAAATCTCAGCTGGTGCCAAGGGCGTTTCTGAAAATCGAGTGAATTTGTGGAAAAAACAAAAAAGAGAGAAGGCTAATGCAGATAGCAAGTCAGATGTGGAGAGATATTTGGCCGAGGATACTGTGGAAGATGAGAATTTTAATATATTGACTTGGTGGAAAGTGAATGCTTCAAAATATAGGATTCTTTCTCTCATAGCCCGCGACATTTTGGGTATTCCGGTTTCAACTGTTGCTTCTGAATCATGCTTCAGCACCGGTGGACGTGTGCTTGATGTCTTTCGTAGCTCTTTGTCACCATTAATGGCTGAAGCTTTGATATGCACTCAAAGTTGGTTATGCCCTTCTAAACAAGACGTTGGAGATCAAGAGTTTGATCAATTTGATAACAGTCAGAAGATTGTTGAAGGTACATTTATGATATCTTTATTATTTCTGACTTATTTATTTCAAGTAATAATCTTTTATATGAAAAATGAGTAATTTTATTTGTTATGTAGGTTTCACTAATGCATCCACATCACAAGGAACAAGTTGACAACATTAATGGCTATTGATAGAGGATGATTATTCTTATGTATTGTAAACCTTAACATCTTATTTGTATTGATTTAAATATTATTGTGTTATTTGTATTGACTTTAGACTAATGTATATTATTGTGTTATTTGTATTGACTTAAATATTTAGTGTTATTAGACAATATTAGTATTGGACTATTGATTGTGATGATGCTTTGGTATTGATTGTGATTATGTTTTAATTTTGAAGAAGGGTTGGTTATGGCCCGGTTTTCACCCGGTTTAATTGTGGCCCGAAAGACTGTTGGTTTCATCGGGTCTAGGGCCGGGTCTGGGTCTAATAAATAGACCCGGTCTATATTTGGGGCTGGGTCTGGGTCTAATAAATAGACACTGTCATTAACGTTGGCTCCACTTTCTTTCTTCCACATTAGAGTTCACGTTAACTTAGTTAACGTGACTCTTATCGTGGGCTATGATGGCTTCGAGGACGTTATTGGCGATTACTTTTCTCATTAACGTTGCAAGCTAGCTCCCATTCCACGTTAGTGGTCACGTTAGTTAGACTAACGTGGCTGCTAACGTGGTTCTTTCTTGCTTCCTTTGTCCTGAAATCAAGCAATAAAGTGCATCAAAGTTCTAATCCATATCATGAGACATGCATCATCTAATTTGTCATATAATTCATGCATAATTCTCATGAAACCATGTAAAGTGCACCATGTTTGCTTGAATCAAGAGGTAAGTGAAATTCTACCCAAAACTTGCTTATTTCCTAAGAAAATGCATGAAACTACCCTAAAACAGTAAAGAAAAGGTTAGTGAAACTGGCCAAAATGCCCCGACATCACACTCTCGCGGTAGCCAACAACTACAACAATCGTCCACCGTATCAATCTCCAGGTCAAAACAATTACTCCATGGTAATAGTTCTAATCAAGGGTGGAGGGACAATGCTCAAGGAAACAACCACAATCAAAGATGGAACCAAGTCAACTCACCCTCTCAATATCACAATAATACCAACCAAAACCACCATAACCAATCATACCAACACTCACAACAAAACCAAAACAACAACCATAGATACCAAATGCCTCACCAAAGACAAAAAATCAGTCAACCCTCTTCTTCTCCCACAAACCAAGGTGATAACTCTCACCGTGCACTCTACCAAGAATAAGAGAGACTTAGGGCTATGATAGAGAAAAATGAAGAGAACACTAGGACTTTTAATGCACAAGTTGGCACTATGAGTGCTCAAATGTCTTCCATAGCTGAGATTCTCTCAAGGTTGACCTTACCTCCTACCAACAATACCAACACCAACCATGCCTCTAGCTAATCTAGCCTTCCTTCTTAACCTATCCCAAACCCAAAGGGTAGCATCAATACAATCACCTTGAGGAGTGGTATAACACTTGAGGAAGTTGAACCGAAGCCCATAAAGTTGGCGGAGGATGTTCCTAATGTAGAAGTTGGTGAAACAATAGAGATAGATGAAGATGAAAAGGAGGAAGAAGTTGCAAAGGAAGAAGAAGAGCAATTGAGGGCCAAGGAACCAAAACGGAAGAGCAACTTAAAGGAACAAATTCCTATATATTTCTCTACGTTAGCAAAGAAAGCCAAGAAGCATGAGAAGCTTGACCCCAACATAGTGTAAATCTTCAAGAATGTGGAGGTAACTATTCCACTCTTTGATGCATATATCAAGTTCCAAAATATGCTAAATTCCTTAAGGATGTGTGCACTCATAAAGAGAAGATTGGTGGACTAGGGATAAATCTATTCGGCAATTCTGTTTTTTCTGTGAGGGATAATTTTCCTGAAAAATATAGTGATCCCGGTCCTTGCTTGGTATCTTGTATGATTGGTGAGATTCAACTTAAGGATTGCATGTGCGACCTAGGATTGTGCTTGCGGACAAGAGTATAATTTCAGTTGTGGGTATTGCCGAAAATGTATTGGTGATAATTCAGGACTTAATCTTTCCGGTGGATTTCTATATCCTAGAGACACCTCCCATTGATTCGGATAGGCCATCTTCCATTTGACTTGGGAGGCCATTCTTGAAGACATCCCGGTTTAAATTAGATGCATTTTTGGGGGATTACTCATTTGAAGCCAAAGGGAAGGTGGTGAAGTTCAAATTGGAGGAAACCATGAGGCAACCTCTAGAGGTTCATTCAATTTTTGGTTGTGACATTGTTGAAGATGATGTAGTTGAAGAACACTTTGGGAGTGATGAAGAGATAAATGTCAATAGAGATTTGGATATAAGAGGAGTTAGCAAGGAAAAGGGGAAAGATCCACGACTTCCATATCCTCAAGGAAACAAGGCACCCAATCATAGTTCAATTGACAAGTGGAAGCATCTCTGACAATGGCCAAAAGCATAGGTTTGGATTTTTCACAATAAAAATAGGATTGACGTTGCAAGTATAGTCCAAACCCAACCATTGATCATCAATCAAATTGTAATCCTAAAGATGTCACAATTCAAAGCAAATGTAAATCAGGAGTTTTAAATCCTGGGTCGTTCTCCCTAGGATCTACTGACAACAAGTGCACACAATTTTGGTTGCAAGAAGAAAAAAGGGTTTTCAATGGTTGAAAGCAAACAAATAAAGAGATAAAAGAACTAGATAAAATTGCAATTAATAAACTAATAAAGGAATAAAAGAACTAAGTGTGTTATATAAACAAGTAATGCTATAAAGTGATGGAAAGGTAGTTCAAAATATAAAAGAAACCTTGACTTGGGATGAGTTATGGAATCTATTTATTGCTATAACCACAACTATGACAATTATTATGAGTTAATATCGCCTAGTTAACCCCAAACATCGAGGAGTAAGTCAAACAAGCATAGTTGACTGATGAGAGAACTTTTGCGTGGTCTAGAAATTTACGGATAAATCCTCGTTGCAAGTATAGTTTCTAAACCTTCAAAAGTCCTTTCATACAAACGTTTTGGTTGTCACAAGTAACAAACCCCTAAATAAATTGATAACCAAAGTATTCAAACCTCGGGTCGTCTTCTCAAGGAATTGCAGGGAGGTATGTTCTTTATTATTGGTTATGAGTTTTGTAAATTAGGGGTTTTAGAAAGTAAGGAAGCAGTATGTTGAATGATAAGAAAAATAAAATAATAATAATAAAATAAACTCTTGGCAAGGTATTATAATGGGAAGTCCTATCCTGGTTATCCTTATCAACTGTAATGAGAATTGGATTTTTCTCCCACTTTGTTAACCTCTAACTATGAAGGTAAGTTAAGTGGATGAATTAATTTTTATTCCTCAGATCCTAGTCTTTCCTTGGGAAAAGTTAGAGTTATTGGAACTCGAATTAATTCTTGAAGAATTCCAATTTTTAGTCAACAATAAGTTTGATAACTCAAGTGTCTCCAATGACTCAACCAAAGCCAAAAGGGAAAAATTCAAATTATTTATATAATAAATAAAAGAAAGCAATCATAATTCTGAAATACCTCAATTAGCACTAATAAAGATATCAAATGTAACATGGAAGAGTTCATAAATTAAATTAGGAAAATAAATAAAAGGAACATTGCACCTGGGATTGAGAGTCACTCCTAAAACTAAGAGAAATCCTAAATCCTAAATCCTAAGAGAGAGGAGAGAACCTCTCTCTCTAAAAACTATATCTAAATCCTAAAAATGTGAATGTGAAAGCTTGTTTATGAATGGATGCATTCCCCCACTTTATAGCCTCCAATCTGTGCTTTTTGGGCCGAAAACTGGGTCAGAAACAGACCAGAAATCGCTGGTTGCGAAATTTGCCACGCTGGTTTTTCGTCACTGCGATGCATCCGCATGGAGCACGCGTTCGCGTAGCCTAGCTTCAGGGAAACTATGGCATATTATATATCAAATCGAAGCCCCGGATGTTAGCTTTCCAACGCAACTGAAACCGCATCGTTTGGACCTCTGTAGCTAAAGTTATAGCCGTTTGAGTGCGAAAAGGTCAGGCTGGACAGCTTAGCAATTTTTCCAACTTCTTGTATTCCTTCCACTTTTGCATGCTTCCTTTCCATCCTCTAAGCCATTCCTGCCCTGTAATCTCTGAAATCACTTAACACACATATCAAGACATCTAATGGTGATAAGGGAAAATTAATTGTTGGTAATTTAAAGGCTCGCGAAGCAAGTTTCCAATTATAGAATAAAATTAGGAAGGAAATATAAAACCATGCAAATATTATGAATAAGTGGGTAAAGAGTTGATAAAATCCACTCAATTGAGCACAAGATAAACCATAAAATAGTGGTTTATCATTGACCTTAATCCATAAGTTCTAACTAACTTACCAAACTAGTTGATAAAAGAATAGCTTTAATAGAAATAAGAATCAACTAACTTCCCAAGAATTACCACTAAATGTTGGACATTATGGCTCTAGTAATCCATAGACTCATTTTCCCCAAGTCAAGGGGTGGAAATTTACCCCGTTCTCCTTCTTGCTGCTCTCTATGCTTCAAGCCGGATGGACAAGCTCTCACATTACCCTTGAAGTACCTCAACATTCTCCGAAAATTACCCAATTGTGCTCTACACCATGCTTGAACTCCAAGTCTTGAATTGGCCTTCTTGAAGAACCTTGGATTCAATTGGCAACCAACATCCTTTCTTCCACCATTCACCAACCCAAGAAAGACCTTGAGTTGGTAGTCCGTCTCCAAGATAACATATTGGTGGGGGCCAATGAAGCTCATAGGTGAAATTGCCACCCAATCAATGTGCTCTTGGTTGTCCACTTCTTCCTCACCAACTTCTTCCTCCTCTTCCCCATCACTCACATCATAACAAGGAGGTTGTGAGAAGTCTACCTCCATGTCTTTCTCAAACTCAATGGGAAGATGCTTATTAGGATCACTAAGGGGATTGACCAATGATGTGGGCAGAAATTAGCGAATTAAAAATTGTAAAATATATACGTTGCAAGTATAGTTCTTAACTCGCCAAAAATTCGTCTTATCAATTTAGAAGGATGTCACAGAAAATAAAATTAAAATACTGGGAGTATGAGTCCCAGGTCGTCTCCCAACGAGTTGCAGGAAAGGGTGCTATTTTATTAATCAGAATGTTTTCAAAAATGTTTGATTGAATGGCAGAAAATTAAATTAGAGAATTTATATAAATTTAAATAAAAACCTTGACTGGGAGTTGATTACATGGAAGCCCTATTCTTGATAGAATACTCTCAAGATTAATTGACAATTGAGAATTATTACGTTTAGTTATCCTTTACTAAGTAAGGGGAGGTCAAACAAGTTGGAATGCAGTTCTATCCACAATTTCCAATCCACTCTTGGGAGGATTGGTGTTAGGAACTAGAGAGCAAGCCAACAATAAACTCAATTACAACCTTTCTCTTGAACATTCCGCTCAAGGGTTCCTTTCAATCAACTCCCCATCAACTTAGTGAACTACTCACTCATTGTAAATGTAAAATTCATAACATCAACGTAGGAATTAAAGAATGACATGATAAGTAATAATGAAAAGATTAATTAAAAGCAAAAGTAATTCTTATATTAATAAAAGCTAAAATAATCCAATTGTAAAATCAAATAAAATTAAGGAATATGGAAGAGTAAGAGACAAGTGAAGAGAACGAACTAGAATGTCGAAGTCTTGATGAGGCAAATAACTCTTCTCAATATTCCAATGCAAAAATCAATGAAAATAACCTATCCTAAAAACTATGAATATGTAGAGAGAAAACCTAGAGGAGGAGTAAAACTAGATCTAAAAACTAAAACTATGCAGAATGAATGTCGTTGGTGCGCAGAAATTGTGATTACACTTTAATTATGTAAAATTCATCGCTCTTTCTTTCCCTGGTAATGGCGCCAAAAACATGATGCCAATACCATAGTTCACAACTTCGCACAACTAACCAGCAAGTGCACTGGGTCGTCCAAGTAATACCTTACGTGAGTAAGGGTTGAATCCCACAGAGATTGTTGGTATGAAGCAAGCTATGGTCACCTTGTAAATCTCAGTCAGGCGGATATAAAATAGTAATGGGGTTTTCGAATATTATTAATAAAATAGGGAAAGAAATACTTATGTAAATTATTGGTGAGAATTTCAGATAAGCGAATAGAGATGCTTTCGTTCCTCTGAACCTCTGCTTTCTTGCTATCTTCATCAATCAATCTTACTCCTTTCCATGGCTGGCTTTATGTGATACATCACCACTGTCAATGGCTACTTTCGGTCTTCTCTCGGGAAAATGATCCAAATGCCCTGTCACGGCACGGCTAATCGTCTGGAGGCATCACCCTTGTCAATGGTTTCATCCTATCCTCTCAGTGAAAATGGTCAACGCACCCTGTCACGGCACGGCTATTCATCTGTCGGTTCTCGATCATGCTGGAATAGGATTTACTATCCTTTTGCGTCTGTCACTACGCCCGGCAATCATGAGTTTGAAGGTCGTCACAGTCATTCAATCATTGAATCCTACTTGGAATACCACAGACAAGGTGTAGACTTTCCGAATTCTCTTGAATGCCGCCATCATTCTAGCTTACACCACGAAGATTCCGATTAAGAGATCTAAGAGATACTCATTCAATCTAATGTAGAACGGAAGTGGTTGTCAGGCACGCGTTCATAGGGAATGATGATGATTGTCACGTTCATCACATTCAGGTGCGAATGAATACCTTGGAAGCGAAATAAGATGAATTGAATAGAAAACAGTAGTACTTTGCATTAATCTTTGAGGAACAGCAGAGCTCCACACCTTAATCTACGGAGTGCAGAAACTCTACCGTTGAAAATACATAAGTGATAATGGAGTTCATTGGTCTCGGCCCCAGAAGGGAACCGGAGTAACCAAGACTCTGAATACAATGATAAAAAGTCCTATTTATAATAAACTAACTACTAGGGTTTACAGAAGTAAGTAATTGATGCATAAATCCACTTCCGGGGCCCACTTGGTGTGTGCTTGGACTGAGCTTGAGTGTTGCACGTGTAGAGGTCCTTCTTGGAGTTGAACGCCAGCTTTTGTGCCAGTATGGGCGTTGAACTCCACTTTGCAGCTTGTTTCTGGCGCTGGACGCCAGAATTGGGCAGAGAGCTGGCGTTGAACGCCATTTTGCGTCATCTAAACTTGGGCAAAGTATGGACTATTATACATTGCTAGAAAGCCCTGGATGTCTACTTTCCAACGCAATTGAAAACGGGCCATTTCGAGTTCTGTAGCTCCAGAAATTCCACTTTGAGTACAGGGAGGTCAGAACCCAACAACATCAGCAGTCCTTCTTCAACCTATGAATCTGATTTTTGCTCAAGTCCCTCAATTTCAGCCAGAAAATACCTGAAATCACAGAAAAACACACAAACTCATAGTAAAGTCCAGAAATGTGAATTTAACATAAAAACTAATGAAAACATCCCTAAAAGTAACTAGATCCTACTAAAAACATACTAAAAACAATGCCAAAAAGCGTATAAATTATCCGCTCATCAAAACACCAAACTTAAATTGTTGCTTGTCCCCAAGCAACTGAAAATCAAATAGGATAAAAAGAAGAGAATATAATATAAATTCCAAACTATCAATGAAACATAGCTTCAATCATATGAGCGGGACTTATAGCTTTTTGCCTCTTGAATAGTTTTGGCATCTCACTTTATCCATTGAAGTTTAGAATGATTGGCATCTATAGGAACTCAGATTTCAGATAGTGTTATTGACTCTCCTAGTTCTGTATGATGATTCTTGAACACAGCTATTTTATGAGTCTTGGCCGTGGCCCTAAGCACTTTGTTTTCTAGTATTACCACCGGATACCTAAATGCCACAGACACATAATTGGGTGAACCTTTTCAGATTGTGACTCAGCTTTGCTAGAGTCCCCAATTAGAGGTGTCCAGGGTTCTTAAGCACACTCTTTTTTTGCTTTTGACCTTGACTTTAACCACTCAGTCTCAAGTTTTCACTTGACACCTACACGCCACAAGCACATGGTTAGGGACAGCTTGATTTAGCCGCTTAGACCAGGATTTTATTCCTTTAGGCCCTCCTATCCACTAATGCTCAAAGCCTTGGGATCCTTTTTATTTGCCCTTGCCTTTTGGTTTTAAGGGTTATTGGCTTTTTGCTCTTGCCTCTTGGTTTTAAGAGCTTTTGGCTTTTTCTGCTTGCTTTTTCTTTTTCTTTCTATATTTTTTTTTTCTGCAAGCTTTGTTCTTTGCTGCTTTTTCTTGCTTCAAGAATCATTTTTATGATTTTTCAGATTATCAAATAACATGTCTCCTTGTCATCATTCTTTCAAGAGCCAACATATTTAACATTCTTAAACAACAACTTCAAAAGACATATGCACTGTTCAAGCATTCATTCAGAAAATAAGAAGCATTGTCACCACATCAACATAATTAAGCTAAGTTCAAGGATAAATTCGAAACTCATGTACTTCTTGTTCTTTTGAATTAAAACATTTTTCATTTAAGAGAGGTGATGGATTCATAGAACATTCATAACTTCAAGACAAAGTTACTAACTACTAATGATCATGTAATGAAGACACAAACATAGATAAGCACTTAACATAGAAAATGAAAAACAGAGAAAGTAAGAACAAGGAATGAGTCCACCTTAGTGATGGTGGCGTTTCCTCCTTGAGGAACCAATGATGTCCTTGAGCTCTTCTATGTCTCTTCCTTGTCCTTGTTGCTCCTCCCTCATTGCTTTTTGATCTTCTCTTATTTCATGGAGGATGATGGAGTGCTCTTGATGTTCCACCCTTAGCTGTCCCATATTGGAACTCAATTCTCCTAGGGAGGTGTTGATTTGCTCCCAATAGTTTTGTGGAGGAAAATGCATTTGAGGCATCTATGGGATCTCATGGTGATGAGCTTCATACGCCTCTTGAGCTCCATGAACGGGCTCTCTTGCTTGCTCCATCTTTTTCTTAGTGATGGGCTTCTCTTCCTTAATAAGAATGTCTCCTTCTATGAAAGCTCCAGCTGAGTAACATAGATGGCAAATAAGATGAGGAAAAGCTAGCCTTGCCATGGGGGACGACTTTTCGGCTATTTTGTAGAGTTCATTAGAGATGACTTCATGAACTTCTATTTCCTCTCCAATCATGATGCTATGGATCATGATGGCCCGGTCTATAGTAACTTCAGACCGGTTGCTAGTAGGAATGATTGAGCATTGAATGAACTCCAACCATCCTCTGGCTACAGGCTTGAGGTCCAATCTTCTTAGTTGAACCGGCTTGCCTTTGGAGTCAATCTTCCATTGAGCTCCTTCCACACATATGTCCATAAGGACTTGGTCCAACCTTTGATTAAAGTTGACCCTTCTAGTGTTGGGGCGTTCATCTCCTTGCATCATGGGCAAGTTGAACGCCAACCTCACATTCTCCGGACTAAAATCTAAGTATTTCCCTCGAACCATTGTAACGTAGTTCTTTGGATCCGGGTTCTTACTTTGATCATGGTTCTTGGTGATCCATGCATTGGCATAGAACTCTTGAACCATTAGGATGCCGACTTGTTGGATGGGATTTGTTAGAACTTCCCAACCTCTTTTTTGAATTTCATGTCGGATCTCCGGATACTCATTTCTTTTGAGTTTGAAAGGGACCTCGGGGATCACCTTCTTCTTGGCCACAACATCATAGAAGTGGTCTTGATGGGCTATGGAGATGAACCTTTCCATCTCCCATGACTCGGAGGTGGAAGCTTTTGTCTTCCCTTTCCCCTTTCTAGAGGATTCTCCGGTCTTAGGTGCCATCAATGGTAATGGAAAAACAAAAAGCTTATGCTTTTACCACACCAAACTTAGGATATTGCTCGCCCTCGAGCAATAAAAGAAAGAATAGAGGAAGAAGAAGAAGAAAATATGGAGAAGAGGGGTGAAGTGTGTTTCGGCCAAGTAGAGAGGAGAGTGTTGTGTTGTGTGAAAATGAGGAAGAATGGAGGGCTATATATAGGGGAGGGAGGGGAGTTAAGGTTCGGCCATTTAGGGTGGGTTTGGGTGGGAAATTGGTTTTGAATTTTGAAGGTAGGTGGAGTTTATGAGGTAGGTTTATGGGGAAGAGTGGATGGGTGTGAGTGGTGAAGAGGTGATGGGAAAGAGAGATTGAGGTGATTGGTGAAGGGTTTTTTGGGGAAGGGTGTTTATGGGATTGTGTGAAAGAGAGGTGAGAAGAAGTGAGTGGAGGTAGGTGGAGATCCTGTGGGGTCCACAGATCCTGAGATGATCCTGTGGGGTCCACAGATCCTGAGATGATCCTGTGGGGTCTATAGATCCTGAGGTGTTCAAGGATTTACAACCTTGCACCAAATTAGGCATGTAAAATGCCCTTGCACACAACTCTGGGCGTTTAGCGCCAGGTTGGTGCCCATTTTGGGCGTTGAACGCCCATTTACTGGCCATTTCTGGCGTTGAACGCCAGAACCATGCTTATTCTGGGTGTTCAGCGCACAGATACTGCCCATTTTGGGTGTTCAGCGCCAGAACCATGCTCTGTTCTGGCGTTGAACGCCAGACAGATGCTTCCTCCAGGGTGTGATTTTTCTTCTGCTGTTTTTGATTCTGTTTTTAATTTTTTTTGTTTATTTTGTGACTCCACATGATCATGAACCTATAAAGACATATAACTAAGAAAAATATGGTTAGATAAATAAAAATTGGGTTGCCTCCCAACAAGCGCTTCTTTAATGTCAATAGCTTGACAGTGGGCTCTCATGGAGCCTCACAGATGTTCAGAGTATTGTTGAGACTCTCCAACACCAAACTTAGAGTTTGGATATGGGAGTTCAACACCAAACTTAGAGTTTGGTTGTGGCCTCCCAACACCAAACTTAGAGTTTGACTGTGGGGGCTTTGTTTGACTCTGCTTTGAGAGAAGCTTTTTATGCTTCCTCTCCATGGATGCAGAGAGAGATCCTTGAGTTGTAAACACAAGGTTGTCCTCATTCAATTGAAGGATTAATTCTCCTCTGTCCACATCAATCACAGCTCTTGCTGTGGCTAGGAAAGGTCTTCCTAGGATGATGGATTCATCCTCTTCCTTTCCAGTATCCAGGACTATGAAATCAGCAGGGATGTAAAGGCCTTCAACCTTTACTAACACGTCCTCTACTTGAACATAAGCCTATTTTCTTGAATTATCTGCAATCTCTAATGAGATTCTAGCAGCTTGCACCCCATAGATTCCCAGTTTCTCTATTACAGAGAGGGGCATGAGGTTTATCCCTGAACCAAGGTCACACAGAGCCTTAAAGATCATGGTGCCTATGGTACAAGGTATTATGAACTTTCCAGGATCCTGTCTCTTCTGAGGCAATGTCAGTTGATCCAGACCACTTAGTTCATTGGTGAACAAGGGAGGTTTGATGACAAGTCATCTTAGCTTAGTTTCACTAGTCTTTTTCTTTTGTTTTCAAATGAATTATGCACTTTCTTGAGCCATAAGCAAGCCAATTAGGTAGATTTTCATGCTTCCTTTGATTTAATCAACCATAGATGAATTAATGCAATTTCATGAGGTTTTATGCTATAATGGTTACATATTATGAAAGAATGAATATCTCATGATTTTGAGCATAGCTTTGATGTGTTTGGTTGATTAATGATAGGTGAAGAAAGCTTGGAGAAAGGTTGAAGCAAGAAGGAATGGCTAGGAGGAAGAGAGGACAAAAAGTTTGAGCAAAAGTTTGCCTCAAACTTTAGCTCAAACTTTTGGAATAAGTGAAAACGAACCAGGGAGCAAAAAGCTTGACCAAAAGTTTGCCTCAAACTTTTGCGCAAACTTTTGGGCAAAAAGCTTGAGAAAAAGTTTGCCTCAAACTTTTTGGCAAACTTTTGGGAGAAAAGCTTGAGCCAACGTTTGCCTCAAACTTTTTGGCAAACGTTGGCACCACAAATCAACACCCTGGAGAGCAAAAGTTTGCGCCAACGTTTGCCTCAAACTTTTTGGCAAACGTTGGCGCCATGAACAACACACCCTGGAGAGCAAAAGCTTGCGCCAACGTTTGCCTCAAACTTTTCGACAAACGTTGGCGCCATGAGTGTGCAAGGGGGAGCCAACGTTTGAGCAAAAGTTTGACCCCAAACTTTGGCTCAAACGTTGGTAGTAGCAAGGATGGGGTGGCTGATATGAAAAGTTTGAGTAAAAGTTTGCCTCAAACTTTTACTCAAACTTTTACTCAAGCTTTCATGATTCCAAACCCGGTTCACTTCGGTTCTTCTCCAAACTCCAAGAGCAATCAACCAAGGCCTCTATCAACCCAATTCCATCAAGAGCAAAGGCCCAATTGAAGGCTTGAAGACCAATTGAAGAAAGTGTATAAATAGCATAGGATTTAAGTTTTTCGGGGGAGTTTTTTTCCGGTTTGGATTGAGTGCACTTAGTAGAGAGCTCAACTTTACATTTAGCATTGTTGTTTTAATTCAAGAGAATTTGGGGAGGAGAATTGATCTCTCTTCTTCCTTGTTCTTGCTTGAATACTCTTTACTTTTCTTGCTTCGGATCTTGGGTGGAGAATTGAAGAAATTCTATTTCAATCTCACTTTGGGATCTTGTTTAATCTTCCGCATCTTTTAATTTCAGTTTCTGTTAATTGCTTTTTCTTCTACTTTCTCTGCAATTTACATTTCTTCATTTCCTTTGCAATTGTTCTTGCTGGATCTAGGAAGGCATTGAGATCTAGACTCGGTTATCTAGTCTCTTGAGTCCTGAGATCTGGATTTCACATTTCCAATTCTCTGTTTAACACTTTTCAAGCCCATTTACAATTCTGTTTTAGATCCGATTCAATTCAAGTCATTTTCTACTCTTCTGATTGTTGAATTTTACTTTTCATTGTTTAATTTCTGCAAATCCAATTCCCAATTCCCTTTACAGTTCAAGCCATTTACATTTCTTGCACTTTAAGATTCCGCAATTTACATTTCTTGTGTTCTAAGTTTCTGCCATTTAATTTCTTGCTCTTTAAGATTCAGCACTCTAATTCCTGTTCTCTTTAATTTCATGCAAATTTCCCATTCCCTTTACTTTCCGTGCAATTTAAATTTTGTTGATCACAAATCTCTCAACCAAATCATGATTCGCTTGACTAAATCAACCACTAAACTAAAATTGCTCAATCCTTCAATCCCTGTGGGATCGACCTCACTCCCGTGAGTTATTATTACTTGATGCGACCCGGTGCACTTGCCGGTGAGTTTTGTGTCGAATCGTTTTCCGCACATCAAGGTTCATCTTCCCAAGTCTCAATACCAAATAATTTGGCATTCAGCTTCATGATTGCACCAAGAAACTTGGCAGTTTACTCTTCAGTGACATCCTCATTCTCTTCAGAAGAGGAATACTCATTAGAGCTCATGAAGGGCATAAGGAGGTTCAATGGAATCTCTATGGTCTCTAGATGAGCCTCAGAGTCCTTTGGTTCCTCAGAGGGAAGCTCCTTATTGGTCACTAGACGTCCCAGGAGGTCTTCCTCCTTGGGATTCACGTCCTCCTCTCCTTCTTTGGGTTCGGCCATGGTGCTTATGTCAATGGCCTTGCACTCTCCTTTTCGATTCTCTTCTGTATTGCTTGGGAGAGTACTTGGAGGGATTTCAGTGATCCTTTTACTCAGCTGGCCCACTTGTGCTTCTAAATTTCTAATGGAAGACCTTGTTTCATTCATGAAACTTGCAGTGGCCTTGGATAGATCAGAGACTAAGTTTGCTAAATTAAAAGTATTTTTTTCAGAGTTCTCTGTCTGTTGCTGAGTGGATGATGGAAAGGGTTTATCATTATTAAACCTGTTTCTTCCACCATTATTAAAGCCTTGTTGAGGCTTTTGATCCTTCCATGAGAAATTTGGATGATTTTTCCATGATGAGTTATAGGTGTTTCCATAAGGTTCACCTAAGTAATTCACCTCTGCTATTGCAGGGTTCTCAGGATCATAAGCTTGTTCTTCAGGAGAAGCCTCTTGAGTACTGTTGGATGCAGCTTGCATTCCATTCAGACTCTGAGAAATCATATTGACTTGCTGAGTCAATATTTTGTTCTGAGCCAATATGGCATTCAGAGTATCAACTTCAAGAACTCCCTTCTTCATAGGTGATGAGTATTTTGGTGAAAATAAATTTCTCCCAAAACACACAAATCTAACCGGCAAGTGCACCGGGTCGCATCAAGTAATAATAACTCACGGGAGTGAGGTCGATCCCACAGGGATTGATGGATCAAGCAATTTTAGTGGGTGATTGGTTTAGTCAAGCTGACATTTAGTGAATTGTGTGAAGTTGAGCAACAGAATGTAAAAATTGCAGGGAAATTAAAGTTGCAGAATGTAAATGGGCAGAAGCTTAAAGAGCAAGAAATGTAAATTGCAGAAACTTAAATTGCATGAAATGTAAAGGGGAGAGGGTGCTGGAAATTAAAGAGAGCAATAGATCAAAGCGTAGAGGAAATTTAACTTGCAGGAAAGAAAAGTGTAGCAAAGACTTGTAGAAACTGAGATTTCAGAAAACTGAATTCAATATTAGAAAATGACAATTGCAGAAAATTAAAAGTGTATCAAAGGAGATTTTCTATTCTACTCTACTCCTAATGCTCTAGCAGAGCCAGCCTCCTCACAAATATGAAAATGATGCCTTATATAGGCTTTACAAAATGGAAATGAAAATGAAATTAAAAACAAATTACAATTAAATGAAATTCCTATTTTATCTATTTCTTGTGCCTTTGAGTGATGATCATGGGCCTTTGCTCTTGGTGGAATTGGGTTGAAAGAGGCCTTGGTTGATTGCTCTTGGAGTTTGAAGAGGAACCGAATTGAACCGGGTTGAGTTTGCAAAAGTTGGTGCAAAAGTTAGAGCAAAAGTTAGGGGTCTAACTTTTGGTCTAACTTTTCATATCAGCCCACAAAATTTGCTGCTATCCACGTTGGGGAAAAAAGTTAGGGGTCTAACTTTTGCTCCAACGTTGGCCTCCCTTATGCACATTTATGGCGCCAACTTTGTCCTCTTGTCATGTTGTCAATTTTATGCCCAATATAGACTATCATATATGGTTGGAAAGCTCTGAATGTCAGCTTTCTAACCCACTTAGAATCATTTCAATTGGACATCTACAACTCAAGTTATGATCATTTGAAGAGGGCATAGTCGCTGGCTTTGGTGTGCAGCGTTTGAGGTAATGTTTGCCTCAAACGTTGGCGAAAACGCCAGTTCTGGAGGCTCAAACGTATTGTCCACCCCATACTATTATACATTGTTGGAAAGCCCTGAATGTCTAATTTCCAATGCCTTTGGAAGCACATCAATTGGAGCTCTACAGCTCGAGTTATACTCCATCGAAGGTGCAGAGGTCAAGTGGCCTCACTGCAGGTTGCCACCATGTTCATTTATGCACATTGCGGGGCAGTTTTCTCCCTCAATTTTAGTGTCCACCATGCAGTGCCATATATTCTTAGAAAGCTCTTGATTCCTACTTTCCAATGCTTCTTGAATCACCTCATTTGGAGCTCTGTAGCTCAAGTTATTCTTGTTGGAAGTATACCCCTTCAAGCTGTTGTGGTGTGTGGCGCCAACGTTAGCCTTAAAGTTAGGGGGCTAACGTTGGCGCAAACTTTTGCTCCTCCCCTTGTGAATTTCATGTGCCAACGTTAGCCACCAAGTTAGGGGGCTAACGTTGGCGCAAACTTTTGGTGCCCAGGGAGGTTCTCTTCATGCCAACGTTAGCCTCAAAGTTAGGGGGCTAACGTTGGCGCAAACTTTTGGTGCCCAGGGGTGAATTTCATGTGCCAACGTTAGCCTCCAAGTTAGGGGTCTAACGTTGGGGCTAACTTTTCAACCAAAAGTTTGTGCAAAAGTTTGATGCTAACTTTAGGTCCAACTTTTTGCTTCCTGGTTCATTTTCATTTATTCCATTGTCTTCTCTTTACTCCTAGCTATTCCTCTTGCTTCAACTCTTCTCCAAGCTTTCTTCACCTATCATTAATCAACCAAACACATCAAAGCTATGCTCATAATCATGAGATATTCATTCTTTCATAATATGTGACAATTTTAGCATAAAACCTCATGAAATAGCATGAATTCATACATGGTTGATTAAATCAAAGGAAGCATGAAAATCTACCCAATTGGCTTGCTTATGGCTCAAGAAGGTGCATAAAACCTACTGAAAACAAAGGAAAAAGCATAGAAAAACATGACATGGTAACATGTCATCACAACACCAAACTTAAACCTTGCTTGTCCCTAAGCAAGAAAAGAATCATGCAATAAAAATTGACAATCCAAGGCAAGAAGAATAGCAACTCAATGTTCATGGTAAGCTAGTTTTCTAAGCATGCTACAATCACAAAAGAAATGTAAATGATTGATGCTTACATCTAGCTCAATTTATGAAATCTTTTTCTTGTATTTCTTCCTTGAAACAAGCTTTTGATTTTCTTATTAGCTTCTCCTTTTGGGTGCTTTGCCCCATGAGTTGATAACAAAGCTACGACTTCTAAATGCTTTGTTTTCAAGTATTACCACTTGATACATAAGCACCACAAGCATTTGATTAGAGGACTTCATTAAGCTCATTTTTCTTTTCTTTTCTTGACTCTCTAATCATTGATGCTCAGAGCCTTGAGCTTTGAGGGAGTGCTTTTGCACTTTGAGCCTAACCTTGACTTCTAAGTGTTTTGTTTTCAAGCATTTGGCTTGATACATAAACACCACAAGCACTTAACAAATAAATTGCCATTGGTACTCAGAGCCTTCAGCTTTCTCATTCTTTCCCTTTTTCTTTTCTTGCTCTATTTTGCTTTTTCTTTCAAGGTTTTCATGATTTTCAAAAGATTTCACAAAATGTACTAGATGAAAACTTCAATTAAATAAAATCCAATGCAATTGAGCAACAATTAATCATACTAGCTTTCCAATACTTGTATGCACATGCTAAACTCTTCTTTAGTTCCTTGTTTGTTTATGATCATGATGCTTTACTGCTTTTGAATTCACAAAACTCAAGTTGGTAATCACAATGGCACAACACCATGTTGCAATTTAGAAATCAACCGATGCCTTTTCATACACACATGCATAGAGAAGGTAAAGACAATCATGCAGTTTATAGTGCTTGAAACAAATGAGAGGAAAAGGAACTTTACAACCTTGTAGTTCATCTTCTCTATTGTTGTCATTTTCCTCTCATTCTCCTCCTTCCCATACCAAACTCAGAATGCTTGCTCATCCTCAAGCAACTATTAGAACCGTGGCTATGGGGCTAAGATGGATCATGAATGTCTTACACAAGGAATGTTAGTAGTACATGTGTTTCAAGCAAGCAAAATTAAAGATAATAATCAAGGCACAAGAGACAGAGACATTGTGATTGCAAACTTAAGAAGGTGAGCATAATACTTTGCATAAAGAATAAGTGGCACACCAAACTTAGTGTGACACTTTCGCTTGGAATCAATGCAAGTATCCAGTAAAGATTTGAAGCAAATTGTGTTTCATAGCAACACCAAACTTAGAATGCAATCCTATGTCCATTTATTTGAATTAAAACCAAGCAAATGAAACTGTTCTTTATTAAATACAATCACTGAGCCAAGAATCTGTCATTAATAAAGCTCTCTTGGTGATGTATTAATAAACACAGCAAATAAGCAAACTAAAATGGAAGCATTAAAAACAAAGAATTAACTAAAGTAAACAGAATAACAAAATATCAAACCAAAAGAAAATTAACACTGCAAAGACATTATGGTTATGCAGACAAGTGGTGTTGCTGAACGATTTGCATAGAAAAATAGGTGGCACACCAAACTTAGAATCTTGGTGTGTCGCTTTTCATTTTTTATTTGATGCAATCATCCAAAAAGATTGAAAACAATTTCTTGCAAGGCAACACCAAACTTAGAATGTAACCATATGCCAATTTATTGAATTTTAAACAAAGCAAGGAGAAAAAAATATACCTACTGTCTACCTGTTCCTTACTTTCTTCCTCTTCTTCCAATTTGTTAAGAGGAATGACTTCAAGAGAGGAGAAGATTCAGCTATTACCCCCTGTCTTGGTTTCCTCTCAGCAAGCTTTTTGTTGTACATGGCTTGATTGAGCTTGCCTGCTATTGGTCCAGGGGTTGGATTGCTTGTGGTTGACCTCCTCTTGAATGTTGTCCTTGGTAGTTTGGTCGCAATCCTCTTTTCGGTGCTTTTGTCAATTGCCTTCACTTCTTTGAATCCAAGTCTTGGTGGTTGTGTGATTGTTGGAGTTTTGTCTTCATCAAGAGTCTCTTGCAATGGTGGTTCTGTGAATTTTTCCTTCATGTACTTCTTTGCCTCACTTGAGTTTGGAATGACTTCTTCACTTTCTTGCTCCTCCACTTCCTCTTTTACACACAACATTTGTTTCAATCGCTCTATCATGGGGGAGGTTTGTCGATCTTCCCAACATTTCTTCATCTCCTCGTCATACCTTTCAATCATGGATTCAGATGTTGAGGCATTTTGGTCCAGGGAGGTTTGTGAGAGTTGTGAGTTTTCATGTTCTCTTGTCATCTCAAGTGAAGTTTCAGGTTCAACCACCTCATTCTTCATTGAAAGTTCACTTGATGCAGTGGCCTCCTTATCTTGCTTTTCCACTTTCTCCTTCATATCCATCAATTGGCCTTCATTTTTCTTGCTCAGTGGTTCTAAGTGTTTCCTTATTTTCTCTAAATCTTCATTCATATTTTTTAAGAGACTTTCTTCCCTTTTCCAGGCTTGTTGTTGTTCCTTCATGAATTGTTCTTGTCTTTTCAACAATTCTCTGGATTTTTGAAGTGGATCTTCATTTTGCTCTTCCACCTCCTCCTTTTTTGCAATTTCACTTAACACAGGGACCTTGCATTCTTGTTTTTCCATTTTCTCCTTCCTTGCATTCAACAATTGGCCTGCCATCACTTCCATGTTTTTGAATGAATTCTCTTGCTCGTTCCAAGATCTTTGCACCTCCCTCTCATATTTTTCAAACATGATCTCTAGCTTTGAGAGGCCTAGGTTCGTGGAAGTTTGTGTTGAGGCATATTTAGGTGATGAAGAATTTTCAAATGTAGAAGTGGGAGGTGAGGTTGGACAATCTCTCATGTGAGTTGACTGCTCAGAATTTGCAGTTTCTTGGTAATACTCCCAGCCACCAGTGGAATAATGACTTGAATCATTTTGTGGTGGAGGGAAATGTCCAATATGATTTTCTTTCTCATCTTGTGGTTCTGAAGCATGGCTCCATGAATTGGAGAGCCCAGAATTTGAAGTTTCTTGGTGATATTCCCATCCATCATTAGAAATTGGTGATGGTGGGTGATATCCCATAGAATTTGTTTGATCATAAGATGAGTTGAACTCCATTTGAGTTTTGTAAAACACACAACCAAGGAAAATTGAAATTACTCATATCAGAGATGAGAATTTCTTAGTGAGGCAAAAACTCAAACACCTTGGTTTCACTTTGAAACAGAAAACAAAAATAAAGAAAATGCTTGATCTAGACTTCTCACCCACTTAATCATTGTTGATCTAATCAATTCCCGGCAACGGCGCCAAAAACTTGATGAGTATTTTGGTGAAAAATAAATTTCTCCCAAAATACACAAATCTAACCGGCAAGTGCACCAGGTCGCATCAAGTAATAATAACTCACGGGAGTGAGGTCGAACCCACAGGGATTGATGGATCAAGCAATTTTAGTGGGTGATTAGTTTAGTCAAGCTGACATTTAGTGAATTGTGTGAAGTTGAGCAACAGAATGTAAAAATTGCAGGGAAATTAAAGTTGCAGAATGTAAATGGGCAGAAGCTTAAAGAGCAAGAAATGTAAATTGCAGAAACTTAAATTGCATGAAATGTAAAGGGGAAAGGGTGCTGGAAATTAAAGAGAGCAATAGATCAAAGCGTAGAGGAAATTTAACTTGCAGGAAAGAAAAGTGTAGCAAAGACTTGTAGAAACTGAGATTTCAGAAAACTGAATTCAATATTAGAAAATGACAATTGCAGAAAATTAAAAGTGTATCAAAGGAGACTTTCTATTCTACTTTACTCCTAATGCTCTAGCAGAGCCAGCCTCCTCACAAATATGAAAATGATGCCTTATATAGGCTTTACAAAATAGAAATGAAAATGAAATTAAAAACAAATTACAATTAAATGAAATTCCTATTTTATCTATTTCTTGTGCCTTTGAGTGATGATCATGGGCCTTTGCTCTTGGTGGAATTGGGTTGAAAGAGGCCTTGGTTGATTGCTCTTGGAGTTTGAAGAGGAACCGAATTGAACCGGGTTGAGTTTGCAAAAGTTGGTGCAAAAGTTAGAGCAAAAGTTAGGGGTCTAACTTTTGGTCTAACTTTTCATATCAGCCCACAAAATTTGCTGCTATCCACGTTGGGGCAAAAGTTAGGGGTCTAACTTTTGCTCCAACGTTGGCCTCCCTTATGCACATTTATGGCGCCAACTTTGTCCTCTTGTCATGTTGTCAATTTTATGCCCAATATAGACTATCATATATGGTTGGAAACCTCTGAATGTCAGCTTTCTAACCCACTTGGAATCATTTCAATTGGACATCTACAACTCAAGTTATGATCATTTGAAGAGGGCATAGTCGCTGGCTTTGGTGTGCAGCGTTTGAGGTAACGTTTGCCTCAAACGTTGGCGAAAACGCCAGTTCTGGAGGCTCAAACGTATTGTCCACCCCATACTATTATACATTGCTGGAAAGCCCTGAATGTCTACTTTCTAATGCCCTTGGAAGCACATCAATTGGAGCTCTACAGCTCGAGTTATACTCCATGGAAGGTGCAGAGGTCAAGTGGCCTCACTGCAGGTTGCCACCATGTTCATTTATGCACATTGCGGGGCAGTTTTCTCCCTCAATTTTAGTGTCCACCATGCAGTGCCATATATGCTTGGAAAGCTCTTGATTCCTACTTTCCAATGCTTCTTGAATCACCTCATTTGGAGCTCTGTAGCTCAAGTTATTCTTGTTGGAAGTATACCCCTTCAAGCTGTTGTGGTGTGTGGCGCCAACGTTAGCCTTAAAGTTAGGGGGCTAACGTTGGCGCAAACTTTTGCTCCTCCCCTTGTGAATTTCATGTGCCAACGTTAGCCACCAAGTTAGGGGGCTAACGTTGGCGCAAACTTTTGGTGCCCAGGGAGGTTCTCTTCATGCCAACGTTAGCCTCAAAGTTAGGGGGCTAACGTTGGCGCAAACTTTTGGTGCCCAGGGGTGAATTTCATGTGCCAACGTTAGCCTCCAAGTTAGGGGTCTAACGTTGGGGCTAACTTTTCAACCAAAAGTTTGTGCAAAAGTTTGATGCTAACTTTAGGTCCAACTTTTTGCTTCCTGGTTCATTTTCATTTATTCCATTGTCTTTTCTTTACTCCTAGCTATTCCTTCTTGCTTCAACTCTTCTCCAAGCTTTCTTCACCTATCATTAATCAACCAAACACATCAAAGCTATGCTCATAATCATGAGATATTCATTCTTTCATAATATGTGACAATTTTAGCATAAAACCTCATGAAATAGCATGAATTCATACATGGTTGATTAAATCAAAGGAAGCATGAAAATCTACCCAATTGGCTTGCTTATGGCTCAAGAAGGTGCATAAAACCTACTGAAAACAATGGAAAAAGCATAGAAAAACATGACATGGTAACATGTCATCAATAGGCGTCCCATTACTCACAGGATTCCTCTCAGAAGTGTACATGAACTGGTTATTAGCAACCATGTCAATGAGTTCTTGAGCATCTGCAGGCATTTTCTTTAGGTGAATGGATCCACCTGTAGAAGTATCCAATGACATCTTTGATAGCTCAGATAAACCATCATAGAATATATCCAGGATGGTCCATTCTGAAAGCATGTCAGAAGGACACTTTTTGGTCAACTATTTGTATCTTTCCCAAGCTTCATAGAGGGATTCACCATCTTTTTATTTGAAGGTTTGAACATCCACTCTAAGCTTGCTCAGCTTTTTAGGAGGAAAGAACTTGGCTAAGAAAGCCATGACCAGCTTATCCCAAGAGTTCAGGCTGTCTTTAGGTTGAGAGTCCAACCACACTCTAGCTCTGTTTCTTACAGCAAAAGGGAAAAGCATGAGCCTGTAGACTTCAGGATCTACTCCATTAGTCTTAACAGTATCACATATCTGCAAGAATTTAGTTAAGAACTGAAAAGGATCTTCAGATGGAAGTCCATAAAACTTGCAGTTCTGCTGTATCAGAGAAACTAATTGAGGTTTCAGCTCAAAGTTGTTTGCTCCAATGGCAGGAATGGAGATGCTTCTACCATGTAAATTGGAATTAGGTGCAGTAAAGTCACCAAGCATTCTCCTTGCATTATTATTATTTTTGGCTGCCATCTCCTCTTCCTGTTCGAAAATTTCTGAAAGGTTATCTCTGGATTGTTGTATTTTAGCTTCTCTTAGTTTCCTTTTCAGAGTCCTTTCAGGTTCTGGATCTGCTTCCACAAGAATGTTCTTGTCCTTGCTCCTACTCATATGACAAAGAAGAGGGCACAGAAAAATAATAATAATAGGGATCTTTTTTACCACAGTATAGAGGTTCCCTTATGTGAGTAGAAGAAAAGAAGAAGAAATTCGAACACAGATAGAAGAGGGGGTTCGAATTTGGTGAGTGATGTGAGGAAGAGATGTTAGTAGATGAATAAATAGATAGAATAAGATGAGAGAGAGAGAGGATTTTCGAAAATAATTTTTTTGAAAAAGAGTTAGTTGATTTTTGAAAATAGTTTTTGAAAAAAATATTAGTAATTTTCGAAAATTAAGATTTAAAAATTGGAATAATTAGTTAATTAAAAAGAAATTTTGAAAAAAGGGGGGAGATATTTTTGAAAATTAGAGAGAGCGAGTTAGTTAGGTAGTTTTGAAAAAGATAAGAAACAAACAAAAAGTTAGTTAGTTAGTTGAAACAAATTTTGAAAAGATAAGGAGTTAGGAAGTTAGAGAAGATATTTTGAAATCAAGTTTTTTTGAAAAAGATATGATAAGAAGATATTTTTGAAAAGATATGATTGAAATTAGTTTTTGAAAAAGATTTGATTTTTAAAATCACAATTAATGACTTGATTCACAAGAAATCACAAGATATGATTCTAGAACTTAAAGTTTGAAACTTTCTTAACAAGTAAGTAACAAACTTGAAATTTTTGAATCAAAACATTAATTGGTGATGTTATTTTCGAAAATTTGATATAAAAATAAGAAAAATATTTTTGAAAAATGTTTTTAGAATTTTCGGAAATAACTAAGAAAATTGAAAAAGATTTGATTTTTGAAAAAGATTTTGAAAAAGATAAGATTTTTAAATTGAAAATTTGATTTGACTCATAAAAACAACTAGATTTTAAAAATTTTTGAAAAAGTCAAATCTAATTTTCGAATTTATGAGAGAGAAAAAGGGAAAGATATTTTTTTGATTTTTGAATTTTTATGATGAGAGAGAAAAACAAGTAAAATGATGCAATGCATGAAATTTTTAGATCAAAACAATGAATGCATGCAAGAATGCTATGAATGTTAAGATGAACACCAAGAACACTTTGAATATCATGATGAACATCAAGAACATATTTTTGAAAAATTTTTAATGCAAAGAAAACATGCAAGACACCAAACTTAGAATTCTTTAATGCTTAGACACTAAGAATTCAAGAATGCATATGAAAAACAAGAAAAGACACAAAACCTGCAAATGCAAAGATCAAACAAGAAAACTTACCAAGAACAACTTGAAGATCATGAAGAACACTATGAATGCATGAGAATTTTGAAAAATGCAAGATGCACATGCAATTGACACCAAACTTATAACATGACTCAAGACTCGAACAAGAACACAAAAAATATTTTTGATTTTTATGATTTTCTAAATTTTTTTTTCAAAAATTATTTGAAAAACAAAAACAAGGATTCCAAAATTTTTAATATGAATTCCATGAATCTTATGCTTTTTAGTCTAAAGCTCCAATCCAAGGGTCAGGCATGACTTAATAGCCAGCCAAGCTTTAGCATGTAACAGGTAGATCATGAATCAGCAGCAGGTGGATTAGCACCAACTAGCTTGCTCTTGATAACAAATTGGAAGCCTTAGTCCAAATGAATTTAGACATGGCTTTACAGCCAGCCAGGCTTCACATGCTTCAAGAAACACTAGAATTCATTATTAAAAATTTTGAATAAAATTATAAAATTTTGAAAACATTTTTATTTTTTTTTTTAAATTTTTTTTTCGAAAACAAAAGAAAAATTTTTGAAAGATTTTTGAAAAATTTTTGAAAACAAAACAAAAAGAAAATTACCTGATCTGAGCAACAAGATGAACCGTCAGTTGTCCAAACTCGAACAATCCCCGGCAACGGCGCCAAAAACTTGGTGCGCAGAAATTGTGATTACATTTTAATTATGTAAAATTCATCGCTCTTTCTTTCCCTGGTAATGGCGCCAAAAACATGATGCCAATACCATGGTTCACAACTTCGCACAACTAACCAGCAAGTGCACTGGGTCATCCAAGTAATACCTTACGTGAGTAAGGGTCGAATGCCACGGAGATTGTTGGTATGAAGCAAGCTATGGTCACCTTGTAAATCTCAGTCAGGGGGATATAAAATAGTAATGGGGTTTTCGAATATTATTAATAAAATAGGGATAGAAATACTTATGTAAATTATTGGTGAGAATTTCAGATAAGTGAATAGAGATGCTTTCGTTCCTTTGAACCTCTGCTTTCCTGCTATCTTCATCCAATCAGTCTTACTCCTTTCCATGGCTGGCTTTATGTGATACATCACCACTGTCAATGGCTACTTTCGGTCTTCTCTCAGGAAAATGATCCAAATGCCCTGTCACGGCACGGCTAATCGTCTGGAGGCATCACCCTTGTCAATGGTTTCATCCTATCCTCTCAGTGAAAATGGTCAACGCACCCTGTCACGGCACAGCTATTCATCTGTTGGTTCTCGATCATGCTGGAATAGGATTTACTATCCTTTTGCATCTGTCACTACACCCGGCAATCGCGAGTTTGAAGCTCGTCACAGTCATTCAATCATTGAATCCTACTCGGAATACCACAGACAAGGTTTAGACTTTCCAGATTCTCTTGAATGCCGCCGTCATTCTAGCTTACACCACGAAGATTCTGATTAAGAGATCTAAGAGATACTCATTCAATCTAAAGTAGAACGGAAGTGGTTGTCAGGCACGCGTTCATAGGGAATGATGATGATTGTCACGTTCATCACATTCAGGTTGAAGTGCGAATGAATACCTTGGAAGCGAAATAAGATGAATTGAATAGAAAACAGTAGTACTTTGCATTAATCTTTGAGGAACAGCAGAGCTCCACACCTTAATCTATGGAGTGCAGAAACTCTACCGTTGAAAATACATATGTGATAATGGAGTTCATTGGTCTCGGCCCCAGAAGGGAACCGGAGTAACTAAGACTCTGAATACAATGATAAAAAGTCCTATTTATAATAAACTAGCTACTAGGGTTTACAGAAGTAAGTAATTGATGCATAAATCCACTTCCGGGTCCCACTTGGTGTGTGCTTGGGCTGAGCTTGAGTGTTGCACGTGTAGAGGTCCTTCTTGGAGTTGAACGCCAGCTTTTGTGCCAGTTTGGGCATTGAACTCCACTTTGCAGCTTGTTTCTGGCGCTGGACGCCAGAATTGGGCAGAGAGCTGGCGTTGAACGCCAGTTTGAGTCATCTAAACTTGGGCAAAGTATGGACTATTATACATTTCTGGAAAGCCTTGGATGTCTACTTTCCAACGCAATTGGAAGCGCGCCATTTCGAGTTCTGTAGCTCCAGAAAATCCACTATGAGTGCAGGGAGGTCAGAACCCAACAGCATCAGCAGGCCTTCTTCAACCTCTGAATCTGATTTTTGCTCAAGTCCCTCAATTTCAGCCAGAAAATACCTGAAATCACAGAAAAATACACAAACTCATAGTAAAGTCCAGAAATGTGAATTTAACATAAAAACTAATGAAAACATCCCTAAAAGTAACTAGATCCTGCTAAAAACATACTAAAAACAATGCCAAAAAGCGTATAAATTATCCGCTCATCAGTCGTCCCTGGTTTTTGCATGTTCTCTGGCTCTAGTCTACTGTTCTGGGCCGAAAACTGGGTCAAAATAGGGCCCAAAATCACCCCCAGCGAATTCTGCAGATTATGCAGATCGCGCACGTCACGCGATCGCGTCGATCATACGGACGCGTCATTTGCGTTTCTACTTTGCCACGCGGACGCGTCGCTGCAAATTGCTCTCTTCCGCGCGGTCGCATCATCCATGCGGCGGCGTCGCTTCTCGCTGGTCATCTCCTCAATTTCTTATGTTCCTTCCATTTTTGCAGGCTTCCTTTCCAATCTCCAACTCATTCATGCCCTATAAAACTTGAAACACTTAACACACAGATCACGGCATCGAATGGAATAAGGGAGAAATAAAATACATAATTAAAAGTCTCTAGGAAGCAAGTTTTCAACCATAAAACATCTTTAGGAAGGAAATATAAATGCATGCTTATTTAATGAATAAGTGGGCAAAGATTATGATAAAACCACACAAATAAAACACAATATAAACCATGAAATAGTGGTTTATCAACCTCCCCACACTTAAACATTAGCATGTCTTCATGCTTAATTGAGGGAGATAAAATAAATGAGTAAGAACATGTAAAACCTATGAAATGCAATGCAATGCCAACTATATATATGAATGCAACTACATGATTCTTGTCCACTTGATCAATAGTAAATAAGTTCTTCAAAACAATTATAATTCAAATTCCACTAATTCAATTCTCATAAAGTAAGAGCAGGTAAAAATGCAAGAAGATAGCTCATGAAAGCAGAGAACATAGAAATTCAAGCATGGAACCCTCACTGATGGTGTATGTACACTCTAGTCTCTCTAGTGTATAGGGTAATCACTCTATCCTTCTCTAATCATGCTTTCTAATTTTTGTTCTTCTCCTAACCAATCGACAACATTTAACATACCAATGCAAACATCATGAGGTCTTTTCAAGGTTGTAACTGGGCCAAGGTAAGGGTAAGGATGCATATATGGCTAAGTAAGCTTATAATTTGAATCTTTAATTAACCCAAGCTTTAACATAACCTATATACATACTCTATATAACCTTAGAATTCATACCTAGCTA
This sequence comes from Arachis ipaensis, assembly GCF_059453495.1. Taxonomy (NCBI): domain Eukaryota; kingdom Viridiplantae; phylum Streptophyta; class Magnoliopsida; order Fabales; family Fabaceae; genus Arachis; species Arachis ipaensis. The sequence continues at coordinate 86,581,482 of NC_142444.1, forward strand.
CCCAGAAATTTCCTTTCACTTTCCATACTCATGTTTCAACTCTTATTTTAATTTTTATCATACATGCATTGACTTTTGAATTCTTAAATTGGGGTAATTTTGTCCCCTTATTTATTTATTAGATATTTTTGGATTTTTTTTTTAAACATAGAAACATAAGAATAAACATAGCTTATCAATGCACATAGATTTTTGATTCTTATAGTTTCACATGAGTAGGTATCCAAATTCCCAGTATATTATCCTCATTCCCTTATTATTCTTTTGTTCCCACAATTTCCCATACTTAAATAACACACACTCTTCTATCTTAAGCTAACCAAAGATTCAAATTGGGATGTATAATTGTTTTTCCGCTTAAGACTAGTAATGTGGTAAAATATAGAACAAATGGGATTTAAAGGCTCAAAGTGGGTAACAAAGGTAATTAAAAGGGTAGGCTTAATTTGGATAAGTAAGCTAAACAAATAATGGCCTCAATCATATGCAAGTATATAAATATAATAAACATTGGACATATAAGATGAAACAAAATATAGATTACAATCAAAGAGAGGTAAACACACAAGAATAAAATAATTATGGTTAAATAATGTAACCATTTGTAAAGGCTCAAATCTCACAGGTTGTGTGTTATTTAGCTCAAAAATCATGTTCCAATTACAACTTCAAGCAATTTTAACCTAAAATTTATTTTTAATTAAAATTAGTGAAATTTTATTCCAAAGATAGAGTCTTAGAAGAAACTTATTGTCTTTTCAATAAAGCAGAACATGCATGCAACTAACCTATAACTATGAAATTTATCCTATTATATGAAAGAAAGAAAATCTAACTAAATATCCTAATTTATTGGTGCTAGGAAAGAGAAATTACCTCCGGAAGTCAGGTACTGACCGACCTCCCCACACTTAGGGCTTTGCACCGTCCTCGGTGCCATCAGTCAGGAACAGGGGTGGGCTGGTAGCAGTGTCTCCACAGTTGGGACCATCATGGTTCCCTGTGCTGGTAAAGGAAGTGGAGTCCGGGGTGTCTGAGTCCTTGAAGTGTCCCTTGAGTAGCTCCTTGAGGTGTTTGAATCGGCGCTCGTTACGGCGCTCTCTTAACTTCGCTTTCTGTTCTTGCCGATCCAACCTTTTGATTATCTGCTGGAGCAGTTCATTAGTTGTAGGTGCTTGTGGTGTTGAAGAAGGAATATCTTCAACCGGAGCAGCAGAAAGGCTTGTAGTGGCTACTGAAAGTCTGAGGTATTTCCCATTAGGGACATACTGATCATCCCGTGGGAGCATGGCTTTGGTGTCTCCAGCTCTGTAGGAGACTCCGGCAGTTGAGACAAGATCTGAGACCAAGGTGGGAAAGGGTAAGTTGCCCGCAATTTGTACGTGTCCCATGGAATTCCGGATATGTCTTGGTAGATTCAGAGGCTGGTCTGTAAAGATGCACCATAGTAGAACGGCCATGTCCGCAGTGAAGGAGGACTCATGAGTGCTCGGAAAAACGTAATGGGACATAATTTGTGCCCATACGCGAGCCTCCAAGGTAAGTGCTGAAGCCGAAATTCCCTTAGGGCGGGTACGATGGTATCCGTAGATCCATCGGCTGCCAGGTAGTGCGATAACTCTGAGAACAACGTCCCAGTCAAATTGGTACATCTGGCGCTTGAGTGCGGCTTCTTGAAAGGCGTCCAATCCTTCTGGAATAGGGGAAAGACTTAGAGTTCTTTGAATGGCCTCTTCTGTAATGGGGACTTGCTTCTGACGAACAAAGACAGACTGCAGAGTTGGCAGGTGGAAGTTGGAGTAGAACTCGACTACCCAAGAAAGATTGACCTGCCTTGGCTGTCTCTGTAGGAAATCCCATTGTCTTTGGGCAATTTGCGGCTCAACAAAGGTAGCAATATTGGGCGGGAGGAGAAGAAGGTATTCGTTGTTGTAATTCCGTTCTGCCAGAATGGGGAACATCTGCTCACAGTAGCGATTAGAGAATCGTGCAGTGTCCTTTGCTGGAAAGGCTCTTTCTTTATCATCAACCTTTATTATCCTCTTAATCTTCTTTGTTGACAGCTTGACTGCAGTGGAAGAGGGTTCTGCCACTAATGCTCTTTTTGTTCCTCTTCTTGCTGGTTGTTTGGGAGTAGCTTTCTCCTTTCCTTTCTTGGTGGCCACCCTGAAAAAGGAAAAAGAAAGTAAATTAAATTTAAAGGAATAGAGCAAGGAAGAGGGTGGTGTAAGTGATAATCAATGCACAATAAAGACGAATAGCGTTAACACATGGTCTGGATTACATGTGAAAAGCTCATTGATGTGCGGAAAACGATCCGACACAAAACTCACCGGCAAGTGCACCGGGTCGCATCAAGTAATAATAACTCACGGGAGTGAGGTCGATCCCACAGGGATTGAAGGATTGAGCAATTTTAGTTTAGTGATTGATTTAGTCAAGCGAATCAAGATTTGGTTGAGAGATTTGTGATTAACCGAATTGAAATTGCATAGAAAGTAAAGGAAATGGGTAAATTGCATGAAATTAAAGAGAACTGGAATTTAAAGTGCTGAATCTTAAAGAGCAAGAAATTAAATGGCAGAAACTTAAAACGCAAGAAATGTAAATTGCAGAATCTTAAAGTGCAAGAAATGTAAACGGCTTGAATTGTAAAGGGAATAGGGAGTTGGATTTGCAGAAATTAAACAAGGAAAAGTAAAATTGCAACAAGCAGAGAAGTAAAGGATGACTTGAATCGAACCGGATCTTAAAACAGAAATGTAAATGAGCTTGAAAGCAGTAAACAGAGAATTGAAAATGAGAATCCAGATCTCAGGACTCAAGAGACTAGATAACCAAGTCTAGATCTCAATGCCTTCCTAGATCCAACAAGAGTAATTGCAAAGGAAATGTAAATTGCAGAGAAAGTAAATGAGAGAGCAAGTAACAGAAACTGAAATTCAATTAAGCAGAAAATTAAACAAGATCCCAAGGTGAGATTGAAACAGAAGTTCTTCAATTCTCCACCCAAGATCCGAAGCAAGAAAATTAAAGAGTGCTGGGCAAGAACAAGGAAGAAGAGAGATCAATTCTCCTCCCCAATTCTCTTGAATTAAAACAACAATGCTAGAATGTAAAAGTGAGCTCTCTACAAAACTACCCAATCAAAACCGAAAAGAAAGCTCTCTATCAAAAACTAAAAGGGAAGCTCCCTGAAAAACTTAAATCCTATGCTATTTATACACTTTCTTCAAATGGTCTTCAAGCCTTCAATTGGGCCTTTGCTCTTGATGGAATTGGGTTGATAGAGGCCTTGGTTGATTGCTCTTGGAGTTTGGAGAAGAACCAAATTGAACCGGGTTTGGAATCATAAAAGCTTGAGTAAAAGTTTGAGTAAAAGTTTGAGGTAAACTTTTACTCCAACTTTTCACATCAACCACCCTCTTTTGCTGATACCAACGTTGGGGCAAAAGTTTGGGGTCAAACTTTTGCTCCAACGTTGGCCTCCCCTTGCACAGTCATGGCGCCAGCGTTAGCCAAAAAGTTAGAGGCTAACGTTGGCACAAACTTTTGCTCTCCAGGGTGTGTTGTTCATGCGCCAACGTTTGCCAAAAAGTTTGAGGCTAACGTTGGCACAAACTTTTGCTCTCCAGGGTGTTGATTTGTGATGCCAAAAGTTTGCCAAAAAGTTTGAGGCAAACTTTTGGTCCAGCTTTTTGCACAAAAGTTTGCACAAAAGTTTGAGGCAAACTTTTGGTCCAACTTTTTGCTCCCTGGTTCATTTTCACTTATTCCAAAAGTTTGAACTAAAGTTTGAGGCAAACTTTTGCTCAAACTTTTTGTCCTATCTTCCTCCTAGCCATTCCTCCTTGCTTCAACTTTTCTCCAAGCTTTCTTCACCTATCATTAATCAACCAAACACATCAAAGCTATGCTCAAAATCATGAGATATTCATTCTTTCATAATATATGACAATTATAGCATAAAACCTCATGAAATTGCATTAATTCATACATGGTTGATTAAATCAAAGGAAACACGAAAATCTACCCAATTGGCTTGCTTATGGCTCAAGAAAGTGCATAATTCAATTGAAAACAAAAGAAAAAGGCTAGTGAAACTAGGCTAAGATGACTTGTCATCACTCATCAATGGAAATATAGCAAGTGCAGGTGGTACAATGGAATGCAAGAGGTTTATTGGCATGCAGGCAAAGGCATAAGTAGCATAAATCAAGCATTCAATGTCCAATTGAAATATGTTATCATTCGTAACAAATTATCACGTTTGTATTGACAATTAAATTCAATTAATAAAATAGTGAAAGAATTTTGTGAAAAGCAAGCATTGGATATTAGAGTAGAATAAGGTAGAGAAGTTCATAATGCCATATGGACTTTTTCACAAACACATAGCATGCATGTAGAATAAGTTCTTGAAAATCGGAATTTGAGCATGCAAGTAATCCCTTAAAATAATATATAATTGTCAAACAAATTTATAACAATCCACAAGCATATAATTACAAATAATGACTTATATAAATTGATAACACCAAGTAAAAAGGAAAAAGAAAGAAAAAGAAAATAAGAACAATGAAGGTAAAAAGAAAAGAAAAGAAGATAACATGTAAAAATAAGAAGAATAATAGAAAAGTGAGGAGGGAAGAAGAGAAAAAACCTTGTTAATGGGGGTGAGAGAAAGTAAACAGTGAGAAAGGAGGAAGAAGGAGGAAGGTAAGAAGAAGAAATAAGGGGGAAAAGAGAAAATAGGATTTGGGGAGAAAAAAGATATGATATTTGGCAAAATTAGGAAAACTGTGCGCCGCAAGCGACACGATCGCGTGGGGCACGCGGTCGCGCGACTTGCGCTTAAGGTGATTGACGCGGTCGCGTCGGTCACGCGGTCGCGTGACCCAGTTTGTGCCATTGGCGCGAGGGTCACCTCCCACTCGCACAACTCTCTGTTCAAAATCATTAAATGCCAAATTTTGGGTGACGCGATCGCATGGGGAATGCGATCGCGTGAGTGGGCTATTTTCGGGATACGACGCCGCCGCGTGGGTCATGCGGTCGCATGAGGTGGACTGCGCGTCCAGCGCCAGTCCAGCACCACTCTAGAACTCTCTAAGACCACTCATAATTTCATAACAGAAACTAGGTCCTCTATTAGAAATCTAGAGGTACAAGTTGGTCAGCTGAGTAAGAGAATCCCTGAGACCCCTCCTAATACTGTTCCTAGTAATACTGAAGTGAACCCAAGAGAATAGTGCAAGACCATCACAGTGGACATTGAGGCCGAATCTGAAGGAGATAATTTGGCATTGAATGTCAATAAGGAACTCCCTATTGGGCGTTCAACGCCCAACAAGGAACCATCCTTGGCATTTAAACGGCAGAAAGGAACTCGTTCCTGGGCATTCAACGCCCACAAAGGCACCATCAATGGCGTTGAACGCTAGTAAGGAAGTCCTTACTGGGCATTCAACGCCCACAAAGGCACAACCACTGGTGTTGAACGCCAGTAAAGGTATGCATGATGGGCGTTCAACGCCCAAAGACACACAAGTCCTGGCGTTGAACGCCACAATAGGGATAGTTGCAACCCTAAGCCCACTGAGAACTTCCCTATTAAAGAACTGATGGAACCAAAGGTTCGTGAGGAGCCCATTGAAGTTCCCTTGAATGCTTGGTTGAAGATCATAGAATCTAAAGAGTACTCTTCCTCTGATGAGGAAGAGGAAACTACGGAAGAACAAGTTGCTCGGTACCTATGAACTTTGATGAAGCTGAATGCCATGTTGTTTGGCACAGAGCCATTCAAGGAAGAACTTCCATTTCTCATCAAGGAACTCAATGCCTTGGTTTAGCAGAAACTACCTTAGAAGCTGTCGGATCCCGGACGCTTCCTAATTACCTGCACCATGGGCACCATTACCTTTGATAAGGCTCTGTGTGACCTAGGGTCAAGCATAAACCTGATGTCACTCTCTGTAATGGAGAAGTTGGGAATCTTTAAGGTACAAGCTGTAAGAATCTCACTAGAGATGGTAGACAGGTCAACGAAAAGGCTTATGGTCATGTAGAGGATGTCTTAGCAAAGGTTGAGAACCTTTACATCCCTGCAGATTTCATAATCTTGGATACTGGGGAGGAAGAGGATGAATCCATCATCCTTGGAAGACCCTTCCTAGCCGCTGTCAATGCCATCGTTGATGTAGCAACGGGAGAGCTTATTCTACAGTTATGGGAGGACCACATTTTGTTCAAGATACCTAACCCTAACTTTCCCTCTGACCAGAGAGAAACAGTTGTGTAACACTTAGTGTTCTAACCCTCTCTCTCAGTGCAAAGTTATATAGAGTCCCCAGACACCAGTTCTAAGTTTGGTGTTGGGTAGCCATTATCAAGCACTAAGAACAAAGGTACTAAGAAAAAAGTAACTAAAGGCTGGATGGATAAGAAAATCCCCGCTGAAGGCCTCTTACCTGGCATGAGAGTTGTCTTCACAGACAATCCAGTCACTCCACACACTGTGAACAGGATCCTGTCTCTAGAACAGGTGGAACTTATCCATGAGAGCACAAGCAAGAAGTTCACTGTAAGGGGTGAAATTCTGAGCCCCTATCTATCTCTGTAAGGAGCCCACTTTTACTTTTTCCATTGTATTTTCTAATAGCATGAGTCACTAACCTCCTAAGGTTAAGGTTAGGAGCTCTGTTAAGTTTCATGGATCAATAATATTGCTGTTTTCATTTAATATTTCTGATTCTATTCTCTTATGCAACCTCGTTCTTCATCTTATGAATTAAGGATGACCCATGACAATCACCCTTGTTCTACATGTGTTCCGTGTGATTCCTGACCCAGATAGCATTGAACTAAAGCTAGAGATTGCATTGCGGATTCCAATAGAGCATCTGAGCAACTTTGGATATGTGACATATAATCCGGTTGACTATGGGTGTGTGAAGTTTTTGTGGCATTAAGGCTAGAGTCAGAGAAGCAGCACTTTCTGATCCGGATGATCTGCCTTGTCTATGGCACCTTGAGTAGGATCGTGAAGGGGAGTAGACTGCTTAGAGCTTCAACTTCTACTACAGTGAGAAACCTAGAGGTGGCTTAGCGAGGCGACATGAGTCATCTTAACGTGGTAGATTACTGTAGTAGAGGAGGTTAACTTGATGAGAGGACATGAGTTAATCACTTACGGCTGCCATTGAAGGAATCAGAAGGTTATTGAACAAGACAGTAAGAAAAGTTAATCCAGAAAGACAAAGCATCTCTGAAGCCTCAACCATTTTATCACCATTGAATTCCTATCTACCTAGTAACGTTCTATTTATCTGTTTTATATGATTTTCATGACAAACTATAATTTCTATCCACCTAACTATGATCTGCAAGGTGTCCACTGTTTGCTCAAACCAACAATCCTCGTGGGATCGACCCTGACTCACCTCAGGTATTACTTGGACGACCCGATATACCTGCCGATCTATCTGTGCGAATTCTGCGGAGCTAGTTTTGTTCAACAATCCTCCCTAATAAGGGACAACTGTCAAGGGTGAATGTGTGGTACTAAGTTTGGTGTTCCACCATGAATTTCACATAAACACATTGCAACCCTACAGTAGCATGACTAATCACTAACCCCAAACAATCACAGAAGCTAGTTAACTTTGCACTTGTTTTCTTTCTGGCTTTGTAGTCTGGTTTTCTTAATAGAGTTAAAAGCATATGATGTTTCATGCATGCAACCAGTTGTATATAGAAGTAAGTAAGGAACTAAGTTTGGTGTTCAGACACCAAATTAGTTCAGAAACTCACAAACATACATGCATGATAACTATCTCTCAAGTGCTTTCATGATCCTTGTAGGCAGCACCTCAGTTCTTAGAAGAACTATGCATCATCATCTGGAGAGACGGAAGAAAGATACAAAAGCCAACAATGATGATGACAAGGAGTGAAGCAAGTGAACACCAAGAGGTTGTAGTGTTACATGACTGCCCCTGCTTTAATTGTTTTGATTGAAAGTATAGTTGTACCCCTGTTTGTCTATCTTTCTTTTAAGCATAATAATCATGATTCGGTTTGCATCATGTGTTTTCTATTTAGCTTACTAGTTTTTGCACTTGTGTCATGGCACCATGACTTGATTGTATGCTTGATTTCCAAGTCTCAATAAAAAGAAAATGTTATGAAAAGAAAAGAGTGAAGTCCAACCTTGTGAAGGATGAATAAAGTCCTAGGATATGGTAGTATATGCTTAACTAATTAGTTGGTTCATGAATAAGGTTGAAGGATAGAATGATTCTCTAGGTATGAGCTTGATGTGCATTCTATACGATTTTGTGAACAAGAAGATCCTTGTAAAAGAAAGAAAATGAAAAAGAAAGAAGCAAAAGAAAGCAATCAATAAGGCTATGCACCAATAGCTTGAAACTTTAGATACATGTCCGTGATGTTTATGTACAAGGATAAGCTTGGATGACTAAGTTCTAAGGGGTGCTTTATCACCCGGTAACTTGGGTTAACTAACCCGGGATTATCAACTGAAAGTCCACAATTAAGAGCTACTTTGTGACAAAACATTAAGTAACCCAAAGCGGTGCTGGACACCAATATCTGAAGGGTAAATGCAAGCCATATGCCTGTGGTGTGCATGTGTGATAAACCCTAATTTTGTGGTTTATCTTGTGCTTAATTTGGGGGATTTTATCAACTTTTCTCACATTTATTCAATGAAATAGCATGGTTTTGTAATAAGCTTCTCTCAAAAGAAAAAGAAAACAAGAATTCAACCAAGGATCACATAATAATAAGTCTCATAGAAGACAATGAAGTTAATATCCAAGATAATGTTGTAGCCTAGAGGCCAGAAAGATTAAGAAGAACCACTAAAGAGATTATGCATGCTAAACCCCATGAGCCAGGATTGAAAGTTTTCTCAATAAGGACTTATACTTCTTTGTGTTTTCATTTCTTTTCTTGTGATTTATCACTTTCTTGGAGACAAGCAAGATTTAATTTTGGTGTTGTGATGCCTGGGAATCTTTGGTAGTTTTACAAGCCATTTTTGTTAGTTTAGAACCTAGTTTTATGCATTTCTTAGGTATTAAGCAAGCATTTATATTCAATATCTTTGCATACATTCATGCATCAAAAGTGTAGTGAATTCATGAGAATAAGAGAGCATATAATGCATAAAGTAGTAAAGTTAATCAAATGAACTTCATGGCATTAAAAGAAGGTTTTGCATGAGACTTTGAACTTCAAACTTTGATGCACCTTCTTTGGTTTATGACAGGGGAAGTTGAGGCAGAGATATGGAGCTTTGGAGGAGAAAGATTTCAATTCCAAGCTCACCATTCAAGCTCACTCAAGAGCATCCAGCACATCTAAAAATGGCGCTCTCCATCAAGCTCTCCAGCAAGCTTGCTGGAGAGCGCCAACCTCAACAGCATCAAGACCAAAACTGGCACTCTCCATCAAGCTCTCGCCACTTCTTCGTCAAGCCTCACCACAACACTAAACAACCTTGACACCAACCTTACCACGCTCTTGACCCACACTCTCCAGCAAGCTTGCTGGAAAGTGCCATTTCCTCCAAACCTTGTCACCAACTTTGTCACTCAACATCCACGCTCTCCAGCAAGCTTGCTGGAGAGCGCCACTTCCCCTCAAGCCTCACCACCTTGTCAGGCTCTCCAGCAAGCTTGTTGGAGAGCGCTACTCCCTTCTAACCACACCACCCTTGACATCCCTTGACACCTCTTGTTACAACACTCTCACAACCAAAGGACACGCTCTCTCTCAAGCTCTCTCAAGAGTGCCACAACAAGCACACCAAACTCAAGGCCACGCTCATTATTGGCGCTCTCCAGCAAGCTTGCTGGAGAGCGCGAACCCTCAACATGTCTTGGAGGTGTCACGCTCTCAAGGTGGCGCTCTATAGCAAGCATAGCGCTCTCTTAGGAGTGTTTGATAAACCCCAATTTCGCAGTTTATCTTGTGCTTATTTTAGGGGATTTTATCACCTTTTCCCACATTTATTCAATGAAATAGCATGGTTTTGTAATTCTCCCTTTAATTATGCTTAAGTTTAAAAACATGCTTTTTAAGCCCTTAATTTGGTGATTTTAATTCACTTTAATTCCATTCGATGCCTTGATGTGTTTATGGAGTGATTTTAGGTTCTTAAGGCAAGTATTGGATGGAAGAAATGAGAAGAAAAGCATACAAAGTGGAGAATACATGAGGAAATAAGGATTGGGAATGCATAGATGGGCGCGCAAGCGTACAAGGCATGCGCGCGCAGAAGAGACATCGCATAGTGACGCGCACGCATACATGACGCGTACGCGCGGATGAAGAAATAGCCAATCGACGCGCACGCACGCATGGCGCGTACGCGCCGATACTCACACGTGACCCATTTAAAGACAAAACGCTGAGGGCAATTTCTGAGCTGCCCTGGCCCAAAATCCAACTTATTTCTGAGTGTATTTCATGCAGAATTGAAGTCCAAGCAAATGGGGAGCAATTAGTTAGTCAACATGAGCCTTTAGTTAGTTTTCTAGAGAGAGAAGCTCCCACTTCTCTCTAGAATTAGGTTAGCATTAGGTTAAATTGTCTTGGATCTTGAATTAATTACTTGATTTCATCTTGTTTCTTTCATAATTTTTCATTTCTACATGTTGATTTTCTTAATTGTAATGTTAATTCCTCATTTTTCTCTCTTTTATGTTGATGAACATTGTTAGATCTAATTTCCTTTTAATGTAATTTTATGTTTCCATGTTCCTTTTATGTTTATCTTCATTGTTATTATTGATTTCTTGCTTATAATAGTTATGGGTTTCCTTAATTTTAGTATTTGTGATGTTTACTTTTATTACACACTATGTCTTTGATAGAATGCTTCCTATAGTTTTTGAGTAGTTCTCTTGACCCTTGGCCTAGGCTAAGGGGATTGAGTGATCTTGAGTCTTTAGGCTTCATTGAATTAGTAATTCCAGAACCCTTGGGATCAATTTGATAACCATTGACTCTACCCTACTACTAAGTTGATTAGTAGCTAGGTTGGGACTTATGGATTGATGTTGATCAAGCCATTTGATGTACTCCAAGTCTAGGAGTAGACATTACGTACTTAAGGCTTTAGTGAGTAGACCTAATGAGCTCGGTTCCTCATAATTTATCAATATTTGAATTGTTGACAAGGATAATGATCTCAATTACCTAAGTCTTAGCCAAGAGTTCTTTATCTTGCTTTCTTTAATTACTCGCTTGATTTACCTTTTCTTATTTCTCTTATAAATTAAAACCCCTTTGCCCCTTTATAGCCAATAATTGACTACTTCATTGCAATTCCTTGTGAGATGACTCGGAGTTCAAATACTTTGGTTAATTCTTATTTGGGGTTTGTAGTTGTGACAAAAGCAAATTTAATTTGATTCAAGGATTGACTATTGGTTTGGACTATACTAACAACAGAATTATTTTGTGGAATTCTGGACCAGTATAAATCCTTCGCTATCAAATTAATAGCGCCGTTGCCGGAGAGTTACAATGGTGCTATCTTATTAGCTATTGTATATATTGTGAATAGCTTGATTTTTGGGTTTGTTCGTTAGTTTTTGCTAGTTTTAGGATTTGATTTTCTTTGTTTCTTGTTAGAATTTGTTTCTATTTTCTCTTTCACCATGAATTCTCATCACTTTGGCTAAGATTGTGGCTCAAACTATGTTGTAGGAAATGGAAGCTTCAATAAGGATGTGCATCAAGGATTTGGAAATCAAAGGTGGGAGGAGCCCCAAGCTTATGAACAACCTTCTTGGCAACAACCTCCTCCGAACTCTTATGGGTATAATCCTAATCCTAATGCATATACCCATCCAATGTGTGTGATGACCCTTATTGTGATTGTCAACCACAACCACCACATGCATATGAACCCCCTCCTCAACATAACCCTACACCACACCCACAAGCCTTCTACCACCATCCACCTCCATATGATCCCAACATGCATCCACCATACAAACCACCATATCAACCATACCTAGAACCACCACCATTCCAACACCAATACCCCCAAGATCCACAAAGTTCACACTCACCACCTCAAGAATCTCACCAATATGAACCACCTTCCAATTACAACAACCTTCCCTCAAATAATGAACCCTCTCTTCCACCACCACCTCCCGATGGACCTTGAATCTCATATCTTAAGGCGACAAGAGGAGGATGAAAATAAGTTTAAGGAGTTAAGAGCAAAGATGGCTATGATGCATGGAAACTTGTCTCTCAACAAATTTCCCTCGGCAAGTATACTGAATTATCGTCAAGTAAAAACTCACAATAGAGTGAGGTCGAATCCCACCGGGATTGATTGGTCAAGAAACTTTAATTAGAGGAATGTTCTAGTTGAGCTAAGTAGAAATTGAGTTGAGTAATTGCAGAAAGTTAAATGGCAGGAAAGTAAATAACTGAAAATATAAGTGCTGGAAATAAATGGCAGAATGTAAATGGTGGAAAGTAAATTGCAGAATCTTAAATGGGGATATGTGGAGATGAGCATAAAAGTAAATGGCAGAAAATAAAGAGAATGGGTAAGATCAAAAATGGGGGATTCATTGGGCTTAGGAGATGTTGCATTCTCCGGATCAAGTTCATTCTCATCTCTTCCTTAATCAATGCATTCATTGATCTCCTTGGCAATCTTAAGTGATTGGATCCCAATTCCTTGGCAACTCAATCTCTCTAAACTTGAACAATTGCCCAATTCCTTGATTTAATTGCTCATGGAAAGAGATGAAGTATGGTCACTGATTATACCACATACATTCCCAAATCACAGTATTGGTAGGATTATATGTCACTATATCCATTCAAACCCCAATTTGGTCCAACATGAGAAAGCATTTCTAGCATGATCTCCTCATTCCTCTTCCAAGGTTCTGAGGAGATCCAAGTATGAATAGCCTCTTTTCCAAGAAAACTACCCAATTGGATGAAGATTGAAAGCTTTCTAGTAAAATCAAGAGAAAAGAAAGAAGAAGAATAATGAAAACTATTATTGATCCATCAAATTACAACAGAGCTCCCTAACCCAATGAAAAGGGGTTTAGTTGTTCATAGCTCTGGAAATGGAAATCAAAAATGAAAAGTGCATTCTGACTATCAAACTAGAAATTGCAGAGAAAGTAAAATATAGAGAGTGTAATTCTCAAGTTCCAGATCCCCTTTTTAATTCAAAACTATCCCTATATATACTACTCTTCTGATCTTCTAGTTAGCTCTTCAAGTCTTGGATATGGGCCCTTGATCTTTAGTTGAAGCAGTTATAGTCTTTAGTGGGCTCAGCTTTGCTTGCAAAGAAAGTGTGAGTTAGGCATGATAGGAAGTTAGTTAGGACGCTAGTGGCGTTAATGTTAAGTGTAAACTTGGGTTTGAAAGCGTTAGTGATGATAACTTTGTCACTAACGTTCCAAACTAGTTGATCAACGTTAACTTCAACGTTAGTGGTACTAACGTAGCCACTAACGTAGCCTCTTAGCCCTTCACAAACGTTATTAGCACTCACCTTTACCAATAACGTTGCTCTTTGTCCCTTTCTTCCACGTTAATGGTCCACGTTAGTGTAACTAACATGGCCTTTAACGTGGGCATGCCAAGGCTCGAGAGCGTTAGTGACACTTACCTTTGTCACTAACGCTTCAAAATGCCCCTTCCTTCCACGTTAGTGCTTCACGTTAATGGCATTAACGTGACCACTAACGTGGGTGTATATGCCATCTCCAACGTTAGTGACAAAGGTGAGTGTCACTAACGTTGGCCTAGCATTCATTGCTCCACATTACCCTTCACGTTAGTGGTCTTAACGTGACCACTAACGTAGGCAATTTAGGCTTGGTCTAGTGTTAGTGACAAAGGTGATTGTCACTAACGCTTGCGACTTCCTCTTCACTCCACGTTAGAGTCCACATTAATTGGATTAACGTGGCTCTTAATGTGGCTTAGTGTGGCATTTTGGAACGTTAGTGGTGTTCACTTTCACCACTAACGTTGGAGCTCCCCCTTTCTTCCACGTTAGTTCCCACGTTAGTGTAACTAACGTGACAACTAACGTGGGTTATGATGGCATTCGAAGGCGTTATTGGTGGTAACTTTACCACAAACGTTGCAAGCTCGCTCCCATTCCACGTTAGTGAAGCTAACGTGGCTGCTAACATGGTTCTTCTTTGCTTCCTTTGTCCTGAAATCAAACAAACAAGGTGCATTAAAGCTTTATTTCAAGTCATGAGATCATGCATCATCCATATTATCATTCAATTCATGCATAATTCTTATGAAATCATGTAAAGTTCACAATATTTTCTTGAATAAAGATGTAAGTGTATATTCACCCAAAGCTTGCTTATTTACTAAGAAAATACATGAAACTATCCTCAAATAGTAAAGAAAAAAGTCAGTGAAACTGGCCAAAATGCCCTGGCATCAGGCTAGCATGGTAGAAGCCGTGAGTCACCTAACATCCCACCTAAGCTCATGCATCCTAGGTATTCCCATTGTTGAATATGAAGAAACAATTAAGGAGCCTAGTAAGGGAGTGAACTTGAAGCTCCATGGTGAGGAAGAGGAGTTAAAGCAATGAGTGAAACAAGAGGAGGAGGTAGAGATTAGTGAACAAAAGGAAGTAGTGGGTGGATGTTTAGGATATGTTGAGCACATAAAGGAATCTCAAGTTGAAGAGCCCTCTTCCACGGAGTTTGGAATGGATGTTAAAGAGGAGAGTGATGTTGCGGAAGTAGACAGAGAGTTAAAGGAAATTGATCAAGAAGTGGATTCCGTCATTAGTGAATTTTTGTCCACATTGATCAATCCCCTTGATGATCTTGTTGAGCCTTCTCTCAGTGGACTAGAAAGCAATGTTGAGGAGGATGTGCAATCTCCAAGGCCTATTGTAAGTGAAGAATTGGAAGAAGTGTCCCAATCAACAAGCTCTCTTATATATGATGATTCCGCATCAACATATGACCCTTTCGAGTTTGAAAAGTCCTTCCCCAATATGCTTAGACTTGATGATGAAGTAGACTTCACGAGACCTCATATCTATGATGAGAGTGATGGGGAAGAGATAGAAGAAATTGGTGAAGAAGAATGTGAACTTGAGGAAGCTTGGCAAGAGGAGGAACTTGAAAAACTTTGCTAAGTGGTGGTAGCCTCTAAAAGAGGATGGACAAGAGTGGAGCGTACTTTATCAAGATCATTGGGAACCCCTCCACCTAGGTTGCCATCCGATCCTTCGTTTGAGTGGAAAAAACTTCTAACTCTTAGCTTTATTATTCCACTTGAATTTGGTTTGCTTGAGATGGATGGCCAGCTTAGGGCACTTTGTGGAATTAAGCGAAAGAGGAGGATGTTTAGTGGTTGGCATTGTAAATCTAGACTCATTATGGTTGAAAGCTCAAAATTGAAGAGAATGGATTGGTGTAGTGCTCAATTAAATGGGTATAGGAGGGTAGTTTGGTGCTTTCATGAGAATTCGGCTTTCTTGTCACCCGGACGGAATCAAGGTGATCAACTAGAAGATGGGTGCGAAGATAAGATATGGGATCCTGGTTCACAACATGAAAACCAATTATGGAAGCTCATATCTTGGAAAGAACCTCACCCAAGCTTGGTGAAGATGGTTGGAACTTCTGACGACCGATTGATGCCAGGGCATTTTGGCCAATTTCACTGACCTTTTCTTTATGGTTTTAGGGTAGTTTCATGCACTTTCTTAGGAAATAAGCAAGTTTTGGGTAAATAATCATTTACATATTGATTCAAGCAAACATTGTGAATTTTATATGATTTCATGAAAATTATGCATGAATTGAATGATAAATTGAATGATGCATCATCTCATGGGTTAGAACCTAGCTTTGATGCACTTTATTTGCTTGATTTAAGGACAAAGGAAACAAGGAAGATGCCACGTTAATAGCCACGTTAGTCCAACTAACGTGACCATTAACGTGGAAAGGAGGCTAGCTTACAACGTTAACAAGAAAAGTGAACACCAATAACGCTTTCGTGAGCCATCATAGCACACGTTGGTGTCTACATTAACCAAGGAATTAGAATTCAATCACTTAAGATTGCCAAGGAGATCAATGAATGCATTGATTGAGGAAGAGATGAAAATGAACTTGATCCGGAGAATGCAACATCTCCTAAGTCCAATGAATTCCCCATTTCTGATCTTACCCATTCTGTTTAGTTTCTGCCATTTACTTTCATGCTGAACTCCCTTTCCCCATTTAAGATTCTGCAATTTACTTTCCGTCATTTATTTTTAATTCTTTATTTCCAGCATTTACATTTTCTGCTATTTACTTTTCCGCCATTTAATTTCCTGCAACTCTCAAACCAAATTCTGCTTAGCTCAACTAGAACATTCCTCCAATTAAAGTTGCTTGACCAATCAATCCCTGTGGGATTCGACCTCACTCTATTATGAGTTTTTACTTGACGAAAATTTGGTATACTTGCCGAGGGAGATTTGTTAAGAGACAAGTTTCTGTGCATCAAGTTTATGGCGCCGTTGCCGAGGATTGATTTTGTATCAATAATGATTAAATTGGTGGATAACTAGATTAAGCACTTTTCTTTTGTTTGATTTAATTCCGTCTGAGTAATTTATTTTCAGATTTAGTTATTTCCTTCCCTTTACCTCTCACCCATTTGTGGTGCTATCTGCATATTATTTTTTTTTACTATTTAGTTTACTGACCCACTAACTATTTGATATATTGTATCACTCACACAAACAGCATTTCTGCAGAAAATACTGTTTGCATCTATCCTTTTTGCTTGTGCCTTATTGGTTGTATGACATGTAGAAGAAGCAGGGTTTCAACTTCCTTTGATTCTAAACCTGAGAGGACCTTCCTTAGATTAAGGAGGGAAGCAAGAGGGAAGAGAGTAGTTGGTGCTGAGGAAGAGGAAGAGTACTTTGAACTAGACATGGATGAGAATATGGAGAACCATCATGAAGAAGAGGCTCACAACCATGACAGAGAAGGTCCAGCGCATCAGGCTGGACAAGAGAGAAGAGTTCTGGGTTCTTACATCAACCCAAACCCAAGAAACTGTGGAAGTAGCATCCAAAAGCCAACCATACATGCTAACAACTTTGAACTAAAGCTACAGCTCATCACCCTTATTCAGAACAATTATTCATTCGGAGGAAGTGTCCAAGAAGACCCCAATCAACATCTAACCACCTTCCTGAGGATATGTGATACTGTGAAGTCTAATGGTGTTCATCCTGACACCTATAGACTACTTCTGTTTCCCTTCTCACTCAAGGACAAAGCATCTAAATGGCTGGAATCCTTTTCAAAGGGGAGTTTAGCAACCTGGGAAGATGTGGTGAACAAATTCTTGGCAAGATTCTATCTTCCTCAACGGATCAATAGGTTGAGAGCTGAGGTACAAACCTTCAGACAGCAAGATGGTGAGACTCTATATGAAGCATGGGAGAGGTTTAAAGACTTGACAAGAAGATGCCCGCCAGATATGTTCAATGAATGGGTGCAGTTGCACATTTTCTATGAAGGTCTTTCTTATGAAGCAAAGAAGGCAGTAGACCACTCATCCGGGGGATTTCTGAACAAGAAGAAGACTATTGAAGAAGCCATAGATTTCATTTAGACTGTAGTTGAGAATGACTACTTCTATGCTTCTGAAAGAGGCAACACTAGAGGAGTGATGGAGCTAAACAATGTGGATGCGCTGCTAGCTCAAAACAAGATGATTACCAAGCAATTGGTTGACCTCGCCAAGAAGATGGAGAGGAATCAAGTAGCAGCAATCACCACTTCAGCAGCAACTCAAGAAGGAGTGAATGAAGAAGCAGAGGGTAGTCACGAGCAAGCCAACTACATTGGAAATTCACCTAGGCAGAACCATGACCCATACTCCAAAACATATAATCCTGGCTGGAGAAACCACCCAAACTTTGGGTGGGGAAATCAACAAGACCAAGGCCAAGATCGGAGACGCCACAACCCCAACAACAATGCAGCTCACCAATATCCCACACAGAGATCATATCAGCACTCACCTAACAACACATCTCAACATCTATACCAAAGCCAAAATGGCCCTTCTCATCCCTCCAATCTCAACTCTCCATCATCGGAAGAAAGACTATCAAGGATTGAGACTCTACTTGAAGGCATATGCAAGGAAATTCAAGATAGTAAGGTGTTCCAAGAGGAAGTGCGATCCAACATGCAAAATCAAGACGCTGCCATCAAGAAACTTGAGACACAAATTGGCTACCTATTTCAGCAAGCTCCCAGCCATGACCTTCACAGTAACATTGAACCAAATCGGAGGGAGGAGTGTCATGCTATCACCCTCAGAAGTGGAAAGGAATTGAAAGAGACTTCCAAGCAACCACAAGAGAAAGATGCAATTGGAAGAAAGGAGGAACAAAATGAAGTTCAAGTCCCCACCTCCAATGCACATCCAAAGGGAGAAGAATTGAGGCCATATATTTCGAAAGCCCCATATCCTCAATAATTGAGGAAGAAGGGGGATGACAGCCAGTTCTCCAGATTTTTAGAAATTTTCAAGAAACTATAGATTAGCATACCCTTTGCTGAAGCAATGGAGCAAATGCCGCTCTATGCCAAGTTCTTGAAGGAGTTGATGACCAAGAAGAGAAGCTGGAAGAACAACGATACTGTGATACTAACCAAAGAATGTAGTGCTATCATTCAGCATAAACTATCCTAGAAATTGAAGGATCCTGGGAGCTTCCAGATTCCCTGTATTATAGGAGAAATAACAGTGGAAAAGGCTCTATGTGATTTAGGAGCCAGCATAAATCTGATGTCTGTAGCTATAATGAGAAAAATAAAGGTTGAGGAGGCCAAACCAACAAAAATGGCCTTGCAACTGGCGGACCGATCATTCAAGTTTCCTCACGGCATAGTGGAAGACTTGCTAGTAAAGGTAGGAGACTTTATCTTTCCAGCAGACTTTGTAGTGTTAGACATGAAGGAAGGAGCTAAGGCTTCTATCATCTTGGGTAGACCATTCTTAGCTACTGCCAGAGTTGTCATCGATGTCCAAAAGGGCGAACTTACCCTTAGACTAGATAATGAAACAATAATGATCAACGTGTTCAAGGCCATGAACTACCCACAGGAACCGTTGGGAGAATGTATGAGGTTGGACTCACTGGAAGATGTAGTACAAGAGACTTTTGAAGATGAAGAACTTGAGGAGTTAACAGAAGAGGAGGAATCAGCATCAAGCGAAGAAGCTGCAACAGCTGAGGTTCAGGTTCAGGGCACAATAGAGGAGAAGAATGAAAAGAAAGAAGCACCCAAACTTGAACTGAAGGCACTGCCACCCACTCTCAAGTATGCATATCTAGGGGAAAATGAAAGTTATCCAGTGATCATAAACTCATCTCTCAGCCAAGAACAAGAGGAGGAGCTACTCCAAGTGTTAAAAAGGCACAAGGAGGCCTTTGGATGGACCCTTGCTAACTTGAAAGGAATCAGTTCGGCCATATGCATGCATAAGATACTGTTGGAAGATGATGCCAAACCATCCATTCAACCCCAAAAGAGGCTGAATCCAGTCATGAAAGAAGTGGTACAGAAAGAAGTCATGAAGTTATGGCAAGGAGGGGTGATCTATCCGATCTCAGACAGCCCTTGGGTCAGCCCTGTGCAAGTTGTCCCAAGAAAGGGAGGAATCACTGTAGTCCTCAATGACAAGAATGAACTAATCCCTACAAGGACCGTCACAGGATGGCGGATGTGCATAGACTACAGGAAACTCAATGAAGCTACACGAAAAGATCATTTCCCCCTTCTTTTCATGGATCAAATGCGGGAAAGACTTGCAGGACACGCATATTACTGTTTTCTCGATGGTTATTCAGGATATAACCAAATAGTGGTTGATCCAAGAGACCAAGAGAAAACCTCCTTCACTTGCCCATATAGAGTGTTTGCCTACAGGCGCATGCCATTTGGGCTATGCAATGCGCCTGCAACTTTCCAACGCTGCATGCTCTCCATTTTCTCAGATATGATAGAAAAATTTATCGAAGTCTTTATGGATGACTTCTCAGTATTCGGAGATTCCTTTCCTAATTGCCTAAATCACCTGGCCCTGGTATTGAAAAGATGTCAAGAGACTAATTTGGTTTTGAACTGGGAGAAATATCACTTTATGGTGACAGGAGGAATATTTCTTGGCCATAAGGTTTCTAACCAAGGCATTGAGGTGGACAGAGCTAAAGTGGAACTCATTGAAAAATTATCCCCACCAAGTGATGTTAAGGCAATTAGGAGTTTTCTAGGACATGCTGGCTTTTACAGAAGGTTTATTAAAGATTTTTCAAAGATAGCCAAGCCTTTAAGCAATCTCCTTGTATCTGATACACCATTTATCTTTGATGAAAAGTGCATGCTAGCATTCGAAAACTTGAAAAAGAGGCTATCCTCTGCCCCTATCATTTCCCCACCTAATTGGAATTTACCATTTGAACTGATGTGCGATGCATCTGATTTCGCAATTGGGGCAGTGTTAGGACAAAGGAAAGATAACTTGGTCCATGTGATATATTGTGCCAGCAAAGTCCTCAATGATACTCAAAGAAACTATACCACTGCTGAAAAGGAGTTGCTGGCAATAGTTTTTGCATTTGACAAGTTTAGATCATACCTCATTGGTGCCAAAGTAATTGTCTTCACAGACCACACAGCACTTAAATATTTATTTGCCAAGCAAGAATCAAAACCAAGACTAATAAGATGGATCTTATTGTTGCAGGAATTTAATATTGAAATCAGAGACAAGAAAGGAGTGGAGAACAAGGTAGTAGATCACCTATCCAGAATCCCTCATGATAAAGGAGGAACACATGATACAAATGTAAATGAGTTCTTCCCAGATGAACAGTTGATGACGATTCACAGAGCACCCTGGTTTGCAGATATTGCCAATTTTAAGGCAACTGGGGCTTTACCTCCAGAAATCAACAAACATAAAAAAAGAAAGCTCATTAATGACGCAAAGTATTTTGTCTGGGATGAACCATATCTCTTCAAGAAGTGTTCAGATGGAATCCTGAGAAGATGTGTTTCGGAAGAAGAAGGACAAGAGGTCTTGTGGAACTGCCACGACTCGTGCTATGAAGGCCATTTTGGAGGGGATAGAACTGCGGCCAAGGTGTTATAAAGTGGATTCTTTTGGCCCACCCTATTCAAGGATGCCAAAGAACTAGTAAAGAATTGCAATGAATGTCAAAGACCTAGAAACCTACCCAAAAGAAATGAGATGCCACAGAATTTCATCTTAGAACTGGAACTGTTTGATGTGTGGGGAATCGATTTCATGGGACCATTCCCAAGCACATATTCAAACAAGTACATCTTGGTAGCAGTGGATTACGTTTCCAAGTGGGTAGAGGCTATTGCAACCCCAACGAATGACAACAAAGTGGTCATGAACTTCCTCAGAAAGAACATCTTTAGCCGGTTCGGAGTCCCACGAGTACTCATCAGTGATGGAGGGAGCCATTTTTGTTACAGACCACTAGAAGCTCTCCTCCTACGATACGGAGTGAAACACAAGGTTGCCACACCATACCACCCCCAAACCAGTGGACAAACCGAGATATCTAACAGAGAGCTAAAAAGGATCCTGGAAAAGACTGTAGGAGCATCAAGAAAGGATTGGTCGAAAAAGCTGGATGATGCTCTTTGGGCACACAGAACGGCATCCAAAACACCAATCGGGATGTCCCCATATCAACTGGTGTATGGAAAGGCCTGTCATTTACCATTGGAGTTGGAACACAAAGCCCTCTGGGCTCTCAAGCTACTAAATTTTTATAGCGTTGCTGCTGGTGAAAAGAGGGTCTTGCAGCTGCAGGAAATGGAGGAATTCAGATCTCAAGCCTATTGAAAATGCCAAAATTTATAAAGAAAAGGCAAAGAGAAGGCACGACCTCCATCTGACACCCAGGAGCTTCGAGAAAGGACAGCAAGTGCTCCTCTACAACTCCAAATTAAGACTTTTCCCTGGGAAACTCAAGTCAATGTGGTCATGACCTTTTCTTGTCACAAAGGTCTCGCCATATGGACACATAGAAATCATGGAGAAAAGTTCAAGGAGGACGTTCACTGTGAACGGACAAAAGCTCAAGCACTACATGGGCAACATGGGGGAAAGCCCCAAAATGAAATATCATCTCAACTGATGGAGAAATCGTCGAGCTAGCGACGCTAAAAGAGCGCTTCGTTGGGAGGCAACCCAACCTAAGGTAGTTTTCTTTTCATGATCATCTCAATAAAAGGTATAAGTAAGTCCCCGTATTGTGAGGAGCTAAGTTTGGTGTTGCACACCAAAATAATCCAAGAGTGAATGTGTAATTCTAAGTTTGGTGTTCCACCAAAGATTTCAGTTAGAATCACATTACACCTCTTCAATGGCAAGTTGCTAGCCCCAACCAATCAGGGAAACCACTTAACAATAGTTTAGTTTCTATCTTATAGTCAGTTTATTAATAAAAGCACATGAGTTTCTCTGCATGTATTCAATCTGTGTATTAGGCAAGGAACTAAGTTTGGTGTTCGCACACCAAATGAAGTTCAGAAAATCATAAGTATACATGCATGCTAACCATCCCTCAAGTACTTGGGGAACAAGCAACTTCCAATAACCTTGCAGGAATTCAATCAACCTTCTGGAAAAACACTGCACCACTACCCAAGGAGGCAAAGAAGGACGCAGAAGCTATGGATGATGACAACAAAGAGATAGACAGAAAGCACCACCAAAAGGTTGTATTGTTACTTGATTCATTGTGCTTGGAAATCTTAAAAATTGGAAGTCTGAATGTGCCCCTGATTAATAGTTACTCTTTATCTTAAACCACTAGAATTTAATAATTGCTTTCCCTACTTTTGTCATATGTGTGTTGGTTCAAGTTACCTGTTTTCATCTGCATCTTGCTTATTGTATGTTTGTCCTTTTAAACCAAATAAAAAGATATGGTATGAAAGACCAGAGTGATGTTCAAGTTGTGGAGTAGGTCCCTAAATTTGTGGTGTAGTAATCACTTAGCTAAGTTGGTTCACCAACAAGGTAGGAAGGCAACAATCTGTCCTAAATCATATGCTTGAAACACACCCCTTTAGACTAGCTAAATAACAAGATCCTAATAAGAAAAAGGAAAAGAACAATAAGAGTTGACAAAGAAAGAAAAGTAATAAGAAATAAGGCTAGGCACCAAGGGCTTGAATCTTGAGGGATATGTCTGTGGTGCTCTTGTACCAAGGATCTGCTTGGATGAATAAGTTCTTAGGACTGCTTCATCACTTGGTAACTTGGATTAACTAACCCGGGATTATTAACTGAAAATCCACTATCAAGAGCAACCTTACTACAAAATATTTAGTAACCCAAAGAGGTGCAGGACACCAAGGCCTCAAGGAAAGAAAATAACAAACCATGTGCCTGTGGTGTGTATGTATGGGGGAGAGAGACTTGAGGGAGTAAGTCCTTAGGGGTGTTTCAACACCTAGCACCTTGAACCAACTGGTTCGGGAGTGTTGGCTGAAAGCTTATTTTAAAGAGTCGCCCCCTCACAGAACACTTAGCCTAAGGATGCAATAGACCTTGAAAAGACAAAGGGATCAATAAATAAAAGTCTCAAAGGGTGAAATCAAGTGAGTATTCCAGGGCATGGTAAAGGTCTGAAAGCCGATAAAGGAATGAACCTAAGTTGCTATGCATGAAACCCCATAAAACCAAGGACATGACTTCCACAATAATGATTCATTTCTCTTGTCATTTCATCCATCATTCTCTTGTTCCAATACTTGCTTAGGGACAAGCAAGCTTTAAGTTTGGTGTTGTGATGCCAGGGCATTTTGGCCAGTTTCACTGACCTTTTCTTTATGATTTTAGGGTAGTTTCATGCACTTTCTTAGGAAATAAGCAAGTTTTGGGTAAATAATCATTTACATCTTGATTCAAGCAAACATTGTGAATTTTATATGATTTCATAAGAATTATGCATGAATTGAATGATAAATTGAATGATGCATGATCTCATGGGTTAGAACCTAGCTTTGATGCACTTTATTTGCTTGATTTCAGGACAAAGGAAACAAGGAAGATGCCACGTTAATAGCCACATTATTCCAACTAACGTGACCATTAACGTGGAAAGGAGGCTAGCTTACAACGTTAACAAGAAAAGTGAACACCAATAACGCTTTCGTGAGCCATCATAGCCCACATTAGTGTCCACGTTAACTACGTTAACATGGAAGCTAACATGGAAGAGAAGTAAAGCTCCAACGTTAGTGGTAAAAGTGAATGCCACTAATGTTGGGGAGAGGGGCAACTTAGCCACGTTAAGAGTCACATTAACTACATTAACGTGAACTCTAACGTGGGAGAAGCAATGAAGAGCCAATGTTAGTGACACTCACCTTTGTCCCTAACGTTGGACTAACCCTCTATTAGCCACGTTAGTTGCCACGTTAATTGCATTAACGTGGAAGCTAACGTGGAGGAAAGGAATGACGAGCCAACGTTAGTGACACTCACCTTTGTCACTAACGTTGGCGATGGCTATCACTACCACGTTAGAAGTCACGTTAACCTAAGTAACGTGAACTCTACCGTGGGAAGAAGGGTGTTTGGAGTGTTAGTAACAAAAGTAAGTGTTATTAACGCTCTCGAAGTTGCGGCATACTCACGTTAAGAGTCACGTTAGCTACACTAACGTGGACTCTAATGTAGGGAATAAGGGGCCAAGGGCAACGTTAGTGGCAAAGGTAAACGCCAATAACGCCCGCGATGGATCAAGAGGCAACGTTAGTGGTCACGTTAGTGCCACTAACGTTGAAGTTAACGTAACTCATCTTGGGCTAGGAACGTTAGTGCAAAAGGTGATTGTTACTAACGTTCTCGAACCCACATTTTCACTTAACGTTAACGCCACTAACGTCCTAGCCAAAGTCCATGCCTACTTCACACTTTCTCTGCAAGTAAAGCTGAGCCCATTAAAGATTCCAAACTGCTTCAAATCAAGATCTAAAGGCCCATATCCAAGACTTGAAGAGCCAACTGGAAGATCAGAAGAGTAGTATATATAGGGGTACCTTTGAACTAGAGAGGAGTTTTTGGAATTGAGAGGACTACTCTCTGTATAATTTTACTTTCTCTGCAACTTCTAGTTTTACTTCAGAATGTACTCTCCATCTTTGCTTTTCATTCCCAGAGCCATGAACAACTAAACCCCTTTCATTGGTTTAGGGAGCTCTGTTGTAATTTGATGGATCAATAATAGTTTTCATGCTTCTTCTTCTTTCTTTTCTCTTGATTTTACTTGAAAGCTTTCAATCTTCATCCAATTGGATAGTTGTCTTGGAAAAGAAACTATTCATACTTGGATCTCTTCTGAACCTTGGAAGAGGAATGAAGAGATCATGCTAGAAATACTTTCTCACGTTGGACCAAATTGGGGTTTGGGCGGATATAGTGACATATAATTCTCCCAATACTTTGATTTGGAAATACATGTGGTATAATCAATGACCACACCTCATCTCTTCTCATGAGCAATTAGACCAAGGAATTGGCTATTGATCAAGATTTGAGAGATTGAGTTACCAAGGAATTGGAATTCAATCACTTAAGATTGCCAAGGAGATCAATGAATGCATTGATTGAAGAAGAGATGAAAATGAACTTGATCCGGAGAATGCAACATCTCCTAAGCCCAATGAATTCCCCATTTCTGATCTTACCCATTCTCTTTAGTTTCTGCCATTTACTTTCATGCTGAACTCCCTTTCCTCATTTAAGATTATGCAATTTACTTTCCGTCGTTTATTTTCAACTCTTTATTTCCATCATTTACATTTTCAACTCTCAAACCAAATTCTGCTTAGCTCAACTAGAACATTCCTCTAATTAAAGTTTCTTAACCAATCAATCCCTGTGGGATTCGACCTCACTCTATTGTGAGTTTTTACTTGACGACAATTCGGTATACTTGCCGAGGGAGATTTGTTAAGAGACAAGTTTCTGTGCATCACCGATTGAAGGACAAGCACTCTTGGAGGTTCAAGGATGAATACAAGCATAAACCACCTTGACAAGGAGCCTCCCAAATGTCTAACTTAAGGACTTAAACTAAAAGTGCTTAGTGGGAGACACCCCACCATGGTAAACTCTTTCCTTTCTCTTGTAGATATAATGAATGAATGAATTGGATTCCATTGTATATAGCTTCCTTACCCCCTTAGTATATTTTGCCTTGCTTGTTAAGTTGTTTATACACTCTATGCCTTAATTAGGGATGATTCTTTGAATTTGAGTTTTTGCTTGGGTTGCAAGTTTCCTCAAATTGTTTGAAAAATCCCCAAAAATTCAAAAATATTTTTGATTTTGAATTTTAGCTGGTTTTAGAGTCCTAGAAGAGGTTGGGAGGATTATGAGCTCTTCTTGGTATTTCAAAAAAAAAAAAAGAGAGAGAGAAAGAAGCCACGCCCAAGCGCACAGTGCGCGCGCGTGTCGGTTGTGCATTTCGCACTTCCCGGGCCAAAGACCAGAGAGTTGTGCCACTTTTGGGCCAAGTCTGAGCCTTAAGCCACGCGGATGCGTACATGACGCGTCCACGCCCCTTTGTGTTTCCCTACCTACGCGTAGGCACACTTGGCGCCTCCGCGTCCCATCATCGTTCAACTCATCCACGCGCAAGCGCACAGTGCGCGCGCGTCGATGCGTTTTTGCATCACCCAGGCCAAAGACCCGAGAGTTATGCCAACTTTGGGCCACTTTTGTGCCTCTGGCTCAACTCACCCGCGTGGACGCGCATCGTACGCGTCCGCGCCCATGCCCACATCATCCGTCTACGCGCAAGCGCGTTTGACGCTTCCGCGCCGCTCCCTTATTATCCCACCCGCGCAGACGCGCACGGTGCGGGCACGCGTGGTTTCGAAAACCTTACCCCCAAGGACGCAAGAACCCTAGCGTAGTCACGCACTTTCAACCCTTCCCCTAACGTCTCTCCCTCTTCTCTTCCCTCAGCCATAATCACCTCCTCTCTTCCTCCATAACTGCCCTTTAAGCCCCTCAACCACCATAAGCTGGCGTCTACATTCTGCCACCGACCCCCACAGCCCTCTCTTCCCTTCGTTTTTCTTTCCTTCTTCCTCATTCATCTTCCTTTATCACTGTTTCTCTCTGCTCTCCGACGCCATCACTGCCGCGACCCGCCGTTGTCGCCGGTGAACCTTCGCCACCACCACTTCCACTCACTCACCCCCTTCCACTCTACACTCTCACTACTACTGCATCAAGAAGAGCTGCTCTCTACTCTTCTCCCCGCTCTGTTCCTTGCTCTCCGCTCCGTGCTACTTCCTAATGCTATCGCGAGCATCAAGCCACCACCACCGCTGGGCAACGCTGCTCCCATCACTCCCTTCTACCCCCGTCCAATCCCATTTTTCTTCTGTGCTACTTCCAGGTTTCCTACTGTCTTGTTTCTACTCTGTTTTATTGGTTTTGTTTAATGATTAGAGTAGATTAGTTAATTGGTTATCTTTGCATGTTAGGTTAGATAGAATTACATGCTGTTAGGTAGTTAGGATGTGGTTAGAAGATTCTAGGCCTGATAAGTGCGCCGTTTGTGTTTACTTGTTCAAATGTTACATGATGAATGATGAGTGACATGCTCTGTTTTGTATGTTCTGTTTCACTGCTGTGTTGATTTTGACTGCTGCTTGCTGAAATTCATTGTCTGACTATATTCAGTACTGCCCTACTATGCGTGATCCATGCTCATGTCATACTTGTGCATTTTTGGCTTCATATACTTGTTTTTGCTGCTTTATGCTATCCGGGAACATTCGATTTGCTGCCGGAATGCTGCCCGAATTTCTAAAATTGCTATATGCTTTGACTTGCAACCTATAAATCGAACTTAGCATTTTTCAAATTGAGTCTTACTCAACTTCAAAAAGTTCAATTCCTAGGTTGCTATGGTTAGCATTTCCGTGCTTACTTGTATTTCCCGCGATATGCAATGGATTGGTTAGTTCAAGGAGTTGCTTGTCGGATTTCTGTGACAAATAATCCCTTGCCTAACTCATCAACTTGATCTTTTGTGTCTTCACCCTCCAAGTTAAGTCAATTGCCTTTTCAATCATACTGAACTTCCAACTTGACTTTAACTTGTGTTTTTCCTCAATAAGGTTCATTTAATTGCAATAGTTGGTGGATCTCACTAGTATAACCCTTCTTGATTCAAAACTGTTTTTAAGTGCTTTTGGTTACATTAGTGCATACTTCACTTTCTCAGTACCAACTATTGCAAAACCCTTGTGACCATGACCTTGACTGATGATTTGCTTCCCACACACGTGCTTTTGTGCAAAATTTTCATATTTCATCATCAATGACTATATGTTCCTCATGATTGTAAGTATGCTTGCATCCATATTTTGTAAACTTCTTGTGATTATGTCAATAACTGTCATACCACTACTTTTTGAACCGGTTCTCTAACTTGTGACTTCAACTAATCACTTGACTCCTCCTTTAACCAGTTCTCTAACTTTAACTTCATTAACTAACTAACTTTCCTTTTCACTCTCAATCTAACATCCTTAACCATTCTTTTGCGTATTGCGCTTATTGGGCTTAACAAGCAATTATTATGCATATGTGGTTTGAATTCTTGGTTTGTGACTTGGTTTGAACTCTGAATTTTGTTACTTGCATTCCAAGAATTCTCTTTTCTTCACTCACTTCATGAATATGTCTTACCTTGAGTGCTATACATCTACTTGGCTAGTTGCTTATATCATATCACATCTGTTTTCAGGATGTCGGATAAAGGAAAGGCCATAGCTACTACCTCAAAGAAGAGGAAGCGCTCCAAAGCCTCTACCCCTTCCCCTTATGCCAGTTACGCTAAGAATCCGCTGAATGACGTGGATAAAGAGAATCAGCTGCTACCATCCACCGACCCAACCAAGTTTTCCAATCTCTACTGTGAGCTTCGCTTCCCTAAATATCAGAAGACGAATTTGAACATTGAGAAGAAACTAGTCCTTCCCAACGATGTGAGACGCGCCATCAATACCCGTATTCTGGAATTGGGCTTGGACTTTGTTGATAAGGATTTGGGAAGGATAAACACTTCGTGGGTGAAGGAGTTCTACTTTAACTTCTTTTGCATAACTCTTAATTCAGTCCACCTACGGGGTAGGGAGATCTTGATTACTGAAGCAGCTATTGGGGAGGCATTGCTTTGCCGACCTCGTACTGGTGACACAAGCGCCTATCAGCAGGCAGGGATAGCTATCCACTGTATGACATTTGATTATGAGGCGCTGAAGCGTGTGATTGCCACACCGGACGCCCCTTGGGTGATGGATTCTGGCAACAAGAAGCCAAAGGGAATGCTATTCACTTATCTAACGAGAGAGGCTAGGACTTGGCAGCAGATATTTGCCCATTATATCCTGCCCACCACTCACTTTTTAGAGATTTCGATGGATATGCTGGTTCTGATTGGTTGTGTCATGGAGGGGAAGGAGGTAGACTACCCCCAGTTGATCAGGCAGAGCATGTGGCGCACACACATCCGTGGCCTATTACCATTTCCTACATTGGTCACCAGTATGATTGAGCTAGCAGATGTCCCATGGGAGGACGATGACGTGACACCCCCGCCCCCAAATGACGATGACAAGGAGGTTACTATTCCGTGGGGTGGGTGGGTGCACGAGAAGCCTCCACCCAGACGCTGTTCTCATGCTAGAGCAGTGGTGGAGGCAGCTCAGCCTTCATCTTCCACACCAGCAGCAGGACCCTCCTCTGCTTCAGCAGCCGTAGCACCTTTGCCACCACCACCAGCACCTGAGCCGACTTACCTGCTAGTACAGCAGCTATTTCGCTTCGTGGAGTGTAGCAAGCGTCGTATCATGCGACGTCTTAATCGCATAGACGAGGTGTTTATATCGCAGGGCATTGAGCTACCTCCTCTCCCAGACTCTCCTGCCTCCGATGAGCAGGATCAGGAGGAGGAGCATATTGAGGAGCGACTCAGCAGGAGACACCCCCAGAGACACAGGCCACCTCAGAGGTTCAGCAGCCTCCTGAGGACTCACAACCAGTACCACACCACAGCCACAGTCCGGTGCGACTGTTGAACCACAGCCCGAGCTTCAGCAGTAGCATCGAGGACAATGCTTCATCCTAAAGTGTGGAGAGGTCACATTCGTGACCGGTGGATAGAATTTGTGTGGTGAACTTTCTACATTTATCTTCTAATCTCTGCTGCTTTATTTCATTTTACACTTTATCTTTGAGATCACGTTGAGATTATTTTATATATTTGTTATCTTGGGATTACTTTATCGTAGTGTCGCATTTTGCACCTTTGATTGTATACAGTCCATATTTTGGTTGGATTTTTATTATATACTTGTTTTAGCATTTTTGGTTGAGAATTGGAAAAACATTGTGAATTGTTGAAACCTAGTTGATCCCCTTTGCGTATGAAATTTACTTTGATTGGAAAAGGGGTAAACTAAGAAATTTTTTTTTAGTTTTCCGAATCACAACCTTGCATTAGAATAAGCTTAGTCAATATGATGAAAATTTTCAAGAAATCCATTTCTAGGGCACCAACCCAATTGGTTGAAAATTTTTTTTAGGACTTGCTTGACTTATACACTTTGTGGATCATGTTTTGGGCAAAGAACACAAGCATGCGAGTTTTGAGCCTTAATTGTGTGGTTACATCATATGATCACTTATTTTTATTCTTGTGTGCATTATTCTCTTCCTATGAGTGTAATCTTTGATTTGTTTGATTCTTTATGTCCATTACTTTGTGTACACATGCATTTATATGATTGAGGCCATTGTTTAAATAGCTCACTTACCTAAATAGCTTACCTTTTATCTTCCATTGTTAGCCAATTTGAGCCTATGCTTAACCCACTTATTCTTAATTGAAGCACATCACAAGCCTAAGTGAAAAATAATAAATGTCTCTTGTTTGGATCTTTGATTAGCTTAGGCTAGTGAGAGTGTTCATTACTAGATTTTGAGAAAGTTGGGTACATTGGGTAAGAGATAAAAGCATGTTTAGTAGTTGTATTGAAAATCTTGGGAATTGGGTACACACTCATATATTAATCAGGTGTAAACTATATGCATTGATGCTCTTGTACATATTTTAGTTCGAAAAAAAAAATTGCAATAAAAAGGGGACAAAAATGCCCCAAGATGAAGTTCAATAATAATCAAAGCATATGTGTGGTGATCAAAAGAGAATGCATGAGTGTGTAGAAAAGTGAAGAATGGATAGCTAGGATTGTTTAGAATTGTATAAGTTGTCATAGGTTAGGTGGAAGTTTAAGTTAATCAAAGATTCAAATCTCAAGCTCACTTGACCATATGCACCCTACCTTGACCCTAGCCCCATTACAACCCATGGAAAAGTCCTCATGATATTTGTATGCCTGCATAAAGTAATTGTTGATTGTTAGATGAAAAACAAATCTTAGAGAGCATGATCAGGGAAGACTTGAGTGAATCAACCCCATACACTTGAGTGCCTAGAGCGGATACACATCCGGCGAGGGTTCGATCGCTCAATTACATGTTTCTACCCATGATCATCTTTTCTTGCAAGTTTGTAAAATCTTTCAATGATTCAATTCAATTGTAGGTTGATTTCATTGCTATTGCCTTAGCCCTTGTGTTTGTATATGTATTCTTGGGAATTGATTTATTTTGACCAAGTGAATGCATTCATGTAGATAGATTGCATGAAGATAGATTGCATTTAGTTAGCTTTCATTGAATAAATGTTGATACTCCTTTGCTTCTTTCTTGGTTTTAGCATCAGGACATGCTTAGTTTAAGTGTGGGGAGATTTGATAAACCCCAATTTCGCGGTTTATCTTGTGCTTATTTTAGGGAATTTTATCACCTTTTCCCACATTTATTCAACAAAATAGCATGGTTTTGTAATTCTCCCTTTAATTATGGTTAAGTGTAAAAACATTCTTTTTAGACCCTTAATTTGGTGATTTTAACTCACTTTAATTCCTTTTGATGCCTTGATGTGTTTATTGAGTGATTTCAGGTTCCTAAGGCAAGTATTGGATGGAAGAAATGAGGAGAAAATCATACAAAGTGGAGAATGCATGAGGAAACAAGGATTGGGAATGCATCGATGGGCACGCATGCATACAAGGTGCACGCGCGCAGAAGAGACATCGCATAGCGACGCGCACGCGTACATGACACGTACGCGCGGATGAAGAAATAGCCAATCGACGCGCACGCGCATATGGCGCGTACGCACCGATACTCGCACGTGACCCATTTAAAGGCAAAGCACTGGGGGCGATTTCTGAGCTGCCCAGGCCCAAATCCAACTTGTTTCTGAGTGTATTTCATGCAGAATTGAAGTCCAAGCAAAGGGGGAGCAATTAGTTAGTCAACATGTGCCTTTAGTTAGTTTTCTAGAGAGAGAAGCTCCCTATTCTCTCTAGAATTAGGTTAGGATTAGGTTAAATTGTCTTGGATCTTGAATTAATTACTTGATTTCATCTTGTTTCTTTCACAATTTTTCATTTCTACATCTTGATTTTCTTAATTGTAATGTTAATTCCTCATTTTGCTCTCTTTTATGTTGATGAACATTGTTATATCTAATTTCCTTTTAATGTAATTTTATGTTTCCATGTTCCTTTTATGTTTATCTTCATTATTATTGTTGATTTCTTGCTTATATTAGTTATGGGTTTCCTTAATTTTAGCATTTGTGGTGTTTACTTTGATTGCACACTAAGTGTTTGATAGAGTGCTTCCTATAGTTTTTGGGTAGTTCTCTTGACCCTTGGCCTATGCTAAAGGGATTGAGTGATCTTAAGTCTTTAGGCTTCATTGAATTAGTAATTCCAGAACCCTTGGGGATCAATTTGAATTGTTAACAAGGATAGTGATCTCAATTACCTAAGTCTTAGTCAAGAGTTCTTTATCTTTCTTTCTTTAATTACTCGCTTGATTTACCTTTTCTTGTTTATCTTATAAATCAAAACCCCTTTACCTCTTTATAGCCAATAATTGACCACTTCATTGCAGTTCCTTGTGAGATGACCCGGAGTTCAAATACTTCGGTTAATTCTTATTTGGGGTTTGTACTTGTGACAAAACCAAATTTAATTTGATTCGAGGATTGACTATTGGTTTGGACTATACTATCAACGGAATTATTTTGTGGAATTCCGAACCGATATAAATCGTCTGCTATCAGTGTCACGCTCACCTCCAATACTCTCCATCAAGTTCACAAGTAAGTGTCTTCGATGAATACTTCAAGGAAGAAAATAGGGACTTGTGCGTACGCACAACCTATCATGCGTACGCACAAGGGTAAATTTTGCAAGTGTGCGTACGCACAACCCTTGGGGCGTACGCACAATGACTGGCGCTCACTTTTCAAGCTCAACACCAAGAGTCAAGTCCAAGCGCCAAAAAGCAAAGTCCAAAGGCCCAAAGTAAGTACGTCAAGTGAAGACTTGGAGTAGCATTATAAATAGATGGAGTTTTAAACTTGGAAAGGAGGTTGGAAACACAGGATACACCATAGAGGACTTTTCTACACTTTACATTTTTCTTTGCTTGTACTTAGTTTAATTTTACTTTTATGCACTTTCATCTTCTTTTGAGTTTTCTTGAGCTATGATTAACTAAATCCCACTTCATTGGGGGAAGGAGCTCTATTGTAATTTGATGGATCAATAGTAATTCTTGTTTTCTTCTTCTCTTCATCTCTCTTTGATTTACTTGAAAGATTTTCATTCTTCATTCTAGTATTCAATTGTCTTGGGAAAGAAATTGAATGTACATGGATTCTATTTGATCCTTAGAAGAAGAATTGTAGAATCATGCTAGAAAATCTTTCTCATACTTGACTAGTTTTGGGGTTGGTCGGATATAATGACATATAATTCTCCCAATCCTTGGATCTAGTAGAGTGTATGGTATAATTAGTGACCAAGTTTCATCTCTTTTCATGAACAATTAGATCAAGGTATTGGAAATTGTTCAAGAGTAGATAGATTGAAATGCCAAGGGATTGAAATTCAATCACTCATGATTGCCAAGAGATCAATGAGTAGCATGATTGAGGAAGAGATGAGAATGTGTTGACCTGGAGAATACAATATCTACTGAGCCTAATGATCTTCCCTATTCTTATCTTCCCATTCTTTTACTTTGTTTGATTATTGTTCATCACCCCCATTCCCTTTTAATTTCCAGTTATTTTGTTTCCTTTGCTTTATACAATTTACATTCTAAGCAATTTACATTCCGCTCTTTAATTCAGTCATTTACTTTCAAGTTCATTTACAATTCCGTCATTTATTTTTCTACACTCAATACCCATTAATGACTTGTTTAACTAGAATATCTAATTGACTAAAGTTGCTCAATCTATCAATCTCTGTGGGATTCGACCTCACTCTTTGTGAGTTTTTACTTGACGACAATTTGGTATACTTGCCGAAGGAAGATTGTAGTGATACAAAATTCCAGTATCAAGTTTATGGCGCCGTTGGTCTCTAAGAATTTTGATTATTCGCTCACGTCAACCCAAAATGTCCCTAGGTTCTGTTAGTTCTATCGGCAATAATCTACGTGGCACAAGTGAGTTTGGTCCTAAATTTGATACTATGTTTGACACATTAGTCTCAAACCCTCATCTCCGTCATAAGCTTTTAGTAAATGCGGTGTTCCAATATCACACAATGGAGTTAAAGCTTTATAACCAATTATACACCTACCTCTTATCAAAGCATCTGCCTTAGCTGCATTACTGGCGTTCACAGCAAACACTCTTCCTTGGTGTTGATTCCTACTCGCATTCAGGTTCCTCCCATATGTACAATCCCTCGCCATGTGACCAGGCAATCTGTAATTAAAGCAATCACCTCTTCCTCTCGTCGGATGATACAGATCAAAAGTGGGTCTCCTAAAGTTGCCTTGACCTTAAGGTACATGTACTCACCCCTTGAAGTTTTGAGCTCTTGGTTGAAAGTACTTTTTACGCCTACGGTTGTTGTTTTCCCCACCAGTATCTCTTGCTATTTCCACTTTCTTCGAACACTCCTCTACAACCCTCGCCTTGTTAACAAGCTCGGAAAAGATCCAAATCTTCAAAGGAGCCACAGCAATCATAATAGCATCCCTCAAGCCTCCTCCTTGATACTTAATGCACTTTCAACTCTCATAGGTCTCCGGGGTACCCTGAAAGACCCTAGAGAACCTACGGAGTTAATCAAACCTACCAGTGTATTTGGCTACATACAACGAGCCTTGCTTCAGCTGCATATGCTCCAACTCCCTCGCTTCCCTTACAGATTCAGGAAAGCATTTCGTGTAAAAAGCCGTCTGGAATATGTTCTAAGGAATGTCAACATTCTTAAGCTGTAGTAAGTGGCATTCTTCTTGCCACCAGTGCTGCGCCTCTCCTAATAGTTGATATGCCACAAACTCCACAAATTGGTTGTTCGGAACATGCTGGGCTTGTAACGTATGCTCCATCGCTTGGAACCAATTGTCTGCTTCAGTAGGGTTGGTAGAACCTCTGAAGGTTGGTGGATGAACTTTGAGAAACAAGTCCAAAGCCATTAGAGCACCTCCCAAGTCATTACCATTTCCGTCTCCATTTCTGTTTCCATACCCATTTCCATTTTCATTCCCCGCCGGTTGACCCAATCTCTGTACAGCTTGCAAAGTCGCAGCAGAATTCGCCTCCATGGTATTAGCCAAGTTGGTCATCACTGCCATGAACTTGGCATGGTTGTCGGCCGGTCGGTCAATCTCAGTTTCTCTCTGTGTATGCGTACGACTGGTGCACAAAATTGTGATCATCAACAATGGCGCCAAAGAACTTGGAGCTCTCAAACATGAATCACACTTTGTCATAATTCCGCACAACTGACCAGCAAGTGCACTGGGTCGTCCAAGTAATAAACCATACGTGAGTAAGGGTCGATCCCACGGAGATTGTCGGCTTGAAGCAAGCAATGGTCATCTTATAAATCTCAGTCAGGCAGATTCAAATGGTTATGGAGTTTAAGGTGATGAAAATAAACATAAAATAAACATAGAGATACATATGTAATTCATTGGTGGATTTCAGATAAGCATATGAAGATGTTTTGTTCCCCTTGAACCTCTGCTTTCCTATTGCCTTCTTCCAATCATTCATACTCGTTTCCATGGCAAGCTTTATGTTGGGCATCACCGTTGTCAATGGCTACATCCCATCCTCTCAGTGAAAATGGTCCTGATGCTCTGTCATAACATCGGCTAATCAGCTGTCGGTTCTCGATCATGTCGGAATAGGATCCATTGATCCTTTTGCGTCTGTCACACGCCCCACAATCGCGAGTTTGAAGCTCGTCACACTCATTCCTTCCCAGATCCTACTCGGAATACCACAGACAAGGTTTAGACTTTCTGGATCTCAGGAATGGCCGCCATTAATTCTAGCCTATACCACGAAGGTTCCAATCTTAGATTAGAAACCCAAGAGATACACATTCAAGCCATTGCTAGTAGAACAGAGATGGTTGTCAGGAACATGTTCATAGGTGAGAATGATGATGAGTGTCACGGATCATCACATTCATCAAGTTGAAGAACGAATGGATATCTTGGAGAAGAAATAGACTTGAGTTGAATAGAAAAACAATAGTAATTGCATTAATTCATGAAGAACAGCAGAGCTCCACACCTTAATCTATGGTGTGTAGAAACTCCATCGTTGAAAATACAAAAGTGATAATGGTGGTCATTGGCTTCGGCCCCAGAGAGGGAACCCGAAGAACCAAGATGAAAATACAATAGTAAAAGGTCCTATTTATAGAGAAGTAGTAGCCTAGGGTTTACATAAATAAGTAATTAATGCAGAAATCTTCTTTCGGGCCCACTTGGTGTGTGCTTGGGCTAAGCATTGAAGCATTTTCGTGTAGAGACTTTTCTTGGAGTTAAACGCCAGCTTTTGTGCCAGTTTGGGCGTTTAACTCCAGCTTTTGTGCCAGTTTTGGAGTTAAACGCCAGAATTCTTGAGCTGACTTAGAACGCCTGTTTGGGCCATCAAATCTCAGGCAAAGTATGGACTATTATATATTGCCGGAAAGCCCAGGATGTCTACGTTCCAACGCAATTGAGAGCGCACCAATTGGGCTTCTGTAGCTCCAGAAAATTTACTTTGAGTGCAGGGAGGTCAGAATCCAACAGCATCTGCAGTCCTTTTTCAGCCTCTGAATCAGATATTTGCTCAGGTCCCTCAATTTCAGCCAGAAAATACCTGAAATCACAGAAAAACACACAAACTCATAGTAAAGTCCAGAAGAGTGATTTTTATTTAAAAACTAATAAAAATATAATAAAAACTAATTAAAATATACTAAAAACATACTAAAAACAATGCCAAAAAGCGTATAAATTATCCGCTCATCACAACACCAAACTTAAATTGTTGCTTGTCCCCAAGCAACTAAAAATCAAATAGGATAAAAAGAAGAGAATATACAATGAATTCCAAAAACATCTATGAAGATCAGTATTAATTAGATGAGCGGGGCTTTTAGCTTTTTGCCTCTGAACAGTTTTGGCATCTCACTTTATCCTTTGAAGTTCAGAATGATTGGCTTCTATAGGAACTCAGAATCCAGATAGTGTTATTGATTCTCCTAGTTAAGTATGTTGATTCTTGAACACAGCTACTTTATGAGTCTTGGCCGTGGCCCTAAGCACTTTGTTTTCCCGTATTACCTCCGGATACATAAATGCCACAGACACATAACTGGGTGAACCTTTTCAGATTGTGACTCAGCTTTGCTAGAGTCCCCAATTAGAGGTGTCCAGGGTTCTTAAGCACACTCTTTTTGCTTTTGGACCACGACTTTAACCGCTCAGTCTCAAGTTTTCACTTGACACCTTCACGCCACAAGCACATGGTTAGGGACAGCTTGGTTTAGCCGCTTAGGCCAGGATTTTATTCCTGTGGGCCCTCCTATCCACTGATGCTCAAAGCCTTAGATCCTTTTTTTCACCCTTGACTTTTGGTCTAAAGGGGTATTGGCTTTTTCTGCTTGCTTCTTTTTTTTTTTTTTGCAAGCTTTTCATTGCTTTTTCTTGCTTCAAGAATCAATTTTTTGATTTTTCAGATCATCAGATAACATTTCTCTTTTTCCTTTCATTATTTCAAGAGCCAATAATTTTAACATTCATAAACAATCAAATTCAAAAATATGCACTGTTCAAGCATTCGTTCAGAAAAATAATAGTATTGCCGCCACATCAAAATAATTAAACTGATTTAAAATTTGAAATTCATGCACTTCTTTTTCTTTTTCAATTGAAAACATTTTTCATTTAAGAAAGGTGATGGATTCATTTTCATAGCTTTAAGGCATAGACACTAATGATCATGTAATAAAGACACAAACATAGATAAACATAAAGCATAATTTTCGAAAAACAAGAAAATAAAGAACAAGGAAGTTAAAGAACGGGTCCACCTTAGTGATGGCGGCTTGTTCTTCCTCTTGAAGATCTTATGGAGTGCTTGAGCTCCTCAATGTCTCTTCCTTGCCTTTGTTGCTCCTCTCTCATGGTTCTTTGATCTTCTCTAATTTCATGGAGGAGGATGGAATGCTCTTGGTGCTCCACCCTTAGTTGTCCCATGTTGGAACTTAATTCTCCTAGGGAGGTGTTGATTTTCTCCCAATAGTTTTGTGGAGGAAGATGCATCCCTTGAGGCATCTCAGGGATTTCATGATGAGGAATTTCCTCATGCTCTTGATGAGGTTCTCTTGTTTTCTCCATCCTTTTCTTAGTGATGGGTTTGTCCTCATCAATGAGAATGTCTCCCTCTATGTCAATTCCAACCGAATTACAAAGGTGACAAATGAGATGAGGGAAGGCTAACCTTGCCAAATGAGAGGACTTGTCTGCCACCTTGTAGAGTTCTTGGGATATAACCTCATGAACTTCCACTTCCTCTCCAATCATGATGCTATGTATCATGATAGCCCGGTCTATAGTAGCTTTGGATCGGTTGCTAGTGGGAATGATTGAGCGTTGGATGAACTCTAACCATCCCCTAGCCACGGGCTTGAGGTCATGCCTTCTTAGTTGAACCGGCTTTTCTCTTGAATCACTCTTCCATTGAGCGCCCTCTTCACATATGTCCATGAGGACTTAGTCCAACCTTTGATCAAAGTTGACCCTTCTTGTGTATGGGTGTGCATCTCCTTGCATCATAGGCAAGTTGAATGCCAACCTTACATTTTCCGGACTAAAATCCAAGTATTTCCCCCGAATCATTGTACGCCAATTCTTAGGGTCCGGGTTCACACTTTGATCATGGTTCTTGGTGATCCATGCATTGGCATAGAACTCTTGAACCATTAAGATTCCGACTTGTTGAATGGGATTGGTGAGAACTTCCCAACCTCTTCTTCGGATCTCATGTCAGATCTCCAGATATTCGCCCTTTTTGAGCTTAAAAGGGACCTCGGAGATCACCTTCTTCTTGGCCACAACTTCATAGAAGTGGTCTTGATGCACCCTTGAGAGGAATCTCTCCATCTCCCATGACTCAGAGGTGGAAGCTTTTGCCTTCCCTTTCCTCTTTCTAGAGGTTTTTCCGGCCTTTGGTGCCATAAATGGTTATGGAAAAACAAAAAGCCTTAGCTTTTACCACACCAAGTGGTGTGCAAAACGCCCCTTTCTGCCAATCCTGGCATTAAACGTCAAGCCGCTGCCCATTTCTGGCGTTTAACGCTTGCTTCTTGCCCATTCCTGGCGTTAAACGCCAGTCTGGTGCCCATTTCTGGCGTTAAACGCCCAAAATGGTGCCAGACTGGGCGTTTAAACGCCAGTAAGTTTCTCCTCTAGGGTGTTCTATTTTTCATTCTATTTTTCCTTCTGTTTTTGATTTTTCAATTGTTTTTGTGACTTCACATGATCATTAACCTACAGAAAACCTAAAATAACAAAAGAAAAGAGAAATTTAACATAGATAGTTAAAGATTGGGTTGCCTCCTAACAAGCGCTTCTTTAATGTCAATAGCTTGACAGTGGGCTCTCATGGAGCCTCACAGATGTTCAGAGCAATGTTGGAACCTCCCAACACCAAACTTAGAGTTTGAATGTGGGGGTTCAACACCAAACTTAAAGTTTGGTTGTGGCCTCCCAACACCAAACTTAGAGTTTGACTGTGGGGGCTCTGTTTGACTCTGTATTGAGAGAAGCTCTTCGTGCTTCCTCTCCATGGTGACAGAGGGATATCCTTGAGCTTTAAACACAAGGGAGTCTCCATTCACTTG
This sequence comes from Arachis ipaensis, assembly GCF_059453495.1. Lineage (NCBI taxonomy): Eukaryota > Viridiplantae > Streptophyta > Magnoliopsida > Fabales > Fabaceae > Arachis > Arachis ipaensis. The sequence continues at coordinate 86,621,966 of NC_142444.1, forward strand.
AATGATCAATTCTCCTCTGTCAACATCAATCACAGCTTTGCTGTGGCTAGGAAGGGTCTACCAAGGATGATGGATTCATCCATACACTTCCCAGTTTCTAAGATTATGAAATCAGCAGGGATGTAATGGTCTTCAACCTTTACCAAGACATCCTCTACAAGTCCATAAGCCTATTTTTTTGAATTGTCTGCCATCTCTGGTGAGATTCTTGTAGCTTGTACCTCAATGATCCCTAGCTTCTCCATTACAGAGAGAGGCATAAGGTTTATGCTTGAACCTAGGTCACACAGAGCCTTCTCAAAGGTCATGGTGCCTATGGTACAAGGGATTGAGAACTTTCCAGGGTCCTGTCTCTTTTGAGGTAATCTCTGCCTAGTCAAGTCATCCAGTTCTTTGATGAGCAATAGAGGTTCATTCTCCCAAGTCTTATTACCAAATAACTTTTCATTTAGCTTCATGATTTCTCCAAGGTACTTAGCAACTTGCTCTTCAGTAACATCTCCATCCTCTTCAGAGGAAGAATAATCATCAAAGCACATGAATGGCAAAAGTAAATTCAATGGAATCTCTATGGTCTCAAAATGAGCCTCAGATTCCCATGGTTCCTCATTAAGGAACTCCATGGAGGTCAGTGGGCGTCCATTGAGGTCTTCCTTAGTAGGAATCACTGCCTCTTCCACCTCTCCAGGTTCGGCCATGTGAGACATGTTTATAGCCTTGCACTATCTCTTTGGATTCTCTTCTGTATTGCTAGGGAGAGTGCTAGGAGGGAGTTCAGTAATTTTCTTACTCAGCTGACCCAATTGTGCCTCCAAATTTCTAATGGAGGACCTTGTTTCAGTCATGAAACTTTGAGTGGTTTTGATTAGATGAGAGACAATGGTTGCTAAGTCAGAGTGGCTTTGCTTAGAAATCTCTGTCTGTTGCTGAGAAGATGATGGAAAAGGCTTGCTATTGCTAAACCTATTTTTTCCACCATTATTGTTGTTGAAACCTTGTTGAGGTCTCTATTGATCCTTTCATGAGAGATTTGGATGATTTCTCCATGAAGGATTATAGGTGTTTCCATAGGATTCTCCCATGTAATTCACCTCTTCCATTGTTGGGTTCTCAGGATCATAAGCTTCTTCTTCAGAGGAAGCTTCCTTAGTACTGCCTGTTACTGCTTGCATTTCAGACAGACTCTGAGAAATCATATTGACTTGTTGGGTCAATATTTTATTCTGAGCCAATATGGCATTCAGAGTATCAATCTCAAGAACTCCTTTCTTCTGAGTTGTCCCATTATTCACAGGATTCCTTTCAGAGGTGTACATGAATTGGTTATTAGCAACCATTTCAATGATTTCTTGAGCTTCTGCAGGCGTCTTCTTCAAATGAAGAGATCCTCCAGCAGAACTATCCAATGACATATTGGATAGTTCAGACAGACCATCATAGAAGATTCCTATGATGCTCCATTCTGAAAGCATGTCAGAAGGGCACCTTCTGATCAATTGCTTGTATCTCTCCCAAGCTTCATAGAGGGACTCACCATCCTTCTGTCTAAAGGTTTGGACTTCCACTCTAAGCTTACTCAATTTTTGAGGTGGAAAAAACTTTGCCAAGAAGGCATTGACTAGCTTTTCCCAAGAGTTCAGGCTTTCTTTAGGTTGTGAATCCAACCATGTCCTAGCTCTGTCTCTTACAGTAAAAGGAAAGAGCATAAGTCTGTAGACTTCAGGGTCAACCCCATTGGTCTTGACAGTGTCACAGATTTGCAAGAATTCAGCTAAGAACTGATGAGGATCTTCCAATGGAAGTCCATGAAACTTGCAATTCTGTTGCATTAGAGAAACTAATTGAGGCTTAAGCTCAAAGTTGTTTGCTCCAATGGCAGGGATAGAGATGCTTCTCCCATAGAAATCAGGAGTAGGTGCAGTAAAGTCACCAAGGACCTTCCTTGCATTGTTGGCATTGTTGTTGTTTTCAGCTGCCATGGTTTCTTCTTCTTTGAAAAGCTCTGTTAGGCCCTCTAGAGAGAATTGTGCTTTAACTTCTCTTAGCTTTCTCTTCAAGGTCCTTTCAGGTTCAGGATCAGCTTGAACAAGTATGCCTTTATCTTTGCTTCTGCTCATATGAAAGAGAAGAGAACAAGAAAGTATGGAATCCTCTATGTCATAGTATAGAGATTCCTTGAGGTGTCAGAGGAAAAGAAGAATAGAAGGAGGAGGTAGATAGAAGAGAATTCGAACTTATCAAGAGGGATAGAGTTCGAATTGCACCTTGAGGAGGAGTGTTAGTCCCTTAAATAGAAGGATGTGAGAAGAGGGGAAGAATTTTCGAAAATTAAAGTAAAAGATTTTGAAATAATTAAAAGAAATTTTGAAAATTTGATTGATGATTTTCGAAAACTAAGATTGGGAAAGAAATCAAGTGATTTTTTGAAAAATATTTTGAAATTAGAAATAAAAAAGATATGATTGAAAATTAATTTTGAAAAAGGGTGTGATTGAAAAGATATGACTTAAAATCAAATTAGAATAAGAAAGTTTTTAAAATTAAAGTTGATTACTTGACTAACAAGAAATTAAAAGATATGATTCTAAAATTTAAAGTTTGATTCTTTCTTAATAGGCAAGTAACAACATGAAAATTTTGAAGTGAATCTTGAATTGAAGAAAGGATTTTTGAAAATAGTAAAAATAAATATAAAATGGAAAGAAATTGATTTTGAAAGAGATATGATTGAAAAGATATGATTTGAAAAAGATTTGATTTTGAAAAATTATGAAAACTTGAAAAAAATGTGAATTAAAAACAAAATCTTCCCTCTAGTGTCATCCTGGCGTTAAACGCCCAGAATGGTGCCCATTCTAGCGTTTAATGCCCAAATCTCTACCTTTTTTAGCATTAAACGCCTAGCCAGGTACCCTGGCTGGCGTTTAAACGCCAGTTTTCCTTCTTCACTGGGCGTTTTGAACGCCCAGCTTTTTTTGTTTGATTTCTCTGCTGATGTTCTGAATCTTCAATTCTCTGTATTATTGACTTGAAAAGACACAATTTTGAAAATATTTTCATATAAGAGACACTAACAAATTTAGAATGCATATGAGAAACAATAAAACACACAAAACAAGAGAATTTAAAGATCAGAGCACTGAAATCATCAAGAACAACTTGAAGATCAATGAAGAACAATATATATAAATTCGAAAAATGCAAGAAGAATAAAAACATGCAATTGACACCAAACTTAAAAGTTGATATTAGACTCAAACAAGAAACATAAAATATTTTTTATTTTTATGATTATATAAATTTTTTTTTTTGATTTTCGAAACTTATATGGAAAAGAAAATAAAGAGAATCAAAACTTTTAATAAGAATTCCAGGAATCATGCAATGTTAGTCTAAAGCTTCAGTCTAAAAAGATTAGACATGTTTGGCCAAGCTTCAGCAGGACATTACATTCAATAGCTAAATTGATGAGAATCAATCAGCTTTTGTGATGGTGGGAACATCACCTTAAAACTCTAGAATTCATTCTTAAAAATTCTGAAGAAAAGATACCTAATCTAAGCAACAAGATGAACCGTCAGTTGTCCAAACTCGAGCAATCCCCGGCAACGGTGCCAAAAACTTGGTGCACGAAATTGTGATCATCAACAATGGCGCCAAAGTACTTAGAGCTCTCAAATGTGAATCACACTTTGTCACAATTCCGCACAACTGACCAGCAAGTGCACTGGGTCGTCCAAGTAATAAACCTTACGTGAGTAAGGGTCGATCCAACGGAGATTGTCGTATTGAAGCAAGCTATGGTCATCTTGTAAATCTCAATCAGGCGGATTCAAATGGTTATGGAGTTTAAGGTGATGAAAATAAACATAAAATAAAGATAGAGATACTTATGTAATTCATTGGTGGATTTCAGATAAGCGTATGAAGATGCTTTGTTCCCCTTGAACCTCTGCTTTCCTATTGCCTTCTTCCAATCATTCATACTCCTTTCCATGGCAAGCTTTATGTTGGGCATCACCGTTGTCAATGGCTACATCCCATCCTCTCAGTGAAAATGGTCCTGATGATCTGTCACAACATCGGCTAATCAGCTGTCGGTTCTCGATCATGTCGGAATAGGATCCATTGATCCTTTTGCATCTGTCACACGCCCCACAATCGCGAGTTTGAAGCTCGTCACAGTCATTCCTTCCCAGATCCTACTCGGAATACCACAGACAAGGTTTAGACTTTCTGGATCTCAGGAATGGCCGCCATTAATTCTAGCCTATACCACGAAGGTTCCAATCTTAGATTAGAAACCCAAGAGATACACATTCAAGCCATTGCTAGTAGAACAGAGGTGGTTGTCAGGCACATGTTCATAGGTGAGAATGATGATGAGTGTCACGGATCATCACATTCATCAAGTTGAAGAACGAATGGATATCTTGGAGAAGAAATAGACTTGAGTTGAATAGAAAAACAATAGTAATTGCATCAATTCATGAAGAACAGTAGAGCTCCACACCTTAATCTATGGTGTGTAGAAACTCCACCATTGAAAATACAAAAGTGATAATGGTGGTCATTGGCTTCGGCCCCAGAGAGGGAACCCGAAGAACCAAGATGAAAATACAATAGTAAAAGGTCCTATTTATAGAGAACTAGTAGCCTAGGGTTTACAGAAATAAGTAATTAATGCAGAAATCTTCTTCCGGGCCCACTTGGTGTGTGCTTGGGCTGAGCATTGAAGCATTTTCGTGTAGAGACTTTTCTTGGAGTTAAACGCCAGCTTTTGTGCCAGTTTGGGCGTTTAACTCCAGCTTTTGTGCCAGTTTTGGAGTTAAACGCCAGAATTCTTGAGCTGATTTTGAACGCCTGTTTGGGCCATCAAATCTCGGGCAACGTATGGACTATTATATATTTCTGGAAAGCCCTGGATGTCTACTTTCCAAAGCAATTGAGAGCGCGCCAATTGGATTTTTGTAGCTTCAGAAAATCCACTTTGAGTGCAGAGAGGTCAGAATCCAACAGCATCTGCAGTCCTTTTTCAGCCTCTGAATCAGATTTTTGCTCAGGTCCCTCAATTTCAGCCAGAAAATACCTGAAATCACAGAAAAATATACAAACTCATAGTAAAGTCCAGAAGAGTAATTTTTATTTAAAAACTAATAAAAATATAATAAAAACTAATTAAAATATACTAAAAATATACTAAAAACAATGCCAAAAAGCGTATAAATTATCCGCTCATCAACGACCTCATCTGTGAGTAGCCATTAGGGTTTCTGTCTACACCAAACAATCAATATCAAGGTGATCAGTCTCAATATAAAAAGTCTAGTGCTTCATTTATCCCAAAAAGGCACTCACAGACAAGCATGCTATGCATATATCAAACAGATAATCTAAATAGCATGAAAGAAAAAGACATAGAGTATGCAATGAAGCACAATCGGTCCATCCCTCAGGCTCACGAGGATGAACTGCTCTGATACCACTAAATGTAACACCCTAATTACCCTAAGCCTTACCTCATGCCGTAAAGCTAAGGTTAATCAGAGGTCACGACAATTCTAAGGCTTATACATGAATATATATAGAAATAGATAATAATTCTTGGAGCCTAATTAAGAAATAAGCTCAAGGACAGAGTTTAAAAAGCGCAAAACATTCACACGAAACTAAAAGCATAAGGTACAAGGTATAGGTTCAAGATTAATAGAACATGTATAGATATAACAGTATAATAGTCATAAGATACTAGCCTCAGCCCGCGGAGTTTAGGCTAACTAGTTTTATACAGACATACATAGTTTTGAAAGTTAAAACAACTTCTACAATATCTCTCTCAAAGTAACTCTCTATGGCAAATAAGATACAAAAGTGAGAATACTAACCAAAATAATCAAAAGACTCCAAAATGGGATAAAGATCCTCCGCTCTGTCACCATCACATAACTCACCGAGGTGGGTTATGACCTGCATATAAAAAATAACAACAAAATATGGTATGACAATTGGAGTTTCTCAGTATAGTAACAGTGCCCCGTAATGTAAGATATAAGACTCCAGGACACCAAAGGCAATCCTAGAACTTCATATCCATCATAAGATTCAACTTAAAGCATAACCAAATTTAAAACCATAACTTTAAAACAATAATAAAATGAGGTATTCTATCTTGAGGGATTTCTAAACTAACAGATACACCGCTATCCCACAGCCTTTATCAGCCTAACCGCCATGCGATCCCATCACCACCTCCTTCCGATCCTCCTCAATCCCAGTAGAAAACACAAGTAATTCATACAAGTAAAGCACAAATAATTATCAAGTATAGCAAGTAAATCAAGAAGCAATTAGGCATGTTATACAATTAGGCATAATATGCAAGTAGACACAGCAAGCAACCATGTAGAAGATGCACATGATGAATGCCTGTCCTATTGGCTTTGATATCACATTGTCGGTTCAACTTCCAACCCGACACATCTCCATGGAGATGTTATCTTTCGGTCACGAATCAAATGGGTACCCCCAGGGATATCGTGCCCGGTACACAGTCAAGGGATATAGTGCCCGTGCATACTCTTGTGATTTCGAAAGGATGCGAGCAACGTACTCTGCCCCATACCTTACATCTCAACGTAAGTGGGACTAACCACCGCCCTAATGCCGCCGCCGTGACCTCAACAGGCGGGATTAACCTTCCGTCCCTGCCAGGCCCATAGCGTCTCAACAATCTCGATATAAAATAGTATTTCAGTGGATTTTAGAAATTATTTTCAGGACTCAGTCCACTCCGAGTCCTAGACTCGTCTCAAGCATTATCAAATCCACAACTCCAAAATTTCATCATATCAATTATCTTTATAGTACTCTACCACTTCACTCAGCTAATCCACCCTCATTACTCCCGAATTCCTAAGGCTTCTTCTTCTAAACTTTTTACCAGAAATTGTCTAGTTAACCTACTTATGGTATTCTCTATGTTTCAGAGCCTAAAAACAAGTTAAGACATCCTAGATAAGCTTTACGAAACTTCACAAGCTTCCCGGGAAGGTAAAACAGTTAAAAACAAGGTTTTCTTAAAAAAACAGGGCAGTGTGCGGATGCATAGGGTTGTGCATATGCACTGCCAGAAGAATTTCACAATGTGTGTGTACGCATAGAGGTGTGCGTACGCACAGAAAGTAAAAGTTTTCATTTGAGTGCACACATAGATACGTGCAAACGACCTCAACAGAAGGCACTTCCTAGCATGTGCATACGCACGATGTTGTGCGTACACACAACTTGCAAAATTCATAGGGTGTGTGTTCGCACCAGAGTGTGCGAACGCTCTCAAGAGTGGGCATCTCCTTGTATGTGCATGCGCACCAGAATGTGCATATGCACGTTTTCAAAAATTCACAGGGTGTGCGAGTGCACAAAGGTGTGCGTACACACAAGTCAAAACATAGCCCCTGCTTAGAGCACGCGCACAACAGTGTGTGCGCACACAAACCAAAACTCACGATTTCTGCAACATCACAGAAATCAGATTTTTGACACCAAATTTCAATGATCATATTTTTTTCTATAAAATTTTGTTTTTTACAAAATATTTACTGTTTTAAAGCTCTTTGAATTATATTTAGTTTGATATAAAATTTAATCAATTTAAAAAACCATAGCTCAATATATGATCCGCTAAAATTCGTCAAAAACTTGTTTTTACCAAAGGTTCACTAGGTTCTCAAACCTTCCAAATTCACAACCAAACCAATTCCAATCCTATTCAATTGCTCCATAAAACACAACCAAATGCTATACTTTACCTTTTCATCACAATTCAACCAACCCAACACCTATATCAATCAATTCCTCCTTCATAAACTCAAAAACTCCACAATTTGTACATCAATATTACAATATCACCAACATTAACATAATCTCACTACTCATAAGCATCACTTATCCTATCTTAACATCAACACACATAATAATTCATTATCATCCTACACAATCATCATTATTCCACCCAACTTCATAATTCAACATCATCATTCACCATACTCATCACAATCAATAAAATTATCATACATCATAATTATCAACAATCAATTTCAATCCTATCCTATGGTCTACTAGCCTAAGTGTCCAGAAATATTACATATTACATAAAGGAAACTAAAACCATACCTTGGTCGATTCCCAATATGCACAATACCCAAATTTGAGTCCAAACAAGCTTTCAACTACAATCCAAATGCTTCAAATATCCAAAGCAACTCCAACAAGCACCAATGCTCAACTAACATCATATATTTCATAAAAATCAAAACCCAATACTCCCAATATATCAATTTACAAGGGTTCTTGAGAAACCTTACCTTATCTGCTAAAATTTGGGATAGAACCCAATAACCCATAATTAATGGTTAGTACCTAAACAACCAAAACATAAAATTTCACTCAAAATCAAAACCTAAAATTCGAATTTTACAAGGGCAGAAAACTGGACAGAGATTTGTAAGAAGCTTACCACAATACCTAGCTAGAAGTGACGGGCTTGGCGGGAGCTTTGCATAGCCACAAATGGCACGCGAATTGGAGCAATGTAGCTCAAGTTATGCTTGAATAAGGTTGAAGATAAATAGTGTTTTGTGGAACCCTACTAATGCGTGAGCATCATGTTGTATTTTTCTATGCTTTTTCATATCATAAGTTAGTTCATAATGCTTAATTATTGAGTATTTTTGTGCTTAAGTCATATATTGCTTTGACCTATTTGATTTGATCAATTTTGTAGAAAATGGTAGAAAAACAAGCAAAAAGCACAAAACAAGCATGAAAGAAGAAAGGAGCTTAAAAAGAGAAGCAGAGGACAAGGTGGCGTTAGTGGCCAAGTTAGGCACACTAACGCCAGCACCAATGTGAAGTAAACGAAGAAAAGGTGGCATTAGTGGCAATGTTAGTGCCACTAACGCCAGTGCTAACGTAACTAAGGCATGATTGGTGGCGTTAGTGGCCACGTTAGTGCCACCAACGCCAGTGCTAACCTAGCACCTGGCAGCCTGACCATGTTCTCTTCAAACAAGAATAACTTGAGCTGCAAACCTCCAAATAAGGTGATTCCAATGGAATTAGAAAGTAGGAATCTAGATCTTTCCAAGAATATATGGAACTACGTGGTGGACACTAAAATTGAGGGAGAAAACTTGTCCCGAAAGTGCAAAAATGAACATAGTATCAACCTGTAGTAAGGCCAGCTGACCTCTTCACCTTCCACGGAGTATAACTCGAGCTGTAGAGATCCAAATAATGTGCTTTCAAAAGCATTAGAAAGTAGACATCCCGGGCTTTCCAAAAATATATAAGAGTATGGAGTGGACATTAAGTTTGAGCTTCAGAAGCTGGCATTGTTAACGCTGTTAATGCTGGCGTTAGTGGCAGCGTCAGCACACTAGCGCCAGTAATAATGCCAGTGACCTTGTCCTCTTCAAAGGAGCATAACTTGAGTTATAGAGGTCCAATTGAGGTGTTTCTAGTTCTGTTAGAAAGCTGACATCTAGAGCTTTCCAACGATGCATAATATTTTATAGTGGGCATGAAATTTGGGCACAAACAATAGGCATCTTTAAGCCCGAAAGATATCAAGACCAAGTTAACTTGGAAGCAATTTTCTTGGGCGTTGGTGATTTAAGAAAATTGTCGTGTCGATATAGAATTTCCTCAAATGAATGAATTCTCGTTGCAAGTATAGTTCTACACCAACAAACAATCCTTCCAATAAAAAATTTTGCTTGTCACTAGTACAAACCCCTAAATTTATAAACCGAAGTATTGGAACCTCGGGTCGTTCTCCCTAGGAATTGCAATAAAGTGCCTTGTTATTGGTTATGAGGTAATGTTTTGGGGTTTTTGAGATGATGGACAAGAAATATAAATGGAAAAGGAAATAAACTAACAAAAAGGTCTTGGAAAGGTTAGGTGGTCAAGGATCTCTATCCTAATCAGTAACCACAACATGAGAATTGGCAAGGATCAATCCCACTAAGTTAACCCCTAACTAATAGTAGAGGAAAGTCAAGTGAGCTATATCAATCTAAGTCCATAAGTCCTAGTCCTACACCTAATCAATTAGTGAGATCTAGCGTTAATGGATCCCAATCGTCAATCACTCGGACATTAGTGACTCAAGAGTTCCTAAGTTACCTTCCCAAGCCAAGAGCACAAAATTCTACTCTAAGATCCAACCAAGCATTTTATCAAACACTTGGAAGGCATAAAAGAAAAGCATAGTAAAATTACAAGGAATGTAAATCTACACTACTCAATTGCAAGGAATTAAACAACAATAAAGCAATTCAATGATAAAAGAATATGAATCATAAATTGTATTAAAAGAAAATAGAAGAAGGAAGAGTGCATCAACAACAAAGCAAGCAATTACAAGAATGAAATACAAAATTAGAGAGAGGAAGAGTAGAGGAACAAGAAATTGTAAAAGAAAAGTAAATCAAAGCATGAATTAAACCTAGATCTAAGAAATTCTAATCCTAATTCTAGAGAGAAGAGGGAGCTTATCTCTCTAGAAACTAAGCTACATGATGCTACACTACAAAACAATTACTCCCCCTTTTCCCAAGCTTGAATTCTGCATGAAATAGCCTTAGAAATGAGTTGGGTTGGGCCCAAAGTGCTTCAGAAATCACTGGGGGCGATTTCACATTAGTGGGCCACGTGCTCAATCAGTGCGCACGCGTTCATGGCACGTGCGCGCCCCTTAACATGAGGTAACATATAGCAAATTTTATATCATTTTGAATCCCCGGATGTTAGCTTTCCAACACAACTAGAACCACCTCATTTGGACCTCTGTAGCTCAAGTTATGGTCGATTGAGTGCCAGGAGGTCAGGCTTGACAGCTTTGCGGTTCCTTCATTTCTTCATGAGTTCTCCCAATTGCATGCTTTTCTCCTCACTTCTTCCATCCAATACTTGCCTTATGAACTTGAAATTACTCAACAAACACATCAAGGCATCGAATGGAATTAAAGTGAATTAAAATCACCAATTTAAGGGCCTAAAAAGCATGTTTTCACATTTAAGCACAAATCAAGGGAGAATTGCAAAACCATGCTATTTCATTGAATAAATGTGAGAAAAGGTGATAAATTCCCCCAAATCAAGCACAAGATAAACCACAAAATTGGGGTTTATCAAATCTCCCCACACTTAAACCAAGCATGTCCTCATGCTAAAATCAAGAAAGAAGCAAAGGGATATCAACATTTATTCAATGTAAACTAACTACATGCAACCTATCTATATGCAATCTATCTACATGAATGCATCCACTTAGTCAAAATAAATCAATTTCTAAGAATACATATACAAACACAAGGGCTAAGTCAATAGCAATCACTCAACCCACAATTGAATTGAATTATTAAAAAGATTTTATAAACTTGCAAGAAAAGAAATGATCATGGGTGGAAACATGTAATTGAGCGATCGAACCCTCACCGGATGTGTATCCGCTCTAGGCGCTCAAGTGTATGGGGTTGGTTCACTCAATTCTTCCCTAATCATGCTTTCCATGATTTGTTTTTCATCTAACAATCAACAATTATTTCATGCATGCATACAAATATCATGAGGACTTTCCCATAGGTTGTAATGGGGCTAGGTCAAGGTAGGATGCATATGGTCAAGTGGACTTGAGATTTGAATCTTAGATTAACTTAAACTTTCCACCTAACCTATGACAACCTATACAATTCTAAACAAACCTAACTACCCATTCTTCACTTTTTCACACACTCATGCATTCTCTTTTTTTTTTTCACCACCCATATGCATTGACTTTTATTGAACCTTGCTTTGGGGCATTTTGTCCCCTTTTTATTGCAATTCTTTGTCTTTCTTTTTTTTTTCTTATATATATATATATATATATATATATATATATTTTCCTTTTTTGTTTTTCTCAATTTTTTTTCAAACTAAAATATATACAAGAACATCAATGCATATGGTTTACACATGATTAATACATGAGTATGTTCCTAATTCCCAATATTCTCAACACAAATACAAAAACACACTTTTATCTCTATCCAATGTTCCCAACTTTCCGAAAATCAAATAATAACACTCTCACTAGCCTAAGCTAATCAAAGATCCAAACAAGGGACATTTATTATTTTTCACTTAGGCTTGTAATGTGCTACAATTAAGAATAAGTGGGTTAGGCATAGTCTCAAAATCGACTAACAATGGAAGATAAAAGGTAGGCTATTTGGGTAAGTGAGCTATTTAAACAATGACCTCAATCATATAAATGCATGTATACACAAAATAATGTACATAAAGAATCAAACAAATCAAAGATCACAATCATAGGAAGAGAATAATGCACACAAGAATGAAAATAAGTGGTTATATATGATGTAACCACAAAATTAGGCTCAAACCTCACATGCTTGTGTTCTTAGCTCAAAAATCATGTTCCACAAAGTATATAATTCAAGCAAGTTCTAAAAAAAATTTTTTTCTTCTTTTTCAATTGGGGTTCCCTATAGATAACCTATAGATAAAATCCTTGGAAAATATCATGATTTTGACTAAGCTTAATATATACATATGCAATGCAACCAAAAAATCTAAAAGTTCTAAAAATGAAATGAAAAAGTGTTGGGATTAGAAACTTGTTACCCAAAAATGCCGAATGGTCGGACGACCTCCCCACACTTAAAAGTTTGCACCGTCCTCGGTGCACTCAAAGATGAGCAAGAGGGTATGGCGACTTTCCGAGTTGCTACCTTCAGCTGGTAGGTCAACCGGTTGCTGTGTGTTCTTCCTTCCACTTCCATTTTTGCTTATGGTGCATCGATCATGAAAAATAAAATAAACACCGTAAGATGAGAAAGTACAAAAGCAAGGAAGCGTGAATTGTTGGAATGAGGTAAGAACCACTAGAATAGAGTGAGTGAATTAGTGTGACATTGATGAAAAATAAGTATGTGGGTTCTAAAATTGCGCGCGGTTTAGAATACACACACACTAGTACAAAAAGTTATGTCACAATTACACAAAACAAAACATGCACTTCACTCATTCTAGTGTGCTTGAGATACTTTAAAAGACTTGTAGGCTAAAACAACCCAACAAGTAGTGAAAAAGCATAAAAGCATTCAATCAAAAATCAAGCAATTGTGAAATTGGATAATGCATGGACATTGATTGATGTGTAAGTAAATTTGATGAACAAAATGGTCTAGAGAGCTCACACATCAAACAATGACACATATTGAAGTTGTTGCAACACCTAAGTGACATAGAGATAAACACATGGATGCTATGGAACTTAGGAAAAAGGATGTAGAAGTGGGAATCAATCACATAACAAGCATGGCCCACAAAGCTTTACAAAGCTCAAAAATATGTCACTAGGTAAGCTTTCGATCCAATCTCACAATTCCATAATCTCAATGCATGAAATAAGTGACGTGAATAAGGGTAAACCATAAACAAGCATCACCTAAAAAAATCAATTATAATATACAATTGCCTAACAATAGATGATGAATACATGGTGGCCAAAACATGCAATTCAAAGAGGTAAGATGCATGAAGGCAATCTAACATGTACTTGGTATTCACAAATTTTCAACATAAAAATTCAAGACCAAGTAATAAATTGCAACCTCAACAAAGGAATCCAACAATGACAATAACAACAATGATGTTAAACTGACATCCCATTAGTAATAAGCAGTAGTAAATGGTAAACAAGATTAGTAATCCAACACTTATAATGGAAAAAAAATTAAACTAACTAACTAACTAAAAGAAATGGTGTTATATGATGTTTGGTAATGTTGGATGATGTTTGAAGGGTGGAAAAAAAAGAAGAGAAAAGAGAAGAAGGAAAGAAATGGAAAAAAGAGAAGAAAAGAAGGTGAAACAGGGTAATCCACACGTGCGCGTCATGTGTGCGTAAGCGTGGATTGATGAAATGGAAGCGACGCGTACGCGTGCATGGCAAAACAGAGAGTCGACACGGATGCAAAAGGTACGCGTTCGCGTGCCTTTGGGCAAAAAGTTGGCATACTTCAGGCACAACTCTCTGGTGAATGTATGGAGGGGTGGAAAAACTCAATCCACGCGTACGCGTACATGGCGCGTCCGCGTGGATGGTCGAAAATACTTGAGGCGCGCGTACACGCCTGGTGCGCGCACGCGCGGGTTGGTGCTCTGTTTTTCAAAATTTTTTGTTCTATGTTTTTGCACCAAACCAAGCATTCCCAGCCTCTAAACAACTACCGAAACATCACAAAACATTATTTAACCTACTAGACTCCCAATTAAACTCAACTAATCAAACAAAACATGAAATTAAATATAAATTACCAATATTTACAAAGAGGAAAAGGGAAAGATGTTACCATGGTGGGTTGTCTCCCACCTAGCACTTTTATTTATTGTCCTTAAGTTGGACTTATGGGGAGCTCTTCATTAAGGTGGCTTGTGCTTGAATCCATCCTTGAACATCCACCAATGCTTGGACTTCCATTGTGCTTCATCATTCAAAGTTAATAACTCCAAGCTCTGATGGAGTTCTTCACAAACCATAGGCTCTCAAAGTTGATCTTCCTTGTGCGTTCCGGGATCCCACACTTTGTTTTCACACCCGTCCTTGAGTTGATCATGGTGGTTTCCTCCGGGTGGCAAGAGAGATGAACTCTCATGGAAGCACCGAACTATCCTCCTAGACCCATCTAATTGAGCACTAGTCCAACCTTTGCTCCTTGAAGCTTCAACCATAATGAGCCTAGACTTACAACGCCAACCACGAAACATCTTTCTTTTACGCTTCATCCCACAAAGCATCCTAAGTTGACTGTAACAACCCTAATTTTCGAGTACGCGAGATCATTTCTGAATACACGAATTTCTCTGAAAGATCAGTAAACCTCTTCTGTATCATCAAGCATCTCAATCCTCATTGTCATTATATTATCTTTAACTCAGGACCTTAGTTGAGACAAGCTCGATAACGCGGTCACGAAGAACCTAGTTTTTGAACCGTATCGGTTAGGGGTTTTGATTTGGTTTTTCGTAAATAGTATCAGTTTGACAAACCAGACTCGATTTATGAGAGGAGAGAGATAATAGTATAATATTATCATTATATTAGTATTATAAAATGCTTGAATGATATTATAAGGTTACCTGGTCTGTTTTAGTTAAAAACAGAAAATCGGTTTAACCGGATTTACGGTTTACTAGTGCAGCTTAGCACCAGCACTCTCTGATGACATTAGCAATGCTAAGGCCTCATTATACATGTTTTATTCTCATAATAAATATGTTACTAGTGTCATTTATGCTAGTAGCTCAGAAAATAATTTTTAGAGATGTTTTTACAAGTGTTCCGATACATCTAGTTTTAGTAGTTATACACCTAAGATATTTTAATATTATTTTAATCCACATCCAAGCCAACCAATCACAAATCACCTTACACCCCCAAGACCTCCAAGGCTGTCTCATTTCATCATTTTGGGCAAAAATAACAAGAGAGAAAAGAGAGAAAACTTCATGAACACTTAATCTTCAAAGCTGGATTTCTTCTGAACCAAAACTCAAATCAAAACTCCGATTTCACCAAAATGATCCTCTCTTCTTCCTCTACATAACCATGTGACTTATCAAGGATGGAAATAGGGTGAGATGGCTGTCTCCCTCCCAATTTAATTTGGTTTTCAAGGAAAACCATGCAAAACATGTGTTTTCTTGATGTTCTTCCTTAGGAATCATGCTTAACTTGACTTGAGGGCCAAGAAACGTGAATTTCCAGCACGTCTAAGGTGAGATATCTCTTCCTAACATACTGAGTGAGATTTGGTCAGTTGAGAGTTTTTGGATTTAAAGTTGTTCTTGATGTGATTTAGGAGGAAAAAGTGCTTAAGGACCACCTGAAAGTCTAACTGAATTAGGAGCAGCAAAACCAAGTAGGGTGTCACGAAATTAATCTTGATTATTTGTGTTTGAGATGTGTGAATGTTGTATGATTTGTCTGTGCTAAAAATTGGTTGCATATATTATTGATTCTTGGTGAAAATTCGGTGAAATTTTGATGAAATTTGATGAAATTCAAGCTCTAAAGTTCATGTTCTTGGGGCAGCTGGAAAAACCAAACCCTAAGCTTAAATTGAGGTTCAATTTGTGTTGAAATCATGTAGAAAAGATGGGGTTTAAGTGGCTGCTAATTTATTATGAATTTTGGTAAAAATCGGTTGCGGAAAAGACTGAAAAACGGGTAAAAACAGAGAAAGAATTTGAAGAACTTACGAAGAACACGAAGAACACTTTGAGTGTGGTGAAGAACATTGAAGAACACCTTTTACATCTTAGAAAGGGTAAGGAAGTAAATATTTTGGTGTTTGAGGGATTATTTGGTAATTTCTGAAAGTTAGGGTGGTAAAAGTAGAAATATTAAAAGTTACGGGTGGTAAAAAGTGAATTTTAAAAGTTAAAAGTAAAAGTAAGTTAATTTTTGAAAATTTAATGATAAAATAATAAAAAATAATAAAATAATGTGGAAAATGCAGTTTTTTGTAAAAGCTTTAGAAAGACAACTTTAAGCGCAGAATCTCATAATTACCTTCATAAAACACTTAGGGAGTGGTAAAAACATATTAGTGAGGCAAAGATAAATAAAAGATAAAAAGTTGAAGAAAGGATAAAAATCGAAGAAAAAGTCTGTAAAGTTTTAATGACAGAAAAACAGACAGAGACTAGTGAACGAACTAGGGCAACATAGTTAGTCCTGGAATTACGAATAGGGTTAGGTATAATATGAAAAGTTAAACTGTTTCAGTATAGACTTAATGAACCTATACTTCGGACAGGCTAACTGTTCATATCAAAATTTACATAAGCTTTAAATACATATGTTATGAAGAGAAATCAAAGCAGAGTAAAGAAACACAGAGAATAGAGTAACCAGAGGAAAGTAAAGAGATACAGAGAAAAGAGTAATCAGAGCAGAGTAAAAAGACAAAGAGAAAAGAGTAATGTGATAAAGAGAAATGATTTGAGTTACGATGTTGTAAAAGTAAAAGCTGTAAAGTTTGTATAGCATGATTGAACAGAGAAAGAAAGAGGTACTGCATAAGAATGTGAAAGTGATGATGATAATGAGAATGATTATGTAATGATCTGCTGCGTGAAGGCAGTCAGATAGATGGTGGTACGACCACTGAGAGTGCTTTCCTGGGATACTTAGCTATAATGCTATTCTGTAAGTCAGAGGACTTTTACAGAGGTATCGAGAACACACGACTAGCATATACTCCTGTAAGTCAAAGGACTCTTACAGTGAAAGTGTGTGTGTATGCTCCTGTAAGTCAAAGGACTCTTGCAGTGAGAGCGTGTGTATGCTCCTGTAAGTCAAAGGACTCTTACAGAGAGTGTGTTGGGCAGATATAAGTTAACTAGCTCCGCCATGCAAGTCAAAGGACTCTTGCAGTTGTTTGTCTCACAAGTCAAAGGAGTCTTGCGAGGGGCATTGCCAACAGGGAAGCCTTACCTGGTCAGAGGACTCCGGGTAACGTCGGGAGCGGGTATGTAACCGACAAATGATCTCATTACCTGCACTACGGCTAGACATGCATCATACTTGATTGCACATTTCCTTTGTTATGTTTGTGGTATGAATGTATGCTTTCCTTGTTTGTATTCCATTCTCTGCGCTTGTGATATTTTCTTGTATTCTTCTGTTTGTGTTCTGCTATCTGTTTTCTCTATCTTCTCTACTTATCTGTGTTTTCTAATTACTACTTCCTTGTATTCTGCTAATAGTCTGCTAAACAACATAGAATTAATGAACGTAACTAATAACCCCGACCCTACTAAGAACTCCCCAGTTCTTACCCCTTCTCTCTCCCTTCCCCCTTCAGATGGAAGTAAGAGTACCTTACCATAGTTCGCTGATGACCGTTCGCAAGAAGAAGATTCTGCTCTAGATAGTCTTTTGAGTCTAGGGTGAATATCGTTCTCTGATTATATATAAATACCGTGAGACCAGCCAATGTCTGCAACCCTTCGTATGCGCACTTCAACCTAAATCCTGTGTATGAGATTCCTATTTTGTGGATACTTCATGAGGTACCAGAGAGACGTCCTGTGGAAAAGTCTGATCGTGCAGAGGAGTAGCAGATGATGTTCTATCGTTTGATGATGTTCCACCTGACTTGAGTTGTGAAGACTTTGAACGTACTTTCCCTTGCTTTAGTTGTTTAGAGGGACTAGGTGAGTATAGAGTCTAGGCTAGCCTAGGTGCCAGCTTAGGGACCTCTTGAACAGGTCAGGACCTAGGATGTTGTATGTATGTATGTATATGTATATAGTTATTATCTAGCTATATCTAGGGGTGTTCTAACTAAAAGTCTATACTCTAATAAAGGCTGGATCACTAAATGTTGTTAGCTGCTTGTGATGTATTTATGTGTGGTTGCTTATAACTGTTTTATCTGTTATTATTTGTGAATTAATTATAAATGATTCTGTTTATTAATTCAAACATTTTCAAAAAAAAGTACCTTGCTAACTAACTACGCTTTTAATAACAAATAAGGCTCATATAATAAATAATAGATAATATATAGGATGACAAATTGGTAGCACTCAGTTTCTGGTATGTCCTAGGCGTACTGAAAATTGGGTCGTTACAATTTGGTATCAGAGCAGTTCGTTCCCAGTAGAGCCTGGGGAGTGGACTGACTATGCTTCATTGCATACTCTGCTTGTGTGTCTCATGCCGTTAGGGTATCTTTAAGATACATTTGGCATGAATGTCTATGAGTGCTCATTTTGGGAATGTTTGTACTTAACTTGAGATATTAAGAATGATCACCTTAATGTTGATTATTTGGTGCGGATTGGACCTTAATGACTACGAATAGGCATAGTTTAATCGAGCTCCGAACGATGAATCGACGTGAGCCACAGCTATCTTCATAGCTATTATGATCTTCATGGCTATGGCTGTGTGAGATTTGGAAGTTGTAAGGAACTGACCTATCTCTTCGTTAGCATGGCTTGAAGGAAATAGACCGCTTGAAGATGGATTCTGCACGTGGCTGAAATTTTGAGGGCAAAATTTTCTTTTAGGAGGGTAGAATGAAACAACCCTAATTTTCGAGTACGCGAGATCATTTCTGAATACACGGATTTCTCCGAAAGATCAGTAAAGGGAATACCTCTTCTGTAGCATCAAGCATCTCAATCCTCATTGTCATTATATTATCTTTAACTCAGGACCTTAGTTGAGACAAGCTCGATAACGCGGTCATGAAGAACCTAGTTTTTGAACCGTATCGGTTAGGGGTTTTGATTCGGTTTTTCGTAAATAGTCTCAGTTTGACAAACCGGACTCGATTTATGAGAGGAGAGAGATAATAGTATAATATTATCATTATATTAGTATTAGAAAATGCTTGAATGATATTATAAGGTTACCTGGTCTGTTTTAGTTAAAAACAGAAAATCGGTTTAACCGGGTTTACGGTTTACTAGTGCAGCTTAGCACCAGCACTCTCTGATGACTTTAGCAATGCTAAGGCCTCATTATACATGTTTTATTCTCATAATAAATATGTTACTAGTGTCATTTATGCTAGTAGCTCAGAAAATAATTTTTAGAGATGTTTTTACAAGTGTTCCGATACATCTAGTTTTAGTAGTTATACACCTGAGATATTTTAATATTATTTTAATCCACCTCCAAGCCAACCAATCACAACTCACCTTACACCCCCAAGACCTCCAAGGCTGTCTCATTTCATCATTTTGGCCGAAAATAACAAGAGAGAAAAGAGAGAAAACTTCATGAACACTTAATCTTCAAAGCTTGATTTCTTCTGAACCAAAACTCAAATCAAAACTCTGATTTCACCAAAATGATCCTCTCTTCTTCCTCTACATAACCATGTGACTTATCAAGGATGGAAATAAGGTGAGATGGCTGTCTCCCTCCTAATTTAATTTGGTTTTCAAGGAAAACCATGCAAAACACGTGTTTTCTTGATGTTCTTCCTTAGGAATCATGCTTAACTTGACTTGAGGACCAAGAAACGTGAATTTCCAGCAAGTCTAAGGTGAGATATCTCTTCCTAACATACTGAGTGAGATTTGGTCAGTTGAGAGTTTTTGGATTTAAAGTTGTTCTTGATGTGATTTAGGAGGAAAAAGTGCTTAAGGACCACCTGAAAGTCTAACTGAATTAGGAGTAGCAAAACCAGGAAGGGTGTCACGAAATTAATCTTGATTATTTGTGTTTGAGATGTGTGAGTGTTGTATGATTTGTCTGTGCTAAAAATTGGTTGCATATATTATTGATTCTTGGTGAAAATTCGGTGAAATTTTGATGAAATTTGATGAAATTCAAGTTCTAAAGTTCATGTTCTTGGGGCAGCTGGAAAAACGAAACCCTAAGCTTAAATTGAGGTTCAATTTTTGTTGAAATCATGTAGAAAAGATGTGGTTTAAGTGGCTGCTAATTTATTATGAATTTTGGTAAAAATCGGTTGCTGAAAAGACTGAAAAACGGGTAAAAACAGAGAAAGAATTTGAAGAACTTACGAAGCACACGAAGAACACTTTGAGTGTGGTGAAGAATATTGAAGAACACCTAGATCTTAGAAAGGGTAAGGAAGTAAATATTTTGGTGTTTGAGGGGTTATTTGGTAATTTCTAAAAGTTAGGGTGGTAAAAGTAGAAATATTAACAGTTACGGGTGGTAAAAAGTGAATTTTAAAGGTTAAAAGTAAAAGTAAGTTAATTTTCAAAAATTTAAGGATAAAATAATAAAAAATAATAAAATAATGCAGAAAAGGCTGTTTTCTGTAAAAACTTTAGAAAGACAACTTTAAGCGCAGAATCTCATAATTACCTTCATAAAACACTTAGGGAGTGGTAAAAACATATTAGTGAGGCAAAGATAAATAAAAGATAAAAGGTTGAAGAAATGATAAAAATCGAAGAAAAAGTCTGTAAAGTTTTAATGACAGAAAAACAGACAGAGACTAGTGAACGAACTAGGGCAACATAGTTAGTCCTGGAATTACGAATAGGTAGGTATAATATGAAAAGTTAAACTGTTTCAGTATAGACTTAATGAACCTATACTTGGGACAGACTAACTATTCATATCGAAATTTACATAAGCTTTAAATACATATGTTATGAAGAGAAATCAAAGCAGAGTAAAGAAACACAGAGAATAGAGTAACCAGAGAAAAGTAAAGAGATACAGAGAAAAGAGTAATCAGAGCAGAGTAAAAAGACAAAGAGAAAAGAGTAATGTGATAAAGAGAAATGGTTTGAGTTACGATGTTGTAAAAGTAAAAGCTGTAAAGTTTGTATAGCATGATTGAACAGAGAAAGAAAGAGGTACTGCATAAGAATGTGAAAGTGATGATGATAATGAGAATGATTATGTAATGATCTGCTGCGTGAAGGCAGTCAGATAGATGGTGGTACGACCACTGAGAGTGCTTTCCTGGGATACTTAGCTATAATGCTATTCTGTAAGTCAGAAGACTCTTACAGAGGTATCAAGAACACACGACTAGCATATACTCCTGTAAGTCAAAGGACTCTTACAGTGAGACGGTGTGTATGCTCCTGTAAGTCAAAGGACTCTTACAGAGAGTATATTGGGCATATATAAGTTAACTAGCTCCGCCATGCAAGTCAAAGGACTCTTGCAGTGGTTTGCCTCACAAGTCAAAGGACTCTTGCGAGGGGCATTGCCAACAGGGAAGCCTTACCTGGTCAGAGGACTCCGGGTAACGTCGGGAGCGGGTATGTAACCAACAAATGAGCTCATTACCTGCACTAGGGCTAGACATGCATCATACTTGGTTGCACATTTCCTTTGTTATGTTTGTGGTATGAATGTATGCTTTCCTTGTTTGTATTCCATTCTCTGCGCTTGTGATATTTTCTTGTATTCTTCTGTATGTGTTCTGCTATCTGTTTTCTCTATCTTCTCTACTTATCTGTGTTTTCTAATTACTGCTTCCTTGTATTCTGCTAATAGTCTGCTAAACAACATAGAATTAATGAACGTAACTAATAACCCCGACCCTACTAAGAACTCCCCAGTTCTTACCCCTTCTCTCTCCCTTCCCCCTTCAAATGGAAGTATGAGTACCTTACCATAGTTCGCTGATGACCATTCGCAAGAAGAAGATTCTGCTCTAGATAGTCTTCTGAGTCTAGGGTGAATATCGTTCTCTGATTATATGTAAATACCGTGAGACCAGCCAATGTCTGCACCCCTTCGTATGCGCACTTTAACCTAAATTCTGTGTAGGAGTTTCCTATTTTGTGGATACTTCATGAGGTACCAGAGAGACGTCCTGTGGAAAAGTCTGATCGTGCAGAAGAGTAGCAGATGATGTTCTATCTTTTGATGACGTTCCACCTGACTTGAGTTGTGAAGACTTAGAACGTACTTTCCCTTGCTTTAGTAGTTTAGAGGGACTAGGTGAGTATAGAGTCTAGGCTAGCCTAGGTGCCAGCTTAGGGACCTCTTGAACAGGTCAGGACCTGGGATGTTGTATGTATGTATGTATATGTATATAGTTATTATCTAGCTATATCTAGGGGTGTTCTAACTAAAAGTCTATACTCTAATAAAGGCTGGATCACTATATGTTGTTAGCTGCTTGTGATGTATTTATGTGTGGTTGCTTATAACTGTTTTATCTGTTATTATTTGTGAATTAATTATAAATGATTCTGTTTATTAATTCAAACATTTTCAAAAAAAAAGTACCTCGCTAACTAACTACGCTTTTAACAACGAATCAGGCTCATATAATAAATAATAGATAATATATAGGATGACAAATTGGTAGCACTCAGTTTCTGGTATGTCCTAGGCGTACTGAAAATTGGGTCGTTACAATTTGGTATCAGAGCAGTTCGTTCCCAGTAGAGCCTGGGGAGTGGACTGACTATGCTTCATTGCGTACTCTGCTTGTGTGTCTCATGCCGCTAGGGTATCTTTAAGATACATTTGGCATGAATGTCTATGAGTGCTCATTTTGGGAATGTTTGTACTTAACTTGAGATATTAAGACTGATCACCTTAATGTTGATTGTTTGGTGCGGATAGGACCTTAATGTCTACGAATAGGCATAGTTTAATCGAGCTCCGAACGATGAATCGACGTGAGCCACAACTATCTTCATAGCTATTATGATCTTCATGGCTATGGCTGTGTGAGATTTGGAAGTTGTAAGGAACTGACCTATCTCTTCGTTAGCATGGCTTGAAGGAAATAGACCGCTTGAAGATGGATTCTGCACGTGGCTGAAATTTTGAGGGCAAAATTTTCTTTTAGGAGGGTGGAATGTAACAACCCTAATTTTTGAGTACGCGAGATCAGTAAAGGGAATACCTCTTCTATAGCATCAAGCATCTCAATCCTCATTGTCATTATATTATCTTTAACTCAGGACCTTAGTTGAGACAAGCTCGATAACACGGTCATGAAGAACCTAGTTTTTGAACCGTATCGGTTAGGGGTTTTGATTCGGTTTTTCGTAAATAGTCTCAGTTTGACAAACCGGACTCGATTTATGAGAGGAGAGAGATAATAGTATAATATTATCATTATATTAGTATCAGAAAATGCTTGAATGATATTATAAGGTTACCTGGTCTGTTTTAGTTAAAAACAGAAAATCGGTTTAACCGGGTTTACGGTTTACTAGTGCAGCTTAGCACCAGCACTCTCTGATGACTTTAGCAATGCTGAGGCCTCATTATACATGGTTTATTCTCATAATAAATATGTTACTAGTGTCATTTATGCTAGTAGCTCAGAAAATAATTTTTAGAGATGTTTTTACAAGTGTTCCGATACATCTAGTTTTAGTAGTTATACACCTGAGATATTTTAATATTATTTTAATCCACCTCCAAGCCAACCAACCACAACTCACCCTACACCCCCCAAGACCTCCAAGGCTGTCTCATTTCATCATTTTGGCCGAAAATAACAAGAGAGAAAAGAGAGAAAACTTCATGAACACTTAATCTTCAAAGCTTGATTTCTTCTGAACCAAAACTCAAATCAAAACTCCGATTTCACCAAAATGATCCTCTCTTCTTCCTCTACATAACCATGTGACTTATCAAGGATGGAAATAAGGTGAGATGGCTGTCTCCTTCAAATTTCAATTTGGTTTTCAAGGAAAACCATGCAAAACATGTGTTTTCTTGATGTTCTTCCTTAGGAATCATGCTTAACTTGACTTGAGGGCCAAGAAACGTGAATTTCCAGCACATCTAAGGTGATATATCTCTTCCTAACATACTGAGTGAGATTTGGTCAGTTGAGAGTTTTCGGATTTAAAGTTGTTCTTGATGTGATTTAGGAGGAAAAAGTGCTTAAGGACCACCTGAAAGTCTAACTGAATTAGGAGCAGCAAAACCAGGTAGGGTGTCATGAAATTAATCTTGATTATTTGTGTTTGAGATGTGTGAATGTTGTATCATTTGTCTGTGCTAAAAATTGGTTGCATATATTATTGATTCTTGGTGAAAATTCGGTGAAATTTTGATGAAATTTGATGAAATTCAAGTTCTAAAGTTCATGTTCTTGGGGCAGCTGGAAAAACGAAACCCTAAGCTTAAATTGAGGTTCAATTTGTGTTGAAATCATGTAGAAAAGATGGGGTTTAAGTGGCTGCTAATTTATTATGAATTTTGGTAAAAATCGGTTGCTGAAAAGACTGAAAAACGGGTAAAAACAGAGAAAGAATTTGAAGAACTTACGAAGAACACGAAGAACACTTTGAGTGTGGTGAAGAATATTGAAGAACACCTTTTAGATCTTGGAAAGGGTAAGGAAGTAAATATTTTGGTGTTTGAGGGGTTATTTGGTAATTTCTAAAAGTTAGGGTGGTAAAAGTAGAAATATTAAAAGTTACGGGTGGTAAAAAGTGAATTTTAAAGGTTAAAAGTAAAAGTAAGTTAATTTTCGAAAATTTAATGATAAAATAATAAAAAATAATAAAATATTAAATAATAATATTTAATTAAAAATAATATTTTAATAAAAATAATAAAATAATGCGAAAAAGGCAGTTTTCTATAAAAGCTTTAGAAAGACAACTTTAAGCGCAGAATCTCATAATTACCTTCATAAAACACTTAGGGAGTGGTAAAAACATATTAGTGAGGCAAAGATAAATAAAAGATAAAAAGTTGAAGAAAAGATAAAAATTGAAGAAAGAGTCTATAAAGTTTTAATGACAGAAAAACAGACAGAGACTAGTGAACGAACTATGGCAACATAGTTAGTCCTGGAATTGCGAATAGGGTTAGGTATAATATGAAAAGTTAAACTGTTTCAGTATAGACTTAATGAACCTATACTTGGGACAGGCTAACTATTCATATCGAAATTTACATAAGCTTTAAATACATATGTTATGAAGAGAAATCAAAGCAGAGTAAAGAAACACAGAGAATAGAGTAACCAGAGAAAAGTAAAGAGATACAGAAAAAATAGTAATCAGAGCAGAGTAAAAAGACAAAGAGAAAAGAGTAATGTGATAAAGAGAAATGGTTTGAGTTATGATGTTGTAAAAGTAAAAGCTGTAAAGTTTGTATAGCATGATTGAACAGAGAAAGAAAGAGGTACTGCATAAGAATGTGAAAGTGATGATGATAATGAGAATGATTATGTAATGATCTGCTGCGTGAAGGCAGTCAGATAGATGGTGGTACGACCACTGAGAGTGCTTTCCTGGGATACTTAGCTATAATGTTATTCTGTAAGTCAGAGGACTTTTACAGAGGTATCGAGAACACACGACTAGCATATACTCCTGTAAGTCAAAGGACTCTTACAGTGAGAGTGTGTGTGTATGCTCCTGTAAGTCAAAGGACTGTTACAGTGAGAGCGTGTGTATGCTCCTGTAAGTCAAAGGACTCTTACAGAGAGTATGTTGGGCAGATATAAGTTAACTAGCTCCGCCATGCAAGTCAAAGGACTTTTGTAGTGGGTTGCTAGTGCCGCCCTGCAAGTCAAAGGACTCTTACAGTGGTTTTCCTCACAAGTCAAAGGACTCTTGCGAGGGGCATTGCCAACAGGGAAGCCTTACCTGGTCAGAGGACTCCGGGTAACGCCGGGAGCGGGTATGTAACCGACAAATGAGCTCATTACCTGCACTAGGGCTAGACATGCATCATACTTGGTTGCGCATTTCCTTTGTTATGTTTGTGGTATGAATGTATGCTTTCCTTGTTTGTATTCCATTCTCTGCGCTTGTGATATTTTCTTGTATTCTTCTGTTTGTGTTCTGCTATCTGTTTTCTCTATCTTCTCTACTTATCTGTGTTTTCTAATTACTGCTTCCTTGTATTCTGCTAATAGTCTGCTAAACAACATAGAATTAATGAACGTAACTAATAACCCCGACCCTACTAAGAACTCCCCAGTTCTTACCCATTCTCTCTCCCTTCCCCCTTCAGATGGAAGTAAGAGTACCTTACCATAGTTCGCTGATGACCGTTCGCAAGAAGAGGATTCTACTCTAGATAGTCTTCTGAGTCTAGGGTGAATATCATTCTCTGATTATATGTAAATACCGTGAGACCAGCCAACGTCTGCACTCCTTCGTATGTGCACTTTAACCTAAATCCTGTGTACGAGATTCCTATTTTGTGGATACTTCATGAGGTACCAGAGAGACGTCCTGTGGAAAAGTTTGATCGTGCAGAGGAGTAGCAGATGATGTTCTATCTTTTGATGACGTTCCACCTGACTTGAATTATGAAGACTTAGAACGTACTTTCCCTTGCTTTAGTAGTTTAGAGGGACTAGGTGAGTATAGAGTCTAGGCTAGCCTAGGTGCCAGCTTAGGGACCTCTTGAACAGGTCAGGACCTGGGATGTTGTATGTATGTATGTATATGTATATAGTTATTATCTAGCTATATCTAGGGGTGTTCTAACTAAAAGTCTATACTCTAATAAAGGCTGGATCACTAAATGTTGTTAGCTGCTTGTGATGTATTTATGTGTGGTTGCTTATAACTGTTTTATCTGTTATTATTTGTGAATTAATTATAAATGATTCTGTTTATTAATTCAAACGTTTTCAAAAAAAAGTACCTCGCTAACTAACTACGCTTTTAACAACGAATCAGGCTCATATAATAGATAATAGATAATATATAGGATGACAAATTGGTAGTACTCAGTTTCTAGTATGTCCTAGGCGTACTGAAAATTGGGTCGTTACATTGACCATCCGTTTCAAGCAAGCCATATTCGAATGGGATAATAAAGGTAATAGAAATGAATTTTACCCACTCAAATATAGGAGTAGATGGTAAGCTAGGCAAAGACGATTCCAAGGGTCTTGCTAAAGCATATTCAATTCCCATCCTCCTTTTTCTAAGGACCTCCACCTCCTCACAAGATCTCTTAATCTCAATCCTTTGTTCAACACGTTTATCTAACTCTTTTCCCTTACTCAAATCATAAATGGGAGGGTGAGAGACATTTACCTCCACATTGCTTTCCATTTCATCGAGAGAAGGTTCTTCATGCTCAAAGGATTCTTCACCACTAAGACTTGGTGCTTGATCTTCCTCACCAAGGGAACTCAATTCTTGCTCTATCCCATCCGATTCTTCATAAGGGATATGCCTTGGAGGTTGTGCACATTCCTCCTTAGCATCAAATTCAATCATCTTGGAGGGGTTTTCTTCGATCCTAGACTCCCAAGGTGGTTTCGCATCACCTAAGTCTTCAACCATCTCTTCCTCTTGTTCAATAATCTCTACCTCCTCCTCTTGTTGCATTTCTTGCTTTAACTCATCTTCTTTACCTTGGAGCTTCAAGTTCACTCCCTTACTAAGCTCCTTAGTTGCTTCTCCACATTCCACAATGGAAGTGCCTTGATCGCATAGGCTTAGGCGGGATGAGACTATGTTGCCAATGGCTTCTACCATGATAGCCGTTTTTGCTCTTAACTCCTCAAATTTCTTTTTATCCTCCTCGTGTTGCCTTAAGATGTGAGATTCAAGATCCCTTAATTCTAGCATAAAGGCTTCATCGGGGGGTGATGGTGGAAGAGAGGGTTCATTGTTTGAGGGAAAGGTATTATAGTCGGAAGGTGGTTCTTTTAGGTAGAGTTGTGGTGGAAAGTAGAGTTCATCTTGTGGTTGAACGTTTTCATGTATTGGAGGTGGTTCATCTTGGTAATAATATGGAGGGGGTGATTCTTAAAAATGTTGATGTTGGAATAGTGGTGGCTCTATGTGTGGTTCATATGGCTCATATGATTGTTGGTAGGATGGATATGGATTAGGGTCATACGAAGATGGTTGGTAAGAAGGGGCTTGTGAGTATGGTTGAGGGTTATGTTGGGGATATTACTCATAGGCATATGGTGGTGGTTCTTGAAAGTCACAAGGGGATTCACCATAGCCATTGGATTGATATGCATCATAGAATGGCTCTTCTTCATAGTGCATTGGTGGAGGTTGTTGCCATGAGGATTGATCATATGCATATGGCTCCTCCCACCTTTGATTGTCCCATCCTTGATACACATCCTCATTGAAGCTCTCATTTCCTACAACATAGTTAGAACCAAACTCATAGCCAAAGTGAGAATTCATGATAGCAAAGAAAATGAAAACAAAATCAAATAAGAAGCAAGAAAATTAAATCCTAAAACTAGCAAAAACTAACAAAGAAGCAAAACGTAAACCTATTTACAATATTCACATATATACAATAACCAATAACATAACACCATTGCGATTCCCCGGCAACGGCACCATTTTGAATTAAGAAAATTGTCGTGTTGGTATAGAATTTCCTCAAATGAATGAATTCTCGTTGCAAGTATAGTTCTACACCGACAAACAATCCTCCCAATCAAAAATTTTGTTTGTCACTAGTACAAACCCCTAAATTTATAAACCGAAGTATTGGAACCTCGGATCATTCTCCCTAGGAATTGCAATAAAGTGTCTTGTTATTGGTTATGAGGTATGTTTTGGGGTTTTTGAGATGATGGACAAGAAATATAAATGGCAAAGGAAATAAACTAACAAAAAGGTCCTGGCAAGGTTAGGTGGTCAAGGATCTCTATCCTAATCACTAACCACAACATGAGAATTGGCAAAGATAAATCCCACTAAGTTAACCCCTAACTAATAGTAGAGGAAAGTCAAGTGAGCTATATCAATCCAAGTCCATAAGTCCTAGTTCTACACCTAATCAATTAGTGAGATCTAGTGTTAATGGCTTCCAATCGTCAATCACTCATACATTAGTGACTCAAAAGTTCCTAAGTTACCTTCCCAAGCCAAGACCACAAAATTCTACTCTAAGATCCAACCAAGCATTTTATCAAACACTTGGAAGGCATAAAAGAAAAGCATAGTAAAATTACAAGGAATGTAAATCTACACTACTTAATTGCAAGGAACTAAACAACAATAAAGCAAATCAATGATAAAAGAACATGAATCCTAAATTGCATTAAAAGAAAATAGAAGAAGGAAGAGTACATCAACAACAAAGCAAGCAATTACAAGAATGAAATACAAAATTAGAGAGAGGAAGAGTAGAGGAACAAGAAATTGTAAAAGAAAAGTAAATCAAAGCATGAATTAAACCTAGATCTAAGAAATTCTAATCCTAATTCTAGAGAGAAGAGGGAGCTTCTCTCTCTAGAAACTAAACAATTGCTACATGATGCTACACTACAAAACAATTGCTACATGATGATACACTACAAAACAATTGCTCCCCCTTTACCCAAGCTTGAATTCTGCATGAAATAGGCTTAGAAATGAGTTGGGTTGGGCCCAAAGTGCTTCAGAAATCACTGGGGGCGATTTCACATTAGTGGGCCACGTGCTCAATCGGCGCGCACACGTACATGGCGCGTGCGTGCCCCTTAACACGAAGCAACATATGGCGAATTTTATGTCATTTTGAAGCCTCGGATGTTAGCTTTTTAATGCAACTAGAACCGCCTCATTTTGACCTCTGTAGCTCAAGTTATGGTCAATTGAGTGACAGGAGGTCAGGCTTGACAGCTTTGCGGTTCCTTCATTTCTTCATGAGTTCTCCCAATTGCATGCTTTTCTCCTCACTTCTTCCATCCAATACTTGCCTTATGAACCTGAAATAACTTAATAAACACATCAAGGCATCAAATGGAATTAAAGTGAATTAAAATCACCAATTTAAGGGCATAAAAAGTATATTTTCACATTTAAGCACAAATCAAGAGAGAATTGCAAAACCATGCTATTTCATTGAATAAATGTGAGAAAAGGTGATAAAATCCCCCAAATCAAGCACAAGATAAACCACAAAATTAGAGTTTATCAGTTGGCAATAACACCACCGCTGCCCAATAATGCCAAGTCAATCCAGAACCTCAATTTGCATCAAATATTTCACTCCAAGTCCACTTAAACTTCAAGCAAGCAGGCCCACAATTGTCAACCAATGAAGGTAACAAGAATCATCTAGAATTAGCTAATTTTCATTTTATTGTAATTTGTTTTCAATTTCATTTCAATTTGTAATTTAGGCTAGCTTATGAAAAGGTATCAGTTTCACACTTCAGAGGAGGATGGACTGGAAACACCATTCTGGGACCAGACCCTTCCTTCCTACACTCTTCTTCACTCTCTTTTCTTACCTTGTAACATTTTATTTGTCAATCTTGAATTTTCATTTATGAATCTTTAATTTCCATTTTAGTTATGAGTCTTTAATTTTTATTTTTACTTTCATGTACATTAATTTTCTTTTGAGATTTCTTAGAGTAATGATCAACTTACCCCATCATTTTGGGAAAGGAGCTCTGTTGTAACTCAAATGAATTAATAAAATTCTTCTTCTTCTCAATCCGCTTGTTGTAGCTAACGAAAAATTTCTGTGCTTAATAGATCTATTCACTACCAGAAGGGGGTTTAGATCTACTTGAATTTCTATGTGAGCCTTGGAAGAGGGATCATAGAATTCAGTTTGAAGCTCTTTCTCTCACAACTCTTTTGACCAATAAATTACTAGTTTCAATTAAAATCCTGAGAACTTGTGTGGCTTATGGATTAGAGAATTAAACTTAACCACTTCTCATGAACAATTAAATCAAGGAATTGGCAATTGATTGTGTTAAGAGAAATCGGGTTGCCAAGGATTTGGAACTCAATTATTGACAATCCGCCATAGATTTACTTCATATGATTGAGAAGGAGTGAGACCCATTGATTCAAGAGGAATCAACATCTCCAATCCCTTATGTTTTCTACCTTTACCTTCCATCATTTACTTTCTAGCATTTTACTTTTCTTGCTCATTTACTTTCCAGTACTTTATTTTCCTGCACTTTACTTTTATGCTCCTTACTTTCTTGCATTTTATTGCTTTCCTTTACTTTTATGTCATTTACTTTTCATGTCACTCATCACCCAACTATGTTGTTTGTCTAACTAGAATAATTAACTTACTATTCATTGATTAATCCTTTAATCCTCATGGGATTGACCTCACTCTTGTGGGTTTTATTACTTGATACGACCAGGTGCACTTGCCGGTAGTTATACGAATATATAATTTTTTCGTATCAAGTTTATGGTGCCATTGCCGGGGATTAATTGTGATTAAGAAACTACCGGTGGTTGATTACCTGGATTAGACACTTTTTTTCTTTTGCTTTTGTCATTTAAGCTCTTTTAATTTTCTATTTTCTCTTGCTACTAAGGTGTTTGTGTTATTGCCTCACTAAGGACTCCTTATTTGTGATATAAGGAATTTCAATTTTTCTTAGTGATTGTGTTTTAGAAAAATTAAAATGGAGTTTACTTCACATTTTGATCAATCATATCATATAGTATATTGCCCACCACCACAAAATGATTCAAGTCATTATCCTAATGGTGGCCGAAAATATCACTAAGAAATGATAGATTATGAGCAATCAACCCAAGTGGGATATGCTCCAGGGCCACAAAATGATCAAGAAAATTTCATAGGATATTGCCCACCACCACAAAATGATTCATGTCATTATGCTAATGGTGGCTGGGAATATCAACAAGGAATAATGGAGTGTGAACAATCAAGTGAAATGGGATACCTCCCAGGGGCACAAAATGATCCATACTTTGATGGATTCAACAATTACTCAAGTTGTAGGTGGGAGGATCAAAATCAAAGAGCATTCAATAGTCCATACTCCACTTATCAAGAGCCATCATCACTTGAGCATACCTTTAATTCATTTATGCAAAATTGTCCAACCTCACCTCTCAGTTTTTCATATGAAAATTCTTCATCACTTGACTATGCCTCAACATAAAATTCCTTCCAAAATCCATACAACTCATTTCACCAACCACAAAATTCATTTCACAACTCACAAAACTCCTTCCATACTCTTCAAAATGACTTCACCACAACACATACATATCCAAAAAATCATCCTCAACCTTCATCTCTTGAGCTAACAGTCAAACAATTTTGTCAAAGATAAGAGCAATCCTGGAAAGAATGTAACAACCCCAATTTTTAAGTACGCGAGATCTTTTTTGAAGGTATGGATTTTTTCGGAAGATCAGTAAAGGGAACACCTCTGATGTATCATCAAGAATCTCAATCCTCATTGTCATTATGTCATTTAAGCTAGAACCTCTTTTGGGCAAGCTCGATAACGCAATCGCGAAGAACCTAGTTTTTGAACCGTATCGGTTAGGAGTTTCGATTTTGGTTTCAGTAAATAGTCTCAGTTTGATGAACTGGACTCGATTCGTGAGAGAAGAGAAATAATAGTATAACATTATCATTATATTATTATTAGAAGCTTCTTGAATGATATTATAAGGTTACATGGTCTGTTTTAGCTAAAAATAGAAAATCGATGTAACCGGGTTCACAATTTACTGGTGCAGCTTAGCACCAGCACTGTCTGATGACTTTAGCAATGCTAAGGCCTCATCATACATGTTATATTCTCATATTAAATATGTTACTAGTGTCATTTATGCTAGTAGCTCAGAGAAGAATTTTTATACATGTTTTTACAAGTGTTCTGATACATCAAGTTTTAGTAGTTATACACCTGAGATATTTTAATATTATTTTAATCCACCTCCAAGCCAACCAATGACAACACTCCCTAAACACCCAAGACACTCCAAGGCTGTTTATTTACTCCCTTTGGCCAAAAATTACAAGAGAGAAAAGAGAGAAACTTTCATGACACTTAAATCTTCAAAACTTGATTTCTTCTGAACTAAAACTCAAATCAAAACTCTGATTACACCAAAATGATCCTCTCTTCTTCCTCTACATAACCATGTAACTTATCAAGGCTGGAAATAAGGTTAGATGGCTGTCCCTTTCCCCTTTGAATTCGGTTTTCAAGAAAGCATGCTTAAAACATGTGTTTTCTTGATGTTCTGCCTTCGATCTCTTGCTTAGCTTGACTTGTGAGCCAAGAATCTTCAATTCCCAGCACGTTTAAGGTGATAAATCCCCTCCTAACATGTTGATTAAGGTTTGTTCAGTTGAGGTTTTATGGATTCAAAGTTGTTCTTGATGAATTTTAGGAGGAAAAAATGCTTTAAGAACATTTCAAAGAGTAACCGGATTTGGAGCAGCAAATCAAGGTAGGGTTTGACAAAATTAATCGTTATTGATTGTGTTTGAGTTGTGTAATTATGATATGATTTGCCTGTGCTTGAAATTGATGGTTTATATGAGTGATTCTTGTTGAAATTTGTGTTGAAATTGATGGTTTAAATTGGGGTTCAATTTGTGTTGAAATCATGTGGAAAAGATAGAGTTTTTGAAAAGATTGAAAAACGGGTAAAAACATAGAAAGAATCTGAAAAATTTATGAAGAACACTTTGAGTGTGATGAAGAATATTGAAGAACAGGCCTTAGATCTTGAAAAGGAAAAGGAAGTAAAATTTTTGGTGTTTAGGGGGTTATTTGTTAATTTCTGAAAGTTAGGGTGGTTAAAGTAGAAATATTAAAAGTTACGGGTGGTAAAAAGTAAATTTTAAAGGTTAAAAGTTAAAGTGGGATAATTTTCAAAAATTTAATGATAAAATAATAAATAATAATAAAATATTAAACAATAATATTTAATTAAAAATATTATTTTAATAAAAATAATAAAATAATGCGAAAAAGGTAGTTTTCTATAAAAGCTCTAGAAATATAACTTTAAACATAGAATCTCATAATTACCTTCATAAAACACTTAGGGAGTGGTAATAACATGTTAGTGAGGAAAAGATAAAGGAAGGATAAAGAGTTAAAGAAAAGATAAAAACCAAAGAAAAGTCTGTAAAGTTTTAATGACAGAAAAACAGACAGAGATTAGTGAACGAACTAGGGCAACATAGTTAGTCCTTGAGTTGCGACTAGGGTTAGGTATTACATGAAAAGTTAAACTATTTCAGTATAGACTTAATGAACCTATACTTGGGACAGGCTAACTATTCATTCCGAATTTTACATAAGCTTTAAATACAAACGTTAAACAGAGAAATCAGAGCAGAGTAAAGAGACACAGAAAAAAGAGTAACCAGAGCTGAGTTAAGAGACTAAAAGTAGAGAACTTATTGAAAAGTTATTTGTTGCTTGAGGCAACCCAAGAGATATTGTTTGATTACTTGTTGCTTAAAGCAACCCAAGAGATATTTGTTTATTTATCTGTTGCTTAAAGCAACCTAAGAGCTTCTGTAGGGAAACCAGGATACCTACAGCAATTCTCCGTTCCCAAGAGTATATATTTCCTGCGAGTAAAAAGAAGAGGCTGTCTCAATAGAGCTGCTAATAATTATATGGGCATTTATTTGAACGGAAAATCGTATCCGGGAAATCGTGAACTCGTGACCGGATAAATGTCGGGAATGCAGGTGCTAACCAATGTATGAGCTCATGGCCTGTACTAGGGCTAGACATGCATCATTTTTGTCTGCACATCATTCTCTATTGCATTTCTTCTTCTTTGTGATCTATTTCTCCATCTTAGTCTGCTTGTGTGCTATATCCGTGTTTTATTCTTTTGTATTCTTCCATTTGTGTTCTGTTTTCTGTTTCCTCTCTTTTCCCTATCTTTCTTTATCTTCTGTTTACTGCTTTGCTGTATTCTATTATTCGTCTGTTAATCGAAACCGAATAAATAATTGTAACTAATAACCCCGGCCCTACTAAGAACTCCACAGTTCTTACCCCCTTTCTCTCCCTTCCTCCCTGATAAACCCATATTTCATGAGTTCTTTTGTGCTTAATTTGAGTGATTTATACAATCCTTCACCTACTTATTCGCATTAATTGCATGATTTTACTTTCCCTTCCTTATTACGTGATGTATGTGAAAAACATGTTTCCTAAGCTTTAAAATTAATTATTTTAATTACCTTTATTTCCATTCGATGCCGTGATTAGTGTGTTGAGTAGTTTCAGATTTTCTAAGGCAGAATGACTTAAAGGATGGAAAAGGAAACATACAAAAATGGAAGGAGAAGGCAAAACGGAGCTTTGAAGGAAACTGGTATTCACGCCATCGCATGGATGACGCGATCGCGTGCCAGAAGCGAAGATGCAGCAACGCGGCCGCATGACTGACGCGACCGCGCGCCTTTAGCAGAACACGTACGACGCGGACGCGTGACCGATGCGACCGCGTGGCAAGGAAAAGCTCCGAATGACGCGACCGCGTGACCCAAGCGGACGCGTGATAGAGGCCACGTATCAAAATTTACAGAATACGCCCCCAGCAATTTCTGAAGCCCTTTTTGGCCCAGATCCAAGTACAGACAGCATAGACCAGAGGTTATAAAGTGTGGAAATGCACCCATTCAAAGGGAGAGCTCGCATATTTTATTTTTCAATGATTTAGATTTAGTTGAGAGGGAGATCTTCTCTCTCTCTCTCTTAGGGTTTAGGATTTCTTCTTGTTTTAAGAGTGACTCTCAATCCAGGTTTTATATTTCTTTGTTTTAGCTTCCTTTTATTTTTATTTATTCCAGCACTTGAATTAATCAATGAATCTATGAATTCTTCCATGTTGCAGACTGTTATTTGAATTAATGATAATTGAGGTATTTTCAGTTTATGATTGTTCTCTTTGATTTAAGTTATCATTGCTTCCCATCTAAGGACATTTTATTATCCAGCAATTTTACTTTTTCCCCTTTTGGTCCTGGTTAAGAATTCAGTAACTCAACAGTTATTAAACTCAACATAACTGACGATCGTTATCTTGCAAATTGAGCTGAACTTAAGTAATCCCAATCTTTTCTTAGGAAATAAATAGGATTCAAAGGTCAATTTAATTAATCCCTTGACTTTCCTTTGCCCTAGTAAAGATTGACCAAGTGGAGTTTAGATTCAACTTTCATTATAGTTGGGAGAGATAACTACGTTGGACCTCCAACTTCCCTTACCTTGCCAAAAGTCGGCTTTACAGTATTTATTTATTTTAATTGCCATTTACTTTACTTGTCATTTAAATTACTTGCTTCTCATCTTCTAAACCCCGATTACAACCTTTATAGCCAATAATAAGAACATACTTCCTCGCAGTTCCTTGAGAAGACGACCCGAGGTTTGAATACTCGGTTAACAATTTTTAAAGGGGTTTGTTACTTGTGACACCCAACACGATTGTACGAAGGGATTTTTGTCGGCTTAGAGACTATATCTACAACGCAATTGTTTCTATGAATCTCTTTACTGGTAAAAACCCTAACGTCAAAATGGCGCCGTTGCCGGGGAGCTGCTAACGTGTGCCTTATTATTGGTTATTGTAAATATTTTTCTTTTGCTTGTTTATTTATTTTTGTTTTTCCTTTTTATCTATGAACTCTCACCCCTCTCGCTTTGAGTATGGTTCTAATATTGTTAAGGGAAATAGTTGTTACAGCAGGAATGTGCATCAAGGTCAGACCAATCAAGGATGGATGGAACCAGGAGGATCTAATTAACCCTTTTGGCAGCAACACGCTCTGAGATATCCTGGACAAAGACCATTCTACAGTGCATACCCAGCTGAAAGACGTGGTGGACAACCTTGTAACTACCAACAAGCCCCACCCCGTGCATATAAACCATCCTTTCAACATAACCTCGAACCACCACACTCACAAGCTTCTCTTCACCATTCGCCACCATATGATCCTTCCTTACCCCAATACCAATCCAATCACTCCCAATCACCACCACTTTCCTTTGTATCATGTCCAAGTCCAGCAACCCGAGAAGCAGAGGCTCTCCTAAGAGAAAACAGTAAAAAAATTTCAAACAACCATTCAACAACTGGAGCAAGCGATAATTCAATGGGTTTCTAGGTGCTCAAATACACAAGGATCAGCCACAGTTCCATGTGGACAGTCCAATGAAGAGCAGAGCATGAAGGAAATACCAGAAACTCCAGTGGACAAGACAGAGAATGAATTTGTACTAGAACAATTAGAAGAAGCTGTCATCGCTCAAGAAGAAAAGTTGGTTGAAGACCTAGGAGATGCTGAACTTCCATGGGAATCCAGAATTGAAGAAAACTCCGTCCAGGATGCTACAGTTGATGCTAAGGAGGATACCGTACAATCTCCAAGGCAAGACGTTTATGAGGAATCAGACGGAATAATCCAAGAAGCAATTTCCCTTGATGATGATAGTCACAAGTCTAGCTCTCTTGGTGATGAACTTGCATCCACAAGTGAATTCTCTGAGATCGAAGAATCTTCCCCAAGTGAATATGAAGATGATGTAGAGGTAGATTTCACTCAACCTCCAATGTATGACTCAAGTGATGAGGAAGACACCGAAGACTTTGACCAGGACACAGATACAATTAAAGATCTTTGCAAAGAAGTGGAGGAATTCACAGAAGAGCACAAAGAAATGGAACTTGCAGAACCACCAAAAACACCTATCCCAAGGCCATTACCACCTAATACAAGCTTCATGTGGGTACAATCCTTAACTTATAACTTTACTTATTTACTTGAATATGGTTTGCTTGAAACAGATGGTCAGCTTAGAGCTCTCTGCGGCCTTAAGAGTAAGAGGGAAATGGCTCGTACTCAGAGCTAGTGCACAAGGTTCAATAAGGTTCCACGCTTCACCTCGAAGTAAACGGATTGGTATCATGCTCAATTGCATGGATCACGGAGAACGTTTGGTCACCACGGTGAGATTCTACTTTTTAAACCGCCCGGATGGAGACATGTAGATCAAGACGGAGGCAGATTTAAAAGCAAGGCTTGGAATCCTGGAGTTTATTCTGACATTTGTCATCCCGGGAGCCTAACAATATATTTAAAGCTGTTCGGAAACTTTGCATGCCTAGTTTGGGACCCCGGAGGCTATTGGCATTCCAAACACTGGTGGAGATTTTTGGATGAATTTAAACATAAGCCGCCATAACAGGATACTCCTCCAATGTCCAACTTAAGGACTTTAACTAAAAGTGCTAGGTGGGAGACAACCCACCATGGTATGGTCGCTTCTTTTTCAATTTATTTCTTGTTAATTGCTTTCATTTTTCCTTTTTCATTTTAAGTTATTAAAGCTGGAATCATGCATAGCATTCATGTTAATAATTGCATTCTGCATTTTTCATGCATATATATATATATAAAAAAAAAAGGGGGTGCACGACGCGACCGCATGCCCCATGCGATCGCATCATATTGCGAGAAACACCACCCACGCGACCGCATGACCCACGCGGCAGCGTGATATATATATATATATCGGCGTAGGGATCCAACGAACAGAAAGTTAGGCTGGAATCGTGCGGCCCTTGTGCGTTTCGCACAAATTGGCTCACGCGATCACATGCCCCATGCGATCGCGTCACTTGCACAATACCAATTCCACGCGACCGCGTGAGCGACGCGATCGCGTCGCATGGATTGCACATCACCACAAAAGGAGACAGAGAGTTGTGCTAAAACGCCTCTGGAGTCGTACGTTTAGCACGAATTCCAGCGACGCGATCGCACGACCCACGCGATCGCGTCACCCCTCTTCCCCCCTCTCATGCGATCGCGCGCCCCACCCGATCGCGTCACTCCCATTTTCACCCCAACCAAGCGACCGCGTGCCCCACGCGGCCGCGTGGATTCGAAAATATAACCCCCCCAGCCACGCGAACCCTATCAATCGCGCAGCCCCCCACCCCCAACCCTCTTCTCCCTCTCTGCTTCTTCTTTCTCCAGCCACCACCCAGTACCACCCAGCCGCCACTGCGCCACCACCCAGACGCCGCCGCCGTCCAGACACCGCCGCCGTACCACCCCCTCCCCCTTTTTCTTCTTCTTTCTTCCTCTCTCCTCCTCTCTCCGCCACCACCCAGAACCACCACCCACCACCACCGGCCATCCAGCCGCGCCCCCCCTCCGCCACCCACCCGCAACCCCCCCTCCCTTCCTCTATCATTAACCCTTAGACACTATCCCCATTCCCCCTCAGCCGCGACCGCGTCGCCGTGCCCCGCCACCGCGCTGGACACCACCGCCGCCATCACCCAACCGTTCTGCTTCTTTCGCTTTCCAGGTTCCGCACCACGCACTCCCTTTTATCCGTTCGTCATTTTTCTGTATTTTTTCCATTTTTGTTCATACTTAGGATAGATAGATATGCATGCTGTAGTGGATTTTTAGGTTGTTAGGTAGCTTAGGCTGTGGTTAGTGGATCTAGGTCTGTTTACTTGCACTGTTCCTGTTTCTGTTTTATCATAACTACAATTCTGCTGTTCTTGTGACCTCGTTCATATGCTGTGATCTCTTGCATTTGCTGCTTGTTACTCTGAATTCTCCTGTTTCTATTAATTATAAGTGACTGCAGCAAGTTTTTAATTCATATGAACTGCTATGATTGCTGTTTATTTTCCAGGACAATCTAATTTTAGCTGGAATGCTGCCCAAATTTTTTGTAAATTGTTTTCATTCATGTTTTGGTTTGGCATTTCTGAACTCTGTTTACTCTGCTTTACCCAAACCGTTTCATGAATGCTATGGCAGACCTTCTTATCCTCGTTGATTTCCTGGTTCATAAACTGCATTTGTGATTCACTGATTCCAATTTTTGCTTTCTTTATTTCTATTCGAATCAGCATCACCCTGTTTTCCCTGTTCGATTATGAGTACTTCTATTCTTACCTGTGAATCCTTGTTATATGGAATTTTTCTCTATGCCACTTACTTTAACCCGCACTTTACTAACTCAACTAATTTTAATTTACTAATTTCTTCTTCAAATTCGAACCATACTAACCCTTTTGATCTCTTTTCTGATTATTTTCACTTTCCTCTAACTTTCTAACCATGGCATATTGATTATTTTTCCATTTAACATAAATTCAATCACATTCCATATACTCATTTTCCTTATTTTATTTCTCCTTTGCCGCTTTGAATTTCCTTTGTTTAATTGCCTATTTGCTTTACTATTTTTATCCATATCCTGGTTTTCTGTTTTTCAGGATGTCTGCCTCACAAAGGAAAGGAAAAGGCAAGGCTACTGGCAAGCGCAAGCGAGGAGATTCCTCCCAGTCCATCATTGCCCTCATGCACGATTCCTCATGGCGGGAGAAGAACTTCACACAGCAGGAAAGAGCTGACCAGCTGCTCCCTGCAAATGATCCAATAAAATTTGCAAACCGGTACTGTGAACTGAAGTACCTGGCTTTTGCAAACTCCAGAAATCTATACCTGGAGCGAACTCTGAAGATTCCAGAAGCACTCCAGCAGTACACCACTGAACAAATCAAGCAAAGAGGCTGGTTCTTTCTGGAAAGAGCACTGATAGAGGTAAATGCATCTTGGGTACGGGAATTCTACTGCAACTACTACCTCACCACCCTAGATGCAGTGAACCTGAGAGGAAAACAAATTCTGGTCACTGAGGAGGCCTTAGAGGACATTCTTCGGCTCCTAGCCAAGTCCGATCAGCCTGATGGTTATTCAAAGGCTGAGGAGGACATGCGTCAGATGCAATTTGATTGCGATGCCGTGAAGGCACGGATAGCTCTCGACCCGACAGTTCCTTGGGAAATGGGTCAGGACACCACCATGCCTCGAGGGATCAAGAGAGCGTACTTAAATGATGAGGCTTGGTTATGGCACCAGATCTTGAGTAATTTTGTGATGCCGAGTACTCACGAGACGGAGATTCCGGCTGCTATGATCACCCTCCTTTGGTGTGTGCTGGAGGGTAAGGACCTTTATCTGCCACGTTTCATTCGGCACTATATGGCCAAGGTCTACGTCCGAGGCACCCTCCCTTTTCCGTATCTAGTTACACAGCTTGGCCGTCGAGCTGACGTGCCATGGGAGGATG
Organism: Arachis ipaensis; assembly: GCF_059453495.1. Lineage (NCBI taxonomy): Eukaryota > Viridiplantae > Streptophyta > Magnoliopsida > Fabales > Fabaceae > Arachis > Arachis ipaensis. The sequence continues at coordinate 86,663,383 of NC_142444.1, forward strand.
CCGATGAGAGACCACTAGCAGCGGATTGCAGGAAGATCATTCCACACAGCCGGAACTTCTTAGCTTTGGGCCACAGACCACCACTATTCACTGCTACTAATGCGACGGCCCCACCGTCTGCTGGACCCTCTTCCTCCACTGCTGCACCACCTACCCCTACTACCACCACTGCACCTCCACCTGCCACAGAGCCCGTCTATCATCTGGTGCACCGCTTGTTTCGACGACTTGACCAGATGGAGCGTCGCAACAAGCGACGCTATGAGCACCTAAAGCTGATGATACGATCCGGTGACATCTCCTCCGAGCCTGACACACCATCCGAGGCATCTGAGGAGGAGGCGGATGCACCCGAGGCAGAGACCCATCCCCAGGGAGAGGCAGCGCTGGCCGCACCACAGGCAGCGGTCCCACATCAGATTGAGGCTGCGGATCTTGAGATCCCGATCCAGTCAGCCCCACCTCTACAGTAGCCAGACTCCCATCCCACCACCACTGAGACTCCAGCTACCATCCCTACCAGTAATGACACCCCTTCACACCCGACTTGATTGAGCATCAGGGACGATGCTTCATTTTAAGTGTGGGGAGGTCGCCATCTCTGGCGTTTATTTTGGTGAACCACTACATACTTTTTCTTTTATTTTGAATATTTTTCTGTATTTTTCTTTTTACTGTTATTTTCTGAGTACTTATACATTGCTTTTATGTTTTTTTACTCTATTTTTGCATATTGCATCTTTAGTTCATATTTTTAGTTATTTAGTTTAGTTTGCAATTCTGATTTATTAGTGGATTAATTAGTATAGTTTACCCTTTTTAGCATAAGATAGTATAGTTGAAATTGAAAAAAAATATAAAAAGGAAGTAAGCTAGGAAATTGAACATAACAGATTTAAATCCATTAACCTTGTATATAGCATTACATGATGTAGTTAAGCTGACAACATTTCATCAAGGAGGAACATTAAAACTTTAAAAGCTACCCTAAATAATTTTTTTATGAGAATAATGGGAATTTTTAACTAAACCTGCATAACATATATGAATGATATATGATGCTTGAGTTAGAGAACACACAGCCTGTGAGTCTTGAGCTTAATTGTATGGTTGCATTCAAACCATAATTTTATTCCTGTGTGTTTCGCTTCTTTTTATTCTGATGTTCTTTACTTTGCTTTAATCTATATTTCCAATTATAGAATATAGAATAGATACATACCAAAAGAATTATTGAGGCCATCATTTGATTTTAGCTCACTTACCCCAAATTAGCCTACCTTTTACATCACCTTTGTTAGCCCCCTTGAACCTTTTAAAACCCCTTTATTCTATTTAGCCAAATTACTAGCCTTAAGCAGAAAAACAAAAGAAAACCCCAAGTGAATCCTTGGTTAGCTTAAGATAAGAAATTATAAATAGAGTAAAATGTGGGAAACCTTTTGGGAACATGGGTAATAGAAACAAAAGGGTAGAGAAGCTAAAAGAAATAAAATAAATTTGGGAAGCATGCTCATGAGAAAATCAAAGTGATTTAATTGCCATGTGCCTTGAAAAAAAAATATTTCAGCATTTAATAAAAGGGGATACAAAAGAAATTCCCCAATGCAAAATAAAAGCAATGCACATGGAATAAAAAAAATAATAATAAAAAGTGAAACATGAGCATGTAACAATAAGTGGGATAATATGGGAAAATAGGTAAAGAGATTTTGTTTTACTAAATATGTATGTTAGGTGAGATCTTAGTCTAATTAAGGATTCTCTTATTAGCTTACTTGACCCTATACATAAATCCTTACCTTTACCTTGACCCCATTAAAACCTCAATTAAAGACCTCATGACTTTTTGGTATGACTATATTCTATAATTGTTGATTGGTTAGATGAAGAACAAAGCTATAGAAAGCAAGAATAAAAAGAAGAATAGAGTGAATAAACCCAATAAACACTTAGTGACTAGAGAGTAAACACAAAATCCAGTGAGGGTTCAATAACTCATCAACATATATCTGTGCTTAAATTTACTAATTGTTTTGCAAGTTTGTACAATGTTTTCTTTCCCATCTCATTTGCTAAAATGCTTTATTATTTAAGGGTTGGCTATATATATATATATATATATATATATATATATATATATATATATATATATATATATACATGACTCCTTGAGAATGTGAATTAACTTGGCTACATGTAAGCTTTATATATGAGTGAATAATTTAGAGTTGCATGATGCATCATTCATTTAGGTAGTTGCATTTAAATTAGGTTGCATTGCATGACATTCCATCACTTTAACCTTAATTATTTACCTTGGATTTAGCATGAGGACATGCTAGTGTTTAAGTGTGGGGAGGTTGATAAACCCATATTTCATGAGTTCTTTTGTGCTTAATTTGAGTGATTTATACAATCCTTCACCTACTTATTCACATTAATTGTATGATTTTACTTTTCCTTCCTTATTACGTGATGTGTGTGAAAAACATGTTTCCTAAGCTTTAAAATTAATTATTTTAATTACCTTTATTTCCATTCGATGCCATGATTAGTGTGTTGAGTAGTTTCAGATTTTCTAAGGCATAATGACTTAAAGGATGAAAAAGGAAACATACAAAAATGGAAGGAGAAGGCAAAACGGAGCATTGAAGGAAACTGGTATTCACACGATCGCATGGATGACGCGATCGCGTGCCAGAAGCGAAGATGCAGTGACGCGGCCGCATGACTGACGCGACCGCGCGCCTTTAGCAGAACACGTACGATGCGGACGCGTGACCGACGCGACCGCGTGGCAAGGAAAAGCTCCGAATGACGCGACCGCGTGACCCACGCCGACGCGTGACAGAGGCCACATATCAGAATTTACAGAATACGCCCCCAGCAATTTCTGAAGCCCTTTTTGGCCCAGATCCAAGTACAGACAGCATAGACCAGAGGTTATAAAGTGTGGGAATGCACCCATTCAAAGGGAGAGCTCGCATATTTTATTTTTCAATGATTTATATTTAGTTGAGAGGGAGATCTTATCTCTCTCTCTCTTAGGATTTAGGATTTCTTCTTGTTTTAAGAGTGACTCTCAATCCAGGTTTTATGTTTCTTTGTTTTAGCTTCCTTTTATTTTTATTTATTCCAGCACTTGAATTAATCAATGAATCTATGAATTCTTCCATGTTGCAGACTGTTATTTGAATTAATGATAATTGAGGTATTTTCAGTTTATGATTGTTCTCTTTGATTTAAGTTATCATTGCTTCCCATCTAAGGACATTTTATTTTTCCAGTAATTTTACTTTTTCCCCTTTTGGTCTTGGTTAAGAATTCAGTAACTCAACAGTTATTAAACTCAACATAACTGATGATCATTATCTTGCTAATTGAGCTGAACTTAAGTAATCCCAATCTTTTCTTAGGAAATAAATAGGATTCAAAGGTCAATTTAATTAATCCCTTGACTTTCCTTTGCCCTAGTAAAGGTTGACCAAGTGGAGTTTAGATTCAACTTTCATTATAGTTGGGAGAGATAACTACGTTGGACCTCCAACTTCCCTTACCTTGCCAAAAGTCGGCTTTACAGTATTTATTTATTTTAATTGCCATTTACTTTACTTGTCATTTAAATTACTTGCTTCTCATCTTCTAAACCCCGATTACAACCTTTATAGCCAATAATAAGAACATACTTCCTCGCAGTTCCTTGAGAAGACGACCCGAGGTTTGAATACTCGGTTAACAATTTTTAACAGGGTTTGTTACTTGTGACACCCAACACGTTTGTACGAAGGGATTTTGTCGGTTTAGAGACTATATCTACAACGCAACTGTTTCTATGAATCTCTTTACTGGTAAAAACCCTAACGTCACTCCCCTCCAGATGGAGACGGGTGTAATATTCTATAAGTTCGAGGACCTTTACATCTACGAAGATCCAGTACATCACAGTTACTTCATTTTGGGATTGGAGCCTCGTATTAGACGATGTGAGTTACAGAATTGAGCTTTTCAACATCCTCTGTCTAGCCCACATTTTGACCCCGATGCTCCTTATGACTTTCCCTTATCCTGGTTACACAACCTGATGCACCTAGACATCCTTTTCCCGATGGTCCCTGACACCCTATACCAGCTCATCCCTTGAATGTGGTGGCACCCGAGCCTATCATTCCTGATGAGCCCGAGATAGCTGGAGAGTATGTACCTGTGATTCCACCAGAGTGGGATTTTACCCCTGAGCCGATCCCTGACTTTCCAGAGCTTGATGAGCCGGCACTACCGGATAACGGGATAGCTCCTATATATGCGAACGGACCTATGCTCGCGAATGATTTTGTACATAGTGACAGCAGTGCTTCTGGTGGGTCTGAGGGTATAACTGTAGCTGCGGACGAGGGAGAGGAGGAGGGTCCTGAGATAGAGATAGAGCAGGATGAGGAAATGGGCGAGACTTGTGACGATCTTCCGAACGGCCACATGTAGATATAGTCTGACAACAGTAGGGGTATTCTTTTGATGACACTCTAGTATGACATTGTCTTTTAGTTAGTCTCTCACTTGTATTAGTACACCCAAGAGCAAGGAGCTGTAGAGTGGTTAGGCTAGCCTGGGCACCAGCTTAGCGGCTTTTTGTATGGGCCAAGCCCTAGGAGTGCATGTATATATTATCTACGTAGGTTCGATGAGGACGTAAACTAACATGGCCTTTGTAAATGCTACATGTTTTTTTATAGTGTACGTGATGTAAATTATCAGCTGTGTGCTATGTTTCCTTATGCTTCCTTTATATTTCTGCCTATGTATGCTTGTTTGTATTACTTCATCGCTCGCAACGATAAAAGTTAAGAAAAAAAAGTTACTCATAACATTGGCAACGTTCTAACAAAGAACAGGCTCATATATTAAATAATAGTTAATAATTAGGAAGAACAAGTTGGTAACACTTAGCTTCTTATATGACCATGGGATACCAGAAGTTGGGTCGTTACAAAGAACAAGAAATCCTTTACAAAAAGATAGAAGAGAATTTAGAGCAAATAAGGAAAAACTTAGGATTGCTGACCAAGGAGGATGAAGACCAATTTGTGCGTATAAGGAAGGAAGTGGGAGAGCAAGATGATGAGGCCCCTGTACCAAGTGAAATCCCAATGAAGAAGGAGGTGGTGGAGGCAGATGAGCCTAGGATTCCATATCCACAGAGGCTACTTGATTTGACAAAGCAACATGCAAACTCACTCCCAAAGGAAGTAATGCAAAATCCTACAAAAGAAAGGGAGGAAAACAACCAAGGGAATCTTCGTTCCCAGGAAGCAGAAAGTTGCATGAAAAATGACTTAAGTGAACCATCAATCCAAGAAGCTCTTGATGAAGAGGACACTACAACCATCATACCACACCCAATTCTTGATATCAAAGAAGTGAAGGCAACTAACAAAAGTACCAAAGGGAGGATTGTGACCAAGAAACAAAGGACCATAACCATGAAGAAGAAAAGGCCAACCACAAGCAATCCAACCCCTGATCCAACAAGCAAGTTCATTCAAGACAAGAACAAAAGAAAGCTGGTTAGGAAGAGGCCAAAACAGGGGATACTAACTTGTTCTTCTCTCCCATTGAGGTGATTCCTCTTAACAAACTGGAAGAAGAGGAAGAAAGTCGCGAATAACACGTCAAGCTAATGACATTAAAAGAGCGCTTGTTGGGAGACAACCCAACCGTAGGTAACATTTTTCTTTCATTGATTAATTTACTTTCAATAATTTAGCATATGATTGCATTCTAAGTTGGTGTTGCCATGCAACAAATTGATTCTCAATCTTTACTGGTACATGCATCATTTTAAAATGAAAGTGTCACACTAAGTTTGGTGTTGCCACTTATCTTTCGTGCAAAGTACCATGTACAACCCCTTAATTTTGCTTCTATTGTCTTTCTTGTGCCTTTAGTGTATCCTTAATTTTACTTGCTAAAGCACATGCATTACTCACACTTCATTGTAAAGACATTCATGATCCATTATAGACCTGATGACAAGTCATCTTATGCTAGATTTTCAAGCATTTTTCACTTGTCTCATTAGGTTTTATGCACTTTCTTGCACTAGAAGTAAGTGATTTGGAGTAGATTTACATGGTTATGTTAAATCAATCAACCATCATTTAATTGACACAAATTCATAGGATTCATGATGGAATTAGTTGATTTTATGATTAATGCAGAGATCTTGTGAATTTGGTAATACTTTGTTTAGTTGGTTTGATTACTTGTAGGTGAAGAAATGATGAAGAAAAGAAAGAGCCATGAAAGCATACCACTCAAGGAACCAAGCATAGCACCCACTAATTGAGTGGAGTGTTCACAAATTAAACAGTAGTGACAAGGGTTCGAAGAGCAAAGCGCTCAAGCATAGCGCTCAATGCACCAAACGGAGTGCTCAATTAGCAAGGCAAAGCGCTCAATGAATGGAGCGCTACGTTAAAACATTTTCACTTTTTCAGGCTTGGCACAAAGAAAAGCAAGGTGTAGCACTCAAGAATGGTGCAGCCAAGGTTCGAAAGAGGGAGACCAAGGAAGCAAGAGGCGCTATGTTGCATCACACAACTGAGCGCTGCTACAAGGAAATTGTTAGCCAAAGTGGTAGCCTCAAGGATCGAAGGGAGACACACGAAAGGGAGCGCTACGTTTTGAATCTTCACTGAGCGCTCCACTGGAGGTGGCCCTTGACCCATTTTCAATGCAATACCATCTTGGATCCACTTCTTCACCAACTTAAAAAGCCTACTCCAAATTCTGAAAACCAAAAATAGAAGGTGTATAAATAGGAGTTAATTTGATTTGTAGGGGGCTGATCTTTTACCTTTGGACCTTTAGCTCATTTTTACTTTTCACTTTTAATTTTCATTTGTTTTGAATTTGGGGAATTGGGATCTGAGTTTTTCTTTCTGCATTTTCATTTCTTCTGCAACTTCTACTTTTCTGTTCTTGGAATTTGAACTGAGATTGGAGAGCTTCTTTGATTCTAAGTTTGAGAATCATCTCTTTGCCTCTCTTCTCAATTGTTCAAAGAATTGGATCTGAGTTTAGTTTTCTGTTTTCATTTTCTTCTTCTGCAACTTCTACTTTTCTATTTTGGGAATTGGAGAATTAGATCTATGTTTCATTTACTGTCTTCCTTTTTATTTCTTTTGCAATTACTTTTCTGTTGGATCATGAGAGCAAGTGAGATCTAGCTCTACTTTGTAATCTCTTTGTTCTTCTTCGATCTTCAATTTCTCTTTAAGAATTTCATAATTGAATCAAGTTTTCTTGCTGTTTGTTTCTCCAAGCAACTTTCCTTTCTGTTTGGCCACTGAACTGAACCCCTTCATCTCTCAGCAATTTAGATTCAGCAAATTTACATTTCTTGCACTTTAAATTTCAACTATTTACTTTTCTCGCAATTTAAGTTTCAGTTCGTTTACTTTCTTACACTCAAAGTTTCATGCAATTTACTCTTTCTACACCTTTAGATTTAGTCAATTTAACTTCTACACTCTATTTCTCTTCTTAATTTACATTCTACACTTCTATTTACTTGCAATTCAGCTTCTGTCAATCAAAATCACTCAATTCATCAAATATTTGCTTAACTAAATTCATCACCTAACTAAAATTGCTCAATCCATCAATCCCGGTGGGATCAACCTCACTCTTGTGTGTAATTACTACTTGATGCGACCCGGTACACTTGTCGGTGAATTTTGGTGTGGAATCGTCTTTCCACCCATCAAGTTTTTTGGCGCCGTTGCCGGGGATTGATCTAGATTAACAATGATTAAGTAAGGTGGTGGTCTAGATTAAGCACTTTTTCTTTGTCTTTCTTTATTTTTGATAAGCACACTAACTATTTGAGACTTTGTCTCTACTAACTCTCACTGCACTCAAGCTACAGAGTGCTCTGTGTGTTTCTTGTTATTTTGGTTGTATGACAGAAGCAATGAGAGAGGTCTCCACCTCTGGTGATCGTGATGAGAGAACTCTTCAAAGACTGAGAAGGGAAGCCAGAGGAAAGGGGGTCATTAGTAAAGAAGCTTCTGAAGAAGAATACCAAGATATGGAGGAGAATCCAACAAATCCACCAGTGGGAGTGGCCAACAACAATGGTCAACCCCAGAGGAGAGTCTTGGCTTCTTACACATTTGCTAATCCTAGGCATTGTGGGAGTAGCATCCTTACCCCAAATGTTAATACAAACAACTTTGAATTGAAGCCCCAGCTCATCACTTTAGTACAAAACAACTACTCCTTTGGAGGAAGCCCACTAGAAGATCCAAATCAGCATTTATCTATCTTCCTAAGGATCTGTGACACAGTGAAATCCAATGGTGTGTATCCAGACATATAAACTCTTGCTGTTCCCATTTTCATTGAAGGACAAGGCTGCTCAATGGCTGGAAACCTTTCCACAAGAAAACATCTCTAGCTGGGAGGATCTAGTGAGCAAATTCCTAGCCATGTTCTACCCACCTCAAAGGATTATCAGATTGAAGATAGAGGTGCAAACCTTCACACAGATGGATGCAGAATCCCTCTATGAGGCTTGGGAGAGATACAAGGCCTTGATTAGAAAATGCCCCCCTGAAATGTTCATTGAATGGGACATACTTCAGAATTTCTATGAATGATTGACTCTAAAAGCTCAGGAAGCATTAGATCATTCAGCAGGAGATTCATTGCAACTAATGAAGACAGCAGAGGAAGCCCAAAATCTCATAGATATGGTGGCAAACAATCAATACTTCTTTACTCATCAAAGACAATACCAACAAGACCAGAGAAAGTGTGTACTAGAGTTGGAAGGTGTGGATACTATTCTAGCTCAAAACAAGGGGATGCTCAGCAAATCCAGCAACAATTTGAGCAGATTGCTAAGAGGATTGATAGTCTGTAAGTTGCATCAGTAAATGTCACCAATCAACCACCAGCTGGGTGGGGACAAAATGAGGAAAATTGTGAAGATCAGCAGAAGAAACAAGTAAACTACATGCACAACCAATGATCCAGCCAGAATGAATTCCATAGAGACACATACAACCCCTCTTGGAAGAACCATCAAAATCTAAGGTGGGGAGACAACCACAGCCAGCAACCTTGGCAGAAAAATTCAAACCAAAACAACTCAAGAAATACAAACCATAGCAACAAGCAAAACACTAATCACGATCCATACAGAAAACCCCAAAATAACTACCCCAATTCCAGCTATTATCCACCCAATAACCCAGCCACTAACCAAAACAACTATCATCCACCCTCAACATCCCACAATCAGCCACAGACACCACAAGATGCTCAAAGGATTTCAAACTTGGAGATATTGAAGGAAACAATGATGAAACATCAAGAGATGACCAGCAAGAATCATGAAGCCTCAATGAGAAACCTAGAAAGGCAGATTGGGCAACTGTCTAAGCAAGCAATGATTGAGAGACCAACAAGCTCACTCCCAATTGATACCATTCCGAATCCTAAAGAATAATGCAAAGCTATCCAATTAAGGAGTGGAAGAACCTTGGTGAATGACAAAGAAGTCAACAAGAAGCTTATGGACAATGACAAGGCTAGCAGCAAGAAAGATGAAGCCAGCAACAATGAAGAAGACGAGCAAGAACAGGAGAAGCTTAAAGAGAAAGATGAGCAGCCAGAATCTTCAAGGAAAGGGAAGCAAGTCATGGAAGAATCATCACAAGAACAGAAGAAGGTTGTGAAGGCTTACACACCTCCTTTGCCATATCCTCAAAGACTACAAAAAGAACTCAAGGATCAACAATTCCCCAAGTTCCTTGAGGTCTTCAAGAAGCTGGAGATTAATATCCCACTTGCTAAAGCATTAGAGCAGATGCCTCTGTATGCTAAATTCTTGAAGGAGCTCATCAATAAGAAGAGAAGCTGGCATGAGAAGGAAACCGTCATGCTCACTGAAGAATGTAATGCAGTAATTCAAAGGGGCATTCCACCAAAGCTTAAAGATCCAGAGAGTTTTGTAGTTTCATGCACTATAGGCAAGATGACATTGGAGAATGCTCTCTGCGATCTAGGTGCTAGCATCAACTTGATGCCCCTCTCAATGATGAGAAAGCTTGCCATAGAAGAAATCAAACCCACCAAGATGTCACTTATAATGTGATAGCACGGAAACTTGTCTCTCAACAATTTTCCTTCGGCAAGTATACCGAATTGTCCTCAAGTAAAATCTCACAATAGAGTGAGGTCAAATCCCACAGGGATTGATTGGTCAAGCAACTTTAATTAGAGGAATGTTCTAGTTGAGCGAAGCAGAATTTGGTTTGAGAGTTGCAGGAAATTAAATGGCGGGAAAGTAAATAGCAGAAAATATAAATGCTGGAAGTAAAGAGCTGAAAGTAAATGACGGAAAGTAAATTGCAGAATTGTAAATGGGAATGGGGAAGATGCTCATGAAAGTAAATTGCAGAAATTAAAGAGAATGGGTAAGATCAGAAATGGGGATTCATTGGGCTTAGGAGATGTTGCATTCTCCAGATCAAGTTCATTTTCATCTCTTCCTCAATCAATGCATTCATTGATCTCCTTGGCAATCTTAAGTGATCGAATTCCAATTCCTTGGTAATTCAATCTCTCAAATCTTGATCAATAGCCAATTCCTTGGTCAATTCCTCATGAGAAGAGATGAAGTATGGTCACTGATTATACCACATGCATTCCTAAATCAAGTGTTGGTAGGATTATAGTCACCATACCCAACCAAACCTAATTTGGTCCAACATGAGAAAGCATTTCTAGCATTATCTCTTCATTCCTCTTCCAAGGTTCAGAAGAGATCTAAGTATGAATAGCTTCTTTTCCAAGATAACTACCCAATTAGATGAAGATTGAAAGCTTTCTAGTAAAATCAAGAGAAAAGATAGAAGAAGAGTAATGAAAATTAGTATTGATCCATCAAATTACAACAGAGCTCCCTAACCCAATGAAAGGGGTTTAGTTGTTCATAGCTCTTGAAATGGAAAACAAAGATGGAGAATACATCATGAAAACTAGAACTAGAAGTGCAGAGTAAATTATACAGAGAGTAGTTCTCAATTTCCAATCCCCCAAAAGGCTCTCTTTTTCTGATTCAAAACTACCCATATATATACTGCTCTTCTGATCTTCTAGTTGATTCTTCAAGTCTTGGATATGGGCCTTTGGATCTTGAGTTTGAAGCAGTTATCTTCTGCAGTGGGCTTAGCTTTACTTGCAGAGAGAAAGTGTGAAGTAGGAAGGGTCTTTAGCTCAGGACGTTAGTGGTGTTAACGTTAAGTGAGAGTGTAGGTTCGAGAATGTTAGTGACAATCACCTTTTTCACTAACGTTCCTCTCCCGGGGATGATCCACGTTAACTTCAACATTAGTGGCACCAACGTGACCACTAACGTTGCCTCTTGGTCCTTCGCACATGTTATTGGGACTCAACATTTCCAATAACGTTGAGAGTCCTCCCTCCCTACGTTAGAGTTCACGTTAACTTAGTTAACGTGGCTCTTAACGTAGGCTTGCCAATTCTTCGAGAACGTTAGTGACACTTACCTTTGTCACTAACGTTCCAAGGTGCCCCTACTTCCCACGTTAGAGTCCACGTTAACTAAGTTAACGTGGCTTCTAACGTGGTAATGATAGCCATCTCCAACGTTAGTGACAAAGGTGAGTGTCACTAACGTTGGCTTATCATCTCCTTTATCCATGTTAGCTCCCACGTTAACTAAGTTAACATGGGAGCTAACGTTGCTCATAATGACTTGTGGTGGTACATCCCAACGTTAGTGACAAAGGTAAGTGTCACTAACATTGGCGATCACTTGCTTTCTCCAGGTTGGCTTCCACGTTAACTAAGTTAACGTGGCAACTAACGTGGCTCATTGTAGCTTGGCCAACGTTAGTGACAAAGGTGAGTGTCACTAACGTTGGCTTCTCTTTTGCTTCCCAACGTTAGAGTCCACGTTAACTGAGTTAACGTGGCTCTTAACGTTGCCACTTATGAGCTTGGTCCAACGTTAGTGACAAAGGTGAGTGTCACTAACGTTGGCCTTATTTCTTTCTTCCACGTTAGAGTTCACGTTAACTTAGTTAACGTGACTCTTAACGTGGGCTATGATGGCTTTCGAGGACGTTATTGGCGATTACTTTTCTCATTAATGTTGCAAGCTAGCTCCCATTCCACGTTGGTGGTCACGTTAGTTAGACTAACGTAGCTGCTAACGTGGCTCTTTCTTGCTTCCTTTGTCCTGAAATCAAGCAATAAAGTGCATCAAAGTTCTAATCCACATCATGAGACATGCATTATCCAATTTGTCATCTAATTCATGCAAAATTCTCATGAAATCATGTAAAGTGCTCAATGTATGCTTAAATCAAGATGTAAGTGAAATTCTACCCAAAACATGCTTATTTCCTAAGAAAATGCATGAAACTACCCTAAAACAGTAAAGAAAAGGTCAGTGAAACTGGCCAAAATGCCCTGGCATCATAATGGCAGATAGATTAATCAACACACCCAATGGAATTGTGGAAAATCTATTAGTGAAGGTTGGAGAGTTTATCTTCCCTGCAGACTTTGTGATCTTGGACACAGAAGAGGAAGGAAACAACTCAATTATTCTGGAAAGACCATTCCTAGCCACAGCAAGAGCTATTATTGATGTAGAAAATAGAGAAATGATGTTCAGAGTGCACAATGAGCAAATGGTCATCAATGTTTTCAAATCAATGCAACATCCCCCTAAGCAAGAGAACTACATGAGAGTGGATATGATATAAGGTTTGGTGGAAGAAATGTTGGAAGCCAATTATCATGAGCAACAGGAAGAAGAAGGAGAAGGAGATCAAGAGACAATGGAAGAACAAGTAGCTGAAATTTCCAATGAGAAAGAGGTGGAACTGGAACAAGACAAGACAGAGGAGGTGCCAAAACAAGAATTAAAGCCTCTACCTATTCATCTCAAGTATGTATTTCTGGGAGGACGAGAGACTCTGCCAGTGATCATCAATTCCTCCTTAAGCATGGAAGAAGAGGCAAAGCTGGTTGAAATATTGAAAGCTCACAAGACAGCTTTAGGATGGACAATTGATGATATAAAGGGCATAAGCCCTACCATCTACATGCACAAAATCTTGATAGAAGAGGATTCAAGACCTGTAGTATAACCTCAAAGAAGACTCAACCTAACCATGAAGGAGGTAGTTCAAAAGGAGGTAATGAAGCTATGGAATGCTAGAATCATATATCCAATCTCTGATAGCTCTTGGGTGAGCCCAGTTCAGGTTGTGCCAAAGAAAAGAGGGATGACTGTGATCTCCAATGAGAATAATGAGTTGATCCTTACAAGGACAGTGACTGGTTAGAGGATGTGCATAGACTATAGGAGACTGAATGAGACAACAAGGAAAGATCACTTTTTTCTCCCTTTCATTGATCAAATGCTGGAGAGGTTGGCTGGCCATGCTTATTATTGCTTCCTGGATGGGTATTCCGGGTATAATCAGATAGTGGTTGAGCCCAAGGACCAAGAGAAGACCTTTTTCACATGTCTATTTGGAGTTTTTGCCTACAGAAGGATGCCATTTGGGCTATATAATGCCCCAGCTACCTTTCAAAGGTGTATGCTCTCCATCTTCTCAGATATGGTTAAAAAATTCTTAGAGGTCTTCATGGATGATTTCTCTATTTTTGGCAATTCTTTTAAAAATTGTTTGCAACATCTAACTCTTATATTGAAACGATTCCAAGAAACAAATTTAGTCTTAAATTGGAAAAAATGCCATTTCATGGTACCAGAGGGTATTGTTCTTGGGCATAAAGTTTTAACAAGGGTATAGAGGTTGATAGTGCTAAAATAGAAATCATTGAAAAACTCCCTGTACCTGTCAATGTAAAGGCAGTGAGAAGTTTTCTTGGGAATGCTAGATTTTGTAGAAGATTCATCAAAGATTTTTCAAAAATAGCCAAACCATTGAGCAATTTGCTAGTGGTTGAAAATCCTTTCAATTTTGATGACAATTGTAAACATGCCTTTGAAATTTTAAAAAGAAAACTCACTACAGCACCAATCATCACACCTCCAGAATGGGGACTCCCCTTTGAGCTTATGTGTGATGCAAGTGATGTTGCAATTGGTGCTGTATTGAGGCAAAAGAAAGACAAGTTGCATAATGTCATATACTATACCAGTAAGGTGTTAAATGAGGCACAAAAGAATTACACAACCACAGAGAAAGAGCTACTGGCCATTGTATATGAATTTGATAAGTTTAGACAATACTTGATTGGTTCAAAAGTTATAGTGTATACTGATCATGCTGCTCTCAAGTATCTTATGTCTAAACAGGATGCAAAGCCCAGACTCATCAGATGGGTGCTGCTGCTATAAGAATTTGACATTGAAGTAAGAGATAGGAAGGGGAGCGAAAATTAGGTGGCAGATCATTTGTCAAGAGTGCCACAAAAGGCCAATCAAGATGTACCACAGCAAGTGAATGAGAAATTTCCTGATGAACATCATTTCCAAGTCCAACAAGCACCTTGGTTTGCTGACATAGCAAACTACAAGGTGGAAAGAAAGATCCCTCAAGAACTCTCCAAGCAACAAGTGAAAAAGCTACTCAGTGAAGCTAGGAAGTTTTTATGGGATGAACCATTTTTGTTCAAAAGATCTCTGGATGGAATGATTAGGAGGTGTATCCCTAAAACTGAGATGAGAGACATATTGTGGCATTGTCATGGTTCAGCCTATGGTGGACACTTTGGACCAGAGAGAACAGCTGCCAAAGTATTGCAAAGCAGATTCTATTGGCCAACTATATTCAAAGATGCCAGAGAGTTCGTTCATCAGTGTAATGAGTGCCAAAGAGCTGGAGGACTATCAAAAAGAAATGAAATGCCTCAAAATTTCATTCTTGAAGTAGAGCTATTTGATCTTTGGGGCATTGATTTTATGGGCCCTTTTCCTCCTTGATACTCCTTCAAATACATTCTGGTAGCAGTGGACTATGTCTCAAAGTGGGTGAAAGCTATAGCCACAACCACATGTGATGCACAAATTGTCCTCCAATTCCTTAAGAAGTACATTTTTACTAGATATGGAGTGCCTAAGGGTCTTGTCAATGATGGTGGTAGTCATTTTTGCAATAAACAGATGGAGAAATTACTTCACAAATATGGGGTGATGCACAAAGTAGCCACACCATATCACCCACAGAACAATGGCCAAGCAGAGCTTGCAAATAGGGAGTTGAAGAGGATTTTGGAGAAAACTGTGAGAACCACTTGGAAAGATTGGGCCAGGAAGCTGGATGATGCCTTGTGGACGTACAAAATAGCATTCAAAACTCCTATAGGAAGGTCTCCATTTCAGTTGATCTATGAAAAATCATGCCACCTTCCTGTGGAGCTAGAACACAAAGTTTACTGGGACACTAAGCTCCTCAATTTTGATCCCCAAGCAGTAGGAGAGAAAAGGTTGTTGTACCTCAATGAGCTAGATGACTTTAGACTGGAAGCTTATGAGAATGCAAACCATACAAGGAGAGAGCTAAAAAGTGGCATGACAAGAAAATTTTGAAAAGATAGTTCAAACCAGGACAACAAGTACTCCTATATAATT
Source organism: Arachis ipaensis (assembly GCF_059453495.1). NCBI lineage: Eukaryota > Viridiplantae > Streptophyta > Magnoliopsida > Fabales > Fabaceae > Arachis > Arachis ipaensis. Next base: position 86,679,035 of record NC_142444.1, read on the forward strand.
CCAGGCTCAAGATTTTCCCAGGCAAGCTCAAGTCTAAATGGACTGGCCCGTATTTGATCACAAAGGTTCACCCTTATGGAAGCCTTGAACTTTTGGATGAGGCTACAAAGGACACAATCACAGCAAATGGCCACAGAGCAAAGCATTATTTGGGAGGCCCTTGGAACAAAGAGAAGGAGGTTCAAGAATTAAGTTGAGCAAGAATGAGGAATATCAAGCTAGTGACATCAAAAGAGCGCTTGTTGGGAGGCAACCCAACCAGAGGTAGTTTTCTTCTACTAACTATTTCAATAAAAAGGTTGAGTAGCTTTATCTATATTGCAAGGAGCTAAGTTTGGTGTTGAACACCAAAACAATTTAAGGGAGAATGAAGGATGCTAAGTTTGGTGTTCCACCAAAAATCTCATTTGAAAACATATTTTCACCTTCTGCATAAATAGTTGCTAGCTCCAAGCAATCAGAGAAACTACTCAGCCATTGTCTGTTTTCTAGTTTTTAGACCCTCAGCAAAGGCATAATGTTTCATATAAATGGTTGACTTGTTGCATAAGAGACATTAGCAAGGAACAAAGTTTGGTGTTCATACACCAAAGTAAGTTCAAAAGCCTACAAACAGATTATGCATATTAACCATTCACCTAAGGGCTTGGGAAATAAGCAACTTCTAAGGATTATATAGGAAAACATTCAACCTTGAGAATTAATCTGTATCATCATCCCAAGGAGGTACAACAGAGAGAAATAATGATGACAGAAGAAAAGCTGAGAGACATTCCCTGGTTGTATAGACATTTAATCCTTTTTGCTGTGTTTTAACTTGAAGATTCCTATATGTCTTGCTGAAGTGTTCAATTAGGTGTAAGTGGAGATGTTTGCTAAGAATGCTAGCCTGCATTGTACTTGTTATCAATCACTTGCTTAAATTCTGTTTTGTTCCCCTCTGCATGAATAAAAGAAAAATGTTTGAAACAGAAAGTGATTGTCCAATATTGTAGGAATTAGAATGAAATTCGGTGGTGGTACTTGTTTGATTTAATAATTAGCTCAATAATAAAAGCTGCATAATAAAATGTTCCTTGAAGTGTGAATTAGGTTGCTGCTATAAATCCTTTTATCAATGAATATCCCTTGAGAATGGATCAAAGTAAGAAAGAAAAAGAAAAGAAAAGCCAATAATTGGCAAAGAAATAAACAATAAGGCTAGACACCAATAGCTTGGACCTTAGGACATATGCCTGTGGTGCTTTTGTACTAGGATATGCTTGGACAATTAGGTTATGAGGAGTATTTTAAAGCTTGGCCACTTGGATTAATTAATCTGGGATTGCCAACCGAAAGTCCATTATCAAGAGCAACCTAGTTACAAAGCATTTAGTGATCCAAAGAGATGTTGGGAATCAATGTTCCTAGGAAGAAATTGTGAGCCAAGTGTCTGTGGTGAAGAAGTGTTGAGCAAAAATTTAGCCAAAAGGCTGCTGCAACACTTGCCACTAAGCTTTCATTAAGAAATAGGCTTTCTAAGCAAAAGAAAGAAAGAAAAAGCTAATATGGATCAATCAAAAAGCAAGGCATTATAGCAGCAACTCTAGTGAACCATCAAAGAGGTATTCCATATCAGATAGCTAAGAATAATTGAGCTATATTTGTCTGCATAAAATCCCATGAACCAAGTTCAATTATCTGCTAAATAAGGACATGTATGCTTCTTTGTTTCATTCCATTTCTTCTTATGTTTAGTGCTTTCTTGAGGACAAGCAAGATTTAAGTTTGGTGTTGTGATGACAAGTCATCTTATGCTAGCTTTTCAAGCATTTTTCACTTGTCTCATTAGGTTTTATGCACTTTCTTACACTATAAGTAAGTGATTTGGAGTAGATTTACATGGTTATGTTAAATCAATCAACCATCATTTAATAGACCCAAAATCATAGGATTCATGCTGGAATTAGTTGATTTTATGATTAATGCAGAGATCTTGTGAATTTGGTAATGCTTTGTTTGGTTGGTTTGATTACTTGTAGGTGAAGAAATGATGAAGAAAAGAAAGAGCCATGAAAGCGTAGCACTCAAGGAAGCAAGCATAGCGCCCACTAATTGAGCGGAGCGTTCACAAATTGAACGCTAGTGACAAGGGTTCGAAGAGCAAAGCGCTCAAGCATAGCGCTCAATGCACCAAATGGAGCGCTCAAAGAATGGAGCGCTACGTTAAAACATTTTCACTTTTTTGGGCTTGGCATAAAGAAAAGCAAGGCACAGCACTCAAGAATGGGGCAGCCAAGGTTCGAAAGAGGGAGACCAAGGAAGCAAGAGGCGCTACGTTGCATCACAAAATTGAGCACTACTACAAGGAAATTGTTAGCCAAAGTGGTAGCCTCATGGATCGAAGGGAGACACACAAAAGGGAGCACTACATTTTGAATCTTCACTGAGCACTCCACTAGAGGTGGCCCTTGACTCATTTTCAATGCAATATGATAAACCACTATTTTGTAGTTTATATTGTGTTTAATTGTGTGGTTTTGTCATGATCCTTACCCACTTATTCATCAATTTAGCATGAATTTAGATTTCCTTCCTAAATTCAGTACATGTTTGAAAATTGCTTCCTAGAGACTTTAATTATTTATTTTTAATTCTCCTTTATTCCATTTGACGCCGTGATCTGTGTGTTAAGTGTTTCAGACTTTATAGGGCATGAATGAGTTGGAGATTGGAAAGGAAGCTAGCAAAAAATGGAAGGAACACAAGAATTTGAGGAGATAACCAGCGAGAAGTGACGCGGTCGCATGGCTCACGCGACCGCGCGAAGGAGCACAATTCGCAGTGACGCGGCCGCATGGCTTGCGCGACCGCGCGGATTGGAAAGCGCAAGCGACGCAGTAGCGTGGACGACGCGAACGCGTTGAGAGGAAAAAGCGCAAGCGACGCGTCCGCATGGACAACGCGATCGCGTGACATGCGCGATCTGCATAATCTGCAAAATTTGATGGGGGCGATTTTGGATCTTATTTCGGCCCAGTTTTTGGCCCGGAACAGCAGACTAGAGTCAGAGAATATGCAGAAACAAGGGACACATTCATTCAGTAGTTTTTAGATCTAGTTTTTCACTCTCTTAGGTTTTTCTCTCTAGTTTTTAGAATTTTAATTTTCAATTGGTCTTAGCATTGGAACAGTGAGAAGAGTTATTTCCTCATAAAGACTTCATCATTCTAGTTTGTTCTCTTAACTTGGTTCTATTCTTCCATGTTCTTTGTTATGTTCAATTTTGTCATTCAGATACTTTTATGATTATTTAATGCAAGGATTATTTCTTTTTAATTCAATTTCAATTCCAATAATCATGTTTTCTTTTAATTCCCTTTCATGCGCTATGGATTCTTTATTTATAATGCGTGAGTAGTTTCCTTACTTGATGGGGAGTTGATTAAAAGGAACTCTTGAGTTGGAAGGATTGAAAGAAAATTTGTAATTGGGTTAAATGTTGGATTGCTATCCTGTCACCGACGCCAATCCCTTTGAACTAAGTGGGTTGCAACTTGTGAACAGATCTGGCATTCCCACTTGTTTGACTTTCCCTTACCTAGTAAAGGATAACCAAACAGAACAACCATTAATTATAAATTAATCTTACAATCACACCATCAATGATAGAGATTCTAACCAATCAATTCCCAGTTAAGGTTTTTATTTATATTATTTAAAAATCCTCAATTTAAATTCTAATTTACTTAGCTCAACTTCTTGGAACATCTGATTAATAAAACAGCACACTTTTCTGCAACTCGTTGGGAGACGACCTGGGACTTAAAACTCCCAGTAATTTTAATTTAAACTCTCTGTGACATATTTCTAAATTGATAAGCAGATTCTCGGTGAGTTAAGAACTATGCCTGCAACGTAACCATTTTAATAAATTTTTAATTCACCAGCTTCTGCTTCCCATCACAATACCATCTTGGATCCACTTCTTCACCAACTTGAAAAGCCCACTCCAATTTTTGAAAACCAAAAATAGAAAGTGTATAAATAGTAGTTAATTTGATTTGTAGGGGGGCTGATCTTTTACCTTTGGACCTTTAGCTCATTTTTACTTTTCACTTTTAATTTTCATTTGTTTTGAATTTGGGGAATTGGGATCTGAGTTTTTCTTTCTGCATTTTCATTTCTTCTGCAACTTCTACTTTTCTGTTCTTGGAATTTGAATTGAGATTGAAGAGCTTCTTTGATTCTAAGTTTGAGAATCATCTCTTTGCCTCTCTTCTCAATTGTTCTAAGAATTAGATCTGAGTTTAGTTTTCTATTTTCATTTTCTTCTTCTGCAACTTCTACTTTTCTGTTTTGGGAATTGGATAATTGGATCTAAGTTTCATTTACTGTCTTCCTTTTTATTTCTTTTGCAATTACTTTTCTGCTGGATCAAGAGAGCAAGTGAGATCTAGATCTACTTTCTAATCTCTTTGTTCTTCTTCGATCTTCAATTTCTCTTTAAGAATTTCATAATTGAATCAAGTTTTCTTGCTGTTTGTTTCTCTAAGCAACTTTCCTTTCTGTTTTGCTACTAAATTGAACCCCTTCATCTAATAGCTTTCTGATTTGCTTCAATTTACATTTTCTTGTTGAATTTTAAATCCCAGCATCCAATTCCCTTTTACTCTTCAAGCAATTTACATCTCTCAGCAATTTAGATTCAGCAAATTTACATTTCTTGCACTTTAAGTTTCAGCTATTTACTTTTCTTGCAATTTAAGTTTCAGTTCGTTTACTTTCTTGCACTCTAAGTTTCATGCAATTTACTCTTTCTGCACCTTTAGATTCAGTCAATTTACCTTCTGCACTCTATTTCTCTGCTCAATTTACATTCTGCACTTCTATTTACTTGCAATTTAGCTTCTGTCAATCAAAATCACTCAATTCATCAAACATTTGCTTAACTAAATTCATCACCTAACTAAAATTGCTCAATCCATCAATCCCTGTGGGATCGACCTCACTCTTATGAGTAATTACTACTTGATACGACCCGGTACACTTGCCGGTGAGTTTTGGTGTGGAATTGTCTTTCCACCCATCAAGACCCCATCATCACTGTCTTAATTGTTTCTTGAGGATAAGCAAGCATTCTAAATCTGGTGTGGGAAGGGGAAGAATAGGAGGAAAGTGACAATAACAATGAAGATGAACTACAAGGTGGTAAAGTTCATTTTCCTCTTATTTGTTCCCAGAATATTCAATTGCATGAGTGTCTCTTATTTTCTCTGTATGCATGTGTGTTGTGAATAAGCATAGCATCATTGTTGAATTATAACATGTTGCTATGATATCATGATCACCATCTTGAACTTTTGTGAGTCAAAGTAATTAAGTTTCATGATCATAAACAAACAAGGTAATTACATTTGAACTTATTTAATTGAAGTTTTCATCTAGGACATTTTATGAAATTTTTGAAATCATAAAAACCTTGAAGAAGCAAATGCAATTAAGGCAAGAATAAGAAAATGGAAGAATGAGAAAGCTGAAGGCTCTGAGTACCAATGACAATTCGTTTGTCAAGTACTTGTTGTGTTTATGTTTCAAGCAAAAAATTTGAAAACAAAACACTTAGAGTCAAGGCTAGGCTCAAGTGTAAAGCACTCCCTCAAAGCTCAAGGCTCTGAGCATCAATGATTAGAGAAGTAAAGAAAAGAAACAAATGAGCTAAAAGAGTGCTCTAATTAAATGCTTGTGGTGCTTATATATCAAGTGGTAATACTTGAAAACAAAGCTTTAGAGTCGTAGCTTTCAACAAAATAGTGAAAAGCACCCAAGAAGCTAAGAAAAGAATAAAAAGCTTGTTTCAAGGAAGAAACATAAAGAAAAAGATTTCATAAAATGAGCTAGATAAAAGCATCAATCATTTGAATCTCTTTTGTGATTGTAGCATGCATAAGAAACTAGCCAACCATGAACATAAAAAATTGCTACTCTTCTCACCTTGGTTTGTCAAAATTTATTGCATGATTTTTTATTTGCTTGAGGACAAGAAAAGTTCAAGTTTGGTGTTGTGATGCGTGCGCATTATGTTGTGTTTTTCTATGCTTTTTCATATCATAAATTAGTTCATAATGCTTAATTATTGAGTATTTTTGTGCTTAAGTCATATAATGCTTTGATATATTTGATTTGATCAATTTTGTAGAAAATGGTAGAAAAATAAGAAAAAAGCACAAAACAAGCATCAAAGAAGAAAAGAGCTTAAAAGGTGAAGCAGAGAAGAGAATAAGCAGAGGACAAGGTGGCATTAGTAGCAAGTTAGGAACACTAACACCAGCCAACGTGAAGCAAAGGAAGAAAAGGTGGCGTTAGTGGCAACGTTAGTGCCACTAACGCCAGTGCTAACGTGGGCGAGGCAAGGAAAAGTGCCGTTAGTGGCAGCGTTAGCCACCCAATAACGCTAGCGATGTCATAGCTTCAAGGAAGGTGTGGCGTTAGTGGCAACATTAGTGTCACTAACGCCAATGCTAACATGACTAAGGATGATTAGTGGCATTAGTGGCCATGTTAGTGCCACTAACGCCAGTGCTAACGCTAGCACCTGGCAGCCTGACCGTGTCCTCTCCAAACAAGAATAACTTGAGCTACAAAGCTTCAAATGAGGTGATTCCAATGGCATTGAAAAGTAAGAATCTAGAGATTTCCAAGCATATATAAAACTACATGGTGGACACTAAATTTGATGGAGAAAACTTGCCTCAAAAGTGCAAAGATTAACATAGTATCAACCTGTAGTAAGGCCAGCTGACCTCTTAACCTTCCATGGAATATAACTCGAGCTGTAGAGCTCCAAATAATACGCTTCCAAGAGTATTAGAAAGTAGACATCTAAGACTTTCCAAAAATATCTAATAGTATGGGGTGGATAATGAATCCTTATTTTACGATAATTTTTTGTTAAAATTGGGAGGATTTCATCATATAAACCTACACTTATTCCCTTAATTAGAATGCTTTTGAGCTTTCCTCCTAAATTATGCTTGGTTATGAAAACATGCTCTTTTATGCTTAATTTAACCTATTTTATTCCATTTTCCTTCCATTCGATACCTTGATGTTGCTTGTGAGTGATTTCAGATGTATAAGGTAGGAATGACTTGGTGAGAATGGAAGAGGAGCATGTAAGGAGGACGAAGCATGAAGAAACAAAGGAGAAGAGCAAAGCGATGTGTGCGTGTGCACAGCCTCTTGTGCGTACGCACAGGTAGCAAAGCTAAGCAAAATGTGCGAGCGCACAGCATCTTGCGTGTCGCACGATCATCCAAAGTATCGTGAAGTTTGCGTGCGCACAGCCTTTTGTGCGTACGCACAACCTGAGATTTCGGCCAAGTGTGCTTGCACACATGTCTATGCGTACGCACAAGTACCCGCACATCTCTTCATTAAAAATGCACGTGACTCACGTTTTGAGGGGCTTGGAGGCCCAATTCTAATGGCCATAGCTCATATTGCAAGGGGCAAACATTGAACTTTCATGTTTATATTCCGTATATGTAACTGCAACTTGATTTTTTTTTAAATTCATATGAACTGCTTGGTTGCTGTTTATTTTCTGGGAAAGTCCTATTTTAGCCGGAATGCTGCCCAAATTTCTGTAAAATATTTCTGTTCATGTCTTGGTTTTGGCATTTTCAACTGTGCTTTCCTATAATTTCACCAAACCAATTCATGAATGCTTAGGCACGTATTTTTATTTTCTTTGATCTCCTGGTTCATAAACTCCAATTTTGATGTTTGATTCCTATTTTTGCTTTCTTTATCTCTATTTGAATCATCATCAAACTGTTTTACTTGTTTGAATATACGTTACCTATAGCTTCTACCTGTGATTACTTGTTACTTGGACTATTTTCATTATGCCTCTTACTTTAACCCATTTTTCGCTAACTCACTAATTTTACCTCTAACCAACCTAACCTTTTCAAAACTTCTTTTTCTTGCTTATAACCAAGGCATGATGTTAATTTTTCTTTTAACTTGCATTCAATTACATTTTGGATTGTGATTTCTTCTTTTCAGACTTTTCACTACTATACAATCCTAAATGCACATTTTACTTCACTCATATTCATTATCCTATTACTCCTTTGCCACTTTGTGTTTTCTTTGATTATTTGCCGATTTGCCTTCCTATTTTTATTATATCCTTGTTTTCTGTTTTTCAGGATGTCAGATTCCCAGAGACGGGGAAAAGGCAAGGCCACTTCTGGCAAAAGGAAAAGAGGAGAAGCCTCCGTGTCTATCATCGACCTCATGCATGATGCCTCCTTGCGGGAGAAAGCCTTTACCCCGCAGGAGAAGGCCGACCAGCTACTTTCCGCCACTGACCCAGTAAAGTTTGCAAACCGATACTGTGAGCTGAAGTATCCGGTGTTTGCAAACTCCAGGAACCTATACCTGTAGCGGACTTTGAAGATCCCAGAAGAACTCTAGCAATATACCTCTCATCAGATCAAACAAAGAGGCTGGTTCTTTCTGGAGAGACCTTTGACTGAGGTTAATGCATCTTGGGTCAGAGAATTCTACTGCAACTACTTCAAAACTTCCCTAGATGTAGTGAACCTCAGGGGGAAGTAGATTCTGGTTACTGAGGAGGCAATAGAAGAGGTTTTAAAACTTCTGCCTAAGACTGATCAGACAGATGGCTATCAGAAAGCTGAGGAGGATATGCGCTATATGCGATTTGACTGGGATGCAGTCAAGTCCCGGATTGCCCTTGACCCGTCAGTTCCTTGGATCATGGGTCAGAACACCACCATGCCGAAAGGGATCAAGCGGATTTACCTGAACGATGAGGCTCGGCTATGGCATCAGATATTCAGCAACTACATTATGCCGAGTTCTCACGAGACTGAGATACCAGCCGCTATGATCACCCTCCTTTGGTGTGTGATGGAGGGCAAGGACCTATACCTGCCACGCTTTATCCGGCACTATATGGCCAGGGTCCACGTCCGAGGCACTCTTCCCTTTCCCTATCTGGTTACACAGCTGGGCCATCGAGCTGACGTGCCATTGGAGGATGCTGATGGGAGGCCACCTGCTGCAGAGTGCAAGAAGCTTATCCCGCACAGCAGGAACTTCCTGGCCTTGGGATACAGACCTCCATTCCTGACTGCCACTGCTGATGATACAACTACACCATCTGTCGGTCCCTCTTCCTCCACTGCTGCACCATCCACCCCTGCCACCACCCCTGCACCTCCACCTGCCACAGAGCTTGTCTATCATCTGGTGCACCGCTTGTTTCAACGACTTGACCAGATGGAGCGTCGCAACAAGTGACGCTATGAGCACCTGAAGCTGATGATACGATCCGGCAACATCCCCTCCGAGCCTGACACACCTTCTGAGGCATCTGAGGAGGAGGCGGATGCATCCGAGGCAGAGACCCATCCCCAGGCAGACACCGAGCAGGCGGCACCACAGGCAGAAGTCCCACATCAGATCTAGGCTGCAGATCCTGAGATCCCCATTCAGACAGCCCCTCCTCTACAGTAGCCAGACCCCCAACCAGCCACCACAGAGCCACCAGCTACCATCCCTTCCAGTGATGACACCCCTTCACACCCTGCTTGAGTGAGCATCAGGGACGATGCTTCATTTTAAGTGTGGGGAGGTCGCCATCTCTGGTGTATTATTTTGGTGAACCACTACAGACTCTTTTTCTTTTATTTTGGATATTTTTCTGTATTTTTACTCTATTTATGCATTTTGCACTTTAGTTCATATCTTAGTTATTTAGTTTAGTTTGCAATTCTAACTTATTAGTGGATTAATTAGTATAGTTTACCCTTTTTATCATAAGATAGCTTAGTTTAAATTGAAAATATAAAAAGGAAGTAAGCTAGGAACTTGAACATAACAGATTTAAATCATTAAACCTTGTATATATAGCATTACATCATGTAGTTAAGTTAACAACACTTCATCAAGGAGAAACACTTGAACTTTAAAGCCATTCAATATAAGTTTTACATTGAGAATAATGAGAATTTTTAACTAAACCTGCATGACATACATAAGTGATAAATGATTTTTGAGCTAGAGAACACATAGCCTATGAGTTTTGAGCTTAATTGTATGGTTACATTCAAACCATAATTTTTATTCCTGTGTGTTCCGCCCTTCTTTTATATTCTGATGTTCTTTACTTTGTTTTAATCTATATGTCCAATTATAGAATATAGAATATAGAATATAGATACATACCAAAAGAATGATTGAGGCCATCATTTGATTTTAGCTCACTTATCCCAAAATAGCCTACCTTTTACATCACCCTTGTTAGCCCCCTTGAGCCTTTAAATGCCCTTCTTATTCTATTAGCCACATTACTATCCTTAAGCAGAAAAACAAAATAAAATCCCAAGTTGAATCCTTGGTTAGCTTAAGATAGCAAATTATGAATAGTTTAAATATGGGAAACCTATTGGGAACATGGATGATAAGAACAAGAGGTAGAATAAAATTTTTTGAAAAGAATAAAAATAACTCAAAATAAGAAATTCTGGGAAGTATGCTCATGAGAAATCAAAGTGATTAAATTACCATGTCCATTAAAAAAATTTAGTATTTAATAAAGGGGATACAAAAGAATTCCCCAAATGCAAAAAAATGCACATGGAATAAGAACAAAAGTTGAAACATGAGCATGTAACATCCAAAAGTGGGAAAAATATGGGAAAATAGGTAAATAAGTTTTGTTTTACTAAGTATGTATGTTAGGTGAGATCTTAGTCTAATTAAGGATTCACTTATTAGCTCACTTAGCCTTATACATATATCCTTACCTTTACCTTGGCCCCATTACAACCTTAATTAAAGACCTCATGATTTTTGATATGACTGTATTCTATAATTGTTGATTGGTTAGATGAAGAACAAAGTTATAGAAGGGAAGAATAAAAAGAGGAATAGAGTGATTGACCCAATAAACACTGAGTGACTAGAGAGTAAACACAAATCCAATGAGGGTTCAATAGCTCATTAACATTTATCTCTGTTTGAATTATCTAATTGTCTTGCAAGTTCACAAAATGCTTTTTCTCCCATCTCAATTGTAAAAGTGCTTATTGATTATCTAAGGCTTGGCTATATATATATATATATATATATATATGACTCCTTAAGAATGTGAATTAATTTAACTACCTGTAAGCTTTATATATGAGTGAATAAATTAGAATTGCATGTTGCATTTAGGTAGTTGCATTTAGATTAGATTGCATTGCATAACATTCCATCACCTTAGCCTTACTTATTACTTTGGATTTAGCATGAGGACATGCTATTGTTTAAGTGTGGGGAGGTTGATAAACCCATATTTTATGATATATTTTGTGCTTAATTTGAGTGATTTATTCAATCCTTTACCCACTCATTCATGTTAATTGCATGGTTTTACTTTCCCTTCCTTATTATGTGATGTATGTGAAAAACATGTTTCCTATGCTTTAAAATTAATTATTTTAATTACCTTTATTTCCGTTCGATGCCGTGATCAGTGTGTTGAGTAGTTTCAGATCTTCTAAGGTAGGAATGACTTAAAGGATGGAAAGGAAACATACAAAAATGGAAGGAAAGCACAAAACGGAGTCCTTGAAGAAACTGGCATCCACGCGATCGCATGGACGACGCGATCACGTGCCAAGCGCGAAGAAGCAGCGACGCGGCCGCATGACTGACGCGACCGCGTGCCTTAAGCAGAACACACATGACGCGGTCGCATGACTGACGCGATCGCGTGGCAAGAAAAGCCTCGAATGACGCGACCGCGTGACCCACACGGACGCGTGACAGAGGCCACGCACCAGAAATTACAGAAAATGCTCCCAGCAATTTCTGAAGCCCTTTTTGGCCCAAATCCAAGTCTAGAAGGCATAGACCAGAGGTTATGAAGTGAGGGAATGCATCCATTCAGGGAGAGCTCGCCAATTTTTACTTTCCATGAATTAGATTTAGTTTTGAGAGAGATTCTCTTTCTCTCTTTAGGATTAGGATTTAGATTTAGGATTTTTATTCACCTTCAGGATTATCTCTTTTGATCAGGTTCAATATTCCTTTTATTTACTTCTACAAGCTATTTTATGAATCCTTTAATGTTATAGATTACTCTTTTATTAATGTTATTTGAGGTATTTCAGTTTAATATTGATTTCTTTCATTTATGCTATTGTTGCTTTTACTCTGAAGACATTTTTATTCCAGTAGATTTACTTTTGGTTAAGAAATCAGTAACTCAGGAGTTATCAAACTCAATCATAATTGATAATTGTTATCTTTGTTAATTGAATTGAACTTCCATAATCCCAATCTTTTCTTAGGAAATAAATAGGATTCGAAGATCAAACCAATTAATCCCTTGACCTTCCTTTATCTTAGTAAAGGTTAACAGAGTGGAATTAAGATTCAACCATCATCATCATTGATAAGGATAGCTAGGATAGGATCTCTAATTTCTCATACCTTACCAAAAGTTTGTTTTATGGTATTCATTTATATTTTTTAATTGCCATTTAATTTACCCGCCATTAAATTACTCGTTCCTCATTCTTGAAACCCCAATTTTACAATCTCCATAACCAATAATAAGAACATACTTCCCTACAGTTCTTTGAGAAGACGACCCGAGGTTTAAATACTCGGTTATCAATTTTAAGGGGTTTGTTACTTGTGACAACCAAAATGTTTGCACGAAAGGGATTTTTGTTGGTTTAGAGACTATATCTACAACGCGACTGTTTTTATGATATTCTTTACTGGCAAAAATCCCAACGTCAGAACCTCAGGGATCACTTTCTTCTTGGCCACAACTTCATAGAAGTGGTCTTGATGGACCTTTAAGATGAATCTCTCCATCTCCCATGACTCAGTGGTGGAAGCAATTTCCTTCCCTTTCCTCTTTCTTGAGGTTTCTCTGGTCTTAGGTGCCACTGATGGTTATGGAAAAACAAAAAGCTATGCTTTTACCACACCAAACTTAAAATGTTTGCTCGTCCCCGAGCAAAAGAAGAAAGAAACAAGGAGAAGAAGAAGAAAAATGGAGGAGAGGGAGAGAGGTGTGTATTCGGCCAAGGGGAAGAAGAGAGGGTTGTGTTGTGTGAAAATGAAGAAGGAATGAGGGGTTTATATAGGAGTGGGGGGAGGTTTAGGGTTTGGCCATTAGGGTTGGGTTTGGGAGGGAAAAGAGTTTGAATTTTGGAGGTAGGTGGGGGGAAGAGAGGATGGATGTGAGTGGTGAAAAGGTGATGGGGAAGAGTGATTGAGGTGATCGGTGAGGAGTATTTGTGGAAGGGAGTTATGAAAAGGTGTGAAGAGGAGAGAAGAAAATGTGGGGATCCTGTTGGGTCTACAGATCCTGAGGGGATCCTGTGGGGTCAAGGACTTAACATCCCTGCTCTAATTAGGCGTGTAAAACGCCCTTAGCATGCATGTCTGGTGTTAAACGCCAGCTTGCTTCTTGTTTTTGGCATTAAATGCCCAAATGTAGCTTGTTTCTGGCATTTAACGCCACTTCCATGCTCTGTTCTGGCGTTAAACGCCAGTCTGGTGCTTGTTTCTGGCGTTTAACGCCAGCTTGATGCTTCTTTCTGGCGTTAAATGCCAGTTTGATGCTTCTTACTGGCGTATAAATGCCAGTAAGTTCTTCTTCCAGGGTGAGCTATTTTTAAAGCTGTTTTTCATTCTGTTTTTTTATTTTTCAGTAGTTTTTGTGACTCCACATGATCATCAACCTAACAAAAACATAAAATAACAATAAATAAAATTAAATAACATTGGGTTGCTTCCCAACAAGTGCTTCTTTAATGTCAATAGCTTGACAGTGAGCTCTCATGGAGCCTCATAGATGTTCAGAGCATTGTTGGGACCAACCAACACTAAACTTAGAGTTTGAATGTGGGGGTTCAACACCAAACTTAGAGTTTGACTGTGGGGGCCTTGGTTGACTCTGCAGTGAGAGAAGCTTTTCATGCTTACTCTCCATGGGTACAGAAGGAGATCCTTGAGTTTTAAACACAAGGTTGTCCTCATTCAGTTGAAGGACCAATTCTCCTCATTTCACATCAATCACAACTCTTGCTGTGGCTAGGAAGGGTCTTCCAAGGATGATGGATTCATCCTCATCCTTCCCAGTGTCTAGTATTACGAAATCAGCAGGGATGTAAAGGCCTTCAACCTTTACTAACACGTCCTCTACTTGTCCATAAGCCTGTTTTCTTGAGTTGTCTGCCATCTCTAAAGAGATTCTGGCAGTTTGCACCTGAAAGATCCCAAGTTTCTCCATTACAGAGAGTGGCATTAAGTTTATTCCTGACCCCAAGTCACACAGAGCCTTCTCAAAGGTCATGGTACCTATGTTACAGGGAATTAGGAATTTACCAGGATCCTGTTTCTTTTAAGGTAATATCTGCCTATCCAATGCATTTAGTTCATTGGTGAGCAAGGGAGGTTCATCTTCCCAAGTCTCATTACCAAATAGCTTGGCATTCAGCTTCATGATTGCACCAATGTACTTAGCAACTTGCTCTTCAGTAATGTCTTCATCCTCTTCAGAGGATGAATACTCATCAGAGCTCATGAAGGGCAGAAGGAGGTTCAATGGAATCTCTATAGTCTCTAGATGAGCCTCAGATTCCCATGGTTCCTCGAAGGGAAACTCCTTATTGGTCACTGAGTGTCCCAGGAGGTCTTCCTCACTAGGATTCACGTCCTCCTCCTCCTCTTTGGGTTCGGCCACACCAAGCAAGGTAATGGCCTTGCACTCTCTTTTTGGATTCTCTTCTGTATTGCTTGGGAGAGTACTAGGAGGGGTTTCAGTGACTCTTTTACTCAGCTGGCCCACTTGTGCCTCCAAATTTCTAATGGAGGACCTTGTTTCATTCATGAAACTTAGAGTGGCCTTAGATTGATTAGAGACTATATTTGCAAAGCTAGATGGGTTCTGCTCAGAATTATCTGTCTGTTGCTGAGTGGATGATGGAAAAGGTTTGCTATTGCTAAACCTGTTTCTTCCACCATTATTAAAGCCTTGTTGAGGCTTTTGTTGATCCTTCCATGAGAAATTTGGATGCTTTCTCCATGAGGGATTATAGGTATTCCCATAGGGTTCCCCCATGTAATTCACCTCTGCTATTGCAGGGTTCTCAGGATCATAAGCTTCTTCTTCAGAAGATGCCTCTTGAGTACTATTGGATGCAGCTTGCAATCCATTCAGACTCTGATAAATCATATTGACTTGCTGAGTCAATATTTTATTCTGAGCCAATATGGCATTCAGAGTATCAATTTCAAGAACTCCCTTCCTCTGAGGCATCCCATTACTCATAGGATTCCTTTCAGAAGTGTACATGAACTGGTTATTTGCAACCATGTCAATGAGTTCTTGAGCTTCTACAGGCGTTTTCTTTAGGTGAATGGATCCACCTGCAGAATGGTCCAATGACATCTTTGATAATTCAGACAGACCATCATAGAATATATCCAAGATGGTCCATTCTGAAAGCATGACAGAAGGACACTTTTTGGTCAATTGCTTATATCTCTCCCAAGCTTCATAGAGGGATTCACCTTCTTTCTGTTTGAAGGTTTGAACATCCACTCTAAGCTTGCTAAGCTTTTGAGGAGGAAAGAACTTGGCTAAGAAAGCCGTGACCAGCTTATCCCAAGAGTTCCGGCTATCTTTAGGTTGAGAGTCCAACCATATTCTAGCTCTGTCTCTTACAGCAAACGGGAAAAGCATAAGCCTGTAGACTGATGAGCGGATAATTTATACGCTTTTTGGCATTGTTTTTAGTATATTTTTAGTATATTTTAGTTAGTTTTTATTATGTTTTTATTAGTTTTTAAATAAAAATCACTCTTCTGGACTTTACTATGAGTTTGTGTATTTTTCTGTTATTTCAGGTATTTTCTGGCTGAAATTGAGGGACCTGAGCAAAAGTCTGATTCAGAGGCTGAAAAAGGAATGCAGATGCTGTTGGATTCTGACCTCCCTACACTCAAAATGGATTTTCTGGAGCTACAGAAGCCCAATTGGTGCGCTCTCAATTGCGTTGGAAAGTAGACATTCTGGGATTTCCAGCAATATATAATAGTCCATACTTTGCCCGAGATTTGATGGCCCAAATAGGCGTTCCAAGTCAGCTCAAGAATTCTGGCGTTTAACTCCAAAACTGGCACAAAAGCTGAAGTTAAACGCCCAAACTGGCACAAAAGCTGGCATTTAACTCCAAGAAAAGTCTTTACACGAAAATGCTTCAATGCGCAGCCCAAGCACACACCAAGTGGGACCGGAAGAAGATTTCTGCATTAATTACTGATTTCTGTAAACCCTAGGCTACTAGTTCTCTATAAAAAGGACCTTTTGCTATTGTATTTTCATACTTTGAATCTTTGAGAAGTCTTATGCTATCTTAGACACGTTTGGGGGCTGGCCTCACGGCCAGGCCTAGACCTTGTTCTTATATATACTCAACGGTGGAGTTTCTACACACCATAGATTAAGGTGTGGAGCTCTGCTGTTCCTCATGAATTAATGCAATTACTATTGTTTTTCTATTCAATTCACGCCTACTTCTTCTCTAAGATATCACTTGTTCTTCAACTTGATGAATGTGATGATCCGTGACACTCATCATTATTCTCACCTATGAACGTGTGCCTGACAACCACCTCCACTCTACCTTCGATTGAGTGTGTATCTCTTGGGTTTCTAATCTAAGATTGGAACCTTCGTGGTATAGGCTAGAATTATTGGCGGCCATTCTTGAGATCCGGAAAGTCTAAACCTTGTCTGTGGTATTCCGAGTAGGATCTGGGAAGGGATGACTGTGACGAGCTTCAAACTCGCGATTGTGGGGCGTGTGACATGTAACGACCCAATTTTCAGTACGCCTAGGACATACCATAAATTGAGTGCTACCAATTTGTCATCCTAATTATTATCTATTATTTATTATATGAGCCTGATTCGTTGTTAAAAGCGTAGTTAGTTAGCGAGGTACTTTTTTTTTTTTGAAAATATTTGGATTAATAGACGGAATCATTCATAATCAACTCACAGTTGATAACAGATAAAACAGTTATAAGCAACCACACATAAATACATCACAAGTAGCTAGCAACATTCAGTTATCCAGCCTTTATTAGAGTATAGACCTTTAGTTAGAACACCCCTAGGTATAGCTAGATAATAACTATATACATATACATACATACAACATCCCAGGTCCTGACCTGTTCAAGAGGTCCCTAAGCTGGCACCTAAGCTAGCCTAGACTCTATACTCACCTAGTCCCTCTAAACTACTAAAGCGAGGGAAAGTACGTTCTAAGTCTTCACAACTCAAGTCAGGTGGAACTTGTCATCAAAAGATAGAACATCATCTGCTACTCCTCTGCACGATCAGACTTTTCCACAGGACGTCTCTCTGGTACCTCATGAACTATCCACAAAATAGGAATCTCGTACATAGGATTTATGTTAAAGTGCGCATACGAAGGGGTGCAGACGTTGGCTGGTCTCACAGTATTTACATATAATTAGAGAACAATATTCACCCTAGACTCAAAAGACTATCTAAAGCAGAATCCTCTTCTTACGAACGGTCATCAGCAAACTATGGTAAGGTACTCTTACTTCCATCTGAAGATGGGAAGGGAGAGAGAAGGGGTAAGAACTGGGGAGTTCTTAGTAGGGTCGGGGTTATTAGTTACGTTCATTAATTCTATGTTGTTTAGCACACTATTAGCAGAATACAAGGAAGCAGTAATTAGAAAACATAGATAAGTAGAGAATATAGAGAAAACAGATAGCAGAACACAAACAGAAGAATACAAGAAAATATCACAAGCGCAGAGAATGGAATACAAACAAGGAAAGCATACATTCATACCACAAACATAACAAAGGAAATGCGCAACCAAGTATGATGCATGTCTAGCCCTAGTGCAGGTAATGAGCTCATCTATCGGTTACTAACCCGCTCCCGACGTTATCCAGCAACCTCTGTCTGGATAAGGCTTTCCTATTAGCTATACCCATGTGTACAGGAAATAACCCTTCTGCCACCACAGGGTCCACTGCACGCAGGAAATAACACATCTGCCACTGCAGGGATGTACGCCGACACACCTTCTGTATACAGGAAATAACCCTTCTGCCACTACAGAAATGGAACAGGTGGTCACGGTACTTCTGTAGCAGGAAATAACCCCTCTGCCTTACAGAAATAAAATATGGATCTGTACCATAGGAAAGCGTTCTCAGTGATCACACCATTATCTATCTGACTGCCTCACTGCAGCAGATGATCATACAAGTATATCTGGAGTTGCCTTAACGCAACAAATGAATAAACACATCTCTTGGGTTGCCTCAAGCAACAAATAAATATCTCTTGGGTTTCCTCAAGCAACAAATCATCACATAATCATTCTCATTGTCATCATTCATCATCATTCTCATTATTCATCATCATTTTCACATTCTTATGCAGTACCTCTTTCTTTCTCTGTTCAATCATATTGTACAAACTTTACATCTTTCACTTTTACAACATCTTAATTCAAACCATTTCTCTTTATCACATTACTCTTTTCTCTTTGTCTATTTACTTTGCTCTGATTACTCTTTTCTCTGTATCCCTTTATTCTGCTCTGGTTACTCTATTCTCTTTGTTTCTTTACTCTGCTCTGATTTCTCTGTTTAACGTATGTATTTAAAGATTATGTAAATTTCGGTATGAATAGTTAGTTTGTCCCAAGTATAGGTTCATTAAGTCTATACTGAAACAGTTTAACTTTTCATATAATACCTAACCCTATTCGCAATTCCAGGACTAACTATGTTGCCCTAGTTCGTTCACTAGTCTCTGTCTGTTTTTCTGTCATTAAAACTTTACAGACTTTTTCTTCGATTTTTATCTTTTCTTCAACTTTTTATCTTTTATTTATCTTTGCCTCACTAATATGTTTTTACCACTCCCTAAGTGTTTTATGAAGGTAATTATGAGATTCTGAGTTTAAAGTTGTCTTTCTAAAGCTTTTACAGAAAACTGCATTTTTCGCATTATTTTATTATTTTTAATAAAATATTATTTTTAATTAAATATTATTATTTAATATTTTATTATTTTTTATTATTTTATCATTAAATTTTCAAAAATTAACTTACTTTTACTTTTAACCTTTAAAATTCACTTTTACCACCCTAACTTTCAAAAATTACTAAATAACCCCCCAAACACCAAATTAATTACTTCCTTGCCCTTTTATGAATCAAAAAGGTGTTCTTAATTGTTCTTCATCACACTCAAAGTGTTCTTCATGTTCTTCGTAAATTCTTCAGATTCTTTCTCTGTTTTTACCCGTTTATCAGTCTTTTCAGCAACCGATTTTTACCATAATTCATAATAAATTAGCAGCCAATAAAACCCCATATTTTCTACATGATTTCAACACAAATTGAACCTCAATTTAAGCCTAGGGTTTCATTTTTCCAGCTGCCCAAGAACATGAACTTTAAAGCTTGAATTTCATCAAATTTCATCAAAATTTCACCAAATTTTCACCAAGAATCAATCATATATGCAACCAATTTTTAGCACAGCCAATTTATACAACATTCACACAACTCAAATACAAATAATCAAGATTAATTTTGTGACACCCTACCTGGTTTTGCTGCTCCTAATTCGGTTAAACTTTCAGGTGGTCCTTAAGCACTTTTTCCTCCTAAATCACATCAAGAACAACTTTAAATCCAAAAACTCTCACCTGACCAAATCTCACTCAGTATGTTAGGAAGAGATATCTCACCTTATACTTACTGGAAATTCACGTTTCTTGGCCCTCAAGTCAAGTTAAGCATGATTCCTAAGGAAGAACATCAAGAAAACACATGTTTTGCATGGTTTTCCTTGAAAACCGAATTGAAATGGGAGGGAGACAGCAATCTCACCTTATTTCCAGCCTTGATAAGTCAGATGGTTATGTAGAGGGAGAAGAGAGGATCATTTTGGTGAAATCGGAGTTTTGATTTGAGTTTTGGTTCAGAAGAAATCAAGCTTTGAAGATTAAGTGTTCATGAAAGTTTCTCTCTTTTCTCTCTAGTTATTTTTGGCCAAAATGATGAAATGAGACAGCCTTTGAGGTCTTGGGGGTGTAAGGTGAGTTTTGATTGGTTGGCTTGGAGGTGGTTTAAAATAATATTAAAATATCTCTGGTGTACAACTACTAAAACTAGGTGTATTGGAACACTCGTAAAAACATCTCTAAAAATTATTTTCTGAGCTACTAGCATAAATGACACTAGTAACATATTTATTATGAGAATAGTACATGTATAATGAGGCCTTAGCATTGCTAAATTCATCAGAGAGTGTTGGTGCTAAGCTGCACCAGTAAACCGTAAACCCGGTTAAACCGATTTTCTATTTTTAACTAAAACTGACCAGGTAACCTTATAATATTATTCAAGAAGCTTATAATACTATTATAATGATAATATCATCCTATTATCTCTCTTCTCTCATAAATCGAGTCCGGTTTGTCAAACTGAGACTATTTACAAGAAACCAAATCAAAACTTCTAACCGATACGGTTCAAAAACCAGGTTCTTCGTGACCGCGTTATCGAGCTTGTCTCGGAAAAGGTTCTAACTTAAAGATGACATAATGACAATGAGGATTGAGATACTTTATGATATATCAAAGGTTTTCCCCTTACTGATCTTCCGGAGAAATCTGTACTTTCAGAAAAGATTTTGCGTTCTCGAAAACCGGGGTTGTTATATTCTACCCTCCTAAAGGAATATTTTGCCCTCAAAATTTCAGTTACCTGAGAATAGATGCGAGTAATCAGCTCTCATCTTATCTTTCAATTTCCAAGTGTGCTCTTCTTCTCCTCTTGGTTCCCATGCTACTTTGACTAAGCGAACAGTCTTGCCTCTTAGCTGCTTATCACTTCTTTCTACAATCTGAACTGGTGATGCTTGATATGTCAAATCATTTTATAACTGTACTGTTTCTGGTTATGAAACGTGACTATCATCGGGAACATATTTCTTAAGTTTCGAGACATAAAAAAAAACATCATGAAGGTTTGATAAATAAGGAGGAAGGGCTATTTGATAAGCTACTAGACCGACTCTTTTAAATATTTGGAAAGGTTCTATGTATCGTGGGTTAAGCTTCTTAGTCTTAAGGGCTCTACCTATTCTAGTAATCGAAGTTACATCTAGAAAGACATGATCTCCCTCACTAAACTCTAAGGGTCCACGTCTATTATCGGCATAGCTCTTTTGACGGCTCTGTGCGGTCTGTATCTTCTGGCGAATCCCCTTTATCTTCTCAGTAGTTTCTTGCACTAAGTCTGGACCTAAGACACTAGATTCTCCGTCATCATTCCAACACAATTGTGTCTGACATCTCCTTCTGTAGAGAGCTTCATATGGTGCCATTCCGATACTTTGTTGGTAACTGTTGTTGTAGACGAACTCGACCAATGGCAAATACCTATCCCAACTGCCCTGGTTATCCATCACACAAGATCTTAACATGTCTTCCAATGTCTGGATTGTTCACTCTGATTGTCCGTCTATCTGAGGATGGTATGCTGTACTCGTATGTAATTCTATTCCTAAAGCTTTCTGGAAAGCTCCCCAGAATCTGGAAGTAAACCTCAGATCTCGATCTGAAACAATTTACGAAGGTATCCCATGTAGTCGTATGTTTTCTTGAATATATAGCCGTGCTAGCCTTTCTAAAGTATAGTCAACTCGAATCGGAAGAAAATGTGTTGATTCTGTTAACCTGTCCACAATCACCCAAATAGCATCGTGTCCTGTTGAGGTCCTTGGCAATCCCGTGACAAAATCCATAGTGATCTGCTCCTATTTCCATTATGGTATTTCCAAGGGTTGCAGGGTTCCTGACGGTTTCTGGTGTTCCACCTTCACCTTCTGGCAGGTTAAACATTTTGAGACATAATCAGCTACCTCTTTCTTCAAGCCCGGCTACCAGAACATTTGTTTCAAATCCTTGATACATCTTTGTTACTCCAGGATGCATAGAAAATATACTTTGATGAGCTTCTGCTAGAATCCTTTGCCGCAAATCTCCAGAGCTAGGCACACAAATTCTGTTCTTATATCTCCAGAGGCTGCTACGA
The DNA here is from genome assembly GCF_059453495.1 of Arachis ipaensis. NCBI lineage: Eukaryota > Viridiplantae > Streptophyta > Magnoliopsida > Fabales > Fabaceae > Arachis > Arachis ipaensis. The sequence goes on from NC_142444.1 coordinate 86,701,241, forward strand.
TCTAGTCTTACAGCTTCTGGTTCCTCTACTTTCATCCGTCTCAGCATCGTCATCATTTCTGAATCCTGTGCTTGTGCTTGCTAAATCCTAATTTTAAAATCTGGTGTTATATGCAATTGGGCAAAACGGACTCCACTTGACGTCTCAGTCATAGCCAACTTAAGGTCCTCAAATTCCGCGAGTAACTTTTCTTCCTTTATCATCATCCAAGAGATATTCAAATTCTTCCTGCTCAAAGCGTCTGCCACCACGTTCGCTTTTCCTGGGTGATAACTTAACTTAAAATCATAGTTCTTCAGGAACTCCATCCACCTTCGCTGTCCAGAATTTGCACTTTGATAGCTTATCATATAACTTTCGAGTCCTCAGTGTCTGCAATACAGTCCTTAGATGCTCTTCATGCACTCTTTCTATCTTCGAATAGATGAGAATATCGTCTATAAAAACTACTACAAACTGATCAAGGTATGGACGGAAAATACGATTCATGTAATCCATGAAAATCGTAGGAGCATTAGTTAGTCCAAACGACGTAACCGTATACTCATAGTGACCATAACGATTTCTAAATACAGTCTTCGGTATATCTGATTCTTTCACTCGAATCTAGTGATAGCCCGATCGCAAATCAATCTTCGAAAACACAGTTGCACCTTTTAACTGATCCATCAAATCATCTATTCGTGGAAGTGGGTACTTGTTCTTGATAGTGACTTTATTTAACTGTCGGTAATCTACACAAAGTCACATTCCACCATCCTTCTTCTTTACTAGCAACACCGGAGCTCCCCAAGGTGATGCGCTAGGACGAATAAATTTTTTTCCAAGTAGCTCATCCAACTGCTTCTTCAACTCTGCAAGTTCCAGTGGTGACATCTGGTACGGTGCTATGTAAATCGGTCCGGTTCCAAGTACAAGTTCAATGCTGAATTCTATCTCTCGCTGAGGAGGAAACTCAGGTATGTCATTCGAAAAAATATCAGGAAATTCCTTCACCACTTGATTCGTTCTAAGCTTAGTTCACTATCATTCGAGCTAGCCGCTAATAGAACGTACCCCTCACAATCACTCCCATCTAATGCAACTCTTACAGAATTCTGATATGAAGTATGAGACAGAAATGGTTTAATATCTAAACTATCAGACGGAATAACAGCAGTTCTTTCATAGCAATCAAGAAAAACATGATACTTAGATAACCAATCTAACCCTAAAATAACTTCTAAACCACATAGAGGCAAACAGATTAGATCACGTATAAAAGTTCTGTTCCTAATAGTGAATGGTACTTGCAGGCACACTAAACTAGTCAAAGCATTTTGGGATGCAGGTGTATGGACAATCAGATCAAAGTTCAACTCAGAGAAATCTAGTCACGAGCAACAGTTAAAGAAACAAAGGAATGCGATGCACCCGAGTCATACAGTACAATTAGAAATCGATCTTTGACAATACACTGACCTTGGATCAGGGCGTCTGATTGCATAGCATCATCAGTAGTCATGGCAAACACTCGACCTTGTTGCTGGGTTCGCACTAGATTTTGAAAAAACTTTCTTGGGTACATCCTAGCTGTGTGTCCAGATTCCTCACAAGTAAAATAAGCGTTCGTTCCTTACAGCATCCAAATATAACATAACCATAACCATGGAGATCATAACAGCTATGAGGATAGCTGTGCCTCGCATCGATTCGTCATTCGGAACTCGATTAAACTATGTCTATTCGCAGTCATTAAGGTCCTATCTGCACCAAACAATCAACATTAAGGTGATCAGTCTTAATATTTCAAGTAAGGCACGAACATTCCCGAAATGAGCACTTATAGACATTCATGCTAAATGTATCTTAAAGATACCCTAATGGCGTGAGACACACAAGCAGAGTATGCAATGAAGCATAGTCAGTCCACTCCCCAGGCTCTACTGGGAAACGAATTGCTCTGATACCAAATTGTAATGACCCAATTTTCAGTACGCCTGAGACATACCAGAAATTGAGTGCTACCAATTTGTCATCCTAATTATTATCTATTATTTATTATATGAGCCTGATTCGTTGTTAAAAGCGTAGTTAGTTAGCGAGGTACTTTTTTTTTAAAACATTTAGATTAATAGACGGAATCATTCATAATCAACTCATAGCTGATAACAGATAAAACAGTTATAAGCAACCACGCATAAATACATCACAAGTAGCTAGCAACATTCAGTTATCCAGCCTTTATTAGAGTATAGACCTTTAGATAGAACACCCAAGGTATAGCTAGATAATAACTATATACATATACATACATACAACATCCCAGGTCCTGACCTATTCAAGAGGTCCCTAAGCTGGCACCTAGGCTAGCCTAGACTCTATACTCACCTAGTCCCTCTAAACTACTAAAGCGAGGGAAAGTACGTTCTAAGTCTTCACAACTCAAGTCAGGTGGAACGTCATCAAAAGATAGAACATCATCTGCTACTCCTCTGCACAATCAGACTTTTCCACAGGACGTCTCTCTGGTACCTCATGAAGTATCCACAAAATTGGAATCTCGTACACAGGATTTAGGTTAAAGTGCGCATACGAAGGGGTGCAGACGTTGGCTGGTCTCACAGTATTTACATATAATCAGAGAACGATATTCACCCTAGACTCAGAAGACTATCTATAGCAGAATCCTCTTCTTGCGAACGGTCATCAGTGAACTATGGTAAGGTACTCTTACTTCCATCTGAAGGAGGAAGGGAGAGAGAAGGGGTAAGAACTGGGGAGTTCTTAGTAGGGTCGGGGTAATTAGTTATGTTCATTAATTCTATGTTGTTTAGCAGACTATTAGCAGAATACAAGGAAGCAGTAATTAGAAAACATAGATAAGTAGAAAAAATAGAGAAAATAGATAGCAGAACACAAACAGAAGAATACAAGAAAATATCACAAGCGCAGAGAATGGAATACAAACAAGGAAAGCATACATTCATAGCACAAACATAACAAAGGAAATGCGCAACCAAGTATGATGCATGTCTAGCCCTAGTGCAGGTAATGAGCTCATCTGTCGGTTACTAACCCGCTCCTGACGTTATCCAGCAACCTCTGTCTGGATAAGGCTTTCCTATTAGCTATACCCATGTGTACAGGAAATAACCCTTCTACCACCACAGGGTCCACTGTACGCAGAAAATAACACATCTGCCACTGCAGGGATGTATGCCGACACACCTTCTGTATACAGGAAATAACCCCTCTGCCACTACAGAAATAGAACAGGTGGTCACGGTACTTCTGTAGCACGAAATAAACCCTCTGCCTTACAGAAATAAAATATGGATCTGTACCGTAGAAAAGCGTTCTCAGTGATCACACCATTATCTATCTGACTGCCTCACAGTAGCAGATGATCATACAAGTATATCTGGAGTTGCCTTAAATCAACAAATGAATAAACACATCTCTTGGGTTGCCTCAAGCAACAATTAAATATCTCTTGGGTTGCCTCAAGCAACAAATCATCACATAATCATTCTCATTATCATCATTCATCATCATTCTCATTATTCATCATCATTTTCACATTCTTATGCAGTACCTCTTTCTTTCTCTGTTCAATCATATTGTACAAACTTTACATCTTTCACTTTTACAACATCTTAATTCAAACCATTTCTCTTTATCACATTACTCTTTTCTCTTTGTCTTTTTACTTTGCTCTGATTACTCTTTTCTCTGTATCCCTTTATTCTGCTCTGGTTACTCTGTTCTCTGTGTTTCTTTACTCTGCTCTGATTTCTCTGTTTAACGTATGTATTTAAAGCTTATGTAAATTTCGGTATGAAGAGTTAGTTTGTCCCAAGTATAGGTTCATTAAGTCTATACTGAAACAGTTTAACTTTTCATATAATACCTAACCCTATTTGCAATTCCAGGACTAACTATGTTGCCCTAGTTCGTTCACTAGTCTCTGTCTGTTTTTCTGTCATTAAAACTTTACAGACTTTTTCTTCGATTTTTATCTTTTCTTCAACTTTTTATCTTTTATTTATCTTTGCCTCACTAATATGTTTTTACCACTCCCTAAGTGTTTTATGAAGGTAATTATGAGATTCTGAGTTTAAAGTTGTCTTTCTAAAGCTTTTACAGAAAACTGCCTTTTCCGTATTATTTTATTATTTTTAATAAAATATTATTTTTAATTAAATATTATTATTTAATATTTTATTATTTTTATTATTTTATCATTAAATTTTCGAAAATTAACTTACTTTTACTTTTAACCTTTAAAATTCACTTTTTACCACTCGTAACTTTTAATATTTCTACTTTTACCACCCTAACTTTCAGAAATTACTAAATAACCCCCCAAACACCAAATTAATTACTTCCTTGCCCTTTTATGAATCAAAAAGGTGTTCTTAATTGTTCTTCATCACACTCAAAGTGTTCTTCATGTTCTTCGTAAATTCTTCAAATTCTTTCTCTGTTTTTACCCGTTTATCAGTCTTTTCAGCAACCGATTTTTACCATAATTCATAATAAATTAGAAGCCACTAAAACCCCATATTTTCTACATGATTTCAACACAAATTGAACCTCAATTTAAGCCTAGGGTTTCGTTTTTCCAGCTGCCCAAGAACATGAACTTTAAAGCTTGAATTTCATCAAATTTCATCAAAATTTCACCAAATTTTCACCAAGAATCAATCATATATGTGATGACAAGTCATCCTAGCCTATTTTAGCTAGTCTTTTTCTTTTGTTTTCATTAGAATTATGCACTTTCTTAAGCTACAAGCAAGCTAATTGAGTAGATTTTCATGTTTCCCTTGATTGAACCAACCATATAAGAATTTATGCCATTTCATGAGGTTTTATGCTATATTTGTTGCATATTATGAAAGAATGAATATCTCATGATTTTGAGCATAGCTTTGATGAGTTTGGTTGATTAATGATAGGTGAAGAAAGCTTGGAGAAAGGTTGAAGCAAAGAGGAATGGGTAGAAGTGAAGAGAGGACAATGGAATAAGTGAAATTGAACCAGGAGGCATGAAGTTAGCCCCAACGTTAGCCCCCTAACTTGGAGGCTAACGTTAGGCATGAAGAGTACTCCCTGGGCTCCCCACGTTTGAGCCAACGTTAGCCCCCTAACTTGAAGGCTAACGTTGGCAAGAGAAACTTCTTCCCTGGGCACCAACGTTTGCGCCAACGTTAGACCCCTAACTTGGGGGCTAACGTTGGCACATGAACATTCAAGGAAGAGGCATGAAGTTAGCCCCAACGTTAGCCCCCTAACTTGGAGGCTAACGTTGGAACTTGAGAGTTTCTCCCCTGGGCACCAACGTTTGCGCCAACGTTAGCCCCCTAACTTGGAGGCTAACGTTGGCACATAAATTACAAAAGGGGAAGGGCCAACGTTTGCGCCAACGTTAGCCCCCTAACTTGGAGGCTAACGTTGGCGCCACTAGCATATAAGCAAGGCCAACGTTAGGGTCAAAGTTAGACCCCTAACGTTGGCACCAACGTGCATACCAGTAAATTTTGCTTGCTGCTATGAAAAGTTGGAGCCAAAGTTAGACCCCTAACTTTGGCTCAAACTTTAGGTCCAACTATGGCTAACTTCAAAACCGGTTCAATTGGTTCACTTTGGTTCTTCTTCAAACTTCAAGAGCAATCAACCAAGGCCTCTTTCAACCCAATTCCACCAAGAACAAAGGCCCAACTCAAGGCTTGAAGATCATTTTGGAAAGTGTATAAATAGGATAGAATTCAAGTTATTCGGGGAGCTTTCCTTTTAGAATTTTCATAATAGTTTTCGGAGAGCTTTTGAACTTGAGTGAACTTTAATTTCTTGTTTTCATTGCTTTCAATTTCATTTACATTTGTCTTGGATCTTGGATTGGAGAATTGAAGAAATTCTGTTTCAATTTCAATCTTGGATCTCTCTGCTTTCTTTACTGTTAATTGAATTTAATTTCCGGTTCATTGCTCTTCATCTATTCTCTTTGCAATTTACAACTCTCTTGCAATTGTTCTTGTTGGATCTAGGAAGGCATTGAGATCTAGACTTGGTTTTCTAGTCTCTGGGTCCTGAGATCTAAATTTCCCATTTCAATTCCCTGTTTACTGCTTTCTATGTTCATTTACTTTTCTGCTTCATATCCGGTTCAATCCCAATTCCCTTTTCCTCTTCTGTTTGATGCAATTTAATTTTTCCTTGTTTAATTTCTGCAAATCCACATCCCAATCCCCTTTACATTTCAAGCAATTTACATTCCTTGCACTTTAAGATTCAAGCAATTTACATTTCTTGCACTTTAAGTTTTTGCCATTTAATTTCTTGTTCTTTAAGTTTCAGCAATTTATTTCTTGTTCTCTTTACTTCAATGCAATTTAATTCTGCAAGTCACAAAACCATCAACCAAATCTTGATTCGCTTGACTAAATCAACCACTAAACTAAAATTGCTCAATCCTTCAATCCCTGTGGGATCGACCTCACTCCCGTGAGTTTTTATTACTTGATACGACCCGGTACACTTGCCGGTTAGTTTTGGTTGTTTTGGGAGAGATTTATATTTCCTCCAAAATATCTCATCAATATGCAACCAATTTTTAGCACAGCCAATTTATACAACATTCACACAACTCAAATACAAATAATCAAGATTAATTTCGTGACACCCTACCTGGTTTTGCTGCTCCTAATTCGGTTAAACTTTCAGGTGGTCCTTAAGCACGTTTTCCTCCTAAATCACATCAAGAACAACTTTAAATCCAAAAACTCTCAACTGACCAAATCTCACTCAGTATGTTAGGAAGAGATATCTCACCTTAGACTTAGTGGAAATTTACCTTTCTTGGCCCTCAAGTCAAGTTAAGCATGATTCCTAAGGAAGAACATCAAGAAAACACATGTTTTGCATGGTTTTCCTTGAAAACCGAATTGAAATGGGAGGGAGACAGCAATCTCACCTTATTTCCAGCCTTGATAAGTCACATGGTTATGTAGAGGAAGAAGAGAGGATCATTTTGGTGAAATCGGAGTTTTGATTTGAGTTTTGGTTCAGAAGAAATCAAGCTTTGAAGATTAAGTGTTCATGAAAGTTTCTCTCTTTTCTCTCTTGTTATTTTCGGTCAAAATGATGAAATGAGACAGCCTTGGAGGTTTTGGGGGTGTAAGGTGAGTTGTGATTGGTTGGCTTGGAGGTGGATTAAAATAATATTAAAATATCTCTGGTGTACAACTACTAAAACTAGGTGTATCGGAACACTCGTAAAAACATCTCTAAAAATTATTTTCTGAGCTACTAGCATAAATGACACTAGTAAAATATTTATTATGAGAATAGTACATGTATAATGAGGCCTTAGCATTGCTAAATTATTCAGAGAGTGTTGGTGCTAAGCTGCACCAGTAAACCGTAAACCCGCTTAAACCGATTTTCTGTTTTTAACTAAAACTGACCAGGTAACCTTATAATATTTTTCAAGAAGCTTCTAATACTAATATAATGATAATATCATCCTATTATCTCTCTTCTCTCATAAATCGAGTCCGGTTCGTCAAACTGAGACTATTTACAAAAAACCAAATAAAAACTTCTAACCGATACGGTTCAAAAACCAGGTTCTTCGTGACCGCATTATCGAGCTTGTCTCGGAAAAGCTTCTAACTTAAAGATGACATAATGACAATGAGGATTGAGATACTTGATGATATATCAAAGGTTTTTCCCTTACTGATCTTCCGGAGAAATCCGTACTTTTAGAAAAGATTTCGCGTTCTCGAAAACCGGGGTTGTTACATGACAGACGCAAAAGGATCAATGGATCATATTCCGACATGATCGAGAACCGACAGCTGATTAGCCAATGTTGTGACAGAGCATCAGGACCATTTTCACTAAGAGGACGGGATGTAGCCATTGACAACGGTGATGCCCAACATAAAGCTTGCCATGAAAAGGACTATGAATGATTGGAAGAAGGCAATAGGAAAGCAGAGGTTCAAGGGGAACAAAGCATCTTCATACGCTTATCTGAAATCCACCAATGAATTACATAAGTATCTCTATCTTTATTTTATGTTTATTTTCATCACCTTAAACTCCATAACCATTTGAATCCGCCTGACTGAGATTTACAACTTGACCATAGCTTGCTTTAAGCCGACAATCTCCGTGGGATCGACCCTTACTCACGTTAGGTTTATTACTTGGACGACCCAGTGCACTTGCTGGTTAGTTGTGCAGAGTTGTGACAAAGTGTGATTCACGTTTGAGAGCTCTAAGTCCTTTGGCACCATTGTTGATGATCACAATTTCGTGCACCAAGTTTTTGGCGCCGTTGCCGGGGATGGTTCGAGTTTGGACAACTGACGGTTCATCTTGTTGCTTAGATTAGGTATCTTTTCTTCATAATTTTTAAGAATGAATTCTAGAGTTTCAAGGTGATGTTCCCACCATCACAAAAGCTGATTGATTCTCATCAATTTAGCTATTGAATGTAATGTCCTGCTGAAGCTTGGCCAAACATGTCTAATCCTTTTTAGACTGAAGCTTTAGACTAACATTGCATGATTCCTGGAATTCTTATTAAAAGTTTTGATTCTCTTTATTTTCTTTTTCATATATGTTTCGAAAATCACAAAAAAATTTATAAAACCATAAAAATAAAAAAATATTTTATGTTTCTTGTTTGAGTCTAGTATCAATTTTTAAGTTTGGTGTCAATTGCATGACTTTCTTCTTCTTGCATTTTTCGAATTTATACATATTGTTCTTCATTGATCTTCAAGTTGTTCTTGATGATTTCATTGCTCTGATCTTTAAATTCTCTTGTTTAGTGTGTTTTGTTGTTTTTCATATGCATTTTTATGTTGTTATAGTCCTTAGTATACAAACTTTTAAGTTTGGTGTCTTACATGCATTGTTTATTTGATCTTAGTTGCATTTTTATTGTTTCTCATCATCAAAAATTCAAAAATATTTTTCAAAACTATGTCTTTTCAAGTCAATAATACAAAGAATTGAAGATTCAGAACATTCAGCAGAGGAATCAAACAGAAAAAGATGGGCGTTCAAAACACCCAGTGAAGAAGGAAAACTGGCGTTTAAACGCCAGCCAGGGCACCTGGCTGGGCGTTTAACGCCCAAAAAGGTAGAGTTTTGGGTGTTAAACGCCAGAATGGGCACCATTCTGGGCGTGTAACGCCAGGATGACACTAGAGGGAAGATTTTGTTTTTAATTCACATTTTTTCAAGTTTTCATAATTTTTCAAAATCAAATATTTTTCAAATCATATCTTTTCAATCATATCTCTTTCAAAATCAATTTCTTTCCATTTTATATTTATTTTTACTATTTTCAAAAATCCTTGCTATAATTAAAGATTTACTTCAAAATTTTCAAGTTGTTACTTGCCTTTAAGAAAGGATCAAACTTTAAATTTTAAAATCATATCTTTTAATTTCTTGATAGTCAAGTAATCAACTTTAATTTTAAAAATTTTCTTTTTCTAAATTGATTTTCAATCATATCTTTTCAAACATATCTTTTCAATCACATCTTTTTCAAAATTAATTTTTTTCAATCATATCTTTTTCTAATTTCAAAATCTTTTTCAAAAATCACTTTATTTCTTTCCCAATCCTAGTTTTCGAAAATCTCAATCAAATTTTCAAATTTCTTTTTAATTATTTCAAAATCTTTTTAAATTATTTTCAAAAATTCTTCCCCTCTTCTCACATCCTTTTATTTAAAGGACTAAGACTCCTCATCAAGGTGCAATTCGAACTCTGTCCCTCTTGATAAGTTCGAATTCCCTCTTCTCCACCTCCTCCTTCTATTCTTCTTTTCCTCTGACACCTCAAGGAATCTATATACTGTGACATAGAGGATTCCCTATTTTCTTGTTCTCTTCTCTTTCATATGAGCAGGAACAAAGATAAAGGCATACTTGTTCAAGATGAACCTGAACCTGAAAGGACCTTGAAGAGAAATCTAAGAGAAGCTAAAGAACAATTCTCTTTAGAGGGCCTAACAGAACTCTTCAAAGAAGAAGAAACCATGGCAGCCGAAAACAACAACAATGCCAACAATGCAAGGAAGGTGCTTGGTGACTTTACTGTACCTACTCCTGATTTCAATGGGAGAAGCATCTCTATCCCTGCCATTAGAGCAAACAACTTTGAGCTTAAGCCTCAATTAGTTTCTCTAATGCAACAGAATTGCAAGTTTCATGGACTTCCATTGGAAGATCCTCATCAGTTCTTAGCTGAATTCCTGTAAATTTGTGACACTGTTAAGACCAATGGGGTTGACCCTGAAGTCTACAGACTTATGCTCTTTCCTTTTGTTGTAAGAGACAAAGCTAGAACATGGTTGGATTCACAACCTAAGGAAAGCCTGAACTCTTGGGAAAAGCTATTCAATGCCTTCTTGGCAAAGTTCTTTCCACCTCAAAAATTGAGTAAGCTTAGAGTGAAAGTCCAAACCTTTAGACAGAAGGATGGTGAGTCCCTCTATGAAGCTTGGGAGAGATACAAGCAATTGATCAGAAGGGCTTTCAGAATGGAGCATCATAGGAATCTTCTATGATGGTCTGTCTGAACTATCCAAGATGTCATTGGATAGCTCTGCTAGAGGATCTCTTCATCTGAGGAAGACGCCTGCAGAAGCTCAAGAACCCATTGAAATGGTTGCAAATAACTAATTCATGTACACTTCTGAAAGGAATCCTGTGAATAATGGGACAACTCAGAAGAAAGGAGTCCTTGAGATTGATACTTTGAATGCCATATTAGCTCAGAATAAAATATTGACCCAACAAGTCATTATGATTTCTCAGAGTCTGTCTGAAATGCAAGCAGCAACAGGCAGTACTAAGGAAGCTTCCTCTGAAGAAGAAGCTTATGATCTTGAGAACCCAGCAATGGAAGAGGTGAATTATATGGGAGAATCCTATGGAAACACCTATAATCCTTCATGGAGAAATCATCCAAATCTCTCATGGAAGGATCAACAGAGACCTCAACAAGGTTTCAACAACAACAATGGTGGAAGAAACAGGTTTAGCAATGGCAAGCCTTTTCCATCATCTTCTCAGCAACAGACAGAGAATTCTAAGTAGAGCCCCTCTGACTTAACAACCATTGTCTCTGATCTAATCAAAACCAGTCAAAGTTTCATGACTGAAACAAGGTCCTCCATTAGAAATTTGGAGGCACAATAGGGTCAGCTGAGTAAGAAAATTACTGAACTCCCTCCTAGCACTCTCCCTAGCAATACAGAAGAGAATCCAAAAAGAAAGTGTAAGGCCATAACCACAACCCACATGGCTAAACTTGGAGAGAAGGAAGAGGCAGTGATTCCCACTGAGGAAGACCTCAATGGATGCCCACTGACCTCAATGGAGTTCCCTAATGAGGAACCATGGGAATCTGAGGCTCATTCTGAGACCATAGAGATTCCATTGAATTTACTTCTGCCTTTCATAAGCTCTGATGAGTATTCTTCCTCTGAAGAGGATGAAGATGTTACTGAAGAGAAAGTTGCTAAGTACCTTGGAGCAATCATGAAGCTAAATGCCAAGTTATTTGGTAATGAGACTTGGGAGAATGAACCTCCATTACTCATCAAAGAACTGGATGACTTGACTAGGCAGAGATTACCTCAAAAGAGACAGGACCCTGGAAAGTTCTCAATCCCTTGTACCATAGGCACCATGACCTTTGAGAAGGCTCTGTGTGACCTAGGGTCAAGCATAAACCTTATGCCTCTCTCTGTAATGGAGAAGCTAGGGATCATTGAGGTACAAGCTGCAAGAATCTCACTAGAGATTACAGACAATTCAAAGAAATAGGCTTATGGACTTGTAGAGGATGTCTTGGTAAAGGTTGAAGACCATTACATCCCTGCTGATTTCATAGTCCTAGAGACTGGGAAGTGTATGGATGAATCCATCATCCTTGACAGACCCTTCCTAGCCACAGCAAAAGCTGTGATTAATATTGACAGAGGAGAATTGATCATTCAAGTGAATGGAGACTCCCTTGTGTTTAAAGCTCAAGGATATCCCTCTGTCACCATGGAGAGGAAGCATGAAGAGCTTCTCTCAATACAGAGTCAAACAGAGCCCCCACAGTCAAACTCTAAGTTTGGTGTTGGGAGGCCACAACCAAACTTTAAGTTTTGTGTTGAACCCCCACATTCAAACTCTAAGTTTGGTGTTGGGAGGTTCCAACATTGCTCTGATCATCTGTAAGGCTCCATGAGAGCCACTGTCAAGCTATTGACATTAAAGAAGCGCTTGTTGGGAGGAAACCTAATCGTTACTATTCTATGTTAAATTTCTATTTTCCTTTGTTATTTTATATTTTCTGTAGGTTGATGATCATGTAAAGTCACAAAAACAATTGAAAAAGCAAAAATAAAGTGAAAAACAGAATGAAAAATAGAACACCCTGGAGGAGAAACTTACTAGCGTTTAAACGCCAGTAAGGGTAGTAGAATGGGCGTTAAATGCCCAGTCTGGCACCATTCTGGGCGTTTAACGCCAGAAAAGGGCACCAGACTGGCGTTTAACGCCAGGAATGGGCAAGAAGCTGGTGTTAAACGCTAGAAATGGGCAGCAGCCTGGCGTTTAATGCCAGGATTGGCAGAAAGGGGCGTTTTGCACGCTACTTAGTACAGGGATGAGATATTCTTGACACCTCAGGATCTGTGGACTCTACAGGATCCCCACCTACCCCACCACTCTCTTTCTTCTTCACCCATTCACCAATCACCTCAATACCTCTTTCCCAAAAAACCCCTCACCTATCAAATCCCACCATTCTCTTCACCACTCACATCCATCCTTCATAAAACCATACACACCCCTCTCACCCCTATATAAACCCATCTTCACTCCTTCATTTTCACACAACCTAAACACTACTTCTTCCCTTGGCCAAAACACAAAGCCTACTCCATCTCCTCTATTTCTTCTTCTACTCTCTTCTTTCTTCTTTTGCTCGAGGACAAGCAACCTTCTAAGTTTGGTGTGGTAAAAGCTAAAGCTTTTTGTTTTTCCGTAATCATTTATGGCATCAAAAGCTGGAGAAACCTCTAGAAAGAGGAAAGGGAAGGCAACAGCTTCCACCTCCGAGTCATGGGAGATGGAGAGATTCCTCTCAAGGGTGCATCAAGACCACTTCTATGAAGTTGTGGCCAAGAAGAAAGTGATCCCCGAGGTCCCTTTTAAGCTCAAAAAGGGCGAATATCCGGAGATCCAACATGAGATCTGAAGAAGAGGTTGGGAAGTTCTCACCAACCCCATTCAACAAGTCAGAATCTTAATGGTTCAAGAGTTCTATGCCAATGCATGGATCACCAAGAACCATGATCAAAGTATGAACCCGGACCCTAAGAATTGGCTTACAATGGTTCGGGGGAATTACTTAGATTTTAGTCCAAAAAATGTAAGGTTGGCATTCAACTTGCCTATGATGCAAGGAGATGCACACCCATACACAAGAAGGGTCAACTTTGATCAAAGGTTGGACCAAGTCCTCATGGACATATGTGAAAAGGGAGCTCAATGGAAGAGAGATTCAAGAGGGAAGCCGGTTCAACTAAGAAGGCATGACCTCAAGCCCGTGGCTAGGGGATGGTTGGAGTTCATCCAACGCTCAATCATTCCCACTAGCAACCGGTCCGAAGCTACTATAGACCGGGCTATCATGATACATAGCATCATGATTGGAGAGGAAGTGGAAGTTCATGAGGTTATATCCCAAGGACTCTACAAGGTGGCGGACAAGTCCTCTCCTTTGGCAAGGTTAGCCTTCCCTCATCTCATTTGTCACCTTTGCAATTCGTTTGGAATTGACATAGAGGGAGACATTCTCATTGATGAGGACAAACCCATCACTAAGAAAAGGATGGAGCAAACAAGAGAACCTCATCAAGAGCATGAGGAAATTCCTCATCATGAAATCCCTGAGATACCTCAAGGGATGCATCTTCCTCCACAAAACTATTAGGAGCAAATCAACACCTCCCTAGGAGAATTGAGTTCCAACATGGGACAACTAAGGATGGAGCACCAAGAGCATTCCATCCTCCTCCATGAAATTAGAGAAGATCAAAGAACCATGAGAGAGGAGCAACAAAGGCAAGGAAGAGACATTGAGGAGCTCAAGCACTCCATAAGATCTTCAAGAGGAAGAACAAGCCGCCATCACTAAGGTGGACCCGTTCTTTAATTTCCTTGTTCTTTATTTTCTGTTTTTCGAAAATTATGCTTTATGTTTATCTATGTTTGTGTCTTTATTACATGATCATTAGTGTCTTAGTGTCTATGCCTTAAAGCTATGAAAATGAATCCATCACCTTAATTATCTTGATGTGGTGGCAATACTATTATTTTTCTGAATGAATGCTTGAACAGTGCATATTTTTTAATTTGATTGTTTATGAATGTTAAAATTGTTGGCTCTTGAAAGAATGAAAGGAAAAATAGAAATGTTATCTGATGATCTGAAAAATCATAAAATTGATTCTTGAAGCAAGAAAAAGCAGTGAAAAGCTTGCAAAAAAAAAAAAAAAGAGGAAAAACAAGCAGAAAAAGCCAATACCTCTTTAAACCAAAAGGCAAGGGTGATAAAAAGGATCCAAGGCTTTGAGCATCAGTGGATAGGAGGGCCCACAGGAATAAAATCCTGGCCTAAGCGGCTAAACCAAGCTGTCCCTAACCATGTGCTTATGGCGTGAAGGTGTCAAGTGAAAACTTGAGACTGAGCGGTTAAAGTCGAGGTCCAAAGCAAAAAGAAGAGTGTGCTTAAGAACCCTGGACACCTCTAATTGGGGACTCTATCAAAGCTGAGTCACAATCTGAAAAGGTTCACCCAGTTATGTGTCTGTGGCATTTATGTATCCGGTGGTAATACTGGAAAACAAAGTACTTAGGGCCACGGCCAAGACTCATAAAGTAGCTGTGTTCAAGAATCAACATACTTAACTAGGAGAGTCAGTAATACTATCTGGATTCTAAGTTCCTATAGATGCCAATCATTCTGAACTTCAAGGGATAAAGTGAGATGCCAAAACTGTTCAGAAGCAAAAAGCTAAAAGCGCCGCTCATCTAATTAATACTGATCTTCATAGATGTTTTTGGAATTCATTGTATATTCTCTTTTTTTTCCTATTTGATTTTCAGTTGCTTGGGGACAAGCAACAATTTAAGTTTGGTGTTGTGATGAGCGGATAATTTATACGCTTTTTGGCATTATTTTTAGTATGTTTTTAATATATTTTAGTTAGTTTTTATTATGTTTTTATTAGTTTTTAAATAAAAATCACTCTTCTAGACTTTACTATGAGTTTGTGTGTTTTTCTGTGATTTCAGGTATTTTCTGGCTGAAATTGAGGGACCTGAGCAAAAATCTGATTCAGAGGCTGAAAAAGGACTGCAGATGCTGTTGGATTCTGACCTCCCTGCACTCAAAGTGAATTTTCTGGAGCTACACAAAACCAATTGGCGCGCTCTCAATTGCGTTGGAAAGTAGACATTCTAGGCTTTCCAGCAATATATAATAGTCCATACTTTACTCTAGATTTGATGGCCCAAATAGGCATTCAAAGTCAGCTCAAGAATTCTGGCGTTTAACTTCAAAACTGGCACAAAAGCTGGAGTTAAACGCCCAAACTGGCACAAAAGCTGGCGTTTAACTCCAAGAAAAGTCTCTACACGAAAATGCTTCAATGCTCAGTCCAAGCACACACCAAGTGAGCCCGAAAGAAGATTTCTGCATTAATTACTGATTTCTGTAAACCCTAGGCTACTAGTTCTCTATAAAAAAGACATTTTGCTATTGTATTTTCATACTTTGAATCTTTGAGAAGTCTTATGCTATCTTAGACATGTTTGGGGGCTGGCCTCACGGCCATGCCTGGACCTTGTTCTTATGTATTCTCAACGGTGGAGTTTCTACACACCATAGATTAAGGTGTGGAGCTCTGCTGTTCCTCATGAATTAATGCAATTACTACTGTTTTTCTATTCAATTCACGCCTACTTCTTCTCTAAGATATCACTTGTTCTTCAACTTGATGAATGTGATGATCCGTGACACTCATCATCATTCTCACCTATGAACGTGTGCCTGACAACCACCTCCGTTCTACCTTCGATTGAGTGTGTATCTCTTGGGTTTCTAATCTAAGATTGGAACCTTCATGGTATAGGCTAGAATTATTAGCGGCCATTCCTGAGATCCGGAAAGTCTAAACCTTGTCTGTGGTATTCCGAGTAGGATCTGGGAAGGGATGACTATGACGAGCTTCAAACTCGCAATTGTGGGGCATGTGACAGACGCAAAAGGATCAATGGATCCTATTCCGACATGATCGAGAACCGACAGCTGATTAGCCGATGTTGTGACAGAGCATCAGGACCATTTTCACTGAGAGGACGGGATGTAGCCATTGACAACGGTGATACCCAACATAAAGCTTGCCATGGAAAGGAGTATGAATGATTGGAAGAAGGCAATAGGAAAGCAGAGGTTCAAGGGGAACAAAGCATCTTCATACGCTTATCTGAAATCCACCAATGAATTACATAAGTATCTCTATCTTTATTTTATGTTTATTTTCATCACCTTAGACTCCATAACCATTTGAATCCGCCTGACTGAGATTTACAAGATGACCATAGCTTGCTTCAAGCCGACAATCTCCGTGGGATCGACCCTTACTCACGTAAGGTTTATTACTTGGACGACCCAGTGCACTTGCTGGTTAGTTGTGTGGAATTGTGACAAAGTGTGATTCACGTTTGAGCTCCAAGTCCTTTGGTGCCATTGTTGATGATCACAATTTCGTGCACCATAGACCTCGGAGTCAACCCCATTGGTCTTAACAGTATCACAGATCTGCAAGAATTCAGTTAAGAACTGAAAAGGATCTTCCGATGGAAGTCCATGAAACTTACAGTTCTGTTGCATCAGATAAACTAATTGAGGCTCTAGCTCAAAATTGTTTGCTCCAATGGCAGGGATTGAGATGCTTCTTCCATGTAAATTGGAATTTGGTGCAGTAAAGTCACCAAGCATCTTCCTTGCATTATTATTATTTTTGGCCATGTCTCCTTCTTTTTCAAAAATTTCTGTCAGATTTTCTCCAGAGAGTTATGCTTTAGCTTCCCTTAGCTTCCTCTTCAGAGTCCTTTCAGGTTCAGGATCAGCTTCAACAAGAATGTTCTTATCCTTGTTCCTGCTCATATGAAAAAGAAAAAAACAGAAAAGAAAATATGGAATCCTGTATGTCATAGTATAGAGATTCCTTTAAGTGAGTAGAAGAAGAAAGGAATAGAAGAAGAGAAATTCGAAAACCAGGAGGAAGAGCGGGTTCGGATTTTTAGATGAAGAGAAGTGTTAGTAAATAAATAAAATAATTAGAAAGAGATGCGGGGGAGGGAATTTTTAAAATTAAATAAATTAAAATAAAAGTATTTTTGTTTTTAATTTGAAATTAAAGTTAAAATTCAAAAACTAAAAAAGAAAAATAAAATTAAATCAAACTAAAATTTAAAACAAATAGTTAATTGAAAAGAAATTTTGAAAAAGAGGAAGGTGATTTTCGAAAATTAGAGAGAGAATTAGTTAGGTAGTTTTGAAAAGGATATGATTGAAATAGTAAACTTTTAAAATCAAACAAAAAGTCAAGTAGTTAATTGAAAAAGATTTGAAAATCAATTTTTGAAAAGATAAGAAGTTAGAAAAGATTTTGAAATTGATTTTGAAAAAGATGTGATTGAAACTTATTTTGAAAAAGAAATTTAACAAGATTTGATTTTGAAAATTAAAGTTGATTACTTGACTAACAAGAAACAAAAAGATATGATTTAAAATTTAAAGATTGAACCTTTCTTAAGAGACAAGTAACAAACTTTAAAATATTTTGAATCAATCACACTAATTGTTAGTATTAATTTTGAAAATATGAAATAGAAATAAGAAAAAGATTTTGAAAATAAATTTTGAAAATTTCGAAATTATGAAAGAAAAAATGAAAAAGATTTGATTTTTGAAAAAGATTTGAAAAAGATAGAATTTTTAAATTGAAAATTTGATTTGACTCATAAGAGACAACTATATTTTAAAAATTTTTGAAAAAGTCAACTCAAATTTTTGAATTTTATGAGAGGAAAAAAAAGGGAAAGATATTTTTTTGATTTTTGAATTTTTTATGATGAAAGAGAAAAAGAATAAAAAGACTCAAAACATGAAAATTATGAATCAAACACATAATGCATGCAAGAACACTTTGAATGTCAAGATGAACACCAAGAACACTTTGAATGTCAAGATGAACACCAAGAACTTATTGTTGAAAATTTTTAGAAAAGAAAAACATGCAAGACACCAAACTTAGAAATTTTTAATTTTTAGACACTAAGAATGCAAGAATGCATATGAGAAACAAGAAAAGACACAAAACATGAAAATGCAAAGATCAAACAAGAAGACTTACCAAGAACAACTTGAAGATCATGAAGAATGCAATGCATGAATTTTCGAAAAATGCAAGAAAGAGATAAACATGCAATTGACACCAAACTTATGACTTGACACTAGATTCAAGCAAGAAACATCAAATTATTTTTGGTTTTATAATTTTATTAATTTTTTTGGATTTTTCAAAAATTCTTTTGAAAAGGAAAATAAGGATGTCAAAATTTTTAATAGGAATTCCAGGAATCTTGCAATGTTAGTCTAAAACTCCGGTCCAGGAATTAGACATGGCTCACTAGCCAGCCAAGCTTTCAGTAAAAGCTCCGGTCCAAAACACTAGACATGGCCAATGGCCAGCCAAGCTTTAGCAGATACCAATCAGACATACAACAGCTGATATTTCATTCAACTTGCTTCTGTGCTGATGAGTGGAAGCCTCGGTCCAAAAGAGTTAGACATGGCTTTACAGCCAGCCAAACTTCAACATGTTTCATGAAACTCTAGAATTCCTTCTTAAAAATTCTGAAGAACATAAATTAAATTTTTTGGAAAATATATTTTTTTTTAAATATAAATAATAAAAACAAAAAGCTTAAAATTAAAATAAAATTACCTAATCTAAGTAACAAGATGAACCGTCAGTTGTCCAAACTCGAACAATCCCCAGCAACAGCGCCAAAAACTTGGTGCACGAAATTGTGATCCTTAACAATGGCGCCAAAAACTTGGTGCTCGGAACGTAATTCACACACTTTGTCAACTTCGCACAACTAACCAGCAAGTGCACTGGGTCGTCCAAGTAATAAACCTTACGTGAGTAAGGGTCGATCCCACGGAGATTGTCGACTTGAAGCAAGCTATGGTCACCTTGTAAATCTCAGTCAGGAAGATTCAAATGGTTATAGGGTTTTAATAATTAAAATATAATTAAAATATAAAATAGGATAGAGATACTTATGTAATTCCTTGGTGAGAATTTCAGATAAGCGTATAGAGATGCTTTTGTTCCTCCTGAACCTCTGCTTTCCTGCTGTCTTCTTCAAATCATTCATACTCCTTTCAATGGCAAGCTTTGTGTAGGGCATCACTGTTGTCAATGGCTACTTCCAATCCTCTCAGTGAAAATGGTCCAAGATGCACTGTCACCGCACGACTATTCATCTGTCGGTTCTTGATCATACTAGAATAGGATTCAGTAATCCTTTTGCGTCTGTCACTACGCCCAGCACTCGCGAGTTTGAAGCTCGTCACAGCCATCCCTTCCCGGATCCTACTCGGAATACCACAGACAAGGTTTAGACTTTCGGACCTCAAGAATGGCCGCCAATAGTTCTAGCCTATACCACGAAGACTCTGATCTCACGATCAGAAGGCTAAGAGATACACATTCAAGCTTGTTTGCGTGTAGAACGGAAGTGTTTGTCAGGCACGCATTCATAAGTGAGAATGATGATGAGCGTCACATAATCATCACATTCATCATGTTCTTGTGTGCGAATGATTATCTTAGAGAAGAAATAGGCTTGAATTGAATAGAAAAATAATAGTACTTTGCATTGCTTCATGAGGAACAGCAGAGCTCCACACCTTAATCTGTGGTGTGTAGAAACTCTACCATTGAAAATACATAAGAACAAGGTCCAGGCATGGCCGAATGGCCAGCCCCCATAAAGGTCTAGGATAGCATAAAACTAATCAAAGATCAGACGCCTAACATGATAGTAAAAAGTTCTATTTATACTAAACTAGTTACTAGGGTTACAGAAATGAGTAAATGATGCAGAAATTCACTTCTGGGCCCACTTGGTGTGTGCTTGGGCTGAGCATTGAAGCTTTCACGTGTAGAGCTCTTTCTAGGAGTTAAACGCCAGTTTGTAACCTGTTTCTGGCGTTTAACTCTGCTTTGCAACCTGTTTCTGGTGTTTAACTCTAGAATAGGGCAGAGAGCTGGCGTTGAATGCCAGTTTGCGTCATCTAAACTCGGGCAAAGTATGGACTATTATAAATTGCTGGAAAGCCCTGGATTTCTACTTTCCAACGCAATTGAGAGCGCGGCATTTGAACCCTTGTAGCTCCAGAAAATTCACTTTGAGTGCAGGGAGGTCAGAATCCAACAGCATATGCCGTCCTTCTTCAACCTCTGAATCTGATTTTTGCTCAAGTCCCTCAATTTCAGCCAGAAATAACCTGAAATCACAGAAAGACACACAAACTCATAGTAAAGTCCAGAAATGTGATTTTTATTTAAAAACTAATAAAAATATACTAAAAACTAACTAAATCATACTAAAAACTATGTAAAAATAATGCCAAAAAGCGTATAAATTATCCGCTCATCAAAGGATTAAGCTCAAAAACAAAATTTCAAAAGCGCAAAATGTACTAACGAAGCCTCTAACTTAACGCACAAGAAACAGATACAATATAAGAAGATATCATAATATAATAGTGTAATATCATAAGGATCTAGCCACGACTCGCAGTGTTTAAGCTGACTAGTATATACAGACACACAGAGTTTTGGAGTTAAAAAAAGCTTATACAACTATTCTCTCAAATAAGCCTCTAAGGCCATAAAGATAAATATACAAAGAGATGTGAGAGTAACTACTACAAGTAAAACAGAAATAAACCAAGGAGGAACCATACTCCGCTCTGTCACCATATCCGTAATTTCACCAAAGTGAATTACGTCCTGCATCTGAAAAACAACAACAAAGTATGGAATGAGAACCGGAGGTTCTCAGTATGGTAACAGTGCCCAATAATGTAAGATGTAAGGCTCCGGGACGCCAAAGGCAATCCTAGAACTTCATATCACATACGAAATATTCAAGCTTAAAGGAAATAAATAAATAAATAAATAAAGAACTTAAACCATAAACTAGGTTATCTAAACTTAGGAAAATTCTAACTAATACTAATCACGCCGCTGTATCCCATAGCCTTTGCCAACCTAACCTCCGTGCGATCCCATCACCACCACCTACCTAACCTCCTCAACAACAGACAAACACAAGATAATGCAAGCAAGTAAAACACAGATAGTATTCATTTAGAGCAAGTAATTCAAGAAGCAAGTAGGCATGTTATACATTTAGGCAAACTCAAATAATCAAAGCAAACAAGCACATAAGAGATGCATATGATGAATGTCTATCCTATTGGCTCGTGATATCACTTGTCGGTCCATAAATGCCAACCTGACACATTGGTGCACGAATTGTGGATCACACTTTTCACAACGCGTACCACTAACCAGCAAGTGCACTGGGTCGTCCAAGTAATACCTCACGTGAGTAAGGGTCGAATCCCACGGAGATTGTTGGTTTGAAGCAATCTATGGTTATCTTGTAAATCTTAGTCAGGAAGTCAATTATGTTTATCAGTTGAATTGTGAATAACCAAGAGAGCATAAATTAAAGATTACTTGTTGTGCAGTAATGGAGAATATGTTGGGGTTTTGGAGATGCTTTGTCTTCTGAATCTCTGCTTTCCTTTGTCTTCTGATTCACGCACGCACGCCCTCCTATGGCAAGCTGTGTGTTGGTGGATCACCGTTGTCAATGGCTACCTTCCGTCCTCCCAGTGAAAACTACGCTCACGCGCTCTGTCACAGCACGGCTAATCACCGGTTGGTTCTCGATCCGGTTGGAATAGGATTTACTATCCTTTTGCGTCTGTCACTAACGCCCAGCCTTCAAGAGTTTGAAGCTCGTCACAGTCATTCAATCCTTGAATCCTACTCGGAATACCACAGACAAGGTTTAGACTTTCCGGATTCTCATGAATGCCGCCATCAATTCTAGCTTATACCACGGAGATTCTGATTAAGAGATCTCAGAGATACTCATTCAATCGGATATAGAACGGAGGTGGTTGTCAGGCACACGTTCATGGTTTGAGGAAGATGATGAATGTCACTGATCATCACCTTCATCACAGTTAAGCGCGAATGAACATCTTAGATAGGAACAAGCGTGTTTGAATAGAAAACAGAAATACTTGCATTAATTCATCGAGACACAGCAGAGCTCCTCACCCCCAACAATGGGGTTTAGAGACTCATGCCGTCAGAGAATACAAAGTTTAGATCTGAAATGTCATGAGATACAAAATAAGTCTCTAAAAGTTGTTTAAATATTAAACTAGTAGCCTAGGTTTACAAAAATTGGATAAACTATGATGGATGATGCAGAGATCCACTTCTGGGGCCCACTTGGTGTGTGCTGGGGCTGAGACTTAAGCAATTCACGTGCAGAGGCCATTTGTGGAGTTGAACGCCAGTTTTTATGCCAGTTTGGGCGTTCAACTCCAGCTTTTGATCCTTTTCTGGCGCTGGACGCCAGAATTGGGCAGAGGACTGGCGTTGAACGCCAGTTTACGTCGTCTATCCTTGTGCAAAGTATGGACTATTATATATTGCTGGAAAGCCCTGGATGTCTACTTTCCAACGCAATTAGAAGCACGCCATTTCGAGTTCTGTAGCTTCAGAAAATCCACTTTGAGTGCAGGGAGGTCAGAATCCAACAGCATCAGCAGTCCTTTTTAAGCCTGAATCAGATTTTTGCTCAGCTCCTTCAATTTCAGCCAGAAAAATACCTGAAATTACAGAAAAACACACAACTCATAGTAAAGTCCAGAAATATGAATTTTTCCTAAAAACTAATAGAAATACACTAAAAACTAACTAACACGTACTCAAAACTATATGAAATTAACCCCAAAAAGCGTATAAAATATCCGCTCATCAGAACACCAAACTTAAACTGTTGCTTGTCCTCAAGCAACTTAGACAAATAAAATAGAAGACTAATAAGTTGAGAAGCAATAATATCTCAGAGTTTTTGAGTGAAGCTCAGATTCTAATTAGATGAGCGGGACTAGTAGCTTTTTGCTTCTGAACAGTTTTGGCATCTCACTTTATCCATTGAAGCTCAGAGTGATTGGCATCTATAGGAACATAGAACTAAGATAGTGTTATTGATTCTCCTAGTTCAGTGTGATGATTCTTGAACACAGCTTCTTTATGAGTCTTGGCCGTGGCCCTAAGCACTTTGTTTTCCAGTATTACTACTGGATACATAAATGCCACAGACACATAACTGGGTGAACCTTTTCAGATTGTGACTCAGCTTTGCTAAAGTCCCCAATTAGAGGTGTCCAGAGTTCTTAAGCACACTCTTCTTTTTGCTTTGGACCTTGACTTTAACCGCTCAGTCTCAAGTTTTCACTTGACACCTGCACGCCACAAGCACATGGTTAGGGACAGCTTGGTTTAGCCGCTTAGACCAGGATTTTAGTCCTTTAGGCCCTCCTATCCACTGATGCTCAAAGCCTTGGGATCCTTTTTATTTGCCCTTGCCTTTTGGTTTTAAGAGCTTTTGGCTTTTTCTGCTTGCTTTTTTTTTTTTTTTTTTGCAAGCTTTGTTCTTTGCTGCTTTTTCTTGCTTCAAGAATCATTTTTATGATTTTCAGATTATCAATAACATGTCTCATGTTCATCATTCTTTCAAGAGCCAACATATTTAACAGTCTTAAACAACAAATTCAAAAGACGTATGCACTGTTCAAGCATTCATTCAGAAGACAGAAAGCATTGCCACCACATCTAACCAATTAGAATTTCTTTTATTAAACTCGAAATTTTATTGCTTCTTATTCAAAAGATCTACTATTTTATTCATGTTTAATGATGATGAGAAAAATAAACTATAGCTTAATTGGAGATAAAATCAAATAGATACTAATTACTATTATATGACTTCTAAGGTAAACTTTTTATAAGGACACTGTCACAGAGTTAAGGCAGAAATTGGAAATTAACAACCTTTATTCTGGGGGTATGGGGGTTCCTCTGATCCTTGGGATGCTTGGTATTACAGAAGACTTTTGGCACTTCAGTTCCCTTAAGTCACGTCCCTGCTCCTCTTGTTCTTTAAACATATGGGTCAGCATTTGACTGTGTTCCTTCTGTTGTTTTATTATTTGCTCCATCGCTTCCTGTATCTTGGTGACAGCCGTCTCAAGATATTCCCAATATTCCGCTTGAGGAATCTCTGGGAGGAATTCCTGTACTCTCTTCTTGATGAGATCCTCCTGTGCTTGTTGTCTCTCCATTGATGCTTTGGTGATTGACTTTTCAATTAGGATATATTCAGTTATTCCCATCTTGACTCCAGCGTCCTTCCAGAGCAGAGAAATCACGCTTGGATAAGCCAACCTGGCCTCTTTTGAATTTTTGTTAGCAATCTTATAGAGTTCAGTGGAAATCAGCTGATGAACCTCCACTTCCTTCCCCGTCATGATGCAATGAATCATCACTGCTCTTTTAACTGTGACTTTAGAACGGTTGCTAGTGGGCAACAAAGAACACCCAATGAAGTCCAGCCATCCTCTGGCAACTGGTTTGAGATCCTCTCTCTTGAGTTGATTTGGGACGCCCTTTGTGTTGGTGGTTCACCTGGCTCCAGGGATACATGTGTCCTCTAGAATCTTATCCAGGCCAATGTCTACTCTCATCATCCTCCTGTTGAAGGAGTCTGGATCATCCTTTAGTTGAGGTAGCTTTAATATCTCTCTGATCTTGTCAGGGGTGGTATGAACAATCTTTCCCCTGACCATGGTCCGAAATTCGTAGCAGGCAGTTCCAGATAGTCTTTGCTTGTCAGTCTACCACATATTAGCATAGAACTCTTGGACCATGTTCCTTCCTACTTTCGTTTCAGGATTAGCTAGGACTTCCCAGTTCTTGATTCGAATTTGCTCCTGGATCTCCGGATATTCATCTTCTTTCAGATCGAATCTAACTTCCGGGATCACTGATCTCAGACCCATTACTTTAAGATAATGGTCTGAATGTTCTTTAGATAAGAACTTCCCTTGATTCCAAAGTAGTTTTGGAACGCTCTCTTTCTTGCCTCTTGGAGTGGATTGTTTTCCTTTGGGAGCCATGATCTTAGTGATTTCGGATAAACACACCAAACTTAGAGGTTTGCTTGTCCTCAAGCAAAAGAAAAGAAAGGAGAGGGATAGAAGGAGATCGAGGTGCACTTGGTGATGGAGGAGGGGGGAGGCCGAACCCAATTTTAAAGGGGTGGGGGGGGTGGGTTTTCGAAAGATTGGAAAAGATAAGATAAAAAGATTGAGTTGAAAAAGATAAGATAGAAGATATAGTGTAATTTTGAAGAGATAGGATAGATTTTTGAAAAAGATAAATTTGGATTTTGAAAAAGATAATATGAAGATTTGAAAAAGATATGGATTAGTTGAAAAGATTTTTGAGTGAAAAAGATAGATTTGTTTTCAGAAAAGATTTTGAAAAGAGTTGGATTGAATTTGGAAAGATGGATTTTTAGAAATTAAGGATTTTAGAAATCAGGGTTCTTGACATGTTCATGTAAAAATCATGCCTTGAAGCATAAAATTTGAAATTAAAATGGAAATACGTGTGGGATAAATGGATTTGGCTCCTCCCTGTCTTCCTGGCGTTTGAACGCCCAAACACTGCTTGTTTTGGGCGTTCAGCGCCCAAATGCTGATCTCCTGGGCGTTCAGCGCCCATTTGCTGCCATTCCTGGCGTTCAACGCCCAGTGGGTGGCCATTTCTGGCGTTGAACGCCCAAATTGCTGCCATTACTGGCGTTCAGCGCCCAGTGGATGCCCATTTTGGGCGCTGAACGCCCAAAATGCCCCTTTACTGGCGTTTTCTTGCCATTGAGCTCCCTATCTCTGTTTTGTGTGCAAATTCCTTCTGTAACCCTGTAAACTTATGCAAATGATTCTTTACCTTAGTGTCAGTAAACTTTATATAAACAAATAAAAATAAAAATAGAAATAGGGCAAAATGCTTAGAGGATTGTTGCCCCATGGCTGGGTTGCCTCCCAGCAAGCGCTTCTTTATTGTCTTTAGCTGGACCTTGCTGAGCTTTTAATCTAGCTTCAGCCTTGAGCATTCTTGCTCGATGTTGCCTTCAAGATAATGCTTGATTCTCTGTCCATTGACAATGAACTTCTTATCAGAATCAATATCTTGGAGCTCCACATAACCATATGGTGACACACTTGTAATCACGTATGGTCCCCTCCACCGGGATTTCAGTTTCCCGGGGAATAGCCTGAGTCTAGAGTTAAACAACAGAACCTTCTGTCCTGGTTCAAAGCTGTGAATCTGAACTCCTCTAGCTCATTTAGCTGGAGCAATCTTTTTTTATTTTTCTTTATATAGCTTGGCATTTTCGAAAGCTGTGAATCTGAACTCCTCTAGCTCATTTAGCTGGAGCAATCTTTTTTCTCCTGCTAATTTGGCATCAAAGTTTAGGAATCTGGTTGCCCAGTAGGCCTTATGTTCTAGTTCCACGGGCAGGTGACATGCCTTACCATACACCAGTTGGTATGGAGAGGTCCCTATAGGGGTCTTGAATGCTGTTCTGTAAGCCCACAGAGCATCATCCAAGCTTCTTGCCCAATCCTTTCTACGGGTATTTACTGTCCGTTCTAGGATTCTCTTTAATTCTCTGTTAGAGACTTCAGCCTGCCCATTGGTTTGTGGATGATATGGAGTGGCCACCTTGTGACGAATTCCATACCGAACCATGGCAGAGTAAAGCTGTTTATTGTAGAAGTGAGTGCCCCCATCACTGATTAGTACTCAAGGGACACCAAACCTGCTAAAAATATGTTTCTGGAGGAACTT
This sequence comes from Arachis ipaensis, assembly GCF_059453495.1. Taxonomy (NCBI): domain Eukaryota; kingdom Viridiplantae; phylum Streptophyta; class Magnoliopsida; order Fabales; family Fabaceae; genus Arachis; species Arachis ipaensis. Next base: position 86,728,422 of record NC_142444.1, read on the forward strand.
CAGCACTGTTTTAGTATCATTGGTGGGTGTGGCAATAGCCTCAACCCATTTTGATACATAGTCAACTGCCACCAGAATATAAGTGTTTGAGTAAGATGGTGGGAAAGGTCCCATGAAGTCAATTCCCCATATGTCAAACAACTCAATTTCCAAGATTCCTTGTTGAGGCATGGCGTAACCATGAGGCAGATTACCAGCTCTTTGGCAACTGTCACAATTACGTACAAACTCTCGGGAATCTTTATAGAGTGTGGGCCAATAGAAGCCACATTGGAGGACCTTGGTGGCTGTTCGCTCACCTCCGAAATGGCCTCCATATTGAGATCCGTGGCAATGCCACAGGATTCTCTGTGCTTCTTCTCTAGGCACACACCTACGGATAATTCCGTCTGCACATCTCTTAAAGAGATAAGGTTCATCCTACAAGTAGTACTTTGCATCAGTAATTAATTTCTTCTTTTGTGTCCTGTTGTACTCCTTGGGTATGAACCTTGCAGCTTTATAGTTTGCAATATCGGCAAACCATGGTGCTTCCTGAATGGCGAATAAATGCTCATCAGGAAACGTTTCAGAGATCTCAAGAGAAGGAAGGGGCGTCCCTTCTACTGGCTCTATCCGGGACAGATGATCAGCCACTTGGTTTTCTGTCTCTTTTCTGTCTCTTATTTCTATATCAAACTCTTGCAGAAGCAATACCCATCTGATGAGCCTGGGTTTTGAATCCTGCTTTGTGAGTAGATATTTAAGAGCAGCATGGTCAGTATACACAATCACTTTTGATCTTACTAAGTATGATCTGAACTTGTCAATGGCGTAAACCACTGCAAGTAGTTCTTTTTCTGTGGTTGTGTAATTTTTCTGGGCATCATTTAGAACGCGACTGGCATAATAAATGACATGCAGAAGCTTGTCATGCCTCTGTCCCAATACTGCACCAATGGCATGATCACTGGCATCACACATTAGCTCAAATGGTAATGTCCAGTCTGGTGCAGAAATGACTGGTGCTGTGACCAGCTTAGCTTTCAGCGTTTCAAACGCCTGCAGGCACTTTGTGTCAAACACAAATGGCGTGTCAGCAGCTAGCAGATTGCTTAGAGGTTTTGCGATTTTTGAAAAATCCTTTATAAACCTCCTATAGAATCCTGCATGCCCCAGAAAGCTTCTGATTGCCTTAACATTGGCAGGTGGTGGTAATTTTTCAATTACCTCTATTTTTGCTTGATCCACCTCTATTCCCTTGTTTGAGATTTTATGCCCAAGAACAATTCCTCCAGTCACCATGAAGTGACACTTTTCCCAGTTTAAAACTAGGTTGGTTTCTTGGCATCTTTTCAGAACAAGTTTCAGGTGATCAAGACAGGAGCTGAATGAGTCTCCATATACTGAGAAGTCATCCATGAAGACTTCCAGAAATTTTTCCACCATGTCAGAGAAAATAGAGAGCATGCATCTCTGGAAGGTTGCAGGCGCATTGCATAGCCCAAAGGGCATCCTTCTATAAGCAAACACTCCAGATGGACATGTGAATGCTGTTTTCTCTTGATCCTGGGGATCCACTGCAATCTGGTTATAGCCTGAATAGCCATCCAAAAAGCAGTAATAATCATGACCTGCTAGTCTCTCTAGCATCTGGTCTATGAATGGTAAAGGAAAATGATCCTTTCTGGTGGCTGTATTGAGCCTTCTGTAGTCAATACACATGCGCCACCCTGTAACTGTTCTTGTAGGAACTAGTTCATTTTTTTCATTATGAATCACTGTCATGCCTCCCTTTTTTGGGACGACTTGAACAGGGCTCACCCAGGGGCTATCAGAAATGGGATAAATAATCCCAGCCTCTAGTAATTTGGTGACCTCTTTCTGCACCACTTCCTTCATGGCTGGATTTAGCCGCCTCTGTGGTTGAACCACTGGTTTGGCATTATCCTCCAATAGGATTTTGTGCATGCATCTAGCTGGGCTTATGCCCCTAAGGTCACCTATGGACCACCCAAGAGCTGTCTTGTGTGTCCTTAGCACTTGAATAAGTGCTTCCTCTTCCTGTGAATTTAAAGCAGAGCTTATGATCACTGGAAAAGTGTCACCTTCTCCCAGAAATGCGTATTTCAAGGATGGTGGTAGTGGCTTGAGCTCTGGTTTCGGAGGTTTTTCCTCTTTCAGAAGAAAGTTCAGAGGCTCTTTCATGTCCCCTGAATCCTCCAAATCAGGCTGAACATCTTTAAAGATGTCTTCCAACTCTGATTCGAGACTCTCAGCCATGTTGATCTCTTCTACCAAAGAGTCAATAAGATCAACTTTCATGCAGTCTGTTGATGTGTCTGGATGCTGCATGGCTTTGACAGCGTTCAACTTGAACTCATCATCGTTGACTCTCAGGGTTATTTCCCCCTGTTGGACGTCAATGAGGGATCGTCCAGTTGCTAGGAAGGGTCTTTCTAGAATGAGAGTAGCACTCTTGTGCTCCTCCATCTCCAGCACAACAAAGTCAGTGGGAAAGGCGAATGGCCCAACTCTGACAATCATGTCCTCAATCACGCCTGATGGGTATTTAGTGGAACCATCAGCAAGTTGGAGACATATCCGGGTTGGTTTAACTTCTTCAGTTAAGCCAAGCTTCCTGATAGTGGATGCAGGTATCAGGTTGATGCTTACCCCAAGATCGCACAAAGCTGTCTTGGTGCAATCACCTTCTAATGTGCATGGTATCAGAAAACTCCCAGGGTCTTTAAGCTTTTCAGGAAAGCTTTTCAGAATGACTGCACTGCATTCTTCAGTGAGGAGAACTCTTTCTGTTTCTCTCCACTCCTTTTTATGACTCAAGATTTCTTTCATGAACTTGGCATAAGAAGGTATTTGCTCAAGTGCCTCTGCAAATGGAATCTTTATTTCAAGAGTCCTTAGATAATCTGCAAAGCGAGCAAATTGCTTATCCTGCTCCTCTTTCCGGAATTTTTGAGGATAAGGTATCTTGGCTTTATATTCCTCAACCTTAGTGGTTAAAGAAGCCTTTTTAGAGGGGTTGTTATCAGCACTTGTGTGTGTCTGATCCCTCACTGGCAATTGAATGCCAGAGTCAGAAGCTGGAGTGACGTTAGACGCCAGCTCACTGTCTGTTCCTGGCGCCTGAACGCCAGAAATGTGCCCATTTTGGGCGTTCAACGCTGGATTCTGCCCCATTTGGGCGTTCAACGCCAGATTCTTGCCCATTTCTGGCGTTGAACGCCAATCTTGCCTTGTTTCTGGCGCTGAACGCCAGTTTTGGGCATGGTCTGGGCGTTCAGCGCCAGCCTTCCACCCATTTTCTGGCGTTTTAGTGCCAGAATTATTTTTCCCTGGGCTCTTACTGTCCTCAGGTGAATCTTTGGTGGGTCGCTCATTTCTTGAATTTTTGATGCCTTGAGGTGGGGTATTTAGTGTTTTCCCACTCCTCAATTGAACTGCTTGACATTCTTCTGCTATTTGCCTTGATAGCTGCTGCTTTGTTTGCTTAAACTGTTTGTCCATATGTATATTAGCTATCCTTGTCTCCTGTAGCCTGTCCTTGAATTCAGCTAACTGCTTTGTTAGAAAGTCCAATTGCTGATTGAATTCAGCAGCTTGTTTTACAGTACTGAATTCAGCAGTTACTGTTTTAACCTCTTCATTCATGGAAGGGTTGCTGCTTAGGTACAGATGCTGATTCCTGGCAACTGTATCAATGAGCTCTTGAGCCTCTTCAGTTGTCTTTCTCATATGGATGGATCCACCAGCTGAGTAATCTAGAGACATCTGAGCTCCTTCTGCAAGCCCATAGTAGAAGATGTCTAACTGAACCTACTCTGAAAACATTTCAGAGGGGCATTTTCGTAGCATCTCTCTGTATCTCTCCCAGGCATCATAAAGAGATTCATTATCTCCTTGCTTGAAGCCTTGGATGTCCAGCCTTAGCTGTGTCATCCTTTTTGGAGGAAAATATTGATTCAGGAATTTTTCTGTTAGCTGTTTCCATGTCCTTATGCTGGCCTTAGGTTGGTTATTCAACCACCTCTTAGCTTGATCTTTTACAGCAAATGGAAACAGTAATAGTCTGTAGACATCCTGATCTATTTCTTTATCATGTACTGTGTCAGCAATCTGTAAAAACTGTGCCAGAAACTCTGTAGGTTCTTCCTGTGGAAGACCGGAATACTGGCAACTTTGCTGCACCATGATAATGAGCTGAGGATTCAACTCAAAGCTACTAACTCCAATGGAGGGTATGCATATACTACTCCCATATGAAGCAGTAGAGGGGTTAGAATATGACCCCAGAGTCCTCCTGGACTGTTCATTTCCACTTATGTCCATGATGGATATATGGATATAACTTGGACTGATTTACCTTTTTATTTATTTTATTTTATAAGAAGTAAATACTTAAATAAAATAAAATAACTAAAAAGAATTTGAATTTTGAAATTAAATATATATATTTTTTTTAATAAAAAATAAAAATAATTAGTTAAATAAAAACGAAATTTTGGAAAAAGAGGGAAGATATTTTCGAAAATTAGAGAGAGAGAGTGTTAGTTAGGTAGTTTTGAAAAAGTTAAGAAACAAACAAAAAGTTACTTAGTTAGTTGAAACAAATTTTGAAAAGATAAGAAGTTAGGAAGTTAGAAAAGATATTTTGAAAAGATATTTTTGAATTTAGTGAGGAGAGAGAAAAACAATAAGATAGTACGAGATTTATAATTTTTAGATCTAATGCTCCTTGTTTTTGAAAATTTTGGAGGGAAAACACCAAGGAACACCAAACTTAAAAATTTTAAGATCAAGACACAAGGAAAACTCAAGAATACTTTGAAGACTTACAAGAACACAGGAACATGAAGAAAGAACACCAAACTTAAAATTTTTAGAAAACCAAACCAAAATTTTCGAAAACCAAAGGAAAATCAACAAGAAAACACCAAACTTAAAGTTTGGCACAGGATTTAATAGAAAAAATATTATTTATGAAAAAGGTTTAAAAAATATGATAGCCAATTACCATGAACATAAACACCACGTTCTAACTAACTGAGTTATAAATTTAAAGTGTTTTAACAAGGGATAAATAATAAAAGACTCTAAACCAAAAAAGAGAAATTTTTCCTAATCTAAGCAACAAAATAAACCGTTAGTTGTCCAAACACGAACAATCCCCGGCAACGGCACCAAAAACTTGGTGCACGAATTGTGGATCACACTTTTCACAACGCGTACCACTAACCAGCAAGTGCACTGGGTCGTCCAAGTAATACCTCATGTGAGTAAGGGTCGAATCCCACGGAGATTGTTGGTTTGAAGCAATCTATGGTTATCTTGTAAATCTTAGTCAGGAAGTCAATTATGTTTATCAGTTGAATTGTGAATAACCAAGAGAGCATAAATTAAAGATTACTTGTTGTGCAGTAATGGAGAATATGTTGGGGTTTTGGAGATGCTTTGTCTTCTGAATCTCTGCTTTCCTCTGTCTTCTGATTCACGCACGCACGCCCTCCTATGGCAAGCTGTGTGTTGGTGGATCACCGTTGTCAATGGCTACCTTCCGTCCTCCCAGTGAAAACTACGCTCACGCGCTCTGTCACAGCACGGCTAATCACCGGTTGGTTCTCGATCCGGTTGGAATAGGATTTACTATCCTTTTGCGTCTGTCACTAACGCCCAGCCTTCAAAAGTTTGAAGCTCGTCACAGTCATTCAATCCTTGAATCCTACTCGGAATACCACAGACAAGGTTTAGACTTTCCGGATTCTCATGAATGCCGCCATCAATTCTAGCTTATACCACGGAGATTCTGATTAAGAGATCTCAGAGATACTCATTCAATCAGATATAGAACGGAGGTGGTTGTCAGGCACACGTTCATGGTTTGAGGAAGATGATGAATGTCACTGATCATCACCTTCATCACAGTTAAGCGCGAATGAACATCTTAGATAGGAACAAGCGTGTTTGAATAGAAAACAGAAATACTTGCATTAATTCATCGAGACATAGCAGAGCTCCTCACCCCCAACAATGGGGTTTAGAGACTCATGCCGTCAGAGAATACAAAGTTTAGATCTGAAATGTCATGAGATACAAAATAAGTCTCTAAAAGTTGTTTAAATATTAAACTAGTAGCCTAGGTTTACAAAAATTGGATAAACTATGATGCATGATGCAGAGATCCACTTCTGGGGCCCACTTGGTGTGTGCTGGGGCCCACTTGGTGTGTGCTGGGGCTGAGACTTAAGCAATTCACGTGCAGAGGCCATTTGTGGAGTTGAACGCCAGTTTTTATGCCAGTTTGGGCGTTCAACTCCAGCTTTTGATCCTTTTCTGGCGCTGGACGCCAGAATCGGGCAGAGGACTGGCGTTGAACGCCAGTTTACATCGTCTATCCTTGTGCAATGTATGGACTATTATATATTGCTGGAAAGCCCTGGATGTCTACTTTCCAAAGCAATTAGAAGCACGCCATTTCGAGTTCTGTAGCTCCAGAAAATCCACTTTGAGTGCAGGGAGGTCAGAATCCAACAGCATCAGCAGTCCTTTTTCAGCCTGAATCAGATTTTTGCTCAGCTCCTTCAATTTCAGCCAGCAAAAATACCTGAAATTACAGAAAAACACACAACTCATAGTAAAGTCCAAAAATATGAATTTTTCCTAAAAACTAATAGAAATACACTAAAAAATAACTAACACATACTCAAAACTATATGAAATTAACCCCAAAAAGCGTATAAAATATCCGCTCATCACACATCCTCTCGGATGTAGCCTTTTTTGCCACGCCAGAGATATAGTGCCCTGCACACTCATACAGCAGCGAATCTGCTATGTCAGAGATATAGTGCCCTGCACACTCATGCAGTAGGGAGTCTACTACGCTGGGGATATAGGCCCCACACACTCTCAACATTCAACAAGTCAGGTGATAAACCCCAATTTTCTGATTTATCTTGTGCTTAATTTGGGGGATTTTATCAACTTTTCTCATATTTATTCAATGAAATAGCATGGTTTTGTAATTCTCCCTTAATTTGTGCTTAAGTGTGAAAACATGCTTTTTAGGCCTTAAAATAGCTAAATTTAATTCACTTTAATTCTATTCGGTGCCTTGATATGTTTGTTAAGTGATTTTAGGTTTAAAAGGCAAATATTGGATTGAAGGAATGAAGAAAACCATGCAAAGTGGGAGAACTCATGAAAAAATGAAGGAATCACAAAGCTGTCAAGCCTGACCTCTTCTTACTCAATTGATCATAACTTGAGCTACAGAGGTCCAAATGAGGCGGTTTTAGTTGAATTGGAAAGCTAACATCCGGGGCTTCAAAATGATATAAAATTTGTCATAGTTTCCTGGCATTTAGAGTCGCGTACGCGTGCATCACCCGCACGCGTCGGTGGATCAGCGTGGGTCATTTTGAAGAAAACGTGGCCAGCAATTTCTAGCTCATTTTGGGCCCGATCCAACTCATTTCTGATGCTATTGAACCCAAGGATTGAGGGGAAAATGAACCAAGTAGTCATAGTATAGTTTTCATGATGTTTTAAGGTAGAATTCTAGAGAGAAAGGCTCTCTCCTCTCTCTAGATTTAGGATAGCAGTTAGGGTAAAGTTAGGTTAATCACTTTCAAATTTCTCTTTCAATTCTTGTTTTGATTTTAATTCTCATTATATTTTAGTGTTATATTGTATTTGTTCTTCTAGTTTTACTTGTCATTTCTAATTTTGCTCTCTTTAATGTTGATGATCCATTGTTGGATCTAATTTCCTTTTAATGTGATTTCATGTTTCTATGTTTCTTTTATGTTGATCTTGCTTGCTATTATTGATTTCTTGCTTATGTTTGTGATGGGTTCCTTTAATTCTTGAATTTTATGATGTTTATTTTTCTTGCACTCTAGGTGTTTGATAAAATGCTTCCACTAGCTTTTGAGTAGTTGACGAACGGACTTTTGCTAGTAAAGAATTTCACAAATAAGTTCTTATTGCAAGTACAGTTTCTAAACTAACAATAATCCTTTCATACAAAAACTTTGGTTGTCACAAGTAACAAACCCCTAATAAAATTGATAACCGAAGTATTTAAACATCGGGTCGTCTCTCAAGGAATTGCAGGGAGGTGTATTTATTATTGATTATGGAAGATTATCTTTTTAGGGTTTTTGAATAATGAACAGGAAAAGTAAATTGCAAGAATTAAAGTAATGACTAATAAAGCTCTTAGCAAGGTATGGGAACTGAAAATCCTATCCTAGTTATCCTTATCAATTGTGATGAGAATTGTTCATTACTCCCACGTAGTTAACCCTTACTAAATAAAAGAAAGTCAAGTGGACTAATCAATCTGATTCCTCAAGTCCTACTCAACTCCGAAGAAAAGACTAGCTTTAGAGGGATCCAAATCAACCAGCAAATTCTAATTATCAATCAACAAGGGAGTTTGATAACTCAAGTGTCACCAATTACTCAACCAAAGCCAAAAGGAGAGAAATCTAAATATTGAAAGCATCAATCACATAAATTAAATAAAGCAACCATAAATCTGAAATACCTCAAATTACATTAAATAAAGAAATCAAATCTAACATGGGGTTCATAAACCAAATTGGGAAAATAAGTAACTAACAAGAGAAATAGATGAACCAAAGCTTTAGAATAAATAAAAGTAGAACAGAAATTAAATTAAAGGAACATTGAACCTGGAATGGAGAAGAAGTAAACCTAACCTAAGAGAAATCCTAAATCCTAAAACCTAAGAGAGAGGAGAGAGCCTCTCTCTCTAGAAACATCATCTAAAACCTAAATTGTGAATAATGAATGAATGATTTGATTCCCCCACTCTGTAGCCTCTAATCTGTATTTTCTGGGCCGAAAAATGGGTGAAAAATAGCCCAGAAATTGCCCTCAGCGATTTCTTATACGTCCAGCACGTGGCACTGTCACGCGTACGCGTCGTCCACGCGTACGCGTGGATTGAATTTTCTCTAGGTCACGCGTACGCATGATCCACGCATGTGCGTTGCCTAACAGAATGGAAGCTAGGGCAAATTATATATCATTTCGAAGCCCCGGATGTTAGTTTTCGAACACAACTGGAACCGCATCATTTGGACCTCTGTAGCTCATGTTATTGTCAGTTAAGTACGAAGAGGTCAGGGTGGACAGCTTAGCAATTCCCTCAATTTGTTGTATTCCTTCCACTTTTGCATGCTTCCTTTCCATCCTCTAAGCCATTCCTGCCCTATAAATCCTGAAATCACTTAACAAACATATCAAGGCATCGAATGGTAATAAGATGGGGTTAAACATAGCAAATTGAAGGCCAAAGAAGCATGTTTTCAATCATAGCACAAGATTAGGAAGGAAAATGTAAAACCATGTAATTAGTATGAATAAGTGTGCAAAGACTTGATAAAAACCACTCAATTGAGCACAAGATAAACCATAAAATAGTGGTTTATCAGTAGTTTTCTTTACTCTTGGCCTAGGTTAAGGGAATTGAGTGAGCTTGAGTCATTGGGTCTCATTGAATTGGTGATTTGAGAACCCTTGGTGGTCAATTTGATAACCATTGATACTAGCCTACTACTAAGTCAATTAGTAGCTAGGTTAGGACTTACGAATTGATGTTGATCAAGCCATTTGACATACTTCAAGCATAGAAGTAGATTTAATGAGCTTGGTTCCTCATAATTATCAATATTTAGTTTGTAGACAAGGATGGTGATCTCAATTACCTATGTCTAACCAAGAGTTCTTTTCCTTTCTTTTGTAAGTTAATTGTCATTTACTTTCTTGTTATTTACTTTTCTTGCCAAAACATAAAACCAAACCCCTTACCCCCTTTATAGCTAATAATTGATCACTTCATTGCAATTCCTTGTGAGATGACCTGAGGTTTAAACACTTCGATTAATTCTTATTGGGATTTGTACCTGTGACAACCAATATTTTTTCTTGGGAGTATTGTTTGTTGGTGTAGAACTATACTTGCAACGAGAATTTATTTGTGAAATTCTATACCATCAAAGAATTCACTCATCAAAATGGCGCCGTTGCCGAGGAATTGCAATGGTGTTATATTATTGGCTATTGTGAATATTGTGAATAGGTTTGCCCTTTGCTTATTTGCTAGTTTTTGTTAGCTTTAGGACTTTGTTGCTTATTTTTGTTAGCTTTTGTTTTTATTTGCTATTATGAATTCTCACCCCTTTGACTATGAGTTTGGCTCAAATTATGTTGTAGGAAATGGAAGCTTCAATGAGGATGTGTACCAAGGATTTGGGAATCAAAGATGGGAGGAGCCTCAAGGGATTGATCAACCTTCTTGGCAACAACAACCTCCGGTTTCTTATGGGTATAATTCCAATCCTAATGCATATCAATCTAATGGATGTGGTAACCCTTATTGTGATTGTCAACAACCACCACCATATGCCTATGAACCACCTCCTCAACATAATTTTAAACCACCTTACTCACAAGCCCCCTTTTCACCAAACACCTCCATATGACCCTAATCTTTACCCACCATACCAACCACGTTATGAGCCATATGAACCATATGTAGAACCACCCCAATTCCACCACCAATACCCTCAAGAACCACCACCTCACTATCCTTACCAAGATGAATCACCTCCCATGTATGATAACCTTCAACCACAAAATGAATTTCCCTTTCCACCACAACCCTCTATGGAAGAATACCCATATCCATCCATCCAAGAGCAATATGATCCTACTTATACTAGCTAAGTAGAATAAGAGCCAATGGATCGTCTCAAAGAAGCAATGGATCGGCTTCAAGAAATCATCTGTCAAAAAGAGAAAGAGGAAGCCCAAAGGACGCATGAAGCTATTGAGGCTAACCTTGCCAAAATTAAAGCCGCCTTGGACTCATGGGACTCATACAACAAGCAAAGCATCTCCACGGATGAATGTGAGGAATCAACCAAAGAGTAGAGCATGAAGGAGATTCTAGAATCCTAACATGAGGACAAGGAGATGGGGTATGTCTTGCAACAAGTGGAGAGTGAAGGGACTTTTAAAGAAGAAGAAGTGGTTGATAAACTAGGCGAAATTGAATAAGAGGTGGATTTCAAGCTTGAAGACACTTCCACACCAAGTGATGTTATTGATGATCTTGTGGAAGTTGTTGAACCTTCTTCCATTCAGCTTGAATTTGGTGTTGAGGAGAATAATGCACAACCTCCAAGGCATAGAATGAATGATGAAGAATTGGAAGAAGGTGAGCAAATAACAACTCATCCTCTTGAAGATGATCCCATACCAACACATGATCCTTTGGTATTTGAGGAATCTTCTCCTATTAAAATTGAGGTAGATGTTGAGGTAAGTTCCACATTACTTCCAAGTGGTGATGTGAAGAGTGGAGAAGTGCTAGAAGAAGTTAGTGAAGAAGTGGTTGAATGTGAAGAACTTTGTCAAGAAGAGGACATGGAAGATGCTTGCCAAGAGGTGGAGGTACTCAAGGAAGAGCGCAAGGGAATGGAACTTACAAGACCATTGGAGACGTCCCTTCCTAAGTCACCATCCAACATAACATTCAAGTGGGTAAAATTCTTATCTCTAATCTTTATTTTCCCACTTGAATATGGTTTGATTGAAAATGATGGGCAACTTAGAGCTCTTTGTGGGGTTAAGAGAAAAAGGAAATTGATTAGTGGGTGGAAATGCCAATCAAGGTTCTTTATGGTTGAAAATTTAAATTCTAAGTGCAATGGTTGGTATAATTCTCAACTAAAAGGGTCTAGGAGAATGCTTTGGTGCTCACATGAGAATTCTATGTGCTTACCACCCCGATGGAACAATGATGACCAATTAGAAGATGGGTGTGAAAATAAGATATGGGATCCTGGATAACAACATGAAGACCAACTTTGGGAGCTCATATCTTGGAAAGAAACTCACCCAAGATTGGTGAAGATGGTTAGAAATTCTGACAACCAATTGAGGAGCAAGCATTCTTGGAGGTTCAAGGACGAATACAAGCATAAACCACCTTGACAAGGAGCCTCCCAAATGTCCAACTTAAGAACTTAAAATAAAAGTGCTAGGTGGGAGACACCCCACCATGGTAACTTTCTTCCATTCTCTTGTAAATAAAACCAATGAAGGAATTGAGTTGCCATTGTAAGTTTCTATACTCTTATGCATTTTTCTTTTATTCATAGGTTGTTTGTTGCATTCATGCTTTGATTAGAATAGTTGTTGTTAGATTACATTTTGCTTGTAGTACAAGCTTTGTTTTTAGTGTATTTGAAAATTTTTCAAAAACCAAAAAGATTTGTTGTTAAATTTTAATTTTCATTATTTTAGAATTCTTGTAGATTAGGAGAGTGCCCTGTTTCTATTTTTCATATGTAAAAAAAAAAAGGGGACGTGTGCCCGACGCTTACGCGTCGCTGCGTCAACATGGCTCCATACACGGAACCCGAGAGTTACGTGAACACCATGTGTACGCTGTGCGAAATGCACAGCTGCACCCACGCGTACGCGTACATCACGCGTACGCGTCAATTTACACTCTCACCATCCATGCTCAAGCGTACAGGACGCTTACACATCACTTGTTCATCTTGCCATCCGTGCGCACACGTGAGCGACGCGTACCTGTTTCTGCCCTGTTTTCTTTCTCCTTTCTTCTCTTCTTTTCTTTCTTCTTTCTTCTTTCTCCTCTTTCTTTTTCCCTCTTTCTTATTTCTTACTTTCTTACTTTTCTCTTTTTAAAATTCCACTTCTGATTTTTTTAATTTTTCATTTTCTTTTATATGTTGCATTTGCATACTCTTATTCATTGCATTTTAATTTTGTTTTCTATAGCTTGTTTCTATTTTTTTTCTAAGTTTCTTATTTTAATATTGGTGTTGAATTCTCTTACTCAATTGTTGAGAATTTCTTGGTTACTCTTGGTGCTTCATGACTTGTTTGGTATTAATTATAATATTTGCTCTACACACAAGATTATTGCTTTAGTCTTTCCTGACTCATGATCCCTTATTTTTATACCTCATCATCATTGAGTTAGGATGAGACCAAATGCTCTCATGCTTATCACTAATCTTGTTTGTGACAATTGTTGATTAAGCTTGATGCAACATGCTCTTCATGTCATGTACCTATGCTTTGACTTTATTCTTGCATCAAGTATTAATTGATATGCCCTTTGCCTATTGATGAGTATTTTTGTGGAAAAACGAATTTCTCCAAAACACCCAAAACTAACCGGCAAGTGCACCGGGTCGCATCAAGTAATAATAACTCACGGGAGTGAGGTCGATCCCACAGGGATTGAAGGATTGAGCAATTTTAGTTTAGTGGTTGATTTAGTCAAGCGAATCAAGTTTTGGTTGAGTGAATTGTGATTTGCAAAATTTAATTTGCAGAGAAAGTAAAGGGAGTGGGTGAATTGCATGAAAGTAAAGAGAACTGAAATTTAAAGTGCTGAATCTTAAAGAACAAGAAATTAAATGGCAGAAACTTAGAACGCAAGAAATGTAAATTACAGAATCTTAAATTGCAAGAAATGTAAATGGCTTGAATTGTAAAGGGAATTGGGAATTGGATTTGCAGAAATCAAACAAGGAAAAGTAAAATTCAACAAGCAGAGGAGTAGAAGATAACTTGGATTGAACGGGATCTAAAAACAGAATTGTAAATGAGCATGAAAAGCATTAAACAGAGGATGTAAAATTGGAATTTAGATCTCAGGACCCAAGAGACTAGATAACCAAGTCTAGATCTCAATGCCTTCCTAGATCCAACAAGAGTAATTGCAAAGGAAATGTAAGTTGCAAAGAAAGTAGATGAAGAAGCAATTAACCGAAACTGAAATTCAATTAAGCAGTGAATTAAACAAGATCCCAAGGTGAGATTGAAACTGAAGTTCTTCAATTCTCCACCCAAGATCCGAAGCAAGAAAATTAAAGAGTGCTGGGCAAGAACAAGGAATAAGAGAGATCAATTCTCCTCCCCAATTCTCTTGAATTAAAACAACAATGCTAGAATGTAAAATGAGCTCTGCACTAAGTGCACTAATCAAACCGAAAAGAAAACTCTCTACTGCATGTATTGAAAATTTCTAAAAAGGAAGCTCCCTTAAAAACTTAAATCCTATGCTATTTATACACTTTCTTCAAATGGTCTTCAAGCCTTCAATTGGGCCTTTGCTCTTGATGGAATTGGGTTGATAGAGGCCTTGGTTGATTGCTCTTGGAGTTTGGAGAAGAACCGAATTGAACCGGGTTTGGAATCATGAAAGCTTGAGTAAAAGTTTGAGTAAAGTTTGAGGCAAACTTTTACTCCAACTTTTCACATCAGCCACCCTCTTTTGCTGATATCAACGTTGGGGCAAAAGTTTGGGGTCAAACTTTTGCTCCAACGTTGGCCTCCCCTTCCACACTCATGGCGCCAACGTTAGCCAAAAAGTTAGAGGCTAACGTTGGCGCAAACTTTTGCTCTCCAGGGTGTGTTGTTCATGCGCCAACGTTTGCCAAAAAGTTAGAGGCTAACGTTGGCGCAAACTTTTGCTCTCCAAGGTGTTGATTTGTGATGCCAAAAGTTTGCCAAAAAGTTTGAGGCAAACTTTTGCTCTAGCTTTTTGCCCAAAAGTTTGCACAAAAGTTTGAGGCAAACTTTTGGTCTAGCTTTTTGCCCAAAAGTTTGCCCAAAAGTTTGAGGCAAACTTTTGCTCCAGCTTTTTGCCCAATAGTTTGCATAAAAGTTTGACGCAAACTTTTGGTCCAGCTTTTTGCTCCCTGGTTCATTTTCACTTATTCCAAAAGTTTGAGGTAAAGTTTGAGGCAAACTTTTGCTCAAACTTTTTGTCCTCTCTTCCTCCTAGCCATTCCTCCTTGCTTCAACCTTTCTCCAAGCTTTCTTCACCTATCATTAATCAACCAAACACATCAAAGCTATGCTCAAAATCATGAGATATTCATTCTTTCATAATATGTGACAATTATAGCATAAAACCTCATGAAATAGCATGAATTCATACATGGTTGATTAAATCAAAGGAAGCATGAAAATCTACCCAATTGGCTTGCTTATGGCTCAAGAAAGTGCATAATTCAATTGAAAACAAAAGAAAAAGGCTAGTGAAACTAGGCTAAGATGACTTGTCATCACAACTCCAAACTTAAAGCTTGCTTGTCCCCAAGCAAGAAATGAATTATGCTCAGAGGTTCTTTCAATTAAGATGGATTGAAGAACAACTTGTAAAGTCCTGTGAGTGAAGTGATTAAGTAACAGTGGGGTGAACTCTAAATCATATGCGCATGCAAGGGCTTCAGTGCTCACTAGTCCTCACATATTGGGAGTCTTAGGTCTTAGGATTTTCATCCAAATGGTATCATAGAGATCTCTTTATATGTAATCACCTTGAAGCAGCTTATAGTTTCTTTGCTTTGGCCTTGACTCTAAGTGTCATGTCTCAAAGCGGTTCTTTAGATAAGCTTTCAATCAATACTCCTAAACCAGTTGGTTTTAAGGTATTAGGTGTTAAAGCACCCCTAAGGATTTACTTGCTCAAGCCTCTTTCTTTGACACAACTCAACCACAAGCATTTACTAGGCTAACAACTCTTTGAGTTTTATTTCTTCTTTCTTTTTCTGCCTAGTAATTGATGCTCAGAGCCTTGGGCCATGTTCTTTTTGCTTTTGTATTTTCTTTCTTTTCTTTTGTTTTGTTTGCTGCTTCTTGGATCAATAAATTTTTGAGAATCTCCACAATACTTCTTTGAACTTCATATCCTGCCTATGAGCTCCCATGCAAGTTTTCATAAGCATGCAACCTCAATACATAATCATACAACTAGAACCGCCACTTCTCCTAATCTTTTGCTTGCCTCAAAATTGTTTAATTCCTCAATCCTTCTTTTCAAAGAAATTTCATGTGATGCATTTTTTTGAATATTGAGTGCAAACAAGTTTTAAAGAGAAAAATATTGTGAATGATCAAGCATCTTGCTTATTGAATTATAAAGAACTATACTATGCAGATAGGCAGGGGTATTATATCACTTTCAATCATAGCAGTGTTTGATGTAAAACAATCACTTAACAATACAACCTTTTGGAGTTCGCTTGCTTTACTCCTCATCATCATCATCACTGATCCACACATTCCTCTTTCATCTCTTTGGTTGATGATGCTTAATCCTTCCAAAAACTTGTATGGACCTCTGCAATGATATTGAAAGTTGCTTGTTCCCCAAGCACTTAGAAACAATGATTAGCATGCATGATTTATTTATGGGCTTTTGTACTTACTTTGGTGTGGGAACACCAAACTTAGTACCTTGCCAATGGTTTTCATGCATCAGATTAACCATGTGTAAAACTTTTTTTCTTTTTCAAAAGTGACAAAACTGAAAACTAAAGAATAGCAAAATAGTTAACTAGTTTATCTAGCTGCTTGAAGCTAGCATTATGCAAAAGGTGAGAATATGTTTTAAATGAGATTTTGGTGGAACACCAAACTTAGAATCCTTCATTCTCCCTTATATTGTTTTGGTGTGCAACACCAAACTTAGCTTCTTGCAATATAGATAAAACTAATTAACCTTTTTATTAAAATAGCTATGAAAAGAAAACTACCTCAGGTTGGGTTGCCTCCCAACAAAGCGCTTCTTTATTGTCACTAGCTTGACATCCTTCATTCTTTGATCATGGAGGCTGAAAATCATAGTGCCTCAGCTTTTCTCTTCTTACTGTGAACTTCCTTCCAGTTTTCTCTTTGATGATCTCTAGGTGTTCATGTGGAAGGATCCGGTTCACAGTATAGTACTCAGATAATTGTGGAGGCACCTTCATTGGTTGGGTGTTTAATATCACTTTATCCCCTGGTGAGAAACTCTCAGTGGGAATTTTTTTTTGAATCCCAGCATTTCTCCCCTCTATCTCTTGCCTCTTTCCTCAACCTCCAAAATGTTTCAGGATCAAAAGGTGTGGATTCATCGCTCTTTCCTCCTATCACAAAATCAGAAACACAAATAGAACCAGAAACTAAAATAGAGCACTCTGTAACTTGAGTGCAGCTAGAGTTAGTAGAGACAAAGTCTCGAACAGTTAGTAGGTTAGTCAAAATTAAAGAAAAAGTGCTTGAGCTAAACTACCACCTCACTTAATCATTGTCAATCTATTCAATCCCCGGCAACGGCGCCAAAAACTTGATGAGTATTTTTGTGGAAAAATGAATTTCTCCAAAACACCCAAAACTAACCGGCAAGTGCATCGTGTCGCATCAAGTAATAATAACTCACGGGAGTGAGGTCGATCCCACAGGGATTGAAGGATTGAGAAATTTTAGTTTAGTGGTTGATTTAGTCAAGCGAATCAAGTTTTGGTTGAGTGAATTGTGATTTGCAGAATTTAATTTGCAGAGAAAGTAAAGGGAGTGGGTGAATTGCATGAAAGTAAAGAGAACTGAAATTTAAAGTGCTGAATCTTAAAGAACAAGAAATTAAATGGCAGAAACTTAGAACGCAAGAAATGTAAATTACAGAATCTTAAATTGCAAGAAATGTAAATGGCTTGAATTGTAAAGGGAATTGGGAATTGGATTTGCAGAAATCAAACAAGGAAAAGTAAAATTCAACAAGCAGAGGAGTAGAAGATAACTTGGATTGAACCGGATCTAAAAACAGAATTGTAAATGAGCATGAAAAGCATTAAACAGAGGATGTAAAATTGGAATTTAGATCTCAGGACCCAAGAGACTAGATAACCAAGTCTAGATCTCAATGCCTTCCTAGATCCAACAAGAGTAATTGCAAAGGAAATGTAAGTTGCAAAGAAAGTAGATGAAGAAGCAATTAACCGAAACTGAAATTCAATTAAGCAGTGAATTAAACAAGATCCCAAGGTGAGATTGAAACAGAAGTTCTTCAATTCTCCACCCAAGATCCGAAGCAAGAAAATTAAAGAGTGCTGGGCAAGAACAAGGAAGAAGAGAGATCAATTCTCCTCCCCAATTCTCTTGAATTAAAACAACAATGCTAGAATATAAAATGAGCTCTGCACTAAGTGCACTAATCAAACCGAAAAGAAAACTCTCTACTGCATGTATTAAAAAATTCTAAAAAGGAAGCTCCCTTAAAAAGTTAAATCCTATGCTATTTATATACTTTCTTCAAATGGTCTTCAAGCCTTCAATTGGGCCTTTGCTCTTGATGGAATTGGGTTGATAGAGGCCTTGGTTGATTGCTCTTGGAGTTTGGAGAAGAACCGAATTGAACCGGGTTTGGAATCATGAAAGCTTGAGTAAAAGTTTGAGTAAAAGTTTGAGGCAAACTTTTACTCCAACTTTTCACATCAGCCACCCTCTTTTGCTGATATCAACGTTGGGGCAAAAGTTTGGGGTCAAACTTTTGCTCCAACGTTGGCCTCCCCTTCCACACTCATGGCGCCAACGTTAGCCAAAAAGTTAGAGGCTAACGTTGGCGCAAACTTTTGCTCTCCAGGGTATGTCGTTCATGCGCCAACGTTTGCCAAAAAGTTAGAGGCTAACGTTGGCGCAAACTTTTGCTCTCCAGGGTGTTGATTTGTGATGCCAAAAGTTTGCCAAAAAGTTTGAGGCAAACTTTTGCTCCAGCTTTTTGCCCAAAAGTTTGCACAAAAGTTTGAGGCAAACTTTTGGTCCAGCTTTTTGCCCAAAAGTTTGCCCAAAATTTTGAGGCAAACTTTTGCTCTAGCTTTTTGCCCAAAAGTTTGCATAAAAGTTTGAGGCAAACTTTTGGTCCAGCTTTTTGCTCCCTGGTTCATTTTCACTTATTCCAAAAGTTTGAGCTAAAGTTTGAGGCAAACTTTTGCTCAAACTTTTTGTCCTCTCTTCCTCCTAGCCATTCCTCCTTGCTTCAACCTTTCTCCAAGCTTTCTTCACCTATCATTAATCAACCAAACACATCAAAGCTATGCTCAAAATCATGAGATATTCATTCTTTCATAATATGTGACAATTATAGCATAAAACCTCATGAAATAGCATGAATTCATACATGGTTGATTAAATCAAAGGAAGCATGAAAATCTACCCAATTGGCTTGCTTATGGCTCAAGAAAGTGCATAATTCAATTGAAAACAAAAGAAAAAGGCTAGTGAAACTAGGCTAAGATGACTTGTCATCACCTATGTTGCTCTCTCACTTACATGCGTAGCTAACATGTAGTGAGAACCTTACTCTTATTTGGCATTAGCCCCTGCCTATGTTCTATTTGGTTTGATATCTTTGCTATGGGCTTAATTTTCTTTCTTTTTCTTTCCTTTTAGGATGGCCACCAAGAAGGAAAGGAATGGAAAAGCTTCTAAATGGGGCAACAAATAAGTCCGCCTGCACAATCCTTTGAGGAAGACCATCAGTTGTAACAACCCGTCCACATTGCTCTTCTTTGCATACACCAAGGACGGTGCAAATTTCTAAGTGTGGGGAGGTCGTCCAACCGACCTCCATGGGTAACAACTTTCTTTTTTCAATACCAATTCTTGATATCCTTTGTTAGTTAGTTGTTGCATTGCATGATAGGTTGCATGTTAGCTAGAATTTGTACATATTTTACCACTTCTTTTTCTGTTAGGACTACTTGGATAGGGTGATGATTTCTTTTCCAAGAAACTATTTTTAGGGCACCCTACCAATTTGAAAAAAAAATTTGTTGAACTTGCTTGAAGAATTTATTTTGGAACATGGTTTTTGAGCTAAGAACACAAGCATGTGAGTTTTGAGCCTAATCGTGTGGTTACATCATATAACCACTTATTTTCATTCTTGTGTGCATTATTCTCTTTCTATGTTTGTTCAATTCTTTATGTCCATTATTCCATGTATACATGCATTTATATGATTGAGGCCATCATTTTATTTAGCTCACTTACCCAAATAGCCTACCTTTCATCAATCATTTTTAGCCAAATTTGAGCCTATTTAATCCTTTTGTTCTTAATTGTAGTACATCACTACCCCTAAGTGAAAAACAATAAATATTCCTTAATTTGGATCTTTGATTAGCTTAGGCTAGTGAGGGTGTGTATCATTTGGGTATGGAAAACTTGGGACATTGGTTGAGGTAAAAGTGCATTTTGTATTTTTGTTAAAAATCATGGGATTGGGTACATGCCTATGTATTAAATATGTAAAACCATATGCATTGATACGTTTGTATATACTTTTGAAAAAAAAAATTGTGAAAAAAATATAAAAGAAATAATAGAAAAAAAAATAAATAAAAGAAACAAAAATATAAAAAAAAATGCAATAAAAAGGAGGCAAAAATGCCCCAAAGTAAAGTAATAATAACAATGCATATGGGATGTGAATTAAAAAGAAATGCATGAGTATGTGAAAAAGTGGGAATCATGGGTAGCTAGGTATTATATTAGAATTGTATAGGTTGTTATATGTGTTTAGTGAGAGCTTAGGTTAATCAAAGATTCAAATTTCAAGCTCACTTGACCATATGCATCCTACCTTGACCTGGCCCCATTACAACCTATGAACAAGTCCTCATGATGAATGTATGCATGCATTGAATAATTATTAATTGTTAGATGAAAAACAAATCTTAGAAAGCATGAGTAGAAGAGAATTGAGTGAATCGACCCTATACACTTGAGCGACTAGAGCGGATACACTTCCGGTGAGGGTTCGATGCTCAATTCCTTTTTCACGGCTTTCATGAGCTTTTCTTCTTTCAAGTCTACTTGTACTTTATATTGATATTCAAATTCGTAGGATTCATGAATCATCATACTACTTAGCTCTACATGTGCATATGTGTTCTTGGGGATTGATTTACTTTTAACTAAGTAGGTAGAATCATCTTACATTTAGTTGCATTCATATAGATAGGTGCATATAGTTTATTTGCATTGAATAAATGTTTAAACCCCTTTCCTTGTCCTTCTTTATTCTTAGCATGACGACATGCTTGGTTTGAGTGTGGGGAGGTTTGATAAACCCCAATTTTGTGGTTTATCTTGTGCTTAATTTGGGAGATTTTATCAACTTTTCTCACATTTATTCAATGAAATAGCATGGTTTTGTAATTCTCCCTTAATTTTTGCTTAAGTGTGAAAACATACTTTTTAGGCCTTAAAATAGCTAAATTTAATTCACTTTAATTCCATTCAGTGCCTTGATATGTTTTTTAAGTGATTTCAGGTTTAGAAGGCAAATATTGGATTGAAGGAATGAAGAAAAGCATGCAAAGTGGGAGAACTCATGAAAAAATGAAGGAATCACAAAGCTGTCAAGTCTGACCTCTTCCTACTCAATCGATCATAACTTAAGCTAACAAGATCAAAACGAGGTGGTTTTAGTTGCGTTGGAAAGCTAACATCCAGGGCTTCAAAATGATATAAATTTTTTCATATTTTCCTGGCGTTTAGGGACGCGTATGCATGCATTACGTGCACGCATTGGTAGATCAGCGTGGGTCATTTTGAAGAAAACGTGGCTAGCGATTTCTAGCTCATTTTGGACCCAATCCAACTCATTTCTGATGCTATTGAACCCAAGGATTGAGGCAGAAATGAAACAAGTAGTCATAGTTTAGTTTTCATGATATTTTAGGGTAGAATTCTAGAGAGAGAGGCTCTCTCCTCACTCTAGATTTAGGAAAGAAATTAGGGTAAAGTTAGATTAACCACTATCAAATTTCTCTTTCAATTCTTATTTTGATTTTAATTCTCATTATATTTTAGTGTTCTATTGTCTTTGTTCTTCTAGTTTTACTTGTCATTTCTAATTTTGCTCTTTTTAATGTTGATGAACCATTGTTGGATCTAATTTTCTTTTAATGCAATTTCATGTTTCTATGTTTCTTTTATGTTGATCTTGCTTGCTATTATTGATTTCTTGCTTATGTTGGTGATGGGTTCCTTTAATTCTTGCATTTTATGATGTTTACTTTTCTTGCACACTAGGTGTTCGATAAAATGTTTCCACTAGCTTTTGAGTAGTTTTCTTTACTCTTGGCCTAGGCTAAGGGAATTGAGTGACCTTGAGTCATCGGATTTCATTGAATTGGTGATTTGAGAACCCTTGGTGGTCAATTTGATAACCATTGATACTAGCCTACTACTAAGTCAATTAGTAGCTAGGTTAGGACTTACGGATTGATGTTGATCAAGCCATTTGACATACTTCAAGCATAGAAGTAGATTTGATAAGCTTGGTTCCTCATAATTATCAATATTTAGTTTGTAGACAAGGATGGTGATCTCAATTACCTATGTCTAACCAAGAGTTCTTTTCCTTTCTTTGTTAGTTAATTATCATTTACTTTCTTGTTATTTACTTTTCTTGAAACATAAAACCAAACCCCTTACCCCCTTTATAGGCAATAATTGATCACTTCATTGTAATTCCTTGGGAGATGACCTGAGGTTTAAATACTTCGGTTAATTCTTATTGGGATTTGTACTTGAGACAACCAATATTTTTGATTGGGAGTATTGTTTGTTGGTGTAGAATTATACTTGCAACGAGAATTTATTTGTGAAATTCTATACCATCAAAGAATTCACTCATCATCAGGCGACAGAAACATCTACCACGCCAGAGATATAGGCTCCTGATGAGCGGATAATTTATACGCTTTTTGGCATTGTTTTTATATAGTTTTTAGTATGATTTAGTTAGTTTTTAGTATATTTTTATTAGTTTTTAATTAAAATTCACATTTCTAGACTTTACTATGAGTTTGTGTATTTTTCTATGATTTCAGGTATTTTCTGGCTGAAATTGAGGGACTTGAGCAAAAATCAGATTCAGAGGTTGAAGAAGGACTGCAGATGCTATTGGATTCTGACCTCCCTGCACTCAAAGTGCATTTTCTGGAGCTACAGAACTCCAAATGGTGCGATCTCAATTGCGTTGAAAAGTAGACATCCAGGGCTTTCCAGCAATATATAATAGTCCATACTTTGATTAAGGATAGATGACGTAAACGGGCGTTGAACGCCAGTTCCATGCTGCATTCTGGAGTCAAACGCCAGAAACAGGTTGCAAAGTGGAGTTAAACGCCAGAAACAGGTTACAAACTGGCGTTCAACTCCAAGAAAGACCTCTACATGTGTAAAGCTCAGTGCTCAGCCCAAGCACACACCAAGTGGGCCCTGGAAGTGGATTTCTACATCATTTACTTATTTCTGCAAACCCTAGTAACTAGTTTAGTATAAATAGGACTTTTTACTATTATGTTTACATCTTTAGTTTCATCTTTAGATCACGTATGGGGGCTGGCCATTCGGCCATGCCTGGACATTCATCATTTATATATTTTCAACGGTAGAGTTTCTACACACCATAGATTAAGGTGTGGAGCTCTGCTGTTCCTCAAAGATTAATGCAAAGTACTACTGTTTTTCTATTCAATTCAACTTATTCCGCTTCTAAGATATTCATTCACACTTCAATATGATAGATGTGATGGTTGTGACAGTCATCATCATTCTCAACTTATGAACGCGTGCCTGACAATCACTTCCGTTCTACCTTAGATTGGATGGATATCTCTTGGATATCTAATACAGGGGACCGAGTCCGAGATATTAGAATCTTCGTGGTATAAGTTAGAACCCATGGATGGCCATTCCTGAGATCCGGAAAGTCTAAACCTTGTCTGTGGTATTCCGAGTAGGATCTGGGAAGGGATGGCTGTGACGAGCTTAAAACTCGCGAGTGCTGGGCGTAGTGACAGACGCAAAAGGATCAATGGATCCTATTCCAGCATGATCGAGAATCGACAGATGAATAGCCATGCCGTGACAGAGCATCTTGGACCATTTTCACTGAGAGGACAGGAAGTAGCCATTGACAACGGTGATGCCCAATATACAGCTTGCCATGGAAAGGAGTAGGAAGGATTGGATGAAGATAACAGGAAAGCAGAGGTTCAGTGGGACGAAAGCATCTCTATACGCTTATCTGAAATTCTCACCAATGAATTACATAAGTACCACTATCCTATTTTAATTATCTTTTAGTACACTATAATCTCTTAATACATTTGAATCCGCCTGACTGAGATTTACAAGGTGACCATAGCTTGCTTCAAGCCGACAATCTCCGTTGGATCGACCCTTACTCACGTAAGGTTTATTACTTGGACGACCCAGTGCACTTGCTGGTTAGTTGTACAAAGTTGTGAAACAGAATTAAGAACATAAATGTGCGTATTGAGTTTTTAGCGCCGTTACCAAGGAAGGAATGATCACGATTTCGCACACGAAGTTTTTGGCGCCATTGCCGGGGATTGTTCGAGTTTGGACAACTGACAGTTCATCTTGTTGCGCAGATTAGGTAACTTTATTTTAATTTTAACCTTTTTGTTTTTATTCTTTTTATTTTCGAAAAAATTTTCAAAAAAAAATATAAATAAATTATTCTATGTCCTTCAGAATTTTTGAGAATGAATTCTAGTGTTTCATGAAGCATGTTGAATCCTGGCTGGCTGTAAAGCCATGTCTAAATTCTTTTGGACTGAGGCTTCAACTAATCACTTCAATGCATGTAATGTCCTGCTGAAGCTTGGCTGGCCATTGGCCATGTCTAGTGTTTTGAACCGGAGTTTTCACTGAAAGCTTAGCTGGCTGTAAAGCCATGTCTAATTCCTGGACTGGAGCTTTAGACTAATATTGCAAGATTCCTGGAATTCCTATTAAAAAATTTTGAAATCCTTATTTTCCTTTTCAAACTAATTTTTGAGAAATCCAAAAAAATTAATAAAATCATAAAAACCAAAAATTTTATGTTTCTTGTTTGAGTCTAGTGTCAATTTTTAAGTTTGGTGTCAAATTGCATGTTGTTATTTTTCTTCCATTTTCGAAAATTCATGCATTGCATTCTTCATGATCTTCAAGTTGTTCTTGGTAAGTCTTCTTGTTTGATCTTTAAAATTTCTTGTTTTGTGTCTTTTCTTGTTTTTCATATACATTTTCAATTTGTTAGTGTCTAAAAATTAAAAATCTTTAAGTTTGGTGTCTTGCATGTTTTTCTTTTCTTCAAAATTTTCAAAAATAAGTTCTTGGTGTTCATCTTAACATTCAAAGTGTTCTTGGTGTTCATCTTGACATTCATAGTGTTCTTGCATGCATTTTCCATTTTGATCTTAAATTTTCATCCATTGAGTCTTTTTGATGTTTTTCTCTCTCCTCATTAAAATTCAAAAAAAAAATAAAAAATATATCTTTCTCTTTTTCACTCATAAAATTCGAAAATTTGAGTTGACTTTTTCAAAAATTTTTAAAATCTAGTTGTTTCTTATGAGTCAAATCAAATTTTCAATTTAAAAATTCTATCTTTTTCAAAATCCTTTTTCAAAAATCAAATATTTTTCATTCTCCTTACTATTTTCGAAAATTTTAAAATTTATTTTCAAAAATCTTTTTCTTACTTCTATTTCATATTTTCGAAAATCTCACTAACAATTAATGTGATTGATTCAAAAATATTAAGTTGTTACTTGCCTATTAAGAAAGGTTCAATCTTTAAATCTTAAAATCATATCTTTTTAGTTTCTTGTTAGTCAAGTAATCAACTTTAATTTTCAAAATTAAATCTTTTTAATTTCCTTTTCAAATCCTTTTCAAAATGATTTTCAATCATATCTCTCAATCATATCTTTTTCAAAATCAATTTCAAAATCTTTTCTAACTTCTTATCTTTTTCAAAAACAATTTTCAACTCTTTTTCAATCAATCTTATCTTTTTGTTTCAATCATATCTTTTTCAAAACTATCTAACTAATTTTCTCTCTAATTTTCGAAAATCACCTTCCTCTTTTTCAAAAATTCCTTTTTAATTAATTAATTATTTTAATTTTAATTTAATTTTATTTTTCTTTTTAATTTTCGAATTTTAATTCTAATTTTAATTAAAAACAAAAATATTTTTCTTTTCTTTTTAATTAATTTTTGAAATTCCCTCTCTCTTATCTCCTTCTAATTATTTATTTATTTACTAACACTTCTCTTCATCTCAAAATTCGAACCCTCTCTTCCTCTTGGTGTTCAAATTTCTCTTCTTCTATTCTTCTATTCTTATACTCACATACATGAATCTCTATACTATGACATAGAGGATTCCATATTTTCTTTTCTGTTTTCTTCTTTTTCATATGAGCAGGAACAAGGATAAGAACATTCTTGTTGAAGCTGATCCTGAACCTGAAAGGACTCTGAAGAGGAAGCTAAGGGAAGCCAAAGCACAACTCTCTGGAGAAAATCTGACAGAAATTTTCGAAAAAGAAGAAAACATGGCCGAAAATAACAACAATGCAAGGAAGATGCTTGGTGACTTTACTGCACCTAATTCTAATTTACATGGAAGAAGCATCTCAATCCCTGCCATTGGAGCAAACAATTTTGAGCTGAAACCTCAATTAGTTTCTCTGATGCAACAGAATTGCAAGTTTCATGGACTTCCATCAGAAGATCCTTTTCAGTTCTTAACTGAATTCTTGCAGATCTGTGATACTATTAAGACCAATGGGGTTGATCCCAAGGTCTACAGGCTTATGCTTTTCCTGTTTGCTGTAAGAGACAGAGCTAGAGTATGGTTGGACTCTCAACCTAAAGATAGCATGAACTCTTGGGATAAGCTGGTCACGGCTTTCTTAGCCAAGTTCTTTCCTCCTCAAAAGCTTAGTAAGCTTAGAGTGGATGTTCGAACCTTCAGACAAAAGGAAGGTGAATCCCTCTATGAAGCTTGGGAGAGATACAAGGAACTGACCAAAAAGTGTCCTTCTGACATGCTTTCAGAATGGACCATCCTGGATATATTCTATGATGGTCTGTCTGAATTAGCTAAGATGTCATTGGATACTTCTGCAGGTGGATCCATTCACCTAAAGAAAACGCCTGCAGAAGCTCAAGAACTCATTGACATGGTTGCTAATAACCAGTTCATGTACACTTCTCAGAGGAATCCTGTGAGTAATGGGACGCCTCAGAAGAAGGGAGTTCTTGAAATTGATACTCTGAATGCCATATTGGCTCAGAAAAAAATATTGACTCAGCAAGTCAATATGATTTCTCAGAGTCTGAATGGAATGCAAGCTGCATCCAACAGTACTCAAGAGGCATCTGCTGAAAAAGAAGCTTATGATCCTGAAAACCCTGCAATAGCAAAGGTGAATTACATGGGTGAACCATATGGAAACACCTATAATCCCTCACGGAAGGATCAACAAAAGCCTCAACAAGGCTTTAATAATGGTGGAAGAAATAGGTTTAACAATAGTAAACCTTTTCCATCATCCACTCAGCAACAGATAGAGAACTCTGAACAAAATACCTCTAATTTAGCAAACTTAGTCTCTGATCTATCTAAGGCCACTGTAAGTTTCATGAATGAAACAAGGTCCTCCATTAGAAATTTGGAGGCACAAGTGGGCCAGCTGAGTAAAAGGATCACTGAAATCCCTCCTAGTATTCTCCCAAGTAATACAGAAGAAAATCCAAAAGGAGAGTGCAAGGCCGTTGATATAACTATCATGGCCAAATCCAAAGAGGAAGATGAGGACGTGAATCCCAAGGATGAAGACCTCCTGGGACGTCCAGTGATCAATAAGGAGTTTCCCTTTGAGGAACCAAAGGAATCTGAGGCTCATCTAGAGACCATAGAAATTCCATTGAACCTCCTTATGCCATTCATGAGCTCTGAAGAGTACTCCTCTTCTGAAGAGAATGAAGATGTTACTGAAGAGCAAGTTGCCAAGTTCCTTGGTGCAATCATGAAGCTGAATGCCAATTTATTTGGTAATGAGACTTGGGGAGATGAACCTCCCCTGTTCACCAATGAACTGAATGCATTGGATCAACTGAGATTGCCTCAGAAGAAACAGGATCCTGGAAAGTTCCTGATACCTTGTACCATAGGCACCATGACCGTTGAGGAGGCTCTATGTGACCTGGGGTCAGGAATAAACCTCATGCCACTCTCTGTAATGGAGAAACTGGGAATCTTTGAGGTACAAGCTGCTAAAATCTCATTAGAGATGGCAGACAATTCCAGAAAATAGGCTTATGGACAAGTAGAGGACATATTAGTAAATGTTGAAGGCCTTTACATCCCTGCTGATTTCATAATCCTAGATACTGGGAAGGATGAGGATGAATCCATCATCCTTGGAAGACCCTTCCTAGCCACAGCAAGAGCTGTGATTGATGTTAACAGAGGTGAACTAGTCCTTCAATTGAATGAGGACTCCCTTGAGTTTAAAACTCAAGGACATCCTTCTATAAACATGGAAAAGAGGCACAGTAAGCTTCTCTCAAAACAGAGTCAACCAGAGCCCCCACAGTCAAACTCTAAGTTTGGTGTTGGGAAGCCACAACCAAATTTTAAGTTTGGTGTTGAACTCCCGTATCCAAACTCTAAGTTTGCTGTTGGGGAGTCTCAACAATGCTCTGAACATCTGTGAGGCTCCATGAAAGCCCACTGTCAAGCTATTGACATTAAAGAAGCGCTTGTTGGGAGGTAACCCAATTTTTATTTAATTATATTTTTATTAGTTATATGTCCTTATAGGTTCATGATCATGTGGAGTCACAAAATAAATCAAAAAAATTGAAAACAGAATCAAAAATAGCAGAAGAAAAATTACACCCTGGAGGAGGATCTTACTGGCATTTAAACGCCAGTAAGGAGCATCTGGCTGGCGTTCAACGCCAGAACAGAGCATGGATCTGGAGTTGAACGCTAGAAACAAGCAGCATCCTGGCGTCCAGACGCCAGAAATGCACAGTGAAGAAGAGCTGGCGCTGAACGCCAGAAACAAGCATCTGGCTGGCGTTCAACGCCAGAAATATGCTGCATCTGGGCGTTGAACGCCCAGAACAAGCATCAGTTCGGCGTTTAAACGCCAGAATTGCATGCAAAGGCATTTTACATGCCTAATTGGTGCAGGGATGCAATTCCTTGACACCTCAGGATCTATGGACCCAACAGGATCATCTCAGCATCTGTGGACCCCACAGGATCCCCACCTACCACCACTCACTCTCTTCCCTCTTCTCAATGTTCATCCTCTCTTCCCAATAAACACTCTTCCCCAAAACTCTTCACCAATCACCTCAATTTCTCTTCCCTATCACCACTTCACCACTCACATCCATCCACTCTTCCCGATAAACCTACCTCATAAACTCCACCTACCTTCAAAATTCAAAATCAATTTCCCACCCAAAACCCACCCTTATGGCCGAACCTTACCCCCCCTCCCTTCCCTATATATAGCCCTCCATTCTTCCTCATTTTCACACAACACAACCCTCTCTTCTCCTTCTTGGCCAAATATACCTCTCCCTCCTCTCCTCCATATTTTCTTCTTCTTCTTCATCTATTCTTTCTTCTCTTGCTCGAGGGCGAGCAATATTCTAAGTTTGGTGTGGTAAAAGCATAAGCTTTTTGTTTTTCCATTACCATTGATGGCACCCAAGACCGGAGAATCCTCTAGAAAAGGGAAAGGGAAGACAAAAGCTTCCACCTCCGAGTCATGGGAGATGAAAAGATTCATCTCCAAAGCTCATCAAAACCACTTCTATGATGTTGTGGCCAAGAAGAAGGTGATCCCCGAGGTCCCTTTCAAACTCAAGAGAAATGAGTATCCGGAGATCCGACATGAGATCCATAGAAGAGGTTGGGAAGGTCTAACAAACCTTATCCAACAATTCGGAATTCTAATGGTTCAAGAGTTCTATGCTAATGCATGGATCACAAGGAACCATGATCAAAGTAAGAACCCGAACCCAAAGAATTATCTCACCATGGTTCGGGGGAATTACTTAGATTTTAGTCCGAAAAATGTAAGGTTGGCGTTCAACTTGCCAATGATGGAAGAGAACGCACGCCCCTACACAAGGAGAGTCAACTTTGATCAAAGGTTGGACCAAGTCCTCATGGACATATGTGTGGAAGGAGCTCAATGGAAGATTGACTCAAAAGGCAAACCGGTTCAACTGAGAAGACTGGACCTTAAGCCTGTAGCTAGAGGATGGTTGGAGTTTATTCAACGCTCAATCATTCCCATTAGCAACCGGTCTGAAGTTACTATAGACCGGGCCATCATGATCCATAGCATCATGATTGGAGAAGAGGTGGAGGTTTATGAGATTATACCTCAAGAACTCTACAAGGTGGCTGACAAGTCCTCCACTATGGCAAGGTTAGCTTTTCCTCACCTCATTTGCCATCTATGCAATTCGGTTGGGATTGACATAGAAGGAGACATTCCCATTGAGGAAGAGAAGCCCATCACTAAGAAAAGGATGGAGCAAACAAGAGAGCCCATTCATGGAGCTCAAGAGATGCATGAAGCTCATCACCATGAGATCCCGGAGATGCCTCAAATGCATCTTCCTCCACAAAACTATTGGAAGCAAATCAACACCTCCCTAGGAGAATTAAGTTCCAACATGGGACAATTAAGGGTGGAACATCAAGAGCACTCCATCATCCTTCATGAAATTAGAGAAGATAAAAAAGCAATGAGGGAGGAGCAACAAAGACAAGGAAGAGACATAGAAGAGCTCAAGGACATCATTGGTTCCTCAAGAAGAAAACGCCACCATCACTAAGGTGGATTCATTCCTTGTTCTTACATTCTCTGTTTTTCGTTTTCTTTATGTTAAGTGCTTATCCATGTTTGTGTCTTATTACATGATCATTAGTATTTAGTAACTATGTCTTAAAGTTATGAATGTCCTATGAATCCATCACCTCTCTTAAATGAAAAAAATGTTTTAATTCAAAAGAACAAGAAGTACATGAGTTTCGAATTTGTCCTTGAACTTATTTTAATTATATTGATGTGGTGACAATACTTTTTGTTTTCTGAATGAATGCTTGAAAAGTGCATATGTCTTTTGAAGTTGTTGTTTAAGAATGTTAAATATGTTGGCTCTTGAAAGAATGATGAAAAGGAGACATGTTATTTGATAATCTGAAAAATCATAAAAATGATTCTTGAAGCAAAAAAAAGCAGCAAAGAACAAAGCTTGCAGAAAAAAAAATAATAGAAAGAAAAAGAAAAAGCAAGCAGAAAAAGCCAAAGCTCTTTAAACCAAAAGGCAAGGGTAAATAAAAAGGATCCCAAGGCTTTGAGCATCAGTGGATAGGAGGGCCTAAAAGAATAAAATCCTGGCCTAAGCAGCTAAACCAAGCTGTCCCTAACCATGTGCTTGTGGCGTGAAGGTGTCAAGTGAAAACTTGAGACTGAGCGGTTAAAGTCAAGGTCCAAAGCAAAAGAAGAGTGTGCTTAAGAACCCTGGACACCTCTAATTGGGGACTTTAGCAAAGCTAAGTCACAATCTGAAAAGGTTCACCCAATTATGTGTCTGTGGCATTTATGTATCCGGTGGTAATACTGGAAAACAAAGTGCTTAGGGCCACGGCCAAGACTCATAAAGTAGCTGTGTTTAAGAATCAACATACTGAACTAGGAGAATCAATAACACTATCTGAACTCTGAGTTCCTAATAGATGCCAATCATTCTGAACCTCAATGGATAAAGTAAGATGCCAAAACTATTCAAGAGGCAAAAAGCTACAAGTCCCGCTCATCTGATTGGAGCTATGTTTCATTGATAGTTTGGAATTTATAGTATATTCTCTTCTTTTTATCCTATTTGATTTTCAGTTGCTTGGGGACAAGCAACAATTTAAGTTTGGTGTTGTGATGAGCGGATAATTTATACGCTTTTTGGTATTGTTTTTAGTATGTTTTTAGAAGGATCTAGTTACTTTTAGGGATGTTTTCATTAGTTTTTATGTTAAATTCACATTTTTGGACTTTACTATGAGTTTGTGTGTTTTTCTGTGATTTCAGGTATTTTCTGGCTGAAATTGAGGGACTTGAGCAAAAATCAGATTTAGAGGTTGAAGAAGGACTGCTGATGTTGTTGGATTCTGACCTCCCTGCACTCAAAGTGGATTTTCTGGAGCTAAAAAACTCAAACTGGCGCACTTCCAATTGCGTTGGAAAGTAGACATGCAGGGCTTTCCAGAAATATATAATATTTCATACTTTGGCCGAGTTTAGAGGACGTAAATGGGAGTTGAACACCAGTTCTACGCTGCAGTCTGGAGTTAAACGCCAGAAACACGTCACAAGCCAGAGTTGAACGCCAGAAATACGTTACAAACTGGCGTTCAACTCCAAAAGAAGCCTCTGCACGTGGAAAGCTAAAGCTTAGCCCAAGCACACACCAAGTGGGCCCCGGAAGTAGATTTATGCATCAATTACTTACTTCTGTAAACCCCAGTAACTAGTTTAGTATAAATAGGACTTTTTACTATTGTATTTTCATCTTTGGAAGATCCTGGATTGTATTTTTGATCCTGTGATCACGTTTGGGGGCTGGCCATTCGGCCATGCCTGGACCTTCATCACTTATGTATTTTTAACAGTAGAGTTTCTACACTCCATAGATTACGGTGTGGAGCTCTGCTGTTCCTCATGAATCAATACAAAGTACTACTGTTTTTCTATTCAATTCAACTTGTTCCGCTTCTAAGATATTCATTCGCACTTCAACATGAATGTGATGAACGTGACAATCATCATCATTCCCCCACGAACGCGTGCCTGACAACCACTTCTGTTCCACCTTAGATTGAATGATTATCTCTTGGATCCCTTAATCAGAATCTTCGTGGTATAAGCTAGATTGATGGCGGCATTCATGAGAATCCGGAAAGTCTAAACCTTGTCTGTGGTATTCCGAGTAGGATTCTGGGATTGAATGACTGTGACGAACTTCAAACTCGTGAGTGCTGGGCGTAGTGACAGACGCAAAAGGAGGCTGAATCCTATTCCAGTATGATCGAGAACCTCAGATGATTAGCCGTGCTGTGACAGAGCATTTGGACCATTTTCACAAGAGGATAGGATGCAGCCATTGACCACGGTGATGCCTCCAGATGATTAGCCATGCAGTGACAGCGCATCGGACCATTTTCACAGAGAGGATGAAAAGTAGCCATTGACAATGGTGATGTCCTTACATAAAGCCATCCATAGAAAGGAGTAGGACTGATTGGATGAAGATAGCAGGAAAGCAGAAGTTCAGAGGGGCGAAAGCATCTCTATACGTTTATCTGAAATTCTCACCAATGATATATATAAGTGTTTCTATCTTTATTCTCTGTTTATTTATTATTATTTTCGAAAACTCCATAACTATTTGATATCCGCCTGACTGAGATCTACAAGATGACCATAGCTTGTTTCATACCAACAATCTCCGTGGGATCGACCCTTACTCACGTAAGGTTTATTACTTGGACGACCCAGTGCACTTGCTGGTTAGTTGTATCGAAGTTGTGAATGAAAAACGATTTATTAAGACGTGCGTACAGAGTTTTTGGCACCGTTGCCTGAGATCACAATTTCGTGCACCACGTGGCCGTAAACGGCTCGTCAATCAGAGCTCCGGATCAAAAGATATGGAGCTTTGAAGGAGGAAGTGAATAGTGACAATGGCGTCTTCTCCTCTCTTCTTCTAAACCGCGCCCCTCTCTCTCTTTTTGCATCAAATGAGCTTATATATGTTGGGCCTTTGGCCCGATTTGGGCCTGGCCCAACCCGTTAGCGTTTTTAGCCCGTTTGGCCCACTTTGGGCATAAACCTTTAAGATTAGTGCCCGGTTTTCAATTCTAAATTATTTTTATCCTTTCAAAACAATAAATCAATTTTTCCAAAAGATTATTTTTCTCAAAACACAGTACCGGACAGGCTTAAACCGGTTTGACTGGTTCGGCTGTCGGTTCGCGGTTTTTCTCATTTTTCGCAGAAAATACATTTCCTGACTCAGAAAATTCCCTAAAACCAAATTTCACCTTTATATTTTCAAATTAAAACTTCTAAATTTTGAATCCATCTCAGGCACTTAAAATTATTTTTTTTATAAAAACAGTTTTGCCTGTTCTTACATTCTCCCCTCCTAAAAAAATTTTCGCCCTCGAAAATTCGAACTACGCGATATATCCTCCTTGAAGCGTTCTACTGTGTCGATGCTCCCTTTCGACTTCCGCTGCGTCACTCTGATTATTGTCATTAAGAATCCGAAATTTTACATAAAACAAATACCGATTTTGTAATACATTTCATAACCTTTAAAACAAGTTCAATCTAAAAGAATTCATTGTTAACACTTTTTCAAAGGAGTCAAAAATCATTTCTTCGTAAGTCAAATACTTGAAATCACGGTTCCCTCAAATAAAACTTTTCAATTTAAATCCGCATTCGACAAGATAAATTAGAAACCAAGTTTACAAATTGGCAAAATCATAGAACTCACTTTTCTTTTAAATCAAAGAGTTTCGCCCTAGTTTTGAAACCAATCAATTAAACCAAAGTTCCAAACCAAATTTGAAAATTACCTCTAGCCATAAAGCAAAGGTTTATCAGAGGTTACGACAGTTCTAAGGCTTATTGATAAACCCCATTTGTAGGGTTTATCTTGTGCTTAATTTAGGTTATTTTATGACCTTTTACCCACATTTATTCAATGAAATAGCATGGTTTCATGATTGTCTTCCAATTTGTGCTTAAGTGTGAAAACATGCTTTCTAGGCCTTTAATTAGCTAAATTTAATTCACCCTTGATTCCACTAGATGCCTAATGCCAGGGTATCTTGGCTAGTTTTACTAGCCATTTTTTATATGCTTTAGGTTGGTTTCATGCATTTTCTTAGGAAATAAGCAAATATTTGGTTGAAAATGCATTCATACCATGATTCAAGCAAACTTTGTGAATTTTGAATGATTTCATGAGAATTATGCATAAATTGAATGATAAATTGGATGATGCATGATCCCATGATTAAGAGCAAGACTTTGATGCACTTTGTTTGATTGATTTCAGGCCAAAAGAAGAAGAGAAGAGCCACGTTAGTGGCTACGTTAGTTACACTAACGTGGGCACTAACGTGGAAGGAAGGAAAGCCGCAACGTTAGTGAGAAAAGTTAGTGGCATTAACTTTGAAGAAGGAGATCATGGAACGTTAGCAAGAAAGACCCACGTTAAGAGTCACGTTAGTACACTAACGTGAACTCTAACATAGGGACAAAAGGCACCAAGCAACGTTAATGGGGAAGGTGAGCCCCAATAACGCTTGCGAAAGGGGTATATGCCAACGTTAGTGGAAAAAGTGAGTGCCACTAACGTTGGCGAAGCAAAAAGACCCACGTTAACAGCCACGTTAACTAAGTTAACATGGAAGGAAAGGGAGATGCCAACGTTAGTGGAAAAAGTGAGTGCCACTAACGTTGGCGAAGCAAAAAGACCCACGTTAACTAAGTTAACGTGGTAGTTAACGTGGGCAAAAGTCCCACGTGGCAGCCTGACCATGCCTTCTTCAAACACGCATAACTTGAGCCACAAAGCTCCAAATGAGGTGATTCCAGTGGCATTGGAAAGTAGGATTCCAGAGCTTTCCAAGCATATATGGCACTACATGGTTGACACTGAATTTGAGGGAGAAAACCTGCCTCGAAAGTGCAAAGATGAACATGGTATCAACCTGTAGTAAGGCCAGCTGACCTCTTCACATTCCAAGAAGTGTAACTCGAGTTGTAGAGCTCCAAATGATGCGCTTCCAAAGGCGTTGGAAAGTAGACATCCAGAGCTTTCTAACAATATATAATAGTATAGGGTGGACATTGATTTTGAGCTCCAGAACCTGGAACTATTAAGCCCCTGGTTGCTAGCATTATCGGGACTCACGTTTTCCATTAACGCTAGCGACTATGCCAGCGACTATGTCCACTTCAAATTTGCATAACTTGAGTTATAGAGATACAATTGAGATGATTTTTGTTGCGTTAGAAAGCTGACATTTAGAGCTTTCCAACGATATATAATACTCTATAGTGGACATGAAATTGGGGCATAAACAAGAGGTATCTTTTAAGCCCCAAAAACACCAACTGGGCAGCAAGTGCAACGTTAGCCACAATAACTTTAGCACTAACGCCACACTTGTAGCGTTAGTGTGGCTAACTTTAGCACTAACTTTAGCACCTGGACCTCAACTTGATTCACTTCTCCACCCTCAAGGAAGCGAGCCCACAAGTGTCAACCAATCAAGGCCACAAGAAGCATCTAGAATAGGAATTTTCTTTTAATTGTAATTTGCTTTTAATTTCATTTTGTAATTTAGGAGAACCTATATAAAGGCCTTAGTTTTTACATGGAGGGACATTCTGGAATGGGGGATTAGAGAGGGGTCTTCGGACTCCCTCCCCTCACACACTTTTCCTTCTCATTCTTTTAGTTGTAATTTTCATTTATGAACTTTGAAGTTTTATTTTCAGTTTTAATCTTCGTATTTACTTTTCTGCACCTTCTTTCTTTTCTATTTTGGTAAAGCAATAATCAACTAACTCTTTTCATTGGGTTAGAGAGCTCTATTGTGATACAATGGATCAATATTAGTTTTCATTCTTCTTCTTCTATCTTTTCTCTTGATTTTACTAGAGAGCTTTCGATCTTCATCCAATTGGGTAGTTATCTTGGAAAAGAAGCTATTCATACTTGGATCTCTTCTGAACCTTGGAAGAGGAATGAAGAGATCATGCTAGAAATGCTTTCTCATGCTGGACCAAATTGGGTTTGGATGGATATGTGACTATAATCCTACCAACACTTGATTTGGGAATGCATGTGGTATAATCAGTGACCATACTTCATCTCTTCTCATGAGCAATTGACCAAGGAATTGGCTATTGATCAAGATTTGAGAGATTGAATTCCAAGGAATTGGGATCCAATCACTTAAGATTGCCAAGGAGATCAATGAATGCATTGATTGAGGAAGAAGATGAGAATGAACTTGATCCGGAGGATTGCAAGATCTCTTGATCCCAATGTTCATTTTATTCTTAGTTCTTACATTTACCTTTCTTGCCATTTTACTTCTCTGCACTCTATTGCTTTCTTTACTTTTATGCCATTTACCTTTCCTTGTTACTTATCACTCCAATATAATTCGTCTAACTAGGATAATCAATTAACCATTAATTACTTAATCCGTTAATCTCTTTGGGATTCGACCTCACTCTTTTGTGAGTTATTACTTGACGACAATTCGGTATACCTGCTGAAGGGAGAAAATTTGTTGAGAGACAAGTTTCCGTGCTATCAAGTTTATGACGCCGTTGGCGTGGATTAATTGTGATTAACAAACTACCGGTTGATTGATTTACTAGATTAGACACTTTTCTTTTGTCTTTGTTTTCTTTTGTTACTTTATTTTCTTTTGCTAACTAACTGTTTGTGATATTGCCTCACTGGGAATTTCTTCATCTGTGACAATGGAGATTCCAATTTCTTTTGGTGATTATTGTTTGAGACAAAGCTTTCTGCAGGAAAGAAAGGAGCATCCATCATATTTTAGTCAATCAAACTTCATGGGAAACTCTCCACCACCACAGAATGATTCACTTTACTATGCTCATGGTGGGTGGAAGTAT
This sequence comes from Arachis ipaensis, assembly GCF_059453495.1. Lineage (NCBI taxonomy): Eukaryota > Viridiplantae > Streptophyta > Magnoliopsida > Fabales > Fabaceae > Arachis > Arachis ipaensis. The sequence goes on from NC_142444.1 coordinate 86,765,924, forward strand.
CAAGAACATGAAATGGGGTACTTTTCCCAGCCACAAAATGGTCCATATTTTGGTGAAATTGATCACTACTCAAGTTGTGGCTGGGAAGATCAAAATCAAAGAGATTTCACTCATTCATACCCCATTCAACAAGAGCCATCACCTCTCAATTATCCAACCTCACCTCCAAGTTTTACATGCCTAAATTCTTCATCATTTGAGTATGCCTCAGCACAAAGTCTATCCCAAATCCATACAATTCATTTCACCATCCACAAAACTCAATCCACTACCCACAAGAATCATACCACTTTCAGAACACACAACCACAAAACAACCAATTCCATTCACAAGCCAACCCCGACCAACCATTACAACCTACCCAACCTCCTTTAGATAGACTTGCTAGGATGGAACTCATCATTGAAGAACTCAAAAAAAGTAGAGAAGAAGAGAGACTCGCTAGGATAGAACTCCTCCTTGAAGAAATAATAAAGACAAATAAAGAGGAAAAAATAGCAAAAAGGGACCATGAAGAAAAATTGATGCAGAATGCACAACTCTATTCTGAAGAACAATTCATTGAAGAGATGAGATCACAAAGAGAGACCACTTCACTCTCTCCAGAAACAAAGGAGTTCATTCAAAGGTCAAGAATAAGGGAGGAAGTCAATCAAGGGAACCCACACTCCAATGAAACAGAGAGTTGCATAGAGGGTGAGTTCATTGAACCACCAATTCAAGAAGATCTTGATGAAGAGGATGCTCCAACCATAATACATCACCCAAGTCCTGAGATCAAGGTGGTGAAGGCAATCAACATGAGCATTAAAAAGAGGATGGTGACCAAGAAAAGAAGGACAATATCCATGAAGAAGAAAAGGTCAACTAAAAGCCATCCCACCCTTACCCCAACAAGCAAGTTTACACAAGCTAACAACAAAAGAAAGCTTGCTGGGGAGAAGCACTCAAAACAAGGGGCATTAACTGGCTCCTCTTTCCTCTTGAGGTCATTCCTCTTAACAAACTGGAAGAAGAGGAAGAAAGTCATGAACAACATGTCAAGCCAATGATATTAAAAGAGCGCTTGTTGGGAGGCAATCCAACCGTAGGTAACATTTCCTTGCTTTGCTTAGTTCACTTTCAATAATTTGGCATATGATTGCATTCTAAGTTTGGTGTTGCCATGCAACAATTTGATTTTCGATCTTCACTGGGTACTTGCAACATTCTAAATTGAAAGTGTCACACTAAGTTTGGTGTTGCCACTTAACTTTCATGCAAAGTACCATGCCAACACCACTTATTAATGCAATCAAAATTTCTCTATTTGTATCTCTTGTGCCTTTATTGTATCCTTAATCTTGCTTGCTGAAACACATGCATACTCACATTTCTTTCTAAGACACTCATGATCCATCATAGACCCCATCACCATTGTTTTAATTGTTGCTTGAGTATAAGTGATAAACCACTATTTTATGGTTTATATTGTGTTTAATTGTGTGGTTTTGTCATGATCCTTGCCCACTTATTCATCAATTTAGCATGCATTTAGATTTCCTTCCTAAATTCAGTACATGTTTGAAAATTGCTTCCTAGAGACTTTAATTATTTACTTTTAATTCTCCCTTATTCCATTCGATGCCGTGATCTGTATGTCAAGTGTTTCAGGCCTTATAGGGCATGAATGAGATGGAGATTGGAGATGAAGCTAGCAAAAATGGAAGGAACACAAGAATTTGAGGAGATAACCAGCGAGAAGTGACGCGGTCGCATCGCTCACGCGACCGCGTGAAGGAGTGCAAATCGCAGCGACGCGGCCGCATGGCTTGCGCGGCCGTGCGGATTAGAAAGCGCAAGCGACGCGGTAGCGTGGACGACGCGAACGCGTGGAGAGGAAAAAGCGCAAGCGACGCGCCCGCATGGACGACGCGATCGCGTGACATGTGCGATCTGCATAATCTGCAGAATTCGATGGGGGCGATTTTGGACCTTATTTCGGCCCAGTTTTCGGCCCGGAACAGCAGACTAGAGTAAGAGAATATGCAGAAACAACAGAGGCATTCATTCAGTAGTTTTAGATCTAGTTTTTTCACTCTCTTAGGTTTTTCTCTCTAGTTCTTAGAATTTTAATTTTCAATTGGTCTTAGCACTGGAACATTGAGAAGAGTTATTTCCTCATCAAGACTTCATCACTCTAGTTTGTTCTCTTAACTTGGTTTTATTCTTCCATGCTCTTTGTTATGTTCAATTTTGTCATTCAGATACTTTTATGATTAATTAATGCAAGGATTATTTCTCTTTAATTTAATTTCAATTCCAATAATCATGTCTTCTTTTAATTCCCTTTCATGTGCCATGGATTCTTTATTTACAATGCGTGAGTAGTTTCATTACTTGATAGGGAGTTGATTAAAAGGAATTCTTGAGTTGGAAGGATTGAAGGAGAAATTTATAGTTGGGTTAAATGTTGGATTGTTATCCTGTCACCAACGCCAATCCCTTTGAACTAAGTGGGTTGTAACTCGTGAATAGATCTAGCAGTCCAACTTGTTTGACTTTCCCTTACCTAGTAAAGGATAACCAAACAGAGTAACCGTTAATTATAAATCAATCTAAAAAAATCACTCCATCAATGATAGAGATTCTAACTAATCAATTCCCAGTCAAGGCTTTTATTTATATTATTTAAAATTCCTCAATTTAAATTCCAATTTACTTAGCTCAACTTCTTGGAACATCTGATTAATAAAACAGCACACTTTTCTGCAACTCGTTGGGAGATGACCTGGGACTTAAAACTCCCAATAATTTTAATTTAAACTCTCTGTGACATATTTCTAAATTGATAGGCAGATTTTCGGTGAGTTAAGAACTATACTTGCAACGTAACCATTTTAATAAATTTTTAATTCACCAGCTTCTGCTTCCCATCAATTTTTGGCGCCGTTGCCGGGGAGTTGCAATAGAGTGCTAATTTTATTAATTAGAATTTATTTATTTGCATTTTATTTAATTTTGCTACTATAAGTTGCATGTTTCTTCCGTTAAATGACGCGTTCACTTCCTGATTCGCGCTTGCTAATATTCGATCCTGAAATTGAAAGGACTATTTCACGAATAAGGCGAGAACAGCGTAGGTTAGCCCACTCTGAGGGCGGATCTGAAAGTGAATATGAGGAAGAAACCAGCCCCCGTTCTACTGATTCGGTTGTTTTACGTGCAAAAAACATGGCAGCTAGAAGAGTTACCATTCTGGAGGAAGGAGCTCCTGATTTTACAATGCAACCGTTTCAAGCGCATCATCCAGCGATAGCTACGGATTTTGAGATAAAGACCGCACTGCTAAATTTGATGCCCAAGTTTCATGGCCTACCTGCTCAAGAGCCTATCAAGCACTTGAGAGATTTCCAGGCAGCCTGTTCTACTGTCAGGCGTGATGGCACTGATGAAACTTCAATTCTGCTGAAAGCTTTTCCATTCTCTCTTGAGGGAAAAGCAAGAGAGTGGTACTACACTCAACCTCTAGCAAATGTATCCAACTGGGATACACTCAGAAAGGAGTTTCTGGAGAAATTCTTTCCATCTGAAGTTACTGATAAACTGAGGAAGGATATCTCTACAATTGTTCAGGACGACAATGAGACTCTATTTGAATACTGGGAGCGCTTCAATAATCTTCTGGAAGCATGCCCCCACCACATGATTGACAAGATCGTGCTACTCAGCTATATCACACAAGGTATGAGACCCCGAGATAAGACCACATTGGAAAGTGCCAGCAATGGGTCTATGAAGAAGTACAAGACCACTGATGAAGCTTGGCAATTGATCAGTGATTTAGCTGAATCTACTCGGAACCACAGACAGAAGCAAGGCCGTTCAAAAGCCGTTGTAGAAGTATCTTTTGGCATAGAAACTGCTGCTCTAAATCGAAGCATCTGTGAGATAACCAACCTGCTGAAGCAAATGCAGTTGAGTCAACAAGCTCAGCAAACTTAACCGCAGCAAAACCAACAACTAGTTCCACAAAGAATTTGCAAAATTTGTGCTGATTACAGCCATTACACTGATGAATGCCCGCAGCTCCAACAAGAAGACAACATGGTGGCATCCACTCACAACTTCTATGACCGCCCCAACCAAGGGTACAATCACAGTAGAAATAATAACCATGGATGGCAGGACAATTCAAACCAGAATTGGAGAGACAACAATAATAGGGGAGACAGAGATAACCAGGGAAATCAGAGGTAGAATAATAACAATAACAGGCAGCAAAATCAACCTTATCGAGCACCTCACCTGAGGCAAAACCAAGGACCACCAAACAATCAGCAGCAAACCTCTCAATTTACTTATTCTTCAGTATCTTCTAATGAAGATTTATTACAAGCTTTTGAGAAAAGACAACTAGCCATGGAAAATACCATCGTGAACAGTATTAACGCCAGTCTGAATGGTTTCACCTCTACTCTGCAAGCTCTTATGACACAACTTGGTTCAGCACAAAATTCCAGTAACCAACCTTCAAGCACCACTGGAATCCCCTCTCAACCATTACCCAATCCAAAGGGAGGCATTAATGTCATCACCCTGAGGTCCAGAACCACACTGCAGGAGAGGAATCAGGAGGAACCAAGCTCACCAGAATACGCCTAAGCTGAAGAGGTGGTAGAAATCGAAGATGTTGAAGAGGAAGAGGACATACAGGACATAGCTGAAGAAGAGATAGCTCAACCACAGGAAGAAGCACAAAAAGGTGCAGGCACCACAGAAAACAATACTCCCATTCCATTTCCACAACTCGCAAGGAAGCCCAGGAAGCAGCTGGAACCTGATCCTAAAATGGTAGAAATATTCAAAAAGGTTGAGGTAACTGTTCCCCTTTTTGATGTTATTCAGCAGGTACCTAAATATGCAAAGTTTCTAAAAGACTTATGTATCCATAAAGACAAAATTAATGAATTAGAAACTATTCCTTTAGGTAGTTCTATATCTGCTTTAATGGGAGGATTACCTGAAAAATGTAGTGATCCAGATCCTTGCATAGTTAGTTGTACTATTGGTGGTGTAGTAATTTATGATTGCATGTGTGATTTAGGAGCATGTGTCAGTATAATGCCTTTGTCTATATATGATGTTTTAAGGCTCCCTCCCTTAAAAAGGTCGGCAGCTCGTTTTGTGTTAGTAGATAAAAGCATTATTACAGTGGCTGGAGTTGCTAAAAATGTTTTGGTGAACATTAAAGGGCTCACATTTCCCACTGATTTTTACATCTTGGAGATGCCCCATAATGATTCAGATAAGCCATCATCAATCCTACTTGGAAGACTGATGCACAGAAAACTTGTCTCTCAACAAATCTCCCTTCGGCAAGTGTACCGAATTGTCGTCAAGTAAAACTCACAATAGAGTGAGGTCGAATCCCACAGAGATTAACAGATTAAGCAATCAATGGTTAATTGATTATCCTTGTTAGACGAATTATAATGGAGTGATATGTAACAAGGAAATGTAAATTGACAGAAAAGTAAAGAAAGCAATAAAGTGCAGAAAAGTAAAATGACAAGAAAAGTAAATGTAAGAACTAAAAATAAAATGAACATTGGGATCAAGAGATATTGCAATCCTGCGGATCATGTTCATTCTCATCTCTTCCTCAATCAATGCACTCATTGATCTCCTTCGCAATCTTAAGTGATTGAATTACAATTTCTTGTAATTTAATCTCTCAAATCTTGATCAATAGCCAATTCCTTGGTCAATTGCTCATGAGAAGAGATGAAGTATGGTCACTGATTATACCACATGCATTTCCCAAATCAAGTGTTGAGAGGATTATAGTCACATATCCATCCAAACCCAATTTGGTCTAGCATGAGAAAGCATTTCTAGCTTGATCTCTTCATTCCTCTTTCAAGGTTCAGAAGAGATCCAAGTATGAATAGCTTCTTTTCCAAGATAACTACCCAATTGGATGAAGACCGAAAGCTTTCTAGTAAAATCAAGAGGAAAGAAAGAAGAAGAAGAATAAGAACTACACTTAATCCATTGAATCACAATAGAGCTCTCTAACCCAATGTAAAGAGTTAGTTGATCATTGCTCTACAAAAATAGAAAAGAAAGAAAGTGCAGAAAAGTAAAGATGAAGATAAAAACTGAAAATGAAAATTTAACATTCATAAATGAAAAGTACAAAGAAAGAAAAGGAAAAGTGTGTGAGGGAAGGGAGTCCGAAGACCCCTCTTCCATCCCTCAATTCCCCAATTTCCAGACTCTCCTTTTCAAGCCTCTTTTTCAATGTAAAGACTAAGGCCTTTATATAGGCTCTCCTAAATTACAAAATGAAATTAAAAGCAAATTACAATTAAATGAAAATTCCTATTCTAGATGCTTCTTGTGGCCTTGATTGGTTCACAATTGTGGGCCTGCTTGCTTGAGCTTGGAAGTGGACTTGAGAGAGAAGTGAGTTAAGTTGAGGTCCAGGTGCTAAAGTCAGTGCTAAAGTTAGCCACACTAACGCTACCAGTGTGGCGTTAGTGCTAAAGTTATTGTGGCTAACGTTGCACTTGCTGCCCAGTTGGTGTTTTTGGGGCTTAAAATATGCCTCTTGTTTCTGCTCAAATTTCATGCCCACTATAGAGTATTATATATCGTTGGAAAGCTCTGAATGTCATCTTTCTAACGCAACTAAAATCACCTCAATTGGACCTCTTTAGCTCAAGTTATGCTTCTTTAAACTGGACATGGTCGCTGGCATATATGCCAACGTTACTGGAAATGTTGATTGCCAATAACGCTAGCGATTTCCCGTTTTTGAAGCTCAAACTTAGTGTCCACCCCATACTATTATACATCGTTGGAAAGCCCTGGATGTCTACTTTCCAATGCTTTTGTAAACGCATCATTTAGAGCTCTAAAACTCGAGTTATACTTCTTGGAAGGTGAAGAGGGCAGTTGGCCTAAATACAGGCTGATACCATGTTCATCATTGCACTTTCGGGGCAGGTTTTCTCTCTCAAATTTAGTGTCAACCATGTAGTGCCATATATGCTTGGAAAGCTCTGGAATCCTACTTTTCAATGCCATTAGAATCACCTCATTTGGAGCTTTGAGGCTCAAGTTATGCGTGTTTGAAGAAGGCATGGTCAGGCTGCCAGGTGGGACTTTTGCCCACGTTAACTACCACGTTAACTAAGTTAACGTGGGAGTTAACGTGGCTTATTGGGGGCTTGTGAGTTCACTCCAACGTTAGTGAGAATGTTTGGTGTCACTAACATTGTCGATCACCACCTTTCTCCACGTTAGCTTCCACGTTAACTAAGTTAACGTGGGAGCTAACGTGGCTTTGTTGTAACTTGGGCCAACGTTAGTGACAATGTTGAATGTCACTAACGTTGGCTTTCCCCCTTTCTTCTTAACGTTAGAGGCCACGTTAACTAAGTTAACGTGGCAACTAACGTGCCCACTTATGAGCTTGGTCCAACGTTAGTGATAATGTTAAGTGTCACTAACGTTGGCTCCATTTCCTTTCTTCAAAGTTAATGCCACTAACTTTTCTCACTAACGTTGGGGCTTTCCTTCCTTCCACGTTAGTGTAACTAACGTAGCCACTAATGTGGCTCTTCTCTTCTTCTTTTGGCCTGAAATCAACCAAACAAAGTGCATCAAAGTCTTGCTCTTAATCATGGATCATGCATCATCCAATTTATCATATAATTCATGCAAAATCCTGATGAAATCACGTAAAATGCACAATGTATGCTTGAATCAAGATGTAAGTGAATATCTACCCAAAACTAGCTTATTTCCTAAGAAAATATATGAAACTACCTTAAAAATAGTAAAGAAAAGGTCAGTGAAACTGGCCAAGATGCCCTGGCATCAAAGACCATTCCTGAAGACATCAAAATTCAAATTGGATGCTTTTTCAGGAACATACTCCTTTGAAATAGATGGCCGCATAGTGATCTTCAATCTGAATGGAGTCATTGACAACCCCCCAGAAGATCGTTCTATCTTCTAGTGTGATGTCATAGACGAGAGTGTGGCTGAAGTTCAAAAAGAAGAGTTTGAAGAGAGGCACACTGGACAAGATCCAAGTGTGGGGACCCTCTTAACTGACAATGAGGACACTTCGCCATTTTCGCAAGCCCCAGATAATCCAGAGCCTGCCCATGATCAAAAGTTAGAATTGAAACCTCTCCCTCCACATCTCAAATATGCTTATCTTGAGGATGAGCAGAAGCTTCCGGTTATTATTGCAAGAGAACTGACTTCTCAACAAGAAGAGCAGTTACTTGATGTACTGAGGAAGCATAAGAAGGCAATTGGGTGGAGTTTGGCAGACATAGTGGGAATCAACCCTCAAGTATGCGAGCACAGAATATTTTTGGAAGATGGAGCAAGACCTGTCCGTCAACCACAAAGAAGATTGAATCCCACCATCTTGGAAGTTGTCAAAAAGGAAGTGACCAGACTATTGGAGGCCGGTATCATATATCCCATTTCAGACAGTGAATGGGTAAGCCCAGTACAAGTTGTGCCCAAGAAGTCCGGAGTCACTACCGTGAAGAATGAGCATGGAGAGCTCATAGCAACTAGAGTTCAGAATGCTTGGAGAGTCTGCATTGATTACAGGCGTCTCAACTAAGCTACCCGTAAGGATCACTACCCACTTCCATTCATTGATCAAATGCTGGATCGCCTGTCAGGTAAATCACATTATTGCTTTTTAGATGGTTACACAGGTTATTTCCAGATTCATATAGCTCCTGAGGATCAAGAAAAGACTACTTTTACATGTCCTTTTGGGAGTTACGCTTATAAGAGAATGCCCTTTGGCTTGTGGAATGCACCAGCTACTTTCCAAAGGTGCATGATGAGTCTTTTCTCTGATCTTATTGAGGACTGTATGGAAGTTTTTATGGACGATTTTAGCGTTTATGGTGATTCTTTTAACCTTTGCTTAGATGGATTATCTAGAGTATTAGATAGATGTGTTGATACAAACCTTGTATTGAATTTCAAAAAATGCCACTTTATGGTAAAATAAGGGATTGTATTGGGACATGTGGTATCTAATAATGGCATTTCTGTAGACCCAGCAAAGGTGAATGTTATTTCTAGTCTACCTTACCCCTCTTCTGTGAGGGAAGTCCGTTCGTTCCTTGGCAATGCAGGTTTCTACAGGAGATTTATTAACGACTTTAGTAAGGTGGCACTTCCCTTATCCAGATTACTGCAGAAGGACATTGAGTTCGAGTTCAGTAAAGATTGCAAACAAGCATTTGATAAGCTGAAGACTGCTCTAACTCAAGCCCCAATTGTGAGAGGACCCGACTGGAGCCAGCCGTTTGAAATTATGTGCGACGCTTCCAACCATGCGGTAGGAGCAGCGCTGGCTCAGCGTGAAGGTAAGGATCCTTTTGTTATTGCCTATGCGTCTAAGACTTTAGACACTGCCCAGTCCAATTATATTACTACTGAGAAAGAGCTACTTGCTATTGTTTTCGCTCTGGATAAATTCCGAGCTTATTTACTTGGTACTAGAGTGGTAGTGTATTCAGACCATGCAGCTCTAAAGTATTTATTAGCTAAAAAGGAATCCAAACCAAGACTTATACGTTGGATACTGCTGTTACAAGAATTTGATTTAGAAATAAAGGATAGGAGTGGTAATCAAAATTTAGTAGCGGACCACTTGAGTCGCCTTGAACATATTAAGGATGATTCTACTCCTATAGATGATAATTTTCCTTTTGACAACCTGCAAGCAGTATCTGAGGTAGTCCCTTGGTATGCACCTGTTGCTAATTATTTAGTTAGCCGCACATTTCCCCCACATTTCTCTAAACATCAAAGAGACAAGCTGAAAAGCAAGTCTAAATATTATATGTGGGATGATCCATATTTATGGAGATGTGGCGCTGACCAGATAATTAGACGTTGTGTACCTCAATCAGAATTCCAGTCCATTTTAGAGGCCTGTCACTCATCTGTGAGTGGAGGACACTTTGGCCCTCAAAGAACAGCTAGAAAGATCTTAGATTGCGGATTCTGGTGGCCTACTCTTTTTAGAGATGCTGCTGAGTTTTGTAAATCTTGTCACCCATGCCAGAAATTTGGTAACATATCCAGGAGGGATGAGATGCCTCAACAATATATGCTTTTCTGTGAAATTTTTGATGTCTGGGACATTGACTTCATGGGTCTATTTCCAAATTCCAGTGGATATTTTTATATATTGTTAGCTGTGGATTATGTTTCCAAATGGGTGGAAGCAATTTCTACCCACACTGATGATGCTAACACTGTTGTTTCCTTTGTGAGAAACCATATTATATGCCGCTTTGGATCACCACGAGCGATCGTGAGCGATCAAGGCACCCATATTTGTAACAGGAGACTAACAGGCTTGATGAAGAAGCATGGGATAATCCATAAAGTTTCCACAGCTTACCATCCCCAAACTAATGGGCAAGCCGAGGTGTCAAACAGAGAAATTAAGCTTATCCTACAGAAGATAGTAAAGCCTCATAGAAGAGACTGGAGCACCAGACTACAAGATGCACTGTGGGCATATAGAACAGCATACAAGACACCCATTGGGATGAGTCCCTTTCACTTAGTTTATGGAAAAGCTTGCCATCTTCCAGTTGAAATCGAACACAGAGCCTTCTGGGCTGTTAAAGAGTGCAACATGGAAATTGAGAAAGCCGAAACTGAAAGAAAGTTGCAACTACAGGAACTGGAGAACCTTCGCCTAGAAGCTTATGAGAACTCCAGAATATACAAGGAAAAGATGAAAGCTGTGCATGATCAAAACATCAAGAAGAGAGAGTTCCAACCTGGAGATTTTGTTCTCCTTTACAAATCTCGACTGAGGCTCATGCCCGGTAAGTTGAGATCAAAATGGGAAGGTCCATACAGAATAGAGAAGACTAAACCGTACGGAGTCTATCACCTAAGCCATCCTTCAAGTTCTGAACTTATTAAGGTTAATGGACACCGCCTAAAGCTGTACCATGGTGAGAAGGTGCGGAGAAATAAGGAGCTTGAGATCTTCCACTTGGAAGATCCCCACATAGCAACAGATTGAGCTAGTGGAGCGTCCAACTTATGGACGTAAAAGCAAAGTGCTTGGTGGAAGACAACCCACCGCGGTATAATGGTTCCTTTCTTCACTTTTAGTTTTTCTTCTTTAATAACTCTTCTCTTTATTAGTGCTTCCGTGCTATTTCAATTACATGTCTTTATCATTTCTAAAAAAAAAAAAAAAAAAAATTTGCCGCGCGACGCGATCGCACCAGCGACACGTCCGAGTGGCAGGAGGAGCGCTGGAGTCGTGCCAATGGCACAAATTACTCCACGCGACCACGTGCCTCACGTGGCCGCGTGCCCTGCATTTTCGATGTAAAAGGGTGCACAATGCTGTATTGTGCGAGAGTGGTGCTGGATTGGTGCTGGAAGCACAATCCTTGTCACGCGACCGCGTCGCCGACGCGGCCGCGTTAATTATTTTCTGACGCACACTCACGCGATCGGCTGACCCACGCGATCGCATTACCCAATTTTGGCAATTAAAATGAATCGAACAGAGAGTTGTGCTGGAGCGAGGCTGCACTCGCGCCAACAGCGCAACATAGGTCACGCGACCGCGGGACCGACGCGACCGCGTCCCCTTCCCTGACGTGCCCCCATGCGAACGCATGCCCCAGGCGGCCGCGTCGCATGCGCCGCACAATTAAACCTCAATTGCCAAATTTTCTTATCTTTCTTTCCTCCAAATCCTAATTTTTCTTTTCCCTCCTTCTTCCTTCTTTCTTCTTTCCCCCTTCTCCTTTCTATCTCACTCACTCTCTCTCTCTCCTCCTTTAACAAGGTTTCACCTTCTTCTTCCTTCTTCTCTTTTCTATCATTCTTTTTATATTATGTATATATTATTATTTTCTTTTTCTTTTCTTTTTCTTTTTGAACTTTTATTTTCTTTATTCTTCTTTTCCCTTTTTAAATGGTGTTAGAAATTTTTTTTGAGTCATTATCCCCCACTATATGCTTGTGGCTTGTTACAATTTATTTGACAATTATTATTATTATTTTTTTGGGGATTGCTTGCATGTTCAATTTCATACTTTTTACATCTTGTTTAACATGCATGCTATGTGTTTGTGAAAAAGCCCATGTGGCATTATGCACTTCTCTATGTTCCTATATTATTCAATGCTTGCTTTTCACAACTTTCCCCTATTATCTTATTAATTGAATTTAATTGTCAATACAAACGTGATGGCTTGTTATAAAGTAATGCTTGGTCTATGCTACTCATGCCCTTTGCCAGCATGCCAATAAACACCTTGCATTCACTTGTCTTTTTATGCACTAGCTATTTCCCATTGATGGCTTTTCATATGTACTCGAGAGCATGTGTTAATGTCATCTACATTTTACTGTGCATCATTCACCCTCTTTTCCATTTCCTTCCTTGCTGTATCTCTCTTTGCATTTAATTTTCTTTCTCTTCCCTTCTTTCAGGATGGCCACCAAGAAAGGAAAGGAGAAAGCAACTTCCAGACCACCAGCAAAAAGAGGAACTAAAAGAGCATTAGTGGCAGAACCTTCTTCAACCGCAGTCAAGCCCTCAACAAAACGAGTCAAGAGGATAATAAAGGTTGACGAAAAGGAGAAAGCCTTTCCAGCAAAGGACGCTGCGCGATTTTCCAATCGCTACTGTGAGCAGATGTTCCCCATCCTGGCAGAAAGGAACTATAACAATGAATACCTTCTTAAACTCCCGTCCAATATTGCCACCTTTGTTGAGCCGTAAATTGAGCAAAAACAATGGGGTTTCCTACGGAAACAGCCAAGGCAGGTCAATCTTTCTTGGGTAGTTGAGTTCTACTCCAACTTCTACATGCCGACCCTACAGTCTGTTTATGTCCGGCAAAAGCAAGTCCCCATCACAGAAGAAGCCATTCAGCAAGTTCTGAGTCTTTCCCCTATTCCTGCAGGAATGGACGCTTTTCAAGAAGCCACCCTTCAGCGCCAGAGATACCAATTTGACTGGGACTCCGTTCTCGGAGTCATCGCTTTACCTGGCAGCCGTTGGATCTACGGATACCACCGTTCCCGCCCTAAGGGAATCCTGGCTTCCGTACTTACCTTGGAGGCTCGCGTATGGGCACAGATCATGTCCCATTACGTCTTTCCAAGCACTCATGAGTCTTCCTTCACTGCAGACATGGCTGTTCTACTATGGTGCATCCTTACAGACCAACCTCTGAATCTTTCAAGACACATCCGGAATGCTATGGAGCATGTACAAATCGCGGGCAACCTACCTTTTCCCGCCCTGGTCTCAGATCTTGTCTCAGTAGCCGGAGTCTCCTACAGAGCTGGGGACACCAAAGCCATGCTTCCACGGGATGATCAATATGTCCCTCACGGGAAATACCTCAGACTTTCAGCAGCCACTACAAGCCAGCCTACTGAGCCAGTTGAAGATATTCCTTCTTCAACACCACAAGCATCTACAACCGATAAATTGCTCCAACAGTTACTTGAAAAGTTGGATCGGCATGAACAGAAAGCTAAGATGAGAGAGCGCCGTAACAAGCGCCGATTCACATACCTCAAGGAGCTGATCATGGGCAAATTCAAGGACTCAGACACTCCGGACTCCACTTCTTTTACCAGCACCGGGAGCCATGATGGTCCCAACTATGGAGATACTGCTACCAGCCCACCCCTATTTCTGATAGATGGCACCGAGGACGGTGCAAAGCCTTAAGTGTGGGGAGGTCGGTCAGTACCTGACTTCCGGAGGTAAATTCTCTTCTCTGGCACCAATAATTAGGATATTTTAGTTAGATTTTTCTTTCTTTTATAGAATAGAATAAATTGCATAGGTTAGAATAGTTGCATGCATGTTCTACTTGATTGAAAAGACAATAAGTTTCTTTTAAAAATCTATCTTTGGAACAAAATTTCACTAATTTTTCAAAATTTTTATGATAAATCTGCTTGAGTTGTATTTGGAACATGATGTTTGAGCTAAAGAACACACAACCTGTGAAAGATTTGAGCCTTTATGTATGGTTACACTATTTAACCATTATCATTTTATTCTTGTGTGTTTACTTCTCTATGATTGTAATCTATATTTTGTTTTATCTTATATGTCCAGTATTTATTATATTTACATGCTTGCACATGATTGAGGCCATTATTTGTTTAAACTCAATTATCCAAATCAAGCCTACCCTTCTCAATTACCTTTGTTAACCACTTTGAGCCTTTAATTCCCATTTGTTCGATATTTTACCACGTTACTAACCTTAAACCGAAAAAAAAAAAAAAACAATTATATATCCCAAATTGAATCTTTGGTTAGCTTAAGATAGAATTGTGTGTCTTAGTTAAGTATGGGAAATTACGGGAACAAAAGTTGTTAAGGGAATATGTCATGAAAATTTAAAGGGAATTTGGATACCTACTCATGTGAAAATATAAGAATGAAAAATCTATGTGCATTGATAAGCTTTATTTATTCAATAATAATAATAATAATAAATAAATAAGGAGACAAAATTACCCCAATGTTAAATTAGAATTCAAAGATCAATGCACATATGATAGAATTAAAATACAAAGTTGAAACATGAGTATGGGTTGAAAAAGGGAATTATGGGTAGTTAAGCATGAATTTAAAAGTATATAGAATATATGTATATTAGGTGAGAGCTTAGGTTAATTAAAAATTCAATTTATAAAGCTCACTTAGCCATATGTATATGCACCTTGGCCCCATTACAACCCTGAAAAGACCTCATGATGTTTGCATTGGTATATTAACTGTTGTTGATTGGTTAAGAGAAAAACAAAAGTTAAAAAACATGACTAGAAAAGAATTTAGTGATTACCCTATACACTAGAGATTAGAGCGTACATACATTATCAGTGAGGGTTCAATGCTTGAATTTTCATGTTTCCTGCTTTCATAAGCTATCTTCTTGCACTTTTATCGGTTTTATTGTATAATGATAGAATTAGTGGAATTTGATTTGTAACTGTTTTGAAGGGCTTATTTACTTTTGATTAAGTGGACAATAATCATATAGTTGCATTTATTTATATACGTAGGATTGTATTGCATTTCATGAGTTTCTGCATGTTCATACTTATTTCCTTGTCTCCTTCAATTTAGCATGAGGACATGCTAATGTTTAAGTGTGGGGAGGATGATAAACCACTGTTTTATGGTTTATATTGTGTTTAATTGTGTGGTTTTGTCATGATCATTGCCCACTTATTCATCAATTTAGCATGCATTTAGATTTCCTTCCTAAATTTAGTACATGTTTGAAAATTGCTTCCTAGAGACTTTAATTATTTACTTTTAATTCTCCCTTATTCCATTCGATGCCGTGATCTGTGTGTCAAGTGTTTCAGGCCTTATAGGGCATGAATGAGATGGAGATTGGAGAGGAAGCTAGCAAAAATGGAAGGAACACAAGAATTTGAGGAGATAACCAGCGAGAAATGACGTGGTTGCATCGCTCACGCGACCGCGTGAAGGAGCGCAAATCGCAGCGACGCGGCCGTATGGCTTGCTCAACCGCGCAGATTGGAAAGCGCAAGCGACGCGGTAGCGTGGACGACGCGAACACGTGGAGAGGAAAAAGCGCAAGCGACGCACCCGCATGGACGATGCGATCGCGTGACATGTGCGATCTGCATAATCTGCAGAATTCGATGGGGGCAATTTTGGACCTTATTTCGGCCCAGTTTTCGGCTCGGAACAGCAGACTAGAGTCAGAGAATATGCAGAAACAACAGAGACATTCATTCAGTAGTTTTAGATCTAGTTTTTTCACTCTCTTAGGTTTTTCTCTCTAGTTTTTAGAATTTTAATTTTCAATTGGTCTTAGCACTGGAACATTGAGAAGAGTTATTTCCTCATCAAGACTTCATCACTCTAGTTTGTTCTCTTAACTTGGTTTTATTCTTCCATGTTCTTTGTTATGTTCAATTTTGTCATTCAGATACTTTTATGATTAATTAATGCAAAGATTATTTCTCTTTAATTTAATTTCAATTCCAATAATCATGTCTTCTTTTAATTCCTTTTCATGTGCCATGGATTCTTTATTTACAATGCGTGAGTAGTTTCATTACTTGATAGGGAGTTGATTAAAAGGAATTCTTGAGTTGGAAGGATTGAAGGAGAAATTTATAGTTGGGTTAAATGTTGGATTGTTATCCTGTCACCAACGCCAATCCCTTTGAACTAAGTGGGTTGTAACTCGTGAATAGATCTAGCAGTCCAACTTGTTTGACTTTCCCTTACCTAGTAAAGGATAACCAAACAGAGTAACCGTTAATTATAAATCAATCTAAAAAAATCACTCCATCAATGATAGAGTTTCTAACTAATCAATTCCCAGTCAAGGCTTTTATCTATATTATTTAAAATTCCTCAATTTAAATTCCAATTTACTTAGCTCAACTTCTTGGAACATCTGATTAATAAAACAGCACACTTTTCTGCAACTCGTTGGGAGACAACCTGGGACTTAAAACTCCCAGTAATTTTAATTTAAACTCTCTGTGACATATTTCTAAATTGATAGGTAGATTTTCGGTGAGTTAAGAACTATACTTGCAACGTAACCATTTTAATAAATTTTTAATTCACCAGCTTCTGCTTCCCATCAATAAGCAATCATTCTAAATTTGGTGTGGGAAGGGGAAGAATAGGAGGAAAAGGGCAACAACAATGAAGATGAACTACAAGGTGGTAAAGTTCCTTTTTCCTCTTACTTATTTCCAGCACTTTAAATTGCATGATTATCTTTTATTTTCTTTGTATGCATGTGTGATTACTCCTTGTGAATAATCATAATTTGATATTTGATTTGTAACATGTTGCTATGATATCATGATTATCATCTTGAATTTTACTTGCACCCAATATCTCTAAGAATGCAACAAAGAAATCATTCTTTTGAAAGGAAAATGTTGAAGAATTTTATAAATCTTGGGGCAAGCAAAAGATTAAGAGGAGTGGAGGTTCTGATTGTATGATTGTGTCTCGAGGTTGCATGTTTGTGAAAACTTGCATGGGAGCTCATAGACAGGAAATGAAGTTTAGAGAAGTATTATGGAATTTCTCAAACATCTATTGATCCAAGAAGCAATAACAAAAGAAAACAAAAGAAAAAGAAAAACAAAGAGCAAGCCCAAGGCTCTGAGCATCAATTACTAGGAAGAAGAAGAAAGAAACAAGAACTCAAAGAGTTATTGTCCTAGTTAAATGCTTGTGGTGGATTTGTATCAAAGAGAGAGGCTTGAGCAAGTAAATCCTAAGGGGTGCTTCAACACCTAATACCTTAGACCAACTGGTTTGAGAGTATTGATTGAAAGCCTATCTTAAAAATCCGCTTTGATACATGACACCTAGAGTCGAGGCCAAATTCCAAAAAAGAAAGAAAAATGCTAGAAAATAAGTGCTGCTTCAAGGTGACAATCTATAAAGAGATTTCCATAATATCATTTGAATGAAAGTTCTAAGATCTAAGACTTCCAAAATGTAAGGACTAATGAGCATTGGAATCCTTGCATAAGCATACAAATTAGAGTTCACCCCACTGTCACTTATTCACTTCACCCACTAAGGCATCATAAGCAATTCTTCAATACATTCCAATTAAAGAGAATTCTTTGTGCATAGTTCTTTTCTTGCTTGGGGACAAGCAAGATTTAAGTTTGGTGTTGTGATGCCAGGGCATCTTGGCTAGTTTTACTAGCCATTTTTTATATGCTTTAGGTTGGTTTCATGCATTTTCTTAGGAAATAAGCAAGTATTTGGTTGAAAATGCATTCATACCATGATTCAAGCAAACATTATGAATTTTGAAGGATTTCATGAGAATTATGCATAAATTGAATGATAAATTGGATGATGCATGATCCCATGATTAAGAGCAAGACTTTGATGCACTTTGTTTGATTGATTTCAGGCCAAAAGAAGAAGAGAAGAGCCACGTTAGTGGCTACGTTAGTTACACTAACGTGGGCACTAACGTGGAAGGAAGGAAAACCCCAACGTTAGTGAGCAAAGTTAGTAGCATTAACTTTGAAGAAGGAGAGCATGGAACGTTAGCAAGGAAGACCCACGTTAAGAGTCACGTTAGCTACACTAACGTGAACTCTAACGTAGGGACAAAAGGCACCAAGCAACGTTAATGGGGAAGGTGAGCCCCAATAACGCTTGCGAAAGGGGTATATGCCAACGTTAGTGGAAAAAGTGAGTGCCACTAACGTTGGCGAAGCAAAAAGACCCACGTTAACAGCCACGTTAACTAAGTTAACGTGGTAGTTAACGTGGAAGGAAAGGGAGATGACAATGTTATTAGAAAAAGTGAGTGCCACTAACGTTGGCGAAGCAAAAAGACCCACGTTAACTAAGTTAACGTGGTAGTTAACGTGGGCAAAAGTCCCACCTGGCAGCCTGACCATGCCTTCTTCAAACACGCATAACTTGAGCCACAAAGCTCCAAATGAGGTGATTCCAGTGGCATTGGAAAGTAGGATTCCAGAGCTTTCCAAGCATATATGGCAATACATGGTTGCCACTTAATTTCAGGGAGTAAACCTGCCCCAAAAGTGCAAAGATGAACATGGTATCAACCTATAGTAAGGCCAGCTGACCTCTTCACCTTCCAAGAAGTGTAACTCAAGTTGTAGAGTTCCAAATGATGCGCTTCCAAAGGCGTTGGAAAGTATACATCCAGAGATTTCCAATAATATATAATAGTATGGGATTGACATTGATTTTAAGCTCCAGAACCTGGAACTATTAAGCCCCTGGTCGCTAGCGTTATCGGGACTCACGTTTTCCATTAACGCTAGCGACTATGCCAGCAACCATGTCCACTTTAAAGGAGCATAACTTGAGTTATAGAGATCCAATTGAGGTGATTTTAGTTGCATTAGAAATCTGACATTTAGAGCTTTCCAACGATATATAATACTCTATAGTGGGCATGAAATTGGGGTACAAACAAGAGGCATCTTTTAATCCCCAAAAACACCAACTGGGCAGCAAGTGCAACGTTAGCCACAATAACTTTAGCACTAACGCCACACTTGTAGCGTTAGTGTGGCTAACTTTAGCACTAACTTTAGCACCTGGACCTCAACTTGATTCACTTCTCCACCCTCAAGGAAGCAAGCCCACAAGTGTCAACCAATCAAGGCCACAAGAAGCATCTAGAATAGGAATTTTCATTTAATTGTAATTTGCTTTTAATTTCATTTTGTAATTTATGAGAGCCTATATAAAGGCCTTAGTTTTTACATGGAGGGACATTCTGGAATGGCGGATTAGAGAGGGGTCTTCGGACTCCCTCCCCTCACACACTTTTCCTTCTCTTTCTTTTAGTTGTAATTTTTATTTATGAACTTTGAAGTTTTATTTTCAGTTTTAATCTTCGTCTTTACTTTTCTGCACCTTCTTTCTTTTCTATTTTGGTAGAGCAATGATCAACTAACTCTTTTCATTGGGTTAGAGAGCTCTATTGTGATACAATGGATCAATATTAGTTTTCATTCTTCTTCTTCTATCTTTTCTCTTGATTTTACTAGAGAGCTTTCGATCTTCATCCAATTGGGTAGTTATCTTGGAAAAGAAGCTATTCATACTTGGATCTCTTCTGAACCTTGGAAGAGGAATGAAGAGATCATGCTAGAAATGCTTTCTCATGCTGGACCAAATTGGGTTTGGATGGATATGTGACTATAATCCTACCAACACTTGATTTGGGAATGCATGTGGTATAATCAGTGACCATACTTCATCTCTTCTCATGAGCAATTGACCAAGGAATTGGCTATTGATCAAGATTTGAGAGATTGAATTCCAAAGAATAGGGATCCAATCACTTAAGATTGCCAAGGAGATCAATGAATGCATTGATTGAGGAAGAAGATGAGAATGAACTTGATCCAGAGGATTGCAATATCTCTTGATCCCAATGTTCATTTTATTTTTAGTTCTTACATTTACCTTTCTTGCCATTTTACTTCTCTGCACTCTATTGCTTTCTTTACTTTTATGCCATTTACCTTTCCTTGTTACTTATCACTCCAATATGATTCGTCTAACTAGGATAATCAATTAACCATTGATTGCTTAATCCATTAATCTCTGTGGGATTCTACCTCACTCTTTTGTGAGTTATTACTTGACGACAATTCGGTATACTTGCCGAAGGGAGAAAATTTGTTGAGAGACAAGTTTTCGTGAGCATCAATGCCTTGATTTGTTTGTTAGTGATTTCAGATTGAAAAGGCTAGGAATGGATCAAAGGAATGGAAAGGAAAGCATGCAAAGTGGAGAAATCATGAAAAGCCAAAGATTTGGAAAACCGCCATGGACGCGCGCGTGCACTATGCGCCTACGTGTGGATCGCGAAATGCTCCATGGACGCGTACGCGCGCTGTACGCATACACGCCAGTCTCCGCACGTGATTTTTAAATAGAAAATGTGCCCAGCGATTTCTGAGAGTTGTGGGGCCCAGTTTACAACCAACTTTGGCGCCAAAATGCATATAAGGACCAAGGATTAAAGGGGAATGATGATCATTCACATTTTTTTATCTCACACATTACACTTTAGGCTTAGTTTTAGTTAGTTTTAGAGAGAGAAGCTCTCACTTCTCTCTAGAATTAGGATTAGGATTAGGTTTAGTTCTTAGATCTAGGTTTTAATTCATGTTTTCATCTACTTTTACTCTTTAATTCTTTGTTGTTACATTCATCATTCTTCTATTGTTTGTTATAATTTCTTCTACTTTGTTTCTATGCTTTGTTATAGATCTACTTTTGCTCATTCTATTTTCTTTCAATTCAATTTGAGGTAATTCATGATAATTGTGTTTCTTTTGATTGTTGTTATTAATTCCTTGCAATAATTGTTGTTAGATTCTATTCTTGTTGTCAATTTACTATGTTTTCCTTTTGTGCCTTCCAAGTGTTTGATGAAATGCTTGGAAGGATGTTAGAATATAATTTTATGCTCTTGGCTTGGGAAGGTAAGTTAGAAACTCTTGAGTTACTAATGTCCAAGTAATTGATGATTGGGAGCCATTAATGCTAGATCTCACTAATTGAATTGGTGAAGATCTAGGATTTATGGACTTGGATTGATATAGCTCACTTGACTTTCCTTTACTATTAGTTATAGGATGACTTAGTGGGATTGATCCTTGCCAATTCTCATGTTGTGGTTAGTAATAAGGATAGAGATCCTTGACCACCAAACCTTGCCAAGACCGCTTTATCATTTACATTTCCATTGTCATTTACTGTTCTTGTTCCTTAATCAAAACCCCAAAATATACAACTCATAACCAATAACAAGAACACTACCCTACAATTCCTTTGAGAGATGACCCGAGGTTCTAATACTTCGGTTTATAGATTTTAGGGGTTTGTTACTTATGACAAACAAATTTTTGTATGAAAGGATTATTGTTGGTTTAGGAACTATACTTGCAATGAGAATTTATTGTGAATTCTAAACCATCAAAAATCCGATCATCAAAATGGCGCCGTTGTCAAGGAATTGTAATGGTGTCATGTTATTGGTTATTGTATATATGTGAATAGTGTCAATATGTTTACTTTTGTTAGCTCTTGCTAGTTTTAGGATTTGGTTTTCTTTGTTTCTTATTTGATTTTATTTTCATTTTCTCTTGCTATCATGAATTCTCACTTCGGCTATGAGTTTGGTTCTAATTGTGTTGTAGGAGATGTGAACTTCAATGACAACATGTATCAAGGATGGAACACTTCAAGATGGGAGGAGCCTCAAGAAATTGATCACTCCTATTGGCAACAACCTCCAGATACTTATAGGTATAATCACCATCCTAATGCATGTCAATTCAATGGCTATGGTGAATCTTTTTATGACAATCAATTACCACCATCATATGCCTATGATTCTTATCCTCAACATGAACCTCAACCATACTCACAAGCCTTTCCATACCAAGCATCTTCCTATGATCCATATCCATTATATGACCAACCACCCATACCATATTCTTATGACCATTATGAGCAAGAACCTTTAGAACCACCACAACCCTATCAAGATTACTACCATGAACCACCTCAATACTCACCATCTCCATACCCTTATCAAGAGGAACCACCTTTCTACTATTAACCCTCTCTCCAAAATGATGAACCCTCTTATCCATCCCAAGCCCCAATAGATGATTCTCTTACCTTGCTACTTCAAGGACAAGCGGATATGCAAAGGACCACCCTAGAGTTTGTGACTAATTTGACTAAGGTAGTGCACACTTTAGCCTACCAATGCTTGAACACTCAAGGTGCATCCGTGGCCACATGTTAAGAATCAATTGAAGATCATAGCATGAAGGAGAGATTGGAAACTCCGGTGGGAAACGAGGGATGTTATTTTGTATTGGAGCAACTAGAGGAAGCCATGATTGTTGAAGAAGAGGAAGAGGTGGTTGAAGATTTAGGAGATGTTGAAAGTCCATGGGAATGTAGCATCATAGAGCACTCTTCCAAGAAGTTTGATATTGATGTTGAGGAGGGTGCGCAACCTCCAAGGCATATCATAGTTGGAGACTTGAAAGAGGTTTATCAAGAGATGGATTCAATCATGGATGAATTTCTATCTACAATTGAATCCTTTCCCATTGGACATGAAGTTGAAATTATAGAAGAATGTGTACAACCCCCCATACCCATGGTGAGCAATGAAGAAGAAAGTGAATCGGAAGAGAGCTACCAAAGGGGAAAGGTTGAAATTGAAGAAGCTTGCGAAGAGGTGGAGACACTCAAGGAAGAGCACAAAGGAGTGGAGCTTGCAAGGTCATTGGGACCACCCCTTCCTAAGTCATCATCTTACACAACATTCAAGTGGGTAAAATTCTTATCCCTAAGCTTTACTTTCTCACGTGAATATAGTTTGATTGAAAACGATGGTCAACTTAGAGCTCTTTGTGAAGTTAAAAGTAGAAGAGAGTTGTGTAGTGGTTGGAAACATCACTCTAAGTTCATGATGGTTGTGATACGAAAATTGTTGTCGGTCTAGATTTTCTTCTTAAAGAAAGGAATTATTTCGTTGTAAGCATAGTTCCAAACCAACAAACAACTCTCACATCAAATTAAAATATGGTTTTGTCACAAGTACAAACCCCAATAAGAATTAACCGAAGTATTTAGACTCCGGGTCGTCTCACGAGGATAGCAATGAAGTGGTCAATTATTGGCTATGAGAATGCAAGGGGGGTTTGATAATAAGAGGGCAAGAAATTAAATGAGCAAGAATTTAAATGACAAAACGCGTAAATCAAGCAAGTAATTATACCAACCTTTGCGTTTAAACTTAAAGCTTCCAACCATAATGAACCTTGCTTGACAATTCTTACCACTGGCCATCTTCCTCTTACTCTTAATGCCACAAAGAGATCTAAGTTGACCATCCGTCTCCAGTAGCCCATATTCAAGTGGGATTAGAAAGCTATGGGATATGAATTTTACCCACTTGAATGTTGTGAAGGATGATGGCAACTTAGGGGGAGGTGTTTTTAATGAAATTGCAAGCTCCACTCCCTTGTGCTCTTCTCTGATAATTACCACCTCTTTGAAGCTTCTTCAATTTCAACCTCTTCCTCTTGGTAGCTTTCTTCCAATTTAATCTCCTCTTCATTGCTTTCCAAGGGCATGGGAGGTTGTGCTTCTTCTTCTTGAATCTCCATCTCTTGATCAACCTTTTCCAAGTCTTCAACTGTGATATGCCTTGGAGGTTGTACACCCTCCTTAGCATCAATTTCAAACGTCTTGGGAGGGGGTTCTATGACTGGACTTTCCCATGGAGGTTCTGCATCTCCTAAGTCTTCAACCAACTCTTCTTCTTGAACAATGACAGCTTCTTCTACTTGTTCTAGTATGAATTCATGCTCTGTCTTGTCCACTGGGGTTTCTGGTATCTCCTTCATGCTACGCTCTTCACTAGACTGTCCACATGTAGCTGTGGCTGATCCTTGTATATTTGAGCGCCTAGAAGCCCATTGAATTAATGCTTGCTCCAGTTGTTGAGTGGCTGCTTGAAATCGATCCACTGTTTCCTTGAAACGATCCTTTGTCTCTTGATGCACTCGGTTATCATAGGTAGGATCATAGTGCTCTTGGATTGATGGATATGGAGATGGTAGATATTGAGGTGGTGGTGGGGTGGGGAGATCATTCTGTGATTGAAAAGGAAGTGCACTAGAGCTTGAGGGTTGATTGTTAAAGGTATTTGGTGGTCTGAATTGGGCGGCGAGAGCTCGTATAGCAGAGTTTAGATCGGTAAGTGCTCTCTCCATGGAGGTTTGGGGTGGATCTATGTATGGTTCATTTGGTTCATAAGGTGGTTGGTATGGTGGATGTGGGTTAGGGTTATATGAAGGTGAATGGTGGTAGTTGGCTTGGGAGTGTGGTAGTTCAAAGTTATGTTGAGGAAAGGGTTCATAGGCATATGGTGGTGGTTGTTGATAGTCCATTGGAGGTGGTTGTTGCCATGAGGGTTGATCAAATCCTTGTGGCTCCTCCCATCTTTGATTGTTCCAACCTTGATGCCTGTTCTCATTGTAATTTCTTCTTCCTGCAACATTATTGTAACCAGACTCATAGCCAAAGGGGTGAGAGTTCATAGTAGCAAATAAAAAAATTAAAAACAAAAATAAAAATAAATTTAAATTAAAAGGTTATTTAAATTTTGAATTTGAAGATTAAATTTTGAAATTTGAATTTTGAAATTTTGAAATTTGAATTTTGAAATTTGAATTTTAAATTTTTGAAATTTGAATTTTTTGAAATTTGAAATTTGATTTTTGAAATAAGATAAGATAAGATAAAAATTTTAAAAATAAAAATCTGAAATTTTTTTTTTCGAAAAAAAATTAATAAAAAATATTTTTGAATTTAATGAGGAGAGAGAAAAACAATAAAATGACACCAAATTTCAAATTTTTAGATCAAAAGGAAGAAAACAACTAAGAACAGCTTGAAGGTCAAGATGAACGCGAAGAACAACTTGAAGATCAAGGTGAACACTAAGAACAAATTTTTTGAAAAAAAAAAATTTTTAATAACTAAATAAAAACCAATAACCTCTTAATTTATGGAAAAGCAAAAATAAAAACAAAAATAAAAACAAATAAACAAGAAAAAATCAAAAAAATATTTATAATAACCAATAATAAGGCACACGTTTGCAATTCCCCGGCAACGGCACCATTTTGACATTAGGATTTTTTCCAGTAAAGAATGTCATAAAAACAGTCGCGTTGTAGATATTGTCTCTAAACTGACAAAAATCCCTTCGTACAAACGTTTTGGTTGTCACAAGTAACAAACCACTTTGAAATTGATAACCGAGTATTCAAACCTTGGGTCGTCTTCTCAAGAAATTGCAGGGTGGTGTGTTCTTATTATTGGTTATGAGTTTGTAAATTGGGGGATGTTGAGTTTGGGCAATGGGCACAGGTATATTTAAATGACAAATAAAATAAATAAATAACTGTAAAATAAACTTTTGGCAAGGTATGAGAAATTGGAAGTCCAACTTGGTTATCTCTCTCAACAATAATGAAAGTTGAATCTTAATTCCTCTTAGTTAACCTTTAAAGCAAAGGAAAGTCAAGAGACTAATTAGTTCGACCTTCGAATCTTATTTATTTCCTAAGAAAAAGTTGAGATTATTGAAGTTCGGTTCAATTAGCAAGATAGCGATTATCAATTGTGCTGAGTTTGATAATGTTGAGTTACTGATTTCTTAACCAAGACCAAAAGGGGAAACTCTAAATTATGTATATAAATAAAAGAAAGCAATCATAAATCTGAAATACCTCAAATAATATTAATTAAGAAAACCATAACATGAATCTAGCATAAGCCAAATAGGCAACATAACTAATATAAGCATCAAAGTATCTGAAAGTAAGAGATAAATATAAAGTAAAAGAACATTGAACCTGAGATTGAGAGTCACTCCTAAAACTAAGAGAAGTCCTAAATCCTAATCCTAAGAGAGAGGAGAGAACCTCTCTCTCTAAAAACTACATCTACTCCTAAAATTGTGAATGTGAAAGCCCTTCTTATGAATGGATGCAGTCTCCCACTTTATAGCATCTAATCTGTGTTTTCTGGGCCGCAAACTGGGTCAAAAACAGTCCAGAATTCGCTGGTTTCGAGTTTTGCCACGCTGGTTTTTCGTCACTGCGACGCGGCCGCATGGATCACGCGGTCGCATCGCTTAGCGTCAGGGGAACTATAGCATATTATATATCAAATCGAAGCCCCGGACGTTAGCTTTCCAACGCAACTGGAATCGCGTCATTTGGACATCTGTAGCCAAATTTATAGCCATTTGAGTGCGAAGAGGTCAGGCTGGACAGCTTAGCAATTTCTCCAACTTCTTGTATTCCTTCCACTTTTGCATGCTTTCTTCCCATCCTCCAAGCCATTCCTGCCTTATAATATCTGAAAACACTTAACACACATATCAAGGCATCTAATGGTAATAAGAGAGGATTAATAATAAGCAAATATAAGATCAAAGAAGCATGTTTTCAATCAAAGCACATAATTAGGAAGGCAAATGTAAAACCATGCAAATAGTATGAATAAGTGGGTAAAGAGTAGATAGAAACCACTCAATTGAGCACAAGATAAACCATAAAATAGTGGTTTATCAACCTTCCCACACTTAAACATTAGCATGTCCTCATGCTAAGCTCAAGAGAAGCTATAAGAGAGTGAAGAGGAATGGTAGAATGTATGAAATGCAATCCTATGAATACAACTACATGCAAAATGATTCTACCTACTTAGTTAAAAGTAAACAAATCTTTCAAGAGGAAATATGAACTGGATTTCACTAATTCAAGTCATGATAATGAAGTACAAATAGACTTGCAAGAAGAAAATAGCTCATGAAAGTAGGGAACAAGGAATTGAGCATCGAACCCTTACTGGTAGTGTATACACTATAATCACTCAAGTGTTTTAGGTTCGATTCTCTCAATTCTCTACTAACCTTGCTTTCTAAGGCTTGCTCTTCATCTAACAATCAACATAAGTTTAATGCACAGATACACATATCAAGAGGTCTTTTAAGGGTTGTAATGGGGCTAGGGTCAAGGTAGGATTGTATTTGGCCAAGTGGACTAAAAATCTGAATCCTTAATTGACTTAAACTTTCCACCTAACTTTAGACAATCCATGTAATCATAATACAACATCTAACCATCCATTAACCATGTTTTCCACATATTCATGCATTCTAATTTCAAGTACAACTCATATGCATTGCTTTCACCACTTACTTTGGGGCATTTTGTCCCCTTTTTGCTTAATTGCTCTTCTTTCTTTTCTTTTCTTTTTTTTATATATATATAATTTTTTTTCTTTTGTTTTTCTCAATGCATATGATTAATTTATTGAATGCATGAACATGTCCTAAACATTTCTTTCACATTTTTAGAAAATTTTAACATACTCAATTCTCAAACCAAATATTTCCAAACCCAATTTTCCCACACTTAAATCATAAGCACTCTCACTAGTCTAAGCTAACCAAGGATTCAAATTAAGGACATTATTGTTTTTCTCTTAGAGTTAATGATGTGCTAAAAAAAAAAGAACAAAGGGGTAAAATAGGCTCAAATTGGTTTGCAAAGGATAATAAAAGGTAGGGCCATATGGGTATGTAAGCTTAGTGAAACAAGGGCCTCAATCATATAAGTGCATGTATACATCAAACAATGGAAATATAGAATTAAGCAAGACAAAGATCACAATTTTAGAGAGAAAAATACACACCAAAAATAAATTATTGGTTGAAAAATGCAACCAATTCAAATAGGCTCAAAAATCTCACAGGTTTTGTGTGTTCGAGCTCTAAACCATGTTCCAGTATAATATTTCTTCAAACAAGTGTAACATTAAATTTTTTTATTCAAATTAGTAAAATTCTCTAAAAATTTTCTTGAAAAAGAAAATATTACTTCAACCAAGTGGTAAAATATGCAAAAATCAAACAAACATACAAATGCAACAACTAATCTACAAAGAAAATTTAAACATTGGTGTTTGAGACAAGAAAGTACTAACCCATGGAGATCGGTATCGACCTCTCCACACTTAAAGATTGCACCGTCCTCGGTGCATGCTGAGATGTGCAGGTGGACGGGTTGTTTCAACTGTTTGCTTTTCTCTAAATATTTTGCAGATGGACTTGTTTTTCTCCCTTTTAGAAGTTTCTCTTTTTTGCCATCTTTGGTGGCCAGCCTGAAAGAAGAGGAAAAGAAGAACAGTAACCCAGAAATAAAGATAAGAAACAATTAAAGCATGGGTTGGTTAATGCCAAATAATGAAGGTCTCAATTACATGGTAGCTACAACATGCAAGTGAGAAAACAGTAGAAGTACATGGCAAATCAAGAGTGCAAAAATTTGCAAAAATAGGGAAGAGAGTGTGGGCAAGGAGAGATAATATAAAATTATGTCAATGTAAAAGTAATATAAGTATAAAAGGTTGGCATTGATATAAATAATATTACCTATCCAGAATAAAACAAGTCACTAAGCACCCAAAATAATTCAAGAGAAGATGCAACAGTTAAATAAGAAAATTTGAACACCAATAATAATTTTTAAAAATATGCAATGAATGAAAGTATGCAAATAAATTAAATAAAATAGAATGAGAGGGAAAAAGGATGAGAAGAAAAAGAAAGTGAGAAAGGAGAGAGAAGGAAGAAATTAGGATTAGAAAAGAAAAGATAAGAAAATTGGCACTAATCTGGATAGGTTGTGCGACGCTGGCGACGCGGTCGCATGGTGCGTGATAAGGTCAGGTGACGCGGACGCGTGGGTCACGCCATCGCGTGGCCTGTTTTGTGCGATTGGCGCGAGTGCAGCCTCATTGTCGCGCAACTCTCTGTTCGAAACTCTTTTTGCCAAAATTCTGGGTGACGCGATCGTGTGGTCGACGCGATCACGTGAGTGGCCTTTCTGTTAAAAATGACGCGGACGCGTGAGGCACGTGTTCGCGTGGTGAGGCTTGGGCTACCAGCACGAGTCCAGCCCAACTCTAGCTCAACTTTCGGCCACACACCCTTTTTACGCCGATTTCAGGACAAGCGGCCGCGTGGTTGACGCAGTCGCGTGAGAGGCCATTATTCCCATATGACGCGGTCGCGTGGGGTGATTTGTGCCATTGGCACGCCTCCAGCGCTGCTCCTGCGTAACTTTCTGTTCAATTTATTATTCTCTCATCTCCTTGCGACGCGGACGCGTCGCTGATGCGGTCGCGTCGCGTGCTCGCTTTTTTTTTTTTAGTCTGAAAAGAAAATGCAGAATGCAGTGTTAATATGGATGTGATGCAAAACTCTAGGTTCAATAAAATAAAATAAAACTCAAAAACAAATAAAACTAAAAAATGAAAAAGGAACGATTATACCATGGTGGGTTATCTCCCACCTAGCACTTTTAGTTAAAGTTCTTAAGTTGGACATTTGATGAGCTTCCTGTTATGGTGGCTTATGCTTGAACTCATCCAGGAATCTCCACCAATGTTTGTGATTCCAGTAACCTCCGGGGTCCCAAACTAGGCGCAGAAAGCCTTCAAGTAAGTTAAAGCATGTGACAAGGCCCCAAGAGTGCTAATTTCTAGATTGGATTTCGGGGTCCCAGACCTTGCCTTTGCACCCATCTTCTTATTGATCATCATCATTTTTCCACTTGGGTGGTGAACAGTCAGAATTCTCACTGAGACATCCAAACAGCTTCCTAGACCCATTCAGTTGAGCTTTATACTAACCTTTGTGTTTAAATTTAAAGCTTCCAACCATAATGAACCTTGCTTGACAATTCTTACCACTGGCCATCTTCCTCTTACTCTTAATGCCACAAAGAGCTCTAAGTTGACCATCCGTCTCCAGTAGCCCATATTCAAGTGGGATTAGAAAGCTATGGGATATGAATTTTATCCACTTGAATGTTGTGAAGGATGATGGCAACTTAGGGGGAGGTGTTTTTAATGAAATTGCAAGCTCCACTCCCTTGTGCTCTTCTCTGATAATTACCACCTCTTTGCAAGCTTCTTCAATTTCAACCTCTTCCTCTTGGTAGCTTTCTTCCAATTTAATCTCCTCTTCATTGCTTTCCAAGGGCATGGGAGGTTGTGCTTCTTCTTCTTGAATCTCCATCTCTTGATCAACCTCTTCCAAGTCTTCAACTGTGATATGCCTTGGAGGTTGTACACCCTCTTTAGCATCAATTTCAAACATCTTGGGAGGGGGTTCTATGACTGGACTTTCCCATGGAGGTTCTGCATCTCCTAAGTCTTCAACCAACTCTTCTTCTTGAACAATGACAACTTCTTCTACTTGTTCTAGTATGAATTCATGCTCTGTCATGTCCACTGGGGTTTCTGGTATCTCCTTCATGCTACGCTCTTCACTAGACTGTCCACATGGAGCTGTGGCTGATCCTTGTATATTTGAGCGCCTGAAGCCCATTGAATTAATGCTTGCTCCAGTTGTTGAGTGGTTGCCTGAAATCGATCCACTGTTTCCTTGAAACGATCCTTTGTCTCTTGATGCACTCGGTTATCATAGGTAGGATCATAGTGCTCTTGGATTGATGGATATGGAGATGGTAGATATTGAGGTGGTGGTGGGGTGGGGAGATCATTCTGTGATTGAAAAGGAAGTGCACTAGAGCTTGAGGGTTGATTGTTAAAGGTATTTGGTGGTCTGAATTGGGCGGCGAGAGCTCGTATAGTAGAGTTTAGATCGGTAAGTGCTCTCTCCATGGAGGTTTGGGGTGGATCTATGTATGGTTCATTTGGTTCATAAGGTGGTTGGTATGGTGGATGTGGGTTAGGGTTATATGAAGGTGAATGGTGGTAGTTGGCTTGGGAGTGTGGTAGTTCAAAGTTATGTTGAGGAAAGGGTTCATAGGCATATGGTGGTGGTTGTTGATAGTCCATTGGAGGTGGTTGTTGCCATGAAGGTTGATCAAATCCTTGTGGCTCCTCCCATCTTTGATTGTTCCAACCTTGATGCCTGTTCTCATTGTAATTTCTTCTTCCTGCAACATTATTGTAACCAGACTCACAGCCAAAGGGGTGAGAGTTCATAGTAGCAAATAAAAAAATTAAAAACAAAAATAAAAATAAATTTAAATTAAAAGGTTATTTAAATTTTGAATTTGAAAATTAAAATTTGAAATTTGAATTTTGAAATTTTGAAATTTGAATTTTGAAATTTGAATTTTAAATTTTTGAAATTTGAATTTTTTGAAATTTGAAATTTGAAAATTTTTAAATTTAAATTTTGAAAAATTTTAAATTTGAATTTTGAACTTTGATTTTTGAAACAAGATAAGATAAGATAAAAATTTTAAAAATAAAAATCTGAAAATTTTTTTTCGAAAAAAAATTAATAAAAAATATTTTTGAATTTAATGAGGAGAGAGAAAAATAATAAAATGACATCAAATTTCAAATTTTTAGATCAAAACGAAGAAAACAACTAAGAACAGCTTGAAGGTCAAGATGAACGCGAAGAACAACTTGAAGATCAAGATGAACACTAAGAACAAATTTTTTGAAAAAAAAAATTTTTTTTAATAACTAAATAAAAACCAATAACCTCTTAATTTATGGAAAAAGAAAAAATAAAAACAAAAATAAAAAACAAATAAACAAGCAAAAATCAAAAAAATATTTATAATAACCAATAATAAGGCACACGTTTGCAATTCCCCATCAATGGCGCCATTTTGACGTTAGGATTTTTGCCAGTAAAGAATGTCATAAAAACAGTCGCGTTGTAGATATAGTCTCTAAACCGACAAAAATCCCTTCGTACAAACATTTTGGTTGTCACAAGTAACAAACCCCTTTGAAATTGATAACCGAGTATTCAAACATCGGGTCGTCTTCTCAAGGAATTGCAGGGAGGTGTGTTCTTATTATTGGTTATGAGTTTGTAAATTGGGGGATGTTGAGTTTGGGCAATGGGCACAGGTATATTTAAATGACAAATAAAATAAATAAATAACTGTAAAATAAACTTTTGACAAGGTATGAGAAATTGGAAGTCCAACTTGGTTATCTCTCTCAACAATAATGAAAGTTGAATCTTAATTCCTCTTAGTTAACCTTTAAAGCAAAGGAAAGTCAAGAGACTAATTAGTTTGACCTTCGAATCCTATTTATTTCCTAAGAAAAAGTTGGGATTATTGAAGTTCAGTTCAATTAGCAAGATAGCGATTATCAATTGTGCTAAGTTTGATAATGTTGAGTTACTGATTTCTTAACCAAGACCAAAAGGGAAAAATCTAAATTATCTATATAAATAAAAGAAAGCAATCATAAATCTGAAATACCTCAAATAATATTAATTAAGAAAATCATAACATGAATGTAGCATAAGCCAAATAGGCAACATAACTAATATAAGCATCAAAGTATCTGAAAGTAAGAGATAAATATAAAGTAAAAGAACATTGAACCTGGGATTGAGAGTCACTCCTAAAACTAAGAGAAGTCCTAAATCCTAATCCTAAGAGAGAGGGGAGAACCTCTCTCTCTAAAAACTACATCTACTCCTAAAATTGTGAATGTGAAAGCCCTTCTTATGAATGGATGCAGTTCCCCACTTTATAGCCTCTAATCTGTGTTTTCTGAGCCGCAAACTGGGTCAAAAACAGTCCAGAATTCGCTGGTTTCGAGTTTTGCCACGCTGGTTTTTCGTCACTGCGACGCGGCCGCATGGATCACGTGGTCGCATCGCTTAGCGTCAGGGTAACTATAGCATATTATATATCAAATCGAAGCCCCGAACGTTAGCTTTCCATTGCAACTAGAACCGCGTCATTTGGACCTCTGTAGCCAAAGTTATAGCCATTTGAGTGCGAAGAGGTCAGGCTGGACAGCTTAGCAATTTCTCCAACTTCTTGTATTCCTTCCACTTTTGCATGCTTTCTTCCCATCCTCCAAGCCATTCCTGCCTTATAATATCTGAAAACACTTAACACACATATCAAGGCATCTAATGGTAATAAGAGAGGATTAATAATAAGCAAATATAAGATCAAAGAAGCATGTTTTCAATCAAAGCACATAATTAGGAAGGCAAATGTAAAACCATGCAAATAGTATGAATAAGTGGGTAAAGAGTAGATAACAACTCAATTGAGCACAAGATAAACCATAAAATAGTGGTTTATCAGTAGCTCAGAAATCACCCCTAGCATTTTGCCTTTAAGTGGGTCACGTGAGAGTATCGGCGCGTACGCGCCATGTGCGCGTCCACGTCGATTGGCTGTTTCTTCACCCACGCGTATGCGTCATGTACGCGTGCGCGCCTCTATGCGAAGCCACTTTTGCATGCGCGCACCTTGTACGCGTGCGCGCCCATCAATGGATTCCCAATTCTTGTTTCTTCATGCATTCTCCACTTTGTATGCTTTTCTCCTCATTTCTTCCATCCAATACTTGCCTTATGAACCTGAAATCACTTAACAAATATATCAAGGCATCGAATGGAATTAAAGTGAATTAAAATCATCAATTTAAGGGCCTAAAAAGCATGTTTTCACACTTAAGCACAATTAAAGGGAGTATTACAAAACCATGCTATTTCATTGAATAAATATGGGAAAAGGTGATAAAATCCCCTAAACTAAGCACAAGATAAATCACAAAATCGGGGTTTATCAAATTTCCCCACACTTAAACTAAGCATATCCTCATGCTAAAATCAAGAAAGAAGCAAAGGGTATCAACATTTATTCAATGCAAACTAACTAAATGTAATCTATCTTTATGAATGCATTGGCTTAGTCAAAATAAATCAATCTCCAAGAATATACATATGCAAGCTCAAGGGCTAAGGCAATGGCAATCAAGCAAACCACAATTGGATTGAATCATTGAAAGATTTTACAAACTTGCAAGAAAAGATGATCATGGGTGGAAACATGTAATTAAGCGATCGAACCCTCGCCGGATGTGTATCCGCTCTAGGCACTCAATTGTATGGGGTTGATTCACTCGATTCTTCCCTAGTCATGCTTTCCAAGAATTTTTTTTCATCTAACAATCAACAATTATTCTATGCAAGCATACAAATATCATGAGGGCTTTCCCATAGGTTGTAATGGGGCTAGGGTCAAGGTAGGATGCATATGGTCAAGTGAGTTAAAATTTTGAATCTTTGATTAACTTAAACTTCCCACCTAACTTATGACTATCTATATAATTCTAAACAATCCTAACTACCCATTCTTCACTTTTACACACACTCATGTATTCTCTTTTGGTCACCACACATATGCATTGATCATTATTAAGCTTTAAACTTTGGGGTATTTTTGTCCCCTTTTTATTGCAATTCTTTTTTTTTTAACATAAAAACATAAACTATATACAAGAACCTCAATGCCTATGGTTTACACATGATTAATACATGAGTATGTACCCAATTCCCAAGATTTTTAACATAAACATGAAAACACACTTTTATCTCTACCCAATGTACCCAACTTTCCCAAAATCAAGTAATGAACACTCTCACTAGCCTAAGCTAATCAAAGATCCAAACAGGGGACATTTATTGTTTTTCACTTAGGCTTGTAATGTGCTTCAATTAAGAATAAGTGGGTTAAGCATAGGCTCAAAATTGGCTAACAATGGAAGATAAAAGGTAGGCTATTTGGGTAAGTGAGCTAATTGAAACCATGGCCTCAATCATATAAATGCATGTATACACAAAATAATGGACATAAAGAATCGAACAAATCAAGGATTACAATCATAGGAAGAGAATAATGCACACAAGAATAGAAATAAGTGGTTATATGATGTAACCACACAATTAGGCTCAAAACTCTCATGCTTGTGTTCTTAGCTCAAAACATGATCCACATGGTGTATTAATCAAGCAAGTTCTAAAAAAAAATTTTTTTCAACCAATTGCAGTGGTGCTCTAGAAATGGAATTCTTGGAAGTTTTCATCATATTGATTAAGTTTATTCTAATTCAATGTTGTGATTTAGAAATTTTAAAAAAAATTTCCTCGTTTACCCCCTTTTCAATCAAAACATAATCCTTATACAAAAAGGGTCAACTAGGTTTCAACAATTCAAAATATTTTTCTAATCACAATCAAAAGCGAAAATGCAATATATACATATATAATAAAGGTGCGCAACAACCAAAATAAGGGTATCCACAATAGCAAATATGTACAATAATCCAAAATGATCTCAAAGATAAAGTGCAAAATAAAATAGAGTAGCAGAACTAGAAGATAAATGTCTGAAAGTTCACCACATAAATGCTATCCACCGGTCACAAACGGTGACCTCCCCACACTTTAGGATGAAGCATCGTCCTCGATGCTACTACTGAAGTTCGGGATGGGGGTCAATAGTTGCGCCGGGCTGTGGCTCGGGCTCAGGCTGTGGCTGTGACTCATGCTCAGGCTGTGGTACTGGCTGTGAGTCCTCAGGGGGCTGTTGAACCTCTGTGGTGGCCTGTGTCTCTGGTGGTGCCTCCTGCTGAGTCGGCTCCTCAACATGCTCCTCCTCCTGATCCTGCTCGTCGGAGGCAGGAGAGTCTGGGAGCGGAGGTACCCTGTGATACGGACACCTGGTCTATGCGATCGAGATGTCGCATGATACGACGCTCGCTGCGCTCCATGAAGCGAAATAGGCGCTGTACCAACAGGTATGTCGGCTCAGGTGCAGGTGGTGGTGGCAAGGATGATGCGGTTGAAGTAAAGGAGGGTCTTGCTACTGCTGCTGATGATGAAGGCTGAGCTGCCTCCACCACTACTCTGGCTCGAGAACGGTGTCTGGGTGGAGGCTTCTCGTGCACCCACCTACCCCACGGAATAGTAACCTCCTTGTCATCGTCATTTGGGGGTGGTGGTGTCACGTCGTCATCCTCCCACGGGACATCAGCTAGCTCAATCATGCTGGTGACCAATGTAGGGAATGGCAAGAGGCCACGGATATGCGTACGCCACATGCTCTGCCTGATCAGCCGGGGGAAGTCTACCTCCTTCCCCTCCATGACACAGCCAATAAGAACTAGCATATCCATCAAAATCTCTGAGAAGTGAGTGGTGGACAAGACGTAATGGGCGAATATATGCTACCAAGTCTTAGCCTCTCTCGACAGATAAGTGAATAGCATCCCCTTGGGCTTCTTGTTACCAGAATCCATTACCCAAGGGGCGTCTGGTGTGGCAATCACGCGCTTCAGTGCCTCATAATCAAAAGTCATGCAGTAGATAGCTACCTCTGCCTGCTGACAGGCGCATGGGTCACTAGTACGAGGTAGGCAAAGTGATGAGCGGATAATTTATACGCTTTTTGGCACTGTTTTTAGTATGTTTTTAGTATGATCTAGTTACTATTAGGGATGTTTTCATTAGTTTTTATGTTAAATTCACATTTCTGGACTTTACTATGAGATTGTGTGTTTTTCTGTGATTTCAGGTATTTTCTGGCTGAAATTGAGGGACTTGAGCAGAAATCAGATTCAGAGGTTGAAGAAGGACTGCTGATGCTGTTGGATTCTGACCTCCCTGCACTCAAAGTAGATTTTCTGGAGCCACAGAACTCGAAATGGCGCGCTTCTAATGGCGTTGGAAAGTAGACATCCAGGGCTTTCCAGAAATGTATAATAGTCCATACTTTGGCAAAGAATAGACGACGTAAACTGGCGTTCAACGTCAGCTTTCTACCCAAATCTGGCGTCCAGCGCCAGAAAAGGAGCAAAAACCAGAGTTGAACGCCCAAACTGGCATTAAAACTGGCGTTCAACTCCAAGAAGGACCTCTACACGTACAACACTCAAGCTCAGCCCAAACACACACCAAGTGGGCCCCGGAAGTGGATTTATGCATCAATTACTTACTCATGTAAACCCTAGTAGCTAGTTTATTATAAATAGGACCTTTTACTATTGTATTAGGCATCCTGGATCGTATTTTGATCCTGTGATCACGTTTTGGGGGCTGGCCATCTCGGCCATGCCTGGACCTTTCACTTATGTATTTTCAACGGTAGAGTTTCTACACTCCATAGATTAAGGTGTGGAGCTCTGCTGTTTCTCAAGGATTAATGCAAAGTACTACTGTTTTCTATTCAATTCATCTTGTTTCGCTTCTAAGATATCCATTCGCACCCAAGAACGTGATGAAGGTGATGATTATGTGTGACGCTCATCACCATTCTCCCCTATGAACACGTGCCTGACAAACACTTCCGTTCTACATGAAATAAGCTAGAATGACTATCTCTTAGATCTCTTAACCGGAATCTTCGTGGCGTAAGCTAGAATGATGGCGGCATTCAAGAGAATCCGGAAAGTCTAAACCTTGTCTGTGGTATTCCGAGTAGGATTCAATGATTGAATGACTGTGACGAGCTTCAAACTCGCGAGTGCTGGGCGTTAGTGACAGACGCAAAAGGAGGGTGAATCCTATTCCAGCATGATCGAGAACCGACAGATGATTAGCCGTGCTGTGACAGAGCATGTGAGCATATTTTTCACTGAGAGGAGGGGATGTAGCCACTGACAACGGTGATGCCCTTGCATAAAGCCAGCCATGGAAAGGAGTAAGACTGATTGGATAAAGATAGCAGGAAAGCAGAGGTTCAGAGGAATGAAAAGCATCTCCATTCGCTTATCTGAAATTCTCACCAATGAATTACATAAGTATTTCTATCCTTTATTATTTATCTTTTAATTATCTAATCCAATCACATTTAACCCTACCTGACTGAGATTTGCAAGGTGACCATAGCTTGCTTCATATCAACAATCTCCGTGGGATTCGACCCTTACTCACGTAAGGTATTACTTGGACGACCCAGTGCACTTGCTGGTTAGTTGTGCGAAGTTGTGAACCATGGTATTGGCATCATGTTTTTGGCGCCGTTGCCGGGGATTGTTTGAGTTTGGGCAACTGACGGTTCATCTTGTTGCTCAGATTAGGTAATTTTCTTTTTGTTTTCTTTTCAAAAAAAAAACATTTCAAAAATATTTCAAAAATTTTTCCTTTGTTTTCGAAAAAAAAAATGTTTTCAAAAAATTTTATTCAAAATTTTTAAGAATGAATTCTAGTGTTTCATGAAGCATGTGAAGCCTGGCTGGCTGTAAAGCCATGTCTAAATTTATTTGGACTGAGGCAGCAATTTGTTATCAAGAGCAAGCTAGTTGTTGCTAATCCACCTGCTGTTGTTCCTGATTCACCTGCTGAAGCTTGGCTGGCCATTGGCCATGTCTAGTGTTTTGGACCGGAGCTTTCATTGAAAGCTTGGCTGGCAAGTGAGCCATGTCTGATTCCTGGACTGAAGCTTTAGACTAAGAATGCAAGATTCCTGGAATTCATGTTAAAAATTTTGGAATCTTTATTTTTTCTTTTTCATATAATTTTCAAAAAAAATCCAAAAAAATTAGAAAATCATAAAAATCAAAAATATTTTTCTGTTTCTTGTTTGAGTCTTGAGTCATGTTATAAGTTTGGTGTCAATTGCATGTGCATCTTGCATTTTTCGAAAATGTCATGCATTCATAGTGTTCTTCATGATCTTCAAGTTGTTCTTGGTAAGTCTTCTTGTTTGATCTTGATGTTTTCATGTTTTGTGTCTTTTCTTGTTTTACATGTGCATTTTTCGTTTCTTAGAGTCTAAACATGAAAGATTTCTAAGTTTGGTGTCTTACATGTTTTCTTTGCATCAAAAATTTTTCAAAAATATGTTCTTGATGTTCATCTTGACATTCAAAGTGTTCTTGGTGTTCATCTTGACATTCATATCATTCATGCATGCATTCATTGTTTTGATTCAAAAATTTTCATGCATTGAGTCTTTTTGTTGTTTTTCTCTCTCATCATAAAAATTCAAAAAAAAAAAATATCTTTCCCTTTTTCTCTCATCAAATTCGAAAGTTTGGATTGACTTTTTCAAAAATTTTTAAAATCAAATTGTTTCTTATGAGTCAAATCAAATTTTCAATTTGAAAATCTTATCTTTTTCAAAATCTTTTTCAAAAATCAAATCTTTTTCAAAATTCTTAGTTATTTTCGAAAATTCCAAAAATATTTTTCAAAAATCTTTTTCTTATTTTTATATCAAATTTTCGAAAATAACATAATCAATTAATGTTTTGATTCAAAAATTTGAAGTTTGTTACTTGCTTGTTAAGAAAGATTCAAACTTTAAGTTCTAGAATCATATCTTGTGATTTCTTATGAATCAAGTCATTAATTGAGATTTTAAAAAATAAAATCTTTTTCAAAAACTAATTTCTATCATATCTTTTCAAAAATATCTTCTCATCTTATCTTTTTCAAAAATATCTTTTCAAAATATCTTATCTAACTTTCTAACTTGTTATCTTTTCAAAATTTGTTTCAACTAACTAACAAACTTTTTGTTTGTTTCTTAACTTTTTCAAAACTACCTAACTAACTCTCTCTCTCTAATTTTCGAAAATATCTTCCCCCTTTTTCAAAAATTTCTTTTTAATTAACTAATTATTTTTATTTTTGATTTCAAAATTTTTCGAAAATTACTAACACTTTTCAAAAACCATTTTTGAAAATCACTAACTCTTTTTCAAAAATATTTTTCGAAAATTCTCCCTCTCCCATCTTATTCTATTTATTCATTCATTTACTAACATCTCATCTCACATCTCAACCATCCTCACAGTTGTGTTTCTTCCATTACATTACATTCTTTATCTCCCCCTCTTTTCTTCCACTTACAAAGGGATCCCTACACTGTGGTATAAAGGATCTCTATTATTATTATTATTTTTCTATGCCCTCTTCTTTGTCATATGAGCAGGAGCAAGGATAAGAACATTCTTGTGGAAGCAGATCCAGAACCTGAAAGGACTCTGAAAAGGAAACTAAGAGAAGATAAAATACAACAATCCAGAGATAACCTTTCAGAAATTTTCGAACAGGCAGAGGAGATGGCAGCCGAAAATAATAATAATGTAAGGAAGATGCTTGGTGACTTTACTGCACCTAATTCCAATTTACATGGAAGAAGCATCTCCATTCCTGCCATTGGAGCAAACAATTTTGAGCTGAAACCTCAATTAGTTTCTCTGATGCAGCAGAACTGCAAGTTTCATAGACTTCCATCTGAAGATCCTTTTTAGTTCTTAACTGAATTCTTGCAGATATGTAATACTGTTAAGACTAATGGAGTAGATCTTGAAGTCTACAGGCTCATGCTTTTCCCTTTTGCTGTAAGAGACAGAGCTAGATTATGGTTGGATTCTCAACCCAAAGACAGCCTGAACTCTTGGGATAAGCTGGTCACGGCTTTCTTAGCCAAGTACTTTCCTCCTCAAAAGCTGAGCAAGCTTAGAGCTGATGTTCAAACCTTCAGACAGAAAGAAGGTGAATCCCTCTATGAAGCTTGGGAACGATACAAACAGTTGACCAAAAAGTATCCCTCTGACATGCTTTCAGAATGGACCATCCTGGATATATTTTATGATGGTTTATCTGAGCTATCAAAGATGTCACTGGACACTTCTGCAGGTGGATCCATTCACCTAAAGAAAACGCCTGCAGAAGCTCAAGAACTCATTAACATGGTTGCTAATAACCAGTTCATGTACACTTCTGAAAGGAATCCTGTGAGTAATGGGACGCCTATGAAGAAGGGAGTTCTTGAAGTTGATACTCTGAATGCCATATTGGCTCAGAACAAAATATTGACTCAGCAAGTCAATATGATCTCTCAGAGTCTGAATGGAATGCAAGCTGCATCCAACAGTACTCAAGAGGCTTCTTATGAAGAAGAAGCTTATGATCCTGAGAACCCTGCAATAGCAGAGGTGAATTACTTAGGTGAACCTTATGGAAACACCTATAACTCATCATGGAGAAATCATCCAAATTTCTCATGGAAGGATCAAAAGCCTCAACAAGGCTTTAATAATGGTGGAAGAAACAGGTTTAACAATAATAAACCTTTTCCATCATCCACTCAGCAACAGACAGAGAACTCTGAACAAAATGCTTCTAATTTAGCAAATCTAGTCTCTGATCTATCTAAGGCCACTGTAAGTTCCATGAATGAAACAATATCTTCCATTAGAAATTTGGAAGCACAAGTGGGCCAGCTGAGTAAAAGGATCACTGAAATCCCTCCCAGTACTCTCCCAAGCAATACAGAAGAGAATCCAAAAGGAGAGTGCAAGGCCATTGACATAAGCACCATGGCCGAACCCAAAGAGGGAGAGGAGGACGTGAATCCCAAGGAGGAAGACCTCCTGGGACGTCCAGTGATCAATAAGGAGCTTCCCTCTGAGGAACCAAAGGACTCTGAGGCTCATCTAGAGACCATAGAGATTCCATTGAACCTCCTTATGCCCTTCATGAGCTCTGATGAGTATTCCTCTTCTAAAGAGAATGAGGATGTTACTGAAGAGCAAACTGCCAAGTTTCTTGGTGCAATCATGAAGCTGAATGCCAAATTATTTGGCATTGATACTTGGGAAGTTGAACCTCCCTTGTTCTTCAATGAACTAAGTGATCTGGATCAACTGACATTGCCTCAGAAGAGACAGGATCCTGGAAAGTTCAAAATACCCGGTACCGTAGGCACCATGATCTTTAAGGCTCTGTGTGACCTTGGTTCAGGAATAAACCTCATGCCCCTCTCTGTAATAGAGAAACTAGGAATCTATGGGGTGCAAGCTGCTAAAATCTCATTAGAGATGGCAGACAGTTCAAGAAAACAGGCTTATGGACAAGTAGAGGACGTGTTAGTAAAGGTTGAAGGCCTTTACATCCCTGCTGATTTCATAGTCTTGGATACTGGAAAGGAAGAGGATGAATCCATCATCCTAGGAAGACCTTTCCTGGCCACAGCAAGAGCTGTGATTGATGTTGACAGAGGTGAAATAGTCCTTCAATGGAATGAGGACTCCCTTGTGTTTAAAACCCAAGGATCTCCCTCTGCAACCATGGAGAGGAAGCAGAAAAAGCTTCTCTCAAAGCAGAGTCAACCAGAGCCCCCACAGTCAAACTCTAAGTTTGGTGTTGGGAGGCCACAACCAAACTCTAAGTTTGGTGTTGAACTCCCATATCCAAACTCTAAGTTTGGTGTTGGAGAGTTTCAATAATGCTCTGAACATCTGTAAGGCTCCATGAGAGCCCACTGTCAAGCTATTGACATTAAAGAAGCGCTTGTTGGGAGGCAACCCAATTTTTATTTATCTAACTATATTTTTCTTAGTTATATGTCTTTATAGGTTCATGATCATGTGGAGTCACAAAATAAATATAAAAATTGAAAACGGAATCAAAAACAGCAGAAGAAAAATCACACCCTGGAGGAGCATCTGTCTGGCGTTCAACGCCAGAACAGAGCATGGTTCTGGCGCTGAACGCCCAAAATGGGCAGCTTCTGGGCGCTGAACGCCAGAATAGGCATGGTTCTGGCGTTCAACGCCAGAAATGGCACACAAATGGGCGTTGAACGCCCAAAATGGCCATCAACCTGGCGCTGAATGCCCAGAGTTGGGTGCAAAGGCATTTTTACATGCCTAATGGGTGCATGGATGTAAATCCTTGAACACCTCAAGATCTGTGGACCCCACAGGATCCACTCAGGACCTGTGGACCCCACAGGATCCCCACCTACCTCCACTCACTTCTTCCCACAAACACTCTTCCCCAAAAACACTTCACCAATCACCTCAAACTCTCTTCCCCGTTACCTCTTCACCACTCACATCCATCCACTCTTCCCCATAAACCTACCTCATAAACTCCACCTACCTTCAAAAATTCAAAACCAATTTCCCACCCAAACCCACCCATATGGCCGAAACCTTTCCCCCCTCCCTTCCCTATATAAAGACCTCCATTCTTCATCAAATTCACACAACACACCCCTCTACACTCCTCTTGGCTGAAACCAAATCTCCCTCTCCCTCTCCATATTTCTTCTTCTTCTTCTTCTATTCTTTTGTTTATTGCTCGAGGGCGAGCAATATTCTAAGTTTGGTGTGGTAAAAGCATAGCTTTTTTTTGTTTTTCCATTACCATTGATGGCATCTAAGACCGGAAAATCCTCTAGAAGAGGGAAAGGGAAGATAAAGGCTTCCACATCCGAGTCATGGGAGATGGAAAGGTTCATCTCCAAAGCCCATCAAGACCACTTCTATGATGTTGTGGCCAAGAAGAAGGTGATCCCTGAGGTCCCTTTCAAACTCAAAAGAAATGAGTATCCAGAGATCCGACATGAAATTCAAAGAAGAGGTTGGGAAGTTCTAACAAATCCCATCCAACAAGTCGGCATCCTAATGGTTCAAGTGTTCTATGCTAATGCATGGATCACCAAGAACCATGATCAAAGTAAGAACCCGGATCCAAAGAACTATGTTACAATGGTTCAGGGGAAATACTTAGATTTTAGTCCGGAAAATGTGAGGTTGGCGTTCAACTTGCCAAACATGGAAGAGAACGCACGCCCCTACACAAGGAGAGTCAACTTTGATCAAAGGTTGGACCAAGTCCTTATGGACATATGTGTAGAAGGAGCTCAATGGAAAATTGACTCCAAAGGTAAGCCGGTTCAACTAAGAAGATTGGACCTCAAGCCTGTAGCTAGAGGGTGGTTGGAGTTCATTCAACGCTCAATCATTCCCACTAGCAACCGGTCTGAAGTTACTATAGACCGGGCCATCATGATCCATAGCATCATGATTGGAGAAGAGGTGGAAGTTCATGAGATTATACCTCAAGAACTCTACAAGGTGGCTGACAAGTCCTCCACTATGGCAAGGCTAGCCTTTCCTCACCTCATTTTCCACCTATGCAATTCGGCTGGAATTGACATAGATGGAGATATCCTCATTAAAGAGGACAAGCCCATCACTAAGAAAAAGATGGAGCAAGCAAGAGAGCCCATTCATGGAGCTCAAGAGGCGTATGAAGCTCATCACCATGAGATCCTGGAGATGCCTCAAATGCACTTTCCTCTACAAAACTATTGGGAGCAAATCAACACCTCCCTGGGAGAATTGAGTTCCAATATGGGACAACTAAGGGTGGAACATCAAGAGCACTCCATCATGCTTCATGAAATTAGAGAAGATCAAAAAACAATGAGGGAGGAGCAACAAAGACAAGGAAGAGACATAGAAGAGCTCAAGGACATCATTGGTTCCTCAAGAAGGAAACGCCACCATCACTAAGGTGGATTCATTCCTTGTTCTTATTTCTTCTGTTTTTCGTTTTCTATGTTATGTGCTTATCTATGTTTGTGTCTTCATTACATGATCATTAGTAGTTAGTAACTT
Organism: Arachis ipaensis; assembly: GCF_059453495.1. Taxonomy (NCBI): domain Eukaryota; kingdom Viridiplantae; phylum Streptophyta; class Magnoliopsida; order Fabales; family Fabaceae; genus Arachis; species Arachis ipaensis. The sequence goes on from NC_142444.1 coordinate 86,810,373, forward strand.
TGTCTTAAAGTTATGAATGTCCTATGAATCCATCACCTCTCTTAAATGAAAAATGTTTTAATTCAAAAGAACAAGAAGTACATGAGTTTCGAATTTATCCTTGAACTTAGCTTAATTATATTGATGTGGTGACAATGCTTCTTGTTTTCTGAATGTATGCTTGAACAGTGCATATGTCTTTTGAAGTTGTTGTTTAAGAATGTTAAATATGTTGGCTCTTGAAAGAATGATGACTAGGAGACATGTTATTTGATAATCTGAAAAATCAGAAAAATGATTCTTGAAGCAAGAAAAAGCAGCAAAGAATAAAGCTTGCAGAAAAAAAAATAGGCGAAAAAAAAAATAATAGAGAGAAAAAGCAAGCAAAAAAAGCCAAAAGCTCTTAAAACCAAGAGGCAAGAGCAAAAAGCCAATAACCCTTAAAACCAAAAGGCAAGGGCAAATAAAAAGGATCCTAAGGCTTTGAGCATCAGTGGATAGGAGGGCCTATAGGAATAAAATCCTGGTCTAAGCGGCTAAACCAAGCTGTCCCTAACCATGTGCTTGTGGCGTGTAGGTGTCAAGTGAAAACTTGAGACTGAACGGTTAAAGTCAAGGTCCAAAAAAAAAAGAGTGTGCTTAAGAACCCTGGACACCTCTAATTGGGGACTTTAGCAAAGCTGAGTCACAATCTGAAAAGGTTCACCCAATTATGTGTCTGTGGCATTTATGTATCCGGTGGTAATACTGGAAAACAAAGTGCTTAGGGCCACGGCCAAGACTCATAAAGAAGCTGTGTTCATGAATCATCATACTGAACTAGGAGAATCAATAACACTATCTGAACTCTGAGTTCCTATAGATGCCAATCATTCTGAACCTCAATGGATAAAGTGAGATGCCAAAACTATTCAAGAGGCAGAAAAGCTATAAGTCCCACTCATTTGATTGGAGCTATGTTTCATTGATAGTTTGGAATTTATAGTATATTCTCTTCTTTTTATCCTATTTGATTTTCAGTTGCTTGGGGACAAGCAACAATTTAAGTTTGGTGTTGTGATGAGCGGATAATTTATACGCTTTTTGGCACTGTTTTTAGTATGTTTTTAGTAGGATCTAGTTACTTTTAGGGATGTTTTCATTAGTTTTTATGTTAAATTCACATTTCTGGACTTTACCATGAGATTGTATGTTTTTCTGTGATTTCAGGTATTTTCTGGCTGAAGTTGAGGGACTTGAGCAGAAATCAGATTCAGAGGTTGAAGAAGGACTGATGATGCTGTTGGATTCTGACCTTCCTGCACTCAAAGTGGATTTTCTGGAGCCACAGAACTCGATATGGCGCGCTTCCAATTGCGTTGGAAAGTAGACATCCAGGGCTTTCTAGCAATGTATAATAGTCCATACTTTGGCCAAGCATAGATGACGTAAACTGGCGTTCAACGCCAGCTTTCTACTCAAATCTGGCGTCCAGCGCCAGAAAAGGAGCCAAAACCAGAGTTGAACGCCCAAACTGGCACAAAAACTGGCGTTCAACTTCAAGAAGGACCTCTACACGTGCAACACTCAAGCTCAGCCCAAACACACACCAAGTGGGCCCCGGAAGTGGATTTATGCATCAATTACTTACTCATGTAAACCCTAGTAGCTAGTTTATTATAAATAGGACCTTTTACTATTGTATTAGGCATCCTGGATCGTATTTTGATCCTGTGATCACGTTTTGGGGGCTGGCCATCTCGGCCATACCTGGACCTTTCACTTATGTATTTTCAACAGTAGAGTTTCTACACTCCATAGATTAAGGTGTGGAGCTCTGCTGTTTCTCAAGGATTAATGCAAAGTACTACTGTTTTCTATTCAATTCATCTTGTTTCGCTTCTAAGATATCCATTCGCACCCAAGAACGTGATGAAGGTGATGATTATGTGTGACGCTCATCACCATTCTCCCCTATGAACACGTGCCTGACAAACACTTCCGTTCTACATGAAATAAGCTAGAATGAATATCTCTTAGATCTCTTAGCCGGAATCTTCGTGGTGTAAGCTAGAATGATGGCGGCATTCAAGAGAATCCGGAAAGTCTAAACCTTGTCTGTGGTATTCCGAGTAGGATTCAATGATTGAATGACTGTGACGAGCTTCAAACTCGCGAGTGCTGGGCGTTAGTGACAGACGCAAAAGGAGGGTGAATCCTATTCCAGCATGATCGAGAACCGACAGATGATTAGCCGTGCTGTGATAGAGCATGTGAGCATATTTTTCACTGAGAGGAGGGGATGTAGCCACTGACAACGGTGATGCCCTTGCATAAAGCCAGCCATGGAAAGGAGTAAGACTGATTGGATGAAGATAGCAGGAAAGTAGAGGTTCAGAGGAATGAAAAGCATCTCCATTCGCTTATCTGAAATTCTCACCAATGAATTACATATGTATTTCTATCCTTTATTATTTATCTTTTAATTATCTAATCCAATCACATTTAACCCTACCTGACTGAGATTTGCAAGGTGACCATAGCTTGCTTCATATCAACAATCTCCGTGGGATTCGACCCTTACTCACGTAAGGTATTACTTGGACGACCCAGTGCACTTGCTGGTTAGTTGTGCGAAGTTGTGAACCATGGTATTGGCATCATGTTTTTGGCACCATTACCAGGGAAAGACAGAGCGATGAATTTTACATAATTAAAGTGTAATCACAATTTCCGCTCACCACAAAGCAATGCCTCCCCAACAGTAGCCTCGGTGATCAGAATCTCTCTACCCCACAGATGGACTGAATCAACAGTGGCACGAAAGAAGTTGTAGTAGAATTCCCTCACCCACGATGTGTTTATCCTCCCCAAATCCCTATCAACAAAGTCCAAGCCCAACTCCAGAATACGGCTATTGATGACTGGTGGACGAAATTGTGATCACATTAATGTAGTACTCTTTGTTATTGTATGGAATCATTATTATGGCTCTTTACTATGTGTGGACACAACTCCGTTCAACTAACCAGCAAGTGTACTGGGTCGTCCAAGTAATAAACCTTACGTGAGTAAGGGTCGATCCCACAGAGATTGTTGGCTTGAAGCAAGCTATGGTCACCTTGCAAATCTCAGTCAGGCGGATTTAAACATGATACTTTATTAGATTAAAATAAACAATAAAAGGGATAGAGATACTTATGTAGATTCATTGGCAGGAATTTCAGATAAGCGAATGGAGATGCTTTTCATTCCTCTGAACCTCTGCTTTCCTTCTATCTTCATCCAATCAGTCTTACTCCTTTCCATGGCTGGCTGTATGCAAGGGCATCACCGTTGTCAGTGGCTACATCCCCTCCTCTCAGTGAATCATATGCTCACGCACCCTGTCACGGCACGGCTATTCATCTGTTGGTTCTCGATCATGCTGGAATAGGATTCACCCTCCTTTTGCATTTGTCACTAACGCCCAACAATCGCGAGTTTGAAGCTCGTCACAGTCATTCAATCATTGAATCCTACTCAGAATACCACAGACAAGGTTTAGACCTTCCGGATTCTCTTGAATGCCGCCATCATTCTAGTGTACACCACGAAGATTCTGGTTAGGAGATCTAAGAGATATTCATTCTAGCTTAATTCATGTAGAACAGAAGTGTTTGTCAGGCACGCGTTCATAAGGGAGAAGGATGATGAGCGTCACACATAATCATCACCTTCATCACGTTCTTGGGTGCGAATGGATATCTTAGAAGCGAAATAAGAAGAATTGAATAGAAAACAGTAGTACTTTGCATTAATCTTTGAGGAACAGCAGAGCTCCACACCTTAATCTATGGAGTGTAGAAACTCTACCGTTGAAAATACATAAGTGAAAGGTCCAGGCATGGCCGAGATGGCCAGCCCCCTAAACGAGATCACAGGATCAAAATACAATCCAGGATGCCTAATACAATAGTAAGAGGTCCTATTTATAATAAACTAGTCACTAGGGTTTACATGAGTAAGTAATTGATGCATAAATCCACTTCCGGGGCCCACTTGGTGTGTGTTTGGGCTGAGCTTAAGTGTTGCACGTGCAGAGGCCATTTGTGGAGTTGAACGCCAGTTTCTGTGCCAGTTTGGGCGCTCAACTCTGGTTTTGGATCCTTTTCTGGCGCTGGACGCCAGATTTGGGCAGAAGGCTGGCGTTGAACGCCAGTTTACGTCGTCAATTCTTGGCCAAAGTATGGACTATTATACATTTCTGGAAAGCCCTGGATGTATACTTTCCAACGCAATTAGAAGCGCGCCATTTCGAGTTCTGTAGCTCCAGATAATCCACTTTGAGTGCAGGGAGGTCAGAATCCAACAGCATCAGCAGTCCTTTTTCAACCTCTGAATCTGATTTCTGCTCAAGTCCCTCAATTTCAGCCAAAAAATACCTGAAATCACAGAAAAACACACAAACTCATAGTAAAGTCCAGAAATGTGAATTTAACATAAAAACTAATGAAAACATCCCTAAAAGTAACTAGATCCTACTAAAAACATACTAAAAACAATGCCAAAAAGCGTATAAATTATCCGCTCATCACAACACCAAACTTAAATTGTTGCTTGTCCCCAAGCAACTGAAAATCAAATAGGATAAAAAGAAGAGAATATACTATAAATTCCAAACTGTTAATGAAACAGAGCTTCAATCATATGAGCGGGACTTATAGCTTTTTGCCTCTTGAATAGTTTTGGCATCTCACTTTATCCATTGTGGTTCAGAATGATTGGCATCTATAGGAATTTCAGATTTCAAATAGTGTTATTGACTCTCCTAGTTCAGTATGATGATTCTTGAACACAGCTTCTTTATGAGTCTTGGCCGTGGCCCTAAGCACTTTGTTTTCCAGTATTACCACCGGATACATAAATGCCACAGACACGTAATTGGGTGAACCTTTTCAGATTGTGACTCAGCTTTGCTAAAGTCCCCAATTAGAGGTGTCCAGGGTTCTTAAGCACACTCTTTTTTTGCTTTGGACCTTGACTTTAACCGCTCAGTCTCAAGTTTTCACTTGACACCTACACGCCACAAGCACATGGTTAGGGACAGCTTGGTTTAGCCGCTTAGACCAGGATTTTATTCCTTTAGGCCCTCCTATCCACTGATGCTCAAAGCCTTGGGATCCTTTTTATTTGCCCTTGCCTTTTGGTTTTAAGGGTTATTGGCTCTTTCTGCTTGCTTTTTCTTTTTCTTTCTATTTTTCTTTTTTTTTTTCGCCTAATTTTTTTTTTCTGCAAGCTTTGTTCTTTGCTGCTTTTTCTTGCTTCAAGAATCATTTTTATGATTTTTCAGATTATCAAATAACATGTCTCCTAGTCATCATTCTTTCAAGAGCCAACATATTTAACATTCTTAAACAACAACTTCAAAAGACATATGCACTGTTCAAGCATACATTCAGAAAATAAGAAGCTTTGTCACCACATCAATATAATTAAACTAAGTTCAAGGATAAATTCAAAACTCATGTACTTCTTGTTCTTTTGAATTAAAACAGTTTTTATTTTAAGAGAGGTGATGGATTCATAGGACATTCATAACTTTAAGACAGAGTTACTAACTACTAATGATCATGTAATGAAGACACAAACATAGATAAGCACATAACATAGAAAATGAAAAACAGAGAAAGTAAGAACAAGGAATGAGTCCACCTTAGTGATGTCCTTGAGCTCTTCTATGTCTCTTCCTTGCCTTGGCTGCTCCTCCTTCATTGCTTTTAGATCTTCTCTGATTTCATGAAGGATGATGGAGTGCTCTTGATGTTCCACCCTTAGTTGCTTCCAATTATTGTGTGGAAGAAAATGTATCCCCTGAGGTATCTCAAGGATCTATTGATTTGCAGTCAAATGTTCTACCACTGAGCTATAGACCCTTGATGGAAGCTTTTGTCTTCCCTTTCCTCTTTCTAGAGGTTTCTCTGGCCTTAGGTGCCATTAATGGTTATGGAAAAAACAAAAAAGCTATGCTTTTACCACACCAAACTTAGAATGTTGCTCGCCCTCGAGCAAAAGAAGAAAGAATAGAAGAAGAAGAAGAGGATATGGAGGAGATGGATGGAGGTGTGTATTCGGCCATATGGGTGGGATTGGGTGGGAGAGAGATGTTGAATTTTGAAGGTAGTGGTTGGATGGATGTGAGTGGTAAATGGAAAAAAAAGAAGGGATGATCATGAATGGAAAGAGAGATGATGAGGTAGGTGGGGATCCTGTGGGGTCCACAGATCCTGAGATGATCCTGTGGGGTCCATAGATCCTGAGGTGTCAAGGCATTTACATCCCTACACCAATTTAGGCATGTAAAATGCCCTTGCACACAACTCTGGGCGTTCAGCGCCAGGTTGGTGCCAATTTTGGGCGTTCAACGCCCCTTTGCTGCCATTTCTGGCGTTGAACGCCAGAACCATGCTTGTTCTGGGCGTTCAGCACCAGGATGCTCCCATTCTGGGCGTTCAGCGCCAGAACTATGCTCTGTTCTGGCGTTTGAACGCCAGACAGATGCTCCTCCAGGGTGTGATTTTTCTTCTGCTGTTTTTGATTCCGTTTTCAATTTTTATATTTATTTTGTGACTCCACATGATCATGAACCTAAGAAAACATGAAAAACAATAAAAATAAGAATTAGATAAACATTGGGTTGCCTCCCAACAAGCGCTTCTTTAATGTCAATAGCTTGACAGTGAGCTCTCATGGAGCCTCACAGATGTGCAGAGCGTTGTTGAGACTCTCCAACACCAAACTTAGAGTTTGGATATGGGAGTTCAACACCAAACTTAGAGTTTGGTTGTGGCCTCCCAACACCAAACTTAGAGTTTGACTGTGGGGGCTCTGGTTGACTCTGCTTTGAGAGAAGCTTTTTCTGCTTCCTCTCCATGGTTGCAGAGGGAGATCCTTGAGTTTTAAACACAAGGGAGTTCTCATTCCATTGAAGGACTATTTCACCTCTGTCAACATCAATCACAGCTCTTGCTGTGGCCAGGAAAGGTCTTCCTAGGATGATGGATTCATCCTCTTCCTTTCCAGTATCCAGGACTATGAAATCAGAAGGGATGTAAAGGCCCTCAACCTTTACTAATACATCCTCTACTTGTCCATAAGCCTGTTTTCTTGAGCTGTCTGCCATCTCTAGTGAGATTTTAGCAGCTTGCACCCCATAGATTCCCAGTTTCTCTATTACAGAGAGGGGCATGAGGTTTATTCCTGAACCAAGGTCACACAGAGCCTTAAAGATCATGGTGCCTATGGTACAGGGTATTATGAACTTTCCAGGATCCTGTCTCTTCTGAGGCAATGTCAGTTGATCCAGATCACTTAGTTCATTGATGAACAAGGGAGGTTCAACTTCCCAAGCATCAATGCCAAATAATTTGGCATTCAGCTTCATGATTGCACCAAGAAACTTGGCAGTTTGCTCTTCAGTAACATCCTCATTCTCTTCAGAAGAGGAATACTCATCAGAGCTCATGAAGGGTATAAGGAGGTTCAATGGAATCTCTATGGTCTCTAGATGAGCCTCAGAGTCCTTTGGTTCCTCAGAGGGAAGCTCCTTATTGATCACTAGACGTCCCAGGAGGTCTTCCTCCTTGGAATTCACGTCCTCTCCTTCCCTTACAGGTTCGGCCATGGCGCTTATGTCAATGGCCTTGCACTCTCCTTTTGGATTCTCTTCTGTATTGCTTGGGAGAGTACTAGGAGGGATTTCAGTGATCCTTTTACTCAGCTGGCCCACTTGTGCTTCCAGATTTCTAATGGAAGACCTTGTTTCATTCATGAAACTCACAGTGGCCTTGGATAGATCAGAGACTAGATTTGCTAAATTAGAAGCATTTTGTTCAGTGTTCTCTGTCTGTTGCTGAGTGGATGATGGAAAAGGTTTATTATTGTTAAACCTGTTTCTTCCACCATTATTAAAGCCTTGTTGGGGCTTTTGATCCTTCCATGAGAAATTTGCATGATTTCTCCATGTTGAATTATAGGTGTTTCCATAAGGTTCACTTAAGTAATTTACCTCTGCTATTGCAGGGTTCTCAGGATCATAAGCTTCTTCTTAAGAAGATGCCTCTTGAGTACTGTTGGATGCAGCTTGCATTCCATGCAGACTCTGAGAGATCATATTGACTTGCTGAGTCAATATTTTGTTCTGAGCCAATATGGCATTCAGAGTATCAACTTCAAGAACTCCCTTCTTCATAGGCGTCCCATTATTCACAGGATTCCTTTCAGAAGTGTACATGAACTGGTTATTAGCAACCATGTTAATGAGTTCTTGAGCTTCTGCAGGCGTTTTCTTTAGGTGAATGGATCCACCTGCAGAAGTATCCAGTGACATCTTTGATAGCTCAGATAAACCATCATAGAATATATCCAGGATGGTCCATTCTGAAAGCATGTCAGAAGGACACTTTTTGGTCAACTGTTTGTATCTTTCCCAAGCTTCATAGAGAGATTCACCTTCTTTCTGCCTGAAGGTTTGAACATCAGCTCTAAGCTTGCTCAGCTTTTGAGGAGGAAAGTACTTGGCTAAGAAAGCCGTGACCAGCTTATCCCAAGAGTTCAGGCTGTCTTTAGGTTGAGAATCCAACCATAATCTAGCTCTGTCTCTTACAGCAAAAAGGAAAAGCATGAGCCTGTAGACTTCAGGATCTATTCCATTAGTCTTAACAGTATCACATATCTGCAAGAATTCAGTTAAGAACTGAAAAGGATCTTCAGATGGAAGTCCATGAAACTTGCAGTTCTGCTGCATCAGAGAAACTAATTGAGGTTTCAGCTCAAAGTTGTTTGCTCCAATGGCAGGAATGGAGATGCTTCTTCCATGTAAATTGGAATTAGGTGCAGTAAAGTCACCAAGCATCCTCCTTGCATTATTATTATTTTCGGCTGCCATCTCCTCTGCCTGTTCGAAAATTTCTAAAAGGTTATCTCTGGATTGTTGTATTTTAGCTTCTCTTAATTTTCTCTTCAGAGTCCTTTCAGGTTCTGGATCTGCTTCCACAAGAATGTTCTTATCCTTGCTCCTGCTCATATGACAAGGAAGAATGGCCAGAAAAATGATAATAATAATAGAGATCCTCTATACCACAGTATAGGGATCCCTTTTGTGAGTGGAAGAGAAGGGGGAGACAAAGAATGTGATGTAAGGGAAGAAATGCAACTGTACGAATGGAAGAGATGTGAGATGAGATGTTAGGATATGAATGAATAAATAGAATAGAATGAGAGAGAATGAGGGAATTTTCGAAAATTATTTTTGAAAAGGAGTTAGTGATTTTTGAAAATGGTTTTTGAAAAATTGTTAGTAATTTTCGAAAATTAAGTTTTTTTTTTAAAAATTAAAATAATTAATAAATTAAAAAGAAATTTTGAAAAAAAGGGAGAGATATTTTCGAAAATGAGAAAGAGAGAGTTAGTTAGGTGGTTTTGAAAAAGTTAAGAAACAAACAAAAAGTTAGTTAGTTAGTTGAGACAAATTTTGAAAAGATAAGAAGTTAGGAAGTTAGAAAAGATATTTTGAAAAGATATTTTTGAAAAAGATAAGATAAGAAGATATTTTTGAAAAGATATGATAGAAATTAGTTTTTGAAAAAGATTTGATTTTTTTTTTTTAAATCACAATTAATGACTTGATTCATAAGAAATCACAAGATATGATTCTAGAACTTAAAGTTTAAATCTTTCTTAACAAGCAAGTAACAAACTTCAAATTTTTGAATCAAAACATTAGTTGACTAGTTATTTTCGAAAATTTTATATAAAAATAAGAAAAAGATTTTTGAAAAATATTTTTGGAATTTTCGAAAATAACTAAGAATTTTGAAAAATATTTGATTTTTTGAAAAAGATTTTGAAAAAGATAAGATTTTCAAATTGAAAATTTGATTTGACTCATGAGAAACAATTTGATTTTAAAAAATTTTTGAAAAAGTCAATCCAAATTTTCGAATTTGATGAGAGAAAAAGGGAAACATATTTTTTTGATTTTTTTGAATTTTTATGATGAGAGAGAAAAACACAAAAAAAAAATGCAATGCATGAAATTTTTAGATCAAAACATGTGATGCATGCAAGAATGCTATGAATGTCAAGATGAACACCAAGAACACTATGAAGATCATGATGAACATCAAGAACACATTTTTGAAAAATTTTTAATGCAAAGAAAACATGCAAGACACCAAACTTAGAATTCTTTAATGCTTAGACACTAAGAATTCAAGAATGCATATGAAAAACATGATAAGACACAAAACAAAAAAATCATCAAGATCAAACAAGAAGACTTACCAAGAACAACTTGAAGATCATGAAGAACACCATGAATGTATGAAATTTTCGAAAAAAAATGCAAGATGCATATGCAATTGACACCAAACTTATAATGTGACTCAAGACTCAAACAAGAAACAGAAAATATTTTTGATTTTTATGATTTTCTAATTTTTTTGGATTTTTATTTTATATTTTTCGAAAATTATATGAAAAAGGAAAATTAAGGATTCCAAAATTTTTAATATGAATTCCAGGAATCTTGCCATGTTAGTCTAAAGCTTCAGTCCAGGAATTTAGACATGGCTCACTAGCCAGCCAAGCTTTCAAAGAAAGCTCCAGTCCAAAACACTAGACATGGCCAATGGCCAGCCAAGCTTTAGTCTTTAACACGAGAGTATATTGCTCTTTATAACAAATTGCAAGCCTCAGTCCAAATAAATTTAGACATGGCTTTACAGCCAGCCAGGCTTCAACATGCTTCATGAAACACTAGAATTCATTCTTAAAAATCTTGAATAAAATTTTTGAAAACATTTTTAATTTTTTTCGAAAACAGATGAGAAAATTTTTGAAATATTTTTGAAAAATTTTTGAAAATAAAATAAAAAGAAAATTACCTAATCTGAGCAACAAGATGAACCGTCAGTTGTCCAAACTCAAACAATCCCCGGCAACGGCGCCAAAAACTTGGTGGACGAAATTGTGATCACATTAATGTAGTACTCTTTGTTATTGTATGGAATCATTATTATGGCTCTTTACTATGTGTGGACACAACTCCGTTCAACTAACCAGCAAGTGTATTGGGTCGTCCAAGTAATAAACCTTACGTGAGTAAGGGTCGATCCCACAGAGATTGTTGGCTTGAAGCAAGCTATAGTCACCTTGCAAATCTCAGTCAGGCGGATTTAAACATGATACTTTATTAGATTAAAATAAACAATAAAAGGGATAGAGATACTTATGTAGATTCATTGGCAGGAATTTCAGATAAGCGAATGGAGATGCTTTTCGTTCCTCTGAACCTCTGCTTTCCTGCTATCTTCATCCAATCAGTCTTACTCCTTTCCATGGCTGGCTGTATGCAAGGGCATCACCGTTGTCAGTGGCTACATCTCCTCCTCTCAGTGAATCATATGCTCACGCACCCTGTCACGGCACGGCTATTCATCTGTCAGTTCTCGATCATGCTGGAATAGGATTCACCCTCCTTTTGCGTCTGTCACTAACGCCCAACAATCGCGAGTTTGAAGCTCGTCACAGTCATTCAATCATTGAATCCTACTCAGAATACCACAGACAAGGTTTAGACCTTCCGGATTCTCTTGAATGCCGACATCATTCTAGCGTACACCACGAAGATTCTGGTTAGGAGATCTAAGAGATATTCATTCTAGCTTAATTCATGTAGAACAGAAGTGTTTGTCAGGCACGCGTTCATAAGGGAGAAGGATGATGAGCGTCACACATAATCATCACCTTCATCACGTTCTTGGGTGCGAATGGATATCTTAGAAGCGAAATAAGAAGAATTGAATAGAAAACAGTAGTACTTTGCATTAATCTTTGAGGAACAGCAGAGCTCCACACCTTAATCTATGGAGTGTAGAAACTCTACCGTTGAAAATACATAAGTGAAAGGTCCAGGCATGGCCGAGATGGCCAGCCCCCTAAACGAGATCACAGGATCAAAATACAATCCAGGATGCCTAATACAATAGTAAGAGGTCCTATTTATAATAAACTAGTCACTAGGGTTTACATGAGTAAGTAATTGATGCATAAATCCACTTCCGGGGCCCACTTGGTGTGTGTTTGGGCTGAGCTTAAGTGTTGCACGTGCAGAGGCCATTTGTGGAGTTGAACGCCAGTTTCTGTGCCAGTTTGGGCGCTCAACTCTGGTTTTGGATCCTTTTCTGGCGCTGGACGCCAGATTTGGGCAGAAGGCTGGCGTTGAACGCCAGTTTACGTCGTCAATTCTTGGCCAAAGTATGGACTATTATACATTGCTGGAAAGCCCTGGATGTCTACTTTCCAACGCAATTGGAAGCGCGCCATTTCGAGTTCTGTAGCTCCAGAAAATCCACTTTGAGTGCAGGGAGGTCAGAATCCAATAGCATCAGCAGTCCTTTTTCAACCTCTGAATCTGATTTCTGCTCAAGTCCCTCAATTTCAGCCAGAAAATACCTGAAATCACAGAAAAACACACAAACTCATAGTAAAGTCCAGAAATGTGAATTTAACATAAAAACTAATGAAAACATCCCTAAAAGTAACTAGATCCTACTAAAAACATACTAAAAACAATGCCAAAAAGCGTATAAATTATCCGCTCATCAATGACGCGTCTTACATCATTGGGAAGGACCAGTTTCTTCTCAATATTCATATTCGTCTTCTGGTATTTGGGGAAGCGAAGCTCATAGTAAAGGTTGGGAAACTTGATTGGGTCGGTGGATGGGAGTAGCTGATTCTCTTTGTCCACATCATTGAGTGGATTCTTCGCATAATTAGCATAAGGAGAAGGGGTAGAGGCTTTAGAGCGCTTTCTCTTCTTTGAAGTAGTGGCTATAGCTTTTCCTTTGTCTGACATCCTGAAAAATAGTTATGATATGATATAAGCAATTAGCCAAGTAGATATAAAGCACTCAAGGTGGGACATATTCATGAAGTGAGTGAAGAAAAGAGAATTTTTGGACTGCAAGTAACAAAACTCATAATTCAAACCAAGTCACAAACCAAGAATTCAAACCACAATTGCACATTGCTTATTCATTGAGCCTAAGAAGCGCCATATTTAAAAGAATGATCAAAAGAGTTAATTTGAGAAACCAAAAGAGAAGTTAGTTGGTTAAACAAGTTAGAAGTTAGAGAAATTGTTCAAAAGTTAGTTATATGACGGTTATCGGCTCAATTAAAAGAGTGTACAAAATAAGGGTGTAAGCATACTCACAACCATGAAATGCATATAGTCATTGATGATGAAATATGATATTGCCAAAAAGCAATCAATATGAAAATAATTCATCAATCAATGTAAAGATCACCATGGTTGTATTAATTGGTGTTAGTAAAATTAAAACATTGAAAAACAAGTTAATCAAGAAACATTCAACATCCAATTCAATGAGGCATAAAAGTCACAAGTTGAAACAAGAATGAAAAATCTTATGATCTATGTGACTTAATGCAAATTAGGTATGAATAAAATGAATCAAATTAGCCACATAGATTAAAAACCTTCAACTTATGTGTTTATGCAAAAGAGGCACAAATTCTCCATGGAATTTCAAGTTCATGGTCAAGTTGAAAATTCACTTGAACTATTCAATGCATAAAAGTAACTTAACATCACAAGTAAGCAAAGAAAGTTATAAGTATGACCGAAACTTGCGGGGAAGTACAGGAGAAAATTTCCAAATCCATTTAGCAAACAAGATTCTATTGACACAGAATTTCGTCAAATAGAAGCTTGTTGCATCAATTAAAACAATGTTAATCCATGAGATATGGTTAGGAAAAATCCGGCAGCATTTTAGCAGTAAATTATCCATTTCCCAAATTCAAACAATCAATTCAGATTCCATATGAATTCATTAACAATTAAAAACACAAAAACCATATATGAGTTCATATCAATTGAACAAATAAGCCAATCCTTCAGCAGCAAAACATCAAAAAGCAATTTAAGCAAAACCAGCCAGCAACAAATAACATTCTTTCCTTAAACAATGTACATAAATGCTGGCTTAAACACAACATCAAAACAGCACCATGAACAAAATGAAACAGGAATTCAGCAACAATAGAGTTCAAATTGGGACAAAACAGCAGTAAAGACAACTTAAATTCATACATTCAGCAAAAATCCTCACTGCACAAGCAAGCAACATGAACCCAAACAAATGCTCCTAACTGAATCCAATGATCAAGTTCGAATTAAAACAAGACTCAGCATCAACCAGGCAGGACAAAGTAGCAATAAACCAGTATGTAGCAGCATCAAACAAGCCACATTAGCATAGGAAAAATATACAGCAACAAACAGAGCATGTAAATCAATAGAACAGCAACATCCCAAACAAAAGCATTATTCAAAACAAACCTAAATCCACTATCCAGCTCAGATTCTCTAACAACCTAGTCAACTAACATGCATTTCTAACTAAACTAAGTTGACAAGAATTAACTAATTATCTGTAGTAATGAAATGAAACAAAACAGGGGAAAGACAAAGGCCTGGGGAGCAGAGAATGAACAGGGCAGAAGGTTGATGGGGCGAGGAAGTGTGACCGGATGAAGGTTGGGATTGCAGTGAAGGTTCGCCAGCGACAATGGGGTCGCGGCTGTTGATGATGGTTGCGGCAGAGAGAGGCAGAGCAGTGAGAGTGAGAAAAAACAAAGAGAGGGTAAGGAAGGGAGGAAAAGCGAGGGTAGAAGAGAGAGAGGGGCGTGTGGCGACGGCGGGTGTTCGCCGGACGGTGACAGTTATGGGTGGTAAATGTGGAGGTTTGAGAGGAGATAGTTATGGAGGAAGAAAGGAGAGGGAGAGATGTTGGGGGTGAAGGAGTGCGTGACTGCACTAGGGCTCTCGCGTCTCTGGGGTAAGTGAAATTTTGAATCCACGCGAGTGCGCACCGTACGCGTCCGCGTGGGTGAGAGAACAATGAAGTGGCGTGGAAGTGTCATATGTTCCTGCGCGTGGATGAGAGAATTGGGGTTTGGACGCGGACGCGTACGGTGCGCGTCCGCGCGGGTGAGCTGGGCCAGAGGCACAAAAGTGGCCCAGAGTTGGCATAAATCTCGGGTCTTTGGCCTGGGTGACGAAAAACCGCATCGACGCGCGTGTACTGTGCGCTTGCACGTAGATGAGTTGATTAATAATGGGGCGCGGAAGCGCCAGGTGCGCCTACGCGTGGGTAGGGCAGTGCAGAAAGGACCCGGACGCAGACAGCATGCGTCTGCGCGGGTTAAGGCACAGAGTTGGCCCAAAAGTGGCACAACTCTCTGGTCCTTGGCCCAGAAAGCTTAAATGCACAGCCGACGCGCGCGCACTGTGCACTTGCGCGTGGCTGGTGTTTTTTTTTTAAAAGAATTAAAGAGAGCTCAAAATCCTTCCAATCTCCTCTAAGACTCTAAAACCAGCTAAGATGCAAAATTAAACATATTTTTGAAATTTTGGGGATTTTTCAAACAAATTGAGGAAACTTGCAATCCAAACAAAAACTAAAATTCAAAGAATCATCCCGACTTAAGGCATAGAATGTATAAACAACTTAGCAAGCAAGACAAAATATACTAAGGGGTAAAGAAGCTATACACAATGGAACCCAATTCATTCATTCATTATATCTACAAGAGAATTGAAAGAGTTACCATGGTGGGGTGTCTCCCACCAAGCACTTTTGGTTTAAGTCCTTAAGTTGGACATTTGGAAGGTTCCTTGTCAAGGTGGTTTATGCTGGTATTCATCCTTGAACCTCCAAGAGTGCTTGTCCTTCAATCGATTGTCAGAAGTTCCAACCATTTTCACCAAGCTTTGGTGAGGTTCTCTCCAAGATATGAGCTCCCGGAATTGGTTTTCATGGTGTGATCCAGGATCCTATATCTTATCTTCGCACCCATCTTCTAGTTGATCGCCTTGATTCCGTTCGGGTGACAAGAAAGCTGAATCCTCATGAAGGCACCAAACTATCCTCCTAGACCCATTTAATTAAGCACGACACCAATCCATGCTCTTCGATTTTGAGCTTCTAACCATAATGAGTCTAGATTTACAATGCCAACTACCAAACATCCTCCTCTTTCACTTAATTCCACAAAGTGCCCTAAGTTGGCCATCGGTCTCAAGCAAACCATACTCAAGTGGGATAATAAAGCTAAGAGTTAGAAGTTTTACCACTCAAATGAAAGATTGGATCTAGCTGGAAGAGTTCCCAAAGATCTTGATAAAGGACGCTCTACTCCTGTCCATCCTCTTCTAGAGGCTTCCACCACTTGGCAAGGTTCTTCGAGCTTTACCTCTCGCCAAGCTTCCTCAAGTTCACACTCTTCTTCACCAATTTCTTCTATCTCTTCCCCATCACTCTCATCATAGATAGGAGGTTTAGTGAAGTCTACCTCGTCATTAATTCCAAGCACAGTGAGGAAGGACTCATCAAGCTCAAAAGGATCATATGTTGATTCGGAATCATCATAAATAGGAGGGCTTATTGCTTGGGACACTTCTTCCAATTCTTCATTCACAATATGCCTTGGAGGTTACACGTCGTCGTCAATATCGCTTTCTAATTCACTAGAAGAAGGCTCAACAAGATCATCAAGGGGATTGATCAATGTGGACAAAAAATCACTAATGATGGAATCCACTTCTTGATCAATTTCCTTCGACTCTCTATCCACTTCTTCAACATTACTCTCCTCTTTAACATCCCTTCCAAACTTTGTGGAAGAGGGCTCTTCAACTTGAGATTCCTTTATGTGCTCAACATATCCTAAACATCCAACCACTACTTCCTTTTGTTCCCTAATTTCTACCTCCTTCTCTTATTGTACTTCTTGTTTTAACTCCTTATCCTCACCATGGAGCTTTGATGAGTATTTTTGTGGAAAAACGAATTTCTCCAAAACACCCAAAACTAACCGGCAAGTGCACCGGGTCGCATCAAGTAATAATAACTCACGGGAGTGAGGTCGATCCCACAGGGATTGAAGGATTGAGCAATTTTAGTTTAGTGGTTGATTTAGTCAAGCGAATCAAGATTTGGTTGAGAGATTTGTGATTTGCAGAATTTAAATTGCATAGAAAGTAAAGGGAATGGGTAATTGGCATGAAATTAAAGAGAACTGAAATTTAAAGTGCTGAATCTTAAAGAACAAGAAATTAAATGGCAGAAACTTAGAACGCAAGAAATGTAAATTGCAGAATCTTAAAGTGCAAGAAATGTAAATGGCTTGAATTGTAAAGGAAATTGGGAATTGGATTTGCAGAAATTAAACAAGGAAAAGTAAAATTGCAACAAGCAGAGAAGTAAAGGATGACTTGAATTGAACCGGATCTTAAAACAGAAATGTGAATGAGATTGAAAAACATTAAACAGAGGATGTAAAATTGGAATTCAGATCTCAGGACTCAAGAGACTAGATAACCAAGTATAGATCTCAATGCCTTCCTAGATCCAACAAGAGTAATTGCAAAGGAAATGTAAATTGCAGAGAAAGTAGATGAGAGAGCAAGTAACAGAAACTGAAATTCAATAAAGCAGAGAATTAAACAAGATCCCAAGGTGAGATTGAAACAGAAGTTCTTCAATTCTCCACCCAAGATCCGAAGCAAGAAAATTAAAGAGTGCTGGGCAAGAACAAGGAAGAAGAGAGATCAATTCCCCTCCCCAATTCTCTTGAATTAAAATAACAATGCTAGAATGTAAAATGAGCTCTCTGCTGCAAGTATTGAAAAATTCTCAAAAGGAAGCTCTCCGAAAAACTTAAATCCTGTGCTATTTATACACTTTCTTCAAATGGTCTTCAAGCCTTCAATTGGGCCTTTGCTCTTGATGGAATTGGGTTGATAGAGGCCTTGGTTGATTTCTCTTGGAGTTTGGAGAAGAACCGAATTGAACCGGGTTTGGAATCATGAAAGCTTGAGTAAAAGTTTGAGTAAAAGTTTGAGGCAAACTTTTACTCCAACTTTTCACATCAGCCACCCTCTTTTGCTGATATCAACGTTGGGGCAAAAGTTTGGGGTCAAACTTTTGCTCTAACTTTGGCCTCCCCTTGCACACTCATGGCGCCAACGTTAGCCAAAAAGTTAGAGGCTAACGTTGGCGCAAACTTTTGCTCTCCAGGGTGTTGATTTGTGATGCCAAAAGTTTGCCAAAAAATTTGAGGCAAACTTTTGGTCCAGCTTTTTGCTCCCTGGTTCATTTTCACTTATTCCAAAAGTTTGAGCTAAAGTTTGAGGCAAACTTTTGCTCAAACTTTTTGTCCTCTCTTCCTCCTAGCCATTCCTTCTTGCTTCAACCTTTCTCCAAGCTTTCTTCACCTATCATAAATCAACCAAACACATCAAAGCTATGCTCAAAATCATGAGATATTCATTATTTCATAATATGTGACAATTATAGCATAAAACCTCATGAAATAGCATGAATTCATACATGGTTGATTAAATCAAAGGAAACATGAAAATCTACCCAATTGGCTTGATTATGGCTCAAGAAAGTGCATAATTCAATTGAAAACAAAAGAAAAAGGCTAGTGAAACTAGGCTAAGATGACTTGTCATCACAACACCAAACTTAAAGCTTGCTTGTCCCCAAGCAAGAAATGAATTATGCTCAAAGGTCCTTTCAATTAAGACGGATTGAAGAACAACTTGTAAAGCCCTGTGAGTGAAGTGATTAAGTGTCAGTGGGGTGAACTCTAAATCATATGCTCATGCAAGGGCTTCAGTGCTCACTAGTCCTCACATATTGGGAGTCTTAGGTCTTAGGATTTTCATCCAAATGGTATCATGGAGATCTCTTTATATGTAGTCACCTTGAAGCAGCTTATAGTTTCTGTGCTTTGGCCTTGACTATAAG
Organism: Arachis ipaensis; assembly: GCF_059453495.1. Taxonomy (NCBI): domain Eukaryota; kingdom Viridiplantae; phylum Streptophyta; class Magnoliopsida; order Fabales; family Fabaceae; genus Arachis; species Arachis ipaensis. The sequence goes on from NC_142444.1 coordinate 86,829,224, forward strand.
TGTCATGTCTCAAAGCGGCTCTTTAGATAAGCTTTCAATCAATACTCCTAAACCATTTGGTTTTAAGGTATTAGGTGTTAAAGCACCCCTAAGGATTTACTTGCTCAAGCCTCTTTCTTTGACACAACTCAACCACAAGCATTTACTAGGCTAACAACTCTTTGAGTTTTGTTTCTTCTTTCTTTTTCTGCCTAGTAATTGATGCTCAGAGCCTTGGGCCATGTTTTTTTTTTTTTAGTATTTTCTTTTCTTTCTTTTGTTTTGTTTGCTGCTTCTTGGATCAATAAATTTTTGAGAATCTCCACAATACTTCTTTGAACTTCATGTCCTACCTATGAGCTCCCATGCAAGTTTTCACAAACATGCAACCTCAATACATAATCATACAACTAGAACCACCACTTCTCCTAATCTTTTGCTTGCCTCAAAATTGTTTGATTCCTCAATCCTTCTTTTCAAAGAACTTTCATGTGATGCATTTTTTTTTTGAAATATTGAGTGCAAACAAGTTTTGAAGAGTATAGTGTTGTAAATGATCAAGCATCTTGCTTATTGAATTACAGAAAAACTATGCTATGCAGAAAGACAGATAGGGGTACAATATCACTTTCAATCACAGCAATATCTGATAATGAACAATACAACCTTTTAGAGTTTACTTGCTGTCCTCTTTCTCATCATCATCATTGTTGGCCTTCACATTTATCCTTCATCTCCTTGGTTGATGATGCTTAATCTCTCCAAAAGCTTGCATGATGCTCTGCAGTGATATTGAAAGTTGCTTGTTCCCCAAGCACTTAGAAACAATGGTTAGCATGCATGATTTATTTGTGGGCCTTTGAACTTACTTTGGTGTGGAAACACCAAACTTAGTACCTTGCCAATGGTTCTCATGCATCAGGTTAACCATGTGTGAAACTCTTTTTCTTTTTCAAAAGTAATAAACTGAAAACTTAGGAAACAACAGAACAGTTAACTAGTTTATCTAAATGCTTGAAGCTAGCATTATGCAGAAAGTGAGAATGTGTGTTTATGATGGGATTTTGGTGGAACACCAAACTTAGAATTCTTCATTCTCCTTTAGATTGTTTTGGTGTGCAACACCAAACTTAGCTTCTTGTAATATAGATAAAACTAATTAACCTTTTTATTGAAATAGATATGAAAAGATAGTTACCTCCGGTTGGGTTGCCTCCCAACAAGCGCTCTTTTATTGTCACTAGCTTGACATCCTTCATTTTGTGCTCATGGAAGTTGAGGCTTCTGTTGCCTTAGGTTTCCTCCTCTTGCTATGGGCTTCCTTCCCTCTGTTTCTCTTTCCATAGCCTTCTTACTTTCCTCCATGACTCCCTTCTCTTTCAACCCAGCATCTTTTTCATGGCTCTTTGGGTTCAGAATCCCTTTCTTCTCACCCAATTCAGCAAGGTTTTGAACCAATTGTTCCATCTGCCTTTCAAGTCTTCTGAGTGAGGCCTCTTGGTTCTTGCTTATCATCCCTTGATGTTTCTTTATTTCTTCCTACTCTATTGCCATCATTTCTTGAATTTTCATGAACCTCTCCATCAGCATTTCTAGAATATAGATTCTTTGAAAGGTTGGAAGTGGTTGTGGCTGTGTCAATTGTGGTGGTCGATGAAGGTCATTTTGGGTGAATGGTGAGGTAGGACGGGGTTGGAAGTGTGTGTGATTGTTGTTGTGGAGGTGTGTTTTATGTTGATTTTTGAAGCTGGGATTGTTGCAGTTGAAATCCCTTGGTCTTTGGTTTTGGTTCTCAACCCCCCTCCCATTAGAATGGGTTCTCCAAGGTGGATTGTACACATCATTCTGAGGCCTATGTTGGAGCACGCTAGAGTGATTGCTTGGAGATTGTAGTTGCTCATGGTTAATGATCCCAAAACTTTGTTCAGCTTGATTACCCCTATATGAGTTTTGAGTCAGGTTGTATGTATGTACTACAGCATGCCTCAGCTCAGTGATTTTTCTGGCCATCATGTCTAGTTGTTGTAGAGTCTGATGATGCATCTGCTTGTTTTGGCTCATGACTGTACGAGCATCTTCAATTTCTTTTTCTTGTGTGAATGGGTGCACTTCTGCCTCTGGTTTAACAATTCTCTGTGATGGGTTCAACTTGACTAGAAGTTCACTCATTAGTTCTTCCCATCCGATAATGCTTCCTTGTGGAAAAGTTTCAAACCATTGGGCAACATCATTCATGGCTATGGATAGTTGCTTTAAGCTATGGGTTACATTATCATCCAAGGTGGGGATATCACTCTCACGATTGTTAGAATTTGTTGAGTTCCCCTCCATGATCTGCACAGTCACAAACAATTCAAGTGATGATTGAATATTTTCAATCTCAGAATGTGATTCAGAAGGTTAGCTGGCACAAAGTATCAAACAGTTGATGGACTTGGGAGATTAGTGGCAGAAATTGCTTCTCTTGTGTAAGCAAGAGCATTGCATAGAGCCAGAAATTTCCAGGAAAACTTCACTTTGTTGCTAAAGCAAAGTTTCAGTTATCTCAGGTAAAAATTCAAACAGTTAGTGGGTTAATCAAAAATTAGAGAAACAGGAAATAGAAATGCTAGATCTAGATCACCACCTCACTTAATCATTGTCAATCTAGTTAATCCCCGGCAACGGCGCCAAAAACTTGATGAGTATTTTTGTGAAAAAATGAATTTCTCCAAAACACCCAAAACTAACCGGCAAGTGCACCGGGTCGCATCAAGTAATAATAACTCACGGGAGTGAGGTCGATCCCACAGGGATTGAAGGATTGAGCAATTTTAGTTTACTAGTTGATTTAGTCAAGCGAATCAAGATTTGGTTGAGAGATTTGTGATTTGCAGAATTTAAATTGCATAGAAAGTAAAGGGAATAGGTAATTGGCATGAAATTAAAGAGAACTGAAATTTAAAGTGCTGAATCTTAAAGAACAAGAAATTAAATGGCAGAAACTTAGAACGCAAGAAATGTAAATTGCAGAATCTTAAAGTGCAAGAAATGTAAATGGCTTGAATTGTAAAGGGAATTGGGAGTTGGATTTGCAGAAATTAAACAAGGAAAAGTAAAATTGCAACAACCAGAGAAGTAAAGGATGACTTGAATTGAACCGGATCTTAAAACAGAAATGTGAATGAGATTGAAAAACATTAAACAGAGGATGTAAAATTGGAATTCAGATCTCAGGACTCAAGAGAATAGATAACCAAGTCTAGATCTCAATGCCTTCCTAGATCCAACAAGAGTAATTGCAAAGGAAATGTAAATTGCAGAGAAAGTAGATGAGAGAGCAAGTAACAGAAACTGAAATTCAATTAAGCAGAGAATTAAACAAGATCCCAAGGTGAGATTGAAACAGAAGTTCTTCAATTCTCCACCCAAGATCCGAAGCAAGAAAATTAAAGAGTGCTGGGCAAGAACAAGGAAGAAGAGAGATCAATTCCCCTCCCCAATTCTCTTGAATTAAAATAACAATGCTAGAATGTAAAATGAGCTCTCTGCTGCAAGTATTGAAAAATTCTCAAAAGGAAGCTCTCCAAAAAACTTAAATCCTGTGCTATTTATACACTTTCTTCAAATGGTGTTCAAGCCTTCAATTGGGCCTTTGCTCTTGATGGAATTGGGTTGATAGAGGCTTTGGTTGATTGCTCTTGGAGTTTGGAGAAGAACCGAATTGAACCGGGTTTGGAATCATGAAAGCTTGAGTAAAAGTTTGAGTAAAAGTTTGAGGCAAACTTTTACTCCAACTTTTCACATCAGCCACCCTCTTTTGCTGATATCAACGTTGGGGCAAAAGTTTGGGGTCAAACTTTTGCTCCAACGTTGGCCTCCCCTTGCACACTCATGGCGCCAACGTTAGCCAAAAAGTTAGAGGCTAACGTTGGCGCAAACTTTTGCTCTCCAGGGTGTTGATTTGTGATGCCAAAAGTTTGCCAAAAAGTTTGAGGCAAACTTTTGGTCCAGCTTTTTGCTCCCTGGTTCATTTTCACTTATTCCAAAAGTTTGAGCTAAAGTTTGAGGCAAACATTTGCTCAAACTTTTTGTCCTCTCTTCCTTCTAGCCATTCCTTCTTGCTTCAACCTTTCTCCAAGCTTTCTTCACCTATCATAAATCAACCAAACACATCAAAGCTATGCTCAAAATCATGAGATATTCATTCTTTCATAATATGTGACAATTATAGCATAAAACCTCATGAAATAGCATGAATTCATACATGGTTGATTAAATCAAAGGAAACATGAAAATCTACCCAATTGGCTTGCTTATGGCTCAAGAAAGTGCATAATTCAATTGAAAAGAAAAGAAAAAGGCTAGTGAAACTAGGCTAAGATGACTTGTCATCAAGCTTCAAGTTCACTTCCTCACTAAGCTCTTTTGTTGCTTCTCCACATTCAACAAGGGGAGCGTCTTGATCGCACAGGCTTAGACGGGATGAGACCATGTTACCAATGGCTTCTACCATGATAGCCATTTTTGCTCTTAACTCCGTAAACTTCTTTTCATCCTCCTCTTGTCGTCTTAAGATATGAGATTCAATATCTCTTAATTCCAGCATGGGGGCTTCATCGGGAGGTGATGGTGGAAGAGAAGGTTCATTGTTTGAGGGAAGGTTGTTATAATTAAAAGGTGGTTCATATTGGTGAAATTCTTGAGGTGGTGTGTGTGGACTTTGTGGTTCATGGGAGTATTAGTGTTGGAACGGTGGTGGTTCTAGATGCGGTTCATATGGTGGTTGGTATGGTAGGTATGAGTTAGGGTCATATGGAGGTAAATGGTGGTAGAAAGCTTGTGAGTAAGGTGCTTCAAAATTATGTTGCGGAGGGGGTTCATATGCATGTGGTAGTTGTGGTTGACAATCACAATAAGGATCATCACACACATTGAATTGGTATGCATTAGGATTAGGATTATACCCATATGAATTCAGAGGGGGTTGTTGCCAAGAAGGTTGTCCATAAGCTTGGGACTCCTCCCATCTTTGATTTCCAAATCCTTGATGGACATCCTCATTGAAGCTTCCATTTCCTAAAACATAGTTTGAACCACACTCATAGCCAAAGTGATGAGAATTCACGGTGATAAGATAAGATAAAAATAAAACGAACAAGAAACAAAGAAAACAAAGTCCTACAACTAGCAAAAGCCAACAAACAAACCAAAAATCAAGCTATTCACAATATATACAATAGCCAATAACATAGCATCATTGCTATCCCCGGCAAAGGCGCCATTTAATTTGATACAAAAATTGTTGTCGGTCTAGATTTTCTTCTTAAAGAAAGAAATTACTTCGTTGTAGGCATATCTCCAAACCAACAAACAACTCTCACATCAAATTAAAATATGGTTTTATCACAAGTACAAACCCCAATAAGAATTAACCAAAGTATTTAGACTCCGGGTCGTCTCACGAGGATAGCAATGAAGTGGTCAATTATTGGCTATGAGAATGCAAGGGGAGTTTGATTAATAAGAGGGCAAGAAATTAAATGAATAAGAATTTAAATGACAAAATGCGTAACAAGCAAGTAATTAAAGGAAGCAAGATAAAGGACTATTGGCTAAGACTTAGATAATTGAGATCACTATCCTTGTCAACAATTCAAATATTGATAATTATGCGGAACCGAAGTCATTAAGTCTACTCACTAAAGCCTTAAGTACGTAATGTCTACTCCTAGGCTTGGAGTACGTCAAATGGCTTGATCAATATCAATCCTTAGGGCCCAACCTAGCTACTAATTAACTTAGTAGTAGGCTAGAGTCAATGGTTATCAAATTGATCCCCAAGGGTTCTAGAATTACCAATTCAATGAAGCCCAAGAACTCAAGATCACTCAATCCCCTTAGCCTAGGCCAAGGGTCAAGAGAACTACTCAGAAACTCTAGGAAGCATTATATCAAACACCTGTTATGCAATAAAAGTAAACATCACAAAATGCTAAAATTAAAGAGACCCATAACTTTCATAAGTGAGAAATCAATAATAGCAAGCAAGATCAACATAAAAGAAACATAGAAACATGAAATTGCTTTAAAAGGAAATTAGATCTAACAATGTTCATCAACATACAAGAGAAAAAAAATGAGAAATTGACTTTGCAACTAAAGAAATCAAGATGTAGAATTGAGAAATTGTAAAAAAAACAAGATGAAATCAAGGAATTAATTCAAGATCCAAGACATTTTAACCTAATCCTAACCTAATTCTAGAGAGAAGAGGGAGCTTCTCTCTCTAGAAAACTAACTAAAGGCTCATGTTGACTAACTAATTGCTCCTCCTTTCCTTGGACTTCAATTCTGCATGAAATACACTCAGAAACAAGTTGGATTTGGGCCTGGGCAGCTCAGAAATCGCCCCCAGCATTTTGCCTTTAAGTGGGTCACGTGAGAGTATCGGTGCGTACGCACCATGTGTGCGTGCGCGTCGATTAGCTGGTTCTTTACCCGCGCGTACGTGTCATGTACGCGTGCGCGCATCTATGCGAAGCTACTTTTGCACGCGTGCGCCTTGTACGCGTGCGCGCCTATCAATGCATTCCCAATTCTTGTTTCTTCATGCATTCTCCACTTTATATGCTTTTCTCCTCATTTCTTCCATCCAATACTTGCCTTATGAACCTGAAATAACTTAACAAACACATCAAGGCATCGAATGGAATTAAAGTGAATTAAAATCATCAATTTAAGGGCCTAAAAAGCATGTTTTCACACTTAAGCACAATTAAAGGGAGAATTACAAAACCATGCTATTTCATTGAATAAATGTGGGAAAAGGTGATAAAATCCCCAAAAATAATTACAAGATAAACCACGAAATCGGGGTTTATCATGTTGCATGCTCAAAGTTGTATAGTAATGATTGGTGGAGAACCAAATTGCATGGGTCTAGGAAGTTGTTTAGAAGCTTCTTTGAGAATTCTAAGGTCATGCCACCCGGATGGAATAATGATGACCAATTTAAGGACGGGCGTCAAAACAAAATGTGGGATCCCGGATCGCACAAGGAAAATCAAATTTGGGAGCTCATGGTTTGTGAAGAACTCCATCAAAGCTTGAAGATATTAAAATTGAAGAATGGCACTTATTGGAAACTCAAGCATTGGTGGATGTTCAAGGATAGCTTCAAGCACAAGCCACCTTGAGAGGAGCTCCCGATAAGTCCAACTTAAGGACAATAAACAAAAGTGCTAGGTGGGAGACACCCCACCATGGTAACTTCTTTTCATTTTCCCTTTTTGTACATATTGGTAATTAGTTTAAATTCATGTTTTGTTTTGTTTGTTGAGTTATTTGATAGTCTAGTATGTTAAATAAGGTTTTATGGTGTTTTGGTAGCTATTTGGAGGTTTGGAATGCTTAGTTTGGTGCAAAAACATAGAAAAAATTTTGAAAAACAGAGCACCATCCACGCGTACGCGCACCTCATGCGTACGCGTGGCACAAGCATTTCCACCCACCCACGCGCACGCGCCATGCACGCGTATGCGTGGATACCAAATTTTCATTCTTCCATACATTGACCGGAGAGTTAGGCCTACACTGCGCTAGCACTATGCCTGAAGCACAAACCAGCTCACGCGTACGCGTACATGACGCATACGCGTCACTCTCGAAATAAGCCATCGACGCGGACGTGCCACGTACGCGTACGCGTCGCGTCCATTGCACCACCACCCACGCGCACGCACCATGCACGTGTACGCGTGGATGCCCTTCTTTCATTACACTTCTTTTCTTCTCCTCTTTCCATTTCTTTCCTTCTTCCTTCTTCTTCCCTTCCTCTACCCTTCATCCAACACTTCCAACCACCATTGATAACCATTTATTTTAGTTAGTTAATTAGTTAGTTAGTTAGTTAATTAGTGGGTTAGTTTAGTTTTCATTTCTCTTCTCTTTTTCATTATAAGTGTTGGATTATTACTTTTGTTGCTATATATTATTGCTTATTCATAATTGCATGCTATCTTAGCATAATTGTTTTTGGATATTCATTGTTGGGGTTCTTGATTGAGGTTATAATTTGCTACTTGATTTTGAGTTTTTCATGCTTAGCTTTTGAGAATACCAAGTGATGAGAATCACCTTCGAGCTTGTAACTCTTTGTGAATTGCATGATTTGGCCACTATATAATTGAAATCCTTTTCCTCGATTAGGCAATTTCTTGATGGATGTTTTGTATTTATCCCAATGATTGTGTTTCATGATCATATGCATCCATATGCTTTTATCTTGAATGCTCTAATGCTTCTTTAATGCTTGTTTTACCTTACGAGTTTACTTAAAAGCATCTGAAGCGCATTAGGATGAGTGAAGTGCATGCTTCTTTTGTGACATCGCCTCATATACCGGTGTGTGTTCTAAAAGGCGCGCAATTTAGAATTCACACACCTTTTTTTCATAAATGTCACGCTAATTCACTCACTCAATCCTAGTGATTATTACCTCATTCCAATAATGAATGCTTCCTTGCTTATGTATTTTCTCATTTTATGGTGTTATTTTCCATTTTTTTCATGATTGATGCACCACAAGCAAAAACGGAAGCAAGACAAAGAACACGCAGTAGCCGATTGATCTACCAGCTGAGGGTAGCAATCCGGAAAGTCGCCGTACCCCCTTGCTCATCTTTGAATGCACCGAGGATGGTGCAAACTTTTAAGTGTGGGGAGGTCATCCGACCAATCGGCGATTTTGGGTGACAAATTTCTAATCCCAACACTTTTGCATTTCATTCTTAGATCTTTTAGGATTTTTAGTTTCATTTTCTTATTTTTGCGTATATATATACACAATAATCTTAGTCAAAATAATGAGATTTTTTTTCAAGATTTCTATCTATAGGGCATCTCAATTGATTTGAGTGAAAACTTTTCTTTGAACTTGCTTGAATTATATATATATATATATATATATATATATATATATATATATATATATATATATATTGTGGATCAGGTTTTTGAGCTAAGAACACAAGCTAGTGAGTTTTGAGCCTAATGGTGTAGTTACATCTTATAACCACTTATTTTTCTTCTTGTGTACATTATTCTCCTTCTATGATTGTGATCCTTGATTTGTTTGATTCTTTATGTCTATTATTTTGTGTAGACATGCACTTATATGATTGAGGCCATCATTTTATTTAGCTCACTTACCCAAATAGTCTTACCTTTTATCATCCGTTGTTAGCCAATTTGAGCCTACGATTAACCCACTTATTCTTAATTTAGCACATTACAAGCCTTAAAGTGGAAAACAATAAATGTCCTTTATTTGGATCTTTTATTAGCTTAGGCTAGTGAGTGTGTGTCATTCACGTGTGGGAAGTCTTGGGACATTGGGTGAATAAAAAGGATAATTTTGTATTTTATTATAAATATTGGGAATTGGGTACATACTCATGTGTTGATTAAATGTATAGACCTTATGCATTGATACTTCTTGTATATAGTTTGAAAGAAACAAAAATGAGAAAAACAAAAAAAAAGAAAAAAAAATATAGAAAAAGAAAGAAAAAGAAAAAGACAGAAATAAAAAGGGGACAAAATGCCCCAAAAGCAAAGTGAAGTAATAAGAATCAATGCATATGTGTTGTGAAAGTGAAAGAGAGAATGCATGAGTATGTGAAAAAGTGAAAAATGGGTAGTTAGGTTTGTTTGAATTGTATAGGTTGTAATAGGTTAGGTGGGAAGGTTAAGCTTATCAAAGATTCAAATTTCAAGCTCACTTGACCAAATATGCACCCTACCTTGACCCTAGCCCCATTACAACCTAAAGAAAAGACTTCATGATACTTTTATGCATGCATGGAATAAATGTTGATTGTTAGAAGAAAAACAAATCTTGGAAAGCATGATTAGGGGAGAATTGAGTGAATCAACCCTAAACACTTGAGCGAATAGAGTACAAACACATCCGGTGAGGGTTTGATGCTCAATTACATGTTTTCACTTATGATCATCTCTTCATGCAAGTTTGTAAAAATATTTAATAACTCAATTCAATTGTGGATTAGACTTGCTAGTCCTTAGCCTTGTGCATATATGCTTCTTAGACATTGATTTATTTTGACCAAGCAATTGCATTCATGTAGATAGTTGCATATAGGTAGATTGTATTTAGATTAGTTTACATTGAATAAATGTTGATATCCTTTACTTTCTCTTGGTTTAAGCATGAGGACATGCTTGGTTTAAGTGTGGGGAGGTTGATAAACCCCATTTGTAGGGTTTATCTTGTGCTTAATTTAGGTGATTTTATGACCTTTTACCCACATTTATTCAATGAAATAGCATCTTTTCATGATTGTCTCCCAATTTGTGCTTAAGTGTGAAAACATGCTTTCTAGGCCTTTAATTAGCTAAATTTAATTCACCTTTGATTCCACTAGATGCCTTGATTTGTTTGTTAGCGATTTTAGATTGAAAAGGCTAGGAATGGATCAAAGGAATGGAGAGGAAAGCATGCAAAGTGGAGAAATCATGAAAAGCCAAAGATTTGGAAAACGGTTATGGATGCGCGCGCGCAATATGCGCCTACGCGTGGATCACGAAATGCTCCATGGACGCGTATGCGAGCTGTACGCATACGCGCCAGTCTCCGCACGTGATTTTTAAATAGAAAACGTGCCCAGTGATTTTTGAGAGCTGTGGGGCCCAGTTTACAACCAACTTTGGTGCCAAAATGTATATAAGGACCAAGGATTGAAGGGGAATGATGATCATTCACATTTTTTTAGCTCACACATTACACTTTAGGCTTAGTTTTAGTTAGTTTTAGAGAGAGAAGCTCTCACTTCTCTCTAGAATTAGGATTAGGATTAGGTTTAGTTCTTACATCAAGGTTTTAATTCATGCTTTCATCTACTTTTACTCTTTAATTCTTTGTTGTTACATTCATCATTCTTCTATTGTTTGTTATAATTTCTTCTACTTTGTTTCTATGCTTTGTTATAGATCTACTTTTGTTCATTCTATTTTCTTTCAATTCAATTTGAGGTAATTCATGATAATTGTGTTTCTTTTGATTGTTGTCATTAATTCCTTGCAATAATTGTTGTTAGATTCTATTCTTGTTGTCAATTTACTATATTTTTCTTTTGTGCCTTCCAAGTGTTTGATGAAATGCTTGGAAGGATGTTAGAGTAGAATTTTATGCTCTTGGCTTGGGAAGGTAACTTAGGAACTCTTGAGTTATTAATGTTCAAGTAATTGATGATTGGGAGCCATTAACGCTAGATCTCACTAATTGAATTAGTGGAGATCTAGGACTTATGGACTTGGATTGATATAGCTCACTTGACTTTTCTTTACTATTAGTTAGAGGATGACTTAGTGGGATTGATCCTTGTCAATTCTCATGTTGTGGTTAGTAATAAGGATAGAGATCCATGACCACCAAACCTTGCCAAGACCGCTTTATCATTTACATTTCCATTGTCATTTACTTTTCTTGTTCCTTAATCAAAACCCCAAAATATACAACTCATAACCAATAACAAGAACACTACCCTGCAATTCCTTTGAGATATGACCCGAGGTTCCAATACTTCAGTTTATAGATTTTAGGGGTTTGTTACTTGTGACAAACAAATTTTTGTATGAAAGGATTATTGTTGGTTTAGGAACTATACTTGCAACGAGAATTTATTGTGAATTCTAAACCGTCAAAAATCCGATCATCACTTATACATATATATATAGAAGGAACTAATATATTCTAGAAGCCCGATGAAGGATTAAGCTCAAAAACAGAATTTCAAAAGCGCAAAACATACTAATGAAGCCTCTAAATTAAAGCACAAGAAAAAGCTACAATATAACAAGATATCATAGTATAATAGTGTAATATCATAAGGATCTAGCCACGGCTCGCGGTGTTTAAGCTGACTAGTATATACAGACATATAGAGTTTTGGAGTTAAAAACAGCTTATACAACTATTCTCTCAAATAAGCCTCTAAGACCATAAAGATAAATATACAAAGAGATGTTAGAGTAACTACTACAAGTAAAACAGAAATAAACCAAGGAGGAACCATACTCTGCTCTGTCACTATATCCGCAATTTCACCGAAGTGAATTATGTCCTTGATAAACCCATATTTCATGAGTTCTTTTGTGCTTAATTAGAGTGATTTATTCAACTCTTCACCTACTTATTCACATTAATTGCATGGTTTTACTTTCCCTTCCTTATTATGTCATATTGTGAAAAACATGTTTCCTAAGCTTTAAAATCAATTAATTTAATTACCTTTATTTCCATTCGATGCCGTGATTAGTGTGTTGAGTAGTTTCAGATTTTCTAAGGCAGAATGACTTAAAGGATGAAAAAGGAAACATACTAAAATGGAAGGAAGAAGCAAAACGGAGCTTTAAGGAAACTGGTATCCACGCGATCCCATGGATGATGCGATCGCGTGCCAAGCACGAATCAGCAGCGACGCGCCCGCATGACTGATGCGACCGCACGCCTTAAGCAGAACGCACATGACGCGGTCGCATGACTGACGCGACCGCGTGACAAAGAAAAGCTCCAAATGACGCGACCGCGTGACCCACGCGGACGCGTGACAAAGGCCACGCACCAGAATTTACAGAATACGCCCCCAGCGAATTCTGAAGCCCTTTTTGGCCTAGATCCAAGTACAGGCAACATAGACCAGAGGTTATAAAGTGTGGGAATGCACCCATTCAAAGAGAGCTCGCATATTTTACTTTTCAATGATTTAGATTTAGTTGAGAGGGAGATCTTCTCTCTCTCTTTTAGGATTTAGGATTTCTTCTTGTTTTAAGAGTAACTCTGGATCCCAGGTTTAATGTTCTTTTATTTTAGTTTTATTTATTCCAACATTTGAATTGATTATTATAATTTGATTTATGAATTCTTCCATTTTACAGACTGCTATTTGAATTAATGATAATTGAGGTATTTTCAGTTCATGATTGTTCTCTTTGATTTAAGTTACCATTGCTTCCCATCTAAGGATATTTTTATTATTCCAGCAATTTTACTTTTTCCCCTTTTGGTTCTGGTTAAGAATTTAGTAACTCAACAGTTATTAAACTCAACATAATTGATAATCGTTATCTTGCTAATTGAGCTGAACTTAAGTAATCCCAACCTTTTCTTAGGAAATAAATAGGATTCAAAGGCCAATTTAATTAGTCCCTTGACTTTCCTTTGTCCTGGTAAAGGTTGACCAAGTGGAGTTTAGATTCAACTTTCATTATAGTTGAGAGAGATAACTAAGTTGGACCTCTAATTTCCCTTATCTTGCCAAAAGTTGTTTTACAGTTATTATTTTATTTTTAATTGCCATTTAATTCACTCGTCATTTAAATTACTTGCTTCTCACCTTCTAAACCCCGATTACAACCTTTATAACCAATAATAAGAACATACTTCCTCGCAGTTCCTTGAGAAGATGACCCGAGGTTTGAATACTCGGTTAACAATTTTTAAGGGGTTTGTTACTTGTGACACCCAAAACGTTTGTATGAAAGGACTTTTGAAGGTTTAGAAACTATACTTGCAACGAGGATTTATCCGCAAATTTCTAGACCACGCAAAATTTCTCTTATCAAAATGGCGCCGTTGCCGGGGAACTGCTAACGTGTGCCTTATTATTGGTTATTGTAAATATTTTTATTTTGCTTGTTTATTTATTTTTGTTTTTCCTTTTTATCTTTATTTGCTACTATGAACTCTCACCCCTCTCGCTTTGAGTTTGGTTCTAATATTGTTAAAGGAAATAGAAGTTACAGCAGGAATGTGCATCAAGGTCAGACCAATCAAGGATGGATGGAACCAAGAGGATCTAATCAACCCTTTTGGCAGCAACACCCTCCGAGATATCATGGACAAAGACCATTCTACCGTGCATACCCAGCTGAAAGACATGGTGGACAACCTTGTAACTACCAACAAGCTCCACCCCGTGCATATGAACCATCCTTTCAACATAACCTCGAACCACCACACTCACAAGCTTCTCTTCACCATTCGCCATCATTTGATCCTTCCTTACCCCAATACCAATCTAATCATTCCCAATCATCACCACTTTCCTTTGTATCATGTCCAAGTCTGGCAAACCGCGAAGCAAAGGATCGCCTAAAAGAAACAGTAATTAAATTTCAAACAACCATTCAACAACTGGAGCAAGCACTAATTCAATGGGCCACTAGGCGCTCAAATATACAAGGATCAACCACAGCTCCATGTGGATAGCCCGATGAAGAGCGTAGCATGAAAGAAATACTAGAGACTCCAGTTGACAAGACAGAGAATGAATTCGTACTAGAACAAGTGGAAGAAGCTGCCATTGTTCAAGAAGAAGAGTTGGTTGAAGATCTAGGAGATGCTGACTTCCTTGGGAATCCAGAATTGAGGAAAACTCCGTCCAAGATGCTACAGTTAATGCTAAGGAGGATACCGTACAATCTCCAAGGCAAATCGTTTACGAAGAATTAGACGGAATAATCCAAGAAGCAATTTTCCTTGATGATAATAGTCACAAGTCTAGTTCTCCTAGTAATAAACTTGTGTCCGCAAGTGAATTCTCTGAAATCGAAGAATCTTCCCCAAGTGAATATGAGGATGATGCAGAGGTAGATTTCTCTCAACCTCCAATCTACGACTCAAGTGATGAGGAAGACATCGAAGACTTTGACCAGGATACAGATACAATTGAACACCTTTGCAAGGAAGTAGAAGAATTCACAGAAGAGCACAAGGAAACGGAACTTGTAGAACCACCAAAAACACCTGTCCCAAGGCCATTACCACCTAATACAAGCTTCAAGTGGGTACAATCCTTAACTTATAACTTTACTTATTCACTTGAATATGGTTTACCTGAAACAGATGGCCAACTTAGAGCTCTCTACGGCTTTAAGAGTAAGATGGAATTGGCTCGTACTCAGAGCTGGTACACCAGGTTTAATAAGGTTCCACACTTCACCTCAAAGTACACGAATTTGTATCATGCTCAATTACATGGATCATGGAGAACGTTTGGTCACCACGGTGAGATTCTACTTTTTAACCCGCCCGAATGGAAACTTACAAATCAAAACGGAGGCGGATCTAAAAACACAGCTTGGGATCATGGATTATATTCTGACATTCGTCATCCCGGGAGGCTGAATATCTGTTTGAAGCTGCTCAGAAGCTTTACATGCCTAGTTTGGGACCCCATAGGCTATTCGCATTTCAAGCACTGGTGGAAATTTTTGGATGAATTTAAACATAAGCCACCATAACAGGATACTCTTCCAATGTCCAACTTAAGGACTTTAACTAAAAGTGCTAGGTGGGAGACAACCCACCATGGTATGGTCGCTTCTTTCTCAATCTATTTCTTGTTTATTGTTTTCAATTTACCTTTTTTTTATTTTATTTTAACATTAACCTGGAATCATGCATAGCATTCATGTTAATCACTGCATCCTGCATTTTTCAGTTTAAAAAAAAAAAGGGGTTGCACGACGCGACCGCATACCTCATGCGATCGCGTCATATCGCGAATAACACCACCCATGCGACCGCGTGACCCACGCGGACGCGTGACATATATATCGGCGTAAAGATCCAACAAACAGAAAGTTAGGTTGGAATCGGGCGGCTCTTGTGCGTTTCGCACAAATTAGCCCATGCGATCGCATGCCCCATGCGATTGCGTCATTTACCCAATACAAATTCCACGCGACCGCGTGAGCGACGTGATCGCGTCGCATGGATTGCATATCACCCCAAAAGAAGACAGAGAGTTGCGCTGAAATGGCATTGGAGTCTTACGTTTAGCACAAATTCCAGCGACGTGATCACGCAACACACGCGATCGCGTTCCCCCATTTTTACCCCAACCACGCGCCCGCGTGCCCCACGCGGCCGCGTGGATTCGAAAATATAACCCCCCAGCCCGCGAACCCTATCAATCGCGCAGCCCCTTCTTCACCCCAACCCTCTTCTCTCTCTCAGTTCTTCCTCCCCCCGCCACCGCCGGCCAGCCACCACGCCACCACCCTGACGCCGCCGCCGCCCAGACGCCATCGCCATACCACCCCCTCCCCTTCTCTCTTCTTCCTTCTTCCTCTCTCCTCCCCTCTCCACCACAGCCACCTCCGCGAGCACTGCCCAACCACCGCCGGCCATCCAGCCGCACCCCCCCTTTCCGCCACCCACCCCCTTCAGCCAGCAACAACCACCGCCCTCCCTTCCCCTATCCTCTTCCTCTCTCACTAACCCTAATAACTCCCTCCGCCACTGCCCCCTCATCCGCCACCGCGACGCCGTGCACCACCACCGCGCCGGACGCCACCGCAACCACCTTCTTCCCTGTTCCACCCCTTCCGCTTACCAGGTTCCGCAACACGCAACCCTTTCTATCCGTTCGTCACTTTTCTGTATTTTTTTATTCCGTTTATGTTCATGATTAGGATAGCTAGACTTGCATGTTGTAGTGGATTTTTAGGATGTTAGGTAGCTTAGGCTGTGGTTACTGGATCTAGGTTTGTTTACTTGCACTGTTCTTACTTCTGTTTTATCCTATGTGCAAATATGTTGCTGCTATAATCATGTTTCATATGCTGCTTTCTTGTATGTTGCTGCTGTTTACATTGAGTTTTTATGTTTATTTTATATCTATGTACATGCAGCTTGATTTTTTTTAATTCATATGAACTGATATGATTGCTGTTTATTTTCCGGGACAATCCAATTTTAGCCGGAATGCTGCCCAAATTTTTTTTTTAAAATTGTTTTCATTCATGTTTTGGTTTGGCATTTCTGAAATCTGTTTTACTCTGCTTTACCCAAACCATTACATGAATGCTATGGCAGACTTTCTTATCCTCTTTGATTTTCTGGTTCATAACCTGCATTTGTGATTCACTGATTCCAATTTCTGATTTCTTTATTTCTATTCGAATCAGCATCACCCTGTTTTCTTTATTCGATTATGAGTACTTCTATTCTTACCTGTGAATCCTTGTTATATGGAATTTTTTCTATGCCACTTACTTTCATAACTCAGTAATTTTAATTTACTAATTTCTTTTTACCATACTAACTATCTTGATCTCTTTTCTGATTACTTTTACTTCCTCTAACTTTCTCACTATGGCATATTGATTTTTTTCTTTCCATTTAACATTAATTCAATCACATTTCAATTGCTCATTTTCCTTATTCTATTTCTCCCTTACCGCTTTGAGTTTCCTTTGTTTAATTGCCTATTTGCTTTCCTATTTTTTTATCCATTCCTGGTTTTCTATTTTTCAGGATGTCTGCCTCACAGAGGAAAGGCAAAGGCAAGGCTACTGGCAAGCGCAAGAGAGGAGATTCCTCCCAGTCCATCATTGCTCTAATGCACGATTCCTCATGGCGGGAGAAGAACTTTACACAGCAGGAAAAAGCTGACCAGCTGCTCCCTTCGACTGATCCTATAAAATTTGCAAACCGGAACTATGAGCTGAAGTACCCGACTTTTGCAAACTCCAGAAATCTATACCTGGAACGTACCTTGAAGATTCCAGAAGCCCTCTAGCAATACACTACTGAGCAAATCAAGCAACGGGGCTGGTTCTGTCTGGAGAGACCACTGGCAGAGGTCAATGCATCTTGGGTCCGGGAATTCTATTACAACTACTACCTTACTACCCTAGATGCAGTGAACCTGAGGGGAAAGAAAATTCTGGTCACTGAGGAGGCTATAGAGACCATTCTCCAGCTCCCAGCCAAGTCTGATCAGCCAGATGGTTTTGCACAGGCTGAGGAGGACATGGGCCAGATGCAGTTTGACTGGGACGCCGTGAAGGCACGGATAGATCTCGACCCTGCTGTTCCTTGGGAGATGGGTCAGAACACCACTATGCCTAGAGGGATCAAGAGAGTGTACTTGAATGATGAGGCTCGGCTATGGCATCAGATCTTGAGTAATTTTGTGATGCCAAGTACTCACGAGACGGAAATCCCGGCTACCATGATCACCCTCCTTTGGTGTGTGCTGGAGGGTAAGGACCTTTATCTGCCATGTTTCATTCGGCACTATATGGCCAGGGTCCACGTCTGCGGCACCCTCCCTTTTCCGTATCTGATTACACAGCTAGGCCGTCGAGCTGACGTGCCATGGGAGGATGCCGATGAGAGACCACCAGCGGCGGATTGCAAGAAGATCATTCCTCACAGCAGGAACTTCCTTGCTTTGGGCTACAGACCACCACCTGTCACTGCTACTGATGAGACAGCCCCTCCGTCTGCTGGACCCTCTTCATCCACAGCTGCCACAGCTGCCCCTGCTGCCACCACTGCACCTCCACCCGCCTCTCAGCCGGTTTATCGCCTCGTGCACCGTCTATTCCGCCAGCTTGATCAGATGGAGCGCCGTAACAGGCGCCTGTCTGAGAGATTGGAGCGCCGCAGCAGGCGACGCTATTCCCATCTGAAGCTGATGATCAGACAGGGCGCCGACATCCCCTCCAAGCCCGACACACCATCAGAGCCATCAGAGGAGGAGGAGGATGAGCACGAGGAGGAGCCTCATTCCCAGGCAGAGACTCATCAACAGGCAGGCACAGAGCACGCCACACCACATCAGGAGGCCCCACATCAGCTTGAGGCTGCAGATCCGGAGATCTCGCTCCAGTCAGTCCCTCCTCTACAGCAGCCAGACTCTCAGCCCACCACCGCCACAGAGACCCCAGCTACCATCCCTCCCAGTGATGACACTCCTTTACACCCGGCTTGATTGAGCATCGAGGACGATGCTTCATTTTAAGTGTGGGGAGGTCGCCATCTCTGGCGTTTATTTTGGTGAACTACTACATACTTTTTCTTTTATTTTGGATATTTTTCTGTATTTTTCTCTTTTTCTTTTATTGTTATTTTCTGAGTACTTATACATTGCTACTTGTGTATTTTACTCTATTTTCTGCATTTTGCATTTTTTTGTTCATATTTTAGTTATTTAGTTCATTTTAGTTATTTAGTTTAGTTTGCAATTCTAACTTATTAGTGGATCAATTAGTATAGTTTACCCTTTTTACATAAGATAGCTTAGTTATAGCTTAGTTTAAATTGACAAATATAAAAAAGAGTAAGCTAGGAACTTGAACATATCAGATTTAAATCCATAAAACTTGTATATAGCATTACATGATGTAGTTAAGCTGACAACATTTCATCAAGGAGGAACATTAAAACTTTAAAAGCCACCCTAAATAATTTTTTATGAGAATAATGGAAATTTTAACTAAACCTGCATACAATATATAAATGATATATGATGCTTGAGTTAGAAAACACACAGCCTGTAAGTCTTGAGCTTAAACTGTATGGTTGCATTCAAACCATAATTTCATTTCTGCGTGTTACATTTCTTTTTATTCTGATATTCTTTCCTTTACTTTAATCTATATGTCCAATTATAGAATATAGAATAGATACATACCAAGAGAATGATTGAGGCCATCATTTGATTTTAGCTCACTCACCCCAAATTAGCCTACCTTTTACATCACCCTTGTTAGCCCCCTTGAGCCTTTTAAAACCCCTTTATTCTATTTAGCCAAATTACTAGCCTTAAACAGAAAAACAAAAGAAAATCCCAAGTGAATCCTTGGTTAGCTTAAGATAGAAAATTATAAATAGAGTAGAATGTGGAAAACCTTTTGGGAACATGGATGATAGAAACAAAAGGTAGAAAAGTTAAAAGGAATAAAATAAAATTTGGGAAGCATGCTCATGAGAAAATCTAAGTGATTCAATTACCATGTGCAAAAAAAAAAAAGAGAGAGAGAGAGAAAGTTATTTTTTTTCAGCATTTGAATAAAAGGGGATACAAAAGAAATTCTCCAATGCAAAATAAAAACAATGCACATGGGATAAAAATAAAAGAGTGAAACATGAGCATGTAACAATAAGTGGGATAATATGGGAGAATAGGTAAAGAAGTTTTATCTTGCTAGAAATGTATGTTAGGTGAGATCTCAGTCTAATTGAGGATTCGCTTATTAGCTCACTTAACCCTATACATAAATCCTTACCTTTACCTTGGCCCCATTACAACCTTAATTAAAGACCTCATGACTTTTTGGTATGACTATATTCTATAATTGTTGATTAGTTAGATGAAGAACAAAGCTATAGAAATTAAGAATAAAAAAAAAGATGGAGTGAATAAACCCAATAAACACTGAGTGACTAGAGAGTAAACACAAAATCCAGTGAGGGTTCAATAACTCATCAACATATATCTGTACTTAATTTACTAATTGTTTTGCAAGTTTGTACAATGTTTTCTTTCCCATCTCATTTGCTAAAATGCTTTATTATTTAAGGGTTGGCTATATATATATACATGACTCCTTGAGAATGTGGATTAACTTGACTACATGTAAGCTTTATATATGAGTGAATAAATTAGAGTTGCATGATGCATCATTCATTTAGGTAGTTGCATTTAAATTAGGTTGCATTGCATGACATTCCATCACTTTAACCTTAGTTATTTACCATGGATTTAGCATGAGGACATGCTAGTGTTTAAGTGTGGGGAGGTTGATAAACCCATATTTCATGAGTTCTTTTGTGCTTAATTAGAGTGATTTATTCAACTCTTCACCTACTTATTCACATTAATTGCATGGTTTTACTTTCCCTTCCTTATTATGTCATATTGTGAAAAACATGTTTCCTAAGCTTTAAAATTAATTAATTTAATTACCTTTATTTCCATTCGATGCCGTGATTAGTGTGTTGAGTAGTTTCAGATTTTCTAAGGCAGAATGACTTAAAGGATGAAAAAGGAAACATACTAAAATGGAAGGAAGAAGCAAAACAGAGCTTTAAGGAAACTGCTATCCACGCGATCGCATGGATGACGCGATCGCGTGCCAGGCACGAATCAGCAGCGACACGGCCGCATGACTGACGCGACCGCGTGACAAGGAAAGCTCCAAATGACGCGACCGCGTGACCCACGCGGACGCGTGACAAAGGCCACGCACCAGAATTTACAGAATACGCCCCCAGCGAATTCTGAAGCCCTTTTTGGCCCAGATCCAAGTACAGACAGCATAGACCAGAGGTTATAAAGTGTGGGAATGCACCCATTCAAAGAGAGCTCGCATATTTTACTTTTCAATGATTTAGATTTAGTTGAGAGGGAGATATTCTCTCTCTCTTTTAGGATTTAGGATTTCTTCTTGTTTTAAGAATAACTCTGGATCCCAGGTTTAATGTTCTTTTATTTTAGTTTTATTTATTCCAACATTTGAATTGATTATTATAATTTGATTTATGAATTCTTCCATGTTACAGATTGCTATTTGAATTAATGATAATTGAGGTATTTTCAGTTCATGATTGTTCTCTTTGATTTAAGTTACCATTGCTTCCCATCTAAGGATATTTTTATTATTCCAGCAATTTTACTTTTTCCCCTTTTGGTTCTGGTTAAGAATTTAGTAACTCAACAGTTATTAAACTCAACATAATTGATAATCGTTATCTTGCTAATTGAGCTGAACTTAAGTAATCCCAACCTTTTCTTAGGAAATAAATAGGATTCAAAGGCCAATTTAATTAGTCCCTTGACTTTCCTTTGCCCTGGTAAAGGTTGACCAAGTGGAGTTTAGATTCAACTTTCATTATAGTTGAGAGAGATAACTAAGTTGGACCTCTAATTTCCCTTATCTTGCTAAAAGTTGTTTTACAGTTATTATTTATTTTTAATTACCATTTAATTCACTCGTCATTTAAATTACTTGCTTCTCACCTTCTAAACCCCGATTACAACCTTTATAACCAATAATAAGAACATACTTCCTCGCAGTTCCTTGAGAAGACGACCCGAGGTTTGAATACTCGGTTAACAATTTTTAAAGGGTTTGTTACTTGTGACACCCAAAACGTTTGTATGAAAGGACTTTTGAAGGTTTAGAAACTATACTTGCAACGAGGATTTGTCCGCAAATTTCTAGACCACGCAGAAGTTCTCTCATCAGTCCTTCATCTGAAAAATGTCAACAAAGTATGGAATGAGAACCGGAGGTTCTCAGTATGGTAACAGTGCCCAATAACGTAATATGTAAGGCTCTGGGACACCGAAGGCAATCCTAGAACTTCATATCACATATGAAATATTCAAGCTTAAACGAAATAAATAAATAAATAAATAAAGAACTTAAACCATAAACTGGGTTATCTAAACTTAGGGGGATTCTAACTGATACTAATCACACCACTGTATCCCACAGCCTTCGCCAACCTAACCTCCGTGCAGTCCGATCGCCACCACCTACCTAACCTCCTCAGCACCAGACAAGCACAAGATAATGCAAGCAAGTAAAACACAGATAGTATTCATTTACAGCAAGTAATTCAAGAAGCAAGTAGACATGTTATACATTTAGGCAAACTCAAGTAATCAAAGCAAACAAGCATATAAGAGATGCATATGATGAATGTCTATCCTATTGGCTCGTGATATCACTTATCGGTCCGTAAATGCCAACCCGACACATCCTCCCGGATGTAGCCTTTTTTGCCACGCCAGAGATATAGTGCCCTGCACACTCATGCAGCAGCAAATCTGCTACGTCAGAGATATAGTACCCTGCACACTCATGCATTAGGGAGTCTACTACGCCAGGGATATAGGCCCCGCACACTTGCTGCAGTAGAGAAGGAACCAACCACAACAAATCATGCAGCAGAATAATCATTCAACGCTAGCAACACTCCATTCAGAGTGTTCTGTTTTCACTGCTTAACCTTTCTATCTCTGTTCTGACTGCTACACATGATCACAAACATTAAAAAGCAAGTAAAAACTCTAAAAATAAACACAAATAAACTCAAATAAAAATAAATGAAAGAAATAAGAACATAAATACTCTACTCATGGTTGTGTTGCCTCCCAACAAGCACTTCTTTAATATCATTAGCTTGACGGACAGCTCCTTTCAAGGAGAAAGATAGTCATAGAGGAATAAATCCTTACTCCTTACTGGGAGAGTCTTTACGTAAGACGCTCAAGAGACTGGATCTTGTTCACTGTATGAGGCAGGCAGGGTTAGGCTTAGAGCAATATGTTGGTGTCCCTTTTTGCCACTTCCCTCTTTCATGGTGAATACCATGATAAGATAAGTGAATACCACCATCTTCCATGGTGAAAAGCCTTCAGTAGGGATATTTTTGTTTTTCCAGCCCCTAGGTATCTTCCTTTTGCGGCCTTCCTCCTTGGTGGATAATGTACATCCTACACCAAACTTACGTTTGGTCTTAGGAGGGATTGAATTAGTTCCATCTAAGAGAGGAGGCTTGAATGCTAAATCCTTTATGCAAATGCCTCCCTTGTCAGGGGGTAATGGAGGGTCAAGAACCTTGAACACCATCCAATCCTTATGCAAGGTAATCCTTGTTTCTTATGCCTCTTGGATTACCAGCTTCTTCATCCCAGATGAAGATATCAGATTTAAACTTAAGCCAAGGTCATACTGGGCTTCGTCAAAAGTGAGCTTTCTAGTAGTCCATAGGATCTGAAAGCTCCCTGGATCTGCCATCTTCCTTGGCAGTTCATTCTGAATTAAGATACTGTACTTCTTACGAAGTACCTCTATTTCATCTCCCCTTAGGTCCTTCCTTTCAAAAGGGATGTCTTTTTGACAGGCCGTATAGGGGGTCCTTATTCCCAATACCTTTGCAACATAGATATTCACTTGCAGCTCCTTAAGGGCTGCCGGGAAATGAGCCAACTGCTTATTTGCCAGTTCTTTCTGCATGCCTAGGAAAGACAGCTCTTGAGGCTCTTTCACCTCTGTAAGGGTGTGCTTTGTGGTAATCACGGGCTTCTCTTGCATGCCCAGAGAAGAATCAACTTGAGGTTCCTTCTCTTCTGCAGGGGCGTGCTCAATGGCAGTCTCAGGATCCTTCTGGTCCGTGATTGCCTTAAGTCCCTCAGTAGTAGACTCCTGAGGTTCGGCCTCTTTGGTGAAGACTATTGTCTTACCTTCTTTCAGGGTCTCCTTCCCAGAGAGCATCAGGCTTTCTGTGGGAGCTGAAGAACTGAAGATTGATGGTTTAGGAGTTATAGTAAACTCTCGTTGCAAGTATAGTTACTAAACCAAGCAATCAACCTTTCTTACAAAAGTTTTGGTTGTCACAAGTAACAAACCCCTTTTAAAATTGATAACCGAGTATTTAAACCTCGGGTCGTCTTCTCAAGGAATTGCAGGGAGGTATGTTCTTATTATTGGTTATGAGTTTGTAAATTGGGGTTTTGGAGTTTGGGCAATGGGCACAGGTATATTTAAATGACAAGTAAAATAAATTAACAATAATAAAATCTCTTGGCAAGGTATGAAGAACTGGAAGTCCTATCCTAGTTATCCCTATCAATTGTGATGAGAATTGGATTTTTCCCCCACCTTATTAACCTCTAACTATGAAGGTAAGTTAAGCGGATGAATTAAATTCGAATCCTCAAGTCCTAGTCTTTCCTTGGGAAAGGCTAGAGTTATAGGATCTCGAATTAATTCTTGAAGAATTCTAATTTTCAATCACCACCTCGAGTTGGATAACTCAAGAGTCACCAATTATTTAAACAAAGCCAAAAGGGAAAATATCTAAATTAAATTAAAAGTATTCATATAAATAAAACAAAGCAAATCAAATCTGAAAATACCTCAAATAACATTAATTAAGAAAATCAATCCAAACATAAAGAGTTCATAAACTAAATTAAGAAAATAAATAAAAGGAATATTGAACCTGTGATTGCAGAAGATGAAATCCTAATCCTAATCCTAATCCTAAATCTAATCCTAAGAGAGAGGAGAGAACCTCTCTCTCTAAAAACTACATCTAATCCAAAAATTATGAATTGTGAGCTTATTTTATGAATGGATGCATTCCCCCACTTTATAGCCTCTAATCTGTGTTTTCTGGGCCGAGAACTGGGTCAGAAACAACCCAAAATTCGCTGGTTTCGAAATCTGCCACGCTGGTTTTTTGTCACTGCGATGCGTCCGTGTGGAGCACGCGTTCGTGTTGCCTATCGATAGAAAAACTATAGCAGATTATATATCAAATCGAAACCCCAGACGTTAGCTTTCCAATGCAACTGAAACCACGTCATTTGGACCTCTGTAGCTAAAGTTATAGTCGTTTGAGTGCGAAGAGGTCAGGCTGGACAGCTTAGCAATTTCTCCAACTTCTTGTATTCCTTCCACTTTTACATGCTTCCTTTCCATCCTCTGAGCCATTCCTGCCCTGTAATCTCTAAAATCACTTAACACACATATCAAGGCATCTAATGGTAATAAGAGAGGATTTAAACATAGGAAACTTAAGGCCAAAGAAGCATGTTTTCAATCAAAGCACATAATTAGGAAGGCAAATGTAAAACCATGCAAATAGTATGAATAAGTGGGTAAAGAGTTAATAAAAACCACTCAATTGAACACAAGATAAATCATAAAATAGTGGTTTATCAACCTCCCCACACTTAAACATTAGCATGTCCTCATGCTAAGCTCAAGAGAAGCTATAAAGGAATGAAGAGGAAAGTAAGAATGTATGAAATGCAACCTATCTATATGAATGCAACTACATGCAAAATGTTTCTACCTACTTAGTTAAAAGTAAACAAATCTTTCAAGAAGAAATATGAATTGGATTTCACTAATTCAAATCATGAAAATGAAGTACAAATAGACTTGCAAGAAGAAAATAGCTCATGAAAGCAGGGGACAAGGGATTGAGCATCGAACCCTCACTGGTAGTGTATACACTCTAATCACTCAAGTGTTTAAGGTTCGATTCTCTCAATTCTCTACTAACCTTGCTTTTTAAGGCTTGCTCTTCATCTGACAATCAACATAAATTTAATGCACATATACATATATCAAGAGGTCTTTTAAGGGTTGTAATGGGGTTAGGGTCAAAGTAGGATTGTATTTGGCCAAGTGGACTAAAATCTGAATCCTTAATTAACTTAAACTTTTTCCACCTAACTTAAGACAATCCATGTACTTACAATGCAAAATCTAACTACCCATTAACTATGTTTTCCACATATTCATGCATCTGATTTTGAGTACAGTACATATGCATTGCTTTCACTGCTTACTTTGGGCATTTTGTCCCCTTTTACTTAATTGCTCTTTTTCTCTTCTTTTTCTCTTTTTTTCTTTTTATTTATTTATTTTTTTTGTTTTTCTCAATGCATATGATTAATTTATTGAATGCATGAACATGTCCTAAATATTTCTTTCACATTTTCATAAAGATATATAACACCCAATTCTTAAACCAAACATTTTCAAACCCACTTTTCCCCACACTTAATTCATGAGCATTCTCACTGGTCTAAGCTAACCAAGGATTCAAATTAAGGACATTATTGTTTTTCACTTAGAGTTGATGTGCTAAAATAAAGAATAAAAGGGGTAAAATAGGCTCAAATTGGTTTGCAAAGGATAATGAAAGGTAAGGCCATATGGGTATGTAAGCTCAGTGAAACAAAGGCCTCAATCATGTAAGTGTATGCATACATCAAACTATGGAAATATAGAATTAAACAAGACAAAGATCACAATTTTAGAGAGAAAAATACACACCAAAAATAAAATATTGGTTGGTAAAATGCAACCAATCAAATAGGCTCAAAATCTCACAGGTTTTGTGTGTTTTCCAATATAATATTTCTTCAAACAAGTGTAACATTAAATTTTATTCAAATTAGTGAAATGCTCTTAAAAGGTTTCTTGAAAAAGAAAATATTACTTCAACCAAGTGGTAAAATATGCACAAAATCAAATAATCATGCAATCAAACATGCAAATGAAACAACTAACAAGGAAAATAAACCATTGGTGTTGAGATAGAAGAGTGACTAACCCATGGAGATCGATATCGACCTCCCCACACTTAAAGATTACACCGTCCTCGGTGCATGCTGAGATGTGCACGGGTTGTTCCAACTGATGCTTTTCTTCAAAGATTGTACAGATGGACTTGTCTTGTTTCCCCATGTAAACGTCTTTCGGTTCTCTTCCGGCTTGCCATCCTGAAATAAAAAGGGAAGAAAAGTAACCCAGAAATAAAGATAAGAAAATAAATGAAGTATGGGTGGGTTAATGCCAAATGATAAGGGTCTCATTTACATGGAAGCTTCAACATGTACGTGAGAAAACAATAGAAGCCATGGCATACCAGTGGTACAAAATTTGTAACAATGGGGAAGAGAGTGCAAGACAATATAAATTAATGTCAATGCAAAATTAATATAAATATCATAAAAGATTAGCATTGAATCAAATAATATTACCCAACAGTGTAAAACAAGTCACTGAGCAACAAAAATAAATTCAAGAAAAGATGCAACAGTTGAATAAGAAAAATTTTAACACCAAAGGAAAAAATAATGAATTTAGAAAAGAAAACAAAAATATGCACAAAATTGAGATGCAATGAATGAAATATGAAAATAAATTAAGTAAAATAAAATAAAAGATAAGAAGAATAAGAAGGGAAACAAGGGAAGAAGAAGTAAGTAAGAAAGGAGGGAGGAAAAATTAGGATTGGGGGAGAAAAGATAAGATATTTGGAAATTTAGGATAAGCTGTGCGGCGCAAGCGACGCGGTCGTGTGGGGCACGCGGTCGCGCGGCTTGCGCTTAAACTGATTGACGTGGTCGCGTCGGTCACGCAGTCGCGTGACCCATTTTAGGCTAATGGCGCGAGGTTAGCCTCGCACTCGTACAACTCTGTTCAAAATCACATTAGTGCCAAATTTTGGGTGACATGATCGCATGGAGCATGCGATTACGTGAGTGGGCTTTAAAGGAATATGACGCGGTCGCGTGGGTCACGCGGCCGCATGGGAAGGATTATGCGTTCAGCACCAATCCAGCACCACTCTCGCACAACTTTCGGGTGTGCACCACTTTGACGTCGAAATCTTGGTCACGCGGCCGCGTAGGGCACGCGGTCGCGTGGGAGGCCATTATTCTCATATGACGCGATCGGTGGGACGATTTGTGCCATTGGCACACCTCCAGCCACGCTCTCGCGTGACTTTCTATTCATTTTCTTTTCTTCCCATTGCACTAGTGACGCGGACGCGTCAGCGACGCTGCCGCGTCGCGTGCGTGCCTTTTTTTTTTAATCTGAAAAAAATGCAGAATGCAGTGTTAATATGAATGTGATGCAAAACTCCAGGTTCAATATAATAAAATAAAATAAAACCTGAAAACAAATAAAACTAAATAAAAATGAGAAAGTAACGATCATACCATGGTGGGTTGTCTCCCACCTAGCACTTTTAGTTAAAGTCCTTAAGTTGGACATTTAGTGAGCTCCCTGTTATGGTGGCTTGTGTTTGAACTCATCCAGGAATCTCTACCAATGTTTGTATCTCCAGTAACCTCCAGGGTCCCAAACTAGGCATGTAAAGCCCTTAAGAAGCTTCAAACAGATTCTTAAGCTCCCAGGGTGACAGATGTCAGAGCAGATTCCAGGATCCCAAACTTTGCTTTTACACCCATTTTTGTCGGGATCTGTATTTTTCCAGCTGGGTGATAAGTAATTTGAATTCTCACTGCAGCTACCAAACAGCTTCCTAGACCCATTCAATTGAGCTCTACACCAACCATTGCGTTTAAACTTAAAGCTTCCAACCATAATGAACCTTGCAGGATAATTCTTACCACTGGCCATCTTCCTCTTACTCTTAATGTTACAAAGAGCTCTAAGTTGACCATCCCTCTCCAGTAGCCCATATTCAAGTGGAATTAGAAAGCTAAGGGATATGAATTTTACCCACTTGAATGTTGTGAAGGATGATGGCAACTTAGGGGGAGGTATTTTTAATGAAATTGCAAGCTCCACTCCCTTGTGCTCTTCTCTGATAATTACCACCTCTTTGCAAGCTTCTTCAATTTCAACCTCTTGATCAACCTCTTCCAAGTCTTCAACTGTGATATGCCTTGGAGGTTGTACACCCTCCTCAGCATCAATTTCAAACGTCTTGGAAGGGGGTTCTATGACTGGACCTTCCCATGGAGGTTCTGCATCTCCTAAGTCTTCAACCACTTCTTCTTCTTCAATAATTCCGGCTTCCTCTACTTGTTCCAGTACAAAGTCATGCTCTGTACTGTTCACTGGAGTTTCTAGTATCTCCTTCATGCTACGTTCTTCATTAGATTGTCCACATGAAGTCATGGGGGTTCCTTGAGTGTCCGAACATCGGGAAGCTAATTGATTTATCGCTTGCTCCAATTGACGAATGGTTGCCTGAAATCGATGCACTGTTTCCTTGAAACGATCCTTTGACTCTTGAAGTGCTCGGCTTTCATAAATAGGATCATAGTGCTCTTGGATTGATGGATATGGAGATGGTGAATATTGAAGTGGTGGTTCTTGTGAGTAATTGGGTTAGAATTGGGGTGGTTCTATATATAGTTCATATGGCTCATAAGGTGGTTGGTATGGTGGTTGAGGGTTAGGGTCATATGGAGGTGAATGGCGGAAAGGGGCTTGTGAGTTTGGTGGTCCAAAGTTATGTTGAGGAGGGAGTTCATAGGCGTATGGTGGTGTAATGCGGGCAGAAATTGGTGAATTAAAAATTATTAGAATATATACGTTGCAAGTATAGTTCTTAACTCGCCAGAAATCCACCGCTCAATTTAGAAAGGTGTCACAGAAAATTGAAATTTAAAATACTTGGGGTATGAATCCCAGGTCGTCTCCCAACCAGTTGCAGGAAAGGGTGCTATCTTATTAATCAGATGTTTTCGAAAAGGTTTGAGTTGAGTAAACAGGGAATTAAATTGATGAAATTGAATAATGTAAATAAAAGCCTTGACTGGGAGTTGATTACATGGAAGCCCTATTCTTGATGGAACACTCTTAAGATTAATTGACAATTGAGAGTTATTTCGTTTAGTTATCCTTTACTAAGTAAGGGAAGGTAAAACAAGTTGGAATACTATTCTATCCACAAGTCCCAATCCACTCTTGGGAGGATTGGTATCAGGAATTAGAAAGCAAACCAACAATAACCCAATTACAATCTTTCTCTTGAATCTTCCAACTCAAGGGTTCCTTTCAATCAACTCCCCATCAAGTTAGGGAACTACTCACTCATTGTAAAGGTAAAATTCATAGCATATGAAAAGGAGTTAAAGAAAGACATTGTAAATAAAAATTAAAAATAGTCAATTAAAAATAAAAGTGATCCTTGTATTAAATAATCCTAAAAATATTCCAATGGTAAAATTAAACAAAGCAAAGAACATGGAAGAGTAAGCCAAGTAAAGAAAACGAACTAGAATGACGAAGTCTTGATGAGGTAATAACTCTTCTCAATATCCTAATGCAAAAAGCTAGAGAAACTAAAATCCTAAGAACTATCAATGTCTCTAGAGAAAAACCTAGGGGAGGAGTAAAACTAGATCTGAAAACTAAAACTGTGTAAAATGAATTGTTATCCCTGGTTTCTGCATGTTCTCTGGCTCTAGTCTGCTGTTCTGGGCTGAAAATTGGGTCAAAATAGGGTCCAACATCGCCCCCAGCGAATCCTGCAGATTATGCAGATCGCGCATGTCACGCGATCGCGTCATCCATGCGGACGCGTCATTCGCGCTTTTCCTCGCCACGCGTTCGCGTCGTCCACGCCTCCGCGTCGCTCGTGCTTTTCCAGTCTGCGCGATCGCGTGAGCCACGCTGCCGCGTCACTGCGATTTCTCCTCTTTCGCGCGGTCGCATGAGCCATGCGGCCGCGTCACTTCTCGCTGGTTATCTCCTCAATTTCTTATGTTCCTTCCATTTTTGCTAGCTTCCTTTCCAATCTCCAACTCATTCATGCCCTATAAAGCCTGAAACGCTTAACACACAGATCACGGCATCGAATGGAATAAAGGAGAATTAAAATGCATAATTAAAAGTCTCTAGGAAGCAGTTTTCAATCATGTAATAATTTCCGGAAGAAAATATAAATGCATGCTAAATTAATGAATAAGTGGGTAAGGATCATGATAAAACCACACAATTGAACACAATATAAACCATAAAATAGTGGTTTATCAACCTCCCCACACTTAAACATTAGCATGTCCTCATGCTTAATTGAAGGAGATAAAGTAAATAAGTATGAACATGCAGAAACTCATGCAATGCAATTCAATCCTATATATATGAATGCAACTATATGATTCCTGTCCACTTGATCAAAAGTATATAAGCTCTTCAAAACAATTACAAATCAAATTCCACTAATTCTATCATTATACAGTAAGACAGATAAAAGTGCAGGAAGATAGCTCATGAAAGCAGGGAACATGGAAATTCAAGCATTGAACCCTCATTGATGATGTACGTACGCTCTAATCTCTCTAGTGTATAGGGTAATCACTCTATCCTTCTCTAATCATGCTTTCTAACTTTTGTTCTTCTCCTAACCAATCAACAACAGTTAATATACCAATGCAAACATCATGAGGTATTTTCAAGGTTGTAATGGGGCCAAGGTAGGTAGGGATACATGTATGGTCAAGTGAGCTTATAAATTGAATCTTTAATTAACCCAAGCTTCAACCCAACCTATATAACTTGCATAACCTTAGAATTCATACCTAGCTACCCAGAATTTCCCTTTTACATTCCATACTCATGTATCAACTTTTTATTTTAATTTTTTTATCATATGTGCATTGATCTTTGAATTCTCAATTCAGCATTCGGGTAATTTTGTCCCCTTATTCATTTATTTATTAAAATTTTATTTTTTTTTAAATAGAAACAAAAATAAACATAGCTTATCAATGCACATAGATTTTTAATTCTTATAGTTTCACATGAGTAGGTATCCAAATTCCCATTAAATTATCATGACACATTCCCTTAATAACTTTTGTTCCCACAATTTCCCATACTTAACTAGCACACACAATTCTATCTTAAGCTAACCAAAGATTCAATTTGAGATATACAATTATTTTTACGCTTAAGGCTAGTAATGTAGTGAAATATAGAACAAATGGGATTTAAAGGCTCAAAGTGGTTAACAAAGGTAATTGAAAAGGGTAGGCTTAATTTGGATGAGTGAGTTTAAACAAATAATGGCCTCAATCATGTGCAAGCATATAAATATAATAAATATTGGACATATAAGATAAAACAAAATATAGATTACAATCATAGAGAAGTAAACACACAAGAATAAAATAATTATGGTTAAATAATGTAACCATGCATAAAGGCTCAAATCTTCACAGGTTGTGTGTTCTTTAGCTCAAAAATAATCATGTTTCAAATACAACTTCAAGCAGATTTATCATAAAAATTTTTAAAAATTAGTGAAATTTTGTTCCAAAGATAGAGTCTTAGAAGAAACTTATTGTCTTTTCAATCAAGTAGAGCATGCATGCAACTAACCTATTACTCTGCAATTTATCCTATTCTATAAAAGAAAGAAAAAACTAACTAAAATATCCTAATTTATTGGTCCTAGGGAAGAGAAATTACCTCCAGAAGTCAGGTACTGACCGACCTCCCCACACTTAAGGCTTTGCACCGTCCTCGGTGCCATCTGTCAGGAACAGGGGTGGGCTGGTAGCAATATCTCCACAGTCGGGACCATCATGGCTCCCTGTGCTGGTAAAGAAAGTGGAGTCTGGGGTGCCTGAGTCCCTGAAGTGTCCCTTGAGTAGCTCCATGAGGTGTTTGAATCGGCGCTCGTTACGGCGCTCTCTTAACTTCGCTTTCTGTTCTTGCTGATCCAACCTTTTGATTATCTGCTGGAGCAGTTCATCAGTTGTAGGTGCTTGTGGTGTTGAAGAAGGAATATCTTCAACTGGAGCAGTAGGCAGGCTTGTAGTGGCTGCTGAAAGTCTGAGGTATTTCCCATTAGGGACATACTGATCATCCCGTGGGAGCATGGCTTTGGTGTCTCCAGCTCTGTAGAAGACTCCGGCTGTTGATACAAGATCTGAGACCAAGGCGGGAAAAGGTAAGTTGCCCGCAATTTGTACGTGTCACATGGCATTCCGGATATGTCTAGGTAAATTCAGAGGCTGGTCTGTAAGGATGCACCATAGTAGAACGGCCATGTCCACAGTGAAGGAAGACTCGTGAGTGCTCGGAAAGACATAATGGGACATGATCTGTGCCCATATGCGAGCCTCCAAGGTAAGTGCTGAAGCCAATATACCCTTAGGGCGGGTACGATGGTATCCGTAGATCCAACGGCTGCCAGGTAGTGCGATAACTCTGAGAACAGCTTCCCAGTCAAAATGGTACATCTGGCGCTTGAGTGCGGCTTCTTGAAAGGCGTCCATTCCTTCTGGAATAGAGGGGAGACTCAAAGCTTGTTGAATAGCCTCTTCTGTAATGGGGACTTGCTTCTGACAAACAAAGTCAGACAGCAGGGTAGGCAGGTAGAAGTTAGAGTAGAACTCGACTACCCAGGAAAGATTGACCTGCTTCTGTTGTCTCTGTAGGAAACCCCATTGTCTTCGTTCAATTTACGGCTCAACAAAAGTAGCAATATTGGGCGGGAGGATAAGAAGGTGTTCGTTGTTGTAACTCCTTTCAGCCAGGATGGGGAACATATGCTCACAGTAGCAATTGGGAAATCGCGCAGTGTCCTTTGCTGGAAAGGCTTTCTCTTTTTCATCAACCTTGATGATCCTCTTAACTCTTTTTGTTGAGGGCTTGACTGCAGTTGAAGAAGGCTCTGCCACTAGTACTCTTTTAGTTCATCTTCTTGCTGGAGGTTTGGGAGTAGCTTTCTCTTTTCCTTTCTTGGTGGCCATCCTGAAAAGGGAAGAGAGAGTAAATTGAATTCAAAGAGATAAATAGCAATGAAGAGAACGAAAAAGGATGGTTATAAATGTACATTAAAAGGTAAATGATGTTAACACACGCTCATGAGTACATGTAAAAGATCATTAATGGAAAATAGTTAGTGCATATGATGACAAGTGAATGCAAGGTGTTTAATGGCATGCCGACAAAGGGCATGAGTAGCATAGATCAAGCATCACTTTGTAGCAAACCATCACGTTTGTATTGAAAATTAAATTCAATTAATATAATAACAAAGGGAATTTATGAAAAGCAAGCATTGAATAGTAGAATAACATGGAGAAGTGCATAATGCCATATGGGCTTTTTCACAAACACATAGCATGCATGGTAAATAAGGTATAGAAAGTGTTAAAGTGAACATGCAAGAAACCCTTTAAAGAAAATAATATATAATTGCCAAATAATTTACAACAATCCACAAGCATATAATGAAGAATAAGGACTCAAATAAAATTCTAACTTCATGTAAAAAGGAAAGAAGAAGAAAGAAAATATGAATAAAGAAAAGAAAAAGAAAAGAAAAGAAAATAACATATAAAATAAGAAGAATGATAGAAAAGAAAAGGATGAAGAAGAAAATAAAACCTTGTTAATGGAGGTGAGGGAGAGAGAGTGAAAGGTGAGATAGAAGGAAGAAGGGAGGAGGAAGAAATAAGGAGGGAAAAGAGAAAATAGGATTTGGAGAAGAAAAAGATATGATAATTGGCAAAATTAGGTTGAGCTGTGCGGCGCAAGCGACGCGATCGCATGGGGCATGCGGTCGCGCGACTTGCGCTTAAGGTGAGGGACGCAGTCGCATCAGTCACGCGGTCGCGTGACCCAGTTTGTGCCAGTGGCGCGAGGATTGCCTCGCACTCGCACAACTCTCAGTTCAAAATCATTAAATGCCAAATTTTAGGTGACGCGATCGCATGGGGCATGCGATCGTGTGAGTGGGCAGTTTATGGGGTACGACGTGGCCACGTGGGGCACGCGGTCGCGTGAGGGGGATTGTGCATCCAGCGCTAGTCCAGCACTACTCTAGCACAACTTTCAGCTGTGCACCCTTTCTACATCGAAAATCAGGGCACGCGGTCGCGTGGGAGGTCATTATGCCCATACGACGCGGATGCGTCGGCGACGCGGTCACGTGGGCTGATTTGTGGCACTGGCACTCCTCCAGCCACGCTCCAGCGTGACTCTCTGTTCGTTTTTATTTTTCTCCCCTCTCCTTGCGACGCCAACGCGTCGCTGATGCGGTCGCGTCGCGTGGCATTTTTTTTTTAATATGTAAATGCAGATGCACGAAATATACTAATAAAGGGAAGAGTTATTGGATAAGAAAACTAAAAATAGAGAAAAGAACGATCATACCATGGTGGGTTGTCTCCCACCTAGCACTTTGCTTTAACGTCTGTAAGTTGGACGCTCCACTAGCTCAATCTTTGGCTATGTGGGGATCTTCCAAGACGAAGATCTCGAGTTCCTTATCTTTCTTCCACTTTTCGCCATGGTACAGCTGTAAACGTTGTCCATTAACTTTGATAAGCTCCGAGCTTGAAGGATGGCTACGGTGATAAACTCCGTATGGTTCGGCCTTCTCTACTTTGTATGGACCTTCCCATCTTGATCTCAACTTGCCTGGCATGAGCCTCAGTTGAGATTTGTAAAGGAAGACCGAGTCCCCAGGTTGGAACTCTTTTATCTTGATGTTCTAGTCATGTACAGCCTTCATCTTCTCCTTGTGTAGTCTTGAGTTCTCATAAGCTTCTAGGCTAAGGCTCTCCAGTTCTTGTAGTTGCAACTTCCTTTCAGCTCCGGCTTTCTCAATTCCAATGTTGCACTCCTTGACTGCCCAAAAGGCTTTGTGCTCTATTTCAACCGGGAGATGACAAGCTTTTCCATAAACTAAGCAAAAAGGACTCCTCCCAATGGGTGTTTTGTATGCTGTTCTGTATGCCCCGAGTGCATCTTGTAGCCTGGGGCTCCAGTCTCTTCTATGAGGCTTTACTATCTTCTACAAGATACGCTTGATCTCTCTATTTGATACATCGGCTTGCCCATTGGTCTGAGGATGGTATGCTGTTGCAACCTTATGAATTATCCCATGCTTCTTCATTAGTCCTGTTAGTCTCCTGTTACAAAAATGGGTGCCTTGATCGCTCACGATTGTGATGCCAGGGCATTTTGGCCAGTTTTACTGACCTTTTCTTTTCTATTTTTAGGGTAGTTTCATGCATTTTCTTAGAAAATAAGCTCTTTTTGGGTAGATATTCACTTACATCTTGATTCAAGCATACATTGTGCACTTTACATGATTTCATGAGGATTTTGCATAAATTTAATGACAAATTGGATGTTGCATTTCCCATGACTTGGATTAGAACTTTGATGCACTTTATTGCTTGATTTCAGGACAAAAGAAGCAAGGAAGAACCACGTTAGCAGCCACGTTAATCTAACTAACGTGACCTCTAACGTGGAATGGGAGCTAACTTGCAAAGTTAATGAGAAAAGTAATCGCCAATAACGCCCTCGAAGCCATCATTGCCCATGTTAAGAGTCACGTTAACTTAGTTAACGTGAACTCTAAAGTAGAAGAAGACAATAAGACCAACGTTAGTGACACTCCCCTTTGTCACTAACGTTGGACCAAGCTCATAATTGGCCACGTTAGTTGCCACGTTAGTTGCCACGTTAACTTAGTTAACGTGGCTTCTAACGTTAAGAAGCAAAAGGGAAGCCAATGTTAGTGACATTCACCTTTGTCACTAACGTTGGCCAAGCATCCATAAGCCACGTTAACTCCCACGTTAACTTAGTTAACGTGGAAGCTAACGTGGAGAGAGCAATTGGTCGCCAACGTTAGTGACACTTACCTTTGTCACTAACGTTGGGGTGAACCACCAAGAGCCACCATGAGCAACGTTAACTCCCACATTAACTTAGTTAATGTGGAAGCTAACGTGGATAAAGAGGTAATGAGCCAACGTTAGTGACACTCACCTTTGTCACTAACGTTGGAGATGGCTAGCATGACTACGTTAGAAGCCACGTTAACTTAGTTAACGTGGACTCTAATGTGAGAAAGAGGGGCACATTGGAACGTTAGTGACAAAGGTAAGTGTCACTAACGTTCTCGAAGGATTGGCAAGCTTACGTTAAGAGCCACGTTAACTAAGTTAACGTGGACTCTAACATAGGAAAGAGGGAGGCTTATCAACGTTATTGGAAAAGGTAAGTCCCAATAACGTGTGCGAAGGACCAAGAGGCAACGTTAGTGGCAACGTTTGTTCCACTAACGTTGAGGATAACGTGGCTCATACTTGGGTGAGCAACGTTAGTGAAAAAGCTGATTGTCACTAACGTTCTCGAACCCACACTTTCACTTAACGTTAACACCACTAACGTCCTGAGCTAAAAGTCCCTGCCTACTTCACACTTTCCCTCTGCAAGCAAAGCTAAGCCCAATGATGAAGATAACTGCTTCAAACTTAGGATCCAAAGGCCCATACCCAAGACTTGAAGAGCCAACTAGAAGATCAGAAGAGTAGTATATATAGGAGTAGCTTTGAATTAGTTGAGGGGGGCGGGAAACTTTAGGGAGCCTTTGGCCTAGAATTACTCTCTGTATTTTACTTTCTCTGCACTTTTAGTTTACTGTCAGCATGTATTCTCCATCTTTGTTTTCATTTTCCAGAGCTATGAACAACTAAACCCCTTTCATTGGGTTAGGGAGCTCTGTTTTAATTTGATGGATCAATTTTAGTTTTCATTCTCCTTCTTCTATCTTTTCTCTTGATTTTACTAGAAGGCTTTCGATCTTCATCCAATTGGGTAGTTATCTTGGAAAAGAAGCTATTCATACTTGGATCTCTTCTGAACCTTGGAAGAGGAATGAAGAGATCATGCTAGAAATGCTTTCTCATGCTGGACCAAATTGGGTTTGGATGGATATGTGACTATAATCCTACCAACACTTGATTTGGGAAATGCATGTGGTATAATCAGTGACCATACTTCATCTCTTCTCATGAGAAATTGACCAAGGAATTGGCTATTGATCAAGATTTGAGAGATTGAATTATAAGGAATTATAATTCGATCACTTAAGATTGCCAAGGAGATCAATGAATGCATTGATTGAGGAAGAGATGAAAATAAACTTGATCCGGATAATGCAACATCTCCTGAGCCCAATGAACTCCCCATTTCTGATCTTACCCATTCTCTTTAATTTCTGCCATTTACTTTTATGAGCAATTAACCCATCCCCATTTAAGATTCTGCAATTTACTTTCTGTCATTTACATTCAGCTCTTTATTTCCAGCATTTACTGTTTCCACTATTTACTTTCCCGCCATTTAATTTTCTGCAATTCCCAACTCAAATTCTGGTTCGCTCAACTAGAACATTCCTTTAATTAAAGTTGCTTGATCAATCAATCCCTGTGGGATTCGATCTCACTCTATTGTGAGTTTTTACTTGACGACGAATTCGGTACACTTGCCGAAGGAAATTTGTTGCGAGACAAGTTTTCCACGTATCAAGTTTATGGCGCCGTTGCCGGGGATTGATTTTGAATCAACAATGATTAAATTGGAGGATAACTAGATTGAGCATTTTTAGTTTGTTCGATTTAATTTTCTGTTTGAGTAATTTACTTTCAGTTTTAGTTAATTTCTTCCCCTCCCCCTACTTTTTCATTTTTTTTTTAGTTATTTACAATTCAGTTCACTGACCCACTAACTGTTTGATATATTGCATCACTCACACTAACAATAATTCTAACAGAAATACTTCTTGCATCTATTTTCCTTGCTTGTGCTTTGTTGGTTGTATGACAGGGAGAAGAAGCGGGGCTTCAACTTCCTTTGATTCAGAACCTGAGAGGACCTTCTTTAGATTAAGGAGGGAAGCAAGAGAAAAACGAGTAGTGGGTACCGAGGAAGAGGAGGAATTCTTTGAACCAAACATGGAAGAAAACATGGAAAACCATCATGAAGAAGAGGCTCACAACCATGGCAGAGAAGGTCGAGCAAATCATGCTGGGGAGGAGAGAAGAGTTTTAGGCTCTTACATCAATCCAAACCCAGGAAACTGTGGAATTAGCATTCAAAAGCCGACCATCCATGCCAATAATTTTGAACTAAAACCGCAGCTCATCACCCTTGTTCAGAACAACTGTTCGTTCAGAGGAGGAGTCCAAGAAGACCCCAATCAACATCTAACCACCTTCCTGAGGATATGTGACACGGTGAAGTCTAATGGTGTTCATCCTGACGCCTATAGACTGCTCTTATTTCCGTTCTCACTCAAGGATAAGGCAGCCAAGTGGCTAGAGTCTTTTCCGAAGGAGAGTTTGACAACTTGGGAAGATGTGGTGAACAAATTTTTAGCCAGATTCTATCCTCCCCAAAGAATCAACAGGCTGGGAGCTGAGGTCCAAACTTTCAGGCAACAAGATGGTGAGACTCTATATGAAGCATGGGAGGGGTTTAAGGACCTGACAAGGAGGTGTCCACCAGATATGTTCAATGAATGGGTGCAGCTACACATTTTCTATGAAGGCCTTTCTTATGAATCAAAGAAAGCAGTAGCCCACTCATCGGGGGGATCTCTGAACAAGAAGAAGACCATTGAGGAAGCCATAGATGTCATTGAAACTGTAGCAGAAAATGACTATTTCTATGCTTCTGAAAGAGGGAACACTAGAGGAGTGATGGAGCTAAACAATGTGGATGCTCTGCTGGCCCAAAATAAGCTCATTACTAAGCAGCTGGCTGACCTCACCAAGAAGATGGAGAGGAACCAAGTAGCAGCAATCACCACTTCATCAGCAACCCAAGAAGGAGTGAATGAAGAAGCAGAGGGTAGTCAGGAGCAAGCCAACTATATTGGGAATTCACCTAGGCAAAACCATGATCCATACTCCAAGACCTACAACCCTGGTTGGAGGAATCACCCAAACTGTGGGTGGGGGAATCAACAAGATCAAGGCCAAGATCAGAGACGTCACAACCCCAACAACAATGCAGCTCAGCAACAATTCACACAGAGAACATATCCACACCACCATAACAACACCTCTCCACATCCATATCAAAACCAAAATAACATTTCTCATCCCTCCACCTCTAATCCCAATCCACCATCATTTGATGACAGACTCTCAAGGATTGAGAATCTACTTGAAGGCATAAGCAAAGAGATTCAAGACAACAAGGCATTCAAGGAGGAAGTGCGAGCAAATTTTAAGAACCAGGGAGACACCATCAAGAGGTTGGAATCTCAAGTAGGGTATCTCTCTGAGAAGATTCCCAAACCTACAGATGGATTCCCAAGTGACACAGAGAAAAATCTGAGAGGAGAAACAAAGAAAGTAAGATGGGAAGATTGCAAGATGGTCACTATAAGTGATAAGGAGACTGAGGACAAGCCAAACAAGCCGTCAGAACAACCTGGAGATACCTCAGCAGAGGAGAAGGAAAAAGATCACCAAGAACCAAAAATCTCACAACAGGAGCTGCTGAGACTCTATGCACCCTTTCCTCAACTACTCAATGGTGCTGTGGAGAAGAGAATATACTCATGATTTCTTGACTTGTTTGCATCTCTGCATGTAAACATACCATTCATCAAGACCATCCAACAAATGCCTGTATACATCAAGTATATAAAGGAACTGCTTCCCAGTAAAAGCTCACTCAAGGAAGGCCAAACTATAGTGATGAACAAGGAGTGCAGCGCCCTCATTCAACTAGAGTTGCCTACAAAAAGAAAGGACCCAGGGAGTTTTCACATACCTTGTGCCATAGGAGAAACAATGTTTGATAGAGCACTCTGCGATTTGGGAGCAAGCATCAACTTAATACCCTTGTCCCTTGTGAAGAGGCTGCAGATCAATGAGATAATGGCCATAGATGTAGTCATCAGGCTGGCTGACAAAACTCAAAAACAAGCAATAGGAGTGGTGGAAAATGTGTTGGTAAAGGTTGGGAAATACTTCCTCCCAGCAGACTTTGTCGTATTGGACATGGAAGAGAGTCACGCTCACCCAATCATATTGGGAAGACCATTCCTAGCTACAGCCAGAGCACTCATAGATGTAGAGCGAGGGGAGCTAATCTTGAGGATCCATGATGAACAGCTCACCTTCACTGTCTTCAAACTCTCACAAGAAACGGATCAAGAGAACAAGGAACCAAGGAAGGATCACAGTGAGATACTGAATGAAGAAACAAGCACTGAAGCACAACCAGCACATCTGGGAACTCCCTTGATTGATGAACAAGGCAAACAGCAACTGCCACAGCTCAAAGAAAATCAGGAGAAACCTAAACCACCAGAAAAATATGAGACCAGTAACCACATTTCCTTAGAGAAGGAGGTCACAAAGAGTAAGACAACATCACAAGGAACAAAGAAGAAGGGACCAAGGAGGTGGAGGAACAAGAAGATTCCCACCGAGGACTTCTCTCCAGAGGATAAAGTGATCTCAGCTTACTTCCCAGATATCCCCCCTGATCTCCCCACTGTACCATCTCAGTTACCTAAGGTCTTCACTATCAACAGAGTTCTCTCCTTGGAACATGTAGAGATCATTGATACCACTACTGGATATAGGTCTACTGCCAGAGGAAAAGACTTGAAGCACTATCGACCTCCCTGATGAAGGCGAAACGTCAAGCTAGTGACTCTAAAGAAGCACTTCATGGGAGGCAACCCATGTTTTATATGCTTTTAGAAAATAGTTAATAAGTCAATTTTTATGAATTCCAACCCAAACTTGACTAACACTTGGTGAAATCCTTGTTATGCAGTATATAGTGAAGAACAAGTTTGGTGTTCAAAGAATGCCAAGAAAGCATGAATGCAACGCAGAGCATGCTAGTCTTGGAGCTTTGAACAACGACTTTTTCATCACAATGCTCCAAACTAAGTTTGGTGTCACCCAAGGTGCCACGAATATGCATATAAGGATACACAGTTAGTTAGTTAGTTGGTGTTCATGAATAAACAATCTAATTCTTTTTCTTTATTATTCTAGCCGTAAAGTTTAAATTTTTTTATATTAATTTTTTTATTTTATTTTTTTAGGGAAAAGGAAAGGAGCATTGGAGAGGATTGATTGGACAATTAAATGAAGAAGGTTCGGCCACTTCATGAAGAGGGATTACACACTTGTTCTCAAAAGGGAACGCATTGGAAAATGTTGCCATGCAACATAGAAAAGAATGGGACCCTTGAAGACCGAGCAATTTCCATCATAAAGTGATGATCCTTGTCCTTTCTCCATGTACAACCCCAACCGTCCATCAAACAACCACTCCATCAATCCACACCCTACATTCATTCACAACCTCCCTATATAAGTGACCCTTGCTCAGTACCCCACCTTCACACTCCACACCCACTCTTCACACCTCTCCCTTTCGAAACCAAGCACTTCCTATCCTATTAAAAACATTCCCACTCACTCCCTTCATTACACTCAACCCTAAACAGCCAAAAGTCTCCACACCCTTACCACCTTCACACATTAACTCTCATTCATGGCATCTTCGAGCTCTAAAAGAAAGAAAGAAAAGGAACCTATGGAGCAACACCCGTATGATGAAAAGAGATTTAGAAGCTTGCACCATGCATTACAATACGGGTGGATGGTGGATAAGGAGATCATTTATGATCTGGGGTTTCAAGTTAG
Source organism: Arachis ipaensis (assembly GCF_059453495.1). Classification (NCBI taxonomy): domain Eukaryota; kingdom Viridiplantae; phylum Streptophyta; class Magnoliopsida; order Fabales; family Fabaceae; genus Arachis; species Arachis ipaensis. Next base: position 86,871,808 of record NC_142444.1, read on the forward strand.
GAAAACTGAGTGTCCCGAAATCACAAAGGAGGTAGAAAAGAGAAGATGGGAGCTCCTTACTGATCCGGTTAGTAAGGTGAATGCAAATCTTGTAAGAGAATTTTATGCAAATACGGTCCGATATGATAAGGCAGATGAGTCATATACAAGCTTTGTGAGAGAAAAGACTGTGGATTTCGGTCCCATGAGTGTCATGAGGGCATTAAAGCTACGGTCCATACCATTTGAAGAAGAGAGTTATCATTCAAGACTGGACAACAACCCCAATTATGATCAGATTGTGCAAGATATTTGTGTACCTGGAGCTGACTGGGAAAGATATGCGGATAGGAGACCAAGGTTCATCAAGAGAGCAGACCTCACTCCGGAAGCAAAAGGGTGGTTCAAAATTGTAAGGAGGTCTATCCTCCCAGCAGGGAACAACTCGGAGGTGAATCTCAAGAGAGCCACAATGGTGCACTGTATACTTAAAGGAGGAGAGATCAAGGTTCATGAACTCATAGCCGCAGGCATTAGAAAGATGGCAGAGAAAAGCGACTCAAGAGGAAAGTTAGGTTACCCTAGCACTATTTACCGACTATGCAAGAAAGCTGGGGTGGTGTTTGAAGATGAAGACCCCGTGTGGATAAAAGAAGGTATTCCAATAACCGTTCGATAGATGCATGCTACCGCATCCCCCCTGCCTCAACGGAAGCAAAGGAAGAGGCCAACCCCTCAAGTAGTGGAAGGACAAGTCTTAGAGGGGCAAGCACCAGCCACTTTGGATATGCACCAGCTACAGGAAGCCATTGATGGCCTATCTCGACAATATTTGGAAAGACAAGGAGCACAGAAAGAGCTTCAACTACAGATGATAGGGCAGTGATGAGCGGATAATTTATACGCTTTTTGGCATTGTTTTTAGTATGTTTTTAGTAGAATCTGGTTACTTTTAGGGATGTTTTCATTAGTTTTTATGCTAAATTCACATTTCTAGACTTTACTATGAGTTTGTGTATTTTTCTGTAATTTCAGGTATTTTCTGGCTGAAATTGAGGGACTTGAGCAAAAATCAGATTCAGAGGTTGAAGAAGGACTGCTGATGCTGTTGGATTCTGACCTCCCTGCACTCAAAGTGAATTTTCTGGCGCTACAAAACTCAAAATGGCACGCTTCTAATTGCGTTGGAAAGTAGACATCCAGGGCTTTCCAGCAATGTATAATAGTCTATACTTTGAACGAGTTTAGATGACGTAAAACGGCGTTGAACGCCAGTTCTATGCTGCTGTCTGGAGTTAAACGCCAGAAACAAGTCACAATCCAGAGTTGAACGCCAGAAATACGTTACAACCTGGCGTTCAACTCCAGAAAGAGCCTCTGCACATGTAACATTCAAGCTCAGCCCAATCACACACCAAGTGGACCCCGGAAGTGGATTTATGCATCAATTACTTACTTCTGTAAACCCTAGTAGCTAGTTTATTATAAATAGGACTTTTTACTAATGTATTAGACATCTTTTGATCATCTTTGGAATCTTTGGATGCCTAGTTCTTAGATCAGAGGGGCTGGCCATTCGGCCATGCCTGGACCTTTCACTTATGTAATTTTAACGGTAGAGTTTCTACACTCCATAGATTAAGGTGTGGAGCTCTGCTGTTCCTCAAAGATTAATGCAAAGTACTACTGTTTTTCTATTCAACTCAACTTATTCCGCTTCTAAGATATTCATTCCCACTTCAACCTGAATGTGATGAACGTGACAATCATCATCGTTCCCTATGAACGCATGCCTGACAACCACTTCCGTTCTACATTAGATTGAATGAGTGTCTCTTAGATCTCTTAATCGGAATCTTCGTGGTGTAAGCTAGAATGATGGCGGCATTCAAGAGAATCCGGAAAGTCTAAACCTTGTCTGTGGTATTTCGAGTAGGATTCAATGATTAAATGACTGTGACAAGCTTCAAACTCGCGAGCGCTGGGCGTAGTGACAGACGCAAAAGGAGGGTGAATCCTATTCCAGCATGATCGGGAACCTCAGATGATTAGCCGTGCCGTGACAGGGCATCTTGGACCATTTTCACAAGAGGAGGGGATGTAGCCACTGACAACGGTGATGCCCTTGCATAAAGCCACCCATAGAAAGGAGTAAGACTAATTGGATGAAGACAGCAGGAAAGCGGAGGTTCAGAGGAACGAATGCATCTCTATACGCTTATCTGAAATTCTCACCAATGATTTTCATAAGTATTTCTATCCTTCTTTTATTACTAAATTTCAAAAACTACTTAACTATTTTATATCCGCCTGACTGAGATTTACAAGGTGACCATAGCTTGCTTCATACCAACAATCTCCGTGGGATTCGACCCTTACTCACGTAAGGTATTACTTGGACAACCCAGTGCATTTGCTGGTTAGTTATGCGAAGTTGTGAAGATATGTTTAGACCATGGTTCTGTGCATCCATTTTTGGTGCCATTGCCAGGGAATCAATTTCGAACAACAATTCACACCCTGAGTAACAATTTCGCATACCAAGTTTTTGGCGCCGTTGCCGGGGATTGTTCAAGTTTGGACAACTGACGGTTTATCTTGTTGCTTAGATTAGGTAATTTTCTTTTTATTTTATTTTCAAAAAATTTTTCAAAAATCTTTCAAAAATTTCTCCCTTGTTTTCAAAAAAAAAAAATTTTTTTAAATAAAAATGTTTTCAAAAATATATTTTTCTTCAGAATTTTTAAGAATGAATTCTAGTGTTTTATGAAGCATGTTGAAGCATGCTATAAAACCATGTCTAAATTCTTTTGGGCAGAGGTTTTGGCCTAAAATTGAATGAATTACACTTATATTTTTACTAAAGCTTGGCTGGCTATTAAGCCATGCCTGACCCTTTGATTGGAGCTTTAGAGTATAAGATTCCTGGAATTCATATTAAAAATTTTGGAATCCTTATTTTTCTTTTTCAAAATGATTTTCGAAAAAATTAAAAGAAAATACAAAAAAAAATTCATAAAATCATAAAAATCAAAAATATTTTGTGTTTCTTGTTCGAGTCATGTGTCATGTTATAAGTTTGGTGTCAATTTCATGTTCATCTTGCATTTTTCGAAAATTCATGCATTCATGGTGTTCTTCATGATCTTCAAGTTGTTCTTGGTAAGTCTTCTTGTTTGATCTTTGCATTTGCATGTTTTGTGTCTTTTCTTATTTTTCATATGCATTCCTGAATTCTTTATGTCTAAGCATTAAAGAATTCTAAGTTTGGTGTCTTGCATGTTTTCTTTGCATTAAAAATTTTTCAAAAATGTGTTCTTGATGTTCATCATGATCTTCATAGTGTTCTTGGTGTTCATCTTGACATTCATAGCATTCTTGCATGCATTCATTGTTTTGATCCAAAATTTTCATGCATTGCATAATTTTCATGTTTTTCTCTCTCATCATAAAAATTCAAAAATCAAAAAAATATCTTTCCCTTTTTCTCTCTTAAAATTTTGAAAATTTGATTTGACTTTTTCAAAAATTTTTAAAATCTAGTTGTTTTTATGAGTCAGATCAAATTTTCAAATTAAAAAAAAAAATCTTATCTTTTTCAAAATCTTTTTTAAAAATCAAATCTTTTTTCAAAATTTTTTTTAGTTATTTTCGAAAATTTCAAAAATATTTTTCAAAAAACTTTTTCTTAATTTTATATCATAATTTTCAAAAATAACATCATCAATTAATGTTTTGATTCAAAAATTTCAAGTTTGTTACTTACTTGTTAAGAAAGATTCAAACTTTAAGTTCTAGAATCATATCTTGTGATTTCTTGTGAATCAAGTCATTAATTGTGATTTTAAAAATAAAATCTTTTTCAAAACCAATTTTAATCATATATTTTCAAAAATATCTTCTTATCTTATCTTTTTCAAAATTTGATTTCAAAATATCTTTTCTAACTTCTTATCTTCTTATCTTTTCAAAATTGATTTTCAAATTTGTTTCAACTAACTAACTAACTTTTTGTTTGTTTCTTATCTTTTTCAAAACCACCTAACTAACTCTCTCTCTCTAATTTTCGAAAATATCTCCCTCTTTTTTTCAAAATTTATTTTTTTTAACTAATTATTTTAATTTTTTATTTTAATTTTAGAAAATTACTAACCTTTTTCAAAAACTATTTTCAAAAATCACTAACTCTTTTTCAAAAATTATTTTTGAAAATCCTCTCCCTCTCTCATCTTATTCTATTTATTTATTCATCTACTAACATCTCTTCCTCACATCACTCACCAAATTCGAACCCCCTCTTCTATCTGTGTTCGAATTTTTTCTTCTTCTCTTCTTCTACTAACAATAAGGAACCTCTTTACTGTGACATAGAGGAGTCCTCTTCTTTTTTTTTTCTCTTCTCTTTCTTATGAGCAGGGACAAAGAAAAAGGCATTCTTGTTGAAGCTGATCCAGAACCTGAAAGGACTCTGAAGAGAAAACTAAGAGAAGCTAAATTACAACAATCCAGAGACAACCTTATTGAAAATTTCGAACAAGTGAAGGAGATGGCAGCCGAACCCAACAACAATAATGCAAGGAGAATGCTTGGTGACTTTACTGCACCTAATTCCAATTTACATGGAAGGAGCATCTCTATTCCTACTATTGGAGCAAACAACTTTGAGCTGAAACCTCATCTAGTTTCTCTGATGCAGCAGAACTGCAAGTTTCATGGATTTCCATCTGAAGATCCTTTTCAGTTCTTAACTGAATTCTTGCAGATCTGTGATACTGTTAAGACTAATGGAGTAGATCCTGAAGTCTACAGGCTCATGCTTTTCCCTTTTGCTGTAAGAGACAGAGCTAGAGTGTGGTTGGACTCTCAACCCAGAGATAGCCTGAACTCTTGGGATAAGCTGGTCACGGCTTTCTTAGCCAAATTCTTTCCTCCTCAAAAGCTGAGCAAGCTTAGAGTGGATGTTCAGACCTTCAGATAGAAAGAAGGTGAATCCCTCTATGAAGCTTGGGAAAGATACAAGCAGCTGACCAAAAAGTGTCCTTCTGACATGCTTTCAGAATGGACCATCCTGGATATATTCTATGATGGTTTATCTGAGCTATCAAAGATGTCATTGGATACTTCTGTAGGTGGATCCATTCACCTAAAGAACACGCCTGCAGAAGCTCAAGAACTCATTGACATGGTTGCTAATAACCAGTTCATGTACACTTCTGAGAGGAATCCTGTGAGTAATGGGACGCCTATGAAGAAGGGAGTTCTTGAAATTGATACTCTGAATGCCATATTGGCTCAGAACAAAATATTGACTCAGCAAGTCAATATGATTTCTCAGAGTCTGAATGGAATGCAAGCTGCATCCAACAGTACTCAAGAGGCATCTTCTGAAGAAGAAGCTTATGATCCTGAAAACCCTGCAATAGCAGAGGTGAATTACTTAGGTGAACCTTATGGAAACACCTATAATCCATCATGGAGAAATCATCCAAATCTCTCATGGAAGGATCAAAGGCCTCAACAAGGCTTTAATAATGGTGGAAGAAACAGGTTTAGTAATAGCAAGCCTTTTCCATCATCCACTCAGCAACAGACAGAGAACTCTGAACAAAGTACCTCCAATTTAGCAAACTTAGTCTCTGATCTATCCAAGGCCACTACAAGTTTCTTGAATTCTTCCATTAGAAATTTGGAAGCACAAGTGGGCCAACTAAGTAAAAGGATCACTGAAATCCCTCCTAGTACTCTCCCAAGCAATACAGAAGAGAATCCAAAAGGAGAGTGCAAGGCCATTGACATAAGCACCATGGCCGAACCTGTAAGGGAAGGAGAGGACGTGAATCCCAAGGAGGAAGACCTCTTGGGACGTCCAGTGATCAATAAGGAGCTTCCCTCTGAGGAACCAAAGGACTCTGAGGCTCATCTAGAGACCATAGAGATTCCATTGAACCTCCTTATGCCATTCATGAGCTCTGATGAGTATTCCTCTTCTGAAGAGAATGAGGATGTTACTGAAGAGCAAGCTGCCAAGTTCCTTGGTGCAATCATGAAGCTAAATGCCAAATTATTTGGTATTGAAACTTGGGAAGATGAACCTCCCTTGTTCACCAATGAACTAAGTGATCTGGATCAACTGACATTGCCTCAGAAGAGACAGGATCCTGGAAAGTTCATAATACCTTGTACTATAGGCACCATGATCTTTAAGGCTTTGTGTGACCTTGGTTCGGGGATAAACCTCATGCCCCTCTCTGTAATAGAGAAACTGGGAATCTATGGGGTTCAAGCTGCTAAAATCTCATTAGAGATGGCAGACAACTCAAGAAAATAGGCTTATGGACAAGTAGAGGACGTGTTAGTAAAGGTTGAAGGCCTTTACATCCCTGCTGATTTCATAGTCCTAGATACTGGAAAGGAAGAGGATGAATCCATCATCCTAGGAAGACCTTTCCTAGCCACAGCAAGAGCTGTGATTGATGTGGATAGAGGAGAATTGATCCTTCAATTAAATGAGGACAACCTTGTGTTTACAACTCAAGGATCTCTCTCTGCATCCATGGAGAGGAAGCATAAAAAGCTTCTCTCAAAGCAGAGTCAACCAAAGCCCCCACAGTCAAACTCTAAGTTTGGTGTCAAACCCCTATATCCAAACTCTAAGTTTGGTGTTGGGAGGTCTCAACAAAGCTGTGCACATCTGTGAGGCTCCATGAGAGCCCACTGTCAAGCTATTGACATTAAAGAAGCGCTTGTTGGGGATGACAAGTCATCTTAGCCTAGTTTCACTAGCCTTTTTCTTTTGTTTTCAATTGAATTATGCACTTTTCTTGAGCCAAAAGCAAGCCAATTGGGTAGATTTTCATGTTTCCTTTGATTTAATCAACCATGTATGAATTCATGCTATTTCATGAGGTTTTATGCTATAATTGTCATATATTATGAAAGAATGAACATCTCATGATTTTGAGCATAGCTTTGATGTGTTTGGTTGATTAATGATAGGTGAAGAAAGCTTGGAGAAAGGTTGATGCAAGAAGGAATGGCTAGGAGGAATGACTTGAGTCTTGGTTGGCTCTTCAACTGCTTCATTCCCTTTTTTTGGAATTTTTTATTGTTCTTCCTTTGCTTGAGTTTGCTTTGAAGCTTCCTTGCTTGCCATTGCATCATCATCATTGGCTTCCTCTGTGTGTGTTGGCTGTTCCTCTTCTATTGGTCTTTTGCTGCTCTCTACTTGCTTCTTAGTAGTGTCATTGTTGCTCATCAATGTTCTCCCACTCCTTAATTGTATTGCCTTGCATTCTTCCTTAGGATTTGGGATTGTGTCACTTGGCAGTAAGCTTGAAGGTCTCTCAACAGAAATCTGTTTGGAGATTTGCCCCATCTGTCTCTCTAGGCTCTTTAGGGAGGCTTCATGATTCTTGGTTGTCATTTCCTGGTGTTTCAACATTTTGTCTATCACGGCCTCCAAGTTAGTGATTCTCTGGGCTTCAGGTGATACTTGAGGTGGGTTATGAGATGTGGGTGGTGGATGGTAGGCATTTTGGTTGGTGGGTTGGTTATTGGATTGGTACTGGTTGGGGTTGAGGTAGTTGTTTTGAGTTTTTCTGTAGGGGTTCTGGTTAGTTTGTTGCTGGTTGTGGTTTTGGTTGCTTCTTAGGTTGTTTTGGTTTGAGTTTCTCTGCCATGGTTGTTGGTTTTGGGTGTGATTATCTCCCCACCTGAGGTTTGGGTGGTTCTTCCAGGATGGATTGTATGTATCACCATACACTTCATTTGGTCCTTGGTTATGCATATACTGTACTTGCTCTTGTTGTTGTTCTTCTTGAGTTTCTTCATTCTGTCCCCATGTGGTTGATGGTTGGCTAGTGTTAACTGCTGCAACTTGGAGACTATCAATCCTTTTGGCCATTTGCTCAAATTGTTGTTGAATTTGCTGTTGCATCATCTTGTTTTGAGCCAAGATTGAGTCCACTCCTTCTAGCTCCATTACTCCTCTTCTTTGTGATGGTTGGCGGTTTCTTTGATGAGCAAAGAAATATTGGTTGTTAGCCACCATATCAATGAGATTTTGAGCTTCCTATGCAGTTTTCATGAATTGCAAGGAACCTCCAGCTGAATGATCCAAAGCTTCTTGAGATTTCAATGTTAAGCCCTCATAGAAATTCTGCAGCTTATCCCACTCAGTGAACATTTTAGGAGGACATTTCCTGATTAGAGCTTTGTATCTCTCCCATGCCTCATGGATGGGTTCAGCCTCCACTTGTGTAAATGTTTGTACCTCAGTCTTTAACCTTATGATCCTTTGAGGTGGGTAAAATTTGGCAAGGAACTTGGTTACCAGATCATCCCAATTGTTGATGCTGTCTCTTGGAAAGGATTTCAACCATTGAGTGGCCTTGTCTCTGAGAGAAAATGGGAATAACAATAGCTTGTAGCTGTCAGGAGGCACACCATTAGTTTTAACAGTGTTACAAATCCTCAAGAAGGTGGATAGGTGTTGGTTCGGATCTTCAAGTGGTCTTCCACCAAAAGAGCAATTGTTTTGAACCAAAGTGATGAGTTGTGGCTTTAGTTCAAAATTGTTTGCATTGACATTTGGAGTTAAGATGCTACTTCCACAATGTCTAGGATTTGCAAAAGTATAGGAAGCTAAAACTCTCCTCTGGGGTGGATTGTTATTGTTGTTGTCTGCTCCTCCTGGTGGATTAGTTGAATGTTCCTCCATATCTTGGAATTCTTCTTCTGATTCCTCTTCTCCAACAATATTTTTTCCTCTTTCAGCTCTTCTTAACCTTCTAAGAGTTCTTTCGTCTTGTTCATGAAAGATGGGTGTATTTCTTCTTGTACCTGACAAACAAGCATAACATAAGAAACACACAAACTAGTGATACTTCAATCTATTGCTAGAATGAAGTTTTAGTTAGCTTAAGCAAAAATTCAAACAGTTAGTGGGTTAATTGAAAATTAAAGGAACAGAAAATAAAAATGCTAGATCTAGATCACCACCTCACTTAATCATTGTCAATCTAATCAATCCCCGGCAACGGCGCCAAAAACTTGATGGGATATTTTCGCGGAGAAACGAATTTCTCCAAGACACCTAAATCTAACCGGCAAGTGCACCGGGTCGCATCAAGTAATAATAACTCACGGGAGTGAGGTCGATCCCACAGGGATTGAAGGATTGAGCAATTTTAGTTTAGTGGTTGATTTAGTCAAGCGAATCAAGATTTGGTTGAGAGATTTGTGATTTGCAGAATTTAAATTGCATAGAAAGTAAAGGGAATGGGTAATTGGAATGAAATTAAAGAGAACAGGAATTAAAGTGCTGAATCTTAAAGAACAAGAAATTAAATGGCAGAAACTTAGAACGCAAGAAATGTAAATTGCACAATCTTAAAGTGCAAGAAATGTAAATGGCTTGAATTGTAAAGGGAATTGGGAGTTGGATTTGCAGAAATTAAACAAGGAAAAGTAAATTGCAACAAAAAGAGAAGTAAAGGATGTCTTGAATCAAACCGGATCTTAAAACAGAAATGTAAAGAAGCATGAAAACAGTAAACAGGGAATGGGAAATGGGAAATCCGGATCTCAGGACCCAAGAGACTAGAAAACCAAGTCTAGATCTCAATGCCTTCCTAGATCCAACAAGAACAATTGCAAAGGAAATTGTAAATTGCAAAGAAAGTAGATGAAGAACAATTAACCGAAACTGAAATTCAATTGAGCAGAAAATTAAACAAGATTCCAAGGTGAGATTGAAACAGAATTTCTTCAATTCTCCACCCAAAATCCAAGACAAGAAAAGTAAAGAGTGCTGGGCAAGAACAAGGAAGAAGAGAGATCAATTCTCCTCCCAAATTCTCTTGAATTAAAACAACAATGCTAAGAAATGTAAAAGTGAGCTCTCAATCAAACCAGAAAAGAAAACTCTCTGAAAACTCAAAGAGAAACTCCCCTAAAACTTAAATTATAATCTATTTATACACTTTCTTCAAATGGTCTTCAAGCCTTCAATTGGGCCTTTGCTCTTGGTGGAATTGGGTTGAGAGAGGCCTTGGTTGATTGCTCTTGGAGTTTGGAGAAGAACCGAATTGAACCGGGTTGGAATCATGAAAGCTTGAGTGAAAGTTGGAGTAAAAGTTAGGGTCTAACTTTTGCTCCAACTTTTCACATCAGCACCCTTGTTTTGCTGATACCAACGTTGGGGCAAAAGTTAGGGGTCTAACTTTTGCTCCAACGTTGGCCTCCCCTTAGTTATTCATGGCGCCAACGTTAGCCAGAAAGTTAGGGGCTAACGTTGGCGCAAACTTTTGCTAGCCCAGGGAGTTTTTCAAGCGCCAACGTTAGCCAAAAAGTTAGGGGCTAACGTTGGCGCAAACTTTTGGTGCATCCAGGGAGTGTTTTTTTCATGCCAAAAGTTAGCCAAAAAGTTAGGTGCTAACTTTTACTCCAGCTTTTGCCCAAAAGTTAGCCAAAAAGTTAGGGGCTAACTTTTGCTCCAGCTTTTGTCCAAAAGTTAGCCAAAAAGTTAGGGGCTAACTTTTGGTCCAGCTTTTGCTTCCTGGTTCATAATTAATCCAAGACTCAAGTCATTCCTCCTAGTCATTCCTTCTTGCATCAACCTTTCTCCAAGCTTTCTTCACCTATCATTAATCAACCAAACACATCAAAGCTATGCTCAAAATCATGAGATGTTCATTCTTTCATAATATATGACAATTATAGCATAAAACCTCATGAAATAGCATGAATTCATACATGGTTGATTAAATCAAAGGAAACATGAAAATCTACCCAATTGGCTTGCTTTTGGCTCAAGAAAAGTGCATAATTCAATTGAAAACAAAAGAAAAAGGCTAGTGAAACTAGGCTAAGATGACTTGTCATCAGGGAGGCAACCCAATTTTTATTTATCTAACTATATTTTTTCTTAGTTATATGTCTTTATAGGTTCATGATCGTGTGGAGTCACAAAATAAATATAAAAAATTGAAAATGGAATCAAAAACAGTAGAAGAAAAATCACACCCTGAAGGAAGACCTTACTGGCGTTTAAACGCCAGTAAAAAGCATGTTTTGGGTGTTTAACGCCAGAACAGAGCATGGTTCTGGCGCTGAACGCCAGAAATGGGTAGCATCTGGGCGTTTAAACGCCAGAAATGCACCCTGGAGGAAAGCTGGCGCTGAACGCCCAGAACAAGCATGGTTCTGGCGTTCAACGCCAGAAATAGGCTACAAATGGGCGTTCAACGCCCAGAACAAGCACCAACCTGGCGCTGAACGCCCAGAGTTGTGTGCAAGGGCATTTTACATGCCTAATTTGGTGCAAGGTTGTAAATCCTTGAACACCTCAGGATCTGTGGACCCCACAGGATCACCTCAGGATCTATGGACCCCACAGGATCCCCACCTACCTCCACTCACTTCTTCTCACCCCTCTTTCACACAATCCCATAAACACTCTTCCCCAAAACCCTTCACCAATCACCTCAATCTCTCTTCCCCATCACCTCTGCACCACTCACATCCATCCACTCTTCCCCATAAACCTACCTCATAAACTCCACCTACCTTCAAAATTCAAAATCAATTTCCCACCCAAACCCACCCTAAATGGCCGAACCTTCACACCCTCCCATCCCTATATATAACCCTCCATTCTTCCTCATTTTCACACAACACAACCCTCTCTTCTCTTCTTGGCCGAAACACACCTTCCCCCCTCTTCTCCATCTTTTCTTCTTCTTCTTCATCTATTCTTTCTTCTCTTGCTCGAGGGCGAGCAAAATTCTAAGTTTGGTGTGGTAAAAGCATAAGCTTTTTATTTTTCCATTATCATTGATGGCACCTAAGACCGGAGAATCCTCTAGAAAAGGGAAAGGGAAGACAAAAGCTTCCACCTCCGAGTCATGGGAGATGGAAAGATTCATCTCCAAAGCTCATCAATACCACTTCTATGATGTTGTGGCTAAGAAGAAGGTGATCCCCGAGGTCCCTTTTAAACTCAAAAGAAATGAGTATCCGGAGATCCGACATGAAATCCAAAGAAGAGGTTGGGAAGTTCTAACAAATCCCATCCAACAAGTCAGCATCCTAATGGTTCAAGAGTTCTATGCCAATGCATGGATCACTAGGAACCATGATCAAAGTAAGAACCCGAATCCAAAGAATTATGTTACAATGGTTCGGGGGAAATACTTAGATTTTAGTCCGGAAAATGTGAGGTTGGCGTTCAACTTGCCAAACATGGAAGAGAACGCACGCCCCTACACAAGGAGAGTCAACTTTGATCAAAGGTTGGACCAAGTCCTCATGGACATATGTGTAGAAGGAGCTCAATGGAAGATTGACTCAAAAGGCAAACCGGTTTAACTAAGAAGACTGGACCTTAAGCCTATAGCTAGAGGATGGTTGGAGTTCATTTAATGCTCAATCATTCCCACTAGCAACCGTTCTGAAGTTACTATAGACCGGGCCATCATGATCCATAGCATCATGATTGGAGAAGAGGTGGAAGTTCATGAGATTATACCTCAAGAACTCTACAAGGTGGCTGACAAGTCCTCCACTATGGCAAGGTTAGCTTTTCCTCACCTCATTTGCCACCTATGCAATTCGGCTGGGATTGACATAGAGGGAGATATCCTCATTAAAGAGGACAAGCCCATCACTAAGAAAAAGATGGAGCAAGCAAGAGAGCCCATTCATGGAGCTCAAGAGGCGCATGAAGCTCATCACCATGAGATCCCGGAGATGCCTCAAATGCATTTTCCTCCCCAAAACTATTGGGAGCAAATCAACACCTCCCTAGGAGAACTAAGCTCCAACATGGGACAATTAAGGATGGAACATCAAGAGCACTCCATCATCCTTCATGAAATTAGAGAAGATCAAAAAGCAATGAGGGAGGAGCAACAAAGACAAGGAAGAGACATAGAAGAGCTCAAGGACATCATTGGTTCCTCAAGAAGGAAACGCCATCATCACTAAGGTGGACTCATTCCTTGTTCTTACTTTCTCTGTTTTTTGTTTTCTATGTTAAGTGCTTATCTATGTTTGTGTCTTCATTACATGATCATTAGTAGTTAGTAACTATGTCTTAAAGTTATGAATGTCCTATGAATCCATCACCTCTCTTAAATAAAAACTGTTTTAATTCAAAAGAACAAGAATACATGAGTTTTGAATTTATCCTTGAACTTAGTTTAATTATATTGATGTGGTGACAATGCTTCTTGTTTTCTGAATGAATGCTTGAACAGTGCATATGTCTTTTGAAGTTGTTGTTTAAGAATGTTAAATATGTTGGCTCTTGAAAGGATGATGACTAGGAGACATGTTATTTGATAATCTGAAAAATCATAAAAAATGATTCTTGAAGCAAGAAAAAGCAGCAAAGAACAAAGCTTACAGAAAAAAAAAAAGAGAAAAAAAATAGGCGAAAAAAAATAGAAAGAAAAAGAAAAAGCAAGCAGAAAAAGCCAAAAGCTCTTAAAACCAAGAGGCAAGAGCAAAAAGCCAATAACCCTTAAAACCAAAAGACAAGGGCAAATAAAAAGGATCCCAAGGCTTTGAGCATCAGTGGATAGGAGGGCCTAAAGGAATAAAATTCTGGTCTAAGCGGCTAAACCGAGCTGTCCCTAACCATGTGCTTGTGGCGTGTAGGTGTCAAGTGAAAACTTGAGACTGAGCGGTTAAAGTCAAGGTCCAAAGCAAAAGAAGAGTGTGCTTAAGAACCATGGACACCTCTAATTGGGGACTTTAGCAAAGCTGAGTCACAATCTGAAAAGGTTCACCCAATTATGTGTCTGTGACATTTATGTATCCGGTGGTAATACTGGAAAACAAAGTGCTTAGGGCCACGGCCAAGACTCATAAAACAAGCTGTGTTCAAGAATCATCATACTGAACTATGAGAATCAATAACACTATCTGAACTCTGAGTTCCTATAGATGCCAATCATTCTGAACCTCAATGGATAAAGTGAGATGCCAAAACTATTCAAGAGGCAAAAAGCTACAAGTCCCGCTCATCTGATTGAAGCTATGTTTCATTGATAGTTTGAAATTTATAGTATATTCTCTTCTTTTTATCCTATTTGATTTTCAGTTGCTTGCGGACAAGCAACAATTTAAGTTTGGTGTTGTGATGAGCGGATAATTTATACGCTTTTTGGCATTGTTTTTAGTATGTTTTTAGTAGAATCTGGTTACTTTTAGGGATGTTTTCATTAGTTTTTATGCTAAATTCACATTTCTGGACTTTACTATGAGTTTGTGTGTTTTTCTGTGATTTCAGGTATTTTCTGACTAAAATTGAGGGACTTGAGCAAAAACCAGATTCAGAGGTTGAAGAAGGACTGCTGATGCTGTTGGATTCTGACCTACCTGCACTTAAAGTGGATTTTCTGGAGCTACAAAACTCAAAATGGCGCGCTTTCAATTGCTTTGGAAAGTAGACATCCAGGGCTTTCCAGCAATGTATAATAGTCCATACTTTGAACGAGTTTAGATGACGTAAAAGGGCGTTGAACGCCAGTTCTACACTGCTGTCTGGAGTTAAACGCCAGAAACAAGTCACAAACCAGAGTTGAACGCCAGAAATATGTTACAACCTGGCGTTCAACTCCAGAAAGAGCCTCTGCACGTGTAACATTCAAGCTCAGCTCAAGCACACACCAAGTGGGCCCCGAAAGTGGATTTATGCATCAATTACTTACTTCTGTAAATCCTAGTAGCTAGTTTATTATAAATAGGACTTTTTACTAATGTATTAGACATCTTTTGATCATCTTTGGAATCTTTGGATGCCTAGTTCTTAGATCAGAGGGGCTGGCCATTCGGCCATGCCTGGACCTTTCACTTATGTAATTTTAACGGTAGAGTTTCTACACTCCATAGATTAAGGTGTGGAGCTCTGCTGTTCCTCAAAGATTAATGCAAAGTACTACTGTTTTTCTATTCAACTCAACTTATTCCGCTTCTAAGATATTCATTCGCACTTCAACCTGAATGTGATGAACGTGACAATCATCATCATTCCCTATGAACGCGTGCCTGACAACCACTTCCGTTCTACATTAGATTGAATGAGTGTCTCTTAGATCTCTTAATCGGAATCTTCGTGGTGTAAGCTAGAATGATGGCGGCATTCAAGAGAATCCGAAAAGTCTAAACCTTGTCTGTGGTATTCCGAGTAGGATTCAATGATTGAATGACTGTGACGAGCTTCAAACTCGCGAGCGCTGGGCGTAGTGACAGACGCAAAAGGAGGGTGAATCCTATTCCAGCATGATCGGGAACCTCAGATGATTAGCCGTGCCATGACAGGGCATCTTAAACCATT
The DNA here is from genome assembly GCF_059453495.1 of Arachis ipaensis. Taxonomy (NCBI): domain Eukaryota; kingdom Viridiplantae; phylum Streptophyta; class Magnoliopsida; order Fabales; family Fabaceae; genus Arachis; species Arachis ipaensis. Next base: position 86,887,130 of record NC_142444.1, read on the forward strand.
TTCACAAGAGTAGGGGATGTAGCCACTGACAACGGTGATGCCCTTGCATAAAGCCAGCCATAGAAAGGAGTAAGACTGATTGGATGAAGACAGCAGGAAAGCGGAGGTTCAGAGGAACGAATGCATCTCTATACGCTTATCTGAAATTCTCACCAATGATTTTCATAAGTATTTCTATCCTTCTTTTATTACTAAATTTCAAAAGCTACTTAACTATTTTATATCCGCCTGACTGAGATTTACAAGGTGACCATAGCTTGCTTCATACCAACAATCTCCGTGGGATTCGACCCTTACTCACGTAAGGTATTACTTGGACGACCCAGTGCACTTGCTGGTTAGTTATGCGAAGTTGTGAAGATATGTTTAGACCATGGTTCTGTGCATCCGTTTTTGGTGCCATTGCCATGGAATCAATTTCGAACAACAATTCACAACCTGAGTAACAATTTCGCATACCAGGCAGCAAGAGGAATCACTCTCAAGATGGATGACTCAACAAGGGGAGTGGCAAAAGCAAATGATGGAGCAGCAACTGAGTCAAGGATAACAATGGAGTGAAACATTCCCCAGGATAGAACAAAGGCAAAATGAACAACAAGAATCTACCCAGAAGCTAATCAACATCCAAGCACATCAAGGTGCACACATACATGAGATGCCTCGAAGACAAATAGAACAGGCAGAACTATTGGACGAGCAAAGGGCATTCGCAGAAGGAGTTTACATGAGCGAGACTGGGCATCATATAAACACTCAAGCCAGGCTCAGATACATAGTAGGACAGCTGCCTATATTGCATCCAGGAATCGCAAGGTATGAAGAAATGAGGGATGAATTAGCACGAGAAGAAAGACAAAGGGTGGAAGAGAGTCATGAATCAGTGAGGAAGGCACTTGAGGATTGGAAGCAAGCAAGATTGGCACGGGTGCGAGGAAATGCAAGAGGACACAAAGAGGACAAGCAAGGAGGAGAGCATGGGCATCCACATGAGTAAAAGGTGGTGGAGTTCCTTCTTTGGTCCATCTTTTTCTATGCTTTAAATAAGGAAGATCTTATATGAGATAGAACATGCTTCCATGATAGTTTGAACCTTTTTCAATTCTGTCTTTTAAACTTTTTGTTGATTAGGGCTGTGTTGGCTAGTCTGAATGTCATTACTGCATCATCTCCTTACTTATTTGTATGCTTGTCCTTTTGAATCAAATGAAAAGAGAATGAGTGTTTTATAAAAGACCAGAGTGGAGTTCATACTATGGAGTAAGTTCCTGAGTTTGTGGTGTGGTCATAAGTTTGCTAAGTTGGTTCAACCACAAGGTGGGAAGACAACTATCTGTCATGAATACTATGCTTTGAACATACCCATGAGACTAGCTAAATAACAAGATCCTAATAAGAAAAAGGGAAAGAACAATCAAAGTTGAAGAATAAAAGAAAAATAGCAAGAAAAGAGGCTAGGCACCAAGGATTTGAGTCTTGAGGGATGTGTCTGTGGTGTTCCTGTACCAAGGATCTGCTTGGATTACTAAGCTCTCAGGGGTGATTTATCACTTGGTAACTTGGGTTAACTAACCCGGGATTATCAGCTGAAAGTCCACTATCAAGAGCAATCTTTGCTACAGAACATTTAGTAACCCAAAGAGGTGCTGGACACCAAGACCTCAAGGAAAGAAAATAAACAAACCATGTGCCTGTGGTGTGTATGTATGGGGGAGAGACCTTAGGGGTGCTTCAACACCTAGCACCTTGAACCAACTAGTTCGGGAGTGTTGGCTGAAAGCTTATTTTAAAGAGTTGCCCCCTTACAGAGCACTTAGCCTAAGAACACAAATAAGCCCTGAAATGACAACAAAAGGATCAATGAATAAAAGTCTCATGGGATGAAATCATAGTGAGTATTCTAGGACATGATAAAGGTCTGAAAGCCAGTGAAGGAATGAACCTATGTTGCTATGCATGAAACCACCATAAAACCAGAAACATGACTTCCACAAGAATGACTCATTTCTCTTGGCATTCCATTCATCATTCTCTTGTTCCAGTACTTGCTTAGGGACAAGCAAGCTTTAAGTTTGGTGTTGTGATGCCAGGGCATTTTGGCCAGTTTCACTGACCTTTTCTTTACTGTTTTTAGGGTAGTTTCATGCATTTTCACTTACATCTTGATTCAAGCATACATTGTGCACTTTACATGATTTCATGAGGATTTTGCATGAATTTAATGACAAATTGGATGTTGCATTTCCCATGACTTGGATTAGAACTTTGATGCACTTTATTGCTTGATTTCAGGACAAAAGAAGCAAGGAAGAACCACGTTAGCAGCCATGTTAATCTAACTAACGTGACCTCTAACGTGGAATGGGAGCTAACTTGTAAAGTTAATGAGAAAAGTAATCACCAATAACGCCCTCGAAGCCATCATAGCCCACGTTAAGAGTCACGTTAACTTAGTTAACGTGAACTCTAATGTGGAAGAAGACAATAAGGCCAATGTTAGTGACACTCCCCTTTGTCACTAACGTTGGACCAAGCTCATACTTGGCCACGTTAGTTGCCACGTTAACTTAGTTAACGTGGCTTCTAACGTTAAGAAGCAAAAGGGAAGCCAACGATAGTGACATTCACCTTTGTCACTAACGTTGGCCAAGCTTCCATAATCCACGTTAACTCCCACGTTAACTTAGTTAACGTGGAAGCTAACGTGGAGAGAGCAATTGGTCGCCAATGTTAGTGACACTTACCTTTGTCACTAACGTTGGGGTGAACCACCAAGAGCCACCATGAGCAACGTTAACTCCCACGTTAACTTAGTTAACGTGAAAGCTAACGTGGATAAAGAGGTAATGAGCCAACGTTAGTGACACTCACCTTTGTCACTAACGTTGGAGATGGCTAGCATGACTACGTTAGAAGCCACGTTAACTTAGTTAACGTGGACTCTAACGTGAGAAAGAAGGGCACATTGGAACGTTAGTGACAAAGGTAAGTGTCACTAACGTTCTCGAAGGATTGGCAAGCTTACGTTAAGAGCCACGTTAACTAAGTTAACGTGGACTCTAATGTAGGAAAGAGGGAGGCTTATCAACATTATTGGGAAAGGTAAGTCCCAATAACGTGTGTGAAGGACCAAGAGGCAACGTTAGTGGCAACGTTTGTGCCACTAACGTTGAGGATAACGTGGCTCATACTTGGGTGAGCAACGTTAGTGAAAAAGGTGATTGTCACTAACGTTCTCGAACCCACACTTTCACTTAACGTTAACACCACTAACGTCCTGAGCTAAAAGTCCCTACCTACTTCACACTTTCTCTCTACAAGCAAAGCTAAGTCCAATGATGAAGATAACTGCTTCAAACTCAGGATCCAAAGGCCCATACCCAAGACTTGAAGAGCCAACTAGAAGATCAGAAGAGTAGTATATATAGGAGTAGCTTTGAATTAGTTGAGGGGGGCTGGAAACTTTAGGGAGCCTTTGGCCTAGAATTACTCTCTGTATTTTACTTTTTCTGTACTTCTAGTTTACTGTCAGCATGTATTCTCCATCTTTGTTTTCATTTTCCAGAGCTATGAACAACTAAACCCCTTTCATTGGGTTAGGGAGCTCTGTTGTAATTTGATGGATCAATTTTAGTTTTCATTCTCCTTCTTCTATCTTTTCTCTTGATTTTACTAGAAGGCTTTCGATCTTCATCCAATTGGGTAGTTATCTTGGAAAAGAAGCTATTCATACTTGGATCTCTTCTGAACCTTGGAAGAGGAATGAAGAGATCATGCTAGAAATGCTTTCTCATGCTGGACCAAATTGGGTTTGGATGGATATGTGACTATAATCCTACCAACACTTGATTTGGGAAATGCATGTGGTATAATCAGTGACCATACTTCATCTCTTCTCATGAGCAATTGACCAAGGAATTGGCTATTGATCAAGATTTGAGAGATTGAATTACAAGGAATTGTAGTTCAATCACTTAAGATTGCCAAGGAGATCAATGAATGCATTGATTGAGGAAGAGATGAAAATAAACTTGATCCGGAGAATGCAACATCTCCTGAGCCTAATGAACTCCCCATTTCTGATCTTACCAATTCTCTTTAATTTCTGCCATTTACTTTTATGAGCAATTGCCCCATCCCCATTTAAGATTCTGCAATTTACTTTCCGCCATTTACATTCAGCTCTTTATTTCCAGCATTTACTGTTTCCACTATTTACTTTCCCACCATTTAATTTTCTGCAATTCCCAACTCAAATTCTGGTTTGCTCAACTTGAACATTCCTTTAATTAAAGTTGCTTGATCGATCAATCTCTGTGGGATTCGACCTCACTTTATTGTGAGTTTTTACTTGACGACGAATTCGGTACACTTGCCGAAGAAAATTTGTTGCGAGACAAGTTTTTCGCGTATCAGATTGCTCGTGGGGATCCAAAGCAATAGATAATATCATTTCTCACAAAGGAAACAACAGTGTTAGCATCATCAGTGTGGGTAGGAATTGCTTCCACCCATTTGGAAACGTAATCCACAGCTAACATAATATAAAAATAACCATTAGAATTTAGAAATGGACCCATGAAGTCAATGTCCCAAACATCAAAAATTTCACAGAAAAGCATATATTGTTGAGGCATCTCATCCCTCTTGGATATATTACCAAATTTTTGGCATGGGGGGCCAAGATTTACAAAATTCAGCAGCGTCTCTAAAAAGAGTAGGCCACCAGAATCCACAGTCCAAGATTTTTCTAGCAGTTCTTTGAGGGCCAAAATGTCCTCCACTCTCAGATGAGTGACAGGCCTCTAAGATGGACTGGAATTCTGATTGAGGCACACACCGTCTAATTACCTGATCAGCGCCACATCTCCATAAATATGGGTAATCCCATATATAATATTTAGACTCGCTTTTTAGCTTGTCTCTTTGATGCTTAGAAAAATTTGGAGGAAATGTTCGGCTAACTAGATAATTAGCTACAGGTGCATACCAAGGGGATACTTCAGATACTGCTTGCAGGTTATCAAATGGAAAATTATCATTTATAGGAGTAGAATCATCCTTAATGTGCTCAAGGCGACAGAAGTGGTCTGCCACTAAATTCTGGTTACCACTCCTATCCTTTATTTCTAAATCAAATTCTTGTAATAACAGTATCCAACGTATAAGCCTTGGTTTGGACTCCTTTTTAGATAATAGATACTTTAAAGCTGCATGGTCCAAATACACTACTACTCTAGTACCAAGTAAATAAGCTCGGAATTTGTCCAGAGCAAAAACAATAGCAAGAAGCTCTTTCTCAATAGTAGTATAATTGGACTGGGCAGCGTCTAAAGTCTTAGATGCATAAGCAATAACAAAAGGATCCTTACCTTCGCGCTAAGCTAGCGCTGCTCCTACTGCATGGTTGGAAGCATCGCACACGATTTCAAACGGCTGGCTCCAGTCTGGTCCTCTCACAATTGGAGCTTGAGTCAGGGCGGCCTTCAGCTTATCAAACGCTTGCTTGCAATCTTCACTGAACTCGAACTCAATATCCTTCTGTATTAATCTAAATAAGGGAAGTGCTACCTTACTAAAGTCCTTAATAAATCTCTTGTAAAAACCTGCATGGCCAAGGAACGAACGGACTTCCCTCACAGAGGAGGGGTAAGGTAAACTAGAAATAACATTCAGCTTTGCTGGGTCTACAGAAATGCCATTATTAGATACCACATGTCCTAATACAATCCCTTGTTTTACCATAAAATGACACTTTTCAAAATTCAATACAAGGTTTGTATTAACACATCTATCTAATACTCTAGATAATCCATCTAAGCAAAGGCTAAAAGAATCACCATAAAAGCTAAAATCATCCATAAAAACCTCCATACAGTCCTCAATAAGATCAGAGAAAAGACTCATCATACACCTTTGGAAAGTAGCTGGTGCATTGCACAAGCCAAAGGGCATTCTCTTGTAAGCATAAGTCCCAAAAGGACATGTAAAAGTGGTCTTTTCCTGATCCTCAGGAGCTATATGAATCTGGAAATAACCTGTGTAACCATCTAAAAAGCAATAATGTGATTTACCTGACAGGCGATCCAGCATTTGATCAATAAATGAAAGTGGGTAGTGATCCTTACGGGTAGCTTGGTTGAGACGCCTGCAATCAATGCAGACTTTCCAAGCATTCTGAACTCTAGTTGCTATGAGCTCTCCATGCTCATTCTTCACTGTAGTGACTCCAGACTTCTTGGGCACCACTTGTACTGGGCTAACCCATTCACTGTCTGAAATGGGATAGATGATACCTGCCTCCAATAGTCTGGTCACTTCCTTTTTGACAACTTCCAAGATAGTGGGATTCAATCTTCTTTGGGGTTGACGGACAGGTCTTGCTCCCTCTTCTAAAAATATTCTGTGCTCAAATACTTGAGGGTTGATGCCTACTATGTCTGCCAAACTCCACCCAATTGCCTTCTTGTGCTTCCTCAGTACATCAAGTAACTGCTCTTCCTGTTGAGAAGTGAGTTCCCTTGCAATGATAACTGGAAACTTCTGCTCATCTTCAAGATAAGCATATTTGAGGTGTGGAGGAAGAGGTTTTAATTCCAACTTCTGATCATGGGCAGGCTCTAGATTGTCTGGAACTTGTGAAAATTCTGAAGTGCCCTCATTGTCAATCAAGAGGATCCCCACACTTGAACCTTGTCCAGTGTGCCTCTCTTCTAATTCTTCCTTGTGAACTGCAGCTACATTTTCATCTATGACATCACACTGGAAGATAGAATGATTTTCTAGAGGGTTGTTTATGACTCCATTTAGATTGAAGATTACTATTCGGCCATCTATTTCAAAAGAGTATGTTCCTGAAAAAGCATCCAATTTGAATTTTGATGTCTTCAGGAATGGTCTTCCAAGTAGGATTGATGATGGCTTATCTGAGTCATTATGGGGCATCTCCAAGATATAAAAAATAGTGGGAAATGTAAGCCCTTTAATGTTCACTAAAACATCTTCAGCAACTCCAGCCACTGTAATAATGCTTTTATCTGCTAACACAAAACGAGCTGCCGACCTTTTTAAGGGAGGGAGCCTCAAAATATCATATATAGACAAAGGCATTATACTAACACAGGCTCCTAAATCACACATGCAATCATAAATTACTACTCCACCAATAGTACAACTAACTATACAAGGACCTGGGTCACTACACTTCTCAGGTAATCCTCCCATTAAAGCAAATATGGAACTACCTAAAGGAATAGTTTCTAATTCATGAATTTTGTCCTTATATATACATAAATCTTTTAGAAACTTTGCATATTCAGGTACTTGTTGAATAACATCAAAAAGAGGAACGGTTACCTCAACCTTTTTGAATATTTCTACCATTTTGGGATCGGGTTCCAGCTGCTTCCTGGGCTTCCTTGCAAGTTGTGGAAATGGAATGGGAGTGGTGTTTTCTGCAGTGTCTGCGCCTCTTGGCGCTTTCTCCTGTGGTTGGGCTTCTTCTTTTTCAGTTATGTCATGTATATCCTCTTCCTCTTCAACATTTTCTATTTCTACAACCTCTTCAGCTGAGGCATGCTCTGGTGGGCTTGGCTCCTCTTGATTCCTCTCCTGCAGCGTGGTTCCGGACCTTAGGGTGATGGCATTAATGCCCCCCTTCGGAGTGGGTAATGGTTGAGAGGGAATTCCAGTGGAACTTGAAGGTTGGTTATTGGAATTTTGCATTGATCCAATCTGTGAGACAAGAGCTTGCAAAGTAGCGGTCAGACCATTCAGACTGGCATTAATGTTATTTTCCATGGTCTGTTGACTTCGCTCAAAAAATTTTAGTAACTCTTCATTAGGAGACGAAGAAGGGTGAGTAAATTGAGAGGTCTGCTGTTGGGTATTCTGTGGTCCTTAGGACTGCCTCAGGTGAGGTGCTCTGTAAGGTTGGTTTTGCTACCTGTTGTTGTTATTATTCCACCTCTGATTTTCCTGATTATCTCTGCCTCCTCTGTTATTGTTGTCCCTCCAATTCTGGTTAGAATTGTCCTGCCATCCATGGTTATTATTTCCACCTTGATTGTACCCTTGGTTGGGGCGGTCATAGAAGTTATGAGTGGATGCCACCATGTTGTCTTCCTGTTGGAGTTGCGGGCATTCATCAGTATAATGGCTATAATCAGCACAAATTCCGCAAACTCTCTATGGGACTAACTGTTGGTTTTGCTGTGGTGAAGGAGGTTGAGCTTGCTGAACTTGTTGTTGAGTCAATTGCATTTACTTCAGCAAGTTGGTCATTTCATAGATACTCTGAGTTAGAGCAGTAGTATCTCTGCTAGAGGATACTTCTGCAACGGCTTTTGAACGGCCTTGCTTCTGTCTGTGGTTCCTAGTAGATTCAGCTAGGTCGCTGATCAATTGCCATGCCTCATCAGTGGTCTTGTACTTCTTCATAGACCCATTGCTAGCACTTTCCAATGTGGTCTTATCTTGGGGCCTCATACCCTGTGTGATGTAGCTAAGTAACACTATCTTGTCGATCATGTGGTGGGGGCATACTTCCAGAAGACTATTGAAGCGCTCCCAGTATTCAAAGAGAGTTTCGTTGTCATCTTGAACAATTGTGGAAATGTCATTCCTCAGTTTATCAGTAACTTCAGATGGGAAGAATTTCTCCAAAAACTCTTTTCTGAGTGTATCCCAGTTGGATACATTTGCTAGGGGTTGAGTGTAGTACCACTCTCTTGCTTTTCCCTCAAGAGAAAATAGGAAAGCTTTCAGCAGAATTGAAGTTTCATCTGTACCATCTCGCCTGACAGTAGAACAGGCTGCCTGGAAATCTCTCAAGTGCTTGATAGGCTCTTGAGCAGGTAAGCCATGAAACTTGGGCATCAAATTGAGCAGTGCGGTCTTTATTTCGAAATCTGTAGCCATCGCTGGGTGATGCGCTTGAAACGGTTGCATTGTAAAATCAAAAGCTCCTTCCTCCTGGATGGTAACTCTTCTGGCTACCGCCATGTTACCTGTACATAAATCAACCGAATCAGTAGAACAGGGGCTGGTTTCTTCCTCAGATGGCGTTTCAAATCCACCCTCAGAGAGGACTAACCGATGCCGAGCTCACCTTATTCGTGAGATGGTTCTTTCAATCTCAGGATCGAATACTGGCAAGCGTGGATCAGGAAGTGAACGTGTCATCTAGCGAAAGAAACATGCAGCTCATAGTAGCAAAATAAAATAAAATTCAAATAAAGAAATTCTAATTAATAACTTTAGCACTCTATTGCAACTCCCCGGCAACGGCGCCAAAAATCGATGCAGGCAGAAATTGGTGAATTAAAAATTATTAGAATATATACGTTGCAAGTATAGTTCTTAACTCGCCAGAAATCCATCGCTCAATTTAGAAAGGTGTCACAGAAAATTAAAATTTAAAAAACTGGGAGTATGAATCCCAGGTCGTCTCCCAACGAGTTGCAGGAAAGGGTGCTTGATAAACCCATATTTCATGAGTTATTTTGTGCTTAGTTTAAGTGATTTATTCAATCCTTCACCCACTTATTCATATTAATTGCATGGTTTTACTTTCCCTTCCTTATTATGTGATGTATGTGAAAAACATGTTTCCTAAGCTTTAATATTAATTATTTTAATTACCTTTATTTCCATTCGATGCCGTGATTAGTGTGTTGAGTAGTTTCAGATTTTCTAAGGCAGAATGACTTAAAGGATGGAAAAGGAAACATACAAAAATCGAAGGAAAGCACAAAATGGAGCTTCTGAAGAAACTGGCATCCACGCGATCGCATGGACGAAGCGATCGCGTGCCAAGCGCGAATCAGCAGCGACACGGCCGCATGACTGACGCGACCGCACGCCTTAAGCAGAACGCACATGACGCGGTCGCATGACTGACGCGATCGCGTGGCCCACGCGGACGCGTGACAAAGGCCACGCACCAGAAATTGTAGAAAACGCTCATAGCGAATTCTGAAGCCCTTTTTGGCCCAAATCCAAGTCCAGAAGGCATAGACCAGAGGTTACAAAGTGGGAGAACGCATCCATTCAGAGAGAGCTCGCCAATTTTCACTTTCCATGATTTAGATTTAGTTTGAGAGAGGTTCTCTCCTCTCTCTCTTAGGATTAGGATTAGGATTTAGGACTTCACTTAGTTTGTAAGAGTGACTCTCGATCCAGGTTTAATATTTACTTCAATGCTTTTATTCGTACCTATAAATGTTGCCAACTTGACTTATGAATCCTTCCCATGTTATGATTTGAATTAATGATTATTTGAGGTATTTCAGTTATTGATTGCTTTCTCCTTAATTTGTGTTATCATTGCTTTCTATCTAAGGATATTTTTATTCCAACTATTTTACTTTTTCCCTTTTGGTCTTGGTTAAGAAATCAGTAACTCGACATTATTAAACTCAGCATAATTGATAATCGTTATCTTGCTAATTGAACTGAACTTCAATAACACCAACTTTTTCTTAGGAAATAAAAAGGATTCGAAGGTCAAACTAATTAGTCCCTTGACTTTCCTTTACTTTAGTAAAGGTTAACTAAGTGGAATTTAGATTCAACTTTCATTATTGTTGAGAGAGATAACTAAGTTGGACTTCCAATTTCTCTTACCCTGCCAGAAGTTTACTTTACAGTATTTATTTATTTTAATTGCCATTTACTCTACTTGTCATTCAAATCACTTGCTTCTCACCTTCTAAACCCCGATTACAACCTTTATAGCCAATAATAAGAACATACTTCCTTGCAGTTCCTTGAGAAGACGACCCGAGGTTTGAATACTCGGTTAACAATTTTTAAAAGGGGTTTGTTACTTGTGACACCCAAAACATTTGTATGAAAGGACTTTTGAAGGTTTAGAAACTATACTTGCAACGAGGATTTATCCGCAATTTTCTAGACCACGCAAAAGTTCTCTCATCAAAATGGCACCGTTGCCGGGAAATTGCTAACGTGTGCCTTATTATTGGTTATTGTAAATATTTTTCTTTTGCTTGTTTATTTATTTTTGTTTTTCCTTTTTATCTTTATTTGCTACCATGAATTCTCACCCCTCTCGCTTTGAGTTTGGTTCTAACTTTGTTGAAAGAAATAGAAGTTACAGCAGGAATGTGCATCAAGGTCAGACCAGTCAAGGATGGATGGAGCCAAGAGGATCTAATCAACCCTTTAGGCAGCAACACCCTCCGAGATATCCTGGACAAAGACCATTCTACCATGCATACCCAGCTGAAAGATATGGTGGACAACCTTATAACTACCAACAAGCCCCACCCCGTGCATATAAACCATCCTTTCAACATAACCTCGAACCATCACACTCACGAGCTTCTCTTCACCATTCGCCACCATATGATCCTTCCTTACCCCAGTACCAATCCAATCACTCCCAATCACCACCACTTTCCTATGTATCATGCCCAAGTCCGGCAACCCGAGAAGCAGAGGTTCGCCTAAAGAAAACAATAAATAAATTTTAAACAACTATTCGACAACTAGAGCAAGTAGTAATTCAATGGGTTTCTAGACGCTCAAATACACAAGGATCAGCCACAGCCCCATGTGAACAATCTAACAAAGAGCGTAGCATGAAGGAAATACCAGAAACTCCAGTGGACAAGACAGAGAACGAATTCGTACTAGAACAAGTAGAAGAAGCTGTCATTATTCAAGAAGAAGAGTTGGTTGAAGATCTAGGAGATGCTGAACCTCCATGGAAATCCAGAACTGAGGAGAACTCCGTCAAGGACGCTACAGTTGATGCTAAGGAGGATATTGTACAATCTCCAAGGCAAGTTGTTTATGAAGAATCAGACGGAATAACCCAGGACACAAATTCCCTTGATGATGATAGTCACAAGTCAAATTCTCTTAGTAATGAACTTGCATCCACAAGTGAATTCTCTGAGATTGAAGAATCTTTCCCAGATGAATACGAAGATGATGCAGAGGTAGATTTCTCTCAACCTCCAATCTATGACTCGAGTGATGAGGAAGACATAGAAGACTTTGACCAGGGTGATACTACATCGGAAGACTCTTGCAAGGAAGTGGAGAAATTCACAGAAGAACCCAAGGGAGAAGAACTTACAGAACCACCAGAAACACCTACCCCAAGGCCATTGCCACCTAATACAAGCTTCAAGTGGGTACAATTCTTAACCTTTAACTTTACTTATTCACTTGAATATGGTTTGCTTGAAACAGATGGCCAGCTTAGAGCTCCTTGCGGCTTTAAGAGTAAGAGGGAAATGGCTCGTACTCAGAGTTGGTGCACAAGGTTCAATAAGGTACCACACTTCACCTCGAAGTACACGGATTGGTATCATGCTCCATTGCATGGATCACGGAGAACGTTTGGTCACCATGGTGAGATTCTACTTTTTAAACCGCCCGGATGGAAGCATATAGATCGAGACGGAGGCGGATTTAATAGCAAAGCTTGGGATCCTGGAATCTATTCTGACATTCGTCACCCCGGGAGTCTGAAAATTTGTCTGAAGCTGCTCAGAAGTTTTACATGCCTAGTATGGGACCCAGGAGGCTATTGGCATTCCAAGCACTGGTGGAGATTTTTGGATGAATTTAAACATAAGCCGCCATAGCAAGAGGCTCCTCCGATGTCCAACTTAAGGACTTTAACTAAAAGTGCTAGGTGGGAGACAACCCACCATGGTATGATCGTTCCTTTTGCAATTTTAATTTTATTTAACTTTGAATTTTATTTTTATTAAACCTAGAATCATGCATAGCATTCACATTAAGCATTGCATCCTACATTCAAATAAAAAAAATAAAAAAAAAAGATGCACGACGCGACTGCATGCCCCATGCGATCGCGTCATACTGCGAATATACTATCCACGCGACCGCGTCATCCACGCGGCCGCGTGCCGTAGAGATCGGCGTCAAAAATCCAACATCCAGAGAGTTAGGCTGGAATCGTGCGGCCCTTGTGCGTTTTGCACAATTTGGCCCACGCGATCGCATGCCCCATGCGATCGCGTCACTTGCACAGTACCAATCCCACGCGACCGCGTGAGCGACGCGATCGCGTCGCATGGATTGCACATCACCCTAGAAGGAGATAGAGAGTTGCGCTGAAATGGTGTTGGAGTCGTGCGTTTAGCACAATGTCCAGCGACGCGATCGTGCGACCCCCTCTCCTACCCTTCTCACGCGATCGCGCGACCTACGCGATCGCGTCACCCCCATTTTCACTCCCACCACGCGACCGCGTGGATTCGAAAATATAACCCCCCCCCCCCAGCTACGCGAACCCTATCAATCGCGCAGCCCCCCCAACCCTCTTCTCCCTCTCTTCCTCCTCTTCTCTCAACCACCACCCAGCCACCATTGCTGCCACCCCGACTACCACCCAGTCGCCGCTGCCGCCCAGACGCCGCCGCCACCGACCCCCTTCCTCCCTCCCCTTCTTTCTTTCTCCTTCTTCCTCTTTCTCCCGCCTTCTCCGCCACTGCCCTCCGCCACTGCCCACCTCACACCGCCGCACCCAACCCAGCCGCGCCCCCTCCGCCACCCACAAGCAACCCCCCTCCCTTCCTCTATCAATTACCCTAAACCCTATCCCCATTACCCCCTTCTCCACTGCCCCCCTCAGCCGCCACAACGCCGCCATACCCCTCCACTGCGCCGGACGCCGCCGCAGCCACCACCCAGCCGCTTTCTTACCCCGTTCTACTCCTCACGCCTATCAGGTTCCGATGAACGCCGCTTTCCCGTCCTTCGCAGTTATTTTACAATTTTTTTTTCTGTTTCTGTTCATAATTAGGGTAGATAGATATGCATGCTGTAGTGTATTTTTAGGTTGCTAGGTAGCTTAGGTTGTGATTAGTGGATCTAGGTCTGTTTACTTGCACTGTTCTTGCTTCTGTTTTATCAAAACTGCAATTCTGCTGTTCCTGTGACCTTGTTCATATGCTGTGATTTCCTGCATTTGCTGCTTGTTACTCTTAATTTTCATGTTTCTATTAATTATAGATAACTGCAGCAAGTTTTTAATTCATATGAACTGCCTTGTTTGCTGTTTATTTTCCGGGACAATCCAATTTTAGCCGGAATGCTGCCCAAATTTTTTGTGAATTGTTTTCATTCATGTTTTGGTTTGGCAATCTAAACTCTGTTGTCCTCTGCCTTACCCAAACCACTTCATGAATGCTATGGCAGACTTTCTTATCCTCTTTGATTTCTTGGTTTATAAACTGCATCTGTGATATTCTGATTCCAATTCTTGCTTTCTTTATATCTCTTTGAATCAACATCACCCTGTTTTCCTTATTCGGTTGTGAGTTAATTCTAGTCATAATTGTGAATCCTTATTATATGGAATATTTTCTTTATGCCACTTACTGACTCACTAATTTTAATTTACTAACTTCTTTTTCAAATTCTAACCATAATAACCTTTTCAAAATCTCTTTTCTGATTTTTTTACTTTCCTCTAACTTTCTAACCATGGCATAATGATTTTTTTTTCTATTTTACTTGAAATTCTGATACATTCTGGATTGTCAATTCTTCCTTTCCAAATTTTAAACTACTAAACAATCCTTAATGCACATTTACTTGACTCATTTACCTCATTCTAATTCTCCTTTGCCGCTTTGATTTTTCTTTGTTTAAATTGCCTATTTGCTTCCCTGTTTTTATCCATATCCTGGTTTTCCATTTTTCAGGATGTCTGCCTCACAGAGGAAAGGAAAAGGCAAGGCTACTGGCAAGCATAAGAGAGGAGATTCCTCCCAATCCATCATTGGCCTCATGAATGATTCCTCATGGCGGGAGAAGAACTTTACACAGCAGGAAAAAGCTGACCAGCTGCTCCTTGCAACTGATCCAATAAAATTTGCAAACCGGTACTGTGAGCTGAAGTACCCGGCTTTTGCAAACTCCAGGAATCTATACCTGGAGAGAACTCTGAAGATTCCAGAAGCACTCCAGCAGTACACCACTGAGCAAATCAAGCAAAGGGGCTGGTTCTTTCTGGAGAGAACACTGACAGAGGTCAACGCATCTTGGGTCCGGGAATTCTACTGCAACTACTACCTCACCACCCTAGATGCCATACACCTGAGAGGAAAACAAATTCTGGTCACCGAGGAGGCCATCGAGGACATTCTCTAGCTCCCAGCCAAGTCCGATCAGCCTGATGGTTATTCAAAGGCTGAGGAGGACATGCGCCTGATGCAGTTTGATTGGAATGCTGTAAAGGCACGGATAGCTCTCGACCCAACTGTTCCTTGGGAGATGGGTCAGGACACCACCATGGCTAGAGGGATCAAGAGGGCGTACTTAAATGATGAGGCTTGGTTATGGCACCAGATCTTGAGCAATTATGTCATGCCGACTACTCATGAGACGGAGATCCCAGCTGCTATGATCACCCTCCTATGGTGTGTGCTGGAGGGTAAGGACCTTTATCTACCACGCTTTATCCAGTATTATATGGCCAGGGTCCACGTCCGAGGCACCCTCCCTTTCCCGTATCTGGTTACACAGCTAGGCCGTCGAGCTGACGTGCCATGGGGGGATGCCGATGAGAGACCACCAGCGGCGGACTGCAGGAAGATCATTCCTCACAGCAGGAACTTCTTAGCCTTGGGCTACAGACCACCACCCTTCACTGCTACTGATGAGACAGCCCCACCGTCTGCTGGACCCTCTTCATCCACAGCTGCCATTGCTGCCCCTGCTGCTACCACTGCACATCCACCTGCCTCTGAGCCTGTATACCACCTCGTGCACCGCCTATTCTGAAAGCTTGATCAGATGGAGCGCCGTAACCAGCGCCGATATGAGAGATTGGAGCGTCGCAGCCAGCGATGCTATTCGCATCTGAAGCTGATGATCCGACAGGGTGGTGACATCCCCTCTGAGCCCGACACACTATCTGAGCCATCAGAGGCGGAGGAGGATGAGCACGAGGAGGAGACTCATTTCCAGGAGGAGACCCATCAGTGAGCAGCCACAGAGCAGGCTACCCCGCATCAGGAGGTTACGCATCAGATAGAGGCTGCAGATCCGGAGATCTCGATCCAATCAGCACCGCCTCTACAGCAGCCAGACCTTCAGCCCACCACCACCACAGAGCCTCCAACTACCATTCCTACCAGTGATGACACCCCTTCACACCCGGCCTGACTGAGCATCAGGGACGATGCTTCATTTTAAGTGTGGGGAGGTCGCCATCTCTGGCGTTTTATTTTGGTGAACCACTACATCTCTTTTTTTTCTTTTATTTTGGATATTTTCCTGTATTTTTTTTTCTTTTTTTCTAAGTACTTATACATTGCTGCTTTTATGTATTTTTACTCTATTTTTGCATTTTTGCATTTTTAGTTCATATTTTTAGTTATTTAGTTTAGTTTGCAATTCTGACTTATTAGTGGATTAATTAGTTTAGTTTACCCTTTTTAGCATAAGGTAGCATAGTTAAATTGAAAAATATAAAAAGGAAGTAAGCTAGGAAATTGAACATAACAGATTTAAATCCATAAACCTTGTATATATAGCATTACATCATATAGTTAAGTTGACAACATTTCATCAAGGAGAAACATTAAAACTTTAAAGGCTACCCTAAATAATTTTTTTATGAGAATAATGGGAATTTTTAACTAAACCTGCATAACATATATGAATGATATATGATGCTTGAGTTAGAGAACACACAGCCTGTGAGTATTGAGCTTAATTGTATGGTTGCATTCAAACCATAATTTCATTCCTGTGTGTTTCGCTTCTTTTTATTCTGATGTTCTTTACTTTGCTTTAATCTATATGTCCAATTATAGAATATAGATACATGCCAAAAGAATGATTAAGGCCATCATTTGATTTTAGCTTACTTACCCCAAAATAACCTACCTTTCACATCACCCTTGTTAGCCCCCTTGAGCCTTTAAAAATCCCTTTTATTCTATTTAGCCACACTACTAGCCTTAAGTAGAAAAACAAAATAAAATCCCAAGTTGAATCCTTATAGAAAGTAAGAATAAAAAGAAAAATAGAGTGAATAAACCCAATAAACACTGAGTGACTAGAGGGTAAACACAAATCCAGTGAGGGTTCAATAACTCATCAACATATATATGTACTTAATTTACTAATTGTTTTGCAAGTTTGTACAATATTTTTATTTCCCATCTCATTTGCTAAAATGCTTTATTATTTAAGGGTTGGCTATATATATATATATATGACTCCTTGAGGATGTAAATTAATTTGACTACATGTAAGCTTTATATATGAGTAGATAAATTGGAATTGCATGACTCATTTAGGTAGATGCATTTAGAATAAGTTGTATTGCATAACATTCCACCACTTTAACCTTACCTTATTCTTTACCTTTGATTTAGCATGAGGACATGCTATTGTTTAAGTGTGGGGAGGTTGATAAACCCATATTTCATGAGTTATTTTGTGCTTAGTTTGAGTGATTTATTCAATCCTTCACCCACTTATTCATATTAATTGCATGGTTTTACTTTCCCTTCCTTATTATGTGATGTATGTGAAAAACATGTTTCCTAAGCTTTAATATTAATTATTTTAATTACCTTTATTTCTATTCGATGTCGTGATTAGTGTGTTGAGTAGTTTCAGATTTTCTAAGGCAGAATGACTTAAAGGATGGAAAATGAAACATACAAAAATGGAAGGAAAGCACAAAACGGAGCTTCTGAAGAAACTGGCATCCACGCGATCGCATGGACGAAGCGATCGCGTGCCAAGCGTGAATCAGCAGCGACGCGGCCGCATGACTGATGCGACCGCGTGGCCCACGCAGACGCGTGACAGAGGCCACGCACCAGAAATTGTAGAAAACGCTCATAGCGAATTCTGAAGCCCTTTTTGGCCCAAATCCAAGTCCAGAAGGCAAAGACCAGAGGTTACAAAGTGAGGGAACGCATCCATTCAGAGAGAGCTCGCCAATTTTCACTTTCCATGATTTAGATTTAGTTTGAGAGAGGTTCTCTCCTCTCTCTCTTAGGATTAGGATTAGGATTTAGGACTTCTCTTAGTTTGTAAGAGTGACTCTCGATCCAGGTTTAATATTTACTTCAATGCTTTTATTCGTACCTATAAATGTTGCCAACTTGATTTATGAATCCTTCCCATGTTATGATTTGAATTAATGATTATTTGAGGTATTTCAGTTATTGATTGCTTTCTCCTTAATTTGTGTTATCATTGCTTTCTATCAAAGGATATTTTTATTCCAACAATTTTACTTTTTCCCTTTTGGTCTTGGTTAAGAAATCAGTAACTCAACATTATTAAACTCAGCATAATTGATAATCGTTATCTTGCTAATTGAACTGAACTTCAATAACCCCAACTTTTTCTTAGGAAATAAAAAAGATTCGAAGGTCAAACTAATTAGTCCCTTGACTTTCCTTTACTTTAGTAAAGGTTAACTAAGTGGAATTTAGATTCAACTTTCATTATTGTTGAAAGAGATAACTAAGTTAGACTTCCAATTTCTCTTACCTTGCCAGAAGTTTGCTTTACAGTATTTATTTATTTTAATTGCCATTTACTCTACTTGTCATTCAAATCACTTGCTTCTCACGTTCTAAACCCCGATTACAACCTTTATAGCCAATAATAAGAACATACTTCCTTGCAGTTCCTTGAGAAGACGACCTGAGGTTTGAATACTCGGTTAACAATTTTTAAAAGGGGTTTGTTACTTGTGACACCCAAAACGTTTGTATGAAAGGACTTTTGAAGGTTTAGAAACTATACTTGTAACGAGGATTTATCCGCAATTTTCTAGACCACGCAAAAGTTCTCTCATCAGTGCTATCTTATTAATCAGATATTTTCGAAATGGTTTGAGTTGAGTAAACAGGGAATTAAATTGATGAAATTGAATAATGTAAATAAAAGCCTTGACTGGGAGTTAATTACATGGAAGCCCTATTCTTGGTGGAACACTCTTAAGATTAATTGACAATTGAGAGTTATTTCCTTTAGTTATCCTTTACTATGTAAGGGAAGGTAAAACAAGTTGGAATACTGTTCTATCCACAAGTCCCAATCCACTCTTAGGAGGATTGGTGTCAGGAATTAGAAAGCAAACCAACAATAACCCAATTACAATCTTTCTCTTGAATCTTCCAACTCAAGGGTTCCTTTCAATCAACTTCCCATTAAGTTAGGGAACTACTCACTCATTGTAAAGGTAAAATTCATAGCATATGAAAAGGAATTAAAGAAAGACATTGTAAATAAAAATTAAAAATAGTCAATTAAAAATAAAAGTGATCCTTGTATTAAATAATCCTAAAAATATTCCAATGGTAAAATTAAACAAAGCAAAGAACATGGAAGAGTAAACCAAGTAAAGAAAACGAACTAGAATGACGAAGTCTTGATGATGTAATAACTCTTCTCAATATCCCAATGCAAAAAGCTAGAGAAACTAAAATCCTAAGAACTATCAATGTCTCCAGAGAAAAATATAGGGGAGGAATAAAACTAGATCTAAAAACTAAAACTGTGTAGAATGAATTGTTATCCCTGGTTTCTGCATGTTCTCTGGCTCTAGTCTGCTGTTCTGGGCCGAAAACTGGGTCAAAATAGGGTCCAAAATCGCCCCCCAGTGAATCCTGTAGATTATGCAGATCGCGCATGTCACGCGATTACGTCATCCATGCGGACGCGTCATTCGCGCTTTTTCTCGCCACGCGTTCACGTTGTCCACGCCTCCGCGTCGCTCGTGCTTTTCCAGTCGCGCGGTCGCGTGAGCCACGCTACCGCGTCACTGCGATTTCTCCTCTTTCGCGCGGTCGCATGAGCCATGCGGCCGCGTCACTTCTCGCTGGTTATCTCCTCAATTTCTTGTGTTCCTTCCATTTTTGCTATCTTCCTTTCCAATCTCCAACTCATTCATGCCCTATAAAGCCTGAAACGCTTAACACACAGATCACGGCATCGAATGGAATAAAGGAGAATTAAAATGCATAATTAAAAGTCTCTAGGAAGCAGTTTTCAATCATGTAATAATTTCAGGAAGAAAATATAAATGCATGCTAAATTAATGAATAAGTGGGTAAGGATCATGATAAAACCACACAATTAAACACAATATAAACCATAAAATGGTGGTTTATCATGGTGGTTGTTGATAATCAAAAGAGCGCTCACCATAGCCATTGCCTTGATATGCATCACAGAATGGTTATTGATAGTCCATTGGAGGTGGTTATTGCCATGAGATTTGATTAAATCCTTGTGGGTCCTCCCATCTTTGATTCTTCCAATCTTGATGCGAGTTCTCATTATAGTTTCCATTCCGAACAACAACATTGGAATCAAACTTGAAGCGAGAGGGATGAGAATTCATAGTAGCTAATAAAAAATTAAAAACAAAAATAAAAATAAATTTAAATTAAAAGGTTATCGAAATTTAAATTTTGAATTTGAAAATTAAATTTTGAAATTTAAATTTTAAATTTTAAATTTTAAATTTTGAAATTTGAAATTTTGAATTTAAAATTTTTTTTGAAATTTGAATTTTTAATTTTTTTTTTTGAAATTTGAATTTTGAAATTTGAATTTAAATATTGAATTTCGAAATTTGATTTTTGAAATAAGATAAGATAAGATTTTGAAAAAGATATGATTTTTGAAAAATTTTAAATGCAAATTTCGAAAATTCAATTAAGATAAAGAGAAAATATATTTTTGAATTAAATGAGGAAAGAGAAAAACAATAAAATGACACCAAATTTAAAATTTTTAGATCAAAACGAAGAAAACAATTAAGAACAACTTGAAGGTCAAGATGAACACGAAGAACAACTTGAAGATCAAGGTGAACACTAAGCAAAAAAAAAAATTTGAAAATTTTTTTTAATACTAAATAAAAACCAATAACCTCTTAATTTATGAAAAAGCAAAAATAAAAATAAAAACAAATAAACAAGCAAAAAGTAAATATTTACAATAACCAATAATAAGGCACACGTTTGCAATTCCCCGGCAACGGCGCCATTTTGAAGAACTGAAGATTGATGGTTTAGAAGTTATAGTAAACTCTCGTTGCAAGTATAGTTACTAAACCAAGCAATCAACCTTTCTTACAAAAGTTTTGGTTGTCACAAGTAACAAACCCCTTTTAAAATTGATAACCGAGTATTTAAACCTCGGGTCGTCTTCTTAAGGAATTGTAGGGAGGTATGTTCTTATTATTGGTTATGAGTTTGTAAATTGGGGTTTTGGAGTTTGGGAAATGGGCACAGGTATATTTAAATGACAAGTAAAATAAATTAACAATAATAAAATCTCTTGGCAAGGTATGAAGAACTGAAAGTCCTATCCTAGTTATCCCTATCAATTGTGATGAGAATTGGATTTTTCCCCCACCTTATTAACCTCTAACTATGAAGGTAAGTTAAGCGGATGAATTAAATTCGAATCCTCAAGTCCTAGTCTTTCCTTGGGAAAGGCTAGAGTTATAGGATCTCGAATTAATTCTTGAAGAATTCCAATTTTCAATCAACACCTCGAGTTGGATAACTCAACAGTCACCAATTATTTAACCAAAGCCAAAAGAGAAAATATCTAAATTAAATTAAAAGCATTCATATAAATAAAACAAAGCAAATCAAATCTGAAAATACTTCAAATAACATTAATTAAGAAAATCAATCCAAACATAAAGAGTTCATAAACTAAATTAAGAAAATAAATAAAAGGAATATTGAACCTGTGATTGTAGAAGATGAAATCCTAATCCTAATCCTAATCCTAAATCTAATCCTAAGAGAGAGGAGAGAACCTCTCTCTCTAAAAACTACATCTAATCCTAAAATTATGAATTGTGAGCTTATTTTATGAATGGATGCATTCTCCCACTTTATAGCCCCTAATCTGTGTTTTCTGAGCCGAGAACTGGGTCAGAAACAACCCAGAATTCATTGGTTTCGAAATCTGTCACGCTGGTTTTTTGTCACTGCGATGCGTCCGCGTCGAGCACACGTTTGCGTCGCCTATCGTCAGGGAAACTATGGCATATTATATATCAAATCGAAGCCCCGGACGTTATCTTTCTAACGCTACTGGAACCGTGTCATTTGGACCTCGGTAGCTAAAGTTATAGCCATTTGAGTGCAAAGAGGTCAGGCTGGACAGCTTAGCAATTTCTCCAACTTCTTGTATTCCTTCCACTTTTATATGCTTCCTTTCCATCCTCTGAGCCATTCCTGCCCTGTAATCTCTGAAATCACTTAACACACATATCAAGGCATCTAATGGTAATAAGAGAGGATTTAAACATAGAAAACTTAAGGCCAAAGAAGCATATTTTCAATCAGAGCACATAATTAGGAAGGCAAATGTAAAACCATGCAAATAGTATGAATAAGTGGGTAAAGAGTTGATAAAAATCACTCAATTGAGCACAAGATAAACCATAAATTAGTGGTTTATCAAGGGCCCTATAGGGATGCACTTCTTCGAACAACTCAGTAAGAGGATTATTACCCTACTCAGGTGTCCACTGGTCGTAGGTGTGAGTATCTCCTTAAGGGTGGTATCCACTCATAGTACTAGGAGCACTATAAACCTCAACAGGGGGTGCGGCTACAGTCTCCATGTCTAGAACTTCTGTCCTGACTGGGGTCTCCTTGCAGGAGTATAAGTGCTGGTTGTTGACAGCTATCTCAATGAGCTCATCTGCCTCTTCATGTGTCTCTATAAAGAACAGAGGGTCGTTTGCTAAGTGATCTATTATCTTCTTGGCTATCTCAGAGATTGCTTCGTAAAAGATCATTGTCCTTCCCCATTCTGAGAACATATGGGGAGGACGATTCCTGAACATCAGCTTGTACCTCTTCCAAGCATCATGGAGAGACTCACTCTCCTTCTGCCTGAAGATTTGGACATCTGTCACTAGCTTCACTAGTCTCTTTGAGGGAGAAAACTTGTTCAGGAAACAACCTCATCCCAGGTGTTCACATTTCCTCTGAGTTCCATGTGCCACCATTCATTTGCTTGAGCATTCAGAGCAAATGGGAATAGTTTTAGTCTGGGGACTTCAGGGTTCATTCCATTGATCTCTACAGTGTCACAAAACTGTAAGAAGTCGAAGATGAACTTACTGGGGTCTTCCTGTGAGTGTCCTTGAAACTGGCACTCTTGCCGTAATAGCAGGATCTGGTCTAGGTTGACCTCAAAGTCATCTGAGTCAATAGGAGTGTAAAATAAATAAGAACCCAGAGGTCTCCTAATTTGTATATTCCCCTTTAGATCCATAGTGACAGTGTTCCTGCATACACAAACAAGAAAAAGAAAACAAGAAAGAAGAAGAATGGGGCTCTATGTCACAAAATAGAGGACTCCCTGTGAGATGTGAAGAAGAAAGAAAAGAAGAATACAGATAAAGAGAAGAAGAATTTGAAAATTAAGAAGCAAGAAGAGAAACAAGAATTAAAATATTTTTATTTTTATTTTATTTATTAATTGAATTAAAAAGTTTTGAAAATTAAAGTATGAAATTCAAAAAAGAAGACAGAGAAATAAGTGACAAATTTTCGAAAATAGAAGAGCGAAGAATTAGTTAGGAATTTTTGAAAAAGAAGAAAGAGAAAACAGCTAACTAATTAAGAAAGATTTGAAAACAAGATAAGATAGAAGATTAGAAAAGATTTGATTTTAAGAACAACATAAGATAATAATTGAAAAAATTTGAAAAAGATTTAATTTTAAAATTTAAAAGAAGATAAAATAGAGAAGATAAGATAAGTTTGGTAAGAAAGATAAGATAAGAAAGTTAAGAAAAGATAAAATTTAAAACTAAAAATATTTGAATTTTAAAATTTTAAATTTTGAATTTTTGAAATTGAAACAAGATAAGATAAGACTTTGGATTTTGAATTTTAAATTTTTGAATTTTAAAAAAAGATAAAAAGATAAGATAAGATTTTGAAAAAGATATGCTTTTTGAAAAGATTTGATTTTGAAATTTGAAAACTAAGATAAGATAAGATAAGATAAAAATATAAAATTAAAATCTGAATTTTTAATGGAATTTTTGATATTTTTAATTAAAATAAAGATAGAAAAGATATATTTTATTTTTGAATTTAATGAGGAAAGAGAAAAACAACAAAAAGACACAAAACTTAAAATTTTTTTGATCTAATAACACCTAGATTTCGAAAATTTAAAGACAAACACCAAAAGGACACCAAACTTAAAATTTTTAAGATTAAAACAAAAAGACAAACACTTTGAAGATTAAGAAGAACACCAAGAACAAAACTCAAAAAATTCAAAGAACACAAGAACATGCAAAAGACACAAAACTTAAAATTTTTGAAAACTAAACACAAAATTTTTGAAAATTTAAAAAAAAATACAAGAAGACATCAAACTTAAAGATTGACACAAGAATTAAACAAAGAAACTATTTTTAAAAATTTTTTGAAAGAAAGACTCAAAAATTTCGAAAACTCAACAAGAACAAAGACAAAAGACTCAAACTAAGAACAAAGATTAAACAAAGAAAAGAAAATTTTTTTTGAGAAATTTTTTGATTTTTTTTTTCGAAAATAGGAAGAAGAAAATAAAATAAAAACTAACAAAATTAAAGACAATACCTGATCTAGGGAACAAGATAATGCGTCAGTTGTCCAAACTCAAATAATCCCCGATAACGACGCCAAAAACTTGGTGCAGAAATCCCCATACTTCGTACAACTGTACCAGCAAGTGCACTGGGTCGTCCAAGTCATACCTGAGTGTGTCAGGGTCGATCCTACAAGGATTGTGGTTTGAAGCAAGCTATGGTTATCTTGCGGGTCTTAGTCAGGCGAATCAAGAAGTTGTTGGATTTGAGTGCATATGAGGAATAGTGTATAAAATACTTTGTAAATTTAAATGGAACCAGTGATAAGAAGATGGTTAAGGATTGGAGTTGCTTTGTCCTTCTGTATTAACTCTAGTATTACTGTCTTCTTCAATTGTGAATGATTTCTTCAATGGCAGGCTGTATGTGATTAACGCTAGTTTGAGCAACTGCCAATACTCCTCCAGATCTGAACCCTAGGGTTAGTGTGGATCCATTCTTATTGAGGGTGAAGCTCCTGCAGTCCACTCTCCTTAATGATCCTACTCAAAATACCACAGACAAGGTCGAATCTTCCTGATCAGAGAATGCTACGCCTTTAGGTTCTAACCTCTACCACAGAGACCCTAATCTCCCCATAAATCGGCTGAACTGGTGTCTCGAGAAGTCCCCAATGAAGTCGTGGATTAGCCGTCTGAGAGATGTATAATCAAGTTGGCGGTTCAATACTTTCCGCAGAAGTATTCACACAAACCCAAGTAGACACGGGTGGTTGTCCGGCACGCGTTCTTAGTATGATGAATGGAGCTGGTTGTCATGGACCATCCCATTCACCATATTGAAGAACGAATATATATCTTAGAATTAAATCAAACACGGATTGAAGAAACAGTAATACTTTTATTAAGTCATAAAACTCAGTAGGGATCCTCCCCTCAACCTAGGAGGTTTAGAAACTCATACTGATAGGAAATAAAATGATAAAACTCGAAATATGATGGAAGAGATCCTAAACAAGTGTGATCTTCTCCCTTAAATACTAAACTAATTACTAGTAAGGGTAAAACAGTCTATTTAGTGCTAAAATCCACTTCCGGAGCCCACTTGGTGAGTCTTAAGGCTGAGATTTGATGAGATCCACGTGCTAGAAGGCCTCTAGGGCATTGAACTCTAGCTAGAGGGTCCTCTTTGGGCGTTTGGATGCTGATCTCTTCTCCTTGGGCGCTGGACGCCTGAAAGGGGGTAGGAGGCTGGCGTTGGATGCCAGTTTTGAGCCTTCTAATCTGAAGCAAAGTATAGACTATTATACATTGCTAGAAAGCTCTGGAAGTCAGCTTTCGATAGCCATTGAGAACGCTCCATTTAGACTTCATTAGCTCTTGAAAAGCTCTTCCGAGTGAAAAGAGGTCAGATCCGGACAGCATCTGCAGTGCTTTCTCTGTCTTTGAATCAGACTTTTGCTCCAGCTTCTCAATTTCAGCCAGAAAATATCTAAAATTTCACAAAAACACACAAACTCAAAGCAAAATCCAAAAATGTAAATTTAACACTAAAACCTATGAAAACTTAATAAAAATTAAACTAAACATACTAAAAACTATATGAAAATGATGCCAAAAAGCGTATAAAATATCCACTCATCATTGTTCATAGTTTCAAGTATTTCCTCAATTTTGTCATGATTTGTGTTTATGCCCACCAAGTGTTTGTGAAAATGTCAACTTTGATTATGGGTTAAATTTCCACCTCTTGTCTTGGGAAAAATGAGCATATGGGTTCCTAGAGTTAGAATGTCCAACATTTAGTGACAATTCTTGTATTGTTAATTGTTCTTGTTTCCACTAACGCTGACTTGTTGCTAAGGCAATTAGCAAGTGAGTTAGGATTTATGGATTAAGAACAACTATGCTCACTTAACCTACTCTCCGATGTAAGGGTTAACTAAGTGAGATTAATCTATTACAATTGTCATAGTTGTGGTTTCAACAAGGAAAGGATCCCTAGCTCATCCCAAGCCAAGATTCTATTTATGCTTTGAATCACACACACACATACATACATCAATTACTTTTATATCTTACTTGTTCATATTACATAGCTAGTTCTTTAATTCCTTTATTAGTTCATTACTTGCAATTTTGAATGTTCTATTATCCCTTTAATTTTTTATCTCTTCATTAAAAATCCCTTTTGCCTTCACAATTGAAATTATGCACTCATTGATCACTAGTCCTTGGGAGACGACCCGGGAATTAAAACTCCCGATTTATGTTTGTTTTGAAAAGTGACAATTTGTCCTTCTAAACTTTGGTGTCGGTCGATTGTCGGGTTGGAACTATACTTGCAACGTTAATTCCATTATTTTATGAGAAAATTTCCTAACCCGCTCTAGGCCGAGCACCAAGTTTTTGGCGCCGTTGCCAGAGAGTTAAGTGTAAAGAGTGCTATAGTTTTGGTTGTTGTGAATATGTAAATAGTGTGAATACTTGATTTTTGGTTTGTCACTTGACACTAATTGGCAGTTGGTGCCTCTATCTTAATAGTTTTAGTAGTTACTGACTATTAGGTAATTATCGTTTATTTTCTTATTCTTGTTTTGCTTTTGGTAATTGCATGTTTTCATTGATTCCGCAGTTGAATGACACGGTCGCTTCCAGACCCGAGCTTGGCCCCTTTTGATCCTGAAATAGAAAAGACTTTAACCCATCTTAGGCAAGCTCGGCACCAGTTAGCATTCGTGCATAGTGAATCGGACTCTCTTGAAGAGCAAACCGATTCACCGTCACCTTCTAACCGTGATCCTCATTCTTCACTTAACGAAGGAACCTTGTATTCTTCTGTTGAAAGTGTTGAAATTTCTTTGAGTGAATTAGGTGACAACAATATGGCAGAGCCACCTGGGAGAATTACTTTAAAGGAGGCCGGAGCCCTGGACATCACCTTGCAACCGGTACAAGTTTGGTACCCGGATCTAGATGTCAATTTTGAGCTCAAGACGGGTATGATCAACTTGCTTCTGACATATAATGGGTTATCGGGAAAAGATCCTCTCAAGCACTTTAAATATTTTCAAGTTGTGTGCTCTACTGCAAGAAGACATGGCTCGGATGAGATAGCGGTCATGGTATTCGCTTTCCCTTTCTCCCTAGAGGAAAAGGTAAAAGAATGGTTTTACACCCAAGCGGAGGAGGTGATTTCTAATTGGGATTTGTTGCGCAAGGAGTTTCTTAAGAAGTTCTATCCACCTCAAAAGACAGATCGTTTAAGGAAGAAAATCTCTTGCATCATGCAAAGAGATAGAGAGATCCTTTATGAATATTGGGAAAGATTCAAAAAGTTGTTGGAAGCTTGTTGATGAGTCCATATTTGACGATATATTTTAGCTTGAATTGGATGGATTTCATCATATAAACTCACACTTATTCACTAGAATAGCATACTTTTGTGTTCTCTCCCTAAATTGAGCCTAATTGTGAAAACATGCAATTTTGTGCATATTTTAATCACTTTTATCCCACTTTTATCCCATTCGATACCTTGATAGCTTTGATGAGTGATTTCAAGTGTAATAGGTTGAATTGGCTTGATAAGAGTGGAAGGAAAGCATGGAATTAAGAGAAAACATGAAGAAATCAAAGAAGAAGCACACATTGGAGTGTGTGTACGCACAACCTTTTGTGAGTACGCACAAGAACTACTCAGCCATGTGTGCGTATGCACAACCTCCTGTGCGTACGCACAAGAAGAAAATCAGCGAGTGTGCGTACGCACAAGTCCCAGTGCGTGACTCACTTAATGGAAATCGCTGGGGGCGATTTCTGGGCCTCCAGAGCCCAATTTTGGGACTTTCTAAAGCTGATTCACACTATATCAAAGGGCCCTCTTTCCATGTGGGGGGGAGCAAATTAGGGTTAGTTTAGCATCATGTAGGTCATTTTCTAGAGAGAGAAGTTCCCCCTTCTCTCTAGAAATTAGGGTTTTTAGTTTACTTTCCTTGTAATTTTCCTTTTTTATTCTTGTTTTACTCTAGTTTCTTCTACCTTTCCTTGTTTTATTGTCTTAATTTCCTTAGTTTATCTTGTCATTTTCTCTATTTTTGCCACTTTTATGTATTTGCACTCTTGTTACTTTAATTTACATTTAATGCAATTTTATGTTTCATGCCTCTTTATTGTTTAATTGAGTTACTATCTTTATTTTCCTTGCTTGGTAGATGTAGAATTTATTATTTCTTATTATTTTATCATTCTTTCTTTCTATGCCTACCAAGTGTTTGATAAAATGATTGGTTGGGTTTTACCCTAGTTTCCTATACTCTTGGTTGGGAAATTACGTGGTTTGGGTGAACTTGAGTTGTGGATGTCCATTCCACATTGTGTGATTGTTATTAATTAATTTGGTTTCCCTTGACTCTAAGTGACCCCTTAGTGTTGACTTAGGACTTAGGGATTGTGATTAATTATGCTTAGTTGACTTATCCTCGATGTAGGGTTGACTAATGGGGATTAATCCACACACAATTACCATGTTTGTGGTCCACAACTAGGATAGGAATCCCTAATTACCCAATTCTTGCCAATAGTTCTTTTAGTTATTTAATTTCCCTTTGCATTGATCTTAATTGCTTTCCTTTAATTTCTTGCATGCCTATTTACTTTCTTGCCTCTTTATTTCATTTATTGCCATTTACATTCCTTTGCTTCTCTTGTCATCCAAAACCCCCAATTTCACTCCATAGCCAATAATATAACACTTCAATTGCAACTCCTAGGGAAGACGACCCGAGGTTTGATTACTCTCGGTTTAAATTAGAAATATTAAACTTTGATGTTTGGGATTTAAATTGCCAGTTTGGTCTATACTTGCAACGGAAGTTATCTTAAGTGTGGAAATCCAAATCGGTGCAAAATCCTACTCATGGATTATGGATTAGAGTATTTGAACTTAACCTCTTCTCATGAACAATTAGATCAAGGAATTGACAATT
Source organism: Arachis ipaensis (assembly GCF_059453495.1). NCBI lineage: Eukaryota > Viridiplantae > Streptophyta > Magnoliopsida > Fabales > Fabaceae > Arachis > Arachis ipaensis. The sequence goes on from NC_142444.1 coordinate 86,916,736, forward strand.
GATTGTGTTAAGAGACATTGGGTTGCCAAGGAATTGGAACTCAATTATTGACAATCCGCCATAGATTTACTTCATATGATTGAGAAGGAGTGAGACTGATAAACCACTATTTTATGGTTTATCTTGTGCTCAATTGAGTGGATTTTATCAACTCTTTACCCACTTATTCATACTATTCGCATGGTTTTACATTTGCCTTCCTAATTATGTACTTTGATTCAAAACATGCTTCTTTGATCTTATATTTGCTTATTATTAATCCTCTCTTATTACCATTAGAGGCCTTGATATGTGTGTTAAGTGATTTCAGAGATTACAGGGCAGGAATGGCTCAGAGGATGGAAAGGAAGCATGCAAAAGTGGAAGGTATACAAGAAGTTGGAGAAATTGCTAAGCTGTCCAGCCTGACCTCTTCGCACTCAAACGGCTATAACTTTAGCTACAGATGTCTAAATGATGCGGTTCTAGTTGCGTTGAAAAGCTAACGTCCGGGACTTCGATTTGATATATAATATGGCATAGTTTCCCTGACGCTAGGCGACGCGACCGCGTGGTCCATGCGGCCGCGTCGCAGTGACGAAAATCAGCATGTTTGAATTCGCAACCAGCGAATTCTGGGCTGTTTCTAACCCAGTTCTCGGACCAGAAAACACATATTAGAGGCTATAAAGTAGAGGGATTGCATCCATTCATAAACAAGCTTTCACATTCACAATTATTAGGGTTTAGATGTAGTTTTTAGAGAGAGAGGTTCTCTCCTCTCTCTTAGGATTAGGATTTAGGATTTCTCTTAGTTTTAAGAGTGACTCTCAATCCCAGGTTCAATGTTCTTTTTATTTATTTTTCTAATTTAATTTATGAACTCTTCCATGTTACATTTGATATCTTTATTAGTTCTAATTGAGGTATTTCAGTTTATTATTGCTTTCTTTTATTTACATTATTGTTATTACCATCTGAAGACATTTTTATTCCAGTAGATTTACTTTTCTCCTTTTTGGTCTTGGTTAAGAAATCAGTAACTCAGGAGTTATCAAACTCAAACATGATTGATAATTGTTATCTTGTTAATTAAATTGAACTTCAATAATCCCAATCTTTTCTTAGGAAATAATTAGGATTCGAGGATCAAACCAATTAATCCCTTGACCTTCCTTTATCTTAGTAAATGTTAACAAAGTGGAATTAAGATTCAATTCTCATCATCATTGATAAGGATAACTAGGATAGGACCTCTAATTTCTCATACCTTGCCAAAAGTATTTACAGTCATTTGTTTAGCTACTATGAATTCTCACCCCTTTCGCTTTGAGTTTGGTTCTAATGTTATTGAAAGGAATGGAAGTTATAACAGGAACATGCATCAAGGTCAGAACAATCAAAGATGGATGGAGCCAAGAGGATCTGATCAACCCTTTAGGCAACAACACCCTCCAAGATATCATGGACAAAGACCATTCTACAATGCATACCAAGCAATTAGACATGGTGGACAACCTTGTAATTACCAACAAGCCCCACCCTGTGCTTATAGACCATCCTCTCATCATAACTCCGAACCACCACACTCACAAGCTCCTTTCCACCACTCACCACTGTATGATCCTCATTTACCCCAGTTCCAATCCAATCACTCCCAAACACCACCACTTCCCCTTGTGCCATATCCAAATCTATCACCCCAAGAATCAGAGGTTCGCCTCAAGGAAACAGTAAATCAACTTCAAACAACCCTTCATCAACTGGAGCAAGCAGTAAGTCAATTATCTTCTAGACGTTCAAACATTCAAGGACCTCCCACAGCCCCATGTGGACAATCTAACGAAGAGCACAGTATGAAGGAGATACTAGAAACTCCAGTGGACAAGACAGAGCATGGCTTCGTACTAGAACAAGTAGAGGAAGCTGTCATTATTGAAGAAGAACAGTTGGTTGAAGACTTAGGAGACGCTGAACCTCCATGGGAATCCAAAGTTGTGGAGCATTCTGTCAAGGATGTTACAGTTGATGCTAAGGAGGATTGTGCGCAATCCCCAGAGCAAGTCTTTCATGAAGAACTAGACAGAATAACCCAAGAAGCAAATTTTCTTGATGATGATAGTCACAAGTCAAGTTCTCCTAGTAATGAACTTGCATCCGCAAGTGAATTCTCTGAGATCGAAGAATCTTCCCCAAGTGAATACGAAGATGATACGGAGGTAGATTTCTCTCAACCTCCAGTCTATGACTTAAGTGATGAGGAAGACATAAATGGCTTTGATCAGGACATGGATACATTTGAAGAATCTTGCAAGAAAGTGGAAAATTTCACAGAAGAGCACAAGGGAGTAGAACTCACAGAACCACTGGAACCACCTATCCCAAGGCCATTACCACCCAATACAAGCTTTAAGTGGGTACAATCCTTAACCTTTAACTGTGTTTTTCCACCTAAATATGGTTTGCTTGAAACAGATGGCCAGCTTAGAGCTCTCTGCGGCTTTAAGAGTAAGCGGGAAATGGCTCGTACTCAGAGCTGGTGCACAAGGTTCAATAAGGTTCCACGCTTCAACTTGAAGTGCACGGATTGGCATCATGATCAATCGGATGGATCTCGGAAAACGCTTGGTTATCCTGGTGAGAATCTAATCTCTAAACCGCCCGGATGAAAAAGTATAGATCAAGACGAACGCGGATTCAAAAGCAAAGTTTGGGATCCTGGAATCTGTGCTGATATTCATCACCCCGGGATCCTGACAATCTGTTTGAAGCTGCTCAGAAGCTTCACATGCCTAGTTTGGGACCCCGGAGGCCATTGGAATCACAAACATTGGTGGAGATTCCTGGATGAATACAAGCATAAGCCACCATAACAGGGAGCTCACCAAATGTCCAACTTAAGGACTCTAACTAAAAGTACTAGGTGGGAGACAACCAACCATGGTATGTTGTTCCTCTTTCAATTTTTATTTAGTTTTATTTATTTTCGAGTTTTATTTTATTTTATTATATTGAACCTGGAGTTTTGTATCACATTCATATTAACACTGCATTCTGCATTTTTTTTTTCAGATTTAAAAAAAAACAGCACGCACGCGACGCGGTAGCGTCGCTGATGCGTCCGCGTCACTAGTGCGTTGGGAAGAAAAGAATTGAACAGAGAGTCATGCGAGAGCGTGGCTGGAGGCGCGCCTTTAGCATAATTTGATCCCGCGCGACTGCGTCATGTGGCAAAAGAGCCTCCCACACGTCCGCGTCCCCCACGCGACAGCGTGGCCCTGTAAATCGACGTAAAAAGGTGTATGGCCGAAAGTTGAGCTGGAATTGGGCTGGACTCGTGCTGGAAGCCCAAGCCCTCCCACGCGAACGCGTGCCCCACGCGTCCGCGTCATATTGGAAATAAGGCCACTCACGCGATCGCATGCCCCACGCGATCGCGTCACCCAATATTTGGCAACTAATGATTTTAAACAGAGAGTTGTGCGAGTGCGAGGCTGGCCTCGTGCCAGTAGCATAAAACGGGTCACGCGACCGCGTGACCGACGCGACCGCGTCAATCAGTATAAGCGCAAGTCGCGCGACCGCGTGCCCCACGCGACCACGTCGATTGCGCCGTACAGCTTCCCTGAATTACCACTTATCTTATCTTTTCTTCCCCAATCCTAATTTTTCCTCCCTCCTTTCTTACTTACTTCTTCTTTCTTTCTTTCCCTTCTCATTCTTCTTATCTTTCATTTTATTTTATTTTCTTTAATTTATTTGCATACTTTCATTCATTGCATATTTTTATTTTTCTTTTCTAAATTTATTATTTTACCATTGGTGTTCAAATATTCTTATTCAACTGTTATATCTTTTCTGGTATTATTTTGGTGCTTCATGACTTGTTTTATTCTAATTGGATAATATTATTTAAATCAATGCTAATTTTTATATTACTGACATTCCTTTTGCATTGACATGAACTTACATTATCTTTCATTACCCACTCTCTTCCCCATTGTTGCAAATTTTGCACCACTGGTATGCCATGGCTTCTATTGTTTTCTCATGTACATGTTAAAGCTTCCATGTAAATGAGACCCTTTTCATTTGGCATTAACCCACCCATACTTCATTTATTTTCTTATCTCTATTTATGGGTTACTTTTCTTCTTTTTCTCTTCTTTCAAGATGGCCATCAAAGACGGAAAAAGGGAGAAAATTCTAAAAGGGGAGACAAACAAGTCCATCTGCACAATCCTTGAAGAAAAGCATCAGTTGGAACAACCCGTCCACCTGCACATCTCAGCATGCACCGAGGACAGTGCAATCTTTAAGTGTGGGGAGGTCGATACCGATCTCCATGGGTTAGCTATTTTCCTCTTTTCAACACCATTGTTTTATTTCTTTGTTTGTTCATTATTGCACTTGCATGTTTAATTGCATGTTTGTTTGATTTTATGCATTTAGCTACTGCTTGGTTGAGAAATAATAAGTTTCTTTTTAAAGACCCTATTTTTGAAAAATTTTCACTAATTTAAAATAAAAAATTTTTGTGTTAAATTTGTTTGAAGTTGTATTTGGAACATGATTTTTGAGCTAAAGAACACACAACCTGTGAGATTTGAGCTTATTTATATGGTTACATTATTTAACCATAAATTTTTATTCTTGTGTGTTTTCTTCTCTATAATTGCAATCTTTGCTTTTTTCCATTCTATATGTCCATTATTTAGTGTATTTACATGCTTGCATATGATTGAGGCCATTATTTGTTATTAGCTCACTTATCCCAAATAAGCCTACCTTTTACATCACCCTTGTTAGTCACTTTGAACTTTTTAACCCCCTTCTATTTTATAACCACATTACTAGTCTTAAGCAGAAAAACAAAATAAAAATCCCAAGTTGAATCCTTGGTTAGCTTAAGATTGATATTGTATAATTTAAGTGTGGGGAATTTTATGGGAACATGGGATGATATGAAAAAGTAGAGAATTACATTGAATAAGTTATTTGAAAATTTGGGAAGCATGCTCATGTGAAATCAAAATAATTAAATTACCATGTGCATTGAAAAAAAAAAGAGAAGAAAAGAAAAGAGAAGAAAAATAATATTACCCCAAATAAAAAGAATCAATGCACATGGGACAAAATTCAAAAATAAGTTTGATACTTGAGCATGAAATACAAAAGTGGAAAAAAATTTGGGTAGCTAGGTAAAGTATTTTAAATTATATAAAGTATGTATATGTTAGGTGAGATCTTAGACTAATCAAGGATTCACTTTATAAAGCTCACTTGACCATACATATATCCTTACCTTTACCTCAGCCCCATTACAACCCTAAAAAGACCTCATGATGTTTGCATTGGTATGCTAAATATTTGTTGATTGGTTAGATGAAGAACAAAGTTTAGAAAGCATGACTAGGGAAGAGTAGAGTGATTGACCCTAGACACTTGAGAGATTAGAGTGCATATACACTTCTTGTGAGGGTTCAGTGCTTAATTCTATGTTCCCTGCTTTCATGAGCTATCTTCTTACAAGTTTACTTGCTTTTTATTGTATGATTTGAATTAGTGGAATCTGAATTACTTTTGTCTTGAAGAACTTATTTACTCTTAACCAAGTAAGTAAAAGCATTTAGCATATAGTTGCATTCATAGGTTGCATTTCATATATTCTACTACTCCTCTTCACCTTTATAGCTTCTCTTGAACTTAGCATGAGGACATGCTAGTGTTTAAGTGTGGGGAGGTTGATAAACCACTATTTTATGGTTTATCCTGTGCTCAATTGAGTGGATTTTATCAACTCTTTACCTACTTATTCATACTATTCGCATGGTTTTACATTTGCCTTCCTAATTATGTACTTTGATTGAAAACATGCTTCTTTGATCTTATATTTGCTTATTATTAATCCTCTCTTATTACCATTAGATGCCTTGATATGTGTGTTAAGTGATTTCAGAGATTACAGGGCAGGAATGGCTCAGAGGATGGAAAGGAAGCATGCAAAAGTGGAAGGAATACAAGAAGTTGGAGAAATTGCTAAGCTGTCCAGCCTGAGCTCTTCGCACTCAAATGGCTATAACTTTAGCTACAGAGATCCAAATGATGCGGTTCCAATTGCGTTGGAAAGCTAATGTCCGGGGCTTCGATTTGATATATAATATGCTATAGTTGCCTTGACGCTAGGCGACGCGACCGCGTGCTCCATGCGGCCGCATCGCATTGACGAAAATCAGCATATTTGAATTCACAACCAGCGAATTCTGGGCTGTTTCTGACCCAGTTCTCGACCCAGAAAACACAGATTAGAGGCTATAAAGTAGAGGGATTGAATCCATTCATAAACAAGCTTTCACATTCACAATTATTAGGATTTAGATGTAGTTTTTAGAGAGAGAGGTTCTCTCCTCTCTCTTAGATATTAGGATTTAGGATTTCTCTTAGTTTTAGGAGTGACTCTCAATCCCAGGTTCAATGTTCTTTTTATTTATTTTCCTAATTTAATTTATGAACTCTTCCATGTTACATTTGATATCTTTATTAGTGCTAATTGAGGTATTTCAGTTTATTATTGCTTTCTTTTATTTACATTATTGTTATTCCCATCTGAAGACATTTTTATTCCAGTAGATTTACTTTTCTCCTTTTTGGTCTTGGTTAAGAAATCAGTAACTCAGGAGTTATCAAACTCAAACATGATTGATAATTGTTATCTTGTTAATTAAATTGAACTTCAATAATTCCAATCTTTTCTTAGGAAATAATTAGGATTCGAGGATCAAACCAATTAATCCCTTGACCTTCCTTTATCTTAGTAAAGGTTAACAAAGTGGAATTAAGATTCAATTCTCATCATCATTGATAAGGATAATTAGGATAGGACCTCTAATTTCTCATACCTTGCCAAAAGTATTTACAGTCATTTGTTTATCTTACTTGCCATTTAAATTGCTTGTTCTTCATTTACTTTAATTGCTAATTAAACCATTCGCTCCTCATTCTCAAAACCCCAATTTACAATCTCCATAACCAATAATAAGAACATACTTCCCTGCAGTTCCTTGAGAAGACGACCCGAGGTTTGAATACTTCGGTTATCAATTTATTTAGGGGTTTGTTACTTGTGACAACCAAAACGTTTGTAAGAAAGGTTGATTGCTTGGTTTAGTAACTATACTTGCAACGAGAGTTTACTATAACCTCTTAACCATCAATCTTCCCGCTCTTTTAGAGACCCATTGATTCAAGAGGAATCAACATCTCCAATCCCTTATGTTTTCTTCCTTTACCTTCCATCATTTACTTTCTAGCATTTTACTTTTCTTGCTCTTTTACTTTCCAGTACTTTATTTTTCTGCACTTTACTTTTATGCTCCTTACTTTCTTGCACTTTATTGCTTTCCTTTAATTTTATGTCATTTACTTTTCATGTTCACTCATCACCCAACTATGTTTGTCTAACTAGAATAATCAACTTACTATTGATTGCTTAATCCTTTAATGCTCGTGGGATCGACCTCACTCTTGTGAGTTTTATTACTTGATACGACCCAGTGTACTTGCCGGTAGTTATACAGATATATAATTTTTCCGTATCACCTACATCTCTTCTCTCAATTTCACATTGCTACTGCTATTTGGTGTTAAAAGTGGCTGAAATGGTCACTTAAATAGCTTTATATATGTTGGACTTGGGTCCAACTTGGGCCCGGTCCAACCCGTTAGCGTTTTTGGCCCGTTTGGCCCAATTTTAGGCCATACCTTTAGACTTTGCGTCTGGTTTTAACTTTAATTATTTTTCTAAGTTTTTCTACAATTTTTATCATTCTTGCACAGTACCGGATAGATTTAAGCCGGTACTGTCGGTTAATTTATCGATATGCGTTTTTACGTAATTTTTCGTAGAAAATTACATTTTCCAACTCAGAAAAATCTACTGAGTCCAAAAATTATATTTTAATTTTTTTAATTAACATTCTAAATTTTTGGATCTTATTTTGGGTAATTAATTTAATTAATTAAGCAGTTAATTATTTTTTGATTACTACTAATAGTGGAACCTAATTTACTGACTTGGCTTTCAAGAGTTTGGTGCCCAGGTTGAGGATCAAGCACCAGTTCACTTCAGTAGAACACTCACATGACAATGGACAAGTCGAGACCGCAAATAAAGTCATGCTATCTGAACTAAAGAAAAGATTAGACGAGATAAAAGGTGCATATGCAGAAAAACTTTCACAAATATTATGGGCATATCAAAAAACTCTCCAATCTATAATATTAGAGTCACTTTTCCGACTTATCTTTGGTATAGAGATCTTGATTCCAGTAGAAGTAAATTAGGCCAAAGTCACAAAGAAGAAATTGACCTCCTACTCGAAGTACGAAAAAAATTTTGACTTCAAGAAAAAGCTTTAAAACAAAGAATGGCCATAAGATACAACAAAAAGGTCATAAAAGGAGTTTCATAAGCAATGACATTGTCCTAATTAGAAATTACATTAGGGCACCTAAGCAAAGGCAAAGGAAAGCTAGCTATGAATTAGAAGTGCCTGATAAACCCCATTTGTAGGGTTTATCTTATATTGATTTTAGAGGATTTTATCACCCTTTACCCACATTTATTCAATGAAATAGCATGGTTTCATGATTGTCTCCCAATTTGTGCTTAAGTGTGAAAACATGCTTTCTAGGTCGTTAATTAGCTAAATTTGACTCACCTTTGATTCCACTAGATGCCTTAATTTGTTTGTTAAGTGATTTCAGGTTGAAAAGGCTAAGAATGGATCAAAGGAGTGAAGAGGAAAGCATACAAAGTGGAGAAATCATGGAAAAATCAAAGAATTGGAAATGTGCATCTACGCGCACGCGCACGGTACGCGCACGCGTGGATTGCGAAAACTTCAAGAGGCGCACACACGCACTGTATGGGTGCACATAATTTTTTAAATAGAAAACGTGTCCAGCGATTTCTGAGAGCTGTGGGGCCCAATTTCAACCAACTTTGGCACCAAAATGCATATAAGGACCAAGGATTGAAGGGGGAAGGCATCATTCACTCATTTTTTGACTCATTCATACTCATTAGTTTAGTTTAGGTTAGTTTTAGAGAGAGAAACTCTCACTTCTCTCTAGGATTAGGAGTAGATTTTAGATCTAGATTAGGAATTCTTAGATATAGTTTAATTTCATGCTTTGATTTACTTTTCTCTTTGCAATTCTTCTTCTTCTACCTTTCCTCTTTCTAGTTTTGAATTTAATTCATGTAATTCTCTACTTTTATGTTGATGCACTTTTGTTCTTCTATTTTTCTTTCAATGCAATTTATGATTCATGTTCCTTTATTGTTGATTTGATTTGTTGTTGTTTAATTCCTTGCAATTGAGTAGTGTAGATTTACTTTTCTTACTATTTTACTATGTTTTCCTTTTATGCCTTCCAAGTGTTTGATGAAATATTTGGTTGGATTTTAGAGTAGAATTTTATGCTCTTGGCTTGGGAAGGTAACTTAGGAACTCTTGAGTCACTAATGTCCAAGTGATTGACGATTGAGAGTCATTAACGTTAGATCTCACTAATTGATTTGGTGGAGAACTAGGACTTATGGTCTTGGATTGACATAGCTCAGTTGACTTTCCTTTATTAGTTAGAGGATGACTTAGTGGGGTTGGTCCTTGCCAATTCTCATGTTGTGGTTAGTGATTAGGATAGAGATCCTTGGCCACCAAACCTTGCCAAGACCCTTTTAGTTGTTAGTTTATTTTCATTGCCATTTACTTTTCATGTTTCTCATCTAAAAATCCCAAAATATCTCATAACCAATAACAAGACACTTTGTTGCAATTCCTAGGGAGAACGACCTGAGGTTTAAATACTTCGGTTTATAGATTTTATGGGTTTGTTTTAGTGACAAACAAATTTTTGTATGAAAGGATTATTGTTGGTTTAGAAACTATACTTGCAATGATATTTTATTTGTGAAATTCTAAACTACACAAAAGTCCATTCATCAGTGCCCTTACAAATTCATCCAAGTCCTAGGAAAAGGATACTACAAAGTGATTGACTTGTTTAAAAAATAGCTACTTAGATCATGGCACGCCTACAATTTGAAGAGATATTATAGCTAGATAGCGAACCTTATTTTCTGGTGTACTCCTGTTTCTAACTTCATGGTTCTTTCCATTGAGTTTTATTGCAGGGGGTTTTAATATGATATCAAAGCAAGAACTAGGAGCTAACTTGTAAAAGCTCTTAGTAGCAACTAGTACTTATTTTGCAATTTCTTATCATCAATAAAAAGCAAGTTATTTATTTCATTTATCTTGTCCGACTTGTCGTTCTAACTCAAGCTTAATAAAATGCAAAAATTGTGACCGACCTCAATGCGCGGTACTATGAAGCGACAATTGCAAAGAAAGCTTTTCGAGTTATATAAACAATATAAACTGAAATCCAAAATGTAAGAATAACTTAATTAGTTCATAAAAGCGAATAGAAAAATTTTCAAGAAAAAAAATAACCTAAAAAATTTGTGATCGAGAAAATAGCAAATAAAAAACATGTATACTTAACAAAATAGAGACCCAACAAAGCTGCAACTCCAGCATTCAAATTTACAAAAAAGAACAAAAAAAAAAAGAGCAAGATACTAAGCATTGGGTGAGGGAGCAGCATCATGAGTTGGAGGATTTGTCGAGGTCATGGCACGGGTACCACAACTCGTGCCTGGCCCAACTCAGAAAATAAGTCACTATTCTCCACTACACCAAGTATTAGTTACAGATCATTAACCACCTTAACGTAGAAATAACTTCCTCAATAATAAGGGAAGAAACCACCCACTACTCATGCATGTAAGATTCACGAGTGATGAATAACAAATCATCATTCTCCTTTATAAATACCCAATCAAACTAGGTATTTTTCAATTCCAATTTATTGAAATCTACTTAAAACTCTTGCTACCATCATTTTCAAGCTAACGTGAGGTCCCTTCAACACCTTCATTGCCACCCCACCATCTTTTACCAAGTCGAAATCACTTAACAATCTATTTTTCAGGTATGCCTGAGAACAAAAAAAAAGGCTAATATTTGCTTAAAAATGAGACGAATATAATGTGAAAGAAAAATGTTGTTCACCTAAGATTTCTATTTTATAAAACAATCAAAATTTTGAATTCTTTTTTAAAATATGCTTTTATTAAAACAATTCTTTTTTTATAAAAAATAAATAAATAATAAAGTTATAAAATCACTTTTTTTTCATATAGTTAGTTTAGTCACAAACGATCTTGAGTTAAAAACTAGGCCCAAGCCCAATGTTTAATTCTACTAACCGAGCTAGGCTGCTAGCCATGTTCATTGACAATTTGACAAAGTCGTCGTTGATATAGAGGCGTTGAATAATTCAAGCAAGGAAAAGCATGAAGCATAGTGTTACTCACACAAGAAGTAATAACACGACACATACACAAAGCCTCGGGGGAAAATAAAAGTGTAATTGAGCAAGAAAAATATTCCTTGTCAGAACATAGTAGCAGACTCATTCAATTCCACCTGCCATAACGTATAAACAACTTCATGTGAATGCTATTTGTATTTTCCAAAGAAATTTCTGTCTCATCCACATATTTTTTTTATTTTCACTTTTTTTTTTTGTGTCATTACTCGGAAACTGCAAACCGCGGAGATTTTAGTCAAAATGATACACAACTAATCTCCGCTTACTCATTTAATTTATAGCTATATATCATAAGAACTATATATCTTTAAATTCATATCTTTATAAGCCACTGTCATATTTCATATTTTTCAATATTCCATATTCCATCGTCCGCTCTCAAATATACTAAGGTTCTATCATATTCATCTTCTTTTGAATAACAAATCACTATGGTTTGCTACAATATGAAAAAGGCTTTTGTGTTTGTTGCAATTCTAATGTTGGGTTTGCATCAAATTAATGCATCAAGGCCCTTAAAGTTAAGAGATGGGCAATTATTGTTTAATCAGAAGAACAAGTTGCAGATATTGATGCTGCCAAGAGGCCCAGTGACAGGCTCCCAACCAAACCCATGCTCCACTGTCCCGGGCCGACGCCGCGGCCGCTGCGCAGCCGAGGTCAATCATGGGGCTTATGCTGCACCACCACCCCCCTTCCCTGATATGCTTGCCAATAACAAGTTTGGAGTAGCTACCTCCATTAACAATGCTAGTGAAGATTCCCAGAAAGACGACACGGTTCAAGTTAGTTCTTGATTAATCATCAGCTATGGTTCTCCATTCTTCATATTGTTTCATGAAATTCAATTTCATTTGTACAAACATATATACGAATATATTTTTTTTTAAGTTTATAAAGATACATGTATTAATTTCATTTTGATTCTACATGGTTAAGCATATTATTCTTTTATTGTTTGTTCGCGGATCGATATTGTATTAAATTAATTAGAAGCTTGGCAAACAAGTAAGTAACATTGTTGTCGTAATTTCCACCGTCTTAGCTTATATGGTCAAATTCGAAGGCTCGAATAATGGATGCATCATGTGTTTATGACAATGTTTAACATTGATTAGTTTTTCGCTAAATCTTATTAAAGTGTTGACTTCTTTCACGTGGTAAACGCCAACTTTCTTTTCTTTTGATTTCAGTTATGCCGTGTAGTACCATACTTTAGAACACTATTGAAATATTGAAACGTGGACCGTTGCCATCCGATAATAAAGACTTAATCTGATCTGTTTTAAAGTGATTAATATAAGAATAGTACATACACTTTCTTGTATTAATAAAATTTCCTAAAATAATTAATATTAAGAAAGAACAAATTTTTAATACCAAAAGAAAAAATATACCACAAACTTTTAATATATATATATATATATATATATATATATATATATATATATATATATATACTCATTTATGTTTAATAAACTCCTTGGATGTAATTTGAGTTTGTGATTCTGCTTTCGAAGTTGTCTTTTTCTAACTCAATTAAATTATCTAAACATTATGTTGTATTTACGTCATATATTAATGAGTTTTCTCCGCTAGCATAAACTTTTTCAAGACCACACCGTCATATTGTAAGAATTAGCTACTAATATTATGTTACCCATAATATTATTACTAGTTAACAACCCTTTATTAATAAATTACCTTTCTTAATTAGTAGCTCAATATGATGGTAAATGAATAAGAAATTAGTAGAACCATCAAAAGCCTTGTTTTTCTTAGTCAGAAATTTCTTAATTAGTATATTTGCTTGTTATTAATATTAAAAATAAAGGCTGACGTGTAGTTAAACATACATGATGGTAACCAAGTTTCTCTCTCTCTCTATATCTATATATATATATTCTCGTGTCGTTATCTACTATATTGTATTCAACATATTCTTGGTCAAAAGAAGTCGAAGAAAGTCCCAACAATGAAAGAAATTGCTCATCAAGAAAAACAAGGCATTTGATTTTTTTTTTTTTAATTATGTTTAATAGTCCTTCGTCTTTCAGCATTTTCATATATTAAGGATAAGATCTAACTAATAATAAGTAGGACACTTGTTGGAATATTAAATGTTAAAAAATTTTAATAAAGTATAAAAAAGATATATTTCTAAAGAATTTATTGTATAAAATAAGTATAAAAAAGTTAAAACTTTTATAGCTTAAAAAATATCTTTAAAGTAGTCGCTCAAGAGATTGATTTTTGGGTGGGGATTTTAGATTTGTTTTAATAGAAAATTATGGTAAAAGAGAGATACTATAAGAAATTCGTCGGATAATAGATTTATTAAAAAAATTCGTTAATAATATATTTATCGTTGAAATTATTATCGAAATAAATTCAATAGTATAAATTTTGTTAGTAATTATTTATTGACAGATTTTTTCGTCTGTTACTAATTAATGTCAGAAAATTTTTATTGATAATTATTTACCGTTAAATTTTTTTCTCAACGGTAATATATTATCAATTAATAATTAAATTAATAACTATCAACAATGTTAACCGGCAATAAATCTAAATTTTGAAATTTTAAAAAATTTGTTAAAAAATTAATTTATAATTTTAAATATTTAAATTTAATATTTTTTAAACTAATAAATTAAAAAATACAACACTAATTAATTCAAAAAAATAATTAACTTAGTAAAAATAAATTTAGAAAATTAATAACAATAAACAAATAAATCAATATTTAAATAAAAAAAGTTAGGATTAACTCAGACAATTAATAATAATGAACTAATTAACTCAGAAAATAATTAACTCAGATAATAATAAACTTAAAAAATTAACAACAATAAATAATAAGTCAATAATTAACTCAGAAAATAAACAAGTTAAGATTAACAACACTCAACTAATTAACTCAAAATATAATTAACTCAAACAACACCAGAATAGAAATCAAAATAATGCAGTTGGGGATCTTACACTTACAGATTCATTCGGATGAACAACAACAGGTCATATTTCTCCTTAGCTTTTGTGTTGCTAATGTTCTCACTTGAACTGATATCAAACTACATAATTATCACATAATTTAAAACAAAATCATAAAAACAAAATTAAAAATCAGAATCATCAAAATTTCAAACAAAAATTTAAACACAAAATCATCAAAACATAATTAAAAAAACCTAAATAAAAACAGAACTAAAAATTCTAAATCTAAATTAATACATGAATTAAATCTAAAAAATAGTTAAATTTCTAATACAAATATCCTCATTACAAATTTTCTAATACATAACAAATTAAAATTAGATAAATTAGGATTTAGGGTTTAACTATCTAAAACTAATTAGTGAGTTACCTGGAGACAGTGGTGGTGCAAAAGACTTTTCTAGCGTGGTGGCAATACGGACGACTAAGTGGCGGTAGTGGTGACCAACCGGTAAGACTTCATTAGGATTTTTTTAATAAATTGATAGAAAATAATAAGAAGGAGGAGGAGGATAATATACCTAGAGGGAGGAAGGAAGTAGCTCTGGCAACACACAGAGCAGCGGCTACAACGATGACAGCAATGGCGGTGGCAGCAATGGTGGGAGCGACGAAAATAGCAATAATAGAGTGACCAATGCGACGCAAGGAGTCCACGTAGCCTTTGAATGTTGTTGGTGGTGGTCGACGTTGGTGGAGAGGCTGCCAGAGATGGTTTATGGGAGGGAGGGAAGGAGGGAGAGAGAGAGAGAGAAAGAGAGTAGTTAAAAAAATGAGGAAGGAGAGGGTTCGCGATTCGAATATAGGATAACATTACTGTCGGATTTGCTGGCGGATAAATTTGACGGTAACGCTTTGCGAATGACCAAACTCTAGTGTTGCACTAATTTGGATTACCAAATTCAACGGTAATGATCGTGCCAATTTTTCTTTTTAACCTGCTAATTATTACCAGTAAATTTATCGTCGGAAAACAAAATTCGACGATAATTTTTTGCCCGACAAATTTATTGCCGAATTTACTGATAAATTTGCCGGTAAATCCGTCGCTAATATTTAACACTAAATCTAATAGTAAATTTGACAATATTCAATATTTTTTTTGTAGAATAATGAGTATATATGCAATTGTTTTATTTGGTTTATATGTTTTGTCTTGCGGATGTGATTTTTGTGACTCTAATTATCTTTGATAGCATTGTCAAGGGAGATTAATTAAGATAGTATGGATTTTGTCTTTGAGCTCTATAATCACTCCTCCGATATATATTGAGCTTGTAATCTAAACGATCAAAAAAATATTTGTTAATGAAATTTCTAAGGAAATATAACTAATTTAGTAATATGTTCTGCATAAAAATAGAGTAATATATATCGTGAAAAAATGACATAACAAAAAATGATTGAAGTATTAAAAATTTTACTAACAAATAATATTTTAAAAATAAAAAATATTATATATACATAATAAAAATCAGTCATTATGTATATTATATATAATATATTATTTAATTTATTTTTAATATACATTTTATATTTTAATGTATAATTTATATTAGTGGTTGGTTTTAGTATATATTTAATATATAATTGTTTAAACATATTTACTAATTAAAAATATAAAATTACTAAAATTTGATAAAAGGATAAAGATATAAATTTTTTAATAACATCAGAATTCAATTTTTCCATAAAATTCTTTTGCTTTATATTTCTATAAGGTCCCAAAACATTTATAACAAAATTCTTATTTCATTACTATTGGGTAAGGGTAATTGATAGGTTGATGCAAATATGCAACGAAGCTGTGAAGCATATAATTTTGGGAAGTTAATTAATGCATGGTACGGGCAATGTTGCCAATGAGGTGTTGCTAACATATAAACCGCGTTAGCTCTTAAAAGCGTGTTATCCCACGTCAACACTATTCCTCTCTGTCGGTTCATCACTGACCAAAAACCTATTGCCAAAGCCAAATTACTTACTTTCAAAAAGATATTCAATGTCAAATTATTATTTAATCTTAATTAATTTAGAATTTATCTATTATGTGCACTAAGGACACATATTAACACTACAAAAAACACGTTAATTTATAGGATTTTTTTATTTACGGTAATTTTTAACTCCACAAATTATATTACAACGATTTAGTAAATCGACAAAATTAAATGTCCTGCAATTTAATTACAGAAATTTTTGTAAAATCAACGTTGTTTTAAACAAATTTACCATAATGTTTTGTCTTCTGCTATTTTCCGGCGGTTTTAATTGAGGTTAAAGTTGTGGGGTTTTAAACCCTTGCAAATTACATAGACTAAAAACTATTTTTTATTTTGTGGGACTTATAAACCGCTGCAATTTGAGATGCACTGCATATATAAAACTGCCTTAATATTTGTATTATATATATATATATATATATATAGTTTTTTATTTTATAAATTATTAATTAAAAGAAAAAATTTAATATTAATAAAATTATTCAAAATATAAATCTAATTCATAAATCATTAAAATAAATAATAACTTTTTATATTATAATCAAATACATAATATCTTAATCACCACTATATTTATATATCTAATTTTAAAAATTAAAAAAAGCTAAAATTCAATAAATTCATAATTACAATAATGAATTCACCACCTAAATAAGTTTGTTTAGCAAAAAAAAAAGATATCATAATACTCTAAAAAGTGTGAAGGAATTAATAATTAATTAATTTTTAAAGTAAAACTAAATAATGTCTTCACAATTTTTATTGCTTCAGCCTGATAATATTTTTGCTATTGTTGGTATAACAGGTTCATTTTCAATATCATTAACTTGAAATAAATTAAAAACAAAAAATGTTAACATAAAACTTGTCAATATCTATAGCACTATAAAAAACAATTCAAAGGAAAAAAAAATTTAATGTATTATTACATGCATGTATGTCACATAAAGTCCAAGCTGAGTATCAGTTTAATGTAGCTTTTGAGGTCAACGGAAAGTTATAAAACAAGAAGGAATAGGGTGTTCATAAATACAAAAAAAAAAAAAAAAATGGGGATGGTATAACTGTATTTGTATCGGTGTGTGTGTGTGGAGATTAGTGATGGATGAAATTATGAACAGAGGACAAGAAAAGAAAGCACTTAATTAGTGATGGGCGTGTACGTTCAGCCTTAATTCTCTAATTGAGTGAATAAAATAGAGGTAGAATATTTTTTAATATTTCTAATCATTAAGAGTAAGAACAAAACTCAATTCTTAAAAAATATCAATGTACTAATTAAAATAAAAGAAATAATTAAATTTTTTATCCATAAAATTAAATAGAACTCCTAATTATAACAAAAGAGAACTAGTGACTCATGATAAACAAAAAGATAAACTAAAACCAATGAATGGGAGATGCTGGATCATCGCTCACTTATTTATATCCTAAATTCTAACCTAACTTTTGAATTTTAAATTAAAACTAATCTTATCTTTTCAAAGAATACGATAACTAAAACAACAATTCAAATTTAAACTAAAACCAATTCTTATCTTTCTGAAAAAAGCTAATAATAACTAATCATTTAAATTTTAAATGTAGAATGTATGGATCGAATTAAAATGTTTTGGAAGAGATTTTGGATACTTGATACTGAACTTGGCACTACAACAAATTTTGGTAAAAACGGCAGTTTTTTTTTGTATTTACGGCGGTTTGAACCGTCATTATTACCAATAATGACGGTTCGTAAAGCGACGTAATTCTGGGCGCCATTCTGGTTATTACGGTGGTTTTTTGAAAACCGCCACAATTTTCTGGATTAAAACGGCGGTTTTTGAATAGGTTAAAACGGCGGTTCAAACCGCCGTTATTTCCAGGATTAAAATGACGATTTTTGGATAGGTTAAAATGGCGGTTTGAACCGCCATTATTACCCTGACAGAGTGAAATTTTGGTTGGTTAAAACGGCAGTTCAAACCGCCGTTATTTCCAGGGTTAAAATGGCAGTTTTTGGATAGGTTAAAACGGTAGTTTGAACCGCCATTATTACCCTGATAGAGTAGCGTTTTAGTTGGTTAAAATGGCATTTTTGAACCACCATTTTTACCCTGACCGTGACATTTTTATCGTTTAAAAAAATAATTTTTACCGTCATTTTTATCGCGTTAAATAAATAATTTTGTGATTAAAATTTCACAATAGCAAAACATCATAATCCATAAATGAAATATTATATAACTCAAACAAAATATTAATATAATATATAATTTTTTATTATTGAAAATCAAAAGTTAACTCCTATACAAAACCTTGTCTTACTAAACTTACCAAAATACAAGCATCGCAATAAACACTAATTAGTCAAATCTACCATCCAGTTCCCTAATTTATCATCTGAAAAGTAATCTCCTAGTGATTGACCATTCTTATCATACATCAATAAACTCTTATGCTTTCTAACAGTTGGCATGCATCTGGCATATGAATCATTCACTAAATTTCCAGAAAAAAGAGTCTGATAAAGAAAAGTCTCTCTTGTTTTGTTTCTCTCTCAATATTTCAGTCCCTTGACACAAGTAACCAAGAGAGGTTCTAACATCTTCCCGGTCAGATTGATGATATTCATCTTCGGTTAGCTTGCCTGAAGTGGAAACAGAGTGTTCTTGGGAATTCTTAGTATGGCTTCCAAATTTTGATTTATCTGCAACAAAGATATTTGACAATAGTAGTTCAATGTAATGATAAAAATAAACCAGCATGATCTACTGTACAAAAAAAATCATGGGGATATCTACCTTACGTAATGTTCAACCCTTGTGTATAAGACAAGAAAGCAAAAAGTAAATGAACAAAATTGATCACACTCAAATAATGCAAAGGAATCTGTTTGACCACCAAAACAATAAACCTTACCTGCTTCTGTTGGAAGAATGTTGAGATCTTCCCACGGTTGATCTTTATGTACCCTGTAAGTGGACTGATTGAAGGACTCTCCTATAAGAATTCCAATAATAAATAGTAAATAAAAATGTAAAAAACAATAGCTCATCATACCTATGTAAGATGCAGTGAGAGGGCATACCACAATCTATGTTTTCCTCCCAGCATTCTTTTATGAACTTCTCAATGAAGTTGAGTATAGAATCCCAATCCTTAATTGGCAGGATATAAAAATGTTGAGCAAAAAAAATTAGATTTATCTAGTGTACCAAGAAGTGATAAGACAATTCACACTGAATGAAACAATAATGCAGGAACCCCAAAAAAGAAATTCTACACATCTCTAATAAATGTTCTGAATTTGGACTAGAACCCTATAAAATTCACTTTTCGACCTTCAACAAACAACTATGAATTATGGAGCCCATACAGCAACAATGATTGACAAACATGGTAAGAAAAATGAGTAAAGAAAAAGGGCAAAAGAATTACCTTGAATTGTACCTAAGTTTTTGATGGTTCAAATGTCAAATCATAGAATGAACGAGGGAAACTTATATTCAAGATATAAGCTGGACATGGTTGAGACCTACTTTTCTTCTTGTTTTCGAACTCATTATTAGTATTCCATGAATTCAGATGCTCAAACCTATTAGCCAATTGACTCAGAAGCTTATAAATTGGGCCACTGCTAACAAACTGTGAGTTAACATCTAACAATGTTAAGGCCAACAATTCAAATGTTTATGGTGTTGAATACTTTTCAAATGTCAGCATATCTACTTTGCCATAATTACACTTTCTAAATTTGTAGTCACAAGGATACAGACATACTGTAAAGCCTAGAAAGCAAATACAGAAACACACCAGAAGTTAGCGGACGGGACATGGACAGAACCTATATCAAAGGAAGAAAAAGTTGATGTATTAATTACTTTTTTAAGATTTTACATGAGAAATATAAATCACCTTCATATTCAAAGCATTGCAAGGGCCAGAGACATATCCAGATAGCTTTATGATGTCATTCTCAACTTCTAAAGCTTGAAGAAAGCTTGATACCTCCTCCTCAAAGCCGCTGGTCAAAAGTGCTAGTGGCGAAGAAGCAATTTGTGTGCAGAAAAGCTCATCATCTCTACACGTAAAGTATATAAAAAGTTACTAAGACAAATACAAAGAAGATTGACTTTGTTATTTTGCAGGGGAAGATACCTTTCAACATCGATAACTTTGAAGGAAACATTTGGACGCACAAGAGCAAGCTGCTGTACACATTTCTTAATTGATTGCAGCACCTTATTGGGACTTTTATTGCAGAGGTGAATTCATCAGTCAATACAAAATTATCAAACAGATCCATTGTTCATTAAAGATAAATTAAACTTCAAAAAACATGTCATTTGCATGGTGATACAAGAGAAAAGAACCTGGATTGCATGTATTTCCTTCGAACTGGTTGGTTGTAAAATAAATCGCGGATAGCAACTGACAATCACCAGCTCATGGTTAGCAATGAAATTGTTCTATTAAACAAATGAGATAAAAATGATCATCAAGCATGGAGGAGAAAATTTTAAAGCAAATACTTTTATTGCAAGAAAAAGGAAAAATGATTAGCAAGTGAGAAGTAGCAGATACATTAGATGCCTCTACTAGTCTACATATCAATCAAGTATTATTGCAATCTTGTATCAATAGCTGAAGTGTATAAAGGATTATGCACTAAAGTTGAATAACATCCATGTATTAACAAGTACCACCACCATAATGAGAAATTAAAACCCAAAAATGAACGAAAAACCGAATGTCCATTGCAGTATATCAAAATTTATAATCAGGAAAAAGAATACGAAATCAAAATTGCAACTTGGAAAGCTTGGAGCTCTGGAATTGTTCAATGTCTATCTGTCGAGGTCTCTTGAACAGAATAAAAGAAGAACTCGGAAAGCATTTACTGCTATGGAAGATCGGCTGCAGTCGTTGACTTCAAAAGCTGATGGTAAGGAATATAGATTGCATTGCCTTTCTGCTTCTATAAAGAAAGCTTCAAATCATAAAAATATAAGAACAATGGTTTCTAGAAGGGAGGCAGAAATGTCAAAAGGAGTAATGGTTACCTGTATAAAAACTCGTGTAATAGCTATATCTCTAATATAATTCATTAGATAGATTTTCATAAATTGATAATCATTGGCGACTATATATTCTAAAGTAATTACTAATTAATGAATTGGATTTTACATTTAAGATATCTTCTTTTATTTTAAAAGAAAGAAACAGTTAGCTCCATGAAAAGAAACAATCAAATTTAAGGTGCTGTTATGTACAAAGTACCTCTTCACAGGCAGAGTTCACAGTGTTTAAACTCCTCTTGAAGTCTTCAGCCTGCATCAAGTGGAAAAAAATAAAGTGAAGTGAAACAAGAAAAACCAAATTGAAAACAAATTCAGACAAAACACCTTGAGAATCAGCAAACCTAAGTCCCAAACTGAATCTTGAAAGAGAACACTCTTAATTTTGCCTCCACTCTTGGCACTTTCATTAGCTCCATAAAATACCAAAGCATAACAAGAATATGAAAATATTACACAGGCTGGTCCTTAGCTTGAACTAACAAATACCAAAATAGCTTTTTTTTTATTAGTCAATTTTTGAAGACACAAACACTTAAATCAATTAGCTTATCAATTAGCAGAGGAACCTCTTATAAGTTCAATATATGTTCCCTTTACAATGAACAATTTTCTTTTCATAATTACTCTATATAAAGAAAACAAAGAAAGCATGTCCTTGCTGGATTCACATTGGAAGCTAAGCTAGTTTTGAATTTCAAATTTTCACAATGAAGAACATGCAGTAGTTATAATAATAAGCACCAACTGATCTAATGCATGTATTTTGTTTATTTTAATCCCTGGAACATACTCCATTGTAAGCATCTGTGTTGAAAAAAAGAGTAAAAATAGATAGATAAATAAAGTATCAAAAGTAAAATGTAAGTTATGCAATTGATATATTATTTCTATGTAAAATCAAGGTTAAACCTGTGGTATGGTATAATCCCAAATGATTGCAGGGACTTTCACATAATCCATGTTCTTAAAGTTATTTGGAAATAGTTCTGCATTAGCAGCTTCCTTTGTGTAATCAATCTCCTAAAAATTGTTAATTCATGTTGCATTAACAGCATCAAGACACATGCAATCATACTGAAGCTAATCAGTCTCTTTATCACAGTGTTTTTATGCAATATTATTGACTAAATTCACTGCAAAAGAATTACAAAATAGCATGTAGATTCTTCAGTTGATCTCAATTAACTTATTCATGAAGCAACTTTTCAGGATTTAATAATATTATCACCTAATATAAAACGGCTACACACTCATCATAAATAGCAACCCAGACCCTCTTTGCACCATCTGATTTAGGATCGACTTTTTGAAGATACTCAGCTATAACCTATAGTGTAAAAAGAGCCTGTGTATCAGTGATTTAAATAGTGTGGCAAAAACCACTATATTCTATAAGCTTAACTTCATTTCTGAAAAGTAAATAGATAGAACATAGTAGTTGCAACATATATTTAACTCAGATGAGCAGCTTTCAACAAGGAACATGTGATACTTACAACTACATCAAGCTTTATTAGGTAGTAATAAATATTAACTGATATTAGTACACTTTATCAGCAAATGGGAGCTAAAAGAAGAAAATTGCAATTACTTGGCCAGAGTAACATTTTAAAATTAACTCTACCTCCCAAGAAAAGGGAGAAGATAAAATAAATAGATACTTGATTACAACAAAAATTGGCTACTTTTTGTGAAATTATACCAAAAGTTCAGATATTTAAACCTTTAAGAGTTTTCTTTTTTTTTTAGGGGAAAAAGAGAGAAAGAAAAAAAACATATATAGTGAGGTTATTTAGCTGCAGAACAACAATAGTCGATGATAACGTGAGGCCATTCCTAATGACAATAGCCTGGCCACAAATACGAGCTACCAATCGAACAACTACAGCAGTTGCCAAAACCTGTACTCACTCATACATGCAAGCATTTATCAGCTAATAAATTACTCAAGTATCAAAAATAGCTTAAAGTAAGCAACAAGGAAATATGAAAATTTCCAATCACCCGAATATCAACCAGGTGTTATATATTCCTATGCCATATTAATTATCACCTATCTCATTGTAATTGTAATTTAACAATCATGCCAAGACTAGAATACAAAACAATGAATGATAATCAACTACTTCTTTAGTTAAGGCAAGATATGTATATAAAGAATATCAGTTGGTTTTATGAACAAGTAATCTTTGTTATTTCAAAAATAAAGTGTTAAGAATAAAGAACAGACCCCACCAATTTAGTATCCAATAATTACAGCAAAAATAAAGAGAAAAATGACATCTATTAGCTGATCCAAAATTAAAAGATGTAGCTTCAAGAAAGTTAAAAAAAAAAATACATCTAATGCTAGCTTTAACATGAAATCAATCAAGTGGAATATACATGAAAGTGTTTCTTATAATCCTGCAACACAAGGGATGAAAAAACCACACTAAGTGAGCACTAACAAGAAAGCCATGGAACCATGGAAGCAACGTGATATTTATGTTTTGAATAAATACAAAACAAATATGTTACATACAACAATGATTGAATAAATGCATAGACAAAAAAATAAGCATTCAAGCAATTCATCAAACACGTGCTATGCAAATCAATAAAGCACCAACTGAGAGCATATTTACAAATCAAAACCGCAAATAGAATGCAAATTTGTATACACGCATGTAAGAAAAAATCGAAGAAATTACATGAAGACCTTACCCCCAATTTCTGGAACAATGAAGAAAATCAAAACCTAAAATTAAAGAAATAAAAGTAGTAACAATTAGCAAATACAAAATATGAGTAATTAAAAGAAGAGAATGTGGATTTGTATATAAACCTGGTTCAATGAAAATGGAAAAGGAGAAGCTTCGCAGAGGACAACACGGTGGAGTAGGAAAAATCACACAGCAGATCTCATCAATAGAAGTGAAACATTGATGGAAGAGATCGTAGCTGGAAGAAAATCGTTGATAGAGGAGCTTGCTGCCAGAGGAGAGCGTCATGGATGAGTCGCAGATCTCATGTTGCGATGCGATGGAGTTTCTTCTTGGTTCTCACATTGCGATGGAGGTTCGATTGAATAGCACAACGTTTATTAGTGAAATAGAAGTGTTTTTATTTCAGTGAAACAAGAGCAGGTAATGGCGTTTAAAAATGTCGAAATCACTAAAAACTGGAGCTTTCTGCAAGCAAATTATGGCAGGCGCATAAACTGCCTTAATTTATGAATATAACAGCAGTTTTATAAAATCGCCTTTATGATGATGCCATTTTATACCCATTTTTTTGTAGTGTGGGTTATGGGCGTGAACTTGGGCCATGGGCACTGGGGTTTGGAGTGCTAGTGCTAGACTTGGAGTACTGGTGCTAGGTATACCCACTCCTTTGATCCTTTGGGCGTCTGGTGCCATCCTCTGGCATTGGGCGCCAATATATTCTGGGTCTGGGTGTCGAAAGCTAGTCTTATCTTTTTTCGAATGTGTTGAACGTCAAGGTTGGGTGCTTGGCTTTGGACCCCTAGAAGGAGAAAAATTCATTGGCGTCGAGCTCCCAATCTTGAGGTTAAGCACCAGCTTCTCTTCTTCTTCACTAACGTCGGGCTTTCAGTTTTGGAGTTAGGTGTCAGCTTCTCTTTTTCGTTTGCAGGCACTGGGCTCCTATCTTGGGGTTAGGCACCAGCTTCTTGAGTTTCTTCACAAGCGTTGGATGCTAGATTGTGGGCGTTGGCCTCTTCGGTATCTTTTTTATTGCTTCTTTTCACCTAACTTTTTTAAAAGAATAATCTTGAATATACAATAACTCTAAAGCAACTTCAAATATATAGATTATTTATGAAAATTTTAATTAAAAATAAAAACTTTAATTTAAACATAAGAAAACTATTAAAAAAAAATGTAAAAAACACTAAAGATTTCAAGGCATTATATTGTTATACAACACATTAATAATGACTTTTATGTGATAGCTTTTTAACTAAATAGATTATAAAAATACAAATATTTTATAATTTTATAAAGTGCTATTAATATTATTATATTTTTATATATAATTGTTATGTAAAAAATAATACTATTGAAAAATATTTTTAAGGTTCTTTAATATGATGATTGTTGAGTTAGAATTGGTTTTGATATATATAAATATGATGACATATTTTTTATTAGGTTGAAAGTTAAAAAATGTGCTAATAAGTTCAATTAGTGATGATGGCCTAAAATCAAGAAGCAAGGTAGCCCATATCATATTGGAGTATCACAAACATCCCATAATGTTCAAATTAAAGCTTCTGCTCAATGGTCATAGCGAGTAAAATTCAAAATCACCATGCCAAGAGAAAAGGGTCTAAAAATCCATGGTATGATCGAGGAAGAAAAAGCAAATAGGAATTTGGCAACATCATAAAGAATGAGAAACAATAATGATATAAGGACAGTAGAGGATCAAACAGAAAGGATTAAACAGTAAAAGTTGATAGAGTAAAACAAAATATAAGAACAACAGAGATTGTTAGAGTGTCTACAAAGACAGTAGAGATAGTGGGTATAATGAAAAAATAATACATGCCAAAAAGAGCAACAGCAATGAGCAGAATCAGCAAGAAAAATGAAGAGGCAATGAAGTAATTTAAATAGCAAGCTTCACACTATATAACTGGCCTCATAACAACATTTGAAGGAAAGAAAATAGAGTGACACTTGAGCATCATCTCTTTAAATATGAGTTTGGAATATTTTTCTTCTTTACGCTTCATTTAAGATTTCTTTGTTATAGCTATCTGATGTCTATCTTTCTGTAATTGAAAAAAAGGCTAATCATGGAGGAGTGAGAAATATGAAAAAGCCATGAGTGTAAAGAAAAAAGAGATAAATTGAAAAAGCCAAAGTAATTTTCTTCGTCGTATTTAGTTTTTATTGAATTATGATTAGTTCCCCTTTGCCAAGCTGAGATAATACTTGGTGGCTGTTGAACTAGTTAGGATTTTCTTAACTAAGTTAGGATAGCACTTGGTGGTTGTTGAACCAAGTTTGGTTTTCTTTCTCAAGTTGAGATAGCACTTGGTGATTACTAGACTTGGGTTAGAAGCTTATTGGTTGAGACTAGATGAATGAGGTTGTAATTTATTAGTATTGGTGCATGTAATCAGTTTGATTATAGTTGAAAGTCCACCATGATTGTGGTAGAGATTGAATATAGAGAAACCGAACCAAGATATATGCTTGTATGATTCTCTCCTTCCCTGCTCTGTTCTATTATGGTTTTAGAGACAAAATGTAAGTAATCTCCTGTAAAATCAACTTTTGTGAAAACAACTAAAAGAATTTAGATTTTGAAAATAACTTCATTTAATCCCCTACTCAAGTTCTAGTATTACCATTAATGATAAACTTTTTTTTTTTAATTTAATAGCTATATATCATGTGTAAATTGTTTTATATAGTGAATAAATATAAAAAAAGTAATAATTAAAATTTTATCTAAAGTTTAGTCCTCCATATTAAAATTTTAAAATCCATTCTTATTTTTACTGAATTTTTTAAAAGTTTTATATACTTTTTATGTAATTAATATTTAAAAAATATTTTTGTTTAATATAAGCTTATTATATTTAATGCTATAGAACTATTTCTAATTAAATCTTAAATATAAAAAAATTTATTACTACCTATACGCAAACCTTATATATAAAGTCTAGAGATGTCAACCAAATTGTTAATGCTTTAGCGAAATTTTCACCATCTAATAACATCCATCAGTTGGAATGGAAGAAGCCTTGGAAAAGTTTGTTTGCGTTGTTGCAACGAGACTATGTCCCTAACTTTTTAGGAGTTGTCATTTCTTTTTCTAATTTTCTTTCTTTCTTTTAATCTCTTGTCACAAAAAAAAAAAGTCTAGACATACAATGCATTATGATCTAGCGTACAAATAGGAGAATATTTTTGTATGCATTTTTTTTTTCAAATTAAGTGTGTACTTTAAAATTAATATTTACTTAGAAAATTAAATAAAAAATATGCAATTTTTTATTTAAATTATTTAAATATAATATTTACGAAAATACGTAAATGATAGAATATTTATCGATGTGCACAGCATGTCATATTTTGGGTGTAGTACCTAAAATCACGTTAAAGATACATATTTGTTATATTGTACCCTAGATATGACACGAACGTTTAAAGCACACAAATTGGGTACTATGTACCCGAGATACGCTCATAAGTAAATTTTTGGTATAGCATCCGGGATATGTGTATATATCTCAATATCTAGCTCGTGTCCTTCCTAATTTTCGATAAAAAATAACTTATAAACTATGATCTAGATGATAACCAAATTTTCATCACAATTCTAGGAAGAATTCCTCAAATTTCTTACACTAAATTTGATAGATTCTTACTTCTTGAGACTTTTGAGAAGAGTCTCTAAGCAAGAATATTGAAGATATTAAGTTTTTCCATGGTTTTAACATTACCAAACCATCAAAAAGAGATTACAACAAAAATATTCCAACTTACCTTGGCAAATCTAATACGGTTAAGAAGAGAAAGAAGAGATTAACACTTTAATTGGTTAAGAATCTTAGCTGGAGTTTTAGAACCAAAGAACCAAACTTTAGAAACTTGGAGGTTATGGTATTTTTAACTTTTTCTCTCTTGTTCTTCTCTCTCGATGTTAACGTACAAAGAAAAGCAAGCAAGTAGGAGGTGGCTAATCATAGGCTGGTCGTGAAAAAGATAATTACTAAAACTAGATGTATTAGATTACAAATAATTATACTCCTAGAGTAAATATATGGGCTACTAGTATAAATGATACTAGTAACGTTATTATCTTGAAAATAAAATATCTATAATGATACATTAGCATAGTTAAGTTCATCGAAGAGTGCTGGCATTAATCCGTGCCAGTAGATTTTGGGCCCGGTTATTATATTTTTATCATAAAATATTATTATAATAAAATATTAATATAAAAAGTATTATTATCTTTAAATATTATTATAATAAAATATTAGTATTTATTTTTCTGTATATTCGAAATCGGCTCACTAAACAGAATCTAATTGTATCGTTAGATTTGCGAATTCCTAACCTATGAGGCTCGAAAAGTCACTCAGTGAGAATCTGGGTTGTTACATTAGAAGGGATGATTTGGACTACAAATTGAGACACAAAGTATACCTACAAAAGAAAATGCAACTGTTACTACAAATCCGACAAACAAACAAGTCGCCTACGTTATTTATAACATCAAGGATAAAAAGCAAGACTATTTAGATATAAATCGGGCATGCCTTTAAAGATCTCAGACAATACAACAATGTAACTCTACATATCTCATTATCATAAACTAATGCTATAAAACAGAATGCATGGACATTATGCATATGGATCTCAAATGG
The DNA here is from genome assembly GCF_059453495.1 of Arachis ipaensis. Classification (NCBI taxonomy): domain Eukaryota; kingdom Viridiplantae; phylum Streptophyta; class Magnoliopsida; order Fabales; family Fabaceae; genus Arachis; species Arachis ipaensis. The sequence continues at coordinate 86,945,637 of NC_142444.1, forward strand.
TACCATCATTAGCACCAACAATGGCATCATCTGGGGGCAATATACACTACAGTATACCCTGGATTAACATAGAAACAAAAAATTCATTTAACAAAAAGGCGTTTCTGCAAATAAAGATATCAAGATTCAACTAAAAAATAATCATCATTACAAACGAAAACCTTACAAGTACAATCAGGAGATATGCCTACCAAAACTCACAAGAATCACATACAAGTTCAAAATTTTCAAGAATCTACTTCCACAACAATACCAGAAAAAATGGAAAGCATGAAACAAGAAAAGAAAAACCAACCTTGATGGAAGAGGAGCACTAAGATGGCGCGAGTAGTAACTTTACTGGAAACACGCATTGGAAAAGGAAAAACCCAATTTTGAGCCGAGAATCATGACCAAAACACAATGGAAAAGAATGGAAAGGACAAAGAAAATATCACAACAAAGAAAACAAAAAGTTTTTAGAAAGTAGAGAGTCTTGCCAGAAGAAGAAGAAACAAAAAAAGAGGAAGAGAAGAAGAGAATGCATTTATATAGTGATAGAGGCAAAAAAGTAAAAGCCACCCACTTCAAATGATAGCGCACATTTTTCAAAAATCATGCTGGAACGGTTACAAAGTAAAAATGTTACAAAACATTACAGCTCCCCACGAACCACATCGAGTACCTGACCTCCACTGATCCAACCATGTCAATTTGACCGACTTGATAAAATCAAGAAGCCAGCATGAATAAACTTCTCGAACAAATTCTACAACAGACTTGATTAACTACTTGAGTTCGACTTGTAGAAACTCGACCACAAGTAAGGTCATTGTTTATACCCTGGCCCACTATAAGAACTAGGCCCAAAATGACTATAGCCCAATCTACATTACAATACTAATATTTAGACCCATGTTACGACTTACTTGACCTTATTTTAAGGTCAGACACGGCAACATGAATCTATCCCTACTTATTTAAATAAGTAACTAACTCCTACAATATCTCCTATTAATCTCGAAGGGAGATCTCAACAACCTCCTCAATAAAAGGAAATAATTATCCACCAACAAAGGTGGAACCACTTTATAAAGTGATTTTAGCCCACCACCTACAACAATAAATACCCTTACACCCTTAGATATATTCTTCGAACTACAATCTACTAAACTCTTGCCTAAAACCATTACTAACTTAAGCATCGAAGTCCCTTGTAGGTATGTAACATCCTTACTATCAGAATGTCATGCTTCCGGCTGCGCCACTCTGATAGAGAGGATATTACGATGACTTCGATATACTTAATAATAAAATAGGAGCTTTAACTCAAAACTGTATCGCTGTTTTCTTTGAAAATCAAAAGTTTGTTTTCACTTTTTTACAAACATGCATATGCATATATATATACAAAACTTTGTATACAAGCAATTTACAAATATTTTATACATACATATCATTGCAAAGTCGACTTCTGTCCCTCTTACAAGAATGTAATAATAATAATAAAGGCAAGGGAAAGCAATAACTAAAAATATAGAAAATAAACGTCCAAATGCTCAGTAGAATTGATAGATCCTTCCTCTTCCGTTTCCTAAAAATGTTGAATGTAGGGGGTGAGAACCTAACCACACAATCTCACCTTAGGAGTTTCAGAATTGTCATATGAAGATATTTAAAAGAAAACTGTTTTCAACTGCAGTGATCATCGCTCATCTTATGAATCTTTTTGAAAACCAACGGTTAATTATCCAAAAATCTAAATTCATATTTTATTTAGAAAAAATCCAAACCAAACATAATATATCTTAATATTCCTCTATTTACCAGAGCATCATTCCAATCAAACTCACCAAGACATAGAAAGTACCCAAATCATGGCCCCTGGCCCAATGATCACGGCCTCCGGCCCAACAATCACGACCACCGGCCCAAACAAAATCAATCAACACTTAACCACCATAATTCATACCAACCAATCACACTCATAAGTAATGAAGTTCAAATACAATCAAGATCAATTACAGTAAGTATGTCAATTAGCAATTTAACAGAAATATTCACATCGAGAAACTAAATACAATATACACAGGCAAACAAAGTCACATAGATGCAAATGATGTATGCCTGCCCTATGACCAATGAGCTCATCTGTCGGTTATACAGTCAAAATTGGCATGCCCGGTAGCGAACCCTAGATAGTCCATTGGTGCGCGTATCCCCAAGAGGTATTCACTTCTGTTGGAGGAGTTATCCGGAAAGGTCTAAGTGTCTGGCCACATCTTGCGATGCAGGGTCAACAAAGTCTCAAATCTCAACCCAGAGCAAGTGGGGCGAACCACTGCATCTACCTAGGGAGTTCCAATTCTTAACCTGGAGCAAGTGAGGTGAACCATACCCTTGCATCTACCCAGGGAGTTTCAATCTCAACCCGGAGCAAATGAGGTGAACCACAACCCTTGCATGTGCCCAAGGAGTTCCAATCTCAACCAGGAGCAAGTGAAGCGAACCACAACCCTTGCATCTACCCAGGGAGTTATCATATCAAATCTCTCTCATAAAACTTATTTTTACCAAATCAAAAGTCCGAAATTAACTTTAAAACCATTTCTCTTTTAAAAACTCATTTTCAAGTAACCAAAATCACTTTTTATCCAAAAACTTAGCACATTAAAAAATAGACCATTTCCAAGTTCTTCTTGTTGAAAAGTAAGTTAAATCTTCTTCTTTACTCAACCAAAAGTTCCAAGCTAACTTCAAAACCTTTCCAAGTTTAAACCTCCTAAAAAAGATTCAAAAATCATCCTGTTTGCAAATCAAAATCTTAATAGAAATAACATAACCATTTATTCTTTAATAATCACCATAAAGTTTGCTAAAACACCCCAAATCATACTCTTTTCTTTAGTTAAATCAAAATCAAATAAAATGATTCTTCAATCAAATTAACCAAAATAAAACATTCAAATTCTCATAAAAATTTCGATAGCATATCCTATAAAGCTCGGACTTTGCCACTTTTCTCGGGTCCCAACAAAACAATCTCTCAAGCTCTTCCTAAATTATTTCTAATAAATCAAACCAATTCCAATATCAAATCATTTCCAAATCGCATATCATTTCCAATAAATAAAACTAATTCCAATATCAAAATTATTTCCAAATCTCAAATCATTTCTGCTAAATCAAACAAATTCCAATATTAAAATTATTTTCAATTCTCGAATCATTTTCAACCTTAAATCATTTTCAATATCAAATTATTTCCAGTATCTAATCATTTTCAATATTAAATCATTTCCAATATCAATAGAACTAATTCAACAAAGTCAACCGACAAACCGGGATACCCAACCCTCTCAAACAGTCAATAAATCAACCAGGGAAATATTTGCAATCATTCAGAGTAGCTTAGTTCAATTCATAAAACTCACATAATCACAAAAAATATATTTTTTGTATCAATATCAATTTATAACAATTTGGTAATATAAAACAAGTTTTCAAAAAAATCCTACCTCGAATAGACAAAACCCAAAAGCCATAAAATACTTTTTCTCCTGGTCCGCAATACTGGTAACCGCAACCACTGCTCCATAACCCTTCCGCAATAACAACAACAACTCTAACTGCGCATGCAAGAACCGAAACTCAACACTATGGTAATAACATTGCAAAAACCTCAATTTCTTATAACAAAACAATAACTAAAAGGGTTTTTAGAGTAGAGACACTTACTGTACCAAAAGAAAACCAAGAACAGAGCAACCTCAGCTCTAGGGGCCGACTCTGGTGAGCTCCAACAGTGACGGCTTAAACCACATTGACCCAGACAGTAGCGATGGCATCGGATTCAAGGAACGGTAGCAGTACTAGAGGCTCCGTGATGGCTCCTTCCCGCGCATCATCCCTCTCTCCGTGAATCCCTACTGATGGCAATGCTGAAGACCTCAACGGCGACAATGACCAGCAGATGACGACAAAGCATAATGGAGACGACTTGGTGAGACACGACAGCAAGGAATGTTGGCGACAGCTCCTCCAACTTGCACTCCTTCGCCCCTTGGCGATGCTCGACAACAACACTGGCTCCCCTCTCTCGCGAGCACCTTCTCTCCCTCCCCTTCTTGTTAACTTGTCCGCAGTGATCCTCCATGCATAGCCACAACAACAACAGTGATGGTGGCATCGCTCTACCGGCGTCGTCCTCCTCCCCCGGCAGTGGTTCCCATTCTCCGCAGCTCTCTTTCTCTCTTTTCTTCCTTTTTCTTTCGTGCGTGTGTGAGTGTGGGGGTGAGGTGTAAACTTCAGATAAATAATAAATAATTATCTAAAAAATTAAGAAAGTAAATTTTATATTTTAAGGAGTTAAAAATATTTAAAATAATAATTTTAACACTAATTTTAAAGATTTTGAACTAAAACCGGGTCAACGGGCCAAACCAATTAGACAAGGCCCAAACTGGGCCCAAGTCCCAGCATATAAATGATGTTTCAGCCTTCTTCCCTTCCCAATTCAGTTCCACGCTGAGGAAGAAGAAGGAAAAACAAAACCTAACAAACCCTAGTCACTTTGATATTCAATCCACCATAACTCTCAATCCCGAGCTCCAATCGCCACACTGTTTGTGGCTACGCCACCACCACGTCGAGCTCTTCAAAATCAACTGAACAAAGTGGTAAGAAAGTTTCATCTTCTCACTCAACTTTCTTCTCTTCAATTTCAAAATTTTAGAGTTTGGGTATTGAGGAATTGAATGATTTTGATGGTTTAGGTGAATTCTAGCAGCGGATAATCTCTAGGTTTCGTCAAGAATACCAGTGGGTATGGTAAGAACCACTAAAACCCTTGTAAATTATTCAAATCGGTAACCCCATCTTGATTATAGTTTTGTTGTATTAGATTAAATTCTATGAATTGGAATCAAATTGGTAGTTGTTGGATGCTTGATTTGAGCCTTGGAAGCTGGAAATTTAATTGGTGAGGAGTTGGAGGCTTAGAGCTTATGGAGGAGAGGATTTTGAGGTGTTCCGAGCTTAGAGAGGAATCGGCCAAGGTATGATTTTGGTTTCTTGTAGTTAATGTATAATGTTATGTGAAAACTTAGGCTAGTAGACCTTAAGATAGGAATGAACTGAGTGAGTTGTTGATTAAATTGTGCGAGTGGTATATGAATTGTGAATGAAGATTGAGTGAGTTTGTATGTGTTGAAGTATGATTTTGATGATTATAGAATAATAATGATAGTTGATGTTGATGAAGATTTATGGAGATTGTCATATTGGTAAGAATTGTGAATGGTAGATTGTGAATTGAATTGAAAAATCAGTGTGGTTTGATTGAGAAAAAATGATGGAAGGACAATTGGTATTGATTTGGTTGTAGTTAAATTGATTTTTGGATTGATGATTTTGAAAAAAGTGAGGTTTGGTATATTTGGGTAAAACTTATTTTTGACCAACTTTGGTGGGCCAAAACTTGGCTTCCAGAACCCCAAATCTTGTAAAACTTATTTTGAATAAAAATTGGATTTGTGAAGTTTATAATATTTAATAAATAGAATAAAAATTATTCTTAACGAAAAAGTTATGCACGTTAAAAGTTGGATGAAAAACTTATTTTTCTGACTTAGCAGCTTTTTACAACTTTGCATATGCAAACATGCATGTGACGTGGACCCTGGGCTCTACCTAGACGTTCCGTGCATGTGGAATGTGCCCAATGACAAGCTCGCATACACAAGAAATGCTACGCGATGAGGGGATGGTTCCCTGTTGAAGGGCTTGCGGACGCGGATAAGGGGTAGGAACTCGAGATGGTCCAATTTCACACTTCCGCGTACGCGAACATGGGCGTACATACGTAGAATCTCTATTTTTTAAAAGGTGAATTTATAAGTTTCAAAGCATTCCTCTAGCTTTTCCAGACCTCTGAAAGCCCTGTTTAAGGTGCAATAACCAAGTCTTAGGCTATAGAGTAAGGGTAAGTATATGATGGAAGGTAGAATTGATATTGAAGGAGATTTGAATAGTGAATGATTAACTTGATGAGATATTAAAAGTGATTAATAAGACATGATTGGGAATGATGAGGTTTGATTTATGACTGTGAAGGGAAAGTTTATTGATTGCCTGGTAAGAATGGTGGCATAGTCCCGCTTGCTCAGTGCGTGATGGATGTGGGGAAGTTGGAAAGCCACACTCCGTAATATTTTTACCCACATTTTTTCTCTAGTTGCAAGGTGGAAATGCACAGTCTTTCGATGTGAAAAGGCACACTCATTTGTGATACCTTCATGAGAAGGTGGAAAGACACTCTCCTTCATTTATGATTTTCTTAGGGATGTGCAACCTAGAGACCTTATTCGGGTTAGCTATTGGGTGTGTCAGATTTTGGTAGTTTAACTGACACGTGATCTCACAACCAGTAGCATTAGGCATTCATCGTATGTATTTGTATGTTTTGTATAAATTTACCTTTGTTTTGGCTTGTCTAATTGCTTATCTGTGGTTAACTGCTATTTGATCTGTTTGCTATAACTACTATCTATACCTGTACTTTCCTTGTCTATTTTATATGTGTTTGTATTCTAAGAGACCCTTCATGTGGTGGAGGTGTGATGAGGGTTGTTCTATGCATGGTGGTTGAGAGGTTTGAAGGAGATAGGAAGTGAATAGTTAGCTTAGAACTATAATCTCTTAGATTGATTACCGAGAATTCTAGTTTGGTATAAATTTTATGTTTTATCTGAGTTGTCATAGTTCTTGGAATGCCTTTGGGGGCACCTTTACCATGCTGAGAACCCCCGGTTCTCATTCCATATATATTCTTAAAGCTTGCTTGTCCCTAAGCAAGTACTGGAACAAGAGAATGATGAATGAAATGACAAGATGAATGAATTATTCTTGTGGAAGTCATGTCCTTGGTTTTATGGGGTTTCATGCATAGCAACTTAGGTTCATTCCTTTACTGGCTTTCAGACCTTTATCATGCCTTGGAATACTCACTTGATGGCACCCTTTGAGACTATTATTTATTGATCCCTTTGTCTTTCCAAGGTTTATTACATCCTTAGGCTAAGTGTTCTGTGAGAGGGCGACTCTTTAAGATAAGTTTTCAGCCAACACTCCCGAATGAGTTGGTTCAAGGTGCTAGGTGTTGAAACACCCCTAAGGACTTACTCCCTCAAGTCTCTCTCCCCCATACATGCACACCACAGGCACATGGTTTGTTATTTTCTTTTCTTGAGGTCTTGGTGTCTAGCACCTCTTTGGGTTACTAAATGTTCTGTAGCAAGGTTGCTCTTGATAGTGGATTTTCAGTTGATAATCCCGGGTTAGTTAACCCAAGTTACCAATTGATGAAGCACTCCTAAGAACTTATTCATCCAAGAAGATCCTTGGTACAAGAGCACCACAGACATATCCCTCAAGGTTCAAGCCCTTGGTGCCTAGCCTTATTCTTTATTACCCTTCTTTCTTTTTCAACTCTTAGTGTTCTTTTCCTTTTTCTTACTGGGATCTTATTATTTAGCTAGTCTCATGGGGTGTGTTTCAAGCATATGATTCAGGACAGATAGTTGCCTTCCCACCTTGTTGGTGAACCAACTTAGCTAAGTTATTACTACACCACAAATTTAAGGACTTACTCCACAAATTGAACTCCACTCTGATCTTTCATAACATCTTTTTTTATTTAGCTTAAAAGGACAAACATACAATAAGCAAGATGCAGATGAAGATAGGTAACTTGAACCAGCACACATATGACTAAGCAATGAAAATACTAAAGACAGAATTGAAAATTCCTAAGCTACTATGGAAGCATGTTCTATCTCATACATGATTTTTCTTATTTAAAACTTGAAAAAGATGGGATAATGAGGGAACTCCACCACCTTTTACTCATGGGATTGCTCATGCTCTCCCTCTTGTTTGTCCTCTTTGTGTTTTTCTTGAGTGCTTGAACTCCCACTTCCCTTTCCTTTTCCAATCAACTTTTTCCAGAAGCTAGCATCTTCCATCTTCTTTTTCAATGTTTCCTTCTGCTGTTTCACCTTCCTTTCCTCCTGTTCTGTTAGCTCTTTGTAGACTTCATCATACCTAGAGATTGCAGAGTGCAGATTATGCATATGACCAGACATATAGTTCAACTTGACTTGAGTGTTTATGTTGAACTCCTCCCTATGTAGTTGCCGTCCTTCATTCAGTACGCTGAACTCATTGAATGCATGCGTCTGAGCCAGCTGTCGTTGGTTGAGTTCTTGAAGGCGTTTGTCTTGACGCTCTTGCCTTTCAGTCACTTGATTGATGGCTTGAGTGAGCTGGGAGTAGTGTTCCATTTGCTGTTTCTGCCACTCCCCTTGTTGATTCATCCAATTAGAAAGCAGTTCTTCTTGACGATCCATCCTTTGGGCTTGAATGTGCAGTTGTTGTTCTTGTCCCTCCATATAACTCCTTGCTAGCTCCTCAATGGCTCCGTGAATGTGATTCAAGTTGATGTTGGTTGGATCATAGTACTCTTCTTGCTGGTATTCTTCTTGATGAGATTCTTCTCGGTGAGGCCCCTCTTGTGCTGTTCTTTTCCCTATTTGAGGTCTTCTTTGTTGTTGGGCGGGTGCTACATAAGTTATTCACTGTAGCGTGACTGACCTTCCAAGGTTCATCCAACTTGGATTGCTATCCTCGAAGACTACCTTGGCTTTCGTGCACAGTCTAAGGATGGTGCTGGGGTACCAAAGTCTAGCACCTGGATCATTCTTTTCGGCTGACTCTTGAATCCCCTTAGCTATAATCTCGTGCAGATTGATGCCTCCACCCTTTATTAAGCAATGTACCATAGTAGCTCGAGTAGTGTTAACCTCCGAATTGTTTGCAGCTGGGAGGATAGATCTCCTCACGAGCTCAAACCATCCCTTGGCTTCTGGGATGAGGTCTCCTCTCCTGATGAACTGAGGTCTTCTATCCGAATACCTTTCCCAGTCAGATCCTATAATACACATCATTCACAATTTCTTCAAGTTCATCATTGTCGGGGCCATTACTTATTCTCACGTGATAACTGGGCTCATCAAAATGTGGCGATTTCAGCTGAAGAACCCTCGTTATGGCATTGGGGCTGAAGTCCATCTCTGTTCCTCTCACATAACTTTTAAAGGTGGGGGCCTTAGTTTTGTCTTCTCTGACCATATTTGCATAGAATTCTTTGATGAGGTTTGCATTTATCTTTGCTTCTGGGTTCGTGAGCCTTTGCCAACCCCTTTGTTCGATCTTCTCTCGAATATGTGGGCATTCATCCTCGTTGAACTGGAATGTTAACTCAGGCAATATCTTTTTGAGCTTTATTCGTTCAAATTCAAGTTCATGGAATGCAGTTTTGAATTTCCCTTCATCAAAAGGGCTGCCCTCAACTGGTTCTTTTCTCTTTTGCCTCTTGGAGCTCGATGATGCCATGAGTAAGAGTTGATGTGTGAAAGTGTTGAGGGGTTGTGGATAAATGGTAGAATTCGGTTGGGTTTGGATAGGGTGAGATGAAGGGATTTGGATTCCGAAGGTGTGAAGTATAAAGAATGAGAATTGGAATGTGAAGGGGTGTACGGACTAGGAATCACTTATATAGGAAAGTGATGAGTGAATGAAAGGTGTGGATTGATGGGGTGGTTGTGTGATGGACGGATGGGGTTTAGCAATGGATGAGTACAAGGATCATCAACTTTATGATGGGGTTGGTTCAGTTTCCAAGCTTGTTCTTCTTCCAATGTTGCATGGCAATAATTCCCAATGCAATTCCCTTGAAGACATGTGTATAGTCCTCTCTTTTTGTAGTGGCCGAATCCTCCTTCAATTGTTCCATCAATTCTCCTACAAAATAAAAGAAATATGATTAATAAAATTGTGGAAAGTGGCGGCAAAATTAAAAAAAAAGAAGAGAAAGAGTAACTACTTTTTAAAATTTTTGTTTCTAGTTACTAATTGCTGTTCATGAGTGCAAACCAACTAACCAACTAAATGTCCATGTATGCAACATTGGTGACACCAAACTTAGTTTGTGGCACTGTGGTGTAAGAAGATTTGTTCAAGGTGCTAAGAGTGACATGCTATGAGTTGCATTCATGTTCTCTTAGTATGCCTTGAACACCAAACTTGTTCTTCGCTATATGTTGCATTCAAGGATATGTAAAAGTTGATTCGAATTTTATGAACCTTGTTTTATTAACTACTTTAAAAGCATGTAAAACATGGGTTGCCTCCCATGAAGCACTTCTTTAGCGTCACTAGCTTGACGTTCTGCCTTTTGTCAGGGTGGTTGGTAGTGCTTCAGATATTCTCCTCTTGCAGTAAACCTATATCCATTGGCTTCATCAAGGATCTCTACATGTTCTAGGGAGAGAACTTTGTTGATGGTGAAAACCTTGGGTAGCTGAGATGGGATGGTGGGGAGATGAGGTGGGATATTTGGGAAGTAAGCTGAGATCACTTTATCCCCTAGAGAGAAATCTTTTGTAGGGATCTTCTTGTTCCTCCATCTCCTTGGTGCCTTCTTCTTTGTTTCTTTTGCTGTTATCCTGCTCTTTGTGGTCTCTTTTCCTAGGGAGATTTTGTTGCTGGTCTCATATGATTCTGGTGGTTTTGGCTCCACTTGAGTTTCCTTTAGCTGTGACACCTTCTGGCTGTTTTGCTTATCAACCAAGGGGATTCCCAGGTATACATTTTGTGCTTCAGTGCTTGTTTCTTCCACCAGTACTTTGTTGTGATTTTCCCTTGGTTCCTTGTTTTCCTGGTCTGCTTCTTGTGAGGGTTTGAAGACATTGAATGCGAGTTGTTCATCATGTATCCTCCGTATTAGCTCTCCTCGCTCCACATCTATGAGTGCTCTGGCTGTAGCTAGGAACGGTCTTCCCAATATGATTAGGTGGATGGGACTCTCTTCCATTTCCAATATGACAAAATCTGTGGGAAGGAAATAGTTTTCCACTTTCACCAACACATTTTCTACCACTCCCACTGCTTGTTTTTGAGTTTTGTCAGCCAGCCTGATGACTACGTCTGTGGGCATTAGCTAATTGATCTGCAGCTTCTTCATTAGAGATAGAGGCATTAAGTTGATGCTTGCTCCCAGGTCACAGAGTCCCTTATCAATCAGTGTTTTTCCTATGGCACAGGGGATGTGAAAACTCACTGGGTCCTTCCTTTTTGTAGGCAACTCTGTTTGAATGAGAGCACTGCACTCCTTATTCATCACTATTGTTTGTCCTTCCTTGAGTGAGCTTTTCCTGGTTAGCAGCTCCTTCATATACTTAATGTATGAGGAAATTTGTTGGAGGGCCTTGATGAATAGTATGTTTACATGGAGAGATGCAAACATGTCAAGAAACCTTGAGTATATTCTCTTCTCTACACCACCATTGAGTATTTGGGGAAAGGGTGCATAGAGTCTCAGCAGCTCCTTCTGTGTGATTGTGGTTTCTTGATGATTCTCTTCCTGCTTTCCTACTGATGTATCTTCAGGTTGTTCTAATGGTTTGTTCGGCTCTTCCTTAGTCTCCTTATCACTTATAGTAACTATCTTGCAATCTTCCCATCTGACCTTCTTTGCTTCACCTCTCGGATTTTTCTCTGTGTCACTTGGAAAGCTATCAGTAGGTTTGGGGATCTTCTCAGAAAGGTATCCCATTTGAAACTCCAGCCTCTTGATGGTGTCTCTCTGGTTCTTGATATTGGCTCGCACCTCCTCCTTGAACACCTTGTTATATTGGATTTCCTTACATATGCCTTCAAGTATAGTTTCAATCCTTGAGAGTCTTTCTTCCGATGATAGAGAGTTGAGATTGGAAGGATGAGAATGGCCATTTTGACTTTGGTATGGATGTTGAGAGGTGTTGTTAGGTGGGTGTTGATATGACCTCTGTGTGGAGTGTTGGTGAGTTGCATTGTTGTTGGGATTGTGGCGTCTCTGATCTTGGCCTTGATCCTGTTGGTTTTCCCACCCAAAGTTTGGGTGGTTCCTCCAACCGGGATTATATGTTTTGGAGTATGGGTCATGGTGCTGCCTAGGTAAATTTCCAATGTAGTTGGCTTGTTCCTGATCACCCTCTGCTTCTTCATTCACTCCTTCTTGAGCTGCTGCTGAGGTGATGATTGCTGCCACTTGATTCCTCTCCATCTTTTTGGTAAGGTCAGCCAACTGCTTGGTAATAAGCTTTTTTTGAGCTAGCAGTGCATCCACATTGTTTAGCTCCATCACTCCTCTAGTGTTGCCTCTTTCAGAAGCATAGAAGTAGTCATTCTCTGCTACAGTCTCAATGACATCTATGGCTTCTTCAATGGTCTTCTTCTTGTTCAGAGATCCCCCGGATGAGTGGTCTATTGCCTTCTTTGATTCATACGAAAGGCCTTCATAGAAAATGTGCAACTGCACCCATTCATTGAACATATCTAGCGGGCATCTTCTTGTCAGGTCCTTAAACCTCTCCCATAATTCATATAGAGTCTCACCATCTTGCTGTCTGAAGGTTTGTACCTCAGCTTTCAACCTGTTAATTCATTGAGGAGGATAGAATCTTCCCAAGAATTTGTTCACCATGTCTTCCCAGGTTGCTAAACTCTCCTTTGGAAAGGATTCCAGCCATTTAGATGCTTTGTCCTTGAGTGAGAAGGGAAACAGAAGTAGTCTATAGGTGTCAGGATGAACATCATTAGACTTCACAGTATCGCATATCCTCAGGAAGGTGGTTAGATGTTGATTGGGGTCTTCTTGGACACTTCCTCCGAATGAACAATTGTTCTGAACAAGGGTGATGAGCTGTGGCTTTAGTTCAAAGTTATTGGCATGTATGGTTGGCCTTTGGATGCTACTTCCACAGTTTCCTGGATTTGGGTTGATGTAAGAACCCAGAACTCTTCTCTCTTGTCCAGCCTGATGCGCTGGACCTTCTCTGCCATGGTTGTGAGCCTCTTCTTCATGATGGTTCTCCATATTCTCATCTATATCTGGTTCAAAGTACTCCTCCTCTTCCTCAGCACTAACTACTCTCTTCCCTCTTGCTTCCCTCCTTAATCTAAGGAAGGTCCTCTCAGGTTCAGAATCAAAGGAAGTTGAAGCCCTGCTTCTTCTACCTTTCATACACCCAATAAGGCACAAGCAAGAAAGATAGATGCAGACAATATTTTCTGCAGAAATACTGTTAGTGTGAGTGATGCAATATATCAAACAGTTAGTGGGTTAGTGAACCAAATATTAAAACAAAATGCAGGTAACACAACTAATGGGTGAAAGGTAAAGGGAAAGAAATAACTAAAGCTGAAAGTAAATTACTTAGATGAAACTAAATCAAACTAAAGGAAACTGCTCAATCTAGTTATCCACCAATTTAATCATTGTTGATACAAAATCAATCCCCGGCAACGACGCTATAAACTTGATGCACGGAAACTTCTCTCTCAACAGATTTCCCTCGGCAAGTAGACCGAATTGTCGTCAAGTAATAACTCACAAAAGAGTGAGGTCAAATCCCACAGGGATTGATTGGTCAAGCAACTTTAATTGGAGGAATGTTCTAGTTGAGCTAAGCCGAATTTGGTTTGAGAGTTGCAGGAAATTAAATGACGGGAAAGTAAATAGCAGAAAATGTAAATGCTAGAAATAAAGAGCTGAAAATAGATGACGTAAAATAAATTGCAGAATCTTAAATGGGAATGGGGAAGATGATCATAAAAGAAATTGGCAGAAATTAAAGTGAATGGGTAAGATCAGAAATGGGGAGTTCATCGGGCTTAGAAGATGTTGCATCCTCCGGATCAAGTTCATTTTCATCTCTTCCTCAATCAATGCATTCATTGATCTCCTTGACAATCTTAAGTGATTGAATTCCAATTCCTTGGTAATTCAATCTCTCAAATCTTGATCAATAGCCAATTCCTTGGTCCAATTGCTCATGAGAAGAGATGAGGTATGGTCACTGATTATACCACATGTATTTCCAAATCAAAGTGTTGGTAGGATTATATGTCACTATATCCATCCAAACCCCAATTTGGTTCAACATGAGAAAGCATTTCTAGCATAATCTCTTCATTCCTCTTCCAAGGTTCCGAAGAGATCCAAGTATGAATAGCTTCTTTTCCAAGATAACTACTCAATTGGGTGAAGATTGAAAGCTTTCTAGTAAAATCAAGAGAAAAGAAAGAAGAAGAATAATGAAAACTATTATTGATCCATCAAATTACAACAGAGCTCCCTAACCCAATGAAAGGGGTTTAGTTGTTCATAGCTCTGGGAATGGAAAACAAAGATGGAGAATGCTTTCTGAAAAGTTAAACTAGAAGTTGCAGAGAAAGTAAAAAATACAGAGAGTAATTCTAATAATGCCATAAGCTCCTTTCTAGTTCAAAGTTCTCCCTATTTATACAATTCTTCTGATCTTCTAGTTGCTTCTTCAAGTCTTGGATATGGGCCTTTGGATCTTGAGTTGAAGCAGTTATCTTCTTCAGTGGGCTCAGCTTTACTTGCAGAGAAAGTGTGCAGTAGGTATGGACTTTAGCTTGGGGCGTTAGTGGTGTTAACGTTAAGTGAAACTGTGGGGTCGAGAACGTTAGTGAAAATCACCTTTTTCACTAACGTTCCTAACCCAAAAATGGTCCACGTTAACTTCAACGTTAGTGGCACTAACGTGACCACTAACGTTGCTTATTGGCCCTTCGCAAATGTTATTGGGGTTTACCTTTTCCAATAACATTGAGAGTACCCCTTTCTCCCTACGTTAGAGTTCACGTTAGTATAGTTAACGTGACCTTTAACGTAGGCTTGCCAAATCTTCGAGAGTGTTAGGGACACTTACCTTTGTCACTAACGCTTCAAAACACCCCTTCTTCCCACGTTAGAGTTCACTTTAACTAGGTTAACGTGACTTCTAACGTGGTATTGATAGCCATCTCCAATGTTAGTGACAAAGGTGAGTGTCACTAACGTTGGCTCATCATCCCTCTTCTCCACGTTAGCTTCCACGTTAATGTAATTAACGTGGCAACTAACGTGGCTCATAGTGGCTTAATCCAACGTTAGTGACAAAGGTGAGTGTCACTAACGTTGGTGATTCCTTGCTCCCTCCACGTTAGAGTCCACGTTAACTAGGTTAACGTGACTCTTAACGTGGCAAATATGAGCTTAGTCCAATGTTAGTGACAAAGGTAAGTGTCACTAACGTTGGCATTATCTTCCTCATCCACGTTAGAGTTCACGTTAACTGAGTTAACGTGACTCTTAACATGGCTAGCTGCCACTTTGGAACGTTAGTGGCACTTACTTTTACCACTAACGTTGGAGTTCTACTTCTCTTCCACGTTAGCTTCCACGTTAACATAGTTAACGTGGCAACTAACGTGGGCTATGATGGCTCACGAAGGTGTTAATGGCGATCACTTTTCTCATTAACGTTGCGAGCTAGCCTCCAGTCCACGTTAGTGGTCACGTTAGCTAGACTAACGTGGCTACTAACGTGGTTCTTCCTTGCTTCCTGTGTCCTGAAATCAAGCAATAAAGTGCATCAAAGCTCTAATCCAAGTTATGAGACATGCATAATTCAATTTTGTCATTTAATTCATGCATAATTCTCATGAAATCATGTAAAATTCACAATGTTTGCTTGAATCAAGATGTAAGTGATTATTTACCCAAAACTTGCTTATTTCCTAAGAAAATGCATGAAACTACCCTAAAACCATAAAGAAAAGGTCAGTAAAACTGGCCAAAATGCCCTGGCATCAGTCGTAATACCTCGCCACCTTTGATTTATGACTTAAGTGTAAAGCTTTGTGTGGTAGGATGTTACACTATGTTATCAGAGCAGTTTGTTCCTGTAAAGCCTGAGGGACGGACTAACTATACTTCTGGGCATACTCTAGATGTATGCATATATGAAAATTAGGATACCTAACTGATATATGTGGCATATTTGTTCATGAGCATGCATTTATGACTTTGAAGCACTAGACTTGAGATATTGAGACTGATCACCTTGGTATCACTTGTTTGGTGTGAATAGGAACCAAATGGCGACTCGTAGACGTGGACGCGGCCAAGGAAGAGGTCGGAGTGGTAGTGAGGGACCTTAAATGATTGAAAATAACCTCGTGACCTTCATGGCTGCACTAGAGAACATGACTATTGCTTTGCATGCTACCGCTCAGGTACTTGGCCAACAAGCTGGGAATGGTAATGGCGAAAATGCTGGTAATGGACCGATGGCTTTAGCGACCTTCCTGAAGGTAAATTGATGAGTCCATATTTTTCTATTTATTTTGGCTTGATTTGAATAGATTCTAGCACATGAACTCACACTTAATCGCCAAAATAGCATACTTTTGTGTTTGATCCCTAATTTGATTCTAAATGTGAAAACATGCATTTTAATACTTAGAGTAGTAATTTTTAATTTTACTTTTATGTCATTTGATGCCGTGATATGGTTGGTGAGTGATTTTCAGACCTTAGAGGCAAGAATGGATGGCCAAAAGTGGAAGAAAGCATGTACAAGGGAGAAAACATGAAGAGAACAAGGAAAAGAACACACAGTGAAATGTGCGTGCGCACAAGCACCTGTGCGTCAGCCGAATGTGCAGACGCACACGCCTGTGCATCCGCACAGATCGCTGTACGTGATTGCATTAATGAAACATGTGCTGCACGAATTTGGAGGCCTCTTAGCCCATTTTGGATGGTTGGAATGCTGTTTTGGAGTGCTATATGAAGGAAAATCAACATATATCAAAGGAGAGCTCACTTAGATAATTTTAGAGAGTAATTAGGAGTAGGAGTAGGAGTAGTGTAGCTTTGTTCTCTTAGGATTTCATTTTAATTTCCATCTCCATTGTAACATTTTATAGCAAGCTTTTCTTTTGGGTTTTTCTTCTTTAATTGTAAGTACTCTCAATTTCCTCTTTAATTACATTGCCTTTACTCTCATTTTTCTTGGTTCAAGTTACTTGTTCATATTTGCAATTTTGTGTTTCTTGGAGTTTTGATCAATGAATTTTATGTTTCATGCCTCCTTTATGTTTGATTGCTTGTTTATGTTTGGTTTTGTTGATAGTTATTTATAGTTTTTTATTTTACTTTGCAATTTTCCATACTTTACTTTTATGCACACAAGGTGTTTGTGAAAATGTCAACTTTAAGTTTTGAGTAGATTTTTACACCTTGGCTTGTGGTTTGAGTCCCTAGGGTACTAGAGTCATAATGTCTGACATTTAGTGGCAATTCCTGTGTAGTTAGTTGACTCTTGTTTCCATTGACGCTAGACTTTTATCAACTAGTTTGGTAAGTTAGTTAGGAGTTATGGATTAAGGTCAATTATGCTAGCTTGACTTATCCCTCGATGTTTGGGGTTAACTAGGCGAGATTGACTCATAGTAATTACCATAGTTGTGGTTATGGCAATGATAGGATTCCTTAGAGCCTCATTCCCAAGTCAAGGCTCTTTCATTGCATTTATAGCATTCTCACTAGTTTTGATCTCATTTCCTTGTTGCTTGCATTACTTACAATTTTGCTGATCTCTTAGTTCTTTCATTGCTTAGTTCTTTCAATATTTCATTTCTTGATCTCAAAACCCCCCTTTGTCCTCTTAACAACCTAAAGCGTATAACACTTCGATTGCATTCCCAGGGAGAATGATCCGAGGTTTCATTACTCTCGATTAATTTGAATTAAAAATATTAAACTTTGATTTAGAGGGTTATTTTTTGGACTATACTACCAACGAAGAAATTGTTTTGCTAAATTTCCGAATCATTGTGATCCTTTCCATCATAAATCCACCAATCTTTAGAGGGGCAACAAACCTCACGGAGGAAGATAATTGGTTTCAGGCTATGGAAAGAGCCTTTCAAGCACAACAGGTGCTTGAGGATCAGTATGTTGAATTTGCTATGTACCACCTGATGGGGGAAGCTTAGTTCTAGTGGTAGGGAACTCGTGGCCTACTACACCCAGGCAATTCTGTGATAATTTGGGATACTTTCCTAGTCGAATTCTAGAAAAAAGTACTTTTCAAACTCGGTTAAGGAGGCTAAAGAGTTGAAGCTGATGCAGCTGAAGCAAGGCTCAATGATTGTGGCTGAAAACACCAAGAAGTTTAAAGAGCTGTGTCAATTTTTGAGGATTTGCCAAGGTTCTCCAGAAGGCTATGAGGAGTGAAAGTGTATCAAGTGTGAGGGTGGACATCGAGACGACATTATGAGCTCTATAGTCCCAATGGAGATTAGATGCTTTCCTGAGCTAGTTAACAAGAGCCGACTAGTAGAGGAGTGCTCGAGAATGATTGTGATAGCAAGGAATGATCGTCGGAAATTCTGTGAAAAGGATCAAGCCACAACTTTAGCACCAAGAGGACAGGACTTCAGGAGAAATGGGAGCTACCGTTCGGATAAGCAGCGCAAGAATGTGCTAGGTTTGTGTTACCAATGTAGGTTACTAGGGCATCTCGTTAAGGAATGTCTGAGTCCATGTGGAATGACTCAAGATGCAGATCGATCGCAACAGCAAGGTTAAGGTAATTACAATATAGGACTTTGAAACACCTCAATTATTCTTAGTTTATGACAGGGATGAAAATTTAAGATTGGAAATGTCAAGCTTAGTATTAAACTTAGAACAAAACTGAATTGTGCCAAGTAGGGTTGACGTGGCAGAAATTGGCGAATTAAGAATTGTTATGAGATATGCGTTGCAAGTATAGTTCTTAACCAACCAGAAATCCGCTTATCAATTTAGAAGGGTTGTCACAAAAATTAAAATTAAAATACTGGGAGTATGAATCCCAAGTCGTCTCCCAACGAGTTGCAGAAAGGTGTGCTATTTTATTAATCAGATATTTTCAAAAAGGGTTTGAGTTGAATAAACAGGAAATTAAATTGGAGAAATTAAGTAATTTAAATAAAAGCCTTGACTAGGAGTAGATTAGTTGGAATCTCTATTCTTGTTGAAGTACTCTCAAGATTAATTGATAATTGAAGGTTGTTCTGTTTAGTTATCCCTTACTAGGTAAGGGAAAGTCAAACAAGTTGGAATGCTGTTTCTATTCACAAGTTCCAATCCGCTCAAATTGAAAAGGATTAGTGTCAGTGACTAGAGAGCATTCCAACAATAAACCCAATTATAATTTTTCTTTTAAGCATCCCAACTCAAGGGTTCCTTTCAATCAACTCCCCATCAAGTTAGGGAACTACTCGCTCATTGTGAATGTAGAACTCATAACATAGGAAAGGGAATTAAAGAAAGACATGATAAATAAAACTCAAAGGAATCAATTAAAAATAAAAGTAATTCTTGTATTAATAAATTCTAAAATAATCCAATAGTAAAATTGAGTATATTAAAGGACATGGAAGAGTAAAGCCAAGTAAAGAAAACGAACTATAATAACGAAGTCTGGATGAGGTAATAACTCTTCTCGATATCCCAATGCAAAGAGAAATAGAAATAAAATCCTAAGAACTATGAATGTGTAGAGAGAAAACCTAGAGGACGAGTAAAACTAGATCTAAAAACTAAAAATTGTGTGGAATGAATGTTGTTCTGGTTTCTGCATGTTCTCTGGCTCTAGTATGCTTTTCTGGGCCGAAAACTAGGTCAAAACAGGGCCCAAATCGCCCCCAGCGAATTTTGCAGATCGTGTAGATCGCGCACGTCACGCGATCGCGTCATTCATGCGGACGCGTCATTCGGCATTTTGCTTTGCCACGCGGGCGCGTCGTCCACGCCTCCGCGTCACTTATGCTATTCCAATTCGCGCGGTCGCGTGAGCCATGCGGCTGCGTCACTTCTCGCTCTCCTTAATTTCTTGTGTTCCTTCCATTTTTGCAAGCTTCCTTTCTAATCTCCAACTCATTCATGCCCTATAAAGCCTGAAACATTTAACACACAAATCACGGCATCGAATGGAATAAAGGAGAATTAAAATACATAATTAAAAGTCTCTTAGGAAGCAAGTTTTCAATCATGTAATAATTTTAGGAAGGAAATATAAATGCATGCTAATCATATGAATAAGTGGGTAAAGATCATGATAAAACCACACAATTAAGCACATTATAAACCATAAAATAGTGGTTTATCGACCTCCCCACACTTAAACATTAGCATGTCCTCATGCTTAGTTGAAGGAGATAAAATAAATGAGTAGGAACATGTAAAACTCATGCAATTTAATGCAACCTATATATGTGAATGCAACTATATGATTCTTGTCCACTTGATCAATAGTAAATAAGCTCTTCAAAACAATTACAAATCAAATTCCACTAATTCAATTCTCATACAGTAAGAACAGATAAAAATGCAAGAAGGTAGCTCATGAAAGTAGGGAACATAGAATTTTAAGCATTGAGCCCTCACTGATGATGTATGTACGCTCTAATCTCTCTAGTGTATAGGGCAATCACTTTATCCTTCTCTAATCATGCTCTCTAATTTTTGTTCTTCTCCTAATCAATCAACAACATTTAATATACCAATGCAAACATCATGAGGTCTTTTCAAGGTTGTAATGGGGCCAAGGTAATGGTAAGGATACATATATGGCTAAGTAAGCTTATAAACTGAATCTTTAATTCCAAGCTTTAACATAATATATATATATTCTATATAACTTTAGAATTCATACCTAGCTACCCGGAATTTTCCTTTCACATTCCACACTCATGTATCAAATTTTTAACTTAATTTTGTCATACATGCATTGATCTTTGAATTCTTAACTTAACATTGGGGTAATTTTGTCCCCTTATTTTTTTATTGAATATTTTTGGTTTTTTTTTCAACATAAACATAAAAATAAACATAGCTTATCAATGCACATATATTTTCGATTCTTATAGTTTCACATGAGTAGGTGTCCAAATTCCCATTATATTATCATGACACATTCCCTTATTATCTTTTGTTCCTACAATTTCCCATACTTAATTAGCACACACAATTCTATCTTAAGCTTAACCAAAGATTCAATTTGGGATATATAATTGTTTTTCTGGTTAAGGCTAGCAATGTGGTAAAATATAGAACAAATGGGATTTAAAGGCTCAAAGTGGCTAACAAAGGTAATTGAAAGGATAGGCTTAATTTGGATAAATGAGCTAAACAATTAATGGCCTCAATCATATACAAACATATAAATATAATAAACATTGGACAAATAGGATGGAACAAAATATAGATCACAATCATAGAGAAGTAAACACACAAGAAAAAAATAATTATGGTTAAATAATGTAACCATGCATAAAGGCTTGAATCTCACAGGTTGTGTGTTCTTTAGCTCAAAAATCATGTTCCAAATACAACTTCAAGCAAATTTAACATAGAAGTTTTAATTAAAATTAGTGAAATTTTGTTCCAAAAATAGAGTCTTAGAAGAAACTTATTGTCTTTTCAATCAAGTAGAACATGCATGCAACTAATCTATTACTATGCAATTTATCCTATTCTACAAAAGAAAAACTAACTAAATATCCTAATTTATTAGTGTTTAGGGAAGAGAAATTACCTCCGGAAGTCAGGTACTGACCGACCTCCCCACACTTAAGGCTTTGCACCGTCCTCGGTGCCATCTGTCAGGAACAAAGGGGGGCTGGTAGCAGTATCTCCACAGGCAAGACCATCATGGCTTCCTGTGCTGGTAAAGGAAGTGGAGTTCGGGGTGTCTGAGTCCTTGAATTTTCCCATTATCAGCTCCTTGAGGTATGTGAATCGGCGCTTGTTATGGCGCTCTCTCTTCTTAGCTTTGTGTTCCTGCCAATCCAACCTTTCGAGTATCTGATGGAGCAGTTGGTCTGTTGTAGGTGCTTGTGGTGTTAAAGAAGGAATACTTTCAACCGGTTCAGTAGGAT